>NC_072791.1:149782822-152282822 GCF_028583425.1 Eublepharis macularius | reverse complement strand
TTTTAACAACTGAAAGCATTTAGTAGAAGTAACTACTTTGAACAATAACAGAAAAGGTGTACTTTCCAAATTTCCTCCTTTACTCACCTGTTCCAAGATACAGTTCTTGGCACCCTGATGAAGCAGCCTGTTACATAAGAGAAATACAGCATTTTGGATCTAGAATAAATCTGAGCTTTAGTAATATCTGTACTTTACCTGGCCAATATGTTCAGGCTGTCTGTAAGCATTGCCGCTGCTGGCACACATTTAAATAGAAAGGGGGGACACTTGATCTTACCCCCAGACCTGGATTTAGCTTTGTGTTTTGGAAATGATGGCATATTGTTCCTAAAAGATCTTGTAGTTGTCCCAAAAAAGAAACTACCACCACTTACAAGGATAAAATATTTTTTTTTATTTATAGTCTTATAGTAAAGGGAAGCCTTAACTTGCAAGACAATTCTTGGGCAGTATGTACAACATACTTCAGTTCCATGAAATAGACTCACACCTGGACAGAGACCAAGCTACATTTGTATACACTAAATTCAGAAAACATCACAAACAAGAATGGGAAGAAGACAAAAATATAAGGACGCACACACGCATGCACGCACACATACAGAGGCCTCTGCTCACTCACAGCCTATGCCCCTTTAACTTATGTGGGTAACTGGCCCATTTGCCAGAGGTCCACGCTTTGATGCATATTAGTACCAGGTAACAAAGCTTATGGTGTATTTACATTTTAAAAGCTGGCTCTATTTTTGAGAAACGGATAGGAAGTTCATAGTATGAATCTGTAGCTTCATGTCACCAATATCCACAGCAGGAGGAGGAACCTGACCACATTGAGTTTCCATAAGAGGAAATAAATACCAATTCATCACCTGCCAAATACAAAAGAAAACTCATCTCCCTGAATCCTGCACCACCACTTCAGGCAAGAATATACACAAATGCTTCTGTGCATAACCTCTCCCCGCAACCCCACCCCTCTCAAAGATTCTTCAGGGGGATATTTGGCCTTGTTGACATAAATAGAAATATTCTGATCAAAACAACAGAGAGTGGTGCAACTCTAGTGGACAAATGGAGCAGTCATTGTCCTCATGCAGCCCAGGCAATCACAGGCAATCGTCAGTTCATCAGATAGCCCGAGCATTCCTGGAACTAGAAACTTGCAGCCACAGGGCAGGACAAGACAGGGCGATATCCTGCTCCAAGCCATGGCTGGTGTCTTCCAGAGGATAAGCTGCCAAGCCAGGGGTTAAGATTAACTCAGAAGGGGTCAGTAAGGGACAAGAAACTGGGAAAGCTGCAGTCCAAGAGCCTCTACTAAAGAAGGAAAAGAAAGTCCTTAAGCAGCCAGCAAGTGTCTAATGGCAGCGGGAACAGCGACCTCTTCTAGCTGGCCTCCATACGAAGTTTCTTCCTGCTCTGAGGCTCTTCCAGCTCAGACTCTGAACTGGAGTCAGAGCCTCCATCAAAGGCGGAGATGGTGCTGCCCTTTGGATTGGTGTACAGGCTGTTGTCAGAAGAGGAATAGTTGGCCTGCAGTTGAGCACTTGATCTTGCCTTTTCCAGTGCACGAACTAAAATGCAATACCAAGAATACAGAAATATGGATTGAGGAAAAGGCAAACATTATACATAAACCATGACATGGCACATGTTCATCTGTTATCACCTGGTTGGGAGGGGTGGGGGGAGAGAGACAACCCAGTGCATTTTGTGAACACACTTCTTTCAAAATCGGAGAAGGAAAAATGGGAAGTTTGGCAGAAAACTCACTATGAAATATCTTATTTCAGAGTTATCAGTAAAACTGTTAACTGCATTATAGGAATGTAAGCTGAGCCTGCTGCATCAGCCCAGTGATCCATCTAGTCCAGTAGTTTGTTTCATCCTGCCTCCCATCACTGCCTCTGCCTACAGAGGTTCTCTTGACTCACTATGGCTAATAACCATTGATAGGCCTCCATATATCCGTCTAACCCACTTTTAAAGCCATCTATGCTTGTGGCCATCACTACATTTACTGACAGTGAATTCTACAGTTTAATTGCTCACTGAGTAAAGTATTTCCTTTTGTCTGTCTTGAGTATAGAGCCCTGTGGCGCAGAGTGGTAAGCTGCAGTACTGCAACCCAAGCTCTGCTCACAACTTGAGTTCGATCCTGGCGGAAGCTGGGTTCAGGTAGCCAGCTCAAGGTTGACTCAGCGTTCTATCCTTCTGAGGTCGGTAAAATGAGTACCCAGTTTCCTGGGAGTAAAGTATAGAAGACTGGGGAAGGCAATGGCAAACCACCCTGTTAAAAGTCTGCCAAGAAAACGTTGTGATGCAACGTCCCCCCCATGGGTCAGTAATGACTCAGTGCTTACAAAGGGGACTAACTTTACCTACCTGTCTTGATTCTACTTCCTAAAAACTTCATTGTGTGCCCCTTAAATTCTACTATTATGGGAGAGGGGGGAAAAGTTCTGCCCACTTTGGCCTTGTTATACATAATACTATAAACCTCTATCATGCCCCTCCCAGCTGTCTTTTTCTAGACTGAAAAGCCCCAGACTTGCCTTTGTTTTAGCATAAGAGGAGCTCCTGTTATTGTAGAGTGTAAGAATTACAGAAAGAAAGCATTATCTTCTTCTGTACTTCTTCCAGCTCTGCAATACTCTTTGAGCCACAGTAACCCGAACTGCTCACAGTAATCCAAATGAGGCTATACCGTGGCTCTGTACGATGGCATTACAATATTTGCCGTTTTATTCTCAATCCTTTCCCCAATAGTCTCCAGCATGAAACTTGCCTTTTTCACTACTGCCACACAGTGACATGACATTTTAATTGAGCTATACCCTATAAACTCCCCTCCCCCAAGATCTCTTACAATTTTGGTCTCAGCCAAGCCCACCCACATGTACTTAAAATTAGGATTTTTTGTTCCAATGTACATCACCTTACACTTATGAATATTGAATGTATTTGCTATGCTGATACCCAGCTCACCCATTTTAGAGACATTGTCCTATAGCTCTTCAAAATCAGGACCTGGTATTCATGATCTTGAATAACTTGGTACCATCTGCAAACCTGGCCACTACACTGTCCACTGCCAATTCCAAATAATTTATGCACAAATTAAACAGTACTAATCTTTGCGGGATCCAACTGCTCCTCAATTGTGGTAACTGGTCATTTATTCCTACATTCTACTTCCTTCCATTTAGCTAACTTTTAATCCATTAAAAAGATCCTATTATCTTATACCATAAGGGAAGATTAATTTCTGAGCTCCTCTTCCATCCCCGTCTCTTGCTTCTAATGTTTGTGTGTAACATAATATTTCTAAATCTTAGTGAACAATATTCCCTTTTCCATGATATTGATGGTTTCTTTGTATATATTATGCACGTTACATAATTAAAATGATTATATTTTCCCTCGCCTACAACCCCTAAATAAACTTTTCAACCATGAGATATAAGGAAGAGTTTCATCATGAAGCAGTAACCAGTTAAACTACAAGAAATGGATAGTAGGAGCAAACAGACAATTTCAATGAAAAAAATTCAGCAGGGATCTATACTGGGACTAGCACTATTTTAATGTATTCATAACCATTTGGACTCAGGAATGAGCAATGAAATGGCCAGCTTTGAGGAGGACACCCAGTTATTCAGGATGGCGAGAACCAAAGCAACCAATGAATTGTGTGAGTGGCATAGAGGCAAATAAGGTTCAATGTAACTAAGTGTATGGAAGCAATGAAAGTGGCAAATGCTATTTTATGGATTATTACAAAGGGGACTGAAAATAAAGCAACCAGTACTATAATGCTCTTGAACAGATCTGTGGTACAGTTGCAGCTGGAGTACCATGTACATGTTCAGTTTTGGTTGGTCCAAATGAAAAAAACGTAAAAAAAGGGCGACCAAATAATCAAAAATCTGCAGAGTCTTCCTTACAAGAAAAGACTAAGGAGTTCAGGGTTTTTTTGCTTAGAGAAATGATGACAACTAAGGAATTTACAATTTGTGCATGGGCTGCTATAAGTGGAAAGAAAAAACCGTTGCCCTCTCCCCAAATACAAAAACTCTGAGACACAACTGTAGATTTAGGGGGTGGGGGGCGGAGAAAGTACTTTTTCATACATTTCATGATTAACTCAAGGAACTCGCTGCCATGTGATACAGGTCTATCAATAGCTTTGACAACTAAATGGAACTTCTATGTTTGGAGGCAGCATATCTCTGATGGCTAGTTGGGGGAGCAGCACAAGGTGAATTTGGCTGCTGCGTCCTGCTGTGGGATTTGTCTGACCACTGTGGGAACAGAATGCTGGACTAAATGGCACAATGGTTTGATCCATCATATTTCTTATGTATTTCATAAATAATTTAAAACTGTACTAATTTATATGTTAGCTACCAAGTCCTACGTGTTATTAAAATGGTAAATCTCAAACTATGCCAGCTGGCATTGCATTTATTTCTGTTTTTCCTTAGAAGGCCTGGGGAAAAAATCCAGGCCTTTTCTGCACGACTTCAAAATGTCAGAAAATTCTGTACTTTAGGTTCCAAAGAATCCACATGTGAAAGAATAAGCACCATGGCAGTGCACAAGTCTGGGGTGATGCTAGCATGTCTTTCTTTGTATGTCTGAAAAGGAAAGACCAGCCTTCTGAACACACTACTGGAAGCAGGCACTAGCAAGCCTGCCCCTTTATTGAAGGCTGAGTGTTCAAACAAATCATTTCAGGTCTTTTCAGCAAGCACTGAGCATGAACCACCTAAATAGAAACTGTGCATAGAAGTAATCAGATAACTAAAGAGGCAGAGGGGTTTTATAAACAGAACGCTAAACTTGGATTTAGTAGGCATGAATTCAAATACTAGAAGCCCATGGTGACTGAGTGATCACCCTCTCAGCCTTGTATGTAAAGGCAGGGACCTATGTCAGAATATTCTAAGGGTGACTAAAAACAGCCAAACCATTCTGCCCACTTAAGAAAGCAACAGAAAATCTCACACTTATCAGTGAAAGAGTATCTAGTTCAGAAGTAAGCCACCTTTTTGGCCTGAGTGCCAGAAAATGCCACATTGACTGTGAATATGTGTGCTGGCAAACAAAATTGGGGAAGGGAGACAAGAATTGTACTTGGCAGTGATGGTGGTGCTTCACTGTGTCTGGCCAGTGCCTCATGGGCTTGTGTCTGACCTGGGCAGCAGCTGCATGGGTTCAGGTGAGCACGGGCTTAAGCCATGACCATTACCTTCTCCCAAGCTACTACCAGCACTTCGGGGACTTGCCTTCCATGCCTGGGCCAAGAACCCAATCAAGTATGCCAAGCAAAAGGATCAGTTAGGCACATGGACCAGGAGTTGCTTACCCTGATCTAGTCTAAACAGGGCTTGAGAATTGTCCAGTAGCTTATGATGCAGTTCTATGCCTACCTGAATCGGAAACTACATGGGAACAATATGTAAGTCACTCTGAGCTCTTTGGAATACAAATATGACAAATAGCCAGCACTAATATATCCTTCATCTTCCATTAATACATTCTTGCAGTTAACACTGTACATTAATACATTTGTCCACTTTTACAAATTCAACTGCCAGAAAGAGGGCCAAGATTGGAACTAAGAGTAGAAAAACATATTTCCATCTCACAAGACTGATTGCTGGCATCTATTTATCTCTAGTGAACAGGTTACCAGTCTGTTTTTATCGTGACACAAGTATCCTGCCTGATAATTAGAGGCCTTATGGTTATCCAATGCATCTCCAATCAAAACTATGGGCCACATCCTGATCAAAGTCCTGAAGCTTTGACAAAGGAGAAAAAGACCATTCACAATAAAAGCTTCAGCTGTTGGAGAGACTGGGTTCAACTGACTTCAGAGGTCCAATGACATACTACTTGCATATGAAGTCCTTGCAAGCAACCACAGCTTTACTGATTGTAGAAAAAGGCTTGATAGACCTGATCATTAGGCAGCCAACACAGGAAAATAAATATGGCAGAGCTATAAAATAGTACAATCCAGGACATTACACATAATGAACTCCAGTTCAGCCCCACTCACCTTGCTGTTCCAGTAGGGCATTCTGGCGCTTTAGGTCATCAATGTCCTGCTGGTGTGTGTGGTTTTTTCGGCGCATGTACTGGATGTACTCTGTGGCTTTATCTAGGATTTGGGCCCGGGATGCCTGTTGCAATAGTAGGGAAAAAAAAACCAGATAAAGTCCTACTTCACACAGGGAGCTAGATCAACTCTCCTTTCTGCAGGGAGACCAGGGAGCATATTAGCTCTCTTTGATGCATTAAAGCAAAGAGTTAATCTCTAGAGGATAAGAGGTACTGAAACCCAGGTTCTGTTAAGCGTGTTCTAGCCCTGCATCATTTATTTTACAGAAACAACTGAATGGTATCAGGCTTCGGCGTTACACAGTGTTTGATGGAGCAACAGCATCTGGGTAACTCCTTGCACCTGCAACTTTGCAAGCAGATCTCCTCATGTTTCCAAGAACTTCTTTAGCAATGGAGAGGCTGTCAACTGCCATTCAGCACACAGAAAACTTCCTAAGTTTTTGCAGCAGAGATAAAACTAAATACAAATAAGTTCCATATGTCACCAGAGTGTGAACTTAAATGTCCTGGGGTTAGCAGACAGGGCATCAAATACGCAAAAATACTCAAACTGATAAACAGGCAAGACCCCATCTTGGGATAGTTATTATCTGTCTGTTGATTTTATGATGAACTGTTTTATGAATTGTTTTTAATATTTGTATTGTATTTTTATAACAGCTGTACCTCACCCTGAGCCCGCTTGTGAGAAGGGCGGGTTAGAAATGTAATAAATAATAAAGTGATGGTTGTTGTGGATTTTCCGTGTATTGCCGTGGTCTTGGCATTGTAGTTCCTGACGTTTCGCCAGCAGCTGTGACTGGCATCTTCAGAGGTCTAGCACCGAAAGACAGGGATCTGAGAGTGTTTGACACTGAGAGATCCCTGTCTTTCGGTGCTAAACCTCTGAAGATGCCAGTCACAGCTGCTGGCGAAACGTCAGGAACTACAATGCTAAGACCACGGCAATACAGCCCGGAAAATCCACAAAAACCATTGTTCTCCGGCCGTGAAAGCCTTCGACAATAATAAAGTGAACTTGTATTTATTTACCCTATTGCATTGTTATAGAAATGTCCTTGATACTGACTGTACTAATCTCACACTGTGTAATCCGCCCTGAGTTTCAGTGAGAAAAGCAGACTATAAAGGACATAAAAATAAATAAATAAATTAGGAGTTAGACTTACAAGCTCTCTCAACAACTGGGACAATGCAGAATTGGGCAGTATACTTTACAGTAGTACATGGCTGTATGAGAGGGTATTCCCCTGTAACACACTTGTATTTATGAAATGCTTCTGGAAGATACTAGTTTGCATGGCAACATGTCTTTTGTACTGAAATCACTATTTGGGAGACTCGTGCAAAGGAGATTATTAAGAAAGGGAATTCACAGCTAGACAGAAAAGGAATTACAGCTAGACAGAAAAGAGGACAGACTGGAGGAATTTTGCTGCGAAGAAAATTCTTCATTACTGATCACCTGAGACAAATTTGTCCTGCTGAAGATGAATCTAGTCAGTGCCCAAAAGACAGGTTGGAGCCACTTAGTTTAATGGACTTATTTTATTGGTCTAGAGGGAGTAGAATTTGTTGTATGCACCTTGTTTTGAGGACTGTGCAAAAGGTACTAATGATTCTCACTACAGCATGTGAAGCTGTGAAACCTTACAAGCAGAAAGGACTTGGGCCCCTTAATGGAACAGTTGGGTGTACACACAGGGAGAGCAGAGCAATTACATTGTTGCAGAACAGCATGAGTAGGGTTGGTTAGCCAAGCCACCTTAAGTCTTTTGTTAGAGAAAGACAAGTTGAAATGCCCTGAATAAATATAAACACGCTAAAAAAGCTACCCAACCCATTTTAAAAAGCCCTTGTTTTAACATCACCAGAGGGTTATTTTATCTTCCATTAGCAGAAGCGTTCTCTTCATAAAAACAAGACTGATTATACAGTTAAGTTTTAGTTTCATTTTCAAATTATAAATATCAAAGGCAGGTTTATGGTGGTCACATAAGCAGAATATACACACATTTTAATACTTTTTTAAGATTAACATTCTGTATTCCAAGACATTCTAGTTTTTAATAATTTTTTTTTTAAAAAATCAAGAGCCCACAGTTCTAACAGAAATATTAAACAAGGAAAAAGAAACTTAGACATCAGTCTGGGCCCATCTGGCAACATGTTAACAGAACATCTGTTCTGATGTGATAAAGAGATCAAGAGTATCTAAGGAGTTGATACTATTTGTTCTACACTGTCAAGAAAACTGGACAAGAATGCATTACAAGCACTGCTTTTACAAAAATCCACACAACGAACAGCTTTCATTTTCTGATGACTGGCATTTTTTATTGTCTAAAATTAATTTCTCCTTCAGTAACCATTCACCCCAACTCTTAAAACACATCATGGTAGGAAACAATGTTTATCGTCTTTACTTATACGTAAATAGCACCCAGCTTTTCCCATGTCCAATCTGAACCAGTTGTGTGTGTGATGCCCTCAAGTCAGAGTTGACTTATGGCAACCCCTAGTGGGGTTTTCATGGCAAGAAACTATCAGAGGTGGTTTGCCATTGCCTGCCTCTGCAACCCTGGTCTTCATTGGAGGTCTCCCATCCAATTACTAACCAAGGCCGACCCTGCTTAGCTTCTGAAATCTGATGAGATCAGGCTCACCTGGGCAATCTAGGTTCCAGCTTGAATCAGTTAATGTATCTAATTTCTCCAATGGGGGATCCAAGGAATATAAACAGATTTCTGTGCATTAGTGTACCACCAGTTTTGCAGTGTATGTTCTATTTTAATGCAATTTTCTTCTGTATTAAAATATTTCACAACATTCATGTCAAATGGAAGGTTAAACACATGCTTAATGCTCTTACTGAAATCAGCGGGACAGGAAAGTGTTCAACTTTGGCAGAATCATGCCCATTCCCTTTTCTCATACTGATGACTGTAGTGTTATTTTCAGAGAGCAAGCTCAGTTGGACAAGACGTCTTTAAATAAAAACAGACGACAACAGCAACTTGACCAGTTTGTATGCAAGCCAGGGACTGGATTTCTCCCATCTCCCATGCACCAGTGAGGCACTATCTACTTCTTCATGGTCCATGCTCCCATATCATGACAAACACCTGCAACTTATGGCCTCTGTCAAAGTACTTAACACTAAATGCAAAGATGTTGCTACCTGGCCATCTCCAAGTCACTAACAAATATGGTAGTATACAATTCAAATTGTAATGAAAGTCACTTAGTTCTGGAGAAGAAAAAAACAAATGCTATTTTCTAACCAATTGGACCTACACAGAGGGGCTAGATAAACACATATTCTACTACAGACTGGTGAATCCAAAGCAAAGAGAAAGTAAACTCTTCCTGATGATTTGATCTTGTTTGGTAATCTGTCTCAATTTTTTATGCAATGGCACATTTTACAGCTCAATTAAATGTGCTCAGAAAACTCCCAGAATTATTCTCTTTACAAAATCACACTGAGCCCCACCACCACGATCAGGTCCATACCATATGGGGAGGGTTTGTTTTTTAAGAACCCACCCCCTCATCCTGCCACTTTCGGAATCTAAAATGGACCCACAAGTAAATATCTCCCGTTTGGCAAGCATACCCATATTAGCACCTGTATATTTGTCCAACTAGGACAAACAGCAGCTTCAAAGGCAATTCCAGGGAGAGGCTTAAACCCTATCCCCTGTGCCACAATCCCAATCATATACCCCCACCTCCCCCATCTGATTCCATTCACAGAACTCCCAGCATGGTAAAGAGCTGAGCCCTCAGCTTACCAGAGCATAAGATTTAATTCTGCAATACTTTAATAATTGCCTTGCCTGGATTTTATCTTCTTGAATAGCAAGCCATAAGAAGGATTTTCAAGCAGATGGAATTCCAGCCAAGTATACCCCCACTGGAGCAGAGCTATGATGAAGCAGCTTTCAGTATCAGAGATGCCATTTTTTTTTCTTTAAAAAAAAATCACTATCTGGAATGGAAAATTTCAGACCCTTGCCTAATGCACCAAGAACTTTCACGTGCTTTGCCAACACTGGTCTTCCAGTTTAACATAATGGGCGGCATGTCCATCGAGACTGCCAAGATTCTTTTAGGGTCCTTAAAATAAAGGATACTTGATTCTATCAGTGTGCCAAATTCAAGCTGTAAGGATGTGAAAAAAGCCATTCTCAGTGGCTTCTTCAGAGGTTAATTTCTTCTATGGGCAATTTTCAGAAGCACTGTAAAAATGTTTCTTTAGCTGATTAATAGAAGCCAAGTCTTAAATGGTAGAAGGCTAAGGTTTTATAATGAATTCATACATATATTTAATCTTGCTTTATTCTGTTAATTCTTATTTTTTTAAAAATCTGTCGCAAATTGTTGAGATGGGCCAGTCTAAAAGTCTAGAATACAAAGAGGTGAGTTTTTTCTTGAATTAAGCAAGATTAATTTGATCAAATCACTCGCATTTCAATTCAGCTTCATTTATACTTTTAATAAAGTATTTACACCTGACTACTTACACTAAAAGATGGAGGGGATGTGCGTTCAATAGTACCACATATAAGTGACTAAAACTGGCATACTTACATGGCTAAAATTTATGGTTAAAAGCCTTTTAACTGATAACGCCATTAACCAGCATGTTTGGGACCTGCTTCCAGATCTGCTACTACCAAGTTGTTGGGGGAGCAGCCTGTGGGTCCTAGCTGGGTCTTGGAACGGCGGCCACACGTTTGACGCTGCTGCCCTCTCGTTCCCAGGTAAAAGCTTTGTCAACTAGCTTAGCAGATAAACTAGAATCCTATTCCCCATGGATGCTGGTCAACAGACCTTTTAATGCTTCCAACATTGCAGGGAGAAATTTACAGTGTAATCAGAGTTACTCCGGTCGAAGCTAACTAAAACCAGTGGGATTAAACTGGAGTAACTCGTAAGAGTCACATCTTAGGAAAAGCATTAGAACTGATTCCATGCCAACATGTATTTTGCAGTTTATGTGGCGTGGCTTCCAAAACTTTGGGTGCAGTTACAATTCTCATGCAAAAATGTTTCCAGCAACCTTCCATGAGACAGCCTGAAATTCCAGGCTGATAACTACTCAGCAGCTTTCTCTGCTTTCAAGGGAGAACCAAAACCACTGAAAGCCAGACCACACATTTTAGTTCACCTAAATGTTATGCATCTGTCCGAAGATCTTTGTCTACATGACATGAGTAGTAAATGGGTGTACCTTGATGATGTCTAGGAGTCATCAGAGGTGATTGCACACAAAAAAATGCTGTCTATCAAGCTAAGTACCTTGTACTGAGCTTCTGCAGACAACTCTGTAGTTATTCCAGCCACTGATGAATAGCAGGTCATTTCCTCATTCCTTTTCAGGACACACACGTTAGCCCTATAGAAAGCTACAAGTTACCTGCTAGTATAATTACATTTAAAGCCCATGGAAGAAGGAAAGCCAGCTTTTACACATTCAACAGACTTAGGGCTACATCACACAATCATGTAACTTTTAAGTAGTCATTCTCTCCCCCATCCCACAGCATGAAATATCCACATCTGAAGTGACTGCCATATACTCAAGCTGAAATTCTGCATGCTACTGTAAACTTTCCAAACACAGATTGAATGGTGGCATGTGCTCATGGACAAATAATTCAGGAAACTCTTTTGTCCTGAGCATACTTCAACCTGGGCAAGAGAAAAAAGTGGTCATATACAATGGACCTGAATGACCACCAGTGCCACAGGAAAAAACGCTAAGAGAATAACAGACTTACCAGGATTAGAGAGTGCTGCCCTGGGACTACAGGGGACACCCTACCCTCTGCCACCAGTACACAGTCTACGAGGAAGTTGCATAACCTCTTCCTCCCAGAAAGAACACCTCCGCAAGGGAAAAGATCAGCCTTGCCCACCCAGTCATTAATCAGAATAAGCCAGAAACCCTCCTTCCAGCAGAACAAACTCTATTCTTAGTTGTTCTGGGACAGGAAAACCAAGTGGAAGAGCAGGTTCTGCCACCAGCTAAAGTTCCACGGTCACTTGGAAGTTTTTTGGTATTAACAAATTGGAAATAATGTGACTGAAGCGCAAGGTATAGAGAAGCAATGGGGTTGGGAGGGTGGTTCTGCTTGTCTTTCATGACCTTTGCCATTTTAGACTTCACTTTAATGTGTACAATACTGTCATCTAAATATACAGGGTGGGACATCATTGTTGAAAGTAAGGAGTTCGACAAGGGATGAGTAGAGACCAAACATTCTCCACAAAATGTGCAACTGTAACAAGCAGAAGCCACAGAGCCTCTGCATAAAGTGACAGAGCCCTGTTGTCCATGTACTATTTCAGTAGGCCTGCAAGGTTATATATGAGGCTGTCACAAGACAAGCAACACTAAAAGCAGACAGAGACGAGGGGCAAAGCTACACAAAATCCTGAGTGGCTTGAAGAGACTGTCAAACTTTTAGAAATATATGGTCTAATGCAAAGTGATGCTTCACTTACATTTTACAGGATGAAGAGGCTAATGGTGAACTTATCTTTGAGAAGACTGAGACCCTTGCAGAATTACTGGCATTGGCTCTTTCATACCATACAATCTAACCCAATAGTTTGGGCTATAAAGCCATTCCTGCTCTATACACAGATGGAAATCAGGGAAAACATCACTTCTCTCAATAAACTCACCTTCTCTCCTTGAAGTGATGGCACAGAATCCCGCAGGCTGTGGAAACTGTCCTTGATGTGGTCCCTACGCTTGCGCTCCAGCGCATTGTGATGAGCACGTTTATCAGCCTAGGGCAGACAAGGAGGAGAATAAGCTATATGTTAGTGTTTGCAACTGGTGACTTGCACTGCATCCTTGGCCTAGGATGCCCATCATAAGGTGAGAAGGAAGTTCAGAATCAAAGCCCTGCGAACTGAGGGGAAGAAATAAAGGGAGTCAGTGATAGTAACCATTTAAGGCAGTTTGGTCCAGCGTGCAAATCAATTGTGATTAGTTAAAGTAGTGTGAGCTTCTGCCCTGCAACATTTAATTTTGTGTAAGTGATCAACACATGATTATTCAGAAAGTTCCCAGGGTCAGTTCGTAGATCAAAGAGCCTGTATCTGTAAGCATTCTCCAAAATGCTTGGAGAAAGTTTCAAGCATTCTAATTATGCCACAGATTAATCAGATAAATGGGCCCTTCCCATTGCTAGCATCCCCAAATACTGTACAAAGACGTGCAACATAAATCAATCAGAGCTCATAGGATCACCAAAACACTGGGGGGCGGGACCCCAGAATGTAGTTTTATCCAGTGCAACTGATTTTAACCATATAATCCAGGAAACAAAAGGAGCTGCAACTTCATGACTCAGCCACAGCATCATAGCTAAGTTGTCTTTCTACATCAAAGATTGTGTCCTTGTTCAACTAGAAGTAATTGACCTGACGCGCAAACATTTGGATTATTTTTATTCAGCAGTGCCATGCACATAATTAGAAAGGCTGCTTCTAACCTAAATTTATGAATGGCAAAGAATATGAAAACAGTTGCAAGAGACTGCTTAAGCAAAACAAACAGCATACACAAGAATAGCTCAGTTCTCTGTTCCCACTGCATCCCTGAGAGACTGCTCAAATATTCAATACTTATCAGCCAGTCCCTATCAAGTACAGAAGTGTAATCTCTTCAGGCACTTTAAAATGAACTTTATATGCAGACAAGTCATCTACTATCTTTGACTGAAAGGGACACCCTAATAAGCCATTGTTATTTAAAGCCAAATATAGTGCAGGACATGGAATTTAAATCTCATACCTGAATTTTTCATTAAAGAGTTTAATCCAACCCTCTATAATTATGAGTATTGCTATAGAAAGATCCAGCACCTCAAGAAAAAGCAGTTTTTAAGATTTTTAAAGCAACACAAGTCTGAATGACACTGAGATTTTATGAGTTTAATATTTTTGCAGCAACTCACTTCTGACTTCTCTTCTTCAAACTGCCTAGTGCCTAGTTTTCATTACAATTTCAGGTGGCACCAGTGAAATCAAATTATGAGTAATGAAACTCCACTTGCCAGATGTCAAGTCAGCCTGCAGTCACACAGGTTTGGCAACAATCCCACACCCAGTTCCTGACACAGGCAGCAGAGGTTGAGTGTCAGATGTAAACAAATCCCAAGAATACAACAGTTCTCTTTAGATTAACATTGCAACCTATTAAGAGACAGAACTGGACTAACAATGAAGTGGCCCATTCTCTTCCTCTTCCTCTTCCTCCACAGGCCACTGAAAGGCTCCATGGCAAAGAAAGAGGAGTGCCTCAAGCCACTTGGAACAAACAGCTGTCTTATTAAGAGAAAAGAGAAAGCACCCTGAGATATTCGGATGAAATTACGAAATACAGGTTGCCAACCCACGCTAAGAACAAGCCAAGAACTACCCCTGCAGAAAAAAAGCTGGATGTTTACCAAGATAACAATAACAGAGGTTACAGCCACATCAGGAAGTAATCCTCATCCTGAGCAAGGAACAGGACTTGGAACTCGCTGACATCCTGTAGTTTATCAGTGAAAACTACATCAGAAGGGCAAAAAAGCATACAATGAAAAATTAGAAAAGCTATCCAGTAATGTGAAAATGAAAGGAATTCATTTTCACAGTAGAAAGAAAAAACAGAATGTGCTAAATGTAAGGCCTAAATCTGTTTTTTTTAAAAAAAATAAATAAAACATCAAGAGATGCAATTTAGGGATATGACCTTTTATAGCTCACTAATCCTGAAGAAAGCCTGAACTGCTAGGGCCAAACAAACGATTATGTACAGGCGGCTGTCAATAGCCCCCCTGCAGTACTCAAGAGCAGTCATGCTTGATCAAGCAACTGGTTCATCTAGTACAACATGACGTTTCCCATAACAGCCTAAACAATTGTCCTGGAGGGCCAAGAAACAGAGGCCAAGGCCCTTCCTTGATGCTGTCTCCTAAAACTAGCATCCAGAGGCTTGCTGACTCTGTATATGGAGGTCCCCTTTACTTACCATGGCTACTAGGCATTGGTGGACTTATCCTCCCTAAAACAGTTTAATCAGTATATATGTATGCTTTTAACAGGCCTTTATCAAAGCCTTGGAGAGAAAAATGGAACTGACAAGCTTGTGAGATTGGGCGGGGGGGGGGGGAATAGCAGAACTCAAAAACAAAGATAAATACAGTACCAGTTACATAAGCACACATACATCTCATCTGAGCTGCTACAACTCTTGATGTGAGCCATGTTAGTACTTAGATGCTTCAAAATAGATTGCATTGCCTGAAGTGCTGAGAACCAGGATAGTTAACCAGATTCACCAAGGCTAGAACAAACTGGGGCAGCATAGTCAGAAACACTGGCTTTCTCCTGCCCCATCAAATTGTTCTTCTACAGTATCACTGTCTAAATTACATGGTAAAACATACAGGTTATGACCATTGAACAAACCATTCTTTTCCTCCTTCAAAGTCAATCAATTTTGTGGAATTCCTCAATTTTGAGGAAGTCTAGGGAAAGAAGGAAACCAGCACAAGCTGCTTATTTCTCTCCACAGTAGCCTGATATCACCCCTTCCCCCCAGGAAAAAGATGAGACACTATTGGCTGTGGCATGTTAAAATGTCCTGTTGCTTCAGTCTAAGAACAGACCCAGCCAACCCCTGGACATAACACCTGGCCCTACTGTAACTTACTATGGGAAGAATTCAAAGCAAGCAAATTGCATTTAGGAAAGACTGCCAGATCTGGTTGGCACAAGTCATACTAAGTGCCAAATAAGGATAGCATGAAAACACTGGCCTCCATTCATCAGAGAAAGGTGGCCCACTGCCACACTACTCTCCATTACTACCTCATCAGCTACTTTCTAAACCATCTGACTGTCCAGGAAAACCTCAACTCCTGGCATGGAAAGGGGACTTGGGGCGGGGGGGGGGGGGGAGAAGAAGGACATTACTCTGTTCCAAAAGAGGCTGCTAGCTGAACATTAGAACTCCATAAAATGAATATTGGCACATACAAAATAGAACAGAAACCCTGGCATCTTGATCTGAATGCCTTTGTAACTTGAACAGAAATTAGTCCAGTATTAATGAGGGATCTCACTCTAATTCAGGTAAGTATGCAAGCAGGCAGATTAGGGTTTTAGAGTGCTGCCATAGTTAACCAAACACTGGAACAATCCCTTTCCTTTGAAACCTGGCTGTCACCTGGCGTTCTACAGAGTCCATGATGGTTCATTGTCTGGCTGCTGAAAATGCGTATCTATCACATTTTGATTAGCAGCTGATGACTACACAGCTCCCTTAGTTATTTCATACTTGTAGCCTAGCTCAAATATGTGGTTGTAGAACACCTGTAGAGCAGTCTCTCAGTTGCCCAGAGATTCACCTTGGAGAGACTGTTCTCAGAAGGCTCTATGTCAACTCTTTAGTTTTTCATGCAGCTGAAACACTAATTAACAGCTTAGTCCTGATTGCCTCTTGAGTTGCTGGGTGATTCAATGAGTCCTGAAAAAGATGGCTTCTCAGCTCACCCAGTACCCAGTTAGTTTTCTTTGATCAAGCTTTGACCATGATGCAAGTATGCCAGAGAGAAGCTGAAAGCTGCATGTTATTTATCACCTCAGCAGGTCCCTATGCCGAACAACCAGGCATGGGAGACGGCTTGCATTCTAATGGATGGGCAAGATAAGCAACAACCATACAGAGATGCCTAGGTAGCTAGCTCTCAAGTTTTAGATAGGCAGTTTTATTACCTAGCAGCGGTAAGGTTTTATTTTAATGCTTGTTGCCTGTGTACTTTATGCTTTTTGCAAACACTCCTTAACTATTAAACTTTTATTTAAGGTGAGTCTGGAATTCTGAGATTGGAAAGCCTGGTCTTTGGAAAAGGAAGAGCTTTCAATCTCACAAAACAAAAAAGGACCGTGTCCCATCTGCCTGACTGCTGAAGTGGCTGTAATCATCAGCCTCAGAATTGATAGGAGAGGTGCCAGGTCCCATACAGCCATGAAACCAACCTGAAGACAGTAAAGCTGTCATTACGTACTCCATGTAACCTGCTGCATTTTGAACCACGTACAGTGTATAAATGGTAGGAATGAGGAAATGTAGCAATTTGGTTTTAACCTATAACATGACATGGCTCCAAGGCATTCAGAGGAGATTTCCTAGAACAGGCTTTGTCAAATTTGCTTCTGTTTTATAAGCCACCTCAAAATTTAGGAGCCAGACTTATTTTTCAGCCTTTTGGATTTCTATTTTGAGTGCCACAGCTTCTAATGATGGCTACCACAAAACCTAATCCAAAACTTTTCATGCTTTGTCTGTTTTGCTTGGTACTTAACAACAGCAGCAGCAGAAGCACTTATATACTGCTCTTCTACACAAATTTGTGCCCCACCCAGAGTGGTGAACAAGTTCATGTTATTATTATCCCCACAATGCAGCTGGGAAACTGGGGCTGAGAGGAGTGGCTTACCCAAGGCCACTTACTAGGCTCATGGCAGTAGTGGGATTTTAACCAGTACAGTGCTGATTTGCAGCCAAACCACTTAACCACTGTGCTATAGCAGCTCTCTACTGAGAACCACCAAGAGGCACTTCAAATAAATGACTACTGAAAATACTAGGTGCCTAGGTTTTGCCAAGTCCTGTTCTCGAAATTCTGAAGACGTGGGAAAAATGCCTGGGGGGTTGGATCTTGAACTTATGACCATTTTAAGTGTTCATTCATAAATTTACACTTTAATATATCTAAAGTATACACAGAAATTATCTAATGCTGTAAATAGTACTGTGTTGTAACATACATATCTGTACTTTCTTACAAAGCATTTTGAGTAAAACTTTCTCTCTGAAAGCATTTAACTGATTCCAGAACAGCAAATGTTTATATGAATTTCCCAATACTGATCAAAATTTTCAGTTTTTCCATTGAAAAATTGAAAGTCTCAAGATGTTAAAGAAAACACACACACACCCTCCCAGCCTTCCCATTTCTACCAAGGCATTACAGAATTGATTACAGCTGAATAAATTGCAGCGTTTACCAACCATAAGAATAAAAAAAAAGTCTGGGGATTTCATGACATGTTTGAGATATACTTTTAGTGTTCACAAAAATAAGGAAAATTTAAAGCAAAAGAATTCTTTCAACAAAAGGACAAGCAGGGACTTATACTTCCAAAAGTCAGACTATTGAAGTCCAACACCACCATATTGAAGTGCTCATTTAACGATGAACTAACTAGATTTACACTTGTAGATGAGTGTGAGATATAAGCCTTAAATGGGCTAGCTAGCTACCGGTGGTACTTTGTGGTTTGCAGAGAGCCACATTTGCAACTGCCATCACCCGAGTCATATGACTACTGAATGCCCTATGCACCATCCTAAGCACACACACATGCACTAATATAACTATTACATATTTAATATATAACTATAATGTTTTAAATTATCAGAATACTTCTATGCATGTAGGTTTATCTGTCCCCATCACAGCTGAACCTTAGCCAGCCTTTTTGTATCTGGACCCAGGGTTTCCCTCTTGACCTTCTTGCACATCAGGTCAAGCAACAGTGAAACTTCCAAAGTGTCCAGAGGAGCTCAAGCAGGCTGTGGATAAGGAAAATAGCTCTCCCCCCACCCCACTTGCTCTTTTCCTGAGACATTCGGTATTGGTACTCTGAAGAGCCACAGATGACATGTTGAACAGCCACAATTGGCTCCTAAGCCACTATCGCTGCCCTATACCCAAAACGCCTTGCCTGGCTGTGTCTCCTTCACTACCTCCCTGTCCCACAGATCTACTTTTAAAGCTGACATTTTTTTTTCTCTAGATCAAACTACTGATGAGATAAACCTATTAACAAGGACAGAAAAGCCTAAACAAGAAGTTGATTTTGACCTGCCCACAGTTAGCTAATAAAATCTAAGACTATAAGGATATTCTATAAGCAAAAGATTTAAAACTTTCATCTTTATGTTTCATTACCAGAGACTGAAAGTATATTTCCCCCTATAAGCTCAAGGAAAAGTTAATACTAGTGAACAAATCAAGATATAGGGCTGCCTTACTGAATTTGACTATTGATCCATGGAACCCATTACTGACAGCAGTTCTGCTAGGTTTCAGGAACCTGAATGCCTTTTAACTGGAGATGCCAGGGACTGAAGTATAAGCTTTACCTCCGAACTATGGGCTTGGAGATGGGATGAAAATATAGGTCTGTACTAAAAGTTACTAAGATTGTGTATGTGAAATGCCTTGAAAGCTATAAAGGACTCTATCACTGCTAAGTGTTATTTTCTTTTCTCTTTTTTAATGATTGGCTTTTCACCACTAGCAGATGACAGGTATGAGCTGCAGACTCAGCACATTGGTGTTTACCCAAATAACAACAAAAAACCTTCCCCTTTAATACTAAAAATACAAAAAGCCATGAACACATTTAAAATCAAAGTGTGTATTTTCTGGGTTAATTTGTTATAGTAATCTTGCTAGCTGATTTCTGGATATCACCTCTCCACATCTGCTGATATTTTAAATGGAAGAAGCAATTATTTACATCTCTTTTGCTTGCAGACATGTTACTAGGATCACCTACAATAAAGAAAACAGAAAGCATTTTGTACTTTGCTTTCTCCTTTAGCAGAATGAGTTTCAAAGGTTCTATATTCCATCAAAGAGTCTTTATTTTTCTACACTGTTTTCCTGTTTAACACAATAAGGGGGAAAGGCTTCTGGGGATTACTTAACAAATTTGAAAACATCTTGAATATTAGTTAAATTAACAAATATTAAGTTTAGCTTCTAATGTCTTAAAATGGTGGAGAAAAACAATCTGAAAACATGGACTAGGCATGTGCCAACAGCAACTAATAAACTGTCTCTCAAAGCAGATAAAAGTGGTTTTTAAGAACTGAATTTAAATTCAATTTAAATGTTTTAATTATACATTTGAAAAACCCCAAGCACTTAAAACGAAATCCTAACATAAATATGTTAAAGTCCTCCTTCAGTCTCTTAAAACTAAAAAAACGACTTATCAGTTTGTACTGAAGGTTACTTTTCTTTGCAAAAAAACAATGAGGGAAAACTTGATTCTGATGCTAAGCATTATAAATAACAACACGCTTTGCTCTGTAGGTTCCGTACTAGACCAAGGCCTGCCTACCTAGCAAGTCACCACTGATGCCAGACTCCAGGAGATATTTCCCTGTGATCATTCATGAACTTGTAGAGGGCCACCTTGTGCTCCTATTTTATGCCTTCCAACTACCTAAGCTCTGCAACATGTTCAGTTCTTGAACTGTGAATGTTTATGATTACTAATCAGCTTGAACATTTTTACTTTCCATCTCACGGAAAAACACTTTTCTTGCCCTGTAATTACTACCTCTTTCTTTTGGAAATTTCTGTGCACTGGCAAGCTGATTTTATGCATGTTTACTCACAAACAAATCCCACTTTGTACAATGAGATGTGCGTCCACACCACTGTGGAGCAAATTGTAGCATCAGCCTTCAAATGAATGAGCTTCTTCAGTATCCTTGTATGTGTACAGAGCGCACGAAACATAGACAGATTTCTTAAAGCTAAGCAGACACAGTTTTTGATTCCACTCTTGGGGTTCTATAAGACCTTTATTTAATTACCTGTCAGCATGTTTTAGAAATTCAAAATCAGCTGCTTAAAACCAATTCATTCTTTTTAAAAGCCATGCTCACCAGGTATCAATCATCTCAACTGTGTTCATTTTTGTCCAAAAAGATTCAGTAAACAAAAGTGATGAAGATCAACCCAGGTCAACCAGGATATGAGCAAATTTCTAGGGATAGCAATAACTATAATGCTGCAACATTCATAAGAAACAAAAAACAAAACTTCTTTACATCAAGTACCAGACTACAATGTAAAAAAATGTTCCAACAGGAAAATACTACACTGTGGGTTGAGGGATTTTTCATCATGGTAACAAAGAAACTTGAGCATCATAGCATAGACTGCAAAAGACTGACATCTCTGGTCCTGTGAATTTCCATTCCTTTTCTATAAAAGCCTGAAGATGGTTGGGGGTGGGGGGGGTGGGGTTTGAAGCAAAATATTCAACCACTGAATAGCCCAAATAAGCACCTATACGGAACTTTTCTAGAAAGAGCAGCATTTCCACTATAATCCATTAAGGAAATTAAGTACCCAAAATACTAGAATTCCCTACTTCTCACTCAATCCCTCTGACAACAGTCAAGGGTGTGTGCGTGTGCTTCATCACAACATGCTGTGACAGACTGCCACATTTACCACATGACAGAGAGAAAACTCACAATTGGAGGAGCTATTTTCAGATATATTAAAAAGGGTGCTTGATTACAATACTACCTGGGGCCCTCTCATCACCATACTCCCTACAGAGCCACCTATAATATTCTCCTTTATAAGGAAATAAGTATTGTTTTCAAAATCGCCCTCCCCGATTCCTGCTGAATTTAGGGAAGAAACTGACAGCCTCTCATTACCCGTCCTTAACCAACAGAGTTTCACCCTCTAGGAAGAGACAGAGCACACAAACATTCAAGAGCTCACCCTTCATCTGCACCTTTAATCCCAGTCCCATCCCATGCAAGCCCCAAATGCCACAAGTCAAGACAGGCTGGAGACCTATCCAAGCTTCCTCCACTGCAGGAAGAGCCCAGCCTCTTCCCCAACCCAGCTAGAGCTTCCCACACAGCCGTGTCTCTCTCTCTCTCTCTCTCTCTCTGCCCCCGGACACAAACTCCATCACGCCCCTTCTATGCTCTCCCTTCAGGCCGAGGCCAGGCCAGGCCAATGCCAGATTCCCCTCCCCCCATTCCCTTCCCGGTCGAGCTTTGACTGCCGGGCCGCTCTCTGCCTGAGGGCCAGGGCGGGTGGGGGGGGCAGGCGGGGTTTTAAGCGAATGAAAGGCAGAGAGACGTACCGCAGACTGAAACCTCGGCTGCTCTTCCTGCAACAAGAGAGAGACAGACAGACAGACACACGCGTTACTGTCAGCGCCGCTCAGCCCCGCCCGCCGCCGCCTCCGCCTGACACGCGCCGACTGACCGACCAACGGGGTGGGGGGGGACAGGTCCGGGGAAGGGGGAAGGAAGGGGGAGCAGCGTGGGACTCACGTCGCTCTCCACCTCGATGTCATCGTTATCGCTCATGCTGTGGCCGTCGCCCGTCTGAACCACTCCAAGGCCTCCCTGACAGGCGCAGCGGACTAAGCCGCGCAGAGCGACGACGAGAGCGCGGCCGCAGCTTCAGCCTCCTTCGTCGGCGTCTTCGCCGTCTCCTCCTCCAACATCAACGGCACACGCACCTCGTACCGCACGTGACGACTGACCCACACCGCCCGCCTGCTCTCTCACGTCGCCTCCAACAGTGCATGCCGGGAGTTGGAGTCCTTTCGGGAATACGACACCAGCCACAGCACGCAACTTCCGACTATCATTCCCAGCGGCCTCTGGACCGAGCTGCTCCTAAGAGGCGACCGTCTGCGCTTGCGCAATGGCGCCACATGGCATTGTGGGGGGCGCAGTCTTTAGAAAGGAGGAAGGGCTCTGCTTCCCGGCAGACTGAGGAGAGGACACGTGGATGGGAGGAAAGAGAGCACGCTCGGTTTAAGACCCCCCCCCCCTTCTTATGAAGAGAGGATAGTGGCAGTTTGCTGCTAGGGGGAGACAGAAGGATGGATTCTTGTTAATGTAGTCGGTTCTAATCAGAAATTATCTAGTTTGGATACAAGTAAAACATTAAAATAGTATAATGCGCAGCAAATTGGGGGTAGGAAAATATCCCTTGACAGTCTCTTACTGCCAGCTTCAGCAACAACTTAAAAGAGGGAATCTTGAAGCTACCGAATTGGAATTGTCAGATTTTGCACACTATCAGATTCTGTGTGGCTTAGAACTAGGGGCCTTGCCCTGCGCGCAGTCACTTTCCTACACATTGAGGTGGGTGCACCCATAGTCGCAAGTCCAACACGAGCGTATTTTGACCGGTTGTAAAGCATAGACGAGCATATTACATCACCAAATGCAATGGGAAACCTTGCTTTTTACTGGTAGCGTTGATTATCCTCACCAGGTTTTTCAAAAGTAATCTCCAGCTTCAATATAATCATGAATGCTTTTAATTACACTCAGCAATTTGTGGATTTATAATGTAGTATGCAAGCTTTTGAAATGTGCAGAACATTTCCTCACTAGTGTTTAAAGGATACACTAGATATTTCTAACTTAAGAATTAAACCCAGTTAAACCTTGAAAGACTTATTAACAAGATCAATTATCTTAATTTTTTTGTAGATTCCAAGTGGTGCAAAGGGCTTGAACTATTTAAGTTTTCTTTAAAGTAATATTTTTATTACAGAGACCAAAAGTAGTAACATGCACCCTACAATCAAGGTCATATTTACAGAGCTGTCCAATAAAATTCCAGAGTTCAGATTCTTAAATATTTTAAAACTTAAGACCTGAGTTTCCTAAAACCAAATTGTTAAATACTTAAATCCCTGAAGTTATAAAATATTTAAATATTTCCCCCTATAAAATACTTCCTGATCGGTATGGCCTACACAGCGAATTTTGCCACCTTTAGAGTAATTTCTTGATCCTTGTTGGCTAAAAGCTTATCTAGATAAAATCTATCATTTCTTCCCGAGAACTGATTGCAGATTGGAGTTATGAAGGTTGCTTTAGTATTTTGATAAAGCTCACGCTCAAAAAGTACGTTTCCTTGTTTCTGTCTTCCTGGTTCCACATACGCACACTCTTTTCTCGAGTGGTTGTTTTGTGTATTTACCCTCTATGACCGCTGACAGTAATATATCCATTCTAAGGAGGGTAACTGCTCTCCTGTAGTCAAGCTTTAACCAGATTTTGTAAGTAAGGCATCATCATTTGGTTTAAATTTCCTATTCCTGGGAGATGACCTTTGATTCAAGTCATACTGCCTTTCAATATCCAGAATTCTTTGTTTCATGAAGGGTTTGACAGAGCCATATTCCATATTCATCAGGAACTGTTTAGAGAAACCATAACAACCCAGTTTGTGCTTTAATCCATTGTGGTACTCTAGAGTCTCGTGCTATTAGGCCAGTTAAACTGGAGGGTTTAGTCATTAGCTTGAACCAATAAAGAATGGTAGCAATCCACAAGCGCGCTTTTACAGTGACCATGCCAGTTAAAGTAATAGGAGAATAGCTTCCATAGTGTCAACGTGCTTCACCTTACACTTACCAACAGTGAACTTCATTAGCACATCATTGGCAATTTGTGGAGATCCTTCTGGAGCCTTGGTTTTCACCATCGTGAATAATTTTGAGTCATCTGCAACTTTTGCCACTACACTGCACACCCCTAGTCAGTCCCAGATAATTTATGAACAAATTAGAGCAATGGTCCCACCTATGGTCCCAATGCTTATCCTTGTGGAACCATCCCACTGCTTACATCCCTCCATTGAGAGAACGGTCTATACACTCTGCTTCCTGTCATTTAACCAATCTTTTATCCAGAAGAGGGCATGCCTTTATCCCAACTGCTAAGCTTG
This sequence comes from Eublepharis macularius, assembly GCF_028583425.1. Taxonomy (NCBI): domain Eukaryota; kingdom Metazoa; phylum Chordata; class Lepidosauria; order Squamata; family Eublepharidae; genus Eublepharis; species Eublepharis macularius. The sequence continues at coordinate 152,258,067 of NC_072791.1, read as the reverse complement.
CTCAGTAATCTTTGGATACCTTGTCAAAACACTTTTGAAATTCCACGTAGGTAATATTGACTGGGTCACTGTTAGCTACATGTTTGTTCACTTTCTCAAAGAACTCCAAAAGGCTGGTGAGGTACAGTTTCCCTTTGCAGAAGCCATGCTGATTTTTTTCTTAGCAGGCTTTGTTTCATTATTCACCTAATAATCTTTGATTATAGTTTCTACTAATTTGCCTGGACAGATGCTAGGCAAACTGGTATGTAATTTCCTGGTTCCCCTCTGGACCCCTTTTAAAAAAATTGTGTAATATTTGCTACTCTCCCATTTTCTGGTATAGATGCAGAGAAGTTAGCCGTGTTAGTCTGTGGTAGCAAAATCAAAAAGAGTCCAGTAGCACCTTTAAGACTAACCAATTTTATTTTAGCATAAGCTTTCGAGAATCAAGTTCTCTTCTTCAGATGCCTGATACAGAGGCATCTGTATCAGGCATCTGAAGAAGAAAACTTGATTCTCGAAAGCTTATGCTAAAATAAAATTGGTTAGTCTTAAAGGTGCTACTGGACTCTTTTTGATTTTCTGGTATAGTGACTGATTTTAGCGAGAATTTGCATATATTGGTTAGTAGGACAACAATCTCTCGTTTGAGTTCCTCAAGAATTCTCAGCTGTATGACATCAAGACCTGGAGATTACTGTTTTTTAATTTCTCCAGTAGATTTAGAACTTACCACTTCAGTCTGGTTGTTCTTCATACTCCCTTCCTGAAAATAGTGATTGTGGGCTTGGTACATGCTTCACACTTTTCACAGTGAACACATATACAAAAATTCATCAAGCTTCTCTGCCATCTCCTTTTAGCAATCCTTTTATTCTTTGGCAATCCTAAAGCCCAACTGCTTCTCTGGATGGTTTTCTATTCTGGATATATTTAAATAAATGCTTATTGCTTGCCTTGAAACTTTTAGCAATTTTCTTCTCAAATTTTCTTTCTGCATGCTTAATTATTAACTTACACTTTTAACAGCTTCTGTCTGTTCAGGATAGACCTACTTAAAAAAAAAACACATTTTGCCTTTATGGTTTCCATGACTTCGGTTGTTAACCATGCAGGTATCATTTGGCAGTACCTTTCCCAACTTGGAAAATGCATTCTATCTGGCCTTCAATTTGTGTAGTTTAAAATAGCTTCCAAGCATCCTGTAGGGATTTGACTCTGTTGTGCTTCCCTTTCAGCTTCCTTCTAACTAGTCTCCTAATTTTTGTAAAGTTCCCCATTTTTAAAATCAAATTTTATTGTTTTGGACTTCAGAGGTAACTTTCCATTGACACAAATGCTGAACTTAATAACATTGTGAGATTTGAGTCCAGCAGCTCCTTAAAGAACAAGATTTACAGGGTGTAAACTTTTGAGGGTCAAAGCTCCTTTTGTCAGACTCTAGAAAGCTTACACCCTGAAAATCTTTTTGGTCTATAAGGTGCTACTGGGCTCAAATCCTGACCTTCTACTACAGACTAACACAGCTACTAACTGAAAACTTAACAGCACTGTGGTCACTGCTTCCAGTTTCAGGTAACAGAAAAGACTAAAAAGCCATGGTGATATATTACAGTAATGCAGTAGTGAAATACCATGGGGGGCACAGCCACAAAATGGCTGCCACAGGAGGCACAGCCAGCCATAAAACAGCTCTCACAGCTTATCTTCAGTCAAACACTGAAGATCCTTGTGATGTAGAGGCAGATTCTGCCCAAGAAATATTTTTAAAAATCTTCACAGCCAGTCAAATTTCCAATGGCCAAACAGAAACCTTGTTAGGCAAAATTCCCTCCTGGCCCTGCCTACTTTCTAAAAACTCCTGATGGGTGCCAGAAAAGGTGTCAGTGGGAGTCATGGCACCCATGAGCACTACGTTCGGGGACCCCTGTAATAGCGTGAGCCACAGCTCCTCGTACTACTCAGAAAATTTCCTGTGTCTCCACTAAAGTCTTAGAGCCAAGCTACAAGTGACATCTGACACAGGTTGGACACTTGTCAGCTTACCTCAAGTTTTGATGGGAAATGTAGGCGTCCTGATCTTACAGCTTGGCTCGTCATTTAATTGGTTTACAGACCCCCCCACACACACACCCAGCAGAGGGGAAGGGGTGCACCCAGCGAGAGCCTGACGCCTGCACTCCCTTCCCAACCGCATGTTCTCGCTCCCATAGACTGCTGTTCTGTAAACTTCAATTAAATGGAGAGCCAAGCTGCAAGACCAGGACACCTACGTTTCCCGTCAAAACTTGAGGGAAGTTGACAAGCGTCCAACTTGTGTCAGGCATCACTTGTAGCTTTGCTCTCAGTATCAAGCCCAGGCAGCAGTGCTAAGTAGGTGGAGAGTGGGGTAGATATTTTCTTAATCTGAAAGGGGTTTAAACCTTTCACCCAGAACATAAACTGAAAGAGCACATATATTGGGGTGGTCTCTGCCCCTGCTAATACTGTGTTCTTGCTTTTAAAAGGTTATTTTTTTGTTTGGGAAGTATATTTAATTGTTTAACTGTGAACGGCCTTCAGTACTCATCATAGATAAATCGTTTAGAAAAATAATACAACAGGTGCATGTAAGAGATGCCAGAGCTCTCTTGTGTTCTGTACTTTTGAGCTGGGAAGAGGGTTAGAGATTAGCTGTTCTCCCCCCAAACCATTGTATTAGCAGTAGCTGCTAATGTGCTAAATATGTTATCCTGCACTGAGGGTTGAACTAGACAAGACGGCATCACCAGGTCCACCTCAGGAATGCTGCTACCATTTAAAAGCCTAACTGCTAGCCATTTAAGAATACGCCACGGGGTGAGGTGGTCTTGTATACCTGCCTGTGTCTTTTCAAGTGCTGAAGTGGCCCCTCTGTTGACTGTTTCAGCTCTTGAAAAGATGAGGGTTGGGTGGAGCAAGAGCACCTTGTCCCAGTGCGCTGCAGGTTAAATGTCCAGCATTAGGCTTTAAAATGGCAGCACCATCCCTGAGATAGACCCAGGAATTCCATCATATCTGGTTCAGCCCTCATGCATTTGCGATCCAGCTCCTCTCTCTGTCTTTTCCATACATTCACAATGAGTCAAGGGCAATCATTGCTCCAGCTCTACCATGTGAATATCCATGTTCCGTTTGACGCTTAACACTTTAATGCTTAGTTGCACAGTAGTCATGTGAAAAATGCTTACTTTAATGGCTTATTTGCACAGTAGTCTATGAAAAAACTTCCACTCTACAACATGATCAACAGTCTGTTAACATTTGGTGCTGCCAGACCATACTAGCCACACCAAGCTCTCTGCAATCCTCAGTTGGGAAAAAAGTAACAGAATGCCATACTACTAGTTGTTTTTACACCTCCTCTGTCTCTGGTATAAGCCATTGAAATCAGACAAGATTTTATTCCCAGCTCTTGTTTGAGTACTAGGAGCCAAATGAGCAGTTGCACACTTTCCCAGGGAGAGAAAAACTACAACAGGAGTACTCCTGGAGGTCTATCATCTATTTAGCCAGAACAAAACAATTTATTAAAAACTGAATCAGATTTTAATGTGAGTTCAAGTTGTTAAGAATAAGGAAAATCTAGTGTTCTTCTCCCTGTTCTATCCACCTTCAAAGGTTTACACCCATTCCCTTGTACCTGTCACGACTAGAATTGCCCACAGTCAAGAAATATTCATTCCTCATATGAGGCAGGGAGGGAACACTAATACCCTTAGCCAGCAAGTGTGTTTTTGTCTACAGTGGAGCTACAAGCTACAGTGGAGGCTAAAAGGTGTCTAAAGGCAGGAAGTGAGGCTCAAGGTAAAATTATAACATCAGAAGATTGTGCCAGAGAGATGATTCTGTTGATGCAGAGAGGCTGAAGTCTAAGGCACTTGAGGAGGTCATGGCTCAGCCAAGACTGCAGCAAACAGGATGACCTAGAGCAAAAAAGGGTGGCACCAAGCCAGGAGCTAGCCCACATTATTCCCAGCCTCATAGCTGCACCTGTTCCTGCGCCGAGCCCGAGCCCGCTGGTCTTTGGGCTCCTCACCTTCTGCTTCTCCCTCCGAGGAGTCACTGTGTCCCCCTTCCTCCTCTCCCTCTGAACCAGTTTCATCAGAATTCTCATCCTCCAAGTAGCGGTAGCCCCGCACTTTTTGATGAGGCTTGGGAATCTTGGGGATGCGGTGTGGGATGGCTTGGCTTATTTTATGTTCCATCCACGTGTATGAGAACACTGCAGCCACCAGAGTAATCAACATGATGGATAACTTAGCCTGGAAGGAAAAGATTCCATTAGTTACAGAAGAAAACTTGTTCCTTCCCATAGTCCTGGAAACCCCGCCTAGCAAGAGGAGAATTGTCTTCTGGGAAGAATTAGAGCTAAACAAAATGGTATCTTCTCCAGCCCCTAACTCTTGCCTAAAAGTTCCTCTACACCACTGCTTTTTTCAGATGGTTCCCTTTTATCCAAGGGGCCAAGGGAACCCCTAAAAATTCCTTGCATTCAATCACAGGACTAGAGAAGGCAGCTTCACACGGGAGAATACCCTTCTATTTCAGACTCCCATCTCACCTTCATAGGTAGTCCAGACCACAGATAAACAATGAAGATGGCCAGAGCTTGCCACCAGTGGTAGATGGTAAAAATGAAGTCTTGACGCTTTTTGTCTTCATAAAGCATCCCCAAGAGTGCTGCAGAAAAGGAGGAACAAGAGTCAGTCAGTGACCAAATTCTCTCTAGCTTTCACTACTAATTTCATACAAACTGGTTCAAAAGGTAATACTAACTTATGAATATGGTGTAGCGGTTAGAGTATTGGACGAAGGAGGTTCAGGTTAAAATATCTCATTTTCCATGAAACTTACAATGACCTGGGGCTAGTCATTCTTTCTTACAGTGCAATCCTAAGCAGCAGGGTGGAAACCACATAGGGAGAGAACTAAGCCTTGCACAGGCGTAAATGGCACTTATGTCGACGTAAACCCCTCTCCACTGGTGCCCGCCCAAGGCGCATTACCGTAGATGGGTTGCCACCAGTGGGCACGCTTGGCAGCCAGGCGGAGGCACAAGTCTGGCGCAAGTCCTCACACCGGCGGAGGGGGGCGGGGCAGGGGGCGGGGCGTGAGTTTGTCCGCTTCCAAAGCCACTCCAGCCCTGGAAACGCCCCCTGCAGCGGCGGCAGCAAAAAGGAAGCCTAGCCCATAGGCGCCCATTGAATGGGAAAACTCTAGCCCCTCTCCCGGCACCCAGCCCTGCCCCTGCTGCCCGAAGGAGCATAGGATGGGAACTACCACGGGGGCCAATCAGCATGCGCTTCTGAGATGGGCGAGCCCCCCTCCCTGCACCCAATCACCTGCTCACGCACCCTACAAAACGTCCGGCTGCGCTGCTCATGACCTCAGGTAGGTGAGCACACAGCCGAAGGCTCTGCCCGTCAGCCATCTGTTGTGCGGACTTTGTGCATGAGGTGGGAGAGTGCACTGGAGGGGACTTAGTGAGAAAACTTTGCACTCGCTTAAGGGAAGAAGGGCAAAGTCCAGAATGTCTGGTTAACTAACAGTAACTGCTCAAGTCTCCCTGCAGGTTATCTGACTCTGAAGTTCCAGCTCAGTAAGGAGCGAGGTAGCACTTACAGGTAAGGAGATGGGGTGGCAGCTAACCCAGCTTGCTGATTTGTGCTGGCTGCCCCATCACCTGAACTCGCCTGACTGCTATCCTCTTCAGGTGAGGTTCAGCAGGGGAGGGGATGGTGGCAGCAGCCCGTCTGCCCCAGAGGCAGTTGCCCAGAAAACTACTATTGACTGGGTGTTTGTAACTACCTGTGGACTTTCTCCCTTAAAGGTAAAATCACCCAAAGGCAGAGTGCTTCCTCGCCAGAGGGTCTTGCATCAGCTGGTCGCTAGCTGCACCTTTGGGGCTGCCACTGCTGCTCTTTACTATGTGCATCTTCCTAGATGTTGGAGTATGGGCTTGGCCTCGGCCATGGACTGGGCTACTTGCAGCACATACGTCTTTCCCTTGCAGGCATGTCGTGACTCATCCAGGAGACGAGAGGATGTCTGCTTCAGCCTCCCCTCCCCGGAATCCTCTGCGAACGCCATTCAGATCTAGCCCAGGGAACCCGAAGGCAGTCCACATCTCAGCCTCGCCCCTGAGAGCGCAGAACGAGGGCTGCGCAAACTGCCTTGGCTCTCTTTCTAGCCAAGGGACATTGGCACGTTTTCCAGTTTAATAAAACATGTTGAAAAACAACAAACTTCTGGTTTTGCATGCCTACCTGACATTGCCAGTAGCCGCCCTCTCAACTCCCTGTCAGAATGTTCTCTCATACATCCCTGCAAATGTTTCAAGTGGCGCCCCATCCAGCCTCCCTGCCCCCTTCCTCCCCTCAATGAAACTTCAGGCAGTGGGGTTGGAATTGAACTGTGGCCCATGAATGTCTGCAGCGGGGGGCGGGGGGGGCGGGCACTGAGGACTTTCATTCTCTGATAGTCTGAGCTGCTGGCATCTGATAAGCCAGGAGATGATCGCTGCATGTGGGAAGTTGCTGCCAGGGGGTGGGGGATGTGTTTGCGGAAGCAGAGATGGACTTGGGCAATCCAGTGTGGGGAGGGCCTGTCAGTCCACCCCAGGACTGGGGCATGGCTGTTGAGGTCCAACCAGTGTTCTCACATCGTAGAGGTGCAGTGATGTGTTCAAGTGGCGCTGCCGCAAGTTTCTGTGTGCTTTTCATTCCCCTCGCTTCCAAACAGCCTCCTGGCCTCCCATGTGGTTCCCCAATGGGCGTTCCTGTCACTCATTGAAGGCCCTGCCTCCCCCCTCACCTGCTTCTCCAGAACCTGGGGACTAATTAGGGTTGTCAGTCTCCAGGTGGTAGCTGGAGATCTCCAGGCAACAGAGATCAGTTTCCTACTATCTGGCCCTACTTTTCAGAGAGGGGGAACCTGTTTCTTGTGGTGGTGGTGGCAGCAGGGATTTGCAGGCCCACGAAGCTGCAGCCACTGGCCTGGCCCTCATCAGCAATGGGGGCTGGATGGGCGAGAGGGTCAGTGTTTGATCTGGACCTTAACTGTCACCTCTGCCCCCCCTCTCTGGCAGGGATGCCTGCTCTCTGAGGGGGGGCCTATTGGCGGCAGCGGGGATCGTGGCCTCTCCATTGGCTGCACCACTGCTTGCTCCTGGCCTGCATGTCTGGGGAGGGGTGTGGCCATTGGCTGGTGTGAGCAGGGGTTGTAAGGGGAATGGCGGGCGGGCGCTCCTGGCAGTGGCCACACCTCGCCTTGTCGTGCTTGGGCGCCGGCGGGACTCTCCTGCAAAAGTCCATAGGGAGCTGTGGAGCGGCACCCCATTTATGTCGATGCATGAGCGACAATGCTGTCTTGGAGGTTAGGACTGAGGTGCCTGTCTACCTACCTCACAGGATTGGCAGAAGGATAAATAAATGGAGTAGGGGAGGACCATATATGCCACTCTGAGCGCCTTAGAAGAATAGCAATACATAAATTAATGCCAAATACATTTTGCAAAGAGTCCCACAGGTGACAAATATTATGCAAAGCAATCATTATTATGCAATATTAGTAACCAATTGTGCCCTTAACAGAATTTAAAAAGTTTCTTCCTGCTATTCAAGTATTTGGAAATGAGCATCTTTAGGTAACCAACATCTAACATATCAACCAACGGACTGTGGTTACCATGGTGCTTCCTGGCCTGGCTTGATTAGCTCCTGCATCTTGGAAATGCCAGCGGAAGCTCAGCCCTGAGCAGAATATGAACATAGCCTTGTCTGTACTGAAAGGGGACTTCGCTCAAACCCTCCCACAGAAATTGTACTCACTGCTGAGGCCTGTCTTGTTGAGGGCACTGCCAAGGCCCCAGACTGCAGCCACCAGGTACAGCATAGGTGCTTCGCCTAAGCTTTTGGGATGAGGATCCCAAAAGAAGAGGGCAATCAAAAGGATGGCATGGATAGAAGCTCCTGTGAGGAGGGGAACCTGGCGGGGCACGCACAGCATAAAAAGCGCCAGGCTGCTGCAGACAGCAGAGGAGAGTCCATAAGCAGTAATGATGTAAGCCATATGTTCCAAGCCAATGGAGCACACACCATAGTTCTGGGGATGTATAGAGAAAGAAAGATTTGGTAAGCATAACCCAGTTATCCTCTTGCAATGCCCGGCCAGTATCTCCTACCTCAGGGCTTGAGAGGAACATTGCTTGGAGCTCACATACCAAGGCAAAACCAGTACAGAGAAAGAGCACCTCGAAGCCACTGTATATGAAAAAGAGGATGAGGTGGCGGAGGCGATAATCTCTCATGTGCTTGAAGGGCAGTTGGAAGATGTTGCCCCATCCAATGCTGCGTAAATCGATCTCCTCTGTGGGGCGATAGGCAGCGCCACACAGGAACAACACCTGCAGAGCAGAAAGCCACGAGCAGATGTCAGGAGCAAGGCAAACCCAGCAAAATTTGGGGTAGAACTAAACTAAAGATGTCAAGTTCTCTTCCCTACCCCATGCACAACATTTAAGCAGAATTATCTCTTAGACAGGAAGCATGTGGAGACTGCCCTTTACTGCCTGATGAAGCCCCCAAAACTTTGAAGGGAGGTTTAGGATGGGTGGCAGGGTGTGGAAAAGTCAGGCAGCCATAGTATGTATTGGCTAAATTGTTTTCATCTGCTGCTCTTTGGTTTAGAATTACTTCTTAAATGATCTGTTCTTCTTGTTTTGACTAAAGTATAATTTTGTATTTGTTGTTGATTGTTTTAATAAGTTCTGGAAACCATTCTGAATGCAATGGTTGTAGAAATGTGATACAGAACAAATAAATAAGCAAATAGATGCTACAGTATGGATATATTTGCTGAAATACCACAGCTATGCAGGGAGAAGGGCAGGCTTAGAAATATTTTAAATATTTCAATAAATAAGATAGTGAGAGGAGAAAACACATGGCTGGAACATTTTAAGTGTAACACCCATTTCTGCCACTCATAAGACAACATAGAACACCTTCTGCCCTCCTAACAACTGTTTTAATTCCCCTAATTTAACCCAATTTATACAATACCAATGCAAGTATGGTATTTTCCATGTGTGTGGATGAGCACTCCATATGACTACCATATGTATAGAAAGGTACTTACCCCATGCACTTGCCCATAAACAAGAAACATCTACAAACAACTATGTATGGCACAAGTGACAGTTGTGCTGGAATGCATGTCCAGCTCCCCCTCCCCAATGAAAAAACTTGCTATTAAGTATTTTTCCCTTTAGAATGAGTAAAATGCTTCTTAAGACAAGATTTTTCAAAATCAAAATCTATACCATGAAAAAGCCCAAGGACTTTTTCATTTTTTCAATGGAAATATTGGAAAATATATGTTTGTGAGTTGGAGGGGGGGGGGTACTGGAAAAAAAAACTATTTTGGAGTGAGAAAAACCTTTCCTTACAAAGCATTGTACTTATTCCGAATGTACAGCGCAAAAAAGTGGAAAATAGAAGCAACTGAAAAATTGGGGAATCTGGAAGAGCTCTGAAAAAAATTGCAGACATATATAATATTTTCAAGATTTTTTTTGTTTAAATGTAAATAATTTTGGCAACAAATAATATGCTATAATGTGCTTAATGCTAATACAGTATTAAATGTTCAGTATTATAAAGTTTAGTTTAACATCCAAACATACTGGCAGACCTACCTACTGTGACTCTATGAGACTTTCTGTCCAAGTAAAACATTTTCTTTTGTTTACTTACAGGATTTTCTTTTCTACCTTCAACTTTTATTTTCCCATCTCTCAGAGGAAAAACAAATTAAAGATACATGCTATGGCAGCATAGGATGCAGCAGTTACAACTTTCTAAAGAACTGGACATATTTGCAATTCATTGGTCCCAATAAAATCTGAACTTGGTAAAGTCAGACTGTTTGCTATCAGCAGAAACACCTTATTTATAGCTTCCAAATCCAATAAACTTTATAGCAAAAGTTCAGTGTTTTAACTACTCTTAGTACCAGAGAGAGATAGAAAAAGACAAAAATTGATTCAGTAAGTTCATAAGCATTCCGTTGGTAATTCCGGAGCTTCAGGGGAGAGACAGGGACATTTGAGAGACCTCACATGGAGTCTTTAGCTGACATTGCTTTCCCATTTTTAAGCAGCTCTTTATTATCCCCAAAGCAGGAATTTTGAGGAATTAGATAGAAGTGCAGGATGTGGACTAGAATCTAAACTCCATGCAAAGGTCTGCAAGTCAGAACTGCATTAAACCAGTATTCTTAGTTCTGCTACAGGCTGGGACATTTTTTTTAAGCAGTTATGCAATATTGTATGTGTGTCAAGATGGCCATAAGCTCACATCCAAATAAGCACCTGTTGATTTACCTGCTTTGCGTAGCTTATTGTCATAGGATGGAAAGAAGTCTGGGTTTCAGAATGTACCACTTTGACTACTGAATCTGAGATCCTGTGACCACATTAGACCCTGCCTTTTTCACCAGTCCGTACCAGAAGCATGGCGAGGAAAGCTACACCCATGAGCACGCTCTCCACCATGATGAGCTCGCTGCTTCGTGGAAGTCTCTGTAGAACTGTGGAGTTGAATCCTGGGAGAATCCCCTGGCTGGAAGTGCCTGGAGAGGGAACAATGCTTTACAGGATACATCCTGAAGAAGGGAACAGTTGGAACAGGAACATAGAAACGTAGGAGCTATACAAGGCTACAGAGATTAAGGCATCTGGGTGGAAAATGCCAGTGTGTTTCAGCCTACTGAAGCTAGTGCCAATCACTAAGGATACTCACCACAGTGCTGTACATGGAAAAGTGTGTGGTTCAAATCATAGAGATACCACTTCAGGAAGAAAAATGTAGGCATCTGGGCACAGACAAAACTGAACTGGAAAACAAGGGTGGCAGAGGATGTGAGACAAGCAAACCAACATGCAAGAAAATGGGAAAAATGGGTGGAAGAAACCCAAATCCAAACACTTCCCAGAACACAAGAAGGGAAAGTGCAGAAAACTCCACACCTACTCTACCCACAACCCACTAATATTCTGTCAGCAGAACTCTCACATTGAAGAAGGCATAGAAGACAGTCTGGAAGGCAATGAGGTAGCTGTTGTAGGCCCCGTGTGGTGCTCGCTTTTGCTCCTGGACATGCTCTTCCTTATAGTTCACATATTCATAATATTTCTGTGCCATCCTGTGGAGTGGGGTGGATAACACAAGGGTCTACCATCTACCAAGAAATACTTCCACAGAGTGGTATTTCCATAACATCTCAAATCCATTTACCACTTAGATAAACACAATTTATTGAGAAAGCATTTTTATTTACTGAAATCATTTTTAATCTGCCTTTCTCTGAAACCAAACTCAAGGCGGATTACAATGATGATAAAACCACAGAACTAGCAAACAGATCCCTTCAAAATAATCAGTGTTAAAAAGCACGTGTTTTATAGAGTTTATAGTGCCATCCAGGAATGGTGTGAAGTAATCAGCCTAATATTTATAGTAAGAGACTTACAAGACTTATGAACCCTTTGTGAAATGCTGTCACATAACCAGTCTTTCGTCTACCTATACATGGAGGTTATATGGCTGAAAGCAATCCATACAAAGTATAGTATGTACAAAATTGCTCCCTCTCCCAGCAACATGCTTCCCACCCATCTTTTCAGTGTCCCAACTACCACGCAGCAGACACTATCTTCTTCATAATCAGGCAAGTGTTTTCACCACTGCCTTTCCCTTGTCACTACAGCTGACTCACCGGGTGATATAGTTGCTCAAAGAAGCCCACAGTGGTACAATTGCAGCCCCAATTGCCACAGCTGATGGTACCAAGGTATAGTAACGTTCCCAGTAGTTGGTAGAGACAAAGAGTGCGTAGATGCCAACAGCCAAGAATATCATCCACTTGATGCCAAAGAATCTGGGAAAACAGAGATATCTGGATTTCTGAATGTGTGAACTTTCAATTCCTACAACTGTGGGACTCATTCATATGGCAGCTACCTTAGGAAGGAGGATACAGGGGTTTTTTCCCCTTATGAAAGGAGACATTTCCATTCCAGCCACAGCTTAGGGGACAGCAAATAGTATGCATATCCATTCCCAGAGATGTATAATGGGAGCTCATCCCTGAAAAAAAGACTGAAAATGGGATAGGCAGGAAAATACCTCATGAGGACTGGAGTGTAAAGCAGTGCAGCAATGGGTGTGACATTGATACCCATCAGCATCTTGTTGTCAATATCCTGTAGCTCCAGATTGCTGTATTTCACCTCTCGGTAAGTTTCATCATAATGCAGGATTAGCTGCATCTGTAAGAGGCCTGTGGGAGAAGGCATGGGGATGTGACAGTCATGGTTAACTTTGGAGTGCTTGTAACCAGAAAGAGCATTTCTTAAGCAGCTGTAAATAAATAAATAAATTTGATGAAGAGGGCTCTTTCTCCAAGGGGCAGGGCAGCTTCAAGGCTTATGCCAAACCTGCAAGATATAGTGATACTCAGACACAGAGCTAACCCATCCAGAATCTATCAGTCTGCCTGTCTACCTCCTCAAGGAGTTATCTCAAGGAATGTCACACCATGTTGAGACCCAACCACCCCTCCAGAGCCAAACAGGACCAAGGAAGCAAAAGCCTAAAGCAGGGGTCCTGAATCTTGTTGAGTTTGTGGGTGCTTATGAAATTTTGAGAACAGGGAGTGGGTGCCACCACAAAATGACATCTAGGGGAGCCTGAGCCAATCACAAGATGGCTACCATGAGGGTTGGGGCCAATCGCAAAATGTTGGGAGATCACAAGCCAAGTGTCGTCCTTTGACAGAGCATCTTTTAATGATGGGGACAACTACTTCTGCATGGATGGTATCTACAGACACAAAGGTGACATCTCCTGGATTCTTGTGAAGCACCTCTTACTCCAGAGAGGTGGACGAAAATCAGGACTATTTGCTTTGGGGGAAAAACAAATGGGCACCAGGACACCAATTAGCAGGCACCATGGTGCTCATGAGTGCCACACTGGGGATCTCTGGCCTAAAATACCTGTCTTGAGTGCAGTGGTGGAAAATGCCCTCAAGTCAGAGTTGACTTATGGCGACCCCTGGTGGGATTTTCATGGCAAGAGACTAACAGAGGTGGTTTGCCATTGCTTGCCTCTGCAACCCTGGTCTTTGTTGGAGGTCTCCCATTCAATTATTAACCAAGGTTGACCCTGCTTAGCTTCTGAGATCTGATGAGATCAGGCTCACCTGAGCTATCCAGGTCAGGGCACCTGTCTTGAGTATATCTTTGGAAGTGCAGAAAGAGGCTTATCCACAGGTTCAAACCTATGTTAAGTAGCTGATGTTGAAGCTGATGTTGAAGCTGATGGGGATCTTCTATTGGAAACGCTGCAGCAGGATGGACAGGTCCTTTCAGCCCCTTTTCAGAAAATGGCTCTGGATGTTACATTGCCACACAGACATCCCATTCCTGTGCAGCAAAGTAATTTCTGAGGCTACTCTGACAGCCAAATCAAATGTGCAAGAGTATTATACCACTTAAGATTGCACCCATGAAAAGATTATTCCCCACATCAATACACACAGGCACAAGTGCCAGAACAATTCCTTAGAACTCCAAAAATAAAGAGGTACCCACTCCAACAGTAAAATACAAGAGTGCGTACACAAGAGCAGGGTAATACAAAAGTCAAATATATTCCAATTATTCAAAGTCAAGTAAAGAAATAATCACCGCATATAGAGAATACTCTCCCAATTCAAAAGGATATCACAAAGCAATCAATGTCATAGTTATTACATAACAAAAATCATTTCTATCGGGAAGACATCCAACAGATTTATTGATTGATTGATTTGATTTACACTCCGCCCTCCCCACAAATGGGCTCAGGGCGGCTAACAACATTAAAAAAATACATTAAAAGTCACAAAACCATAAAATCAATAATAATTTTTAAAAAGTCATTAAAATAGTCCAGGAGCAGGCTATTTAAACAAATATTGGGAGTCCGTATATGGGCTTAGCAGATGGCCAATAAGTGAACAATATAGCTGATACAAAAGAACTAGAATTAGGAAGACATCCCTCAGGTAAGCTTCCACAATATCATATAAACAGTAAGTGCTGTGCAAGTCCTTTTTAAATATATCTTTTTATTTTTTTGTAGGTAGAACCTATTAAGTTTTGTGATTTCAGCTCAAAGGAATAGAGATTTCAGCTCATAATAACAGCTTTATTGAGAACTGGAAGCAGACAGACCAAAGCAGAGGTTCAACAGGAGCCAATATATACACATAAACCCCACGCCGCTTTCCAGCAATAACCAATAGGAACACACACAACTAGAATCCTCAATTTGCATTAACTATATACAAGGTAACTGATTTGCAGCCCTGTGATTGGTCTTTATTTCTGCAGACCGATTGGCTACTGCCAACAAATGACAACCAAGGAACATCAAGGCATTAGGAGCCTAGCTCAGCCCAAACTCAACCCAGTACATAACTGGTGGTGGCGGGACGCTGTCAAGTATACCGGCGTCGCCCAACATATAGTGCCGGCTTGGAATCCAATGTTTCATTATAACAACCTCTTCAGGGTGAAGACTAAATCCACCAGACATAACACAGTAAATAACTTATAGCACCATCAAGTCAACAAGTCAAACACAGCATCCTCATGCAAGGCATGATGGCTGCACCACCTCCTTTAATTTCCATGGAATTTTGGTTGAGGCTTTTATGGATATGAATAGAGGTTGGGTATGATATGAACAGAGGTCAGAAAGCAGCATAGCTTGGAAGGAGGGATCAAACCCCTCATATGACTCTCACACCCCTTTCCTTGATCGCAGTAAATAAAGAAGTTATTCCATGCAACAATCATTCTAGATTACATTTGTTCACAGTAAATCTTCTGGTGGGTTTGTGACTTCCAGATCACCAGCCTGAACTGAAACAGGAAACAAGCTTTTGCCCAACAAGCCTTTGCAGTTCTGGCCGGGTCTTGCTGAGGAAGCAGCACAAGAGCTCTATAAGTAGTAGTTAAAACACTAACTTTGGGGCTTAGCTGTTCATCTATAGAAGGACAAAATTGCTGCGATCAGAACAAGAGAAAAACATCCAGCAGTCAGATGGTAAACCTGCCAGAGTGGGGTTGGTTGGTTGTGTCAAAGAGGTAATTAATGCCTCGAGAGAGGGGGTGGTCACTCTAGCCTTGAAACAGGCTGTGGTGTGTCCACGGCTAAAGAAGCCTCCCCTGGACCAAGGAGATGTCAATAACTATTGACCAGTCCCAAATGTTCCATTCTTGAGCAAGGTGATTGAACAGGTGGTAGCTGGACAATTTCAAGCATTCCTGAATGAAATGGTCTGTTTGAATCCTTTCCAATCTGGTTGCAGGCCTAGTTATGGGACCAACACAGCCTTAGTTGCCCTGGTGTATGACCTACACTGGGCGATGGACAGAGAGAGCGCGACTCTGTTGATTATCCTGCAGCTTTCAATGCCATTGATTATGGTATCCTTCTGGACCAAATCTCCAGAGATGAGACTGGGAAACACCATGAGGCAGTGGTTCCTGTCTCAGAAGGTGGTGCTGGGGAGGTGCTCAGCCTTTGGCCCGTGGGTTCCCACAAGTCTCAGAAGGTGCTGCTGCTCAGTCTTTGGCCTCTGGGTTCCCACAAGTCTGTATGTTCTCCCCTATGCTTTCTAGCATCTACATGAGACCACTGGGTGAGGTTACCTGGGGATTTTGGCTGGGCTGTCACCAATATTCAAATGACACTCAGCTTCAGTTTGCACTTTTGATCAATTCTAGGGAGCCTGTAAAAAACTCCAACTGGTACCTGGAGGCAGTTTTGAAGTGACGCTTAATCACAACAAGACAGAAGTGCTACTGGTGAGTGCAAAGTCTGACCTGGGACTTAAAAGAGTCACCTGTTCTGGATGGGGTTGCACTCCCTTTGAAGGAACAGGTTTGTAGTTTGGACGCACTCTTGGACCCATGCCTACTGCTAAAGCAGGGGACAGCTGTGGCCGGGCATACCTCTTACCAGCTTTGTTATCAAGCTGTGGCCTTTTCTGGGCAAAAAAGATTTGCCACTGGGGTGCATGCTTTGGTCACATCTACATCAAATTACTGCAATGCAGTCTATGTGAGAATGTCCTTGGAAAGTGTTTGGAAATTTCAATTGGTGCTGAACGCTGCAGGCTAGGATGCTGATTGGATGCATTTTAGGGACCATATCACTCTAGTCTTCGCCCATCTACACTGGTTCCAAATCTGTTTCCAGGCACAATAGGGCTGACCTTAAAAGCCCTATATGGCTTGGGACTAGCGTAGCTTAAGGACCATCTATTCCCTTACAAACCCACGCAACCAGTACAACAAACTTTTGAAAACCTACTTTGGGTACCCCCACCTTCTGAGATTAGGCATGTGGCAACCCAGGAGAGGGCCTTCCCAGTCACAGCACCAAAACTCTGGAACTCTCTCCAGGGAGAACCCTCTGACCCCCTTTTGTCATCTTCTGTCAGCAGGTGAAGACTTTTTTGTTTCATCTGCCATTCCCTCAGTGATCTCTTCTTCCTGCTCAATATTTTAACTACTGTTTTTATGGTTTTAGCTTGGTTTTAATAGTTTTAATGATGTTTTTGTTTGGTGTTAATTTTTTTTTTTTTTTGAAAAATTTTTATTGGGTTAGAACATTTTTATTTTTACATTACAGTCAATTTTCCCCTAATTTTTCTTTTCTAACCCCCTCCCTTTCCCCCCCTTTTGTTGACTTCCAACAGCTTTCCCACCCTCTGTCCCTTTTCCCTTACTTCTATTAAGTTCCTCTGTCTAAAACAGATATACATTCTCCAATATATTAAGCAGTACATCTTTAACTCCTTTACTTATTATACACCCAAACTATACGTCTTTAGACAAACAATTTATCCCATTTTCCAGTTTTGAGTAATTCTATATAAACCTATATATCATAAACCATAAAAATTTCCCACATTTAAATCAAACAATTTGATTTATTCTCTATATATTACTCATTTCAACTTTTTATGGTAATTCTATATAACTCCTCAGATACTCAATCAATTTAACTCTTCTATACATTCAGTTTGGTGCATATAAATCTTGTCAAAGAAAGAAAATATTGTTAGTTAGTCAATCCTCATGTTTAAACCTTATCATTAATTATTCTCTATCAGTTGACCTATACATATCTATATATATCTCAATCAATTAATCTAACTGCTTATAAATTCACATTTCTCTTCCTCCCCCGGTAAAGTCACCCCTCTCTTTTATACTTTTATTATATTTCAGTAGTTCTCAAACTGCCACAGTTTTCCTCCCACCTCCCATTTCTTCTCCAGGTATTGTTTCAGCTTCTCCCAGTCTGTGTTGAACTGCCCTGAGTCCAGATCTCTCAGTTTTCTTGTCATCTTGTCCATTTCAGCCATATACAGCAATTTGTAGATCCAATCTTCAATAGTTGGTACTTCTTGTACTTTCCATTTCTGCGCATACAAAAGTCTAGCTGCTGCAGTCATATAAAAAATCAACGTCCTATGATGGGCTGGAATTCCCTCCATTCCCAAGTTTAGCAGCAGGAGTTCTGGGTTCTTATTTATTTGAAACTGTAAAATTTCACTCATTTCTCTTATTATTTCCCCCCAGAACTGCCTAGCTACCTCACACGACCACCACATATGATAGAGGGAGCCCTCATGTTTCTTACATTTCCAGCATTTATTAGAAGTATTCAAGTTCCCTAGCGCAATCTTCTTTGGTGTCATGTACCAACGATAGATCATTTTGAAAATGTTCTCTTTAATATTGATACATGTCGTTGTCTTCATTGTAGTTTTCCACAAGTATTCCCATGCCTCCATTGTTATTTCTTTATTGAAATTTATAGCCCATTTCACCATCTGTGTTTTAACTATCTCATCCTCAGTATACCATTTCAGCAATACTTGGTATACCTTGGATATTCTTTTCTTGTCTTCTTTAAGAAGGGTCTGCTCTAGTTCCGAGTTCTCTGTTCGTATGCCCCCTTTTGCAAAGTCTGAGTTGTATAAGTCTCTAATCTGTCTATACTGGAACCAATCATAGTTAGGTGATAGTTCCTCTTGCGTCTTTATTCTAAGTTTAGATACTTCAATCTTAGTTATTTCTTTGTACGTTAAACATTGTTGTTCATTATCCACAGCTCTCGGATCTATCACCTCATATGGAACCACCCACAAGGGGGTTCCTTCTTGTAGGTAGGTTCTATACTTCTTCCAGATTGTAAATAGACTTCTCCTTACAAAATGATGCAGGAACATCGAGTTGACCTTTACTTTGTCATGCCATAGGTATGCGTGCCATCCAAAAATTTTTTTATATCCCTCTAGGGCTAATAGTTTCTTATTCTTTAATGTCATCCACTCTTTTAGCCAAACTAGGCAGATTGCATCATGGTAAAGTCTCAGATTGGGCAGTTGCATTCCGCCTCTCTCCTTTGCATCTTGTAAAACTTTTACTTTCACTCGAGGCTTCTTGCCTGCCCAAACAAAATCTGATATTTTCCTCTGCCATTTTTCAAATTGTTTAGAGTCTCTGATGATTGGTATTGTCTGTAACAAAAACATTACTCTTGGTAACACATTCATCTTAACTGCTGCAATCCTGCCCAACCATGACAGGTTCAATCTATTCCATTTGATCAAGTCTCTCTCTATCTGAGTCCATAATTTTTCATAATTATTCTTGAACAAATCTATATTTTTTGCAGTCAGCTCAACTCCCAGGTATTTCACCTTACTAGTTACTTCACAATCCGTTGTTTCCATTAACAATTGTTGTTTCTGCTTAGTCATGTTTTTGCATAATATCTTTGACTTCTTTTTGTTAATGAAGAAACCTGCCAAGTCTCCAAACTCCTTGATCTTGTCTATCACTTTTGGCATGTTCTCCAGTGGGTCTTCTACAATTAACATTATGTCGTCTGCAAATGCTCTGACCTTATATGAATAGTCCTTTATTTTTATTCCTCGTATTTCCTCATCTTGTCGGATTTGTATCATCAGAATCTCCAATACTAAAATGAACAACAATGGAGATAACGGGCAACCTTGTCTTGTTCCTTTACTAATCGTCAATTTCTTGGTCAGTTCATCATTCACTACAATTGCTGCAGTCTGGTCTCTATAGATTTCCTTGATTGCTCTGACGAATCTTTCTCCCAGTTGTAGCTTTTCCATAGTGGCAAACATAAAGTCCCAGTTTAAATTGTCAAACGCTTTTTCAGCGTCTACAAAGAAGAAACCAACCTCTTTGTCACAACGCTTGTCGTAGTATTCAATAGCATTGATCACTGTCCTTAGGTTGTCTCTTATTTGTCTGTCTGGCAAAAAGCCTGCTTGTTCCTCCTCTATGACTTCCGAGAGCCACCCCTTCAATCTCTCCGCCAATATCTTCGCAAAAATTTTATAGTCATTATTAAGTAGTGATATAGGTCTGTAATTTTTCACGTTGGTCAGGTCTTGGCCCTCCTTTGGGATCAATGATATATTCGCTTCACTCCAAGTATCTGGAATCCTTTGATCCCTAAAAACTCCATTCATCACCTCTTTTAGGAATGGTGCCAGTTCATTGGCCATTGTCTTATAAAATTTAGCCGTAAGTCCATCTGGCCCTGGCGCCTTTCCTAGATTTGCAGATTGTATTGCCTTGCTTATTTCCTCGTCAGTTACTTCACTGTTCAACTTACTTCTCCAAGCTTCCGAGATTTCTGGAAGTTTGGTCTTCTCCAGATATGATGCTATTGATTCTTTGTTTACTTCTTTTTTATTATACAGCTTAGCATAGAATTTATAGAAGGCTCTACTAATGGTAGTCTGCTCCAAGTACGTTTTATCTTCTTCACAGATTTTATTTATTATTTTCTTTTCCCTTTTCTTCTTCAATTGCCATGCCAAATATTTCCCAGGTTTATTAGCACCCTCAAACGCTTTTTGATTCAGTCTTTTAAGATTCCACTCCAATTCTTTATTACTCATTGCTGTTAGCTGTTCTTGAAGAATTTTGATTTCCTGGTATATTTTCTTTTTCCCTGGTCTCTTTTTTAACTGTACTTCTTTGGCTTTTATTTTCTCCTCAATCTCTTGTCTGTTCTCCTCTTTCTTTTTTCTTGCTCTGCCATTTAAGTCCATTAGTATGCCCCTTACAACCGCCTTGTACGCATCCCAAACTTTATTGGTTGGTACTTCTTTATTCACGTTGTATTGTATAAAAAACTTAGTCTCTCTTCTCAATGTTTCCATATTCTCACTTTCCTGTAACAAGTCCTCATTTATTCTCCAGGCTTTCCTTTTTCTCCTTTTTCCAAATTTCCACATAATTGGGTTGTGATCTGAGCCTACCATCGGCATTATTCCTACCTCCTTAGTCCATAACGCTAAGTCCTTTGAGGCCCAGATCATATCAATTCTTGATAATGTAAAATGCCTTGCAGAATAAAAAGTAAACTGTCTGGTTTTAGGATATTCTCTCCTCCATACGTCTTCGAGAGTCTCTTGTTGAATCAACTCAAAAAAAAGCTTTGGCAATAATCCTCTTTTCTTTTGTGCTTTTGTAGTCTTTTTGTCTAGTTCCAAATCTGTCACTCCATTGAAATCTCCAGCAAGAATTATCTGGTCATATACAAGATCGTCTAAGTGCTTCCTTAAGTCCTCAAAGAAGCTTTCCTTTGCACCGTTAGGTGCATAAAGTCCGACTACCAACACTCTCTTTAAGTTCCAGTTACATTCCACTGCTACAAATCTAGCTTCCACATCTCTCATAACAAATTTTGGCTGCAGCTCCTCTTTTATATACAACACCACTCCTCTTTTTTTCTTGTTGGAAGCCGCTACAAATTCTTTGCCCAATTTTCCAGATTTTAAATATTTTACATCCTGTTTTCTAATATGGGTCTCCTGCAAACAAACAATATCACATTTTTGTTTTAGTAGCCAATGAAAAATATTTTTTCTCTTATTCGGTGAGTTTAGTCCATTTACATTCCAAGATAATACTTTACTCTCCATATTCATGGTTTTGTTGGTAAGTCTTTTTCATTGTCCTTAATAAATCTCTCCATCTCCCGCTCAGATCTGATACGCTTTTTTGCCCCTCCAAACTCAAAGGACACTCCTTCCGGTAACTCCCATCTGTACCTAATGTTCATGTCCTTCAAAGTCTGAATTAACACTCTATATTTTTTCCTGTCCAGTAACACTGATCTGGGCAATTCCTTCATTATGATAATCGTCTTGCCATCAATCTCCAATGGGTCTTGAAATTGTTTTGTCACAATCCTCTCTTTCATATTTCTAGTTGTAAACTGCACGATCACATCCCTTGGTAGTTTCCTCTGGGTTGCAATTCTCGAGTTCACACGATACGCCACATCTAGGATAGCCACAATTTCCTCCTCCTCCTTCCCCAGGTATTCAGCCAACACCTCAGTCATCTGTTCTTGCGCTGATTTCCCTTCAACTTCTGGCAGACCACGAAAACGAAGCTGCTTCTCCATGTGTTTAGTTTCTGCAACTGACATCCTCCCCTTTACCGATCTCATCTCTGTTTGTTGCGTTTCTATTAAATTCTCCATCGCGTCTTCTACTGTTTTGACTCTCTGTTTCGTTCCTTGTAATTCACTGCTAATCGTTTCCACGCCTTTTTTCACTTCTGACAGCTCCGACTTTACTGTCTGTGTAACTTCTTTAACCTCTTTAATAAGCTCCAATTTCGTGTCCTTAAGTTCTTTCATCATGTCTATAAGTTTTTTGTCCAAATTTTCTATTGCCGATTGCCACTCTTTTTTCGACATCGTGGGGCTTGCTTTAGCTCGCTCCCACGAATCTGCTCTCTTCCTCAGCTCCGTGGCGTATAATTAAACGTTTTCCTTTTTTTTTCAAATGTCCCAATCTTTGCCAAAATTAGTTTTTTATATCCAAAATGTCGGGCGTCTTTTCTCTATGGTTTCTCTATGTTATTATAATCCAAGATGGCCTACTTCCTCTTCCGCTGAAGCCACGACCCTTCCACTTTCAAAAATGGCGATTCCCCACTTCCTGTCCCTTGGCAAGGGCCGCTTCCCTCCAGCCACTCTATTGTTATTACGCACTTCCTGTCTCCCGTCTTCCCACAGCAGGTCTCGCGATGGTGTCTTTTTCCCACAGCTCCAAGACCACAGGTATTCAAAACAATAGTCCGATTTTTGTAATAACTTCTTTAAACTTAGTCTCTTTTAAAATACAACTCCTGCCGAGTCTTCACCTCCTTTTCACTAGTCTGTTGCAGTTTAAAAATCTACTTTCTTTCCTCTCTGTTTTTGTCAATCTGTCCCGTTTCAAGAGATAGCGATCTTTACCTTCTCTTCAACTTTCTCGGGTTGTAATCGCTGTTTCGATCTTAAATTCTCCTCTCGACTTCCCTCCCCGATCGAAGCTTGGGTATGTAGGTCTTATGCCAGCCGAGTTGGCCCCAAAATTGCCGCAGAGATTATAGCCGACCCGTCGCAAGGTGGGACCTCAAGGATCGGGGGGGAGACTCCTTGTGTAGAGCCCCCCCTCGTCCGAGATCTAGCTCACCCTAGGGTCTTGAGCGTTCTTTGCCTGCTCCCCGCCTGAGAGCAGTCGGCCGCGGGTTATTTTCACCCCTCCGGCCGGTTAAAACGGCAATCCGGTCAGCTCCGCAAATGGAGCTGCGTTAGACCTCCATGAATCCCAAACCGGAAGTCCGTTTGGTGTTAATTTTTAAGGTGTGTGTGTGTGTGTGTGTTTATGACCCAGTCATTCCAGCTATCGCCAGAAATCCTTGCCAATTCCATGCCATAACATTAAGCCATAAATCCTTTCTTAGAAAAAGGAGAGTTTAAGAAGCAGATTTGAACTGAGGCAATTCTTCACCTGATTCAGTACTGCTCCTATTGACAGAGGCTCACTAAATCTTAGCCTGAGGTGTTTCTGCTATTCAAGATACTTTAAATGAAGATGGCAGTGATGAGAGGTGGGATGTTTCCACATGCTAAACAGGTGCTCTTCTCCTGAATTCTACCTCCTCAACTTCTTTATTCCTAGAAATTACTGAGCTGTCCTTGTACTGTGTCCTTGGTCTATCTAGCTGAGTATTGTTCTCACTGCATTTAGATCTCACAAACAAACCACAGGTTGTTCTATCGGGTGAATGAGGCTGAACTCCTCAGGCTCACAAGACCCCTTCCTCCTCTCCTCCTATGTGAAGCTGTGACTGAAGACTTGCTGGTTTTAAAAGTCTTTGGTTTAACTTCATCTAAACAATAGTTTAGAATATTGGTTACTGGGAAAGAAAAACAAATTCACCATTTATTAAGGCATCCAAATTTGAACATCATATCAAATTGAAATTGGACAAAAGACCTTCTAACCCAGGAGAGGTGAGCTTGAGGATTTGAAGTTCATTGCATGAATTAACCATGACTTCTGAATAGAATCCCAGGCCTTAGGCAAAGAAAGATCTTTTGCAACATGCGCTACCTTAACTAGACGTGCCAGGGACTGAACCTGGAACCTTCTGTACCAGCTGTACCACTGAGTCAACAACCGCCCCCCACCGAGGGAAGGGGGTACAGAAATGTGTATGAATGCACTGAGAAAGTAAGAGTCCTTTCCATGTACTTCTGGCTCAAAACTGGTTCTCTGTAGTGATTAAAATACTTCTTTAGACAACTGAAGTCAGCTAGTAGTATGACCAGCTCTGCAAACAGATTAGCATCACCTGCAGACTAAACTATGAATCAATAGCAGAAGGTGCTGCAGAAAAACCAGGAGGAAACACAGCATACCTAGAAAGACGCCATAGGTTAGCATTCCGCCCAAGCTGGCTGTCAAAAGGTTCTTGATAACTCCGAGACGCTTGCGGCGGAAATATTTGCGTTCCTCCTCCTCTTCATTGTACTCAGCATGAGCCCCCACAAAGTCATCTAGCTGGAGGCAGAAGTATCACAAGGGGCTCACTGAAGGGAATATTCTGACAAATCACCAAGACTGAGATGTAAAATACCCTGTTCTTCCAAGGGAGATAATGTAATCAAAATCCATGGCTAAAGGTAATTAACCAAATTTTAATGTAAATGTGTTATTTTTCAGTGGAAGGATGTGTTTTATGCTGTTTTATTTTAAACATCTTATTGGAAATAAGTACCATGTGTATGCGTTTGTATGTATTTTGGGGAGAACTACATATAATAAGAGCCAAGTTTTCAGCATGATGATGGGGCATGCAGAGAGTTTTTCTGCAAAGAAAGCAAGCCCTGCCACAGGTTTTTTCAAAAAGATTGTATTGGTTCCCTCATGATGGAAGAATATAGCTTTGCTTTCAGAAAAGAACTTTGTATGACAGTTTTAAAAACCCAACAGAGACGTGCAGCTCAGGACTGAATATGCAACACACAGCTTTGAAAGATAAAAAAAGAACTGTCTCCCCTTTTAAATGAAAGTATTTCTCTTTAGGGTAAGGCTTGCTGCCAGTTGTCCCTTTTGTTTTTTTTTAAAGGTCTATGAGAGTATCTCCACTATTGCTATTGCATGAGAATACTTAAATAAACTGTGTAGATTTTTTTAAAAAAAACATTGAATGATAACCTTTTAACATTTTTAAAAATGGGACAGAGGCAGTGTGTTGGTTGTTCGTAATGCACAGTTCCTTTTTTTTTTTTAAAGGATCAGCACTCATTCACATATTTGCACTCATTTCCACCAATTCCTTCCTTGAGACTTAGGAAAGCCCCCTCAAAGGTACCAGTGAGCACTGCCACAAAAAAGGCCCAAGTAACACATATGTACTGAATCCACACAGCACCTGTTAGGTGAGCATTGCTTTTACCATGTGGAGCAACCTAAGCAGTGGGCAAATGCACCACCCTTGCAAGAGAGGTACTTCCTTGAGGAAAGATGTGGGAGACCTTCACAACCACCATCCAGCAACTGCACACTGATTACTCTTCAAAATGAGTTGTGGAGAAGAACTGGCAATGAAGCACTTCCCCATACACAGGAGGGGATGGGACTCTTCAATGCACGGAGGTTCCCAAAGCAGGGAAACTAAGGATAAATGAATTTTATTTAAAAACATATACCCTGTTTACACCGTCCAAGCAGTTAATTAAAAAAAAGAAACTTTAAGTCGTCAGTTACACATTGTTGGGGAGGGGGGCTCTCACCTGAACGTCCGCGCCATTCAGCATAGGCCCGTTCAGAAAGGCAAGTCCTTGGCCGTCGGCAGCCACCCCGTTCCCCACAGCCTCTTGGTACACATTGCCACCTGCAGAAAACACACAAGGGGAAGGGGAAACGAAAGGAAAACTCGGTAGTGCTTACCCCGTAGCTTGGGGCCGCCTTCGCTCAATGGAGCTGAGGATAAGCACCCACACCAAATTTTGCCATTGCCCCCTTTTCAAATTTGCCAATCCTCGAAAATGCACGCCCGAAGTTCCCGTAAAAAAAAAAGTGCCCAAATTTCTGGACACTGAACTTCCTCTTTAAGAGATAAAGTAAGGCTGCCCCCCCCCCCCAATTAACTTAGATGAGGTTTAAATTTTTCCATTTTTCCGTGGAGAGAAATTATGCACAACTCGACAAACGAGAGGCACGCAGAAAGTTGACAGAATAAACCCAAGCCCCGAGCGACAGCGCTGCCTGTGAGCACGCGAGCGAGGGGGCACCGCTTGGGAAACGGCGCGCCTTGCTGAGCTGGCCCCAGCCCCGATCCAGAGATCTCTGCCCGCGCTTCCAGTACCTGGCTCCATGGCTGCTGCGGGGCTGTCTATCCCTTGAAGAATGTGGAAGCTCCGCTTCACTTTTCCGGCCCCAATGGGCTAGGCGGGGAGGAGGAAGGGAGGGGACGAGCTCTTAAAGAGAGAGGCGCTCCGAAAGGGCCGCCAAAGGGGAAGTAATTCAGATCTACCCGTCTCCCGTCATACACTATAATTTGCCATTATTCATGCACATTTGTGCATGCCAATTCCGTACATGGTGGCGAGGCAGCAACTACCTCTACATGACAGAAAGCCTGCAATCTGCTGTCCCCCTTCCCCAATTTTCTTGGATGCTAAAGTTGGAATTCGCTCATCATCTAAAATGCTACCTACATCCATGATGGCTGAGACGGTGAGCCAAACTACGATGAATAACGTAACACATCCCACTTGTTTCAGTGATCAGAATGCGTCCTCATCCCACGGGCTACGGGCAAATCTAGTATAAGATCTCACCGTCTCAGTTGTTTTTATGGATAGAAAAAATAACAACTATGTAAGTAGAAATCCAACAGGTGATATTCTTTCCGTTATGGCAAAAGTTTTGCCGGTGGAATTTGGGGGAAGGTTGTGGTTTGGTGGCAGATCGTCTGTTCGGCATGGAAAAGGTCCCAGGTTCAGTTCCCAACGTCTCTAATGAAGAGGATCAAGTAGTGGCTGATATGAAAGCCAGCCTGAGACCCTGGAAAGCCATTACTAGTCAGAATAGACAGTACTGACTTTGGTAAACCAATGGTCTGCTGTAGTTGCCCCTGTTCACAAGTTACAGTGAACTCATATACAGTCAGTGTACACTTGATTTTTCTTTATGTGTACTGAATAATTCTTATGTTCAATACATATATACCTCAACTTGTGATTTAAACCCCATATTTATTCAGGCCCTGGTCCCTGGTTTCATTTGTAAAGAGAACATTCATTGCCTCTTTTTTAAGAAAGGGATGGGCAGACAAGCTTGCAAGATGGCTGCAATATGTATTTCCCTAAAGCTTTACGCTTAAACCTCATGTGATCTCAGCTGCCTCCTCACCTTACCAATCTGGGAACATAAACAGATCTGAGATAAGAATGGTGGCTGATGCCACAAGGGCACGTGCTGGGGGAAGCAGTGCTGTTACCCAAATAGTTCCAAGTGGAATGAGCTGTGGCCCTTTAGAAGGATACAGCGCCCCCCCCCCCACCGTTTTATCCTCAGCAATCTTGTGAGATAGGTTAGCTTTAGAGAGAATGACTAGCCCAAGTACACCCAGTGAGTTTCATGCAAGTGTGAATTTGCACCTATATCTCCTCAAGGAATTCTCTAATCCAGGGGTCCCCAGCAGGCAGTTTGTAAGGTACTGGTAGCTTGCTGGCTGCTGCAGAATAGCTTATGAATCTACTAGAAGACCCAGGAAAACATCACAAAAAGATTTGCTCTAGGCCTTCCTGCCTTCTTTTCTTAAAAAGCTTTTCTTTCATAGGATTTTTCTGTGCTGCTTGCCTGATAGCTGCATTTCAATTGCTCCTGTTTCCAGGACAGAACAAAACTTGGTAACATGCTGAGGAGGGAGGTAGAGTAGCTCAGGATATTTTTCAGTGCTCAGAAGAAGCTCTTATTAAATAAAAGGTTGATGCCCAGCTCTAACCACTTTACAACATTATCTCTCTGAAGTATGGTCTGTGACTTTCTACTCCTTCTCAGCTTTCAAATGATACTTCTTCCAGCTACAATGCAGTTCAGGAGGAGGAGGCAGGTGACCTATGGGCTGTAGATGCTATGGACTAATTTATATTGAAACAGAGAAATGGTCAATGCAAATAATTAGATGAAATTCTCTTTGGATTTTATCTGGCCCTCTCTCCTAAGTTCCAGTTTACTTGTTAATGATAAAGGTATTTTAAGGAAAAATATGATGCAGCAATACCTGCCTGGTTACATGGCAGAGTCCCCTACTGATACGGTATGAGTTTAGTTTATTATATAACATGACCCTAAGTAAATAATGTCACCTATATACACCTGCAGTTCAGCTTTCTACAGTCTTAACAGCTGCACGTGTGAGCAACTTGGTGGACATAGTTTGTGTATGTATTATTACAGCGTCTAAGTTTCATTTCTGCTCTATAACATTCTGGACCCATTAACTTCTGCTTTAACTTCCGTTTTTGAGTATGAGCACCTCAAACTTTCATTTTCAATTCTGCATACTTTATAGAGATTTAGAAAGGAGTGCTAAATTAAGTTCATTAAAGAAGGAGGTGTTAGAAAGATGTGAACAGCTATCTTGAAGACTATCTGTCCTTTGCACCGAGAAAGATATATAGTATATAGGTGGAATGCACCTGACTGTTTGATAGTCCAAATCAGGGGTCCCCAGTGTGGTGCCCATGGATGCCATGGATCTTGCCAACAGCTTTCCTGGCACTCACAAAACATTTCTAGAAAGTGGGTGGGGCCAAGTGGGGCCTTTTGAGTTTTTGATGTTGATGGTTTAATGCAGACAATGGCTTCATGTTAAGTACTTTACCTGTGCAAATATAGTGGAGTGTCGTGATATTCTAAAAACACTGTGGCACTTGCTTCTGACTAAACACAATTGGGCTGCATTGCTCAAATGTTTAATGCACCTAAATGGAACGTCTAATTAACTTCTAATTTATTTATTTATTTATTTATTTATTTACTTACTTACTTACTTACTTACTTACTTACTTACTTACTTAGATTTATAGTCCACCCTCCCCAACCAAGTGGGCTCAAGTCATCAGATGTTCCCAGTTTTAATTAGAGGACTGCAAAATGAGGATAGATACTGCCAGATGAGGGTTTCTTAATTACCTCGATATGTATACTAAGATACATACTGTATATGCAAGAAAATATAAACAATAAGTTAATTTTAACAATGTAATTTTAAAAGGTTAAACACAGCTTCTGTCTGAAATGTTAAATATCTATTGTCAGACATTTTGTGGTTTGCTCCACCTCTAGTGCCAGCCATTTTTTGGTTGTGCCTAGGGTTGCCAGCTCCAAGTTGGGAAATTCCTGGAGATCTGGGGGGTGAAACCTGGAGAAACCTGGAGAAAGTGGGGTTTGTGGAGGAAAAGGACCTTGGCATGGCATAATTCCATAGACTCCACCCCCCAAGGTAGCCATTTTCTCCAGGTGAACTAATCTCTGTGGCCTGGAGACCAGTTGTAATTCAGGGATATCTCCAGCTACTACCTGGAGGCTGGCAACCCTAGTTGTGCCAGGCCCCCTTACCCTCCCAGTGGGAGGTACGGAGACCTGGCTCTTATCTTCTTCTTCCCCTGTGCACATGCAGTCCTGCGGCTGTGTGATGACATCATTTCTGGTGATGTCGCTGTGCAGACGCTGGAGTGTGTGCTCACTTCACAGCAAGTGGATTTGGGCGTCAAACATGCCCAGTTTGGCCTGTTTGGGGCCCAAATTGGCCTGCAGCGAAGTGTGGGAGTGCTCTTGGGGTGGCGCAATGATGCCCTGGGTGTGTGCCCAGGAGGCCCGCTCCTGTGTCTTCCTCCCCCGCCAGCCAGGTAAGTGGAGGCGGGGGGCAGAGGGTGAAAGCGGGGGATCCCCTTTCCCACGGGGGAATAGGATCCCTATGCCCATCACTCTGTGTCAGAATTTCAAAGGTGCTCATTGACTGAAAAAGTTTGGGGAGATGTCACACTTCCTTTTCTTGCACCTGGCGCCATAATTAGCTATCTTGCAGCACCATAGAGCTTGTTGGTTTGATTTTTTTATTTAGCTGGTCTTATTAGATCAATTATAGATTTATTTCCTTAGTTTCCTTAGTTTTCCTTAGTTTAATGGTTTCATTGGTTGTCAGTTTTCTCCATTATGTTACTGATGTCGTTAACTTGTTCTTAAAGTTTTAGCTGTTCTGGTTGGTTTCAGTAGTGTATCATTATGTTTTTATTAGTTTATATTGTGTACTACCTTGGGCATTTTTTGCTGAGCAGCAGTTTACAAATATTTTAACCAAACGACAAACTGGAGACAGAACTCCTAGACTGGCTGAATGAGTAAGGGTAACATTATTTTCTTGAACAGGTGAATTTTCATATGCAAGCATTAGGGTGACAACCAAGAGAGTACACATCTCATGGGAAAGTGGGGAGTGGGCTGGAGCAGGTGAAGTAGCAAAACATCCAGGTGGCAGTACCATTTTTCACATGTTTTGTAATCAACCCTTAATAAATCATAAATACTATATTGTTAAATTACTGTATTCACTGAGGGCAGGAGCAATTGCCCCTGGGCAATGCCAGAATGGTGTTACTGTTCGTTTGTCCAGTCTCTTGTCTGTTCTTCATACTTACATTATATTCAATACATTTTGTTAAGACGTGTCTTAACAAAAGACGTGTCAAGATGTCCTTCTTGTGTACACTGCTCAGAGACAATAAGACCTGCTGCCTCTTGACAAAATTGCAACACCTGATCAGTCATGCAGGGTTGTGGGGTGAGGTATAACATTAATTTCCCCTTTAAATGAGGAAGTAAAGCTCATAAGAGTTTGAAAACCCTATAGGGCACTCATGGTTTGATACACTGTTTTCAAAGAGAGCTGAAGCTGCAAAGCGGAAGACTATCCTCTCTGGCTACTGAGTGGGACTAGTGACAGTGGCAGCAAGATAGGCGTTAGGCGGCAGCTACTGATGCTCTTGCTGTCACTGCCATGCCTGGTGGCACAGCATGTTGAGTTGCCATTAATTTCATGCAACAGTTCTTTTAAAACTGCTTATAGGTCTCTTCCCAGTAAGAGCCAAACTACAAGTGACGTCTTACACAGGTTGGACACTAGTCGGCTTCCCTCAAGTTTTGATGGGAAATGTAGGCATCCTGGTCCTGCAGCTGTAATGGAGAGCCAAGCTGTAAAACCTGGGTGCCTACATTTCCCATCAAAACTTGAGGGAAGCCGACTAGTGTCCAACCTGTGTAAGACGTCACTTGTAGTTTGGCTCTAAGTTCTCAATGAGCACCTATTGCTCCTTTATCTCAAATAATGACTTTTAGTTTCCCACAGTTTACACATATAGAATTTAGTGTGCTATGTCTCATTCAGAATCCTGAGAACTTTGGTGTTCCATTTTTTTTTAAAAAAAAAGCAAGTTCTAGCTTTCACGGTTGCTGAAATATACTTGAAAACAAGACGGCTACAGGCATACTCCAACACATGGGGTGATTTTCCACTCACGTTTTAAATCGCCATTAGTGAGCGTTCACCGCAATCTCAATGGCATCAGATTTGTGCCTGCGCATTTTACACTTTAACAACAGATCCGATTCAAAGTCCTGCATTTGATTTTATACTTCTTATCAGGCACCATTTCAGTAGCGGGTTTTGTGGGTTCTGAAATCCACATCATGTCTTTTCTTTTTTAACCCTCCCCCTTCAAAATGCCAGTCCTCCATTTGTTCAACATGGCCACGTGACAACAGTATGTGTGTAGTGGCTGTAACATTGCATTGCAGTAAAAAAAATAAAACCTGGGAAGCGCTGATGGAGGGGGGGACAACGACGGGATATTTTTATATTGGTGTGTGGGGCGGATATTTGTCCCCCTGCACACCAAGCGCCTCCAGCCCACCCAGTGAGGCACCAAATGGCACCTTACCGTGCGAGTTTGCAGGCACAGTGGCATCCACCTGCCACTCTACACACCAAGTGCCTCCAGCCCACCCGGTGAGGCACCGAATGGCGCTTCACCGTGCAAGTTTGCAGGCGCAGTGGCGCCCGCCTGCCCCCCCCCACCAAGTGCCTCCAGCCCGCCAGGTGAGGCACTGAACAGCGCTTCACAGTGTGAGTTTGCAGCGGCGCCTACCTGCCCCCCCCCATGTTTAAGAAGTAGAAAATTTGCTCACCAGAGATCCTGAAGAAGGATGGCAACAAAACGGAAATAGCGAGGGGATACTAGATATTAAGGAAATCAGTGTGCACACATAACAAAATAACACTGAAATGTTACTGCCACTTTAAAATCACCAAAATAAAGAAACAGCGTGAATGGGATGTGGAAGGTGGGTGCGGTTAAATCAGCTGCGACCAATCATAAACCAATGGAGACTGGGAAGGAAACCAAAGTGTACACACTGAGATGAATCGGGCTAACCTTGATTCTACAGCTGATTCAAATAAAAATCGGGGCATGTCCACAGCGAGAAGAATCGGGGATGCCCCAAGCTAAGTCTGGAGCTGTGTCACATGACTAGCTCGGAAGTGTAAAATGCAGACAAACGTGGGAAGTGAAACAAATACTGAAAACGGGGCAAAGACTGAAAGTGAAATTACCCATGGTGTTTAAGCTCATTCATTACAAAAGTTCTATACAACAGGAATATTATTCTCTCTCTCTCTCCCTCATACTGATTCTTAAGTTATTAATTTTAAGCAGACTGCTAAAATATAAAAAGCTAGACCACATTTAACTGGCTGTGAAATCAATAATGAGCGTATAAAATTTTGCAACTGAATGAGTGATAGGTCTACTATTATCTGCTAATAAAGAGGTACCCTACAATACCTCCCTTGCAAAACTCTAGATGGTAAGGGAGTTAGGAACACCAACATGAAGGCACACCTATACTGAGAAACAGTTAAATATGAGCAATAGGATTCAGGAAGCTGGCCAAAGGGAAAAATACCAATGAACTGAGTAGAGCAAACGTGTCATGTGCTACAAATTGTGCTGCTGTAATCATTCTTAAATAAATGTTTCTTAATTATGTTCATAGCTTCCTGTCTGGTGACTGAATGAAGGGAGCTCAAAGTAAGGTTAGGGAGCTGAAGTCATTGCTCTACAAGTTTATCCCAATGGGAAACATAAGAATCCTCTTTGATTAAGCTGAGATATCCCTCTTGGATGTCATAGTGTATTTTGACTTCAAGGGAAAAAGCCTTCTGCCAAGCTTGAGCTTCAAGAGATGATTGTCCCAATTTGGCTTGGAGAGCAACCTGTTACACAGCACGGAATTCCAGAGAGGAAATGTAGGAAGTAACATTATTCTTGTCTACTAATTTAAAGATGTGCAGAAGGCAGCAGAGAAGTTCCTAGGGCTTCTGAAATTTGGAGCAGAACCACCATATTCCAAGGGTTGCTAGGACCCTCATAGAGCAAACGGGAGACAGGGACGGTAGGTGGCAGCAGTTACTCACCCTTGTGCATGTGTTCTCCTTTGTGCTCCTGCATCATTGGAAAATAATATTTTCAGCATGACATGGAACTGATGGATCATGCCAGGGGCTGATTCTCTAAAAACTGCCCCCAAACATATTTTTAGAGAATTGCCCCCTGGCTCGACCCTCTGCTTCCATGTCACACAGGAAATGATGTCATTTTCCAGTGACATGAGTGTGTGTGCATGCTCTTTGTGCATGTGCCTCAAGGTTGCCTCCTCTGTTTCCCCAGGCCTTCCTCCCACCAGCAGAGGCAGGGGTGACAGTTGGGATCCCCTGTAATAGTGGGGGACCTGCAGGGACGGCCCTCCCATTGAGGCCGGGCTGGCAGCTGCCTCAGGTGCTAAGGTGCTGGAGGGGGCGCCGGCCCAGGGGCGGGGGCACGTGCCATGGAGCTCAATTGCCCCATGCTGCTGCACCTGGCCAGGCAACGCGGGGCCACTGAGCGGGCAGCATTCCAGCCCTCCTGCCCAGTTGCTCTATGCTGCTGCCGCTGCTGGCACACAGCTGCGGGCCAGATGCGGCAGGTGGCCAGGGCGGTGCACAGAGCATCTGGGCCGGAGGGCTGGGAGGATGCATGCCACCACGCACCACCCCAGCCGCCTGCCGCAGCTGCTGCGCCCGGCCAAGAGTGCATGCTGGCAGCGGCAGCATGGGTCAGCTGAGTGGGCAGCCTCTCGTTCAGTTGCTCTGTGGGCCAGGTGCAGCTGGCAGCCAGGGCAGCCGGCTGCGCCTGGCCCGCAGAGCAAGTGAATGGGAGGACTGGAAGGCCCCCCATGCACGCACCCAGCCCTGCATGATGATGTCATCACGCAGGGATGTCAGTACGCAGTCTGGCATGTGCATGTGCATGCTGCGGCAGCCCTTAAGCTGCCTCAGGCGTCAGTGGCGCTGGAGCCGGCCCTGGGGACCTGGCAGCCCTGCATTTTCTTCTAGGATTTTTGGGTTTTGAGGCAAACATAAATTTATGAGGTGGAACTCTTCCTGGCCTCAAGAAGCAGTGATCAGAACAACATCCCCTGGTAAATTCCAATTATTACTGAACTATGTTTAGCCCCCATGAAATTGAATAGGGGCACAAGACAAGGGTCTCCATTAGGGTCATTACTGTTCTGTCTGCTGAACTATTTGCAAAGCCAACTGGAGGGAAAAAATAACCAAATTGTGTAGGCATCAAAATTAATGACAGAGAAAAGCAAGTCAATATATTTGTAAACAACATGGCAATTTTCACTTCCCTCTCAGAATTGTCATTCAAAGTGATACGACAGGAAATTAACTAGTATTGCTAAGTATCAGACTTTAAACTAAACTTTAAGACATTTTAATTGTTTGGCGTAAATATGGATGGTAAAAGAAGGCAAAATGTGAACAAAATCTCCCAATTGCATTGGGTATCTAAAACAGAAATATCTGGGCATCCTAAGTGAAAATGACAAATTAGAAATAATCATATTCTACAAATCCAAAGTACATTGAATTATTTTAGGATATGAGATGCTGCCTGCTAATTAGCTGCAGAACAGCTGCAGCTAAAATGTCCATAAAATCAACTTTTTATTCCAGCTTCTCATTATATTTATAATTATAAAAGCAGGCTACTTTCATACAGGAATTTGTCCCCATGGAGACAGTGGGATGCCCCCTCTTGCACATGATAGCATGCCCAATCGAAGCACAGCTCTTGCACATTTCCCCCCAAAGAATCAGAGAAAATAAAAACTGAATTTTCTCCGGCTTGTTGTGGAAACTGTGGGGGGAGAGTGAAGCTCTTTACCCTCCCCCCCACTTTTTAGGTCTTTAAATGGCTTCTTTTTGCTTTTCTAGCGGAGCTATGCCACTAAAAGGGAAAAGACGGATAGGGGATTGTTGTTCACCCATGAGAGGATTGGTCCCAGCATGATTGTTGGGTGTGTAGAAGTGCTGAGGTGACAAAAAGAAAGGGAATGAAGGGTTTGGGGCTGATGATAACCACAGCAAGTATGTGGACAAGACATAGAGTTGCCAGCTCCAAGTTTGGAAATTCCTGGAGATCTGGGGGGTGAAACCTGGAGAAACCTGGAGAAAGTGGGGTTTGGGGAGGGAAAAGATCTTGGCATGGCATAATTCCATAGACTCCACCCCCAAAGTAGCCATTTTCTCCAGGTGAATTGATCTCTGTGGCTTGGAGACCAGTTGTAATTCCAGGAGATCTCTAGCCACTACCTGGAGGCTGGCAACCCTAACAGGACATGTGGACACTATTCCCTCCTGCTTCTACACTGCTTACTGCTGCTTCCTAGCAGGGCCACCTTTTCCCACCCCTAAGTGGAATCAACCACACAACTATTACTAAAACAATGGCAAAAGATCTTCAAGGAGTAAATATGGAGTGGGAAAAATATTCTGTTGAGTGTGGGGTTGCACACCCTGCCTCTCTTTTACTGCCACCAGTGAGTCCTCATTGGCCTCTTCCAGCCCTCTTTTAAAGGCAGCCCTTTCCACAGGGACTTCCTTTTCACTGCCTGAAATGTCATCCCCAAGAGGTAGGAGCATCCTCTTCAGCCCTGTCCTGCCACCTTCCAGTGTCTGCTAGCTGGTTGGCTGGCTGGGGACGCTATTCCTTTCTGCTTTGTCTGGTTCTCCCTTGGCCTCACCCTGCTTACCACCCAGCTGGGAGAGGGTGTGGGATCCTGCAGAGTGTGAGATCTCTTGTCCCCAATGATTCAGGGACTAGGGCACCCTCCATCCCCAGCCTTCCATTCCTGGCCCTAGTTGGATCAGGCCTGGGGAGGGTACTTCTTGGCCACTCCAGCACATACACTTTACAAACAGCAGCAGAAAGAAAAAGGAAATAGGAAAAAGGTCTTGAACTTAAAATCATAGTATGAAACACTGCAATTGAAACAAATCCTAACCCTTACCCAAACCCAAAACAATCCTAGAAAGGGTTCTGCTTCCTCCCACTTGTCTTTTACTGACAGAAACAGTGGCTTGCAGGCTATCAGTACTGTTGTGGTGACCTAGTGTCGATCACTGAGGGCATTCACTTCTTAAAGCTATAGGTGCTGCTTCTATTATTGTGTTTAGCCCCTAAATAATAATAATAATAGTAGTAGTAGTAGTAGTAGTAATCTGAAATATAATAATAATAATAATAAGATTATTATTATTAGATTTCAGATTTTTCTGCAAACTTGGGCCTTTTTCAGATTTGTAGAAATATCTGTTTTGATCATGTGGCTACCATACACTATTGTATCTGTTTTCACTGAATGTCTC
The DNA here is from genome assembly GCF_028583425.1 of Eublepharis macularius. Taxonomy (NCBI): domain Eukaryota; kingdom Metazoa; phylum Chordata; class Lepidosauria; order Squamata; family Eublepharidae; genus Eublepharis; species Eublepharis macularius. The sequence goes on along the minus strand of NC_072791.1, from coordinate 152,221,766 downwards.
AGCTGTTGATCATATTGTATTTTTGCTGTGAATGTTCTCACTATTGATTATATTGTATTCATGCAGTATGTAATCCATCCTGGATCTCAGTGAGAAAGGCAGGCTATAAATAAACAACAACGATCAGTATTTAAATAAGATTTGGCCATGTTGAGAATTAGTTAGTGATGATGTCAAACCATTCTTTAGGGCAATCTCAAGCATGTTTACATATAAACTGAGCAATGTCCTTCATCATGAATATGGTGGTAGCAGCTAGGGACCAACAATCCCTAATCTAAAAGTGATAGAGAAAGTTGTGGGATCATGCTATAAAGGCAGATGGGACCGGTAAGGGGCCATGCTACATCAGAAGTTCTAAATCCATGAATTTAGCAGAATTTACACTCCACCACATCATTACAAGACTATGTTGACCCAGTTTACATTATTAATATTAAAGTATAAGTAAACAATTTCAACATCATTTTCTTGCTAATTATGTGCATTTTGCTTTATTTGGAACATGTTTAATTTAATGTAAATATTAGAATGAAAGTCCTCTAAAATAGACTTTAAAAATATTTTCCAGTCCCCGTATTCCTCTTGGACCAATTATTAATGTAATGGAAGATACCATATTTACTGGATTTACTGGGACATTGAACACTTTGAGAAAAAACAGATGGGAATATTGCTGTGGTCCAGCTTAACTGCTTCATATTTACTAAATGAAAAATGGAAGTTGGTACTGGAGGCATCATTACCAATGCTACTGGATGTGCAAGGCCTAGTATTTCGGTATCCCATGTGTCTCCTCCATCATAAGTTGATGTGGAAAGATCTCTGCATATAACTTTATTCCTAGACAAGTAATTTCCTGGATCTATAAACAGCATCATCTAATACAAATAATTTGTTTTGGTCAGCATGTTGTGTTTAGAGTATTGGGTTAGGAATGGATCTGAGAGACTCAGGTTCAGATCCCCACTCTGCTAAGGATGCTTGCAAGGCAACGTGGGCCAATCACTCTGTCTCTCAGCTTCAACTTCCTCACAAGGTTGTTGTGAGAATAAAATGAAGGAGGAGAGTTCTAAGTCACTCTAGGTCTCCATTGGGAAGAAAAGCTGGGTATAAATATTAAGATCCTGCTCTGCTTCCATCGTGGAGCTCACTCAGAGCAAAAGGCAGGCACTTACCAAACCCAGAACTGCTTAGTTTTAGCAAGATTATTGTCATATGGGGCTCTTTTAGACTGTAACATGGGACTTACTCAAGCCACCTTTTAAAAATCCTCAGCCTGACTGATTTTCTCTTACAGGTACGGGAGGCTGGTCCCATGCTATGCCACTTTGCTACATAAAACAGGAATTGTGTAAGCCACACATGGGAGTCACAGCTGCCTCCAACGTACCATCATATTCATCCCACATTTTTCCATTTTCATATATTACTAGACCACATGCAAGTGGCTGCTCCATTACAAATGTAATGTATCAGTTGAATTTGGGGCTTCTTTAAATAGCAGTTAAATTTATTTGGAAGTAAAACTCCACTGAAATCTTCAGAATTAGGCTTCCAGCTTTCAGTCCCTCTGGGATCTTATAGTACGTCTTGTCCATTGTTAGTACTTAATAATACCTGGTTCTGGTCTTTGAGAACAGCATGACTGAAGATTCCACCAGAGAAGCATTATCCTTCATGGACAGGCAGTGAAGAAGAAAGTTTTGTTTGGTGATTTTTGCTATTTTTGAAGCAGCTAAAAGCCTTGCCAAAAGAAAGGTGGGGGAACCTTAGTAGCAATACCTGTAGCAATAAGAGCAGCAACTACGAGTAGCTTACAGAAGCTAATCAAACCCAGATGAAACAATTCAACCACAAGAGGGCACCAATACAGAATCTTTGGCACAAAAGTGTCCAAGTCCCATCTCTGCTATCTTTAGAATGGTCTAGTTAACTACTGGCTTTTAAATATTTTTTCAAAAAGAGTGGATTTTGTTTTGCTTTCTTATCCCAGTACCATCTAGTACATCCTGAAATCTGTTTAATCTAATAGACACTATCTTGCAACACTTCCTGGTCTCTATTCCAAGAAGTCTAAAAGCCTCACATTACCCATCATGGCTCTCTCCCTCCTTTTGTCCTGCGCATCCAGCTTCATACATAGCTCCGGGGGACTTAAAAGTTTGCTCACAGCTTTATAACAATTCAATTGGTGCTAATAAAAAGGTATTGCACTGCTGTTCTGCCTGCCTGCCTGTTTGCCTGCCTATCTAAAACATAGGGTCCCCAAGTAGCAAACACCAAAACATTAACATATTAAAAAAATTAAAATAGCATTTAAAATTAGGTAAACATTTAAACAATTGAATAAAAATGTATAGACATACAAACCCAAACCAACCAGGGAGGACGAGCAACAAGGGTTGCCGGTGGTACACCAAAAAACCCAAAGTCTTCAGTGTTGGAAAATAATGATAGAGGGACAGAGATGAATCTCCCTGGGAAGGGAGTTCCATAATTTTGGTGCCACAGCTGAGAATGCTTCTTCTGGGATTGCCACCTGTCTAGCCTCAGATGGCGGGGGCATGCATTCTGTGCCAGTGTATTTCCCCTCCCCATTGCACAAGTTTTTTTTTATTTAAAGGGTGATAATATAGATCAGGACAAGCATCCATATCCCCTGTGCTTTGTGCTCAGCTAAGAATTTGGCTGGACACTCTTCAAAGATTTAAACAATTTGATAGATTTTTCTCAAGGACTTGAAACAACAGGCCTTGTCTGATATCTGCCTGCAAATGACTCAAGGTCTTATTTTGGATCATGGAAATTAAAAAGTTTTTTTTTTAACATCAGGTGTTTTGGTGAGTATAACCAACCTCCCTATCAATTTATTGTAATCTTTGCTTTCCAAGGTAGACCATTTTTGCTGAAACATTCTTAGCCTAGAGACGCAGTTAAGTGTGCATATTTGACTTGGATATCATGAGCACCTGCATGAATGTAGTGGACAAAAGGTGGATGTATTCCTTTCCTCCCCCTTTTGCTATGCCACATGTGCAATTTTCCTGTGTGAGGTTTGATAGCTTTTAGGAACCTTTGTTGTCATCTTCATTTAAACACAATCACAATTTAAACTGGCAATTTAGCCTTGCTACTATGATTATGTGTGTGTGATGTGCCATCAAGTTGGTTGCAACTTATGTTGACTGTATAAATTAATGACCTCCAAAACATCCTATCATTAACATCTTTGCTCAGGTCTTGTAAATGGAAGACAGAGACTTCCTTTATTGAGTTAATCCATCTTTTCCCACTGCCTTCAACTTTTCCCAGAATTATTGTGTTTTCCAGTGGTCTTTTCATTATGTGACCCTAGTACAATAGCCTCAGATTCATTATTTTAGCTTCTAGGGAGAATCCAACCTTTATTTGATCTAGAACCCACGTATGTCTTTTTTGGCTGTTCACAATGTCTGTAAAACTCTGCTTCAACACCGTATTTCAAACAAATCAGTTTTTTTTCCTGTCAGATTTCTTCATTGTCTTTCACATCCATAAAGAGAACTGGTGAGGGCCACCACAGCCTCCTGGACAAAAGTTCTATCTGCCCCCACCCCCCATATAACCCTGATCCAAAACCAGTATTATAGCAAAACAAATCACCTGGCTTTCAGACAGAATAATAATTGTTCATTAGGTGGGGAACGTTAAAGGAAAAGGGACAGGGTTATTATGGCTGTACATCCAACAGGGACTGAGGGGGCACTGAGCCTGTACTGGCTCCAGCCCTGGAGCAGCAAAGTTGAGGCAACGTAAGGCCGCTGGCAAAGAGAGTTCCTCAAAGAGCTCTTGGAGGAATTTCCCCTATCCTGCCAGCTGCCTTTACTCTAAATGTGCCAAGAGAAAAACTCTCTCTCTCTTTCTGTCTTTGCAGCTGCCTGTTCCTGCTGTGTGCCCTCCCTTCTTGTTTCTTCCACAACTCTGCTCCCACTACCCTGATTAACTCAGAGTCAGTAGTGCTTTTGTTGCTGACTGGGGGTGTGTGAGCGAAGATTCAGACCCAATTTCTAGCAGGTGCTGCTGCCATCTTGCTGCTTGGGTGGAAACAAAGCTGAGAGTGCTCCCCCACCCCCGCTCTCTCTGATTTGCTGCCAGCACTCTGCTCTTTTCTTTGGCTGTTTTGCATGGAGAACCTGCCCAGGCCAGCAGCAGCCTGTTGCTGTCTGCCCTTTCTTAGATCTGTTCTGAGATTAGCTGCTAAAACGTACTCTTCTCTTTACCCTTACAGCACTTTCCTCTCTTTTTCTTTGGCTGGTTATTCATGATGGGAAGAAAGAGGACAGGCATTCTGATTACTGTCTTTGAATGGAGTGAGCACCACTCAAAATATGAGAAGTAAAAGAATATTTTTTTATTAACATACTTGCCTTTATTTTTATATTGTTCATTTTGAATACCAAGTATGTAGAAATACAAGTGTATTCTTAGGCTTCTCATTTTTCTGCCTATTGAATGTTAGCAGGGGACACCAAAGTCTGTGGTACCAACAAACCTTGGGCTGGCCCTGGTTGAGAGTCAAAAACTGTTTCAAAAACTGTTTTATAAAAGGAAACTGACGTATTTTAATTTTTAGCTCCAGAAGGCATGTTGCTTTCATTTTTTTTTTAAATAGTATTTTTTTTATTCCCATAAAGAAAATTTTGTAATGTGATGCTTGTTTCTTGTATTTCCAAGTACTGGGGAAGCACAGGATACCTAAAATCCTTTTCTGAACAACAACAACAACAACAGCAACAACAACAGTGCTTATATACCGCTTTTCTAGATAGATTAGTGCCTCACCCAGAGCTGTGAACAAGTTAGTGTTATTATTATCCCCACAATGCAGCTGGGGAGCTGGGGCTGAGAGGAGTGGCTTACCCAAGGCCACCTACGGTGCTCAGGCCAGTAGTGGGACTTGAACCAGTGGAGTGCTGATTCACAGCCAAATCACTTAACCGCTGTGCTACAGCAGCTCTCTAACAAACCAGATGAAATGGTTAGCCCTGAGTTAGGTTGAGGTTCAGTACTGAATACTGAACATGCAGCCTCGCAGCATAACAACAACAACAACAACGACCATTCGATTTATATACTGCCTTTTGGGACAATTTATTTTATTTATTTATTTTATCATATTTATATTCCACCCTTCCCGCAAGCAGGCTCAGGGCGGATATTTAACGCCTGCTCAGAGCGGTTTCCAAAGTGTGTTATTATTATCCCCACAGCAATCACCCTGTGAGGTGGCTGGGGCTGAGAGAGCTCTGAGAAGCTGTGACTGACCCAAAGTCACCCAGCTGGCTTCAAGCAGAGGAGTGGGGAATCAAACCCGGTTCTCCAGATTAGAGTCCTGCACTCTTAACCACTACACCAAACTGGCATGGCAAATACCATCCTACAGAGCCATCTTGACTCATGAAACCAGCATGGGAGGGGGGCTAAAACCCCTTCTCCCCTCACAACATGACATACTCCCAATCTGAATTGGGGCCCAAGCACACTGGCAACCTAATCCTGTGGGCCACCCTGGCAGAGGCATACCCATGGCACCACTAGACAGCTCCCTAAAAGGTTTAGCAAAGGCCAGAAAGCAGTTGGACAACTTTCAAAGGTGGATGTGCACACTGCAACTGCTCTGGCATTCATAGCAACCATCCCAACGTGTCTCATAGGCGCAATGCTAGGGACATAATGGACAGGACACTAGGAACTAGCCACTGGGTGGAAGCAATGGGGCCATGGCCTAGCACATGGCCAACCCAGGGGGCTGAGCCACACATTGCGGCCATGCACATCTCACCCTGGTAAAGGCACAGCCCCCCCCCCACCCCATGGTGGAGTGGGAGGTCCACAGTCACACAGTGAATTTTCATGGCAGATTGAGGATTCAACCTGAGTGTCCCAGAGCCTAGTCTGAAACTCTAACCACTACACCGCACTGGCATTCTTGGGACAGCTGATATTGAACAGTAGCAAGTAGCCCGGAAAATCCACAACAACCAGCACAGGCCACTGTCAAGCAGGAATGGAGCATCTGACAGATGAGACAAGTGGGAACGGGACACTGTCATCAACCTACCAGGGGTGGCCAGAAACAGAGCCACCATGATGCATGGCCTACAAAGGAGCAAAGGATGTAAACTCCAGTATAGTTTACTGGGACGGGATGAGTTCACGGCTGCCCAGAGCTGCCTGGCACTCAGCAATGGGGGTGACTTCTGATGAGCCAGCCTTGCTGCAAAGGTCACCCTGGAATGCACAATGGAGTGCACCCTGGGCAAGCCCCCCACCCCATGGTGGAGTGGAGGTCCACAGTCACACAGTGAATTTGCATGGCAGATTGAGGATTCAACCTGAGTGTCTCAGAGCCTAGTCTGAAACTCTAACCACTACACCGCACTGGCTTTCTTGGGACAGCTGATACTGAACAGTAGCAAGTAGCCTGGTGTGGGTGAGTCATGCAAGTTGCATGGTTGCAAGTTGTCTGGTGGTTGCTGCTAGGCCTGGTCCCAATGTGCTACCCCTCAAAGGCCAAAACAGCCTAGACTGAGCCCTCATCACATCTGTGGGACATAGCCCTAAAAAAAGATCTGATATTCCCTCATTATCAGAATTACTAGAATGTTCATAGTAGTCACTACTTTTGCTATTGGTCACCAAGGGTTCAGAAAAGGAGACTTTATGAACCCTCTTTCACAACCATGGGTATTCTTTTCCATTCTTATAATCCAATTCATCCCTTTTAAATTTTCATTTTGATAGTCTTCAATTGTATGTGAAGTTCACTAATTTCATCCTCCAATTGCTTCTTCTCAGGGCTTTTTTTCTGGTGGTGGTGGAACTCAGTGGGTTGCCCTCAGAGAAAACGGTCACATGGCTCTTGGCGCGTAGGGCAATCTAAACTCCTCTCTGTCTGGAGATCAGGGGGCGGGGCCACCAGCCATGTGAACATTTTTGAGAGGTTCCCGAACTCCGTTCCACCGCGTTCCAGCTGAAAAAAAGCCCTGCTTCTTCTTAAAATCTAAATGAGTAACCTCCACAGATGTTTTCAAGCCTTCATAATGTCCCTAAGTTGTAGATCTAAATCATCAACCTCTTTATTAGTTTTCTCATTTCTCATTTGTGTTCTGTAGCCATGGGCATTCCAATATCATCCCTGCAAACCCTGATAGGCAGCTCTGATGGCCAAAAACAGACCTCCAGCATTGCTCTATGGGACCTCAGCTTATAAAAAGCACTGTGCTCCCAGTTCTGGTTTCACTTTCAGCGAGCAGTGGAGTGGAACAGAGCTCTAGCTTGCTACTTGCTAGCCTTTGGGGAGAGAGACAGAGAGAGTTTAATTGAGCTTGGATTTTGGGGATAGGCATCTATCTCCTCTGGTTCCAGGGCTGCTGCCTGGCTCTGGGGCCAAGCTCAGTGGGCACCTCAGCTGAGGGCTCACATTGATTATTATTGATCAGTGCCTGATCTGATTAGGTCTGTGGGAGTGGTGGGCTAGGGCTCTAGTCCCTCCCTCGCTCTGGTGCCAGGGCTGCTGCCAGGCCCTGGGGCCAAGCTCAGTGGGCACCTCGGCTGAGGGCTCACATTAGTGCCTGATCTGGTCAGGTCTGTATCAAGTGGGGGTTTCCTGGGGGCCTCGGATTGGAGAGGGTATAAGATCCAAGATCCCTACTGCAATCTTGACCAAACTTGGCTGCTGGCTGGAGGAGTGTCTGCTACACACTCCCTGTGAATATGGGCTCTGTAAGTGCAACGGGGGCCGTTCTGGTGCCCGCGAACCACGAACCGTTTCGGCAACGGAAAATGTTTGTTGCAGTTCGCGACTTCAGAATCATTGTCAGCACCGAACCACGAACTGCTGATTCATTAAATTTTTTTAGTTCGTGCCCATGTCTACTGAGGACTGACCTATATGCATTTCCAGAGAACTGGTCTCTTTTGACTTTTTTCCACTTCTCACATTTTTTTGCAATTCCAGCTAATGTATCTTTTCAAACTCTGAATGGATCAGTTATCAGTGGGATGGATGGATTATTAATGTAGAATGCTAGAGGAGCCCATTTGTGAAAAACAGAATAGAACCAGAAGAAACAATAAATCCTTTACCACAACTGATTCACAAATAATTGAAGTCATCTACAAAATATTTAACAAGGCAGCTTTTTTTCTCCTGATTTGAGTTAAGAGTCCTGTGCAGGTCTGGCTTCATAATGAAGCAATTACCTCAGGTTGCAGACTTTGGTGGACAGCAATGACTTATCTTGCATGCTGCCAACAAACCAGCCAGCCTCCCATCTGAGCACCTGCTGCTCCTGTTAAGAAGCAGAGGATATAATCCTCCTTACTCTTGCAGGCCTCTTTAAACACAGTTTAGCAAGCTGCACATACCAGTCCCTAAACTTTCATGAGAATCCTTCTTTTCATGAAAGTTTGGCCACAATTTCGGATTGCCTGTTGAGAGGGCAACCCACACAAGGCCTCTCACACAAGGAAGTGAATTTCATAAGTGTTTAGGAAGTCTAAAGAGCATGCATGGCTTGGTACTCTGTTTTTAAAGAGAGTTGATTTCTGAGAGGGGATAATGGCAGTGTTCATTTCTAAAAACTTCCTATTAAACAGAGTCTCTGACTAGGGTTCCCATCCCCCTGCTTGGGGCGGGAGATCTCCCAATCCCACCCTCCCTCCCCTGCGCCCGCTTACCTGGCTGGTGGGGGGGCACTCCCTGGGGCGCCCCCTCCCTGGGTGGTGCAGCGCGCCCCTGGGTGCGGGGCATGCTCCCGCACTGTGAGAGCAGGTGGTGGCAGAGAGAAAGCAGGTGGCGGTTGCAAGAGCATGCCGTTCTCACTGCTGCTGCTGCAGCCACCGCGGCTCGCTCTCTCGCCACGGCCGGCGCCGCCCCTCTGCAGCCGGTGCCGGCAGGGACAAGGGGTGCAGCAGCAATGAGAGAGCGAGCTGTGGTGGCCACGGCCTGCTGTCTCGCTGCCGCACCCCTTGTCCCTGCCGGCGTCAGCTGCAGAAAGACAGCGGCGGCTGCAGTGAGAGAGAGAGAGAGAGAGAGAGAGAGAGAGAGAGAGAGAGAGCAGGCCGTGGCCACTGCAGCTCACTCTCTCGCTGCCGCCGCTGCCCCTGTGCTGCCTGCACTGACAGGGACAAGGGGTGTGGCGGCGGCAAGAGAGACAGAGAGAGCTGCCTGCTCTCTCTGCCCTCCCTGGCATGTGTGATGCATCATCCCTGTGTGATGACATCACTCCTGAAGTGACGTCATCACGCACACTGGGAGCACGCACACGCTTTGTGCACGCGCGAGCACAATAAGAAAAGCCCAGACGAGGTAGGATCCAGAGTCCCAAGTCTCCCGAGGGACCTGGCAACCCTATTCTAGCTTCAACAACAGCATGACTGAAAATTCCTTCAGAAAAGCATCATCTTTCATGGAGATGCGCCAAAATGGAAAGTTTCACTTGGTGAATTTCTGCCAGTTTTACAGAAGCCTAAGGGACCAAAAGAAAGGTAGAGGAACCCTAGTAGCAGTTTTAGCAATAATAACAGCAGTTACGTGAGTCCCTTAAAGAAGCTAATTAAACCCAAATTAAATAATAAGTGAACCACTAGAGGGAGCCAATAGCCATAGAATCCTTGGTTTTGTTTCAGCATAAAAACATGCAAGTCCCATTTCTCTCCTATGTTTAGAATAAGGAGTCTCATTAACTGCGTTTATATTTTTTAAAAAGAGTGGGGTTTTTGCTTCCTTGTCCAAGCAGCCTCTAGTACATCTTGAAATCTGTTTAACTTGATTAACATTATTTTGCAATGCTTTCTGGTCACCTTTCAAAGAAGACTAAAAATATCATGTTGCCCAATCATGGCTCGCTTCCCATTTTTGTCCTGAACATCCAGCTTCATACACAGCTCTGGAGGACTTAAAAGTTTGCTCCCAGTTTTGCAGTAATGTGGTTGATGCTAATAAAAAGGCACTACATTGCTCTCCTCTCCCCAGTTTTCTATCCCAGCATATCTCCCCTCCTAATTGTGCCAAGGGCCAAGGTAGACATGATGCCTGGCTTGAGTTTATACCCATGTCTGCTGATGCCATTTTTAATTGCTCTATAGTTTTTAAACACTGAGCTGCGAGGACCCATCCAGAACAGATGCACAGCAAGGCAACTCTAGCCGTATGGGCTTGCTGCCTGGCTAGCTTGCCTGGAGGTATGGCCTTGCCGCCTCACCCTGGAGTGCTAGGGGTGGGGGTGGGGGTGGGGGAGGTGAAGGATTTGTCTCTTAGCCCTCCATTACCACTTTCCTCCTGCTGTCACCTCCTTTCGCAGGAGAAAGACAGCAACCTGGCCAATGAGTCCATGTGGCCCCACTGCCACTTGCTTCTTCCTGCTCTCACCTGGCTTCGCTAGCTGGGTCTTTCTCCTGTGAAAGGAGGACATCGTTCCATCAAGCTCTTCTTCCACCTTGGCTTTTAAACATCCCGAAGTAAGCCCAGAGGAATCAGAGGTTTGTACCCAGAGCAGGGCAAGGCAAGGCAGCCTGGGCTCCACTAACTGTTAGGTCTCATGGGGCACTGGCGACACCTACCTTCAACCCATCATCCCCAGAGACTCTCTCCAGTTAGCAAAGGCCAAGATGAGAAGTAGTCTCCAGATAAACTAGAATTTCCATCCTGGACTGAGCGGCCAGCAGGGAGCATGAGTGGCATTCACCAGAAGCACTAGCAAGCAACCACCCTGCAAGAACAGTCATCAATCACCCATTGAAGTGCAAAACTGCTTAAAGGCACGCAGAATAGGGACAGACAGAAGGAAGCATGCATGTGGCAGGAGAGGTGGGGAATGAGGATTGCGCATCTCCCCTGCCCCCCCCCCCCCGCCAAGATTTCCTGGTGTCCTTAAAGAACATGATGGCCAGGGAACAGGAGCATGGTGCAGGCCAGGGGTTTCTTGGTGGGAGGGAGTTAGGGTTGCCAGCCTCCAGGTAGTGGCTGGAGATCTCCCGGAATTACAACTGGTCTCCAGGCCACAGAGATCAATTCACCTGGAGAAAATGGCTACTTTGGGGGTGGACTCTATGGAATTATGCCATGCCAAGGTCCTTTCCCTCCCCAAAACCCACTTTCTCCAGGTTTCACCCACAAGATCTCCTGGAATTTCCCATGTTGGAGCTGGCAACCCTAGAGGGAGTGTCACTCTCAGTCACGACTACTTGAGCAAGTGGTGAGGGATCCTCCAGATAAAAAGGGCAGAAAGCACATCTCCTGAGAAGTCCCACTGTCTTCAGTACAGTTTACTCAGAGGTTAGCATGTACAGGATTGTAGCCCAAAAAGGAATTTCTCAGCCTCTTGGACTAGATTTGGGTCCCCTCCCCCTTTCCCGTTTAATGTTACTAAGTCAATTCAATAAGCTTTCCACCTCCTCCTTTTTTTCTCGGATCTTTTCACAGGTGAAAGATGGTGACTCATCTGGCATGTCCGCATTTCCCTGCCGTTGCTGTTTTCTTCCTGCTCTCATCCGGCCTCTCCCTATCTCTGTGTGAGCTGGTTGGCCAGGGAGCCTGCACGCCTAGGGCTGCCTCACTCTGCTTCTGTATGGATGTGGCTTTGTGGCCTGGTGTTAAAAAAACTACAAATCAATTAAAAATGGTGTCAGTAGACATGGATATAAACCTGTGCCAAATGTCACATCTAGCTTGGCCCTGAGATAGGGCCTGTTAGTAGCAAATGTTTTGGGTTAAAGAGTCATGGTATAGAGCAGAATAGGCATCCGTATTCCCTGTGCTTCATGCTGAGCTAAGAATTTGGCTGAATGCTCTTCAAAGACTTACAAAGCCAGGAAGAGTTTTGTTGAGGACTAGAAACAACAGGGCTTGCTTGTCATTTCTCCGCAAATGACCCAAGGTCTTATTTTGAACCACGGAAATTAACAGGTTTTTAAAAAAACATCAAGTGTTTTGGTAATAACAAAAAAAGCTATTTGTTTGTTGTTATCCTTTGCTTTCCAAAATAGATATATCGTTTTTTCCTGAATTTTTCCCAGCACAGAGATGCAGCATGTTTGACTTTACACTTTGCTAAGTGTGCACGTTTGACTCATACCTCATTGAGCACCTGCATGAATGTGATGGGCGAAAGGTCATGGTTGGTGAATGGGTTCCTTTTGTGTCCTCTTCTGCTATGCTGCTTGTGCAATTTCCTGTGTGAGGTCTGAAGTGGGGCTTTTAAGAGCCTTTGTTGTCACCCTCATTTAAATGCAATCACAATTTAAACTCGTGATTTAGCCTTGCTATTATGATTACACACTAGCAATTAAAGTATTTGCTCATAAATGCAGGTAGTGCTTAAGAGAGATGTGCGTTTGAATATGATTTGTACTGAGCTCACAAAAAGTAAGGCTGCCGCACGGGAAATGTTTGCTCATCAACATCTAGGTGCTGTGTGGGTCAATTATGTCTCTTGGTACCAAAGGATGAACATCCTCAGATAACAATACAGAAAAAGTGTCAGCAAATAGTACTTCAGGAAGCAGCAGCCAGTATTGCCTTCCTTTTTAGTAAAGAGAACTTCCCTTTAATTGCATGTTCCAGCTGTGACTTGAGGGCACCACACACACACACAGACACAAGGAAGCTATTTTTGGCTAAGTATTTTGTGCTGTGAAACAAATTGGTTTGTGTATGTGAATCTCTTTTCATTTGTTAAATTCATCTGCGTGTAAGGGAAGAGCTATGAGCTATTCTATTGATATGCGTAGCTGTCACTGTATGAATAGGGCAATACATGTATTTTCCTGCTTTGGTACTCACAACTGAAAAAAAACAAGATTTTGAGGATAATTTCCTGGACAGCAAGCATAGATACTGGACTGTCCAGGTCAAAACTGGACATCTGGCTACCTTATGCAAGGTCGGAACACCAAAACTGTAGAACTGGGGTCCCCAGCCTTTTTGACCCTGTGGACTCATATGGAATTCTGACACAGTGAGGTGGGCTCAGCAACAAAATGGCTGCCACAAAATGGCTGCTGCAGGAAATGGAGCCAACCACAAAGTGGCTGCTACAGTCATACAGTGATGATCCTTGAGCTGTGGACGCAGTTTCTGCTAAACCAATACTTTGAAAAATCTACACTGCCAATCAGAAGCCATACTTTGCAAGAGCCCCACCTGGCACTACCCACTTTCTAAAAACACTTGACAGGCACCAGGGAAGATGTCAGCAGGCACAATTATGCCCTCAGGCACCATGTTAGAGATCCCTGCCGTAGAAACTGAAAAGGGCTTGTGTGTGTGTTACTGGGAAGAATCTACTGATGAAGGTTAAAGGAGAAAGTGCCAAAGCAGGATTACATATGAACATCAAAAAGACAAAAGTAATGACTACTGAGACGTTACACAATTTTAGTTGACAATGAGGAAATTGAAACTGTCCAAGATTTTCTATTCTTTGGCTCAATTATCTTTTTTTTTTAATAAAATTTTTATTGGAATTAGAATCATTTGATTTCACATTACAATCAATTCCCGTTTCCCAATTTCTAACCCCCTCCCTTTCCCCCCTTTTTTGTAGACTTCCAACAGTTTTCCAACCCTTTGTCCCTTTTCCCTTACTCATTTTAAATTCATCTATCTAACAAACATATACTTTCCCTTTAATCTAAGCAATAATTCTTTAACTATTTTTAACACTCTGTACCCTATCTTTAAGTCCCTTCTTCCGTATTAGACAAACAATTTGTCCCTTTTTCCATAATTTCATAATTTCCTGGTTTCAAATATTTCTATAAACCATATACCATATAAACCATATAATCCATGCGTTCATATAAGTCAACCAATTTAACTTATATTCTGTATATTACTTTTTCTACATATCTTGTCTTCATTCTACTTTAGTTATATTTAATTATATTATTAATTTCCTCTCTCTTTAATTATACATCTATATAACTATCGTCAAAAGTTATCAATCAATTTGATCCATATGTTTCTTCAGGTAGACTTATTCAGTTTAACATATTACACGTTTATACCAGAAACAGTATTAATTAGTCGGTCCTTATAGTTAGTTATTTTCTATCCATATTCTATATATTTTTCTATATATAACAATCTAACAAGATAACTGCTTAGACATTTTCGTTTCTCTCTCTACCCTCCGGTAAAGTCACCCCCCTCTACATTTTGTCATGTTTCAATAGTTCTCAAACTGCCACAGTTCTCCTCCCACCTCCCATTTCTTCAACATATATTGCTTCAGCTTCTTCCAGTCTGTGTTGAACTGTCCTGGGTCCAGATTTCTCAATTTTCTTGTCATTTTGTCCATTTCGGCCATATACAGCAATTTGTAAATCCAGTCCTCAATAGTTGGCACTTCTTGTACTTTCCATTTTTGCGCATACAAAAGTCTGGCCGCTGCTGTCATGTAAAATAGCAATGTTCTATATTGGGCTGGAATGTTCTCCATTCCCAAGTTCAGTAGCAGGAGTTCTGGGTTCTTATTGATTTGAAATGGTAAAATCTCACTTATTACTTTTATTATTTCTCCCCAATACTGCCTAGCTACCTCACACGTCCACCACATATGGTACAGAGAGCCCTCATGTTTTTTACACTTCCAGCATTTATTAGAAGTGTTCGAATTCCCTAGCGCAATCTTCTTTGGTGTCATGTACCAACGATAGATCATTTTGTAAATGTTCTCTTTAATATTAGTACATGTTGTAGTCTTCATTGTGTTTTTCCACAAGTGTTCCCATGCCTCCATTGTTATTTCTTTGTTAAAATTTATGGCCCACTTCACCATTTGTACTTTAACTATTTCATCTTCAGTATACCATTTCAACAATACTTGGTATACCTTGGAAATTTCCTTCTTATCCTCTTTTAAAAGTGTCTGCTCTAGTTCCGAATTCTCTGTTCTTATGCCTCCCTTTACACAGTCCGAGTTGTAGAGATCTCTGATCTGCCTATACTGAAACCAGTCATAGTTGGGTGATAACTCGTCCTGTGTCTTTATTTTAAGTTTGGAAGATTCTATTCGGGTTATCTCCTTATATGTTAAACACTGTTGCTCAGTATCGACAGCTCTCGGATCTATTACTTCATATGGAACCACCCACATGGGGGTTCCTTCTTGTAGAAAGTCTCTGTACTTCTTCCAAGTTGCAAATAGGCTTTTCCGTATGTAATGATGTAAGAACATAGAGTTCACTTTCACTTTATCGTACCATAGGTATGCATGCCATCCGAATATTTTTTTATATCCCTCTAGGGCCAATAATTTCTTATTCTTCAACGTCATCCAGTCTTTCAGCCACACTAGGCAGATTGCATCATAATAAAGTCTTAGATTGGGCAGTTGCATTCCGCCTCTTTCCTTTGCATCTTGTAAAACTTTCATTTTCACTCGAGGCTTCTTGCCTGCCCAAACAAAGTCTGATATTTTCCTCTGCCATTTTTCAAACTGCTTAGAGTCTCGGATAATTGGTATTGTCTGTAACAAAAACATTACTCTTGGTAGCACATTCATCTTAACTGCTGCAATCCTTCCCAACCATGACAAATTCAATCTATTCCATTTGATCAAATCTTGCTCAATCTGAGTCCATAATTTTTCGTAGTTATTTTTGAATAGATCTATATTCTTTGCAGTCAGTTCAATTCCCAAATATTTCACCTTAGTTGTTACTTCGCAGTCCGTTATTTCCATTAACAGTTGTTGTTTTTGCTTAGTCATATTTTTGCATAGTATCTTTGACTTCTTTTTGTTAATATAAAACCCTGCCAAATCTCCGAACTCCTTAATCTTCTCTATCACTTTTGGCATATTCTCCATTGGGTCTTCCACAATTAACATTATATCGTCCGCAAATGCTCTGACCTTATAAGAAAAGTCTTTTATTTTTATTCCGCGGATTTCTTCATCTTGTCGTATTTGTGTCATCAATATCTCCAATACCAAAATGAATAACAGCGGAGACAACGGGCAACCTTGTCTTGTTCCTTTACTTATAGTCAATTTCTTAGTAGTCTCATCATTCACCACAATTGCTGCATTCTGGTCTCTGTAGATTTCTTTAACTGCTCTTATGAATCTTTCTCCCATTTGTAGCTTTTCCATAGTGGCAAACATAAAGTCCCAGTTCAAATTGTCAAATGCTTTTTCAGCATCAACAAGGAAGAAACCAACCTCTTTGTCACAACGCTTATCATAATACTCAATAGCATTGATCACTGTCCTTAAATTGTCTCTAATTTGTCTACCAGGTAGAAAACCTGCTTGTTCCTCCTCAATAACTTCCGAAAGCCATCCCTTCACTCTCTCTGCCAGTATCTTCGCAAAGATTTTATAGTCATTGTTAAGTAAGGATATGGGTCTGTAATTTTTCACATTAGTCAGATCTTGGCCCTCTTTGGGGATCAATGAAATATTAGCTTCCTTCCAGGTATCTGGAATCCGTTGATCCTTTAATACTCCATTGATCACTTCTTTTAGGAATGGTACCAGTTCATTGGCCATTGTAAAATTTGGCTGTGAGTCCATCTGGCCCTGGTGCCTTTCCCAAATTTGTTGATTGTATTGCCATTTTTATTTCCTCATCCGTTACTTCGTTGTTCAGTCTGTCTCTCCACGCTTCCGAGATTACTGGGAGCTTCATTTTCTCCAAATATGTCGCTATTGATTCTTTATTCACCTCTTTCTTATTATACAATTTAGCATAAAATTTATAGAAGGCTCTACTAATGGATGTCTGTTCCAAATACGTTTTGTTATCTTCACATATTTTATTTATTATTTTCTTTTCCTTTCTCTTTTTCAATTGCCATGCCAAATATTTCCCAGGTTTGTTTGCACCTTCAAACCCTTTTTGATTCAGTCTTTTAAGATTCCACTCCAATTCTTTATTATTCATTGCTGTCAGCTGTTCTTGTAATATTTTAATGTCCTGATAAATTTTCTTTTTCCCTGGTCTCTTCTTTAACTGTATTTCTTTGGCTTTTATTTTCTCCATAATCTCCTGTCTCTTCTCCTCTTTCTTTTTTCTGGCTCTTCCATTTAAGTCCATTAGTATGCCCCTAATTACCGCCTTGTAAGTGTCCCAAACCTTGTTGGTTGGTACTTCTTTATTCATGTTGTATTGTATGAAGAACTTTGTCTCTCTTCTCAGCATCTCCATATTCTCTCCCTCTTGAAGTAAGTCCTCGTTTATTCTCCATCCTTTCCTTTTGCTCCTTCTCCCCAATTTCCACATAATTGGATTATGATCCGAGCCTACCATCGGCATTATTTCCACTTCCTTAGTCCATAACGCTAAGTCTTTTGAGGCCCAGATCATATCAATTCTCGATAGTGTAAAGTGTCTTGCGGAGTAGAACGTGAATTGTCTGCTTTTCGGGTTTTGTCTTCTCCATACATCTTCTAAGGTTTCCTGTTGTATCAATTCAAAAAACAACTTTGGTAGCAGTCCTCTCTTCTTTTGTGCAGTTGATGATTTTTTGTCTAAATCCAAATTTGTCACTCCATTGAAGTCTCCAGCAAGTATTATCTGGTCATATGAAAGTTCATCTAGTTGCTTCCTTAAATCCTCAAAGAAGCTTTCTTTTGCTCCATTAGGTGCATAAATTCCAACTACCAGCACTCTCTTTGAATTCCATACGCATTCCACTGCTATAAATCTGGCTTCCACATCTTTCATTACAAACTTTGGCTGCAGCTCCTCTTTACTATAAAGCACTACTCCCCTTTTTTTCTTATTAGAGGCCGCTGCAAAATCATTGCCCAATTTTTTTGATTTTAGATACTTTACATCTTGTTTTCGAATATGGGTCTCTTGCAAACATACAATATCACATTTTTGTTTTAATAGCCAGTGAAAAATGCTTTTTCTCTTATTCGGTGAATTAAGTCCATTTACATTCCAAGATAAAACTTTACACTCCATAATCATAATCTTGTTGCTGGTAAGTCCTTTTCATTGTCTCTTATAAATCGCTCCATCTCTCGTTCGGATCTGATGCGTTTTTTGGCCCCTCCAAATTCAAAGGACACTCCTTCTGGTAATTCCCATCTGTACCTGATTTTCATGTCCTTCAAAATCTGAATTAGCGCCTTATATTTTTTCCGGTCCAATAACACCGATCTGGGTAATTCCTTCATAATGATAATCGTCTTGCCGTCAATCTCCAATGGATCTTGAAACTGTTTAGTCACAATCTTCTCTTTCATATTTCGGGTCGTAAATTGCACAATCACATCTCTTGGTAATTTCCTCTGGGTCGCAATTCTTGAATTTACACGATATACCACGTCCAGGATAGCCACAACTTCCTCCTCCTCCTTCCCCAGGTATTCAGCTAACACCTCAGTCATCTGTTCTTGCGCTGTCTTTCCTTCCACTTCCGGCAAGCCGCGAAATCTTAGCTGCTTCTCCATGTGTTTACTTTCCGCAACCGCCATTCTCCCCCTCATCAGTCTCATCTCTGTTTGTTGCGTGTCAGCTAGATTCTCCACCGCGCCTTCTACTACTTTAACTCTCTGCTGTGTTCCTTGCAGTTCATTTTGCATTGTTTCCATACCTTTCTTTACTTCTGACAGCTCACTTTTCACTGTCTGTTTAACCTCTTTGATCAGCTCCGGTTTCATGTCCTTAAGTTCTTTAATCACTTCTAGGAGTTTTTTGTCTAGGTTCTCTATTGCCGATTGCCACTCTTTTTTCGACATCGTGGGGCTTGCCTTAGCTCGCTCCCACGAGTCCGCCCTCTTCCTTAACTCCGTGGCGTAAAATTTAGTGTCTTTTTAATTTTTAATTTAAATGTCCCGGTCTTTTTGCAAAGAAAAAACTTTTAGAAAATCCAAAATGTCGGGCGTCTTTTCTCTATGGTTCTTCTATGGTTTTTGTAATCCAAAATGGCTTACTTCCTCTTCCGCTGAAGCCGCAGCTTTTCCCCTTTCAAAGATGGCGATTCCCTTCTTCCTGCCCTCCGGCAGGAGCCGCTTCTCTCCAGCAACTCTATTGTTATTACGTACTTCCTGTCTCCCGACTTCCCGCAGTAGCTCTCGCGATGGTAAAATTTTCTCACAGCTCCATAACCGCAAATATTCAAAACAATAGTCCAAATTCTTTAATAACTTCTTTAAACTTAGTGTTTTTTCTATTTCGACTCTTGCCGAGTCTTCTCCTCCTTATAGTTAGCCTGTTGCAGTTTTAAAATCTACTTTTAATCTTCTTTACTTTTAACAATCTGTCCCGTATCAGAAGATAGTGATCTTTACCTTCCCATTCACTTTCCGTGGGTTGTAATCACTGTTTCAATCTTCGTTTCTCCTCTACTCCTCTTTCCCCTGTTGAAGCTTGGGTACATAGGTCTTATGCCAACCGCATTGGCCCCGAAACTTCCACAGAGATCATAGCCGACCTGTCACAGGGTGGGACCTCAAGGGTCGTGAGGGGGCCCGTCGCGTAGAGCCCCCCCTCACCCGAGATCAACGCGCCCTGAGGTCTTGAGCGTTCTTTGCCTGCTCTCCGCCTGAGAGCAGTCGGCCGCGGGCTATTTTGCCCCCGCCGGCCACTTAAAACGGCAGTCCGGTCAGCTCCACAGTTGGAGCTGCGTCAGACCTCCATGAATCCCAAGCCGGAAGTCTCTTTGGCTCAATTATCAACCAACCAATCATCATAGGTTGGAGACTGTGATGAGGAAATCAGAAGGAGGTTGAGACTTGGAAGACCAGCTGTGAGGGAGCTAGAAAAGATTCTTAAAGACAAAGATGTCTCTCTGGGAACCAAGATCAAGATTATCCAGACAATGGTATTCCCCGTTATGATGTATGGATGTGAAAGTTGGACCGTAAAGGAAGCTGAGAGGAAGAAAATTGATTCATTTGAAATGTGGTGCTGGAGGAGAGTTCTGCGGATACCATGGACAGCCAAAAAGACAAATAAGTGGGTTCGAGATCAAATCAAGCCTGAATTCTCCCTAGAAGCTAAAATGACAAAATTGAGGCTAATCTTTTTTTGGTCACATTATGAAAAGACAAGATTCTTTGGAAAAGTCAATAATGCTAGGAAAACTAGAAGGCAGTAGGAAGAGAGGAAGACCTAAAACGAGATGGCTTGACTCAATAAAAGAAGTGACATCCTCCAGTTTGCAAGATCTGAGCAAGTCTGTTAATGATAGGACGTTTTGGAGGTCTTTCATTCATAGGGTCGCCATAGGTCAGAGGTGACTTGACAGCACATACACACACAAGCAATATTTGAACCATTGACCTAAAACTTATATTTGAATTTTTGGGGTATCTGGTTTGGATAAAATGGATCTTAAAGTGAGACAACTTTATCTAATATTCTAGTCAAGTTTTTTTTCCTGAACTACACAAAAAGTAAGGAAAGAAGAATAATGGACATCCTGCACAGGGTTGCCAGGGGTTCCAGAGGCTAAAGCTGGGGTGTAAGGTGCTGGGAGGCAGTGGGGTGCTTATCTTTCCTGTTGCACTGGAAAATGGAGGAGCCATGGGGTGTGCTGAAGTCAAGTTCAGTAAAAATTGCCTGCTTGGAGGTGATTGTTACTGAACTGGGCTTCAGAACAACCTGCAGCTTCTCCCTCTGAGGCGGAGGACATCTTGGGTGTTTCCCACCGTCCAATCGGGGAGGCAGGAAGTTAAACTTTCTTCCTCTTCCTTTGGTGTGTGGGACCACCCTCTCTCCTCAGTTCTTTTCCTGCCTCAGGGGAGAGCAGTGCCTTTTAGGATAGCTTAGCTACCCTGTTCAATCTATTCATCTGTTATTTTCTTCGTGACCTAGTGTCTTAGTCTTCTTGTTACCTTCCCTTTGTCTGTCCTCTCCTGTTTTTTCCTCTCCAGTCTTTGTCTGTTTATTTAAAAAAAAAAAAAATAGAGAGAGAGAGAGGGAGAGAGAGAGAGAGGATAAAGACTTCCCCAAGAAGTCCGGACATAATGGAGGGACAAGCACGGGAGTCCTCCGACTCTGAAGACTCCTTCCTGGAAAGGGCTGAGGGCTGTTCCCTGGAGGCTGTCCTTCCGACGGCGGGAACATGCCCAGCCGGGTCCGACTCGCCTCAGAGGCTTGCTCGGCCCCCCGGCAGAAGAGTGCCTGAGAAGGGGAAACAGCCCGCCAAAAAACGGCCCCGTCTGTCGCAGACGGTGCCGGGAGCAGCCGCACAGCAACACGAAGACCAAGGAACGAGTGCAGCTGCTCGGAGCCCAGTTTCGGCGGGAAGAGCCGCAGCGGCCGCTTTCCCGCCAAACCGCGACGACGCGGTTGCCAACCTCCCGACTGGAGAGACGCAGTTTCCTTCATCCATCCAGACACAGGGCTCCGTTTCTGGCACTCTGGAGGGACACGTAAGTGATTACCCCCCCAATCTTTCCCCGGAGATTTTGGCAGCAATCAGATGGTCCCTAAGGAAAGAGCTTTGGTCCATCTGCCAAGCCGGGAGTCCGGGTCCCTCCCCCGCTATTCCAGCCACAACCCCAGACACCGCCCAGGTACTGGATGGCCGACCCGCAGCCTGGCCAACCAAGGCGGCCAAAAAGCAGCAGAGTAAAACGCCTGCCTGGGTTGAGGGGGACTCCTCAGGTGACGAGGACTCTGGAGAGGGGGATTTTCTCTCAGAAGAGGAACATGAGTTAGCCTCGGCATCCTCTGATCAATCTAATAGGCTATTCCAGATGGAAGATCTCAGTTATTTACTGTCCAAAACCCTGTCAGCATTGGACCTAAACGGACTTCCGGTTTGGGATTCATGGAGGTCTAACGCAGCTCCATTTGCGGAGCTGACCGGATTGCCGTTTTAACCGGCCGGAGGGGTGAAAATAGCCCGCGGCCGACTGCTCTCAGGCGGGGAGCAGGCAAAGAACGCTCAAGACCCTAGGGTGAGCTAGATCTCGGACGAGGGGGGGCTCTACACAAGGAGTCTCCCCCCCGATCCTTGAGGTCCCACCTTGCGACGGGTCGGCTATAATCTCTGCGGCAATTTTGGGGCCAACTCGGCTGGCATAAGACCTACATACCCAAGCTTCGATCGGGGAGGGAAGTCGAGAGGAGAATTTAAGATCGAAACAGCGATTACAACCCGAGAAAGTTGAAGAGAAGGTAAAGATCGCTATCTCTTGAAACGGGACAGATTGACAAAAACAGAGAGGAAAGAAAGTAGATTTTTAAACTGCAACAGACTAGTGAAAAGGAGGTGAAGACTCGGCAGGAGTTGTATTTTAAAAGAGACTAAGTTTAAAGAAGTTATTACAAAAATCGGACTATTGTTTTGAATACCTGTGGTCTTGGAGCTGTGGGAAAAAGACACCATCGCGAGACCTGCTGTGGGAAGACGGGAGACAGGAAGTGCGTAATAACAATAGAGTGGCTGGAGGGAAGCGGCCCTTGCCAAGGGACAGGAAGTGGGGAATCGCCATTTTTGAAAGTGGAAGGGTCGTGGCTTCAGCGGAAGAGGAAGTAGGCCATCTTGGATTATAATAACATAGAGAAACCATAGAGAAAAGACGCCCGACATTTTGGATATAAAAAATTAATTTTGGCAAAGATTGGGACATTTGAAAAAAAAGGAAAACGTTTAATTATACGCCACGGAGCTGAGGAAGAGAGCAGATTCGTGGGAGCGAGCTAAAGCAAGCCCCACGATGTCGAAAAAAGAGTGGCAATCGGCAATAGAAAATTTGGACAAAAAACTTATAGACATGATGAAAGAACTTAAGGACACGAAATTGGAGCTTATTAAAGAGGTCAAAGAAGTTACACAGACAGTAAAGTCGGAGCTGTCAGAAGTGAAAAAAGGCGTGGAAACGATTAGCAGTGAATTACAAGGAACGAAACAGAGAGTCAAAACAGTAGAAGACGCGATGGAGAATTTAATAGAAACGCAACAAACAGAGATGAGATCGGTAAAGGGGAGGATGTCAGTTGCAGAAACTAAACACATGGAGAAGCAGCTTCGTTTTCGTGGTCTGCCAGAAGTTGAAGGGAAGTCAGCGCAAGAACAGATGACTGAGGTGTTGGCTGAATACCTGGGGAAGGAGGAGGAGGAAATTGTGGCTATCCTAGATGTGGCGTATCGTGTGAACTCGAGAATTGCAACCCAGAGGAAACTACCAAGGGATGTGATCGTGCAGTTTACAACTAGAAATATGAAAGAGAGGATTGTGACAAAACAATTTCAAGACCCATTGGAGATTGATGGCAAGACGATTATCATAATGAAGGAATTGCCCAGATCAGTGTTACTGGACAGGAAAAAATATAGAGTGTTAATTCAGACTTTGAAGGACATGAACATTAGGTACAGATGGGAGTTACCGGAAGGAGTGTCCTTTGAGTTTGGAGGGGCAAAAAAGCGTATCAGATCTGAGCGGGAGATGGAGAGATTTATTAAGGACAATGAAAAAGACTTACCAACAAAACCATGAATATGGAGAGTAAAGTATTATCTTGGAATGTAAATGGACTAAACTCACCGAATAAGAGAAAAAATATTTTTCATTGGCTACTAAAAAAATGTGATATTGTTTGTTTGCAGGAGACCCATATTAGAAAACAGGATGTAAAATATTTAAAATCTGGAAAATTGGGCAAAGAATTTGTAGCGGCTTCCAACAAGAAAAAAAGAGGAGTGGTGTTGTATATAAAAGAGGAGCTGCAGCCAAAATTTGTTATGAGAGATGTGGAAGCTAGATTTGTAGCAGTGGAATGTAACTGGAACTTAAAGAGAGTGTTGGTAGTCGGACTTTATGCACCTAACGGTGCAAAGGAAAGCTTCTTTGAGGACTTAAGGAAGCACTTAGACGATCTTGTATATGACCAGATAATTCTTGCTGGAGATTTCAATGGAGTGACAGATTTGGAACTAGACAAAAAGACTACAAAAGCACAAAAGAAAAGAGGATTATTGCCAAAGCTTTTTTTTGAGTTGATTCAACAAGAGACTCTCGAAGACGTATGGAGGAGAGAATATCCTAAAACCAGACAGTTTACTTTTTATTCTGCAAGGCATCTTACATTATCAAGAATTGATATGATCTGGGCCTCAAAGGACTTAGCGTTATGGACTAAGGAGGTAGGAATAATGCCGATGGTAGGCTCAGATCACAACCCAATTATGTGGAAATTCGGAAAAAGGAGAAAAAGGAAAGCCTGGAGAATAAATGAGGACTTGTTACAGGAAAGTGAGAATATGGAAATATTGAGAAGAGAGACAAAGTTTTTTATACAATACAACGTGAATAAAGAAGTACCAACCAATAAAGTTTGGGATGCGTACAAGGCGGTTGTAAGGGGCATACTAATGGACTTAAATGGCAGAGCAAGAAAAAAGAAAGAGGAGAAAAGACAAGAGATTGAGGAGAAAATAAAAGCCAAAGAAGTACAGTTAAAAAAGAGACCAGGGAAAAAGAAAATATACCAGGAAATCAAAATTCTTCAAGAACAGCTAACAGCAATGAGTAATAAAGAATTGGAGTGGAATCTTAAAAGACTGAATCAAAAAGCGTTTGAGGGTGCTAATAAACCTGGGAAATATTTGGCATGGCAATTGAAGAAGAAAAGGGAAAAGAAAATAATAAATAAAATATGTGAAGAAGATAAAACGTACTTGGAGCAGACTACCATTAGTAGAGCCTTCTATAAATTCTATGCTAAGCTGTATAATAAAAAAGAAGTAAACAAAGAATCAATAGCATCATATCTGGAGAAAACCAAACTTCCAGAAATCTCGGAAGCTTGGAGAAGTAAGTTGAACAGTGAAGTAACTGACGAGGAAATAAGCAAGGCAATACAATCTGCAAATCTAGGAAAGGCGCCAGGGCCAGACGGACTTACGGCTAAATTTTATAAGACAATGGCCAATGAACTGGCACCATTCCTAAAAGAGGTGATGAATGGAGTTTTTAGGGATCAAAGGATTCCAGATACTTGGAGTGAAGCGAATATATCATTGATCCCAAAGGAGGGCCAAGACCTGACCAACGTGAAAAATTACAGACCTATATCACTACTTAATAATGACTATAAAATTTTTGCGAAGATATTGGCGGAGAGATTGAAGGGGTGGCTCTCGGAAGTCATAGAGGAGGAACAAGCAGGCTTTTTGCCAGACAGACAAATAAGAGACAACTTAAGGACAGTGATCAATGCTATTGAATACTACGACAAGCGTTGTGACAAAGAGGTTGGTTTCTTCTTTGTAGACGCTGAAAAAGCGTTTGACAATTTAAACTGGGACTTTATGTTTGCCACTATGGAAAAGCTACAACTGGGAGAAAGATTCGTCAGAGCAATCAAGGAAATCTATAGAGACCAGACTGCAGCAATTGTAGTGAATGATGAACTGACCAAGAAATTGACGATTAGTAAAGGAACAAGACAAGGTTGCCCGTTATCTCCATTGTTGTTCATTTTAGTATTGGAGATTCTGATGATACAAATCCGACAAGATGAGGAAATACGAGGAATAAAGATAAAGGACTATTCATATAAGGTCAGAGCATTTGCAGACGACATAATGTTAATTGTAGAAGACCCACTGGAGAACATGCCAAAAGTGATAGACAAGATCAAGGAGTTTGGAGACTTGGCAGGTTTCTTCATTAACAAAAAGAAGTCAAAGATATTATGCAAAAACATGACTAAGCAGAAACAACAATTGTTAACGGAAACAACGGATTGTGAAGTAACTAGTAAGGTGAAATACTTGGGAGTTGAGCTGACTGCAAAAAATATTGATTTGTTCAAGAATAATTATGAAAAATTATGGACTCAGATAGAGAGAGACTTGATCAAATGGAATAGATTGAACCTGTCATGGTTGGGCAGGATTGCAGCAGTTAAGATGAATGTGTTACCAAGAGTAATGTTTTTGTTACAGACAATACCAATCATCAGAGACTCTAAACAATTTGAAAAATGGCAGAGGAAAATATCAGATTTTGTTTGGGCAGGCAAGAAGCCTCGAGTGAAAGTAAAAGTTTTACAAGATGCAAAGGAGAGAGGCGGAATGCAACTGCCCAATCTGAGACTTTACCATGATGCAATCTGCCTAGTTTGGCTAAAAGAGTGGATGACATTAAAGAATAAGAAACTATTAGCCCTAGAGGGATATAAAAAAATTTTTGGATGGCACGCATACCTATGGCATGACAAAGTAAAGGTCAACTCGATGTTCCTGCATCATTTTGTAAGGAGAAGTCTATTTACAATCTGGAAGAAGTATAGAACTTACCTACAAGAAGGAACCCCCTTGTGGGTGGTTCCATATGAGGTGATAGATCCGAGAGCTGTGGATAATGAACAACAATGTTTAACGTACAAAGAAATAACTAAGATTGAAGTATCTAAACTTAGAATAAAGACGCAAGAGGAACTATCACCTAACTATGATTGGTTCCAGTATAGACAGATTAGAGACTTATACAACTCAGACTTTGCAAAAGGGGGCATACGAACAGAGAACTCGGAACTAGAGCAGACCCTTCTTAAAGAAGACAAGAAAAGAATATCCAAGGTATACCAAGTATTGCTGAAATGGTATACTGAGGATGAGATAGTTAAAACACAGATGGTGAAATGGGCTATAAATTTCAATAAAGAAATAACAATGGAGGCATGGGAATACTTGTGGAAAACTACAATGAAGACAACGACATGTATCAATATTAAAGAGAACATTTTCAAAATGATCTATCGTTGGTACATGACACCAAAGAAGATTGCGCTAGGGAACTTGAATACTTCTAATAAATGCTGGAAATGTAAGAAACATGAGGGCTCCCTCTATCATACGTGGTGGTCGTGTGAGGTAGCTAGGCAGTTCTGGGGGGAAATAATAAGAGAAATGAGTGAAATTTTACAGTTTCAAATAAATAAGAACCCAGAACTCCTGCTGCTAAACTTGGGAATGGAGGGAATTCCAGCCCATCATAGGACGTTGATTTTTTATATGACTGCAGCAGCTAGACTTTTGTATGCGCAGAAATGGAAAGTACAAGAAGTACCAACTATTGAAGATTGGATCTACAAATTGCTGTATATGGCTGAAATGGACAAGATGACAAGAAAACTGAGAGACCTGGACTCAGGGCAGTTCAACACAGACTGGGAGAAGCTGAAACAATACCTGGAGAAGAAATGGGAGGTGGGAGGAAAACTGTGGCAGTTTGAGAACTACTGAAATATAATAAAAGTATAAAAGAGAGGGGTGACTTTACCGGGGGAGGAAGAGAAATGTGAATCTATAAGCAGTTAGATTAATTGATTGAGATATATATAGATATGTATAGGTCAACTGATAGAGAATAATTAATGATAAGGTTTAAACATGAGGATTGACTAACTAACAATATTTTCTTTCTTTGACAAGATTTATATGCACCAAACTGAATGTATAGAAGAGTTAAATTGATTGAGTATCTGAGGAGTTATATAGAATTACCATAAAAAGTTGAAATGAGTAATATATAGAGAACAAATCAAATTGTTTGATTTAAATGTGGGAAATTTTTATGGTTTATGATATATAGGTTTATATAGAATTATTCAAAACTGGAAAATGGGATAAATTGTTTATCTAAAGACGTATAGTTTGGGTGTATAATAAGTAAAGGAGTTAAAGATGTACTGCTTAATATAATGGAGAATGTATATCTGTTTTAGACAGAGGAACTTAATAGAAGTAAGGGAAAAGGGACAGAGGGTGGGAAAGCTGTTGGAAGTCAACAAAAGGGGGGGAAAGGGAGGGGGTTAGAAACGAAAAATTAGGGGAAAATTGACTGTAATGTAAAAATAAAAATGTTCTAACCCAATAAAAATTTTTCAAAAAAAAAAAAAAGCATTGGACCTAAACGAATCTGATAAAAGGGAGGAGGAGGAAACTGCCCCAAAGGGGGCCAGTTCAAGACCAAAGGGGAATAAGGAATTTTTTCCCAGGGCTGATAACAACCCCAGAGTTTTTCCCTTCCCCGATTTCTTTGAAAGGCAGCTTAAAGCAGAATGGTCACTGCCTGCAGCCACCAAGCAGGTCCCCAATGTTATGAAAAAGCTGTATACATTGCCTAATTTTGCTGACGAGCTCTTGCAGGTGCCGGTCATAGACGCTCCGGTGGCGGCACTCCAGTCACAAGGTCTCCTTTCTGAGGATGGACAAGGCATGATTAAAGATGGTCTCGACAAAAAAGGTGAGGCGATTCTAAAGCGCGCGCATGAGGCCATGGCCACGTCCATAAAGGCCTCAGCCATAGCTTCGGTGGTATCTAGGGCAGCTGTAGTGTGGACCAGAAGGCTGATCCAGTTATTGCCTCAGAACAACAGCAGGTTGTTAGAAGGGGCCAACAGAATACTTAAAGCCTGCACCTTTCTGGCCGACGCAACATTAGACTCAATGTCCATGACTTCCAGAGCAATGGCGTCCTCCACAGCCGCGCGACGCATGTTATGGCTTCGGGTTTGGCAAGCTGACCTCCAAGCCAAACTGATCCTGATGTCTTACCCCTTTCAGGGAGGCAAGCTCTTCGGGGACCAACTAGAAAAGATCTTAGTAGAGACTAAGGACAAAAAGAAGGCGCTCCCAAAATCCATCAAAAGACCAGAGAGAAGGTACTTCGGCTACCAACCCTTTAGATCACATCACACATTACCTAGGAACAGACAGGATCAGAAGCGCAACTGGACGCTTCCCCGAACCCAAGCACGCAGGGGTCCCTTTCATTCCAAATTCAACAAGCAACAGGGACACCGCGGTGGCAGGCAGGACTCCGAGGACAAGGGGCAGAGACCCTGACTCGCACGACGCTCCGGTGGGGGGACGACTGCTCGGGTTCCATCAAGCCTGGGTAGAGTCCAAGGCGGATGCCTGGGCATTAGAGATTGTCTCCAAAGGCTATGCGATAGAATTTGCTACCTTTCCTCCGGAGCGATTCCTCCTTTCACCGCTCAAGAAAGACCCCCGCAAGAGGAACATCACAATCCAGGCCATGCAACACCTACTCAACATAGGAGCCGTCGAGCCTGTTCCCGAGGAGGAAAGGGGACAGGGAGTTTATTCCATCTTCTTTACGGTTCCCAAAAGAAATGGCGACTGGAGGTCCATTCTGGATCTCAAGTACGTGAACAAGTTCATCAAGTTGAGAAGGTTTCGCATGGAAACTCTTCGGTCCATTGCAGAAGCACTTCAACAAGGCGAATTTCTAACATCAATAGATCTAACGGAGGCTTACCTACACGTACCGATTGCTCCAGCTCATCGGAGATTCCTAAGATTCTGTATACAAGACAATCACCTTCAGTTCAGGGCGATGCCCTTCGGACTGGCAACGGCCCCCAGGGTATTTACCAAGCTGTTGGTGACACCTATAGTCTGGCTCCGGGAAAGGGGTTACCAACTACATCCGTACCTGGACGACATTCTAATACGATCCCCTTCGCGAGAAGCCGCAGTCAGGGAAACAGCGTTCGTTATTCAAGTCTTGGAGAGGCACGGTTTCCTAATCAACAGAAACAAATGCTCTCTACAGCCGTCGCAACGCCTAGAACACTTGGGACTTATACTCGACACCAAGGAGGGCTCTCTGTTCCTTCCGAAGGAAAAGCGGACAAAGCTCATCCGGCTAGCCTCAGAAGTAATCAGGCAACAATCATCATCACTCATGGACCTGTCCAAATTAATGGGGCTGCTGGTAGCTCACTCGGAAGCCATCTACTGGGGCCGGTATCACCTTCGGCCTCTGCAATCGGCGCTCCGACCGTTCCAACTTCAAATAGCACGCAAATCCAACTTGAAAATACAGCTCCCTCTAACAGTCAGGGAGAGCATGAGATGGTGGACCATAGAGAGCAACCTGCGCCAGGGCAAGAGTTTCCTGTCTCCTCGATTTGTCCAGATTTTCACGGACGCGAGCCTGCTAGGTTGGGGAGCGACGATAGAGGGACATCCAGCCCAGGGGGAATGGTCCGACACAGAACGGAAACTCCCGATCAATGTACTGGAGATGAGGGCGATCCTTCTTGCCTTGACGTACTTCAGGGATCGGATAGTCCACAGTCATGTCCTGATTCGAACGGACAACATTTCCGCAAAGGCGTACATCAACAAACAAGGAGGAACCAAGTCCTCGCATCTTCAACGAGAAGCCAACAAGATCATCGGATGGGCAGAACTCAACCTACGGTCACTACAGGCAGAGCACATCAGGGGAGTCCTCAACGTCCAAGCCGATTGGCTGAGCAGAGAAGCTCTTCATCCAGGGGAGTGGGCCCTGAAGAGAGAGGTCTTCCTCATGGTGTCGGAATACTTCGGCCAGCCGAAGGTGGATTTGTTCGCCTCACATCTGAACAACCAACTGCCGAGATTTCTGTCCCGGTACTACCATCCTCGAGCAGAGGGGACGGACGCACTCCACTCTCAGTGGCCACCAGGGCTTCTGTACGCTTTTCCACCACTACCAATGATTCCGAAGGTCCTGAGGAAGATGAGGGAACAACGAGCGACAATAATTTTAATTGCACCATGGTGGCCACGAAGGCCTTGGTTTGCCACTCTGCATCGTATGTCTGTAGCACCTCCTCTCAAATTACCAATTCATCCGGACTTGCTTCAGCAGGGACCCATATGGCACCCCAAGCCGGTGTGGTGGTCTCTGACCGCCTGGAAATTGAGCGGAGGCGCTTCCTGCTAGAAGGCTATCCGGCGGAGATAATAACTACTCTCTTGGCATCTAGAAAGAGATCTACTATCAGGATCTACAACTCGGCATGGAAAGCATTTACTCGCTGGTGTCGGCGCAAGAAGCTTGACCCTACTCAGCCTTCCAAAACTACAGTGTTGGGTTTTCTGCAGGAAGGACTAGATAGAGGTCTGCGTCCCGCTACACTGAAGAAGCAGGTCGCTGCCATAGGTACCGTATTACCGACGTTAGAAGGTATTTCACTGGCCTCACATCCTCACGTTCAAAGATTCCTCAGAGGGGCTACTCTGCTGAATCCACCAACGGTGCATAGGTTCCCGACTTGGCGCCTGAACGTAGTGCTGTCGGCTCTCACGAGACCTCCTTTTGAACCCATTAGAGACATTGCGCTGCGATGGCTAAAGTTGAAGACCATCTTCCTCGTTGCCATTACTTCGGCACGTCGTATCTCAGAGTTGGGCGCCCTCTCAATTCGGCCGGAACTGTGTATTTTTCATAGGGACAAGGTGGTCCTCAGAACGGATCCTACCTTCGTGCCCAAGGCATACTCGAGATTCCACAGGTCTCAGGAGATTAACCTCCCATCCTTCTGTCCGAATCCCACTCACAAAAAGGAGAGGGAATGGCATAACCTGGACGTGAGACGGGCTCTCAAGGCGTACATAATCAGGACTGAGTCGATACGCCACTCCGATTCTCTTTTCGTTAACATCTCACGTCCTAAGA
The DNA here is from genome assembly GCF_028583425.1 of Eublepharis macularius. Classification (NCBI taxonomy): domain Eukaryota; kingdom Metazoa; phylum Chordata; class Lepidosauria; order Squamata; family Eublepharidae; genus Eublepharis; species Eublepharis macularius. The sequence continues at coordinate 152,190,315 of NC_072791.1, read as the reverse complement.
TGGGTCTTCGCATGTCATCTGCCGCTATTGCCTACAGTATAAAGTCTTGCATTCAGGAGGCTTACAAAGCCATGAAGATGGAAGTGCCGTCGGGGATCACGGCACATTCGGCAAGGAGCGCGGCTGCTAACGCAGCCCTCAGAAAGAATGCCTCACTAGAGGACATATGTAAGGCCGCCACGTGGTCTTCGTCTTCTACCTTTATCAAACATTACCACTTGCACACGTATGCTTCGGCAGATGCCGCCTTCGGCCGTAGGGTACTTCAACACGTAGTAGAGGACGAAGGATCCATCCCACCCAGGACATAGGAAACTGCTTTGGGAGCACCCAAGATGTCCTCCGCCTCAGAGGGAGAACGGCCCCTTGGATACTCACCGAGAAGGGTCCTTCTCCTCTGAGGAAAGGAGGACATCTTGCCCTCCCAGGATCCTCGTACCATCTGTGTTAGTTCCGTGTTTTTTGTACTCTATATGTTCCCTTACAGTTCAGTGTGTTATACACTGTTGTATCTGTCTTCTTTTTTTGGCTAGTTTCAACTGTTTGATGTCGTTAGTTGATGGTGTTCCTTTTTATCTTTTGTTCACTGTGTTCTCATCTTCACCTTAAGAGTGATAGTTGTTTCCAACAGTTTAGGAATTGTGAGAAGGAATACTGCTGAGGGGAGTCACCCGAACTGAGGAGAGAGGGTGGTCCCACACACCAAAGGAAGAGGAAGAAAGTTTAACTTCCTGCCTCCCCGATTGGACGGTGGGAAACACCCAAGATGTCCTCCTTTCCTCAGAGGAGAAGGACCCTTCTCGGTGAGTATCCAAGGGGCCGTTCTCCATCATGCTAGAAAATGATGTTATTTTCCGGTTCAGTGGGGGAGTGTGGGAGAGCACTCGTGCTTTTTTCTCCCCCTGCAGGCCAAGTGAGCAGGGTTGGGGGCCAGCAGATGGGAACAGGATTTCCTTTGCCCAAGGCAGGGAGAAGTCAAACCTAAGTTAACCACAGGCACATTCTATTGGACTTAATGACCAAACTAGATGAGAAATTTGGCCATGTCAACCCAACTCTGGTTGTGTCACTGCTAAACTTTACTTTCAGGAAACGCTGTTCCTAAGTGTGATCCCTGCTGTAATCCCTTTTAAGCAATCTGGACCTAATAAAAAATCTGGAGCAAGAAATAGTGTTTCTATCCAACATGGTATCAAATTTAAATATTGTTGTATATTTTGAAACAATCCAAAGGAACACCTCAGTGGGGGAGTCATCTGATAAGGAGTAGCAACAAAGGATATTATTATAATCATCTGTACAGATGGCATCTGACTGCAATAGTACGGGGCATCCTGTTGCACTATTTATTGAATGTCCCAGCTGTTGATTGTATTGACTTAGACTGTGTAATTCACTTTCAATCTCAGTGAGAAAGGCGGACTATGAATGAATGAATGAATAATGTAGGATAATAGTGAAACTCCTTTGCTTTCTCCACAGTTAACACAGGGCAAAGTGCCATTGGGATCTGATTGAAAGAAAAACAAGGTAAGCCACACTAGAGCTACTTGAGTACCCTGCGACAAAGCTGAATTCTTTTTAAAAAGAGATTTTGAGTAGGTTCCAAAATCATAACCAGTTCATTTCAGCCCCATAACCCTGCACTATATGCATTACAGAATGGCCTTACTCTGAAACAATTTTAAAGAAGGCTTGATCAGGATGCCTCCGTTTATGGTATAAAATTTCAAGATGACACCTGTGGTTAAGATCTTGATACCCTCAAATGAGAGCTCCATGAAAGAATTTTACTAAAGATACTTAAAAGGTACCACATTGTTCTATAGGAGTACTATCTATTGACTACATAAATGTACAAGACCTAGGTAGGATGCCAGGTCCCCCATGGGCCAAACTGCAGGATTGGAAGTTGAGGGTCAGGGGGGCAGTGGGGTACTTACCCTATATTCACCTATTGTTCCAGAAAATGACATCATTTTCTGATGTGACATGGGAGCTATAGCTCACACCAGGAGATTATTGACTAAAAATTGTTCCCAAACTTAGTGTTTGGGAGCAATTTTTAGTGAATTGTCCCCCAGTGTGACCCATACTTTCCATGTTGCCCTAGAAAATGACATCATTTTCTGGCATGACCAGGAAGCGCATTCACCTCTCCCCTTCAGTGCCTTTCTCTCTACCAGCCAAGTGAGTGGAAGCAAGTGGCAGGGTCTGGGGACAGAGAATCCATTGCTGGGCAGGGGAGGGGGGTGGAATGACAAGCCTAATGAGACATCTTATTTTAATTCTCATTCGGCAGGAAGGGTGGGTAATAGGACTACAGTAAGAGGGTACAGGAGAACCCCCTAGCAGTATCTTCTTTCAGGTGGTGTTTTTCTGAGTTTGTTTCCTGAGAAGAATGAAAACAGATGTCTCACATTTTTGTCACACCTTTTGTAATAGCACTTTGCCTGGCTTTAATTCCTAGCATTAGGGAGACTGCTAAATTAGGGCCGTTCTGTTTTGGATTCTTATCTACTTCTAATGAGTTCAGTTTGGAGTATTGCAAAGTGCTTTATTGCTTCATTGAAGTTTGTTGAACAATGTCATCAGCAACTATTTAGCAGATCAAATCAAAGGCAGAAGCATTTACTAGAGCTCAGTGTCAAAGTTTATTTTGGAATGAAGATCAGCTTTGCTTATCTGCAAGTCAATTCTTAACAAAAGTTTCAAGCATAATGAAAAGAAAGTGTGAAAATTACTTCACTGGTCAGCTATTTAAAGTTACAGTATAATATGACCTAATGTGTGTACTTTAAACTTAGTGCTTTAAACTTATCTTCAGAGATGTGCTTTGACTGGTTGTCTGTGCTGATTAATAATTTTAACTCTTCTGACTGGTTATATGATTGTTTCCTGCTATTTTATGTTTGTAAAACTTGGAAGTCCATTTTACTGTTGATGTTTCATTACATTGTAATTGTTTTCATTGTTTATTGTTAGTCACCCTGGGATGGAAGACAGACTTTTTAGGCTGAAGAGTGGGATATCAATAATAATAACAAAACACATAACTGTGAATACAAAAGAACACCTGGGTCAGGAAGATCAGACTGAATGTGGTAAGAGGTGGGTTCTTCTGCAATGGGAAAGAAGCTGCTTAATATCCTAGTTCACAAACCAGTTAAACAAGTGTGCTTGAATAGAATTGAAAGTGAGAAGAAACAAATTCTGGAGTTAGGTGATCTTTATTGATGCCCCCCCCCCGCCCAGTCAGAGCTGCTGTGGTGGGGGTGAGGACTAGGTGGACAAAATTCCAGGGGTGCTGGTTACCCTGGGAACCCACAGAGCAAGTAGTATGATCTGTTTTCGTATCATGTTTGGGTTCAGTCTGGAGGGTCTGTGGGGCAGACCCATGGGGAATTTTTGTCTGGGGCCTGTAGTCACACTGCTGTCAGGCTCCAAGATTAAAAAAAATCCCTCTCAGCCCCTTCACATCACCCAGACCCAAGGTGCAGATCCACGTTGGAATCGCTTGAAAAATCAAGCCCATGTGGTGCAGTATGGAATACTTGCCATGACGGGAATAGCCAAGGGCTGGATGGCCAGTGCCGCAGAAGAAGAAGAACACCCTGGGGAAATAGCGGTGGTGACTCCGGCAGGTGAGGACTGGATGCCAGGGATTTCGGAGGATGCGGTGGAAGAAGCGGACAGACAGCAGCAAGGCTGGGAAGAGACCCTGCTCCAGCCAGACCAGATGGTGCCAGTCGAGCAGGAGGAGAAGGCAGAACTCAGCCCTCCTGCCCATTACCGATGGCTGGACGACAGGATGGGTTCGATGGAGGAAGAGTTGGCTCAAGCTGTCTATCTCATTGGCCTGTTGGTGCAGGGTGAGGGCTCCTACCCGGCTTCACGAGGATGAGAGGCAGGAGGTGCACATGCTCGAGGTCAGCCGCCCCCTGCTCTACCCACCCCGGGACCCCGGCCACAGGTTCAGGTCCAGCCTGGGCCCCAACGACAACGCTAGCACCCCGAGCTACTCAGGTTCCGCGGCCACAACAACCGCTGCCGCCACCTCCGCCACCTCCTGCTCCGCAGCTGCTACAACAGCTACTGCCACTGCAACCTACTCCAGCCCCGTGACCTCTACCGCCGCCACCGTTACGTGCCCCGGGCCTGCCATCACCACCGCAACTGCTGCCACTGCAGCCGATCCCGGTGCTGCCACTGCCGGGGCCTGTCGGTCCAGGAGCGCCGGGGGGCCCCAAATTCCACCAGCAGGCCAACTGGTGCAGGCACGCAGCCCCATTCCAAGGCGACAGGCTGGAGCGGCGCCGCGGGGACCAGCAAGGCCAGCGCCTAGACCTCAACAGTTCCCGGGTTGGGTGCCAGCTCCCCTCCGACCACAGCCTCAGCAGCCGCCGCAGTTCGGCCCTCCACCGTTAGCTCAGGGATGGCAAGGAGGAGCGAAGCTGCCTATAGGATGGATTAAGCTGGAGGCCATCTTTGATGGAGATACCCACAAGTTGGGGTTTTTTGTGGTACAAGTCCTCCCAATTTTTTAATCAATGGGGCTATCTGTTCCTGGATGAGGAGAGCCAAGTTACCCATTTAGCATCCCGGCTGGAAGGCAAGGCAGCGGAATGGTATGTGACTCTGTATTACTTGGGGGCTCCTGAACTGGACACTTTACAGGCTTTTATTGCAGCATTAAGAGCCCAATATGAAGACCCTTTAGAGGAGGAGAGAGCCCGTACCGAGCTGCAAACTCTCAGGCAAGGATCTCAACCCGTGAGAGAGTATGCGGCCATATTCTGTTTATTAGCGGCTAAGTGCCCTCATTGTGAGGAAGGGATGAAAATAGTGATGTTCCAGAGTGGAATGAACCCCAGATTGCTGGACAGAGCTTTAATGCAAGATGATCCCCCAACTCTTATGGGTTGGATACAGCTAGCGTGCGAAGTGGAAAACCGTACCCAAGTAGTCCGCCTTGTGGAGCAGCAACAGGCAATGGGAAATAGAAAACCTCAGCCCGTAGTGCGAGGGGCCCATGGAATGCCGCCGGCGAGAGGAGCTCAGGAAACCCGATGGAGGCAAGGGCTTTGCTTGCAGTGTGGAAACAGCGGGCATTTTGTGGCTCAGTGCCCTCTTCGCGCGCAAATCCAACCAACTCCCCCACCAACTCGCCCAGTTCCGGCTCCGAGGACCAGCCGAGGTAGGAGTATACAGAGACGGGGGTGCATGGATAAAGGGTTGGAAGCCGAGGAGGTGCAAATGGAGCTAGGTGTCCACTTTGCGGAGGCCGACACACCCAGCCCGCAATCGGGAAACAAGATGGATCTGTCATGAGGAGGCCCCAACGACAGATTACAGAGGACTCCACCCCGGAGGAGGTGAGAGAGAGAGGGGCCATTTTGTTCATACCAGTAATGTTAACCAACCCAAAGAGGGGAACTCATATTTGTGTGCAAGCTTTAATCGATTCGGGTTGTTCAAGAGACATTATTGCACCCGCCCTGGTAAATGGCTTGGGGTTAGAAACCTGAGAACTTAAAAGCCCGATTATTTTTGAACAAATGGACGGTTCCAATATGAACCCAGCTGTCCGAGAAACGGAGCGGGTGCCCACCGGGATGGGTAAGGATTGGGCAAGCCGGTCCTATATCGTCAGCCAGGTGGCTAAATATCCCCTCATCCTAGGCAGTCGATGGCTTTGGGATCATAATCCCTACATTAACTGGGCCAAAGGAATGATTGTGTTTGATCGAGAATACTGCTGCAACCATCATTGGCAAACAGAGTGGGGGGAAGAGGCCTCGTTGAATTTAGAAGTAGCGTTGCTGTCCATGGAAGACCTCAACCTTATTCTGGTGGAGTACTGAGACTTGGCAAAAGCCTTTAGCCAGGAGGAGGCAGACAGCTTACCGCCCCACCGAAAGACTGACTGTGCAATTGAACTGATCCCAGGGGAGAGTCTTCCCAAAGGAAAGCTGTATTCGATGAGCCCAGCTGAGAGAGAGGAGCTCCAAAAATTCATAGATAAAAACCTGGAGAGAGGTTTCATCCATCCGGCTAGCTCCCCCCACACAGCACCTGTGCTGTTTGTGAAGAAAAAGGATGGAGGATTGAGACTTTGCACGGATTTTAGAGGCATCAACGCAGTGTCCATGACCAATGCCTATCCAATTCCCCTGATTCGAGACCTGCTAAGTGTGGTGGTGCAGGGTAAGATCTTTTCAAAATTGGACTTAAAAGATGTTTATTTCCATGTTAGAATTAAGGAGGGGATGAATGGAAGACCGCGTTCAACACGCCATTAGGCCAGTATGAATATCTTGTCATGCCTTTTGGCTTATCCGGGGCACCTTTTCTTTACATGTCTATGATCAATGAGGTGCTGCATAAATTTTTATATAAGGGAGTGGTCATTTACCTGGATGACGTGTTAATTTTTACAGAAACAAGGGAGGAACATGTTAAATTGGTCAGAGAGGTCTTGACCACCCTGATACAACATAAACTCCCTATTAAGTTAATTTCTCAGATGCGACATTAATTTTCAGCAAGATAACTGGACCGAGCTGCTCCATTTAGCAGAATATTCGTATAACAATTCGGTTCACAGTTCCACAGGAGAGACGTCCTTCAAAATTGTGCATGGATATGAAGGAGTAGCATTTCCTTTTGACGTACAACCAGAAAGCAAACAAACCGGGGACTTGGGAGAGTGGTGGACCTCCCTCTCCAAACAATGGACGTTAATTCAAAAGGTTTTGGCCAAAGCAAAAGCAGATTATAAAAAGTATGCTGATCGCCATTGTGTGGAGCAATGGGAATTGCAACCTGGAGACAAATTCTACATCTCCACCAAAAACTTTAAAACAGAGCAAACGAGCAAAAAATTGGGATTAAAATACTTGGGACCTTTCCCCATTAAGAAAGTAATAAACAAGGTGACCGCAGAACTCGAGCTCCCAAAGAATCTATGCCATGTACACCCCACGTTTCACATCAGCCTACTAAAAAGAGCACCACCTCCAGATGAATGGCATCCAGAACACCCTAACCCCACCCAACTCTTGTTGATGGCCAAGTGCACTATGAGATAGAAGGAATCTTAGACTCCTAATGCAGATATAATAAACTTTTTTACTTAGTCAGGTGGTAGGACTTTGAGGAGGGGTATCGGAAGTGGGTGGAGGCTTCTCAAGTCAGAGCCCCAAGACTCCTAGCTAAATTTCATGATAAATATCCAGAAAAGGCGGGGCCAGAAGGGTGAGAGGAGGGGTCTTAAGGGAGGCAGGATGTCAGGATCTCTTTCAAGGCTCATGTTCTTAACCAGAGTTACACCATGTTTAAAATGTAGTTGTTAAGCTTTTCTCCCTCCAGGTCCAGATGTTGTTTAGACCGCGTTTTCCATGGGAGAGAATACTTCTTATCTGTCTCTTCAGCCGAAGACCTTGACAGCCCGAGCCTTCCCACGTCCACATTCTCAGCATACAGAACTGTGGGGAGAGGCTGGGAACAAGGGGTTTGATGTATTGCCAGTTTCGTTTTGTCTCTCATTCTCAACAATGCCTATGTTCAGTCAAGATCCTTTTTAGGCCTTGGAATATGGATACTTGTATCAGAGCCTAGTCTTTCAATAAACCTTTTGAAATCAAGAAACTTGTGCTTCTTGCAGAAGGGGGAGACGAACTCTAGATAACGGGGATTCCATAGTCTGACACAAGGGGACTAAGCCCTACATTTTCCTGACCTGAAATGGTCCTGGAGAGTGCATCTATGGTAGGATGAGGATTTTTTAACATAAGAATTCGCCTGCAGAAGTGAAATCAAAACTGGACTGGAATACCATGGATAAGAAATTTAAAACCATTTCTATCAAGTAGTTTAAGCAGACTTTTGATGGGCCACTCTGCAAATCAACTTTGGCTTTTCAGTTGCTGGAATGGTAGGTATTTGACAGTCTTAACAAAACTCCTTTAGTCATGACTCATGTTAAAATTGTAGGAATTAGCAGCCGAGCAGTATGTGTAAGTGAGAAATTATGATAATGTTCAAGTGGGTGTGAAGGAACATACATTTGTACATGACTGCGCACTTGCACAGTACTGTTTACTAATAACTGGCAAGCAGACACCCAGCAATTTAAGTGAACAAAGATTGCTCCATGATTCAGCTTCTAGTATTATGCTGTGTCATTGAAACTTTGAATGTGAAAGTGTATACGGTGAAATAAAAGACATTGCTGAAACACTGGTTAGAGAAATTGTTCAGCAGTTACAGGCCCACAGAATGAGTGTGATTACAATTTTTTCTCAGTTACAGGATAACAGTGATGACCACAACAATGGTTAAAATATATATATTGGCTTAAAACTACCTGTTGACTGTCCACTCTGAGCTCCTCCTCTGGCTGCACAGGTGGACTGTTGACCAGCATCCTAAATGCTCATCTGAAACATGGACCAATGAATAAACATTTGATTTTTTTGTCTGAAGATCTTCATATATGATTGCTTTACTGCAGTCAAGAAGTCTTATGCAAATAATCCAGATAGAAATAACGTATATGTTATTAGAAGTCTATTAATATAAACAAAAATATTTCTTCATATAAGCACTAAACATCTATCCCAACTAACTCCCCCTGGCTATGCTGTCCTACACCAACCTCGCTATGGTACACGGAGAGGAGGGATTGCTGTTATTCTCAGTGAGTCCTTCAACTTCCGTAGACTTCCAGTACAGGTTATAACTGGTATTGACTGCATTTTCCTGTCTCTGGGAATTGGGTATCCTGCTTGTTTACCACCCAGCTCCCCATTAAGCACCCTTTCTGAGTTGGCAGAGCTGCTATCGGATATGGTGTTGGAGACACCTATACTTATTGTTCTGGGAGACTTCAACATCCATGCTGAGTGTTCAAAGTCAGGCCCAGCTCAGGAATTTATAGCTTCCCTGGCAACCCTGGGTCTCTCTCAAATAGTGACAGGCCGTACACATGAAAGAGGCCACACCTTTGACTTGATATTTTGCATTGAACCTCTGAGGAGAAGTCTTATTTCAATATTAGAGCTTCGGCCTGAACCATGATCAGATCATCATCTGCTGAAGGCAAAAGTGAATATAGCCCTAACACCCTGCAAAATAAGGGGTCCAGTTAAAATGGTCTGTCCACGTATCAGTCCAAAATGCCTTGGGGGAATCTTAGAATTCCAGATACATACTCCATGGAAGTTGCTGTAGGAACATGGAACACAAAGGTCCTTAAAGCTATAGACACCATTGCTCCTTGTCAACCCCTCCAGCCCTTAGGACGGAAGCCAGCCCCATGGTTTACCATGGAGATGGCTGACCTAAAGAGGATTGGAAGACGTCTAGAAAGATGCTGGTGAAAAACTCATGCAGAAGTTGATAGAGCATGCTAAATAGCCCACCAGAGGACGTATGAAGCAGAAATGAAGAAGACAAAGAAACAATATTTCTTGGCAATCACTGTGTCAGTTAGTTCATTACCATCCCAATTGTTTAAGATATCTAGACACCACCTGAATCTGAACCTTTACAGTCCCAGGAAGAGACAATTAGCTGCAAGGCCTTTGTTAATTTTTTCGCTGATAAAATAGCACAAATATACTCTGATCTAGATGCTAGCTGCAATGCAGACGAGATAGAAGAAACACTTAATGCATCATCTGGCTTACATTTGAACTGCCTTGAACCAATTACAATGACCGATCTTAACAGGATTCTGACATCTATGAAATCCGCTACTTGTGAGCTCGACCCTTGCCCATCTTGGCTGTTAAAATCAAGTAAGGACCACATAAGGGAACCACTGAGGTCTATTGTAAATCAATAGTTAACTCAGGATACCTCCCCCTGGCTGCTCAAACAGGCGGTTATCCATCGGCTAATTAAAAAAACATCCCTAGACAAAAATTATGTGGCCAATTATCGCCCAGTCTCTAATCTGCCCTTTCTGGGCAAAGTGATTGAGAGAGCAGTAGCTGACCAACTCCAGACTTTCTTGGATAACTCTAACGCTCTGTCTGGACCCTTTCCAGTCTGGAATCTGGATTCAGACCAGGGCACAGGACAGATACAGTACTAGTAGCATTAATAGATGACCGCCTTCTGAACATAGGCAAAGGCTTTGCCTCCTTATTGCTCCACCTGGATCTATCTGCAGCCTTTGACACAGTTGACCATGTCATCCTGTTGAGTTGTCTAGAGACAGAAGTGGGCATCAAAATATGTGCCTTAGACTGGTTTAAATAGTTTCTCATGGAACAGACTCAAAGGGTTGCTGTCAGGGATCAGCTATCTCCAGAATGGGAGCTATTTTGCAGGGCCCCGCAGGGTGCAATCTTATCTCCCATGTCATTCAACCTCTACATAAAGCCTTTAGAAGAACTTATTCACAGCTATGGATGTCATCTATATGCAGATGACACCCAACTGTATATCTCACTATGCAGGTTCCTGCAAGATTCAATAGAAATCTTGGATTGCTGCCTGACAGCTGTGGCGAAATGGCTGAAACTGAACAAACTGATGGTTGTTGTGGTTTTTCCGGGCTGTATTGCCGTGGGCTTGGCATTGTAGTTCCTGATGTTTCGCCAGCAGCTGTGGCTGGCATCTTCAGAGGTGTAGCACCAAAAGACAGAGATCTCCCAGTGTCCAGTGTTGGTGGCAGCCTCAGGCCAACCCTCCCCTTCGGCACCACTTGGTGGCTGTTCCCTGCTGCCGGGACCGTCTGCTGCCCTGGGATCCTCATGGCAGGGCACCTGCCTGTCCCATGCCAACATCTCTGGATGTGGCCGCCACAGACTTGACACTGCATTGGGCAAACGGGGGAGAGGCTCCTCAGACCATTCCCACCCCTCTCCTTCCCAACTGCGAGCCCCGCCCAACGCATGAGCCGAGGCAGTCTGCTGGCATGGGCGCGGTTTGCCTGCTGCTCTGGGGCCTGGCCGGGATCGCGTGCTGCTCATTGGCTGCGCCTTTCCTGGCCCCTCCCCTGCTGCTTGTCAGGAACAGCACCCTTTGGCTGTCCCTGGCGGCGGCCGCGCATCATGCCTGCCCACAACGCTTTCTGGTCCTCCCAGTTTGCATCTCTGCGCCGCTGCTGGCGCCGGCACCGCTGCACATTGCTGGCACAGGATACGGCCCGCCGCCGCCACCACTCCACCTGTGCAGCCACGCCGGCGTTGGGACCGGCCAGAGGATTGCGCAGTTAAACTGTTAGGGCTGCCATTTCCCCAGTGGGAGTGGGGGATCTGCCACTCTGCCACCGCTTACCTGACTGGTGGAGAGAAAGCTGGGGAAAGGGCCTCCTGGGTGAACTCCCAGGGCCCATGCAGCGATATCTCAGATGTTATTGCACAGCCCCAAAAGTGCTCCCGCGCTTCGCAGCTGACTGATTGGGGCCCCAAATGGGCTGAATCGAGCTAGTTTGGGGCCCAAATCTGCCTGCTGCAAAGCACACGTGCTCCCAAACCTTATGCGCTGATGTCACTTTGCAGAAGTGATGTCATCACACTGGTGCAGGTCTGTGTGCGTATGAGGAGTGTCCCAGGAGTACCAGAAAGTTAAGTGCTGGGTAAGGGGCGCACTACCCTGCTAGGAGGGTAAGGGGACCTGGCAACCCTACTTTCTGCCTTCGTCACCACTCACTGGCTGGTGGGAGGAATGTGGAGGAACTGGCCTCCTGGGCATGCTCCCAGGAGTGATGTCATCGTGCTACCCCGAGAGTGCTCCCACTGCAAAGTGTGTGTGCGTGAAAAGGAAAAGTAAGGTGAGTGCTGGGTTCCCCTCTCCCACCAGGAGGGTAAGGGGACCTGGCAACCCTAGAAAGCAGGCTCAGTGACTTAGACGTTTTCTATAGGAGTTATTTGCCCAGAGTTTTATGCTGTTGCCCAGGGTTTTATGCTATTTTTTCCCAGCTGCGGGAGGCAGCAGCTGGCAAGGGATGGGGTGGGGGATTTCCTGCCATAGCAGGGAACTTGGCATGGGGAACCATAGCAGGGAAACCAGGTTCCCTGAATTCCCAGCTTTCATTTCTTTAAAAAGTAAGTCTCTAGCCCCTTTTGCTGCAGAGCTATAAGGGGAAAGAAATGTCTTCAAAACAAAAGATGCTAGAGAATTTCTTTTTTAAAAAAATGAAAACTAGGGATGCAGTGAACCTGATACTCAGATTGTTATAATCATATAATGATATTCAGTTGCTGATTTTAAAAAAAGCCCTTAAGAAGCCCTTTAGTGTAGTGGGGAATAGGTGCTGCCTGGGCACTGGGGCAGGGAAACTATGGGGAAACCTGCCACGTGGAAGCACTGTTGCTGATGTGAGGGTGATCTGGCTGCGATATCTGTCACCCCATTGATTGCCAGGGTTGATTCGGCTGATCTGGCTGGCTAGGCAGATGTCCTCTTCCTCCCTCACCTTCATGTGAGTCTCTTCCGAAGAACTTAGTGGAAGGGGACAACCATCCCAGATAAGAGGAGTATACTGTTGCTGATGTACTATATCATTAGGCACAGTTGCAATAGGAAAACCACACAAGCCTGTCCCTGTGTGGAAAACACCTTAGTGTTAATTATCAGCGGCTAGAACAAAGGAAAGGATAAAATTAATCTTTATTAAGCATCATATGAATAGTAGGTATGTCATCCTGTCACAAGGTGGATCCCGATCATAATGTCTGACCAAAGGACCTGGCATGTATGATATTTCTGATGCAGTCTAAAGAATGGACTGATTTTTAGCTTATAAGGGCTGTATGTACGAACATAATACAAATACCTATTTATACAGAATGCACTAATAATATGGAAAAGCCAATTAATAAAATACATCTAGGGCAGGACAACAAAGTGAGCCTTGACTAGGCACAGGTGCATGCATACACACACACATACACAAAAGCACACCGTATGTGTAATATATTATAGGCCTGAAATCCCAATATATGGCTAAATCTGATGAAGGGAATCTGGAGGATAGAGAAAGAACCAATCTTGTCCCCAAGAAGTGCTCATTAAACAGGTATCAGCTATAGATTTATCATCTAGTAGTCTCTGTAGAGGTATCTAGGTAAGATTTAGGGTTGCCAGGCCCCCTCAACCTCCCGGCAGGGGATAGGGGCCTGGCACTTACCTTGGGGGAGAGGGGTGCGTGCTGCACGCGCCCCCACAAGTGCGATGATGTCACTTTGGGAGTGATGTCAGCGCACGGCCCCTGGGAGCGCGCCCAGGCTCCGCAGAGGCTCAAAAGCAGCCCGATCGATGCTGAAAAGGGCCCGTTTTGAGGTGCTGCGGAGCGCAGGAGCGCTCTCCGCAGTGCCCAAAACCAGGTTCATTTTGCTGTGGCTTGGGCCCCTCTTGAGCCCCTGTGGAGCACAGGAGCGCTCCTGCGTGCCACAGTGCCCGAAAATGGGCCCGTTTTGCTGTGGATCGGACCAGTTTTGCGGTGCTGCGGAGTGCAGGACTGCTCCTGCACTCTGCAGTGCCTCAAAAAGGGCCTGATCTGCAGCAAAATGGGCCTGATCCACGGCAAAACAGGCCCAAAACGAGTCCGATTTTGGCCAAAATGGGTCCGTTTTGAGGTGCTGCATAGCGCAGGAGCGCTCCCCGCGCTCTGCAGTGGCCCCGATCCAGGCCAAAATGGGCCCGATCCCAGCAGCTGCTATGCACAGAAGCGCGCCGCAACACGGGGGAGGGTGCATGGAAGGTACGTGCCCCCCACTGGTTAGGTAATTGGGGGCAGGGTGTGGGGAGTGAGGGCGGGGGATCCCCCACCTAGTAAGATTATATTTACATTTCATTTCTCTGATGGATAGAAATATTTACCCCTGCTTTCTAGTTTATATCTATAAGGGGCCGATATATGAATTGTCCATGAACAATTATTTAATTGAAACAACTCTGCTACACTTGCTCCCTGGCTGTATTTGTCAAACACAATTAAGAAACCTCTTCTGAGCCTCCATTTTACTAGAGCCGAATAAGCTCCACCTGATGTTATCTGCCTTTCAGCATTCAGTAATTCTTTCCACTCCTGGGCCCCAATGAGATACCCACTTACACACATTGAATGATTTATTTAAAATATTTATATTTGGGAAATCTATAGCTGCCAGCTTTAAATAAAGCAATATAACTGGATAAAATATGCATTATTCTTATTTATATGTATTATTCTTTCATAAGTAAACATATGCATGTAATCTACATCGATACAGCAGGTGTAATTTGAGCCAGGCCTCAGTAGAGTTCCACCCTGGCCTCAGGTGTCCCTATGGAGGGTAGGGTAGAGTTTCCAACTCTGGGTTGGGAAATTCCTGAAGATTTGGGGGTGGATCTTGGGGATGGTGGGATTTGAGCAGGGAGGGACCTCAGCAGGTTATAATGCCATAGAGTTCACTCACTAGAGCAGCTATTTTCTCCAGGGAAATTGGTCTCTCTAGTCTGGCAATCAGTTGTAATTCTGGGAGATCTCCAGGCTCCACCTGGAGGTTGGAAATTGTAAAGTAGGGTGAGTTGTAAAGTGATCTCTCCATCTAGAAAAACTACTCTATCCTTGTCAAGTACCCATTCTGGAAAATCAACTGATTGTTTTCCTTGCCTTTTCTTCTAAAAAGTTAGATGTGCTTGCTCCATCATAACCTATCTTATATACAAATAGCCTAATGGTCCTGATCTGTGGATACTTAAATCCAAAGACTGGGAGTATGAATGAACAAGACAGATCTTCCTATATACTTGAAAAATGTCCCAGTTTTGCAGAAAAATCTGAAATCTAAAAAAAAAATTGTGTTAAAAAAAAAACCCAAATGATCAAAGGAGTGCCTGTAGCCTGTAGCTTTAACCAGATGCCCTCAATTTCTATTGCTAGGCAAACCCAGCAGTTTAGCCAGTTTGTTTTCTGTTAGTAAAAGGCAGGGGGGAGGGGCAAGGCCCTTTCCAGGGCCATTTTGGACTTTGAGGGAGGACTCATCGGGGGCAGGACCAGAAACAACCAGCAGATATTTAGATACTACAAGATTTACATTACTCACCCAGTGAGTAATTGCCACTGTTCAGCAGCAGGCCTCCCAAATGTCAGTGTAGTATAGTGGTTAGAGTTTCAGAGTAGGATGTAGTAGATGCAGGTTCAAATCACTACTCTGCTGTGGAAACTCACTGGGTGACTTTGATCCAGTCACACATTCTCAGCCTAATCTACCTCTCAGGGTTGTTGTGAGGATAATATGATGGAGGACAAGGAAAATGATGTAAGCTGTTTTGGGTCCCCACTGTGGAGAAAGGCAATATATAAATGAAGTAAATTAATAAATATAGATGAATATGAGTGGCAGATAAAAGTCAAGTCGTTTAGTGGGTTTGAAGGAGAGAAAGACATAGGAAAACATGAGCATATGGAGGGTGCCAAGAGGAGGGAAAGAGGAAATGGTGTGAAGAAGAGGATGCAGTGGAAATTGAAGTATCCCTTGCAAGTCCTTGCAGGTTCCCCACCATAAATTGGGCCCAGCCCTGCTGGCACCATGCAACTGGGCCATCGAAGAGAGGCTACTGGGGGGATCAGGAGGAGGAAAATCTGAAGATAGGGGACAAACAAAGGTACATGGGTAGGAGAGAAGAAAACAGGAAAAGAGGAGAGGCTATGGGGCTGCCAGGAAAGGGAAAGAGGACATGGTGAAAGAGGGGGAAATGGGGTTCCCCCTGCAAGTTCTTCTGGGTCTTCCACTTGTTTGGTCTGTTTTGCCCTCACATATTTTTTTCATGCCAATGATCATTCCATAAATGGTTTTTAATGCCCACTGTATGGACTTGTGAAGAAATAATAAGAAAGTTAATCACTCCATCTTCCAACAGGCATTCTGTTATATCTGAGATGAGGCTGAATGGTTTCCAAGGCAAGCAATATAGCCCATACTGACTTTAGGTTCAGAATTTTACAAATTTAGTATGTCACATATATTCTCTCTTCGAAAATATTCATTTTGTTTTCTCCATGCATATGTTAGGCAACTGATTTGGCACAGTCCTAGGATGATTCTGTTCAGATCAGCTGTGGATTTAACTGGGCAGGTCACACTCACACCTGTCCTCTCTGTCTCCTTCCAACCAGTATCAAAATATATGTGATGCTCAGTCACATAAATTCTAGTGAGGTACCATACTGCTGCAGCCAAAATTAAAAAAAAAATGTCTGGCAATTTGAAGCCTAACAAATTTATTGCGTAACAAGTTTTCCTGAGTCACAGGCTACTGCATCAGATATGTGAAAGCCTTATCTTTCCCACTGATTATGGATCTGCCTCGTTCCTATCGACTGGACTGCACCAGGAGTTCTGTGCTAAGAACTCTGTCTTGGAACCTTTGACATTGTTTACCCTCGTAGTTCTTTCTGGCAGTTCTGGAGGCTTTCCTCCATTGTAGCCCTCTCTTGCTAGTATTTCCCTATGTACAAGATCAGCATTTTCCAAGGAGCCTTTGTACATGTGGAGATACTAGCGGTGTACTAAATGTGTGCCCCAGTGAAGGAAAACCTTTGCAGCAGCCAGAGAGAAGCTTGAAAGGAACTATGCTATAGGATCCAAGCCCAGGTGTATACATGTGTGCGCGTGTGCGCAATTTAGATTGGGATTATGGCACAAGGGGAGACAAGGCTTAAAGCGTGCTCCCTGTACCATTTTCCCATCCTAAAAGTCCCACGGAGTCACTATTTGCCTTGCTGGGAAAACTTATGCATAGTCCAGGGGTGCTTAACTTTTTGAGCCTGTAGGCACCTTTGGAATTCTGACACAAGGTGGTTGGTGCAACTACAAAATAATTGTTGCAGGAGGTGAAGCCAAGCACAAAATATCAGGGATTGACGTTATACAAAACGAATAGTAACTCTTCAACATTTCACGCAGAATCTCTTTTTAACACGATACCTTTTAAAATGAACATATTATTTTAAAATATTTTCTTACACATACAACTTAGCTTCAGTAATACAGTGAAGATCTTTGTGTTGTGGGGGGGTGCTGCTGCTGCTGAAGCAACTTTATAAAAATCTGTAAAGCCAATCGAATCTCCAATGGCTAATCAGAAGCCCTGCCAGGCAAAAGTCCCACTTGACCCCACCCACTTTTGAAAAACGCTTGGCAGGCACCCATGGGTGCCAAACTGGGGACCCCTAGTGTTGCCCATTGGAGCAAATAGTGGCTCCCTGGGTAAGGCTCCCTTGGTAGGGCTGCCAAGCCTCCTGCCATAATGGGAGACTTCCTCCTGACAACCCTAGTTGCCCAACACCACTCTGAGTGGCAGTGGGAGAAATTTTTTTTTAAACCTGGCTATATTGGTTGTGTTGCTAGGTCACTTCTGGGCATCTCTATCCCTAGGATTGTTTCAGGTCAGCAAAATAGCATGAGTGGTAAGATTAAGCCCCCCTGGCCCTGCACATTGCAGGCGCAATCCAAATTGGGCTCCCATTTGCTTAGGAATTAAGTTTTGAGCATAGAACTCCCAGCACATGTGACAAAGAGTCAATGGATGGAGTGAAGTTGGCTTTTTCAGATCAGGTTAAGAGAGCAGGTGTTCATGGACCCTGCCCTGATCTTTGAAAAACAATTTAGCATGGTGGTCAGAAGTGCCTTCTACTAGCTGCATCTGGTTCACCATCTCTCTCATTCCCTAGAGTCATCTGCTCTGGCCATGCTGATCAATGCTTCTGTAACCTCATGCTTATATTACTGCAACTCACACTATGTGGGGTTGCCCTTAAAAAGAGTCTGGGAAATACAACTGGTCCAGAATGTGGCAGCCCAACAATTGTCAGGGGCTAGCCTCTGGGATTACATGTTGCCTGTTTTTAAAAAGCTCCATAGGTTGCCAGTCTGTTTCCGAGCTCAGTTCAAGGTGCTGGTTATGACATTTAAAGCCCTTCATGACCTGGGACCCACAAATTTGAAGGACCGTCTCCTTCCATATGTTCCTGTGTGCCAGCTGCATTCCCCAGGCAGCCATCTGCTGGCACTCCCAGCTCTCAGGGTGGCCTGCCTGGCATCCACCAGAGCTCAGGAGGACTTTTCTGTTGTGGCCCCTGCTCGGTGGAATGGATTCCCTGAATAGGTAAGGGGAGCTCCCACCTTGGAGCACTTTAGGAGGCGCCGCAAGGCCTGTCAGTTTGCCAGGGCTTTTGAGGGGGTTTGAATGACAAGCATCTTTTAAGGGGGATGGGAGGGAGGGATTTGGGGATTGTTGTTTTATTTTGATTTTAACTGTACTTGTTTTTAATCTATTATTGTAAGCTTCCTTGAATCACAAGGATAGGTGGGGTAAAATGTTTAAATAAAGAAACAAATAAATATATAAAATTGGGCACAGGACAGACAAGGGACTTGTAGACTGTCAAACACCTAGTCAGACCCTCAGTTGCCCTATCTCTCTCAGTGTGTCTTATACATGGGTACAAACAGATGGAGGATCACATTAATATTTTCCTCAACCTCTTTTAAAACTAACAAACCAGCTGTGGTGCCATATTTTGCCCTGTTCAAGATGCCATACTAATCAGAGTTGACTTTAGTTGGGTTGGAAGGGTTTAACTGTGCTTAGGATGACACTGTGTGTGTGTATATATATATATATGATCTGTTGTAGGAGAATAATGAATCCCCTTCACCTACATCAATTTCTGCTCCAGATTGCAGCTTCTCCCAGATGCTTTGGAAGATAAAGATTATGACAGAGTCTACGGATTTTGCCTGCCAAAGTTCCTAAGTCTCATACTGACTTCAGAAAAGCTTGGACAAGAATGAATCTGGAGAAGAATAGAAATGCATTACCAAAAGCTGTGTTTCTGTTTTCTTATCCTTTCTGAAGTCGGCATAATATCTCAGAGATCTTCTGTTCTTCTCCTGGCTTACAATCTTGCTGCAGTAGAAAAGAGCAAGAGTCCAGTAGCACCTACAAGACTAACAAAATTTGTGGTAGGGTATGAGCTTTCATGAGCCACTTCTTCAGTTACCTGAGGCTGTGGTTCATGAAAGTTCATACCCTACCACAAATTTTGTTAGTCTTATAGGTGCTACTGGACTCTTGCTCCTTTCTCCTGCTACAGACAGACTAACACGGCTGCCCATCTTGATCAATCTTGCTACAATAATAATAATTTTTAAAAAATCACTCCCAGTGGTGACTTGGTGAGTGCATTTGTGGACCCCTGGTTGGGAAACATTGATACAGCTGAAGGCTGTGTGGAATTTGACCAAGATACAAATTAATTGTTATAATGACTTTGTTGTTGAGTGATAGAGATGATTGAGTGTGCACAATTAAAAGATAAAAAAATGATTAGTCATTTGTTTTCGGAATGGAGCTAAACCCAAGCTCCAGTAAGATGTCATATGTGTGTCAGAGCAAACAGGAATAGCTTCTCTGCCTCAGTGGATTTGGCTCTTCCACATTTCATGTTGAGTCATGCTCAGCAACTGTGCTGTGGTTACTGCTGGCTGAGTGAACAATCTTTCAGAAAAGTATACATGTAGGAACACTGAATTTCAAAATGTCCCAGGCCATAATAAAACTATAGAGTTGGAATGGAGTACCATTCCTAATTCTAAAAATGTGGGTTCTAAAAGGAATAAATAGTTGGTAGAAGAAAGATTAAGTTGTCAAGGATAGGACTAGTTCAGAAGGTGGAAGCTGTGTGAACTCTGCAACTTATGGCTGTGCTGACTGATAATACTGGGCACATTTATTCATACTATGCCTTTCCTCCAAAGAGTGCAGACTAGCTAACATATGTTTCCAAGCCAGATTGTGTCCCAGACGAACAGTGTACAGAGCAAGACCTATGTAACTTTAGCAACAGAACTCCATTGTGTTTTTTTTTAAACCTCTGAGCCAGCCATACAAACGTGTCCCCCCCATTGCGCTTTCTGGACACTTGCACTGTGGACCTTAAAGTACACTCTGCTCCCAGAGAGGATTAAGAGCTGAACAGTTGATTGTTGCTTTATTGTTTACAAAATTTAAGTCCCACAAAAAGGAGGAAACATTGGCCTGGATCCTATAACATCATTCCACTGGTGCATTTACCATTGTGCAGATGGATATTTGTAGTTCATGTCCTGCTAGATCCTAGTGGATCATGTATGCTGTGGCAGTTTTCAGTGTGTACAAGAGATTGTGGGAGCAGAAGCAGAACCAGCCACTTGCTGATCACACTGTGGAGCCTGACTGCTTGCACAATGGATAGCATTAATGCAAGTGATTTCACTTGCACAACTGCATTGCAGTTGCAATGTCATGGTGACTAAATGTTCTGCAAGTGACTTAAAAAATACCAAGATGGTTTTACCAGCAGAGTGATTTTTCAGAGCATCCAGTCTCAGCAGTTCAGATGTCTGGAGAGGAGCTTAACCTGCACTGATCCATCACTGGTCCATATAGATGACTGGTCCCACATGGAGGATTTGCTCCCCCTTGAGCAAACTGGAGCAAGGTTTTTTGGATCAGTCACATGAGATCATTCTCCAGCTGTTCTCCTTCCATGGTTCTCTCTAATGGCTATATCATTGTAACACTATAGCAATCTTAGCTACAATGGCTTTTAAAAAAAACTGGCAAAAAGCATTCAGGTGGTGGAGAGGGGATGCCATGAAGAATAACCTTGTGAGGAGACTCCATTGCTGCAGTGGTGCCTCTGCATTTTCAACAGCAATGAGAGTACAATGGGGAATCACCCCAATGCAGAAATATTCCTCAACTGGCACAGGATCATGGAGCAAGCATGTGTGACTTTCCATGGTATCGGGAAGGTAGGCAGGGTGGGAAGATGCATGTCTTTCCCAGCACTCAGCCAGGATCATGGGAAGCTGCTAGTCAAAGCAGTCCTTACCAAATTAGAACAAAGCTGGAGAAACTCTGACTTAAATCTCTCTTTATGCAATATAAATCTACTGCTTTGTCTTCTCCTTTGTGTATTTGGTGATGTGATGTAACTGACCAGAGACATGAGCCCAGATACAACAAATGCAGCATGCACTGAACTCCTCCCAAAAATCAGTGGAAAGAGTTAAACATGAGTAATTAACTCTTTGGAACCCTGCAGGCAGAAAAGATACTTGGAAAGTGTGGCAGATCAGCAGGTACTTCTCTGCTGTGAACTTTCCCCCATCTAAAACAGGTTTTCATTTTACAAAAGGAATGAAGTCTTAGTAACATATCTAGCCCCTATAAAAGTCTAGAAATGCAGAAGGAAAATTTCTGAGTGGAATCCAGTTTCAAGGGCAGCACGGGGTTTAAGTGAGCAGCATAACCTTGTGTTGTGCTTCTCAGT
This sequence comes from Eublepharis macularius, assembly GCF_028583425.1. Classification (NCBI taxonomy): domain Eukaryota; kingdom Metazoa; phylum Chordata; class Lepidosauria; order Squamata; family Eublepharidae; genus Eublepharis; species Eublepharis macularius. The sequence continues at coordinate 152,168,990 of NC_072791.1, read as the reverse complement.
TACAGAAGTACACAGTAGATAAAGGGGAGGTAGATTTTCCTGTGGGTATATGCCTTGAGACAGGATGTTTATGCATCTAATATTTGATTCCTTGACTCATCCATATATCATACAAGGCATTTCCTCTACCATGTGAAGTGTTCCCATGCTACACAAGTTACATAATATTTATTTACTAACAGTAGGGTTGCGAGCATTAAACTAGTCCCTTTAGCCATCCCTTTAATAGCAGTTTGATCCGCAGCAAATTACCATGCTATTTATCTCAGTACAACCATGAAAAGTTTCAACTATCTATTTCCATGCATATTAAATGGATAGGACATTTTTCGCCTGGCCAGCTGGAAACTCTACCCAGCAGTAGTGTAGGTTTTATCTCCAGAAAATGACTATAAAAACAGACAAACAGAGGTACCTGGATTTAAACTGTAACACCAACACACATATTAAATATGTAAGTACTACTGAGAAACTAACAGCATAACCCTCTGCAGACATAATCCAGCCTAAGATCATTTATTTCAATGAGTTTAGAGTAACTCTGAGCAGGATTTCACAATTAGTTACTTTTATGACAGTCCTCTGAAACTAATATTATTAGCTCATATTTGGTCATCATCTCAAGACAATGTTTCTTATACTATAAGAAGTTGCCAGCAATTGACAGAAGCAAGTTGTATAAATAGCAATCAATGGTTTATCCCTTCCTTTGAGCAAATAGGCAGTTTAAAACCTGAAGAAGCACTTGGCAATTATCCTTAATGAAATAAAGATAAGCAATGCCTGGCCTGCAATGTTACTCCATGGCAGTTGGTCAAAAGCCTTATTGGCATTATCATCTATACTGACCAGATTCAATGAATGTTGTTTGAGCAGAAGGCAGTAGGATAGGTCCTGAAGGGGTGCTTTATTCTGTTTTCAGGAAGATGGAGAAAACAGCCGTTTCTGGAGATCACTCCATGACTCAAGTAACATTTCAATCTGTAATGTCAGAAGAACAAAAGCCGAGTTCTCAGGTCTTTCTGTCACAGAGAATAATTGAATCTTTTGTGGCAGACACAGATGACAGAATCTGATAGATTGGAGAAAAACTAAGACAGACAAAGCAGATGAAGAGATTATTCCTCGTTTTGAAGTTGTTCTGCTAGTTCATCTATAACCACGGCCCTTTACCAGAATTCACAATCACATCATTTTCTGGGACAACCCACCAGAAGGGCTCACTTGCCTTGTCCTTTGCTAAAACTGGAGAACTTTCTTGCCCGTTGCTCAGTGGATTATAAAATAATATAATTCCTTTACCAAATGCTAGAGAAGAAGCCATGTTATTCAATTACAAGAAGAGACCTTCAAAGGAAGTCTCCAGTATGAAACTGCTGAATTATAATTCTTCATGAAATTTGGTTCCATTTTACAAAGCTTAATAAAGATTTGGGATTACAGGTATTAACTAATTTAGTAAAACTAGGGGATCTGCAACCAATTACTGTTATCATGCCCTTACTTTTCTTCATTATGCTTGAATAATACATAATTAAATTTCATCCTGCGCTTCCTGCATTTCTTGGCTCCTTGACTGTTGTTTAATTTCTCCCTCATAACCCCATATATAGATATCAGGACCCACTTAAGAGTCATCTGACAAAGTGGGCTGTAGTCTGTAAAACTCATCCAAAGATATGGGTACCCAATATTGTTAAGCCTGTGGATATTATTGGAATTATGAAATCAGGTAATGAGCACCACCTCCAAATAAGTGCTGTTACCCACATACCTCCTCCCTGCTAGAACCATAACCCCCAAAGCTCCCTTTGATCCCAAGGCCTTATGGAGCCAGGAGTGTAGGGAGTAGACATGGGCACGAACCAAAAAAAATTAACGACTCTGCGGTTCATGGTTCGGTGCCGACGACGATCCCGAGATTGTGAACCACAATGAACATTTTCCGTTGCCGAACCAGTTCGTGGTTCATGGTTCGTGGGGTGCGGAATGGCCCCTGTGGCACTTAGAGAGCCCATATTCCCAGGGAGTGTTTTGCAAGCTCTCCTACAGCCATCACCCAAGTTTGGACAAGATTGCAAAAGGGATCTTGGAGTTATACCCTCTCCAATCCAAGGCCCCCAGGAAACTCCCACAAAAATCCAAGCTCAATTATACTCTCAGTCTCCCCCCCCCAAAGGCTAGCAAGTGGCAAGCAAGAGCTCTGTCCCACTCCACTGCTCACTGAAAGTGAAACCCAGCCTGGGAGCCCATGGCTATTTATAAGCACAGGTCCCATTGAGCAACGCAGGAGGTCTGTGTTTGGCCATCAGAGCTGCCTATCAGGGTTTGCAGGGATGAGATTGGAGTGCCCATGGCTACAGAACACCCCCTTCCCCCTCCCTCCCCTGAGTGTCTTCTCCCAACTTGTAACCGCTTTGCAGCTCCGTGGTTGGAAGGAAGACCTGCCAATCAAGGTAAGCTGGGCTTCCATTTGGGTTTCCAGGGCGACAGAAGGAGCGCAGACAAGAGTTCAGGCATTCCCCCGGTTCCGTCGCCCGGGGAATTGACTGCTGGCGCCTGACAGTCTGGCTTCCCGAACCATGGCCGAACGCACCGAACCAGGTGTCTCCCGAATGCTGGTTCATTCGCCATGGACAATCACGAACTGCCGGATTGCAATCGTGCGATCGCCAATTTCGTGGGTTTTTGAAGTTTGTAATGCGGTTCATGCCCATCTCGAGTAGGGAGACTCTGTCTGGTATCAGACCAGAAAATTGTGATCAGGACTATATGGAATTAAGTGCATATCCTGATGAGACAGCTCGGTTCTCATGAGGATGCAGTCACTAATTAAGAACTCTTATTGTGACTACTCATACCCTGTTTATGATGAACTACCTACGTTTGCAAAACTATGAGGCTTTCTGCAGTTTTCTGGTCTAATACTGCTTCAATTGATCCCCTGAGTTAACTTCCATGTGCATTTTTTGCCTTTAATTTTTTTGGTTTTCCATTGGGTTTTTGCTAGCTCTTTTGAGACCATTTTTACCCGAGTCCTTTTCTGGAAGGCAAAATTTGAGTCAATTTCCCCCCCTTGTACATAATGTTTCTTTCAGTTCTCTTTGTCCTGTCCAGTCTTACCCACCTTCAACACATTTTCTGATAATTTGACATTCACCATTATCAAACTGCTCCTCCCCCTGCCTTCCTTTCTCCCTTTCCTGTTTTTTTTAAAAAAATTCTGATTTAAATAATCAATTTCACATCAATAGATGGATTGTAATAATAGGTGCAGCAAGTTCTTTGAATTCTCGCTTTCTTTTTAAAAAAGGGGCTCTAGCTGCTTCCATTGCAGAGATATGCCGTTTCCCTTATATCTCTGCAAAGGACTTTTGCAGACTACAGACTTACTTTTTTTAAAAAAATGAAAGCTGGGAATTCAGAGTGCCTGCTGCACCTTTTATTGTACTTTGCTCAATGAATGTCCTAACTGCTGATTATATTGTATTTTCACTTGCAACTGTATAATCAGGGGGGGGAATGACCAGTTCTGGCACCAGAAAAAGCAGAGTGGCTTGAAAAGGACATAGTTGCTTCTGCTCCAGGCTCTGTCCCAACAGAGGTTGGTTTGACCCACTGATGTCAGTCTCAGCCTCCTGGTTCTGCGTCAGCTTGGACTGGGCTCTCTGTTTGGATGGGGAGTGGGTGGGAATTTGGCAGAGCTGCTCCTCTTGCAGGCTTCCATGTGCAAAGACTTTCTTTCCCATGTGTTCATTTTCAATCTTGTTTTTAAAAAATAGCAATTATATTTCTCTATTGATATAAGCATGAGAAAAAAATAAAAAGGAGGAGTTGCAGTGATGTCACCTATGTTGCCATGGATGATGACAGCACCCTCACTTGAAAATCCTGATTATTTAAGGCACTTGCAGAACAAAATAAACTGACTCCACAATTGTAAGAAGTCAAAGGGAGGGCTGGTGTGCAGAAGAACTGTACCCAAATCAGTTCCAGTGCTTGGGGATTGGCTGCTAAGAATATCAGGAATAAATTGAGGGTGTAGAAAAGCTCAGTAACGGCGGGGTTCTTTCAGGAGTATCTCTTTCAATGCTAACTGACTGAGGAAACCAATCAAATCCTTGTTTAGGAGGAAAGCCTCATCTTCTTCCCCATTAGTATCCCTCTCATAACATTAGTTTCCTGAGATTCATTTTTCCACTGCTGAGGGAAAGGGGTAAATTTAGGGCACAAACAAGACTCCCTTGGCCATGACATTTTGAATAAATTTGGAAGCGTGGGGTTGCTATGCAGAGGAAGGCAATGGCAAATTACTTCTGCTCATCTTTTCCCTTGAAAACCCCATGGTCCTGGGGTCGCCATGAATTGGTTGCAACTCAGTGGCACACAATTATTATTCATCCTTCTTTGGACCTTCTTCCACCACCAATAAAAGACAACAGATGCTCTTCAGGACAGCCAGAATATGATCTAATTCCCTCCATTCTGATTCCTTTCCTTACCTTACCTCCATATCTTCTTTTCCCCTCTCTTATTCTGCAGTACCCACCCTTTTCACCTCTGCTCCACTCCTGGCTGATGGGCTTGTTCACCTCTGCCTCCTTCTGTCATGCTGTCTCCTACTCGACTCTCCTGTTCCCTTTCTCTCATCTTGGCTTCAGCCTCTACTTTTCTCTCTTTCTCTCCCCCTGCCTTAAAGTTCTCACTTCCTCTTCTTTCTTTCCTATCCAACCTCCCCTGTGATCTTTCTCATCCTGTTCGGGATATACAGACATCATTTCCCTTTCTTTGGACAGGTTCCCGTGGATTAGCTGAGGGTGGAAAATTGAAATCAAACTGTTGGGATTTGCAATTGAACATTGCTATTATATCAGTTTCCATAAAGAACACTACTTCTGTATTTTTTCTGTTGCCACCCCACTTCCAGCTGACTCCCTCAAAAGTCTGTTCCTGTTTTCCTCTACCTTTTCTCCATTTTTTCTAAGTTGGTGAGCCAATTTTTCCTTTGCGTGTGATACAGTGAAGGAACACATTTTAGTTCCATCAGCACTTTTCCCAGAGCAGAGGCTGTGATGTACCACCCTCTTTCTTCTTCTTTCTTTTGCACATGTGCTATATCAACCCCTTGATTTGAATTCAATGTTCCAATAGCCACTACAACCCCCCCCCCCATTTCCAGCCACTCTAAGGGGCCCCTGATTCCTGCTTTTTTGTATGTGAGTGACTACTGGATAAGTCACTAATCTCTTTTTTCTGATCAGATCAAAGATCAAAGTTGTTTATTAGTAATCAGCACATTAAAGACATAAAAGGAACTTTAATAGCTAAGCAAACCATTTTACTCTAAGACAAAGCTCCCCTCCCTCCTGCAGACTTCAGATTATGATCATCTGCTACAGTGCTATGTCAACATGGTTCAAAGGGGTTTTTTTTTTGTAAATGGCAGGCACTTCCAGACAAAATGACAGCAGCTCAGAAAAGAAAAGGAAGTGGGTAGGAAGTGGGGCTTGGAAGTGGTTGAATATGGACAGGACCTTTAAAAGAGCAACAGACTGTACAGATTCCACAAAAAATGCTTCAAGTTTGTTTCTTCCAGAAACATTGGTACAAAGATGGCCTGAAAAAACACAGGGAAAAGTTGAGAGGAAATTGGTAGAGCAATGACTGGCAATCAATACTATGTATAAGCCTGGGGAAAAACTGATGTAGATAAGAAGCCAAACTGGAACAAACATTCCATGTGGGAAAGACTTGTATTTTGGAACAAATGCCGTTTCCACACATCCTTAAAGGGATGACCCAACCATTGAATACTGGTGGCTTTTCTCCTTTACATGTCTCTGATTTCAAAGCGGTAGCAGGCTGTTTGGCTTCCATTTTTGTTGCCTTTTCAGGGACGCATTCTCATAAAAGGTGCCAAAAAAACAGAAGCCAAACAGCTTGCTACCACTTTGAAATCAGAGACATGCAGAGTGAAGGAGAAACGCCTCCAGTGTTCAGAGAGTGGGCTGTCCCTTTAAGGATGTGTGGAAATGGCCAAATTTAAGTTTATTGCTACTGTGTTTTTATTATTGAACTTCTTTGAATTGCTTTTTAAAAATTATATTTTTGACTGGTTAGGACTGCCTTAACCTATTTGTTGTATTTTTAAATTGTCCTTTCATCTTCACTTTGTACTCACTGTTAGGACAATGAAGTTCAAAATTGGTTAAGCACCTGTGTCTCCCACTTCCTCTCTTTTCCAGGGAGGGCTATTAAACCTAAGCTCTGAGAGCTAGAGTCTGGGACTTGCACATCTGGGACACCTACACATGTATACTTTGACCCTGTGTGATAACAGTACCAACCACAAAATGGCTGCCAGGGAAGCAGTGTCCGGTTAGAAAATGTTGGCAGGTTCCAAGCCAAATCTTTTCCTACAATGGAACTAGCTGTTTTTGGTGTGCTTCCTGAGTACAAAAAAAAAGTGCTTCTTCCCAGGCTCTTCTGAAGCATTTCCTGTTCTGGTGAGGTGCCAGAAAGCTAGGATTGACTCTTTGAATTAGGAGACAGATGCTTTGGAGAAGGTTGTGGGCACCAGAGCCTTTTCTGCATGGTCAAAATACCTCATTGTAGAGTTCAAACTATGATTCCAGGTCCCCTTGTTGGGGTGGGGAATCCCTTGCTCCCTGTCACCACCTCCACTGCCTGTTACCTGGTCAGCGGGGGGGGGGGGGAAGGTGTGAGGAATGAGAATGGGTGCTCCGGAGCACACTCCTGTGTACTCCAAACAATGAAGGCTCCAGAGTGTGAACAAGCAAAGTGCAGGTGCATGGTAAGTTTCCCCTGCACTCCCCCCATACACCCCCTCCATCTTCTGGTTGGGCCCCGGAGGACATGGCAACCCTTGTTCAAACTGCTTTGGATTCTCAAAAGAGTTCTGCAGAGTGAAAAACTGTTTCTGCTGCAGATTCAGAATCTATATTACCCTGGCTTTTCTGCAGCTTTTCTCCTTAGACATATACTCTGATTTTTTTTTAAATAGTGAAGTTAAGGTGGCTTTTATGTAGTGCAGAATGTTTATTAAGGTGGCTTTTATGAAGAATGTTAACTTCAGTGTAAGTCCTGGACCTGCCTTTAGCCCTTCCCTCCCCCCACTGTGTTCTGATTGGTTGAACAACGTGTTGGCATGCCCTTTCCACTTCAGGGGGTGCAGCCCCAGGCAGGTCCCTGAGTCTGGCCATAGTGCCAGACAACTGTTTTCCTTGATTATTTTTTATCATTTGGTATTTATGTTTTGCTTATGTGTTTAATTTACTTGGTTGTGATGGCCTTTGGCAGCATACAATAAATATTCTGGTTCTGAACTTTTAAAAAACAAATTTAAAAGCAGCAACATTACAACATTGGACCCCCCCCCCCACAAAGTAAACAGAGATTGGTTGACTCCAGCCTCAAGCTGAAGGATGGGATGTTATTTGTCCTTCTGGGGATGTTCCTGCCCAAACTCCTCCCCCCAGCATAAAGAAACATTAAGTGGTTTATTTAAATCTAAGCTTCATTTTGGGCTTTGAAAAGAGAAACAGAAAACCTCTCATTTACCGCCCAAACCAGCCAAACTGGTTTGATCTGTAATTGTACATATTTACAGTGACTAGAAGAGAAGAATTTGTACTGGTTGTGTTGTGTGCTTGGATTTCAAGGGGAAGTTATTCTTCTCTGTTGAGAACAATAGATCACAACACCCTCTACTGTGGCAACATTGCAATGCATGCCCCACCTGTTTTAAAAACCCCACTGATGTCATCATCATCCCTCCAAACACGGATGTTGTCTTCATCTCCCCAAAAGCCTGCAGCAGGAACGGGCATTTTTCAGAATGCAGAAAAGAAAACCAGACGCTGCTTTGGTTTGATTCTCTCATGTGTGGAATTACAGAAGCCCAAATTAGATCTGATCCTTGTGGGCCGAATACTCTGAAAACCTGTATGGTGAGCATGTGAAAAAGGCCTAGGACGCACATCAGTGGGCACCATGGCATCCATACGTACCGTGGTGGGAATCACTGTGCTAGAACAAAAATGTGGTCTTTAAGGTGTTTATTTTTTATTTTTGTTTATTTGTATCAAATTCTGTTTCCCTTTAAAACTAAAGGACTCCATCCTCATATATTTGCAGGGATGCTGAAAAAACAGAAGATTTGGCATACTGCTTTAAAGATTTCTATTTCCTACCCACTAAGAGAAACACATTATAAAACTGCCAACTTGTCTCTAACCTAATAGTAGTTAAAGACTGTTGCTGGCATAATATCGGTGGTGGAGAATTGAAGCCTGTCAGTTGATCACTGGTAAATTAAAATTTGAGAGGGGAAGAGAAAGTATGCTAAGAACATTGAAGTAATAGATATTTCAAATATTGGAATAAGAAGCATGAGCGTACTATATTCTCAAGGTGAATTGTCTTGTTGTATAACAGCATGGGGAGCAAGTATTGCGGGTGTGTTATTTCATTTTTTATGGATAGTGGGAAAAGACTCCCAGCTTATTCTTTACTTCCTAAACTTGTTTTTCCATAGATAATTGAAAAGAAGCTGTTAATGACTGCTGAAATTTCACTGTCTTAAAAAAAGATTAACAGTGCAATCCTGAGGGGGGTGGGGGCTGAAAGCGCTCAGGGAACTGACTAAGAGTTATGTCTGAATATCCTGGACTTACAAAGGCATAACACCCCTTACAATGGCACCTGGCCACAGCGCTTCTCCACTGCAGCACTCTACTGGCGCTCAGCCACAGCAGCTATGGGCATAAGTGCAGCGTAAGTTCTTGTGCCAGTGCCCAGGGGAGAGGGCTCTGAAGCGGAGCACGAGTTAGTTGGCTCCCTAAGCCATTTCAGGCCTGGAAACACCCCTTGCAGCAACGGAAAGTTATGCTGGCATATCCCAGAGATGCCCATTGTACGGAAAAATTTGCTTGCCACACCACAGGATGCGGAGCACAGGATGCCAACTACCAAGGGGACTGATCTGTTCATGCCCCCATGGAGGCCAAGCCCCCCTCCCCATGCCCAATCAGCTCCCCGGGCACCCTATATAACCTTCGGCTGGGGTGCCCATGAACCCAAGTAAGTAGGCAGGCGTCTAGAGGCTCTGTTTGGGAGCCCACTGCCATGAGGACTTAGAGCACGAGGTGGGAGAGGGTGCTCGTGGTGATGGGGAAAGAGTGTGTAGGGGGAACATTGCAAAATGTGGGGCTTGCCTGGCACTCACATATGGAAGGAGAGCTAAGTCCAGAATGTCACTCAAGAGAAGAAAAGCTAAGTTTGGAATGTCTGACTAATGACCACCACCCAAGTTCCCTTGCAGGTTACTAGACTCCTCAGTCCTGGCTTGGGGAGGGGTGAGGGCACACCAACAGGTAAGAAGGAGCTGGAGAGCTACCTGCCCCAGCTTGCTCTTTCATACCAGCCTATCCTCCCTCCTCACCAGCACCCCTCCAATGCTGGCCTCTGTGGTTGAGGTCTGCTGGGCGGAGAGTGGTCCCTGCCTGTGAATTGGCATGGCTTGTGCCTGCCAAAGGGGGCAGTCACCCAGGGAGCCATGCCTGACACAGCTGTTTCATGAGGAAGGCTTCCCATAGCCCATACTGGGGCTTCATTCAGACTCTTTCATCTGGGCAGAGGAGGGAGCACGACTGCATGTTGCGGTGACTAAGTGCTTACTTTAGTTACTCCCCCATGTTGGCAGATGCATAACCCCATGATTGTCTCCCTCACAGGATCAGAACTTCAAGCTGCCACGGGAATGGAACAGCCAGGTATGGATGAAGAGCACTTTCCCACTGGAGGAGCATCCCTCATCTGCAGCACCTGCAACAACAGAGCTGCCACCACTACTCCCAGCCGTGGATGCCCTCTCTGGATGTGGCAGACCCTGCTGTGGCCTGCATGAGGCCCAGCCCCTCGCCACAAATGTGTCTGTTTCCTTTTCAGGCAGGTAGCAACCTGTTGGGGAGGCCAGGGAGCTTGGTTGTTCCAGCCTCCAGGAAGCGTGGCTGTTCCAACTCCCTGGCTGCCATCTGAGCCCTGCCAATTGAGCTGTTCCCTGGACAACCTGAGAAAGTAACACAGGCTGCTTCCCCTGGCTGACTCTGACAGCTATGCAAGCAGACACAGCTCCCTTCTCGGGCAAGTGAAGTTAGCAGCACGCAACTGGCCATTCTTTTCATTTGTGGCAGTTCAATAAAGTCTATGGCGAACAACAATTCTCTCTCTGTCTGTTTGCTTGCTTGTGTGTGACAGTAGCCCTCCCCCCACTTCCCCATAGGGCTGCCCTTTCACTCATCCCAGCAAATGGACTCTTGATCAAGTTCACTGCAGGCAGCAGGGTGGGTCTTGGAATGTTGCCTGTGTGTGTGTCTGATGGAGGGGGGGGGGCACCATGGAGGACTCTCATTCTCCAACAGAAGTGCTGGCATCTGATAAGCCAGGCCAAAGACTGCTGCATGCGGAGGATGAGGTTGATGCTGGGATAGTGCAGGAATGTGGAATGATGTCCTGGGTTCTCTGGGACTCCTCCCCCATGAGGCCAGAATACCCTCCCTTTTGCTGTTTGAGGAGGCATGATGGACTTTGGGAATCTGGTGCAGTGAATGGGATGACAGCCCCCGGAGCAGTTTCTCTGATCCTGCAGACCATCATTCCACTCTGGGGGGTGGGGGTGGGGTGGCATCATCCGGGGACTAGGGCATGGCTGTTGAGGTCCACCCCGCATTCTCCTTGCATCTTTGTGATGCAGTGATGTGTTTCAATGGAGTTGCTGCAAGCCAATGGGCATTCATTGCTCCCATTCACATCCAATGGGCCTTCCGGCCTCTCCCATGGTTTCCAATGGGCATTACCATCATTTGTTTCAGAACCTGCCCCTCCCCACTCACCTCTGAAGAGCTGCCTCTCTGAGGCTTGGAGGGCCAATACCAAGTGCTGTGGACTGTGGGTGCAACCCTCACCAGGTCCTGCTGCCTTTCTAGTCTTACTTTTCAAAACAGTGGATAGACAGCTTGTGGAGTATAATGGTAATACAGAATCTAGTACATCATTTTCATGCTGCCTGAAGGCAAAGTAAATCCAGCTCTTTTAATGAATCCTGGTTTTCATATCTGACATCCTGAAACACAAGATGGCATTATGTTTACATTTGTAGTAAATTCCCATCAGTGTTGACTGATTTTCTTGATCCAACTCATGGCCCATGCAGTCACACAGCAGCTGCAGGGAATATCATTTTGAAGATCAGAGACAGCCCCTTTCAGCTTGGAACGGTGGTATGGGAAGATGAGGGGCTGCTGCCTGCTCTCTCATTTTGAGAATCTGAAATGGCTCCCTTGCAGGGAGATATTTACATAACTTTGGAGTGGCATATGCTGTATACTCCACATGATGCTCCAAAGTTATATAAATAATTCCTTGCTGAGCTTGTTTCAGCTTGTCAAAATGGCATGGGCAGGGAGACAGGAGTCCCTCCTCTCCCCACACCACAGTTTTAAGTGTAAAAAGGTTCCCTCTGATCTTCAAAATGACATTCCCAGTAGTTGCTGTATGACTGCAGGGAACACAAGTTGGGTTGGGGAAACACAGATACAACTCATCAAAAAATATAACATCTAGTTTGACCCTTGATCTAGTTTGATCTTTTCACACACTTTCATACTTTGACACTACAAATAGCAGTAATGTCTTCCATTGGTTTTATGCTTTCTGAAGTTCTCTGTGATCAGTATATGTCCATGACACTTCTACACTGCATGCATGTAGGGCTCAGGCTTTTTTGTTACAGGCTGAGAAGGCACACTGGATGATATGTTTGATTGCTCATTTGTGGTCCATGATGCGAATGGGCCATAATTCACCTGCCTATGTTGCTATTTTTGACTGCTGATGAAAGGGTCAATGGCATGTATGTTCTTTGTCTGCAGATATGGGCTTTTTGCTGGAAACCTCTGCAGAGTGTTTTCCTGAATGATACTTTCCAAAGCAACAATGCAGCAGCGGCCATCTTGCTGGAATGAAATAATCAAGCTGCCCATCAGTCAATGTTTATTGGGGCATAAAGGTTTACATGATATTTTTATTGAAAGATTGTCTTGCTGGTTGTTGTGCAATGATTATTTTATTGTACATAAGTTGCTCTTCATCTCTGTGAAAAAGGTGTTACATAAAATGCATCACACATGTTCGTTTAACTGCCTGTAGGAAAAAGGCAGCTTATATTAAAATAAGCTAATGACATGACTACTTATTATCCCCCTTTATAAACCACAATTAAAATATTGCTTTTCAAGTCTCTTTCACAACAACACATTATCCCTCAGGGCTTAAAAAAAACTTTTTACTTCTCTATTTCCATGAATAGCATAAGACACCATGACCCTTCTAGTGCACTAGTTCTTGAAATGGCCAGATTTGTGGATATTTACATCCAGAGCCTGGAGTCATGAACAGACAAAACATATCTTTCTCAGGTTTCCAGAGAAACCTGAAATCTTTTTTAAAAAACATGGGGGTTGGTTAAAAAAAACCTCCCAAATGATAAAAAGAGTGACTGTAGCTCTAAGAAATAGATGCCCTTAGAGATCATTGCAAGGCAACCACAACTGTATTGCCAGTCTTCAAGCCTTGGTGGCAGAAGGGGCAGGGTCTGTGCCATAGTTTTTCCACAGTGAGGCTGCCAGGGGGAGGGCAGGAGGGAAAGCTGAAAACAGAGAGGCAGATAAAGATAGGTTGGCTTGTAGTTGGGAAGGAGAGAAGGAAGCAAGAAAAGGGTGAGGTTGTGGGAGCTTTGAGGGAAGGAAAAGAGGAAAGTGTGGTGAGGGGTTAAATAAAATAAGATGCCCATACAAGTCCTTAGGGATGTCCCACTTGTCTATATGTCTAATTCTTAATGTGGTCAGATCTGTGGATACTTAAATCCAGAGACTGGAGCCATGAACAGGCAAGAAAGATCTCTCTACCAACCTGAAAGATGCCCCAGGTTTGCAGAAGAATCTGAAATCTAATAAGAAGAAAAGAAAAAAAAGACCAAAATAAAAGAATCTATGCCAGTATCTTTAAGAAAATAATGCCCTCAGTAGCCATTGGTAGGCAACTACACAGCCTTGAAACCTTGGTTTCTGTCAGTAAAAGGCAGGAGAGGGGGTAGCGCATTTCCAGGGCTGTTACGACCTTTGTGGGAAGACTCCACTGGATGACTTACTACCACCTGAGTTGCATGCCTTATGCAGGCCTGGCTGCTCTCTGATGTTCATAGGGGTCCCAGGTCCTCTGGTGAGGGTGGAGGGTCCCCCACCCACACCCTCTGCCCCCTGCCACCATTCACCTGGTCAACAGAGCGGAGAAGGTGTGGGAACGGGCCCACTGTGAAGCACACAGAGGAGCCAAGGTAAGGTGAGTGCTGCCCCTCCTGGGAGGGTAAAGGGACATGACAACTGTAGCTGTTCTGCAGCAGCCACTTCATAAAAGCCAGTGTGTGCAGTGGTGAGAGTTTCAGACTAGGATGTGGGAGACCCAGGAGCAAATCACCACTTTTCTATGGAAGCTTACTGGATGACTTTGTGCTAACTATACATTCTCAGCCTAACTTTCTTCGCAGGGTAGTTCTGATGATAAAATGGAGAACAGGAGAATGATGTCAGTTGCTTAATGCTCCTATTGTGGAGAAAGTTGGTGTATAAATTAGGTAAAAACTACTTTTGCTGAAGAAAGAGGAGCAGATAAAAAGTAGTTTGGTTGGTGGGTGGAAAGGAAAGAAGAAATCAGGGAAATGTCTGGCAGCTGCCAGCAGGAGGTATACATGGAAAAGTGAGGTGCCCCTGACAACTCCTTGAGGGTTCCCCACTGTGCAACTGGGCCTGGCTATGTTGGTGGCACAGCACAACTGGGCTTGGCCCAGGCTAGTGGATGGTGCCACACAGCAGAGTTTTCCCAGATAGAGATTGTCAGTGGGAGGGAAGAGGCAACACTGAAGACAGAGGAGCAGATAAAGGTAGGTTGCCTGATGGGGGCATGTGGGAGGGGAGAGAAGGAAGCTGGAAAGGGGGAGAGGCTATGGGAGCTTTCAGGGAAGTAACAGAGGAAATAAAAGTGGAGCGGAAAATTAGATACCTCCTGCATGTCCTCTTAGGTCCCCTGCTGGTGTCTTACTATTAGGGTTGCTAGGCCACCCTGGCAACTGGGGTGGGGGGACTTACTGGGTCATAGGGAGGCTCACTGGAAATATCCTCATGTTGCTGGTGATGCACTGATATCACTTCCAAGCACCTAGAAGTGACATCAACATGTCACCATGCTGGGCAAGTTCTGATATTTGGGCAAAACTCTGGAGTTTAACCAGAGAGTCCTTGGCATCCCTTTTTTATGCACTGATGTCAGTTCTGGAAACATGGAAATGACAGCAAAGTATTGGGATGCTTCTGGCACCCCCCATCCTCCACCATCCCCTCCCCATCCTGCTGGCCAGCTGGGTGGTGATAGGAATGACCCACTGATTGTAGGGGATCCTGCACCCCAAATGGGGGGATAGTAAGTCTGCTTACTATTATAGAATAGATACCTGGACTGTGTGGTTTTCAAGAACACATTTAGACAGCACAAAATTGGCTCAAGATACCTATCTCACAGTAAAAAGGGAGACAGGCTGGGCCAATGATTTATGGTTTGAAAGCACTTTCCTCATTATAAGTTAGAGAAGTTTATTTATTTAAATATTTACATCCTGCCTCCCTTTCCCCATGGAGATCTGAAGCAGCTTATAGCATCGTTCTCCCCTTCTCTGTTTTAGCCTCATAACTAGAGGCAGGCACGAACCGAAATATGAACCAAAAGTTCATCATAAAGCAGGCCAGTTCGTGGTTTTGTGGGAGCTAATTTCTCATGAGCCATGCCTAGTTCATTTGGTTCATATTTTGGTTTATCACTGCAGACAACTTGGTGCTGATCAATCAGTTTCCTAGGCAACGGGGGGGGGATGGGCTCTCTGCAGACCTTCTGTTGACCCGGAAGTGAAGTTTTCATGGACCGAATGAACCAATTTGCAACCTGGGGCAAGTTTCTGAAAGTTCGTGGTTCATGAAACGTGATGAACCACAAACTGTACAATTTAGAATTTTCCAGGTTCATGCCCATCTCTACTCATAACAAAAACCCTGTGAGGTAAGTCAGGCTGAGAGAGAGCGACTGTCTTAAGATAACCCAGCCAACTTCTATGGCAAAGTGGGCATCTGAACCTGGGCCTAGATCCTTCTGACTCTTGGCCTGGGATCATTATGGAAGGGCTGCTCAGCGTCTGCACTGCAGGTGAATGCTTTAAAGAGAAGTCAAAGGCACGCGATTTATCCTAATCACACCCATATTTATTGCAGGAAAGCACCTTTGCACATACCTTTTCAGGAGGCAGGAGGAGAAAGAATCTATGGAAATACAATGTTGGCCAATTTTAGTTATCGAAAAAATGATCATTAGCTTTTCATCATCTTTGCAATAGACATTTGCTAAAAATGGCAACGGCTAAGATCCATTTTGACCTTTCATTCCACAATGTAAAAGATACAACTAGAAAATGAGGAAATAACGGCTAAACCTATCTGACTTTCATTGCTTCTGCACACAGCTCTTACTCTGCACCTCTCTCTCTTTGAATTAGACATAGTGAAATACTGTGCTCAAAGTGGCTGCTCTTTAGACCATCTACCTTTTATGCATTTGCACTAATTCAATTGATATTTAAGTCAAGCCCACAGTAGTTTTTTGCAGTGGAGGGTTGCAGTATTTTCCCATTGTATTTCATCCACCATGGGTCCAAACTGAGCCCCAGCAGTGCTAACAGGGCTAGAGTTACTCATTTGGATCCAGGTACGTGGCATGGGCCCAGGAGGTGACAAGTGATATAGGGTCTCCTCCCATACTGCCAGTGGAGAAAGAAGATGCCCAATGGCACTGCCATAGCTTCTGTATCTGGAAGCAACAGCTTAGCTCTGGGAAGTGATGACAGGTGCAAGCCACACCCATCCCCTCCTTATGTGCTGCTGCCAGCTGGGAGGTAACTGAGCCCAATTAGTAATAGTAAGTAGACTATCTCACCCAATTGTGACAGTCCAAGTGTCTGCTTGAATGTTTTGGGGGCAACTAGCCCTGGTTCTTTACGCTGCTTTGTTATAGAAGAAAATTGGAGAGATAAAAATAAAACTGAATATGGTATGTCCTCTGCCCAACTCCATCATTTCCAAAAAGAGTCCTACTGCTGGGGACTTCCAAAAGACTCCTCTTTTAAACACAAAGAAAAGTGTAGACTGGAAATTTCCAGGTGTCAGGAAGTCATATGAGACTTTTCTAAGTTATCGTGCTAACAGCTATACTCGCTGTATGAACAGGTATCAAAGTATGAATTATTATATACATAGTACTACTGCCCACATTTATAAAGATGATATAAAGCTAATGGGTACTTTCTGATAACACAAAATTGCCCTATGTATTTCTGTGTAACGCAGGATGTCCACTGTGCAAAGGTATGCTTGTAATAGCAGGCACGAGTCCTTCATGTGGGAGGCAGGCTGCTCAGCAAGATACTTGGTCAGTATATTATTGAGTTCATTATATGGTAGTTGGTTTTAATCCAAAGTGGCTCTTTGGTTTCACCCCATGACAAGTGGGGAACAGATAGGAGATAAAGGTAGAAAAATTCATTTTTCCTGCAAAGTGTAAAGTTAGCAAATATCTGACCACCCAATAAATTTATAATAGCACTTGTTTTGACTGGAAGATGTAATGGTGAATTTTGTAGATCAGATCCTGTCTTCCACTTACACATTCTCCAATCTAAAAAATTATTTATACTATTTAGTATCCTGAAGTCAGCTTTGTAGTAATTTCTCTATATTTATTACGTAATTAGTTCTTAAAAGGCTTGAAAATAGCTAAGTTGTCCATCACTCTCTCCTTACTTTGTTATTTAGGCAAAATATATATCTTGACAAGTGTTTTGGTAAGCCGGCCTCTTTGGGTTGTGTTCTAACATGAGCTCTGATTGTTGGAAAGTATGACTCTGAGATTCACAAATATGCCTGGATTGTAACGTTGTACCTAGTTTCTGCTATCCAAGTGACACATGTCCCTGGAAGACTCATAATGAAGATGCTTGTGGTTGCACGTGTGGTTTTATATAGTAAATGTGTCACTGTTTTCCTAGCCCTAACTGTTCCCTCCCTAACAGGATGCCACAGTTTTAATGACTGCTACTGATGACAATGAAGACTTGAGCTCATTATGTACTGAAATATGACACCATTTAGGTGGTTTAAATTATTTTCTGGTGTGTGGAGGGGGTGGGCAGGTAGGCTTCCTGTCCCATGCTCTGGATTACAGAGATTGAAAGTGTGAGATTTCAAGAATGCAGCTCATTCCAGAATTTGTAAGGGAAAAAAATTCCAACGATCTTCACTTTCCAAAGGGAGTATCTGATCTAAAATGCTTCCTTCCTGCTGCGTAGAGAAAAGAGACATGCAGGAGAAGCAGCAAGATGCAATAGGCAGGAATGATTTTCAGTGCTCCATCCCCTTGATCATCTGGATTGCTGTCTTCTGTACTTTTTCAGTGCAGTGGTCAAGTTGCAAGAGACTTACTGTCTGATATGACAAATGAACAAAGAAATTCAAATTCCAATATTGTACCTATGTGATTGTGTGAGTAGTAGAAGTTCTGCCTTTCTCTTCCACTCTGGTCACACCTACCAAGTTTGTCCTGCGAGGAACATCATTGTGCCTTTAAAGAAGGGATTCCTTTTATATGAGGGTACCTCTACTTTTCCTAGCTCTGTCCATATTTCCAAAAAGCCAGCTCACTCTCCATGTGGCCCTTAGGGGTTATCTTCTCCTTCACAGTCATATCCTTCTTATCCTTGAGGCAGAGGCAGGGTATAGACCCAGCCTCTCCTTCTGCAGTCCCAATCAGTAATTTGGCCAGCAGCCAGGCCTAATTACCAAGGATGAAGTGCAGAGAAAATAAGACATCAAGAATGCGCTGAGTCGAATGAAGTTCCTGAAGGAACAAATAAGACTTCCACCTACCAGTTGCTCCCAGAGCCAGCCAAACATAAGGAAGGAGTAGTACGGACTGAAGAATACAATTGCAGCAATGGAAAGAGGTACCAAACAAGAACATAGGATGGATGATAACCAGCTTTTTCTTTCTAGAGGAGGCTTATTCCAGCCTGGCCATTGGTTCAAGGCATTTGCTTGGCTAAGGAGTGGGACAGAGGGGTTTCTTTTCAATATTTTTTAAATCGCAGATTGAAACAGAGTAGGTGTAGTAAGTGGCTGTGGGAATGTTGTATACTGGAGGAATAAAACAAAGCAGTGGATGGTGTATTGGTGTTCTTGCATGGGATCCCTGTTCAAGCATCATTTCACCTTCAAGGATTTGGATATCTGAATATCTCAGCCTCAGTTTACCATTTGTAAATGGGCTAATAAGGAATTCCTGATAGGATCATTATGAGAATGAATTTGTCAATGCTGGTTTGTGCCCTAAGCCTTGGGGTTATGGTTGACCATATATCTAAAAATAAATTATGTATATTACTTCAGTTGTTGCTGGTTAGAGTTAATTGACAATGAGCATAAGGAATAACAAAGCCTGTACCCATTGGGATGGAGGCATTCCTGCATAGGTTGAGAGTTTATCCTTCCAGGGGAAATTGTGGTTTTTGAGATGCTGTGGTTTTTGGTTATGCTTCATGAACTGACTCTGGCTGAAGAAGACTTCTGGCAAATCCATTCTTAACAATGGCTTCAGTAAAGGTTCTCAAACTGTACAGAAGTTGAACAATGGAAATAACAGAAGCCACCACAGAATCATGGAATGCACTACCAATTGTGCTATTTGCTATCCACCACATGGTTTTTGCCAGGTATTCTTTGTAAGGATTTTATCAAAATTTTCATCCCTACTGGATCTGCTCAAAACCCCCATTCATTCATTCATTCATTCATTCATTCATTCATTCATTCATTCATTCATTCATTCATTCATTCATTTATTTATTTATTTATTTATTTATTTATTTATTCTCTGCCATTCTCCCCAATGGAGACTCAAATTGGCAGAAATCATTCTCCACTCCACCCTTGTATCTTTACAACAACCCTCTGAGGTAAGTTTTGCGGAGAGGGTATGAGTGGCCCGAGGTCACCCAGTGAGCTTCCATGGCAGAGCAGGGATTCAGGCCTGGGCCTCCCGGATCCTAGTGCAACACTCTAATCATCACACTGGTATATATTTATTTTCCTTGTGCATATTGAACACATGAGTCTTTAATTTCACATCATTTTTGTTATGCTAAATTTTCCATATTAAACCAAGGCTTTTTCCATAATTTTTTTTGGAAATAATAATAGTAATAAGAAATAAAAAGTGGCATACCTGTACATCCCTAATCTTTGCCCTGAGCTCCTGGTTCAGAAGACAGTGGTTTGGCAACCCAGAGGGAGCTGAGAAGGAGAAATATCTCTGAAGAGTATTAGGAAGTCTTGACTGAGGGCCAAGCTACACATGACGAATGACACTTGAACGGCAAGTGGATTGAGTGGAGGGCAAGTGAACAGGGAGAAATACACTTGCTGTTCAAATGTCATTCGTCATGTGTAGCTTGGCCCTGAGATGAATAGTGGCTGGAATGCTTACTCTTCTCCAAGCATAAGGACAAATTCTGTGCCACATCGAAAGTTCATCAGCTGTTCCTCGAAATCCCACTGTAAACCAGACTGACAATTTCTGAGGAAAATTTGTTTTGGATGCAGCTTGAATAATTACCAGGTTTTACCAGGCTGTAAATTTTAAGGGCTACTTACTTATTATAATATCCAAGTACAAAATGCTAGCTTATTAGATCAGACATAATTTTTAAAGGCTACTTACTTATAACAATATCCAAAACCAAATATGCATGCTTATTTCATCAGATATAGCAAAGCAAAGAGTGAGTGGGGAAGACAAGAAATATAAGTAAAGATATTGCACATGCAAAGAAAGAAGGGAGTGAGACCAGAATCACTGATTGCTGGAAAAGGTAAAATGGACATGCATTCAGAAAATCATACATGTTAGTTTTTCGAGTTAGACAACGTTTTTGAATGAGCTGCCGAAGACGCAAATCCTTCTTCCAGGCACAAGCCCCCCTCGCCACCCCGATACAAAGGCAACCAAGCGGGAGAGCTGGGAGGCCACCTGCGCGCTGTCCAAGCCACCTGCCGCAGCAATCAGGTTGGTGGTGCACGTGCGTGCCCATGATGACGTCACACGTGACGTCATCACACAGGCCGGTGCATGTGCATGCGTGGGGGCGCCTGGCCCACCAGCCGGCTGCGGGCACCGAAAACCCTGGCACCACTGCTGTAAACCTCCCAATCAACTAAAATATGTACAGACAGATGTTAAGTGTTCAGTATACGAACCACGTTTCTCCCAGTTTTAATTCTTATGGGTACAACCCAGAGTTTAATCTATTGTTTTATACAATCACAGTTGCAATATATAATTAATCAGCAGCAATGCAGTATGTGTTTGTAGAATGAAATTAAAATAGGAAGTTTTAATGCCTCAGACTGGGAGAAATTTGTTTTTTCTCTGAATTTTTACCAAGTAAACACAGTCCTATTAAGTATTATACCAACTCTGACTGTGAGTTTCCCATTACTCTGCTTACAAAGGAGCAACCTGTGCTCTGACAGTACCTTATAAAATCTAGAGGCCATAGTCACAATGCCCTTGAAATTAAGCCCATTGGAGCCAAAAGAGAATACTTTTTTGAGGGAGACAATTAGCCAAGAAGCTGACAGGATGCTTGGATTCATCTGTCAAAGTGCTGGTTTTTGGCCATATAACATAAAGAGGCTGCCTTTTCTGTAGACAAGCAGTTTGGGTACCTTAGGTGAAATGTGCTAGTTACAATGTGCCTCAGAAGAGGGATGCCTATCTGATACTCACTACTGCTTTCTGTCCCTGCATTGCTTGCCGTCTTTTTGTATTAGAGGCTGTTTTACTTTGATCCTGAGAGCACTACATTCACTAGAAGCTTGTCTAGGAATTTGCTTTTAAGTAAATGTCCTTAGGACTGAGGTGAAAACATGAAATTCTGTGAGCCTGAGGGAAATTTAGGAGGATGGCTGAAGTAATTCTGGGTCTAATTATTAGACATCTATAATCTGTGATGTTTACATTTGGATGCTTGGGTGTAAAGCAACCTAACAACATCAAAACATTCAGAGGACTGCCTTAGAAGGAACAATTATCAAACACATGCAATCAAGAATGTGTCTAATCTTCCCCCACTGTTAGCAGTACAACGTTATCCTCACACTAACAGGGAAGTATTGTCGAAGGCTTTCGCGGCCGGAGAACGATGGTTGTTGGGGGTTTTCCGGGCTGTATTGCCGTGGTCTTGGCATTGTAGTTCCTGACGTTTCGCCAGCAGCTGTGGCTGGCAGAGTGACACTGAGAGATCTCTGTCTTTTGGTGCTACACCTCTGAAGATGCCAGCCACAGCTGCTGGCGAAACGTCAGGAACTACAATGCCAAGACCACGGCAATACAGCCCGGAAAACCCCCAACAACCAACTAACAGGGAAGTTTATGAATACGGCTATATCATAACTCCCTCTCCTCATGTGCTCCAAGCACATGGCATGTTACCTGGCTAGGAAGGACAGTTCCCGATCTGTCTGGAAGGGGAAATTACTGGAACGTGAGTCATCATGAGGCAGAACTGGCTAGCAGCCCCACACCCCGGAGATGTGCAAAGATGTAAGAACAAAAGAAATTTTCCCTCACTCACCTTCATAATCAAGGCTACTCAGGGATCTGATATCCCTTCCCATCCAACAATTGCAAGTCGTTAATCACCTTTCTTATCTTTAGTAACATCTGGGAAGGTTTAATCAAACCTTTCCCATTTTATTGTCCCACCTCTGGAGACAGCCATTAAGCTATTGCTTTTGGGCAGAAGATGTGATCCTTCCCTAGGGTCAGTTCCACAGTATAATTGGACTTCCCAACCATGTGCTCTGTATGTGTGTTCTGGGATCCATCCATGCACCCACAAACACGTCTGAGCCTTCTTTCGGCCGTGAAGAGAGTAGCAGCTGAGCAACCAGCTTGGTAAATATCACCCTTCCCCCAAAGCCGCTTCCCCTTTTCCTCACTGCCTTTCTAGTTAGCTCTGTATGTATGCTATGTGTATTCTCTGTGTGTTTGCCTTATGGTTTCCCCTTAATATAAATCATTCCTGTTGAACAACCACCTGGTTCTTTCAATGAGAGTTTTCTAAGGGAACACTCCTGGTATACTTTGGTGGAGATTGTGCTAGTTACCCCCCTCGCTGCTTCTCTTTGTACGTTAATTCCCCCAACTCACAAGGAGATACCCCCATTTGGGTAATACTGCCCCTGCTCCTTGAAGGTGACTGGTTTAGCTGTGAAAAAACAATTAATCTTCTGGCACTTGAAAGACTAACAGGTGTAATGCATTATGAGCTTTGGGTGGGCTGGGGTCTACTGAAGTGCAACAGACTGATGTGCAGGCATGACAATATCGTTCCTTGGAAAAGCTCAGAAATGATGGCGGTTAGCTCTAGGAATTGTCAAAACTCTATGGTTTTACCCTAAGAGTTACCCTAAGTGATAACCCCAAGGGGAACTGATCTCTGTAATGTGGAGAACACCAGGCCCCACCTGGCAGCCCTAGTTGGGCCAACTGAGGGGCCATCAACTCATCAACTACAAAGGGTGAGAGGTAGAAGGCCTAACTATTCACCATTTCCAGTGAATTAACTTGGTTAATCCTTCCCAAATATTTATTCCAGGCTACTGATGCAAGGTTCTTCAGTTTAAGGTTCATATTTGGGAATTGGGCCTTTGGTTGAAAGTTATGTGTGCACTCACTGTTAACTAGCAGCCAGTAAATATGAGTTACAACATGAGCAACACAGAGAATAGTTTTAGGTCAATCGGGAGGGAGGGAAGGAGAACAGAAAAAAGTGGCTTGTTTTATTTGTCCTTGGGTTTTGAGCTCTTATGGAACTATTACGTGTAATCTTCCAAACTCATTGCTGCAATTGCAATGAAGCTTATTTTTGAAGGAAGCTAGTTTTTCGTCTTCTGAAAGTCCTTGGGAAGAAAAAAATGGCATAATACAGTCAGTAAATATACAAGCCCTTTTCTGTTTATCTTACCTCCTATGAATAATTGAGAAAGCTGTTTGTGTCCCTAAGCTCTCGCTCAAGGTCATTTCAATTTTGTAAGCTGCTTTGGCAAAATCTGTCATTACCCTCTTCCCCTACAATTTAATAAGAACGTACAAAATAACAGGGCATACTATCTGGGAGCTAGTCAGATGTTTGCAGTTGCCAAAATAAATAAGCATCTTCTTTTGCCTCTGGAAGATCAGAAGCAGTTGAAATCAATGAGTTTCTATTGGGAAGAGCAAGATTCAGGTCCAGTAGGACCTTAAAGACCAACTAGATTTCCAGGGGTATGAGCTTCCTTTGCCAGACTCTTGAAAGCTCATAACCTGGAAATATAGTTAGTATTTAAGGTGTCACTGGACCCAAATCTTGCTCTTCCACTACAGACCAAGACAGCTACCCCCCTGAAATTATTGGGAAGATTTTCCAGATGATTCATGTTCACTATATGATGGATTTCTGGCTCCCTCTAGAGGCTGGTGTTATGGAGGTCTGCTGTTCATCATGAAATATTGAGGCAATTAACATTATGGTGGCATGACTGGGGTTGCTAACTCTAGCTTGGCAAATTCCTGAAACTTTGGGGGTGGACCCTGGGGGTAGAGTCTTGGCAAAGCTCAACAGGGATGCGATGCCATAGAGTCTGCTGTCTGAAGCTGCCATTTTCTTCAAGGGAACTATTATCTGTAGTCTGGAGGCCAGCTGTAATTTAAAATTATTTTATACATATTGTATAGTGTCCATACATAGTAATGTAGTCTAAAACCCATTTAAACTGATGCTATGGGAAAATAGGACATTTCCCCCTGCTTCCATAGGAGAAGGTAATCATTTATAGTTGCAAGCCTAAACCATCGGGAATTTCTATTTGAGCACAATTGATGTACTGTTTCCTTGTTTTTTTCATTCTAGCTGGAGAACTTGTGCAAAGTGTTATGTCAGGGCAGTTTGAGTTAAGAAAACAGCAGAATATCCAGGAAGTTCCCTATTCAAATGAAGACAATCAGAATTTTGCTTGTTCAGGAGGACAGCCATGTATCAGAAAGACCAAAATCCAGGAATGTCCCTTACACCGTGACTCTAATTCATCCTACACTAGTTCTGCAGGACAACAGAATCAAAGACAACAATCCAAATTACAGGAAATTCCCCTTCATGATGGAGACAGACAGAACTCTGGTTCTTCAAGAGAGAACTCTGGTTCTTCAGGACAGAACTCTGGTTCTTCAGGACAGAACTCTGGTTCTTCAAGAGAGAACTCTGGTTCTTCAGGACAGAACTCTGGTTCTAAAGGACAGCAGAACAGGAGACCGCAACACAAATTTCAGGAAGTTCCCCCGGCATCTGATCAGCAGCAACACTCTAGGTAAGGAACTGGTACTGATGCTCTTCTAAAACTTGTCTATTCATTTTAGAGTATGCATACTCTAATAATATTAATTATTATATTAACATTACAAAGATATCAGAGCATGAAGAGGGACTGTTTGCCTTTGCTGTTTGACAATATAATATAGTATGTGAATAGAATAAGTCATACATGCTGCTTAGTCCTCTACATATTTACTTGGTTGTTCACTGGATTAACTGGGATTCTCTTAAGTGTGTCTAAGATTTCAGCCTTCCTGGGAGCAGGGAGGAAGGAGGGGGGCATACACTTAAGTACAGTCCATTGGAGTGTTTAATTCTGATCTAGATTAGCATAATCCTAACCACCCTTTCTTCCTGAAAGAAGCTCTGCAGTTTTAAAGTTACACGATTGGTAATAATTCAACAGGTGCAGCTTCTTCCGATCCATGTATCTTCAATCTGGAAAAGACTTGACAGAATTTCTGTATGTTATACAGATCACTTAAAATTATATATATATTATTTAAACAACAAAATAATAATAAACCGTACATAAAAAAGAAAAAATGTTTACCATGGTTATATAAATCAGAGATAATTATATATAACAGAGTATATAAACTACGGGCTATTTCTCCCCTGCATACCCATATTTACTTATATTAAAATACATTATGTTCAACATTTTATATTCAACACTTTAGAGTACTAATTTGATAATTAGTCCATTTTACTAATAGTTACTGTTAATTTTTCTTAATTTTCAGCTACATAATTGAAGAAAGCTTTCCATTTTTTCTAAAATTCTGGGCTTGGTCTATTATGCATATAAGAAGTTAATTTAGTCATGGACACATATTCATACAATTTATCCATCCACTCAGTCACATCTGGACAAGATGCTGCCTTTCTTTTTGTTGTCACCATAAATTTAAAAGGTTCGCTGTGTACTTTTATAATATTACTTGGTAAAATATTTAATAACATATTTTTAGGGTTCAACACAAAGTGAAACTTTAGTATATTTTGCATCTCTTCATATATTTTTATCCAATATTTTTTCACCTTCTTGCATGTTCACCACATATGATAGAATGTTGCATTTACATTTCTAACACCTTTCACTATAGACCTTATTAATTTTAGGGCTTTTTTTCTGGGGAAAGTGGTGGGGGAACTCTCACCCAGAGCAACATCTGGCAGGAGGTGATGCCCCTATCACTATATGCATGCACGCAAAGCACATGAATGCTCCTAGGACTACACAATAACGTCACTTCTGGGAAGTGACTTCATCACATACAGCATGGGCACGGGAGGAGTGTCCTCCCCCTGGGAGAAAGAAAGAGAAAGGAAGGGAAAGAAGGAAAGACATGGAAAGAAGGAAAGAGAAAGGGAGGGAAGGAGGGAGGAAGGGAAAGAAGGAAGGACATGGAAAGAAGGAGAGAGGGGGAGAGAGAAAGAAAGAAAGAGGGAGGGAGGGAGGAAGGAAGGAAAAGAAAGACATGGAAAGAAGGGAAGAGAAAGGGAGGGAGGGAAGAAGGAAAGAAATGGAAAGAAGGAAAGAGAGAAATGAAAGAGAAAGAGAAAGAAAGACATGGAAAGACATTGAAAGAAGGAAAGAGAAAGGAAGGGAGGGAGGAAGGCTTCAGCTGGGGGGGGATCCCCCTCCTCTCAACTGAAATTTAAAGCCCATTTGGGGCTTCCCCGGCTTCAGATGGGAGGAAGGGAATCCCCCTCCTCTCAGCTGAAGTTTAAAGCTCATTTGGGGTTTCCCCGGCTTCAGCTGGCCCATGGGGAAGTCTTGGACTGCAGGTTTTTTCTGTTTGTAATGCTGTTCATGCCCATGTCTACTCCCTGTGGACTTTTGCAGGAGAGCCACGCCAGCATGAGAGCTTGGCAAGGCAAGGCACGACTGCCGCCAAGAGCACCTCCCGCCATTCCCCTGACAACCCCACCCACACCAGTTAATGGCTGCACCACTCCTCTGACAGGCTGGCGAGGGACAAGTAGTGGTGCAGCCAATGGGGAGGCTGCAATGCCCACTGCCCACCAACACCCCACCGCCAGGGAGGAGGCATCCCTGCCTGGGGGGGGGGGCAGAAGTAATACTGAAGGCGCAGACAGGGCACCCACCCTCTCGCCCATCGAAGCCCCAGTTCTGATGAGAGCCAGGCCAGTGGCTGCACAGTGGTTGCAGCTCTGTGTGCCTGCAAATGCCCCCACTGCCACCGCCACAAGAAACAGGTTCTGCCTCCCTGAAAAGTGGGACCAGAAAGGGGGCAGGACCTAGGGAGGGTCAAACTTGCAGCTTGCAGCACTTGGGATCAGCCCCCAGGTTCTGGAGAGGCAGGTGGGGTGGGTGGGTTCTTCAATGAGTGACAGGAAAGCCCATTGGAAACTATGTGAGAGGCCAGAAGGCCCATTGGAGGTGATGGGAGCGAAAAACCACACCATTTGAACACATCACTGCATCACACAGTTGCAAGGAGAATGTGAGTTGGACCTCGAGAGCCGTGCTCTGGTCCTAGGGCGACGCCTCCCAGAGTGGACTGATGGCCTGCAGGAGCAGAGAAACTACTCTGGGGGCCACCATCCACCCTCTTCCTGCACCAGATTTCCCAAATCCATCCCTGACTTCGAAAACCGCGAAAAGAAGGGTGGTCCATCCTCCTGGAGGAGGAGCCCTGGAGATCCCAAGATATCACTCCATATCTCCCACCTCCCCGCAGCAACCTCCCCCTTCCCTCACATGCCACAGTAAGCTGTCTGGTTTATCAGATGCCAGCAGCTCTGTCTGTCAGAGAATGAAAGTCCTCAGTAGTGCCCTCCCTGCCTTACCAGACATTCATGGGCCACATTTCAATTCCCACCCCACTGCCTGAAGTTACACTGAGGGGCAGGGAAGCTGGGTGAGTGCCATCTGACCCCTGCTCCTTCTGGCAGCAGAGCCCACCCCACCCATCCCAGTCCTGAGCCAGGAAACATTTGCAGGGGTGTGTGAAAAGACATCCCTATTGGGAGTTGGGGCAGGGGCTAATGTCATCGTCAGGAGGCAAACAAAAGACAGGCAGTATGTTGTTTTTCAGCACATATTTTATTAAAGTGGAAAGGTGAAGATGTTCTCTGGACATGTGTCTTGCAAATGTCCTTTGGCTGGGAAGGGAGCAAAGGCAGTTCATGCAGCAGTCAGAGCTGCAAAATCCACCCCCGTCCTACCCTCGCAGGGGCGCTGTTGAGAAATGGCCTGCCTTGGGAAACTGCTCCCTGGGCTTGACCTGAATGGCACTCATGGAGGATCTCTGCGGGCTGCAACAGTCATGCTCCCAGGGCCGGTGCCACCGTTGAGGCAGTGAGGCGGGGGCCACAGGCACCTCAGGGCTGGAGGGGGCACTGGAAGGGGTGCCGGGGGAGGAGGTCCGCTCCCTGCGCCGCCACCAGCCAGCCCCATGTCGCCGCCGGCCAGCCCTGCGCAGCTGCCGCCGCCACCGCTGCTGCCACATGCCCCCAGGCAGGCACAGCAGCGATGGGACAGGGACTGCTGGTGGCGTGCGGCGTGTGGGTGGCCTCCATGCGCCGCCTCAGCCACCCTGTGGTGGCGTGGCGCCCCCAGGCAGCCACAGCAGCGACGGGACAGGGGCGTGCAGCGTGCAGGTGGCCTCCTCACGCTGCCTCAGCCACCCTGCGGCAGCGCAGCATAATGACGTCAATGCGTGATGACATCATCACGCATTCTGGGGTGAACGCACGCGCAGGGCTTGCGCGCAAGGCTGCCTCCAGTGCCAGTAATCCCTGGCACCGGGGCTGCATGCTCTTTGTTCTCCCTGATGTGCTACGACCTACCTGCAAGGGAAAGAGGCACGTGTGGCAAGAGACCTAGCTCGGTCACAGACCAAGCCCAGTGTGCCACATTATGGGAGGGAGAAGTTGTGGCAGCTCCAGTATCACAAGTCCAGCTGGCAACCAGATGATGCATGGCCCTCTGGTGAGAAAGTGCTGTGCATTGAAATAGTCTGATCCTGTGAGGGAGAAAGTCAAGGGCTGAGCACCCTCCATCAACAGGGAGTTATGAACACCCTGTCAACCTGACCTGCAGCCGCATTTCCTCCTCTGCTGGGAAGGGCTTTGGCTGAGGGAGTCTGAACAGAGCCCCCAAATGGGTAGCTGGCAACCCCTCCAAATGGCTGGGCTGAGAGCAGTTTTCTGGGCAACTGTCTCCATGGCGGGCAGGTGATGCTGCTGCCTCCTGCCCCACTGGTAAGCCTCACCTGCAGAGGCTGGCATTTGGGAGGGTTCAGGTGCAGGGGGGGCAGCTGGCACACATTAGCGAGCCTGGTTAGCCGCCGCCCCACTTCCTTCTTACTGGCCTTGCTCCTTCCCAAGCTGGGACTCCAGAGTCAGATAACCTGCAAAGGGACTTGGGTGGTTGTTGTTAGTCAGACATTCTGGAACTTGCTCTTCTTCTCTTGAGCAAGTGCAAAGTGCTCCCAATTTTCCACTAAGTCCCTCCAGTGCACTCATGACCCACCACCGTGAGTACCCACTCTCCCACCTCATGCATAAAGTCCCTGCGGCAGAAGGCTGCTGGACAGAGCCTCCGGCTGCTGTCCATTTACCTGAGTTCATGAGCGGCGCAGCCGGAAGTTTTGTAGGGTGCATGGGCAGGTGATTGGGTGTGGGGGGGGGAGGCTCGCCCGCCTTGAAAGCACACAGGGATTGGTCCCCACGGTAGTCACCATCCTATGCCCCATTCGGGCCACGGGGGCGGGGCTGGGCACAAGGAGAGGGGCCCAAGTTTTCCCATTCAATGGGTGCTTATGGGCTACACCTCTGTTCATGGCATAACTTGCCGCTGCTGCAGGGGGCATTCCCAGGCCTGGAGCAGCTTAGGAAACCGACTAACTTGTGGCCCGCCCCCTGCCTGCCCCTCCAGCACTAGCATGGGAACTTGTGCCTCACTTATGCCAGTGTGCCCGCTGGTGGTAGCCCGACTGCAGTAGCATGTCTTGGGCGGGCGCTGGCGGAGATGGGGTTATGTCCATGTAAGTGCCATTTACGCCCGCACAAGCCTTAGTTCTCTCCCTGTGCACTTTCTTTCCTTTAGGATTGCACAATAAGTCGATAAATCTTCCCACTGGCTCACAGAAATATTTTCTTCGAAGTTTTGCATCCATTTTATCATACAGTTTTTAACTTGTTCTGAATCTGTGGCATATTGCAATAAAATGTTATATACTTTTCCTAATAGCTGTTTTGAATCTCCACTTATTAGTTGTTCAAACACTGTTTTCTCTCTTAATCTGCCACTTTCTCTGGATAGTTGTTCTTTAAGTTTGGACATCACTTGATAATACAACAGCCATGAGATATTTTTTCCTTGAGCTTGAATTTCTTGCCATGTTTTTATTTTTTCTTGTTTATATAATTTACATAACCAGTTTTATTTCTTATGGCAGTATCATAATAAGCATCTATTGGTGATGTCAATGGTGAAGTTGGCGGACTTAATCTGCTTCTACACTGAAATCATATTCTTAATAGTCTATCCCTCAAAATATGAATGCTGTTTTATCTTTGAATAGTTTTTAGTGATTTCTTAATCCATAAATAATTATGAATTCCTTCTTTAGTATTGATTGTCTCCAGTTTTATGTCTTCTATTCAGATTTGTAATCCAGTCTGATATCCAAACCAGTGCAGTCGGTTGGTGGTACAATTAAATATTTGGTATCGCCAACCTACTTTGGCTTTTTTCATCTTGTAATATTTTAAATCTTTTTCTTAGTTTCTTCCCATTCCATACAAATTCATTTATATTTTTCTGCCACTTCTAAAAAATCTTTTCATCTATATGAAATTTTTCTCTTCTGTATGAAAATCTTTTCATCTATATGAAAAGAAACAGAAAATTCAGTTTTGGTAATATTTCCCCAATGACTCCTGCACAGCTAAATATTTGTTTCCATGTTGCTGCTCTATTTTTCCAGAGGAGAACATGAAGGAAAATTACAGGGAGGACAATGAGGTATTATTGCTAGAGTTTTTGGTGCATTTTGTCAAATAAGAGAGGGTCACTCGGTGTTGACAAAACAGTCCACAGAGACCTTTGAAAAACTTTGCTCACTTGCTTTCTTTTCAGCTCGAACCCTTACGCTGCCTTGGTAGACTGCCTGAGAGCTACCTGGCTAACAGGGAAGACACGCCCAATGGAATATCGGAAGACCCAGCTGGAGGCTCTGAGCCACTTTCTGGAGGAGAATGAAACAGATATCTTGCATGCCTTGAATGTAGACATGCACAGGGTGAGTGTGGTGATTCAGCCAGAAAATTTGGCTGGGTTTCAATGATCTTCCCTATCAGAGGAACCAGAGACACCTGATCCATGGTATAGTTTTTAGGCCAACATCAGTGATTTAGACAATGCCAATGCCTTTTTGATCTCCCCACAGCCTCATTTTGAAGGATACGTTACTGCTATTTCCACAGTTAAGAATGAAGTGAATTATGCACTCAACAACCTGTGCTCTTGGATGAAGGATGAATGTGTGGAAAAGAGCCTGGTAAGAGGGTCAAGATGAAAGGGAAGGAAATGTGAACTTGCATGGGAAAGTGGTTCTGAGCCTGAATGGTCAGAGAGTCCAAGGGCTGTGCTATCTAATCAAACGGGGGTGGATCTATCCCCTTTCAAAAGGGTGTGTGGATGGTCACTCTGAGAAGCAGAAGCTTTCAAATGGATTACTTCTGCAATCTCAACTAGGAAACCAATTGCACCTTAAAGACTAAGAAAAAAAGATTATTCCATCCTCGGCTTATGCTACAGTAGTGCCAGTGGGGTCCTGTTACAGACTAACATGTCTGCCCATCTGGAACTATTCTCATGGAAGGTTCTGCAGCCTAGATAAACCTGTCTCAGCTGTGATGTTCTGGTGCTTTTTCACACATATGGAAAACACCCATTGCTTTCCATTATATACATTATAAAGTTGTAAAATGATGCCTTTTTCCATTTTAACAGCATTCACAAATGTGCCCAAATAGTGCATGAGAGGGCATGAAAACATCCTTCAAAATTTTATCTGTGTATCATTGAACAGAGATCATCTGCTACTTTCCCAATCAGACAATGGAAGCTCTTTTTTATTCCATGGGCTACTTCCACAGGGCAATGATTCTCCATGCCTCTCTCATGTGGCAACTGAGCATTCACATGGAGGCTTTCTCCTGAACTTTTCTTGCTCAAGCTCCAGTGGCAGCCATTCCCCTCACCTACTCAAAGATTTTTTAAAAAATGGCAATTAACTGTTTGAGTTAATTTTGTCAATCATTAAGTTTAAGCTACAGGGTTAGGTCAGTATTGTTTGGTAATTGACACATCACTGTTGCTTAAATTCAGCAAATGACAAAGCATTTATAGCTTATACTGTAACAATACATCAATTACTGATTTTTTTAAAATCCCAAAGTGGCAAAAGGAAATAGTAGTGATGGAGGCCGAGGCAAAGCAAATGGTGCTGATATTGGTGGATTTGCCTCTGTACACAAAGCATGCAAACAAAGGCAAAATTTTAGAAAATATGTTTGTGAAAGAACACATCAATGTCGGGAAAGCTCAGAAGGTGGATCAAAAAAAGATGACCTAGTATGAATGCTCAAGCTCCCTCCACTCCAGTTTGGTTGCCAAACTGGATCAAAAACTCTGGCTGGAACCAACTCAAATCTGCCTGAGGTACACATCTGTAGCTTCTGGGATTTGGATGTAAATAAGGTACTAAATTGTTTCACAAACAATAGCAAAAAACCCCTCAACGAGTGAAAGAGTCACATTTTATAACATCTGTTCATCTCCAATAGTAGTTAGACATTGCAGAACCTTTTGTAAAATGGAGAGAAAGGAGAAGCACCCATCATTTTAATTAGCAAGGCTAGAAGTTAATTTGGAGAAATGAGGTTGCACACTGAGGCCAAGCAAAATCTTTCATGTTGACAATTTTATTATTTTTCACTTTGCCCCATTTGCTTTATGAACGTTTCTTGTCTTCATCTCCACGTAGGCCACCAAGCTTGATTGTGCCTTTGTCCGCAAGGATCCCTATGGTGTGGTGCTCATCATTTCACCCTTCAATTACCCCTTTCACCTTACCTTGATCCCTCTGGTGGGGGCCATTGCAGCTGGTGAGTGAGAAGCTCTCTGAAGGCTGTCCAGTTCCCCACAACAGAATATCCCCACAACTGTAACCCATGGATCCTATGTTCAGCTGGGCTCTGCAGAGACTCCTGCAGGCTGGATCCAAGTGTGTGATGGTTTATACACCTTGCTATCATAGTCATATATTCTTTTTTCCACCAGGGAACTGTGTGATAATCAAACCTTCAGAGCTAAGCAGATGCAGTGAAAAGCTCATGGCTGAAGTGCTGCCTTCCTACCTTGACCCAGTGAGTTTCTTAGCCCCAACTCTCCTTTTTTCCTTTATGAAAACATGCATCTTGTTCACATACATTACCTCTTCCTGCTCTTTGTCTCTGTTCTCTGGTGTGACGCTATAGAAAAAGTATATAGTATTCTGCATTGATCTCATCTTTTCAGAGTGTGCTAGTGGAAGAGACTGTCTCACAGTCTGCAAAGGGCATATAATGTGACTTTAAGTTAACTACAATGGGCATGGAGGCAATAACAGTCATTGCATATTCATTTTACACTTTAACTGCTGTTTTGAATGGTTATGGGAGACATGGGAGATATGCAGAAGCAAAGACTAGTGGCTCTTTCAGAAAAATTTATCTGTAGTCAAAAGGTGTGTTCTCGTACATGGCACACCGGGCCGTGTACACTTGCATTGGAGGGGGAAAGTTCTCGGTAGGATGATGCACCTTACTTTTTCTTTAAGTAGAGCAGAACCACAAGTGACAAAAGGCACAGATTGGACACTTGTCAGCTTCCCTCAAGTTTTGATGGGAAATGTAGGCAGCTTGGCGGAATGTTGGACAAGTGACAGTTGAAAAGTCCATTGGACAGCAGTCAGAGAGCCAAGCTGCGAGACCAGGATGCCTACATTTCCCATCAAAACTTGAGGGAAGCTGACTAGTGTCCAACCTGTGCCTTTTGTCACTTGTGGTTCTGCTCGTAGTCACAGCATTCTATCTTAAAACCCTGAAGTGGTTTAGGGGACAAGTGACATCTTACATACAAATTCATGTAAATCACCCCATGCCATTTTTAAAAATGGGAATCTGATATGGGAGGAGGAAATCTAAAGTGGAAAAACAGTTCAACTATTTTCCACATCTGTAATTTCTCTGTTTAGAATGGATTCCTAACAGCTTTTCCATATGCAGGATTATAAAGGGGGGAAATGAATTTGGGGAGGGATTTAGAGTGAAGAAAAGATAGTTGTAGAAGGGGTTTCTCCCCCATTGCTTCTATGCTCTAGATTCTTCTGACCTTTCAGTTCAACTCATGGTTTCATTTCAAAAGGTGTTGGGCTCAGTTACATGAATTTGTGTGAGCCATATTTAGACTTGAAATAAACAAGAGAGGTGTGTTTGCTGGTTGGGAATGTCCAGTTGTTAAGACTTGTTTGTTGAAGAGACATCAATCCTCTCTTATTTCACAGGATACCTTTGCCGTGGTGACAGGTGGCTCTGAACCAACCACCAGATTACTGGAAAACAAGTTTGATTACATCTTGTTTACAGGTGATCTCCCGTTTTTGAATTTTCAGAGTGATAATTACAGTAATTGTTAATTTGTAGAGCAAGGGTCACCATAAATCAGCCATGCCTTGATGGCACTTTCCACCACAGTTATAAAATAACAATTAAAAATGATATTGAGGCCGGCAAAAAGTGATTAGCTATCTTGCTCCTGGTTGGCTGGACTCCTTGGGAATCACTTTCTTGGCTGCTAGGCATCAGAAACGCAAAATGGCTGGGGCTTAATGCTGGACCTTGGAGGACAAGGCTTGTGCCTAGCAGACTGGGTGATCCAGCAATACAGCTCTCTCAAGGCTCAGCCTAAACAAGCTGATAGCTAATCTGGCTGAGCTGCATCTGTTGGGAGGTGTTGGTGCTCAGGAGGCTGCATTGTGCTCTGGTCAGGATTCTGCAAGGAATCACTGCTCTCAGCACTCTGCTCTGGATTTACAGTGAGGTTGTGAGCAGGTAGTCTGGCACTTCTCCTGTATGCTGCCTCAGACTGGGCCCTCTGACACCACCATCCCTGCAGAGTGTTGATGGGTCCTGAGGGACTATGGCCCAAGTTACAACTCCTGCCTAGCAGAGGCTTAAGCAGCTGTCTCGGGGGCTGGCAGTGGAGGCTCGATTGCCAGCTCTGGCAAAGTGGCTTCTGGTAGAGCTGGGGTGTGGTCAGCAGATATCTTTGCTGCATCAAGCCCTTCCTGGTCCTGCTGGCCCTCCTGGTCCCAGCTTCTCTGGACTTCCGCCTGAACATTTTGGGTCAGGCCACTCTGGGCTAGAACCCTCTGAGTTGCAGTCATCGATCTAGTTAGAGGATGGGTCAGCGGGATCATGACTCCGCGCCCACCAGGCCTATAATAATAACAATAACAATTGATTTATATACCGCCCTTCAGGACAACTTAATGCCCACTCAGAGTAGTTTACAAAGTATACCATTATTATCCCCACAACAAACACCTTGTGAGGTGGGTGTGGCTGAGAGAGCTCCAGAGAACTGTGACTAGCCCAAGGTCACCCAGCTGGCTTCAAGTGGAGGAGTGGGGAATCAAACCCGGCTCTCCAGATTAGAGTTCCGCACTCTTAACCACTACACCAAACTGGCTATGGGGCTGTTGTTTCCAGTCTGATTGGTTCTTGTATGCTGCTGAAGATTGGCTGTACTGCCACAAGTCCCTGGATCTTTTGGTCGGCTGCCACTACAGCTGAAGATGCTATCAGGGTGGGGAAGAAGTGTGGATGGAACCTGTAGGTTGCAAAGAGGGGACAGTGCTTGGTGGACATGTAGGAATGTGTTGTTATATGCAAATTCAGACATCATAAGGCACTCAGTTGTCCTGCTGGAAATTAATAATTAATAAAGAAGCATAGGTGCTGCTCCAGGATGTTGTTGATCTGTTCTATTTGCTAATCTGTTTGCACCTTCAGTGCAGACAGGTCAGAGGCAAAGCCAATGCAGAGAAATTGAGGATGAATTTCTGGCAATAATTGGCGAATCCCAGGAAGCATTGCAATTCCTTCACGTTCTGAGGGAATTGCAATGTAAAAGGGTGGATGTTTCAGTCCACCATGGCTTTTACCCTCTGGGGATCCATCCAGATTCCTGGTAGGAAGATAATGTGCACCAAGGACTCCACCTTGGTCAAGTTGAAAGCACACTTCTCAAGCTTTGTGTAAAGACAGTGTTGCCATCGTCTCTTCAGTAATGACCGGATACGAGCAGTGTGAAGGACAGGGTTCTGCAAATAGATCAGATTGTCATCTAAATATATGATCATGTACTAGTCAATCAGATCTCGGAACACATCGTTCATGAAATGCTGGAAAACTGCAGGGGCATTCTACTTGAACATCATCACCAATACTTCAAGCGGCTGTACCAAGTATACAAAGCAATCTTTCATTCATTGCCCTTGCGAATCTAGACTAAGTTATAGGCCCCATGGAGATCTAGCTTGGTGAACTGAATTGCTCCAGGCACCGGTCAAACAGTTCAAGGATCAGAGGCAGGGAGTAGCGATTACATATTGTGATCTTGTTTAGTGCACGGTAGTTGTTTTCTTCATGAACAGTACTGGGACAACTGCTGGAGAGGCTGATGCTCAAATGAATCCTACGGCTACGTTTTTCTCCATGAGGTCTCTTAGGGTTGCCAGTTCTGGTTCTGAGAGAGAGAACAACCAGCCTGCTGCAATGGGGGCCAAGTCGATGGCACAGTCAGACAGCTGGTGTGGCAGTATTTCTTTATTTGATTTATACCCCGCCCTCCCCACAAATGGGCTCAGGGTGGCTAACGACATTAAAAAAATACAGTGAATTAATCATAAAACTATAAAATCAATATTAATCTTAAGACAATCATTAAAACAGTCCAGGTGCAGGCTATTTAAATAAATAGTTGAGAGTCCGTACATGGGCATATATATGGGCATTAGGGTTCCCATCTCCCTGCTCGGGGTGGGGGATCTCCCGATCCCCCCTCCCCCCATGCCCACTTACCTGGCTGGTGGGGGGCGTGCTCCCTGGGGTGCTCCCTCCCCGGGTGGCATGGCATGCCCCTGGGTGCGGGGCACGCTCCTGTGTTGCGAGAGCAGGTGGCGGCAGAGAGAAAGCAGGTGGCAGTTGCAAGAGCACGCCGCTCTCACTGCCACCATTGCAGCTGCCACAGCCTGCTCTCTTGCCACGACCGCTCCTCTGCTGCTGGTGCCAGCAGGGACAAGGGGTGCGGCAGCGGCAGTGGCAAGAGGGCGAGGCGCGGTGGCCACAGCCTGCTCTCTCTCTCGCCACTGCCACTGCGCCCCTTGTCTCTGCCGGCGCTGGCTGTACAGGGGCAGCTGTGGCTGCGGCGAGAGAGCGAGCAGGCCAAGGCCACTGCAGTTCACTCTCTCACTGTGGCCACCGCTGCCCCTGTGCTGCCCGCGCCGGCAGGGACAAGGGACACAGCAGTGGTGAGAGAGAGAGAGAGAGAGAGAGAGAGAGAGAGAGAGAGAGAGAGAGAGAGAGAGAGAGAGAGACGCTCTCTCTGCCGTCCCTGGAGCGCGTGACACATCATCCCTGCATGATGACATCACTCCTAGAAGTGACGAAGGAACATTGACTTTACCTTTGATAAAATAGGGACTATAGAGTAATTAGTGATAAGAACAAGAAATTAAAGGGTTTTAGTGCTGTTGGAAGTCAAAAAGGGGAAAGGGGGAGGGGGAAGGAAGGGGGGGCATATACTATAATCATAAGGGTAAATGACTATGTATTCTATATGGTGTTGTATGTTAACCCATTCAATAAAATCTTTAAAAAAGAAGAAGAAGTGACATCATCATGCATACGGGCATGTGCACTTGCACTTCGCATGCGGTCACAACAAGAAAAGCGCCGAGGAGGTAGGAGCCAAAGTCCCAGTCTCCCGCTGGGAGACTTGAGGGACCTGGCAACCCTAATGGGCATAGCACATGGCCAAGGGCAGTCCCAGGAAAAGTGGTGGTTTTAGGTGGAAGAAGGAGGACACCCACTGGCATACAGCCATAGGCCCAGTAGAATATCTCCATTTTACAGGCCCAGCAGAACTGTAACAGGTCGTGCAGGGCCCGGATCTCCAGTGGGAGAGCATTCCACCAGACCGAGGCCAGGGCAGAAAAAGCCCTGGCCCTTAGTCGAGGCCAGACGGATGTCCTTCGGGCCAGGGACCACCAGGAGTTGCTTATCTGCAGAGTGCAATGCCCTGCAGGGGACGTAATGGAAGAGGCGGTCCTGCAGGTATGCAGGTCCCAGTCTGTGAAGGGCTTTAAACAGTAGGGTGTTGGCTTCCTTGGAACTGAAGACATTAGCAAAATCCTGGAAGGTTGGTGGTACTTCTGTTGAGGCTGGTGCCTTGGAGATTAGAATCTGTGCAGTGGATGCCAGGGTGGTGTTTGGCATGAGGCAGTGGTCTTGGTAGTACTAGGACTGGAAGCCCATCTGTTGATGGCTTCAGGAAATCATGGTGCCATGTACTGCGAGCCACAGCATCCCTAACACTATCAGGAAGTGGAGAGATGCTGCCAAGTTGAATGAAATTATTTCTTGATGGTCCTGCTAGCCCAAAAGGCTCACCTGAACACATAAGGCAGCTGCCAGGGCCTCTGTCTGTATGGGCTAGATCCGCAGAAAACAGAGAGCCACCAGGCTCAAGGAAGAACACCAAGGGGCACCTTGCCCCTTGTAGCCTTGCTACAGATGTACTGATCTTGCCTCACATTGGCTTTTTGTATTACATCCATTTTGTATTTTGTATTGCATTCCTATTGCACCCATTTTGTATTGTATTATTGCATGGATTTTTGGGATTAACAACGGAAGTTTTCATATTGGTGCCCCTTGGTGTTCTTCCTTGAGCCTGGTGGCTCTCTGTTTTCTGCGTGTCTTTGGGAGGAAGACTTTCCTGTTTGTTTGTGTATGGGCTAGATCAACTGTCCTGTACCTGGTTGGATAGACTCTTCTGGAATCAGTCCGTTACTTGTTCAGCTGGCCTCAGTCAGAGGCACAAAGCAGCTGGGCCTGGCTTTTGTAGCCTGAAGCACAGGGCTCACGCCTGTTGGACCAAGTGATTCAGCAATGCAGCCCTTGTGTCTACTTACAGCCCAGC
The DNA here is from genome assembly GCF_028583425.1 of Eublepharis macularius. NCBI lineage: Eukaryota > Metazoa > Chordata > Lepidosauria > Squamata > Eublepharidae > Eublepharis > Eublepharis macularius. The sequence continues at coordinate 152,130,060 of NC_072791.1, read as the reverse complement.
TGAGTTTACATAGGTAGCCCTCCTGCCTGGCATTTTACTTTGCTGGGCTCTTCTTCAGTCTAGGAACATGTAATGTAATAATAAACAATATGCAGAAAATCTTTCCTCAACTGAGTAACTACAATAAGCATCCACAAGCCTGGGATGAGGAGTTAGGACTTAGTGGTTTGATAATTTGGCACTTCTCATTTTAGAAATCACCCTCTGAGGCAATGCCAGGCCCATCTCCAAGCCATTGTTGTACAGTCCTCCAGCTTTTTATGCCATGTTTATACCGCAGCAGTGTTGTCATCTATCTGCCTACAATATTTTCCCACCCTTTCCCCAAGGAACTCAGGAATCAGGATTGAATATCTGATTCTCCTCTCCTCCGTTTATCTTCACAATTACCCTGTGAGGTAGATTAGCTGGAGTGTAAGTGCCCTGAGGTCATAAAGTGAACATCATGTCTGAATGGAGTTTTGACTCCAGGAAGTCCGGGCTGACCACTTTATACTTAAAAGTATCAAATATTTGTGGGGTGTATATATCGGGTTGTGCATTCTACAGATTTCTCTATTGGTTATTATTCAGTTTAGAACGTAAAATGCTAAGCTTCTTGCAGCTTCCTTTTCTGAACGAAGCAATTCATAGTAGCAGAGTAAACTTGGGGAGATATTGGAAACTAGGGGTGGGGTGGGGAGATTCAGGAGATTCAGGATTAGAAGGGTCTTAAACAAGATTTTTATAAACTGGAAGTCATAGTTTGGGCTTTCTGAGTTCTGCAGAACAGCCTGTATTACGATGGTTGTTGTGGATTTTCCGGGCTGTATAGCCGTGGTCTTGGCATTGTAGTTCCTGATGTTTCGCCAGCAGCTGTGGCTGGCATCTTCAGAGGTGTAGCTACACCTCTGAAGTGTCACTGAGAGATCCCTGTCTTTTGGTGCTACACCTCTGAAGATGCCAGTCACAGCTGCTGGCGAAACATCAGGAACTACAATGCCAAGACCACGGCTGTACAGCCCGGAAAACCCACAACAACCATCGTTCTCCGGCCGTGAAAGCCTTCGACAATACAGCCTGTATTACGGCCAATAGTTCTAGTCTCCCTGATCACAAATAACTGCCCCTTTCCTTCTTCCATTCCATTTAGTGCAATTGTTGATTTTTTTTAAACTTTAGATTACATTTTTTTTGAAAACATTAATATTGAATACATTTTTGCAAAGTAGAATAACTGTAGATTAATCTACTTCTTTCTGTAACTCTTATTTAAGCACAGTAATTGATTTTTCAGAATTTGGGGTGAGTGTTTTTGGCATAGCACTCGGAGAACACTTTTGTGACTGGCCTAAATTTTTGCCATCCTTTTGCAGGGAGCCCCCCTGTTGGAAAGATTGTCATGACTGCAGCAGCCAAACACCTGACACCAGTGACTCTGGAGCTGGGAGGCCAAAATCCTTGCTATGTTGATTGCTGCTGCAATTTCCAGAATGCAGCCAACCGAATAGTATGGGCAAAGTTCTTCAATTGTGGCCAGACTTGCCTTGCTCCTGACTATGTGATCTGCACCATTGAAACGCAAGAGAGGCTAATGCCCTGCCTGCGTCAAGCTATCCGTGAGTTTTATGGCTGCAACCCTCAAGACTCACCTGACTATGGCCGCATGATCAACGATAAGCATTTCCAACGTGTCAGTGCACATCTGGAGTCTGGCCGAATAACCATTGGAGGAGAAACGGATGAACATGACCGTTACATTGGTGAGCAAGTGAGCTAGGGTTGCCAGCTCTGTCATGGGGAATTCTTGGAGATTTGAGTTTGGTGCTATGATGGACCCCCCTTCACTCATACATTGTGAGGCAAATTTTCCCTTCAAAATTCAGTTTCCCTGCATCGACTGAGCAGCCCCAAGTAGAATGTTATTATTTGAATTTTGAAAGTCGATTTGTCCAACCCTGACAGGCAGATATAATTATGGTTTTTAACTCAGTCCAGGAACTTGAGGGGGAAAAGCTGGAGCCCTCTTTTTTTGTTGGAAATTACACTGGAAAAGAAATAAAAACTTTATTTAACAGACAGTATACTCTATATACTTACTTGAGTAAGTATAGTCAGTGGTTTAAAGCACTGAGGAAAAACTTGGTTGGTATTACAGAATATACGTTGAGAAACAGACAAAATAGTGTCCTTGAAGCTTAGTTTCTTATAATCTTGGTTCTTAAAAATGAGAGGAGTGTTACTTAGTAATTTATTTACAGCAACAATATTTCTTCACTAAGTTTCCTATAATAAATTTCTTGGTTTTAGTCTAAAACTATTTTTCCTTCACAACAGACCCAGGGTCCTCCTCAGAGTCAACCAACCTTTAGACACTAGACAGGAATTAATCTTCTTCTCCTCGGAAGATATAACCCTCCTCCTTTTGGCTTGAAAGGGAGTCTCAACTCATTCCCAATCAGTCCTGCCAAAATATGCTCCCAGTTCTCTCATGTCTATGTAAAATGGGCTTTGGCTAACCATTATACTTTGAATTCCTAAATAGAAATCTTCCTCAGGACGGTACTGTTATTAATTAAGGCAAAAGATTTCTCTTTCCTCACTCAAGATGGGAAACTGTCTGACCTTCCCTGAGCAATCCTGAACAATCCTGTCAGAAAACAGCTGACTGTCTCCAGCCTGCTTCTAACGGACAAATCAGAGAGGAAGGAGTAGCCTCTATCTCAAGCTTTATATTCCAGGTTATAGTTAACTCCTTCCCTCCAAGCCCTCTGATGGTGCTGTACTAAGGAGCATTCCATCACAGGTGCCTATGGAGGACAGAATTTGAGGAATTGAGAAAATTCAGTGGGTATGTGATGCCATAGAGTCCACCTTCTAAAACTGTCATTTCCTCTAAGGGAGATAATATCTTCCATCTGACAGTTGAAATTCTGGGAGCATTCCATGGCCTACCTGAATGTTGGCAACACTAAAGTGGGCTGCAATTGGGGAGCTGGAGTGAGGGTTAGATAGGGAATCCTTCCCCCAGTTGATGGTGTGTAGATGGCTTGCTATGAAGTACCTTTCCATATGTGAATGAAAATTTGAATACAACAGCAGATCAAGCCCTGCATGGGGAGGGGACTTGTCGATTGGAAAAAGCAGTTTGAAGAGTGTGGTTGAGGGGCAGGGCATGGCAGCAGTATGTAAACACAACTTGTTTTGGTGCGCTCTCCTTTCCACAGCTCCTACAGTGATAGCTGATGTGAAGGAATGGGAGCCAATCATGCAACAGGAAGTCTTTGGGCCTATCTTGCCCATTTTCACTGTGAGAGACTTGGAGGAAGCCATACAATATATCAATAGCAAGGAACGGCCACTGGCTGTCTATGCCTTCTCTTGTGACAACAAGGTATGTTTCGTTCTTATAGCTGAGGCCAAGAATAGCTAATGATATTAAATACCATACATTTAAACTTGCTTCTTTTATTTAACCTAACACCACTTTCAAAATATACTTAGGCTAGGTTTGTGCTAAACCATCATATGAAGGGAATTCTGGAAATACTGAACAGTTACTGAGAATGTTTTAGTGCTTGCCCTCAGTGTTTAAATAGTGCACGAATGAAACTAGGGATTGTGGTAAAACATTGAGAAGGAGGTGTACTGCTCTTGCTTCTCATGTAGCATGTTGTGTGTATGCGTGCACACATGTGAAAGATTTGCAACACCTTCCCAAGAATGTTTCCTCAGGTTTTCTTCTTACTGAGGTTTAGGAGTCTTACTTGCAGGCTGAGAGAAGAGCAGGAAGCTGCATCCAGACTATAAAGGTAGAGGATGTTATAATAATTCACATCTCAGCACTTGGCTCAGTCTTTTTGCCTGTTCACTGCTGGGTTCGGTGCTTGAGCCAAGCCATTGAAAAGTGGGAGAATCTTTACTAGTTTGGACTCCTTCTGTCTTGCAAACCTTGCCACCACCAGATAATCAATTGTTATGGATTTTCCCAGTACAAAGATTGGGAGAGATGGTCTTTGACCCATCTCGTTTGTGAGTGTGTGAGAGAGGGGTATAAAACTCTCCTTTCCTGGCAGTCTTGTATGCAGCCTTTAGGCATAGTGGGCAGTAGTCTTCAATACAAGAGTCAGTCACTTTGGGTTGCTAAAGGATTTTTGTTCCACTAAACCTCTATTTACCCAAGAAGCACAGATAGTTAGGAGCTACCTTACAGCAAAAGGGAAATATAGGAGGATCCACTAGAGAAACAAATATAAAAAGCTAGAGTTAACTTACAGTCTGTTGCACATTCCCCAGTTCTCCTTGTCAGCCTTGGGGGCGGGGGGGGGGGAGATGACAGCCAGCTCCTCCACACCACTAGGTCCCTTTCCACAAGTATTCCAAGACTAGATAAAAGGCACATGGTATCATGTCTCTTTTGCCTTGTTGTGGACTGGGACTTTCACCCTGTTAGAACCAATGACAACTCTGGATCTTACTCTCCAGTTCCCACTGCAAAACCATTCACCAATAATATTCCCAATTAGAGATCAGAAGCTTGCTGGCCTCATCCCCACCCAACCTCCAATTGGTGTTGGAATACTTTTGAATCTCAGTGCTCACAAAGTGAGAGCAGTATCTCCCATCAAGAAAAGGAGACAGCTAGCAGATGTTTCTCTGCCCCTGGCCTCGCTTTCTGAAATCATGCATCATGCTAAACCTGCCACTCTGCTCCATAGAATGCAGTTGAGGATCTGGTTACCCATTCCAGCAAATAAATCTCTATTACTTTAGAATCCTTAACAGGTGACACCAAACCTGTCTTACCACCAGGTTTAACATGAGAGAATTTCCCCTGAACATTAGGCTATGAGTGGCGATGCTGTACTGGATGAGAGTGGGAATACAAGTCTGCTAAGGGCATTATCTTTATTTGCCAAAAGTCCAGCTATGTGCAGAACTAGCCCAATTAATGAGTCCTGTACCTAGAGATGCTCAACTGAACCTCATTTCATGTGCCCCCCCCCAACTTCCCATGCACCCACTCACACAGTCACACTTCAATTTGTCCTGCATGAGTACATTCACACATTTGATATCAGTTCTTTGTCAACTGCTAAAAGTATCCCAGGCTGTTTAAAACCGACAAATTTCCAGTTTCCCCCACCTCCCAAATCCATTCATTGAAATGAAGATCTTGCAAACTGGCAAGTCAGAGGCACCTAAAGTACTTGTTCTACAATGTCCATCCCTGAGAGTTCTCGCTGCAAAAACAGAGCTGAATTGGAGCTCTGCCTTACCAACTCACAAATACAATCACACAAAGGGAGCTCCTGTGAAAGTGGCATGCATGTGTTAAGTTGCCAGTGGATGGTGGCAATACGGAGAAGGACAATGAGAGGAGGATGTGGTGCAAGGAAAAGGAAGTCCCTAAGCATACAATCTGCTTTTCAAAGGATAGGGACAGCATAACAGTCTTCTTATGAAAACAACGTATTGGGAAGCTTACGTTAGGATTACTTTAGGAGATTACTGTAGGAGAGCCAGAAATCTCTGTTTCTGTTATGCTTGTGTCAGACAACAGGAAGCATTTTGCCTCCCTGAACTGATAAGCTAATTAAATTAAAAACAAAAATAAAATTAAGTGTTAATTTGATTCTAACCCAAGCTTTACTTGCATTTGATATTTTATTGTAAATAAAAATTTGACCTAATTTTACCATTGCACTATTGCTTGATTCTACTTTGGAAAAGTGAGGTGTGCTCAGAGGTATAATACACAGTAGGTGGGTATCATACAGACAGAGTTCCCAGAGTTTTGTGTGTTAAGGATGTGTGCCTTCATTTTGGAAGACCACATCTCTGTAGAGCTTTGCAGAATAGAATTCACAGCATCCACCTACCTTGAGGAAAATTCTAACCAGTGTCTCTTATTGGTTTCCCTACCATGTGATAGTTTCTAAACTCTGAAGGACCAGAAATGCAATTACTAATAGTGTTCTCTTTTTCTTTCCTTAGGTTGTGAATCGGGTATTGGATTGCACCAGCAGTGGTGGCTTCTGTGGCAATGACTGCTTGATGCACGTAACACTGGTTTCTCTACCATTTGGTGGAATTGGTATGACTCTGTCTCTATGCTGTCTCTATCTCCTAGCGCTGCACTCATCCTCCCTCCTAGTCTGGCACTGCCTCCATTTTCATAGGCACCATGTAAAGCTGCAGCAGAAGTTCCTTTAAAAATTGTCTTTAGGACAAGAAGGGGCAAAGCTCTGGACTTAGGCAATTTCTACATGGGTTACCTGTCCTGGGTTCAATGCTATTGAGAAGCAGGTTTTCTTCCTGTTTCCCCACAGCATCATGGCACATTCATGCACCTGTAGGCTTTATCTGGCTTTTCTCTGATCTTTCAGAAATCTGCTTTCTATGAAGCTTTGAGAAAGAAAGTAAAACCTAGAGGACTGGTGTGGTGGGAACATTTGGATATCCCCACCTACATTGCAGCCATTTTCCCCAACCCCATCCCCATAGTGGCTGAATGTCATTATAACAATATAATGTTATATCAATATGTGTATCAGACTGAGGGGAAAGTTTGGTGTAGTGTTTAAGAGCGTGGGATTCTAATCTGGAGAACCAGGTTTGATTCCTCACTCCTCCACTTGAAGCCAGCTGGGTGACCTTGGGTCAGTCACAGTTTCTAGCTCTCTCAGCCCCACCCACCTCACAGAGTGTTTTCTTGTGGAGATAATAATAATGTACTTTGTAAACCACTCTGAGTGGGTGTTAAGTCATCCTGAAGGGCGGTATATAAATCAAATGTTGTTGTTGTTATATTTTTACAATGAAAGGCGCTAGAAGCTTTTAAAAAATGAATCCAATATTCAGAGAACCCAATATATTGTTATACACACACACACATAGACAAAATGATATTCAACTTCTATTTTAAAAAGGTTGAAAAGGGCCCAGTGGCTAGGGGGAGGGCCACTGCAGGGACTAGGGCAGGGAAATTGTGGGGAAACCTGCCATATGGAAGCCCTATTGTTGCTGTGCTGTATTGGCAACCACAACAGCAACAGGGTAACCACAGAAGCTTCTTCTAATGTGGAAACCACCCTAATATATTCCTGAACTGCTCCTGGCACATTTGCAGTCCTGATGCACAAAGTGCAATTTAAGATTTAGATCCAAGTAAGTAAGACATAATTAAGCCAAAGCTTTCATGTTAAGCAGCAGATTACTTGCTAGGAATGCTTACTCATGATTCTGGCAGCCGGTTGCTTGAAACATTCAACTTGGAACCTTTCTGAAGCAGATGAAAGTAAACAGCAGTCTGCCGGCCTAGACAGTTTCACTGTTAAGGAGAGAAATCTACTAACAGGAGTAAACCAGATATGTTGGCGAGTCTGCAGTTGGGAGAGAGAATTTTACCCTTGGCAGTGGACTAGCATCCTTCCTCCCTGAGCAGATCCACTGGTGTGAAAGAGCCAACTTGCCACTGGAAATGTCATAGCAACCAAAGAAGAAGATCTACTATTCATGTCATAGATAGTAATAGGATTCTGAGGCTTTTCTGCACATTATATTTTTGTAATGTTTATTCTAAAGCAGCCCTTTTGGGAGGCAGCAAGAAATTTAGACTTGAATGAAATCTGTCAAATCATAAAGCTCACTCCTTTTAAAAAAATATTTATTCTAGTTACATCATAATAAAGGCATTTTTCACAAAAACAAATTTCAAAATAAAGCTCACTCCTATTTGCCTTCAGTTATTCTTCTTTAGCATGCTTAATAAAATCAAATAAATGTCCAATTGCCTTAAAACAAAACAGCTGAGTTGCCATGACTACTAGAAGATACTATTTCAAAATGCCATGCCACACTTGGTGTGAGAATTAGCTTTTTCAGCGCCTCTAGAACACGATGCCTGTTCAAACATCCAAGCAATATCCCCAATTAACATGGTCTGCATGTGGCTGGAGCAACTTTTTATTAGAGATAAGCTAGGGATAGACTGCTGTTCCCTGGCATGATCTCGCTGATTTATTGCATTTTCTTTAGCCACTGCATTGAGATGTAATGTAAAGTAGAGATAAAATCAAGCTTGAAAACAAAGTGCAATGTAAATGTCAACAGTTTTTTATAAGAACACCTGCAATCCTGCAGAGGTGAAAAAGAATGGGTAGAGAGGCATAGGACTCCTGGGCTGTGTGGCCAACTTGAAAGCTCTGCCATTTTATAAAGTTTAATTTGCATATTTTCTTTGTGACATCTGTTGCAGGACACAGTGGCTTTGGCCATTACCATGGCAAGTATAGCTTTGATACTTTCACTCACGAGCGTGGCTGCCTTTCTCGCTGCATGGGGTTAGAAGCAATCAATACCATACGTTACCCTCCCTACAACCAACGCAAGCTGGATCTGCTGGTCTCCACTACAGAAGTGAAGCGCAGGGGCTTTTGCACGCTGCTGTGAACTCACTGAACAGCAGAGGCCTTATGTCCCCAGAGGCTGCTGCAAGGAGCTGAGCTGTTGGAAAGGAGGGTTCCTGTCTGCTGTCTCTAGAATGTGGTTCTATCTTCTAAAAAGGCCTCTGCCGAGGCTCTGTCTTGTGAAGAAATTTTACCATTTGTCATGGCTCCTGATCAAACACCTTACCTCTCACTTTGCACCCATTTTAGTCCCAAGTGTGTAGGTCCAATGCACAGAGGTTCAATACGTTGGATGGGAGAGGACAATTTGTGTTGCCCCTGCTTTTCTTTGCTAGTTGCTGGGAAGGGGAAGAAATGGCAAGGGACAAGTAAGTCTGTCCTGATGTGTTTGTACAATGCACCTTCCATTCCGCTGAATTTTCTCCATGTAGGACCAACAAGTAGCATTATGGGCAAAATGTTGATTTAACATAGTAGTTGAATTTCCCTTTGAATGATTATATATTAAAAAATACTTATTGGTCTAGTTCCTTTTCAAGAGGACAGTTCCACCTGTACAGAGAAATAGTCACATATACATAGATGTAACCATTTTGGTACAGAAAAAGCAGACGATGAGTACTGACAAGTCTCTACAGAATGGTAAGAGAATGTATGGGAAATGAATGTGTAAAGGCTAACAATGCAAATAGTCCTGTTTGTATATTTTCCATTCAGCTATGCTTCCTTTCACAGACATAACTTTTCTGGTAGGCCACAATTCTTCCACTAGCACTTTCTGCACAGTAATCATAACCTGAACACAGATTTCTCCTCTCTTCAATAACTGCAGTTTGCACCTAAAGATGGTAACTCAGAAATAATACCTACTACTTTCTTCCTAGTAACTATACTTAGGCTTTCAGCCATTCTGACATTTATTGCCCAGTTCTGTTTCTATAGTTTGCAAGTGTTTTACTCCTGTAATAAAGCTCTCACATCAAACCTTCAGACTGGTTCCTCTTGACTCTATTTATTACTATTCATTGAATAGTATTTTCAGTGTATATAGTAGGGGCGTGCGTATAAAAATGTTCATTGCGGTTTTGGATCTGGGGCTGTTGAGTGAAACGTTTAACATGATTGGGTGGGGCGTTGCTGAGTTGGGGGTCAATATTCATTCATTTTTTTTCCTATTCTCATGATTTTCATGGTCTTTCAATGAGGAAGGGGAAGGGGACTAATTGGATACTCTGGAGCAGCTGTTTTTGCACTTAATGACACCAAAATTGCACAGATCAGTCCTTCCTCTAAGCTAACAAACCTCTATGTTTCAAACAGATTGGACAAGTGGGGGTGATTTTACATACCCCCCCCCCAAAGTAGGACCCTCTCGGCATAGATGCACTAAGTTCTCTCTGCTAATACCTAAAATGGCCATCAAGCAGTGGCCAGCAGGAGACCTCCAGCAGGCCAGCAGCATTTAAAAACGTATTCATTTCATTTTCCTACTCTTACAGTGACTATATATTTTCTTACCTTTCCACTGAAAACTCTGCATTTTCCTTCCTTCCTTCTTGTGGTTTGTTGTTTGTTTCCTTTCAAAAAGAGAGGAAGGCTTCTGTTACAGGACTCTACTTCCAGCCACTATTGCTCTTCCATTATTCCCTATGGGGGACTTGGGAGAGGGGTTGGAGTTGTTGTTTTTCAGCCAAATATCACAAACATTGCGGCAGTGTCTTCTTCCAGTCCTTCAAAGAACCCTTAAGCTTCAAGCAAATTGTGCAAAGTGTTTGAATTCTATGGGCCTCTGAGCAAGCCCCCTCCATAATTGGACTCTCATCATTTCCGATGGGGGGCTTCCAGGGGTGGGAGCTGTTGTTTTTCAACCAAATGTCTCTCTCCAGCCTACAAGGAAGGGAGGAGAGGGAAGGAGAATGTCAGATCTCTGGAGCTTGGGACTGGCTGAGAGTGCTCTTTGCTCCTCCCTTGCAACAATCTGATTGAGAGAAATTCTCCAGGAAATCAGAACAGATTTAAAGTGAAATGTGAACTCATGTTGCATTGCTGGTAAATACCAGAACTTTAAAAAAAATAAACCCACGGATTATTTTCTGGATTTTTTTGTGACTGCCAAGCAGCCAGGCCTAGTGTTTCTGTTCCAGAGAGTCACATAAGACCTGAAATCAGTTATTTTCGTGATTTTTATGGCTTGTGATTTTCATGACACCCTAATATATAGCGCTGTATACAATAATATGAATCTCTGAGCCAACAAGCCTAAAACCTAAATGTAGACATTGGCAGGTGAAGAGAAGGGATGGCTTGGAGATATAAATCAATTCCTCCCCCAAATTCTGAAAACAATTAACTGTAGCTAAATACAAAGGATTTTACTTCCCTAAGTCATTGACAGTTGGTGGATGGTGCAACTACAGCTCTTGAAGTATCTGGTTTACAGAGATCAGTCTTGGAATTTAATGTTTGTGTGTCCTGTTTGTGATTACTTGACTCATCAGGCCTTCATTCATTCCTTGACTCATCATGCATATATGATACTTCCTGTCTAATCCAAAGTGTTTCTGTGTTACATCAGTTACATAATATTTATTTAGTGGCAGTGGTATAGGTTTGCTTGTCAGGAAAGGGCCATAAAAATGAACATCTAATTATCAAGCCTACTATCAACATAAATATGTAAGTGCTACAGAGAAACTATAAATGGTTGCTATGACACTCACTCTAGTGTATACAACAAGGATCAGGGATATCTAAGTTTAAATTCCCCCCTCTGCTCTTTGGAAGAACTTGGGTCAGTCACTCTGTCTCTCTCAGAGCGAAACTAGAAGATACATTTAGCCACATGTTCAGACACATGGGAGCTGAAAGGAGCTAAGTTTCCAAGCTTTCCAGAGGCCTGATTCAGATTTGGACTGGGGGGAGGGGCATTAGCCACCCCATACAATTTTCCCAACCTCAAATGCTTCCAGGAAGGTTTTATTAGCCCCACTTGAGAGCTGCTTATATAAACAGGTCCCCACAAGTAAGAAGATCCCATGGCTAAATGTATCATCCAGTTTCTTCCTCAGCCACCCTTCCTCAGGGTGGTTGGTAGGATAATATGAGAATGGAAGAACCGTGTATGCTGGCCTGAGCTCCTTGGTGGAAAGACAGGATAAAAACGTATATGATAGGCAGTTTAGGGGTTGGCTTTTCTCTTACAAAGTGGCATGTGATCTTGCTTAGTTCAGTATTGTCAGAGTGGTGTTGAATGAAGCCATCAGGAAGTGATAGCTATTGATAGCAAGCTGTTAAGTAAATATCTATTACATTACACTTTAGATGGATATATAGGCAGCCTAAGAAGCACTTAAAAAGTACTCTTCATTAAAGAAGAAGGACTAGTAATGCCTGACCTGGAATGCTATTACATGGCAGTCTAGTCAGGATTAGAGATAGGCACGAACAGCAATATGAACAAAAAAAAGCCACGGACAGCCCAATCTGCTGTTTGCAAACAGGCTGTTCATGAGGCCCCATTCTAAACGAACAGGTGGTCATTGCAAGCCTCGTTCATTGCTGTTCATCAAGCCAGACAGTCTGGCACCTGCAATCAATTCCCTTGGCAACTTAGGCAGGGATTGTCTGAACTCTGTCTGAAGTGCTGTTGCCCTGGAAACCCCAATCTAAGCCCAATTTAGCTTGATAGGCAGGTCTTCCTTTCAAGTATGGAGCTCCAAATTTGTTACAAGAAAGCAAAGACCATGGGGGAGGGAGGGCTCCCAGCTCTGGCTAGTCTTTGCAGACAGTGGAGAGGGTGAGAGACAGCTTCTGTTGGCATTTTGATAAAGAGACAGGAAGAGTGCTTTGGAGCGTGAATTTTTTTTTGTGTGTGGTGGGATATGGATCTACTCCTTCAGGTTCCAGGGCTGCTGCCAGGCTCTGAGGCCAAGCTATTATTTACTATTGGTACCTTTCCTGCTGCCTGCTCAGGTAAGGTTTCTGGGAGTGGTACGGTAGGGATCTTGACTAAACTTGGATGATGGCTGAAGGAGAGCCTGCTGGCCCCCATGAACATCCATCCGTGAACATGTTCATGAACAGGTCATGCTCGTAAGTGTTCGTGAGTCCCTGTTTGTGGATGGCAACAAACAACGAACATCATGTTTGTTTTTTTCTGTTCGTGCCCATCTCTAGTCAAGATGCTATTACCTGAAAATCCCTGATCCTAGTCTTGTATGCTAGAAAGAATGCCATAGGAACCACTTAGTTTCTCTGTATCAATAACCTGTTAACATTGTTTGTAGACTTGATGGCTAACCCCTGGTTATATGTTCATTTGTCTAGTCTAGTGTGGTTCAGCACCCATTCTGATCAGTGCTAATAGATACCAATTGAGCAGGAAGACTTTGGGCAGGTTGCCTTGGAGTGCTTCACTCTATTTCCCAAAGCAAAAAGTTGATCAGTCTTATATGATAACATTTTTTCAGCAAGGGAATCCAATGGAATGCTCATTAGATTATAGATAAAAAGATAATGGCTGCCAGAAGACTTCATGGTATATGTATAAATACATCGGAACTTGTAAATTCCAGTATTTATTATCTATTATTACAAAAGAGTAATAAATCCAGATTCCTGTCTTTTTTCTTCATGCAAGCTGTGGTTCTGCTTATGGTTTTTTAAAAAATAAAGCTATGTAAGAGTTTGTTCTGCATGTGAATACTGAGGCTTTTTTAGGTTCAATCTTTTATTTATTTAAGCAACAAACAAAAGAATTTTTGGAGAAAATTTTATAAAGTGCACTAAATTGCTCTATACATGCCAGTCAGCAGGAATAATTGTTAATGGGGAGTTGACTAAACCTTGTGGAATACAAAGAGATACAAGACAAGGTTGTCCACTGTCACCCCTTCTGTTTAGATTGGTGTTTGAAGTTTTGAACAGAGATATAAAACAAGATAAGAACTGGAGACCTGAATGTTAAAAAGATCTACAAGTTAAGAGCCTTTGCTGATGACTTGGTGCTAAATTCCTAAAGGGAATTGAAACTCTAATTGCTAAAATTGAAAGAATTTGGTGCATTTGGTATGGGTTTCAAGAAAAAATACCAAAAAAACCTTGAGTATTACTTTGTAAAATATGAATTGTATGTTATTGCAAAACAATTATATTAAGACCTGGAACAAAGTTAAAAGAGATATGTTAAGATGTGACAAAATTCAATTATGACTTTGAACAATGTAAGACTGCATTTGAAACTGTCCTCTGTACAAGTGATGAACATGTTATTTCTAAAATGTATAAACTTTTGTTGAAGTTTGATACAAAAGAAGAACAAGTAAAAGAATGTATGATTAAATGGACAAAAAATTGTGGGCATGATATATTAATGGAACAATGGGAAAATATGTGGTTAAAAGGGTTGAAATTTACATTAAGCTCCAGTCTTAAGGAGAACTTTTACAAGATGATGTATCGTTAGTATATGACTCCTGAAAAACTGACCAGAATGTATGTTGGAAATGTTGGAAACGTGTGCTGGAAATGACCCAAGAAGGGTCATTTTATCATATGTGGTGGACATGTAAGAAAGCAAAAATCTTTTGGTGGCAGATACAATCACTAGTTCAGAAGATTCTGAAGATTAAAATTCAATTGAAACTAGAGACTTTCTTGTCAGGAATGATGGATAGTCAGTTGGAAAGAAGTTTTGGAACTTTAATTTTATAAAGGATTACTGCAGCAAGACTACTGTATGCACAAAACTGGAAAATTCCAATATTGCCTACAAATGGAGGAATGGTTGATAAAGATCTTGGAACTTGCATCAATGGCAAAACTTACTTCACTGATTACAGAGAAGTCAGTTTCTACATTTTTGGTTGAATGGAAACAGTTTATAGACTTTATACACAAAACAGATAATAATGATTTGATGGTATGTGGATTTATGGATTAAGGAATATGAATGTTAGAAAAAAGAGGGCTTTTATTCTTAACACAGAATAAGTGAAAATTTGAAAATGATACATATTTGTCATGGAGAAAATTGGAACCCTGCTTGTAGTCCTTCCCCCACCCCCATTTCCCCCCCTATTTCTTTTTCTTCTTTTTCTTCTCCCTTTCTTTTTTTCTCTTTTATGTTTATATGTATTATTAATTTGGTTTGTTAGATGATTTTGGTTTTTTTCCTTATCTTTTATGTATTGTATTGTTTGTTGTGTGTATTGTTGAAATATGTACCTAAGTGTATTTCTGTCTGATTTTTTTTTGTATATAAGAGTTTGTAGTTAAGTATGGGAGTAATTTGAGTTCTGCTATAATTATACATAGTGTCTATTCCAGTGTGTGCTTAGGCACTTCTTATTTGGGTCACTCTGTTTCCCAGTAAATACAAGCAGGAGTCTTGTAACCTCCTACAGACTAAAGATTTTTCATTCTAGCATAAACCTTTGTAGACTTTAGCCCATTTTGTCAAATTGAATTACATTATGTAATCTGCCTGGGTTCTTAGTAAATAAAAAACCAAATAAATACAGGTAGAGTCCACCCCACCCACACACAAGATTATGAAGAAAATATTTATAACAGCAGGGTCAAAGGGCCATGAAATGCAGGAAGTACATGATGAGACATAATTATGTAAAGTTCAAATGTCATCAAGAAAATGAAAGACCATTCCTAACAGCAGTAATTAGAGATAACATAATTTCTATAGTTTTTCTAAATTGTATTGTATCAAAGGTCTGAATTAATTTTGAAACTGCAGTTTTATATTGGAGTGTCTCTTTGAAGTTCTTTTGCTGGAGAATGACGACTTTTAGATCAGCAACATTGTGTCCTAGGAGACTGAAATGTTCTCTCATTGGTTTCTGAATACTACAGTTTTTAATATCAGAATAATTTATATTTATTCTTTTACACAGTGACTTACTTGCCAGTTTGTCCAATGAAGGGAGCAGAAGAGCATTATTGAGTCATAATGTATATGATAGTATATGGGGCCAGAGATAGCACCTGGAATTGTTGCAAGGTCTGGTATCTGGGTTTGTAGCTATTAGGTCTGTCTGAGGGCCAAGCTACTAGTGACGAATGACACTTGAACAGCAAGTGTATTTCTCCCTGTTCACTTGCCCTCCACTCGATTCACTTGCCGTTCAAGTGTCGTTCATAACTTGTAGCTTGGCTCTGAGAGAAAGGCCTGTTGAGAGAAACAGTGTCCAAGAGGAGCTGTAGATTATTAACAAATCGTTCAAGTAATATGAACTGTTGTCTCTTTTATATACTTTTATTGAGATAGGGCATTTCTGACAGGGCAATTCTAAACAGAGTCACTCTGGTCTAAGCCCATATTGGTTTAGGATTGCACTGTGGGTCATACCTTGGCCGTGTCAATTTGTTCCTTCACTCTGTCGGGTGCTAATGTAATTTGAACAACGTCTGATGTAATTCTTTCATGTCTCAGTCTCTGTCCAGGAACTGGAGTAAATGCTGTTGTTACACAGTGCTTCATTGTAGATGATGGTTTGTGTCATATAGAAATATCTAATATTAACCAGGTTGGAGAAGTTTTGGTATAAGGTAGTTGTATAGTGGTGTCTAGAAAATAGATCTCTTGTGCAGATGTTGGGATGAAAGATCTTGGGTTGATGTTGGGATGAAAGATGATGAAATCATGGTAGAACCTCTTGAGCTCTTGTCTGATGATGAAAATGTCATAAATAAATCTCTACTGGAAAGATTTTTTGTGGATTTGAGCTGAGGAAGTCCATCTTAAAATAATATGTTTGTTTACTGTGGGGCCATGAAGGTACCCAAGGCAGTGACATTAAAATGAATGCTGTTGACAAATATGAAGAAATTATGACAGAGGACAAAGTGACACAGCTTGGTGTCAAAGTGTGCTAGGTATGATTAAAGATGATTGTTTGTAGTCTGTTTGTGGGAGATGTTGGTATAGAGTCTCAGCTTCCATAGTAGCCAGGATGCTATTCTTGGGGAGACTTTCAATGAATTGTAGCTTCTACAGGAAGTCAGTAGCTTCTCATAAAATACTGGAATGATAGTAGTCTAGGGTTTCAGGATAGTCCATATAGCCCGAAACTTCTACCACTTCTATCAGTGCTTGAAAATAGGGCATAATTGGTTGCCCGTTTGTTTCTGGCCTAGGAAAAAGGTTCCCGGCTGTGGTAGACCTAAAGTTTCTAGAGAACATCCCATGATTCAAGTAACATTCAACTATTGGAGAAGGCCCTGGCTCAGTGGTAGAGCACCTACTTGAAATGCAGAAAGTCTCAGGTTCAATCCCTGGCATTTCTAGTTAAAAAGATCAGGTAGCAGATGATGTGAGAAAATCTACCTGAGACCCTGGAGAGTTGCTGCCAGTTATAGTAGACAATACTGATCTGATGGTCTAACTCAATATAAGGCAATGCCATATGTTCAGCATTGCAGAATAGAATGCTTGGAAGACCCCCCCCCGAATTTTGTACCTTTTGTTCAATTCAAACTTTGCTAGAAACAAGTTGTTGGAAGGTACTTCTAACATCTGGCTGGGTGGCTACGTTTTGGCCATGGTAAAGCACTGCTAGCTGATTCACAGGGGTAAGGAGTCCTCAGGGATGGATTGAGGGGGGCATGGGGGTAGTCTGCCCCCGGCACTGCCAAAGAGGGGGCGCTGGGTGCAGCTGCCAGCCGCCGGGAGTGCGCTGGCGGCAGCGTGGGCAGCTGAGCAGCCGCCCGCACCATTCACCTGCCCCGCAGGACAGGGATCGCACGGCAAGCTGGCTGTCCCCTCAGCCGGGCAGGTGAATGGCACGGAGAGCTGGGAGGCTGCCCGTGCCACTTGCCTGCCCTGCTGAGGGGGTGGCCGACTTGCCGCACGCTCCCTGTCCTGCGGGGCAGGCGAATGGTGTGGGTGGCCTCCCAGCCCTCTATGCCATTCGCCTGCCCAGCTGAGGGAGCAGCCAGCTTGCCACATGCTCCCTGTCCTGCTGGGCAAGCGAGTGGCACTGATGGCTGGGAGGCTGGCCATGCCATTCACCTGCCCCGCAGGACAGGGAGCGCACGGCAAGCTGGCCGCCCCCTCAGTGGGGCAGGTGAGTGGCACGGGCAGCCTCCCAGCTGCCGGCGCTGCTGCTGCTCTGCTGGCGGCATGCCCGTCCTGCATGATGATGTCACAAAGTTTAAAATCAACTTAAAATCAGCTTAAAATCAACTATAAAAACAGTGGGAGTGGACTCTCCATACCCCTTGTAAAGGGAGACTGGTGGAAGGCTCAGCAATGATGGGCTAAAATTAGCCTCCACCATATGCCTGGCAGAACATCTCTGTCTTACAGGCCCGCCTAAATGATACAAGATCCTGGCGGGCAGCGCTGGTAGAGCGTGCGCACTGTTCGTGTGCATGAGGACAGCTGGACTTGGGTTGCCCCAGGCACCAAGAACCCTAGATCCGGCCCTGGGAGTTCTCACCTGCTAAATAAGAGGGCCATTATGGAGAAGGAAACAAGGATAAATAAATCTGGAGCTTTTTAGGCTGGCCTTTAAAAGCAAGAGAGAGGCCAATGAGGACTAGCTAGTCTTGATGCTAGGCTTCAGAGGAGGAATAGGGAGAACTTCTGTAACAGATAACTTTCAGTTCCGCCCTTCAGGTGTCACAGCAATCCCTGATTCCCTGAGGTGTCTGTAAATTCCTAGAGTTTCCAGCCAGTGAGAGACCATGAATTCTGTGAGGTGGGTGGAGGTTTTGAGAGGGGTTTAGAAGATGAGGAACTTGGTCAAGTATTCAGTTAGGGTTCAGCCAGACATACAGAGAAGTAGGGGGTTGGATAGGGATAGGACTAGGTATCCTGTTTTAGGCCGATTATTCAGTAGCAACGAGAGATGTTATAGCATAGTGGTTAAGCTATTGAGTGTGAATCAACATTCTGCTGGTTTGAATCCCGCTACTGCCATGAGCTTAGTAAGCCACTCCTCCCAGCCCCAGCTCCCCAGCTGGGAATTCCTAGATGGAGTTCAGAAATATCTTCCATCATGCTACCTGATATGGCATTCCCATTAGATGTAGGGCATGCTTGTTTCCCCTTCCTCAGGTAGATCTTGCGGTACAGTGGGTTAGGAAATAGCCAAGATGACTATAATTGAGGCTCAGGCACTCCATCTGTCTTCATCCCCTTTCCATGGTGGAAAAACGAGGCTGAGCAACATCACTATGTTTGTGAGCTCCCATAGCATAAGCTTGGCTGGGTAGGGGATTAAAAGACATGAGTGACTTACTGTGGATTTTCCCTTATGCTGTAGGTAGTGATCAAACATCAGTTTGGCAGCACAAGTCCACACACTCATCTAGGCTGACACAGCACTAGAAACACACAGTTCATCTTTTAGCTATTCACAGATACCAGGTTTGAATTGATGCTGGAGCATGCTGTCACTCTAGGAAGACAAACACCAGAACTGGTCAACAACTGTGGGGGGCTGAGCTGAAGGTTTGGTGGAGCTTCTGAAAATCAGTGTCTGATGAACAGGCTGGTGAATGGGAGGATATCATCAAATGTCTAAGGGTTGTCAACGGTGGGTTGGGAAATTCCTGGAAATTTAGGGGTGGAGCCTGGGGAGGGCAGGGTTGGGAGAAGGGAGGAGGCTTCAGCAAAGTATAGTTCCATAGAATCCACCCTCCAAAGCTGCTATATTCATATTCTTGAAAGAAAAAGTTTAGTTGACTTTTCCAAACACAACTTACAACTGCATATGTTGGCCATTGTATGTCTCTTTTGGTCCTCTTTTCCGACCATCATTCTCATACTCTCTCTTACAGGAGAGCTTAAAGACAATATGTGCCTGTTCCTCTGAATTAAATGGAACGAGCCTCCCAATTTTACACATACTTACCCAGAAGTACCTCTGGAATCTGCCCCCAAAGCTGTCATACTTTGCCAGTGAAACAGCAATACTCAACATGGCACCCATGGGTGCTGTAGTACCTGCCAATGTGTTTCCAGGTGCCCACTTGCTTTCCTATTTCAAATCCCCTTTCCACATCTTTTCTTTATCTTTTTGCATGTTCTACCTTCCTTCCTTTTCTATTTTCCTCCTTTTCACCGTTCAATCCCTTGTTTCCCTTTCCCACCCAGATGCTGGAGCTCAATGAGGATTTCACCTCCTTGGCTTTATTCTACCAGACAGCAGGTGAAGAGAACAACTCTGATAGTTGCCTTCCTTGGAGGTCCCCCCAGGGGAGGAGCAGGAGGAGGGGGCCACAGCTCACCAGGGGATGAGCCATGCTCACTGGTGGGGAGGCCTCCCGGCTGACTGGCTATGTAGCCAGGGACGTAGCCCAGGTCACCCCGTAGGAGACAGGATGGGAGGGCTGGCAGTGAGCCACAAGCCATAGCCACAAGTTCCCCAGCAGCCCCTCAATACGTGCTTGACACTTGCATAAAAAAGCCAGCAAATCCCTGAATTACTCTGTGGCCACCATTACTGAGACAGCCAGGCCAGCAATGCACTCGTGCCCTCAGGACACATCACAGGGTTATTCTCTTCACCAGTGATAGAGGGAGTCTGGACAGGTGGCTGTCCATTCCCCCATTCTAACCAGGACTGTTGACCCAGGGAGTAGTAAAGAAAAGAAAGAGATGGGAGGCATCTCCCCTCTGGATTGGCCCTTCCACATGGAATGCTGGCCCAGGAAGGAGGGAGCATGTGTGCACTGCTGCAGGCATGCACAAGCTCCCTAGCAATACTCTCAGGGTTAACTTTCTGGATTGGCTGGGTGGTCTAGGAAGGGTTATGTCTACATTAGACCTCATAAGGGAATACTGGGAATAACCTTGGGGGCCCAAGACTGTGCAAAAACTCCCTTTCCTGTCCCACAAGGGGTCTTCCTGCTTACCGATATGCCATCTCAGGTCCACAGTGCCACTGCCTTGTTCCAGTGACTGACAGAATGGGGTTTGGCCAGGCTGGCATGCTTTGTGGAGCCCTAAATAGATAACGGTCACATTCAGCTAATCCTGGAAGATGCAGATGCTCTGGCAGCTGTGCAAGGCTGGACTCACTGCTGACCCAGGAGACAGGCTACCTGGTGTGCAAAGGCCGAGTCCAGCCAGTGGAGGACAAGGTTGGCAACACTGTCCCAGTGGCCTCACCCCAGAGACAAGATGAGCCTGTGGTAGTTTCTGGGACTGGCCAGTTACTACAGGCAGTTTGTCCTGACCCTTGCAACTCTGTCTAGCCCTTTGAGGGACTTGGTTTGCAAAGGATGGCTACCAACGATACAGTGAAACCCAGAGGCAGCAGATGCCTTTGAGGCCTTAAGAGCACCCTGGTACAGGACTCCTCCCTCAGATTCCAGATCCCACTAAACCCTTTGTCCTTCAAATGGATGCCTTTGGGACAGGTTTAAGGGCAGTCCTGTCTCAGGGGCAGGGGGACAAGGAGCACCCCATGCTGTAACTAAGCCAAAAATGAACTGACTGGGAATGATGCTATGTGGTGTGAAGCTCTGGCCATCAAATTAGCAATTGAGATGTTACCTGTGGTGTGTTGCCCTTCACCTTGGTGACTGATCACTTGACCCTCCAATGGCTACAACACAGGAAGGAAACAATGCACTCTTTTGCCACTAGATAGAGGGACTGGACCCCAACTCAGAGAACCAGCAGGAGGGGGGGGGTCTGTAGCTGGGCCAGCATGGGGCAATCTAGTCAAAGACTACTATCAAAGAGGTGGAGATGATGGCACTGACAGAGAGGATGAAGGTGGTGGTGGATGGGGCCTGCCAGATTTGCCAGGTTTGTAACACCATACCAATCATATGCTACCCTAGGGGAGTGACACTTATTTCTGAAAAACTCATAAGGAAGATGCTTGTGGTTGTTATTGTGGTTATGCACAGCAAGTGTTTCAATGTTTTCTAGCCCTACCCAGTCCCTTCAACACAGGATGCTGCAGTTTTAATGAGTGCTATTCAAGAAGATGAAGGTTCTGACTCATTATACATTGAAAGGGGACACCAGCTAGGTAGTCTAAATTATTTTCTGTGTGTGGAGGGTGATGGGCAGGCATGCTTCTTGTGTCATGTGCTGGATTACAACAATTCAAAGTGTGGGATTTCAAGGACACGGCTCATTCCAGCATAATCCCCAGGCATCCATATGCCACTGGGAGCATTTATTCCACAATGTTTCCCTTGTAAGGCTTAGTGGGGAAAATAGTTACATGCTGGAAGAGCAGAAAGACAAGAGAGCAAAGTGGTTTCCAGGCAGAGAACAAGGTCCATGCATGGAAGCGCTAGCATTGTTGTTACCTAGATAGCAATCAGAAATTAAGGAAATCAATCCAGAGACGAGAAGTTTTGCCTTTCTGGCCACTCCTATAAAGCTTTTCCAGTGAAGAACATCTTAGTGTCATCAGAGCGAAGAAGGGATTCCTCTCATATCCTGTAGTCTTCTATGAGTCCCACTGCTCTTTTGGGTTCTGTCCACAGTTCCATAAGCTCAGCCTCCATGTGCCCCTGAGGAGTTATCCCCACCCTCACAGTCATATCCTCTGAATCCTTGTGGTTTTTGCAGAGGCCAGTAAGGGCCCCACCACTCCTTCTGCAGGCCCAATCAGCTCCTAAATGGTTTTCACCAGCAGCCAATCATCTGTGCCAAGGATGAAGTGCAGAGGCAACAAAAAGGTGCCAAGTCTGGCAGCCTTTAAAACAAAAATAAGCCATCCATCTATCAGTTGCACCCAGAGCCAGTCAGACATACGGACGGAGTAGTACGGGCTGTGGAATACACCTGCAGCAATGGAAAGAGGTACCAAACTAGAACATAGGATAGAAGATATCCAGTTTTTTCCTTTTAAGGATGCTTGTTCTAGCCTTTGGTTAGATGAGAAGTAAGGAGAAGGGCAAAGAGGATTGTTTTTTAGGGGAAATACTTTCTATTGGAAAAGAATGGGTATAGTCAGTGGTTGTGGGGATGTTGTGTAGAGTATGAATCAAAGAAAAGCAGTGCATAACCTGTTGGCATTCTTATATTTTATGTGGCAGCTTCCAATCTTACTGAATCTCAGTTCCACTTGTAAAAGGGGAATCCCACACAGCTTTCCCCTAGGAATGTTGTGAGAATGATTGTGACATGGATCCCTTGAGCCTTGAGGATGTTGTTGACCATGTATCTAAAACATACAACAAAGCAAAAAGCAGACAATGCTTTAGTTGTCGTTGCTGGTTAGACAATAATGGTGTGGGATATCTAAGCATTGTCCCCATCAGTTTTGAGGTATCACTGCACAGGGAAAGGACACAGGGAGGTGAAGATGCAAAGGACCCTGCTGGCTGGCTTTGAGATATCAGACATTTTAGCCTTGGCTTTTACGAAGTTGCCTAGGAATCTGAAGGCTTATAGTGCCTGGTGCCCAGCCTATGTGTGAGGGCAGAGATGTGTTTGAAGGAAGAACTTCACTTGTGCAGATGAATTAGTCTATACTACCAGGGAATATTGTTGATCTTGAGATGTTCTCCTCAATGAAAGCGCTTTGTGGATTCACTCACAGGGCTTCTAAGAAGTACAGTCTTAACAATGGCTTCTGTCCAGGTTCTCAGACTATGCAGGAAGTTGATCAGAGGAAAGAATCCACTGTAGAGTTACTGAATGCACCGGGGATTGTGTCCTTTGCCTTTGCTATTTATCCTTTGTAGGGATTTAATTATATTTCTTATCCCTGTTGGATCTGCTAAAAAATCCACAGTTTGATTTAATTTCTCAGAACTATGTCTGAAAAGCATTTGGGATTCACAAGATTTGGGATTCCCAACCTTTATGCCTGTGGCATAAGGACAAAATCAAAGGAGGATCAAAAATTAATTGCTAGTAATATTAGGTGCCCATCAGGGCTCCTCTGTAAAAACGATTAGCAATTTCTCAGGAAAAAGAAGCCTTGGATACTGCACGAGTAATCACCAAGTTTGATCAGTTTTCTCCAAGGATTTGCCATTAAAATTTGGAAAATGAAACTATTAATATATTAAGAAAATGTTAGGAATAATTTTAGGGA
This sequence comes from Eublepharis macularius, assembly GCF_028583425.1. NCBI lineage: Eukaryota > Metazoa > Chordata > Lepidosauria > Squamata > Eublepharidae > Eublepharis > Eublepharis macularius. The sequence continues at coordinate 152,106,635 of NC_072791.1, read as the reverse complement.
TGTGGTCTGCTTATTTTAAATTAATTCAAAAAGTGACCCTTGACAGAAGCTGTACACTAAAGCTATACACTGTAGCTGCTGAAGCAAATCTGGCTCCCCAGTAATGCCGTTTGCCCAACTCATAAGGAAAAGAGGGGAATGATAGATCTTTGGTGACTGTGGAAGTGGGCAGCAGGCCACTCTGGAGAATAGAATGTGGCTTTGACCCTCCACCTCCCAAGTCCCTTTTCCCACTGGCCCTTCAGTCAAAAAAACAACAACCCCATTTTAAGGTAAAGAAGATTTTAAAAATTTATTTAAAGTATTTATATCCCATCTTATTTCTTTGGGCTCAAGGTGGCTAACATTGCAACTGCGTGCTGCAGGACACAAGTAATAAAATTTGATTAATGAGTAAAAATAATGTATAGATAAATCTGCTGAAAAGGTGCACCTTCCTCCAAAGGCCCTCTGAAATAGAGCGGTCTTGTACGCCTTCCTAAATGCAACCAGAGGAGGTCTGATCCGTATCCACTCTGGTAGTCCATTACACTGAAAGCATGCGACCTAGCTGTACTTTTTTTGTAAAACATACAAGTATGCTCGACATTTTGTATGAAATTAAAATGCATGTACATATATAAGGCTCTAATTGTCTCTTTATATGACGTTTGAACAATATGTGACTTTGTGATGGAGGAAATTTCAGACCGCTTTGCCCAATTAGAATCTCCAAATTATAAATCCCACCTATTGGAACAATGGTTCCCAGTTCTAGAATTCCTTACAAGTAATGATGCTATGGTGCAATCAACTACAAAAATGGAGTACTACAAAATGTTGGCTTATCTATGATTAAAATGTAAAGGAAAAAGTGCTTTTCTCTTGAATCAGTACAATAGAATACAAGGCGCATAGTAGTAAGTGTAATATAAATTACAAGGTATGTCTACTACTGATTGTTTAATATTAATAATTACCAATTTTTAAGATTTTAGAATTTAATGGTTAATAATGTTTGTAACATTTGAAAAGTTATTGAAAAAATGTAAAGAAAAATATATGAGACGGACCTAGGCACTGCTTTCATATACTCTGGTGGGAAATATGTGCCTTTTGCATCTGATGGGTTTTTTTCTAGCTGGCGAGACTGTGGAAAGTGTTACCTCATGGCATCTGGATTTCAGACAGCTGCAGAAGGAAGATCCAAATGCAAGTGAAAACAAGCAGAAGAATGTCAGTGGAAGACAATCGAGTGTCAGAGAAAAAGCCAAGCTCTTTGAACTTTCCTCCCAACATGACACCGGTTCTTCCGGCACAAGTTCTGCAGGACAACAGAATCCAAGGCAACACCACAAATCTGAGGAAGCTTCTCACCAAAGAGGAGACAGGCAGAACATTAGTTCTGCGGGACAACAGCATGGAAGACACCGAGACAGACATCAGGAACTTCCTCAGGCATCTGAGCACCAGCCGGACTCTGCTTCAGATGGGTAAGGAACAGGTAGTCAGGCTGAAAAAGTTGGGCAGGACACTAAATACATGATTCTGTTCAGCTTAGGGAATGCGCAGTGTACATATTGCTGACATCGGGAAGAGCTTTTGAGTGGAGAGGACTGGTTTAAACGTAAACACCCAGCCTTAATTGTAGCAATTGCTTCACTCCATAAAGAGACTATAGAGTGTGTTGGTCAGGGGGGTAGGTCAAGTCTGCTGCCGCTCTCCTTCCTTTATTAGTAACCTGCAACTGTTAGAATCAAGTCCATTCTACCACCTCAGATCTCTGCCACCTCATTGCCTTGCATATGTGAACCAGGACCAAGAAGTTAAATCTTAACATCAGTTGTGTGGCTAGATTTTCAGGCAAAGCCAGTTCAGAAAAAAAGGGAGGAGAGTCTCTAAGAAGGCGGCATGAGTTTAAAAATGTATGTTTGAAAACCATATAGGATTAATTTTGTTCAGCAGCACCTGTTACTCATTGAAATTTCAAATTTGCAGTTGCCTAAACTTTCTGTTGCAGAGTTTCCACCATATTTTGTCCTTAGGATTGTTCTTTTGCCCAATTGTCTTCTTTGCTTTCCAAACCAACTTCCTCCAGTCCTATCCACAAAGAATGTTGCATCACACTTCTATGGTGCTTTTACTTTCCTCCTGTTGAGAAATAAGGCGGCACCTAATTTCATATATTATTTTGTCAGAAAAAAAATAATTAGGGAGAGAAATAATTCATTTTTCAAGTATCTTCATGGATTACTTAGCACAAAGTGCATGTCTCTTCCTTAATATACTTTAGTTCCCTCTTACCTCGACTTATTTACATTTGGGATTTTACTTGTATTTTTCATACATGCTCATGTGCTTCAGAGCATAAAGCAGAGAGTGCCTGATGGCTTGGAAACTTTAATTCTCACAAAGGTTTGGGATCACTGACTCCCTTACTTGTTGAGTCATCCTTAATTGTCCACTCTTCACTGTGGCTGGGGTAGCCTGCATAACAGTTTGCCTCAGGAACAGAGCACTAATCATATAACTTGTTGCTAATGTTGATTTTTACTTCCAAATAAGTTCGATAGTGGTATTCATTTACACATTTGTTGCTGCTTTATTGTTATTATTATTATCAGCTGAGTTTGTGGGCATCCTGTCCTATAAGAGAGGGTGTTGACAAAGCAATCCACAGGATCCTTTGAAATCCTTTGATGATGCTTCTTCTCCAGCTCGAACCCTTACGCTGCCCTGGTAGATCGCATGAGAGCTACTTGGCTAACTGGGAAGACACGCCCTATGGCATATCGGAGGACCCAGCTGGAGGCACTGGGCTGTTTTCTGGAGGAGAATAGGTGCGAAATCCTGCAAGCCGTGAATGCAGACATGCGCAGGGTGAGTGTAGTTCTGGCTCATCTTCAGTACTCCTGGAACCAGAACCAGTTGCATTTTTATGTGGTATGTAATCACAGTGTGTCTAAAACTAATATCCCTTTGCTTTCCCAACAGCCAGCCTTTGAAGGAGCACTGGCTGAAATTTCTCTTGTTAGGAGTGAAGTGAACAATGCACTTAACAACCTGAGGTGCTGGATGAAGGATGAGTGTGTGGGCAAGAATTTGGTAAGAGGGTCAAGCATAGAGAGAAGGAAATGTGAATTTGTATGGAAAAGTGTTTCTATGATTGATTGAGAGGCTAATGAGGCTGAAATTGATCTCAAATCTATCCCTTTTCAAACATGTTGCAAAGATTTTCAGTCTGAGCTACTGAGTTGCAGCCTACATAAACCTATTTCCATAGTGTTCTCTTCATCCATTTTAACATATTATATTGAAAGAGTCTGTTTAAACACATACAAAGCCTGTTCTGAATAGCCCAGGCATGTTTGGAAGCTAAGCAGGGTCAGCCTTGGTTAGTAATTGGATGGGAGACCTCCAAGGAAGACCAAGGTTGCTATGCAGAGGTAGGAAATGGCAAACCATTTCTATTAGTTTCTTGCCTTGAAAACCCCAGTAGGGGCTACCATACGTTGGCTATGACTTTATTGCACTTTCCTTCACCACCAAACAAAAACATGTTAGAAATACTTTTAGGGAAGAGGAATGTTCCCTAGGTTTGCAATATGTATGAAAACATCCTTAAGCTTTTCATGTGCATATTGTTTTAGGAAAATTGTTTTCTACTTTTCCAAATCCTAATTGGATGAAGCACTTTTTCCTTTAGATCTGCTGATATACACACTGGTAGCCTTTGGCACTTAAAGAAGGCTCTAAATTGTTTCAGCAAACAATATCAAAAAATATAAAGCTCAGCAAGTGGAATACTCATGCCATAAAACACCTCTTCATCTCCAATAATCGTTAGACCAAGCAGAACCTTTTGTAAAACAGAAAAAAGAGAAGGTGATACAGATCTATCATTTTAACTAGCAAGGCAGGAAATTATCATGTGGAAAGCATTCCCCAAGAGGCTGGACACGGAAGCCAAACAAAATCTTTCATGTTGCCAACTTTACTCTTTTTCACGGCCTCACTTGATTCATTGACTATTCTTGTCTTCACCTCCTCATAGGCCACCAAGCTTGACAGTGCCTTCATCCGCAAGGACCCCTATGGTGTCGTGCTCATCATTGCACCCTTTAATTTCCCCATTCACCTCGTCTTGATCCCTCTGGTGGGGGCCATTGCAGCTGGTGAGTGAGAAGCTCTCAGAAGTCTGTCCATTTCTTCACACAGGTTATCCCCACAACTCTGATCCATTCAGCTGGTCTCTTCTCAGGGATTCCTCTGGCTGGATCCGAGTGTGTGATGGTTTCTACCTTGCTACCATAGTTATGTGTCCTTTCCTCCACCAGGGAATTGTGTGATTGTGAAACCTTCAGAGCTAAGCAGATGCAGTGAAAAGCTCATGGCTGAAGTGCTGCCTACCTACCTTGACCCAGTGAGTTTCTTAGACCCAATTCTCCCTTTTTCCCTCATGAAAACATAATTTTCATACACATACATGACCCAGTTATCTGTTGTGATACTACAGAAAATATTCAACACGGATCCCACCTCACAGCAGGGTGATATTGGGGGAGACTGTCTCACAGTATTCTAAGTGCATGTATATGACGACAGCAAATTTCAATGGGTGTGCAAACAACAGCCATCACTGCAAATTCATTATTCACTTTAACTGCTGTTTTGCATTGTAACTTATGGGAGATATGTAGAAGCAAGGATTAGTGGGTATTCCAGATTTATTTGGAAGAGAAAGGTATGTTCTTATGTATATGGCACCAGAACATATGTATTTGTATGGGAGAGGTAGAGTTCCCTATAAGACGATGCACTTCCCTTTTCCTTTGGATAACATTACTGTATTCTATTTCTTTTTAAAATTCTAAGATGATTTATAATAATAATATAATGATAATATATAGGGGCAGATGACTGAGATACCATTTTTAAAAATGAAAATCTGATTAGGAAGAAGAAATCTAAAATGGAAAAGCAGCGGGGAATGGAGGCGATAATACATGAATCTTCTGTCTTATTTTATAGGAAACCTTTGCAGTGGTGACAGGTGGCCATGAACCAACTACCAGATTACTGGAGAACAAGTTTGATTTCATCTTATTTACAGGTGACTTCTTTTAATTTCCAGAGAGTTAATTTTCTTCATGCGAGATGAGCACAAGAGCCTTGTGAGATGAGCACAAGAGAAAGATAGCAGCACTCATGGTATCATAGGAAGGTGACATCTCATAGTTGCTATCAGATGTCATATAATAGCTATTTATGAAAATGACCCGATGACAATCCCCATGCCCTGCAAACCTTAATTTGAACCAGAAGCTTCCTGTCTATGGGATTTTGTTTTCCTGAGCTTTTCTTCAGCCTAAGAACATATGATATTATGTGCAGAAAGATTTTTTTCTAAACTGATCAACTATAATGAGCTCTCACATATCGAGGGCGTCTAGGCTTCACAATTTTATAATCTAGTAATTTTCAGTTTAGAAATCATTTTAGACATGTGAGGACTCCAGGCATGGAGGGCCAGTTAAACTCATCAGTCATTGGAGCCAAATGGGTTCCAGGATGCCCTTGTGGACTTCTGCACCACATGCTGGTACTTGCAGTGAGTCCTGAGTTAGCCTCTGAAATACACAGGGGCAGTCGATACAGCCCCTCTCTCTTCTTGAATAGAGCCTGCTTAGCAGCTTAGTTTTCTAAGGAGCTAGAAGCTATGAAAAGACAGGGACAACATCTGGACCAATGGTGGAAGAAGTATCAATGCAAATACAGGCTCATGTTACACTATACTCTGCAGTGTGACTATGGTGAGTAAAGAGTTCACCACCATGTCATAATGGTCTGTTGATAAAACTACCCATATTCCTTCTGATCTTGACACCACAATAAATACAGTACAAATTCTATATGTTATGAAGACATCCGATTGTAACAGTTGCTTTTATGTGTTTCAGTTGCAGTAACCTAAAGATAAGAAGGTGGTTTGCAGGACCATCCTTTTAAAAAAAGAAACCCTCTTACATTTCCTTTCTGGGATAGGTATTAGAATGAATGGTGGTCACTCAGTCCAGGCACTCTTGGATAACACTGATTATCTGGATCCATTAAAATCATGATTCAGACATATAGAAACTGCACTTGTTGATTACTTAGGTCCATTTTGCACTTATGGTTTAAACTGCCATTTATGAGCATTTGCTGTGATCGCAATGGCTTCAGCAATGGCTTCGGCATGGCACCCCCATGTCCCACACTGTCCAAGGCAGTTTTGATTTGGCGTCTTGTTTTTCATTTAGGGATCATGTAACAGTATTGTACAGATCTTTATGATCAAATCTTATTATTCACTCTAAGACATCCTGAAAATTCCATAGCCTTTTTCCGCTTTAAATTTCATGACATGAGATTAAAACTTAGAAATACTTTGACATTTTGGGGAAATGTTAATTATTTATTATTAGTGTTTATAAATCAGCAATAACTATAAATTATTATCTATATAATGCATCCACCTGGACTGAATTGAGACCTAGGCTTCCTTTCTCAATACCAATGCTGATTTCTCCACACCCACTACCCCTCTGCTTACCCCACCTTATCAAATCATGCCTGCTATAGTAATTCACTGGCTATTATCATTTGGCTTCTGTAATCACTCCACTCTCCAAGATATAAGGCCAGATTGACTCATATTCTAGCTGTATCTGAAGAAGTGAGTGGTGTCTCACAAAAGCTCATACCCTACCACAAACTTTGTTAGTCTTATAGGTGCTGCTGGACTCTTGCTCCTACAGACAGACTAACACAGCTACCCATCTTGATCTATCTATATAGTGTTTTAGTTTAAGATTCAGACTGTTTGAACAATGATAAATATATCATTGTATGGATATGTTGTATGGATCTACAGGAGACTGAAAAAAATTAGTTTAATTGAAGGAAATGGCCAAAGGTTTGAGAAAAGCAAGGATTGAGCTTTCTTCAGAGGCTGACATCTACACAGAGGCTGAAAAAGTAATGTCCTCCATTTCATGATACTTTCAAACTTTATCTATTGAATTGGTCCAAAAGACACAGGAGGCAGTCAAAGAAATATGACAAGAAAACAAGAAGCTTCTGAACTAACTACAGGAAACAGATCAGAAGGCACAAGAAATTTTGTCTGGATTTAGAGAAGACATCCAAAACCTACGGATTGAGTTATCTTTGGGACTGCAAGATATAAGTCAAAAAATTGAGGAAAATAGACAAGATATTCAAGAAATCATTGACTAGCAGGAAAAAAATAGAGAGATGCAGAAGCAAATTGAATTAGTACAGGAATCACACGCAAGCTTTCTGACGGAAGCAGATCAGAAAATAGAAATATTGGAAACAAAACTCAGGAGCAATAATTTAAGTTTCTGTTGGATTTCAGAAATGCTTGGGGATTTGGATTTAGAGAACAGATTCTGGAAGTTAATACAAAATTATTTGAAAGTGCAAAGTTTTAGAATTAATTCTAAGTGTGCAGATCGGAACAAAGTATCTTGAGATATATTGGTTACCTTCAACCACAAAAAAAAATCAAAGGATACCATTCTACTACAACACAGGAAGGAACCATTGAAATCTGAGGGAAAAATAAATATAAATATTTCAAGGCCTGCCACCAAATATAATAAAGAAATGAAAATAATTTGGAAATTTGAATCAAGTGTTGCAGCAGAAATAAATAAGATACTGTTCAAAAATCATCTTTGCTCTAGAAATATTCTTGGCACAGAGCAAGAGAACAATAACAGCAGTTGAAAAAGTGGAAGCACATTTGTAACACCTGGAGATAGAGAATAGTGATCAAGGTTTGAGCTTAGAAGATGTGAGCTCTTCAATCAAAGAGAAAGGAGTGATTACTAAGAGAAAAGGGGGGAAAGAAGGAGGAAAGATGGACTTAAAATTATTTTAGTGAATTTGAATGGTTTAAACTCATCTTCCAAAAGGTCAAGAAGTTTTAATCAGTCAAGGAAATTAAAAACAAACTTTGAATGTGTTAAAGAGACCAATATTTAAAAATATCAAGACTATTTATTAAATTGTAAAAAATTGGGAAGGGTTTATACATGATAATTGCAAGTGAAGAAAAAAGATGTAGCAATATATATTAATAATCAACGTCTGATAGTTCTTGAAGAAGTCAAAGATGATGATGGAAGATATTTGATTTTAAAGATTATATTACCAGAAGGACAAGTATGGACATTTATATCAATATATACACCAAATAACTCTAAAAAGGAGTTCTTTGAAAATTTTTACCAAGTATTATTAGACTTCCAAGAAGGAGAAATCTTAATTACTGGAGATATGAATGGGGGTCTTTGACTCCAAAATAGAAAGATCTTAAACATTGGGCAGTAACCTTAATAGTATGCACATCTTAGAACTCAAGGATGTTTGGAGATGGTTGCACCCAAAAGAAAGAGACTATATGTTTTTCTTGGACAGACATCAGTCAAATTCCAGAATAGATATGTATTGGATATCCACAATCTTAACTACAAAAGGTGAAAAAGCAAAGATCCTTCCAAAGACTTTGATGGACCATAACCTGATAGAGCTAACTTGGCAAAGTGGATGTAAGAAAGAAAAAAGATGCTGTTTAAATAATACTCTATCAAGAGGAAGTAGTACAAAAAGGTAAGAAAGAATTGATGAAACATTTTAAGCTGAATAGCATAACTGATGTTAATTTTCCAACAATATGGGGAGCTAGTAAAGCTTTTATTAGAAGAACTCTATTGACAATAATTCATGAAAGAAAAAAGAAAAGCAGGGAGCTATAAAGAATATAACTCAACAATTGAAGATATTAGAACAAGAACACAAGACTACTGGAGATAAGAAAAATGGAAGGAATGAAGCAATTAAAATCAATTAGATTTATTGGAAGTAGAAAAAGTGCAGAAAAAACTGAAATATTTAAAACAAAGATATTTTGAAGCTGTGAATAAACTTGGAAGATATTTGGTGTATTATTTAATAAAAGAGACAGAAAAAAGACTACCCAGAATTAGGAAAGAAAATCAAGTAGTTTAAGCAGAAGAAGAAATGAAGGAGCAAATAATTTATTTTGCAAACGTTTATAAAGAAGAATCTATAAATGAAGTAGAGATGGAGAAATATTTATCTGAGGTACCAGTTAAAGAATCCACATCTGAACATTTATCTGAGGTACCAGTTAAAGAATCCACATCTGAACATTTTAAACCAAGCAATAACTATACAAGAGATTAATTCTGCTATTAAAAATTAAGCTTAGAATATTTTGACATTTTGGGGAAAGGTTCAAGAACTAAAAAGAGTTAAAGAAATTTTCTACAGTGCAGGACTTGAGGTATAAACCATGAATTGTTAATATCAAAAATTAGAATAAATCTGAAGAGAAGTACTAAAAGAACTATAGGGCCAGAATATAATCTAAATAACATTTCTGAAGAATTTAAAGACCATATAAAGAACAGATTTGCATTATTAATTTTAATTGATCATGAACTAGAATAACTGTGGGCTGGAAATAAAGACAATATCAAGGAAGAATGTGCAAGGATTTTTTCTGTAGCCAAAAGAAAGGAGAAGCCTAGATGGATGACTGAAGATATTCTTAAAATTGCAAAAGATAGACGAGAAGCAAAAGTAAAAGTTGACAGAAATAGGTTCAGAATTCTAAACACAGCTTTTCAACTGCCTTTGCACTCAGAGACGAAGCGAAGTATTATAATAACCAGTGCAGAGAAATAGCAGAGAACAACAAAAAAGGAAGAACAAGAGGTCTGTTCCACAAGATCCAAGAAATCAAAGGGAAATTCAAGTCACAGACAGGAATGCTGAAAGATCTACATAGAAATACAGTATCTGATGGGACAAAATAAAGGTGGAAACAATACACTGAAGAACTATACAAAAGAGATGAAATATGACATATATTATCTCCCTATCTGCTCAATCTTTATGCAGAACATATCATAAGGAAAATTGGATTAAATTTTAAATGAAGGTTGAGTGAAAATTGGTGAAATTAACAATTTGAGATATGAGGATGGCACTACATTAATGTCATAAAATAGTGAAGGAACAACTACTGATGAAAAAGTGCCAAAGCAGGATGATAGTTGATCATCAAGAAGACAAAAATAATGACAGTGGATGAATTATGCAATTTTAAAGTCGACAATGGAGAAACTGAAAGTATTCAAGAATTTCTATTCCCTGGCTCATTCATCAACAAAAGAAATCAGAAGGAGATTGAGACTTGGAAATGCAGCCATGAAGAGACTAAAAAAAGATCCTTAAGGATAAGAATATGTCTTTGGGGGACCAAGATCAAGATAATTCCCCATTACTATGTATATAGTATAGTATATAGTATATAGTATACTATATACAACCCATATGTATATAGGGGTGGCAATCCTCACCTGAGGGGGTTTCTCCTTCAGGCCACTTCCCATCCTGAAGATCCCTGGCATTGATTGTGTGGGACTGGTGTGGAGTGCTGAGGAAAGTTTGGCTGTCTGTCTGGTATATCGACCGCCTAGCACACCAGCAGACGCCCTACCACGCCTGTTGGAGGTGGTTGTGGGGTGGGCCTTGGTGTACCCCAGGCTGATGGTGCTGGGGGACTTCAACGTCCATGCTAATGATGCCACCTCTGTGCAGGCTGAGGACCTGGTGTCAGCCATAGCAACACTGAGACTTTCCCAGTTTGTATCGGCACCCATCCATAAAGCGGGCCACACGCTGGATTTCATTTTCGGGATGGGACTGGATGTGGTTCTGAACAGAATAGAGTTAGTACTATGGTCAGACCATGTGGTCCTGGTGGCTCGGCTGGGTGTGCCACCCCCCCCTCCCGCAAAGGCGGTGAGCAAATTTATGCTCGCCTGCAGAGACTCATGGATCCAATTGGCTTCCAGAATGCCCTGCAGGAACTGATGCTCCATGGCGGTTCATTGGATGAGCTGGTGGAGGACTGGCAGGTCCGGCTCTCTGAGGCCATCGATGAAATCGCCCCCGTCATCCTCTTTGTTGCCAAAATCGCCAAGCTCCTTGGTATACAGAGGAGCTATGGCGACAAAAACGGGAACTAAGACTACTTGAGCGCATGTGGCGGTGATCTCGTGACGAGGAGGCAAGAACATCTTATAGGTTGTTTATGAGATCCTATGAGATGGCAGTGAAGGCTGTGAAGAAGGAATATTATGTGGCTTCCATTGCATCAGCTAGCTCATGCCCAGCTAAATGGTTTAATGTGGTGTATTCATTGGTCTCCCAATCAGGTGGAGACCACCAAAATTTGAATTTGGAGATAAGCTGTGAGGCTTTTGCGAGCTTTTTTTGCTGATAAGATCTTGTCTCCGCCACGACTTACTGGCCACAGTTGATACAGCACATGAACTAGAGGCCCCTTGGCCGTCTTCGGGGCGGGTATTTGATCGTTTCAGCCCCCTTTTCGGGGAGGAGGTGGACAGGATTCTGCAGATGGTGCGGCCTACCACATGCCCCCTAGACCCGTGTCCGTCATGGCTGGTAAAAACCAGTGTCGACGGATTACGGGATTCCTTGGAGGTGATTGTAAACTTGTCCTTAAGCTCTGGAGTTTTCCCTAGGGCATTAAAGGAGGCTGTGGTACGGCCTCTTCTGAAGAAACCATCATTAGATCCCACCGACTTGCTCAGGTACTGCCCGGTCTTGAACCTCCCATTTCTGGGTAAGGTGGTTGAGCGAGCGGCGGAGAAACAACTGCAGAATTTCCTGAAGGAGACTGAGTCGTCCCTAGATCCCTTCCAGTCCAGTTTCTGCCCAGGACATGGGGTGGAGACACTGCTGGTCGCCCTCACAGACGATCTCCACAGGCATCTGGATGGGGGTCGATCGGCGCTGCTGATTTTATTGGATCTTTCAGCAGTGTTCGATACGGTCGACTATGATCTTTTTACCCACCGCTTCGCCAATGTGGGGATTCAGGGGATGGCGCTGCAGTGGCTAGTCTCCTTTCTCCGTGATCGGGGACAGAGGGTGGCACTTGGGGAGATGTTATCATCTCATAGGCCACTGGTATGTGGTGTGCCGCAGGGAGCGATACTCTCCCCATTATTATTTAATATCTATATGCGCCCCCTCGCCCAGTTGGTGTGGAGTTTCGGGCTTGGGTGTCACCAATATGCGGATGACACCCAGCTTTATCTGTTGATGGATGGCCGGCCTGGATCGGCCCCGGATGTCATGGAACATGCTTTTGAAGCCGTGGCTGGATGGTTGAGACAAAGTCAGCTGAAACTGAACCCTACAAAGACGGAGATCATGTACTTGAGTCGTGGAAGTGTGGATTCGGGACCTCAACTTCCTATACTCGATGGGGCAGTGCTTACACTGGCTCTGAGAGTTAGGAGCCTGGGGGTGATTCTTGATTCCTCCCTGACAATGGAGGATCAGGTTATTGCAGTTGCCAGGTCTTCCTTTTACTATCTTTGACAAGCCAGGCAACTTGCCCCCATCTGTCATCCCGTGACTTGACTACAGTGGTCCAAGCAATGGTCACCTCTAGATTGGACTACTGTAACGCACTCTACGCTGGGCTTCCCTTGAACCTGATCCAGCGGTTACAGCTGGTACAGAATGCAGCGGCACAGGTCATCACTGGAACACCAATATGGGAGCACATAACATTGGTATTGCGCCAGCTGCATTGGTTACCAGTGGAGTACCAAATCAGGTTCAAGGGTTTGGTATTAACCTATAAAGCCGTCGTATCTGCAGGACCACCTCTCCCCCTATGAGCCCCAGAGGACCCTTTGCTCGAGCGATAAATATCTATTAAAGATCCCTGGTCCTAGGGAGGCCCGCCTGGCGTCAACCAGGGCCAGGGCTTTTTTAGCCCTGGCCCCAGCCTGGTGGAACGCTTCGTCTTACGAGACCATGGCCCGGCAGGACCTGTTAGCATTTCGCCGGGCCTGCAAGACGGAGCTGTTCTGCCAGGCATATGGTTGATGCTAGGCGGTGCCCCCCCTAGTGGGGGGGGTTAAACTATATACCCTCCCATTCAATGTCACCTCCCATCTCTCATATATTTTGCTGAAAAAATGCTCTATAGATGGTGGAAGGTGAGCGTCTAACGTGCTCCTATGCTCTCTGTTTTTATACTTATATAGATGTAGTATATTTTTAAATGAACGATATGTACTATTTATGTTTTGAATGGTAATGTTGATTAATTGTGTAGTGCGTTTTTAAGCTTTGTTGTGATCTGCCCTGAGCCCACTGGTGTGGGGAGGGCGGACTATAAATTGAATAAATTAAATTAAATTAAATTATGTGTGAAATTTGGACAATGAAGAAAGCTGACAGAAAGAAAATTGATTCATTTGAAATGTGGTGCTTGAGGAGAGTGCTTGAGGAGAGTTTTATAGATTCCAATGATGGTTAAAAGGACATCCCATCAAGCCTGAATTGTCCCAAAATGCTAAAATGACAAAACAGAGGCTATTGTACTTTGGTCACATCATGAATAAGACAAGACTCACTGGAACAGGCAGTAATTCTAGGAATTGTGGAAAGCAGTATGAAAAGAGGAAGACCCAAATGAGAGGGCTTGACTCAATAAAATAAGCCACAACCTTTCATTTGCAAGATTTGAGCAAGGCTGTCAGTGATAGGACATTTTGGAGGTCATTAATTCATGTGGCGGTGGGAAGTGCTGTCAAGTTGTAGATGACCTATGGTAACCCCTGCTGGGGTTTTCAAGGAAATTGATGGTTTGTCATTGCCTGTCTCTGCATAGCAACCCTGGTCTTCTTTGAAGGTCTACCATCTGATTACTAACTAAGGCTGACCTTGCTTGGCTTCTGAGATCTGACAAGATGAGGCTTGCCTGGGATATCAAGCTTAGGGCAATTAATTCATAGGGCCACCATAAGTCAGATACAAGTTGACAGCATGCATGCACGTGCACACATGCACGCACACACGTGCATGTACACACACACACAGGATCTGAGGATTCAGTATTCTATACAACAGCCTATTTCATGTCCAATAGTTCTTGGGGGTCAGAACGTCACACTTGCACAGCCAGTCCATAGTGGCAATATAGTGGCAATAACATGATAGTGGCAATATAGTGGCAATAACAACAACATTCGATTTATATACCTCCCTTCAGGATAACACTCACTCAGAGCGGTTTACAAAGTATGTTATTATTATCCCTACAACAACAAACACCCTGTGAGGTGAGTGGGGCTGAGAGAGCTCCGGAAAGCTGTGAATGACCCAAGGTCACCCAGCTGGCTTCATCTATCTATCTATCTATCTATCTATCTATCGATCGATCGATCGATCGATCGATCGATCGATCGATCGATCGATCGATCGATCGATCTCGATTCAACTTATACGCCACCCTTCCCACAAGTGGGCTCAGGGCAGCTTCCAACAAATATACTGTTAAAATACAATAAAAACCTTATTAACACATTAACACATTAAAATTCAGGTGCCATCAGACAGATTGACTACTGCAAAATCATCATAAACACTGGCATATGAGAGGTTCACATTGAAATGGCTCCTAGAAAGGTCATGCACCATCTCCCCATGAACATTTAAAAACTCAGTTGCCATACTGACTTTTATATAAAATCCCTTTTCAGGAGTCTTTTTTCAACTGTCTACAGTTTCCTTTACCTGATTTTTACCTAAGAACAAAGAGTTCCACAGCTGACCAATCGGGGATTGCAATCAGGCAGGAGCTTGCCAGCTACACAGGAAAGCCAGCCCCCACAGGGAGATTGGCAACCCTAGAGGGAAAGCTACGTTAGGCACCCTGTTTCTATTGCTTGGGACTCCTTATAGCCTTGGAAAGTTCTGCTAATCTAATTAACTTGAAGCCAGCTTATTTCTTTCAGCTGAGTGGTTTATCACCCACTCCTCTTCTGTATTCCTTCTTTTGTCAGCTCCCCCTTCCTGTCTCTCGTTATCCAGACCAAGGTTCAGCAAGTGTCCTTTTTCTATCTGAGAGTAATTATTCAGATCTTCCCATTTGCAGCTGGCTTTAGTTGTCTATTCTCTTCTATTCTATGCCTACATTTGGCACAAACAATTCAGAAAGAGATTTTCCTTATCAACCTATAAGTGTGGCATAGTGCATAGTGATTACAGGTGCATCTTCGTAGCAGCAAGCTGGCTTAGTAAGCATATATAGTAACCTGGGTTATCCTTTTACCCCACTACAAACAGCAGGCACTTCACAATGATTGGCCTCAGCATTCACAGCAACTAGCATACATTCACGTGTCTTTTGCTTGACTATTTTCCTCCAGTGTCTATCCTTTGCATAATGCAGTAAAAATACTATAATGGCACCTGAGAGTAAAGTAAAGTTGCATAGAAATAGTAAAGGCACATAAAATGTTCTAGTCCATTAAATTCACTTCCATCAACTGGGAGGTGTATTTTTACCTCAGGACACATTCAATGATTCCCAAGAGTGGCCGAGTTGGCAGTTGGCGGTGGCGGGGTGGGGGGAGCAGCCTGCCAGCCGAACAGGGAAGCTGTATCCCAGTGGGAAAACACATTTTACCCCTTTTTACTCCCTTAGGGGGCAAATTTCTTAAAATCAGGAATGTTCTCCCCAAATTTCACATTTCTAGGTCCAGGGGTTTGGGCTAGGCATTGATGAATCAGTCACGACACTTGTCTTTAGATAGATGGATGGATGGATGGATGGATGGATGGATGGATGGATGGATGGATGGATGGATGGATGGATGGATGAACCCAGCCTCTGTCCAGAAGGTCATCTGACATGCCATGGGGCTAGCAACCTCAAGCCTTTTTGGCCCATTGTCTGTGCAGCTACAGCTTTGGCCACCAGATATCATTGAGCTGGACTGCTGGTGTAAAGGAAACCTTGACCTCAACCTCAAAGGATGGAGTACATGGAAAGGCTCACCTGGCATGGCAAAGTCCCAGACCAAGCTCAGGTTGCGGCAGAAGGGCAGCCTGGAAGCTAGTAGTGTCCTGAGGAGAGTTTCCCTCCATTTCAGCAGCAATAATATATTAAAGGAATTCGTATACTGGCATTTCTAAGAGTGAAAGTTACAATATATACTCTTCCTCATATCCATCAGGACACTGTTCACATCTTTTAGGATCTTACATTACTGTGGTGAGAATTCTGGTGTTGGATCTGAAACCAATGTATTTTTGGAGCAGAATTAAGGACGGGTGTTTTAAACATAGCAGATCTTTTAGTGACTGTTCCAAATTTTGCTTTACTTCCACAGGGAGTACCAATGTTGGAAAAATTGTCATGACTGCAGCAGCCAAGCATCTGACACCATTGGCTCTGGAGCTGGGAGGCAAAAATCCTTGCTACGTGGATGGCTGCTGCAAATTCCAGAATGCAGCCAACCGAATAGTGTCGACAAAATTCTTCAATTGTGGCCAGAATTGCCTTGCACCAAATTATGTGATTTGTACTGCTGATACACAAGACAGGCTCATTCCCTGCTTACGTCAGGCTATTCATCGCTTCTATGGCCCCAACCCTCAAGAGTCACCTGACTTGGGCCGCATGATCAATGATGAGCATTTCCAGCGCGTCCGTGCACTTCTAGACTGTGGCAGAGTGGTCATTGGTGGAGAGACAGATGAGCATGACCGTTACATTGGTGAGCAAGTGAGCTGATACTGAGGATTAGGGGTAGCAGAAACTGAGGGAAACGGAAGACTTGCTATGAAAGTGTTTTTTCTATGTGAGTGCGGAGGAGTTTGACAGAGCAAAGAGAAAGCCTTGCATGGGGTTTTGGGAGGGGGCAGGTTATGTCTTGGGAAGAACAGTCTCAAGGACAGTTAAGGGTGTCATTGAAGGGCAGGGCAGCAATATAGGCACATAACTTGTCTTGATGTGCTCTCTTGTCCAAAGCCCCCACGGTGCTGGCTGACGTGAAGGAATGGGAACCAGTCATGCAACAGGAAATCTTTGGGCCTATCTTGCCTATTTTCACTGTGCCGAGCTTGGATGAAGCCATCCAGTATATCAAATGTGGGGATGACCCACTGATTGTCTATGCTTACTCTTGTCACCGCAAGGTATGGTTTGATCTTGTAGCTAACCCTATCCAGGGGGCTGAGAATAGATAATAATATTAAATATCATAAAGTTCACCTCTTTTGGGGAGTTGCTAACTCTTGGAAGGCAGAAGTTGCTCAGGATCTCTCTTTGTCCAGACTATCCTGTGTGGGGTTTGTTGTTGCCATGTTACGGGGGAAATCTCTGTTTACCAGCAGTGCTGGCTGGAGGTATGATTACTATTACACAGGGACTCTGACCCAACTAGCATGACAGCTGTGGGAGCTTTTGGCATGGGGAAAGTGATTGTTATAGTATTGGACACACCTAATGAATGGTGACTATAGCATCACTGGCTGTGACTTCACTACATAGTTCCCTCCCCCACTTACCAGTGCTACTTTGAGCCTCCCTGTTTTATGATCTCTCCCCACTACATTTATCTTTTAAATGTTTTGAGGGATTTGAAATCTGTCCAACACTGGAGCTCATGTTTCTAAAAATGTAATTTGAAAATGTTATGCCCTGTGTTAGCCAATGGAAATGTATGCTTCCAGGAAAAGACCCATCTGAAAATTCTCTTAGAAATATTTAAAAACCCTTTTATAAAATAAGCCTTTTCAGCTGTGAAATCTGCTGCCTAGGAATGTGGTGGGTTCCCCTTCATTGGTGGTTTTCAAGGAATGTCTGGATAAATACTTTTTGGGGATGCTTTAGGCTGTTCCTGCATTGGGCAGGGGGTTGGACTAGACCATCTGTAGCTCCCCTTTCAGCTCTATGATTCTATGATATATGTTCCTAACACTGAAGCAAATGTAGCTGTTACATAGGTATGATTGTTTTTTAGGTTTTGAATTCTGTTGGCTGGGGTGGCTTTTTTCAGTTTTTTCTTACTCCTTATGGGTGTTAAAGTACATTTGGAAAGATAGCATCACCTGCCATTACATTTGGAAAGATAGCATTATCTGCCATTGTGAATATGTTACTCTATCATCATCTTATATATATACATATCTGCATAGAAATCTCAGGGTCTTATTATTTCATGAAATCTTGGTTCTACTGGGTACAAACCCCACCAGAGAAGCAGCCTTGCTGGGCTCAAATAAGATGGTTCCTGCTGTTACCTCCATGTTTTCCTTTCTTCCCTCCCATCATGTTGGAAGACCACAGCTTTGGTGAGCCCTTCAGAACCGAAGCCACAGCTTCCACAATCCTTGAAAGAAATGTCCACCCAGTTTCTCTTATTACAGTATCAGAATGGAATAAATTGTAAGCACTGGGGGATTATGAAATGGGCACTTGATAGTTTTTTGTTTCTCCTTTCCTTAGGTTGTGAACCGGGTATTGGATTCCACTAGCAGTGGTAACTTTAGTGGCAATGATGGCCTAATGCATATGTCGTTGGTCTCCCTACCATTTGGTGGACTTGGTATGACTAGCCCTTTATCTATTCCCTATACTGTTTCTATCTCTTGGCTCTGCACTCATCCTTCTTTGGTACTCCCCCCATTCTCTTGGGCAGCATATAAAGGTACAGCAACTCCTCTTTCTGAAGTTGTCTCTAGGACAAAGAGGGGCAAAGCTCTTGTCTTGATAGGTTTCTGAACTGCTTCT
This sequence comes from Eublepharis macularius, assembly GCF_028583425.1. Taxonomy (NCBI): domain Eukaryota; kingdom Metazoa; phylum Chordata; class Lepidosauria; order Squamata; family Eublepharidae; genus Eublepharis; species Eublepharis macularius. The sequence continues at coordinate 152,087,923 of NC_072791.1, read as the reverse complement.
GGTACGATGGTTGTTGTGGGTTTTCCGGGCTGTATTGCCGTGGTCTTGGCATTGTAGTTCCTGACGTTTCACCAATGCCAAGACCACGGCAATACAGCCCGGAAAACCCACAACAACCATCGTTCTCCAGCCGTGAAAGCCTTCGACAATACATGCTTCTGGTACTTTTGCACTTTTCTGGCAATATGGGACAATAGGAATGAATTCCAAGTGAGTAAATGAACAATTAAGCCAAACCTTTCATATTAAGCAGCAGGTTACTTAAGTACTTGGGATGCTTACTCATGATTAGCGCTAAACCAGCAGGGAGGTGTGCAGCCTGTTGCTTGAAACATTCAACTTGGAATCCTTTCTAAAGCAGACGAAAGTAATGAGCTGTATGATGGCCTAGATAGTTTCACAGTTAAGGGGCGAAATCCACTAACATTAGAATCAATATTCAGGATGACCTTGACAGGCTAGAAAACTGGGTTAAAATGGACAAAATTAATTGCAACAGAGATAAATGTAAAGTTGTGCATTTAGGTAGCAAAAACTAGCAGAGATATTCCTGGGCTGTGTGGCCAATTTGAAAGTTCTGTCATTGAATAAGATTTTATCTGCATACTTTCTTTGTGGCTTCTGTTGCAGGACTCAGCGGGTTTGGCAAGTACCATGGCAAGTTTGGTTTCGACCTTTTCACTAACCAACGTAGCTGCCTCATTCGCCGCATGGGCCTTGAAGCAATCAACCGAATACGCTATCCACCCTATACTGAATGCAAGCTGAAATTGCTGATGGCCGCTACAGAAGTGAGGCGCATTAAATTTTGCACCCTACTGTGAACTCCCTAAACAGCACAGGCCTTATGTTTCCTCCACAGTCTCTACCTTCTGCAGAAAACTTGTTCCATGTCTTGTGTCCTTGTCAGCTGTCTTACATGAAATCCTGCACTCATTCTAATCCCAGTTTTAAGTATGGTACTGGGTAGGATCTATCTGTGTTGCTCTTGTGTGTCTTTGCAAGTTGCTGGGAAGGGTAAGAAAAGGTGTGATGCGATTGCACAGTACACCTTCCATTCCCACACTGAATTGTCTCCAATTAGGATTAACCAGTACCATTAACTAAAGATGATGAAAGCATTGATTTAAGATGGCAGTTTTCCCTTTGAATTATTTTATGAAAAATGGTATTGCAACCTGATTTGGTATCAATGAGATCAGTTCCTTCTTGAGAGGACTGTTCCACCTCTATAGTGAAATAATCACCTACATTAGTGTAACCATATTGGTACAGTAAATCAGAAGGAGGAATACTGACAGGTCTATATAGAACGATAAGAGAATGTATGGGGGTGAATTATAAAGGCTGGGTCCTTAAGGCAGTTTAATTCCAAACAGACTCAGAACTAAAATCAATGCAAATAGTCCCTCTGTTGTTTATGTATTTTCTATGTAACTATGCTTCCTTTCATCTATATAACTTTTCTGGTAGGCCCAATTCCTCCACTATCACTTTCTGCATAATAATTATGCCCTGAACTCTGATTTCTCCTCTCATCAAGAACTGCAGCTTGCACCTAAGTGTGATTACTCACTAGAACTACAGCTGACCAAATTCAAAGAGACTTTCTTCCTAGTCACTATACGAATTGCCTTACTGACATATTTTGCAGATTTCTACAGATTGCATGCAAGTGTTTTGCTTCTGTAATAAAGCTCTCATATCAAACCTCCAAATTGTTTCCTCTTGACTCTATTTATTACCATTCTTTGCATTACACAGCAATACCCAAAGAGCCTAAAAGCGAAATGTAGACATTGGCAAATAAAGAGAATGGATGGCTTGGAGTTCTAAATCACTCTCTCTCCCAAATGCTGAAAGCAATGTACAAATTCAATGAATGACAGCAAAAAAATACAAAGCATTTTACTGCCCTAAGTCCTTGTCAGCTGGAAGATGGTGTAACCACAGCCCTTGAAGTAGGTGCTGCGCAGCAGGGCTCGATAAATCCCAGGCACCAGCTCACCATGGCACCTAGGAATGACATTGTCCCCTAGTATTTTCAGCAATGATTTGATTGCCCAGATCCTAGTCCATCATTCTAGCCACTACACCACACTGTCTCTCTATAGGCAATCCCACTTTGGTTTCAAGCACAGAGAGATAGCAAATCTGCTCCTTGCTTTTCCATCCATACTGCATGCTTCTTTCGATATTAACTGTACAGCACTTATTGGTGTGAGATGAATTCATTTCTTAATCAGGTGCTTTCTATATTGGCTCCAATATTCGATTTAATTCAATGAGCCTTTATTGGCATATAACAAAAAAAACCCAGGATGGTATAGAGAAAAAGAACAACATATAATACAAAGGTTGAGTGATGTCAACAGCTATTCCTGAAATTTCTTTTTTTAAACTATTTTTTAAATATTTTAAAAATAAAAGTGGTAAAGAAAGAAGAGGGGGAGATACAGGGTCAAAGGAGGGGTAGGATTTTGCACTACAAGAGTTATTAAAATACAGAGTACTCAAAACATATCTTATTCAGAGTTATTCAATATTAAAATAAAGAATACATATACTATCCCAGCTACTATATATTTTCAATTTACCTTCCCAAACTAAATACATCATGCAATCTGCATTGTCATTAATATTTGCCCATTTCCATCTTATCATAGCTTTATATTCAATATTTAACAATATATCAATATATAATCCTCATTCCATTATTGCTGCGCTATTTCATCTTAACTCTTTATATAACTGATTAATATAGCAATCCTCGCTACTTGTCCCTACCTTTATCAATGTTTCCGAATCTACAAACTATTTTAGCAATTAAATATCTGATTATATATTCATACCTTTCTCCCCTTGTTAGGCTATAAGCTCTTATAAGCTATATGCAATAAGTCAGTATGTGATTTTATTCTACTTTATAAAACTGTAACATCTTATTTATTTTATTCTTTATAAGCAAAATGATTCCCCCATTTCTCTTCAAATTCACTTATTGGTCTTCTATTTATATAATTCGTCAGTTTTGCCATCACTGCATATACTGCCATCTTGTCTTTCCAAATTTCCTTTGTTGGACATTCATCTTCTTTCCATTTCCTCGCAAATGTCACTCTTGCCGCCACCAACAAATATCTGAATAATTCATGTAATGTTTTATCCATGTCTTCTGGTATTATTCCCAGCAGCATTGTCTGGGGTTTTAAGGCAATATCTAGTTTTAAGATTTTTTGCATCTCAGCATGAATGTCTTTCCAATTTTTTTTACTTTTTTTGCATGTCCATCACATATGATAAAAAGAGCCATCCGCTTCTTTATATTTCCAACATGACCCTATATATTTCTTGTCCATTTTCTCAATATCCTTTGGCTTGATATACCATCTGATAAACATCTTGTACCAGTTTTGCCTTAGTGTTTGACTTGCTGTAAACTTTATACCCTTTGTCCAAAGATTCTCCCACTATTGAAATGTTATCTCTTCTCCAAAATTTTCCATCCATTTTACCATGCAGATTTTAACTTGTTCTGTTTCTGTATCATATTGAAGTAAAAGTTTGTAAATATGACCCAGAATGTGCTCCTTCTTCTGTTATTTTCTCGAACTCTGTAAGGTCTCTTAATTGTCTCTGTAAACTTTAAGAGCTTCTTTTAATCTAGAGAAAGCCTGACAGTATATCAGCCATTGTATTTTTTGTGAGCACCGGCTCCGCCCACCGCACCACTCCCGCCCTCCGTTGTGATGGGTCCTGCGGAAGGGCCCTCCCTCTGCCTCAGATGTGGGTAGGGAAGGGGGTTGAAGGCACCCCGCTTCCTCCCTCTACCCCGCTGGGCTCTGGCTCCCTCTCTCTCACTCTTGCCCCAGTCGTTCCAGCCTTCTCCTCCCCGGTGTCCTTGGGAGGGCCCTTCTTATTGCCTCTTCCCCACCACCACAGCCAATCCTGCCATCCCCCACCCCTCCATACCTGCTCCTCTGGGTCTGACTTGCCCTCCACCCTGTCCCTCAACCTAGCAGTCCAAGCCTGGCCCAGCCTTGCTCCCCAGTGCCCCTCCCCCAGCTCTTCCTCCCCACCTCCCTTCTGCTGCCGCTTCCCCCACCCCTCGCTGGCTGGGTATGGTGGCGCCTCTGCCTGTCCTGGCGCTGCCCTAGCTCTGGCTGCCGGGTGAGGCGCTGCTCCCAGCAGCCCGGGCGTTGGGGATGTTTGCGGGGCCACCACCGGCCTCACTCCCGAGGGCTGCCTCCTCCCAGGCAGTCCCGGCCTCACTGGGCCGCGGCTCAGCTGTGCAGCGGTGGGCAGGGCCTCCAATGTGGGCCATGCCATGTCCTCCAGCCTGGCCGCCACCGCGGGTGTCTTTGGGGCCACCACTGGCCCTGCTCTCGAGGGCTGCCTCCTCCCTGGCAGCCCCGGCCTCTCCGGGCCACGGCTCAGCTGTGCGGTGGCGGGCGGGGCCAACAGCGCAGGCTGTGCTGCGTCCCTCGGCCAGGCCGCCGCCGCGGGCGTCTTCAGGGCCACCGTGGCCGCACTCCTCGGCTTTGGCCGGCCCGCAGGGGGGGGTCCAGCAGCCTTCTCCCCTCCATCGACCAGGTAAGGGGATGGGCCGTGGCGGGGCTGCTGGGGGGCCGGGCCTCCCAGCGGGAGGGTGGCAGCCCCGGCCCCTGGGCCAAGTCCAGCGGCACTGGACATTTTTATACCTTCATCTTGGATTTCTTGCCATGATTTTATCTTCCCTTGAGAGTTTATCATATTTCTGAATGTTATTAAGTCATTGTCTTTTCTCTGCTTTTTATTGCAGAAAGCTTCAATTGGTGATAATATTGGCGATATCAATGGACTCATTCTCTTTCTAACTGATTCCCAAATTTGTATCAGGCTGTCCCTTATAACATGATTCTTTTGTTGTCTCCTTGTTCTTCTTGTCACCCAAAAGTAATTATGCAGCCCCTCTGCTAAATCCACTGCCTCTAATTTTATTAATCTGTCCTTATGGTTTTGTATCCAATCAATAATCCAAACCAAGCCAGCTGCTTGATAATATAATTTGATATTTGGAACCGCCAGCCCTCCTCTACATCTTTCATCCTGTAGTATCTTGAATCTTACTCTTAGTTTTTTGCCATTCCAAACAAATTGATTTATTTGATGGTTGTTGCGGATTTTCGGGCTGTATAGCCATGGTCTTGGCATTGTAGTTCCTGACGTTTCGCCAGCAGCTGTGGCTGGCATCTTCAGAGGTGTAGCACCAAAAGACAGAGATCTCTCAGTGTCACAGTGTGTCACTGTCGGTAAAATATTCATTTTAATTGCAGATATTCTTCCTAACCAGGACAGTGTCACACTGTGACACTGAGAGATCTCTGTCTTTTGGTGCTACACCTCTGAAGATGCCAGCCACAGCTGCTGGTAAAACATCAGGAACTACAATGCCAACACCACGGCTATACAGCCCGGAAAATCCGCAACAACCATCGTTCTCCAGCCATGAAAGCCTTCGACAATAAATTGATTTGTCTCTACCAGTCTTTCAATGTCTTATCTTTTATGCTGATAGGTAACATTTGGAACAAAAATTAATTTTCGGTGAAATATTCATTTTAATTGCAGATATTCTTCCTAACCAGGACAGTTTTAACTTAGACCATCTTTCCCTGAAGGTCTTTTATGGCTGAAGTCAGGCAGACTGACATCTCACAGGGCAGTGCCCTTGGCAGAACCTGACAGGTGGAAGGCCTCTATAGAGGCTTCCCCATTGGTGAGGTGGGTTATGCCCTTTTCTTAGCCGCCACTCCTCCCTAGAGGGGAAGGCGTTCACTTTCTTTCCCTGCTGCTTTCTCACTGGTAGGGCTAGGCAAGGGGGCTTCCAATTGGTTGACAAAGGCATCTGTGACTGCCGACACTGTCTGGCAAGTGGGTTTTGCTGCTGAACATAATACTTTGTGAGGTAACCCCCCACGGTCCCCAAGAGTGGGACTTATAGACTCCCCTCAAGGAGGAGGAGGCCTCTGTCATTGCTGCCATGGCTGGGCCATGGTTTTTGTCGGTGGCTGCATCCCTCACGGCCCCCATGTGTGGGACTAGGTCCGTCACTCATTCCCCTTGGGTCATCTTCTCCCTCCACTTGGAGGACCACCCTCATCTCTTGTGCCTCCTGAAGCAGGCATGTGAAGTCCAGGGCATCTCTTCCCAATAGCACCGGGTATAGCAGGCCGGCTACCTTGGCCACCTCCATGCGGTGGGAGGTCCCGAGGTACTCCAGCACCACTGGGATGAGGGGCCACCTCTGAGCATGACCCGACACAAATGCCACCTGGGTCCACCAGCAAACTGGTAAATCCGGTGGTAGGAGGTGGGCCTGGACCATTATCAGGGAGCTCCCTGAGTTGAGGAGAGCCTGTAGCCTTTGCTGGCACAATACCATCGGGGTGACTAAGCCCGGCATCTCCTCAAGCCCCATGGCGGGGTCCCATGCAGCCTCTCAGGTGACTGCACACTCCCTCTGACTGCAGGGCTCCCACAGCTGCTCGAGCTCCTGCACCAACGCGACCTTGGCTTCCCGACGTTGGATGGCTAGCTGCTGCCCAAGCTCTTCCAGGTGTCCCTCTAACCACTGGTGGAGCTAGGTGAAGTCCCTTCTGCTAAGTGGAGCCCCTTCAGGGCAATCTTGACATGGACCAACATTCCTTGTATGGGCTACCAATTTGTCAGGTTCTGCCAAGGGCACCACCCTGTGAGACGCCAGCCTGCCTGACTAAAGCCTTAAAGGACCTTCAGGGAATATGTGGGATCCCGCTCTGTGGAAGGAGGGGGGTATACCTAACCCTCACACCCTCTCAGTGCACTCACAGGTCCCTTCAACCTGACCTTGTCACGGCTGCCTTCCATGACAGCTGTCCCCATCCAGCTGTCAGTCTTACTCCTCCTCTTCATCTTCTTCCCCCCACCTCCTCTCTGCTGCTAATTCATTCTCTCTCTCCTCCATTCCATCACACACCTACACAACCCACCTCGCCCTGTGGGTGGAATCCCCTTTTATTCCCTGCTCCACCTGTCAGTCATGTCCCCTTACTGCACTCTAGCCATGGCCCTGTCTGGATCAGGCAATCGCACCTGGGTTTGCTCTATTGGCTGCCCTGAGCTGTCACATATGTGCCTCCTTGGCTGGCTGCCAAGCTCTCTCTAGTGGGCTGGCTGGTTGGGGCAGGCACACCTGTACCTCCTTGGCTGTCTGCCCTACTTCTCCTGCAGTGTGCCTCAGGCAGCTCCACCTGGGGTTGTTTTGCTCCCAGATGCCCCTTCCCAGTCTCCTCTAGCCTGCCTGCTGAGTGAGGTGTGGCCCGGTGCTGTCTTTCAGCTTTTGTTCATGAGTTTGCTGGTGGTCTCGCTGTCTGACCACCTCTGATGCCTGTGCCCCCTCCTTCCTGGTTTGGGCTCCCACCAGAGGGTGGGGCTAGCTGGCTTCCTCCTGCCCCGTTTGACTCTCTGGGGCTTGGGTGTCTCTTCCCTTTCTCCTGTTTTGGGTGTGTCAGAGCCTTGGTGTCTGTTTGAATGGCTGAGCAGTGGTCGTCTGCCTTTCTCCCCTTCCTTTTCCTGCTAAGTCCAGGGGCAAAGCCTCAGACCCCAGACACCACCACCAGCTTCCACAGATAGCTGGAAGCTGCTGCAAGACTCAGAAGAAAACATCACAAAAATGGTGGCAGTGAGGGAAGCCTTCCTATCCCCAGCGGGAGAGGGGCACAAAACAAGAGCAATGAGAACTGAAAACAAAAGTTGGTCCTGTGGGCTCTCAGGTGAGGTGCCCACTTAGCTTGGCCCCAGAGGCCAGCGGTGGCCCTGAGCCAGGGGGTAGGGGGAGCACCCTACCCTACCACACACAAACACCTGACCTGGCCAGGCAGGACAGGTGCACAAAATAAAAAGGAAGGAGGAATAAATGCAATAAGAAAGAACAAGAGTGTAGGCCCTCCTTCGAGGTGCCCACTTAGCTTGGCCCCAGAGCCAGATAGTGGCCCTGAGACTTTGAGCCCGCAGCAGATAGGATAGGATGTGGTGGCCGCAGACATCACCCACCTGCCAGCTGTGGCAGCAAGGATGGAACCCCTTCCCCTGGTCAGTGGTTGTGGCATACACCAAGTACCATGATAGGGGACCCTCCCATGGTCTTGCACAGCGACATGTGTAACACCATTCCTCATGCTGAGCAGTGATGGACCCAGACATCACTCACCTGCCGGCTGTGGTGGATGAGAAGGATGCCTCCCCCTCCTTGGGGGGAAGTCCCACTGCCCTTCATGGTGCGCATCCCATCATGAGCAGGTGCAGCTTATTGGCAGCAGGCAAACAGGGCCTTCAAGGGATACCTCTTTCAGGGCTGTTGGGGGGGGCAACACAGAACACACAGAAATGATTCGCCCCCCCCCCACATTAGAAGACGTGGTTACTGACATCACCCACCTGCTGGCTGTAGCGGCAAGGGCGGAACCCCTTCTGCCCATCGGGGGAGAGAGACCAAGTTCCATGGATGGGGGCAAGTAGCACCCAGAAGGGACGGGGACATCAATTCCTGTTGTGTGGGACAGGGCTGGTGCCAGGGTTTCTGGTGCCTGAGGTGAGATACCTACTCCCCCCTCCCCCACTATCCAATTTTATAAAACAGAAGAAATGTAGGAAAAATGAAAAGCACAAAACTTGAAAACTTTTACATTTTTAATTTAATTTTTATTTCTTAATTTAAATTTTAAATTTTAATCTTTTAAATAAGTATGAGAATAACAACAATCTTTGTTTTTCTTATTGTGAGCCAAAAATCTATTTCGTGAGCAGAAACAGCAACTTGCATTGAAGTTTTGAGCACACCTCCTTTTGTGTGTGTGTGTGTGTAAAAAAGTTTCCCTCTCTCTTTCTTCCCACCTCTCTCTGAACCCAGATACTCTTGGCAGTAGAAGGAGGGCTTCTCTTACAGAGCCCACTTGGTGGAGAGAGATGTTTGGAAGGTGGACTGAGCTGAAGCCTTCTCTTTCTCTCTGACAGTCTCCAAGCCTTAAAATATTGATCACCTTCGTCAGCAATCCCTTTCGGGAACTACCTGTCAGACTATGGAATCCCAGTTATCCAGAATTCGTCTCCCCCTTCTGCAAGAAGCACAGTTTCTTGATTCCAAAAGTTTTATTGAAAGACAATAGGATACAAATGTCCACATTCCAAGGATAAGGAAAGCCTTGGCTGAACGAAAGCTTTGTTGAGAATGACTCGGGGTGTGCAGTTCGGGAATCCGAATCCCAAAAAAATCCCGAATCACCCTGATTCAGGGTGATTCGGGGAATCCCGAATCAATTAGGGGAATCCCGAATCGATTCGGGAATCCTGAATCGGCATGCCCCGAATCGATTCGGGGCGATTCGGAAAGCTTTTTCAATGTGAATTTTCCCACCGAATCAAGCCAAAATTGGTGGGAGCCTTCCTCTAACTCCCCTCTAACAACCCCCCAAGTTTCAGGAAGATTGGACTTTGGGGAGCCATGTTATGGCCCCCCAAACCAGGTCCCCTATCCTCGCCTAAAAAAGGGCATAGCTTTAGGTTGCTGCTGCTAATCTCCTATTTTGTGCTTGCTGCTGCTGATCTCCATTATTTCCTATGGGGGAAAAATGAAGAGGCAGGCTTCCTTTGCCAGGGGTGGCATTTTGCATGCAAAATGCCCCCCAACCCTCAGGGGCCCTTCTCCCACCTTTCTTCCCACCCCCACCAAGGCTCAGCCTGCTCCCACTTGGGGGGGGCATTTCATGGCCTCCCTAAGTAGGTGCTCTTTTCTCTACTACTTACAGATGGGGGAGGCTTGTCTTGCCAGGGGTGGCATTTTGCATGCAAAATGCTCCCCAACCCTCAGGGGCCCTTCTCCCACCTTTCCTCCCACCCCCACCAAGGCTCAGCCTGCTCCCACTTGGGGGGGCATTTCATGGCCTCCCTAAGTAGGTGCTCTTTTCTCTACTACTTACAGATGGGGGAGGCTTGTCTTGCCAGGGGTGGCATTTTGCATGCAAAATGCCCCCCAACCCTCAGGGGCCCTTCTCCCACCTTTCCTCCCACCCCCACCAAGGCTCAGCCAGCTCCCACTTGGGGGGGCATTTCATGGCCTCCCCAAGTAGGTGCTCTCAGCCCCCAAAGTCCACCCCCTACAGCCCCACACAAACCCAATTCCCCCCAGCTGCCACACACAGACCCAAATCCCCACATTAGCCCCTCAAAGACCTAAATCCACCCCCAGCAGCCCTACATCCATAACCCCAGGAACAGGCTGGCCAGCCCTCCCCCTTTGTTCCCTATGTTGGGAACTTCTAAACTCTCTTTCCCAGGGCAATTAGGGAACAATGGGGCAGGCTGGCCAGCCATCTCTGTAGGTGGTGGGGGTGTCAGGGGGTGGTTGTCTGTGTGTCAGGTGCTCTTTCCCAGGGACAAGTTGGCACTCAGAAGTGTGCCCACCATTGTGGCACCCCTGGGCTGTGCGGAATTGCCCTGGGAAAGAGAGTTTGGAAGTTCCCAGCATAGGGAACAAAGGGGGAGGGCTGGTCAGCCTCTTCCTGGGGTTATGGGAGTGGGGAGCTGGGAGTGCATTTGGGTCAGTGAGGGGCTAATGTGGGGATTTGGGTCTGTGTATGGCAGCTGGGGGGAATTGGGTTTGTGTGGGGCAGTGGGGGGTGGGCTTTGGGGGCTGAGAGCACCTACTTGGGGAGGCCATGAGATGCCCCCCCCAAGTGGGAGCAGGCTGAGCCTTGGTGGGGGTGAGAGTAGAGGTGGGAGAAGGGCCCCAGAGGGTTGGGGGCATTTTGCATGCTAAATGCGGCCCCTGGCAAGACAAGCCTCCCCCAGGTGGAATTGGTGGAGAACATAGCACCTACTTGGGGAGGCCATGAAATGCCCCCCCCAAGTGGGAGCAGGCTGAGCCTTGGTGGGGGGTGGGAGGAAAGGTGGGAGAAGGGCCCCTGAGGGTTGGGGGTTGGCAAAGGAAGCCTGCCTCTTCATTTTTTCCCCATTGGAAAAAATGAATGAAGATCAGCAGCAGCAACCTAAAGCTATGCCCCTTTTTAAGGCGAGGATAGGGGGGCCTGGTTTGGGGGGCCATAATATGGCCCCCCCAAAGTCCAATCGGTCTGAAACTTGGGGGGTTGTTAGAGGGGAGTTAGAGGAAGGTCCCCACCAATTTTGGCTTGATTCGGTGGGAAAATGCCTCCCCCAGGCTTCAGAGAAGCCTGGGGAGGCTTTTTCCCATTGAAAAAGCTTTCCCGAATCATCCCGAATCATCCCGAATCACCATTCCCGAATCGGCTTGGCGATTCGGGATTCGGCTATTCCCGAATCGGCTTCTCGATTCGGGTATACCCGAATCGGGAAAGCCAAATCGAGGTGCCTTTGCACACCCCTAAGAATGACACACAAAATGAAAGTAACAACACTTCCAAACACCCATTCCTAGCCTCCCCCCTTAGTCCTGTCTAGAAGGCCTGGGAAGGCGAGGACATCAAGGTTGGCCGGAACAGGTTGATAAGAATTCTTCGCTCCCATGGATATATGTGGCTTGGGCAGCACCTGGGCCTGGAGGGAGAGAACTAAACAACTACAGATTATAACAGGAGAACATGGCGTAGCTTTGGCTTGAGAACTGAGTAGCAAACTGACACTCTGACACAACCCTCCATGCTCATCCTTCTCCCACATCCTTGGGTTTGAAGTAAACGGCAGCTGATAGCTAAGCATGTGGTGTATAAATATTGAAATAAACTATTGGGGGAGAGTGGGAACGTGGGGTGATATATGTAAACTAGGGAATGAGAGAAAGAAGGTGATAAAGAGCGGGGCGCAGTGTGGGGCGCTGCTCAGCTGGGGTGAAGGGGGAGCAGCATTGATATCGGAGAATAGCAAGGGGGAGGGAGAATGAAAGGGAGAAGGGGGAGGAAAGTAATAGAATTTAAAACAACAACTTTAAGCCCAACAACAGTGATTTGCTCCTACCTGTGGCACAAGAACTGAAAGGGAATTGTGTGTGTGTCACCTCACTTCCTCCTTCCTCTGTGGCGTTGCACACATAACCAGCCACTCTTTCTACCAAAAGCAGCCCCCCCCCAAAAAAAGCCTGAGGAAAGTCAAGAAGTAGAAATGATGCCAGCTGGGGAGGGGGAAAGGGATGTACTAAAAGGAATGACAGGATTGCCTATTGGAAATAATGGGAGAGGCTTGAAGGCTCATTGGAGAAAATGCGAGTCAGGAATGCCAATTTACTTGCATGGGCTCCATTGAAATGCATTACAACACAAAAAAAGTGCAAAAGTCCAATAGTGAAGCTGTGGCTCATGAAAGCTCATACCCTACCACAAATTTTGTTAGTCTTATAGGTGCTACTGGACTCTTGCTTTTTTCTACTGCTATAGACTAACATGGCTACCTATCTTAATCTATCAACACAGGCCCCAGAGTGGAATGACAGTCCCTGGGAGAAGAATCAGTGGACTCGGACTGGAATGGCAGTGGGTGTGGAATGACAAGGAGTGTCATTCCAGTCCCAGAGCCCTGACCCTATTCCCAGGAGCAGTTGTTCCACTCTTTGACCTGTCATTCCAGTCCCTGAGCACAAGTTCTATTCCTAGGGGCTGTCATTCCACTCTGGGCCTGTCATTCCAGTCCAAGAAAACTGCTACTCCCAGGGGATGTCATTCTATTGTGCTGCCTGTAATTCCACTCCAAGAATGCTTCTTCTACTCCCAGGGGCTGTCATTGCACTGCACTCTGGGGGCTGTCCTTCCAGTCCCAGAGCACTGAGCCTATTCCAAGGATTGTCATTCCACTCTGAAACCTGTCCTTCTGGTCCTGGAGCACAAACTCTACAGCTAGGGACCGTCATTGCATTCTGGGGGCTGTCATTCCACTCCCAGAGTGTTCCATCTGGTCCCAGAGACCTTTATGGAAAATCCATTCCACATTTTCTTTGCAACTTTTTTTTGTGTTGTGATGCATTTCAATGGAGCCCAGGCAAGTAAATTGGCATCCCTGGCTCCCATTATCTCCAGTGGGCCTTCAAGCCTCTCCTATTATTTCCAATGGGCAATCCCCCCTCCCGTCATTCCTTTTAATACATGGTGGGGTGGGAAGCAAGAAAGAAAGGAAGGAACAAGGGGCACAAAAGGTCAGACAGGAGCTTGCTGCTCCCCAGCCAGCTAGAATGTCTCTTGCTCCTAGATTGATATATATATCAATCTCGGTAAGTCCTGCTGAGGCCAGCCATAATTCATCATTCATTCCAATATGGGCATTTAAATCCCCTGCCATCAAAATCTTTGCTCTAGGGTGGAGAATGGTTAGTCTATCTATCAGATTCTCTAAGTGAGACCAAGCCTGATTTAAAAGGACTTTATTAGAGATAGGAGGCATATAGACCATCAGTCCGTCACCAAAATAAGGGCACAGACATTGAGCTCCAAATAAATAACTAATGTTGAAGGAGAGGATTCAAGAAGTTCTACTCTATCATATTTCAGAGCATTTGAGATCATACAAGAGAGGCCAGCTTTAGGACGCCCCCCTTTCCTCCCTCTTATTGCTTTCTCTGTAAAGGTTGTGTATCCTGGGAGGGACACATCTTCCAGAGCCCAAGTCTCTTGGAGTAGTATTATTGAAAAGTTGTCGAGGAACTCAGCTACACCTGGAGACCCTATCCTAGATGTCCATCCCGCCACGGCCCATGAAAAGATTTTGACAGGGATACTTGGGAGTCAATCTTGGGAGGATGGGAAGATCGTATCTGGGGTCTGTGAGGTGCGAGCCTTGGGTTTTCTAATTACAATTCTGGGTTCAAGGGGGCAGTGGGGCATTGCCTTCATGCTCCATGTCGCTAGCTTCAAGCTCATTGAGAGCTCCATCATGAGCACTTGTTTGGGCAATTGGGGTGGAGGAGATTTCAACAGGACTTTTTGTTTAGAGCCTGCTGTATTTTCTATGAGACGATTGATGAAGATCCTCTAGTTTCTGTTGAAGAACTTGAAAAGGTTTTATCATATTGCCCTGTTCTTGTAAGTCCTAGTTGGAAAAGGATATAAACAAGTTGCAAACCCCCACCATTCCTCCTGAGATCCCTTGAGCACTAGCCCACCACACACAGAGACCTGACCTAGACAGGCATGACAGGTGCACAAAATAAAGAGATAGTAATCAAATCAAAGAGAAAGAACAACATGAGCCCTTGGTCAATGTGCCCACTTACCTTGGCCCCAGAGCTTAGCAGTGGCCTTGAGATGGGGGGGGCAGAGCCCTACCACCCCACACACAGAGACCTGACCCGAGCAGGCAGGACAGGTGCACAAAAGAAAAGAGATAATACTCAAATCCAAAAGAAAGGTGAGCCCTCAGCCAAGGTGCCCAGTTAGCTTGGCCCCAGAGCCAGACAGTGGCCCTGAGACCGAGGGGGGGTAGAGCCCTACCCCGCCACACACAGATGGTGAGCCCTCAGCCGAGGTGCCCAGTTAGTTTGGCCCCAGAACCAGATGGTGGCCCTGAGACTTTGAACTGCAGCAGAGGAGCTTGGCACTGGAACTGAAGACCCCGATAGATTGTTGTGGCTCAGAGTCCAGATAAGTCCAGGTCCAGGAAGGGATAACCAAGCAGATGGAGGTTGACCTTAATGTAGAACAACATGTCCACCAGGTCTGGGTGCAGACGTGTGCGGCAGGGACAGAGGAGGTCTCCCAGGTGGAAGAACACACGCTCGCTCTGGACACTAGTGGGAGGGCAGGAGAGGATGTTAGTGGCCACGACAGAGAGGTCTGTCCAGACGGCAGATTTCCTTGCCCAATACTCCAGGGGTTTGGAGGGGGGGGGGCTCGGGGGCTCGGCAAGGTACTCCCGCACCATGGCCCCCGCCGAGTCCTCCATCGTGACAGATGTGCCCACCCTGCTGCTTCCAACCTCTCAGCCCGCCAACAAGGACCACATTTCAAGGGGGCCCATTTTGTAAAGGCTCTCATGACCTGGCTCATTCACCTCCTCCTCCTCCCCCTCCTCCCCCCATCGCCCCTGCCCTGTTCCTTCCATCCTGCCTTTTTGGCCTGGAACCTGCACACCTCTCTGCGGAGCTCCTTCTTCCAGTGCTGCACCTCACCCTCCCGAATGGCGATGCTGCCCTTGATATGGGGGTCACAGAGGCAGGCCAGTCTGTACGGCGCCTCCTGACAGAGAGGATGCAAGCAGGCGGCCATGCCTACCTGCAACCTCCTGACCAAGTCCCGTACCCTGGGGAGAAGAGCTTCCTCATGCTCCAGCTTGTTGACCAGCACCTGGTCCAGCCCATGGATCGGGGGGATGACCTGCCCCAGGGTGGCCTGGCAGGAGCAACAGAGCTTGGTAGTGTCCTTAGTTTCAGGACATGCACCATCTGGGAGAGGACTAGCCAGTCCACAGAGCTGAGGCTGAGCTCCTCTCCCTTCTGCAAAATGGCCACCGATGACATTATGTCCTGAACCAGTATTTTTTGCTCCACCAGACGACTTTTTAAAAAAAATATTTTAATTCAATTTTAGAACTGTAACAATAATCAAACAATAAACCAATATAATACATTGCATTTACAAATATTAACACAGTGCTTCAACTTTAATACATCAACAATGAGTGGTGTGAAGAGGGAGGTTGCAGATCTCTTGCTTCTATGAATTCATAAAATGGGATCCATTTTTCCCAGAACTTTGATCCCGAAGATTGATATTCCGTCTGATGTAGATTGTCAGTTATTTTTTCCATTATCAAATGGTTCCAGATTTTTGTAAACCAAAGTTCTGTAGTAGGTGAAGATTGGTCTTTCCATTTGGTTGCTATTGCACTCCTAGCTGCCACCAGGAGAGAGTTGATAAGGTCTCTTCTAACATTTGGGATTGATGTCTGATCCCACAGTCCCAAGAAGATTACTTTTGGTGACATAGGGACACTGTACCCTGTTATTTCCTTAATAATATTTAGTATTTCTGACCAAAATCGAGATATCAAGGGACATTCCCACCAACAGTGAGCAAAATTACCCTCATTATTGCATTTCTTCCAACAAGAGGGCGATGCTGAAGAATAAATTAAGGAGATTTTTTGGGGTGTTAGGTACCACCTGTGTATAATTTTATAGCTTTGTATTTTAGTTAATATAGTTGAGGATTTATTTAATTTTGATGCCCATACTTTTTCCCAGTTGTCTAATGTCAGTATTTCATTAAGATCTTTATGCCATTTAGTTTGATAACTAAAATTGTTAAGGATGTTAGAGGACAATAGCGGGCCATATATTTTTGAAATCATGCCCCTTTTTTGATATTTTTTAGCATCCATGAATTGCTCAAATCTTGTCTGAGCTGGATTCATAAGCTTTCTTATGTTCATTTGTTGGGTGACAGCTTGTAATTGCAGATATAAGAACCATGGAATTGAGTTTTGAAATTTTTGTTCTATCTCAATTTTGCTTATGAGACCGTCCTTCGTTGCTATATCTTTTAATGTGATAATATCAGTAGTTTTCAGTGTTTTTGCTATTTGAGTTTTAGTGTCTATTGATATGTTTTGTACAGAAATAGGAGAGTGCCTCGACATGTCTGGTATTAATTTAGTTCTGGTGCTATCCCAAATATGTAGGATCGCATCAAGGAAGGTATTATTCTTTATTCCTTTAGGTCGTTTAGTAGGTGGGTTCCAAATTATTTCTTGTATTTTCCATTGGGGTGGTAACTTATTGCAAGTCGAAGTCCACTCTGTTGTTTCGTTTGAGTGCCAAAGCGAGAGGAGATTGGAAAGTCTGATTGCTTTGTTGTATAATGATAGATCAGGGAAATTAAGTCCTCTGTGATGATTTTTTAATCTCAGAATTTTAAAGGAAATCCGGGGTTTCTTGTGATCCCACAAAAAAAGAATTTAGTATGGACTGCCATTGCTTAATTATGTTTTCATGAATTTTAATAGGTATAGGTCTCATGACAAATATTATTCTAGGTAGAATAAATGTTTTTATCAAATGAAGTCTGTCGTACCATGAGATTTTTATCTTTTTCCATTTATTCATGTCATTTTTAATTTGTGTAATTATTTTAAAGTGGTTTGATTGTATCAAATTTTTGTTATTAGTAGAAATTGCAATTCCTAAGTAAAGCAGTTCCTTTTCTAACTAATGAAACTTGTGTTGTTTTTTTATTTTGTCTGCATCTTCTTTCCTTATGTTAATTGGTAATATTTGTGATTTTGTTTGATTTATCAGTAAACCTGAAATCATACCAAAATCTGTGAGTAGTTGTTCTAAATAGTTTAAGGTGCAAAGGGGATCAGTCACGTAAATAATCATATCGTCCGCAAATAGGCTCATCTTATAATGTTTTTTTCCCATTTGGATTCCTTTAATGTTATTATTTTCTCTGATTGTAATAGCCAGTGGTTCGATTGCAATGGCAAATAGAGTTGGTGATAGAGGGCATCCCTGTCTAGTGCCCCTATCAACTGAAATTTTTCCGGAGGTCTGCCCTTTTATTTTCAAATTTGCTGTTGGTTGTATATATATAGAATGTAGTATTTTCAGAAATGTTTTACCAAATCCCATAGCTTGCAGTCCTTTGTCCAAGTATGTTATTTCTAAAGTATCGAAGGCCTTTTCAATATCTAATGATAGAAGAGAGCCTTTTTCTTGTGATGTTTGCAGTGGTTTATGAGATTTAATGTCTTGTGAATGTTGTCTGTCATATCTCTTCTGGGTATGAATCCTGTCTGATTCGGATGGATATAATTATGTATGAATGAGTTTATTCTATGTGCCATTACTGCCATGAAAATGCTATAATCCTGATTAAGGAGTGATATAGGTCGATATGATGAGGTTCTTGTACTGTCCTTTCCTTGCTTAGGGATGACTGTTATTAAGGCCATATTCCACATTGGGGGCAACAAACCATGATCTCTTATGTTATTGCATGTGTTCTGAAGATGCTGCTCAAGTAAATTACAATACCTTTTATAAAATTCGGGTGGCTATCCATCTGGTCCCGGGGATTTATTATTTTTTAAGTTTTTAATGATTACTGAGATTTCTTGATATGTGATAGGACTGTCCAGATAATTTCGGTGTTCTTCTGATAATTTTTTAAGTTTGTTTATTGAGGCTAGAAATGCACCTATATCCTGTAGATCTGGTTTCTTAGTCGAGTATAGTTGTTTGTAGTAAGTTTCAAAAGAATTAATCATGTCATTAGATTTTGTAAGGGATCTTCCTTTACTATCTATTATGCATGAGATGTTTCTTTTTGCATTTTTCTCTTTGATTTTATATGAGAGCGGTTTTAAAGATTTGGGGGTGTTCAGCCAATATTTTTGTTTTACATAAATGAGGTTTTTGTGTATTTTGTCTGTTTCTAGGGATTCCAATAATCTCCACTGATTTATTAAATTTTCATAAACTTTCTTGCTTCCTGTAGTCTTATGTCTGTCTTCTAAGATTTTGATTTTATTTTCAATTTCTCTTTTCTGTTCTCTCTTTTGCTTATTAATCCTAGAAGATAATGCCATTATGTGCCCTCTTGCAACTACTTTGATCATATCCCAAAGTATGTGTGGTTTAGTGTTGGGTTTATTATTTTCATCTATTATGGTTTTTAATATATTTTCAATTTCCTTTGCTGTAATTTCATTGATAAGTAATGCCCTATTCAAAGTCCAGTTAGATTCCTCTTTTTTTATCAGAGTTATTAAGTATGGTACATGAGACTTACGTGTGATCAGATATAATTATAGGGCTAATCTCGTAGTAGTCTAATCTAGAGCCTAATGAATCAGATACCAGAACAAAATCTATTCTTGTATAAATGTTGTGCTTAGACGAGTAGCAAGTATAACTTTTCTACCTGTTATGGAGAAATCTCCATAACAGGTAGTGTTTTTTTTAAAATAGAGTGGCCAATCTAGTTTTACTAGACTTCCCTTTTTTAACACTGATATTAAAGTGTGATCTATCCAATTTATGATCTATCCAATTTATGATCTATTATATAGTTCAGATCCCCTCCTACTAATGTAATTCCTTCTTGAAAGTCAGAGAGCTTTTGCAATGTATTTTCTATGAATTCTAGCTGCTTTTCATTAGGTGTGTATAGTGATGCTATGGTTACCATATGATCCACTATTAACCCCTTCACAAATATATATCTTCCCTTTGGGTCTTTCACCATGCTGTTTTTTTTCTTCCAATTTTAAACTTTACTAACAATAAGTCATAACAACATCAACTGTAAGAGGATATATCATATAACAATACACAAAACAATTTCTATATTACAACTGGGACATAAGAAGAGGTTTCCAATACATATACCTTAGCTGACATACTTTACCTAGTCTGCGAACATACAGAAAAGGATATTTGTTGAACTACATCTCATGGACAAGATAACATAACTACTCCAGTACCACAATGGCCCCCTGACCACTCCTGGATTTATGATTGCCTGAAAGGGCAGCTGAGATTATAAGATCTCAGTTTTGGCTAGATGATCCAAGAAAGGGAACCACTTGGCAGCAAAGTCAGAAGTTTTCAACGGGTTTGTAGTAAGTTGCAATCTGTCAGATATTTTTTCCATTATAAGGTGGTCCCACACCATCCTGTACCACATGTGCAGACTTGGGGGGACAGGTGACTTCCATTTGATTGCGATCGCATTCTTGGCAGCATTCAGGAGTGTGCGTATTAAGTCCCTCCTTTGGCGTGGTACAGTAGAATCAGTCCAGATATCCAGAAAGACTAATTCAGGGCTAGGTGGGATAACGTGGGAGGTGATGGTTGTGATTTCTTTGAGAACCAAGTGCCAAAATCCTTGAATGGATTGGCATCCCCACCATACGTGTATAAACGTCCCCTGTTCACTGGATCCTTTCCAGCAGAGAGGGGACCTTTTGGGGTATATTCTTGCCAACTGATGTGGGGTAAGATACCACCTGTGGAGGATTTTGTAATTTTGTAGTTTGGTATTAATGACCGGGGTGCTTAATAATTTGGAGGACCAGGGGACTTCCGGTTTGGGATTCATGGAGGTCTAACGCAGCTCCATTCGCGGAGCTGACCGGACTGCCGTTTTAACCGGCCGGAGGGGTGAAAATAGCCCGCGGCCGACTGCTCTCAGGTGGGGAGCAGGCAAAGAACGCTCAAGACCCTAGGGTGAGCTAGATCTCGGACGAGGGGGGGCTCTACACAACGAGTCTCCCCGCAATCCTTGAGGTCCCACCTTGCGACGGGTCGGCTATAATCTCTGCGGCAGTTTTGGGGCCAATTCGGCTGGCATAAGACCTACATACCCAAGCTTCGATTGGGAAAGGAAGCTGAGAGGAGAATTTAAGATCGAAACAGCGATTACAACCCGAGAAAAGTGAAGAGAAGGTAAAGATCGCTATCTTTTGATACGGGACAGATTGACAAAAACAGAGAGGAAAAAAAGTAGATTTTTAAACTGCAACAGACTAGTGAAAAGGAGGTGAAGACTCGGCAGGAGTTGTATTTTAAAAGAGACTAAGTTTAAAGAAGTTATTAAAGAAATCGGACTATTGTTTTGAATACCTGTGGCTTTGGAGCTGTGGGAAAAAGACACCATCGCGAGACCTGCTGTGGGAAGACGGGAGACAGGAAGTGCGTAGCAACAATAGAGTGGCTGGAGAGAAGCGGCCCTTGCCGAAGGACAGGAAGTAGGGAATCGCCATTTTTGAAAGGGGAAGGGTCGCGGCTTCAGCGGAAGAGGAAGTAGGCCATCTTGGATTATAACATCATAGAGAAACCATAGAGAAAAGACGCCCGACATTTTGGACACTTTAAAATTTAATTTTGGCAAGAAGATTGGGACATTTGAAAAAGAAAAACGTTTAATTTTACGCCACGGAGTTAAGGAAGAGAGCGGATTCGTGGGAGCGAGCTAAAGCAAGCCCCACGATGTCGAAAAAAGAGTGGCAATCGGCAATAGAAAATTTGGATAAAAATCTGGACAAAAAACTTGTAGATATGATTAAAGAGCTTAAGGACACGAAATTGGAGCTTATTAAAGAGGTTAAAGAGGTTACACAGACAGTAAAGTCGGAGCTGTCAGAAATGAAAAAAGGTATGGAAACGATTAGTAGTGAATTAAAAGGAACGCAGCAGAGAGTTAAAACAGTAGAAGACGCGATGGAGAATTTAATAGATACGCAACAAACAGAGATGAGATTGGTGAAGGGGAGAATGTCAGTTGCAGAAACTAAACACATGGAGAAGCAGCTACGTTTTCGTGGTCTGCCAGAAGTGGAAGGGAAGTCAGCGCAAGAACAGATGACTGAGGTGTTGGCTGAATACCTGGGGAAGGAGGAGGAGGAAGTTGTGGCTATCCTAGATGTGGCATACCGTGTGAATTCGAGAATTGCAACCCAGAGGAAATTACCAAGGGATGTGATTGTGCAGTTTACAACAAGAAATATGAAAGAGAGGATTGTGACAAAACAGTTTCAAGATCCATTGGAGATTGATGGCAAGACGATCATTATAATGAAGGAACTGCCCAGATCAGTGTTATTGGACCGGAAAAAATATAAAGTGCTAATTCAGATGTTGAAGGACATGAAAATCAGGTATAGATGGGAGTTACCAGAAGGAGTGTCCTTTGAGTTTGGAGGGGCAAAAAAACGCATCAGATCTGAGCGAGAGATGGAGAGATTTATTAAGGACAATGAAAAAGACTTACCAACAAGAATATGAATATGGAGTGTAAAGTATTATCTTGGAATGTAAATGGACTAAACTCACCGAATAAGAGGAAAAATATTTTTCATTGGCTACTAAAACAAAAATGTGACATTGTTTGTTTGCAAGAGACCCATATTAGAAAACAGGATGTAAAATATTTAAAATCTGGAAAATTGGGCAAGGAGTTTGTAGCGGCCTCTAATAAGAAAAAAAGAGGAGTGGTGTTGTATATAAAAGAGGAGCTACAGCCAAAATTTGTTATGAGAGATGTGGAAGCTAGATTTGTAGCAGTGGAATGTATTTGGAATTTAAAGAGAGTGTTGGTAGTCGGACTTTATGCACCTAATGGTGCAAAAGAAAGCTTTTTTGAGGAGTTAAGGAAGCATCTAGACGATCTTGTATATGACCAGATAATTCTTGCTGGAGACTTCAATGGAGTGACAAACTTGGAGTTAGACAAAAAGACTACAACGGTACAAAAGAAAAGAGGACTATTACCAAAGCTTTTTTTTGAGTTGATTCAACAAGAGATTCTCGAAGATGTATGGAGGAGAGAATACCCTAAAAGTAGACAGTTTACTTTTTATTCTGCAAGGCATTTTACATTATCAAGAATCGATATGATCTGGGCCTCAAAAGACTTAGCGTTATGGACTAAGGAGGTAGAAATAATGCCGATGGTAGGCTCAGATCACAACCCAATTATGTGGAAATTTGGAAAAAGGAGAAAAAGGAAAGCATGGAGAATAAATGAGGACTTGTTACAGGAAAGAGAGAATATGGAAATATTGAGAAGAGAGACAAAGTTTTTTATACAATACAACGTGAATAAAGAAGTACCAACCAACAAAGTTTGGGATGCGTACAAGGCGGTTGTAAGGGGCATACTAATGGACTTAAATGGCAGAGCGAGAAAAAAGAAAGAGGAGAAAAGACAAGAGATTGAGGAGAAAATAAAAGCCAAAGAAACACAGTTAAAAAAGAGACCAGGGAAAAAGAAGGTATACCAGGAAATCAAAATTCTTCAAGAACAGCTAACAGCAATGAGTAATAAAGAATTGGAGTGGAATCTTAAAAGACTGAATCAAAAAGCGTTTGAGGGTGCTAATAAACCTGGGAAATATCTGGCATGGCAATTGAAGAAGAAAAGGGAAAAGAAAATAATAAATAAAATCTGTGAAGATAATAAAACGTACTTGGAGCAGACTACCATTAGTAGAGCCTTTTATAAATTCTACGCTAAGCTGTATAATAAAAAAGAAGTAAACAAAGAATCAATAGCATCATATCTGGAGAAAACCAAACTTCCAGAAATCTCGGAAGCTTGGAGAAATAAGTTGAACAGTGAAGTAACTGATGAGGAAATAAGCAAGGCAATACAATCCGCAAATCTAGGAAAGGCGCCAGGGCCAGATGGACTTACGGCTAAATTTTATAAGACAATGGCCAATGAACTGGCACCATTCCTAAAAGAGGTGATGAATGGAGTTTTTAGGGATCAAAGGATTCCAGATACTTGGAGTGAAGCGAATATATCATTGATCCCAAAAGAGGGCCAAGACCTGACTAACGTGAAAAATTATAGACCTATATCACTAGTTAACAATGACTATAAAATTTTTACGAAGATATTGGCGGAGAGATTGAAGGGGTGGCTCTCGGAAGTCATAGAGGAGGAACAAGCAGGCTTTTTGCCAGACAGACAAATAAGAGACAATTTAAGGACAGTGATTAATGCTATTGAATATTATGACAAGCGTTGTGACAAAGAGGTTGGTTTCTTCTTTGTAGACGCTGAAAAAGCGTTTGACAATTTAAACTGGGACTTTATGTTTGCCACTATGGAAAAGCTACAATTGGGAGAAAGATTCATCAGAGCAATTAAGGAAATTTACAGAGACCAGACTGCAGCAATTGTAGTGAATGATGAATTGACCAAGAAATTGACGATTAGTAAAGGAACAAGACAAGGTTGCCCGTTATCTCCATTGTTGTTCATTTTAGTATTGGAGATTCTGATGATACAAATACGACAAGACGAGGAAATTCGTGGAATAAAAATAAAGGACTATTCATACAAGGTCAGAGCATTTGCGGATGACATAATGTTAATTGTAGAGGACCCACTGGAGAACATGCCAAAAGTGATAGATAAGATCAAGGAGTTTGGAGTAGGGATGTGCGTTTCGGCATTCTGAATGCCGAAAGAATGCCGAAACAAAAGTGTTTCGGCATTCTTCAAGAATCCCGAAACGTTTCGGGGAATGCCGAAACGTTTCGGGATTGCCGAAAGAAAAACCCGAAACGTTTCGGGATTCTTTCGGCATTCTTTCGGCATTCGAGAATCGCCATTTTGATTTTGCTAGCCGTTTGCCTTAGCAAGCGGCTAGCAAAATCCTGCTGGAAGCAAAGGCTTCCTGCAGGCTCTTAGAAGAGGGGAGGGGGGGAGAAGGAGTGAATCACTCACTCCTTCTGTCACCCCCCACCCCTCTTGCAAAGGAGGATAGGGAATCCTGCTTTGCCTTGCAAATGCAAGGTGCAAGCATTGCATTGCACTTTGCATTTGCAAAGCAGCAGAGATTCCCGCCAAAACTAACAGGTAGGGGAGGGGGAGCAGGAGGAGGGTGGCTCTTGGAGTGTGGGTGGGGAAAGGCAGGGGACTGGGGACTTTAGGAGTCACCAATCCCACTGCTGCATTCTCATGCCAGCCAATAGATTTAAATCTTTGGCTGAGGCTGCAGCAGGGGATTTAAATTTGGAGCAAGACTGTCTGGAACACTTCTGTTGCTGCTGCTGCTGAGCTGTGACCGAGAGAGGAGAAGAAGAGAGACTGCACCTGGAGCCTGGAGGACATCTGCCTGGAGGATCAACTGTGCTGGACATCCTGAGAGGACACCTGGTAGGCCTTTTTAAAATTTTTGTAAATTTTTTTGATGCCGGGCAATGTGCTGCTGTGGCCTGCCTCTGCAAAAAGGTGTTGCAGTTTATTCTTGGCATGGCCTGGGGGACAGGTTGGGCAGACAATGTTTGATGGTGGGGTGGGGGTTTCAGCATTGGTTGTTGTGCTTGCCTTCTTAAAGCTTGATCCACTGTTTTAAGATTAAAACAAGAGTGTGCCAGCTTTGGGCCTACACAGGCCAGAAGCCTTTCTTCTGGCTGGCTCTCACAGTTGTGCTTCACAATCTGGAATGGTGTGGCTTGCTTTTCTGTGTCTGGTCCCCTGCTTGCAAGGATTCCCAACAGGCTCCGTCCTGATCAACTGTGCCAGCCTGTGGGCCACACACAGGTATGGCCTGGGGGACAGGTTGGGCAGACAATGTTTGATGGTGGGGGGGGGGGTTCAGCATTGGTTGTTGTGCTTGCCTTCTTTAAGCTTGATCCACTGTTTTAAGATTAAAACAAGAGTGTGCCAGCTTTGGGCCTACACAAGCCAGAAGCCTTTCTTCTGGCTGGCTCTCACAGTTGTGCTTCACAATCTGGAATGGTGTGGCTTGCCTTTCTGTGTCTGGTCCCCTGCTTGCAAGGATTCCCAACAGGCTCCGTCCTGATCAACTGTGCCAGCCTGTGGGCCACACACAGGTATGGCCTGGGGGACAGGTTGGGCAGACAATGTTTGATGGTGGGGGGGGGGTTTCAGCATTGGTTGTTGTGCTTGCCTTCTTTAAGCTTGATCCACTGTTTGAAGATTAAAACCAGAGTGTGCCAGCTTTGGGCCTACACAGGCCAGAAGCCTTTCTTCTGGCTGGCTCTCACAGTTGTGCCTCACAATCTGGAATGGTGTGGCTTGCCTTTCTGTGTCTGGTCCCCTGCTAGCAAGGATTCCCAACAGGCTCCGTCCTGATCAACTGTGCCAGCCTGTGGGCCACACACAGGTATGGCCTGGGGGACAAGTTGGGCAGACAATCTTTGATGGTGGGGGGGGGGGGGTTCAGCATTGGTTGTTGTGCTTGCCTTCTTTAAGCTTGATCCACTGTTTGAAGATTAAAACCAGAGTGTGCCAGCTTCGGGCCTACACAGGCCAGAAGCCTTTCTTCTGGCTGGCTCTCACAGTTGTGCTTCACAATCTGGAATGGTGTGGCTTGCCTTTCTGTGTCTGGTCCCCTGCTAGCAAGGATTCCCAACAGGCTCCGTCCTGATCAACTGTGCCAGCCTGTGGGCCACACACAGGTATGGCCTGGGGGACAGGTTGGGCAGACAATCTTTGATGGTGGGGGGGGGGGGGTTCAGCATTGGTTGTTGTGCTTGCCTTCTTTAAGCTTGATCCACTGTTTGAAGATTAAAACCAGAGTGTGCCAGCTTTGGGCCTACACAGGCCAGAAGCCTTTCTTCTGGCTGGCTCTCACAGTTGTGCTTCACAATCTGGAATGGTGTGGCTTGCCTTTCTGTGTCTGGTCCCCTGCTAGCAAGGATTCCCAACAGGCTCCGTCCTGATCAACTGTGCCAGCCTGTGGGCCACACACAGGTATGGCCTGGGGGACAGGTTGGGCAGACAATCTTTGATGGTGGGGGGGGGGGGGTTCAGCATTGGTTGTTGTGCTTGCCTTCTTTAAGCTTGATCCACTGTTTTAAGATTAAAACCAGAGTGTGCCAGCTTCGGGCCTACACAGGCCAGAAGCCTTTCTTCTGGCTGGCTCTCACAGTTGTGCTTCACAATCTGGAATGGTGTGGCTTGCCTTTCTGTGTCTGGTCCCCTGCTAGCAAGGATTCCCAACAGGCTCCGTCCTGATCAACTGTGCCAGCCTGTGGGCCACACACAGGTATGGCCTGGGGGACAGGTTGGGCAGACAATCTTTGATGGTGGGGGGGGGGGTTCAGCATTGGTTGTTGTGCTTGCCTTCTTTAAGCTTGATCCACTGTTTGAAGATTAAAACCAGAGTGTGCCAGCTTTGGGCCTACACAGGCCAGAAGCCTTTCTTCTGGCTGGCTCTCACAGTTGTGCTTCACAATCTGGAATGGTGTGGCTTGCCTTTCTGTGTCTGGTCCCCTGCTAGCAAGGATTCCCAACAGGCTCCGTCCTGATCAACTGTGCCAGCCTGTGGGCCACACACAGGTATGGCCTGGGGGACAGGTTGGGCAGACAATCTTTGATGGTGGGGGGGGGGGTTCAGCATTGGTTGTTGTGCTTGCCTTCTTTAAGCTTGATCCACTGTTTGAAGATTAAAACCAGAGTGTGCCAGCTTTGGGCCTACACAGGCCAGAAGCCTTTCTTCTGGCTGGCTCTCACAGTTGTGCTTCACAATCTGGAATGGTGTGGCTTGCCTTTCTGTGTCTGGTCCCCTGCTAGCAAGGATTCCCAACAGGCTCCGTCCTGATCAACTGTGCCAGCCTGTGGGCCACACACAGGTATGCTGCTTTGGCCAAGGTAACCCTTTTTGGTTGCTGGCCTGGCACTCACAGTTGTGCTCCACAATCTGGAATGGTGTGGCTTGCGTTTCTGTGTCTGGTCCCCTGCTTGCAAGGATTCCCAACAGGCTCCGTCCTGATCAACTGTGCCAGCCTTCGGCCCACACACAGGCCTGCTGCTCCGGCTTTGGTAACCCTTCCCGTTTGCTGGCCTGGCACTCACTGTTTTGCTTCACATTCAGGTTGTTTATCGTTGGTGGACCTCTTCTGGACTGGACTGCACTTGGTGGACATCGGCCTGCAGATCTCTGCGTGGAGGATCAACATTGCTGGACATCTGCACTGGTGGACTGGTAGGGTTGTTGTTAAATTTGGTTTTTGAGCTTATGTCTGCTGCTGTGCCTACCTGCGAGCATATGCTTTGGCTCTGTCTTTATGGCTTGGGCCGGGGGGGGGGGGGGCATTTTCTGGTTGGGCAAGAGGATATTGTTTGGGGGTTAGGGGGGCCAGCATTGATCGCAGTGCCTGCTTTCTTTCATGTTTCATTTTTCAAGTTTGAGTGTGGGGTGGGCATGAACTGCTGTTTCACAGGACTAAAAAATGAGTGTGCCAGCTTCTGGCCTGCACAGGCCAGAAGCTCTGCTGGGTGGATGTGTTTTGTTTTGCTGCTGGTTGGCCCTAGCCTTTAAGGGGGGGGGGGCTGACTTGGCTTGTGCAACGGGGCCTTGAATTTTGGGGTTGCGTGTGCGGCGTGTGGTGTTGACTCTGCTAACATTTCCAATTTTCTTGACAGCATCGTGGAGGAGAGGAGGACCAGCTGCAAGACCGCCTGAACATCGCTGGACTGCAGGACTGGTGTTAGTGTGAGCGAGTCCGGGTTCACATTTGGGTGGCCTTGGGGGTGGGTTCTTGCTAGCTTGGGAGGGGGGAGGCTCATCTTCAAAACACCACATCCACACCCCACACCGACATACCACAGATACATCGGTCCCGCTAAATAGTGTCTCTTAGGTAGGTAGGCCAGTTGGTAGGTGATCAGTGGATAATTGCCCTCAACATAATTATTAGGGAAACCGAGCCTAGTTTTTTTTAAAAAACTAAATAGGGACTCAGCAGGGAAAGCATTAGTGAGTGAGTGTTAGGTTTGAATTCTATATATATATATATATATATATAAAAATTTGTAATAGCTGTCAATAGGCTTCCCATTAGTGCCCCCATAACTAGGGTTCCACTGCCCATCTCTGGCACACGTGGTGGTGCCAGGCCGGCCCGGGCATACTAGTGTGTGAGTGTTTAAGGCTTTGTCACCTGTTATTGGGGTTTAGGGCCAGCTCAATTCCAGAGGAATTCAGCTGATTGGCAGGCTCAGGTTCCCTGACATAAATAGGGTTGCTTAAAAAGGCACTTGATTGTTCATCTCCAAGTCACAGAGCCACTAGAAACACAGATTTATAGCAGGTTAGTTAGGTCTTGAAAACAAAGTTGACCTTTGTTTTCTAAATCTTTTCTGATTAGTTAGGGTTGAATTTGGGAGGGGAAAGTATGTCAGAGAGGAAAGCAGAGAGGGGACCCGGGGGAAAGGCTAGGGAGAAATCTAGAGGGGAGGAGGGGAGGGGGAGGGGGACTGCTGCGGCAGCCCCTCCATCTGAGCGGAGGAGGCCCTCCCCTGCGCTGCTGCCGTTCACCAGCCTGGCTTCTGGTGACAGGAAGAGGGTTCGCAAGACTCTCTTTCCTGAGGCAGCTGCTGGAGGGCCACCCCCAACCCGGGTGCGTGAGGCAGGGGCTGGCACTGGGCAGGGGCCTGCTGCTGAGGCTCCTCCTCCTCCAGTGGTTGCGAGCCAGCTGCTGGAGGAGGGGCAGCATGTGGTGTCTCCTGGGATGGGCGCGGAGCACATGACTTTCCCTGCGCTCCCGCTCACCCCAGGAACCCGGAGGATGTTGGAGGAACTGCCCGTGAGACCCCCCCTGGGGCGGTCCACCCCAGTTTCCTCTGAGGCCAGCAGCAGGCCTCTCGCGGCTGTGCAGGAGGAGAGGACGCGGGAGGAAGAGGCAGAGACTGTGGTGGAAGAGCCCACATCTCTGCCCCTTCAGCCTCGTCCATCCCAACCTGCCCGGCCGAGAGTGGGACACGGTGTGTCCGGCCAGAGCACCTCACAGGAGGTGCCGCAGGGTGGTCCCGAACGCGCTTCTCCTGGGAAGCGTGGGATGCCCTTTTCCTCCGAAATCTGGAAGCACTTCCAGACAACGGAGGATCCCCGAGCAGCCCTGTGCCTGCATTGTAGGCAGCGCGTCAGCCGTGGCAAAGATGTGTGGCATCTCTCCACGTCTGGGATGAGGTACCATATGAAGAGGCACCACCAGGCGGTGCTTCTTCGGGAGGAGGGTTCGAGTGGCGCCGCACGGCCGCCAGCTAGCCAGAAGGAGGCAGGCTCCTCTGGTGCTCTCCCCCCAAGGGTACCTGCAGGAAAGGGACGCCAAGCCTCTCTCCCGGAGATGCTTGGTATGCAGGGCGCTAGTGTGCCCAGAGAGGGGATCCGGAGGGCGAGCAGGCGCATCACGCGCCACATCGTCAACATGATAGCAGTGGATGGGCAACCGTATTCCGTAGTTGAAGACTTCGGCTTCTCAGGGCTGCTCCAAGATTGCTTTCCCTGGTACGCCGTCCCTGCTCGCACGTCGTTGAGCAGATCGGTGGTGCCCTCGTTTTACAGGGCTGCCAGGGATCATGTGAAGGCACAGCTGTCCCGGGTTGCCGGGAGAACTGTGCACTTCACATCGGACATCTGGACCTGCCCAAGTGTGCAGCAAGCGTACCTCTCGCTTACTGCTCACTGGTGGGAACCCGAGTCGGTTCTGGGTGGGGGCCGGGGGGAGGTGCCTAGCACAGCTAGACAGGGAAGGATGCGAGACCGCCAGGCCGGCTACTGCAAGGCCTTGCTTCACGCCGAGGTGCTCGACGTGTCCCACACGGCGGAGAACATCGCTGCCACCTTAAGGAGACAGTTGGACGAGTGGATAGGCCAGGGACCCGCCACCGTGGGATGCATGGTGACGGACGGTGGCAAGAACATGAGGGCAGCGGCGCATCTAGTGAGCCGAGAGAGCGTCTACTGTGCCGCTCACAAGCTTCACCTAGTGGTGAGAGATGCGCTGGGGTTGGGCTCCTCGAAGGAACCCGTGGATACCCGGACCCGTGAACTCCAGTTACTTGTCCAGAAATGTCGGAGGCTCACGGGTCACTTCTCGCGCAGCGTGAAGGCCACGCACGAACTGCGCCAGACACAGGTCAGGACAGGTGTGCCAGAGCACGCTCTGATCACTGACGTCAGCACTCGCTGGAACTCCACCTGCGCCATGCTTGAGCGCTTGGTGGAGCAGCAGGCCGCACTCCACGCGTGGCTCTCCGAGCACCGCGGTGCGAGTCAGGTGGGTGAGTTCAACCGGGAGGATTGGCTCACCATCACCCAGACAGTGGAGGTCCTGAAGCCCTTCAAGGACTTCACTGTGGCGGTCTCGTCAGACACGGCGACCCTCGGTCTGGTCATTCCCCTGGTGCACACGCTCCAGAGGAATCTGGCCACCCTTGCAGACCGGGTCGCGCCCCGTGCTGACCTTGTTCCAGCGGTGCGCGCATTAGTGAGAAGGCTGCAGCAGGGCATAGCTGCCAGGCTAACTCCTCTCACTAAGGAAGAGTCATACATGTTGGCGACCATGTGTGACCCGCGCATAAAGGGCACTTTCGCCGAGCGGGACGGGAACCTCACCCAAGCCAGAGACGGGCTCTGCTCTTGGGTGAGGCGCAGGCAGGCCAAGAGGGGACGCCTGTCGACAGGGGGGACGCAAGAGGGGCCCTGCCGTGCGGGTCCCTCTGACGCCCCCTCTGCGCAGGCCCCCCCCGAGGCCACCACCGGAGTGCCGATGGAGATGGAGATGCTCCGGTGGGCCCTCGTCCCCTCTGGGGTCGTGAGGACCGTGAGAGAGGATCCGGCGGAGGCGATGGTCAGGGACTACCTCGCGGAGCCCTGCGAGTCGCTCTCCACCGATCCGCTCAGCTACTGGGCCAGGAAGGAGTCGGTCTGGCCGGACCTCTCCCTCGAGGCGCAGCGGCTGCTCTCATGCCCTCCGACGAGCGTGGAGAGCGAGCGCGTCTTTTCACATGCGGGCGACATTGTCGGCCCACATCGCACTCGCCTTCTCCCATGGAGAGTCGAGCAGTTGACCTTCCTGAAGGTCAACTCTCGCCTCTTCGATTTCTCAGGACTGGACTTCCAGAGTGACTGAGGTGAGCCCAACTTGTGGCCTGCATCCTCTATGAGTCCAATCCTTTGGAATCGCGCTCTCCCCTGTATAAAACCCTGTATATACAGTTAAAACCGGCCAGTAGAGGGAGGGTGGTTAGGAACCAGTGGCAAAGGGAAAACACCCAGCAATTTGAAAGCCCCCCCCCCAGGGTATTCAAAACATCTCCCATCACTGAGACATACCCTGTGGGACCAAATTTATTATGAAAAATAATGCCCCAGAAACATGGATTGCTACTGGAGGGAGAAACAGGTTAGATAGGGATTGCTTAGGTGTTTTTATCAGATGAAATCATTGTAAAAAAAATTGTAGAAGAATTGTTGTACTGTTTTTTGAAAGTTGATGTTCTGTTCATGTAAAAAAAAGGAAAAAAAACCAAAAAAAAATGTTGTGATTATGTTTTTTAAAAGTTGATGTTCTGTTCATGTAAAAAAAAGGAAAAAAAACCCAAAAAAATGTTGTGATTATGTTTTTTAAAAGTTGATGTTCTGTTCATGTAAAAAAAAGGAAAAAAACCCAAAAAAAAATGTTGTGATTATGTTTTTTAAAAGTTGATTGAATGTTCATGTTTAAAAAAAAAAATTTGATGTTAATGTTGGGTTTGCATGGTTGGGGGATGCGGGTAGAGTGGTGGATGGGCACCGGCCAATGATGATCTCTCACAGATGTTCCCAGGTAAATTCTGAGGCTGGTGTGGGGGTGGGGGGAGACCTCTGCAGAACTGCTCCAGAAATACCATTGTCCAGTGCCTTGGAAGTGCCCAGTTCAGCTTTGTGTGTCTGAACTGAAAGCACAGCCACAGGAAATGACATAGGTTCTGCTGGACCCTGTTGCAGTGGTTCCCCCCCATTAAGTCGTTTTATGGAGGGAGAGTTGTATTAGGCTGGTAGTTATTATGATCATCTTCTGTTTCCATGCCCTGTTGTGCCCGCTCACTATGTAACCTGTTGTAATGTTCAAAACTTTACTGTTTGTCCATTTCAAAAAAAAAATTGTGTTTAAGATTCTCTGATGTGTAGTTAATTGTGTTGTGTTGTGCTATGAGGGACAATAAGTGTAATATGTTGTGATTTGTTGACCACTTGTAATTTGAAAATGAGAAAATAAAGGTTTTTTAAACTTAATGATTGTGTGTCTGTGTTCCCTTCTTTGATGGGAGGTTGGTTCCCAGCATAGGGAACAATGGGGCAGGCTGGCCAGCCTGTTCCTGGGGTACTCGGTGTGGGGCAGCTGAGGGTGGTTTTGGTTCTGAGAGGGGCTGAGTGGAGGATTTGGGTCTGTGTGTGGCAGCTGGGGTGGGGGAACTGGGTTTGTGTGGGGCTGTAAGGAGTGGACTATGGGGGATGAGAGCACTGGTCGTCCCTTTTGCCCAAGTAGGCCCCTGCTACTGTCCTGGTGTGGGCTTCCATGCCTCTATCAGTTGCTGGCCCTCCTTTGCCATCTTTTTCAGAAATTTTCCTAGGGCTGCCAAACTCCTGGTTGGGCTTGAGTTCAGGTTAGAGAGAGTAGTTCCCTACAGATAAACTGGCTGCTTCCAAGGGCAATCTCTTTAGAGGGCAAATGCGGACCATGGATTCTGGGGGAGATCCCTACTCAGATTTTCCTTTGCACAAGTCCCACCCCCAAATTGCCAGTAACTTCCAAGGCCAGAGTTTGCCACCCCAGAGAGATCCCGTTCCCACCCTCTTAGCCTTGGCATGAAAGTTGTAGCCCCCATGGAACGCTTCCAGGTTCCTGATTCCAAGCCCAATGACACCAATGTAAGACAATCCAGACCTCCATCAAAAATGGATTTTAAGTAGCAGTGGGATTGGGCTGCATTTCAGTCATTCACATATCTGGTTGTGTTCCCAAACATTTAGCTTATGGTTTTTTAAATCGGCGTATGGCACTTAAGGACACTTTTAAATGGTTCTAAAAACATATTTTTATTATGAAGTATTTAATGTGGCATTGATCAAGGGCAGGCCTTTTGGCCAAATGAGCAGTATCAGTACAGTAAAATTTAGACAAAGCTCATAGGAGGAAAAAGCATTCACACTGTGAAGTGGGAAGAAAGTTTCAATTTACATGTACCATGGACTCCGAAAAAGACATGTCCAGACCAAATCAGGCCTGCTTTCTCCCTTGAAGATATCAATTGATGATAGTGCTTATGTCACATCATGAGAAGACAAGGTTCACTAGAAAAGACAATAATGCTAAGAAAAATTGAAGGCAGTAGGGAAAAGAAGAATACCCTAGATGTGGTAGATTGACTTCGGTTTGCAATACATGGACAAGGTTTTTGGGATACTGTGGAGCTCAATATAATTCTAAAGTACACCACAAGTGATTTGAATGCATAAAACATACAGACACATACACATAAAATGTATATACCCCCTCCCCACCAAATTAAAGGTTTATCTTATGCCCCGGTTTTCTCCCCCATGGGAACCTAGAGTGGTTTACACATTGCTGTTCTCCCTTGATTTGTTTCACCCTCATCACAACCAGGCTAACAATAGACAGCTGCTCCATGCCTCACATTGGAGTGACTCCACCGATGGCCTTCTTAGTTGTATGAGGGGGTGGAGGGGGGGGGGGAGGAAGGAAACAACGCACTCCTGCCCACTCTATCTGGGGCCTAGGTTACCAAATTGCTTGGCCTTGGCAAGGAGCCAGTGGTGGGGCGGCACTGGTTCTGGGGCCCCGTCAAGAACATTTGTCCAGGGCCCCAAAATCACCTAGACTGCCTCTGGAAAACACAACACAATTGTTTACTTAGGCTGAGCCAAGAACATCCATCAAGCCTACAAGGCACAGAATCAGAGTCTGCCAGATTCTAGACCAACTCTCTAGCCATTGCACTACAGTGGATATCTAAAAATTGTTCATACCCCCACCAGCAACTTGAACATTTTTCTCCAAAAGGCACACAACTTGGCTGGGTCTCAAAAAGGACTATGATGCATGGGCCTGTCAATGCATACTGGTACTAAGGCTCTGGCCGGGGGGAGGGGGGCATTGTGCCAATGCCACCCTGGCTTTGGAAGGGGACAGTAAAATAGAAGAAATAATCTAGCTTCAGTGCCTCCCCCCCTTCTCTCTCTCTCTCTCTCTCTCTATAATGTGAGTGAAAACATTACTATACCATCACTGAAGCCTACAGGATACTTAGGGTCTGTTCACACACGCATGATCATTTAATGGCAATGCTCTGGCATGATGATGTCTGTTCTAGGAAGTGATGTGATCATCACACAAGGCTGGGGAGCACGCACAATTCACAGCAGGCAGATTTGGGCCACAAGGGATCCTGCTTTGGCCTGCAGGGCCCAAATCAGCCCACTGCAAAGCACAGGCATACTCTCAGGGCAGCCAGATGACATCAGTGACATCACGGCAGCAGCCCCTGGAGCGTACCTTGAAGGCTCATTCACTGACTTTCCCCCTTCGGGGTGATAGGTGAGAGTGGGGGATCCCCCACCAAGGGGAAACGGATCCCTAATTGTGTCTGAGGTTGTGGAAATCAAATGGGTCATATTGCTTCTGTCTTTGAGGGACTTACATGCACATTATATTTAACTCCAGATTTCTTGATTGTCAAGGAATGCATGTGGTGGGGGGTGGGGGGAAGGGTGGGAGAAGGGCCCCTGAGGGTGAGGGTGGCATTTGGCATGCAAAATGCCACCCCTGGCAAGACAAGCCTCTCCCAGCTGTCAGTGGTAGAGATGAGAGCAGAGCACCCACTTGGGGAGGCCATGAAATGGCCCCCCCAAGTGGGAGCAGGCTGAGCCTTGGTGGGGGGATGGGAGGAAGGGTGGGAGAAGGGCCCCAGAGGGTTGGGGGGGGATTTTGTTGCTGTGGTTCCCCCCCATTAAGTCATGTTATGGAGGGAGAGTTGTATTAGGCTGGTAGTTATTATGATCATCTTCTGTTTCCATGCCCTGTTGTGCCCGCTCACTATGTGACCTGTTGTAATGTTCAAAACTTTACTGTTTGTCCATTTCAAAAAAAAAATTGTGTTTAAGATTCTCTGATGTGTAGTTAATTGTGTTGTGTTGTGCTATGAGGGACAATAAGTGTAATATGTTGTGATTTGTTGACCACTTGTAATTTGAAAATGAGAAAATAAAGGTTTTTTAAACTTAATGATTGTGTGTCTGTGTTCCCTTCTTTGATGGGAGGTTGGTTCCCAGCATAGGGAACAATGGGGCAGGCTGGCCAGCCTTCTCTGCGGGTGGTGGGGGGGTCAGGGGGGTGGTTGTCTGTGTGCCAGGGCAGGTGCTCTTTCCCAGGGACGATTTGGCACTGCCACCATTGTGGCACCCCTTGTCTGTGCAGAACTGCCCTGGGAAAGAGAGTTTAGGGGTTCCCAAAAGGGGAGGGCAGGCCAGCCTGTTCCTGGGGTTATGGTGGGTGTGGGGCAGGTGGGGGTTGATTTGGGTCTGTGAGGGGCTACTGGGGGGATTTGGGTCTGTGTGTGGCAGCTGGGGGGGAATTGGGTTTGTGTGGGGCTGTGAAGGGTGGACTTTAGGGGCTGAGAGCACCTACTTGGGGAGGCCATGAAATGGCCCCCCCAAGTGGGAGCAGGCTGAGCCTTGGTGGGGGGTGGGAGGAGGGGTGGGAGAAGGGCCCCAGAGGGTTGGGGGGCATTTTGCATGCAAAATGCCACCCCTGGCAACACAAGCCTCCCCCAGCTGTCAGTGGTAGAGATTAGAGCACCTACTTGGGGAGGCCATGAAATGGCCCCCCCAAGTGGGAGCAGGCTGAGCCTTGGTGGGGGGTGGGAGGAGGGGTGGGAGAAGGGCCCCTGAGGGCTGGGGGGCATTTTGCATGCAAAATGCCACCCCTGGCAAAGGAAGCCTGCTTCTTCATTTTTTCCCCATAGGAAATAATGAAGAAGATGCTCCTTTATGGGAGGATGGGGGGACCTGCTTTGGGGGGCCATAAAATGGCCCCCCAAAGTCCAATCTGTCTGAAACTTGGGTGGGTGTTAGAGAAGGGTTAGAGGAAGGTCCCCACCAATTTTGGGCTTATTTGGTGGGAAAATGCCTCCTCCAGGCGTCCTGAAAGACGGAGGCATTTTCCCAGCAAAAAAACCCGAAAGAATCCCGAAAGAATGCCGAAATAATGCCGAATCCCGAATCCCGAAAGAGATTCTTGTTTCGGCTTTCGGCTAATGCCGGTAGAGAATCTTGTTTCGGGTAATCCCGAAACAAGAAAGCCGAAAGTTTTTTCCTTGCACACCCCTAGTTTGGAGACTTGGCAGGTTTCTTCATTAACAAAAAGAAGTCAAAGATACTATGCAAAAACATGACTAAGCAGAAACAACAATTGTTAATGGAAACAACGGATTGTGAAGTAACAAGTAAGGTGAAATATTTGGGAATTGAGCTGACTGCAAAAAATATAGATTTGTTCAAGAATAATTATGAAAAATTATGGACTCAGATAGAGAGAGATTTGATCAAATGGAATAGTTTGAACTTGTCATGGTTGGGCAGGATTGCAGCAGTTAAGATGAATGTGTTACCAAGAGTAATGTTTTTGCTACAGACAATACCAATCATCAGAGACTCTAAACAATTTGAAAAATGGCAGAGGAAAATATCAGATTTTGTTTGGGCAGGCAAGAAGCCGCGAGTGAAAGTAAAAGTTTTACAAGATGCAAAGGAAAGAGGCGGAATGCAACTGCCCAACCTGAGACTTTATCATGATGCAATCTGCCTAGTTTGGTTGAAAGAGTGGATGACATTAAAGAACAAGAAATTATTAGCCCTAGAGGGATATAAAAAATTTTTTGGATGGCACGCATACCTATGGCATGACAAAGTAAAGGTCAACTCGATGTTCCTGCATCATTTTGTAAGGAGAAGTTTATATACAATCTGGAAGAAGTATAGAATTTACCTACAAGAAGGAACCCCCTTGTGGGTGGTTCCATACGAGGTGATAGATCCGAGAGCTGTTGATAATGAACAACAATGTTTAACGTACAAAGAAATAACTAAAACTGAAGTATCTAAACTCAGAATAAAGACGCAAGAGGAACTATCACCTAACTATGATTGGTTCCAGTATAGACAGATTAGAGACTTATACAATTCGGACTCTGCAAAGGGGGGCATACGAACAGAGAACTTGGAACTAGAGCAGACCCTTCTTAAAGAAGACAAGAAAAGAATATCCAAGGTATACCAAGTACTGTTGAAATGGTATACTGAGGACGAGATAGTTAAAACACAGATGGTGAAATGGGCTATAAATTTCAATAAAGAAATAACAATGGAGGCATGGGAATACTTGTGGAAAACTACAATGAAGATAACGACATGTATTAATATTAAAGAGAACATTTACAAAATGATTTATCGTTGGTACATGACACCAAAGAAGATTGCGCTAGGGAACTTGAATACTTCTAATAAATGCTGGAAATGTAAGAAACATGAGGGCTCCCTCTATCACATGTGGTGGTCGTGTGAGGTAGCTAGGCAGTACTGGGGGGAAATAATAAGAGAAATGAGTGAAATTTTACAGTTTCAAATAAATAAGAACCCAGAACTCCTGCTGCTAAACTTGGGAATGGAGGGAATTCCAGCCCATCATAGGACGTTGATATTTTATATGACAGCAGCAGCTAGACTTTTGTATGCGCAGAAATGGAAAGTACAAGAAGTGCCAACTATCGAAGATTGGATCTACAAATTGCTGTATATGGCAGAAATGGACAAGATGACAAGAAAACTGAGATATCTGGACTCAGGGCAGTTTAACACAGACTGGGAGAAGCTGAAACAATATCTGGAGAAGAAATGGGAGGTGGGAGGAAAACTGTGGCAGTTTGAGAACTACTGAAGTATAATAAAAGTATAAAAGAGAGGGGTGACTTTACCGGGGGAGGAAGAGATAAATGTGAATTTATAAGCAGTTAGATTAACAGATTGATATATATATAGATATGTATAGGTTAACAGATAGAATATTGATAGAAAATAATTAATGATAAGGTTTAAATACGAGGATTGAGTAACCAACAATATTTTCTTTCTTTGATAAGATTTATATGCACCAAACTGAATGTACAGAAGAGTCAAATTGATTGACTATGTGATGAGCTATATAGAATTACCATAAAAAGATAGAATGAGTAATATATAGAGAACAAGTCAAATTGTTTGATTTAAATGTAAGATTTTTATGGTTTATGATATATAGGTTTATGATATATAGAAATATTCAAAACTGGAAAATGGGATAAATTGTTTATCCAAAGACTTACAGTTTGGGTGTATAACAAGAAAAGTAGTTAAAGATGTACTGCTTAATATAATGGAGAATGTATATCTGTTTTAGACAGAGGAATTTAATAGAAGTAAGGGAAAAGGGACAAAGGGTGGGAAAGCCGTTGGAAGTCAACAAAAGGGGGGGAAAGG
Source organism: Eublepharis macularius (assembly GCF_028583425.1). Taxonomy (NCBI): domain Eukaryota; kingdom Metazoa; phylum Chordata; class Lepidosauria; order Squamata; family Eublepharidae; genus Eublepharis; species Eublepharis macularius. The sequence continues at coordinate 152,049,100 of NC_072791.1, read as the reverse complement.
GAGGGGGTTAGAAATGAAAAATTTGGGGGAAATTGAATGTAATGTAAAAATAATAATATTCTAACCCAATAAAAATTTTTTCAAAAAAAAAAAATAATAATTTGGAGGACCAGCCCCGTTCCCAGTCAGATTGTGAGATATTAACCCCACAATCTAGTTGCCATTTATCTTTCAACATCCCATTCTGTTTAGTATGGGAGTCTATCAGCATGTTGTAGATTTTGGACATAAGTCCTTTGCGGGTGAGTGAGTTGGGTTCAAGAATCATCTCAAACTCTGTCCTAGACTTGGAAAAGACTTGCCTTATCTCCAGGCGTTGCACAAAATAGGTTAACTGAAAATAGAGGTACCACGGAACTTCCCTGCCTAATTTGCAGGCTAGTTCTGCTCTGTCCAAGATGCCAGATTTAGATGCTATATCTATCAACCTTTTGTTCCTGAGGCTCTCCCAGGCTGCTGAGTCTGTGCTAATATCTCGAGACGGTATCCCGTCATGTGAGGTCACTAGCGAGAATCTAGAGATTTTAGGGATCAGTTTGGACTTATGCTTATCCCATAGCTTCAAAAGAGCCTTGAGGAATACGTCCCCACTCAATAGAACGGGACGGTGAGTGGTATTGGTCCAGAACAGCTCGCCAATCGTGTGGGTTTGATGTTGCGGATGCATCACCTCCATCCAGTCAAAGTGTGTGTTGTGGTGCAGTATTTGAGCTATATCCGACAGCCTAGCTGCCGTATAGTACATACCAATATCAGGGAAGTTGAATACCCCGTTAAAGCATTTGGTCCTCAAGATCTTGAAAGCTATTCTGGGGCGCTTATGATCCCAAAGAAACCTATTAAGAGATGCTTGCCATTGTCCCAGTACGTGATGGGGAATATCTACCGGGATCATTCGGAAGAGGAATATTAGTTTTGGTAGGATAAAGGATTTAATCAAATTGTACCTCTCAAACCAAGATAACGTTTGTTTGTTCCATTTGAATATCGCGCTCTTAATGTCTTTCATTATCAGCTGGTGATTAAGTCTGAGCAGGTGGTCCGGGTTCTGGGGGATATTTATGCCTAGGTAGTGTAGGTGAGATTGAGCCCAATGATACGGAAAGAGCCGTCTGATCTTGCTACTCGAAGGATCCGGCAAATTTATGGGGAGAAGACTCGACTTATTCTGGTTAACCTTTAGCCCTGAGATTAGCTCAAACTGATCTAGTTCTTCATGGAGGTGCTTTAGAGTGTCCAGCGGATGAGAGAGAAACAGCAAGATGTCGTCTGCGAAGAGGCACAATTTAAAAGTGTTGCTATTGATTTTTATACCATGGATGTGCTCATTAGCCCTTATAGCTTCAGCTAGGGGCTCAAGTGCTAGAGCAAAGAGGATGGGGGATAGGGGGCAGCCTTGGCGCATGCCCCTGTAGAGGTTGATCGAATGTGAAGAGACACCATTGGTTTTAATTTTTGCCCGAGGACAGTCATAAATAGCTTTAATTACATGTTGAAAGTCAGCACCAAAATTCATGTGAGACAGAAGCTCTTGTAGGTAGGGGATCTCAAGAGAGTCGAATGCCTTTTCTGCATCTAGGGATAGGAACAGTAGTTGTTGATTGTAATGCTTGCTATAAGTTAAGATATTTAAGGCTTTATAAACGTTTTCTGATATATCTCTGTTGGGGATGAAACCAATTTGATCTTTACAAATATATTGCCCTATAAAGGAGTTCAGCCTTTTTGCCAGAATCGAAGTAAAGATTTTGTAGTCCGCGTTTAGAAGTGATATCGGCCAATATGAGCCAGGGTTTGAAAGATCCTTGCCCTCCTTGGGGATTAATGTAATGTTTGCTTCTGACCACGTCCCGGGTAAAGTGCCTAACTTGAAAATGTCATTGCAAGCTAAAAGCAAGGGGTGGCGCAATGTTGCCGCGAATTTCTGATAAAATTCTACCGGGAAGCCATCTGGCCCCGAGGCTTTATTACGTTTCAAGCCCTTGATGGCTCCAAGAAGCTCAACACTGGAGATAGGACTATCCATTATCACTTTGTGGGCCTCCGCTAATTTTTTAATATTCTTGTGTTTAGACAGATATAGTTTGATTTTCTCGTCGTCTGGCTTGGTTGAGGAGTACAATTTGGCGTAAAAATCCCTAAACACTTTTACAATTTCAGTAGGTCCAGTGAGCACCCGACTACTAGAGTCTTTGATAAGTCTGATATGTCTGTTAATCTTTTTGTCTTTTACTTTCCATGATAGGTATCTTAAAGATTTAGAAGAGTGGTGCCAGTATTTTTGCTTTAGATATAAAAGATTTTTCTGGATTTGCTGAGTTTCTAGAGCTTCTAGCGTTTTGCGCTCGTGTAGTAGCTGCTTATATACTCGTTTACTACCATTCCTTTTGTGTAGACATTCTAGATCACTAATTTTGTCCATCAGGGTTTGTTTCTGCTGTGTTTTAGCCTTATATAGAGACGCCGAAAGCACTATCAGTCTTCCTCGCAGCACTGCTTTGAGTGCGTCCCATACCGTTTGGGCTGAAGTTTGTCTTGTTTGGTTTTCTTCTAGGTATTGTTTAATATATTGTTCTATCGTTTTGGTGGTTCTATCATTAAGTAGGAGGCTTTTATTAAAGGTCCAATACCTTTCCTTGGGATATTCAGAAGCTAGGTATACCCTACAGTCCACCCAGGCATGATCTGAGTATTCTATGCTACCTATCTCAGAGTGGCTTACCCTATCAGAAAGATCTGTTGACATAAGAATGTAATCGATTCTCGTGTATACATCGTGTCGTGAGGAGTAATAGGTGTAATCCCTAAGCATTCTATTTTTCTCCCTCCAGACATCAGTTAGGTGAAAGTGATTGAAGAGCATCAGTAGCTTTGAATCAGAGGACGCAGAGTTAAGTTTCTTTTTGGATTTGGCGTTAGTACGATTAAATGAAGATTTATCCAATTTATAGTTCTCTATCAAGTTAAGGTCCCCACCTATTATCACTGGTCCCTCCTGAAAGTCTTGCAATTTCTATAGTGTTTCAGTCAAGAAATCTAGCTGGCTTGCATTAGGCGCGTATATCGAGGCCAGTGTGACCATCTGATCATTCAGCAGGCCTTTGATGAATAGGTATCTTCCCCTAGGGTCTTTTAGACTAGCCCTATGAACAAACTGGCTACTTTTAGTTAACAGTATTGCCACCCCTCGGGCCTTCGAGGAGCCCTTCGCATGAAACTGCATTTTAATCCAGGGGGCCTTGAGTTCCTCATTGTGCAACGCATGCAGATGAGTTTCTTGAATCATAACCACATCAGCATTGAGTTTTGCTAAATTTGATAGGACCCTTTCCTTTTTACAAGGTTGTTGAGCCCCCTTAAATTTTGGGTTACAACATTCAAACCCGTTTGTGATGTCATTGCCAATTAATTAGTTACCCTGTGGGTGAAGTGTGAGGTTATGTAGGCCAAAGTGATACTATCGGAGTGCTACAAGCAAGTAGGATGCGACTGTTGCCTATCGTGCTGCACAACAATAAAGTAGGTCAGCTTAGCACAGGAAGGTAAGGTAGGTAGAGCAATACATTGCCAACACCAGTGCAAAACACCGTTATGACAGTCAAGTTCCACTAACAATTCAAATATAGGGAGAAACTATTATACCTTAAGTCCTACTATATAACATCATAACCTGAGAAAACAATAGTTGATCGTTCAAGTTATCTATTAATATACCAAACAACTATCTTTAGATAAGCACCCTTCCAACCCGTTTATGAGATAGGAATCACAAAGTAATTCATGGACAGCAGACTGTAAAATAAACTCCCTCAATATGAGACAATCCCCCTCCCCCGCCTCTAATTCAATCAGGATAGTGAAAGTTGATTTGAAATAAATATTAGATTAATTGATGCAACCCCCAATTCTTTTCCCTGTACCTATATGTTGAGCTCTATATCTCCTATTGAATAATCAATCTGAAGGGATATAGCTAATTAATGGAAGAGTTTGCGGGTGGTTCCTTATGAGATTAAATTAATACGAATACATATGTATAAAGTGACTTCAATTATAATCAATAAGAGATGATCACTCAGAAATTAATTGTTATTAGTGCTCCCTACGTCCTCAAACAGTTCAAAGACAATAAACAATGAATTAAACTCCTTCAATAGAAGACAACCCCCCTCCCTCACCCCCTATTTAATTATGATAGTTCAAGTTGATTAGAGACAAATACTAGAATAGTTGATGAGACCCCGAGTTTCTATCCCTATAACAATATGGGAAGCCCTGCCAATTCCTAGTGGGCAGTCAGTCAGTTGGGATATAATTAATCAATTGGAGAATTTATTGGCTTTTCTCTATAGGATCTAAAAAATTATTAATTATGTGTATATAGTGTTCACTATGCTCATCAATAAAAGTCAATCCCACAAAAATTAATTACTGTTAATAAGACTTCCTATTTCATCCCCCCCTATTCTATTTTGATATATATTCAATAAATTAATCAAATAGCTGATATAACTAAAAGGTTTTGTATCAGGGTTTATTACTATTGGGAAAGTGGAGTTAAACAGTTAGGGAAGGGAAAATCTCAGCGTGGCTTAAAATCACAGTGGATGCGCCCCTCACAGCTGGTCTATCAATTAATATCAAATGGGTTATTTAATTGATGGGGTAATTAAGGTGAACGCAAATAAAACTTCACTAACGAAGTAATGGTTATCCCGTTGCTAGGCAGTCTTCAGAAGCTCAGTGAAAGAGAACCCCTCTGAGCTTCGGCTACAGACCAACAGAAAGGACTGCCTGTAAGAAGGAGCTGAATAAAACAAAAAGCCTCTCATTCAATCCCACCCCACCACCCCTTAAATGAAGTGGATACTATTAGATTTAAACATTCTACTTCAAACAAAAATGACAATCAGAACATTCTTGGTTAGGCATCACGGGCAGCAATCTTGCTGGTCTTCTGTGGCGATAAAGGCATGCTGCGCTTCCTCTGCTGTGTGCCCGTTTCAGTTTCCATGGCGATTTCAATGCCTAGATCCTGCATGAAGCGGCGACCCTCATCAGGTGTTGAAATGAAGTGAACCTTGCCGTTGATATTAACACGAAGCGTGGAGAAGCGGGTCCAGCTGTAGTCAACTTGGGCCGATCTGAAACCTTCCGTTACACTTTTAAATTGTCGTCTTTTCTCCAGTATTTCAGAGGGGAGATCTGTGAAAACATTGATCCTCGCTCCTTTGTATGTTAGAAATCTTTTCATTTTGGCCGTTTCAAGGATTTTTTTCCTTATTTTCCAATCAGAAAACATTGCCACCACATCTCTCGGCCCCTTCCGCCTCTCATTATTTTTGGCGCCAATTCTGTATGCTTTAGTAATGGCTACGGTTGATCCTTCATGCAATTGAAGCTCGTTTGCCAGCCAGTCAGAGAGAAAATTAGAAAGGTCCATGTCTGCTGTAAAATCCTCCTCCAGCCCTCTGAATTTCAAATTGGAACTCCGCAACTGGAATTCAATGTCCAGGATGTTGTTTTTGACTTTGCTGTTCTCAGACTGGAGGAGCCGAACGTCGTCTTTTAAAGCCGCCGTTTGGGTCAAGGCTTGGTCCGTCCTTTGAGCTACAGCATCCAATACCAGCTTAATTTCATTGATTTGTTTAGATAGTGGCTCCATCATAATAGAGAGCCGATCAGCAAAGCTCGCTTCGATCTCTTTTAGCAACGTTTTCAGTGCAGGGTCATAAGATACGGCCGGTAGCTTTCGCGCCTCAGCCGAGCTTCCCACAGCCGCCATATTAGCCCTCACTCCCTCCGTTTCCCCCTCAGCACTCTCTGCCTGAGAACTTGGGAAATACGTTTGTAAGTTCTTAACTGCCTTGATATTTTGCTTCTTGAATGACTGATCTTGCTTTCCCTTCATGTCTGTTTCAGTAACGCGAAGTAGAATGTGTTTTATTAGGGGTCTGGGGTGGAATCGAGACGGAGCTTCAGCACAATGCGTCCATCCCATTCAGAGCTGATGCCACACCCCAGAGCCAACGCCACGCCCCCACCATGCTGTTTAATTGGAAAGTTATTTCTTTGGAAATTAATATGGCAACTCCCCAAGATTTGGAGTTTCCCATTGCATGATATTGGCTCTGTATCCAATTTGCTTTCAGTTCTACAAACTTTTTGGGATTCATATGGGTTTCTTGTACCATTATGATGTGCGATTTTGTTTGTGCCAAATTAGAAATTCTTCTTCTTCTTTTAATTGGATTTCCCAATCCTCTTACATTTTGGGATGTGACCTTTAATATTGGCTGCATTGTGTATGGTTAAGTTTGATTAGGTTACTAGAGTAATATATTACCTGTTTCTTTTCTATTTTCTTTCCCCCTGTATTTTCTTCACATCCTATATTGTTGCTTATTCCTAAATGAGTTTAAAAGTGAAATAGAGTATTGCCCTCAGAATGTATTAGGGTACTGTTTCAACTATTTTCAACTATCTCCAAAAATTTATGAATCCACAGAATACTTAAAACCAATCAATTATACAACTAATATCACTTCCCCCTTTCTCTATTATTCTTTCCTTGTTGGTGATGTAACTATATTCACAATAATATTTATACTAACTTATCCTATAAAACAATCTTATTTTATTTACTTATTAATACAAAGTAGAAATTCTATATAAATATACAAATGTTTTAACAAGTCTAGCAACTGCAAACTACTTTCCTCTTTCTTTCAATAATGTTTACTTTTTTTCTTAACTCCCTGCTGTCACGTTCAAAAAACTTTAACAATGTAATTCCCCCCTCTCACACATCCCTCCCCCTCCCTTCTCCCTCCCACCTCAAAATTAAAAAGGAAAAAAAATTAGAAGTAAAACAAAAATAAACAGCCCTTGAAAACAAGCAAGTTAATTCACTCACAAGTTACTGGTAAATACCAGTGCCCTTTGGCTGTTTAGGCTTCAAGTTAACTGACAAATCACTCTCTGTACAATTTCAACAATAATGGGAGCCCGGAAAACCCACAACAACCACCCTTAGGTGGGCTAAGATTGGGGTTTCCATGGTAACAAAATATCTGCAGACATTCTGGGCCTATGTTGCCTAGGAAATCAATTGAGCAGCGCCAGCATGTCTGGGGTCATGAACTGCTCATGACTCTCATGAACCAGGCCTAAAAAGTCATGGGGTTCATGGAAAAAGTGGCCTCACAAACTGCGTTTTCCGAAACCACGAACTGACCTGGTTCATGCATTTTTTTGGTTTGTATTGCGGTTCATGTCCATCTCTACTCCAGACTACAGCGATCAGTTTCCTTGGAGAAAATGGCTGCATTGAAGGGGGGACTGTATGGCATTATAGGCTTAGGGGAGGCTTAGGTGCCTCCCCTCCCCAAATCCTGACCTCCCCAGACTCCACTCCCAAATCTCTATAAAGTTGTCAAGCCTACTAGTGTTGACCAAGATAGGCTATAGACATGGATCATTGATGAATCAGGATGAGAGATGGGCATGGTCCAGAAAACAGAACAAAATTCTGCACGGTCCAGCCCAGTTCGTGGTTTGCGAGTGCACAGTTCGTGGACTCACCTTTTTCATGAATTTTGGTCCGTCCGGGCCGGTCCGTTGGTCCATTGTCTGTGAGTCCAGACATCCTGGCATCGATCTATCAATTCCCTAGGCAATGGAGGGCACACCTGCAGACCTTTTGCAGCCCTTAAACACTTAATAGGCAGCTCTGCCTGCCAAGCGAAGAGCCCCCAGTCTGCAAGGGAGGGCAGGGACATTCTGCAGTCAATCTTAGCCCTCAAAACCTTGATAGGTAAGCTCTGCCTACCAAGCAAAGAGCTCCCAGTCTGCAAGGGAGGGTGGGACATTCTGTAGCTAGTATGCGGGCAAGGAGCAAGGATTAATTCCTTAGGCAATACCTGGGAAGGTGTCTATGTGGTGAGTGAGGGAGCTCTTCCCCTACCCTTTTCTGTTTAATTTTGTCTCATTGCAACTTTTTGGTGCTGCTAGCCAATGCAAGTCAGTTGGCAGTGATTCGAGTATCTACTGGAAGTTTCCTGGGTGTGGCTGCTTTGGAGGTCTGTAACTTGGACGTCCGAAATGCAATCTTGACCAAACTTAGAGGGTGGCTGGAGGAGAGACTTCTTTTTTTTTTTGTAAAAATTTTTATTGGATTAGAAATATATCATATCATATCATTTACACTCACATTCCTTTAAATTTCCAATTCTAACCCCCTCCCATTCCCCCCTTTTGTTGACTTCCAACAGTTTTCCAACCCCTCATCTATTTTCCCTTTACTCATATGAATTTTACTATATTTATTATAATATACTTTCAAATTCTTCTAAGCTTATCTATCATATTTGTGCTATTTCTGATTCCTTTCAATAATATTCATTCTGATCACCAAACTCTATTTTACTCTTTCTACCCTCTTCAATATGGGACAAGCAATTTGCCCCACCTTATACATATTTTCTAGTACTTCTATAAACTTTGCATGTATTCATAATAAATCAATCAATTTGACTTATATTCTATATATGTTGCTCCTTACTTCCTTTTACATATCATATCCAATATAATTATCTAATTTCTCCGTTATAGAGCTATTTAACTAGAGTAATCCATTCATATATTCGTTTAACATAAGTCAATCTATTATTTCCACATTTCACCTACTGATATGTATCCATATTAAGGAAGCAACTAGATGAATTTACATATGATCAGATAATCCTTGCAGGAGACTTCAATGGAATTACAAATTTGGAACAGGACAAAAAATCAGTAACTGCACAAAAGAAAAGAGGACTTTTGCCAAAGACGTTCTTTGCATTAGTGCAGCAGGAAACTTTGGAAGATGTATGGAGAACGCGGAATCCCACAAGTAGACAGTATACATTTTTCTCCGCAAGACACTCTACTCTATCATGTATTGATATGATCTGGGCCTCAAAAGATTTAGTGCTTTGGACTAAGGATGTTGAAATAATGCCCATGGTAGGCTCAGATCATAATCCAATTATGTGGAAGTTTGGGAAAAGAAATAAGAGGAAAGGATGGAGAATAAATGAGGATTTGCTACAGGAGGGAGAAAATATGGAGATGCTGAGAAGGGAAACTAAGTTCTTCATACAACATAATATGAATCGAGAAGTACCAACCAATAAGGTTTGGGATGCATATAAAGCAGTGATTAGAGGCATACTAATGGATTTAAATGGAAGAGCATGAAAGAAACGAGAGGAGAAGAGACAGGAGATTATGGAGAAAATAAAAGCCAAAGAAATACAACTAAAGAAAAGACCAGGTAAGAAGAAAATTTATCAGGATATTAAAATTTTACAAGAGCAGTTGACGGCAATGAACAATAGAGAATTGGAATGGAATTTGAAAAGAATGAATCAAAAGTCGTTTGAAGGTGCAAATAAACCTGGGAAATATTTGGCATGGCAACTGAAGAAGAGAAAAGAAAAAAAGATAATAAATAAAATATGTGAGGACAATAAAGTGCATCTGGAACAGACTGCCATTAGTAGAGCCTTTTACAAATTTTACGCCAAATTGTATGGGAAAAAAGAAGTGAAAAAAGACTCAATAGCGACATATTTGGGAAAAGTAAAACTCCCAATAATCTCGGAAGACTGGAGAGTTAAATTAAATAGTGAAATAACAGAGGAAGAAATAAAGAAAGCAATACAGTCAACAAACTTGGGAAAAGCGCCAGGGCCTGATGGACTTACAGCAAAATTTTATAAGGTAATGGCCAATGAGCTGGCGCCATTTCTAAAAGAGGTGATCAATGGGGTTTTGAGAGACCAAAAAACTCCAGATACTTGGAGTGAAGCTAATATATCATTGATCCCTAAAGAGGGACAGGACTTGACAAATGTTAAAAATTACAGACCTATTTCTTTACTTAATAATGATTACAAGATCTTTGCGAAGATCTTGGCAGAGAGGCTAAAGGGATGGCTAGCTGAGGCTATTGGGGAAGAACAAGCAGGTTTTCTTCCAAACAGACAAATTAGAGACAATTTAAGGACAGTTATAAATGCTATTGAATACTATGACAGGCGTTGTGATAAAGAGGTTGGGTTCTTCTTTGTAGATGCTGAAAAAGCGTTTGACAATTTGAACTGGGACTTTATGTTTGCAACTATGGAACAGCTACAAATGGGAGAAAGATTCATAAGAGCAGTTAAAGAAATTTACAGAGACCAAAGTGCAGCAATTGTGGTGAATGATGAGGTGACTAAGAAACTGACTATAGGGAAAGGTACAAGACAAGGTTCTCCGTTGTCTCCACTGTTGTTTATTTTGGTATTGGAAATACTGATGATACAGATCCGAGAAGATGATGCAATCCGTGGAATAAAGATAAAGGACTTTTCCTATAAGGTCAGAGCATTTGCAGATGACATAATGTTAATTGTGGAAGATCCAATTGAAAACATGCCTAAGGTAATAGATAAAATCAAAGAGTTTGGAGACTTGGCAGGTTTTTTTGTAAACAAAAAGAAGTCAAAGATATTGTGTAAAAATATGACTAAACAAAAACAACAGCAACTTATGGAAATAACAGACTGTGAAGTAACAAGTAAGGTAAAATATTTGGGAATCTGACTGCAAAAAACATAGATCTATTTAAGAATAATTATGAGAAATTATGGACTCAAATAGAGCAGGACTTGATTAAGTGGAATAGATTGAAGTTGTCATGGTTGGGAAGAATTGCAGCAGTTGAATGTTTTGCCAAGAGTGATGTTTTTGTTACAGACAATACCAATTATTCGGGACTCTAAACAATTTGAAAAATGGCAAAGGAAAATATCGGAGTTTGTGTGGGCAGGCAGGAAACCCAGGGTGAAAATGAAAGTGTTGCAGGATGCAAAAGAAAGGGGTGGAATGCAACTGCCCAACCTGAGACTTTACTATGATGCGATCTGTCTGGTATGGCTGAAAGATTGGATGACACTGGAAAATCGCAAATTGCTGGCCTTAGAGGGATATAAAAAACTGTTTGGATGGCATGCATATTTATGGTATGACAAAGTGAAAGTAGATTCTATGTTTCTACACCATTATATTCGGAGAAGCCTCTTCACAGTTTGGAAGAAATATAAAGATTACCTACAGGAAGGAACTCCCTCCTGGGTGGTTCCATATGAAGTAATTGATCCAAGAACGGTCGATAATAAGCAACAGTGTTTAACGTATAAGGAGATAACTCAAACAGAACTTTCTAAAGCTAGAATAAAGACACAACAAGAGTTGTCCCCAAACTATGATTGGTTTCAATATAGACAAATCAGAGATCTTTATTATTCGGACTGTGCGAAGGGAGGAATAAGAATGGAGAATTCAGAATTAGAGAAAGTAATTCTACAAGGAGATAAAAAAGAAATTTCAAAGGTCTACAAAGTGTTGCTAAAATGGTATACTGAGGATGAGGTAGTTAAAGTGCAAATGGTGAAGTGGGCTATAAACTTTAACAAAGAAATAACAATGGAGGTGTGGGAATACTTGTGGAAAAATACGTTGAAGATTACGACATGCACTAATATTAAAGAGAATGTTTATAAAATGATGTATCGTTGGTATCTGACACCAAAGAAGATAGCGCTAGGGAATTTGAACATGTCTAACAAATGTTGGAAATGTAGAAAACATGAGGGTTCTTTGTACCATATGTGGTGGACTTGTGAGGTAGCTAGGCAGTACTGGGGGGAAATAATAAAAGTAATGAGTGAGATTTTACAATTTCAAGTGAATAAGAACCCAGAACTCCTGCTACTGAACTTGGGAATGCAAGATATGCCAGCACAATACAGGACATTGTTATTCTATATGACAGCAGCAGCTAGACTTTTGTACGCGCAGAAGTGGAAAGTACAAGAGGTGCCAACCATTGAGGATTGGATCTACAAATTGCTGTACATGGCGGAGATGGATAAAATGACAAGAAAATTGAGAGACCTTGACCCAGGGCAGTTTAACAAGGACTGGGAGAAGCTGAAACAATATCTGGTGAAAAAATGGGAGGTGGGTGGAGAACTGTGGCAGTTTGAAAATTACTGAAACACAATGGAAGAAGAGGGAAGTGACTATACCGAGGGGGGGGTGAGTTGACTGAATAATTCTAAGCAAATACCATATTGGATTATTATTTAGAGTATTAGTAGTGCTATCATTATAAGAAATGTAAGGATAAAAGCTAAACTAAATATCTTTCTGACGTAAATAATAGTTGCAAAAAGGCTGGAGGAGAGACTTCTGAAGATTCTCTGCAAGTTTGGGCACTCTGGGTGTGAAGGGGTGGAGCCAGGGCCCCCAGAAGTGACGGACCATGGACTGATGAACTGGTCCACGAACCGGGCTGGTCTGTGAAAAGTTCATGGACTGTGGTCCGTGAAAATCGATGGACCATGGGCCAGTGGACCGTGTGGTTTTGCCAGTCCATGCCCACCCCTAATCAGGACTAGACATGGGCATGAACAGAAAAAAATCATGAACATGCTGTTGGTTGTTTGTTGCCACTGACGAACACGAACAAATGAACAAATGAACATGACCCGTTAATGAACATATTCTGTGTTCATTGTTCATTGGCACCAGAGCAAACCTCCTTAGCACTTACAGAGCCCATATCCACAGGGAATGTGCAGCAGGCTCTCCTCCAGCCACCACCCAAGTTTGGTCAAGATTGCAGTATGGATCTCAGAGTTATACATTCTGAAATTTGACGCCCCCAGGAAACTCCCATTCAATACAAATGGAGCCACCCTCCCCAGTTCACTTTGGCCCTGTGCGGTGGACCTAAAGGCGGGCTGCCTCCCCTGTAGGGGGCGGGGGTCTGGCTGCTGGCCAGTGGCACCCCCATGTGCCCACCCGCCAGGCCTCCCCAAGGCTACTTTCCGCCAAGGCAGTTATGTGGGTCATGCCTGCAGCCACCGCATAACCAAATGACCCAGCAACAGTCTGCAAAGAAAACCCTCCAGCAAGACATGATGGCATGTGTGGAGGCCTTGCACACACAAACTCACACCCTGGTGGGTCAGAGACACCAACACACTTCTACCAGATAGGGACATTATGGCATTGGAGCCAATGCTCTTGTCCACGCCATGTGTGGTGCAAAGGCTGTTACTGCACAAACACACCGGCTGGACATGGAGCAGTGGATGTTTAGGTGCATGGGATAGATAGGTTTCTCAATAGACAGGTGCATAGCTGTATGGGATAGGTGTATAGGATAGAGGGATGCATGGATACATGGAATACCTGTATTGGATTGACAGGAGAGACTGATGCTGTGTTCAGGGATATTGGGGAGATAGGTGGATCACATTACTATCTGTGTTATCCTGTCATTGGAAAGTTGGAAGGAAAGAACCAAGGTTGGGAGGTGGAGCCCGCCCCCAATGTATAGAAGCGGAGGCTCATGTGCTGGCCATCGAGGTGGTGGAGGATGCCCTCCCCTTGTGGGGGAGGCATCATTTCTGCTAGGAAAGGGGATTGTGGGCAGACAGGTAGGTGCCCACGTGTGCAGCTGTAGGCTGCTCCCCACATCACCCACCTTCCTGCCTTCACAGAAAGGACATGACTGGTTGTGGCAGCACCTATTCCCCCCTGCCCAGAGGAGACAGCCGCTGCCATTGACAGGGGCCACTGCAACGTACAATTTTATGTGCAACTGCAGCAGAGCTGTCCCTCGTGGCCAAAAGCAGGTGCAGTGAACCTCACCCACCTTCCTGCCTTCGCAGAAAGGGATGGACAGGACAGGAGAGGTCATTGGGAAGGGTTGGAGTGGTACCAGAGAGGGATAGGTCAAAAGAGGGACTGGGAACTGGGAAGATCCTGACAGTTGTGAGGCCTTCTCCGAGCAACCCACTGATGCGCTCAGTGGTGGCAGCTGACATGACCCACCTTCCTGCCTTCATGGAAAGGGTGGGATGGGGATGGGCAGGACAGGAGAGGACATCGAGGAGGGTTGGAGTGGTTCCAGAAAGGGTCAGTTTCATAGAGGGAGGGGGAGCTTGATAGGGAGAGAAGGATGAAGAGGACCCCAACATCCACTGTGTCGGATTGGGCAGACTGATCCGGCATAGACTCGTCCAACTCTCCTGTGTCACAGTGGAGGCTGTCGCCAGCATCACCCACCTTCCTGCCTTCGCAGAAAGGATGGGGTGGGCAGGAGAGGAGAGGTCATTGGGAGGGGTCCGAGGGTTCCAGAGAGGGAGGGGTTGACAGACAGAATGTACAGGACATTGACGAGGAGAGGAGGACAATGGGTTGCTTGTCACAGCCGCATCGCAGAGCGGGACCGGGAAGGTCCAAAGACGGTGGCCATGGTGTGGTATTCCCCCATGCACGAACGCAGCAGCAGCTGACATGACCCACCTTCCTGCCTTCATGGACAGAATGGGATCGGCAGGACAGGAGCGGTCGTTGGGAAGGGTTGGAGCGGTTCCAGAGAGGGGGGTTGAAAGAGGGAGCGTGGGAGTAGACAGGGAGAAAAGGACAAAGGCTTCCTGGCTGCATTGCACAGCATGACCGGGACGGACGACCCCAATATCCACCCTGAAGGAGTGTGCAGATTGCTGCTGGAGAGGCTTGTCCGCCCCTCCTGTGTCGAACTGGAGGCTGCTGCCAACATCACTCACCTTCCTGCCTTCGCGGAAAGGAAGTGACTTGACAGACCCATTCCCCCCATGTACAGGGCAACAGCAGGTGCCCATGGATGCGGGTGGACCTTACCTTGCCGCAAAACCGTATCTGCAAAAGCTTTTGAGCCACCCCTCATGCCAAGAAGCAGCAGCAGCAGTATGGCACCCACCTTCCCGCCATCATGGAAAGGGTAGGAGGGACCCATCCCCTCCACACACCCAGAGGGGTCAGCAGGAGCCCATAGATAGGGCAACACACGGACCTATCAGCAGCAGCAGCAGCAGCAGAGCTGTCCGTTGTGGTCAACAGTGGTGGCAGCTGACATCACCCACCGTCCTGCCTTCGTGGAAAGGATGGGGTGGGCATGACAGGAGAGGTCGTTGGGAAGACTCATTCCGGTTGCAACTGCAGACGGCGAAGATGAAAGAGGGACCATCCAGGGGATTGTCAGTTAGAGGACAGGATGGGCAGGACAGTTGTGGGGAGGGGTCGTATACTTGCCATCAAGAGAGGGAGAGGAAGAAAGAGGGACCATCAGGGAACTTGTCTGGGAGAGGAGGACCACAGGTTGCCAGCCGTGGAAGCAGCCGCAAGAACCGAGGAGTGCTGGAGCCTGCTGCACAGCAGCTTGGCCGAGAGCCACAGTGGACTTGGGAAGGCTCAGAGGGCAGGTAGGTCTAGGTCCAGGTCAACATGTCCACCAGGTCTGGGTGCAGATGTGAGTGGCAGGGATGGAGGAGGTCTCCCAGGTGGGAGAACACCTGCTCGCTCTGCATGCTGGTGGGAGGGCAAGACAGGATGTTGGTTGCCACGATGTACAGGTCCGGCCATACGGAAGATTTTCTTGCCCAATACTCCAAGGAATTAGAGTGGGGGGGGGCTCAGTGGGCTCCACCAGGTACTCTCGCACCATAGCCCCTGCTGAGTCCTCCACCGCAAGCAATGCGCCCACTGTGCTGCATCCAACCTCGCAGCCCACCAACGTGGCCCAGAGATCAAATGGGGCCATTTGGGTGGGTCTCTCCTGGCATGGCTCTCTTCCCAACTCCCCCCGCTCCTCCTCCTCCTCCTCCTCCTGATCCTCCTCCTGATCCTCCTGCTCTTCCACCTGCCCCTCGCCCCTGCCCGGTTCCCTCAGGCCGGCCTTCTCTTTCTGGTAACAGAGCACTGCTTTGCAGAGCTCCTTTTTCCAGCGCAGCATCTGACCCGCCTGCATGGCGATGCTGCCCTTGATCTAGGGTTCACAGAGGGAGGCCATTTGGTAGGCACCTCATGGCACAGACAATGCAAGCGCTCAGCCACGCATGCCTAGATCTTCCTCACAAAGTCCCGGACCCTGGGGAGCAGCTCTTTCTCGTGCTCGAGATCCTTGGCCAGGAACTGGTCGAGCCCATGAGGCTGGCCTCGTAGGAGCACAGGAGCTCGGTGGCCTCCTTAAAGGGTTTCAGCATCCAGGACATCTGGGCAAGAACTCTCCATTCCATGGAGCTGAGGTTCAGCTCCTCTCCCCTCCTCAGAACATCCGTGGATGACAGGATGTCCTGCAATGGGCCCCTCTGCTCCACCAGATGACATATCATGCCGTAGGTGGAGTTCCAGCAGGTGGGCAGGTCCTGAAAGAGTTGGTGCTCGGGGTCCCCCCCTCCCCCTGCCTCTGGAACAGCTCGCGAGAAGAGTTGATGCTGCGGGAGAAGTGGGAGGTGATGCGGCGGCAGCTCTCCAGCAGATTGCACATGTGGAACTACCCGGTAGGAGCATATCTACATCATCAGGTAGTACCCAATAGTCCCTGTCCCTTATCAAAGTATCTCTTTGAAGTATTTCTTATGACAAACCCTGTAATCTGAGTCAAAAGCCCTCCTGAATAATTCAGTTTTGCATAGTTTTCAGAAAGCCAGGAGAATGAGAGCATCTCTGAGCTCCCCAGGCAGGCCATTTCATAAGCTGGGGGCTACCACGGAGAAAGTGCATATGCAGGTGTGGTCTGAATTCTGTAGTCTGGATCGAGGCTGGACCCAAACCTATAGCACAGAACCAGTCCTGGGTTGAAAATATCTTCCTAAGGCTCTCTCTTCACTTAAAGTTTCATTGCCTGTCAGCTTGTTTCTTGAGAGAGCTTGCTGAAGGCTGCAGCACTTTTCCCTGACAAAATCCAGGGAGGGCCATAGAAGAGGGCTAATTGGGCAAAGGCCTTTTGGCTTCAACATATAACTCACAACAAGAGCCAGTGAGGGTCATAAGCAAAGACTAATTGGCAAGGACCCTTCTGGCCTCTACATGTAAAATATAACAAGACAAGTAAAGTGGACACTTTATCAGGCTTCAGAACTTTGTAATCTGCCAGTGACTGGGCACATTCCTTTGTTATTTACAGCTTTAGCTTATATGTATGTTAAGTAAAATGTCTATCATGTGAGAAGAGAATGTTCTAATAACATCCCTGTATCAGGAGATGAGAAGGTTTCAACTGGATCCCTCTAATACCCCTGTGTAAGGAAATACCTGAGAAGAAGTAAAATAAAAACCCATGTGTCCAGCTACATCAGAAGCCCAGAGACTTGGTCTATACAAGTGGCAGGCACAGGAATACTCTTCGCTGCTCCTATGTCTGCCAACAAGTAATCATAGGACTGCCCCTTGGGGAGGTACTGAGACTCGCATGGGACTGTGCTTCCTAGTGGTAGTCATTGACTGACCCTTGGGGCTACACTGGTCCCTGTTTAGGCCTGTGGTGCCAACGGCAGTCACAGCTCTGCCTCTTGGGAACTCAGAGTGGCCTGCTTGGCCCTGGGGTTTCCAACGGGTAGGCCAAGTGCACTTGTGGGTAATGGGATTTATGGAACTGTTCCTTTTTGCATGCTTATAGGTCTGTATAAGGATTTTATTAAAGAACTGTTATAGGTTTGTATAGGATTCTATATTATAGTGATAAGTATTCTTGCTAAGTCTATATAAGGGTTATATGTTGTTGCATGCTTGTATGTCTGTGGCATTATCAGTCTTACTAACCATTTGAAACATCCAAGGACAGACAGGCCGAGTGTTGGCATCTCGTCTTGGTACTAATGTTTCTCTTTTGTTTTAACAATAAACCTTCAGTACTGGTTAAGATCTTGTCTGTTCATCTACGTCAGTAGCTCAGATCAGTATTAGGGAGAATGAGTTAGCTTCAGGTCTATACAAGCCTTGGTAAGTGGCCCCCCAGAACAAAGAACCGAGGTGCTAACGGGGACCCACGGAGAGAGAAAGGAGGAGAGGTCCCCCCCCGCAAATATTTCTCACGACAGCAGGCAGCTGTTTTATACTTCAATCAAGAACACTCATTGGTCGAAGATTAAATATTTAACTTTTGACCATTAAGCTGTTTCTGGGCTGATACAGAAAAGAAAAATTTTCCTGCAACAAACTGGTTCTTACTGGTTAACTACTCTTTACTCCCCCACAGTTTATGTGATTTTATTGCTTGTATGGGATGGAGTCAGACACTTCAAGATGGATTCCACAATTTCCCACTTTGGCCATTCTATGGCCACTTTACATCATATCGTGAATACATATTCATTCAATCTAATCTCAGCCTGAATAACCTGTTCTTTTTCATGTAACATCACAACCATTAATCTAACCTAAAGTTGATGTTTTCTTTTGTGTACATTTGCACAAACACAATAAAAGATTGTAATTAACAAACCACAATAATGAAAGTACTAAAAAGGAACATAAGCTGTGTTGGTACCTATTCATTTGGCATACTGATCCTGGAAACCTTTTTAACAGAATCCATGGTTGGATCTTAGCAAAGTAATATCGATTGCAGAGAGAATGTGATAGGTGGTTGGAGCTTGTGCACTGGCTGGTGTGACTGTGTGAGAGAAAATAACAAACGTACACTTGGCTTATGTTTAGAAAATAAATAAGAGTTCTTTATTATAGGAACCACATACTCTGATAGGAAAGGAGGAGAAATAGATTTCTATCTACCTATCTAGTCTAAGGATGGACATGGATGGCAGGACAAGTCCGGCATCCATGGTGCAAGATGGAGAGAAAGGAGAGAAGTGTGAAAAAACCTGGAAGAGAAGGATGCCACAAGGAAGAAGTTCTGAGAATCTACTCGTCTAAGAACAGTCAGAGCAGTAAATAGCAAACAGATGCCCTGACCTATATTTCTAACTCTTTGGTTTGTTCCCCTCTGAAACCTGAGGAAAGGGACAGTGTCATGTCTTTCTCTTCTAACAAAAAGCTCTCCTACTACAAGGATGCCTTTGAGGATTGGTTCACTGATAGTTCCCAGAGGGTCAGTAAGCCATGACCATAAGTCCCAAGACGAGTCGGAATCCCCCTGGGCTAGAAGCTGATCATATAGAGGGTGGTGTGATTTATGTGCCCTCTGATGTTTGGGAAACAATCACGAATTTGTGTTTAACATTCAGTTCCAATGAGATTGCAAGGTAGGGATGTGTTTAACAAAACAAATTAACTAGAAATAGTTAACCAGGAAATCTGTTTTGTTTTCTTAAAGCAGCTTCCAGAACACTGAACCAAATCTGGGAAACTAAACTGTAATATGTGTTTTGTTTCAATTCATATCTTACAGCAGCAGCAGGCAGCCACTAGGCTCACCTCACAGGGCAGCATCTTGTTTTCTTGAATAGCATTGACAACCAATTAGATCCCCAGGAGAGAAAGCCCTTACTTTATAAATTAACTCGGGGGGGGGGGGGAGAGAATGAGCGGAATGCTCATGAGTGCATCTTCTTTCCCTGTCACTATCCAGGAAATGTCATTGTCTCAAGGCTCAACGGGAGACTTCAATCATAGGCTGCCATTTGAAAGATACTTCCCTGGGAGTAAGCACTATTGAATAACATGGGACTCACATCTGAATAGACCTGTTAAGGTGGGGTGCATCTTGGTTTGTTTTGCAGTGGTACCTGGGAGACTTCAATCATAGGCTGCAAGTCTAAAGACACTTCCCTAGGAGTAAGCACTACTGAATAACATGCAACTTACATCTGAGTAGATCTGTTTAGGCTTGCTTCCATAGTCTTTCAGGGCTTTCTCTTTTTCTGAGTTAAATGATAAATGTGTACCTACCCTGCCCTTTCAAAAACAATACTGTCTGTCCCCCCAGCAAAAAAAAAAAAAAACATATGGGGAAAAATTAGTTCTTGCTGCTTTGGGGTTCCTCAGACCTTTTCCCCGAATCTTTCAGCCATGCACACCCCTATTAAGCACCAGACTCTCACACAGACAATAGATGGAAAACATTTGCAAGATCCTTCGCAGACCAACCCTGGTGCAAAATAAAATGGTGGCATCATCTGCATCAAGTGAGACAGAGAGACTAGTCTCAGCTAATTTAGGTAAATGGCATCGCTTGTGAAAATTAGATGCTAAATTGTTTAGATATAGATTAAACAGAAAGGGAGCTAGAAAACGGTCCTGTCTTACCCCTTTTTCAGGTGTAATCAGTTTGTTAAACGTCCTTCATACTCATAGCACACTTGAACAGTTGAGCCACAATACAGTCTTTTTATATGCCTTTTGTCAATGGTGGTCTGGGCAAGTTTACTCCACAATTTGGGGTGATTTATAGAGTCAAAGGCTCCTTTGAGCTCAATGAAGTCTACATATAATCACCCCTTTTTATAAGATGAACATTTCATAGTCAGATGGTATAAGTCAAGGAGCCCCATTTGATACCAATCTGGTCATCATGACACAGCACAGCTTCTGATTCCATCTAATGCAAAAGTTTCCTAAGTAAGAGGAGTACAGCTTTCCCAATGAAGAAAGAAGGCTAATTGTCCGATAGCAGCATGGATCCAAATTGGACTCCGATAAAAAAAAATGGGAAGAAATAAAGCAATTAAAAATCAATTGGATTTATTGGAAGTAGAAGAAATGCAGAAAAAATCTGAAATATTTAAAACAAATGTAGTTTGAGGGGGCGAATAAACCCCGGAGATATTTGGCGTATTGTTTGAGAAAAGAGACAGAAAAAAGAAGAATACCTAGAATTAGGAAAGGAAACCTTGGCCGTTTTCACACAGCCTTATTTTTTTTCAGAATAAAGAGGGGTATAGAAAGAAGGGGGGGGGAATAACAGGGCCAAGGGAACTGTAAAATTTTGCACTACAAGAGTTATTAAAATACAAAGCACACAAAACATATCTTAATCAGAGTTTCGCTACAGGAGTTCTTAGAATACGGAGTGCACAAAAACTTAATCTTTTTCAATATTTATCCACATAGCAGTAGAAATTGCAACTATTAAGTCCCATTTCTACATACTACGCACACTTAGTGCCTCCCACCTCATTCCCCATACTTAGTAATAAGAAATTAATAATCAAAAAGGAAAAACTCCTCATTCCATTATTATTATTTCATCTTATCTCTTTATGTAGCTGATTAATATAGCAATACTCTCTACTTATCCCTAGCTTTATCAATGTTTCTATATCTACAAACTGTTTTAGCAATTATATATTTAATTATATATTCATACATTTCCCCCTTTGTCAGACTGTAACCTCTTATCAGCTATATACAATAAGCCAGTATGTGATCTTATTCCTCTTTATAAAACTGCAGCCTCTTATGGTTGTTGTGGGTTTTCCGGGCTGTATTGCCATGGTCTTGGCATTGTAGTTCCTGACGTTTTGGTGCTACACCTCTGAAGATGCCAGCCACAGCTGCTGGCGAAACGTCAGGAACTACAATGCCAAGACCATGGCAATACAGCCCGGAAAACCCACAACAACCATCGTTCTCCGGCCATGAAAGCCTTCAACAATGCAGCCTCTTATTTATTCTATTCATTATAAGCAAAATAATTCCCCCATTTCTCTTCAGATTCTCTTATTGGTCTTCTATTTATATAAAGCGTCAGTTTTGCCATCACTGCATATTCTGCCATCTTGTCTTTCCAGATTTCCTTCGTTGGACATTCATCTTCTTTCCATTTACTTGCAAATGTCACTCTTGCCGCCGTCAACAAATATCTGAATAATTCATGTAATGTTTTACCAATATTTTCTGGCAGCCGGGGGCCCCCAGCAACATAGTTTGGGGTTTTAAGGCAAAATCTAGTTTTAAATTTTTTTGCATCTCAGCATGAATGTCTTTCCAGAATTTTTTACTTTTTTTTGCATGCCCACCACATGTGATAAAAGGAGCCATCCGCTTCTTTACATTTCCTATATATTTCTTGTCCATTTTCTCAATATCCTTTGGCGTGATATACCATCTGAAAAACATCTTGTACCAGTTTTCCCTTAGTGTTTGACTTTCTATCAACTTTATACCCTTTGTCCAAAGATTCTCCCACTGTTGAAATGTTATCTCTTCTCCAAAATTTTCCATCCATTTTACCATGCAGATTTTAACTTGTTCTGTTTCTGTATCATATTGAAGTAAAAGTTTGTAAATATGACCCAGAATGTGCTCCTTCTTCTGTGTAATTATTTTCTCGAACTCTGTAAGGTCTCTTAATTGTCCTCTGTGAACTTTAAGAGCTTCTTTTAATCTAGAGACAGCCTGAAAATATATCAGCCATTGTATTTTTATTCCTTCATCTTGGATTTCTTGCCATGATTTTATCTTCCCTTGAGAGTTTATCATATCTCTATATGTTATTAAGTCATTGTCTTTTCTCTGCTTTTTATTGCAGAAAGTTTCAATTGGTGATAATATTGGCGATATCAATGGACTCATTCTCTTTCTAACTGATTCCCAAATTTGTATCAGGCTGTCCCTTATAACATGATTCTTTTGTTGTCTCCTTGTTCTTCTTGTCACCCAAAGGTAATTATGCAGCCCCTCTGCTTAATCCACTGCCTCTAATTTTATTAATCTGTCCTTAGGGTTTTGTATCCAATCAATAATCCAAACCAAGCCAGCTGCTTGATAATATAACTTGATATTTGGGAGCGCCAGCCCTCCTCTCCATCTTTCATCCTGTAGTACCTTGAATCTTACTCTTAGTTTTTTGCCATTCCAAACAAATTGATTTATTTGTCTCTGCCAGTCTTTCAATGTCTTATCTTTTATGCTGATAGGTAACATTTGAAACAAAAAAATTAATTTTTGGTAAGATATTCATTTTAATTGCAGATATTCTTCCTATCCAGGACAGCTTTAACTTGGACCATCTTTCTAAATCTTTTTGGATTCTCCTCCACAATGCCTCATAGTTATCTTTAAACAGTGTTTCCTTTTGTCCTGTTATATTTATGCCCAAATATTTCACTGCCCTTGTTGCTATCTCACATCCTGATGCTTCCCGAATTCTGTCTTCTTCTTGCCTTGTTAAAAACTTGGTAATTATTTTAGGTTTTTTTCCTATTGATTTTAAATCCTGAGTGTTTCCCAAAATTCATGAGCTGATCCATAACATTTTGTATTGTCTCCAGTGGGTTCAAAATTGTCATAAGCATATGGTTTGCATAGCATTTCAATTTAAATTCTTCCTCATCTACTTCCATACCTTTTATTTTGGAGTCTTAACTTTGAGGCAAAAATCTCCATTGCTAAAATGAATAGTTGTGGTGATAGCGGCCATCCTTGTCTAGTGCCCTTTTCTATTTGTAGTTCTTCTGTTAATACTCCATTAATTAAAAGATCTGCCTTTTGCTTTGCATAAATTCCTTTTATCCAATTTTCAAACTTTAGGCCGCAGTTTAAATTTTGTATTACTTTATATAGAAAAGTCCAAGAAAGATTATCAAATGCTTTTTCAGCATCTAAAAAGACAAATGCCCAATTGACAAAAAGACAAATTGTCCAAAAGACAAGTCCAATTGACTTCTTATGTCCGTTCCCCCCCACTAACTCCATTGCATCAATCACAAATCAAACATTCTCTTTCATATATCTCCTTGGGACAAAGCTGGTCTGATCAGGATGTATTATGTTCGCTATGCATCTTTTAAGTCTTTCTGCCAAGATGGAGGTGAATAATTTTTAATCCACATTCAGCAAC
The DNA here is from genome assembly GCF_028583425.1 of Eublepharis macularius. Lineage (NCBI taxonomy): Eukaryota > Metazoa > Chordata > Lepidosauria > Squamata > Eublepharidae > Eublepharis > Eublepharis macularius. The sequence continues at coordinate 152,025,432 of NC_072791.1, read as the reverse complement.
GAAATAGGTCTATACGACTGAGGTAACGTTGGATCATTTCCCTCTTTAGGAATCAGTGATATATGTGCCTCCTGCCATGTTTCAGGTAAAATCTTACCTTCACTTATTTTATTCATTACTTTCTGGAGCGGCAGCATCAGTTCTTCCAAGCATTTGTAATACATGGCTGTTAATCCATCTGGGCCTGGTGCTTTACCTTTTTTCATTTTTTTATAGCTTGTGTGATTTCTTGCACTGTAATATTATGGTTCAACATCTCTTTATCTTTTGATTTAAACTTTGGGATTAATGTACCTTTGAAGTAATTTTCCATTCCTTGTTCCGTGGAAATTTCTTTCTCGTATAATTTAGAAAAAAAGGCTTGTAATTGTTGATGTATTTCTTTTTCTGTATATGTAATTCCATCATGTTTTTTGACTGCTGTGATCTTCCTACTCTCAGTTTCATTTCTTAGACGATAAGCAAGGAAATGGCCTGGTTTGTTTGCATGCTCAAAGTGTTTCTGCTTGATAAAGCTTAATTTCCTCTGCATTTCTTCAACTTGCAATAAGTCCAATTGATTTCTTAATTGCTTAATCTCAATCAATATTGTTTTCTTAAATGATTTCTTATGTTGTTCTTCCAAACATTGAATTTTGGCTATGATTTCATTCATCTTTTTTGCTTTCTCCTTCCTTCTTTTTGTTATTAAGGCTATCAGATTCCCTCTCATAAAAGCTTTACTTGCTTCCTGGACTGTGGTAATAGAAACATCAATGGTACAATTCAATTTGAAAAATGCTTCTAATTCTTTCTTACATTTCTTTAAAATATCATCCTGTAATAGTATATTGTCATCAAGCCTCCATCTTCTTGTCCTGCTTATTCTTGCCACTCTATCAGCATAATCAGCATAAATGATCAGCATAAATTTTCAGTTGTATCTCTACTTTCTTTAAAATCATTAATGCAGTTTTAGATATCCAGCACATATCTATCCTTGAGTATGTCTGATGTCTATCAGAAAAAAAAGAATAATCCTTTACTTTGGAATTCTGAGTTCTCCAAGCGTCCATCAAGTGAAGCACTTTCATATGCTGCATGACATTTTTGGGCAGTTTCCCTCCTCTTGTTCTTTTCGATCGATCCATCTTTGTATCCAGCACTCCGTTCATATCCCCACAAACAATTTCTCATTCTTGAAAATCCAGCAGTTTATTAAAAAAACTTTCATAACATTTTTCTTTGGCAGCATTTGGTGCATAAATTGTAACTAAGGTACTAATTCTCCCATCTGGGTGTTTAATTTTCAATAATATATATCTTCCATCTAAATCTTTCATTTCCTCCATTATATTAATTTGTTGGTTTCTAACATATACCGCCACTCCTCTCTTCTTCTCTTCCGCCGATGATATATAGGCCTTACCTAATTTTTTGTTCTCCAAAATATGTTCATGCTTTTTCCTGATATGGGTTTCTTGAAGACATATTATATCCACTTTCTGCTTCTTTAATAGATTAGATATTTTAGATCATTTTAATGGGGAGTTTAAGCCATTAACATTTACTGAAAAAATACTAAAGTTTCCCATATTGTTAGTATGCCGCTGCTTGATCCAATTTCCCCTCTTCACCCTCTGATGTTTTGTCTCTTTGCGCCTGCTGGTCATCCAGAGTATTTTCAGCTGCCAATTCTTCAAGCAGTTGTTTAGCTTGTTCAGTAGTTGATATCAGTCTCCTCCCCTTTGGCAACAAAACTTCAAGAGCAAATGGAATTCTCCAGTAATATCTTATCTTTCCTTCGTAAGAGTTGCCTCAGAGAATCAAAATCTTTTCTTTTTTTCTTTGTGGAAGATCTTGGTAAATTTGTATTTCTGTCCCCAAAACTTTAAGCGGATTCTCTCTTTGTTTCTTCAGGATCAAGTCTCTCATTTTCCTATGTGTAAATTTTACCAATATATCTCGTGTTTTTTTAAGGCTTGCCCCAAATCTTGAGTAAATCCTGTATATTTGATCTATCTCTAAGCAATCTTCTTCGATCTTGAAGTGATCTTGCAATAACCCTCTGAATTCCTCCTCCAAATCTTTTTTTCCAAAATCCTCAGGCACAAATCGAAGTCGTAAATTTAAAATTCTGCTTTGTACTTCAAGAGTTTCTATCTTTTGATCTGCTAATTCCAGTTGTTGGGTTAGAAATAGGGATGTGCGTTTCGGCATTCAGAATGCCGAAAGAATGCCGAAACAAAAGTGTTTCGGCTTCTTTCGGGGAATGCCGAAACGTTTCGGGGAATGCCGAAACGTTTCGGGTAGCCGAAAGAAAAAAGCCGAAACGTTTCGGGATTCTTTCGGCTTTCTTTCGGCTTTTCTATGGGAAAATGCCTCCGTCTTCCAGGACGTCTGGAGGAGGCATTTTCCCACCGAATAAGCCCAAAATTGGTGGGGACCTTCCTCTAACCCTTCTCTAACAACCACCCAAGTTTCAGACAGATTGGACTTTGGGGGGCCATGTTATGGCCCCCCCAAAGCAGGTCCCCCCATCCTCCCATAAGAAAGCGAAGGAGCAGCATATTGTTAGCATGCTGCTGCTGATCTTTCTTCATTATTTCCTATGGGGAAAAATGAAGAGGCAGGCTTCCTTTGCCAGGGGTGGCATTTTGCATGCAAAATGCCCCCCAGCCCTCAGGGGCCCTTCTCCCACCCCTCCTCCCACCCCCCACCAAGGCTCAGCCTGCTCCCACTTGGGGGGGCCATTTCATGGCCTCCCCAAGTAGGTGCTCTAATCTCTACCACTGACAGCTGGGGGAGGCTTGTGTTGCCAGGGGTGGCATTTTGCATGCAAAATGCCCCCCAACCCTCTGGGGCCCTTCTCCCACCCCTCCTCCCACCCCCCACCAAGGCTCAGCCTGCTCCCACTTGGGGGGGCATTTCATGGCCTCCCCAAGTAGGTGCTCTGCTCTCATCTCTACCACTGACAGCTGGGGGAGGCTTGTGTTGCCAGGGGTGGCATTTTGCATGCAAAATGCCCCCCAGCCCTCTGGGGCCCTTCTCCCACCCTTCCTCCCACCCCCCACCAAGGCTCAGACTGCTCCCACTTGGGGGGGCCATTTCATGGCCTCCCCAAGTAGGTCCTCTCAGCCCCTAAAGTCCACCCCTTACAGCCCCACACAAACCCAATTCCCCCCCAGCTGCCACACACAGACCCAAATCCCCATATTAGCCCCTCACAGACCCAAATCCACCCCCACCTGCCCCACACCCATAACCCCAGGAACAGGCTGGCAAAGGCCAGCCTTCTCCCTTTGTTCCCTATGCTGGGAACTTCTAAACTCTCTTTCCCTAGGCAATTCTGCACAGCCCAGGGGTGCCACAATGGTGGGCACACTTCTGAGTGCCAGCTGGTCCCTGTGAAAGAGCACCTGAACCACAGACACCCTCCCTCAAATTCCCCCACCACCTACAGAGATGGCTGGCCAGCCAGCCCCATTGTTCCCTATGATGGGAACCAACTGCACAACAAAGAATAAAACAAGAACAACACAAAATAAAGTTTTAAAAAAATTATATTCTCCCTTCCAAAGTACAAGTAGGCAAAGCATTATGACACATTACACCAGCAGTCCCCCACACAGAAAAATTAAAACAAAACTCACTTCACATCAGAGAATCACAAAGCACAATTCCTGTTAAAAACACTTTATTTCTTGAACAGCTTTAGGTTACACAGCAGGGGGGAACACCAAAGGGCATGGCAGCACTATCTTACACAAAAATAACACAACTCACTTAACATCAGAGAATCACAAAAACACAATTCCTGGCAAAAACACTTTATTTCTTGAACAGCTTTAGGTTACACAGTAGGAGGGCACAACAGGGCATGATAGCAATGTACTGCAAAAAATAATACAACCCACTTCACCGTTTTTGACAGCAATTGTGTTTGTGTGATTCTCTGATGTGAAGTGAGTTGTGTAATTTTTGTGTAGTACACTGCTTTCCTGCTCTGTGGTGCCTTCCTAAAGCAGTTACAGGAATAAAGTGCTTTTGACAGCAATTTTTTGGGGTGATTCTTTAATGTGAAGCGAGTTGTGTTATTTTTGTGTAAGATAGTGCTGCCATGCCCTTTGGTGTTCCCCCCTGCTGTGTAACCTAAAGCTGTTCAAGAAATAAAGTGTTTTTGACAGGAATCATGCTTTGTGATTCTCTGATGTTAAGTGAGTTTTGTTTTAATTTTTCTGTGTGGGGGACTGCTGGTGTAATGTGTCATAATGCTTTGCCTACTTGTACTTTGGAAGGGAGAATATAATTTTTTTAAAACTTTATTTTGTGTTGTTCTTGTTTTATTCTTTGTTGTGCAGTTGGTTCCCATCATAGGGAACAATGGGGCTGGCTGGCCAGCCATCTCTGTAGGTGGTGGGGGAATTTGAGGGAGGGTGTCTGTGGTTCAGGTGCTCTTTCCCAGGGATCAGCTGGCACTCAGAAGTGTGCCCACCATTGTGGCACCCCTGGGCTGTGCAGAATTGCCCAGGGAAAGAGAGTTTAGAAGTTCCCAGCATAGGGAACAAAGGGAGAGGGCTGGCCTTTGCCAGCCTGTTCCTGGGGTTATGGGTGTAGGGCAGGTGGGGGTGGATTTGGGTCTGTGAGGGGCTAATGTGGGGATTTGGGTCTGTGTGTGGCAGCTGGGGGGGAATTGGGTTTGTGTGGGGCTGTAAGGGGTGGACTTTAGGGGCTGAGAGGACCTACTTGGGGAGGCCATGAAATGGCCCCCCCAAGTGGGAGCAGTCTGAGCCTTGGTGGGGGGTGGGAGGAAGGGTGGGAGAAGGGCCCCAGAGGGCTGGGGGGCATTTTGCATGCAAAATGCCACCCCTGGCAACACAAGCCTCCCCCAGCTGTCAGTGGTAGAGATGAGAGCAGAGCACCTACTTGGGGAGGCCATGAAATGCCCCCCCAAGTGGGAGCAGGCTGAGCCTTGGTGGGGGGTGGGAGGAGGGGTGGGAGAAGGGCCCCAGAGGGTTGGGGGGCATTTTGCATGCAAAATGCCACCCCTGGCAACACAAGCCTCCCCCAGCTGTCAGTGGTAGAGATTAGAGCACCTACTTGGGGAGGCCATGAAATGCCCCCCCCCCAAGTGGGAGCAGGCTGAGCCTTGGTGGGGGGTGGGAGGAGGGGTGGGAGAAGGGCCCCTGAGGGCTGGGGGGCATTTTGCATGCAAAATGCCACCCCTGGCAAAGGAAGCCTGCCTCTTCATTTTTCCCCATAGGAAATAATGAAGAAAGATCAGCAGCAGCATGCTAACAATATGCTGCTCCTTCGCTTTCTTATGGGAGGATGGGGGGACCTGCTTTGGGGGGCCATAACATGGCCCCCCAAAGTCCAATCTGTCTGAAACTTGGGTGGTTGTTAGAGAAGGGTTAGAGGAAGGTCCCCACCAATTTTGGGCTTATTCGGTGGGAAAATGCCTCCTCCAGACGTCCTGGAAGACGGAGGCATTTTCCCAAAAAAAAAACCCGAAAGAATGCCGAAAGAATGCCGAAAGAATCCCGAATCCCGAATCCCGAAAGAGATTCTTGTTTCGGCTTTCGGCTGTAACAGTAGAGAATCTTGTTTCGGGTAATCCCGAAACAAGAAAGCCGAAAGTTTTTTCCTTGCACACCCCTAGTTAGAAACTCTTGCTTCAGTTTGGGAGTTTTATATTGATCTTTAACTACCTCAATATCCTGTGTATTCTTCTGTACAGTTTTTTAACTTCTCCAAGTCCCACTGCAAATTCTTGCTTCAAAGCTGAGATGTCTTTCTTTATCTTCTCATATGTATACTGACCTTCCGATTTAATATTTTGTTGAGTACGTTCCTCTGACTTTTTAAGCAGATCCTCTACTTGAGATGTAATAGTGTATCTTTAGATTCTGTTGAATTCTATCCATAAAATCTTGAGAATGTGATTCATCCTCACTATCGTCCTTTTTCTTCTTCTCCTTCTCCTTTCTTCTGGTGGTCATTTTTTGCAACCTCTTTGATCTCCTCTCTAAAAATGTTTCATACAGATTTCTCATATATCTCCTAGAGGAACTTTGACATACAAGTTGTGTATTTATCCAGATTAATCTTCAAGGCTTTAACAAAAATAGTAAAGCAAGAGAAAGATGTTAATTGAAAATGAGCAGGAAAGATATCAATATGGCCTAAAAATAATAAAACATTAAAGCAACATGATAGAAAGAGAATAGAGATGCTAAATATAGAGAAGAGAAAGAGAGAGAGAAAAGGGGGTAATAAAGCAAATTAATAGAGATCAATCTTAGTTTATTAATATTATTAGTCCAAATATCTTATATATAAATATAATATATAAGATTCCTCGATTACACCATTAGTATTTTGTTTAGAAGGTTAGATTGTTATGCACTCCTGTAATATTCCTTTTCTCTTCGGCTGTGTCAGTTAACATTCAGTAACTAGCTGCAAAGATTATCTTGTCCACCAGACGGCAGCCAAAACAGAAAATCTTCACCTGGTAGTTCAACTCCAAAAATGCTTTCCCATTAAAGAGGGGGTATTAAAGCAAGAAATGAAAACATAGAGATAGAAAAGAGGAGTGCTTGGTTTAAGGCTTATACACCCCAAGGGGAAGAAATTCCAAAAATAAGCACAGCCAAATTCAATGTCTTTCCTTTCTTTCTCCCCCCCGCCCCCATAACAGCACACAGTTCCGTATAGCCAGTTGTAATTCCAAAATGGAGGGGGGCACAAAAATCAGAGTAACGCAGTTACCACATACAGTCCACATAGAGACCTTTAATTTAAATGCAACATTTCATATCTTCTGGTCTCTTCTATGCAGCCTTTCTTTGTCTCTCTTTTCAAAATAATTTTCTCCATTTCAGCCACCCCTTCCCACGAAATGTAATCAGCAAAAAGGAGATAGTGATGGGGAGGGGTGGGGACGATTGTAACTCTTTCTTAAAAATTGTTCTCTTTTTATTCTTGCAACACTTTGATCTTGTAGCACATTAATTATTGCTTTAAAAAATATCTTCTTGGTAAAGGTGGAAGGTGAAGAAAGGAGTGAAGATAAGAGAGAAGAAAAATAAACAATACAGGAGCTGTGCTTATAGCTATTCACAAGCCTCTTCACTTACTCAGTTCAAGCAGTTAACAAGCTGCATGAAGAATCTCTTTTCCGTCTTCATCCAGCCACCTTTTCATTAATCTTCTGGGAGGTTTTAGCTCCCTCGGCATTATAAATAATGCCCCTGGAAAGTGAAGAATCCAGGAGCTAATGAAAACTCCTGCTTTTCAGCCCAGCATCTTCCCGGAAGTCCCATTCAGCATTATTGTAGTGCAAAACTAGTACATCCTTTCACTGTTCTTCTGCTTAACCCCATGAATACCTGTATTGTCCCGTAATCGTTTATTCCACTTAGTGATGCTTATTTAGCAGTTTTGTTGCACTGGTGGGAACACCTGGAAACTATTGGGAATGATTGGAAATGCTTCTTTCCCACTTAGCCCATCACCCTTTTTCTCTTCCTGAACCATTGGAAGCGATTTTCATGCCCAAGACCAGGAGCCCCACAAGCCTTTGTGGGTTCCCAGAGACAGTCACGCCCCCCCTTTTCTAATGTTCCTTTTGATTACATTCAAGTTCTTCATGTTTACTGTTTGCTGTTAATTATGTACTACTGAATACAAAAAGCTGGGAATCCACCAGTTAACCAAATCTTATTATTAAATATAAGTGCAAAGTGCAGGTGCAAACAGTGTAAACAGTGTACAATAGCAATAAATGAATATAAATATGAATGCAATTTCAGTTCATCAAAGTCCGTATACAAAATCCATAAATAATCCACAATGGGAGATCCAGAGGTAGGAGAAAGCTGTGCCAGGGTACCAGGTAAGTACCAGGTAAGTAGACCACAGTCCACGCAAGGGTAGAAGATGAGTGTGCTGACGGGCAGATGCATGCATAGATTTTCCAGTTCCCATTTCATGTTGAAAACACTTCTTCTTAGGCACAATGAACATGGAAGGGCGAAGTTCTCCCGGTCACAAACACTCCTAGATCATGTCTTTTACTGTAAGGTTATCCACGGACAATATGTGCCGCTTGTAATTTGGTGATTGCTTCTCTTATGGTTCTATCAATGTACTCTTAAAGAATACACGGGCTTGTCAATCCATCTTTTGTTAATGACTTGTAATATTTGCACTGGTTCTTTAATTGTGAACATGCTTTGATTGATGGCATCTTAAATTGTGTGCGATCGCGGGGCTGGGTGCTTCTCAGCCACTGCTTTTGATTGTGTGACTATTTTCCTTATGGCTATTTAGCTTACCTACAAAGAATACACGGGTATGTAACTGTATAAAATAAGCTTATTTAATTTGGTGCATGCCATGATACACATGTTATTCACTATATGGCTCTTTATGACTTATTACATTTGTTAACAGTGTACATTGGTGGACTTGTAACCGCCCCAGAGGAGGTCTATGGACGAAACAACAGGCAGCGTTTGCCGGCCCTGGTTGTCGGGCAGAAGGGAAACGCCTTCGGTGTGCGTCCCTACTCTCTGCATGTTCATCTACAAAAAAACACATATTATTCGTTTTTCACAGACAGCTTGGTACTTGCCTGAAGACTTACCTGGTGGATGTTCTTCAGGGACTTCAATGTACCACGTCATTCTCATCATAAGGACTTTCTTCATTAACAAATAACAGTGGCTTGAGTTTGCATTGTTTGCTGTTGACTTTCTTTCGACTTATTGAAGTTTATTCTTTGATTGGTATAACTTCCATTGAGTAAATTTAACTGTTCATATTTTTCACACTTTTGTATTATTTTAGTTTCTTCCATGTGTAGTAATCTATTTTGTTATTTGCTGTTTGTACAGTGGAGTTGCCTCTCATTTTTTTGTACCAAATGGACTAACGGCAACATATTATAAATGCTTTGAAGATATAATAGCAATACCCTTACAGAAGGTAATGAATGAGATACAAGATAGAAAGAAAATACCAACAACATGGCAAGAGGCGAGTATAATTCTAATAAACAACATTCTGATCTCTGTTACCTTTTATTTCCTTAGGGATTTTCCCCAGGGGAATAATTGGCATTAGAGTTGGGTTACGATGGCACTTCTGTGGGAAAATCTCATGGAGATTAAACCAATTTTGATCAGCCTGAATTTGAGAGGGAAAACTGGAAGTATAAAAAGAGTACTGGAAGAATAAAAGGAGAGAGTCAACAGTCTTCCCTGAGAGAGCCTGGCATTTTATCAGATGACACTCAACTCTATATCTTGCTATCCAGGTCTCCACAGGATGCAGTAGAAATCTTAGATCACTGGTAAAATGGCTGAAAAACAACAAATTCAAATTGAACCCAGACAAGACTGAAAAGATTCTTGTTGGGAAGGCAGAGATCTCGAAGGACTTTGTACCCCCCACTTTCGATGGGGTTTGTCTGATCCTTGCAGACTCAGTTAAGAGCCTAGGAGTTATACTGGATCCAGTGCTACTACCAGAAAAACAAGTCAAGTTAGCCGCAAAAAATGCCTTCTACAACCTTACTCAAGCCTGGAAGATGGCTTCTTATCTCGACATGGCTGACCTGGCTACCTGAATCCATGCTAAGGTAACATCAAGGCTTGACTATTGTAATGCACTATACATAGGTGTCCCATCTAAGTTAACTAGGAGCCTGAAATGGCTGTTTTGGGTTCATTTAGGGCAGCTGCCCAATCCTGGCTGTTTTGGCCCCAAACCTCCAGCATCTGGCCCGAAACAGCCAGGATTGGGCCTCTGCCTGGTAGGCCTTCCAGCTGAGGGATTGTGCATGGTTCTTTTATCTATTAGCACCCCCAAGCCTCATTTCCAGTGTCAGGGTCCATTTGAAGTGATCTAGAAAATAGGCCCTGTCAGTTATGAGGTCTGGCAACCAGTCATGAAGAAACTTTTGCATATCTAACATGTTAATCTTTTAAAGACATAGCAGGACTGAGAAGAATATATTGTGGAGGGGGAGGATTCTGACTCAGAGAAGGACGAGAACCTAGGTCAGATGGCTTCATGGTCTGCAAGGAGGGACAATTGCATTTGGACCCCCATCGGCCTGCTTCTAGGGCCAAACAGATCATGGTATTGGAAGTGGCCTTCTGAGATGTATTGTTGGCCGAATGAGGATTTCCTACCTGAGCCTAGCAGTGCATAGAAAATGCCCCAGGCAAGATAGCAAGAATGGATAATCTATCAGTCTTGGCCATGGACCATGGATTATGTAAGAGAGTAGGAAGCAGAGGAAATGAGACACCTGGGTATGATTTGAGAGTCTCACAACCCTTCAGTCCTTGTTCCAAAGCCAAGTGGAAGTGTTAGGCTTTGTATCATTTTGTGGCATTTAAACAGGATATTTGAGTTGGTTGCCTACTCCATATACTGGGTAGATAACCTTCTGGATTGGGTGGCTAGTCTAGGGTGATGTCTGTATTACAGCTCACAAAGGGATACTGGCAGATACCCTTGGGGTCCCAAGATTGAGAAAAAAACTCCCTTTCCTGCCCCACAAGGGGTCTTCCTGCTTACCGATATGCCATCTCAGGTCCACAGTGCCGCTGCCTCGTTCCAGTGGCTGACAGAATAGGTTTTGGCCAGGCTGGCATGCTTTGTGGAGCCCTAAATAGATAACAGTCACATTCAGCCAATCCTGGAAGATGCAGATGCTCTGGCAGCTGTGCAAGGCTGGACTCACTGCTGACCCAGGAGACAGGCTACCTGGTATGCAAAGGCCGAGTCCAGCCAGTGGAGGACAAAGTGGCAACACTGTCCCAGTGGCCTCACCCCAGAGACAAGATGAGCCTGTGGTAGTTTCTGGGACTGGCCAGTTACTACAGGCAGTTTGTCCTGACCTTTGCAACTCTGTCTAGCCCTTTGATGGACTTGGTTTGCAAAGGATGGCCACCAACGATACAGTGAAACCCAGAGGCAGCAGATGCCTTTGAGGCCTTAAGAGCACCCTGGTACAGGACTCCTCCCTCAGATTCCAGATCCCACTAAACCCTTCGTCCTTCAAATGGATGCCTTTGGGACAGGTTTGGGGGCAGTCCTGTCTCAGGGGCAGGGGGACAAAGAGCACCCCATGATGTAGCTAAGCCCAAATTGAACTGACTGGGAATGATGCTAAGTGGTGATTAAGTGTGACGCCCAGGCCATCGAATTGGCAAGTGAGATGTTAGCTGTAGGGTGTGCCCATCACCTTGCTGACTGACCGTGTGACCCTCCAAAGGCTACAACACAAGAAGGAGAAAATTTGTGGTTTTTTTCTCCCACCAGATAGAGGGACTGGATCCCAGTTTGGAGGACCTGGAGCTCTGTAGCTGGGCAACCGCAGAGTAATCCAGTCAAAGACAGCTACAGGAGGGGAGGAGATGATGGCCCTGACAGAGAGTACAGAGGTGGTGCTGGATGGGGCCTGCCAACCCCAGCAGGCAAACCGAAGGGCAGGAAGAGCTGCTCCAAGTGGCCCAGGATCCCCCCCCCCCGCCACACACACACTGCTTATAGCAAGACTGGCAAATTCACAGATTTGCCAGGTTTGTAACACCATACCAATCATATGCTACCCTAGGGGAGTGACACTTATTTCTGAAAAACTCATAAGGAAGATGCTTGTGGTTGTTATTGTGGTTATGCACAGCAAGTGTTTCAATGTTTTCTAGCCCTACCCAGTCCCTTCAACACAGGATGCTGCAGTTTTAATGAGTGCTATTCAAGAAGATGAAGGTTCTGACTCATTATACATTGAAAGGGGACACCAGCTAGGTAGTCTAAATTATTTTCTGTGTGTGGAGGGTGATGGGCAGGCATGCTTCTTGTGTCATGTGCTGGATTACAACAATTCAAAGTGTGGGATTTCAAGGACACGGCTCATTCCAGCATAATCCCCAGGCATCCATATGCCACTGGGAGCATTTATTCCACAATGTTTCCCTTGTAAGGCTTAGTGGGGAAAATAGTTACATGCTGGAAGAGCAGAAAGACAAGAGAGCAAAGTGGTTTCCAGGCAGAGAACAAGGTCCATGCATGGAAGCGCTAGCATTGTTGTTACCTAGATAGCAATCAGAAATTAAGGAAATCAATCCAGAGACGAGAAGTTTTGCCTTTCTGGCCACTCCTATAAAGCTTTTCCAGTGAAGAACATCTTAGTGTCATCAGAGCGAAGAAGGGATTCCTCTCATATCCTGTAGTCTTCTATGAGTCCCACTGCTCTTTTGGGTTCTGTCCACAGTTCCATAAGCTCAGCCTCCATGTGCCCCTGAGGAGTTATCCCCACCCTCACAGTCATATCCTCTGAATCCTTGTGGTTTTTGCAGAGGCCAGTAAGGGCCCCACCACTCCTTCTGCAGGCCCAATCAGCTCCTAAATGGTTTTCACCAGCAGCCAATCATCTGTGCCAAGGATGAAGTGCAGAGGCAACAAAAAGGTGCCAAGTCTGGCAGCCTTTAAAACAAAAATAAGCCATCCATCTATCAGTTGCACCCAGAGCCAGTCAGACATACGGACGGAGTAGTACGGGCTGTGGAATACACCTGCAGCAATGGAAAGAGGTACCAAACTAGAACATAGGATAGAAGATATCCAGTTTTTTCCTTTTAAGGATGCTTGTTCTAGCCTTTGGTTAGATGAGAAGTAAGGAGAAGGGCAAAGAGGATTGTTTTTAAGGGGAAATATTTTTATTGGATGTTGGAAGAGAATGGTTGTGGTGGTTGTGGGGATGTTGTGTAGAGTATGAATCAAAGAAAAGCATTCCATAATCTAGTGGCATTCTTGTATTGTATGCGAGAGATGCAGGTTCCAATTTCAGTCTACCTATAATACAGTTATTGAATCTCAGCCCCACTTGTAAAAAGGGAACCCCATGCAGCTTTCCCCTAGGAATACTGTGAGAATGATTGTGAAAAGGAGATTTTATTTTGAGCCTTACGGATGTTCCAAAAATCAGGCATTGCTTTAATTATTGTTGCTGGTTAGACAACAATGGCATAGACTATCTAAGCGTTGTTCCATCAGTTTGAGGTATCATTGCACAGGGAAAGGACAGAATTTGCCATTAAAATGTGGGACATGAAATTATTAATATACTAAGAATATTTTAGGAATAATTTTAGGGATGTGGGCTGATTATTTTCGATTAAATCAAAAAATAACCCTTAACAGAAACTGTACACTAAAGGGATGTACCGTAATTGCTGAGACAAATCTGGCTACCTGGTAATGCCGTATGTCCAACTCAGTTGGAACTCATAAGGGAAAGAGGGGAATGCAAGATCTTTGGTGAGTGTGGAACTGGGCAGCAAGCCACTCTGGAAAATAGAACAAGGATTTGACCCTCTACATCCCAAATCCTTTGTCCCACTGGCCCTTCAATTAAAAAAAAAACCTTTTAAGGTAAAGAAGTTTTATTTATTTATGTAAAATGTTTATATCCCACCTTTTTTCTTTGGTGTCAAGGTAGCTAACATTGCAACTGCAAGTTTCAGGGCACAAATAATAAAATTTAATTAACAAGTGAAAATAATGTACAGGTATATTGTCGAAGGCTTTCACGGCCGGAGAACGATGGTTGTTGGGGGTTTTCCGGGCTGTATTGCCGTGGTCTTGGCATTGTAGTTCCTGACGTTTCGCCAGCAGCTGTGGCTGGCATCTTCAGAGGTGTAGCACCAAAAGACAGAGATCTCTCAGTGTCACAGTTGTGACACTGTTGTGACACTGAGAGATCTCTGTCTTTTGGTGCTACACCTCTGAAGATGCCAGCCACAGCTGCTGGCGAAACGTCAGGAACTACAATGCCAAGACCACGGCAATACAGCCCGGAAAACCCACAACAACCATCGTTCTCCGGCCGTGAAAGCCTTCGACAATACAATGTACAGGTAAATAATGCACAGTTAAATCTGCTGGAAAGGTTCACCTTCCTCCATGTGCCCTCTAAAGTGGAACTGTCTTGCATGCCTTCCTAAATGCAACCAGAAGAGGGCTGTTTTCACACTGCTAACCTGCTTCCATAACGTTGCAAAACGTCGCGCAAAAAACGTGGAAGACATTGCGCAAAACTCTTGCAAGAAGACGCTATCTTCCGCGGTTTTTGCGCGAGGTTTCGCAACGTTACGGAAGCAGGTTAGTAGTGTGAAAATGGCCCAGGTCTGCTCTGTATCCACTCTAGCAGTCCATTACAGAGAAAGCATGTGACTTAGCTGTTGCTCTAGGGGTAGTTCGAGGACACACAAGGAGAAGTGTCAACATAGAAAAAGAAGGAACCCCACTCAAATAACTTATGGGCATGCTGTAAATTCATATATGTTAAAAGGCTGCTACGTGAAGGTTGGTTCCATTTTTGTTTTTTGTACTTTTTTTGGTAAAACTTACAAGTATGTTTGATGTTTTGTATGAGAGCTCTACTTTCCTCTGTATATTACATTTGAACAATGTATGAGAAAGAGCAAGGCACTGCTTTCATATACTTTGAGGGGGGGGGAAGACAATTTTTACATATGTGGCTTTTGCGTCTGATGGATTTTTTCTAGCTGGCGAGACTGTGGAAAGTGGAACCTCAGGGCAGTTGGATTTCAGACAGCAGCAGAAGGAAGATCCAAATGCAAGTGAAAACAAGCAGGAGAATGTCAGTGGAAGAAGATCAAGTGTCAGAGAAAAAGCCAAGCTCTGGGAACTTCCTTCCCAACATGACACCGGTTCTTCCAGCACAAGTTCTGCAGGGCAACAGAATCCAAGGCAACACCACAACTCTGAGGAAGCTTCTCTCCAAAGAGGAGACAGGCAGAACATTAGTTCTGTGGGACAACAGCATGGAAGACACCGAGACAGACATCAGGAACTTCCTCAGGCATCTGAACACCAGCCGGACTCTGCTTCAGATGGGTAAGGAACAGGTACTCGGACTGAAAAAGTTGGGCAGGACACTAAATACATGATTGTGTTCAGTTCAGGAAATGCACAGTGTACATATTGCTGACATCGGGAAGGGCTCTTGAGTGGAGAGGACTGGTTTAAACGTAAACACCCAGCCTTAATTGTAGCAATTGCTTCACTCCATAAAGAGACTATAGAGTGTGTTGGTCAGGGTAGGTCAAGTCTGCTGCCACTCTCCTTCCTTTATTAGTAACCCACAACTGTTAGAATGAAGCCAACCACAGTCAGGAAAAATAGGCAGACTGGAAAAACTGGTTTCTGCACAAGCAGGAAGAAATAATCTAAAGAAAAATAAAATGCTGAAATGCATCTGCAAGATTTCTTTGCAATGAGTGATGTGGACCTGGTATGCATGACTGAAACCTGGGTGAGGGAGGGTGAAATGGTCACCCTGGGAGAACTGACCCCCCCCCCAGGATATTCGGTCCTTCATCAGTCTCGAATAGGAGCCCGGGGAGGAGGGGTGGCAATCCTTGCCCGAGAGTCTTTCTCCTTCAAGCTGCTCCCCACCCCCAAGATCTCTGGCACTGAATGTGTAGGCCTAGTGTGGGGTGCCGAGGAGAGTTTGGCTATCTGTCTGGTGTACCGACCCCCTAGTGCACCAGCAGATACCCTATTGTGCCTGCTGGAGGTGGTGGTGGGATGGGCCTTGGAGTACTCCAGAGTGATGGTACTGGGGGACTTCAACATCCTTGCCGATGATGCCTCCTCTGTGCAGGCTGCGGACCTGGTAGCATCCATGGCAGCACTAGGACTCTCTCAATTTGTATCGTCCCCTACACATCAAGCGGGCCACATGATAGATTTGATCTTTGGGATGGGGTTGAATGTGGATCTGGAGGCAATAGAACCAGTGCCATGGCCACACCACTCGGTTCTGAAGGCTCGGCTGGGGATATCACTCCCCCTCACAAGGGCGGTGAGCTGATTTATGTTTGCCCGCAGAGACTTATGGATCTGATTGGATTCCAGAACGCTCTGTGGGAACCTATGCTCCTCAGCGGTTCATTAGATGAGCTGGTAGAAGACTGGCAATGCTGGCTCTCCAAAGCCATTCATGAAATTGCTCCCCATTGCCCTCTTTGCCCCCATGTAAGGCGGGATCCCTGGTATACAGAGGAGCTTCGACAGAAGAAGTGGGAGCTAAGACGGCTTGAGCAAGTGTGGTGACGATCTCGAGACAAAGAGGCAAGATCATCTTATAGGACATTTATGAAAGCCTATGAGGCGGCGGTGAAGGCTGTGAAGAAAGAGTTTTATACAGCCTCCATCGCATCAGCTAGCTCGCACCCAGCAAAATTGTTTAATGTGGTTCAGTCGTTGGTCTCCCTCTCAGAGAGAGGCTGCCAAATTCAGAATTCGGATATTGGCTGTGAGGCTTTTGGGAGCTTTTTTGCTGATAAAATTTTGTCTCTCCACCGTGATTTACCAGCCACAATTGATACAGTGAAGGAATTCGAGGCCCCTTGGCTGTCTTTAGAGGCAACATTTGATCAGTTCAGCCCACTCTCTGGAAAGGAGATTGACAGGACCCTGCGATCAGTCAGGCCCACCACGTGCCCCTTGGACCCATGCCCATCGTGGCTGGTAAAAGCCAGCATGGAGGGGCTATGGTCCTTGTTGGAGGCCATTGTTAACATATCCTTGAGCACCCGGGCTTTTCCGGGGCTATTAAAGGAAACCGTGATGAGACCTCTCTTAAAGAAGCTATCACTGGACCCTTCCAACCTGGTCAATTACCACCCGGTCTCGAACCTCCCGTTTCTGGGGTGATTGAGCAGGTGGTGGTGGAACAGTTACAGGGTTTCCTGAAGGATGTCTCAGCTCTAGACCCCTTCCAGTCTGGTTCCATCCGGGGCATGGGACAGAGACATTGCTGGCCACCCTTATGGAAGACCTTTACAGACACCGGGATCGAGGTAGCTTGGTGCTGCTAATATTATTGGATCTGTCAGCAGCGTTCGATACAGTTGATTATGATCTTTTGACTCACTGCCTCACTGATGTGGGGATACAAAGGACTGCCTTACAGTAGGTTGTCTCTTTTCTCCATGGACAGGGCAGAGTGTGGCGCTTGGGGAGAAATTGTCATCCCGCCACCCATTGATGTGTGGGGTCCCACAGGGGGCAATACTCTCCCCATTATTATTCAACGTTTATATGCGGGTCTGAAGGGGGAGGGGCCATCGGCTGGCAGGCGGGCCAGCCGATGCACTGGGATCCGATCCACATGACTGCCAATGCTTCCTACCTGCTGTTGTTTTAATAAAGTTTGAGCCGAATTTTTTCCCAGTCACGTGTGTGGTCTCTGTTTGTTGCCGCGCCCCCCCCCCCCGGCCTCCTCACCCCTTCAGCACTAGGCTGCAAGCGCGAGCGCCCGACTCACCGGGCGCTCGGTTTGCTGCCGCTGGGGTGGGGGGGGTGGGGCGGGGGGCCGCGGCCGCGGGAATCGGCTTGCCCAGCGTCCATTGGGGCAAGCCGTCGGCCAATCAGTTTAAACCCCGGCCGGCCAATCGCGGCGGCCGGGGGGCGGGGCCGGGCTTGCTGCCGGACCTCGGGGAAGCAGTCTTCCCTCTGGTCCGGCGGTTTTCTATTTAAACGGTCCTCGCCCGGCCCCTGCCGCACTCTGTTCCTGGCTGCGAAATCCCACCCTCCGCTCCCTCTTGTTTGCTTGCGTTGCTCCTTTGTCATTACTTCTTCTTGGCGGTTGGTCATTGGATCGGATCTCTTTTGGGGGGAATCAGGGCCTCTGCCCTGGTTCCCGGCAAGGGGATTCCCATAAGGAATCTTGGGAGTGAGTGACGGAGGTGCATGCCCAGCTCGGGGGCTGCCAGGGCGTACTCACTACCAGGTGGCAGGGGAATCATGCAGGGGTGTACACCCATGTGATTCCCTCCCAAAATGCCACTCCTGGGTTCCCCCCTTCAGCACGGGTCTGAAGGGGGAGGGGCCATCGGCTGGCAGGCGGGCCAGCCGATGCACTGGGATCCGATCCACATGACTGCCAATGCTTCCTACCTGCTGTTGTTTTAATAAAGTTTGAGCCGAATTTTTTCCCAGTCACGTGTGTGGTCTCTGTTTGTTGCCGCGCCCCCCCCCCCCCCGGCCTCCTCACCCCTTCAGCACTAGGCTGCAAATTGTCATCCCGCCACCCATTGATGTGTGGGGTCCCACAGGGGGCAATACTCTCCCCATTATTATTCAACGTTTATATGCGAAGCTGGTGTGAAGCTTCAGACTTGGGTATCATCAGTATACAGATGACACTCAGTTATACCTGATGCTGTACGGACAGCCTGACTCGGCCCCAGATGACCTGGAATATGCATTTGCAGCCATGACTGGTTGGTTGAGACAAAGTCAGCTGAAGCTGAACCTGACAAAGATGGAGGTCGGGGGGGGACCAGGTTTGAGACTCTGGCTTCCAGCCCTCAATGGGGCACAGCTTGTGCCAGTTCCGAGGGTCAAGAGCCTGGGGGTGATCCTGGATGCCTCCTTAAAAATGGAGGCACAGGTCGCAGCAGTTGTTAGGTCCTCTTTTTTCCATCTGCGGCAGACCAAGCAAATTGTTCCTTACCTGTCAACCTGTGACTTAACTACAGTGATCCAGGCAATGGTCATCTCAGGGTTGGACTACTATAATTCACTCGATGCAGGACTGCCCTTGAGCCTGACCCGGAGATCACAGCTGGTGCAAAATGCAGCGGCACATGTTATTACGAGAATGCCAAGTAGAGTGCATATAACACCGATACTACGCAAGCAGCATTGGTTGCCAGTGGAGTACTGGATCAGATTCAAGGGACCGTCTCTCCCCATATATTCCCCAGAGGACTCTCCGATTGGGAGAAAAACGGCTATTAGTGGTTCCTGGTCCAAAGGAGGCCCGCCTGGCCATGACAAGATCCAGTGCTTTCTCAGTCCTGGCTCCTACCTGGTGGAATGCTCTGTCTACTGAGACCAGGGCCCAGCGGGATTTATTGTCTTTCCGCCGGGCCTGCAAGACAGAGTTGTTCTGCCAGGCTTATGGCTAAGGTTGGGCCTCTGCTGGCCTGGGGGGAAAAAGGAAATGTAAACCACCCCTCTGTGAAAAACTGCCCACCACAGTATGCATGCAAAATATTATGTCTTCCTGATGCTGCTTCCGCACAATAAAAAATATTTTAAATTGTTTTAAATGTTTTAAAATGTTTTAAATTGTTTTTAAATGTTGTTAGCCGCCTTGAGCCCACTTGCAGGGAGGGCGGGATATAAACATGAATGAATGAATGAATGAATGAATGAATGAATGAATGAATGAATGAATGAATGAATGAATGAATGAATGAATGAATGAATAGGCTCCTAAATTGGATTCCAGCTGAGAGGTTTCACATCTAGATTTCTGTTTACTTTTTAAACAAAGAAACCAGCTTAGTTGATTCCCCTCTCCAGCATTTGTGCTTTGAGATCAAGTGAGATTCTGATGGCTGCTTCACTAGAGCTGCTAATCAACAAAAGACCCTGCTCAGAAATCCTGTGCCTTCCTACTAAACTCCTTCTTCCAGATAGCACAGCTGTATGCAGGAGGAGCTGTGACTCTCTGGTTAGGTATTTGCATGCAGAAGGTCTCAGATTCAACCCTTGGCACCTCCATTTAAAAGGGTCAAGTAGAAGGTGATGTGAAAGTCCCTGCAGAGCTGCTGCCTGTCTGAGTAGACAGTAAGGAACTGGCTAGACCAACATACTGAATCAGTATAAGGCAGCTTCTTGTGTGTATTCATGCAAGGAGGTATCCAAGAGGATAGCAGGTGAAGAAGACCAGTTTGCAAATCCCCCATATTCCCATATATTCCCTGGTCCAAAAAGGTTAGTTACTGCCTACCTACTTACCATGGAGAAAAAGCTATCTGATCAGCTGCAGTAAAACTGAATCAGGGTGGTGGTGCTACTGAAAACCATGCAGCAGGCTTTGACAACCACGAGGCATACATATCTGTGGCCTGGCTTAGAAACAGAACAGACTGAGATGGTAGTGATAGAATGCCAAGTGGTAGAATGGAATACACCATTTCAGCTTCTGTTAATGGAAACATTCAGGGTTGAAATCCACCTTCTGCAGTCTAAAGTATACAGTCCCTCCTACCACTTCAGATCTTTGCTGCCTCATTGTTTTGCATGTGTGAACCATGCCTGAGAACCTAATCTTCTCATAAGTTGTGTGGTCATATTTTCAGGCACAGCCAGTTCAGAAAGAGGAGAGGGGAGCACCTGAAGAGGTGACAAATCTTCAAAAATGTATTTTTGGAAACCGTACAGGATTCATTATCTTATTCAGCATCTGTTACTCATTGAAATTATGTTATGTCATCAAAAAATGCTGAAGTTTCAAATTTGCATGGATCTAAACTTCTTGTTGCGGAGTATCCACCATAATTTGTCGTTCGGAATTCTTGGGGTTTTTTGCCCATCTTTCGTCTTCACTCTTTCAGACATGCAGCCTCCAGTCCTATCCACAACAAATGTTGCATTATCCTTCTACTAGTAACAAAGCCCGTTGTGAGAAAAAAATACAATGGGCTCTAGAAAGGGGAGGACGGGCAGGCAGGCATTCCTTCTTCCTCTGTCACTGATCCCGGCAGGATGAAAGCGGGGGGTGGGCATGGACACCACCTCTGCACCTGATCCAGGCTGAGTAAAGGGGGGTGGGCATTGCCACCTGATCTGTGCCTGATCCCAGCCAGGTGAATGGGGGGGTGGACATTTTCTCCCGCTCTACAACTTATCCTGGCTGACTGAAGGGGGAGGGCAGGCCTTGCCATCTGTTCCACAATCTTGGCCAGGTGAAGTGGGGGTAGGCTTTGCCACGTGCTCAGCTCCTGATCCTTGCTGGGTGGAGACGGGAATTGCCTCCTACTCTATGTCTGATTCCAGCTGGGTGAAGTGTGGAGGGCATTGCCACCTGCTCCACTCCTGATTCCAGCCAGGTGAAGGGGGTGGAGATTGCCTCATGCTCTGCTCCTGATTCTGGCCCGGGTGAAGGGGGCAGGCGATGTCACCTTCTCCTCACCTGATCCCAGCTGGGTGAGGGGGGGTGGGCATTTCCTCCTGCTCCATGGCTGAACCTGGCCGGGTGAATGAGGAAGAGCATTGCCACCTGCTCCGCATCTGTTTCCAGCTGGGTGAAGGGGGGCTGGGCATTGCCACCTTCTCCCCTCCTGATCCCAGCTGGGTGAAGGCAGGGGGCAGGCATTGCCACCTGATTTGCTCCTGATCCCAGCTTGGTTATGGCAGGGGTCAGGCATTGTCACCTGCTCCACTCCTGATCCTAGTTGGGTGAAGGCAGAGGGAGGGTATTGCCACCTGCTCCGGTCCTGATCCCAGTTGGGTGAAGGTGGGAGATGGGCATTGCCATCTGCTATACTCCTGATCCCAGCTGGGTGAAGGTGGAGGTTGAGCATTTCCTCCTGTTCCGCTCCTGATCCCAGCTGGGTGAAGGCAGGGGGCAGCCATTGACCCCTCTCTTCTCCTGATCTCAGCTGGGTGAAGACAGGGAGCAGGCATTGCCACCTGCTCTGCTCTTGATCAAAGCTGGGTGAAGGCAGGGGATGGGCATTGCCACCTGCTATACTCCTGATCCCAGCTGGGTGAAGGTGGAGGTTGGGCATTGCCTCCTGTTCCGCTCCTGATCCCAGCTGGGTGAAGACAGGGAGCAAGCATTGCCACCTGCTCAGCTCTCAATCCCAGCTGGTTGAAGGCAGGGGATGGGCATTGCCACCTCCTCCCCTCCCCAGTTGGGTGAACAGCAGGCAGACATTACCACCTTCTCTGCTCCTCATTCCAGTTGGGTGAAGGCAGGGGATGGGCATTGCCACCTGCTCCACTCCCGATTGCAGCTTGGTGAAGGCGGAGAGGGCAGTCATTGCCAACTGCTCTGCTCCTGATCCCAGCTGGGTGAAGTTGTGCCTGTGCCTGATCCTGGCCTAGGCTTTACACCATGACACACTATCTGAAGGTCTGGCAACCTCATCTGGGCTTCCCTCCACAGCAACGCCCTCTGGTGGCACCCCAAGGTAGGAAGTGAGTTGTCTTGAATATGCTTAGCCTTTTATATAGTAGGATGGTGCTCTTACTTTCCTTCATTTGAGAAATAAGGTGGCACTAGTTTCATATATTATTTTAGCAGAAAAAATAATTAGGGAATTCCCCCCCCCCCCAACTTTTCATCTTTATGGATTACTTAACACAGATTGAATCCTTAATATTCTTTAGTTTCCTTTTACCTAGGCTTATTTACTTTTGAAATTTTACTTGTATTTTTCACACATGCTCATGTGCTTGGAAGCATAAAGCAGAGAGAGCCTGATCGCCTGGAAGTTTCTTTGTATGTCTTTAATTCTGACAAAGGTTTGTGATCACTGACTCCCTTACTTGTTCGGAGTCTGCCTCAGTTATCCACTCTTCACTGTGTCTGGGGTAGCCTGCATAATAGTTTACCTCAGAGAGTACTAATCACATAACTTGTTGCTAATTTTGATTTTTAATTCCCAGTAAGTTCAATAGTGCTATTCATTTATGCCTACGTTGCTGCTTTATTGTTATTATTATTATCAGCTGAGTTTGTGGGCAACCTGTCCATTAAGAGACGGTGTTGACAAAACAATCTACAGGATCCTTTGAAATCTTTTGATGATGACCTGCTTCTTCTCCAGCTCAAACCCTTATGCTGCCCTGGTGGACTGCCTGAGAGCTACCTGGCTAACCGGGAAGACACGCCCTATGGAATATCGGAGAACCCAGCTGGAGGCACTGGGACGCTTTCTGGAGGAGAATAGGTGCGAAATCCTGCAAGCCCTGAATGCAGACATGCGCAGGGTGAGTGTAGTTCTGGCTCGTCTTCAGTACTCCTGGAACCAGAACCAGTTGCATTTTTATGTGGTATATAATCCCAGTGTGTCTAAAACTAGTATCTTTTTGATCTCCCAACAGCCAGCTTTTGAAGGAGAGTTCGCTGAAATTTCTCTTGTTAGGAGTGAACTGAACAATGCACTTAACAACCTGAGGTGCTGGATGAAGGATGAATGTGTGGGCAAGAACCTGGTAAGAGGGTCAAGCGGAGAGGGAAGGAAATGTGAAATTGTATGGGAAAGTGCTTCTGTGCTTGACTGAGAGGCTAACAAGGCTGAAATTAGTCTCATATCTATCCCTTTTCAAACACGTTGCAAAAATTTTCACTCTGAGCTACTGATCTGCAACTTACATAAACCTGTTTCCACTGTGATCTCTTGATCCATTTTAACACGTTATATTGAAACAGTCTGTTATATTAAAAAAAAGTAATAGCTAAACACAATCAAAGCCCTGACTTGGATAGCCCAGGCAAGTCTTGGAAGCTAAGCAGAGTCAGCCTTGGTTAGTAATTGGATGGAAAACCTCCAAGGAAGACCAAAGTTGCTATGCAAAGGTATGCAATGGCAAACCATCACTGCTAGTTTCTTACCTTTAAAACCCCAGTAGGGGTTGCCATAAGTCAGCTATGACTTGACTTCACTTTCCACCACCACAAAACAAATAGAAGACATAACAATGACTTGTTTCGTGCTTTAACAGCATTCACGCATGCAGACAAATAGTTTATGAGGTGGTCAGAAATACTTTTAGGGAAGAGGAATGTTTCCTAGGTTTGCAATATGAGTAATATGCATGACAACATTCTTAAGTTTTTTACATGCATATCACTTTAGGAAGATCATTTCCTTTTTCAAATCCTAATTGGAGGAAGTTCTTTTCCCTTTAGATCTGCTGATACACACACTAATAGCCTTTGACAGTTAAAGAGAGCACTAAATTATTTCAGGAAACAATATCAAAAATATAAAGCCCAGCAAGTGGAATAATTATTCCATAAAACATCTTTTCATGTCCAATAATCTTTGAACCTTGCTGAACCTTTTGTAAAACAAAGAGAAGGTGATACATATCCATCATTTTAAGTAGGAAGGCCAGAAATTATAACATGGAGAGCATTTGCCCAAGAGCGTGGACACGGAAGCCAAACAAAATCTTTCATGTTGACAGCTTTACTCTTTTTCATGGCCTCACTTGATTCATGGACTATTCTTGTATTCATGTCCTCATAGGCCACCAAGCTTGACAGTGCCTTCATCCGCAAGGACCCGTATGGTGTGGTGCTCATCATTACACCCTTTAATTTCCCCATTCACCTCGTCTTGGTTCCTCTGTTGGGGGCCATTGCAGCTGGTGAGTGAGAAGCTCTCGGAAGGCTGTCTGTTTCTTTTTTTAATCATTTATTATATATTTTACTAGTGCAAAAATATTTTAAAAAATAAAAAGTAAAGAGGATAGAGGGGAAAAAAGAAAACAGCGCTGACTATGAAAACACAATTGGCCAGTCTATACATAGGTACCTATGAATGATTTCCAAATACCTAAATGTGCAGTTGCCTTGTGCAGTTGCCTTGTCCATGTGCAGTTGCCTTCTATATGTGATATGTTCAAATATTGATAAGTTTATAAGGTCTTCAATCCATTGATTTACAGGAAGTGGCGTTTTGTCTTTCCAATGTTGAAGTATAAGTCTTTTAGCAACCGTAAGGTCTCAGAGGGTCCATTTCTGTTGAATATTGGTTAGATTCAGTGCTTTTTTTCTAAAAAAATGTTTAGGCGTACCCTCAGTATGCGGGAATTCTGACATTTTAAAAATTTTACTTTCTCCCGTTAGATTCACAAAATGTTTAGGGGTATGTGTACCCCTGCGTACCCCCAGAAAAAAAGCACTGGTTAGATTACAAGAGACAGGCAAGTAGTTTAACAGTACATGAACATCCTCAAAATTAAATGAGTTTTTAACACAAAATTAACATGTCTAATAATTTCCTTTAGAAAGGGCCAAATGACTAAACGTGTCCAAAGCTTATGCTTAAGAGATGCATTTTGTGAATTATACCGCCAGCAGTTAGACACTGCTTAAACCTTTAGTAAGAAGATGCTGTAGTGTCCAATATACCTTAAAGTTAATTTTTTGCTGAATAAGTCGCAACTTAAGATCCATAATAGCAACAGGTATATGGCTTAAAGCCTTATCCCATTGCTTCAGCAAAACTAGATGCCCCAAATTGTTATTCTATTCATCTCTAACTTTCAGTGTATTAACCTACCTCAAATATTTATATACAAATATTGTAGATTTTACTTTTTGTATTAATTCAATAGGAATCTCTAAAAGAAGTCAATGCTGCTAAGATCTAAGATCAGTTTATTAATATGCAATGAAATCATGTCCTTAATAGTTCTTGGGATAAATATTCCAAGATAATAATATCAGGAAAAGGTCTTATTCTTCCCTTTCAACAAATAAGTATGCGCTCTAGGTGGATAACCTTCAGATTGTAGTGACTGCTTCCCCTTTTAAAGGACAATGGCTAAATTGGTGGGGAAAATGGAATACTAAAAAGCATATCTTCTATTTGCTGGCTATGCCAGCTTCTTCTATTAATTTAAAATTTACTGAAAAGTTACAAAGGCCAGTCTAGACAGAGAGAGAAAGAGATTTTAACCTTTCACTTGCCTAGGATCCAAACACTGATGTTCACTAGGGCTACTTACTTTAAAAGGCACAGAATCCAACTATCAAATTCTCTGTATAATACACTCAAAAAGCCACTCATCGTATCTAGCCCCCTTAAAGACATGAAAACTATATACTCAAAGAGGATACACTCTTCTACTAGTGATAGAGCCTAGATTGAATTTTCACCAACTAAGAATGCCCATGCTCACAAACCAGACTTAATAGAGAAGATGACTTGTGAGAACTTTAATCAACCAGATGAAGTCAAAATCTATGAGAGGGGGGAGATATAATTAAATATTCCCAACAACCCTCATGATGGGGCAATGTCCCTTCACTTCCCAAGTGCAAGATATACCACCATATAGCAGAGTCAACAGAAGAATCCAGTGAGAAGTAAAATCATGTAAGAAGATAAATAGAAACTTCATTTAATAATTATTTACAGTAAAAAAAACAACAAACTGTTAGAGAAACATTTTCATGGCTTATACTCAGGAGAGAGAGGCAGTTACAGCCATGACATCTTCACTCTCTGCAGGGAGGGGCCAGTTCCATAGCAACAGATAAACAGACACTATAAAATGTATCAAGCCCCTTCTCCACCTGCAAGCACTCTTTACTCTTTCAATTCAAATTAGGCCACAGTGTCTTAGTCCAATAAAATCCTCTCCCCTATACCATCCTCTCTAAAGGATAATCAGCTGGACATAGTAGATGCTAACCTTATCCAATCATTCTGCTCCCTACCTTTTGAGGAACAAGGTAGGGATTTCAGAATCTACAGAATACACTAGTACAAATTAACCAGGATCAAACCAGTTAACCCAAAAAAGCCACTACTAGCAGACCCATATAGGACCCCTGATTAGAATATGAACCAATCTTTAGTCAATCCCTTAGATGCAATCACCTAGTCTTTGACTAGTAAGAAGCCATGTGATCCAAGCCCAACAAGAGGGGAAATTCTTGTTCCTTTTGAGCAAAATTTGTAATTAATTTGGGGAGTATCCCCAAGCTGCCAGCACTGGATACTTCAGTAGTAAAAAACTGACTAACAGCAACTTGTGGACTCCATATTTTGAGCTGGAATATAGATGTTGGGCCTCAGGGGTTTGCTGTAAGGATACTAAAGTATCCTTTAGTATCTTTTGCTGTAAGG
Organism: Eublepharis macularius; assembly: GCF_028583425.1. Lineage (NCBI taxonomy): Eukaryota > Metazoa > Chordata > Lepidosauria > Squamata > Eublepharidae > Eublepharis > Eublepharis macularius. The sequence goes on along the minus strand of NC_072791.1, from coordinate 151,998,724 downwards.
ATACTAAAGTATCCTTTTGATATTCTACTTCTTCAGGAGACCTGGTTAATGGATGAACCTATCTTTCCTGGCTACTTCACACTCTTCCAAAGAGCAGCCATTGGACCAAGGGGAACTGACCTCGAGGTGGCTTAGCTTGTTTAATTTGAATCAATTTGAATATTGGACCTTGCAATCTCTTGGTGACAGATAATTTGATTATTGCCTTTTTATTAAAGTTGGATGAGGTGACAGTTATCCTTTCTTTACATTCCTCCATCTACTCCTAGTTTAATGGTTCAGAGCTGGGCTCATCTGGGGAAAATTGCTGATGACTTGCAGGCCCATTTTCCAGGGACCCCTTTAGTATTAGCACATCATTTTAGTGCAAGGATTGGTAGAGATTATTATACTCTCTTCACCAAATGATTAGGCTCAGATAACAATGGATTTCTTAGCCCTGTTTAGCATTATAGAAAATCCAAGGATGCTGTAATAAACAGAGGTGGTTTAGAGCTGGCTAAATTTGCAGTTCAGAGAAACTTTATCCTATTGGATGGCTAACCAGAGGTTGATGGAGTTGGTGGCTTCACTTCTATGAGTCCCAGAGGAGCCAGTGTAATAGACTATATCTTAGCCCCAGTTGATTACCTGTCCTACCTTGAGTTTCTAAAAGTTGGTGACTTTATGGGACCATCTCCCAGTTTTCTTTTCCATAGATTTATCTTTAGAAAAGAAAGGCTGAGGCATACCAGAATATAGCCTCCCTCGTTCCCAAAATCAAAATTAAGTTTGTCAGTTACTCTGGAGTTCTAACTCTAGTGACAAAGCTCAAACCATAATTGGCTACATCCCCTATAACACTTCAGTCCACAGAATTTTGCTATCAAATTCAGTGCTTAATTGTTTGCATAACTTGGATGAGGTATTAGAAATGTTCATACCCCTTTATGTGAAAAAGAATCTTGACAGGGCATCTTTTGACGGTAAGGGGAATAGTTGGTTTAACAGTGAATGTAAAAGAATGAAAAGACATATTCAACAGAAGCATCGTTAGTATAAAAGTAACTGTACAATATCAGTCCTTCGAGAGCTGATGAAATTTTTAAAAATATATAGTGAACTGATCAAGACAAGGAAACAGATGAACCTTACTAAGGAATGGAGACTTCTTAGCTATTAATAGCAATGATAATAAGACTTTTTGGTCTATAGTCAATCCCAATATAAATCCAGTCTCTAAAATCCCATGCTGTATAGCCCCTTGGATGTGGGAAAGTTATTTTAAGGGGATATTCTCTGATGCTAATGGACCTACTATATCTCCTATTACTCCTCTTAATGCAACTACACTCTAGCCAGCTATGTTCCAGCTGAGGATTTTAATCTGTCCTGAGAGCCTTGCTACAAGTGACATTTTACACGTGAAGGATAAAGGATCATTTTCGCAAGTCTTTCTGGGAACTGAAGTTTCTCTCCCCCACCCCTTTTCCTTCTGTTCCTTCCCCTCACTGCCTGAAGAGACAGAGAGAGCCTACGGCAACATCAGCTTTTGCAAATCATCTTGCGGGCGGCGGGGGGGGGGGGGGAATGCTTCGGAGAAAGCTGAGAAAGTTGCAGCTGCCTGCCCCAAAGATCATTGAGAGCAGGCTTGTGACTGGAGAAACAATTTGCAAAAGTTGCTGTTGCCGCAGGCTTTCTCTGTCTCTTCAGGCAGCGAGGGGAAGGAACAAAAGGAAAAGTGGTGGGGGAGAGGAACTTCAGTTCCCAGAAAGACTTGCGAAAATGATCCTTTATCCTTCACGTGTAAAATGTCACTTGTAGCAAGGCTCTGAGAGAGTGCTGCTTGCAGGACGTGGGTGGCTCACTCAGTTTAAAAAAAATCAATCTTATCAGATGTTTCGCTAAGGACTGCAACATTTTACGCAAGTATGTTAGGTACAAGGGGGGCTGAACTAGGTTTTTGTATAAGCATTTCTTTTATAGGCTCTGCTGGTTGAATAAGCCTGGTTCTCTGATCTTTCTCTAGAGGGAGATCAATGAGTAGTTTGTTCCCTGCTGGTGATGTACTTAATAGTTCATCTCTGTCTGTGGAGAAGATGCCTTTGATAAGTGGGGATCTTAATTCCAAGAACTCTTGGGAGGTTGATAAGTGGCCAGTGGTCGTGCAGTTTTGTGTTTCTTTTGGGAGTTGTGTTTTGGTTTGGTTTGAAGTCTTTTCCATGTCTTCCCTCCATTGAGGACTGGCTAAGAAATAGCTCTAGACTGAAGCTCTTGTAAAGATCTTTGTAGGTTTAGTATAGTGGCTTCCAAATGCTCTGACTTACTTGCAGACAGTTCTTTAAAAAGCTTTGGGGATTGAGCTTCCTCTTGCTTCCTAGTAGTTCTGGCAATTGGCTGTGAGCCAGACCTTGTAGCTGTAAGGACAGCAGGTGCAGGAGTATCATAGCTGAGAGATAAAAGTGAGGTAATTTTTCTTGATGAAAACTCTGCTGACTGAGATTTTAAAGGGATCTAAAAATTTTCTTATTTTTAAAAGCACTGTTGGTATTAATGGGCTGTTAAATTTTAAAAGGATCCTCATGTTATAGGAGATCTGAGGGAGTCTTTCAATTTCATCTAAATCAACAGACTGAGGCTCTATGTGTAAGATTTGACAAAGAAAGTCCAGAATTGTTCTTCTATTTATCCACCATCCACTGTTTATACAGTTCTCTGCTACAACATGGCAAGTTTGTCCCTTTGCAAATGATGTGATACACTGGAATTGTCATTGAGCAGAGAGATGTTAAGACACCATAAGCTTGGTTGTTTAACCCAATCAGAAAACTGGAGAACTAATGAAATAGGGGCATGATCAGAAATAATAACTACTATGAGGCATCAACACAGCTAAAACAAGGAAATAATCTAATTGAAAATAGTTATGATGTAAAGAAGAAATAAAAGTATAGTCCCTGTCTGTTGTTTATAACATGTGCCAAAGATCAATCAAACCTAGTTCAACCATATAGACTTTAAGTGGAGATCTCACCAAGGCATGTTCCTTATGTGGGGATATGCTTTGATCTAAAGCTGTATGTAGTATTTCATTAAAATCTCCTTCCACTAATAATCATATCTAAGATCTAATAAGTTACTGAAACATTGATGAAACATATTTGGAGAATCCACATTTGGACCGTATACATGAATCATAACCATAACAAAATCAAAGCTTTTCACTACCAAAATAATAAAGCGATCATTTGGATCTGTTATTACTTGTTGAACAAAAAAAGAGACATGCTTATGTGTTAATATGGCCACACCCTTAGATTGAGTAGATGTGTCTGTAAAGATACACCTCTTCAACCTAGTCGCTACACAATTTTTAAAAGTCATTTGCCATTATATGAGTTTCTTGTAAAAAAGCCTCATCAGCATTAAGACTTTTCAATTCGGAGATAATCTTTTTGCATTTGGGGCATCTCTTATGCCCTTAACATTCCATTATATCATATTGAACATAAACTCATAAAATAGTATATCTAACCAACCAATAAAACTCTTTTCCCTTATCAATGAGCAAATGCAGTATATCCAGGGCTGGTGACAGTTGCTGGCGCCTGAGGCCAGGGGCAACTTCAGGGCTGTTGCTGCCCCCGCGAGTGCGTGTGCATGCACACTCAGACTGCTCAGTTGCCCTGAATCTGCCCCGGATCCACCCCGGCCACCTGCTGTGCCTGGCCCGCAGCTGTGTGTTAGTGGCAGCGGCAGCAGCACAGGGCAACTTACAGCCGCAGCAAACGAGATGAGGGTTGCACAAGTTTTCTTAGGAAATGTAGGAGATCCCTTCCCCTCTCTGCGGCTGCTCACTGCCCTCTATGAAGTGTTTGTGTGTGGGGGTGTAGCCCCAAAGCATTCCCCTCTATCTCCTGCCTGTCGGCTCACAAACTGGAAAGGAGTGGAGGAAAAGTGATAAGTTTCTTTTGGGAGACTGGTGGTGGGGATGGGATGGAATAATGACAGAAGAAAGCAAAGGGGAAGGGGAAGGAGAAAGCGGGAAGGACCTAGAGAAACAGCTGTGCCTCAGGATGTGCACTTTGAATGAGCTGCTGAAGACGCAAATCCTTCTTCCAGGCACAAGCCCCCCTCCCCACCCCCAATGCGAGGGCATCCTGGGAGAGAGCAGCAGCAGCCCAGCCTGGAATGGTCTTTGGGAGCCCTTGCGTCCAGCAGGCTCATGCCTGGAAGAAGGATTTCCATCTTCAGCAGCTCATTCAAAGCGCACACCCTGAGGCGCAGCTGTCCCATCCCCCCCAAGTCCCCCCAAAGAAACATCACTTTTCCTCTGCTCCTTTCCAGTTTGTGAGGTGACAGGCAGGAGATAATGGGAAATGCTTGGCATGTGTGCATCCTCCCAGCCCTCCCACTCAGTTGCTCCGCAGCATGTGCTCCTGCCCCAGGTGCCTCCTCCCACACCTCTGCACCTGAGGCAGTTGCTGGACTTGCCTCCATTGACACGTCAGCCCTGAGTATATCATCTATAGAAACTTATTATAAGTAAAACACTTGTCATAAAAATAGCAGAAAAGTACACATGGCAAAAAATTTACTAATATAAACAACGTAAGTAGAACTACCATTTTGTAAAGGGGAAAAAACCCTAGAAAAAATCTCTAAAAAATTTTTTTGCTCTCAGATAGAATGCCAGAGATCTTTGCAATACTGGCCACTCCCCTCTTTATAGTTCTATAGAGAGATATAATTATTTGTGGACTATATATCTGTCTAAAGCTTAGAAATACTTAGGGAAAGGGGGAAAAGATAGAAATGTACGCACATGGAGACATAACAAAAAGCCAAACCATTATCTCTAGGTTGGCATTATGCCTAGTTCCCATATTCAAAACAATAAAAAAAGAAACTAAGAAATGTAAACAAGGGGGGCGTGGCATTGGTCTGTGCAAGATGGATGCACATTGAAGGAGCTCCAGCTCTCCCCTACCTGGAAACATGTAAATAAAGCTTTTTAAAGCTTAAAGTTTGAGAAGGTTATGAAAAAACAGGGGCTGATGAAGAAAAAATCGCCAACAAAAGCAGTTAAGTGCTTGCAAAACCTCTTTGAAGGAGCTGACTCTGAAGTGCAAAAAAGCTGTGGCGTGGAAAGCAAAATAAACATGGCAGAGGGAATGCTGGAAGCTAGTGCAGAGGTAAATAAACAGCTTTTGCTTTTACCTAAACAAATAGCACAGCTTGAACAGTCACTCTTAAAACAAATGTTGGCTTTAATACAGCCCCTTTCAATGCAGTTGGCAGACATTAAGCTAGAGCTCACTAAAACAAATACGAAGGTTGAAAATGCCCTGGATTTGGTGCTTATGTCACAGAGGGATATTCGTGAGCTCCAAGACACTTCTGACTGTCATCAAATGAGGCTAATCAATCTTGAAGTGGCTGCACGATGGAACAATTTGAAGATAAAAGTCGTAGAAGAATTGCAATCTACTAATGATAACTTAATTACAATGCTAACTAAATGGTTCTCTGAACTGCTCAATTTACCTAAGGATGCAGAGCTAACAATCACTAAGGCTTTTCGGTTGGGATCTGAGCAGGTTGCCAAAAAGAGAAATCTTCCAAGAGATATCATTGTGGAAATTGCAGACCACAAAATACGCAACCAACTAATGGATGTGACCAGAGTCAAAAGCCCACTTCTTTTCAATGAAAAGCCAGTTTACATCTTCCCTGATCTACCTGGTGATCAGTTACATTAGCCTTGCAAAGAGCTAACATTCGTTACAGATGGAGCAACTTTATTAAACTCTCTGTCATTCATAATGGAAAACAACTGATTGCTTCAAATTTAGATGAACACGGTAATGGTAATGTTAAACAAGAAAAAAATCCCCGTGTAATAATAATGTCTCCACAGTTAACAATAAAGCATATATTATTTAATATATAGTTTCCAAAACTATTTGATTACCAGTACATAAGGGATGTAATAAACAATTTCATATTCCAATTTATTTCTCGTAACACATACACGAACTGTACCACATATTGCAATTTCCCTCGACCTCAATCATATAGGCATTCCATGTATCCTGTAATTAATCAATTAAAGTGTCTTGTGCTCAAAGTGCTACAATTATTACAATTAAAGTGCAATTGCTTTCTGGCATCCTATGACACTATTTCTTATATACAGAATCCAATTTGCCTTATAATCAATTATAATGTAGGTACAGTCCAAGAGTGATTCCAGACACTGTGTGTGTCACAGATCGTGTGTAGACCTATGTTCTTTTGGTGTAAGTTGTTAATTCTGTGACAGAATTCTCTAACGGACGGTCCAGATCCTCATAGGGTCCGTTTCCAAGATTCTTTTTCAAAGAGCACAGTAGTCAGAGATTCTTAAGATCAACCTTCCATATCCCTTTCCGATATTCACTATATATTAAATATACTTCCGATGGAAGTAATTGTGGATATCGGAAAGGGATATGGAAGGTTGATCTTAAGAATCTCTGACTACTGTGCTCTTTGAAAAAGAATCTTGGAAACGGACCCTATGAGGATCTGGACCGTCCGTTAGAGAATTCTGTCACAGAATTAACAACTTACACCAAAAGAACATAGGTCTACACACGATCTGTGACACACACAGTGTCTGGAATCACTCTTGGACTGTACCTACATTATAATTGATTATAAGGCAAATTGGATTCTGTATATAAGAAATAGTGTCATAGGATGCCAGAAAGCAATTGCACTTTAATTGTAATAATTGTAGCACTTTGAGCACAAGACACTTTAATTGATTAATTACAGGATACATGGAATGCCTATATGATTGAGGTCGAGGGAAATTGCAATATGTGGTACAGTTCGTGTATGTGTTACGAGAAATAAATTGGAATATGAAATTGTTTATTACATCCCTTATGTACTGGTAATCAAATAGTTTTGGAAACTATATATTAAATAATATATGCTTTATTGTTAACTGTGGAGACATTATTATTACACGGGGATTTTTTTCTTGTCAAATTTAGATGAGGCTGAACAATTGTTGCAGAACTTGCATTTGGAGACTCCGATGGATGTCAGCAAGTACAGCCAAAAAAGAAAATGTCCAACAACACCTTCTCCTCAAAAAGGGAGTAAAATCCCTATTCTGGACAACTAACTAAGAACAAAAAAAAAAAAGAATTAAGCTCAATGTGGGAATGTGTTTCTGAGTTTAGTCAGCAGTTGAGGTGGAAATTCTCTGCATGTTAATGTTCATCTTATTTTTCCAGGTGGGGGGAGCCTAGCGTGGCTTCTTCAATGTGGCTCCTGTTTGGTTGGTAGTTCCTAAGGGTTGGTTTTTTACCAAATAGCTAGTGTGTGCAGTAACACACTAGTCCAAGTGAACTATAATTGTTTTTTTTCCTTATAAAAATTTCTACAGTTTTATAACTTTGAGCTGTTACTAATAAGATTTGGGGGTGGGATGAGGGGTATAGTGTTAAAGGGTTAAGGGGAATTGTATTGTAAAAAAAAAATTAAAAAAAGAAATGAAAAGAAAACGAGAAAAAAAGGAGTCAGGATTGAGGGGAGATTGCTTGTTTCGAGATTCATTTGTTTATATAAATGCTTTAATAATTCTTCAGATGGTCAGCACAAACATTTTTTTTTTTAGACTGATGAGATAAGCTTCTGCTGACTGAGTGTCGTAAAACTTCTTAATTTGATGTTGGTACTGGAACCAAAAAATAGCATGATACTCGATGTAATATTGCAGGTTCTTGTAAGAGCTTTAGCTTTTGTGTATTGATAATGTAATATTGACTCTTCTTTAGTATAACCTGGGTAAAGCATGATCCATTCTTTATTAGGACCCCAATACAATGTAAAAGATGAATCCCATAGGAACCGTGTAGCTTATTCAATCTGCAACTGATAATCAGCAGGAAACTGCAGAACCTCACAAAGTAGTCTATCCATGAGTTCAATCAGCCTCTTCCGTCCTGTCTTTTCAGCCTCTTCTGATAATCCGAGAACACGAATATTTAGACACCTGACGCAAGTTTCTAGATGAGAGATTCAGTTAGAGAGAATATTATCTGAAGCTGTGACAGCCATCTAATGAGCGATGGTTCAGTCTTCCAAGGCAGCAATTTTCATCTTCATCTGTTGAACTCAGTCGACTCCCAAAGTTGTTGAATCAACTTATCAATTGCCCTGTCATTAGCAGCAAGTTATTTTCATTGCTCAGATTGTATTTCCAGCTGAGCCCCCACATTTTTCAACAGAGAAATTACTTCTCCCTGAGCTTCTGCATCAGCTCCAGGGAAGGAAGGAGGGTCTGTCTTTGTATCTTTCCCCTTAGGGCTCATAGTTGAAAGTTATAAGCCCACTTATCTCAAGTTGAAAGCAAGAAAAAATACAAAAGAGTAAATAGAGGCAAATTACTGCTGCATCAATGAAGACAGGTCCAAATAAACGTGTAACGTACGTAAAAGAGATAGGAGTGGCACAGATTTGCTTCTGATCATACTCCTATCTTTAATAATAACAGCAGCAACAGCAGCAGAAGCAACAACAACAATAACAATAACATTCAATTTATATACTGCCCTTCAGGACAACTTAATGCCCACCCAGAGCGGTTTACAAATTATGTTATTATTATCCCCACAACAAACATCCTGTGAGGTGGGTGGGGCTGTGAGAGCTACAGAGAGCTGTGACTAGCCCAAGGTCACTCAGCTGGCTTCAAGTGGAGGAGTGGGGCATCAAACACAGCTCTCCAGATTAGAGTCCCAGATTAGAGTCCTGAGTTAACCACTACACCAAACTGGCTCTCTCTGGAAGGGTGGTCTATTTTGTTCACACAGATTATTCACACAACTGTGACTCACGAGCCCTTTGTTCAGCTGGGGACTCCTCAGGAACTCCTGCTGGCTAGATCCAAGTGTGTGATGATTTCTACCTTGCTACTATAGTTATGTATCCTTTTCTCCACCAGGGAATTGTGTGGTTGTGAAACCTTCAGAGCTAAGCAGATGCAGTGAAAAGCTCATGGCTGAAGTGCTGCCTACCTACCTTGACCCAGTGAGTTTCTTAGACCCAATTCTTCCTTATTTCTTCATGAAAACACAATTTTCATTCATATACATGATCCAGTTATCTGGTGTGATACAACATAAAATATTCAGCACTGATCCCACCTCTCAGCAAGGTGCTATTGGGGGAGACTGTCTCATAGTGTGTGAAGTGCATGTATGGGGCCAGAGCAAATTGCAATGGGTGTGAGACAATGGCCATCACTGCAAATTCATTATTCGCTTCAACTGCTGTTTTGCATTTTAATGGGAAATATGGCAGATATGTAGAAGCAAAGGTTGGTGGGTATTCCAGATTTATTTGGCGGAGAAAGGAATGTTCTTATGCATATGGCACCAGGACATATGTACTCGTATGGGGAGGAAGAGTTCCATATAAGATGATGGACTTTCCTTTTCCTTTACATAATGGCTGATTCCGCACACGTTGGATAATGCACTTTCAATGCACTTTATCAATCGTTTGAGGGGGATTTTTTGTTCCGCACACAAAAAAATCCATTCCAAATAATCTATAAAGAGGATTAGAAGTGTGCAGAATCACTCAATGTTACAATATTCTATTTGGTTGTTGTGGGTTTTCCAGGCTGTATTGCCGTGGTCTTGGCATTGTAGTTCCTGAGAGATCTCTGTCTTTTGGTGCTACACCTCTAAAGATGCCAGCCACAGCTGCTGGCGAAACGTCAGGAACTACAATGCCAAGACCACGGCAATACAGCCTGGAAAACCCACAACAACCATCGTTCTCTGGCCGTGAAAGCCTTCGACAAAACAATATTCTATTTCTTCTTAAAATTCTAAGGTGGTTTAAGGGGCACCATTTTTAGAAATGAAAAACTGATTTGGAAGAAGGAATCTAATATGAGAAAGTAGTAAGGAATGGGGGGAATGCTTAAAACCTTTTCATATTTGCTCCAAATTGTCCACCAGCAGCTGTTCCCTTGAAAGGATTCCAGAGAGGCGAAACCATGGGGGGGATTTGAAGCAAAACAAAAGTTGGACGTGGAAAGGGTGAAACACCCTTCTCTTTCACTCACTGCTTTTCTGCTGTAGATTCTGCCTTCAAAGTGGCTTGTCATTGGGCTCAGTCTAGGCTTCCCAGTTGCCCACCAGTTATGAGCAATCTCCTGGGGGTTTACACTGTTGCAGTGATTGGCGGAAGGTGGCAAGCCTCCTAGGGTTTGCCCACCACTGGCAGGCAACTCAGGAAAGTGTGCACAGAGCAAACTCCCCTGGGGGGGGGAGTGATGTCACTTCCTGAAGTGAAATCATTGTGCTGGCTGTGGGCATACCCTTGTGCCTCACTGGGGCAAATTTGGGCTCCAAATGGGACAGAATTAGCCTTGCATGAAGCACAGGAGCACACCCACAGGCAGCGTGATGACATCACTTCCCAGAAGTGATGCCATCATGCAAGCACTGGGAGTGTGTACATATGAAGGCATGAGGTAAGTGCCAGGTCCCCCCTCCTGCCAGGATGGTATAGGGACCTAAGAACTCTAGATCAGTCACATGCATTTATGCAAAAGCTATATTTTCCTCCTAAATAAACACAGGAAATCTGTTTGAGGGAAAGAAATTGTGCCAACATGAATTGTTGACTTGAGGGATGATACATGAATCTTCTGTATTATTTCACAGGAAACCTTTGCAATGGTGACAGGAGGCCGTGAAACAACTGCCAGATTATTGGAGAACAAGTTTGATTTCATCTTCTTTACAGGTGACTTTTCTTTTTTAATATCCAGAGAGTTAATTTTCATCATGAAATGGTACTTTAAACATAAAGAATAAGGCTACTGAGGCTGGCAACGTGTGACTAGCCAAGCCATCAAGTGCCTGAGATGGTATTTGAATCCAGATCCAAACACTATCTTTTTTATTATATCATATTGGCTGTTAGCCAATGAAGCTGTTTTTTGCCTTGATTTCTACACAGCTCCATTGTGCCAACCTGTAGCATAGTTGAGGTGGTATAGGTGGAGTTGTCACTTGTGGCTGTCCTGCCAAAAGCTACTTGACCCAACCATCTCTTCTCAAGCTTTGTGAGATGACCACGAGAGAAGAGAAAGAGGGCAGCACTCATGGTATCACGGGAAGAAGGTGACATCCCATAATTGCTATCACATAATGGCTATTTAAGAAAATGTTAGAGAAGCAATGGCTGCACCAGTACACAGAAGAGAAAAAGACCGAGGTGCAAGGTGAATAGATTTATTAAAGTTTTGTAGTTCCCTACATGTTTCTCTTGAAAGCTTCATCAGGGGATACATTATGACATAATAATAACATGATTTGTCAAATTAGAACTATCATATAATAAAAACAGAAACATTAAAATATAATATAAAATATCTAAGCCCGAATCGAGCCCAAACGCCATGATCCAGGCCTCTCCCAACCACTGGATCATTGGCTGTGGACGATCACGATCCGCCGGGTCATGATCACGCGATCGCCATTTTCGTGGGTTTTTTACATTCGTAATGCGGATCGTACCCATCTCTATTCAAGAGTACTGCTGTGGCTGGCTTATGGGGCCCATCATGGTTCCATTTTGTCCCTCATCTTTTTTATCTGCTTGAAAGTGCTCACAAAGACAATCCAGAGATTTGGGATAGGGAGTCATCAATGTGCTAATGACACCAGCCTATATTTTTACTTATCAGCTGAATCAAATGGAGCAGTGGAGTCACTGGGCTGATGTAAATAGATAGGAATGAGCTGTATGGGGTTTATGATGTTGAAGATGAATCTAGCTAAAATGGTGATTGGATGTTCTTCATACATGGAAAGTAGTTTATATCTGTTGTATGTGGGATTAGGGATCTGCTCTTTTGAATATGGATATTGGATAGGTCAGCAGCATGGAGAAGCCTCCAGCAGAGACAATGGTGGTAAGGTAAGTCTGGAGCCAGTTTGATCCTTTCATTTTTAAAATTTAAAGGGCCATAGGTGTAGGTTAGGTCTACCTGGCCATCAGCTGTTAGTTAGCATCTCTCTTTTGAAGGGAAGAGAGATCCTGCTGACTAACAGAAGTTTCCTGGCCAGCTTTTACTCTTTCCCTCCTCACTCCTGCACCTCCCCAAAACATTCCGAAAACTTCAGCAGATAAACTTCCATTGCTCCTGGTATTTCAGTAGTATACTGCATCATAATTTCACTTTGGGTATATCCAAATGCACACCACTACATGATATAGCACATTATCTGTAGGAGCAGGTCACAGCTTGGGGAGTGCTGCTAGATACAGCTTATTTCATTGATGCTCCCATAGTAGCCATTCCAGACCGTTCCTTTTGCCATCTTCAGTTGGCACACCAGTTCTGCCCTTGCCTGGAAAGAAATTTTCTAGCCACAGTTAATATAATCCTATCAGCTAATGATTAGATCAACATAATGCACTGTAGGTGGGCTTGCCCTCAAAGACCTTTTGGAAACTTCAACTGGTCCAAAATACTGCTGCTAGCTAATGCTTATATCATCACTATCTTAAAAGATCTTTGTTGACTTCCAAGTGAAATTCAAGGTGTCGGTTTTAACCTTTAAATCCAAATACGGGCTGCTTTCAGAGCAAGTCTGTCCCTGCCTGCCTCTGGTCTGCTTGGGGTTGCTTCCACAGTGGGAGCACTGTTTCATGTACCTTGTGGAAACAGACCTAGGCATCAGGGTTTCTGAAAGACTGCCTGTTCCCATGTAGTCCTACATGTACTTTAGGACCATGATCATTTATTTACTTACTTTATATATTTCAATTATCCATTCATTATCCCAATGGGGACCCAAACCAGCTTATATTATTTTCCTGTCCTCCATTTTATCTGTTAGGGGCCTTGCTCCAAGTGTTTCTGCCTGATGACTGTGTGGGGAGGGGGGTCATTCAAAAGAAGTCTTTCCCGTGGTGTCTCTACAATTGTGGAATATGAGATTGAAATTGGACCTCTACAGTCCTTGACCACCATTCTGTACCTAGACATGTCAGCCATTTGTATGGATCATCTGGGGTGTGTGCATTCCATATTCACACTCCATATTCACATAATCATAGAATCATATAGTTGGAATGGACCTCCAGGATTATCTAGTCCAACCCCCTGCACAGTGCAGGAAATTCACAAATACCACCCCCCTCACATCTCCAGTGATCCACTGCTCCATGCCCAAAAGATGGCAAAACACCATCAGGATCCCTAGCCAAAGTGGCCTGGGGAAAATTTATTTCCTGACCCCAAGGTGGCAATCGGCATTACCTTGGGTGTGTAAGAAGGGGCCATGAGAACTAAGCTCTGGTGTAACCCTGCCCTCCCTCTCATGATCTGCCTAGGTTCACAGAATCAGTATTGCTGACAGATGCTTAAAAAACTCCAAAGAAGTTGGAGGAAGCCTGTTCCATCTCCCGAGGAAGCCTGTTCCACTGAGGGACTGCTCTAACTGTCAGGATGTTTTTCTTAATGTTTAGCTGAAAACTCTTTTAATTTCAAACCTTTGGTTCTGGTCTGACCTTCTGGGGCAATGGGAAACAACTTCATGCCACCCTCTGTATGACAGCTCTTCAAGTACTTGAAGATGGTTATCCTATCACCTATCAGTCACCTCCTCTCCAGGCTAAACATACCGAGCTCCTTCAGCCTTTCATCATAGGACTTGGTCTCCAGATTCCTCACCATCTTCGTTGCCCTCTTCTGGACATGTTCCAGGTTGTCTATATCCTTCTTAAATTGTGGTGCCCAAAACTGAACACAAATCTCTAGGTGAGGTCTAAGCAGAGCTATTTGCTAATATTCTTAGCTCTATGATTTGTTCTTATTCACAAGAATGGGAGTGTCTTTGGAGCAGAATTTAGGATGGGTGTTTTTAACATAGCAGATCATTTAATGACTGTTCCAAATGTTGCTTTACTTTTGCAGGGAATAACCCTACTGGAAAAATTGTCATGACTGCAGCAGCCAAGCATCTGACACCATTGGCTCTGGAGCTGGGAGGCAAAAATCCTTGCTACGTGGATGGCTGCTGCAAATTCCAGAATGCAGCCAACCGAATAGTGTCGACAAAATTCTTCAATTGTGGCCAGAATTGCCTTGCACCAAATTATGTGATTTGTACTGCTGATACACAAGACAGGCTCATTCCCTGCTTACGTCAGGCTATTCATCGCTTCTATGGCCCCAACCCTCAAGAGTCACCTGACTTGGGCCGCATGATCAATGATGAGCATTTCCAGCGTGTCCGTGCACTTCTTGACTGTGGCAGAGTGGTCATTGGCGGAGAGACAGATGAGCATGACCGTTACATTGGTGAGCAAGTGGGCCGATACTGAGGATTAGGGGTAGCAGAAACTGAGGGAAACGGAAGACTTGCTATGAAAGTGTTTTTTCTATGTGAGTGCGGAGGAGTTGGACAGAGCAAAGAGAAAGCCTTGCATGGGGTTTTGGGAGGGGGCAGGTTATGTCTTGGGAAGAACAGTCTCAAGGACAGTTAAGGGTGTCATTGAAGGGCAGGGCAGCAATATAGGCACATAACTTGTCTTGATGTGCTCTCTTGTCCAAAGCCCCCACGGTGCTGGCTGACGTGAAGGAATGGGAACCAGTCATGCAACAGGAAATCTTTGGGCCTATCTTGCCTATTTTCACTGTGCCAAGCTTGGATGAAGCCATCCAGTATATCAAATGTGGGGATGACCCACTGATTGTCTATGCTTACTCCTGTCACCGCAAGGTATGCTTTGATCTTGTAACCAACTGTACGCAGGAGACTGAGAATAGGTAACAATATAAAATACCATAAAGATTGATCAAGATGGGATGCCATGTTAGTCTGTCTGTAGCAGTAGAGAAGAGCAAGAGTCCAGTAGAACCTATAAGATTAACAAAATTTGAGGTAGAGTATGAGCTTTTGTGATCCACAGCTTACTTCTTCAGATACAGCTAGAATATGAGTTCATCTGTCCTTATAACTTTGAGAGTGGAGTGATTGCAGAAGCCGAATGACAATATCTGGTGAATGACAATGGAAGGTGTGATTGAATAGGGTGGGGTATGCAGAGGGGTGGTAGGTGTAGAGAAATTTGCATTGGTAATGAGACAGGAAGGAAATGTCTTGATTCAGACCAGGTGGATGCACTGTCTTAAGCTTCATTATCAGTTGCAATTCAGCAGTCTCTCTTTCTAATCTCATAAATTTTCTAATCAATCGTGCCTGCTCTTGTCATTCACTGGCTTTTTTCATTTACCTGACATTGTCATTTGGCATCTGAAATCACTCCACTCACCAAAATATAAGGACAGATGGACTTACATTCTAACTGTATCTTTTCTACTGTTAAATACCATGAAGTTCACCTCTTTGGGGGAGTTGCTAACTCCTGGATGGCAGAAGTTGCTCAGGATCTCTCTTTGTCCCAAATGGCCTGTGTGGTGTTTGTTGTTTCCATGTTATGGGGAAAATTTCTGTTTACCAGCAGTGCTGGCTGGAGGTATGATTACTATTACACAGGGACTCTGACCCAACTGGCATGACAGCTGTGGGAGCTTTTGGCATGGGGAAAGTGATTGTTATAGTATCGGACACACCTAATGAACGGTGACTATAGCATCACTGGCTGTGACTTCACTACATAGTTCCCTCCCCCACTTACCAGTGCTACTTTGAGCCTCCATATTTTATAATCTCTCCTCACTACATTTATCTTTTAAATGTTTTGAGGCTTTTGCACTTTGTCCAACACTGGAGCTCATGTTTCTAGAAATAGAATGTGAAAATACTATGCCCTGTGTTAGCCAATGGAAATGTATGCTTCCAGGAAAAAAAAACCCCTTCCATTTGAAAATTCTCTTAGAAATGTTTAAAAACACTTTTCTAAAATTAGTGAAGCAAATGTAGTTATTACGTAGGTTTAGAATTTTGTTGGCTGGTGTGGCCTTTTTCATTTTTTTTTTACTCATTTTGGGGCTAATTAAATCACCTTAGTGCAATTAGAAAGATAGCCTGACCTGCCATTGTCATCATTTTATATATACTCTATCATCATTTTACATATACATATCTGCATAAATATCTCAGTGTCTTATTTATTACCTGCTGCATTTCATGAGGTTTTGGTTCTACTTATCAGGTTCCTGCTGTTACTTTCATATTTTCCTGTGTTCCTCTTACAGCCAGATGTGACTACAATAGACTTAAGTATGCTGAGGGGTGATTCCGCTCAGGAGCGAGCGGGTGGGGAGCGCGTTTCAGCATTCCCTCTTGTACTGTTTTCCCTGAGCAGAAATGGCTGCGGAGAAGCCATATTTGCTCTGTTGTGAGGTTGCAGGTGCTACACTCAGTGCACTTTTCTCAACTCATGCCAGAGGTAACATTTAGTTTGGACCATAGTTTATTGCAGCATAGCCAACATAGATTCTTGTGGCATCTTGCCGTCCAAATGCATATCTGGGCTTGGATGCAACGAAGAATTTCCATGAATGGAAGAGATTTTCTTGCCTCCCATCATGTTGGGAGACCACAGCTTTGGTGAGCCCTTCAGAACAGAAATCGCAACATGCACATAACTTGAAAGAAATGTCCTTCCAGTTTCTCTTCTTACAATGTGTGTGTATTATGTGCCATCAAGTCACCTCAGACCTATGGTGACCCTATGAATGAAAGACCTCCAAAACTTCCTATCATTGACAGACTTGCTCAGATCCCGCAAACTGGAGAACGTGGCTTCTTTTATTGAGTCAAACGATCTCGTTTTAGGTCTTCTTCTTTTTCTACAGCCTTCCACTTTTCCTAGCATTACTGACTTTTCCAGAGAATCCTGTCTTCTCATGGGCCTACTTACTTGCTTCCGAAACATTGCAAGATGTAGCACAAAAAATGTGGAAGATAGCGTCTTCTCGCGAGAGTTTTGCATGACATCATGCAAAACTCTTGCGACAAGATGCTATCTTCTGCGTTTTTTGTGCTACATCTTGCGATGTTTCGGAAGCAAGTAAGTAGTGTGAAAAGGGCCATGATGTGACCAAAGTATGATAGCCTTAATTTTGTCATTTTAGCTTCTAGGGAGAATTCAAACTTGATTTAATCTAGTACCCACTTATTTGTCTTTTTGGCTGTCCATGGTATCCGCAAAACTCTCTTCCAGCACCACATTTCAAATGAATCAATTGTCTTCCTCTCAGCTTTCTTCACTGTCCAACTTTCACATCCATACATAGTAATGGGGAATACCATAGTTCGGATTATCTTGATCTTGGTTCTCAGAGAGACATCTTTATCTTTAAGGATCTTATCTATCTCCCTCACAGCTGCTCTTCCAAGTCTCGATATTCTTCTGTTTTTTTCATTGCAGTCTCCCTTTTGGTTGATGATTGAGCCAAAGAATAGAATATGCATTCTTGCCAACTGGAAACCATTCTGTTTCCCCATATTCTGTCCTGACAGCAGCCTCTTGTCTAGAGTACATGTTGCACATCAAAACAATCAGATGTTTGGGCACCCCCATTTCTTTTATGATTCTCCATAGCTTTTCATGATCTACACAGTCAAAAGCTTTGTTGTAATCTATAAAACACAGGCTGATTATCTTCTGAAATTCCCTGGTATGTTCCATTAGCCATCGTAAATTTGCAGCGTGAACTCTGGTGCCTCTTCCTTTCCTGAATCCAGCTTGAACGTCTGTCATTTCTTGTTCCATATATGGTAAGAGTCTTTGCTATAGAATTTTGAGTATCACTTTGCTCACACGGGAAATTAGCGCATAGTCCGATAGTTGCTGCACTATTTTCTTACAATATCAAAATACCTACAACTATTTCCTTACAATATCAGAATATAATAAACTGTAAGCACTGGGGGATTATGAAATGGGTTCCTGATATTTTTTTTTGTTTCCTTTCCTTAGGTCGTGAACCGGGTATTGGATTCCACTAGCAGTGGTAACTTTAGTGGCAATGATGGCGTAACACATACGTCATTGGTCTCCCTACCATATGGTGGAGTTGGTATGTCTAACTCTGTATTCCCTATGCTGTTTCTATCTTCTAACTCTGCACTCATCCTCCATGGTACTCCCTCCGGTCTCAAGGGCAGCATGTAAGGCTATAGTAGCTCCTCTTTTTGAAATCCTCTCTGGAACAAGGAGGGGCAAAGCTCTCAACTTGTTAGGTTTCTGAACTGCTTCTGGCACTTTTCAACTTCATGGCAACATGGGACAATAGAAAAGAATTCCAAGTGAGTAAGTGATCAATTAAGCCAAATCTTTCATGTTAAGTAGCAGATTACTTAATGACTTGAGATGCTTACTTGTGAATAGCTCTAAACTGGCAGGGAGGTGTGCAGCCTGTTGCTTGAAACATTCAACTTGGAACCCTTTCTGAAGCAGATGAAGCAGTCTGATATGCCAGATAGTTTCAGTTAAGGGGGGAAATCCACTAACATTAGAATTAAGATTCAGGATGATCGTGACAGGCTAGAAAACTGGGCTAAAGCTAATAAAATTAATTTCAATACAAGTAACTCTAAAGTTGTGCATTTAGGTAGGAAAAGACACACATGCATAATTATAAGATGGGAGAGACTTATCTTGGCAGCAGTATGTGTAAAAAGGATCTAGGGGTCTTAGTAGAACATACACTGAACGTGAGTCAGCAATTTGATGTGATAGCTAAAAAGGCAAATGTGATTATGGGCTGCAGCAGCAGCACTATAGTGTCCAGATCATGTGAAGTGATAGTATCTCTTTTCTCTCCTCTGGTTAGAGCTCATTTGGAGTACTGTGTTCCATTTTGGGCATCACTGTTTAAGAAGGATATGGACAAGCTGAAAGGTGTCCAAAGGAGGGGTAAAAGATAGTGAGGATCTGGAGACCAACTCCTATGAGGAGCTAGGTATGCTTAGCTTGGAGAGGAGAAGACTGGAAGGTGATATGATAGCCATCTTCAAGTATTTGAACGGCTGTCTCCTTGGGGATGGAGTGGAGAGTTGTTTTCTGTTACCCAGGAAGGTTGGCCAGAACCAACAGGTTAAAATCAAAGTGTTTTTGGCTAATCATTGGGAAGTACTTCCAGACAAAGGATTTCCTCAGTAAAACAGAGTTCCTGGGGAGGTGGTGGGCTGTCCTTCTTTGGAGGCTTTTAAGTAGAAGCTAGATGGCCATCTGTTAGCAATGCTGATTCTAAGACTCAGGCAGTTTACGAGAGGGAGGGAAGGGAAGTGTAAGCCAGTGCTTGGCTCTTGGGTTCCTTTCTTATGTGCCCACTTTGGGATCAGGAAAGAATTCTCCTCCAGGCCAGATTCGCCAGGGATCTTGAAGGTTTTTTGCCTTCCTCTGGGTATAGAGCAAGGGTCACTGGGGAAATAAGGGTGGGTGGGGGGTAACTGAATTTCCTGAGTAGTGTTCAAGGGGTTGGAACAGATGCCCTCTGGGATCCCTTTCTATGATACTATGAACATTAGGAATAAACCAGAAATGCTGATGAGCCTGTGGTTGGGCGAAAGAGTTGTACCCTTGAAAGCAGACAAGAATCTTTACTCCCTAAGCATATCTACTGGGCCGATTCCAGACGGCCTCCCGCCTCGCGAAACGTCACGCGTCGTCGCGTGTCGTCGCGCAGAAAACGCGAAATATCGTGTTTTCTCGCGTGAGTTTTGCGCGATGTCGCGCAAAACTCGCGCGAGAAAACACGATATTTCGCGTTTTCTGCGCGACGACACGCGACGACGCGTGACGTTTCGCGAGGTGGGGGGCCGTCTGGAATCGGCCCAGGTGTGAAAGAGTTTATTCAACTTCCCCTGGAAATGTCATGGCTACCTAAGAAGGAGATCTATTCATGTCATAGATAGTATTACAATTCTGAATGTTTTGTACACATTGCATATTTGCAGCATTTACTCCAAAGCAACCAGCTTGAGAAGCAGGAAGAAATTCTGACTTGAATGAAATCTGTCAAAACATAAAGCCTACTACTCTCTGCGGTTGGTTTTTATATTTGGCATGCTTGACAAAAGGAAAGAAATGTCAGATTTCCTTAAATAAAAACACCCTGGTTGTCACAAGTGCTAGAAGATGGTATATTAAAATTCCACATCACAGTTGGTGTGTAAATCAGCTTTTCCCATGTCTCTAGAGCACCCAATCATCAGAGCAATATGCCCAAGCAACTTCCCCTGTATATGGCTGCCAGTATTTTTCTTAAAACTAGAGATAGGCTTTTCTTGATCCCGGACAGGGACTAGTTTACTTTTACTGAATTGTCTTTAGCCACTACTTAGAGATACAATCTAATGTATGAACAAGCCTGAAAACAGAATGCAATGTAAGTCAGCAATGCTCTGTGGCAAGGGTAGCCAACGTGGTGCCCATGGGCACAACTGTGCCCGCCGACACCTTTTCTGGAGCCTGCCAAGAGCAAGTCTGATGTAGTGGTTAAGAGCAGCAGGGCTCTAATCTGGAGAGCTGGGTTTGATTCCTCATTCCTCCCCTTGAAGCCAGCCAGTCCCACCCACATCACAGGGTGATTGTTGTGAGAATACACACTTTGTAAACCGCTCTGAGTGTGGCATTAAGTTTTCTTTAAGGGCGTTACTCCTACTCCTACTCCTACTCCTACTCCTCCTACTATAAAGTGGATGGGGCCAAGTGGGGTATTTACAAAACATTGCTTCTGGCTGGCCATTGGAGTGTTGTTTGCCTGTGTAGAGTTTTAAAAACATTGCTTTGACAGAAACTGCATAAGCATCTTCACTGTGAAACTAAAGGTACGCTGTAACAGTTATTTTATGGCTGGCTTCATCTCCTGCAGCACCCATTTTGTGGCAGCCATATTGATGCTGACCCACGACACTGTTGCAGAATTCCATAAGTGCCTGCAGGCTCAAAAAGGTTCGAGACCCTGCTCTATGGGAACTACCTAGGTGAGGAAGAATGTGTAGCAGGGATATCCCTGGGCTGACTGGCCTGCTTGAAAGTTGTAATTGAATAAGATTTGATCTGCATACTTCCTTTGTGACTTCTGTTGCAGGATTCAGTGGGTTCGGAAAGTACCGTGGCAAGTTCAGTTTCGACCTTTTCACTAACCAACGTGGCTGCCTCATTCGCCGCATGGGCCTTGAAGCAATCAACCGAATACGCTATCCACCCTATACTGAATGCAAGCTGAGAATGATGATGGCTGCTACAGAAGTGAGGCGCAGGTGCTTTTGCACCCTGCTGTGAACTCCCTAAACAGCACAGGCCTTATGTTTCCCCTTCAGTCTCCACCTTCTGCAGAAAACTTGTCCCCTTTCTTGTCTCCTTGTCAGCTATCTTACCATTCTAATCCCAGTGTTAAGTATGATACTGGGTAGACTGTCTGTCTTTGCCAGTTGTTGGGAAGGGTAAGAAAAAGCAAGGGGCTAGTAAATGTGGTGTGATGTGATTGCACAGTACACCTTCCATTCCCAGACTGAATTGTCTCTAATTATTGTCTCTAATTAGGACTAATCAGTATCATGAACTAAAGATGATAAAAGCATTGATTTAAGTTGTCAGTTTAATTTCCCTATGAATTATTTTATGAAAAACGGTATTGCAACCTGATTTGGTATCAATGGAACCAGTCCCTTCTCGAGAGGACTGTTCTACCTCTATAGTGAAATAGTCACCTACATTAGTGTAACCATATTGGTACAGTAAATCAGAAGGAGGAATACTGACAGGTCTCTACAGAATGATAAGAGAATGTATGGGGGTGAATTATAAAGGCTGGGTCCTTAAGACAGTTTATTTCCAAACAGATTCAGAAGTAAAATCAGTGCAACAGTCCTTCTGTTGCTCATGTATTTTCCATGTAGCTATGCTTCTTTTCATAGGTATAACTTTTCTGGTAGGCCCAATTCCTCCACTATCACTTTCCGCATATTAATTATACCCTGAACTCTGATTTCTCCTCTCATCAAAATCTGCAGCTTGTACCTAAGTGTGATTACTCAGAACTAAAGCTGACCAAATTCAATGGGACTTTTTTTCCTAGCAACTATACTCAGGATTGCCTTGCTGACATGTTTTGCAGATATCTAGAGATTTCATGCAAGTGTTTTGCTTCTTTAATAAAGCTCTCATATCAAACCTCCACATTGTTCCCTCTCAACTTTCTTTATTACCATTCTTTGTGTAGCATTTTCAGCATATATCACACTTTACATAGTAATATCCAAAGAGTCTAAAAGCAAAATATAGACACTGGCAGATAAAGAGAATGGATTGCTTGGAGAGATGCTGAAAGTAACATACAAATTCAGTAATGACAGCTAAACATACAGAGTATTTTATTGCCCTAAGTCCTTGTTGGCTGGAAGATGTAACCACAGCCCTTAAAGTAAGTGCTGCACAGCAGGGCTCGATAAATCCCAGGCATCCAGGCACCATGGCACCTAGAAATTTCATTTTCCCCTAATATTTTCAGCAATGATTTGATTATAGTGTCACTTGGCAATCTTCAATAGAAGTAGAAAGCTTATTTATCATTTCATATCAGAATGTTTGTTGTAAGATATAAAAATATATGTGCATGAAGTTCTTGTCCATGCTTGTTTATATGTTTTATATATCTCTTTTTAATAGTTAAACTGCAGTAGGTAAAATTACTGCAAAGAGGCTATCCAACTGGGCTTACCATCATGTAGCTTTTTATTTTACTTTATTTATACCCCTTCCTCAATGGGGACCCAAAGCAACTTACAGGTTATATCATTCTCCTCTCTTTCTCCCCCCCCCCCCCGCCCCACTCAAAACAAGCCCTGTGAGATAGGTTAGGCTAGGAGTTTGTGACATGCCTAAGGTCACCCGGTGAGCTTCCATGGTAGAGCAGAAATCAAACTTGGGTTGCCCAGAACCTAGTCCATCACTCTAGCCACTACACTACACTGTCTCTCTGTAGGCAATCCCACTCTGGTTCCAAGCACAGAGAGAAAGCAAATCTGCTCCTTGCTTCTTCATCCATACTCCATGGTTGATTGTATGTTAACTTTGCAGCATTCATTGGTGTGAGATGAATTTATTTCTTAATCAGGTGCTTTGTTTTCAAAACCCAAATAAAAACAAAGCTTTTTAACGCAATAACGAAATTATGAAAAACTGGGGCAAATTTAGGTTTAGGATAAGTGGTTAGCTTTGCCCCATACTTAAACATTTATCACAACTGTTTTGTCAGAATTTAACAGAATTACAATAAAGTGCAAAACCCCTCAGGATTAGGTGTTATTGGAATAATTAGTACATAAGGGCTTGGATCTGATGGACTTCTGCACACATTAGTCTCTGCTGTGGAGAGTGCTTTCTTCACCCCTAGTCTAAAATGTCCATTTGTACAAGATCAATAGTTTCATTGATCTTTCATTAAAGGGAAAAAACATTGCATCAGAGACTATCTAGTGTACCCAGGACTAGTTCATAGGACCAAGTCATGGTCAGTAAAATATAAAATCATGAAGGTTGGAAAATTAGTCTGGCTCCTAATTTTGGGGGGGGGGGGTACCTCCTAGAGAAAAAGACAATGAGTGTCTCTACATGAGACATCTTACACAAGAATGCTCAAGTGTAGAGATGCAATGTTAGCTGGGAAGTGTAGTTTAAAAAGACAGAGCCAAAGGCTCTGTTAATTTCACTTCTCTACAGAGCAGCAAAGATTGCTCCTCAGAGGGTTTGTTAATTTCCTCTTGATAAATAAATCGTTATGAAGGCCCCAGAAACCTAATTAAAGGATTCCATGTTTGAGCGATTAGCAGAGTCTATCATTTGGCATAGGAAGCATGTGGTGGTTGTGAGCTCATTCTGCTGCCTGATGTGTGTGCAGGATTGAAAATAATAAAATCATACACTTGCTTTATATTTAGAAAAGAAATTAGAGTTCTTTATTGTAGGAACACCATACTCTGATAGGAAAGGAGGAGAGACAGATCCTAACTACCTGTCTAGTCTAAGGATGGACATGGATGGTAGGACAAGGCCTGTATCCATGCTGCCAAGATGGACAGAGGAGAGAGATGTTGCCTGGAACAATGCCAGAAAGAGAAGAAGTGAGAGGGAGGAAATCAGGAGGCGGAAATCCTGAAAATAGCAATCTACATATCAAAGGACAGTCAGAGCAGTAAACAGGGTGCCCTGACCTCTTTATCTTTCTAACTCTTTAGTGTGTTCCCCTCTGAAACCTGAGGAAAGGGACAGCGTTGCATCCTCCTCTTCCAGTCCCCCTCTTGCTGTTGCTTGGATCAGTCTATGAGATTCATCTCGTCTTTTTTTTTTTTAATTTATTGGATTAGAAATTAATCTATATTATACTCATTACAATCAATTTCCTTTAGATATTCCAGTTCTAACCCCCTCCCTTCCCCCCCTTTTGTTGACTTCCAACAGTTTTCCAACCCCTTATCCATTTTCCCCCCTACTCATTTCAAACTTATATTATTCTATTAAACATATACTTTCACTCTCTTCTAAGCTTATCTATTATAACACAGTGCTATCTCTGTTCCCTTTCCCACTTAACTTATCAACTAAGTATTACATTCCTGGCATATATCCTTTAATGATAATAATCATTTACCTAATTTTTATACTCTATACTCTATCTTACACATTCTAATCTCATCAATATGGGACAAACAATTTGTCTCTCATTCTACATAACTTTAAGTACTTCTATAATCATTATATATATTCAATATAAGTCAATCAATTTCACTCATACACTATATGTTACTCTTTACTTCCTTCTACATGTCTTATATTCATTCTATTTTGATTGTATAATTTCTCCATTATGTAGTTATCTGCCTGTAATAATCAATCGATTTGACCCATACTCTGCATGTTTCTAAGTACTTCTATAAACACAATATACATTCGGCATAAGTCAAACAATTTAACTTATATTCTATGTGTTACTATACATTTCTTTCCCAATTATCTGCCAGAAATAAAACTAGTTAATCTCTATCCTTATAGTCCTTATAATAACACCTCTATTACTTAATACTATAAGTAATAGTCAAATAAAATAGTTGCTTAGAATTTCTCCTTTAACTTTCCTCCCCCCGGTAAAGTCACTTCCCTCTTCTTTTGTTATGTTTCAGTAATTTTCAAACTGCCACAGTTCTCCTCCCACCTCCCATTTTTTCACCAAATATTGTTTCAGCTTCTCCCAATCCATGTTAAATTGTCCTGGATCAAGGTCTCTCAATTTCCTTATCATTCTGTCCATTTCCGCCATGTACAGCAATTTATAAATCCAATCCTCAATAGTTGGCACTTCTTGTACTTTCCACTTTTGCGCATACAAAAGTCTAGCCGCTGCTGTCATGTAAAAAGATTCATCTCGTCTTGTAGATTCTGAAAGTGAAGTCTTGGTAGCGGCTTGGTTAGGGCATCAACAATCATCTCTCTGGATGGACAGTAGATCATCTTCACAATGCCTTTCTGTTGCAGTTCTTTCATGAGGCGATACGGCATGTCAACATGCTTGGTTCGCATGTGAATTTCATCTCTCTGTAGGAGCTTGATACAACTTTGATTGTCTTCAAAGATTGTCACTGGTTGTGAGATCTGTATTCCAAGATCTTCTAGTATTTGCTTTAGCCATGTTATTTCTTGGCAACATAGTCCAGCTGAGATGTATTCAGCTTCTGTTGAAGACTGAGTGACTCTTGCTTGTCCAACTTAACATTCCATTTCCATAGAAGAAAGTATGTCCACTGGTAGATAATCTGGTATTCAAGTCTTCTCCATAGTTAGCGTCTGTGTACGTGATTAGTTCAGGTTTCCTGTTAGCTAGTAACTTGAGCTTGAAATGTGCTGTACCTTTCAGGTATCTAACAAGTCTCTTGACTGCATTCCAGTCTTTGAAGGTTTGTGCTGAAGACATTCTGCATAGTGGACCCACTGCAGCACTTACGTTGGGTCTTGTTGGTGTACTGATGTAGAATAGCTTGCCTATGGAAGCATGATACTTGTTGTCTGTTTGTAGCTTCTTGGTGTCACCTAGATCCTTTACATAGCTTGGCTCCATAGGAGTAGTAACTGTGTATGCATCTTCTATATTCATGAAGGAGATAAGGTCCTTGATCTTTTGCTCTTGGGTAATAAGGAAACTTCTATCTTGTTCTCTGTATAGTTGCATGCCCAGGTAATGAGTAAATTTACCTAACTTCTTGAGCTCAACATGTTTGCTTAGGTGTTGTACAACTTCCCTGCTGACATCTGGATTTTCATAAGCCAGAGTCAAATCATCTACAGCAGATAAATCCATTTGCCATTCTTCTGCTTGGTGTATAGGCACAGTGGTTCTTCTGGTTTGTGGCTCATAGATCCTGTATCCTTTGCTTTGTGCAGAATATCCAACAACAAGCTCCTCCTGCCGTCACGGAAAGGACGGGACGGACAGGACATGTCATTGGGAAGGGTCGGAGTGGTTCCATCCAGAGAGGGAGAGATTGAAAGAGGGAATGGGAACTTGTCTGGGAGAGGACAGGATGGGCAAGACAAGTCATTGGGAAGGTTCATAGTGGTTCCACAGAGGGAGAGGTTGAAAGAGGGACCGAAACTTGTCAGGGAGAGGAGGACAAAGGGTTACCAGTCGCATTGCGGAGTGGGAGCGGGAAGACCCAAACATTTGTGAGCCGTCAGCCGAGAAACCCACTGAGCTTGGCTCTGGACCTTGGAGCAGCAGCCCCGGAAACTGAGGGGCTAGAGTACGACACCACCACTCCCAGATACCTGACCTGAGCAGCTGAGGAACAGGTAATAGCATTAAGTTGCTTTGCCCCAGAGCCAGTCAGTGGGCCAGAGATCTTGAGGCCGCTGCAGAGGAGCTTTTCCTAGAACCACAGTAGACTGGGGTGGCTCAGAGCCCAGGCAGGTCGAGGTCCACGGAGGAATATCCAAGCAGGTTGAGGTTGACCTTAATGAAGGTCAACATGTCCACCAGGTCCAGGTGCAGACGTGCATGGTGGGGACGGAGGAGGTCTCTCAGGTGGGAGAACACCTGCTCGCTCTGCACCCTGGTGGGAGGATGTTGGTTGCCACGATGGACAGGTCCAGCCATACGGCTCTCAGTTCTTGGCCTGGGGCGGTGGAGGTCCTCTGGTTGCCAGCAGTGGGCAGTGATGCCAAGGTAGCCATGATGGCAGCCACTCCAGAGATCTGCCGTGAAGTGTACGGTACGGCCCTTGGCAACCGACAGCTCCCTGAGCACCATGTCTTGAACAGACTGGTAGAGGGCAGACAGGACTCAACAGCCAATGGTGCACTGTGACAGCATGGAGAACCACGGGGTGAAATGCTGAAGCAGCCTGCGGAAGCCCACGCCCTCCACGACGGATAGGGGGAATCCTTGTTGGGCAATCGTCTCTGCCACAATGCAAATGCTCACCTCCTGAGTCCTTGACCTCATCCTTTTCAGTGGCACTGTCCCCGACCCCGAGGGAACAACACTGGTAGCCCTCTTTCTCCCCCTACAGGATGTTTTGCTGGGTGAGGACGGAGACCACAGACTCGGGTGGTGTGTCTTCAGGTGCCTACTCAGGACCATTGAATAACAGGTGTTTCAGGTCATTGCCCTGCACACCAGGCCATTGCAGACACAGCACCGCACCACACAGGGGTCATTCAGAAGGGCCCGAAAGTGCCTCCACACAGAGAGCTTGAAACGTGGCCCACTGTTCCAGGGGAAGGAGGACGAAGGTTTACAGGCCGCGCTGCAGAGCTGGCACCAGAAGACAGAATGAGGGGTGAACTGCAGGCAAGGACAGCACCGAGAGTTTGGGATGGGGATGGGATGGATGTTTCATTGAACCCCAACCATTCCTCCATGGACCCCTGGCCTTCCTCCGTCTACTCTTCCCCCAGCAGCAAGCCCTCTTTGGCCTCCTCCACAGACCCCAAAGCTGAATCTTGGGGAGCAGGAGTTTCTGCTGCCCCCAAGCCCCGCCCAGTACTGCTTCCCACGTGGCAACTGGGAGAATTTTTGTACTTCCCCCCATGAGCACCCTTGGTCCTTGCCCAAAGCCACATTGTGCCAACAAACAAGAATTAAGGAGGAATGAGAAGGAGAGAACACTGTGAGCCCTCAGCAGAGATGCCAACTGAGCTTGGCCCCGGGGCCTGGCAGCAGCCCTGGAACAAGAGAGAGAAGCTAGAGCCCTACCCAGCACTCCCAGAAACCTAAGCAGATCAGGCACTGATAGTAATCAGTGTGAGCCCTCAGCCGAGGTGCCCGCTGAGCTTGGCCTCAGAGCCAGGCAGCAGCCCTGGAACCAGAGTGTCATGTCTGAGCCCCATCCATGCCAATTTTGTTTCTGTTCTGCTGAACACAGTGTATTTCATTTTAGCTCAATACCACTTTGCTGGTGTTATAACTTCTTCTTCTCAGGCTTTCACAGGTGTTTATCTGCTGGACTGAAGCGGCTTCTGATGTTTCTGACCTTGTGCTCATTCTCAGACAGTGCTGTGTCTTTCCTCCTAGTAACTCATCGTGATATCACAAATATGTGAAATGTTCTCACACAAAGAAAGCACCAAAGTATTGTTTATAATCAGAAGGGAGGGAAAAGGAGTAACCAGAGGGGTAAAAGAGAAGCGTCTCTCACATAGTGTCATTCCTATCAACTTCTACTCATGCTGCTTAGACGCTTGTCTTGTTTCTAATAGACCTAAGTACGTGTGTCTTACTGCAAATGAGCCAGAGATCTGTCTGCTGTATCCTGTCATCCATAGTCTGACATTTTGGTAGGAATCCTCATTTTCTTCTGTACCTGTAACCTCTGGAGAATGGCTACTGGATTCCAGCCGTTTGAGCCAGCCCCAGGATTAACAGCGCCAGGAGACCTTACTTCCCACCCAGTCCTGCATCAGGGATGAGGTGCAGATGCTGGAAGAACTCCTATAGAACTGGGGGCGATCCCTAGGAGAGGGGTCACCCATCTTACATGGACTACATTACCAACTCCCAGACAATGGGCACCCAGGAACCGGGAGAAAAAGGAGAGGCAGAGAAGAGTGCTGTTTGGTCACTGCCTGAGTGAGACTGGAGCACCCAACATCTCCATAGTTTTGCAATTGACCTCCATCCCAGAGAACCATCAGAGTGAGCCCATGGGAGACCTTTCCCTCGGAACATCCCAGGCCACTTCAGAGAGAGGACTGCAAAATATAGCCGCAAGTGCATCAGAATTTTGTTGGGATGATGAACTGGGACATTATGTAAGCTTCCTCTTGAAAAAAGGAGAGTTATGTACCATGGGAATTGGAGCCCCCTCCAGACCTCCCTCCAGAAGGAGGCCCTGAGTCACGAAAGGATTACCGGTGATGGAAAAACAGTTGCCAAGGGAGCTTGTTCCTCTCCCGGGACTCCCTCGAGCCAGCAGGTGGGACAGAGTTGAAAGGAGAGGATCGTTTGGATTACCTTAGTGAACAGCTCCAGGTGATGAGATATGACCTGTTGGCATTAACAGGACTTACCCGGGGTTGGATGAGAAGCACACCGAATGCCCAACATACCCAAGTCCCAGTGGATTTACAAATAACAGGGGACCCTGGATTACCCCCTGGAAATGCTGCAGAGTGCGGTGGATTTACAATTGACCCACTAAATCAGTGGGAAATGGGAGCTGTGGCTGGGCCAAGCAACCAGGAATGGGGCCAGACACCGCAGCTACCTACGCTACAGGAGGCAACAACACAACTGGTGTTGGAGGATGTACAAATACAGGGGAACCTTGGATTAACCCCTGGCAACTGGCAAAGTCACCAGGAGTACATAAGCAATGATGGTATCTACACCCTGGATTGGAATGTGGCCGGGCCATCAATCCCATTTGGGGGCCAGATGCCGCAACCAAGAGAGGGGGGAGACAGGAAATGAGGAGAAAAGAGTTGGAGCAAACCGCCCAGGTAGTAAACAAAATGATGAGCTTACTGGTGGGATCCGGTGCACAGCTACTGCCAGAGGAGCAAGGAGAGTGCCACAGATTGGACAACAACAAGGAAGTGCAGAAGGGGAGGACCAATTTTAGTGACTCCAAAACATTCTATGGGAATTCAAATAATTCCCTCCACTGCACAGTTTCCCATAGTTATAAATATGGGAGGATCTGTTCCACCCCATGCCGCAAGGACGGCCTCTAACATACCCTCCTGGGGAGAGGGAATGGGTCCAAGTGGGGCCCCACAGCCTTTGACCATACCTCCGATCATGAGCAGTGCAGGGGCGCCGATTGCCACAATGGGGACAAGAGTGTCAAGGAACCTACCAGTTCAAGCTCAAGCAAGCACAGGGAGAACGGTTGCCACCAGTGGGAGGAGGGTACCCCAACCAGGCCGACCACAAAGAACCCCCCTAATTGTCCCAATGGGGCAGGAGTACAAATAGGACACACCCAAGGGGGGGTCCTCAAATGAATGTCCCCCAGTGGATTCAAATGGGACACATGCAAAGGTGGGGTCCCCGAGTAAATGTCCCACAGAGAGCCCAAGGAATCCAAGCGCAAGTTTTTCAACAACAGTATGGAGGGATACCACAGGCTGCTCCAATGGACTATGGAGCAAATGGAGCCTACCAGGTACCTTACGTGGCACCGGGACACATTCAACTACCTCCCTTTGGAGCGGCCCCAATCTCCCAGGTGGTGGGGCACCAGGGAGCAGGAGCTCTTGCAGTGGGATTGCCACAAAGTTGGTTCAAATTGGGAGCCACATTTGATGGAAACCCCAAAAACTTGAGATTTTATATAGTACAAGCTATGGAGTTTTTCCGGGACTGGGGGCATTTGTTCCCTTTGGAGCACAGTCAAGTAAACCACCTGGGATCTCGCATTGTAGGAGCAGCAGCCGAGTGGTATGTAACCCTATACAATATGGGAGCACCTGAACTGCATGACTTAAATGCTTTTGCAAATGCGCTCAAAGCTCAATTTGATGACCCGTTAGAAGGGGAAAGAGCCAGAACACAGCTCAGAACCATTAAGCAGGGGTCCAGAACCATCAGGAAATACGCTGTTGAATTCAGGCAATTAGCGACCAAAACTCAGAACTATCATGAAGGAGTAAAAATTGAACTTTTTTGAAATGGTCTAAATCCTGATTTACTAGACCGTGCATTAATGCAAGATGATCCACAAACTTTGTATTGTTGAAGGCTTTCATGGCCCACCCATCCTGAGTAGATACAAATGACCTGCCAACATCTTTTCCACACTGTGACACTGAGAGATCTCTGTCTTTTAGTGCTACACCTCTGAAGATGCCAGCCACAGCTGCTGGCGAAACGTCAGGAACTACAATGCCAAGACCACGGCAATTCAGCCCGGAAAACCCACAACAACCATCCACAAAGTTTGTTGGGGTGGATCCAACTAGCCTGTGAAGTTGAAGATAGAACCCAAGTAGTGAAGCTTGTAAGAATGCAACAACAGGCAGGCTCAAGGAGACCCACCACCGCAGGTAGGAGTCGCAGCCCGCTGAGTTCAAAAGCCCCTATCTCAGGGCTTAGAAGAGAAGCACAATGGAGACACAGACTATGTCTAAATTGTGGGGGCATGGGACATTTTGCGGTGCAATGCCCTGGAAAATTGGTGCGGGGGGGGGAAGAGCCAAAGTCTACCCAAACCCATAGCCCCCCCTAAACCGCCAGATCAGACCCGGGGAGTGAAATGTGGGAAACCAGAGATTAGCTTGGATGTTGAGGAGGGTCTTGGATACACTGAGGAGCCCACACAAAAAGAAGCAGAGGAGGATTCGACCTCGCTGTTGGGAAACGAGACAGACCTACCGTAAAGAGGCCCCACCGGCAGGTCCAAAAGGAATCTGAACCACCAAAGGTGAGAGAAAAAGGGGCCATACTATTTATGCCCGTGACATTACTTAAGCAAAAAAAGGGGACTCATGTGCGGGTGCAAGCTTTAATAGACTCTGGATGTTCACATCCAGACCGTCACATCCAATGCTAGTGGGTGGGCATATTCACTATGAAGTGGAAGAAATCCTAGACTCTAAGATTAAACACAACAAGCTCTTTTACCTGGTCAGGTGGAAAGACTTTGATGAATCATACCGAGAATGGGTGGAGAAATCCCATATGAATGCACCTAGACTGATCTCAACCTTCCATAGACGCTATCCTGACAAACCGGGCCCTTAGGGAGAGGGGCCATCTTTGGGAGGTGGGGGCAGAATGTCATGCCTGAGCCCCATCTATGCCAATTTTGTTTCTGTTCTGCTGAACACAAGTGTATTTCGTTTTAGCTCAATACCACTTTGCTGGTGTTATAACTTCTCCTTCTCAGGTTTTCACAGGTGTTTATCTGCTGGACTGAAGTGGCTTCTGATGTTTCTGACCTTGTGCTCATTCTCAGACAGTGCTGTGTCTTTCCTCCTAGTAACTCATCATGATATCACAAATATGTGAAAAGTTCTCACACAAAGAAAGCACCAAAGTATTGTTTATAATCAGGAGGTGGCGGGGAGAGGAGTAACCAGAGGGGTAAAAGAGAAGTGTCTCTCACATAATGTCATTCCTATCAACTTCTGCTCATGCTGCTTAGATACTTGTCTTGTTTCTAAGTACATCTATGAACCTGCATATGGAAATTATCTGATTTCCGAATAAAATCCATTTGACTAAGTATCGTGTCTTACTGCAAATGGACCAGAGATCTGTCTGCTGTATCCTGTCATCCATAGCCTGACACAGAGGGAGGGGCTAGAGCCCTAGCCCAGCACTCCTGGAAACCTGACCAGATCAGGCACTGATAGTAATCAGTGTGAGCCCTCAGCCAAGGTGCCCACTGAGCTTGGCCCCAGGGCTTGGCAGCAGCCCTAGAACCAAAGGGAGGGGGTAGAGCCCTAGCCCAGCACTCCCAAAAACTTGACCAGATCAGGCACTGAGAGTAATCAGTGTGAGCCCTCAGCCGAGGTGCCCACTGAGCTTGGCCCCAGGGCCTAGAAACAGCCCTGGAACCAAAGGGAGGGGGTAGAGCCCTAGCCCAGCACTCCCAGAAACCTGACCAGATCAGGCACTGATAATAATCAGTGCGAACCCTCAGCTGAGGTGCCTACTGAGCTTGGCCCCAGAGCCAGGCAGCAGTCCTGGAACCAGAGGGATGGGCTAGAGCCCTAGCCCAGCAAAAACCTGACCAGATCAGGCACTGATAGTAATCAGTGTGAGCCCTCAGCTGAGGTGCCCACTGAGCTTGGCTCCAGGGCCTAGAAACAGCCCTGGAACCAGAGGGAGAGGGTAGAGCCCTAGCCCAGCAAAAACCTGACCAGATCAGGCACTGATAATAATCAGTGTGAGCCCTCAGCTGAAGTGTCCACTGAGCTTGGCCCCAGAGCTAGGCAGCAGCCCTGGTACCAGAGGGAGGAGGTAGTGCCCTAGCCCAGCACTCCCAGAAACCTGACCAGATCAGGCACTGATAATAATCAATGTGAATCCTCAGCCGAGGTACCCACTGAGCTTGGCCCCAGAGCCTGGCAGCAGCCCTGGAACCAGAGGAAATAGGTCCCTATCCCACCACACACAAAAAAATTCAAGCTCCAATGTACTCTCTCTGTCTCTCTCCCCAAATGCTAGCAACAGCTCTCTCCCACTCCAGTGCCTGCTGAAACTGAAAGCTAGAGCTTGGAGCATGCTTCCTTTTATAACCAGAGGCCCCATAGAGCAGAACAAGTGGTCTGTGGTTGGCTGTCAGAACTGCCTAACAGGGTTTGAGGGATGAGATTGGAGTTCCCATGGCTACAGAACACCTCCTCCCCCCTCCCTCCCCCCTGATCTCTGCTCCTCATTTAACCAATTTGGAGCTCCACACTTGGAAGGAAGACCTGCCCATCGAGCTAAATTGGTCTTAGATTGGAGTTTCCAGGGCAACAGAATGAGTGTAGACAGAGTTCAGGCAATCCCTGCCTCCATTGCCAAGGGAATTGATTGAAGGCACCTGACTTCTCTGGCTTCACGAACAGTGGACAAACAAAATGAACGAGCTTGTGACAACCACTTGTTCGTTTACAATGGCGCCTCATGAACAGCTTGTTCGTGAACGGCCGATCGGGCTGTTCGTGGGTTTTCTTCATTCATATTGCTGTTCGTGCCCACCTCTACTTTGTACTCAATTTCATTATTCTATGGCATTATCTATCAGTCTTATATTCATTACATTAAAATGAGGATTAGTCATCTTCAAAAGATGACAAAAAATAGCTCTGAAGAAACCAGAAGTTTATTACACAGCTGCAGGTTCTCCACAGAGAGCACCCCAGAATGGCTTTCATGTGAAATCTCCAAATCAGGCTACATGTATTCTTTTATACATTAACAAACAAAGAACACTCATTGGTTGAAGATTAAACGTTCAACTTTTGGGCATTAAACTGTTTATTTATTTATTTATTTCAATTTATATACTGCCCATCCCCAGGGGCTCTGGGCGGTGAACAGTTAAAATCGATAAAAACAAAAACTAAAATCAATATACAAATAATAAAACAAATTAACAAGGTGCAGTGGTGGGGAGAACCCTCCCCCACCCCAAAGGTGGGAGGCCGACATGGCACCGCCCCCTTCAATCACCAAACGCCTGGCGGAACAGCTCTGTCTTACAGGTCCGGCGGAACGATAATATGTCCCGCTGGGCCTGGGTTTCCATTGACAGAGCATTCCACCAGGCTGGGGCCAGGACTGAAAAGGCCCTGGCCCTGGTTGAAGCGAGGCGGGCTTCCTTAGGGCCGGGGACCACAAGTAAATATTTATTCGCTGATCGAAGCAATCTCCGGGGAATGTACAGGGAGAGGCGGTCCCGAAGATATGCCGGTCCCAACCCACTCAGGGCTTTAAAGGTAAGAACCAACACTTTGAACCTGATTCGGAATTCAACCGGAAGCCAGTGCAGCTGGCGCAGGACAGGTGTGATGTGTGACTGGTAAGGTATACCAGTCAGGACCCGTGCCGCCGCATTCTGGACCAGTTGTAGTTTCCAGATCAGGCCCCGGGGTAGCCCAGCGTAGAGTGAGTTACAGTAATCTAGCCTGGAGGTGATCGTTGCATGGATCACTGTAGCCAGGTCCTGGGGCGTCAGGTAGGGGGCAAGTTGCCTGATCTGACGAAGATGGAAAAATGCAGACTTGGCAACCGCCGTGACCTGGGCCCCCATCGATAGGGAGGCATCCAGGAGCACACCCAGACTCTTTACCACTGGCAAAGTTGCCAGTGGTGTCCCATCCAGGGCAGGGAGCTGGATCCCAACATCTGGCAGCCCCTGTCCCAGCTGCAGGACCTCCGTCTTCACTGGGTTCAATTTCAGCCTGCTCTGTTTCAACCATGCCGTCACAGCCTCCAAAGCTCTGGCCAGATTTTCTGGGGCCGTGTCTGGCCGGCCATCCATCAACAGAAAAAGTTGGGTGTCATCCGCGTATTGATGACAACCCAGCCCAAACCTCCGCACCAACTGGGCGAGGGGGCGCATATAGATGTTAAATAACATCAGGGAGAGTATCGCCCCTTGGGGAACCCCGCACACCAAAGGGTGACGGGGCGATAGATCTCCCCTGAGCGCCACCCTCTGTCCCCGACCCTGGAGAAAGGAGACCAGCCACTGTAAGGCTGTCCCCCTAATCCCCACGTCGGCAAGGCGGCTGGCCAACAAATCATAGTCAACCGTGTCAAACGCTGCTGTGAGATCAAGTAACACAAGCAGCGCTGACCCGCCTCGATCCAGATCGGGCTGATACAGAAAAGAAATGTACAGAAAAGAAACTGGTTCTTTCTGGTTATCTATTCTTTACTCCCTTGTTCCAATCTATGTGACAGCCTTGCTTGCATGGAATTGAGGCAGTCCCTTCAAGATAGATTCCAGAATTCCCCCCTTTGGCTATTCCATGGCCACTTTATATCATATCATGGATACATGTTCATTAAATCTATCATCTCAGTCTAAGTAGCCTGTGTTTTTTTCATGTAACTTCATAACCATTAATCAAACCTCCTTTTCTGATAAAGCTGATGTTTTCTTTTGTACACATTTGCACAAATTCAGTCTCCTACTACGCCTTTGAGGATCTGTTTACTGATAATTCCCAGAGGGTCAGTAAGCCGTGCCCATAAGTCGAAAGACCAGTCAGAACCTCTCTGGCATAGAAGCTGATCACATAGAGAGGCAATGTGATATATGTGCCCTCTGATGTTGGGAAAACAATCACTAATTTGTACATAACATGCAGCAAAGCAAAGTAGGGGTGTGTATAACAAAACAAATGAACTGGAAATACATCAGGAAATCTCAGGGGGGGGGATGTTATTAAAGCAGCTTCCGGAACACTGAATCAAATCTGGGAAACTAAATTGTAATATGTGTTTTGTTTCAGTCAGAGCTTTTTTTCTGGGGAAAGAGGTGGTGGAACTATTATCACATGTGTGTGGGTGAAGCGCGCATACACTCCCAGAAATGTGTGATCATGTCACTTCCAGAAATGACATCACTCCCAGAAGTGACGCCGCTTCTCGGAACCCAGCACAATGCATTACGACGAGATAAATGTTATTAAGCTTGGAAAATTACACTATTAGGAGAAAAGGTTTTTTTTCTTTCTGTATCCTCTACAAAAAGTGAAATCTTCTATTCCCTTTCACAAACATTTCATTTTTTTGGAATCATATTTTAAAATATGCAAGAAAGAGAGGGCCTCTAAAAATCCAAAACCCATCTCACAAATCTAAATTCTAACAGATTCCCTCTGCCAGCGTAGGAAAAACAATTCCAAAATTCTTTCTGAAAATTCCAGAGTCTGAAATTCCTAATCTAATTAATATTGAATTTTCAAATTTTCAGGGATGGTTTTGCTTTACTGGAGCAATTCAAAATTAGATACTCAACTTTAGCTGCATTAGGTTTATAGTTTAAAATGCCTTTTTTGTTGTTGCCTGCCAACTGTACCTTACCAATGGCTAACATTGACATTGTTTTGACATTGTGAAATGCTCAAAAATATTCCAGTGTCCCATACAAACAATACTCATAAAAACTTCCTTAACACCCATATGTCCACTGCAATTTCAGTGATGTTAATCAGCTGAGGGTGGGGAGAACCATTTGAGTCACAGCTATTAAGACATAAGAACACCTATATGATGATGAATGTGTTGATGAAAGCCTTCCGTGTCTTGGACACAGCTATCCATTCCTAGCATAAAACTGGAATAAGCATAACTGATATTTTAACTAATACAAATAGCCATAACTGATATATTTAACTAACACAGGACCAATCTGCATTTAAAAGCTGTGGGAACCATAACAATGTCAACTTCAGTCAACAAAGAATGAAAACAACACACACACACACACAGCCCCATCCACTCCCAAGAAAAGATAGCAGAATGAACTCAAAGCAGCACACACACACACAGCCCTCTACAGCCTCCACCCCCATGAAAAGAAAGCAGAATGAACTCAAAGTAGCACACATACACACACAGCTGCACTCACCCACCCCCGAATGAAAATAAAACAGAATGAACTCAAAGCAGCACACACACACACACAGAAACCCCTGAATGAAATGAAAGTAGAATGAACTCAAAGCAGCACACACAAACACAGTCCCATCCCCTGAAAAGAAAGCAGAATGGACTCAAAGCAGCACATATACACACACAGCCCCACCCACCCACTCCCCCAATGAAAATAAAACAGAATCAACTCAAAGCAGCACACACATACACAGAAACCCCTGAATGAAATGAAAGCGGAATGAACTCAAAGCAGCTAAACCTCCTCTGCAGAGCTCATGCCGGGCCTCAGCTCTCTCTCTCTCTCTCTCTCTCTCTCTCTCTCTCTCTCTCTCTCTCTCTCTCTCTCTTCTCTCTCTCACAGAGGAATGGAAAAAAGCAGAATGAACTCAAAGCAGCTAAACCTCCTCTGGAGAGCCGGCCCCAGCAGCTCTGCTTGCACTTTCACTCACGAATGGGGAAAAAAGCAGAATGAACTCAAAGCAGCTTACCCTCCTCTGCAGTGCCTGGGCCGGGCCCCATCTTCTTTCCCTCTGTAACTATCCAGGAAATGTCATTGTCTCCTTGAACAGGAGACTTCAATCATAGGCTGCAATTCGAAAGACACATCCCTGGGAGTAAGCACAATTTAATAACGTGGGACTTTGGGTCAAACCACATAAGAAAAAATACACTTGAATTACTCTTGAATTGCACTCAAATACACTCGAATGACAAAATACACCCGAATTACCCATGTAATTCGAGTGTATTTTGTCTTGTGTGGTGAGACCCATTATCTGAATAGACCCGTTAAGGTGGGTTGCATCTTGGTTTTGTTTGCAGTAGTACCTGGGAACTAGTCTGTCGCCTCATCCCAATCAAGACACTTGGATAATTTGTCCCTATGAATTAAAGCACTGCTAGGATGAGGTGCACGTGATCATCAGTCAAACTTGATAAAAGCCTTGAAGACTTCAATCATAGGCTGCAATTCTAAAGACACTTCCCTAGGAGTAAGCACTATTGAACAACATGCAACTTACATCTGAGTAGACCTGTTTAGGCTTGCTTCCATAGTCTTTCAAAGCTCTCTCTTTTTCTGAGTTAAATGACAAATGTGTACCTACTCTGCCCTTTCAAGAACAACCCTACCTGCACCCACAGCAAAATAAAAATTTATGTTTGGCTGAGGGGGGAGGAATTCAGACAATCATTCTGCCAGCCTACCTGCACTTAAGCGATGGAGAAGATTGCTGGTGAGAATGCCCCATTTTGCAATAGAATGCTGCGCATCAAAAGGAAGGAGTTGGATTCACCCCTCATCACAACAACAAAACTACAAAGCACAAGGAAATATAGCTGCAACCTTTCCTTTCCTTTTATTCCCTTATTATCTCATTGATTAATAAATCCTGAGCAGCAGTTCATTGTTTTTTGAACTCAAAAGGTAGAAGGACTGAAACAAATGTTGCTACTACCAAAGTAATCCTAGGATTTTTATAGCTAAGCAGATAAAATAGTGTTTCTGAGATGTGGGGGGATGATAGATCAGTAATAAGTGGCTTAATATAATTGTCTCAGGTAATCTCATACAAATGGAATTCAAGCAAGACTGTCAGTCCTAGGGTGGCAGTCCCTGCCAGGTAGATCCCCAAGCCCCTCACATCAAGCACTCAGGTGCATTGCTTAAAGAATCTTTATTCAGAGATCCATTCAGTTCTGGTATGCACTCATATGCAGAAGTTGGCAGAAGTGATTATTCAAAACAATAGGACTACTTACTGATATAGTGAACATTCTCCCGCCCTTTGGGCATTTTGCATTTAGTGGCGAAAACCTAAAGGGTTACATGGGAGCAGAATAGTTTAGTCTAGATAATAGTACAAAGTGGAATCATTCTCTCATGTGAAACATACATGTCAGCTCACAGCTGCAAGGCCACTCAGAAGTGAAAGTGCATAGTCTTTAGAGATAAAGGAATTATATTATATTTGCTCCTTTGGAGATTAGTATTAGCAGTCTGGACTTCCGGTTCGGGATCCATGGGACTTCCGGTTCGGGATCCATGGAGGTCTAAAGCAGCTTTAAGAGCTGAGCTGTCCGTGCCGCTGTTTGTGGAGGCTGGAGGGGCACAGATTGCCCGCGGCCCCCTGTTCTCAGGCGGAGAACAGGCAAGTATGCACTATATCTGAGGGAGTGTTGATCTCGGGTGGTGGGGGGCTCTAAGCAACGAGCTCCCTCCCGCCCTTGAGGTCCCACCCGAAGACAGGTTTGCTAAGATCTCTGCAGCGGCTCAGGAGTCAATTGTATTGGCATAAGACCTGCATGCCCGAGCTTCATTAAGCAGCAAGGGAAACGGATTCGTTTGATTAAAAGAAGCAGCGATTACAACCCAAGAAAAGACGTTTAAGAAGGTAAAGATTGCTATCTCTCAAACCGGGACAGATTTAAGCAAGTAATAAAGTTTAAAACTGGACTTAAAAACTGCAACAGATTGATTAAGTGAAGGGGAAGATTCCGGCAAGGGAAAATCTAAAAAGTGACATTTTAAACAGTAGTTAAGGTGGAAAGTTGGATATTGTTTACATACCTGAGGTGGGAAGAGATACTGGACTGTGGGGAAGCTTGAATATCGCGAGAACTGCTGCAAACATTAAAGAAACAGGAAGTACGTCAGGACCATAAAGAGACTGGCAAGAGGTGCTCTGTGTTAATACAGGAAGTGGAAGTTCGCCATTTCGGAGAAGGGCAAAGTTTTGGCTTCAAGGAAACAGGAAGTAGGACATCTTGGAAGAAGGTAAAAAAACACCCGACATTTTCGACTGAGCAAAACAACTTTTAACAAAAACTGAGTAAATTGGGACTTTTTAAAGCAATTGGAAGTAATAAATCAGCACCACGGATTTAAGGAAAAGGGCAGACTCGTGGGAGCATGGTAAATCTAGCCCCATGATGTCAAAGAAGGAGTGGCAAGCTGCGATGGAGAATCTGGATAAAAAAAGGCGAAAGATTTATGCGATCTGAAGAGAAACCATTGTTGAATAATGATTATAAAATATTTGCAAAGGTGTTGGCGGAAAGAATTAAAGGATGGATGTTGGAATTCATTGCAGACGAACAAGTGGGATTTTTACTTAATAGACAAATCAAAGACAATCTGAGAACAGTAATAAATGCTATTGAATACTATGATAAGCATTGTGATAAGGAGGTTGGTTTCTTTTTCGTAGACGCAGAAAAAACATTTGACAATTTGAACTGGGACTTTATGTTCGCCACCATGGAAAAGCTGCAAATGGGAGAAAAGTTCATACAAGCAGTTAAAGGAATTTATAAAGACCAAAGTGCAGCGATTGTAGTGAATGATGATTTGACAAAAAAACTGAAAATAAGTAAAGGCACAAGGCAGGACTGCCCATTGTCTCCATTGCTGTTCATATTGATTTTGGAGATATTGATGATTCAGGTACGAGAGGACGACACAATCCGAGGTATAAAGATAAGAGAGTTTACCTACAAGGTCAGAGCATTTGCAGATGACATAATGTTGATTGTAGAGGATCCAATTGACAATATGCCAAAGGTAATAAAGAAGATAAAGGAATTTGGAGATCTGGCTGGTTTTTTTGTAAATAAAAAGAAGTCGAAGATACTATGCAAAAATATGACCAAACAGAAACAACAAGAACTGATGGAATTAACGGACTGCGAGGTAACAAACAAAGTAAAATATTTGGGAATTGAACTAACTGCAAAAAATATAGACTTATTTAAGAACAACTATGAGAAGTTGTGGATACAAATAGAGAGAGATTTGATAAAGTGGAACAAGTTGAATTTATCATGGCTGGGCAGAATTGCGACAATAAAAATGAATGTTCTACCTCGTGTGATGTTTCTGTTACAAACGATTCCGATTATTCGAGACTCTAAACAATTTGAAAAATGGCAAAGAAAAATTTTGAATTTTGTGTGGACAGGCAAGAAACCACGTGTTAAAATGAAAGTGTTACAGGATGTGAAAGAAAGAGGTGGCTTGCAACTGCCCAACTTAAGACTGTATTATGAAGCAATTTGTTTGACATGGATAAAGGATTGGATAACGTTGAAAAATCGCAAGCTTCTGGCATTGGAAGGATATAAGAAAATATTTGGATGGCATGCATACCTATGGTACGATAAAATAAAAGCGGACTCTCTATTTCTGCATCATTATATTAGAAGAAGCCTCTTCACAATCTGGAAGAAATATAAGATGTATCTGGAAGATCAAATCCCCTCTTGGGTGGTCCCGTATGAAGTAATAGACCCGAGAACTGTCGAGAACGAACAGCAATGTTTAACTTACAAGGAGATAATACAAATACAATATTCAACATTAAGAATAAAGTCACAAGAAGAATTGTCTCCTTGCTATAGTTGGTTTCAATACAGACAGATAAGGGATCTTTACAAATCGGACTGTTCAAGGGGAGGAATAAGAATGGAAAATACAGAATTGGAAGAAGTAATGCTACAAGAAGGCAAGAAACAAATCTCAAAGATCTATAAGATACTTCTAAAATGGTACACTGAGGATGAAACAGTGAAAGTACAGATGGTGAAGTGAGCAATAAATTTTCATAAAGAAATAGCAATGGAGGCATGGGAGCACTTGTGGAAGAATACAATTAAGATTACAACGTGTACTAATATTAAAGAAAATGTATACAAGATGATATACAGATGGTACCTAACACCGAAGAAAATTGCGCTGGGGAACGCTAAAATGTCAGATAAGTGCTGGAAATGCAAAAGGCACGAAGGATCATTATACCATATGTGGTGGACTTGTGCAGTAGCGAAGCAGTACTGGGGAGATATAATAGAAGTAATTAATGAGGTATTACAAACCCAAATAAATAAGAATCCAGAACTGCTGCTACTAAACTTGGGAATGGAGAATGTTCCAGTGCAAAATAGAACATTGTTATTTTATATGACAGCTGCAGCAAGATTACTGTATGCTCAGGAATGGAAAGTGCAAGAAGTACCTACTGTAGAGGACTGGATTTACAAATTGCTGTACATGGCAGAGATGGATAAAATGACAAGAAAACTTAAAGACCTGGATCCGGGACAGTATTTGGCGTACTGGGCGAAACTGAAACAATTTTTGGAAAAAAAATGGGATGTGAAAGGAGAACTGTGGCAGTTTGAGAACTTTTGAAATAAGACATTTTAAACAGAAGAGAGAAGTGACTTTACCATTAAGAATTTATATCTATTTTAATCTAAGCTTGGATTATAATATAGCAGAAGAGGGGTGAAATTTAGAACTGATTTTTTAAAGAATAAGATAGGGAGGTTACGATAAGTAATACCTTTCTCAGAGTATATGAATAAGGGAATAGTTAAATAAATATACTGATGGGGCATACTATATATACTATTATGTTGGTAGATCAGATTGTATATTATATAATGAATGTGCAGTATGGTGCTGTGTGCGGTGCCACATTGGTGGCAGGGCGCACAGTAGGGGTGTTAATACATATTATAATGACAATAGTATATTTGATAGAATATATGTTTAAAAGAAATAGAATATGTTTAAACTAAGACTTTTGTTATATATTATATTATATTATACTGGTCTGCTATATTGAGGGGTATAAGATTTATACTATATTGATAGTATAATTGATAGATGTATATTATACTGATAGAATATTTGATAGTATAATTGATAGAAGCATGCTATATTGATAGGATATTTGATATATATGATAGAATACCTGAAAAAAAATTAGAATGTGCTTAGACTAAGGGAATTATCAAGTAATAAGAGGGGGTAAGGGTTGGAAAGCTGTTGGAAGTCGATAGAGAGGGGGGAGGGAAAGGGTGGGGGATAGGGTTAATTAGATATTGAGGGAATGTATGTATTGAATTTGAAAAGTATACTCACCAATAAAAATTTTCTAAAAAAAAAAAAAGGAAATTAGTATTAGCAGTCTGGACATTCTCAATTGAATCAATATGAAATGCATGAAATACAGTGGCT
The DNA here is from genome assembly GCF_028583425.1 of Eublepharis macularius. Lineage (NCBI taxonomy): Eukaryota > Metazoa > Chordata > Lepidosauria > Squamata > Eublepharidae > Eublepharis > Eublepharis macularius. The sequence goes on along the minus strand of NC_072791.1, from coordinate 151,955,111 downwards.
AACATTGGCATTATATCAGCATATGAGTAAGATGCAAAACACAACAACAACAACAACAATGGTATGGCATATAACATACTCAGCATCAGATGCAGAACATAATAATGGCATGGATGCTTGCATATATGACAAGGACATGTAAAAATGTATCAGTCCTATTAAGACCACAAGGGCAGATTCTATCAGAATATGGTCTATTTAAAAATCTTCCTTCTAAAACTATAGAAGGTTTAATATTCAATTTCACAAATGAAAAAAGCTCTACAATAGCATGGAATAGTCAAATATCATATACAGGGAGGTAAAGATTTCAGAGGAGTAATGCCAAAGGACAAGGGGGAACAGATATGATGAGCTCTATATGTCAAACTTCCGTGGCCAATTTCTAGAATATACTTTTTAATCAACGAGAGAGCTTTTGATTTACCCATCTCAGAGATAAAATTAATCATCATACCAACTAGTGGCAGTTTTTCATCCAAAGTTTTCATCCAAGCCGATTTGAAAGTGTTCCCTTTCAAGGTGGCCAATAGGCCATCTTCAGCAAAAACCAATTTTATTCTCAATGAGGGCTGAGAGCCACGCTCTTGCTTCCAAAGATGTTTGGCCAAATTCTGCCTGCAATGTAACATTTGAGACACAGCAGGGTACATTCAACAGTTTTCTTAGAAATTGAGCAAAGAGCTGATCAATATTTTCAGATGTGGCTTTAATCCAAATAGCTGAACCGTAAAGAATTAGGGGAATTGCTTTCAAATTAAAAGCTTGCACAGCTCCTGGAATGTACTTCTCACCCTTATTATAGAAGAACCTGTTTATAGCATTTGCACAGGGGTTTGCTTTGTAAAATGTCTTTCTAAGTTGGGGATTCCAATATAAGTCTGCTGAAAACAGAATCACCAAATAAAAGAAGGTCCTAACTTCCTCAATATTAACTCCAATGATTGACCATTGTAACAGGGGCCATCTCCTACTTTTGATGAAGACTAGGATCTTAGATTTCTGGTAGTTAATCACCAGACATTCACACAGACAATAGTTGGAAAAGATTTGAAAGACCCTTTGCAGCCCAACCTTAGTGCAAGTCAAAATGGTGGCATCATCTGCAGAAAGCAAGAGAAGTACGCTAGTCTCAGCTAATGTAGGTGTACGGCATCGGTCGTCAAAATTAGATGCTAAATCATTTAAATATAGATTGAACAGAAAGAGACCTAGAAAACAGCCCTGTTTTAAGAATAATGAGTTTGCTGAATGCCCTTCATACCCACAGTGCATTTGGCCACAATATAATCAATGTATAAGCCCTAGAAATCTTTTTCAATGGTGTTTTGGGCAAGTTTATTCCACATTTCATGGTGATTTATAGAGTCAAATGCCCCTTTAAGATCAATAAAGGCCACATATGATTGTCCTCTTTAAAGGATGAATATTTATCAGCCAGATGGTAGACGACTATGCAGTGGTATAAGTCGAGGAGCCCCATTTGAAACCAATCTGCTCACAACAACACAGCAGAGCTTCTGATTCCATCCAATCCAAAAGTTTCCTAATAAGTAATCGGAGTACAGCTTTCCCAATGAAGAAAGAAGACTGAATGGCTGATTGCATCATGGATCCAATCTGGACCCCTTTTAAAATATTGGGACTAGAGATGGGCACGATTGGCATTACGATAGAAAAATACCCACGATAATGGCGTTCGCCGCGATCAGGACCCGGCGGATTGGTGCCGTCCAGGGCGACTGATCCAGTGTTCGGGGTGGGGGCTTGATCGGGGCTTGATCGGGGCCATCGGGATCTGATCGGGGATCCAGACAATCAGGTGCCAGTAATCTATTCCCAGGGCAATGGAGCCAGGGGAATACCTGAGCTGTGTTTGCCCTCCTTCTGTTGCCCTGGAAACCCGAATGGAAGCCCAGCTTTCCTTGATTAGCAGGGTTTCCTTCCAACCATGGAGCAGCAACGCACTCACCAATTGGGAGAAGAGACCCAGAGGAGGGAGGGGGAAAAGGGTGTTCTGTAGCCATGGGCACTCCAAACGTTTTTTGCTTTTTTAAAAAACGGAGCTTTGTAGGAGGAATGGCTGTTTGTCTGTCTGTCACTCTCTGTTTTTAACCGGTTTTTAAAACACTGTATTTTGTGGGAAAACCTCATTCATGGCTCTGTGTGTGTGTTTAAAATATGCTTTTGGAAGACTGGCTGCTTGCTTTTAAAATCACGTGGGGAGGAATGGAGGATTCTGTCCCTGCTTTTTTTAAAAAGCTGGCTGAAACATGTTCTTTTTAAATTATTTTTATTGGATGGGTTAATATACAATCAAATTAAAGATAAATACAATCCCTTTCATTTCTCATAAGTATATATTCCCCACCACCTCCCCTCACCCTTTCCAATATTGACTTCCAACAGCACTCCAACCCCCTGTTATTGTTATCCCTCTATCTCTATACTATATTTATTCTTGTATTGTTATTGGTAAAGATTTCAACTATATCTTATCTTACTTAATATCCTTAATACCCTTCCAAAGACCATAATTGTCCTTTAACATCCCATTTCTTTTCCATATATTTTTCAATTTTTTCCAATCTTCCAAAAATGTCTTTAGATCTTTTTTTTTGAAAAATTTTTTATTAGGTGAGAATATTAATACATACAACTTTCAAATAACATCTCAGTATCATTTTCCCCCACCCTTTCCCTCCCCCCTTTTTCAGGACTTCCAACAGCTTTCCAACCCTATATCTTAATCTATTCCTAATCTATCCCCTTTTTCTATAACTCATTATATCGTGTTTACATTCTGCTTTGTTAAGCTAAGCTCTGTTAGCTTCAGATCTATTATTATTAACTTAAAATCTGTTATCTATTACTATCTGTTAACTTCAGATATATTTAAATTTAAGCTAACAATTAAATAAAGTATCTACTTTATTAATTTTACCAATATCTATTAACTCCAAATCCACTTAAATTTAAGCTAACAATTAGCTAATACTTCACTCCATATGGTAAAGATTCCATCTCTTCCAATAAAAAGAAACCCATTCTAATAATTTTCGAATTGCCATAGTTCCCCTTTCACGTCCCACTTCTTTTCTAAATATGTTTTCAGTCTTCCCCAATCAGTAAAGAATTCTGCCAGATTCTGATCTCTCAGCTTTCTTGTCATTTTATCCATTTCTGCCATGTACAGCAATTTATATATCCAGTCTTCAATAGTTAGTATTTCTTGCACCTTCCATTTCTGCGCATATAAGAGTCTTGCTGCCGTCGTCATGTAGAATAGTAATGTTCTGTATTGCATAGGAACATCTTCCATACTTAAATTCAGTAGCAATAGCTCTGGGTTCTTCTTTATTTGGGTCTGCAAAATCTCATTTATTACTTCTAAAATATCTCCCCAGTACTGTCTAGCTACATCACATGTCCACCACATATGATACAATGATCCTTCATGCTTTTTACATTTCCAGCATTTATCTGACATATTTGCATTTCCAAGCGCAATTTTCTTAGGCGTTAAATACCATCTATAAATCATCTTATAGACATTCTCTTTAATACTGGTACAAGTTGAAATCTTCAATGTAGTTTTCCATAAATATTCCCATGACTCCATTGTTATTTCTTTGTGACAGTTAATTGCCCACTTCACCATCTGTACTTTGACTGTCTCATCCTCTGTATACCACTTCAAAAGTTTTTTATAAATTTTAGATATCTTCTTTTTACTTTCTTGTAGTATAGTCTCTTCCGACTCCGAGTTTTTCCATTTGATTCCTCCCTTTGAACAATCTGAGTTGTAAAGGTCTCTAATCTGTCTATATTGGAACCATCCATAACAAGAGGATAACTCTTCCTCCGTTTTGATTCTTATCGTTTTTTGTTCCATAATCAATATCTCTTTATATGGTAAACATTGTTCTTCATTATAGATAGCTCTCGGATCGATCACTTCAAACGGTACCACCCAAGAGGGGATACCTTCACCCAGATATTTTTTGTATTTTTTCCAGACTGTGAAGAGGCTCCTTCTAATATAATGGTGCAAAAACATAGAGTCAGCTTTTATTTTATCCTGCCACAAATAGGCATGCCATCCAAACAACTTCTTATAACCTTCCAATGTTAAGTGTTTGCGGTCTTTCAGTGACATCCACTCTTTTAGCCAAACCAAACATATTGCTTCATGATATAATCTAATATTCAGCAACTGCAGTCCACCTCTTTCTTTAGCGTCACACAGAACTTTCATTTTTACTCGAGGTTTCTTGCCTGCCACACAAAGTCAGAGATCTCCCTTTGCCATTTTTCAAATTGTTTGGTATCTCTAATAATTGGAAGTGTTTGTAATAGGAACATAATCCGTGGTAACACATTCATCTTAACTGCCGCTATTCTTCCCAGCCATGACAGATTCAATTTATTCCATTTAATCAAGTCTCTATCAATCTGTTGCCATAGCTTTTCATAGTTGTTCTTAAATAAATCAATATTTTTCACAGTTATCTCAGTTCCAAGATACTTAACTTTATGTGTTACTTCACAATCAATAAGTTCCATTAACTATTGTTGCTTTTGTTTAGTCATATTCTTACATAGTATCTTTGATTTCTTCTTATTAACATAAAATCCAGCCAGATCTCCGAACTCTTTTATCTTATCAAGCAACTTCGGCATGTTTTGTATTGTATCTTCCACTATAACCATCACATCATCCGCAAAAGCTCTAACCTTGTAGGTAAATTCTTTAATCTTTATGCCTCTTATAGTATCATCTTCTCGTATTTGAATCAATAGCAGTTCCAAAATCAAAATGAACATCAATGGAGATAATGGGCACCCCTGTCTTGTACCCTTTCTTATTTCCAATTTTTTTGTTAAATCATCATTTACTACAATTGCCGCACATTGGTCTCTGTATATTGCTTTTACTGCTTGAATAAAATCTTTTCCCATTTGCAGCCTCTCCATTGTGGCAAACATAAAATTCCAGTTCAAATTGTCAAAAGCTTTTTCTGCACCCACAAAGAAGAAACCAACTTCCTTTTCACAATGTTTATCATAGTATTCTATAGCATTTACTACAGTTCTCAAATTGTCTCTAATTTGCCTGTTTGGAAGGAACCCTGCCTGCTCTTCTGCAATAAACTCGACTAACCAGTCCTTTAATCTCTCTGCCAAAATTTTTGCAAAAATTTTGTAATCATTATTTAACAATGAAATAGGACGATAGTTCTTGACGTTACTTAAATCTTGATTTTCTTTTGGTATCAATGATATGTTGGCCTTGTTATGCACAAACTTGTGCCTTAGGTGTCCCTCTCGCCAATCACAATAAGAGACACACACCACGGAGTCCTGTAGAATGAAGCAATATATGATTGTTTAATTTAAACAATGGAGGAGCCTATTTTCACAGGAGTAGGTGGTCTCCTTGTGTCCTGAGCTCATCAAAATTACAATAGAAATACAGGCAATTAATACTTTCAGATAATCATAACAATATTACAGTATTCTAATATTTGATATCTTATTGGCTCATAACATATCTAGGGTCAGTTCTGATTTGAAGATGCAATTCTGGGCTGGCCTTTCTATTTGGGGGAATTCCAGTCTTCATAGTTTTTTTCCTCTGCCCTCATTTTGGAAGGACACTGTCTAACCTTTTACCTACTTTCTTCTGGGCATAATACTTTCAAGGGCGCCAATGAGTCTCAATCTGGTGGATAGGAAGGGATGTTTTCCTATTTGTGTCCTTTTCCCCAGTATCTTATCAGCTTTAAGGAAGATAATACCACAGGTGGCCAAAACCAGCTTGCTGCATCAAATTAGTTTTCTACAAAAGGCTCTCTGGTACTGATTTCTATTGGAATCTATAGAATAATATAACATATAAGTGCAGCCCTAAAAGCAGTATATCAGTTCTTACAGAGTTTCAAGTCTTCTTGTTTCAAGTGTCAAATTCTTACAGGTTACATTGCAAGTACTATTTTGGCTCCTGAGCATAGAAAAAGTGCAAAGCATGTAATACTGAAAAAGCATAGGTTTAGTATATAAAAATAAGTATATAAAAAGCCTCCAAATCTATATCCATCAGCCTCATTCCAAGACTCTGGTATCTTTTGTCCTTTTAAAATTTCATTCATTACCACTTTCAAAAAACGTGCCAGTTCATTTTCCAATAATTTGTAGAACCTAGCCGTAATTCCATCTGGGCCTGGTGCCTTCCCTAACTTAGTTGTCCGAATAGCCTCTTTTATTTCCATCTCTGTTATTTCTGCATTCAGCTACTCCTTCCATTTTCCTGATAATATTCGTAAATTGATCTTGTTCAAATATTGATCAATAGTGTCCAGATTCACTTCTTTTCTTTGATACAGTTTTGCATAATACTTAAAAAAGCTCTACTAATAGCCAATTGATCTGTTAACGTCTTACCATCTTCTTGAATCTTAGTTATTACTTTTTTCTCCCTTTTCTTTTTCAGCTGCCACGCTAAATATTTCCCAGGTTTATTCGCACCTTCAAATGACTTTTGATTCAGTTTTTTCAGTTCCCACTCTAATTCTTTATTATTCATTACTCTCAGCTGTTCTTGCAAAATTTTTATTTCTTGATACAGCTTCTTCTTCCCTGGTCTTTTCTTTAATTGTAACTCCTTGGCTTTTATCTTTTCCATAATTTCTTGCCTTTTTTCTTCTTTTCTCCTCTTGTCTCTTGCATTTAAATCCATTAAAGTTCCTCTAATCACTGCTTTGTAGGTGTCCCAAACGTTGTCAATTGAAACATCTTTATTTAGATTATATTGTATAAAGAATTTGGTCTCTTTTTGTAGTAGCACTATATTATCTTCTAATTGCAGCAAATCTTCATTTATCCTCCATCCTCGTCTTTTGGTGCCTTTCCCAAATTTCCACATTACTGGATTATGATTTGAGCCTACTTTAGGCATTATTTCCACATCTTTAGTCCATACCACCAAATCTTTGGAGGCCCAGATCATATCAATTCTTGATAATATCGAGTGTCTCATAGAATAGAACGTGTATTGTTTTGTTTTAAAATTACTTCTTCTCCATACATCTTCCAAATTTTCCTGATCTTTAATTTCAAAAAAGGATTTTGGCAAAAGTCCTCTTTTTTTGTGAGCACCCTTCATTTTTTTATCATCGTCCAAATTTGTTACTCCATTAAAGTCACCTGCCAGAATTATTTGAGCATATGTTAGTCCATCCAGTTGGTTCTGTAAATCTTTTAAAAAAATTTCTTTAGCACCATTAGGTGCATAAATCCCAATCAAAAGTATTTTCTTTGTATTCCAAATTATTTCCACTGCTATATATCTAGCTTCCGCATCATTTAAAATCATTTTCGGTTGCAGCTCATCTTTAATATATAAAACAACTCCTCTTTTTTTCTGATTTGATGCAGCTGCAAATTCTTTCCCCAGTTTAGCAAATTTTAAGTATTTCACATCTTAGTTTTAGATCACACTGCTTTTAGATTTAGATGAAAAGGACTAAAATAATGTTGCTTTAGAAATCTGAATGCGGTGGGTGAAAAGAATACCTACTTAATATAAGAACCTAAAATATGTGAACAGTGTCCTTAGGGCTACGAGGAAGAGTTTATATTACAACTTTCACTCTTAGAAATGTCAGTATACAAATTCCTATAATAAATTATTGCTACCAAAAACCAAAAATGATAATGAAAAATATGACCACACAACAAACAATAGAACTGACTAGAATGACAGGATTTCAATTAGAAAAAAAAGTAAAATATCTGGGGATGATATACTTGACATCAAAATGCAGTTCACTAATGAAAGATAATTATATGAAGTTACTACAAGAAATAAAAGGAGACCTGGAGAGATGGAAAAGATTACAACTTCCACTGTTGGGAAGGACTGCAACTATTAAAATGAATATACTACCATGTATAATATTCTTGTATCAAACCATCCCGATGTATTAACAAATCGTACTTTGAAGAATTAAATAGAAGTCTAAGCAAGTTTATCTGGCAAGGGAAAAAACCAAGAATTAAACTGAAAACACTTCAAGGCCTGAAAGAGAATGCGGACTTTGCATTACCAGATTGGGAAACTTACTATCAAGTGTGCTGTCTAGTTTGGATGAGAGATTGGATCTTATTGGAAAATTCAAGACTGTTAGCCCTTGAAGGCCATGATCTACAGTTAGGATGGCATGCATTTATGTGGTATGGGAAAACAGCTGGACATAAATATTTTAAAAACGATTTGATAAGGAAATCCCTTATAACAATATGGGAAAGAATTGCACCACAAATATATGTGAAGACCCCTCAATGGGTCTCCCCACTAGAGGCATTCACACAACCAAATGTATGCTCCGCAAATAAGATTATTAGATATAAAGAACTGTTAGATGATAAAGGAACACTAAAAACAAAAGAATTGCAAAATCAAGATATTAATTTGGACTGGTGGTCAAAATTGAATCTAGATATAATAAAGATAAAAATGTGGGGTTTCTATTTAGAACAAAAGGAATTTGAAAAATTATGATTCAGAGGAAAAGTTGATCAAGAAAATGTATGTCTTCCTAATGCAAATGATAAAAAATGAAGGGGTGGAGAAATGTAAAACATTATGGGTACGGAACTTAGGTAATAATATTGACTCGGCTCAGTGGAATGAGATATGGAAAGTAAATATTAAAATAACTAAGTCTGCTACATTCAAAGAGAACTTATATAAGATGTTTCATAGGTGGTATCTAACACCAGATAGACTGGCTAAAATGTTTAAAAATATGTCAAATAAGTGCTGGAAATGTAAAAAATGTATAGGGACATTCTTTCATATGTGGTGGTCCTGTAAAGAGGTGCATAGATATTGGATAACAGTACACAAACTAATACAAACGATTTTGCAGATACCAATTCCGCTCAAACCAGAAACGTTTTTATTAAACTGTATGCCGGATATGAGCAAAGAGCAAAAACATTTGATAATTCATGTAGTAACGGCTGCTAGAATTTACTAGCATCTTACTGGAAACAACAAAGAATTCCACAGCAAGAAGAGCTAATAGAGAAAGTAATGGAAACTGCAGAAATGGACAAATTAACTTTACTAATGAAAGGACAAATGGAAGAAGACTTTTCCGCACCATGGGGTCCCTCCTACAAATGGATGACAAACAAATACAATGACTAAATGTAATGTAATATTAAGGGTAATATATGATACAATGTAACTCACAGGTAAAGTTGTAGTAGGATGAAATACAGGAGGTGAAGAACTAGATTATAGATACAGGCAAGCATAATGATAACTGTCTCATGTGGTCAAGTTTTTGGCTTAAGACCTCCGTACCCAACCTTCAGCATCAAATTGGGAAGATTTTAATTACTGAAACAGCGATTACAACCCGTAAAGAAGGTCTAATAAGGTAAAGATTGCTATCTCTCTTTCTGAGAAGAAAATTGGTAAAAGAACTGAATTAAAGTAGAAGATAAAAATTGCAAAAGATATAAAACTTTACTGTGAATGTTCTGGCAAAGTAATTGAGAGAAAAGAACTTTGTAGAGAAGAGCTAATGTGGAAAATAGATTATTGTTTACGTACCTGCGGCTTGAAAGAGATAGCGAAGTGTGAGAAAGCTGAAAAATTGCGAGAAATGCTGAGCCGAGAAGAGGAAACGGAAGTGCGTCAGTGCGAAAGAGAGACTGGCTGGAAGCGGCCTTTGAAGAACTGGAAGAGGAAGAACGCCATTTTGGAGAAGGGAAAAGGCTTGACCTCAAATTGGGCAGAAGTAGGACATTTTGGATAAGGGAAAGAGCATAAACTTCAAGTAAAAACCATAGAGAAAAGACGCCCGACATTTTGGACACTAAGATCGCTAATTTTTAAAAGATTTTGTTAAAACTTGACATTTATACTGAGAAAAGTAAATCAGCCACGCCATGGAGCTAAGGAAAAGAGCAGACTCGTGGGAGCGAGGCAAAGCAAGCCCCACGATGTTGAAGAAAGAATGGCAAACGGCACTGGACAGTCTTGATAAAAAAGTTGCAGAGGGGAATAGGGAGATCAAAGATATGATGCAAGAGATTGTGAAGGACATTAAGGAGCTCAAAGAGACTTTTAAATCAGAGATGGTGGAGCTGGTCAAAAATATTGATGAGGTCAAGAAAGAATTACAATCGACACAGCAGAAAGTTAAAACAGTGGAAGATGAAACTGACAAATTGGCTGTATCACACAAGATAGAAACCAAGGGTTTGAAAGGAAGAATGGCCGTGGTGGAATGTAAACATATGGAAAAACAACTTAGATTTCGCGAAGTCCCGGAAGTGGAAGGGAAATCAACCCAAGAGCAGATTTCAGAAATACTAGCAGAACTTTTGAACAAAGAAGTGGACGAGGTGGCAGCCTTTCTAGACGTGACATACAGAATCAACTCAAAATATGCAGCACAAGAAAATTTACCAAGAGATATAATAGTCCAATTTACAACAAAGAGAATAACAAAGAGAATAAGAGAAGAGATTGTGAGTAAGCAATTTCAAAACCCTCTGGAAATTGATGGAAAAAGAGGGAGAATAATGAAGGAACTGCCTAGGGGGGGTTTGTTGGAGAGGAAGAAATACAGAGAACTAGTACAAATGTTGAAAGAATTGAACATTAGATATAGATGGGAAATACCAGAAGGATTGAGCTTTGAATTTCGTGAGATTAAAAGAACACTCAGATCTGGACATGAGATGGAAATGTTCATAAAGGATTATGAAAAAGACTTACCCAAAAGATCTAAAATTTGACTATGGAGTGTAAAATCATATCTTGGAATGTAAATGGACTAAACTCACCTTCTAAACGTAAAACCACTTTCCACTGGCTATCTAAACAACATTGTAATATAATTTGTCTGCAGGACAATGCACTCTTTTGGCACAGCGTGTCATCACGCATGCCCCAGAAGTGCTCCCGTACTTCACATGGGGCTGATTTGGCCCATTTGGAGGTCCAGCACAAAGCCCGGGAGCACTCCTGGGTCCTGTGTTATGATGTCATTCCCGGAAGTCTGACAGGTAAGTACCAGTTCTCCCTCCCACCAGCAGGGTAAGGGGGTCTGGCTACCTTATATTGGAGGCACCTAATGAATGTTGACTATAGCATCGCTGGTGATTTCACTACATAGTTCCTTCCCCCACCTACCCGTGCAGGGGTGAGCGTCCCTGTTTACATAATCTCTCCTCACTACTTTTATCTTTAATTTTTTAAGGGGTTTGCACTCTGTCCAGCTCTAAAGCTCAAGTTTCTAGAAATATAATTCGAAAAATGCTATGCTGTGTTAGCCAATGAAAATGTATGCTTCCAGGAAAAGATCCTTCCATCTAAAAATGCTCTCTTAGAAATGTTTAAAACCCCTTTTCTAAAATAAGCTTATCATATATGTTTCTAACGCTGAAACTAAATAGCTATTATGGTAGGTATGATTGCTTTTTAGGTTCAGAATTTTGTTGACTGTGGTAGCCTTTTCCATTTTTAAAAATTCATTATGGGTATTAAATTAGCTTAGCACATTTGGAACGATAGGATTATTGCATGAACTGCCATTTTGAATGTGTTACTCAATCATAATTTACACACACACACGTACAGAGAAATCACGTAGCCTTATTATTACTTGTTGCATTTCATGAAATCTTGGTTCTACTGGGTACAAACCCCACAAGAGAAATAGCTATCTTGGGTCCAAAAGAGATGGTTCCTGCTGCTACCACCATGTTTTCCTATATTCCTCTTACAGTCAGATGTGACTTCAGGGGCCTTTAGCACGCTGGGGGGCAATTCAGCTCAGGAGTGTACTGTGGGGGAGGAGGAGCTTCAGCATTTCTTCTTGTACTGTTTTCCTTGAGCTGAAATGGCTGCGGAGAAGCCGTATTTGCCCTGCTATGAGGTTGCAGGTGCTGCACGTAGTGCGCTTGTCTTGACTCAGGCCACAGGTAAAATCTAGTTTGGGCCTTAGTTTATTGCAGCATAGCCAACATAGATTCTTGTGGTATCTTACAGTTCAACAAATGCATATCTGGGCTTGGATCCAACCAAGCATATCTATGGATGGAAGAGATTTTCTTGCCTCCCATCATGTTGGAAGACCTCAGCTTTAAGTGAGCTCTTCAGAACACAAATCACATACCTTGAAAGAAAGGTCCACCCAGTTTCTCTTATTACAGTATCAGAATATAATAAACTGAAAGGACTGGGAGATTATGAAATGGTTTCCAGATCTTTTTTTCCCTTTCCTTAGGTTGTGAACCGAGTATTGGACTCTACTAGCACTGGTAACTTTTGTGGCAATGATTGCAAGATCCATGGATCATTAGTCTCCCTACCATATGGTGGACTTGGTATGACTAGCCCTCTATCTATTCCCTATTCTGTTTCTATCTCCTAGCTCTGTACTAGAGATGGGCACGAACCGCAAGACGAACTAAAGTTCATCATGAACTGGGCCAGTTCGTGCTTCATGAACCAGTGGTTCGTGGAAGCTCGTTTCCACAAACTTACATGAACTGGTCTGCCAGTTCGTTTGATTCCCTGCAGCAGTAGGGAAAGGGGCATTTAAACCCCTCGATCCAAGCCTGCAGGGATGAAATTCCCCTTTCTGTGCAGCTTTGCAGCAGCACGGAAAGGGGTATTTAAACCCAGGGGTCATTTCGTAGAAAAAGAGCTGCAGGAACTCATGAGCATAATTTATTAGTATAACTCATTAACATTTGCCACACCCCTTGACATCACCGGAAGTGTGTCAGAGGGCAACACCCACCCCCTCAGGTTATAGATGAAAATGAAAGACTAAGACTTGATTCTCAAAAAACAAACAAACCCCTCGGTGTCCCAGCACCAGCCAAGCGGCCTGTGCAAGAGGCCTGGTGGCTTCTGTACCTTGCACCTTCAACAGGCATGTACCCACAAGACTGCATGGAAATGGGAAAGCTAACAATTTGAACAGTCAGCTCTAAAAAGTAAAGCAACCTTACCTTCAAAGTATTTGCATCCTCATGTAATTGCCTAGTTAAGGCATGCTGCTGCACTGGAAGCTACGCTATGCTGTGGTGATCAGTAAGGATCTAGGAAGGAGGAAAGCAAACATCACAAAGAACTAGAAGTGCAGGGTGCAGTCTGTGTGTATGCTCTTGCCCCTGCCACATGAAGTGGCAACTGCCAGTGGGCACAGTTACATTCAAGAACAGTGTGTTTCCATGCTTTTCTTGACAGATTAGAGCAGCTCCTCAGAAAGCCAGCAAAGCACAGATTTTTAAATAAAACATTCCAGTCTACATGGGGGGGCATACAGTAACAATATTCAAGAACAGTTTTTTTCTGTGCTTTTCCAGGCAGAGCATCATAAAGACAGGCAGCAAAGCATAGATTTTTAAACAAAAAATTCCAGTGTGCATTTGGCTGGAGAGGGAGGGGGCATACAGTAACATTCAAGAACAGTCAGACAACAAAGCCAGCAGGATACCCCCCTAGGAGATATTCTCACTGCTTGCTGGCTGCAGGGCTGGTTTTGGAGGCTGCCGCTAGGCCTGCGTCGCCTCGACCAGCCTGAAAGCTGGGAGGATGGGCAGTGCAGGCCGCAGGCCTTCTCTGGAGGTTGCCGCTGGCTGCGCGCCGCCTCGACCAGCCTGCAGGCTGGGAGGACGGGTGGTGTAGGCCATGGCGGCGGCTGGCCACAGGCCTGCTCCAGATGCCACCACTGACTGCACACCGCCTCGACCAGCCTACAGGCTAGGAGGATGGGCAGTGCAGGCCATGGTGGTGATGGCTGGCTGCAGGCCTGCTCCATAGGCCACTGCTGGCTGTGCGCCATCTCGACTGGCCTGCAGGGAGGAAACAAGAATCATGTGGGCGGGGACACCACCCACGTGGTGGCCACTACCCACGTGATTTCTTTTCAGAGCTACCGGAACAGCGTTCCGGAGTGTCCCCCCCCCCCAAACGGAGCCCTGTTTAAACCCTACGAACCCTGAACTACAAACCACAAACTAGTTCGCAAACCAGGGCAAGTTTGTGAAAGTTCGTGTTTTGTGGTTCGTGAACCGGGACGGACGCATGGTTCGGTTTTTTCCTGGTTTGTGCCCTCCTTTACTCTGCACTCATCCTCCATGGTACTCCCCCCGTTCTCATGGGCAGCATGTAAGGCTACAGTAGCTCCTCTTTTTGAAATTGACTCTGGGACAAGGAGGGGCAAAGCTTTTGTCTTGATAGGTTTCTGAACTGCTTCTGGCACTTTTGAACTTCTCTGGCAACATGGGACAATAGGAATTAATTTCAAGTGAATAAGGGAACAATTAAGCCAAGCCTTTCATGTTGAGCAGCAGGTTACTTAATGACTTGGGATGCTTACTTGTGAAAAGCCCTGAACTGGCAGGGAGGTCTGCAGCCTGTTTCTTGAAACATTCAACTTGGAACACTTTCTGAAGCACAAGACAGGAAACAGCAGTCTGCTGGCCTAGATTAAGGTGGAAAATTCACTAATGTTAGAATCTCGACAAGCTGGAAAACTGGGCTAAAACTAACAACATTAATTTCAACAGAGCTAAATGTAAAACTGTATATTTAGGTAAAACAATCACAAGCATAATTATACGATGGGTGAGATTTGTCTCAGCAGCAGTATGTGTGAAAAGGATCTAGGGGTCTTAGTAGAAAATAACATACACTGAACATGAGTCAGCAGTGTGATGCGGTAGCTAAACAGGCAAATGTGTTTTGGGGCTGCATCAACAGCAAGATAGTCTCCAGATCACGTGAAGTGATAGTATCATTTTTCTCTTCTCTGGTTAGAGCTCGTTTGAAATACTGTGTTCCATTTAGGGCACCCAAGTTTAAGGAGGATGTTGACAGGCTGAAAGGTGTCCAAAAGAGGGCAACAAAGATGGTGAGGGGTCTGGAGACCAAGTCCTATGAGGAGCTGGGTATGTTTACTGTGGAGAGGAGATGAGAGAGGTGATATATTTATATTTATATTTATATTTATATTTATATTTATATTTATATTTATATTTATATTTATATTTATATTTATATTTATATTTATATTTATATTTATATTTATATTTATATTTATATCCCGCCCTCCCCACAAGCCATCTTCAATTATTTGATGGGCTGTCACATAGAGGATGGAGTAGAGTTGTTTTCTGTTACCCCAGGAGGTGGGACCAGAACCAGCAGGTTAAAATTAAATCAAAGCGTTTGGGGCTAATCACTGAGAAGTACTTCCAGACAAAGGATTTCCTCAGTTGAACAGGATTCCTCGGGAGGTGGTGGACTGTCCTTCTTTGGAGGCTTTTAAGCAGAAGCTAGGTGGCCATCTGTTAGCAATGCTGATTCTAAGACTCGAGCAGAATAGGAGAGGGAGGGCAGGAAAGTACGAGCCAGTGCTTGGCTCTTGTGCTCCTTTCTTATGTGCCACTTTGGGATCAGGAAAGAATTCTCCTCCAGGTCAGATTGGCCATTGAGCATTGAGCAAGGGGTCATTGGGGAATGGAGGGGTTAGCTATGAATTTCCTGCAGAGTGTGAAGGGGGTTGGAACAGATGGCCCTTGAGGTCCTTCCAAATCTGTTTCTATGATCTTATGAACATTATGAGTAAACCATTACGAGTCTGCAGTTGGGATAGAGTTTCACCCTTGACAGTAGACTAGAATCCTTCCTCCCTAAGCAGATCCACTGATGTGAAAAACCTCTGGAAATGTCATGGCTAGAGATGGGCAATCTCATCCCTGCAAACCCTGATAGGCAGCTCTGACGGCCAAACACAGATGGCCAAACACAAACACAGATGCCGCCGGCATCACCCACCGTTCCTGTATCGCTGGGAACAGTGGGGCGCCCCTCCGCTTTTGCCTCCATGATCCACGATCCACGGATCGGGAATGGGAGATGCTCGGTGTGGATTGTTAATTCGGGATCGTCGCTGGCGCCGATCCACGATCAGCTGGATCATTAATTTTTTTTGGATCGTGCCCATCTCTAGTCATGGCTATCTAAGAAGGGGCTCCACTATTATCCATATAATAGATAGTATTAGGATTCTGAGTCTTTTGAACTGATTGCATATTTGCAGGGATGAAGCAAGAAATTCTGACTTGAGTTAAATCTAAGGTTACCAGATGGTCTCTGGAAAAATACTGGACATAGGGGAAAGGCGGGGCAGTACTCATATGAGGAATTATTTTTGCGCACATGCATGAGCGTTTCTGGCCCCAACGTGATGACATCACTTCCAGAAGTGATGTCATTGCACTGCCCACAGCTGTTGACTCCACGAGATGGGAGCCTTGCTGGGCTGGAAGCACAGAGGAGAGGGGAGAAGATGGAGGAGGAGGCCCTCCCATGCACAATTTCTGATGTTGTGCCTAAAGAAGCTGACCCAAGGATTTAACAGAACCTTTGGCAACCAGAGGACTCTTGGCCAGTGGGCAGCTCCTTGGGTGACTAGGCCAATCCTGCACTCTTGGCCTCTCCTCCTTCGCAAGTAGGATGGCTAGGGCCCCTGGGGTCCTAGGGATGGGGGGTGCATTCTTGGGGAATACTTCCCTCTCCAGAGCCTTTGTTCTTGTGCCAGGAATGACATCATTCCCAGTGTAACAATGAAGGCTCTGGAGTGTGCAGGAGTGCGCTCCAGAGCTCCCAGGCCCATTCTCTGCACCTTTCCCCCCACTGGCAGCAAGGGGCAGAGGCTGGGAGTGGGGGATCCCCCACACTCACCAGAGGACTGGGAACCCTACTCACAAGGCTGTTCTGAGGAGGAAACGGAGGCATGGAGATAGGGAGAGATGCTTTAGGCCTTGCTGGTGAGAAGTGGAGGAAAGCAGTAGCTGACCTGCCTCTGACCCATGGGAGTTTCACGGAGCAAAGAATCTTAAAGTGTAACAAATCTAACTGGGATGGTGGTAAATGAGGTGGCGCAAGTTCTTCAGGTCAAGTCTATATAAATGCTTTAATAAAAAGTAAAATACAACCTTAAAGCTCAGCTAAGGATGGGAAGGGAAACCACTATTACATTATTGTATATAAGGGATACAATGAGCATGTTCCCATTCCCCAAATTACAACTCTCTAAAGGTGACATGAGTAGGGGTTTGCAAAGCAAAGCACCCAGGTTGAAAAAATACACAGAAATAGCTGTTTCAAATCATTACCTTGATTATCTGAAATGTAACACAAAATCAAGATGCCTGCAATGAGGAAAACCCCTCCCTGAAAAAAATCAGTTGATTTTTCTTCAAGTTCCAAAGCGTAACAGCCATGCATCATGAGCATATATTTTCTCTGTATTATTTCTGCTTTTCTTCTATGGTTGTGTCCCTTCTCTGCCCCCTCAGATCATTGCAAAGGAAGAGCCAGATGTCTGGTATCTTTACTTAATTTCACCTGGGCAGTCCAAGAAAATACCAAACTGTCCAGATGTAAAGCAGACAACTGGCAATCCTAATTAAATCTGTCAAATCATAAAGCTGACTCCCTTTTGACTTTGGTATTCATATTTTAGCATGCTTGATAAGATTGAACAATGTCCAATTTCCTTTAAGCAAAAATGCCTGGGTTCTCACAACTGCTAGAAGATACTATTCTAAAGCTCTAGATTACTCTTGGTGAGTGAATCGGGTTTTTCAAGGCCTCTAGAGCATGACACCTGTTCTAACATCAGAGCAATATGCCCAAGTAACTTTCTCTCCATATGGCTGCTATAGCTTTTTGTTAGAGATAAATTAGAGATATACTGTCCTTAATCCCTGACAGGATCTAGTTGACTTTAATTGAAGTATCTTTAGCCACTACTTACAGATACAACATAATGTATGAAAAATCTTGAAAATATATAAACAACAGTAGGGCTGAACAAGCTTGAAAATATAATATAAAATATAAATATAAGTCAGTAATGCTCTATGGGAATACTTGTAGTTCTACCTAGGCGAGGAACAGGCCCGGCACCAGCATTTCTGGCGCCTGAGGCAAGATCCCTGTTCGCTGCCGAGCCACCAGGAGCCGAGCCTGGAGCCGAGCCAAGGTAGGCAGCAGCAGCGACAGGGCAGAGGCAAGCAGGGCAGCCTGCTTCCCCACTCACCTCCCTGCTCGCTGCCATGCCGCCGGGGCACCTGGCTCACCAGGACCCGAGCTGAGGTGAGGAGCAGTGGCGAAGGGGCGGAAAGGCAAGCAGGGATGGCACCTCCCTGCGCTCGCGGCGGCTGCCCCCACTGCCTCAATGGACGCGCCGGCCCTGCTGAGGAAGAATGTGTAGCGGGGATATTCCTGGGTTGTGTGGCCAACTTGAAAGTTCTGCTATGGAATAAGATTTGATCTGCATACTTTCTTTATGACATCTGTTGCAGGACTCAGTGGGTTTGGCAAGTACCATGGCAAGTTCAGTTTCGACCTTTTCACTAACCAACGTGGCTGCCTCATTCGCCGCATGGGCCTTGAAGCAATCAACCGAATACACTATCCACCCTATACTGAATGCAAGCTGAGAATGATGATGGCTGCTACAGAAGTGAGGCGCAGGTGCTTTTGCACCCTGCTGTGAACTCCCTAAACAGCACAGGCCTTATGTTTCCCCTTCAGTCTCCACCTTCTGCAGAAAACTTGTCCCGTCTTGTCTCCTTGTCAGCTGTTTTATGTGTAATCCTGCACTCATTCTAATCCCAGTGTTTAGTATGGTACTGGGTAGGACCTATCTGTGTTGCTCCTGTCTGTCTTTGCAAGTTGCTGGGAAGGGTAAGAAAAGGCAAGGGGCTAGTAATGTGATTGCGCAATACACTTTCCATTCCCACACGGAATTGTCCAATTAGGACTAACCAGTACCATTTAAAGTGGCAGTTTAATTTCCCTTTGAATTATTTTATGAAAAACAGTATTGCAACCTGGTTAGGTATCAATGGGACCAGTTCCTTCTATAGAGGACTATTCTACCTCTATAGTGAAATAGTCACCTACATTAGTGTAACCATATTGATACAGTAAATCAGAAGGAGGAATACTGACAGGTCTCTACAGAATAAGAGAATGTATGGGGGTGAATTATAAAGGCTGGGTCCGTAAGGAAGTTTAATTCCAATTAGACTCAGAAGTAAAATCAATGCAAACAGTCCATCAGTTGTTCATGTATTTTTTATGTAGCTATGCTTCCTTTCATAGACATAACTTTTCTGGTAGGCCCAATTCTTCCACTATCACTTTCCGCATAATAATCATACCCTGAACTCTGCTTTTTCCTCTCATCAAAAAGTGCAGCTTGCACCTAAGCCAACCAAATTCAAAGAGACTTTCTTCCTACTAAGTATAGTTTGGATTGCCTTACTGACATGTTTTGCAGATTTCTATAGATTACATGCAAGTGTTTTGCTTCTATAATAAAGCTCTCATATCAAACTTCCGAATTGTTTCCTCTTGACTGTATTTATTATCATTCTTGCATAGCATTTTCAGCATATACAGCGTTTTACAGAATAATACCCAAGGAACCTAAAAACAAAATGTAGACATTGGCAGATAAAGAGAATAGATGGCTTGGCATTATAATTCATTCCCTGCCACAGTTAAACTGCAGTTTGTAAAATTACTGCAAAGAGGCTATCCAAAGAGCATCATTTTTTAAAAACTTTTATTTATACCGTGGCTTTCTCCTCAATGGGGTCCCAAAGCAACTTACAACTTACATCATTCTCCTCTTGTTCATTTCCCCTTCAAAACAAGCCTTATGTAATAGGTTAGGTTGAGAGTTTGTGACTGGCCTAAGGTCACACAGTGAGCTTCCTTGGCAGAGCTGGGAATCAAATCTGGGATGCCCAGATCCTGGTACATCACTCTAGCCACTACACCATACTCTCTCTCTATAGACAATCCCACTCTGGTTTGAAGCACAGAGTGAAAGCTGCTCCTTGCTTGTCCAGCCATACTCCATGCTTGTTTGTATGTTAACTTTACAACATTGATTGGCTCCGATATTCAACTAAAAACAAAGCTTTTTATAGCTATAATGAATTTAGGTTTAGATGTTAGTTTTCCCCCGTGGCACAGAGTGGTAATCTGCAGTACTGCACTCCAAGCTCTGCTCACTGTCAGGATCAGAATGCTCTTTTGTATACCTATGCTTAACCGACTCCATATTTAATCCTTTCAGTGTTCAGTGCTTTCTTCCCCAGGTGCAGAGGTTCCCAGGCAGCTATCTCACAGACCAGCATTGTTTTGGCTACCGACGTTCCACCAAGAACCGGCCTTGGGGAAGCTTTCGCTTTTGCAGCTTCAAAGGGAATATTTTGAGAACTGTGGGGGGAGGATGGGTCAGCTATGATATTTAATATGTATCTCTTGCTTTTCCTGGCATTGGTAACAATGCATATGTACCAACCTGGATATTGCATTCAGGCCAGTGGACTATAATAATCTTTTTCTTCATTAAATGCTTTTTGGAAACAATGGACTTTTGTCTAATTGCAGAAGGCAGACTGGAGTAAGGATTTTATCTAGCCACAGTTCTGACACTCACGACCTGAGTTCGATCCTGGCGGAAGCTGGGTTCAGGTAACCAGCTCAAGGTTGACTCAGCCTTCCATCCGCCCGAGGTTGGTAAAATGAGTACCCAGTTTCCTGAGGGTAAAGTGTAGATGACTGGGGAAGGCAATGGCAAACCACCCCATAAAAAGTCTGCCCAGAAAATGTCGTGATGTGATTTCCCCCCGTGGGTCAGTAAGGACTCTGTGCTTGCACCTTTACCTTCTGCTGTGTGTGATGACAACCATGTTTGCCCCATACTTAAATATTTATTACAACAATTTTGTCATAATTTAACAGAATTACAATAAAGTGCAAAAACTTCAGGATTAGATTTTATGCTAGGAATAATTAATACATATGAACTTGGATCTGATGAACAACATAACATAAGAGAAGCCATGTTGGATCAGGCCAATGGCCCATCCAGTCCAACACTTTGTGTCACACAGTGGCCAAAACCCAGGTGTCCTCAGGAGGTCTGCCAGTGGGGAAGGGACACAGAAGCCCTCTCACTGATTACTACCACCACTACCCCAAACACCAAGAATACAGAGCATCACTGCCCTAGACAGAGAGTTCCATCTAGACCTTGTGGCTAATGGCCACTGATGGACTTCTGCTCCATATATTTATCCAATCCCCTCTTGAAGCTGTCTATGCTTGAAGCTGCCGCCCCCTCCTGAGGCAGTGAATTCCATGTGTTAATCACCCTTTGGGTGAAGAAGTACTTCCTTTTATCCGTTCTAACCCGACTGCTCAGCAATTTCATTGAGTGCCCACTGTTGACTCTTTATGTTTTTTGCAATGTGTTCCTCTTAGTCCCTTTTTGCCTGCCTGATCACAGACTTGCATTTTCTTTGCCACAGCCTGTGTTCCCTTTTATATATTTCACTCCGACTAGCTTTCCACCTTTTAAAGGAAACCTACTTACCTTTTATAGCTTCCTTTACTTTGTTTGTTAACCATGCAGGCCTTTTTAAATACCTATTTGTGCCTTTCCTAATCTGCAGTATATATTTTATCTGAGCTTCTAGGATTGTAGTTTTAAATAGTCTTCAGGCTTCCCCAAGGGTTTTGACCTTTTGACCTTTCCTTTCAGTTTCTTCTTCACATGCCCCCTCATCTCAGAGAAGTTACCCCTATTAAACTTAAAACTGGTTGTGTTGGTCTTTTGGGGCAACCCCCTACTTATGCAAATGCTGAACTCAATAACATTATGGTCACTGTTCCCAAGTGGTGCAACCACTTTTTCATCTCTCACCAGATCTTGGACATTACTCAGGACCAAGTCCGGGATCGCCTCTCCCATGGTAGGTTCTGCAACCATCTGCTCCATAGCACAGTCATTGAGAGTGTCTAGAAACTCAGCCTCTTTCTCCCAACTTGAACACATGTTGACCCAGTCAATGTGTGGGTAATTGAAATCACCTATTACTACACAGTTATTTCGTCTATCTGCTATCCTTATTTCTTTCATCATGTTATAATCATCCTGTGTCTTTTGATCTGGTGGGTGATAAACTCCTAGAGTTAAGTTTCCTTTTGGGCCCATTATTTTAATCCATAGCATTTCCAGAAGCGAATCTAATTCTCTTCTCTATCTTACTGGACTGTATGCCCTCTCTGACATACAGAGCCACCCCACCTCCAACGCTTCCCTTCCTATCCTTACGATATAATTTATATCCAGGAATTGCCAGATCCCACTGGTTTTCCTTATCCCACCAAGTTTCTGTAATACCCACAATGTCCATGTTTTTCCCCAACACTAAGCATTCCAACTCCCTGATTTTACCTCAAACACTTCTAGCATTTGTATATAAACATCTATAATTTCCCAGGCATGTTCAGCCTGCAACCTTCCTCCTGCTGCCTGGAGACCTTGTCAGGCAGTCCATATTATTTGTCACCACCTCAGTGGACAACTCTAATCCATTGCCCTGTAGAAAAGTAACAGCTAACCCTTCATCTCTTTGAGATGAACCATCCCAAACCAAAGACATTTAGTCTCCTGTTGGCCTTCCCCCAAGATTCAGTTTAAAAACTGCTCTGCCACCTTTTTGATTTTAAGTGCCAGCACCCTGGTTTCCTTCTCGGGACGAAGGGAGACCATCTCTTTTGTACAGCTCCCACTTGTTCCAAAAAGCATCCCAGTGCCTCACAAACTTGAACCCTTCCTCCCCACACCATCGTCTCATCCACGCATTGAGACTCCTAATCTGAGCCTCTCTGGCCCTGCGCGTGGAACAGGTAGCACTTCTGAGAAGGCTACCTTGGATGTCCTGGCCTTGAGTTTCCTGCCTAGCAGCCTAAATTTTTCCTCCAGGACCTCACACTTGCATTTCCCCACATCATTGGTACCAACATGTACCATGACCACTGGCTCCTCCCCAGCACTGTCTACCAACCTATCTAGAACCCACGTGATGTCCACTACCTTTGCACCAGGCAGGCAAGTCACCATATGGTCAGTACGCGGGTTTGCCACCCAGCTGTCTACCCGCCTAAGGATTGAATCACCAACTACCAAGAGCCCCCCTCCCTGCCTGCCCAGGGATGGTTCCTTGGTGCAAAAGGATACCTGTTCACCAACTGAAGAAGAGGTCCCTCCTGAGGGCACATAACTCTTATCCTCAGAATGGTGCCCTGTCTCCTCTCGACCGTCATGCTCTCTGGCAGTGGTGGGGCTGCCATTCTCAGAGTGGGACACATCTAACAAGTCCCCGAGAGTCTTCTTCATGTGTCTGACTGGTTCTGTCTGCTTCTCCAGGTCAGCTACCTCAGCCTCACTCGCTGAGAACCAGGAGCTCCTTGCACTGAGCACACACCCAAGACTTCTACCCAGTGGGCAGATAGTCGTACATGTGACACTCAGTGCAAAACACTGGATAGCCCCCAACCCCCTGCTGCCCTACTACTTTCATAAATTTTTTTAATCTTATTTTTTTAATATAAATATATATATTCCCCTTTTAACACCCTATGTATTTACGTGGTCTCCTTGTGGAAAGTCTACTTACCTTATTGGGAGCACTAGGAGACTAGGCCTTTGCCCCTTGGTTCCGCACTCCTCAGACTTCCTCCTTCCACACAGTAGCAACTCAGCCAATTCTACCCAGCAGTTAAGAAAAGTTAAACAGTTAAGAAAAGGCAAAACAAGTTCTGTACACACTAGTCTCTGCTGTGGAGAGTGCTTTCATCATCCTCTAGTCTAAAATGTCCATTTGTACAAGATCAATAGTTTTCGTTGATGTATTGTCGGAGGCTTTCACGGCCAGAGAACAATGGTTGTTGTGGGTTTTCCGGGCTGTATTGCCGTGGTCTAGGCATTGTAGTTCCTGCCGTTTCGCCAGCAGCTGTGGCTGGCATCTTTAGAGGTGTAGCACCAAAAGGCAGAGATCTCTCTCTGTCTTTTGGTGCTACACCTCTGAAGATGCCAGCCACAGCTGCTGGCGAAACGTCAGGAACTACAATGCCAAGACCACGGCAATACAGCCCAGAAAACCCACAACAACCATCGTTTTCGTTGATCTTTCATTGAGTAAAGAAGAAACACATTGCAGCAGAAACTATCTAGTGTGCCCATAACTTGTTCATAGGATCCAAGTCATGGTCGATAATATAAAACCATGAAGGCTGAAAAATTAGTTTGGCTCCTAATTTTGGGGGCTCTCCTAGAGATAAAGACAATGCATTATCCTTGCTATACAGAGATGTGGCTTGGAATTTAATCTTTGTGTCTAATTTTTGATTACTTAACTCATCATGTATATTTTACACATGACATTTCCTCTCTTATTCAAATATTATTTATTTTAATATCCACGCATATGGACTCCCCCCTCCTTCATTCCCCCACTGTGAGGCAGATTTCCCTGCCAAAATTCAGTTTGCCTGCTTTGGCTGAGCAGTCCCAAGAAGCGTTTTAGTCCTTGTGGTTTGAAAGTCTGTTTGTCCCACCCTGACAGTCATATACACTAGTGGCCAAAATTGTGGAAACCTTTTGGGAAAAGTGCATTTTTGAGGTCTGATGGCTCATAACACCACTTTTTTTGGAGTAATGCCATAAAATTATATATCAATGGAAAGATAATTTAATCAAGAGTGTAATGCAATAACTTTTATGAAGGAAGCTTTCTTTTTGTTTTTGAAATGACGCTGGAATCCCTTCCCTAAAAAAGAAGAGGAAGTGGAGGGGCCCCACTTGCAACAAGATATGTTTAGAGGGTATGTGCTCAGAGATCACGTTAAAACAATTCTCTACAATGTCAAACGGAGGCTGTAGTGTACCTAATTATCTGTACATGCAACATGCTATATGTGGGAAGCACTACACGCCCTGTCCGTACACGAATTTTGGAGCATATGTCCAGAATTAGAAACCATGTCTTGGAACACTTTTCCACTAACCAAGTCAATGAGAAAGAGCAGAGCAACAAGAAACCAGCAGAGCATTCAAAAAGATCTGATGAGGTGTGAAGCCCGCTGGATACATCAATTAGGGACTATGCAACCTAGAGGTTTACATTCTGAAAACAACTTATCTTGCTTTTTATGAATGTAGTATACTGCCTCTTGAACAACACATAGTATCGGCTGCTTGCTTTGTATTTATGCTTTCCGGCAGGAGGGGGTCGCTTGCCGTGATTGCCCTGTGGTGCGTTAAATGTATTGCACGTGAGAATTTTTGTACATGATGGTGGTGATTCTTTATTTCCTTTGTTTTGACTCTTTCTAGCATGAATAATCAAGAACAAACATGATTTTGATTGTTAAACAACTTATTTATTCATAACAGTTTATTCTCTGTGATGGAAGTTTTGTCGGCCCCTGAGGAAGTGGAAGTTCTGTGAAACAAGAGAGGGCTCTGCGGAACTCCTCGTTCTTCCTTGGAATTGAGCTACAAAGGAAATTGGTTTTCCACACTTCTTACAAATTCATTTACTCACCTTCTGAAATAGACATCTTTGTTCTTCCATTGACTGTGGTTGACACTTCTTGGTCAAAGGAAGAGTTTGTTGTACAGGAGCCTCCAGAGTTTACTTACAAGAAAAATTTCATTCGAGACTGTTCAAATCATCTCTGTGGGACTCTCTAAAAGGGACACGGTCTATGACTGATCATCCCCCTCGTTTTGTTGGGGCTTTCAGGTCTTTGCATACATACATGTGTTGTTTAAAAGTGATATAATTTGTGCACTGAGCACTTTAATAGATTGTTTATATATATATATATATATATTGGGAGGAGGGGCAAACTCCCACAGCGTGCCCGCCACCGGCACACACCTCAGGAGTGCGCACTATGCGCATGCTCCCACCCCTCGCACTGGCTGCGGGAGCATTCCTGCGCTCTGATTTGGCCCCAAACCAGCCAAATCTGAGCGCAGGAGCGCTCTGCGGCTGGCATGATGTCACTTACAGAAGTGATGTTGCCACACACTTGGCATGGTGACGTCACTTCCAGAGGTGATGTCATTGTGCCACAGCCGAAGTGCACATGCAGTGATGCGTGCGCGAGAGGGTAAGTTCCAGGCCCCTATCCACCTGCTGAGAGGATAGAGGGACCTGGCAACCCTATCGTAGGGGGGTTACACCAGTGTAAGTGTGGGATATGCCGACATAAACCTTAGTCTGCTCCCTGAGCAATTTACACGCCCTCCCACCCCCGGATGGAGCTGTTAATCTCCATCTAAATATGTTGGATCTCATTTTATATGACATACCTACTGGATTGTGATCTGAAAAAGTCCTTGGTAGAATTTCTACCTTAGAAACTTTTGTAACTAAGTTATTGGTAGGATCTATCTCTCTCTGAAAAATAACAGTGCAATCCTAAACAGAGTTACTCCAGTGTAAGCCCATTGATTTCAATGGTCTTAGACAGGATTAGCTCTGTTTAGGATTGCACTGCAAGTATACTCCTTTAAAAAGGCAGTCTCCAAATATTTATTAGGCCTAAATTGTCCACCAATTGAAAAAAAAGCTTTTGGTAATTTACCTCGTGCATTTCTGATATTTTTCTCCAAAAATCTATTTGGGGAAATTATTCCATTCCAATCTCCCATCAAACACCAGCTTTTAAAAGACAAGTCCATTAGTCTATCCATAAATTGTTTGTAAAATGGGCCTTTCTCTTCATGCGGCACATATAATCCCAACACCAATGTCTTCGTTCCACCTAATATAATTTCTACACCTACAAATCTTCCCTGTTCATTCGTTATCACCAACTCTGGTTTTAGTTGTGAGTTTATATACAATTTATGTGAGTTTATATACAATTCTTTTTAGAATTAGCTGATACAAATTCTTTGTCCAAATGTTTATATACTAGGTATTTTATATCTTTTTTTCTAATATGGGTCTCTTAAAAAAATTGTATCATATTTCAATGTTTTCAAATACTGACATACCTTGTTTCTTTTGGGGGGAGAATTTACCCCATTTATATTCCAAATTATAGCTTTGTAATCCATATCTTCATCTTTTTCATCTTCAGGAAAATCCTTCTTTGCATCCTTATTCTGAACATTCATTTCCAGTTGCTGTTGTTGAGGGTCCCTTGTAAAATCTTCTGGTACCACGGACACCAGGTCACGTTTGTAGCTTTCAAAAAACTCTCTCGCATTCAGCATGGAATTGAGTCTGAATCTCAGTTAAGTAAAGATTACTCCTTCTAGCTTATCCCACCGTGTTATGACCTTTACTTTCTTTGGGGTAGATTTTGCTTTTAATCTTTCCCTTAACACCCTCTGGGTAGTTTGCTGCCACCAGGAATATTATATTCCAATATATTTTATTTAAGTTTTCCCTTTGGTAACGTTCCTAAGCATCAGGTTCCTTCGTAGTTCTATGTGGCCCTGAGGATAGGAATGGGATATAACAATGACAGCTACTCTGGGATATAACAAAACAAAATAAACTTTTATTTAGTCAAGAAGCGTATCGGTTTCATAAACGTAGTTCTCGGTTCTTAAAGTTACTTCCTATAAACTCATTCACACAGATCTCTTCTAAGGCTTCACACACAGTTAGCCTCTTTCTCTAACTCAATATTTCTCTCACAGAAATGCTTAAACTCCTCAGGCAGCACACAGCTAGCCTCTCTTTCTTTGACTCTCATTCACAGAAATATTAAACCTGCTCAGGCAGCACACAGCTGGCCTCTCTTTCCCTGACTGAGTGTCCTTTCACAAACATGCTCAGTTCAGGTTCCACACAGGTTATATTTCTCTCATAAATACTTCAATATACTCAGGCAGCACACAGCTAGCCTGCTTTCTTCTGACTGAAACTTTTCTCTCTGCCCTGTCAGTCTCAAACTGCATCCACTCCGCCCACACTCTCAGTCATCAACCAATCATATCACTCACTCATCCCTCTCTTTCACCCCCACTCTCCACCTATCTCACCAAGCATTTAAAGATACATGCACACAGGGCTTTTTTCAGGGGGAACGTGGGGGAACGAAGTTCCGGAACCTCTTGAAAATGGTCACATGGCTGGTGTCCCCGCCCCCTGATCTCCAGACAGAGGGGAGTTTCGATTGAAGTCAATCAAAACTCCTCTCTGTCTGGAGATCAGGGGGCGGGGACACCAGCCATGT
The DNA here is from genome assembly GCF_028583425.1 of Eublepharis macularius. Lineage (NCBI taxonomy): Eukaryota > Metazoa > Chordata > Lepidosauria > Squamata > Eublepharidae > Eublepharis > Eublepharis macularius. The sequence goes on along the minus strand of NC_072791.1, from coordinate 151,926,922 downwards.
GACCATTTTCTCTGAGGGCAACCTACTGAGTTCCACCACCTCTTTTCCCAGAAAAAAAGCCCTGCACGCACACATTTACTTGAAATCATTACAAATCCCCCCCCCCTTCTCCTTAAGCAGAACACATCTCTTTTCCAGAAGAGTTGTGTGCAGCTTTCTCCGGCTTAAGGAATGTTTTATTGTCTCTGCAGTTCCAGTTAAGTCCACTTCTCACACTTCTGTGGTTTTTGTTTTAAAGTCTTGGGTTTCTTTATCTTGCATTCCTCCTCTGCTGGGGTGTCATCCTACTCTCTGGGATGTTTCACTGCTGGGCAGAGGTCATCTTCCTCTCTGGGATGTTCCACTGCTGGGCTGAAGGCATCTTGGCTTTGGCCTTCTCTACTGGGTTGTTGTTTGCTTCTTCTGGTTGTTTCTCTATCAATATTCTGTTCTTTTCTAAACAATCTATTTCTTTCTTGTGAACAGAGTTTGAGCTCAGTTCTCTACATACTGTCTTCATGTTTGATGCACTGGGTGACTCATTTAGAAGGCTAGCATCCTTCAAGGAGTTTCCTAACTCTTTATACTGTTTTTTGCACATGCTGAGCTTTTCTAGTACTTTACATTTGTCTTCAAACAGTTCAGCAACTTTACTAGCAAGTTGCTTCTCTCCTCCAACATAAAGTCTATTTCTAATTGACTGATAGTTTCTGTACATTAGTAGAAAGACAATTAAAAGGATAACAACGGCAAAATAAATCACCATTTCTAAATGCTGAATCTTTTTGTTGCTGTTTTCTAGGGCTTTCTGCAGCCTTTGGTTTTCTGTATCCAAACCTTGGTAACAGACTTCTAAACGTTCAGCCTTCTTAAAAGATGTTTTTATAAACTTTAGACTTTCCTGAAGCTGTAGGTTCTCACTTTCCAGTTCCTTGTTTTCTAATTGTAACTGAGCCATCTTGATGTTTATACTCTTCAAAGATTCAACCGTTCTGAGTTCTAAATTATCTTCATCAATTTGTGTATTCTGTTTCTCCAAGGACTCTAGCTGAAATCTGGGGTTTGTCTGGCTAGTTAGAGTCTTTTTCAGTGTCCTATTTTCCATATCCAGATAAGAGTTTTCTTGCTGTGACGTATCTATTTTTCCACAAGTTATCTTTAGGTTAGTAACCCTTTTCTGTAACAGCTCATTTTCCCATGCAAAAATGTCTGTTTCTGCATTCATCTCATTCTGCCTGGCCTCCTCTCTTATGTCCTTTAACTCAGGATCCTTCATAATTTCTTTTTTAAACTCTTCAGAGTTTTTATTTATGCCTCCTCCTTTTTCTTGGGACATTTCAGCAGTAATACTATTGACAAGAGTTTGTGTCTCTCTTTTTCCCTCCTGCAATGTATCAATTGTGTCTGTTGCTAAGATACCTAGGGGCTTGTCTTCTGCTCCCCTGACTTCAACTTGTAGCAAATCATTGGAGTCAGTGCATATTTGAATTCTTGCCTTTGCTCCCATTACATTTCTTCCCAATACTACTGGTATTTTCTGTTCTTTAATAACTGCTACAGGAAAATCTTCTTCCTTTCCTCTCCAGTTAATTTTTAGCTGTGCTAGTGGCACTCTTTTAGAATTTCCCCACACACCTTGCAAGGATATTTGCTTATCTGGAATCAGGTTTTTCTTATCAACAAAATCCTCCCCGACCAGTGTTACTGAGGCCCCTGTGTCTAGAATGGCTAGTCTCTCTCCCATTTATTTGTACCACCTCTCTCAGTTCAGTGCCCTGAGCAACCTTATCTGTCTTTACCCCACACAAGTAGACTGTTTCTTCAGTGTTTATGGGTAAGGCAGTGTTCTTACTGGGTGTTTCATTTGTGTTTGTCGAGCTTTTGGAGTTTCTATCATCTTCATCACTCTGATCATCTAAGTCAGTTCTAGTGATCCTCCTTACATGCTCAAGCGTTGTTTGCTTGGGTTGATTCTTTAGACATTTGTAAGCTAAATGCCCTTTCAGACCACATACAAAACATCTATCATTCCAGTATCCATCTTGGTTTCTTTCTATATTTTTATCCTGACTTTTTATAATCTCAGCTCTCTCATATGTTCCTTTCCTTTCTCCTTCTTGTCCTTTACTTGATTTAAACTCTGGTTTATAAGAATAGTCTTTCTTTTCACGGCAATCCCATCCTCCTCTATTAAGTGTTAATCTATCTGCCCACTCTGATGCTTGGTTGATATTCTCTGGAAGTTTATCTTTAACCAGAAGTCTGATCTCTGAAGGACGTTGAAATAAAAACTGATCCAAAAACATTAGATCCCTTATTCCTTCTTTAGAGTTAGCTTTGGCAGAGGAAATCCACTTATCAAAATAGTCTGTCAGTTTGGCACTAAAAGACTTAAATTACTTCTCTTTCTGAGGCACTAGGTTTCTAAACTTCTTTCTGAAGTAATCAGCACTTAGCCTAAATTTGTCATATACTGCCTCTTTGTATTCGGCATAAACAACAGGTTTATCTGAGGGAAACGTGTTGTAGATCTCAGCCAATTCCCCTCTAATTAAGCTGGGTAAATACTTCATATGTTGGGTCTCTGGTATTCCCCAGTTCTGAGCAGATCTTTCAAAAGTGGACAGGAAAATTTGTGGACCTTCTCCTGACACATACACCATAAAATCTTTTGGGGTAACTCGAGGTAAATCAGCTCTGGGTTCAGAGTTTCCCCCCTTTTTGTCCTCATTCTTAAATCTCTCTCTTTCTAATTGTAATCATTCTGCCTCCAAACTGGTTTGTCTTTCCATCTCTTGAACTCTAAGTTCCATTTCAGCTTTCCACTTTTCCCTCTCAAACTTTTTGTTCTGCTTCAACTTTCAGCTTTTCCCATTCAAGCTGTTTTTGTTCTGCTTCAACTTTCAACTTTTCCTTTTCAAGCTGCTTTTGTTCATTCTACTTTCCCATCTCAAACTCTTTTTGTTCTCTCAAAAACTCTAAATATTCTGGACTAGGGTTGTACATTCCCTCAAGGTTTCTCTCCTCTGCAGTTCTACTAGGCTCCACACTGCTTTGTATCAGTATAACTCTCAGTTCTTCTACACTTTTCCCCTCATGAGGTAAATTTAACTCATTGCACTTCTGAATCAGAGCCTTTTTCATCCCCATAAACTCTGCCATTTCTCTCTCTTTTACTTGTATTTCCTTCTACAATTTTACTAAACTTCACCAATTATGTTCTCTCTTATAAATCCTACTACTTCTCTGTGTCTCTTTCCTTTATAACAGTTCTATATTCCTCATAGGATTTAACTGAACACTCTGTCTCTGGCTTTCTGTCCCTTCAGAATGCCTTTCTCTCAGAATATTCCCTCCTCCCAGGCTATTATATCCCACTTAAAATATTTTCTTCTCCTCAGGATGTTTGAGATCCCACCGCTATGCCTCCACTTGTTATGACTAAAGGGGTAGAGTTTGCTTTTAATCTTTCCCTTAACACCCTCTGGGTAGTTTGCTGCCACCAGGAATATTATATTCCAATATATTTTATTTAAGTTTTCCCTTTGGTAACGTTCCTAAGCGTCAGGCTCCTTCGTGGTTCTATGTGGCTCTGAGGATAGGAATGGGATATAACAATGACAGCTACTCTGGGATATAACAAAACAAAATAAACTTTTATTTAGTCAAGAAGCATATCGGTTTCATAAACATAGTTCTCGGTTCTTAAAGTTACTTCCTATAAACTCATTCACACAGATCTCTTCTAAGGCTTCACACACAGGCCGAATCCACACTACATAAATTTTCCTGCATTTTTCCAACCTTTTTTGCACAAATCTGAGTGCTGTTCACACTACCTGTTTTTCATTCCACAGTTCTCTCGCTTCTCTTTTGGTTTGGTTTTCATCGCCAGTTACTGGTCTCTTGTGGGAGTTGCACGGTGGACGTGAATGCCTAGAAGCAGATTTCAAGCACGTTTTCTTGAAACCACCCCCACTTCCATTTCTCTACCCTGTATTGGAAACCCGTTCCTAACGCGCCAATTGGCTTATTCGCCCCGCAAATGCTCCATACTTCATGAACGCTGGGATTTCACATTGAAAACATTATTTGGATGTTGCCAGAATAAAATCTCGTTGCTGGGGAAAGTGGTTTGGAGAATTCATCCTCAGTGGCACATTGCGGACCTCCCCACGTTTTCTGTCCCTTTTTTAAAAAATATGATTAATGTAATATCAAAATTCCGCTAAATGTTCTTGCACAATTCAGAATATCACAGAACACATAGAGCAGAACTACAAGTGACAAAAGGCACAGGTTGGACATTTGTCAGCTTCCCTCAAGTTTTGATGGGAAATGTAGGCAACCTAGTCTTGCAGCTTGGCTCTCTGACTGCTGTCCAATGGACTTTTCAACTGTCACTTGTCCAACATTCCGCCAAGCTGCCTACATTTCCCATCAAAACTTGAGGGAAGCTGACAGGTATCCAACCTGTGCCTTTTGTCACTTGTAGTTCCGCTCATAGGCACTACAGATTCCCTTTTTTCCACGGCCACCGCAACTTCCTAAATATTTCCATAAATACTGAAATTTTAAATGGGATATCTTTTTGCATAGATTGCAATTTGGTGTTCGGATGCAATCTTGAAAGTTAGATCGATGCTTTGGGTTGCCGCTCCACTGTTGTGGCTTCAAAGCTTCCTCTCTAAGCTAAGAAGCTTCGTCCTATCAAAATTTCAATTTTTCTGAACAATTATTTTTCACTCTGTTGCTAAACCGTTATAACGAAAATATGAGGATACACTTAATGTTAACTTGGATGCCTTTCATCACGGCTCCCCAAAAAAGGAAAATCAGTATAAAATTATATATTGCACATTACATACCTAACAAAAGCTATACCTGGGGCAACTTGACCACCGTTAGACGGCTTTCAAGACTGCATGGTTATCGGGCTCCATTCACCACCTTAAAAAAACAACCCTGCTGAACACTCACATCTTCTCTCTGAGCAATAATGTATATTTAGGTCCTTATTATGCCATAAGAACCACCCTCCACATCATATTATATCTCTAATTTCCAGTTAGTGTGTCAATTATAAGGCACTTAGTGCCCTTACCTCTGTGGAAGCATTTGTCCTGACAGCATCATAATTAAGGAGTAAGCTTCCATGAATCATTGCGCTTTTAGTCTGAGAAATAAAGCTTTTAATCTATCATGCTTATACTGAACTTGATATCATCACTCTTTAAGCGCATACTGGTCTACTGGTAATAACACTACTGCAAGCTGACAGAGTCTACAGGTTACAAATTTGAAACTTTTGAAAGGGAGAGGGGATAAGACCATCTGGATGAATGCTGTGTTTGAGCTGAAGAAACATTTTTGCTAAGTGTTTGGTATTTTAAAAAAACATCTGCTCTTGCACTGCAATTTGTCTGGGGTTAGACTTATGATTGGAGCAATACGCACATCAATGTCAACAAAAAAAGACATCCTGCAAGCAAGGCAGAGTCAGCTTTGGGAATGCTTGTCAGAGAAGCCCTAGGACAGAATCCTGAACAGGGGAGAGTGGGCTCTTAACGTTTGTCCTTCTACAAGAAGTTTTATGGTTAGGCACAGAGAATCCCAGCATAGGACATTTGTCCGGGGGGCCCGTCACACTGCAATGAATGGCCTCCTTATTTCCCCCTCTTGAATCTGTGATATTTCCATTAATTTAACTTATTGTGGTCAACTGCGGGATACGTGGGATGCTTCTTTGGGTGCCTAACTGACCACCCACTGTTCATGGTGGAAGGTGGGGTGGACTTCAAAGAATATAAACAATATTAAGGAATTAAAGAACAGCATGGCAGGTGCATTGAGCCATCAAGAGAGAAGACACAAAGCAATGCAATGTTAATCAAGATTTTAACTCTTTATTGAGAATAACAAATCTGTTTCTAGAAGGTTGATGGTTGAAGCACCATGACAAAAGTGTGAGATGCAAATATTTTAACTTGAAAAAAAAATTTAGATTGTGCAAACCAAATGCTAAAACTATATACAGTTCTGTTCACGATTGTGGTGCATGGCCAGAGGTGGATAGACACTCCCACTGACGTTCCCTATGTTCAATTGCAGTCACTCTTCTACCAATGCGACTGAATCTCCCCTCCATGTTGGTCATCCTCTCCTGCAAGCTGTTAACTGTGCAGAAATTTTTTAAAAAGAAATTTTGTGATTTATGTTTTGTTATGAGCCTGAGGATACCTGGGCCGATTCCAGATGACTAACCTTAAGGCGCTTCATGCCGCCCTTTTCCAGATCGCAACGGGGAAAATGCGAAATATCGCGTTTCCTCGCGCGAGTTTTGCGCGTCGTCGCGCAAAACTCGCGCGAGGAAATGCAATATTTCGCATTTTCCCCGTCGCGATCTGGAAGAGGGCGGCATGAAGCGCCTTAAGGTTAGTCATCTGGAATCAGCCCTGGTAGAATGCAACTTACTTGAGGATCCCAGTCTACGCTCCATCCCCTCAATTGACGCGAATAGGTCGTCAAGTGTTCTTTGGAGCGCACTGAAGGGGGGGGTTGCCTGGATGCTGGTGGAAGGTGCATCCTCACCATGGCCTCTGTGTCCTGTAGATTCACCTGGGAAAAAAGGGGGGCAGGGTTCTTTTTCAAAATTAGAGAATCACGGAATGTGTGAGAGATTGGCAGCATCTCCTTAGAATTTTCCTGATTGTTCTCAGAGGTGATGTGAAAATTTCTTTTTTAAAATTATTTTTTAAAAGTTTAATCTCAAAGTACTTCTGGAGGTGGGTAGCCAATTCCTATGCATGGTGTTTAGCTGGGGGCTATGCTCCGCTGATGTTGGTTTCTTTTTCCTGCATCTAACAGAACTGTCTGTCCACCACATACAAGCAATGACTCGATCCACCCTTTTAATATCACTTCTCAGTGTCATGAAAGGAAAGCTAGTCACACCGCATTTTTTTCAGGAAAACACTGCACCCATCATAAAGTAAATAGGCAGCATCACCTCTGCACCTGAATCTACTCCTGTTTTGGTGGGTGAGGTGTAATAACAAGAGTGGATGACTTTCCACATGTACCTGAAGCAGCAAATCCTGAATCCTGAACAGCAATCTTGCATGCTGTCTGCTCTTCAATCTCCGATGACTGCTCCACAGGAGCATCCTCTTGCCCCTCCTCTGGATGCGGACCAGTCTCTCGACCACGCATTATAGCTGGAAAGGGAAAACAGCTATAATCATACTTTTTTACTTAGGATAAAAACCTCTTGTTTCTGAAATAAACACTTTTCCTTAAATTCATATCTGAACAATACTTTTCTTACCCAGTGAAGTTCAGGTGTTCTCTGATAAATTTAAAATTGCAGAACACGCAAAACAAATTTTTTTCCAAAGGGTCTCAGGACAGGAGTACAATGGTTGCTGTGCATTTCCCCTGCTGTATTGCCGTGGTCTTTGCAAAGTAGTTACAGACGTTTCTACAGCACCTACCATGCTGACAGGAACGACTGTGTTAAGAACACGGCAATTCTGCACGGAGAATAAACAACAACAATAATTCCCAAGTTGTATACAAGGTCTGAATGCAAACTTTGATTAGAACCAACAGCACCGTAGTGCATGACAAGAAAGACTGATCACTTTTCAGACGGCGATCCCCTTATCAAATGGTGAACCATGGTTACACTACTGTGGAGCACCAACAGGGGAGGTGGGGGGGAAGGCGCCGCCAACTTTTCAAATGATTTGCAAGGGCGATGTTTCGAATGAACACTATAGAAGACTCTGTAAACACTACATTATCAGCCGCATACTGAGAATCGCACGCATGGCAATGATACGATCACACTTTTCAGTGCCACACAATTCTACACTGAGCGGATCAATTAATAAGGAAAATGGAATAATCGGGAAGACTTCCTTACCAGCATGCCATCTAATTTGCCAACTTGGTCTCCCGGCGAGATTCCAAAGCCGCATCATGGATGAGAAATACGAGGGCTTTCCACTCTGTCTTGGGATGCCCTGCCATGCCTCCAAGGCACCGTAGAAATCCCCCTTAACTCTCTTAAACTTTGATCTGCACTGGTCGGGGGTGCATTGGAATCCACGAGCACACATCTGCCTTGATAGTTTGTGAAAAATCAGTTTTGTCGGCAGATGTGTGCTCTTCATCACATGCTCCGCTTTTCCGGAGCATGTGACCAACCCCAGCAAGGTCTCCACCTCGTTGTCCTGCCAGAACATACCTTTGCCCTTGGCTGCCATCCTAACCAAATAACGAAATATTGGAAACGTGCTGGGACACGACTGAGCGTGCTCAAGCAACGGACCTGGGAATTGAACCAGGATTCCAAATATGATTGGCAGAATGCAATGTAGTGGTCCAATGGGTGCGCAGGCTGTTATTCAGGCGAGAAAGATTATTCAGCCACTGTGGGCACGTTCCTCTTTTTGAAAAAATGAGAAAAACAATTTTCCGCAGCAAATTGGGGGGGGGATTGGAATTTTTTTATTATTTAAAAGTCTTGTTATATTTTCAAGAATCTGGCTAGGGGATGACCGTGAATCAGCTTCATATTTTGACGTTAGACAATGGGGTTCTAATCATAAATCGAGCATTAGTGCAAACAGGTAATCGTCTGATCCCGGTGCAAATTCAATCGCGGCATCAACCGCGACTCATAGTAGGGCTTACAATCCCTTTTCATTCTATCAATGCATTGTTATAATGATATTCTGATGAGGAGTTTACAAAGAAATTTTGGGCGCGAAAGTTTGTGACCGTTTAAGAAGCTCTGGGCATGCGTCAGGCAGGTCTCTATACTTCCGGGGAAGTTCATCCATAGGAACCAGTGGTAGAGGATAGGCCAGCCACAGTCTCATCTTGCACACGTGCTGGCTGTTCACCCATTGTGGATATGTGGCCATTATAGGGCTCGCAGTCCAGTGATGGTACCTTTAAATGGTGAATGTATAATGACTTCATTTAATTTTTTAAAATATTTTTCGCAATTATGGAATCACAATAGCACAAAAAGGGTGCAATGATGCACCTGTCAGGTACTGCTTCCCTTTCTTTTCTATGTACAGTTGTGTTGAGAAGTTTGCCAAATTTGGTTGCTGAGCTGTTTTTTTCTTGACATGCAGGGAGAGGCAATACCTGCCTAGCGGAACTATCTCCTGGTACACGACTGAGCAACATAAAGAACAGAAAATGCTGAAATGCGGCAGTGTATGGAGTCGCGGATCAAATGATGAGCCGCTTGAGGGAGGAGCACGATGCCCAGATCGCAGAATGGAGGATTGACTGTGAGGTCCTCTGTGGATGGAAGAAGGAGGGAAAGCTCCTTCAAAAGGAGTTTTTGGAGGAGACTAAGCAGGAACACAAAAACTTCACTAAGGCGTGGAAACAAAATATTGAGGTCATGAGTAATGCTGTTAACACGCTAAAAGCACTGGGTGAAATGCTGGCCATACAGCGGCAGCTGCCAGATGATCCAGTTAACAAAAACAGTGTGACCCATTGCCAACACATGTCGCCACTAAGTTGGCAAATGCCAGGCGCTCCTGTGTTGGAAAGACTAGAGATAGGCTGACACTATAGATCTACAATATTAATCGCATTCAGTAATAATTTGGAAATATCATAGTTTTTGATATTAGCTCAGGAATTTTGGTCTACATCTCTATGTATCCCTTCCAAGTTGTAATACATTGGCATACTTTCCCATGAAAAACATGATTGTCGTTAAGCAAAACTGTTTCAATAGCATCCACTTTTGACTAATTATATCTTGGCCACAGTGTACAAGGCCTGTGTTGTGATTTCTCATTTAAATTTTCAGGTTCAAAACCCCTAAAAATGCCTGTGTATGTGATGTGCACTGAGTTCCTTTACTGTCAATGTATCATATTTATTAAGAAATCTGAATCTTATTACAAAATTAATTCATTGTGTTGTTATTTGAGGAACATTATCTGTTCTCCATGACGACAGAATCAGTCAACAAGTAAGAAATTCTTTCCAGTCCACATTGGACGAGACCAATCCACTCTAATCAACAGATAAGTAGCAGGTGATGGTATGACGAAGTAAGTGTGAATAACAAATGCTAATGATTATTTTTATTGATAATACTGGTACAATTTCACATTCAACACTTTAGGAACACAAGTGAGATGGGACTCTAACAAATGTTAGCAGCAGACCAACTTGTTGTTTTAAAAGTAAGGCACCGTATTGTTGATGGTTGTCAATTTCCACTGCAGCGGTTCTCATTAAACTTTGCCAGGGCATCATGCACCATCTTTCCCTCGTCTAGATGCCTGCGGTCTGTGGTGCACTCTTGCTTCTCGGTGTGTGAAAGAAGTACTGGTGCTTGAATTCTCTCGCCACCAAGAATCACATGCCCTTTTCTCTCACACAAGTTATGCAGCACCACACACACGGTCACTACAGTTACAACATTGTGTTCCCTCACCTGCAGCCTGTGCGATAGGCACCTCCAGCATGCCTTCAGTCTTCCAAAAGCACATTCCACCACATTTCTGGCCCTTGACAGGCAGCTATCAAACCGACGGTGCAGTGCAGTGGACGCTGAACACCCATACGGCTTCATGAGCCACCGTCGCATAGGGTAGGCTCCATCCGCAATTACGAGTGGTGGAATGTGGACACCTTCAACAACAATGCAGGGGTTGCCTGGCACAAGGGACCCCACATCCATCGCCACACAGAAGTCGGAATGGGCAGACACGAATGCATCATGGTTCTTGCCGCTCCACCCCACTTCCACATCCACAAAACATCCCTTGTGGTCCACTGTGCCCTGTAGTAAAATTGATGAATAATTTTTTCGGTTTCTGTACTGGTCCGGAAAACCACCAGGTGCACAGATGGGAATGTGCGTTCCGTCAATGGCACCCACACAATGGGGAAAGCCCAGTTGAAGGAAGCCGTCCATAATCTTTGAGATTGGAAAGAAATGTTAAAACAATGTTAGCAAGTAAATTGGCTGAAACGACAACATAGTATGGTTGTTGTGGGTTTTCTGGGCTGTATTGCCGTGGTCTTGGCATTGTAGTTCCTGACGTTTCACCAGCAGCTGTGGCTGGTATAGTACAACATAGTACATTATGACTACCACTTTCAACAATAAAAAAAACTTATTTCAAACATTTTCAAAATAATTATTTTTGCTGTACCGTGTTATAACTGTTTCCCGTTTTCTTCTACAGTTCAATCTGAAACAGGCACCAAGGTGTGATAGCCAATATTCCTAATCTTCCCAAATTTTTGACTGGTCAGATGATGTGAAGGGTATGGTTAAGGTGTGCCATTAACATTGGCAAACAACCATCACTGTGGCGACTATTCAGCTCGCTTCAAAGGCCACACTACATAACACATGACACTCCATACTGGTTTATCCACTCTGTATTACTGCGTATATAGGACTTTTTTTTTTAAAACCTGACTCTTCAATGTCTCAAAAAACTTTTATTGTGTGTATGCAATTAAAGGTTACCAAAAATAAAAAGGTTCAGAGGGGTTGGTAGTAGTTGCGTGCTAGAGAATGATAGGTGCTATGTTTGAGGAGTTAATGAAAGTAGGAGTAGACCCGACACTGGGGCCCAGATAAGGGTGAGTGGGCAAATTTTGTTGGAAGGTTCACACAATTATTGCCTGGACATCACCAAAAAATGGAAAGTGTGATCACTGTTGTTGCTTGATCCATCTTGTGTGTGGTGATGGTTGTCATTGACTGATTTGCTGATGGACACATCCATCCACTGCAACATGCATTCCCAGGAACTGTTATGTGTTTAATACTGTTATTTTAAAACAGCCCTACACTCTATAGACAGAATCCCAAGAGAGAGACAGCCCTGTTTGTCACATGCATCTGATGAGCAGTGTCGTGGCTATTGAAAGCTTACCCTTCAGGAAACCTGTACGAAATCACAGTCTAAACTGTACTCCTTGCTATGTGTGGTTGAGGCACAAACATGCCTGAGTCCTGGATTGCATTGGTTCCCTTTGCACCCTACATGCTGACCCATGAACATTGTCACACGCTTGCTGTTTAAGAGCTTTTTTAAAAAAAAATCAAGGCAATCGTTGGAGAAGACAAGATGCTTCTTGCTCTCTGAAAAACCATTTTGGACCACAAAGTATGGTATTAAAGAAAACAGTAATCAAGCAAACCCGTCGACCGCCTATCATGAGTCCACAGAAAAATGGTGTCAACAAAAAGTAAGGGGATGCAGGTTCATTTTTCCCACACAATGTCTATGTCCCCCCATAGTGTACCTATGCACCCATTCAATCAGAAACCAGCATTTAGATGATCTCTGACACTGCTGGAGGCACCCTAATCTTATGTTTTGCACGGTGATTTTCAAGGGTGATTGCAGTTTGAAAATGCAGATCAATGCATGGCTAGATAATGTATGTGGCATTCTAACTGTGTAATCATATGCTTGTAATTCATAGACAAAGTGTTGTGTGGCAGCAAATGTGAAGCACATCAAAAATGCTAACAAAGATTGTTGAGGTACAGTGGCAAGCTAAGACATTTTTTTGAATTTCTTGTTATAAACTTCTGGGTGGGGTTTGTTCAAAAGATGATCCATGCACAAAGCAGGTGCCAGGGGACCTCCAACCATGTGGAAAACACATCTTGATCTTAAAACAGTTTAAAGAGTGGCTGTCAATTTAACATTAACAAATAGGTTTATGTCTCCTGAGTCAAAGCTGCAAGATGGATGCAATTGAAGGTAACATGCTATTAATGTCTCGAAAACCTCTTTCCAAAACAGAGGAAAAAAACTGTGGTGAACCACAGAACAAATAGGAATGCTGATGGCAGATGCATTTTTTATTAAGAACGTATTTATCCATATATTGTTATAACGATGCTTTGTAATAGCGATATTATGTAATTGCATTAAAAAAAAAAGTGTACCTGTCCGATCTCGCCTCCGAAGGTGACTGTCTTGGAAAGGAGCTCCAACTCTACCACGAGGCAGAACTCCACTACTGCTGATGCGACAGTTGACCGACCGATCACGAAAAGATTGCTAGCCACTTGGTAGCTTGTTCCGCTTGCTAGCCACCAAACTGCCACAGCAACTCTTCGCTCTACCGATACTGGGGAACACAGAGACATTGTTTGTCACTGCAGCCATGGACAAAGAGCCTCCACCGGTTTGAGAAACGTCTGTTTGGACATGTGGAAGTGGCGCATCCAGCGACAACCATTCCAGTGAACCATTACAATGTTTTCCCACCAGTCATTACTGCTTGGGTAAACCCAGTATTCCCTCGGCTCCTCCATCTCTGCAAGCAGGAACCACTGTTGAACCATCTTGTGCCTCTGTCTTCTGAAACGCAGCCTGGCATCAGTCATTCCAGATCGAAAAAAAAGGAATTGGGCAGCAGCACAACGCCTTCGCATAGAGTGGCACCTGTAGGCAACCAACATCTGCGAGGTGCACTGCATCATGATCAAAACTACTTGCGCCATCAGAGCTATTATGGGATCCATGATAATGAATCCTACCAGCCACTACCACCCACAAAGAGATATTTCCTGCGCGCTTCCTTTTAATAGGATTTTTAAGTACCCCGCCAGAAATATGAACCAATTGCTACGAAAAGCGGCATGTGATATAACACTTTGCTGATGTTTCAGTATATGGTGATTTCGAAATAACGGAATTCTGTTTAAAAAACAAAAAAAAATGGGCAGGAAGATTAAGCCCCGCCCACTAAGATGGCTTTGCCAACGGCTGTGTCAACAGTAGATCGCACAAGGAATACGCAGTTTAAGCACGAATGTGAACAGAGAGGTGAAATTTGCGGGTTGGAAACACATGGAAGTTTTCCATTAAATAAACGGAAAATAGGTGAGTGTGGAGTCGGCCACAGTTAGCCTCTTTCTCTAACTCAATATTTCTCTCACAGAAATGCTTAAACTCCTCAGGCAGCACACAGCTAGCTTCTCTTTCTCTGACTCTCATTCACAGAAATATTAAACCTGCTCAGGCAGCACACAGCTGGCCTCTCTTTCCCTGACTGAGTGTCCTTTCACAAACATGCTCAGTTCAGGTTCCACACAGGTTATATTTCTCTCATAAATACTTCAATATACTCAGGCAGCACACAGCTAGCCTGCTTTCTTCTGACTGAAACTTTTCTCTCTGCCCTGTCAGTCTAAACTGCATTCACTCCGCCCACACTCTCAGTCATCAACCAATCATATCACTCACTCATCCCTCTCTTTCACCCCCACTCTCCACCTATCTCACCAAGCATTTAAAGATACATGCACACATTTACTTGAAATCATTACACACCAGAATAACATTTTTTTCTGTTTCATATTCTCAGTTAGAAAAACATAGTCCTTTCTCTTACAGATAATTCTTATAGGTTTCTTTTATAACAGTTATGTCCATGTTATCAATTCTCAGTTTCTGTTGGAAATGTCGTTATAAAACTTGGTCTCTCACTCTTCTCCTTACAAAGTAAGCCAGAACACTTCTCTTGAATTTTTTAAATGAAGCATAGCGGGAATTAATTCTGTAGACATAGGCGGTTTCTGAAACTAATTCTTCTTGTTCTTCCTGTAATAAATCTGGTAGAGTGTTAACAATCTTGCGTCTAATATTTTCCCAAGAATATTAGGGGCTTAAAAAAGCTTTACACTCCAGAACCTCTATTTTATCACTGGTTTGTTTGACTTGAGTAGTTATATTTCTTAATGAATCATCCAGTTTACTAGTTTGTCGTGCCACTTCCACTTTCATTTTTCCAAATTTTTCTTCAATTTTTGAAAGTCTATCATCAGAGTTTGAAAATTTTTATCTCCATTTTTTCCTGAAAGGATTCTAACTTAGAATTCAATTGTTCGAACAATGTTTGGATAAATTCAGGAGTAATCATTTTCTCGGGAGGAATATGTTGATCCAGTTCATTTTCTCGTAGATACAGTGAGTTAATATCCAAAGTAACAAAACTCTCAGCTACTGTACTTATCTCTCTTTACTACTGTACTACTGCATTCAGCTACTGTACTTATCTCTCTTTTAAAAAGAAAAGAAATTTCATACAATTCCACAGTTTCTTTGCTCCCTCTGCTGGGTATAATGTAGAACAAAGCCAATGTTCAAAAGTTTAAAATGAAGTTGTTTATAAACTTCCAGCAGGAATCCATGCTTATCTTATTTACATCCCATGGCTTCTTGTCATCATATCAACCACAGTCAAGTCTGGCTTGAATTTCTACTTTTTCCTGTTACAGGGAAAAATACAAACAGCCTATCTGGTCCTTTATTCATTAAAAAAACCCTTGTTTAATTAAATATTATTTCCTTTTTTGCAGTCACATATTTTAATTCCTCTAAAATCTTATCATTTTTTTCCCTTTTTGTAATTTCTTAGGAATGGTTGTTCGCACCATTACTAAAATCAATATCTTTTCACTGTGGAAAATTTATCTCAAAAGAAGTTTGTAGTTAGATCCTTGAAGAGCTGCAAGGTGGAGGGGCCAGGTTTCCACTGCAGCAAGGAGCAAGTTGTTTCCCAATCTCCCAGAAGATTTCCATGATTTACACCTGAAATCTTTCACCTCAGCTCTAAATCCAACAGGATTGCTGTCATTAAGGAGAAAAATTGGTGGTCTATAAGTCTCCTCCTAAGATCTAGATGGGTGATTGCTGCTAGTGGTTCATTCTGGTTGTCAGTTTTCATCTGCGATGTGTCTCTGCTTTGCACAGAAACTTTTAATCCACCATTAATCTTGGATTGTTTCAACTCTTCTTTAGTCCAATGGGCAGCAGACCTGGTGTCTCTTATGCCAGGTCTACCCCTAGAGTCCAACGGACAGTAGACCTGGTATCCAGATTGCAGGACCAGATCTACTTTGATCTCTTTAAAGGAATGGCAGACCTGGCATCTGAAGGCCCGGTCTACCCTCTTGATTCAGGTGGAGTGGATTATCAATATCCAATGCTTGCAAAACTAAATTTTTCCAGAAATGAATTTACGACACAATATCATTACTCACAAAATCATGAGAAAACAACAACTATTCCCTTAATTAAATTAATAAATGAAATTTAAACATTTTTTGAAGTTCATACCCCTAGTACTAGACAATAAGAACCTCACAGGTGTGTGTTAAAAGGTTTTGATAATAATGAAACTTTGTTCATTCGGTAATGGCATAAGAAGAGAATGTTTGGAAATTGTGTGGGTTTTAGTGCAGCTGACTGAGCTGAGATTAAACTATGGGGCCAAAAATTTAAATTGCAGACTAACCATATTCTCTTGTATTGATTGTGCCATACAAAAGGAACCAACAACGAACTGCTCAGATGGAGTTTAGAACTATAGGACTATGATTTCGATATTGTTAATGAAGGGCCAAGAAAATGTCATTGCTGATGCCTCTCATGAGGACAATAAAAATATGACTCTGGCTCAAACCACAACCATCCTCTATATGCTATCATTAAACATCAAATTGGAGGATTTTTTTTGCAAAAATGTCTTGTGACACATAAAGCACGGAAATGTCCCCTGGCGGTACTGAAGCCAATGACAGTGGTGCTTTGAGCCAACCAATATGAGCTGTATACTAGGTGGGAGATGAAGATATGGCCATTGGAGAATCAGTTAGAATTTGAAGGTTGAGAGATGGCCTGGGATTGGAGCATTCCTGAATCTACTGGATATGGCAATGGTCCTGACAAAGGCAAGACCTCAAGCTTCCTTGATGAATGGAGCTGCACTTAACTGTAAAACAGGGTGCAATTCACTCCCAAGTGAATTGCATCCTGCTTTAAATGGACAGAAACCTGATGAGATGCTGAGTGATGTGTGATTGGATTTCCCTATATCCAATATTGACTACATTTTTAAAGGTAACATCAGCCAAGATACTTTTGCACCAGACTATTAATTTCCACCTGAAATTTCATTGATTCACAGATTCACATGTTCACATGCTTTACCGTCCAAAAACAACCCTGACAGTGGCAATGGATGATATCAGAAAACACCTATTTGTACTCAATTCATTCATGTGGGCGGACACTGAGGAATGTAACTGAGGAATGTAATTGCAGGATATAGTACTATACAGACTACAATTTGAGCTTACTTAGATAAACCTGCTATCACAATACTCTGCAAGAGCAGTCAATTTGCAGTATGAAGAAGGCTTTGCTCATTTTGGTCTGACATTATGCTCTAAGATGGTCTCAGTCTGTATGGCATAGCAGTATAGCTGGGGAAGCTTGGGGGGTGAGTGTGCAAACCAGATGAAGATAGCTACAGCTACAGATGGCTGCACTGTCCACCTAGTGGTAGTGCAGTATGGCAGCAAGCCCTCTACAATGAGGGCAGGCATACCCAGGCCTTTGAACTGAGGGACTGGGTATGGTGCTTTTGTCTATTAGCAGCTCCAAGCTTCATTTCCAGTGGCAGGTTCCATTTGAAGTGATCCAGAAAATAGGCCCTGTCAGTTATGAAATCCTGCACCCAGACATGCAGACCCCCTTGCATATCTATCATGTTTATTTATTTATTTATTTAATTCAATTTATACCCCGCCCTCCTCACAGATGGGCTCAGGGCGGCTAACATTAAAAAATACATTAAAATCACAAAAACATAAAATCAATATTTTTTTAAATCATTAAAATAGTCCAGGAGCAGGCTATTTAAACAAATATTGGGAGTCCATATATAGGCATAGCAGATGGCTGAGGGCAGCCCCAGAAGAAGTGGTGGTCTTAGATGGAAGAAGGAGGACACTCACTGGCACTCAGCCGAAGGCCTGGTGGAACATCTCCGTTTTACAGGCCCTGTGAAACTGTAACATATTAATCTTTTAAAGACATAGCAGGACTGAGAAGGCTATGCTATGGAGGGGGATGGTTCTGATCTGGAGGAGGACGAGAACCTAGGTCATATGGTCTGCTTCATGGTCTGCAAGGAGAGACACTTGCATTTGGACCCCCATGGGCTTGCCTCCAGGGCCAAACAGATCATGATATTGGAAGTGATCTTCTGAGACATATTGTCAGCCTGACCAGGGCTTAACTGAGCCCAGCAGTGCATAAAAACTGCCCCAAGCAAGATAGTGAGGGTGGGTCATCAATCAGTCTTGGCCATGGAACTTGTAACAGAGCAGCAAGAAGTAGAGGAAATGAGATACTTGGGTATGATTTAAGAGTCTCAAAGTCCTGGTTTCAAAGCCAGATGGAAGTGTGCAATTTTGTATCATTTTCCAGCACTTAAATAGGATATCTGAGTTTGATGCCTGCTCCATATACTAGGTAGACAACATTCTGGATTGGTTGGGATGGGCTAGGGTAATGTCCACATTAGACCTACCAAAAGAATACTGGCAAATACACCTTGGGGGCCCAAGACTGAGAAAAAAAACTACCTTCCCTGTCTCACAAGGAATCTTCCAGCTTACCCACAGGCCGCTGCCTCATTCCAGTGACTGACAGAATGGCTTTTGGCCAAGCTGGAATGCTTTGTGGCAGCCTAAATAGATGACA
This sequence comes from Eublepharis macularius, assembly GCF_028583425.1. Classification (NCBI taxonomy): domain Eukaryota; kingdom Metazoa; phylum Chordata; class Lepidosauria; order Squamata; family Eublepharidae; genus Eublepharis; species Eublepharis macularius. The sequence goes on along the minus strand of NC_072791.1, from coordinate 151,908,356 downwards.
TAGTCACATTCAACCAATCTGGGGGGGAAGGCAGGTGCTCTGGCAACTGTGCAAAGCTAGACTCACTGCCAACCCAGGAGACAGACTTCTGGTGGGCAAAGGCTGAGTCCAGCCAGTAGGGCAACACTGTCCCAGTGGCCTCACCCCAGAGACAAGATAGGCCTGTAGTGGTTCCTGGGACTGGCCAGTTACTACAGGCAGTTTGTCCTATTTAAAAATAATTAATTGATACAGAAGCTCAGGAGGAGGAGGGAGGGAAGGAGAAATGTCATGTATTCATACTAAGGGAAGTCAAATATGCAGTGTTCTTCTTTATTAGATCAAAGAAGCTTAAGTGTATTGTCTGTTCAACTCCCAAAACTATTACATATTGCTTATATACTTATTGTTTGTATAAGATTGTATGTTTCAATTTTAATGTGTAATCTAGAATCTGTATAATCTTTTTACTATGCACTTACTCTACTATACTTTTTTTTCTTTTAAATAAAATTCTTTATTTAAAAAAAAGAAGCCTTAAGAGCACCCTGGTACAGGACTCCCTCCCTCAGATTCCAGACCCCACTAAACCCTTTGTCCTTCAAATGGATGCCTCTGGGACAAGTTTAGGGGCAATCCTGTCCCAGGGGCAGCGGGTCAAGGAACACCCTATGTTGTAGCTAAGCCAAAAATGAACTAACTGGGAATAATGCTACATGGCCATTGAGTGTGAAGCCCTGGCCATCAAATTGGCAATTGAGATGTTATCTGTGACGTGTGCCGTTCGCCTTGGTGACTGACCACATGACCCTCCAACAGCTACAATGCAGGAATGAAACAATGCATTTTTCTTTCTCCCACCAGATAGAGGGACTGGACCCCAAGTTGGAGACCCAGCAGGTCCTCCTGAAAGGGGGTTTATAGCAGGGCAAGCATGGACCAATCCAATCAAAGACAGATACAGGAAATGGGAGGAGATGATAGCACCTGCAATGGGGACAAAGGTGGTGCTGGATGGAGCCTGAAGACCCCAGTGGCCAAACTGAAGGGTAGGAAGAGGCCCATGGGAAGGGGCCCATGGGAAGGGTGACCCTTATCCCACAGCATTGCATGCTGTGGGATAAGGGTCATTGCCTGTTGCCATCCCTACTGGAGGATACAATATCCTTATGGAATTATGGAAGGCACAGAAATGCTAGGGCAGGTACAGATGCTAGGATGAGCTTCAAAGGATGTGGTTTGGAGGAGCATGGGGTGCGTGGAGTGAGGTGTGGATAGGTAAGGATGGCGAACACAGGGAAGAGGAGTGAAGGACCTCCAGGTATGGGCATGGGGTGTGTGTGTGTGTGCATGGCTTGAAAGACTGATTAAAAGTTGTTTCCTACAAGCTGCCTGGAGAGAAGTTTGTGATGGTGGCAGCAAAGATGGTGCGATACCTGACCCCTAGCCTGCAGCACTCTCTGTTGCTCCAGGTGGCGCAGGACTCACCCACACTGCTTACAGCAAAACTGTGCAATTCACAGATTTGCCTGATTTGCAACACCAAACTCATTGCATGCTGCCCCAGGGAAGTGCCACTAATTTCTGGAAAACTTATAAGGAAGATTCTTGTGGTTCCTAGTGTGGTTGTATATAGTAAGTGTGTTCAAGTTTTCCAGCCCTGCCCAATGCCTTCAACATAGGATGCTGCAGTTTTAATTAGTGCTATTCAAGAAGAAGAAGGTTCTACTTCTGACTCATTATATATTGAAAGGGGACACTAGGTAGGAAATTAAATTATTTTCTGTGTGTGGAGGGGGATGGGTAGCCATGCTTCTTGTATCATGTACTGGATCACAGTGATTCAAAGTGTGGGATTTCAAGGACATGGCTCATTCCAGATCTCAAAGAAAAATAATCCCCAAGCATCCAAATGCCACAGGGAATATTTATTCCTTAATGTTTCCCTTGTAAGACTTAGTGGGGAAAACAGCAACACCCTGGAAGTGCAGAAAGACAAGAGAGCAAGTGGTTTCCAAGGCAGAGAACAAGGTTCATCCATGGAAGTACTAGCATTGTTGTTACATAGAGAGCAATCAGAAATAAAGAAAATCAAACTGTAGAGAGGGGAAGTTTTGACTTTCTGGCCATACTCATCAAGTTGTCCTGTAAAGAATGTAATATCATAGCAAGTTGTGAATTTGGTGATGTTACCTTATTGAACTGTTTTCTCTATCTTAGTCGGTACCGTAAGAGGAAACTGGTTAGCTGGCAACCCTATCTTGACTCCTATCACCTGAGGGGGGGCGGGGCTGAGCCCCAGTCACTCCTGGTGTGTAAGGCTCTTTGGGAACAACTGGTGATTGTTGATAATCCCCTGTGATGGGATTGTCCCCTTCCTCTGCTGTGTCTGGGAATCTCCACTGCCTCTCAGTGTTGGCCCATCCTGCATGGCTACTGCCATCCCCTGGAGTTTCTGATGCTGTGATGACATCCTGCAGATCTGATTCAGATGTCTTTTAAGTATCCATCCTGAGGCCAGCTCTACTTGAAAGGATACTGGCGTCATTTGCCCCCTTATTGCCCCTGACTCCCATTGGTTCCCTCTCTCAAAAGACAATACCCAGACATGGTCCCCCAGTTGAAAGGCATGAGGAACTGGTCGAGGGGACTTTCCATTGTGCATAGCTGCCTGGTCCTGACACATTTTAGTGCCTACTTTTGGTCACAAAAAATCTAAATGTGATTGGAGGGATCAAACATAAGCTCTGCAGAGGAGACCTCAGTTGTGATGGGGAGTAGGGGTGTGCAATTCGGTTATCATATAACCGAAAAAATACTGAAACAAACCTGTTTCGGTTTGTTTCGGTATTACCGAAACTTTTCTCGATTACCAAAACGTTTCGGTAATACCCAAACATCTATTACCAAAACATTTTGGTATGTTTCGGTAATCGTTTCGGTAACCGAGAATCGCCATTTTGATTTTGCTAGCCGTTTGCATTGCAAGCTTCTAGCAAAATCCTGCAGGAAGTTACAGCTTCCTGCAGACTCTTTGAAGAGGGGAGGGGGGGAGAAGGAGTGAGTGACTCACTACCTTCTTTCACCCCTCACCCCTCTTGCAAAGGAGGGAATCCTTTTGCTTTGCAAATGCAAGGTGCTTGATTGCTTGCTAGCATTGCACTTTGCATTTGAAAAGCAATGGAAGCAAGCAGATTCCCGCCAAAATTCCCAAGTAGGGGAGGGGGAGGAGGAAGGAGTGATAGAGTAGGAGTGTGGGGGAGATAAAGCAAGGGAGGGGGGACTTAGGAGTGACCAGTCCCACTGCTGCATCCTTCTTCCAGCCAATAGATTCAAATCTTTGGCGGAAGCTGCATCAGGGGATTTAAATTTGTGGCAGGACTGGGTCAGCCTCTGTTGCTGCTGAGAGAGGAGAGAGACTGCTTCTTTGCTGCCTGCCTTCGTGGACTTCTGGACTGCACCTGGTGGACATCTGCCTGGACTTCTGCCTGTGGAGGATCAACTGTGCTGGACATTCATCAGGAGAGGAGGACTGGTGGGATTTTTTTTTTCTTTAGGGGAATGATGGGCAGAAGGGAAGGCACAGATTTTGTTTAAATTAATTGATGCTGGGCCAGTTTGCTGGCCTCTGCTAAAAAATGTTTCAGTTTAGTCTTGTTTTCTTATGGCTTGGCTTGGGTTACTTTTTCAGAGGATAATTTTGGGGGGGGGGGGTTTCAACACTGCTTGCTTGAATGTTTCCTGCCTTTTAAATCTCTGGCCTGGCTCTTCACTTTGCTGCCTTTGGCCCACAGGCCTGCTCTGCAGGGTGGGCCTTTGTTTTTCCCATGGCTTGGCTTACTATTTCTGCTTGAGAAACAGGATGATTTGCTTGCTTGAATGTTTCCTGCCTTTTAAATCTCTGGCCTGGCTCCGCACAGTGGCTTTGGCCCTGTGGGCCTGGCTAGGCCGAAACCAGGCCAGGCTCTACTCTGCAGGGTAGGCCTCGCTTTTCTTATGGCTTGGATTACTGCTCCCTGTTTCATCTTTCTGGGCAAGCAGTGGAACGAAACTGTCTGGGAGCTTGTTTACTGGGGGGGGGGGGACTGCTTGCATGTCTCCTGATTTTTAACTCTCTGCCCTGGCTTTCCACAGTGGCTTTACGCCTGTCCAGGCCCAAAACAGATCTGGGCCTTGACTTTTAGGGGTTGTGCAGTTTGTGACTCTCTGTTAACATCCCACCTTTCTTAACATCCTCGAGGAGGAGAGGAGGACTAGCTGCACGCCTGTCTGCCTGAACATCGCTGGACTGCAGGACTGGTAAGTGAGTCTGTGGGTTTACATTTGGGTGGGCATAGGGGTGGGTTTTTGCTAGCTTGGGAGGGGGGAGGCACATTTTCAGAACACCGCATCCACACCCCACACAGACACACCACAGAAAATTTTTTCCTGTTAAATAGTGTCTTAGGAAGGTAAGCCAGTTTGTAGGCGTTCAGTGGCTAATTGCCCTCAACTTAATCAATAGGGAACCAAGCGTAGCTTGTCTAAAACAGTAAATAGGGATCAGTAGGACAAGCAGTAGTTAGAGTTAGGTTATATTTGATTTCTATTCATATATATATATACATATTGGTATAGCTGTTAATAGGCTTCCCGTTAGTGCCCCCATAACTAGGGTTCCACTGCCCATCTCTGGCACCCATGGTGGAGCCAGGCCAGCCTGGACATACTAGTCTTGTAAGTGTCTAAGGCTTTCACTTGTTATTGGGGTTTAGGGCCAGCTCAATTCCGGAGGAATTCAGCTGTTTGGCAGGCTCAGGTCCCCCAACATAAATAGGGTTGTTTAAAAAGACATTACATTGACCATCTCCAAGACAAGTTACAGAGCCACAAGAAGAACAGATTTAGAAGTAGATAGATAGGTCTTGAAAACAAAGTTCACCTTTGTTTTCCCTTGATTACAAAATAGTCAGAGTAGCTTCCGCAAGGGGAAAGCATGGCAGAAAGGAAAGCAGAGAGGGGCCCCGGGGGAAAGGCCAGAGATAAATCTAGACGGGAGGAGGGGAGGGAGAGGGGGACTGCTGTGGCAGCCCCCCCATCTGAGCGGAGGAGGCCCTCCCCTGCGCTGCTGCCATTCACCAGCCTGGGTTCTGGTGACAGGAAGAGGGTTCGCAAGGCTCTCTTTCCTGAGTCAGCTGCTGGAGGGCCACCCCCAACCCAGGTGTCTCAGGCAGGGGCTGGCACTGGGCAGGGGCCTGCTGCTGAGGCTCCTCCTCCTCCAGTGGTTGCGAGCCAGCTGCTGGAGGAGGGGCAGCATGTGGTGTCTCCTGGGATGAGTGCGGGGCACATGACATTCCCTGCGCTCCCGCTCACCCCAGGAACCCGGAGGATGTTGGAGAAACTGCCCGTGAGACCCCCTGTGGGGCAGTCCACCCCAGTTTCCTCTGAGGCCAGCAGCAGGCCTCTCGCGGCTGTGCAGGAGGAGAGGGTGCAGGAGGAAGAGGAAGAGACTGTGGTGGAAGAGCCCACATCTCTGCCCCTTCAGCCTCGTCCATCCCTGACTGCCCGGCCGAGAGTGGGACACAGTGTGTCCAGCCAGAGCACCTCACAGGAGGTGTCTCAGGGTGGGCCCGTGAGCACTTCTCCTGTGAAGCATGGGCAGCCCTTCACCTCCGAACTCTGGAATCACTTCCAGAGAACGGAGGACCCCCGAGTTGCCCAGTGCCTGCATTGTAGGCAGCGCGTCAGCCGTGGCAGAGATGTGAACCATCCCTCCACGTCTGGGATGAGGACCCACATGAAGAGGCACCACCAGGCAGTGCTTCTTCGGGGGGAGAGTTCAAGTGGCACCACACGGCCGCCAGCTAGCCAGAAGGAGGCAGGCTCCTCTGGTGCTCTCCCCGCAAGGGTTCCTGTAGGGCAGGGACGCCAAGCCTCTCTGCCGGAGATGCTTGGTAAGCAGGGCCCTAGTGTGCCCAGAGAGGGGATCCAGAGGGTGAGCCGGCGCCTCACGTGCCACATCGTCAATATGGTAGCTGTGGATGGAAGACCGTTCTCCATAGTTGAAGACTTCGGCTTCTCAGGGCTGCTCCATGATTTCTTTCCCTGGTACGCCATCCCTGCTTGCACGACATTGAGCAGATCGGTGTTGCCCTCATTTTACAGGGCTGCCAGGGACCATGTGAAGGCACAGCTGTCCTGGGTTGCCAGGAGAACTGTGCACTTCACATCCGACATCTGGACCTGCCCAAGTGTGTCACTTACTGCTCACTGGTGGGAACCCAAGGAGGTTCTGGGTGGGGGGGAGGTGCCTAAAGCTAGCCAGGGAAGGATGGGAGACCACCGGGCCGGCTACTGGAAGGCCTTGCTTCATGCCGAGGTTCTCAACGTGTCGCACATGGCGGAGAACATCGCTGCCACCCTGTGGAGACAGTTGGAGGAGTGGATAGGACAGGGACCCGCCACCGTGGGATGCATGGTGACGGATGGTGGCAGCAACATGAGGGCAGCAGTGGATCTAGTGAGCCAAGAGTGCATTTACTGTGCGGCCCACAAGCTTCACCTAGTGGTGAGAGATGCGCTTGGGGCGGGCTCCTCGAAGGAACCCCGTGATCCCCGGACTTGTGACTTCCAGTTACTGCTCCAGAAATGTCGGAGGCTCACGAGTCACTTCTCGCACAGCGTGACAGCCACTCACGAACTGCGCCAGAAGCAGGTCAGGACAGGTGTGCCGGAGCACGCACTGATCGCTGACATCAGCACTTGCTGGAACTCCACCTGTGCCATGCTTGAGCACTTGGTGGAACAGCAGGCAGCACTCCACACGTGGCTCTCTGAGAGCCACGGTGTGAGTCAGGTGGGTGAGTTCAGCCAGGAGGATTGGCTCACCATCACCCAGACAGTGGAGGTCCTGAAGCCCTTCAAGGACTTCACTGTGGTGGTCTTGTCAGACACGGCAACCCTGGGTCTGGTCATTCCCCTGGTGCACATGCTCCAGAGGAATCTGGCCACCCTTGTAGACCCAGATGCACCTTGTGCTGACCTCGTTCCAGCGGTGCGCGCACTGGTGAGAAAGCTGCAGTGTGGCAGCCCCCCCCCAAGGGAATTTAAAACATCTCCCAGTACTGTGACAGACCCTGTCGGACCAAATTTATTCTGAAAAATAATGCCCCAGAAACGTTGATTGCCGCTGGAGGGAGAAATAGGCTAAGATTGAGATAGGGACTGCTTAGGTAGGGAATGGGATGCTGATGTGCAGTGTAAAAATGTTAAATGCTGTTTGAATGTTTTAAATGTTTTTTCAAAGTTGAAATGTTAAAAAAAGAAAAAAAAAGAAAAAAAAGTTGAAATGTTACTGTTGGGTTTGCTTGCTGGGTTTGGGGGACAGTTGGGGCAGAGTTGGGGATGGGCACCAGCTGATGATGATGATGTCTCACCGTTGTTTCGAGGTAAATGCTGAGGCTGGTGTGGGGGAGGGGGGAACCTCTGCAACACTGCTCCGTAAATGCCACTGTGTAGTGCCTCCAGGTTTGTGTTGCTGAACTGAAAGCATGGCTGCAGGAAATGACAATGGTTCTGCAGGACCTTGTTGCAATGGTTTCCCCCGATTAAGTTTGGTTTTGGAGGGATGGGAGATGGCCTCACGCGCCAAGAATTAAAGCGATTTTGAAAAAAAAATTGTGTGGGTTTTTTTTTTTTTAGTCTGTCCTTGTTTTCTGCAATGGAGGATGTGTTATCTAGAGGGGTTAAGCAAATAAGCTGTTTTTTCAGATATTGTGTTGTGCCTACTTGATGTCAACTGAGTTGTGTTATTTTCTGGCTAGGATAATGCTGGCATGCCTGTTGGTCTGCCCTACTACTGTGCTACCTAAATCTTTTCAAATAAAGTGTTTTTGAAAGGAATTGTATTTTTGATGATTCTATGATCTGAAGTGAGTTGTGTTACTTTTGTCTGGTGAAATGCTTTCATGCCCTTTTGTGCCCACCTGCTATGTAACCCACATCTTTTCCGTAAATAAAGTGTTTATAGCGGTTTTTGTGTTTTTGGTGATTGTCTGATATTGATTTGTGTTATTTTTGTGTAATGAGCTGCTATCATGCCCTTTTGTGCCCTACAGCTGTGTAAATCAAAGCTGTTCAAGAAATAAAGTGTTTTTGGAAAGGTCTTGTGGTTTTGGTGATGCTCTGATTTGAAGTTAGTTGTTTTAAATCTGTCTAGAATTCTGTCTAGAATGCTTTTTTCATGCCCTGTTGTGCCCTCCTACTGTGTAACCTAAAGCAGTTCCAGAAATTAAGTGTTTATAAAAGTGTATTTTTTTAAAGATTATTTGATGTGAAGTGAATTGTGTTATCCTTTTGTGTGGGGCACTGCTAATGTGATGTGCCATGATGCTTTGCCCAATTGTACTGTGCAAGTGAGAAAATAAATTGTTTAAAACTCGATTCAGTGTGTGTTCGTGGTTCATTCTTTTTAGTGAGGTTGGCTCCCAGAACAATGGGGTAGGCTGGCCAGCCATCTCTGTAGGTGGTGGGGGTGTCAGGGGGAGGGTGTCTGTGTATCAGGTGCTCTTTCACAGGGACAAGCTGGCACTCAGAAGTGTGTCCACCATTGTGGCACCCCTGGGCTGTGCAGAATTGCCCTGGGAAAGAGAGTTTAAAAGTTCCCAGCATAGGGAACAAAGGGGGAAGGCTGGCCAGCCTGTTCCTGGGGTTATGATGGGTGTGGGGCTGCTGGGGGTGGATGTGGGTCTGTGAGGGGCTAATGTGGGGATTTGGGTCTGTGTGTGGCTGCTGGGGGGGAATTGGGTATGTGTGGGGCTGTAGGGGGTGGATTTGGGGGGCTGAGAGCACCTACTTTGGGAGGCCATAAAATGCCCCCCCAAGTGGGAGCAGGCTGAGCCTTGGTGGGGGGTGGGAAGAAAGGTAGGAGAAGGGCCCCTGAGGGTTGGGGGCATTTTGCATGCAAAATGCCACCCCTAGCAAGACAAGCCTCTGTTATTTCCCACCTTGGAAATAGTGGAGAAAGGGGGGGGGGAAGAGCACCTACTTTGGGAGGCCATAAAATGCCCCCCCAAGTGGGAGCAGGCTGAGCCTTGGTGGGGGGTGGGAGGAAAGGTAGGAGAAGGGCCCCTGAGGGTTGGGTACATTTTGCATGCAAAATGCCACCCCTAGCAAGACAAGCCTCTGTTATTTCCCACCTTGGAAATAGTGGAGAAAGGGGGGGGGAAGAGCACCTACTTTGGGAGGCCATAAAATGCCCCCCCAAGTGGGAGCAGGCTGAGCCTTGGTCGGGGGTGGGAGGAAAGGTAGGAGAAGGGCCCCTGAGGGTTGGGTACATTTTGCATGCAAAATGCCACCCCTAGCAAGACAAGCCTCTGTTATTTCCCACCTTGGAAATAGTGAAGAAAGGGGGGGGGAGCACCTACTTTGGGAGGCCATAAAATGCCCCCCCAGGTGGGAGCAGGCTGAGCCTTGGTGGAGGGTGGAAGGACAGGTGGGAGGAGGTCCCCTGAGGGTTGGGGGCATTTTGCATGCAAAATGCCACCCCCAGCCACACAAGCCTCTTCATTTTTTCCCCATAAGAAATAATGGAGATCAGCAGCAGCAAGCAAATAATAGGGAATAAGGGAGATCAGCAGCAGCAAGCAAAAAGCTTTCCCTTCCTAGGCGAGGATAGGGGCACCTGGTTTGGGGGGCCATAATATGGCCCCTCAAAGCCCAATCTTTCTGAAACGTGGGGAGTAGTTAGAGGATAGTTAAGAAAAGGTCCCCACCAAGTTTGGCTTGATTCGGTGGGAAAATGCCTCCCCCAGGCTTCCGGGAAGCCTGGGGAGGGTTTTCCCATTGAAATCAATAGCCGAAACAAGCCGGAATACCGAAACGATTACCGAATCGCGAATACCGAAACGGCTTGCCGTTTCGGTATTCGCTATTACCGAAACGGTTTCTTGTTTCGGTAATAACCGAAACAGGAATACCGAAACGGTCTGGGTTTGCACACCCCTAGTGGGGAGTTACTCAGTACCGCAAGAGGAATCTGGCTAGCTGAGTTTCTAGAGGTATCTGCCCCATGCATTGCAATCCTAATTTCACTGACTGAACTGCCTGTTCTGCCAACCTATTAGAGGAGGGATGATAGGGGCCAGTGCAAATGTGCCAAAGACCATTACATTCCATAAACTCCCTGAATGTGGCCCTTTTGAAGGCTGGGCATTGTCAGTTATTAAGATTTCCAGCAAATCAAAAATGGAAAATATTTGTCTCAGCAATCCCACCCAGTTTGGCATAATGGTTAAAAGCGTGGGACTCTAATCCGGAGAGTCAGGTTTGATTCCCCACTCCTTCACTTGAAGCCAGCTGGGTGACCTTGGGCTAGTCACAGTTCTCTGGAGCTCTCTCAGCCCCACCCACCTCACAGGGTGTTTGTTGTGTGGATAATAATAGCATACTTTGTAAACTACTCTGAGTGGGCATTAAGTTGTCCTGAAGGGCGGTATATAAATCAAATGTTATCATTATTATTAACTATGGTGGAAGACATTACCTGTACCTCCAACCACATAGTATGGGCGTCCACCACTACCCTCAGCATTTTACCCCTAACTGGGCCCTCAGAGTCAACATGTAGTTTAGCCCGAAGTTGAGCTGGCCATTCCCAAGGGTGGATTGGTGCACCTGGCGGCACCGGATGACTGTCCTGACAACGGGCACAGGCCCCCACCAAGTGCTCAATGTCATGATCCAGGTTGGGCCACCAAACCAACCCATTGGCCACTCCTTTCATCTTGGAAATACCAGGGTGTGTGTCATGAAGTTGGTTCAAGACTTGCCTTCTCAGTTTAGAGGGAACTACCACTCTGCACCCCCACTTGAGACATCCAGCATGAAATCCTAGTCCCAATCATCTGTGAAAAAATGGCTGAAAGATCTCCTCCTGGACGTGGGTAGGCCACCCATGCTGCACTCAATCCACAATAGGTGCCAACTGCACATCTCTATGGGTTTCTTGGCTGATGTGCTCTGCCATCACAGGCAAGCCACTGAGCAAATCAACAAGCAGGATTGTATCTCCTGGGTCCGGTGCTTTTGCTGGGAAATCAGATAATGGAAGCCTACTGCATGCATCTGCATTAGAATGTAGTCCATCCTGCCAAAATCAGATCTCATACTGGTAGGCCAATAATGTTAGAGCCCACTGCTGCATCTTGCTAGAAACCATTGCAGGGACCGGTTTTTGTTCACTCAAAAGCATGAGTAAGGGTTTATGGTCCTTAAGGATGGTGAATGCCTGGCCATACAAAGAGTGGTGAAACTTCTTGAATCCAAAATAATTCTTTTCTGCTGGAGACATGGTGTGGGATACAAATCCAACTGGTCTCTCTGTGCCATCTGTGTATACATGTAACAAAACTATCCCCAAGTCATACTGGGAGGCATTACAAGCCAACACTATGGGTAATCTAGGGTCAAAATATGTTAGAACCCTGGAGGATTGTACCAAAGTCTTTGAAGTTTGAAATGCTATGTCTTGAGCCCTCTCCCACTTCCATGGAACCTTCTTCTTTAACAACTCATGCAAAGGGGCTAATACTGTGGATGGGTAAAAAACTATGATAATAGTTTAAAAGGCCCCCAAATGCTTTCAGCTCTGAAACAGATGGTGATGTTGGGGCCTCTGCAATGGCCCACACCTTATCACTGCATCAATAATATGTCCCAAATACTGTACTCTTACTTCTATGTAGTTTAAGTACCACTTTTCAGAGCCTTTGCAATGTATCCAAATGGTCTTCCTGATCTACCCCAGAGATCAATCAGAATATCATCTAAATAAATCAATGGGAATCCCCTGTAACACTCCCTCCATGACCCTTTGAAAAATCCCAGGAGCAGAGGCCACACCAAAGAAGAGGCCAGTGTACCTAAATAACCCTCAATGAGTGTTGATTGTTAGCAGTTCTTTGGACTCTTCATTGAGAAGTAGCTGCTGATAAGCATGACTGAGATCAAGTTTGGAAAACACAGTCCTTCCAGACAAGGATGCAAATAAATCTTAAATGCAAGGTAGTAGATAGGGATCCAGCCTAGCAACCTTATTGACTGTGACTTTATAATCCCCACAAATTCTCACAGACCCATCTGCCTTAACTACTGGCACAATTGGGGTGGCCAAGTGAGAAAACTGGACAAGTTCCAGAATACCTTCTTTCTGCAGATGGAGTTCCATGTCCACGTTACTATGCAAAGTATATAAGGCACAGAGCAGAACCTGAAAAAATGAGGCTGTGCCTCTGGGTGCACATGAATCTTTGCTGTCATCCCAGTCAGTGTTCCTAGCTTTTGAGTAAAAATCTCTGTAGCGTGCTCCAACAGGTGGTCATCGCAAGCCTTGTTTGTTGCGTTCAGCCGCCATTCAGGAAGCTAGACACTCAGGCGCCTTCAATCAATTGCCTTGGCAACAGAGGGAGGGACTGCCTGAACTCTGTCTGCACTCCCTCTGTCGCCCCGGACACCCCAATCAAAGCCCAACTTAGCTTGATGGGCAGGTCTTCCTTCCAAGCGCGGAACTGCAAAATTGGTTACAATCAGTAACGTGGGAGCAGACACCAGGGGGGAGGGAGGGAAGAGGGCATTGTTCTGTGGCCATGAGAACGCCAATCTCATCCCTGCAAACCCTGTTAGGCAGTTCTGACTGCCAAACACAGACCTCCTGCATTTCTCAATGAGACCTCTGCTTATAAAAGGGCACTGCGCTCCCAGTTCTGGCTTTCACTTTCAGCAAGCAGTGGAGTGGGACAGAGCTGTTGATAGCCTTTTGGGAGAGAGAGAGGGAGAGTGCATTGGAGCTTGTCTTTTTTCTGTGTGTGGTGGGTGGGGTAGGGAGCTATCCCCTCTGGTTCCAGGGCTGCTGACAGGCCCTGGGGCCAAGCTCAGTGGGCACCTCGGCTGAGGGCTCACCCTGACTATTATTATTATTATCAGTATCAGTGCCTGATCTGGTCAGGCTTCTGGATATGCTGGGCTAGGGCTCTAGCCTCAGCCTCCAGTTCCAAGGCTGCTGCCAGGCCCTGGGGCCAAGCTCAGTGGGCATCTCGGCTGAGAGCTCACCCTGACTATTACTATTACTAGTATCAGTGCCTGATCTGGTAGTCAGGCTTGTGGGTGTGCTGGGCTAGGGCTTTAGCCTCAGCCTTGGGTTCCAGGGCTGCTGCCAGGCTCTGAGGCCAAGCTCTGTGGGCACCTCGGCTGAGGACTCACATTATTATTAGTGCCTGATCTTGTCAGGTATCTGGGAGTGCTGTGCTAGGGCTCTAGACCCTCCTTCTGGTTCCAGGGCTGCGGCCCGGCCCTGGGGCCAAGCTCAGTGGGCACCTTGGCTAAGGACTCACAGTGTTCTCTCCTTTTCTGTCCTACTTAATTCTAGTTTGGTGGCACAATGAGTCTTCATGTTGTGGTGGCTGCCACGGGTGGTCGTGGGGTGAAGTGCAAAGGCAGTCCTCCTTGTTTACTTGTGGAAAGCAGTACTGGGTGTGGCTCGGGGGCAGCAGAGAGTACTCTTGCTCCCCCAGATTCACCTGTGGGGGCTGTGGAGGAGGCCAAAGAGGTCTTTCCTCTGGGGGGGAGAGGATCTCTCTCAACATTTTGAGGAGGTAGTGGGTAACGGATCCCTGGAGGAATGGTTTGTGTTTTATGAAATATCCCTCCTGTCCCCATCTCATACTCTTGGTGGTGTCCCTGCCTGCAGTCCACCCCTCACTCTGTCGTCCGTGGCCAGCTCCGCAGTGCAGCCTGTAACCGTTCGTCCTCCTTCCCCTGGGACAGTTAGTGGTCCACGTTTCAATGCCTCCATATGGAGACACTTTTGGGCCCTTCCTAATGACCCCCGTGTGGTGCAGTGCCGTGCCTGTGATGTCCTGGTGTGCAGGGGCAAAAACCTGAAGCACCTGTCGTCAACGGCCCTGACTCAGCACCTGAAGACGCACCACCCAAACCCGTGGCCTCTGTTCTCGCCCAGCGAAACATCCATTGAAGGGAGAAAGGGGGCGACCAGCTCTTCAGAGCGGGGATCAGTGGGAGGGTCACCGGAATCCACCCCAACCAAGAATGCTTGCCCTGAGGGTGACGCTGGTGGGAACGGAGTGCTCAGGCAGGCTGCACTCATGGAGGTTGTCCCCTCAGGGCCTGGGACACTGCCACTTAGAACAGCGAGGTTGAGGGCTCAGGAGGCGAGCCTTCATGTCTTGGCAGAGAAGATTGCCCTATATGGCTTGCCCATATCCATCGTGGAATGCGTGGGCTTCCGCAGGCTACTAAAGCATCTTGCCCCTTGGTTCTCCATGCCGTCGCTGCGCATCCTTGCTCACTGAGCCCTGCGGGTATCTCGAATGAGGGCTGGCATGTTTGGGTCAGATTTAGCCAGGCCCACTCCCACTGCTAACAGGCTTCTGAGGCCTTGCTAGGCCTTCCTGGCACAGCCAGATCATCATGACACCTCCTTTCTGCAAAGGCAGGAAAGTGGGTGATGCTGGCGGCAGCCTCCTTTGTGCACTTGTACAACAGCTCAAGAGCTGTTGCACATGTAGTTGAGCCACACAGTGGCCCTATCCATTGTAGACGCTGTGCCCTCTGAGCAGGCGGTAATGGGTCCCTTGACTCATGTCCTTTCTGCAAAGGCAGGAAGGTGGCCTATGTCAGCTGCTGCTGCTGCCCCGTTTCTTTCTCTCCCTCTCTGGAACCACTCTGACCCGTCCAAGCAACCTCTCCTGTCCTGTCCATCACCTCCTTTCTGCGAAGGCAGGAAGGCGGTTGGTGTCTGGCGGTGCCACCCAAACTTTTATGAGTAGTGCCCGTACTACCTGCACAGGTGAGGTGTCTCGGAGTGGTGTGGAACTACTCTGCCCCCCCTCATTTCTTGGGGCTGCTGGTCCCTCTTTCTACTTCTCCCTCTGTGGAACCACTCCGACCCTTATGAACGACTTCTCCTGTCCTGCCCATCCCCTTCTTTCCGTGAAGGCAGGATGGCGGGTCATGTCAGCTGCCACTTCACGAAGGACTATCATGTTACTGCTCCCTCCTTGGCCATGAGGGACAGTTTGGCTGCGATTGCACAACCGATTGTACCGTATAGGGATACAGCATGGTTGCACAGCATGGTGGCTACCCTGTCAACAGGACTGACTGGACCCCTTTGAGCCGGGTGGGAATGTGTCCCACGACTCCTGTCCTTTCCGCAAAGGCAGGAAGGTGGGCGATGGCAGCTGTTGCCGCTGTCCTATTTCTTCCTCTCCCTCTCTGGGACCACTCTGACCCTTCCTAACTACCTCTCACTTGGGAGCTTTCCAGTTCCCAGTCCATACCTCTCCCTTCCAGGTACTGCCACGAGTCCCTTCCCCACCACTTGCACCGCCCTGTCCCCTCATTTCCGTGACCGCAGGGAGGTGGTTGATGCCAGCTGCCGCTGATTCGAGGTCTTCCTCACAGGATCTTCCAGGTGAGGCTCGTCACCACACCCAGAACCCCTTGGTCCCCCTCTCCCACCCTGACCACTTCGTGTTCCCTCTTTCTTCCTTTCCCTCTCGGGTGCTGCCATGACCCTTCCCCACCACTTGCACCGCCCCATCCCCTCCTTTCCGTGATGGCAGGGAGGTGGTTGATGCTAGCAGCAGCTTATTCGGGGTCTTCCCATCCCCCTCGCAGGATCTTCCAGGCGCAGCTCATCACTGCGGCCGGAACCCCTTGGTCTCCCTCTCCCTGACCACCCGGTGTCTGCAGTCATCAACCACCTTGCTGCATAAGTGGAGACTTTATCCTCCTCCGACCAGGAGGCCTGGTGGGCGGGCACATGGGGGTGCCGCCGGTGAGCAGTGAGACCCCCTGCCCCCGAGAGGGGAGGCATCTCACCACCACCTCCCCGAGCCCACCAGGCCCGGCGGCTGCAGTCATCAACCACTTTGCTGCATTAGCGGATAAGTGTTCACCTCTGACCTGGAGGCCTGGCGGGCGGGTACATGGGGGTGCCTCCGGCGAGTTGCCAGACCCCCCACCCCCAAGAGGGGAGGCGGCCTGCCACCACCTCCCCAAGCCCACCAGGCCTGGCGGCCGCAGTCATCAACCACCTTGCTGCATTAGTGGATAAGTGTCTGCCTCCTACCCGGAGGCCTGGTGGGTGGGCACATGTGGGGTGCTGCTGGCGAGTGGCCAGACCCCCACCCCCAAAAGGGGAGGCGTCCCACCTCCTCGAGCCCACCAGGCCCAGCAGCTGCAGTCATCAACCACCTTGCTGCATTAGCAGATAAGTGTCCGCCTCCTACCCGGAGGCCTGGTGGGCAGGCACATGGGGGGTGCCACCAGCGAGTGACCAGACCCCCCCCCACCCATGAGAGGGGAGGTGGCCCACCTTCAGGACCACTGCATGGGGCCAAAGTGAACTGGGGAGGGTGGCTCCATTTGTGTTGAATGGGAGTCTCCTGGGGGTGTCGAATTTGGGAATGTATAACTCCGAGATCCATAATGCAATCTTGACCAAACTTGGGTGATGACTGGAGAAGAGCCCGCTGCATGTTCCCTGTGAACATGGGCTCTCTAAGTGCTAAGGTGGCCACCCTGGCACCAACGAACACCAGACACCGGACACGTTCGTTAACGGGACATGTTTGGTTCCATTTGTCTGTTCGTCAGGAATGAACAATGAACAGCCTGTTCGGGTTTTTTTTCCTGTTCATCCCTGTCTAGCTCCAACACATCCTCCAATGAACATGAGCGAAGCAAAAATATATTCTGTCAATACAGTTTCGGTTCCTGAAGCCAATTCTGGCCCATCAAAGTCAGGCTTCTACCTTGCACCACCCACAAAAATAAAATCTTATGTTGCCCCTTATATGTCACTGGCAGAAGAACCCTGCCAGCCTGTGGAATAGCCTCTCCTGTATATTTTTGTAGCCTCACCCCGGCTGGCAGTAAAGGTGGTGGGGTGACTGGTGCCCATAAACTAGCAAAGGCATCCTGCCCAGTTATGGAGAATGCTGCCCCAGTGGCCACTTCCATGTCCAGAATACGACCTGCAATGGTTATTTGGGCCTGTATTGGTGGTGAACCCCCAAGGTATACACAGCATAAATTCTATCACTGTCTTACTCACCTTCCTCCTGGCGTAGCTCCACAAGATTGGCAGTCCTTTGTTGAAATTCCTGCCGCCCAAGCAGGTTATGGGGCTGCAGCTGAGTGGTGCACCAACATGCTAAATGCCCTCTGCGATGGCAATGCCAGCAAATTGTGTCCCAAAACTGACAATGGTCAAGGTTATGTAGGGCACCACAATGGCTCTGTAGTGTTTGAGGTAGAAACTTCCTGTTGCTGGCCCCTAGCTGGGAAATGAAGCCATGATTTTGGCATAATCCTGGAGCCACGTGCAGCCACTTGATGTAGGCAGGCTGTATCCTCTTTCCCACTCCTCTGTAACTCCTGGGCTTGGTGGGCTGCCATTTCCATAGTCAAAGCAATGTCCACTGCTGCCTTAAAATCAAGGGTTTTTTTTCTCTAAGAGGCATAGTTGTATTGTCTGATCACATACCCCTGCCACAAGTCTATCAAGCAGCATCTGCTCAAGAGAATCTCCAAACACAGAATTCTACCAAAAGGTGCAGTTCTGCCACAAAGTCAGCAATCATTTCACCAGAGTTCAGTTGGCAACAATGGAACAGAGGGATTGTACTACTGGTGAAGGCCAGTGAATTCGGTGATGTTCCCTTATTGAACTGTTTCCCCTTATTGAACTGTTTAGTTATTTCCCTCTGATCCCTTAGGGCTCAAAAGCCTGTGCTGTAGTTTGATTCCACTTCCCCTTCTGGTAGCTGGCTGTTTTTTCTCTACTAAAGCAGAGGCCAGGGAAGGCCCTGCTTTTATTCAAATAAAACTTTCAATACTTCAGGCACAGTGTGCTTGTGGAATTATTACAAAGAACATCTTCATGTCATCAGAGTGAAGAAGGGATTCCTCTTATATCCTGTAGTCTTCTATGAGTCCCACTGCTCTTTTGCGTTCTGTCCTCAGTTCCATAACAGCCTCCATGTGCTATCTCCACCCTCACAGACATATCTTCTGTATCCTTGTGGTTTTGGCAGGGGCCCCACCACTCCTGCACGCCCAACCAGCTCCTAGATGGCTTTTCCCAAAAGCCAATCAACGGTGCCAAGAATAAAGTGCAGAGGCATCAAAAAGGTGCTGAGTTGGGCAATCCTTAAAATAAAAATAAGCCATCCATTTACTGGTTGCACCCAGAGCCAGTCAGACAAAAGGAAGGAGTAGTACGGGCTGAGGAATACAACTGCAGCAATGGAAAGAGGTACCAAACAGTAACATGCAATTGAAGATATCCAGCTTTTTCTTTCTAAGGATTCTTGTTCTAGCCATTTGCTAGATAAGAAGCAAGGAGAGGGGCAAAGAGGATTCCTTTTAAGGGGAAATATTTTTTATTGGAGACTGGAAGAGAATGGGTATAGTAGTCAGTGGTTGTGAGATATTGTGCACAGTAGGAATAAAGAAAAGCAGTGCATAATCTTTTGGTATTCTTGTATTATATGTGGGAGATGCAGGTTCCAATCTGAGTTGATTCATGATACAGTTACTGAATCTCAGCCCCACTTGTAAAAGGGGAATACCATGCAGCTTTCCCCCAGGAATATTGGGAGAATGATTGTGACAATATTTTATTTTGAGCCTTGAGGATGTTGTTGACTATATGAAAAAGCAAAAAGCAGACAATGCTTTAGTTGTCGTTGCTGGTTAGACAATAATGGTATGGGATATCTAAGCATTGTCCCCATCAGCTTTGAGGGTATCACTGCACAGGGAAAGGACACAGGAAGGTATGAAGATGCAAAGGATCCTGCTGACCGGCTTTGAGATTTAGAGAATATTCCTGGTTTAGGGAATATTGTTGATCTTGAGATGCTCTCTTCAATGAAAGCGCTTTGTGAATTTACTAACAGGGCTTCTGAGAAGTACAGTCATAACAATGGCTTCTGTCAAGATTCTCAGACTATCCAGGAAGTCAATCAGAGAAAAATATCCACCTTAGAGTTACTGAATGTACCAGGGATTGTACCCTTTGCCTTTTGTATTTATCATTTGTACAGATTTAATTATATTTCTTATCCCTGTTAGATCTGCTCAAAAATTCACAGTTTGGTTTAGTTTCTCAGAACTATGTCTGAAAAACATTTGGGATTCTCAATATAAATGTAAGTTTTATTCTTTTAGCATAAAGACAGGGTCAAAGGAGGAGCAAAAATTCATCAGTAGTAATGGTAGGTACCCATCAGGGCTCCTCTTTAAGAAGGATTAGTAATTCCCAGGAAAAACAAGCCTTCGATACAGTACAAGTAATCACTCAGTTTTCTCCCAGAATTTGCCATAAAAATGGGGAAAATGAAAATACTAATTTACTAATAAACATTAAGAATAATTTTAGTGATGTGGTCTGCTCATTTTAAAATAATAATAATAAAAAAAGCCCTCCACAGGATCTTTTTACATGAAAGGTATGTTTGGCCGACCTCGTTGCCAATGCATAAGGGAAAGAGGGGTGTGAAAGAGCTTTTGTGACCATGGAACTGGGCAGCAAGTCACTCTGGAGAATAGAATGGGGCTATGACCCTCCACCTCCCAAGTCTATTGTCCCACTGGCCTTCCAGTCAACAAAAAACTGTCAAGGTAAAAAAGTTTTAAAAATTATTTTAAAATATTTATATGCCACTTTATTTCTTTCCAACTACAAGTTTCAGCAAACATGTAATAAAATAATGATAAAAATAATAAATAAAAATAATTTAAAAGAACAAAATTAAAGAAAATCTGGCAGTGGTGAAAATTGCCATCAAGTCATAGCTGACTTATGGTACCCTTCCAATCTTCCGTCATCCCCTTCCTTATTCAAGGCTAATCAGAGCTTTGATAGTCGCTCCCATCCAGCCTTCCCAGGTCATTAATCATCACTGATAACTTTAGTTTCGCCCAGGAAAGCATAATCAAAGCTTTCCCACTTCCCAGAGACAGCCATTAAGTTATTGTTTTTGGGCAGAAGATGTAATGCTGCCCCAAGGTATGTTCTACAGTGTGTGTGTGTGTGTTCTGGGATTCTACACATTCCCTCAGATGCATGTCTGAGCCTCTCTGTCTCTTCTTGTCATTAAGCACAGGACGCTCAAGCTGTTCCCCTTCTGGACTGGTAACTATAACCCCAAACCTCTATCCAACCTCTGCTCGTCTTTTCCTAGGCAACTCCTCACATATGTGGTGTATGTTCTTGTATGATTGCTTTTGATACCCCTCTAATAAAAATCATTTTTGTTACACACTCACATGGTCACTTTGAGAGTCCTCTGAGGGAAGGGACCTAGAGATCCTGCTAGTTACCTTCTCACTAGCTCATTTCCTTGCACACTAATTCCCCCAACTTGCAAGGAGCCCCCCCCCGCCAATTTGGGTAACAAGCTAACTCCATTTTGCCACTGTATTTTGTACCAACTGAAGCTTACAAATTATCTTCATAGGTGGCCCCACATACAGCACTTTATAGTAGTCTAGTCTACAGGTTATGGTGGCATGGAGTTTCCATTTCTCTTTAACCTAAACTTACAGATTTCCAGACAATTCTCTGTCTCTTGTGCCAACTGGTTGGGCTGCAAATGCTGGATGGACAGCAAATGAATCAAGCAAATATACTTAATCACATTTTAAAAAATCTTGTCAACACAGAAAAAGAAGGAAACCCTCCTAAATAACTCATGGGCATTCTATTAAGTTTATATATGGTTAAAAGGCTGCTAGGCAAAGTTTTATAATTTTTTGCCAGTACCCATGTAAAACATACAAGTATATTTGATATTTTGTATGAGAAAAATGCACATACATGTAAAAGGCACTGCTTTTCTTTATATATCACATTTGAAAGATGTATGAAAAACAGCAGACACTGCTTGCAGGTATTTGAAGGGGGGAATGACAATTTTTACATATGTGGCTTTTGCATCTGATGGGTTTTTTTCTAGCTGGCGAGACTGTGGAAAGTGGAACCTCAGGGGAGTTGGATTTCAGACAGCAGCAGAAGGAAGATCCAAATGCAAGTGAAAACAAGCAGGAGAATGTCAGTGGAAGACAATCGAGTGTCAGGGAAAAAGCCAAGCTCTGGGAACTTCCTTCCCAACGTGACACCGGTTCTTCCGGCACAAGTTCTGCAGGACAACAGAATCCAAGGCAACACCACAAGCTTGAGGAAGCTTCTCACCAAAGAGGAGACAGGCAGAACATTAGTTCTGTGGGACAACAGCATGGAAGACACCGAGACAGACATCAGGAACTTCCTCAGGCATCTGAACACCAGCCGGACTCTGCTTCAGATGGGTAAGGAACAGGTAGTCAGACTGAAAAAGTTGGGCAGGACACTAAATACATGATTCTGTTCAGTTCAGGGAATGTGCAGTGTACACATTGCTGATATTGGGAAAAGGCTTGAGTGAAGTGTGTGTGTGTTATGTGCCATCCAACCTATGGTGATCCTATGAATGAAAGGTCTCCAAAACATCCATCCTATCAGATCTTGCAAACTGGAGGATATGTCTTCTTTTATTGAGTCCAGCCATCTCATTTTGGGTCTTCCACTTTTCCTACTGCCTTCCACTTTTCCTAGCATTATTGACTTTTCCAGAGAGTCTTGTCTTCTCAGAATGTGACCAAAGTATGATAGTCTCAGTTTTGTCATTTTAGCTTTTAGGGAGAATTCAGGCTTGATTTAATCTAGAACCCTCTTATTGGTCTTTTTGGCCATCCATGGTATCCACAAAACTCCAGCACCACATTTCAAATGATTCAGTTTTCTTCCTATCAGCTTTCTTCACTGTCCAACTTTCATATCCATACATAGCAATGGGGAATACCATACTGTGGGAACCATCCTGATCTTGGTTCCCACAAAGAAGTTCTTATCCTTAAGGACCTTTTCTACTTCTCTCATAGCTGCTCTTCCAAGTCTCAATTTTCTCTTTGTTTGTAGCCTCCCAAAAGGGAGGCTGCAAACAAAGAGAAAATTGAGTCAATGAATAGAAAATCTTTAGCAATTTTTATTTCCTCATTGTCAAGTTTAAAATTGAGCAATTCTTCAGTAGTCATTATTTTGTCTTCTTGATGTTCAGCTGTAATCTTGCTTTAGATTACAGCTGAACATTTTAACCTTCATCAGTAGTCGTTTCAAGTTTTCACTATTTGCTGTCAGTAACATGGTGTCATCTGCATATCTCAAATAGTTAATGTTCCCTCCACCCATTTTCGCTCCACCTTCTTCTAAATCTAATCCAGCTTTCCTTATGATATGCTCTGTATGGAGGTTGAACAGATAGGGAGATAATATGCATCCTTGTCTGATACTGTTGCCAATTGGAAACCATTATGTTTCCCCATATGCGTCCTAACAGTAGCCTCTTGTCAGAGTACAGGTTGTGCATTAAATCTGTCAGATGTAGCACATTCATTTCTTTAACACTATCCATAGCTTTTCATGATCCATACAGTCACCTTTTCCTTTTGGTTTTTGTCTGTCTTTAGCAATTTTAAGAGTTTTCTCAGTCATTCATTCTCCTTTCTTTAGGCTACAGGAACAGTCTTTGCACATTCTTCCGTGATAGCTATGGTATCTGCCCATAGTTCTTCTGGTTCACAGTCAATTAAATTTGAAACCAGGGCAGGTCAAAGGTGCTGACTTTCCCCTTCCTTTATTATTGACCCACAACTGTTAGAATGAAGCCAACCACAGTCAGGAAAAATAGGCAGACTGGAAAAACTGGTTTCTGCATAAGCAGGAAGAAATAATCTGAAGAAAAATAAAATTCTGAAAAACATCATTAGCCTCCTGAATTGGATTCCAGCTGGGAGATCTTTACATCTAGAATTCTGTTTAAAAAACAAATAAGGAAACCAGCATAGTTGATCCCCCTCTCCAGAATATGTGAACTGAGTTCAGATGAGATTCTGATGCCTGCTTCACTAGAGCTGCTAATCAACATGAGACCCTACTAAACTCCTTCTTCCAGCTAGCTCAGCTGCATGCAGGAGGAGCTGTGACTCACTGGTTAGGTATTTGCATGCAGAAGGTCCCTCCCAATTCAACCCCTGGCACCTTCATTTAAAAGGGTCAAGTAGAAGGTGATGTGAAAGACTTCAACGTGAGACCCCGGAGAGCTGCTGCCTGTCTGAGTAGGCAGTGAGGAACTGGCTAGACCAACATACTGATTCAATATAAGGCAGCTTCTTGTGTATTCATGTAAGGATATATCCAAGAGGATAGCAGGTGAACAAGACTAGTTGTTAAATCCCCCAAATTCCCATATATCCCCTGCTCCAAAAAGGTTAGTTACTCCCTACCTACTTACCTTGGAGAAACAGCTATCTGATCAGCTGCAGTAAAACTGAATCAGGGTGGTACTCCTGAAAATCATGCAGCAGGCTTTGACAACCACGAGGCATACATATCTGTGGCCTGGCTTAGAAACAGAACAGACTGAGATGCAGGGCTCATTTCTAGGGGGAATGCGCAGGAACGCAGTTTTGGCAGGTCCCCAAAGAGGTCACATGTCAGGTGGCCCTGCCCACCTGACTCTCGGCCATTTGGGGCCTGTTTCAGCCTGGATTGGAGCCGAAATGGCCTGGATCAGGCTTCTGACAGGTGGTGGATCACTCTCCCACTCAGCAGCGGCTTGTTCTTGACCATTTTGGGCCCCTTTTCGGCCATTTTCAGCCCCCTTTTGCCATTTTGAGCCCAATTTCGGCCCTGGAAGGCCAGGACTGGGTCCAAAACAGCCAGGATAGGTGATGTCAGAGGTGTGTGTCATATGCAAATCAGTTATGCTAATGACACACTTCTGGTGATGTCAAGGGGCATGGCATATGCTAATGAGTTATGCTAATGAGTTCCTCCAGCTATTTTTCTATGAAATGACCCCTGCTGAGATGGCAGTGACAGAATGTCAGGTGGTAGAGTGGAATACACCATTTCAGCTTCTGTTAATGGCTTGTTTTTAATGTCTTTTTAATGTGAAGAAACATTCAGGGTTGGAATCCACCTTCTGCAGTCTGACATGGTACAGTTCGTTCTACCTCCTCAGATCTCTGCTGCCTCATTGTTTTCATTGTGTGAACCACACCTAGGAAGCTAAATCTTAGCCCGATTTTCAGGCACATCCAGTTCAGATGAGGTAGGCCCTCAGTTGACTCCCCCTGGCTCCACTCACCTGGTCAGCGGGAGGGAAAAGCAGGGAGTATGGAGAAGCATGTGCATGTGCTCCCCATTGCGCTGGCGCCATAAGAATTGCACTGAAGCAATGCTCAGAGAAAACTGCATCCAAAGAGGTGGTTTCCACATCACTTAGCTTCAGGGCACACTGCAATTCCTCCATTACACAGGAAAATGGCATCATGTTCTGGCCTGGCAGGGGAGTACAGTTGTGTGCATGTGCTACACTTGTGCATGTGAAGTGAGTATCCCTTGCCCCACAGACCCCTGCAACTTCTGCTTTGGCCCCTGGCAACCCTAGGAATAGGGGTGAGGAATTCCTGAGGAGGTGGCATGTGTCTAAAAACGTATGCTTTGAAACTGAAGGGTTGACTGGTTATGCTGAGCATACAAGATTCATTACCTTGTTCAGTACTTGTTACTCATTGAAATTATGTTGTTTCTTCAGCATAAAAAAGTGGCCATGGAGGATTGCTGGTTCAAATTTACAGGAGTCTAAACTTTTTGTTGAGGAGTTTCTACAATAATGTACTCTTCTTTACTGTAAGAAGTGAAGGACTTTTACACTGTCCCTTGTCTCACTTTACAGAGGGGCCATAATAGAGAGATAGAGAGACAGAGAAGTCGGGATATGAACTTCCCACCTTCTTACTTGTACTATCCCTTTAACCTGTACTATTCTCAGACACTTCCTTCCTTCCGCCTTCTCCCTCACTAGCATGCACACCTTCTCTCTATCTTGCAACCATGGATGATACAGTCTTTGCTTCCTGCATCCACCAACATCCTAGCTTAAATAGATTAGTCTAGACTCTATCTCTTCTCTTTCCTATCCTTACTGGAGTTCCTAAAATAAAAGGACTCTTATTTTCTTTGCTAAAGTAAACAGATTCTGTGTAAGTTTATTGTCTCATCAGCATGCATTCATACACTTAGCTGCACTAAATTTCTCTGCTAACATTCTGAATTTTTTTTTTTTGCCCAGCTGTCTTTTTCACTCTCTCAGGCATGCCTCCGCCAGGCCTACCCACAAAGAATGCTGTGTCACCCTTCTATAGTGCTCTTAATTTCCTCCCAATGACAAATAGGGTGGCATCTGTTTTCATATATTATGTTGACAGAAACAAAATAATTAAGGAGAAAAAATAATTTTCTTTCAAATATCTTAATGGATTATTTAGCACTGATTGCCAGTACTTCCTTAACATCCTTTAGTTCCCTCTTACCTACCTTTGTTTACATTTGGGATTCTACTTGTATTTTTCATACTGTTCATGTGCCTGAAAGCATAAAGCAGCGTGCCTGATCGCCTGGAAGTTTCTTTGTATGTCTTTAATTCCCACAAAAGTTTGTGATTACTGACTCCCTTACTTGAGAGTCTGCCTCAGTTGTCCACTCTTCACTGCAGTTGGAGTAGCTTGCATACTCGGTTATCTCAGGGTGTTCTAATCACATAACATGTTGTTAACTTTGATTTTTTTACTTCCCACTAAGTTCGATAGCTCCATTTATGCACATGTTGCTGCTGTATTTTTTTTTTCTGATGCTGCTTATAAAGGAAAATGAAAGGGACCATTGTGAGTTGTTATGCAGTTGAGATTGTGGGCATCTTGACAAAGCATTCTCCAGGATCCATTGAAATTATTTGATAACCTGCCTCTTCTCCAGCTTGAACCCTTACGCTGCCCTGGTGGACTGCCTCAGAGCTACCTGGCTAGCAGGGAAGACACGCCCTATGGAATATCGGAGGACCCAGCTGGAGGCACTGGGCCGCTTTCTGGAGGAGAATAGGTGCGAAATCCTGCAAGCTGTGAATGCAGACATGCGCACGGTGAGTGTAGTTCTGGCTTGTCTTCAGTTGTTCTGGAACCAGAACCAGTTGTTCTGCTATGTGATATGTAAACCCAGTATAGCTAAAATTAAAATCCTTTTGTTCTCTCAACAGCCTGCTTTTGAAGCACAAATGCCTGAAATTTCTCTTGCTAGGAGTGAACTGAACAATGCACTTAACAACCTGAGGTGCTGGATGAAGGATGAGTGTGTGGGCAAGAACCTGGTAAGAGGGTCAAGCGGAGAGGGAAGGAACTGTAAATTTGTATGAGCAAAGAGAGTGCTTGCATGCTTGTATAAGAGGCTAACTAGGCTGAAATGGATCCCAATCTATCCCTTTTCAAAAGTATTGCAAAGAGTCCGTGATACTGGGGGGGGGGGGACATAATAGCTAAAAAATCTTGTTTCGTGCTTTAACAGCATTCACAAGTGCAAATACTTCGAGGTCAGTAATGCTTTTAGAGAAGAGGAGAGTTTCCTAGGATTGCTACCTGAGTGTTATGCATGAAAACACCCTTAACCTTTTCAAGTGCATATCACTTTAGGAAGATTGTGTCCTACCTTTTCAAATCCTATTAAGAGGAAGCACTTTCCGCTGATGTACCAATTGGTACCATTGGTACTTAAACAAGAGAGCCAGTTTGGTGTAGTGGTTAAGAGCATGGGACTCTAATCTGGAGAGCCGGTTTTGATTCCCCACTCCTCCACTTGAAGCCAGCTGGGTGACCTTGGGCTAGTCACAGTTCTTTAAGAGCTCTCTCAGCCCCACCCACCTCACAGGGTGTTTTGTTGTGGGGATAATAATGACATACTTTGTAAACCGCTCTGAGTGGGCATTAAGTTGTCCTGAAGGGCAGTATATAAATCGAATGTTGTTGTTGTTGATGATGATGTTATTTATTTCAGCAAACAATATAAAAAATATAAAGCTCAGCAAGTGGAATAATCATGCTGTAAAACATCTTTTTATCTTTTGGACCTTGCAGAACCTTTTGTAAAACAGAAAAAAGAGGTGATACAGATCCATCATTTTAACTAGCAAAGCCAGAAATTATAATGGGAAAAGCAGGGTGGACACTGAAGCCAAACAAGATCTTTCATGTTGACAACTTCCTGTATTCTTTTTCATGGCCTCACTTGCTTCATGAACTATTCTTGTCTTCACCTCCTCATAGGCCACCAAGCTTGACAGTGCCTTCATCCGCAAGGACCCCTATGGTGTCGTGCTCATCATTGCACCCTATAATTACCCCTTCCATGTCAGCCTGATCTCTCTGGTGGGGGCCATTGCAGCTGGTAAGTGAGATGCTCTCTGAAGGCTGTCCATTTTTTCACACAAATATCTCCACAACTGTGACTCACAGATACTTTGTTCAGCTGGTGTCTTTAGAGGGACTCCTGCTGGGCTGGATCGAAATGTTTGATGGTTTACACTATAGTCATGTGGTCTTTTCTCCACCAGGGAATTGTGTGATTGTGAAACCTTCAAACCTATGCAGATGCAGTGAAAAGCTCATGGCTGAAGTGCTGCCTACCTACCTTGACCCAGTGAGTTTCTTAGACCCAATTCTTCTTTATTTCCTCATGAAAAATAAGTTTCATTCACAAACACAACCTGGCACCCCCATTCACATATCTGAGGTGATAGTACAGAAAATATTAAGCACTGATCCCACCTCTCAACAGGGTGCTATTGCAGAAGTCTCACAGTGTGCAAAGTACACATATCTGACCACAGAAAATTGCAATGGGTGTACAGACAATAGCATCACTGCAAATTCATTATTCGCTTCAACTGCTGTTTTGCATTGTTATGGGGAATACGGCATATATGTAGAAGCAAGGGTTGGTGGGTATTCCAAATTTATGTGGATGAGAAAGGAATGTTTTTATGTATATTTCACCAGAATATATGTACTTGTATGGGGGAAGAATAGTTCCCTATAGGATGATGCACTTTCCTTTTCCTTTTTTTTCATTATTGTATTCTATTTCTTCTTAAAATCCTAAGGTGATTTAAGGGGCAACAACACAGACACCATTTTTAAAAATGAAAAGCTGATTTGGAAGAAGGAATCTAAAATGGAAATGCAGTAGAGAATGGGAGGGAGTACTTAAACCTTTTCATATTTGCTCTAAATTGTCTACTAGCAGCTGTTCCCTCAGTAGGATTCCAAAGAGGCAAAAGCCACCTGGGGAGGGATTTGAAGCAAAACAAGAATTGGGTGTGAAAAGGGTGAAATGCTCCCGCTTTCACTCAGTGTTTCTGCTGTAGATTCTGCGTTTATAGAATCATAGTATCATAGGGTTGGAAGGGACCTCTAGGGTCATCTAGTCAAACCCCCTGCATAGTGCAGGAAATTCACAACTACCTCCCCTCACACACACACACACACACACACACACAGTGACCCCTGCTCCATGCTCAGAAGATGGCAAAACACCTCCAGGATCCCTAGCCAAACTGGCCTGCGGAAAATTGCTTCCTGACCCCAAAGTGGCAATCAGCATTACCCTGGGCGTGTAAGAAGGGACATGACAACTAAGCACTGATATAACCCTTCCTGTCCTCCCTCTCATGATCTGCCTAGGTTCACAGAATTAGCATTGCTGTCAGATGGCCATCTAGCCTCTGCTTAAAAACCTCCAAAGAAGGAGAGCCCACCACCTCCCAAGGAAGCCTGTTCCACTGAGGGACTACTCTGTCAAGAAGTTTTTCCTGATGTTTAGCTGAAAACTTTTTTGATTTAATTTCAACCCATTGGTGCTGGTCCAACCTTCTGGGGCAACGGAAAACAACTCAGCGCCGTCCTCTATATGACAGCCCTTCAAGTACTCAAAGATGATTATCATATCATCTCTTAGTCGTGTCTTCTCCAGGCTAAACATAGCGAGCTCCTTCAACCTTTCATCATAGGACTTGGTCTCCAGACTAGACATGGGCACTAATGGGGGAAAAACCCAAACACCCAGTTCATTGTTCGTTGCCATCCATGAACAATGAACATGGACGAACATGAACTGTTCCTGAACATGTTCGTTGTTCATTGTTCGTGGGGGCCAGAACCCCCCCAACCCCCCACTAAGCTCCCCCTCCCCTCAAACCCACTTACCTGGCCCTTTAAAGATCCCTTTAAACTATCAGCTGGCAGGCAGAAGGGGGGGATTCCCCCCTGCCAGCTGACAGTTTAAAGGGCTCGGTCCTGGCAAAACAGCAGTGTCTGCTGGCTAGTTTGAGGGGTTACCAACTGACCTTCCCAATGTCCAATACCCACCAAATTTGCACTGGACATAGTCCTCACTGTCCTCTGAAGACCCCCCATGTTTCAGAGAGATTGTGCCCCGGGAAAGGCATGATCTATGGGGCCCCCTTTGCTGTCATTTTCTCTTCACAGTGGCAAAAACGGGACTGCCCGTTGGAAGGCAGCTACTTTGAGGGGTTACAAACTGACCTTCCCAATGTCCAATACCCACCAAATTTGCAGGGGGCATAGTCCTCACTGTTCTCTGAAGGCCCCCCAAGTTTCAGACAGATTGCACCCCGGGAAAGGCATGATCCACACGTCTCCCCCTTGGTTGTCATTTTCTCTTCACAGTGGCAAAAACAGCAGTGTCTGCTGGCAGCTAGTTTGAGGGGTTACAAACTGACCTTCCCAATGTCCAATACCCACCAAATTTGCAGGGGACATAGTCATCACTGTCCTCCGAAGACACCCCCCCCCAAGTTTCAGAGAGATTGCACCACCCAAGTTTCAGAGAGATTGCACCCTGGGAAAGGCATGATCCATGCCCCCCCTTTGCTGTCATTTTCTCTTCACAGTGGCAAAAACAGCAGTGTCTGCTGGCAGCTACTTTGAGGGGTTACAAACTGACCTTCCCAATGTCCAATACCCACCAAATTTGCAGGGGACATAGTCCTCACTGTCCTCCGAAGACCGCCCAAGTTTCAGAGAGATTGCACCCTGGGAAAGGCATGATCCATGGTCCCCCCCTTTGCTGTCATTTTCTCTTCACAGTGGCAAAAACAGCAGTGTCTGCTGGCAGCTACTTTGAGGGGTTACAAACTGACCTTCCCAATGTCCAATACCCACCAAATTTGCAGGGGACATAGTCCTCACTGTCCTCCGAAGACCGCCCAAGTTTCAGAGAGATTGCACCCTGGGAAAGGCATGATCCATGGCCCCCCCCTTTGCTGTCATTTTCTCTTCACAGTGGGAAAAATGGGACTCTCTGCTGGAAGTACTTTGAAGGGTTAAAGCCAGAAGGAAAGCCAGAAGGAGTTCAGACAGTTCAGTCCCTGCCTGTTGCCAGGGGAATTGATTGAAAGGTGCCAGACTGTCTGGCTTGACCATCGACTGACGAAGGCAACAAACAAGGCTTGCAACGACCACTTGTTCGTTTAGAATGGGGCCTCACGAATGGCTTGTTCGCAAAGAGACGAACAGGCTGTTCGTGGGTTTTTCCGTTCATAATGCTGTTTGTGCCCATGTCTACTCCAGACCTCTCACCATCTTTGTTGCCCTTCTCTGGACATGTTCCAGCTTGTCTATATACTTCTTAAATTGTGGTGCCCAAAACTGAACACAATACTCTAGATGAGATCTAACCAAAGCAGAGTAAAGCGATATCATCGCTTTGTGTGATCTGGACACTATGCTTCTGTTGATACAGCCCAAAATTGCATTTGCCTTTACCACATCACACTGCTGACTCATGTCCTTTTTACACATACCATGACAAGTCTCCCCTATCTTATAATTATGCATTTGATTTTTCTTACCTAAATGCAGAACTTTACATTTATCTCTGTTGAAATTCATTTTAATTTTTTAGCCCTGTTTTCCAGCCTATCAGGATCATCCTGTATCCTGACTCTGTTTTCTACTTTATTTGCTACCTCCCAATTTAGTATCAGCAGCACATTTTATAAGTATTCCGTCTATTCCTTCATCCAAATCATGTATAAAAATGTTGAACAGAACACGTCCCATGACCAATCCCTGAGCCACTCCACTTCTCCAACAGGATGAGGGACCATTAACAAGCAGTCTTTGGGTGCAATCTGTCAACCAGTTACAGATCCATCTAACAGCAATAGGATCCAAACCACATTTTACCAACTTATCAACAAGAACATTATGTGGAACTTTATCAAAAGAACTTACTGATATCAAGATAAACTACGTGTACACCATTCCCCTGACCCAGAAAGGAAGTAACTTCCTAAAAAAAAAAAGAGATAAGGTATTCTGACATGACTTGTTCTTGAGAAGCCCATGCTGGCTCTTAGTAATCACAGCCATCCCTTCTAAATGCTCAAGGACTGACTTCTGATTTGTTGGATGATTTGTTCCAAAACTTTTCCAGGTATAGACATCAAGCTGAGGGGTTGGTGGTTACCTGGATCCTCCTGAGGATCTAATTTCTAAGCCTCTGGTCCTTTATTTTTGAGAATTCTTGGAGAACAGGAGAGATGCTAGAAGACTGGAGGTGGGCAAAGCCCTCCCCCCGAAGGGGGGGACTATATTTGCTTACCTCCAGTCTTCTAGCATCTCTCTTGTTCTCCAGGAATTCTCAAAATAATGGATAGAGGCTTAGAAATTAGATCTGCAAGTTCTTTTAGTACTCTTGGATGCAATTTATCTGGGCCTAGGGTTACCAGGTCCCTTTACTCCCCCCGGAGGAGATTGGGATTGGGACTCTCTGGTGGGAGATTGGGAAGTGATGTCATTGTGCAGGTCAAAGGGCGGCCTTGGAGCACTCCCACACCCACCAAGGGGCTGGATCAGGCTGCTGTAGGACCTGATTCAGCCTGAAACAGGCCTGCTGCAGGGCGTGATTTGACCCGAATCAGGTCTCTGTGCACACGGGAGCATGCCACACCGCCAGCCAAGTAAGTGGGTGGAGGGAGGGGGGAACAGGAGATTCTCCTGCCCCAGGCAGAGGAATGACACCTCTATCTGGGCCTGAGGACTTAGTTCTATTTAAAGAAACTATATGTTTATGTACTACCCCTATGCCGTTCCCAGGCTCTAACTCCCTGTTATTCTGTTATTGCTATGTTAAACACCATTTCCCTTGCAGAAGAAGAATGATGAAAAGTAGGAATTGAACAGTTTTGCCCTCTCTTCATCGTCTGTTACAATTTCACTTCCCTGTCCCTGCAATGGGCCTAACATATCCTTGCTCTTTTTCTTACTTTGAACATAAGCAAAGAACCCTTTTTTGTTATTTTTAGCATCCCTTGCTAGCCTAACACTGAGCTTTAGTTTTTCTAACATTCTCCCTACAAGCACTGGCTATTTGTTTATATTCATCCTTAACGCCCTCCTTCTATTTCCTAAATGAGTATTTTCTGAACTCTTTAGAAAGCTGTTTATGGAGCCATCTTGGCTTCTTTAGGCTTCTCCTATCTTTCATTCTCATAGGAATCATTTGTGATTGTGCCTTCAATATTCACCTTTAAGAAACTCCCACCTTCTCCTTAATCAAAAAGAGTCCAGTAGCACCTTTAAGACTAACCGATTTTATTGTAGCATAAGCTTTCGAGAATCACAGTTCTCTTCGTCAGATGCATGGAGGGCAAAAAGGAACTGGTCAGATATAGAGGAGGAGAGGGGAGGGCGGAGTAGATACAAACAGCTCCTTCTAATATGGAGATGCAAACAGCTCCTTCTGATATGGAGATCAGTTTGCTTCTGTTAAGGAAGTCAGTTACCTCTGATAATGAGATAACCATTCATAGTCCCTATTCAATCCCAGCTTGACTGAGTCAAATTTACATATGAATTCCAATTCAGCAGCTTCCCGTTGGATTTTGTTTTTGAAAGGTTTCTGTTGGACTACAGTGACCTTTAAGTCTTTGATGGAATGTCCTGGTAGATTGAAGTGTTCTTCCACTGGTTTCTGGACGTTGCCATTTCTAATGTCAGATTTGTGTCCATTTATTCTTTTGCGTAGAGGTTGGCTGGTTTGTCCAATGTACAGAGCAGATGGACATTGTTGGAACATGAGGCATATATCACATTGGAGGATGAGCAGCTGTAAGAGCCAGAGACAGTGTAGTTGACGCCATTGGGTCCTGTAATTGTATTTCCTGGGTAGATATAAGGGCAGAGCTGGCATCTGGGTCTGTTGCAGAGCCTGGTACCTGTGCTGGTGACTCTGCTAGCCGATTCATGATTGTAAGTGAGAAGTTGTTTAAGGTTGGGGGGCTGTCTGTAGGCAAGGAGAGGTCTTCCACCCAGGGCTTCTGAGAGAGAGGTATCATTTTCCAGGATGGGTTGTAGCTCACTGATGATACGTTGGATGGGTTTGAGCTGGGAACTATAGGTGACAACCAGTGGTGTTCTGTTGTTAGTTCTTTTAGGTTTGTCCTGGAGCAGGCTGTTTCTAGGTACTAGTCTGGCCCTGTTGATTTGTTTCCTCACTTCATTTGGTGGGTACTGTAGCCCCAAAAATGCTTGTTGTAAATCTCTTAAGTGGGAATCCTGATCAAGAGCATTGGAGCAGATACAGTTGTAATGTAAGGCTTGGCTGTAGACAATTGACCGAGTGGTATGTTTAGGGTGGTAGCTGGAGGCATGTAGATATGAGTATCGGTCTGTTGGTTTCCGGTATAAGGTGGTATTTCTCCGTCCATTATGTAGTTGTACAGTGGTGTCCAAGAAGTGTACCTGTTGTGTAGAGTGGTCCAGGCTCAGGTTGATAGTAGGGTGAAAGTTGTTGAAGTCTTGATGAAATTTCTCAAGGGCTTCCTTCCCATGGGTCCAAATGATGAAGATGTCATCCAAGAATCTTAAGTATAGTAGTGGTTCCAGTGGATGGGAGCAGAGGAAGCGTTGCTCCAAGTCCGCCATGAATATGTTAGCATATTGTGGTGCCATGCATGTGCCCATGGCTGAGCCATTAACCTGTAGCTATAAGCTGTCACCAAATTTGAAGTAATTGTGAGTGAGTACGAAGTGACAAAGTTCAGTGGCAAGGTGTGCTGTGGTTTTGTCCGGGATAATATTCCTTAGGGCTTGCAGTCCATCTGCATGTGGGATATTGGTGTATAAAGCCTCCACATCCATGATTGCTAGGATGGTGTCATCTGGTAGGTTGTCAATGGACTGTATTGTAGACCAGGACCAGAGAACAAAAAGATTATATTGTTCTCTTCTGTCTCAGAACCCCCAATATGTTAACCAAAGATATATAAGCAACCACTAGCTAGCTTTTAGAAGGAAACCGGTGGTTTCAATCATTTAAAAATAGATATATGCAGACATATAGTTGAGGAAGTAAAGCGAAAACTAGGTCTCTCTGTGGTTAAGCTAGAAGAGGTGTATGTGTGTGCTAATGTGTGACAGCCTATGTATGGTAAAAGACAAATATGAGTAAGGGGTTTCGCAATCAGAGGAGTGGGAGATGTAAACTAAGGCGGAGTTTTAGGTGAAAACCGGAAAGGTGTAACTCCCAAGTACCTCAGCCTATGGGGAAAGGGAGAGGGAAACTGCGGACGGGGATAGGATGCTTAGAATCTGTCAATTATTAGTAGTGATTTGAAGTCTATAAAAATGTGTGTTCAGGAAGCCTCTGGGTTCCTTCTAGGCACCCACGGGCCCGTGTACTTTAATAAAGCAGCAGCTTGTACCGCTCGAAGTCTCGGTCTCTCTTCTTGTGGTTTGAAGCAGGAAGGCATTGGCTGTCTGGCCCAGCCGCCTTCGGGCGACAGTATTTCCTGAGGAAGTCAGTGGTGTCCCGTAAATAGCTGGGTGTGCTGGTGGCATAGGGCCTGAGGACAGAGTCCATGTATCCTGAGACTCCTACTGTGACCTTCTCCTTAAGTATTTCTGACACTGGGATTCTACCCAGAATAACTTTCAGTTTGTTAAAATTTGCTTTCCTGAAGTCCAACCTATGTGTCTGACTACGTACAGCTTTTCCCTTCCCTTTTCCCAATTACATGGTCACTACTACCCAGGGCACCCACTACTTTCACCTCATCAACCAGTTCTTCCTTGTTGGTGAGAAACAAGTCCAGTATAGCAGATACCCTTGTTTCCTTCTCCATTTTCTGAAAAATGAAGTTATCAGGAAGACAAGTCAGGAATTTGACTTTTCATTTTTAGCAGTTAGATTTCCAACAGATACCTGGGTAATTGAAATCTCCCATGACTACTGTATCTCATCTCTTTGAGAACTTCATAATTTGTTCTAAGTGTTTCTCATCCAAGTCTTCTGCCTGGCTTGGCGGTCTATAGCAGACGCCCCCACACCATGATATCACTATTATTTCTTGTTCCTTTTATTTTTACCCAGAGACTCTCAACTGAACTTCCATGCTCAGATACCTCTATTTCCTCACAAGAATATACCTCCTTTACATATAATGCTACTTCTCCCCCTTCCTTATTTGCTTATCCCTTTTAAACAAGTTGTATCCCTCAATCCTAGTATTCCAATTTCCAATCATGAGTGTCATTCCACCAAGTTTCAGTCATTCCTAATATGTCATTGTCCCCTTCCTGATTTAGGACTTCAAGTTCCTCCTGCTTGTTTTCCATACTCTGCACATCAGTGTAGAGACATCAGAATCCATGAATTATGTGCCCTGAGGTTTTCATTTCTGAACTTACCTGCAAGTTAATGTTTCCTAGCATATATGCCACTCTCTGCAAATCTTTAGTGTTCTTATCTCCAGTTATAAGTTCTTATCTCCAGTTATAAGCTTTGAATTTTGGTCTCTGTCCCCCATGGGATTCAGTTTAAAGTCCTCCTTATCAGGTTTGCAAGGTTCTTTTGAAACACATTTTTTCCTACCCTCGTGAGGTGCAACCATTTCTAGATAGAAGAGCTTCATGTCAAAAGCATAAGCCATGGTCCAAAAACCCACCCCTTTCCTGATGATGTAGCCAATCATTTATTTGCAGTATTCTTCTTTCCCTTCCTAAACCACAGCCTCCGACAGGAAGAACTGATGAAAACACAACCTGCTTTCAGGCCCTTAACTGTTTTACCCAGAGCCACATAGACATTTTTAATGCTTTCTGGGCTGTGCCAGGCAATATCATTTGTTCCCACATGGATCAGCAACAAAGGATAATAATCTGTGGACTTGATGAGACTTCCTACCCATTCTGTCACATCCTGGATGTGTGCACCCAGTAGACAGCATACCTCTCGAGGCAAGACGTGTGGTCAGTACACTTTACCCTCTACCCCTCTCAACAGGGAATTCCCAGTTACCAGCACATGCCTTCTCCTCTATTGGAGAGCAGAAGCTCGAATCCTCTTATCCATGGGGCCCGGAGAAATTTTCTTCAAGGGGGATGCTGGGGGAGTAGCCCTTGATCCAGTGGTCCAGACTCAATATTTATGGGAGATCCTGGAACCAATTGCTTCGC
This sequence comes from Eublepharis macularius, assembly GCF_028583425.1. Lineage (NCBI taxonomy): Eukaryota > Metazoa > Chordata > Lepidosauria > Squamata > Eublepharidae > Eublepharis > Eublepharis macularius. The sequence continues at coordinate 151,871,897 of NC_072791.1, read as the reverse complement.
ATCAGAGACTCAGAATGTCTCCTGATATTCCTGCTCCTGTGGGTTACAAACTTCCATGTGCCCGCCTCCTGTGTTGAGTGTTCCTCCAAATCCTGAGACATTTTTCCCTCCTCTTCCTGTTCAAAGTGGCTTTGTCTCCTCTTCCTGTTCAAATTTGGTGCTCCTCCAAATCCTGAGACATTTTCCCCTCCTCTTCCTGTTCAAAGTGGCTTTGTCTCCTCTTCCTGTTCAAATTTGGTGCTCCTCCAAATCCTGAGATACCTTTCCCTCCTCTTCCTGTTCAAAGTGGTTTGTCACGGGGCTTAGTCGCATGCATTTATGTGAAAGGTATATTTTTCTCCTAAATAAACACAGGAAATCTGTTTGAGGAGAAAAAATTGTACCAGCGTGAATTGTTGAATGGAGGTAATGATACATGAATCTTTGGTCTTATTTCACAGGAAACCTTTGCTGTGGTGACAGGTGGTCCTGAACCAACTGCCAGATTACTGGAGAACAAGTTTGACTTCATCTTCTTTACAGGTGACATCACAATTTTATTGTATTTTGGTTTTCTAACTTCTTGGAATACTTAGAAAACACAGTCCTTTATTTATTTTAAAAAATGATACTACTCACTCTCCACCAGTGCCCCACAGCAATGGTTTGTGCTGTATTGCACAGAAAGACATTGTTGCTGCTCATCTCTGTGGCATGTGCTGAGTGAATTAGCAGCAGAGTGGGTGTGGTTGGACCCAGCCTCTGTCCAGAGGGTCGTCTGACATGCCATATGGCTGGCAACCTCAAGCCCTTTTGACCCATTGCCTCTGCTGTTACCAGCTTTTTGCCACCAGACATGATTCAGCTGGACTGCTAGGGTAAAGGAAACCTTGACCTCAACCTCAATGCATGACATTCATGGAAAGGCCCATCTGACACGGCAAAGTCTCCAAGGAAGAAGTCCGAGACCAAGCCCAGGTTGCCACAGAAGGGCAGCCTGGAAGCCAGTAGGGTCCTGAGGAGAGTTTCCGTCCATTTCAGCAGCAATAATTTATTATATCAATTTGTATACTGGCATTTCTAAGAGTGAAAGTTACAGTATAAACTCTTCCTCATATCCCTCAGGACACTGTTCGCATCTTTAGGTTCTTATATTAAGAATCTGTATTCAGTTTCCTAAAACAGCTGCACCTCACCCCCCAAATCTGTAAGCAGTGTGTCTATCCAAGGACATACACACACACACACACACACACCATTTTGTTAGTACATCAAAGTTTTCACAGATAGACAGTGCCTTTTCTGATTACTCAGGCTGAAAGGTTGCCTGACCCTGGGGTACTATACTCACCAGACTCTATATTCACATCGATTCAGAGGAGTTAGCCGTGTTAGTCTGTAGTAGCAAAATTGAAGAGTCCAGTAGCATCTTTAAGACTAACCAACTTTACTGTAGCATAAGCTTTCGAGAATCACAGTTCTTTTCGTCAGATGCATGGAGGGTAAGTTTCTTCTTACCTTCCATGCATCTGACGAAGAGAACTGTGATTCTCAAAAGCTTATGCTACAGTAAAGTTGGTTAGTCTTAAAGGTGCTACTGGACTCTTTTCGATTATATTCACATAATCAACTATGGGCTAATATTGTTAGCTCTGTGATTCTTTTTTATTCAAAGGAATGTGAGTGTCTTTGGAGCAGAATTAACGATGAGTGTTTTTAATGTAGCAGATTTTTTGGTGACTGTTCCAAATTTTGCTTTACTTCTGCAGGGAGCACCAATGTTGGAAAAATTGTCATGACTGCAGCAACCAAGCATCTGACACCATTGGCTCTGGAGCTGGGAGGCAAAAATCCTTGCTACGTGGATGACTGCTGCAATTTCCAGAATGCAGCCAACCGAATAGTGTCGACAAAGTTCTTCAATTGTGGCCAGACTTGCCTTGTAGCAGACTATGTTATTTGTACTGCTGACACACAAGACAGGCTCATTCCCTGCTTATGTCAAGCTATTCATTGCTTCTATGGCCCCAACCCTCAAGAGTCACCTGACTTTGCCCGTATGATCAATGATGAGCATTTCCAGCGTGTCCGTGCACTTCTAGACTGTGGCAGAGTGGTCATTGGTGGAGAGACAGATGAGCATGACCGTTACATTGGTGAGCAAGTGGGCCGATACTGAGGATTGTCAGGTCCAGTGTATATCTAAACTGTACTGACTCCATTTTCTAATGCTTCTAGTGTTTGAGTGTTTTCTTCCCAGGTGCACCAGTTCCCAGGCAGCATTCCCACCGGAGGAGACTGTTTTGTCTAACACCGTTCCACCAAGCATTGGCCTTGAAGGAGAGCAGCTTCCTAGGACTGAGAGATGTTGTTTTGAGAACTGTGGGGGGAGGCTGATCCAGATGGGTATTGTTACTCTGTATCTTATGCTTGCTCTTCATTGGTAACAATGATCATGTACCATCCTGATTCTCCTATTCAGGACAGTGGACTATAATGGACCTTTTCTGCAGTAAAGTTTCCTTTTCCAAACAATGGACTTGTGTTTGCTTCTAAAGGGGACCCTGTAGTGAGTGCCTTATTTAGCCACAGTCTGACATTTTGTTACCAATCATGTCTGAGTCGGGCCCAGCGGAATCCAAGGTTGTCCCGGACAGGGATCCTTTGTTTGATCCGTATGCGTCTCCCGACAATCAACCTGTGCAACCCGTGCAAGCCCAAGACTCCCAGGAGCTGGGAGCAGCCGGGAACGGAACCGGAGCCTCCACTTCCACCCCGCCTCTCATCGAACTCAGTACTCGGGACGAGACCGAAGCCGACCTCGGGGCAAGGCCGAAAGCGACCGCTCTCCCCTTGATTTCGGTACCCACCCCGTCGGAGTGGGGAGCCAGACCCCGAGAAACCAGAGAGCGTCGGGCAGGTGGACTCCATCCACGAGTTTCGATGGAAGGGCGCCGAAGCCTAGGAACCGTCCCGGAGCTAGACAGCAGCCAACCATGGCGATATTGGAACAGGACGTTCGAGCAGACGGAGGGGGACACGTCTCGCCGCGGCGCCCTGAGTTGGGATTACTCCGAACTTGCTCAGTGGAAAGAGCCAACGGAGGTCCCTGAACAAAGTTGGGAGCAGATACAAGGTCGCACCTATGCGGTGGATACCAGCATCTCGGCCGTGACGGGTATGGCCAAGGGAATTCTAGCCGCGAGATCGAGAGTCGTCCAAGGGGACCCTCCTCCTTGGGGCCCCTTTTCCCCGGTGAGTGCAACGAATGAAGGTTCCATAAGCGAGCAACCGGGGCCAAGTCGAATGCAACAGTTAGAAGCTAAACTGATGGATATGGAAGAAAGTTTGGCTCATGCCATCCATTTAATTTCGGCAATGGGAGCAGGGGAAAGACTGTCTCCTGAAGAGATGGCGATACAGATAGCTACCCTCCAAAGTGTCATCTCCTATCCGGTGGAGGATGTCCAGCAGCGGCCGTCACCTACCGGCGAGGGGGGCACCTATCCTGGCGAATCGGGAGAGCAACCCAAGGAACTTCCCGCACAGCAGGAAATTCCACCGAGAAGGGATGACCCGGTTGAGCCACCCGGAGAGACCCCCACCGAACCTCCTAACCAGGGAGGGGATGCGCCGCCAGACGAGACTCCCGTTGAGAGGCCTACGGAAGGGGAAGAAAAGCCAAGTGATACACCGGTGATACCCCCTCTTACTTCTCCTATAACGGTCCGGCCGGACCAAGCGGGAGCACACGCGGCTCCATCCGAGGAGGGAGCCCCTCGTCAACCGCGAGACACTGTCCCCGTCGGGCAACCTACGGGAGACGGTCTAACAGCGCCAAGAGGCCAGCCGCTGCTTCCCAGATTAACAACGCCCGGAGGGGCAAGCCCGCGCGGCCTTCCACCTGTTCAACCCTCGCCGCTGCGGCCCCTCTCACCTCGACTGCAGCTCATACCGTTGCAGCAGCCTCAGGACCAGCCCGTCTTACCACCACCGAACCAACCGGGACGGCCTGCACCACTACGACACCTCCAACCCCCTCCTCAGCGGCCGATCTCCATTCAACCACACCAACCTCCTCCACCTCGACAGCTACCGCCAACGCCTCCCGTGTTACCAGCCAGACCGAGACTGCCGCCTCCTGCTCGCCCGCCACTGCAGCCTCCGGCCCAACCAAGACCAACCCCGACAGCGCAACCACGGCAACCTCCGCCAGCACCGCCGGTCCAACCTCCGCCCGCACAGCCAGCCCAACCCCAGCCGGCACCGCCGGTTCAACCGCCGCCAGTACAACCGGCACCGTTGCCCCGACCGAGACTCCAGTTACCTCCTCCTGTGCCTCAGGCGCAACTAAGACTGCCGATGGACTTTTACCCAGCGCCTGCTCCGAGACAAGAACTCCCGATGGGCTGGGTGAAGCTGGAAGCCACCTTCGATGGGGATCCCTCCAAATTGGGATTTTTCTTAGTACAAGTGGTACAGTTTTTCAACCGATGGGGGCACCTTTTCGGCAGTGAGGCCAGTCAAATCGAACATCTTGGATCTCGTTTACAGGGCAAAGCAGCAGATTGGTATGTAGGACTATACAATGTCGGGGCCCCAGAACTCGATACTCTCCAGGGGTTAGTGGATGCTATCCGAGCGCAATATGAAGACCCCTTAGAAGAAACCAGGGCCCGAACAGAATTGCAAGCCATCAAACAAGGCAGCATGTCAGCAAGAGACTATGTCACAAAATTCCGGCAATTAGCAGCCAAGTGCCCTAGGTGTGAGGAGTCCACCAAGATTATTCTGTTCAAACAAGGCCTTAACCCGAGACTTTTGGACAGAGCCCTCATGCAAGACAATCCCCCCACGCTGTTAGGGTGGATCCAACTTGTTTGCGAAGTAGAGAATCGCATTTTGGAAGTCCGTTTGGTTGAACAACAACAACAAACGGGACAAAGAAGACCATTGACCTTACAGAGGGGAACACGGGGAGCTAGCTATGCCACCCGTGGAGCGAGAGATGCTAGATGGCAACAAGGGCTGTGTTTGCAATGCGGACAGGCTGGTCACTTTGCAGCACAATGCCCTTACCGGCCTGTGCAAAGACCTCCGCTCCAATTACGGCGTCCAACCCTTGCTCCGTTTCCTACGCTCCAACGCCCGACTCCAGCACCACGAGCAAATAGAGGCCGCGGCGCTTCCCAAAGGCCAGCCTCGGAGAGAGGGCTGGAAGCGGAAGAAGTCATGGAATACGATCCCGCTTCCCCAACCGCAGAAGCCAATCCAGAAAGTCCCCAGTCGGGAAACGAAATGGATCTGTCGTGAAAGGACCCAAACGACAGATCCGCCCTAAGCCCGTCCCTGCACGGAACCGGCCGCCTGGGTCCATCTTATTCATGCCAGTGACTCTAATCAACCCAGAGAGGAAGATGCACATTCGGGTGCAAGCTCTTATTGACTCGGGCTGCTCAAGAGACATCATCGCCCCTGCTCTAGTCAATGGACTAGTCCTACCAACTCGGGATCTACAAAATCCAGTAATCTTTGAGCAAATGGATGGTACCAACATGAATCCTGTAACAACTGAAACCATCCCAGTGATCACAGGCATGGGACAACATTGGGAAAAGAGGTCCTTTGTCATCAGCTCTACTGCCAAGTACCCGTTAATTCTAGGCAGCAAATGGCTATGTGATCACAATCCCTACATAGACTGGGCACAAGGATGTATTACCTTCAGTCATACCAACTGCAAAAATCACCGTTGGAATCAAAACTGGGGCGAAGATCCAACTCATAAAGAAAAGGCCCTTCTCACCCAAGAAGAAGTCAACCAAATACCCGAACCGTACTGGCCTTTTCTAAATGCTTTCTCTGAAGAGGAAGCAGATACTCTACCCCCGCACCGACGAACGGACTGTGCGGTAGAAATTTTACCCGGAGCCTCACTGCCCAAAGGACGACTTTATCCCATGAGTCTCCATGAACGCGAAGAGCTCCGGAAATTCATTGACACCAACCTCCAACGAGGGTTCATCCGCCCAGCCGCTAGCCCCCACGCCGCTCCAGTCCTCTTCGTGAAAAAGAAGGATGGGGGACTTCGACTGTGCACAGATTTCCGAGGCTTGAATGCAGTATCCACCAACAACGCCTATCCTATACCGCTCATCCGAGACCTTCTCAACGTCGTGGCCCAAGGTAAGATCTTTACGAAATTAGATCTAAAAGATGCTTACTTCCACGTTCGTATCAAGGCAGGGGATGAGTGGAAAACCGCTTTCAATACGCCCCTCGGACAATATGAATACTTAGTTATGCCTTTTGGTTTGACGGGAGCCCCGTCTGTATTCATGTCCATGATAAACGAAGTTCTACACGAATTTCTGTACAAAGGGGTGGTGGTGTACCTTGATGATGTGTTAATTTACTCGAACACCGAGGAAGAACATATTCAAACGGTACGAAAAGTCTTAGCCACCCTAATGAAGAATAAGCTGCCCATCAAACTGTCCAAATGTGAATTCCATAAAACCGAACTCACTTACCTCGGGTATTGTATCTCCCAAGAAGGTCTGAAAATGGATCCAGCCAAAATACAGGCGATCCAGGACTGGCAGACACCCACCACCCGTAAAGAACTACAATCCTTCCTGGGTTTTGCCAACTTCTATAGAGACTTCATAGCAAATTTCGCCCAAATCACGCTCCCTTTAACAAACTTGCTGAAAACCAAAGATAAAGGGGACCAAGCTAAAAAACCCTCTACCAAACTGCAATGGACCCCCGATTGCCAAACGGCCTTCGATTGTCTAAAAAAGCAATTTGTAACAGAACCCATCCTCTCCCACCCCAACGAACAATCCCCTTTCATAGTACAGGTCGACGCCAGCGATACGGCGATAGGGGGGGTTTTACTGCAGAAGGGGGAGGATGGTAGGCTGCGGCCTTGTGCTTTCTTGTCTAGGAAATTTTCGGAGGCGGAAAGGAATTGGAATGTGTGGGAGAAGGAGGCCTTTGCAGTAAAAGCGGCCCTTACTAACTGGAGACATTGGCTGGAGGGGGCGCGATACCCTTTCGAGGTCTGGACGGATCATAAAAATCTGGAGGCCCTCCGAAGCCCACGCAGACTGAATGCCAAGCAATTGCGATGGGCGGAATTCTTTTCCAAATTCAACTTCACTCTAAATTATCTCCCGGGCAAAACTAACTTTTTGGCAGACGCCCTATCGCGCATGCCCCAACATAAGAGCAAACGGGAGGAGACTGTCGACACTGTCTTCTCGCCTACGCAACTTGGGGGCGTGGTGACTACTCGCAGCCGTGCCAAGCAGCCCCTCCCGGCCAACCAAGAGTGGAAATCGAAACTTAAAACTGAAGTGGAGAAGGAGGGGGATAGAGCTCCGCGAAGCAAACTGACCCAATCCCCACAAGGGGATTGGTTAGCCGGGAGCAAGTTTTATGTCCCAGACAGCCTCAGACTGGAAGTTTTGCAGCGCTGTCATGATGCTCCCACTGCTGGACATTATGGGTATCTGAAAACTTTGCACCTAATCCAAAGACAATGCTGGTGGCCGGGCATGCGCAAAGACATTTCCCAATACGTTAGTTCCTGTCCTGTTTGCCTCAGCGCCAAAACCAGGAAAGGGAAGCCTCCGGGTCTCCTGCAACCATTGGAAACGCCAAACAGACCCTGGGAAGTAATATCCATGGACTTTATCACTGATCTACCTATCTCAAAAGGACATAATTGTATTTTAGTTGTGGTAGATCTGTTCTCCAAACAAGCTCATTTTATCCCCTGTACTACTATACCCTCCGCTCGAAAACTAGCAGATTTGTTTCTAAAACACATCGTAAAATTACATTCTTTTCCGTCCAAGGTGATTTCGGATCGCGGCGGACAGTTCGTTGCCAACTTCTGGCGGGAGCTTTTGAAAATGTTGAATATTGAACAAGGCATCAGTTCAAGCCACCACCCACAAACCGACGGGCAATCCGAAAAAACAAACCAAATATTAGAACAGTTTCTTCGTTGCTACATCAATTTTCAACAAGATAATTGGGTGGACCTTCTCCCTCTGGCCGAGTTCTCATATAACAACAGTGTACACGCTTCAACGGGGGAGGCCCCCTTCAAAATTGTCTACGGAACTCACTTCAATCCCTTCCCGTTGGATGCACCCCCTCTCCATTCCTCTAAATTGCCAGATGTATCTTCGTGGTGGGGGGAGGCAGCGCAGCAATGGACTCTTATTAAGAAACACCTTGAAAAAGCCAAACTGGATTACAAAAAATACGCAGACCGCCATCGTGTGGCCGAATGGGAATTACAACCCGGAGATCATGTGTATATTTCCACAAAAAATCTAAAACTCGCTCAGACAAGCCGCAAACTCGCTCTGAAATTCCTAGGACCTTTTCCTGTGCGCAAAATAATAAATAAAGTGACTGTTGCTGTAACTTTGCCCAAGAACCTGCGCCATGTGCATGATACGTTCCATGTCAGTCTTCTAAAGAGAGCTCCCATCGACAACAAATGGCACGTCAAAGCTCCACCCATTCCAACTTTGATTGACGACCAAATACACTATGAGGTACAACAAATCTTGGACTCTAAACTCAAACGAAATCAGCTTTTTTACCTCATTAGATGGAAGGACTTTGATTCTGGTTACGATGAATGGGTGAACTCTGCACATGTTCATGCTCCTAGATTAACCAAAGCTTTTCATACTCGCTACCCATATAAGCCAGGGGGGGATCTGTTTTAAGGGGGGCAGAATGTCAGGTCCAGTGTATATCTAAACTGTACTGACTCCATTTTCTAATGCTTCTAGTGTTTGAGTGTTTTCTTCCCAGGTGCACCAGTTCCCAGGCAGCATTCCCACCGGAGGAGACTGTTTTGTCTAACACCGTTCCACCAAGCATTGGCCTTGAAGGAGAGCAGCTTCCTAGGACTGAGAGATGTTGTTTTGAGAACTGTGGGGGGAGGCTGATCCAGATGGGTATTGTTACTCTGTATCTTATGCTTGCTCTTCATTGGTAACAATGATCATGTACCATCCTGATTCTCCTATTCAGGACAGTGGACTATAATGGACCTTTTCTGCAGTAAAGTTTCCTTTTCCAAACAATGGACTTGTGTTTGCTTCTAAAGGGGACCCTGTAGTGAGTGCCTTATTTAGCCACAGTCTGACAAGGATTAGGGGTGGCAGAAACTGAGGGAAACCCTGTTTGTGATATACAGAAGGCTTCTTAAGAAAGTGCTTTTTCTATGTGAGAGAGGAGGATTTGGACAGAGCAAAGAGAAGTCCTGCACTGAGGTGGGGGACAGTGTCTTAGGTATTGGGAAGAACAACTCAAGGCCAGTTAAGGCTATAATTGAAGGACAGGGCAGTAATATAAGAGCATAACCTGTCTTGATATACTCTCTTGTCTACAGCCCCCACAGTGCTGGCTGACGTGAAGGAATGGGAACCAGTCATGCAACAGGAAATCTTTGGACCTATCTTACCTATTTTCACTGTGGCAAGCTTGGATGAAGCCATCCAGTATATCAATTGCAGGGGTCGCCCACTGGCTGTCTATGCTTTTTCTTGTCACCGTCAGGTATGGTTTGATCTTGTAACCAATCCTATCCAGAAGACTGAGAATAGGCAACAATATTCAATAACATAAAGTTGACCTCCATTGGGGGTGAATTGGCCCAGATTTGGCCACTAGGGAGCGTAAAGGCGCTCCCCTGCTCTGCAGCAGCTCAATCCGGTCTGAATGGGCCTGATTTGGGACCAAATCAGCCATGATCTGGCCACTGAGGAGTGCAGCATCACTCCCACGCTCTATAGCAGCCCAATTGGGGCCTAATTGGCCCTAATTGGGGCTGAAACAGCCTAGATTGGGCCCTGATCGGCTTGAATCAGGCCACTGCAGAGCACAGCAGTGCTCCCGCACTCTGCAGCAACCCAATCCAGACTAAATCAGCCTGAATTGTCCTGAATCGGGCCAGAATTAGCCCAGATCTGGGCTGAATTGTTATGGATCTGGGCCGCTCCAGAGCGAAGCAGTACTTCCACGCTCCTCAGCAGTCCAATCCGAGCCCAATTTGGGCCAATCTGGGCCGAATCTGCCCCAATTTGGCTCCCTGCAGAGCACAGGAGCACTCCCAGGGTGGCCCACAGCCTGTGTGATGATGTCAGTTCCCAGAAGTGACATCATCGCGCAGGCCGGAAGCACGCACATAGCGCTTCATGCATACACAACCACTGAAGAAAGTAAGTGCCAGGCCTCCCACCTTCCACCTGGGGGAATAGGGGGACCTGGCAACCCTACTCACACTATACTCTTGAGTTGAACTGCCCGTAGCATGCTTAAGGCCCCTGAAGTCACATCTGACTGTAAGAGGAACACAGGAAAACATGTAGGTAACAGCAGGAACTGTCTCTTTTGGACTTGACAAGGCTTCTTGTCTGGTCGGGTTTGTATCCAGTTGAACCAAGTTTTTATTAAATGCAACAAGTAATAATTAGACCCTATGACTTCTCTGTGCATGTGTGTGTGCGTGTGTGAGAGTGATGCTATTCTCTGCAGTGTCCTGATGAGGGCCGAATCGGACCCGATCCAGGCCAATTCCGTTGCGATTTGGGCCGCTGCAGCCTGCGGGATTGAAGCTGTGCTTTGCAGCAGCCTGATCTGGACCAAATCATGCCTGATCTGGGCTGATTCAGCCATGATTTGGGCCACTGCAGCATGTGGTAGCTCTCCTGTGAGCGCGCCACATGGCCCAGGAGTGCACCAAGAAGGCACGTTCCCCCCCCCCCTAACCAGGTAAGAAGGGGCAGGGGTGGTGGGTGAATCCCTTGCCCCAGTGGGGGACTGTCAACCCTAAGTGTGAGGGGAGGAGTGGCTTCAGCATTCTCTCTTGTACTGTTTTCCCTGAACCTAAATGGCTGTGGAGAAGCCCTATTTGCCCTGCTGTGAGGTTGCAGGTGCTGTAGTCAGTGCAACTTGGCCTGACTCTTGCTACAGATAACATCTAGTTCGGGCCTTAGTTTATTGCAGCATAAACAACATAGATTCTTGTGGCATCTTACAGTCCAACAAGTGCGTATCTGGGCTTGGATCCACCTATTTGTTTATTTTTTATCTATTTATTTATGTCATTTATAGTCTGCCTTTCTCACTGAGACTCAAGGCAAATTACATAGTGTGAAATTAGTACAATCAGTAGCAAGGACAAGGGCAGGCATTTCCATACAATGTCAAGGACATTTCCCTAAACAATGTCATAGGATAAATGAATACAAGTTTACAAAGACATAGGATTAGCAAGGGTCCAATACAGGGTTGAAGAATTGCTGAAACAGAACATAAGCAATTCTAGGACTGACATTAGACAACATGAAGCACAGGTAGTATATAGAAGTACATAATTTAAAGCAATAGATAATATGTAAGGCAACATAATGGTGAAGTTATGGTCCCTAACTCATTAGTGAAGCATCTGAGACCCCCTCCCTACAATACTGCCCTCTGAGTAAAAAGCCTTTTTGAATAATTTTGGGTTTGCATTGTTTGCGGAAAGCCAGGAGCATGGGGGCTCTCCTGACCTCCTCAAGCAGGCCATTCCACAGGGTAGGGGCCATCACAGAGAAAGCCCAAATACGGGCTGCTGTTGATTTTGCCCATGTGCAGGCTAGCACCTGCAAGAGACCCTGTTTGGATGAGCAAAGCTGCCGTGGAGGGACATAGGGAGGGAGGCGGTCCTGTAGGTATGCCGGGCCAAGGCCATGAAGAGCTTTGTATGGAATAACCAATACCTTGATTTGAGCACAGTAACTGATAGGTAGCCAATGGAGTGACTGCAGGACTGGAGTGATGTTCATGCTCCTGTTCACTCCTGTTAAGAGTCCAGCTGCAGCATTTTGCACCAACTGGAGCCTTCTAGTTAACTTAGATGGGAGACCAATGTAAAGTGCATTACAATAGTACAGTTCTGATGTTACCATAGCATGAATCCTGGTGGCCAGGTCATCTGTGTCACGATAAGAAACCATCTTCCAGGCTAGATTAAGATTGTAGAAAGCATTTTTTGCAGCTGCCTTAGCTTGTTTTTCTAGTAATAGCACTGGATCCAATATAACCCCATGGCTCTTAACTGAGTCTGCAAGGGTCAGACGAACTCCATTGAAAGTGGGGTTTTCTAAGCATTTCCATGGATAGAAGAGACTTTCTTGCCTCCCATCATGTTGGAAGACCTCAGCTTTAAGTGATCTCTTCAGAAAAGAAATCACAGCATCCACATACCTTGAAAGAACTGTCCACCCAATTTATTTCATTACAATATCAGAATATAATAAGCTGTAAACAATGGGGGGTTATGAAATGGGCTCCTGATAAAATTTTGTTTTTTGTTTTTTTCTTCTCTTAGGTTGTGAACCGGGTATTGGACTGTACCAACAGTGGCAACTTTTGTGGCAATGATGGCATGATGCATGCATCATTGGTCTCCCTACCATACGGTGGACTTGGTATGACTAGCCCTCTCTCTGTTCTCTATGCTGTTTTTATCTCTTAACTCTGCACTCATCCTCCATGGTACTCCCCCCTCCCCCGTTCTTGTGGGCAGCAGCTCCTCTTTTTGAAATTGTCTCTGGGACCAGGAAAGGCAAAGCTCTCATTTTCGTAGGTTTCTGAACTGCTCGTGCCATTTTTGCACTTCTCGGCAACAAGGGACAATAGGAATTAATTCCAAGTGAGTAAGTGAACAATTAAGCCAAGTCTTTCATGTTAAGCAGCAGGTTAATTAATGACTTGGGATGCTTACTTGTGAATAGCCCTAAACTGGCAGGGAGGTCTTGCACAGCAGTTGCCTGAAACATTCAACTCGGAATCCTTTCTTACATGCCACTTTGGGATCAGGATTTTCCTCCAGGCCAGGTTGGCCAAGGGATCTTGGGGGGGGGGGGGGTTGCCTTCCTCTGGGCACTGAGGAAGGGCCACTGGGTGAATTGAGAGGTTACCTATGAATTTCCTGCAGTGTGCAGGAGGTTGGAACAGATGGCCCCTGGGGTCCCTTCCAACTCTCTGTTTCTATGATGCTATGAACATTAGGAGTAAACTAGAAATACTTGTGAGTCTGCAGTTGGGAGAAAGGCAGAGAGAACTAATAAACACCGTGCTGTAAACTGGCAATTAACAATGCAGAGTTTACTCTTACAATACTTGACAAATTAAAATAGGGCCTGTAAAGGCAGATATACAATCAAATAAAAGTCATTCTCAATATACAGGACACTTTCTTCCCACTGTTTCAGTCTTTCATCTTCTGTGATGATGTTAATGAACACACGATCTACGCACATCCAGTTATAGCATGTGTTTCAATGCCTTCCTCAGAGTTGCGTTTCACAATAGCTGTGTAAAAAATAACATGAACTAGAGAAATAATCTTTACATACATATATAGAGAGAAAACTTATTTTGCAATAATAAACTCACCCTACATGCAATAAACATACAACTTGTGAGCTTGCTACTACTTTAGAGGGTTCCACCTCTCCCTTCCCTTCAATGCAGCCCAGTAGCTCCAGAAATCTGCATGTCTTTGCCTCTATTATGCAGAGGAGTTAGCCATGTTAGTCTGTAGTAGCAAAATCAAAAAGAGTCCAGTAGCACCTTTAAGACTAACCAACTTTATTGTAGCATAAGCTTTTGAGAATCACAGTTCTCTTCGTCAGATGCATGGAGGGCAAGAAGAAACTGGTCAGATATATAGGTGGAGAGGGGAGGGCGGAGTAGGCCCTATGCCACCAGCACACCCAGCTATTTATGGGACACCACTGACTTCCTCAGGAAAATACAGTCCATTGACAACCTACCAGATGACACCATCCTAGCAACTATGGATGTGGAGGCTCTATAAACCAATATCCCACATGCAGATGGACTACAAGCCATAAGGAATATTATCCCGGACAAAACCACAGCACACCTCGCCACTGAACTTTGTCACTTCGTACTCACTCACAATTACTTCGAATTTGGTGACAGCTTATATCTACACGTTGAGCGGGAGGAGGGCTTTCCACCAGCCTCAACCCCATGGCTCTTCCACACTTCGAGGATTTCGAGGAAGGACGGTGTAAAAGAACAGAATGAGAACTACTCAGATCAAATAGAGAGGACTCCGTGTTACACCCGGATGTTTATAGGATATCTATAAGTTGTATCTTGCTCTTTGCACTTTACTGGATTGGATTGCTGCTATTATTGCATAAGAATCACTGTGTTATGCTGTTGTAATATAATTTCTATGAATTTTGTACCTTTGATGGCTCTAGTAGTGATAAATTAATTAGCATTTGCACTTTAACATATAAGTTGTTGAAGAGAGCACATATTGTTTTGGTTCCTGCGGGGTTTCTCCCCCCCCTTTTTTTCTCAGCCAGCAGTTGTGGGAACGGCCATTGTTGTATCTGATTGGCACATGCATGGCACCACAGTATGCTAACATATTCATGGTGGACTTGGAGCAACGCTTCCTCAGCTCCCATGCACTGAAACCACATCTTCATCATTTGGACCCATGGGAAGGAAGCCCTTGAGAGATTTCATCAGGACTTCAACAATTTTCACCCTACTATCAACCTGAGCCTGGACCACTCTACACAACAGGTACACTTCTTGGACACCACTGTACAACTACATAATGGATGGAGAAATACAACCTTATACCGGAAACCCACAGACCGATACTCATACCTACATGTCTCCAGCTACCACCCTAAACATACCACTCGGTCAATTGTCTACAGCCAAGCCTTACGTTACAATTGTATCTGCTCCAATGCTCTTGATCGGGACTTCCACTTAAGAGATTTACAACAAGCATTTTTGGGACTAAAGTACCCACCAAATGGAGTGAGGAAACAAATCAACAGGGCCAGACTAGTACCCAGAAACAGTCTGCTCCAGGACAAACCTAAAAGAACTAACAACAGAACACCACTGGTTGTCACCTATAGTTCCTAGCTCAAACCCATCCAACGTATCATCAGTGATCTACAACCCACCCTGGAAAATGACGCCTCTCTCTCAGAAGCCCTGGGTGGAAGACCTCTCCTTGCCTACAGACAGCCCCCCAACCTGAAACGACTTCTCACAATCATGAATCGGCTAGCAGAGTCACCAGCACAGGTACCAGGCCCTGCAACAAACCCAGATGCCAGCTCTGCCCTTATATCTACCCAGGAAATACAATTACAGGACCCAATGGCGTCAACTACACTGTCTCTGGCTCTTACAGCTGCTCATCCTCCTATGTGATATATGCCTCATGTGCCAACAATGTCCATCTGCTCTGTACATTGGACAAACCAGGCAACCTCTACGCAAAAGAATAAATGGACACAAATCTGACATTAAAAATGGCAACATCCAGAAACCAGTGGGAGAACACTTCAATCTACCAGGACATTCCATCAAGGACTTAAAGGTCACTGTAGTTCAACAGAAACCTTTCAAAAACAAAATCCAACGGGAAGCTGCTGAATTGGAATTCATATGTAAATTTGACTCAGTCAAGCTGGGATTGAATAGAGACTATGAATGGTTATCTCATTATCAGAAGTAACTGACTTCCTTAACAGAAGCAAACTGATGTCTATATCAGAAGCTACTGTTTGCATCTACTCCGCCCTCCCCTCTCTACCTCTATATCTGACCAGTTTCTTCTTGCCCTCCATGCATCTGACGAAGAGAACTGTGATTCTCGAAAGCTTATGCTACAATAAAGTTGGTTAGTCTTAAAGGTGCTACTGGACTCTTCTTGATTTTGCCTCTATTGTCATGGTTAAATCCACATTCTAATCAATTACACTTGTTGCTTAAAGCAACAGATACCATTACATGAAGGGAGTATAATCTACCTCATTATTGAGACCATAAGGTGCATAAGTCTTGTATTCATATATGTACTGCGTTTCTTTTTGTAACAATGTCTTTATATCCTTTAGATTGTAGGGTCATGTTTATAAATTACAAAATATCTTAAGTCTTCAGCGACATGTTTATCTAAAAAATGCTGCACTAAAGGAGCCTCTACAATTTGATTCTTGATCCTAAACACACATTCCAACATCCTTACTTTCATTTTCCTTGTACTCATGCCTAAATAATAGAGGCCACTTGGACAGAAAGCTAAATATACAACGTTTTTAGATTCACAATTGGAGAAATCTTTTAATGTGTTGGTACACCCCTTCTGAGGATATGTATATTCTTTTAGTTCTACAACAAACTTACAGGCAGCACAGCCCTGACCACATTTAAAGTGACCTGTTAATTTATTTGGCTTACACCTCTCCTTTGTAATAGCTGTATCTGCTCTAACCAGAAAGGTTTGGGACAGAGCAAAGAGAAAGTCCTGCATGGGGGAGGGGGGGAGTGCAAGGAGAATGCAAGGATACAAGGAGAAGCCAAAAATAGGTTTTAGGAGGAATAGAAGCATTAGAGACTTTCTGGTTAGAGCAGATACAGCGATTACAAAGGAGAGATGTCCTGTATATTGAGAATGACTTTCATTTGATTGTATATCTGCCTGTACAGGCCCTATTTTAATTTGTCAAGTATTGTAAGGGTAAACTTTGCATTGTTAATTGCCAGTTTACAGCCCATGTTTCTTGGTTTTCTCTGTATTCACACTGTGGTCCAGCTGTATTCTTTTGTTGGGAGAAAGACAGCAGACTAGAATCTTTACTCCCTAAGCAGATCTACTGGTGTGAAAGAGTGCAGCCAACTTCCCCTGGAAATGTCATGGCTGCCTAAGAAGGAGATCTTCTATTCATGTCATAGATAGTATTATGATTCTGAATGTTTTGTACACATTGCATATTTACAGCATTTACTCCAAAGCAACTTCTTTGAGATGAAGCAAGAAATTCTGACTTGAACGAAATCTGTCAAAACATAAAGCCTACTACTCTCCAACTTTAGTTTTTATATTTAGCATGCTTGACAAAAGGAAAGAAATGTCAGACTTCCTTAAATAAAAACTCCTGGGTTGTCACAACTGCTAGAAGATAGTATATTAAAATTCCACATCACAGTTGGTGTGTGAATCAGCTTTTTCCATGTCTCTAGAGCATGATGCCCACCCAATCATCAGAGCAATATGCTCAAGCAACTTCCCCTGTATATGGCTGCTAGTATTTTTCTTAAAACTAGAGATAGGCTTTCCTTGATCCCTGAGAGGGACTAGTTGACTTTAACTGAATTTTCTTTAGCCACTACTTAGAGATACAATATAATGTATGAGCAAGCTTGAAAACCAAATGCAATGTAAGTCAGCAATGCTCTATCGCAGAGGTAGCCAACATGGTGCCCATGCACACAATTGTGCCCACCAACATCTTTTCTGGAGCCTGCAAAGAGCAAGTCTAATGTAGTGGTTAAGAGCAGCAGGACTCTAATCTGGAGAGCCGGGTTTGATTCCCCACTCCTCTGCTTGAAGCCAGTTGGTGACCTTGGGTCAGTCACAGCTCTCTCAGAGGTCTCTCAGCCCCGCCTATCTCACAGGGTGATTGTTGTAAAAATACACACTTTGTAAACTGCTCTGAGTGTGACATTAAGTTGTCCTTAAGGATGGTATTATGATTATGATTATTAAATGGGTGAGCCAGGTGGGGCTTTTACAAAACATTACTTCTGATTGGCCATTGGAATATTGATTGCCTGTGCAGATTTTTTAAAATATTGCTTTCATAGAAACTGCTTAACATTGCTTTGATAAAAACTGCTCTATGGGAATACTTGCAATGCTACCTAGCTGAGGAAGAACGTGTAGCAGTGATATTCCTAGGCTGTGTGGCCAACTTGAAAGCTGTGGAATAAAATTTGATCTGCATACTTTCTTTATGACATCTTTTGCAGGACTCAGTGGGTTTGGCAAGTATCATGGCAAGTTCAGTTTCGACCTTTTCACTAACCAACGTGGCTGCCTCATTCGCCACATGGGCCTTGAAGCAATCAACCTTATACGCTATCCACCCTATACTGAATGGAAACTGAGAATGATGATGGCTGCTACAGAAGTGAGGCGCAGGTGCTTTTGCACCCTGCTGTGAACTCCCTAAACAGCACAGGCCTTATGTTTCCAGAGTCTCCATCTTCTGCAGAAAACTTACCCCAAGTCTTGTCTCGTCAGCTGTCTTATGTGTAATCTTGCACCCATTCTAATCCCAGTGTTTAGCATGGTACTGGGTAGGATCTATCTGTGTTGCTCCTGTGTGACTTTGCAAGTTGCTGGGAACGGTAAGAAAAGGCAAGGAGCTAGCAAATGAGGTGCGATGTGATTCCACAGTACACCTTCCATTCCCACACTGAATTGTCTCCAATTAGGATTAACCAGTACCATTAACTAAAGATTAACTAAAAGCATTTATTTAAAATGGCCGTTTAATTTCACTTTGAATGATTTTATGAAAAACAGTTTTGCAACCTGATTTGGTAACAATGGGACCAGTCCCTTCTCGAGAGGACTGTGCCACCTCTATAATGAAATAATCACCTACATTAGTGTAACCATATTGGTACAGTAAATCAGGAGTCTCTACAGAATGATAAGAGAATGTATGGGGGTGAATTATAAAGGCTGGGTCCTTAAGGCAGTTTAATTCCAAACAGATTCAGAAGTAAAATCAGTGCAACAGTCCTTCTGTTGCTCATGTATTTTCCATGTAGCTATGCTTCTTTTCATAGGTATAACTTTTCTGGTAGGCCCAATTCCTCCACTATCACTTTCCGCATATTAATTATACCCTAAACTCTGATTTCTCCTCTCATCAAAATCTGCAGCTTGTACCTAAGTGTGATTACTCACTAGAACATCTGACCGAATTCAAAGGGACTTTCTTCCTAGCAACTGTACTCAGGATTGCCTTGCTGACATGTTTTGCAGATATCTACAGATTTCATGCAAGTGTTTCGCTTCTTTAATAAAGCTCTCATATCAAACCTCCACATTGTTTCCTCTTGACTCTATTTATTAACATTATTTGCATAGTATTTTGGCATATATAGCACTTTACACAGTAATGTCCAAACAGCCTAAAAGCAAAACGTAGACATTGTCAAAATTGGAAATATAAATCACTCCCTCCTCCAAATGTTGAAAGCAAAGTTTTGCACCCTAGAAGCAACCAAATTTTTATATTTATGGAGACTCTGGTCAATTGGCGTCTGAGGCTGGAAACCATTAAACAAAGAGGAGCTTGACTCCTTGGGTTCATTCTAGGGATCCCAGGTCCCCTGGTGGGGGCAGTGGACTCCTGCTCCTGCTCCTGCTCCCACCCTCCGCCCCCCACCTCCAGTCATCTGGCCAGCGGAGGGGACAGGCATGGGAACAGACCTCCCTGCGCACTCCTGGAGCGGTGCAATGATGTCACTCCCAGGAGTGATGTCATTGCACCACCCCAAGAGTGTTCCTACACTTTGCAGAGGGCCAATTTAGTCCCCAAATGTTTTAATGGCACCTTGGGGGAAAATGCTTAAAGTGTATTCAGACCATTCTGGTGACTGGGATATGAAATTGCAAAACCTGTTATTTGCATACTGAGAGGTCCTTCAAGAGAGTACTGTCTTTAATCCCTTTGAATTGCTGTACGGGAGAAGAGTAAGAGGCTCCACTGACAGTGTCAGAGAGATGGAAAGGAGAAATCTCTGATGATCCAAAGAGTGTGATCCAGTATATAGAAACTTTACAGAACAATCTGAAAACTGCAATGCAGATACCTGGAGAGAACATACAGAAAGCCCAACAGACAAAAGTTATGGTATGACAAGCATGCAGAGTGATACAGAGTGATACATCCAAATATGTTAACGCCCTATTATAATAGAGAGCAGTTGATGCTATATGCATGTGTGGGAAAAAGGAAGGAGAAACAGTTAATTCCCATGTGGGATATACCAAACTCTCCTACGGAAGGAGTTATGAGATTGAAACAACATAGTATTCCATTGGAGCCTTATGCTCCAGGTCTTGAAGTTTGACCAAGGAATAACATGAGCAGCATAATTTCAGAGACCTTGTCCAGGGAAAAAGAGTTACAAGTTTCGTAAATATGGAAAAGGGTGTAAGTATTTCATAAAATTGAATGTTTTATAAAATGTAATGTGATAGCCACTTTGGTGTAGTGGTTAAGAGTGTGGGACTCTAATCTGGAGAACCAGAACTCCACACTCCTCCGCTTGAAGCCAGTTGGGTGACCTTGGGTCAGTCACAGCTTTTAGGAGCTCTCTGAGCTGCACCCACCTCACAGGGTGTTCTGTTGCGGGCAGGGCTTTTGTTCTGGGAAAAGAGGTGGTGGAACTCTCAAGAGGGAAATGAGGGAGAAACACACGGGATTCTTTGAAATAATATTTTCATGTGCTATGGATTTACATCAACTGTGAGACAGAACCCACTACCTTTTGTGTGTGTGTGTGGGCGGGGTGGTATTAAATGACATAGGAACTATCCAGTAGGATCATACTTATCACAATAGTTGTGAACTCTTGCCCCAGGCGCAAAATTCTGAGGGGCGCAAAATTTCTCCAGCCCCATCTCTATACCCTCCCCAGACCAGCTGAGGCAAGTCCCTCATATATATTGGGGAGACCCATTCCTCGCAACGATTCAGCTTCCCCTCCCCAAGCAGCCACTCATGCCAGATCTCTGCACAACACCAAACAGCCCCTCAGAATTCTGCTGCCGTTCCACTGCGTTCTGGCTGAAAAAAAGCCCCAGTTGTGTGGATGATAACAATATACTTTGTAAACCGCTCTGTGTGGGCATTAAGTTGTCTTGAAGAGCGGTTTATCAATTGAATGTTGTTGTTATTTAACGTGATTCTTTTAAAAAGGGGGGAAAGTTTGTAGTATAAGGTATCGAAAATGGTTATATAGTATGTGTTTATCTAGGTAATGGGTGTGGGAAATAGAGGAAACACACAAACACAGAGGAAAAGGCCCTCATTGTGTACAGTAGAGATCTAAAAATAAGTTCCACCTTTGACAATCTGTAGGAGGAGGGACAAGTGATAGACAGGGCTGGCTCCAGCTCCACCTCTCCTGAGAAACCAACCAATGAGAGGGAGTGGAATGCTGGGCCAATGAGAGTTGGTTCCACTGGGGGAAGAGAGAGAGAGGCTGGTAGAAGGCTTTTGGAGATGCTGAGAGGAGGCAGTAGAGAGATAACTAATTACAAACCTGTACTGTTACTTTGAAACATTCTCTGTTTAACCCCCTGTTTGTTTATGAGTTTAGAACCATTCACTCCTATGTTCCATCTTGTAAATAAAGTCTAATTTTGTTTGAAGCCTGGCTGGCCTGAAGTTGGAACAGGAGAGAGGGGATCCTCTGGCTGGCCTCCTCTGGAACAGGAGAGAGGGGATCCAGTGAGGATTTGGGTCAGGGCTCTCTCTGACTGCTAAATTAGAGGCTAGACAGATGGCGTGTGGTGACCAGCCCATCCCTGCCTGGGAAGCCATGTACCTGTGAAGAGGAAGGTTTAGGGTGAATGGCAGGATGACAAAAGGCTTGTAAGAGGTCCGCCATAGCCATCTTTCTACTTTGCAGAAACTCAAGGTGACTTACAATAGAAGTAAAATGATAGTCAGAAACTGAATGAGATAATGTTTTAAAACATGGTCATAATATGAATAAAACATTAAAAAACAGTTTAGGTCTGTCAAAAAACATTAAAACAAAGTTAATTAAAAAGCAGC
This sequence comes from Eublepharis macularius, assembly GCF_028583425.1. Taxonomy (NCBI): domain Eukaryota; kingdom Metazoa; phylum Chordata; class Lepidosauria; order Squamata; family Eublepharidae; genus Eublepharis; species Eublepharis macularius. The sequence continues at coordinate 151,850,166 of NC_072791.1, read as the reverse complement.
CCTAAATAAAACATGTTTTCAGCTGCTCCTAAAGAGCGGGGGCCAGGGGATGCTGTTCCACAGTTGTGGGACTGCCACTAAAAAGACCTTCTCTCAGGTGAGCTTCTTTATCTGAGGAGAGCCTCTCCCTGTAATCTTAATTCCCAGACAGGGGCATATGGGAGAAGACCGTTCTTCAGATACCACAGTCCCAAGCCATGTAGGGCTTTAAAGGACTAAACCAAGACCTTGGATTGTGCTCAGGAGGAACGGATCAGTAGCCAGGGTAAGTGCAGAAATAGGTCACAGGCTCTCGGTAGCTGGCCCCAACAAGCAGTCTTAATTGCAACTTTCTGCACTAGCTGCAGCTTCTGAATGTTGTTCAAGGCAGCCCCAAGTACAGCATGCTGCAAATAGTTCAATGTAGACGTTAGGCATGGATAACTGGCTAGATCTGACTGAGCAAGGAATAAGAGCAGCTAGTGCATCAACTGAAACTGGGCAAGAGCACGTCAAGCCATCATAGTCACCTGGACTTCTAAAGTGACTTCTGTGTTGAGCAGTAACCCCAAACTGCGAACCTGGTTTTCCAAGGGAAGTATAACCCTATCCAAGACAGGAGAGATCAAAGAGATAAAAGAGCAAAGAAAACATTTATAGATTCAGTTAATATTTGAAGTACATGTAGAGCAGGAAAACATAAAAGGAAGGAGTAGCCAAGAACAACCTGACAGTAGGAACCAAGTCAGACTCTCCTGAGTAAAGCAGTCCCAAAAGGGCTGCCAGATGGCACCAATTATCACTCCTTTTATATAGATTTTTTTTAAATGACAGAGCAAGCCACTCAGATACTCAGCTTTCATAGTAATGCAAAGTTTTGGATTTCCATACTAGTGTAGTACTGAAATCCTGTGAGCCTTCTGTGGTAGGTTTGTCACTCTATAAACTGACCATCAAGAGCCCTATGGCACAGTGTGGTAAGCTGCAGTACTGCAGCCCAAGCTCTGCTCATAGCCTGAGTTCGATCCTGGCAGAAGCTGAGTTCAAATAGCCAGCTCAAGCCTTCCATCCTTCCAAGGCTGGTAAAGTGAGTACCCAGTTTCCTGGGGTAAAGTGTAGATGACTGGGGAAGGCAATGGCAAACTACCCTGTAACAAAAAGTCTGCCAAGAAAACATCGTGATGTGACATCCCCCATGGTTCAGTAATGACTTAGTACTTTACCTTTAAATTGACAATCAGTGAATTTACAGAGCAACAAATCATCCACTGTTGCATGCTAGCCAGGGTGCCTTCCCTCAAGGAAGTATGCCTAATATTGCATTCTCTCTGGATTCTACTGGAATATATCATTCTGGGAAAATACAATACAGCACATTCCTTAGCTACCAGGAACATTGAAATTTGTAGTGGTTTTGAGATGTGATTCTGAAACCACATGGCACCTATAGGATGGTACTTGTGATATTATCAATGAATAATACAGCTTTCAACAGCACCATGCCTAACTTCATAACTTGAAAAGACTCTCAGAAAAATATACAAAAACTCTTTACAATTTCACCTCTGGCATCAGCAGACCATCACACAATGATGAAAGCTTGCCTTTCTGGTGACCTTCCTATAACCAAACAGTTCTGAAGTAAAGCCTTCCATCCCCCTCCACACATTTTATCTAGTTTTTCAGGCTCAGTTCATTCACGTGAACTCAGTACTTGATGATTCCAGGCTGAAGGTTAAACAGACTCCATAAAAACGTCTGGGCTGCTTTGGAGAACTGTAAGGAGGAGATTTGATGTTAAGAGGTGTGACGGGTCACTCACACATGCAAATTACTATTAGATGCTGCACGAAATTACTCAATTTTTAGTTAGCGTTATAACTTTTTCATGTGACTACCTTAGCGGTTTTCTAAACATTGCACAGCGACTGGTTGCTAGTGCTAAAGAAGCCAACGGGGATTTATACCCCGTACTGCTACGTTATTAGATTAACTTTTATTACAGCAAAAATAAATGAGACGAGTGACAACTAAACGACCAACCCCTGCATGAACAGAAGGAACGCGGGCATGCTCTGCTTCCAACAGACAGAAACACTCTGCTTCTTCCCTAAATTCTGTCCGGCAATCCACGTGCGTTCTAAGCTTTCTTGCAGCCAATCAATGTCTGTTGTTGCCATAGATGTCTGTCAACATCCCACCTAAACATTCCCCCTTTCCCTACCAATCTAACCAACCAAAGAGAAAGTTCCGCCCCTCTCAGAACTCCCTCACCCAACGACTATTCAGCCAGCTGGTGATTGGTCTCGGTTGTTTCTCCCGCGACTCGGAGCAAGGAGCTGGTGTCTGTTGTAGGTCTCAGTGGGTGAGTCCTTTCTGTCCTTTATGACTTTCCGTGGGGCAGATGCTCGTTTTGTCAGATTCCAAAAAATTATTCCGGGGGTGTGGGGGAAAGCTTCAGCAGCATCTAAGTAGTAGGACCTTCACTGAGGGTCGCAGAGGGCATAGGACTACGCATGTTGTGACAGGCCGGATGGTCTGATAATGGTGCATGCGCATAACGGAGTTTTGGCGGAGAGTAGGAGGCGGAATGTAGACACGCATGCGCTCTTCTGCTTGCTAGTCTGCGCCTGATACTGCTCAACGCCGCCCAAGGGGAGGGAGACCGGAAGTTGTCTGTCGGCTTTGCGCACCGTGGGTTTCCTTGCTGGAGCAGAACGAGTTGCAGCAAGTGAGAGGAAGGGACTGTGGTTTCGTGGACGTGCACGTGTTTGGGATGTAGAAACTCCCGTGTAAAAGATGCGCAGATAGCAAATTTGGGTCAAGGTTTTTCTGAAGGAAGAGCTGTCGCTAGTTGGAATAAATGCAGCCTCCTGTATGCATTTATACTGTCACAGTAATAGTCATTGGGCTATTGATGCATGCGAGACCCTGGAGTAACAGTCGACTCTGATAGCTACTAAAATGTTACTTCTTGTTCCCCTCGCAGAGTAACCGTGGACTCATGTTGAAAATGCGTGTGCTCTGGATGATGAGCCAAGCTTCCCGAGCAGGTAGGGCTGCAGAAGAGACACAGTTTCTTCCAGGGCTGGGGTTTGGCTTGATCGATGGCTGTGGCAAGTCATTGACTGTTTTCTTTGTTTACTATTGGTAAAATGAGGATAATAATTTTGATGTGCAATGGTGATTGTTGTCAGGATGATAGCTGTTAAAGCACCATTTGTGCTGGAGGTATTATATCTGTGTTAACAATGATGCTGTAGATAAAATATTGAGCTTTAAGGTAAGGAGGACTTCTAGGGCAGACTGCAGGACTTCTTCTCTTGTCAGCTTTACAGAATGTTACCTCTGCTTTTAAAAGACAGAAACTAAAAAGAGCTCTCCTGTCTCAGACCAAAAGTCCATTTATTTGACATCTAGTTTCCAGTAATTGCTAACCAGATTTTTTTTTTTGAAGACCAAACGCAAGGCATGAAAGCAATAGGATGCTCTTGCTGTTTGTCACAATGTTGATAATAATAATAATATTCAATTTATATACCGCCCTTCAGGACAACTTAATGCCCACTCAGAGCGGTTTACAAAGTATGTCATTATTATCCCCTCAACAAACACCCTGTGAGGTGGGTGGGGCTGAGAGAGCTCCAGAGAGCCGTGACTAGCCCAAGGTCAACCAGCTGGCTTCAAGTGGAGGAGTGGGGAATCAAACCCGGCTCTCCAGATTAGAGTCCCGCGCTCTTAACCACTACACCAAGCTGGCTGTCAGTTTTCAGACTGTTGAATATTCAGTGGCAGTATAGAAGCTCGGTTTTGTTATCAATGTTTAAATGAATAGCTGTTGACAGATATGCCCTCTGTGAGCTTGATTCTTTTTTTAAAGCTATGTTTGTAGATGTCATGGCATTTTGTAAGGAAGTACCACTACTCCATGTGAGGTGCTTTGTGTCAATTTCAAACCTTCTACCAGTATATTTCACTAGCTGATTATGAGTTTTAGTATTCTGAGAAGGCCAAAAACAACCTTCTGTCTGTTGTCTCTGCGTCATTCATAATTTTATAACTTTGATCATGATCTCTCCCTCAACACTTCTTTCTCTCTCTAAATAAGAGCCCTAACATTTTAAACTCTTGTCACAGAGAAGCAAGTAGTAATTCTATTTCCAATCAACTTTTATTGTTTTGTGGTTCCTCCTATTATAAATGATGTTAAGTGATCTGTTGTGGCGGTCAGATCTCTGCTGCGCCATTGCATTCATAGCATCCTTAAGCCCACGTTCTATGTCTGTCGCCTGGTTCTGTGTTGGCTGATGTAGCAGGATGCCTGTCATAGCATCTCATGTTAATGGTTTGGAAGTGATCTTATATGAAGGACTTGGAATAGGTTAAGCTATGCTGAGGGTTACACAAGCCCAGTATTTACTGTGTTGTGTTGGGCTTCAGGGATCATTATTCTTTTATCTGGCATGTTGTCCAAACTTTCTGTTTTTCTTTAGGGACTCCAGTGGGCCTGAACCTTGTTCGATACCTCAGCAACACGGCCCCAAGAGCCTCCTACAGTAAGTTCACCATCCACCACACACAAGAATCTCTCTAGGGATGTAGCACGTGCTTGCCCAAAATATAATTTAATTAATAGGTATAAGAGCTGCTCCTAGATGGTCTTTGAGGGAGCACAAAAGTCAGCTTGGCTATATTTTTGTCTGTGTTGAATTCAAGTTAAAAATACTATAGAGGAATACTCAGATGTGGCTGACTAAACACTGAAAAGACTGAAGGTCTACTTATAAATATGAATCAATCTGATCTGCTCCATGATAATCGGTTATCTCAAATGAAAATAAATAGCAGGTGTATTTAATACATTAGCTCTGTCAAGATACAATTAATTGAGAATAACTTCAAGGCAGTAATAGGGGATATTAAAGGGAAGCTCCGCATTTTGGGTAAATACTCTCAAAATGATGATAATTCCAAAATTAATGTATCTGTTAACACGCTTTCCACAAACTATTCCAAGAGTTAAATTAAAATAATGGCAGTCCATTGTTAAGTGAATTTGTTTAGAATAAAAAGAAACGGGGGATCAAATCAAACATAATATATTCTAAATGAAGAGCTTGGGGATTTGGGATACCAAATATAATGTGGTATCATAATGCCACAAAACTTTACTGGATTTTTAAATGATTCATAGAAAATGAAGAGAACTTTAATAGTTCAACTATTGCTATGGAACAGGCCTTAGGTTCTTCTTTCTGTAGCTTAAAAAAAGGCAGAAAAAATGACAACTTTGTAATTAACAATTTGTTATGATGTTGGGAATTGGAGAATGCCTTCAAGCCATAGCTGATTTATGGTGACCCCTGCTAGAGTTTTCATGGCAAGAGACTAACAGAGGTGGTTTGCCATTTCCTGCCACTACAACCCTGGTCTTCGTTGGAGATCTCCCATCCAATAACTAACCAAGGCCGACTCTGCTTAGCTTCTGAGATCTGATGAGATCAGGCTCACTTGGGTTATCTGGGTCAGGGCGGTATTGGAAATTATATCACAATAAATTGTTCCCAGGGATATCCCCTTAGCTTTGGCCATTTGAGATAAATTACGGAGATATAAGCTACATTATTTAATTAGATGGGAAAGGAATGGATTTTAGGTATATAAGACTTTTATCACCAGTAACAGAGTTGTTCCATCTTCAGCTAAGAAGCTTTCTTACAATTTTTTTTAAAGAAAGTCTCAAATGAGTGTTTTCACTGAGTTTGATGAGCTGGTAGCTGAACACTGTAAATATCACATGGCTAAAATATATGATGTTCTTCTAAACAATAATCAATATGTAACAGCTATTGTCTTAAATGAACAACTTTCTTGGTGCTGTATCTGAAGAAGTGAGCTGTGACTCACAAAAGCTCATACACTACGACAAATTTTATTAGTCTTGTAGGTGCTACTGTATTCATGCAGTGTTAGAAACAGGATTAGTTATAGTTATTCCTTTCACTCTAGAGATCTTTTTGTTGAATCATTTAATGAATTTACTCTATCATTATAGAAATGTGATGTTACTTGTAATTATAGTAGCAAGAAGAATCTTTGCAGGATACTGAGGGAAAAATCTCAACCTAAGCTTTCTGAAGAGGATGAAAGGAGTACATCTTGATGTACAATCTTGATGATCAAATTAACTAAGATGAAAAAAGTGAAAATATTTCTCAACTTGGCAATTTGTGGTGGATTTTTCTTACAAATATAAACTCTTGTACTTAAGATTTTTGTATTAGCAGTTTCATTGTAGTGTAATGAGTTTTCAATAAACATTGCTACTATTTTTAAAAAGTTAGCTTGGCATGTTCTCTTTAATGCTTTCCCCCAGAAGGTGGCACCGTGTGCATGTAACGCCCCAAAGGCATGATTCCTCTGAGAATGGTACATGAGCACTTGTTTTGATAGAAATTTCTATTTCAAAGAACATTGGTATGTAAGATCTCTGCCTGCACTTATTTCTGCAATATGTTTTGTAATGGGAGTTTTCATAGGACTAAACCTTTCTGTAGAGCAACTGTTCACCTTTGGGTTTTGGGGGGTTTTTTTGGCTGCAGAATATGTAAATGTAAAGGAGGAGCTGACGGACATGAAATCAATCACTGACAAGGCTGCACAGACCCTACTGTGGACAGAGCTCATACGAGGTAAGGAAAACGCTGAGATTGGGATGATGGGGTAGGAAATATATGTACTATAATTGTGGCATGGAGTTCATTGACTTGGGGGTGAGCATAAGGAAGAGTCAAAAGCATGAAATCATAGAATGGATTACTGAGCAAAGGCTGACAGCCTGTTCCATTTCCACTCTCCCCAGCAACCCTGTCCTGGGCCATGATGGAGGCAGCGGGAGATTTTGGCCTTGCAGTGGTTAATTTTAATTGTTAATATATCAGAAGCGTCACAAAACCTGAGGCTAAGATGTAAGAGTAGGCTTGGAATGAATTGTTCTGATGGCAGACTCCATTTATCTGTGCTATTGGCTCTTCATGCTACTGCTAGCTGCCCTCCATTTTTTACTCCATTGGCAGGAAGCCTACTGTCATCCTTCCATCATTGCAGCTGTATTGTAGAGGCTTGACACAGTCTTCTAAATTCATGTCGCTTATTAATGTTTATGTAGCTGATTAATGTTTATCCAGCTCTTCTCCAAGGAGCTCAATAATAGACCTGGATGATCTTATGGTGGCAACCCTCATACAGCACTAGAGGGGGGAAGTTACAGGCATGCTCTTTTTTTGGGGCACAATTGAGAAACATGGAGCTGTGAGGATAACTGCCATAGTGATGCACTGTGTCCTGGCACCACAGGTGAATGGAGAGAAGAGGGTGGGTGCAAGTGCAGTTCACTATTGAGCTGGCTACCTGAACTGCTTCCACATGGCATTGCTTCCTCATTCTCCTTTTATGGGCATTTGAACTGGTGATGAAGATTCTTCTCTCTCTTCCCCCACATCTGCTGTTCTCCCCCAACACACTCACACTCTCTCAGGAGATGGGAATTGCCCACTTTATCCCCTCTCCTCAGATGTTTTATTGAGAGTGCTCCAGTCCCATTGGGCTCCAGTCCCACTCCTCATGCTGTGCTTGGAGTGGGAGAGTGGTGGGCAGTGGCAGAGGTGAAGCTAGCATGTAGGTAGTGCTTGGAACAGGCGAAGAGGTAGGATTCATTACAGGCAGCAGTTTGAGGAGCAGGACTTGAGCTCAAAGGAAAAGTGCTGTTGGAGAGGATATTGAAAAGGTACAATTCCTGTCCTGCAGAAGCTGATGGGGTCTTTGGAATGGTACCAATGCAGATGGGGAGGTTGGAAAACCTGAATCTTCCCATCTACATGGTGAGAAATTCTGCTTTGACTGCATAGTAAAGAAGCTGCTGAACACTATTATAGTAAAGTAGGCTTGGGAAACAACAGGAATTCTTGGAAAGTGGGCAGTTGGAAGACAATGTGATGTGAATCCTCTAGGAAAAAAAATTCTGGTTTGAAAGTCAAACTAGAGTAAAATAGCTTTGTGGCAGTAGCCCTGCTAGTAATTTCTGCTTATCCCAAGCAGAGTAAATTGTATCACTTTTGTAAGGTTTTGGGATGTTAGTAACTGCTATTAAGTTGTAGCTGCTTTAGCAGGATGGTACTAGTTTGCCCTGAACTTTGGGGATGGTGTGTTCTTATTTTAAATTAAATATTTTTGTGTACACTTTCCCATAGGCTTGGCTATGACTTTGAGCTACATGTTTAGGGAACCTGCCACTATCAACTATCCCTTTGAGAAGGGTCCCCTGAGCCCACGCTTTCGTGGGGAGCATGCCCTTCGCCGATATCCGTCTGGAGAGGAGAGATGCATTGCTTGCAAGCTCTGTGAGGCGATTTGTCCAGCCCAGGTGAGGCCCCTGTTGTCCCCTCTCCCCCTCTGCCAATTTCAGGTAACTTGACGATAGGGATTTCTCCAACTGCTGTAGCAGCCGAGTGTAAAAATGTTCCACTTTAGTTACCAGCTGCATACTGCAGATAGAAGTTGTATCCTTACAGAAACTTGGTAAGGTATTCTTTCAGGAGGTATTCTTTCTCATAAGAAAGGTGTTCCTGGAAAAGACCTCTGTCCTGGACCCATACCAGTCCGGGTTCTGTTCAGGTCATGGGGCGGAGGCAGTGTTGGTTGCCCTCACAGGACCATCTTTGTAGGCACCTGGATCAGGGCAGGGCAGCGCTGCTCATCTTGTTAGACCGTTCAGCAGCGTTTGACACAGTCAACCATGAGTTGTTGGCCCACCACCTTGTCGATGTGGGGATTCATGGGATGGCCTTGCAGTGGCTTGTCTCTTTTCTCCACAGTCGGGGTCAGAGGGTGGCCCTAGGGGAGAGACTGTCCGCATGCCAACCTTTGGAGTGCAGCGTCCCACAGGGGGTGATACTCTCTCCCCTGTTGTTCAATCTTTATATGCACCCCCTCGCCCAGGTGGTGCGGAGTTTCAGACTGGGTTGCCATCAGTATGCAGATGACACCCAGTTGTATCTGTTGATGGGAGGCCGACCTGATTCTGCCCGACACCCTGTTGAGAGCCCTGGAGGCCGTGTCTGGGTGGGTAGCAGGCTGAAGTTGAATCCCGCGAAGATGGAGGTCCTGTACTTGGGCCGTGGACTGTCGGAGGCAAGGATCCTTCTCCCAACTTTGGGGGGGGGCACCACTTGTGCCCATACCATTGGTTAGGAGTTTGGGCGTGATTCTGGATTCCTCCTTGTCTATGGAGGGCCAGATCACGGCTGTGGCATGGGCGGCCTTTTTTCCACCTTCGGCAGGCCTGGCAACGGGCGCCCTACCTTTCGGCCCAGGACCTAACAACAGTGATCCATGCAATGGTCACCGCCAGGTTAGAATACTGTTACTCGCTCTACACAGGGCTGCCCTTGGGCTTGATCCAGAGACTTCAATGGAGCTTCATGTAGGACACATATTACGCCTATCTTGCAGCAGCTTCACTGGCTCCCAGTAGAATTCCAGATCCGGTTCAAGGTGTTGGTTTTGACCTATAAAGCCCTAAACAGACTGGGACCAGCATACCTAAGGGACCGTCTCTCCCTGTATGTGCCCCAGAGAGCACTTCGTTCAACAGGAAAACATCTGGTGGTCCCTGGCCCTAGGGAGGTTTGGCTGGCCTCAACCTGGTGGAACTCTCTGTCTGAGGACGCTCAGGCCCACCAGGATCTTGTATCATTTAGGCAGGCCTGTAAGACAGAGATGTTCCGCCAGGCATATGGTGGAGGCTAATTTTAGCCCATCATTGCCGAGCCTTCCACCAGTCTCCCTCTACAAGGGGTATGGAGAGTCCACTCACACTGGTTGTCCCAAAAGGTAACCAGTATTTTATCTGTTTTTATGATTGATTTTACGTTGTATTTTCATCAATGTTGTACCTCGCCCTGAGCCCGCTTGTGGGGAGGGCAGGTTAAAAATTAAATAAATAACCAATTTGGGGCAGGTAATTTTCAATCGAGTTCAAGTTTGCTTATTTGCATAGGAATACTCCTTTATGGTGCTTCATCGGACATGGATATTCTTCAGATAAATGTGTGGCCACATGGGCTAGGGAGATCCCATCTCTGATGGCATTATTTTGATTAGATGTAACACTATGGAAAAGCAGTTCAGTGTGGAGAATGCTTCTCCTTAAATTGCCTGTGTGCTGGTGCTTGTATGGTTGTCTCCAAAAGGATAGGGATGCAACAACTGTTCAAACAACTCACATGCTTCCCAGGGTGGCTTTGTGAAGATAACAGCTTTCTGGTCAATTTTCTTACACTTGAAAGACATCTCCCTAATGCCTATGGAAATAATGCCATTGATGATGGGATTTCTCTAATAAGGTGTTTGCCAAATTTTTCACCATAAAGATGCAGTCTTATGCCAATTTACTTGTAAGCCCAATTGGCTTTAGTGGGACTTACCTTTTCCATCTGAGCCGTGTAAGAATGTGTATGCCAGCTGATTGGCAAACTTCCATATCCATGCAGTTGCTAGCCAGATGTGCTAAACTCCTAAAGTAATGTTGTTATTGTGTGGTAGCTTATGCTAATTGGTTCCAGAAATAGCTTTTCTCTGGCACAGCAGGGTGGGTAGATGCTTTTGGAAGGCTGCTCCTCCTTGCTGCTGGAGTTCAATAGAACCTCACTGAGTGTGTGACATGCTTGTTTGATCTGAGGCTCTTCTCTTCCAAGCATCCCAGTTTTAGTAGTTCTGTCCAATTCTGCTGTGTCTGCCTCTTGACGTCTAATGCCATTGCTTCTGTTACAACACGGATAAACTTGTTATCCCTCTTGCACTCTAATGTAGCTTGCTCTGCCTTCTGGAGTGGGGGCTTTTGGAACATTGCATGCCAGTGAGTTATCTCTCTTGCTATCCTGTCTGCAGGCAATCACCATTGAGGCAGAGCCCCGAGCAGATGGCAGCCGGAGGACCACTCGCTATGACATTGACATGACTAAATGCATCTATTGTGGATTCTGCCAGGAAGCCTGTCCAGTTGATGCAATTGTCGAGGTGAATGGGTTGATGATATGGAGCTTTCAGGCTAACTAATGAATCCAGAGTGGGTTCTGTTGCTCTCTGCCCACTCTGGATTCATTATCTGGATGGTTGAGTTGATCTGAGCAAGACAGAGAGTAAGCCAATACTCCTACCTTTTGTGTGGAGGAGGTCCTCTCTGTACATTTGTGTATGAGACTGGATGTGACCTTAGTTTTTTCTGCAGGGCCCCAACTTTGAGTTCTCCACTGAGACGCACGAGGAGCTCCTGTACAACAAAGAGAAGCTGCTGAACAATGGTGACAAGTGGGAAGCTGAGATTGCTGCTAACATACAGGCTGACTACTTGTACCGATAATCGATCACTTATCTCAGCCCTCACACATCCTAACCATCCCGTTCATCTGAAGCCAAGACTGTAATAAAGGGCATGCACCTACTGTTTGTCTCCCTGTATTTTGTGGCAGGGGAGGGTAAAATTGTATGCAAGTTGCTGGAGACTGTGCGGAACAGTCCTCCTTTGCCTTTTTCCTCAACCTAGACTGTGGAGCTAGCCAGCCTCCCCCTTTTGTCTGATGGGAGAGCCCTGATTGCTGTACTGGGAATGGGATGAGCTTGAAGGGCACTGATATTGAACAAAAAAGGTCACGGATAGAGTTCAGTAAGGGAAAGCACTTTGGAAGAAAAATCCCAATGCCGAGTATATGCTAACATAGTCTGAACTTGTTGAGACTGAAAGAGACCTTGGGATTGTAGTGGATAGCTCAGTGAAAATGTTAACCCAGTGTGCCGCAGCAGTGAATGAGTAAGGAAGGGAAGTGCAAAGATCTGGCTTCAAGAAAAAGTGATGGCTGCTGTTTTAGGTATTCATCTACTGTAGGCCAACAAAGGGAAAGCTTTTAACTGCCTCTTGCATACTGCACCTACATCCAGTGTGATGAAACCCAGCTCTTGAGTTTTCCCCCTATCCTGGTGGTGTGTAACACAACAGCAGTGTACTACATGGAAGGGGGTGTTAGCCATGAGGATCAGGGAACACTAATTGGCTCTGTGATGCTAAGGCACTTCTGTTGCCAGAGCCTGTTGAGCCCATCACCCCTTCAAAAAAGACAAAATAATTGAAATTAAGTGCACGGTCTAGGGAAGAAAAAAAATACTTCAGAGTTGTTTTTAATGTAAGATTAATCTTAAACCCTGGGCAACTGTTTTAGCGGCGAGATTGTTTATATACTTTACAGAGTTGATTGCTTTCCAGAACCCTACTGGTCACATCTTGGAGGGCCTATGATGTTTCCTGTGTGTAAATATGGTATTTTCACTCATGTCTACTCTCTAAGGAGTCTGTGCTGTAGTTTCTTAGAGTTCATGGTTGCCGTCAAAAGGAAGATTCTGCACTCAAAATACTTGCTTTTCTTTCTCATTTGGGCAGGCAGACCCTATCTTGTATGCAAGAGGAAAACCCATTTGAAACCTAAACATTTGCTAGTTCAAGAGAGCTGTTATGTGCAAAGGGAAGAGATTAAACAGGTTGCAAGATGAACAAAGAGGGAGGGGTTAGTTGTTGCCACATTCTAAGCAGTAGAAGGCAATATTTAGAGTGGTTGCCCTGTTGCTCCAGAAAGAGGGGAAGCCTTCTAAATTAGCTAGTGTTTTTCTCCATGCCTCTTCACCTCCTGTCTGATGAAGTTCTGTGACAATGAATCACTGTAATAGAGTGTACTGAAATAGTAGTTGAGATATGGAAAATTAATTGGTATAACGGAAACTTCTGAAATGGTATCTGAGAAGTGGGGGGGAAGGAAGTCAAAGTGTGTCAGGTGCTTATCTGTGGGCTAAAATGAAACTTATAGGCCATGCTGAGTAACACTCCAAGGCAAGTGTGGTTTCTAAACACATTCAGATTTCCACATACTTTGACCTCTAGTACAGTGAAATCCAAATGAATGACCTTGTTTGTAACATGCACACAATGTTCTCACCTAAAAAAATGGACAAGACTGGTTTTTTAAAAAAGAAAAAAAATCCTGTTGTACAAGTACCTCAAGGCTACTGTAGCAGTGCCCCATTTTGTAGAGGATGTTAGTTGGCTGAGCATATTTTTTAGTAAGCATTATGGTAAGAAAAATATATTTTCTGTGGACTAAAAGACATTCAGCCTAAAAGGATCAGAGATCTAGCTTACGGTCATTTCTGGATGAATAATTCTAAACATAAAAGAGGGCTTGATCAAATAGTGACCTTTGCATAGTGACCTTTGAATGGATGTGTTGCTGCACACTACTGCAGCCTACCCAGCAAGGTTTGAAAAACAACAGTCCGCTATGAGGGCTACTTATTCTCACTTGTCAATATTCCCTCTACTTAAAAAGAATGCAAACTTTCCAAAATGCTATTTGACACACACACTCAGCAGGGGTCTTCATCATTTTTAGATCAGAAAATGCCTTAAATTTCAAGCGGAACCACTGGACCCACTTCTATTTTTTTTTTACTGTATATATTTTCTTGGGATCGGGTGCAGAAGAAGGTAGAATGTCTATATTTTAACTTTTAAACAGGGAACGTTTTGGTGGTTCGGCTTGTCAGTTCTGCAGTGCTTACCACAATATCTTTTACACACCAATTAAACATAAAGAACTCTACTCTCTTTTGCATCTTTTTTTCCTATAAAAGGTGGTATGCTATCAACTGAAGACCATTGCTATGGTTTTAAAGTGCTTCTAGTACTTTCCGATCTTGCCATGATGGCCTTACATGTGACTAACTTCAATAGGGAGAAAATAATAGACCATCTTTACAGAAGTATTGGCAACTAGTGACACACAAGGAGGCCATCTTGTGAGTTCATGGTAAGATTTGAACTATGGATTTCAGCAGTTCTCCTTAAGTCAGTTGAGTTATGTGGCACTAGTTTGTAGGCTAGACAATTCTCATTGACCTACCTGAAGCCAAATCCCCATTTAAACCTTGACGTGTTCAGGCCCGTAACTGTAGAGCTGAAATTTAAAAGTGTGCAAAACTAGGTCATAGGACATAACTAGGGTAATAAATTATCTGAGACATGCTATATCTGAGAAGGAAGTGTTTACCGAAATGTAGAGCTGGAAGGGACCCCAAGGGACATCTATTCCAACCTCCTGAATAATACAGGAAATTCACAGTTACTCCCCCCACTCCCATGGACCTCAGCTAAATGCCTAGAATAAGGCAAAAAACCTCCAAGATCCCTGGACAATCTGGCCTGGAGGAAAATTCTGTCACGAGTCATGACCCCAATGTACTCTGGGCACATAAGAAAGGGCCATGAATGTCGAGCGCTGGCTGTGAGTCAGATTTAATTGCTGGCATTCCAGTTGAAGGACTGGGGAATAGTAGGATTGGAAAAGATCTTTCTGAGAGATCTTTAAAGCTGCCTCAGAGGATGGTGTAGCAGTTGAGAGTGCTGGGCTATTATCTGGGAGATCCAGGTTCAAATGCCTGGGATAAGCGGGTATTAGGCTCTTGTGGCCTTTCTTATATGCCCAGGATAATGTCAATTGCTACTTTGGGTCAGGAAGGAATTTTCCTCCAGGCCCAATTGGTCAGGGATCCTAGAGGGGGCTTTTTTGCTTTTGTCTGGACATAGAGCAGGGGTCACTGAGGGAGGGAGAGATAGCTGAGAATTTACTGCATGGTGCAGGGGGCTGGACTAGATGACCCTTGGGGGTCACTTCCTGTCTGTTTTACCTACTCTCCCATGGAAGTTTGCTTGGTGACCTTGGGCCAGACATCTAGTTAGTCTAACGTACCCAAAAATAAAAAAGGGGAGAATGATCTAAGCTCCTTTGAGTCTCCATTGGAAAGTGGGGAATAAATATAGTGAAATCCTTATTCCAAAAAATGGAAAATGGTATCTATGAATGGGCCCTATCATATCTATGAGGCTGGAACATGCACCTCATTGTTTATTTCAACCCTTTCCTAATGTGGGCTGGCTCACATGTAGCATTTAAGATATACATACAATGTACATCCCAAACTACAACGTGCAGGAGAGCTATATGCTTTGAAAGTCATGTAGGTTCATTTGTGCACTAACTTGTGACATAGTTTTGAGAAAGGAGGTAACTATGCTTGCTAAATACTGTTTTTAAATAGTAGCTATGGCCCATCCATTAAAAGTTTATAAACTAATTGCAGGGAAGGTCAACAACCTCATGCCCTGTTGTGTCCTTTCTAGCGCAATTATTTCATTCACTGCATAACAAAAAGAATTCTTAAAGATTAACATGTTTGTTAAGGCATGGGCTTTCATGAGTCAGAGTTCACTTCATCAGGTATATGAAGCGTTACAGGTAGAGGCATTTATATCCAAAGCTATAAAATAGCACTATGTTGGCAGCAGGAGACAAATATAGCTACTAACCCCCTCCCTATTGATATTTGTTAATATCAATAACCAACTTTATTGTAGCATAAGCTTTCGAGAATCACAGTTCTTGAAAGCTTATGCTACAATAAAGTTGGTTAGTCTTAAAGGTGCTACTGGACTCTTTTTGATTTTGCTACTACAGACTAACACGGCTAACTCCTCTGCATCTTGTTAAATGTAAACTCTTGCTCGCTAAACATTATACTTTTTTCTGTTACTTGAAACACAGAGCACAGGCAATTAGGTACGTAGAAAGTGAGATCAAGATATTCATATCCCAGGCAGAAGAAACCGATATCTTGCGTCATATGTTGGGCTCTGGAAGAAAAAAATGGTTCTGGGAAATTTTAAAGTCTTGGATCAATAAAGAGCGCGACAA
Organism: Eublepharis macularius; assembly: GCF_028583425.1. Classification (NCBI taxonomy): domain Eukaryota; kingdom Metazoa; phylum Chordata; class Lepidosauria; order Squamata; family Eublepharidae; genus Eublepharis; species Eublepharis macularius. The sequence continues at coordinate 151,834,336 of NC_072791.1, read as the reverse complement.
ATCCCGTCTATGAAGGTAGTTCACTCCAGCGCACGCTCCGTTCCACATCCAATCTCTCCCCGCGTGCCTTGCGGCTACCTGTGATTCTCAGAGCCTGGGGTCATTAAAGCAGCAGCAGGCAGGGACCGGAGAATGCCGCGGCGCCTCTCCCAAGCGCTCCTGCTTCTCTCCGGTCATGCCATAATGTCCTGGTGTCTGTACCACTAGGGATACGGCTAAGGGCCAGCTCAGCAACGGCTGGGAATCAAAAGGGGGGGGGATCCTTATCCCGTGTTTAGCGCGCTTTCCAAACTTCAGCTCCCCTCCCCCTTACTGTCTTGGCTTTTAACGTCTTTATAGTATTGCTTCTCTTGCCAGGGAAGTATGACGAATGGCTGGGATCCTGTGCACACTTACTTGGGAACAAATCCCACTGAACAGTGATACTTACTTCCAAGGAACATGCCTAGGACTAATAGCGGAGGAAAGAGAGATCGGCAAGCTGCCAGAAAGTTGGGGCGGGGGGAACTATCTACCAGCCTGCCAGCCTCAATAGGACAGCAGGAAGTGCCTCCCAGCTGAACGCGGGGAAGTTCTCAGGGCGGGTCAGATCGGAGCCTCCTTTCGATTCGCCCCTTCCAGAGAAAGAGGAAGCAACCACTCCAAGTTCACAGCCCGCTCGGGGACACTCAGCTACAGCGGCGAAAGGTTGGTATGCGCTTAGCCAACCAGCCCCACCTCTCGGTTAAACCTTCATCCATTCTCGTGAACTGCGGCTCGGTGTCTCTTCTATAGTGACAATCTTGCCCCCCGCCTCGATCTCACGGGCTGCCTTTTCTGAGAGCGCGGCCGGCGGGCGAGGCTCTACCCCGCTAGCACTTTCTGTGGGGCGCTTTCCTCCCTCCCATTCCTTACGTCCTACAAGGCGCCGCTCCTCCCTCTTTCTCTGGCTCTGCATTGCTGCCTTGCGCTCTCGATCCGGGGCGGGCTCTTCTTGTTTGCTTTTCCTCTGCCGTCTGCTTTCCTCGGGGTTAATCTCTCCTCTGTGCAATTCTCTTTGCTTTCCCTTCGTGGATCAGCCCCCTTGCACCCGATCCCAGACCCTGAGAAAATGCTGCAAGCTGCTTAATAACAGTGTGCTGGGGAGGGGAGGGGTTAATAATGGGTAAAAATGAGCAGCAGATTGATTGCTGAAGCTATGGAGGGGGCTGTCATTGCTTTTCGGAAGCGAGGTTTGCTTAGGGATGCTGCAGAAAGCGATCTTTCTGTTTTCCCAGGCCCATTTTTGTAACCACCTTTCTGTGGCTGGAATCAACATAGAAGCTCGTTAGTGTTTCTCCTATTTTCCTTGTACATGGTGTTCCTTCCTGGAGTGCGATGGCAAACCCACGTGGCCTGTATTGTCTTCCTCGAATGGAATGTTCTTTTGCCCTGGAAGACTCTCCTGCTGTGCTGGGGAGAAGGGCTGCCGGCTGACCTCAGCTACTGGCTTGTAAATAAAGGGATCGCTGTCTCTGCTTTGACTAATTTCCAGATTGGGAGTGCTTCCCTCTCCATTCATTTGAGCGGGCATTTGAACTTGCTGTGTCAGCTTGGTCTTCAGATAGCTCAGTGGCTCTTGAAATGTAAGCATTACCATTAAGCCTTTGAATCTTCGAGCCAACCCAAAAATTCAGGAACCAGAACTTATTTTTCACCTGCTCCATGACATCACTAGCCCCCACCTCACATAATCAAGTTTTTTTTTTAAAAAACCCACTAGTTGACATTAATTTCCTCTACCAAATTCTGTGCTTTGGGAGAGGGGGTCCTCTGCCTTTGCTCTCGTTATTCATAGAAAGCTCAGTGGGAATGGAGAAAACAGCCTTCTTTCCCATTTTCGAAGTCTCTGAATTAAGAGAGAATTTAGGAGAAAAAGAAGGGATTTTCTGTGCCTTTGCATAAAGCAAAATAATACGCCCTTTTCCCTGATCACGCGTTCATGGAGACTGAAGGGCTAGCCATTATTTACAGTTTTCTTTGGTTCCATGAAGTCAGAAGTCTGTTGCAAGATTGTGTAAGGATCTCAGTTCCCAGGTGCACACAGGCCCAACTCAGCTTGGGATCATGGTACATAAGGAGAAGGGGCTTCAGTCTTACTGCTGCACCATTTTCCAACATGAAACAACTTCAGGAGTCAACTGCCTTTTGGGGTCTCCACTGATAGGGTACACATAGATTTCTCCAATGAGGCCATAGTAGGTTCCTCCAGGACCATTTCAGGTCAGGGAAAAGGTGGGGGGGGGGCTGAAGACCTTTTTCCTTGTGCGTTACGGACTGGATTCAATCAGGCTCTTCATGCCTGGGAACATTGTATGAAACTGGGGAAGAGAGCTTCATTAGACAGACTTAAAATTCTTCATCATTAGTTTATTTTAAAAGCTGTCTGAATATAAGACAGAAGAGCCCTGCTGCATCAGACCAAAGGTTCCTTGTAGTCCAGTATCCTGTTCCCAGAAGAACCAATCAGATGTATGAAAGCCAGTTTCTTAGTTTCTCATTTATGATTGCTTGTTTGTCATCTTTCCTCTAGCAAGACTTTTGTGCTTTTAATAAGCTTGTTGCAGGCAGAAATGCATGCATCATTTGCTGATTGTGGAGATCGAGAAGTGGGGAAAGGAGCTGTTCATGTTGAATTGCTACCTGCTGTGCTGTTGGTTAAAACACAGAAGCGGGGGGGTGGGGTGGGGGGAGGTGGCATCCCAAGCCCCACTGATACGCCCTTTCACTGAGCAGCAGTTCCATGGTTGGCTATGGCATTTTGCCTGCTTTTTTACACTCACATTATGCTGCTTCCAGTGTTCCCTTTGATTTTACACTGCCACCAAATGCTCTTGCCTTAGTTCTCTCTCAGTTTGATCTACAATGTAGGAAGGCTTAGTTATAGATTGTAGAATGACAGAACAGTCAGCGTGTTGGGGTGGCTGTGCAGTAACAGAGGATCCTTTATACTAGAGAAAATATATTTTTATTTAACCAAAAATAACTTATTTATAAGTACATATGCATAATGGTTTTAGGGTAATTCATAAGTGCATCGGTTTGTTTGATGCTTTCAGGATAGGCACATATCTTCAAACATTTATCGAAGGACTTGGTCACAAAGGCTTATTTTTCCCCAGTTGCCATTTAGGCTGATTTCGTCCACAAAGTCAAACACAGACTTCTTCCCTCTGCACTTTACTCACAGAATAACACGCACAGACACCCACTGGCTGCCCTCTTCCCTCAAATCCACTCTGACTAAACTGCAGTCCGCTCTGCCGCCTAGGGCAGCCACCATCTAATCACAATACAATTCATTCACCCATCCAGCCCCCTCCCCCTTCTTCTTTTAGAGGTCTGCAATTTTAACCACAGTAAACATACATTTAGCTGAAATAAAACTCACAAAAATATTTACATGGCAAAACATCATATTGGCTTACAGAGGCTTCTTTAAAATTTATTGTATTTTGTACTGTATTGGCCATAAAAGCCATACTCTCAGGCACTATTTATCATGAAAAGGGTTGTGTAAAATAGTGTTTTAATTGTGATTAACTAGTCCACTGGTGCAAAGCTCAACAGGATTGGTATCAGGCTGCGGGGGAGGGGAATTTGCTTCTGGTAGTTATGTATGTGAATGTTGGAATTGTTACAGATCCTTTCACTTGAATGGGACCAAACTGACCTCAAAGTTTACTTCAGGTGGCATTTGGTGGTGGGTTGAAGCAAGCCCAGTATTGACTGAGTACTTTCTAGTGAACCTCCTTTGTTTCCTTTTAAGGGAATTATTGCAGCTAACTCATTCCAGGATTTCCTTCCATCTTAGCTTGTTTACTGTTCCCTTTTTCTAAAACCAAAACAGCTTATCTTTGGATGGGGGAGGAGGATAAGTATTGTTGAGTTGCATTTGGGTTTTTCTTGCTGAGAATTTCAACTCTGAAGACCTGCTTGGCATTATTTCCAGCTCATATTTCTGAAATAGCACATCCATGCTGGGATGTTTCCCTCACTATTTCACCCTCTCTTTAGGGCAACACTGAGATGTGCCAGAGACCCCCCCCCCCAACATTCTTGATTGAATTGATTGCCTTAGGAATCTTGCTCTTTTACTCATATGCTTTTGATAACCCCTATGACCATGCAACAACTATTCACACACCAATACTGTTCTCATCCTCTCATCTCGGCACATTTCTATCCTGAGGTTTTCTGACAAGGGAACAGGTGGGAAAATCCCTTGGTGTGAGACAAGCTGAGTAGTGCATATAGCATTATACCAGCTTTCCTGCTGTTGTTGGTTTAGGAGTCTATTGTGTCACGGCTCAGCTTTGCTGATGGGGCTTCACTGCCTCAACTCCCTCAGCTTTTGGGACTGAGTCTCTGGTCCCTGGAGAACCAGCCAGCACTTTTGAGGCTTCTGAGCAGACTGCCAAGGTTTGTCACTTTGACTTAGGTGCTGCCCTGTCGCTTCTGGTGCACCTATGTTTACAGTCAGAGATACTTCCAAGATCAGGATGTTCTGGAGCTGGTTGCAGTAGTAAGTCCTGATAAACAAAAAAACTAGCAGGCAGGTATTATGATGAAAATACTTGGTGCCATGGTGACCTGACATCTGGAATTTGTCAAGCCCTATATTACATTTTTCCAGAAATACATGAATTAGTCTCATTTTATTAGGTAAATTATTGCTGGTGCACAACACTTCTAATTTGGAAGTGGTGATGTCCTCATGGAGACTCCCTCAACTTTTCAAAAAAGTTTTAAAAAGTTAAAGATTAGAAAAGATTGCTTTTCTCTCCCTTCTTTTCTTTTGAGTTCAGTATTGTATAGCTGACACTTCCCCTCACCCCTGCATACTTCTGTATTTCATTTACTGGAATCACTATTCAGAAATGTAGCTGGGAGTTTCTAGTTTTGCTTTTAGTTTTACAGTCCCATCTGCCAGAATGTTGCCCCTCCTTCTTCTTCATACATGGTACACACTATTAAATTGAGGAAAATCCCCAATTAGCTATTTGAAAAGAGTACTTTTCTATCATTTGTGACTAAATGCATGCAGATGTGAACCTGTAGGCCTGCCCCTCCACACACACACATACACAAGTCAATGAATTGTATAGTCTGAATGAGTGGCCAAACCATTGGCCATAGAAACATCTTTAAATTAAAAAATTACATAATATAGAAAAACTTTCTACGGGTCTCTCAGCCACAATCTTAGCTTGACTTCTCCTGGCTTCACGATTTGATTGAAAGCTGTATGTGTTAATGAATCAAGCAATGACTTAACCATCAATTTTTTTCCTTGGTTTTATTGTAGCATAAGCTACATGCATCTGACGAAGAGAGTTGTGGTTCTTGAAAGCTTATGCTACAATAAAGTTGGTTAGTTTTAAAGGTGCTACTGGACTCTTTACTATTTTGCAACTACAGAATAAACAGCTAATTCCTCTGGATCTATTTCCTTGGTTTGTGCTTCAGATGGGATGTGCACTTAAGCACATACATTGTTCTGCAGACTAGAGAATGAAGAGATTCTTTGGTAACATTACAAGTGCCAACCAGCCATCACTGTAAACTCTCAAGAACATTTCCTCTCTATACCACAGAGCTTGGTCTTGGAAGTAGAAGGTAATATCTGGATTGAATGTACTGAAGGAACTTCTAAATCTTTCCTAGAATGTTAAACATGTAACATTTGTATTCAGTCTTCCCTAGAGCAGAAGAGGTCTAATTATGTCTTTCATTTTTGTGAGTGAATCTCCCCAGAGATTACTGGACATGGGAGAGTTTTTAAAAACAACATTGCATTAAAACATCAATAAGCCTTCCTTCTGCCTTTAGAAAAATCTATTTCTTCCATATCTGTATGACTTTAGAAACCAGATTCTACATAGTTATTGGCTCAGAACCCCTCACTCTTCCTGCTCTGTGGGAGATTGGACCTTTATTCTAAACAGCATAGCCCTTTTTTGGCCTGGTTTTTATATATGGCGGTGGCCATATTGATCTGAAGGCTACATTGATCTGAAGACTTCAGTGGTACTGAGTTTACCCAAAATGAGTTGTTTGTTTCGTATTTTTCACTGAAAGGTCTTGAGTTTGGAGCTTTTGTAAACTACTATGGAGAAATATATTATGAGCAAGGAAATGGTAAATCATCTGGGAGCTAATTTTTGGCTAGTGGCCAGGTCATTTGTTATATTTCCTGTGTGGTGTAAAGTTTAGAGACATAAAACGTCTGGAAATTTTGAAGCCATGGAAAAATGGAATGTGGGAAAACGTTGAAATATATGCAGTTTTTACTTCCCTATCAAACCTACACTTATTTTATTGCTTTAACACTAGAAAGAGCTTCATTAATAATGGATTAGCTTATAAAATAATATTGTTCGGCATATTTATGGCATTTAATATTAGAAATAAATGCCTTTGTTTTGTACAAGCAGAATTACAAATATATCCAGTATTTGAGAGACAGTTGCAAACTGCTGCACCTTAAGTTACCAAAGCACGTGTATCTTGATTTTTGCCATATAAAAGATAAGAAAAAATAAACGTTGAATTAGAAAAAAATGTAGTAGCGAAAAGAAAGTGTATTATTTGGACAGAAACAGTCTCATACAGTCACAATAGATAGGATGTTTGCCACTATATTTGGCTGTCAAGTTAAATTTTATAACACTGAAAACCTGTACCTATTAAAACTACTCTGTATATGATCATTGAACGCATTATAGCATAGTAATTGTGGCCAAAATTATCATATTTACATAATAAAAATATCTTTGAAAACATGTTACATTGGGGCTCTACCAGCCTTAGAGTTCTCTGCATGTTGTCATATTTAACAGTAGTTGGACTAATGAATGAGCAGTTTTGCCTCCTGCCAAAAGATCTGCAGCAATACCGAAAGAAGCTGCGGCAAGAGCAATCGTTCGTTGATGATCTATAGATTTATAATAAATGTCTGATCTATAGATTTATAATAAATGTCATTCTCTGCTTTTCTCCACATAGGCACTGAAAGTTGCCTACTTTGTTCTCCTTTCCCCCATTTCATCCTCACAACAACCCTGTGAGGTAGGTCTGGCTGAAAGGATGTGACTGGCCCAAAGTCAGCCAGCAACCTTCTGTGGAAGAATAGGAATTCACACCTGGATCACCTTGATCCTAGTCTGACAAACCAACTGCAACATCACAAAGGCTCGAATAGGTCAGGGAAACTGTTAAACCCCCTCTTTGTTTTGTCAGAAAGGGGATCCCCCCCACTGCCCTCCATGTCTGTACTGCCTTCCCTTACTGACTTCTCATGAATAAACCTTTTCATCCACCACAAATACCAGAGAGGCACTACAAGTCCCATCATTGTCTTGAAGCTGCTGGCCAATTTTGAGGCTCCTAGCTTTATTTTCTGATAAGTTACGCCTGCGACAATCAGAGCACCTTAGCGTGGGTAGTAGTTTGTCTCAATAACTTGGGCAAGGATGTTCTGATTCCCTTTATTTTTGGTACTGCAACTCTCATGATCATCCTGAAGCAGTTGGCCAATTTTGAGGCTCCTAGCTTTATTTTCAGATGAGTTCTGCCTGTTGCAGACAACTGTCACTTCTATTGCAAATAATTGTGGGGGTGTCTAGCAATAACAAGTTTCAGTTCCATGCATTTTGGGCACTGTGAATCCCATCACTATTCTGAAGCCAGTGGCCAATTTTGCAGCTCCTAGTTTTATTTTTGGATGAGTGAAACAGAGACAACCATGGCTTTCAATCCAAAAAGTGGAGATGAGGGGTTCTAGAGATCACTTGGGCAGGATGTTCTGTTTCCCTTTGTGTTCGGTACTGCAGCTCCCATGATCACCTTGAAGCCGGTGGCCATTTGGAGGCTCCTAGCTTCAGTTTCTGAGCAGCTATGAGTGCCACCAATGGATGGCTCCTTTTATTAGTTTAGATATATCTACTGTATATATAGGATATTATCAATAATACTAAGATCATTATACTGTACATTTGTTTGAGTAAAACCTCACCATAGAAAGCAATTCACACATTCCCCACAAAACAGAAAATATTTCATAGAAGTTTTTTTTCTAGTTCATCTCCAAATTTCTCTTTTTTTATTGGGAAAAATGGAGGAGGTGGTCTTTGTGGGGGAAAACCCTTTATATTTCTTTTACAGTTATATGTTTTAAAATGTGGACTATATCCCACACCAATGTATCTTGATTTCTTTGGGCTTTGTGCAATGTGAAATCCCAAGATCCACATACAGAGATATGAATGTGTTACTTAGACACACCAGAGAATTCAGCGGAGGACCTCTTAAAAGCCCTGTGCGGGACCATGGCTCAGTGGTAGAGCAATATGCTTTGTATACAGAGGGACCTTGATTCAGTCCCTGACATTAGATAAAAAGAGTTTCAGGTAGTACATGGCGGCGGGGGGGGGGGGACTTTTCTGGAGATCTTGGAGAGCTGCTGCCAGCCAGAGCTGTGAGATTACGTGAGCTGGTAGAAAGAAGCTTCATTTGCTCATCTCCTCTGCCATCAGATTGATAGGCCACCTATGGGTAAGGATTTGTGTTATCATTCTGTATTACTTGTAAAACAGAACTTTAAAAAGAGTTCTGAAGCAAGCAGTGCTCATTAAGTGCATTTTTTTCTTGTCAGTGTGGAATTATGTTGTGGAAAGTGGCATCGGTGGAAGCTCAGTGTTTTTCAGACCTCTGAAGTAAATGGAAGCTGTGATCTAAACAGAGTATGACAACCATAATATAAAGTGTACTCACTTCAGCAGCATCTGTCCAGGCATTGTTCTGGAGTCAGGGTCAGCCTAGAAGTAGCAGCTATACTCTTGAGGCTGGGTTAAGTCTGCATGCATTGGAGCCGATGCTTTGATAGGGTGGCAGGATTTCCTGCTTCTCACATGTGGTTTGTACCACATAAAATATTGGAGAAACAACATCCATTATGGCCTGAAGACATGATCATCTGGAATACTGAATGCTCTTTTTAAAGGTAATCTTGAAACATCTGCATGATAGAGACAAATGCCTGCATAATTGCTGTATGTGGTTCCTGCGGGTATTGCTATCGGGCTTCTGTTGGACTTTGTGGTTTTCCCAGCAGACAGTTGCAGCAGCTATCACTGTCTGTTTGGGGGTGGTTGTTTTGCCGAGAGATAAGATTAGCTAAAGCTAATGATCTGCTTCAGAGTTGTGGACAAGGTATGTCTAACATTGTCAAGAGGAAGAACCCCTGTGAATGGATATGGAATTGTTGTTGTTGACTGATAGTTTTACTTAGTCTTCCCTCTCTTCTCCAGGGCAACACAATCTTCTTCCCATGCCCAGCTGTCATTGGCAAGGATCTCACTGCTGTTCTCTCCGGTCTGAATCCCAGCTCTCCCTCCCTGGGGCGTTTCAGTCCTGTGGTAACACAGAGCCCTGAGTCAGGCACATGTTGTAAAAGGGGTGGTCTTGGCTTGTGCTGGAAACTATGTTGCAACTCCAGAGCTAAGAAAACCCCACCTGAGTCATCACAGCCTCAGTGCCAGTTGCAGCAAGCCACCACAATACCGTTGTTTCACGGACTGCAGCTGCAGGATAAGTTCCGTTTTCTGTTTCCTTGAACTTGGCAGAGCACCCAGAGGTAAGTCTGTAACTGACTTCATTGATCAGACTTAATGGGCCATGCATTCCTGTTAATTCTCTAGCCCACATTGCCCAGGGACCTTTCTTCATGTTGCTCTTTCCCTAGCATTCAGTTTGCAGAAGAGTAAGGCTTTCTGCCCGAGCCTTCCATTCTTGAGTATTTAGCGGTGCTTGAGGAGCTTTTTTTTTTTGTTCTGGATTTAAGCTCCCTTTCTGTGGTTAACTTCTTTTCTTTCTACATTTCTGTTCCATCCCGCCACCCTTGTGGTCTCAATGAACAGCTGACAGACATATCCCACAGTATAAATATGCACTAACTTATCAGTGAGTCAGTTTGTGCTAATTCTTTTTGTGCCTCCTGTACCGAGTGGATTCTCTCTTTTTGCCTCCTCTAGCAACATGGGTTCGATGTTCCGCAGCGAAGAGGTCTGCCTGGCCCAACTTTTCTTGCAGTCAGCTTCAGCCTATGCCTGTATCAGTGAATTAGGCGAGCGAGGGCTTGTGGAGTTCCGTGATGTAAGTGTAAGAAGGTTTGGGGAATCACTTTGCAAAGCAAACATGGTCACTGTTGTGGTCTTCAGCATAAGTTTACTTGCCGATGCAGAAAATGTATAGTTGCTAGTGATGGGGAAGTGGGAGGCTGGTTGCTTCCCTTTTAATGATAGCTTTCCCCTACAGGGCTGGCAACTTAAAATAAATCTTTTATGTGCTAAAAGGAGGAGGAAGACTAGCTAATATTCTTATCATCTTGAGTACAAAGAATATTTCTGGTGACATGCATACAATTTTGCCCAGTACTGGAAATAAAGTTATGTGCAGTACAAAGGTCTTTTAATTCCAGCAGAATCCTGCTAAAATGGACAGAGCAAATTATGGACAGAGCAAACTTTGAGCAAATTATATGCAAGGCACTTACAGTGGAAATTAAGAGACGACAGAAATTTTGATGGCAGAATAGGATTATGCTGTTTGGAAATGTTGGTGCATTGTTCCTGGGAATGGGTGTTGATGCTATATCATTCTTGAGAAGAAAGAAAGAGAATAAGTGATCCAGCAATACAGGTACTGGCTACCTAGACTTCATCCATATGGCAAGGATTCTTTGTTTTGCATTCATTGCTGCTGCAATAACATTCACAGAAGCTTCCACACAGGAGTTTTCGGTGAATTTCCTTGTTATCTGCCATTTTTCCTGAATTGTTTCCCTCTGCTCCACTGGAGGGCTTTTGAAGACTTTATCTTTGAAACAGGTAAACTGCATAGTATTGGTAGGACAGCAGGGAAAATGGCAGCTACAGGAGACTGATGGAAGGAAAATGGTGCTGATGTGGACAGGACTTTTGAAAATGTGTAACTTCCCATCCAGATGTTACAATAATGTATTTAGATTATGCTCTTTCCAAAAAGATTGCAGCAGAGCTGGTTTGGGAAAGAATGTATGGAGGACAAGGAAAGGATGTTTGGAGCATGATTAGAGCGCGACTTTGTGTGGAAACACCCACCCACCCCAGAAGTGCTCTGCTTCAGGTGCAAAGCAGAGAAAAACCATGTGGAGGCAGCCCTGATTCCCAGAGGAAAGACATTAGTGATCTTCACTAATAATGGGTTGCTTTTTGCTTTCAGTTGAACCCCCATGTCAATGCCTTCCAGCGACGATTTGTGGGAGAGGTGCGACGGTGTGAAGACATGGAGAAAACTTTCAGTGAGTGGTATACAAGCATGGGAGATGGGGGAGGGAATTGTTCATCCACTGTGTATCCTGTGCAGGTGGCATGGAGACTATTAAGTGACAGGATTCTCATGAGGCTGTTCTGTAGCCTTCTGAAGACAGAATACCAGCCTTGTGGCCACAGAATGCTTATACTTCCAAGAGAGTGGGCAAGGCTTTCTGATAACAACTGTATGAAATTTTTGCATTATGAAACTGCATTACTGAATCATAAGACTTCACTTTTTTAAATAAATAAGTTAACATTTTACAGTTTTAATTTCTGGGAAACAGTAACAGCATATCCTCACATAGCCCACTTTTATAGCTCTGGTTAAAAACTGAAGCATCTCCAAAAATGTTAAAGCGATTAGGCAATTAATATATTCGCAGTGCAATCTTAAACAGGGCCACAACCTTTTAAGCCCATTTACTCTGTTTAGGTATTGTATTGTAAGTTGCCCTTCTCCATTTGCAGTATTAGTTCTTTTTTCTTTTTCTGTTTACATAGAATGCTAATGATTGGTGGTCACAGTAACAATGCAGAAAACTGCTATTGCCGTGTTTCCTGTTGAGGTCTTAGGTACAGTTGTAATAAATGAAATCATTATTAGTTCTTTATTAGCTTCTCTGTTCATCTTGGAAGGACTACAAACTCACTCTTTTTTGGTAAAGGGAAACTTCTATAATTTCATGGTGATGAAATTTTCAGAATTACAGCAGCTAGTGCAGTAAAGAAATTCCTCATTTTCACAAGCCTTGAAAAAGTCTGGGAACTAAGTAAGATGTGTCTTCAGAAAGTCTGCTCATCTTGTGACCCACTAAGGCACATGCTATCCAACGGTCATGTCTTGTAGCATGCCCAGTACTTTTATTTTTTGCAGTTTGAGGCAGCTTGCAAAAACAGGAAGTCTGTAGAATTCTTAATGGATTTCCATACACAGTTGATGAGCTGGGCTCAGTGTGGTGGTCACAAGTTGGGTAGAACTGATTTCAGTGATCGTGGAAGGAGAGGGCAGCCTAAAATGGCGGTGCTCATGTTCTGCTTCTCCCTTTCCAGCTTACCTGGCACAGCAGGTGCAGAAGGCAGGACTGACTCTGAAACCCTCTGAGGAGAATCTGCCAGCCCCACTGCCCCGCGATGCCCTTCAAATCCAGGAGCAGTCAGAGACGCTGGTGCAGGAGTTGCGGGAAGTGAGCCGCAACCGCGATGCACTGGTCGACAAGCTGCAGCAGCTGCGGGAACATGCTCAAGTGCTGCAGGAAGGACAACATTTCACTGGTCAACTGGTACGTGGTCATTCCTCTCCTGTGTGATAATGATATATAATAGCCATAATTGTGATGAGTAGTTGGTACCTTACCAAGCATCAGCTAATATTAATTAAATAGAAATTTCATAATACTTAGTATTAAACTAAATCATAGACTGCCCCATATGATATTCAACAAGCACATTAATAATTTTTTTATTAGCAATTATTATTATTGTATTATTAGCAATACATTGAAATAAAATTATGCAACAACTGATAATATGCTAAAGTGGCTATTACCATTTCAGTAAGTTAAATATAAATTCAGTTTCAGTTTATTCAGCTTAACAGCCCATAGGCCATACATTCTAACAAAGTTTAAGAATTAAAAATAACAGTTAAAGAAAAGGTTGCCACATCTACAATGCAGCTTTTACAAAGGCTGTATAGTCTTAATTTTGAGGAGTTGGGAATGTTTGAATGCCTTAGTAGCCAGTTTGGTGTAGTTAAATATAAGTAATAAGCTTTCCATTTATCTTGAAATTCTTTGATCGGCCTTCTGTTTACATAGTTTGTTAACTTAGCCATTATCAGCTAATTTAGCTTTCCAGTCCTCTCAGCTTGGACAATTTTCTGCTTTCCCCCATCGTTTTCTGTTCATTTAGCACTCGTACAAAGGCATATCCTCATACATAATTAGGCCAGCTTTAGATGCACCTGATACAGTTTGAATAGGAGAATCCCAACTGGTAATGAAGGAGATTCTGCCCCCCACCCCCGCCATTGTTTCTTGCAAGTTTTTTACTCCTTTGTGTCTCAGGCTCTGTGAGGTTTGCACCTTCCTTTCTAAGAACAGGGTAGGAATTGGCCAAGTGCAGGTGGGTGATGCCACAACTTTCTTGAGAGAATGGCTTTCTGTTTGGGAGAGCCTGATGAAAACATCTCCTTACTCTCTTATCAGAAGATTCTGGTTGGCTGATTCTGGAGACTCAGTGGGGCCTGATCCAAGGGTATCTTCAGTGTCTTGGACAGAGGTTGCCTGCACAATAGCCAGGATACCACTGTAGAAGGGCTGAGGTGGAGGAGGCAATTACATACACAACATCCCCTTTGTGTTCCCTGCAAACTGGAAAAAGGATCTTCTACTTTTGCAGCTTGTGTTTGCCACAAAAGTGAAACCAGACTCACCTGCTTGTTGTAGCTTGCCTTTGGACAGCCTTAAGTTGCCACAGTCATACCCAGACACACTCACCTACATTTATGCCTTTAACAAAAAAAGATAAATTAATAATATGAAACACAAGTTCTGTTACTCTGAGTGCAGGCTACCATTGCATGTTGATTAAAAGAAACAATTAAATCAAGCATGATAATTTCAAAAAGGCTTAAGTTCAGTAAGCCTTCCCACCTATTTGTCACCATAAAGAAAACTCCTCAGCCTGAAATCTGTGAAGTTTATTGCTTCATTCCCAGGGAAGAATATTGTCTTTGAAATCAGAGCCTCCATGCATGTTAAGGTATCCAGAAAGTGGAGGAAACAAGAGGGTCTGCTATCTTGGAGTATAAAATGATGACTGATTAAAGACGATTGATAATTAAATTTTAGGTATAAGCAATTAAGGAGAGGGAGAGGAGAAATATCCCATAAGCTGGTGGTGTTGCCACATATTTTGAATATACTTTCCTATTGTAGTTTAAATTTAGTTTTCTGTTTTGTGTAACTTTCTATGCAGTTTCTATTGCTATTTGTATTTTTCTTTTCAATAATTTTTGTAAAAGGTATCCTTCATTCCTCTGTCATAACAGCATCTAGTTCTGTTGTTTACATCCTGTTTTCTCCCTAGTTTTTCCACATTTTGACCAAACAAGATGTGATGGGACAGCCACGTTTGCTGTTTATGTGTCTGCCTGTTTACTGAGCTGGAGATAGTGACTGTAGGATTTATATCTGCGTCCCATCTGCGTCCCATCCCAAGATATACCTGTTGTGGGGCTAGGATATTAAACCACTCTCTGACACTGGCGCTGTGCAATGCCAGGTCCATAAATAATAAGACCAAAACGCTGCAAGATTATCTTGCAGCATTGAATGTGGACCTGGCTTGCGTGACCGAGACATGGGTGAGGGAGGGCGAGACGGTCGCTTTGAAAGAACTAGCCCCCCCAGGTTATACGGTCCTCCACCAGTCCTGGACAAGTGGTCGGGGGGGAGGCGTGGCTTTGCTCATTCGGGAGTCTTTCTCCTTCAGACCACTCCCCACCCCAAAAATTACTGGCATTGATTGTGTGGGCCTAGCGTTGGACGCCGAGGAGAGGTTGGCAATATGCGTGGTGTACCGACCGCCTACTGCACCTGCATCTTCCCTGTCTGGTCTCTTGGAGGCGGTGGCCAGCTGGGCCTTGGAATTCCCGAAACTTTTGGTTCTCGGGGATTTCAACGTCCATGCTGACGACGATGCCTCCATGCAGGCCATTGACCTGGTGTCCTCCATGGCGGCCCTAGGACTCTCCCAGTTTGTTTCGGCTCCCACGCATCAAGCAGGTCACACGCTAGATTTGATTTTTGGGGCAGGGATGATGGTGGTCCTGGATGCCTATGATGCAGTGCCATGGTCAGATCACTTTGTTCTGAAGGCTCGTCTGAGCATGCCGCTCCTTTCCCAGGTGGGCGGTGAGCGGATTTACGCTCGCCCGCGGAGGCTTATGGATCCAATTGGTTTCCAGGCGGCTCTGCGGGATCCGATGCCCCCTGGCAGTACGTTAGATGAGCTGGTGGATGATTGGCATGGCCGTCTTTCCGAAGCCATTGACGCTATTGCCCCCTGCCGTCCTCTCCGAGCCCGCAAACGGGTAGCTCCTTGGTTTACCGAGGAGCTTCGCCAGATGAAGCGGTCTCTGAGACGACTAGAGCGAGTGTGGAGGCGGGGGCGCGACGAAGAGGCAAGAACATCTTATAGGACGTTTATGAAAGCCTATGAGGTGGCAGTGAAAGCAGCAAAGAGGGATTTCTTTGCTGCTTCCATTGCATCCGCTAGCTCACACCCGGCTCAATTATTTCAAACAGTTCGGTCCTTGGTCTCCCTCTCTCAGGGAGACCACCAAATTCTTAATTCAACTATTGGCTGCGAGGCTTTTGCGAGCTATTTTGCGGGTAAAATCTTGTCCCTTCGCCGTGGCCTGCCACCCACTGTTGATACAGTAAGGGAACTGGAGACCCCTTGGCCGTCTTCTGGGTCCGTATTAGACCATTTCAGGCTGCTCTCTCAGGACGATGTTGACAGGATCCTGCAGGGGATGAGGCCAACCACCTGTCCTCTGGACCCCTGCCCATCCTGGCTGGTGAAGGCCAGCTCGGAGGGGCTACGGGACCATCTGGAGGCCATTGTTAACATCTCCCTGAGCTCTGGGGTTTTTCCAGGAGTGTTAAAGGAGGCGGGTAGTGCGGCCCCTCCTGAAAAAACCATCTTTGGACCCCACCGACCCGTCCAGTTACCGCCCAGTGTCGAACCTCCCGTTCCTGGGCAAGGTGATTGAGCGGGCGGGGTGGCGGTACAACTGCAGGAATTCCTGAATGATGCTCTAGTCCTGGACCCATTCCAGTCTGGCTTCCGTCCTGGCCATGGGACGGAGACAGCCTTGGTTGCCCTCACAGACGACCTTCGCAGGCATCTGGATCGAGGCGGGTCAGCGCTGCTTGTGTTACTTGATCTCACAGCAGCGTTTGACACGGTTGACTATGATTTGTTGGCCAGCTGCCTTGCCGATGTGGGGATTAGGGGGACAGTCTTACAGTGGCTGGTCTCCTTTCTCCAGGGTCGGGGACAGAGGGTGGCGCTCGGGGGAGATCTATCGGCCCGTCACCCTTTGGTGTGCGGGGTTCCCCAAGGGGCGATACTCTCCCCAATGTTATTTAACATCTATATGCGCCCCCTCGCCCAGTTGGTGCGGAGGTTTGGGCTGGGTTGTCATCAATACGCGGATGACACCCAACTTTTTCTGTTGATGGATGGCCGGCCAGACACGGCCCCAGACAATCTGGCCAGAGCTTTGGAGGCTGTGACGGCATGGTTGAAACAGAGCAGGCTGAAATTGAACCCAGTGAAGACGGAGGTCCTGCAGCTGGGACGGGGGCTGCCAGATGTTGGGATCCAGTTCCCTGCCCTGGATGGGACACCACTGGCAACTTTGCCAGTGGTAAAGAGTCTGGGTGTGCTCCTGGATGCCTCCCTATCGATGGAGGCCCAGGTCACGGCGGTTGCCAAGTCTGCATTTTTCCATCTTCGTCAGATCAGGCAACTTGCCCCCTACCTGACGCCCCAGGACCTGGCTACAGTGATCCATGCAACGGTCACCTCCAGGCTAGATTACTGTAACTCACTCTACGCTGGGCTACCCCTGGGCCTGATCCGGAAACTACAACTGGTCCAGAATGCAGCGGCACGGTTCCTGACTGGTATACCTTACCAGTCACACATCACACCTGTCCTGCGCCAGCTGCACTGGCTTCCAGTTGAATTCCGAATCAGGTTCAAAGTGTTGGTTCTTACCTTTAAAGCCCTGAGTGGGTTGGGACCGGCATATCTTCGGGACCGCCTCTCCCTGTACGTTCCCCGGAGATCGCTCCGATCAGCGAATAAATATTTACTTGTGGTCCCCGGCCCTAAGGAACCCCGCCTCGCTTCAACCAGGGCCAGGGCCTTTTCAGTCCTGGCCCCAGCCTGGTGGAACGCTCTGTCAATGGAAACCCGGGCCCAGCGGGACATATTATCGTTCCGCCGGGCCTGTAAGACAGAGCTGTTCCGCCAGGCGTTCGGTGATTGAAGGGGGCGGTGCCATGTCGGCCTCCCACCTTTGGGGTGGGGGAGGGTTCTCCCCACCACTGCACCTTGTTAATTTGTTTTATTATTTGTATATTGATTTTAGTTTTTGTTTTTATCAATTTTAACTGTTCACCGCCCAGAGCCCCTGGGGATGGGCGGTATATAAATTGAATAAATAAATAAATAAATAAATACAAGGGAATTAAGTTCTGCAGTGATGCCTGGTTCTCTATTCACAGCCTCTTTTCCTGCCAGCAGGTACAAGTAGGTTCACCAACCCGCCCCCGTGCCTTCTCTGACAGGGATCCCCTGCTTGATCCATCCATGGCACAGCGACTGGACCTCCGAATAAAGTGAGCTATGAGGTGGTGATTAGTAAAGTACACAATATAAAGCTTCTGTGTGGGGTTAAAAGGCCTCAGGACAGATCCAAACCGATGTGCTTGGCTGAAAGGCTTCAATTCAAATCTTACAGTCGTCATTAACTTATTAGATGTCCTTGGGCAAGCCACTGTTCTCTCAGCTTCAGTCCTCCCCTCCCCTGATGGGAGCTACTGCGTGCCTACCTTATAGAACTATTGTAACTAAGATGTTGCATGCAAAACACTTAGTTCACTTGAAATGTGCTATATAAGTGTTATGTACTTGTTACGTTGCTATGGGATATAGCACACCTTGCTTTGCATATGCAGTCTGAGTGCATTTTCTATTCCCCCACCCCAAAGTTTTGCAGCAGGTGTGATCCACCCCTTACGAGTGAGTTCCTTTGAAAGACTGCTGTGGCGTGCATGCCGTGGCTATCTTGTTGCCAACTTCACAGAGATACCCGAGCCCATGGAAGACCCAGCCACGGTGAGATGGAATGAAGAACACTGGTGCAGGGTAGGGGTGGGGGTGAGATGGCTGACTTTTAAAGAAAGCACAGAGGGCCTGGAGTGGGTGAAAATCAAGACTGCACGTGCATGGAACAAGGACAATGAGGTGCGACTCAGGAGGTTGCAGTATCTTCTGTGGTCTGGTTTAGAAAGAAGGGCCAAAGGATGCTTCTTCTGCTCCTCTCAGTCCAGAGGCTTATGGTCAATCTATACTCTCACATGTGTAGGGTGAAAGAGTCACATGGGTCATTTTCCTCATCTCCTACTGGGGCGAGCAAATTGGACAGAAAATCCACAAGATCGCTGCCTGGTGAGTGTCATGAGTATGATATTCCCTCTGATATCAGTGGATGGATGATTTATGTCCCCCGCCCCCCGGTCTCATTCTGTTTATCGCTTATAATTCTGGGCCAAGCGCTTCTGCTCAGCTTCAGTTCCACCCAATCTTTTCCGCCAACTGTAGGCCTTGTCCATTGAGGGACACTGTCTTGTTCCCACATCACTGATCTCAGATGGGGAATGGTCTCAGTCTTAGCAGCAAAACAGGTTCAGCAGGGCATGGCGCAGAGGAGCTGTTCTAATCACTGCTTGCCTTCAGCATCTCTGGCCAAGATGACTGAAGCTGCACATGCCCTGGCCAGCCAGGTAGCTAAGCCTATAGACACAAAGCAACAACTGCTCTGGAGAGATGTTGGAGTAGTAAAAGCTAGGTAGCTACTGAATGGCTTTATAGCTGTCCCTGTAGCTCTGTCTCTTCCTGTGTTTTAGTGGAACTGATACCGGGCTCACTTAAAGGTGGGGTCCCTCTTTATGACCAGGAATATAAGGCCTAGTGTTGCCAAGCCAAGCACCTTCTGCTGTGGTGTTTTCTGCTTGGACCCTTCTCGATCTCTTCTCTGGGGGCTCTGAGCTGGACCGTGGTCTGCAGGTACAGGTATACTTCTTGCTCCTAATGTTAACCAGCTGCATAGGTGCCACCTCTTCAAGGGCTGTTGAGTTTTCCTGGTCCTCACTGGTACTAGGGCCTGCAGGGAGGTCATGGTTGGGATGCAGGGTATGGGATGTCTCTGCTGCATCCTCAGAGAACAAGCTTTCTGACTCAGGCATGAGAAGGCCACAGAACATGAAGGTCACAAGTTGTGACTTTTTAATTACCAAAGAGGTCAGTGTCATCCTGTCCTGTGCCCTGCCCCCCAACTCTGAAGTAGCTCCCATGTTCCCTGCCCCACTGATAGCTCACTGGCACAAAGCTAGGCATGCAGTGCCGTTGTGATTATCTTTCATGAGCCTCTGAGCAACTGCCCGTATGCATTAACTGACTAAGCACATTTCGACAAAATGCACTCTCTGATCCATTGTCTTCTCCCTGCTTCTGTGTGTTTTCTGTTCTCACTTTCTGTTCATGTCCCTCTCCAGCTTTCACTGCCACATGTATCCATATCCTGAGGAAGAGGCTGAGCGCATGGAAACGTTGTGTAGGCTTCGCACCCAGATTGAAGATCTAACATTGGTAAGGGGGCTGAGGCTGTTTGGGGTGGTACATCTTCTGGGATCTGCTTAAAGGAAATTGATAGAGGATTACTGAGGGGATCCAGCATTCCCAGGTCAGGGGAAGGAAAGGAGTTTGGGTGGGTCATGCAGTGGTAAGCATAGCCTGGAAAATGCTACTACTTCAGCTTGACCTTTTTATATTTGTGTGAGAGGGTTAATTTCTTTTCCCCTTTTCAAATTAAAACAGAAAATAAGCTTTAAAATGTGTAAAGCATACTTCCTTTCCACCCCAGTCTTTTTTCCCAAGGTCTGGAGAAGAAGGATGTAGGTCTTCCCTCAAAAGGGGCTCCTATTTGCTGTTCTCTCCCCTTGTGCCATAGAACTCACTGCATTTGTGGCATTTGTTCATAAATCACGTGAAGCTGCCTCATACCAAGACAGAACATTGGTTTATCTAGCTCAGTAATGCCTGCTCTGGCGGGTAGCCGCTCTCCAGGCAGAGGCCACGCTTTTCCAGAATGTATAGCCTGCGATCCCTTAACTGAATCTGGGACCTTCTACATGCAATGCATGTTCTCTAATATTCAGATATGAACGGTTCCCATTGACTTGTAAAGAATGCCGTTGAAAAGTCTTAAGGAAGAACATCACTACCCCAGACCTCGCCTGAGAGGAAAATGGGCCTTGTGAGGTTGGAGGGCGGATGTGGCAGGGCCAGTACTAAGGGGAGACAATTAGTCTTATTAACCAAAAAGGGGGCTCTTTTGAAACTAATCTGTGTTGGATTTCTGCTTGTTTTCAAATTTCTGCAGTCCATACTCTGTGGTACTTCTTACAGAATGTCCCAGCCACTGACCATATTGACTTACATTGTGTAATCTGCCTTGAGTCTCAGTGAGAACGGCAGACTATAAATAATGAAAATAATAATAAATAAAAATTGAAAAGAGGAAGGACTACAGTGAGAAAATACTTGTTGAATAATAGGCTCTGAGTGCAAGGGCTCTTCTCTTAATAGTTTTATTTATGCCAATGCTATTGAAAATAAACAGGCTCCACTCTGCATGTTCCGTGATTGCAGCTGCATCAGAAAATCAGTTTGAAAACCACTGCTCTAAGCCACTCATCCCATTACTGAATTGCTTTTATAGTGAGAAATGTATAACACTTTGGGCTTTATGGCCATGGTCTTACTCAGTTCCATCCCAACTCTTTTGTCCATAGGTATTAGGCCAGACAGAGCAGTTTCTGGGCCAGGTACTTGAAAAGGTGCTGTTGAACTTGCCTGCTTGGCGAGTGCGGATACAGAAGATGAAGGCTATCTATTTTGTCCTCAACCAGTGCAGCTTTAATATCACGAACAAGTGCCTCATTGCTGAAGCTTGGTGCCCTGTCTATGATCTACCTGCCGTGCAGCAGGCCCTGCGTGACGGATCAGTAGGTGCTCCCAATCTCCACCCTCTATCTATCCTCAGTCTGTATAGACGGCAGTGAAATCAGAAATGTGTTTGTGGTTGTAGCTTCTAGCCTTTCTCAAGGTATGGCCTTGATGTAGACATGGACTACTGAGAAAGAACTCTGCTCCTGATTCTCAGGAGCTGCAAGCCTTTTGTTTCCTAAGACTTCAGGAGGCATTTCCCACACAGTTCTGTCATCATGAAGACTAGGCATATTTAGTTTTTAATGAAATCCGAGCCAGAGGCCCCTAGAAAACAGTAGTTGTATTTATATGCTCCCTTGTTAATATTTCAGGACTGGGCTCAGTATGTTCCTTTTCTATATTATTGGCTTCTAATTTTGCTACTCACCTGTGTACCTGGGACAAGTAGAATGAACTCTGGAAGAACACCTGAGTGGCAAATAGTACTGCGCTGGACCTTACTCACATACCCTGCCATGCATTGCTTTGAGAGAGGGAGTGACCAAACTGGTCAGTGACATGTCAGGCTGCTTGAATGTCTGTCCCCTTCTAAGGGTGACTGGATTTTTCAAAAGTGATCCTTTACTGTCCATCTTGATCCTCTCTCTCCTTGTTTCAGCACCAAGCAGGTTCTGGGGTGGAGTGCTTTGTACATCGGGTCCCGTGCTCTGAGAATCCTCCCACCCTCATTCGCACCAATAAGTTCACTGCTGGCTTCCAGAACATCGTCGATGCCTATGGAGTAGCCAGCTATCAGGAGGTGAACCCAGGTGAGGAAGTTTATAGCATCCATCTTACTTTATCCTCAGAGACCTGAAAGTTGTTCAGTGTGGTGTCTTCTTAAGAAAAAGTGGAAGACGTTGGGAATTAGCTACTGACACTGAAGGCAATGTTGTCAAGAAGAAAAGATCATGAGTTTCCTGGGCTGATTAACTTTGATGGAGAGAGGAAGATGAAGGTTAGAACGATGAGGGGGATTATGTTTACTGTAAGCCAGTAGATGGGACAAAGCAATGAAGATGATTTATGGCTGCATCCATACACTACAGAATATTGCACAGTCAATGTGCTTTAGCAAACATTTATACCTGGATTGGTTTGTCCAGACAGGATAACCCAATTGAAAATTGATTGCTATATTACGGTAGTGAAATATGTAGTTATGTGTGGATGCAGCCCTATGGAGTAATGTTCCAAATAGTTTATAGGTTATAAAGGGAAGGAATTTTAATATATGAGGACTAAGGCAAGGTTTGTGTTTGACATGGATGATTTCCTTGGTTGTCTTCTCTTATGCAGCTCCTTATACCATCATCACCTTCCCCTTCCTGTTTGCTGTCATGTTTGGGGATGTTGGCCATGGGCTGCTGATGTTCCTCTTTGCCCTTTGGATGGTACTGGGTGAGAACCACCCTGGCATGAAGAAGGTGGAAAATGAGGTAAACTAAGGGATGAGGGAGATGCAGCCAGGGGATGAGTTTTGGATGGGAAAGGGGGTCTTGTACCTCTGTAACCTACTATAGTATCTATCCCTGATCCCTACACAAGTTGTCATTTCTCTTCCCTCAAACGAGATCTGGCAGACATTCTTTGAAGGCCGCTACCTCATCCTGCTGATGGGTGCCTTCTCCATCTACACTGGCTTCATCTACAACGAGTGCTTCAGCAAGGCTACCACAATCTTCCCGTCTGGTTGGAACATCAGTGCCATGGTCAGCCACTCAGGATGGAGGTACTGCCTCATTTGTGCCCCAAACTGGTGCCAGTCTTCTGCTCCCCCTGCCCTTTCCCCATGCTAGCTGAATCTTGTATACTGAAGGTTTCCTTCTCATTACAGTCCAGATTATTTAAATGAACACCCTGTCCTTGCCCTGAATCCCAATATCACAGGAGTCTTTAAAGGTCCTTATCCTTTTGGTATAGACCCGGTAAGTGTTGATGGAGCATATTTGTATTGAGCATTTGAACTAGTTTAATGACCAGGGGTCCTTGGTCTTGCCCTTTGGTATGTGAGTGTTGGGAACTACTTACTTCCAGATGAGTTGTAGCAGCAGAATAAATCAGGAGTCCAATGGGAACTAAAACAGCATTACAAAATGTATTACAGCATAAGCTTTCATTAGTCAGAGCTCACTTCATCCGAGATATATATCCATCAGTAAGATTTATGTACACAGCAGAAAAGTAGGAAAGATATTACAAGTAAAGGCCTGTTGAAAGAATAATCAGTTCAGTCAGAATGGGTGTTTAGAAAGGCAATGTATAAAATCTGGTAATGAAATGATATACACCAATGGAACAGAGAGATAGCTGAAGTAATTAACATCTGTAAGGGGTGGAATATACAAGGTATTAGCAGCTATAGTGAGTTAGGAATCCTTTGTCTTTATTATGCTGGGTGGGGTACATTGTCTTGAATTTGTAATGAATTCTAATACAGTAATGTTATGTTGAATTCTCCCTCTGTAGTTGCTATGGAAGAAAGGGGTATTTAAGTAAAAAGAGATTTATGTATCTTTAACCATCCTGAGGAAAGTTACAGTTCTTGGGATTTCTTCAGGGAAGTTTAATAGATATTTTCCCCAGCTGGCTTAGAAGTACAAATGGGAGGGGGGTCCTGCTCAAAGTACATATGTGGCCTAGCACATGGCTACCAGTCATAACAACGTTGAAGTAAGTGGGTTTTCCCCTGCCTTCTTCTAGTTCTCTCACCTCATTGCTAAAAGAGGTTCACAGTCTGCATCAGCTGTGTTTGTAATTATTTTCCTCAACTCTTGTGAGTCAGATCTGGAGCTTGGCCATCAACCATCTCAGCTTCTTGAACTCCTTCAAGATGAAGATGTCTGTGATCCTGGGAGTTGTGCACATGAGCTTTGGTGTGTTCCTTGGAATCTTCAACCACATGTAAGTGCCCAGCTGGTTGGTCCTCCCACTTGCTAGGGATCCCTTTGACTCCACATCAGTCAGTCATGCATTCATAATTTTGCCAAGAAATCCCATTGTGCTTGGAGTCAGCAGAGAGGACTCCCCTGACAGTACTGTAGCACTCTACTGCTGATGATGATGCATATTCCTTTCTGTCTGGATTACAGCCACTTCCAGCACATATACAAGCTACTACTGGTGTGGCTTCCAGAGATCATCTTCCTCCTGGTGCTTTTTGGATACCTTGTGGTCCTGATCCTTTACAAATGGCTGATGTTTGATGCCTCTAATTCCCAGACTGCACCCAGCATCCTCATCCACTTTATTGACATGTTCCTTTTCACAGAGAATCCCAACAACCAGTTTCTTTTTAAAAATCAGGTAACTGCTAATGGAAATCTATTCATTTTACCTGTTTTTGCTGTTTGGAAAGGAAATTCACCTCCTGTTTCCCCCCACCCTACAACTCAAGTTTGTTCATCATGCAAACTATTGTATCTATTACATCTAACTAGGACAAAGGGGGTAATGATATCCACTTCCTGAATGGAGGAAGGGATCCATTACACCCAAATATACCTGGGGGAATTAAAACATTTAGATAATGCTGTGCTCCAAAAAATATAGGAGTGTGGAAGGTTAGGTAGGCCTCAGGCTATACAAGGAGGCACAAATCTAAAAGGTTACCAGCTGTTTTGGACTGAAGGGGATTCCTTTCCATCCTAAATACAGTCTTCAGTTGAGACCTTGACCACAACAGCACCATCTGTCAAGAACCCTCCGAAAATGTTCTTTGTTATTTAGATCTTCCTGGTCCAAATTCCCAAGTCCACTTATGTCTCCCCACCTTCACCGGTGATTCTCTGTGACCATTTTAGCAGTTCCTTCTTGCATTTACTTTATTTGTCATCTACCCTTTGAGAACATAGGTAATTAAAACTGGGCAGAATAAGCTAAGTATTACCAATTCCTTGTTCAGTGATTCTAAATACACTTTTAATCTTTATTTCATTTAACACTGCTTCAAGTTGCCGTCTTGGGGGTCTTACCAACTTGGGAGGCTCTGCCATAGGGGATTATACTAGCTTTATATGTCTCCTCTTGTTTCCTGTCGACAAGCTGAAGTTTGTGGCATTTGAGTTGTGCAGTTTTAACTGCATTTGCAAGAGCATGTTAAGAATAGCCTGAGAAATAGAGGAATGGTTTTTATCAATGCACACATACTCTGAAAAGAGATTGAGTCAGCATGCAAAAAGGAGATGGAAGGAGTTAAGGGCATTATGCTGCTGCCTTCTACCCCAATATTATGAATGGGTCTGCAATCCAGTCCAAATGGGATTTGCTTTTTATCCTGTGAGGGCAGTTGACAGCTATCCAGCCTAGCTTAATTTCATCTTTACTTTGAGTATTCACAGGTAAAGTGCTTGCAACATCTTTTTTCTCTTCAGGCAATATTACAGTACGTGTTGGTGGTGATGGCCTTGGTCTCTGTACCTGTCTTGCTGCTGGGGACACCCTTGCACCTCTGGAGTCAACATCAGCGTGGGATTTCCCGTTGCACAGTAAGACCACTCCCTGTGGCTGGACTTGTACTTGCTGTCTGAGTCCTGTCTTTTTATTCCAACCATTTTGCCAGGTCAGGGTTAATTCAGCTGTGTGAATGTGTTTTTCTCTGGCATAAGGGAGATAGATCTTTGACCTGTTGAGAGAGGAATCTGAGTCTGAAGGACTGCATTTGGGGGGTTGTCTGTAATGGCTATTTAGGTGTCAGCTGCTGGGGCCTAAGTAAAGGGGGAAAGCATAGCAGGCCTGTGACTTCTGTCATGTGATTCTTAGGGAAGATCAGAGCTTGATAGATTCAAGGGGAGGGTGTGGAATCTGTGGAGTCAGAATTGTAGTGCTCTGGGCAGAGCAAGACATAGAGGAGCTAGCTTTTCTGTGCACAGTCCCTTCCTGACAGTACTGTGTTCTGGGTTGCTTGCAGCATGATCCGTCCAACTCAGAGGAGCGGCAGCCTCTGTTAAACTCAACACAGCCGAGCAGCTCTGTGAATGTTGCTGAAAATGACATGGATCATGCAAGACCCAGAGAGGAACCAAAGGTAAGCGTTCTGGCAGGGAGGTTAAAATGGGCCTAGTAGTCTAAAATTTAACACTCACCCCCTTGAAGTTATCATTCAAGTGAATTATGGAAATTTGTCCCTGCTGCATTTTTCCCAGAGGTATGAGAGAAAGATGGAGTGAGTTATTGGTGAGGAAAATAGGCTTTTTTTGCATGCGCAGTCAGGCTGAAATATATTCCTAAATGTATTCCTTTTCCTACACAGGTAGTTCTTAGAGTCTCCACCTCTCTCCTCAGCAGTCCATGCCATAGCTTAGAGTCTGTGAACTATGGAGGCATCTTCAGGGAGTGGAAACACTCTCTGACTTCTTGTTTCATTATAGGGTAGCAATGCAAGGTGTTAGTCTTTGCCAGCATGCTGACTCTTGCCTGTCTCTTCCTTTCAGTTTGAGTTCTCGGATGTGTTCATGCATCAGGCAATTCACACCATCGAGTATTGCCTGGGCTGCATCTCCAACACTGCTTCCTACTTGCGACTTTGGGCCCTCAGCTTGGCCCATGCACGTGAGTTTCTAGAGCTGGTAAGGGGGTAGGAGTGCAGGGAATATGGAGAGACCTTTGGCACCTCAAGTACTGGGAAGAGGGATGAGCAGATGTGTTGGCTGATGGGGTGTTTCTGAGGGTTTTGGAAAGGCTCACTGAATGTTAGTGTGTGTGGGAGGCAAGCACTTTGTGTTGGGCCATTAAGCACTATCCCTTCTTCAAAAGTTTCTACTATGCACTGGAAGAGGGTAAAGACTGCTGGGCAGCTCCACTAATCCCGGACAATTCCCCCACCCACCTATGCCTGCAGAGCTCTCAGAGGTCCTGTGGAGCATGGTGATGAGGAACGGCTTCCAGAGAATAGGCTACGTAGATGGCGTACTAATCGTGCCTGTCTTCGCATTCTTCGCTGTGCTGACTGTAGCAATCCTGCTTGTGATGGAAGGACTGTCAGCTTTCCTGCATGCCCTGCGTCTGCACTGGTGAGACCCCTCCCCCTTTGTGTACGCTGCAAGTCTCAATGAAATGTGCATGTCTTGTGAGATCTGCTTCCTCACTTGGGTTGGATCTCTCGGTGCTTTTTCACAGTATGTTTTATAACCCAGTATAACATTACAGAGATCCTCCCCACCAGGCCAGGACATGTACAATACAGGCTGTAGATAATAGGGTGGGATTTGGAACAGTAGAGAATCCCCCCCCCCTCCTCCCCAGTTGCAATGGAACCTGCATGTTTCAGGAATTGTCTGATATTGGGGCTGAGAAGTTTAAAAACTGAAGGATGGACTTGCAAGATCTGAACTGAACACTCTTGCATTTTTCAGGGTGGAATTCCAGAACAAGTTCTACGCAGGCGCTGGTTACCCATTCATCCCTTTTGCCTTCACTCTTGACTCCTGGGATTAAGAGAGAGATGACTGCTTCTTCCTGAACTCTGATGATCCCCTGGGAAAATGGATTGGCTTATGCTGATTTTCTTTACCTGAGCAGCTGTCTCCCCATTTCCACCAGTTGTGCCTCCTGTTCAACCAGAAGGTGTGACCGTGCTTCTTTACCCCAACACCTCCTTGGGTGAGGGATTGCCTGCTAAGGCTTCTTCTCCGTTACTATTAAAGGAAGATTCTATCCTGCCAACTTGGGTATAGTGGTATTTAGGATGCAGTTCTGGAATCAGGTTTTCCTAGGGCCTAAATCCTACATCAAGCAGTACTTGATGTGTTATGACTTGCAACTGAACCAGCCTGCCTTATAGATGCCGCTGAGGTCTGAAATGTGACCCTAGAGAGCAACAGAACACAGATAGCTGTATCAGTAATTGTTGTTATAAGGCTATTGTATGGCATTGTCTGTTTTTACTGATGGCCCCACTTTGCCAAGGAGCAGTGTTGCTCATTCACATCAGGGGACCAATGACTCAGGCCAGGCACTAGCCTGGCCCACATAGGAAAACTTCTGTATTTTAGAGGCTGCACTAGAATTCAATCAGTTCTTTGACTGAGATTGGTGTCTCTGTCAAAGAACTGGTGAGGAAACTGGCCAAATCCATGTAAAAACTGGTAAAATCCATGTCCTCCGTGTCAGCCTGCTTCAAAGGAGCTGCCTGTCCCGCTAGTTGACATCTGATGGCTCCTATAGGGAAAGGGGCTGATGTGACATCTTCCCATTCAAGTGCAAAACCCTCTTTGCCAGCTGCTAGCAGAACTTGCCACATCAAGTCAAAACTTGAAGACCAGCCAAGGGGCTCCTGCCATGATTGCAGACCAACCTCCCATCACACTGAGGGCAAGAAGTTTGCAGCAGCATCTCTTGTCCCATCTCTATGCTGCCTTTTGGAAAAGGGCCACGCTATAAAGCAAGTTGTCTGGAATTCCATGCTAGAAATACTCTGCCACCAGTGTAAAAACTACATTCTGCAATAAAAAATGAAATTTAACTAAATTTTCCTATTTGCTTCCCAGTTTGTATTTCCCATTTTTGGTTGCAAAGCTGCATCATGATCTCTGCTGTGCAGCATATTGCATTTGATTTTTGAGTTGGGTGGATGTGTTCCAGTTTTATTTGCAACAGGCCTGGGAATGAGACGGAATTCCTTTAACTGTAGAGCATTTTCCATACCACAATTAAGCAGAAATGGGGATACTAGAGACCAAAAAGTAGACGTGATGTATTTATATGAAGAATGGCACTTAAAAATCCAAAGGATAGGACAAACATGTCAATGAACAAACACACCATGTCCAAGATTGGGAAATATGTTAGATTCGCTTTGACCTTGCACAAGAGAGGAGCTAGTACATATAGCTCCCCCATTGGTAACATTCATTTGCATTTTGACCAAGGACTTGGGACAAAGAATTTCCATCTAAATGTTAAGATGCTGTATTATAGGCACACAATACACAGTCCAGGAAGTCTGCAATACTGTATATGGTTTATTGCTTTCATCTTTGAGAAAGTCCTCAAATGGCTAGCTTTCCATCAATATGCTGTTTATCCTGATCATCAGTATTTGAGGATTCTTGCTATACTGTTTATTCTCATTTGATGATGTGTTTATTCTCATAATTCATAGTTCTTCACCGATGTGATGCATTCATTCTTATTTATTCCAGGTGTGTAGCCATGTTAATTTGTAGCAGCGGAATAAAACAGAAGTCTCATGGCACCTTAACATTTATTCCAGCTTTAAGTTTTTGCAATATTGATATTAGAAAATTGTACATTTGTTCATTGACAAGTGTGTGTTTTACATTTTGATATTTTAAGAAACATTCTTATGGCTATATAACTTATTTTTTGGCCTCTAGTACTTGGTACTTTCTAATTCATTTGGGCGTTCCACAGGGACTAAGGATAGTAGCGTGGGGAAAACTGGAGCCTGTGCCTCAGTACAGTGTGGCTCCTGCTTCTCACCACACTTCAGGCTGGATTTTCCCTCCCCTCTGAAAGGAGAGACTCCGCAGTGAGCCCTGAACGACCACATTTAATGTTCCTTTACTAGGGACAGAATCAGAGATACTTCAAAACTGCTTGGAAGGAGGGCGGGGGAGTCAGTTGCAGGTTTGGGTTGATGGTGCTGTCCATACGGTACAGTTGCAAAGTGCCTTTGGGGGTGGGGGAGCTCAAACTGTGGAGTAGTCAGCCCTCCTTAGCAGGCAGTGGAATGAGCTTACATACACTACAAAAGGGAAAGGGAAGCTGAAGTGACTCTGGGCCTAGATCATTTGACTGGGAGGTAGCAGCAGGAAGATGCCAAATGTGTCTACCCCATCCCTGTCCTTCATTGTTCATAGCCACCAGCAGCATAGATGTTGAGAGCATGGAAGCTAGTGGCTCGACTGCTAGGGAGTGTGTATGGTGCTGCCTGGGCCCGTGCTCCCACATAGATGCTGTGATAGGAGAGGTGCTTGTAGGGCAAGGCCCCTGATGATTCATTTAAGGGTCGACGAGTAATGCACACATCTGGGAGGCTGGCAGGTGTCACCAGTGGTGGGTGATGGAGATGGGAAGTTTCTCTGAGGAGGGAAGGAGGAAGACGACAATTGTTGGTAAAGCCTAGAAAGAGAGAAGTGTCAGAGAGCTGATGTTCTTGCTTGGCATCCTGACCCCTACACAACATGACCACACTCCATTCTCCCACAATGCCAGCTGTTCCCTGAATGGGGTCCCATAATCAGAGTGGAGAACCCTAAGACACCACCCTTGAGGAATCCAGTCTTTCACTCGGAATTGCCTACATCTAATCTCACATAATTTGCCCCAACCCCAGAAGGTTGTGTGGTCTGGTTTATATTTTGTCTGTATAAGTGCCACTTCCTTCCCCCACACACACTTTCAGGATTTCATCTACAGTGGTGAAGTATGCCTTGCACTAATCTCATCTTGGCCAGATTATGTTCTTTATTCCTGCACTAGTGGCTTCATTGAAGATGTACTCAGTTAAGGCCTAATTATGCAGTCTGGCTTAACCATGTGATTGTTGCTAGCATATATTACTATTATGCCCAGAAGCCCTGTATAGTCTTGTACCCTGGATCACAGATTTTTGACAGTATGTGACAAAATAAATTATGAATAGATCTAAGAATTGAACTGCCTGTTCAGAAGTGTCATCGCATATTACCAAGGCAGAATATACTCTGCACATTGCAGGGGGGTGGTGTCAAAGTGCACTTTGAAAAGCACAGATTGCATAAGTAATTCCAAGCCATGAGATTTTCAGGTTAGCCTGAAATCAGATACTAGCAGGCCCTACTACCTGTCAGTAGCAAAGAACTGTTGGCTCTCCCATCATGTGCTGGTTTAGGGGGTATGTATTCTTGTGGAATTTTCTATACATCCGTTTAGAATTAAAATTTACTTTTTCCATCATACCTTTCTCTGGAATCTTCTGCATCTGAGTGGAGGAGGTTGCTCCGCTATTGCGAGATAAGCACCCTAGTAGCTGGCCTGGTGAACCTGGCCTATGCAGAAGACAAAATTAAGATACGAGTTATTGCTAATGAGGTTTGAGGGGGAGATCGGAGACAGCTCTTGATGCAGGACATAGTGTATCACCTAGCAATGGCTCCTACTGTTTCCCCAGTTCCTCGTTCCATTTAGCTAATACTGTGGTACAAGGGCTGCTGTCACATGAATCTGCATATACATGCTAAGCAAGTAGTCCTGGTGCCAAAAATGAAAGGTTTGGAATTCTGTCATCAGGATAAAGCAAAAGAATTCAGGCTTATTTAGATGAAGACTTGGCCTCTTCTTTCTACTCACATTCAAAAGGTGAATGACATCAGAGGAGACTTACCAGTCATCTGGCTCACATTCCCGGAACCCTTTTGCAAAGGGATTGCTAGCAATTTTCAGCTGTGTGATCTGCCAAGAGAGTGATGGACTTGTCAAGTATACTATATCTTCCTGGTCAGTCCCTCCCTGGCTATCTTAGAGATGCTGCTTGCTTTCACTATTTCCTGAGAAGGCACCAACACCATTCACAATGTAAGTATTGTCGTGCTGACCCAGTTCAGGAGCATAGTATCTAACTCACTGGCCAGTAAAGCATAAAAACTGCTCTGAGCTCTTTAGAACAAGTGCTGTATACAAATTTAACAAAAATATTTATTGTATTTATACCCCAGTTTTCCTCCATGAAAATTAGGTGACACATAATAATGTTACTCTGTGAGGTATGTTAGTGTGAGTGATAGGAAGCAGAGCTTGAATCCTGTGAAGGAGTTCCGTTTATGCATGGGCCCACTGAAAAACCATTGATCTTGTGAACGCAAGTTTTAGCAGAAAAAGATGCACACTCTGCAGCAGAGATTATCTAGTGCACACAGAACGAGGGCTGAATCCAAGCTTAAACGTTTTGTGTTTTTTTATACTCTGTCAGGGTTTTTAAAGGTTGGATTTTTAATAGTTTGTTCTGTGAGCTCTAGATATACTTTGTTGTGGAGAGTGCTTCCTCTTCTGTTAAAACTTCCATTTGCACACAGGCCCATTGAAACCATTGAACTTATGTACATGGAAGTTTAGCAGAAGAATATCCATGCAAAAGACTATACAGAAAAGTCCATACTGTTCTTATGCTCTGGCTGGGTTTTTAATGGCTGGATTTTTATTTTGTTAATTTAAATTATTTTAGGCTGTTTTTGTCATGTTTTACTTTGGGATCCACCTTGAGCACATTCTCTGGAGAAGAGCCATATACATTTTCTAAATTAATGAACTTGCTCAAGTTTACCCATTAAGTATTATTGCTATTGTGGAGATTTGAACTCAGGTCCCAGTGGTCCACAGCCATCACTTTGTCCATTATAAATTTTAAAAGGACTTAAAATAATGTTTCAGAATCAGCACCATGATCATTTGCAGAGTTTGTATTATTCAGCCCATCTGCCCATCTTCCGTCAAATCCTGCAATGTGCTAAGCCAAGTGTGTCTTAGAGGTGAGTCCTGTTGAATTGAACCAGTGCCCTTGGAATGGAGTGATCTTACCCGATGGTTCTGATAGGCTGTCACTGCTATGAACTGAGTCTCGGTGAAGATGAAGGATTTGAAATTCTCCTGTGCATAACGTTCACTATCTGGACGTGGATCTACCACCACTACATGGAAACGGGGCTGATATCTGTGCATGGAATTCAGGATGATCTAGTGACGAGAGACAAGCATATCAGCACCTGTTTATTAATTATTTAGTCATGCAGCTTTGTCAAAGCACCACCTACCAACACTCCATGCTTATATATTCCCTACCAGAGATTAATGAAGTCTGAAACCCTGGGCCCCATAAATGTACTCGCCAAACTTACTTGCATTTTAAATGTTATTTAACTAAATAACAACCTTCTCTCCAATTATATAAATACCAGATTAAATTATAACAGTACACAGAACAATGATAACCCAGATTTTCCCTATGCCATTATAGAAGGCCGTTTTTACACGGTCATGCACCCAGAAGATCACACAAAACTCACAGCATAAAAGTGTCTTCCTAGCACGATTTCCTGGCACAACTGTGCCAGGAAAGATTGTGCTAGGAAGATGCTTCATGCTGTGAGTTTGCACTATCTTCCAGGGAGTGTGTGAAAACGGCCAAAGTCTATCAGCATTCTGGATTGGTTCTTTAGGCCATCGCCTTGTCATCATTCTAGCCCTGCAAGTCATTTACACAACCACCTTTCACAAACCCAAATATGGGGCCTTAACAGAAGTGGAATCCTATAGAAAAAAAACCTGGCTTCTCTGACAGTTGTCCTAGCATGGGTTATATGTGGGCAGGAAGATGTGATTGAAGTTACTGATTTTGGTAGAAAATGACTGCACTTTTATAACTGAAGCTCCCCAGGTCCCTTGTTTCCCCATGGCAATAATCCTTGTTGTCGGTCCCATGGTAACTTACATGGCCATTGTCATCCATCAAGTTATTGGTGAGTTTGAGCTTGTCAAAGGAGACAATTTGCCTCATCCACTGGCCTCCCTTGGCAGGGGAGTCAGGGTGAAAATGAACCCGGCCAGGTGTAGCAGGATCAGCCTTGCCTGCTACCAGCCATGCAGAGCTATGGAAGGCGTACCTGTTGGGAGAGGTAATGTGTTGGACCAAGCCACTGCCCTGGAGGAGAATCAATCTGGAACAAAACCACTACAGTTGTTTTATTTATTTAAAAACATTTCTATGCTGCCTTTTCACCTAAGGTGGCAAACATCAAAATATGTATACAGCATTTAAAATAAAGTTTATATAAAATGTTTTATTTCACAGTTTGCATGAATGTACGTCCAAAAACTGCCTGGGTATGTAGAATTCAAATATATTATGTGTATTTTATACATAGGTAAACATATTTGGCATAACCATATATGCCCCTTTCTTCTTCATCTCACACACATTTCCTCCCTCCCTCTCTCTCTTCTTCATTCATTTCCTAGGGATGGATTGATAATCTATGGGTTGGATCAAACCAGCTTTTCCATTGATGAAAAAAGGGAGGGAAGGGTCCACTTAACCACTCAGAAGGTTACGCTGGTGATTATGGGACCTGTTTGGTCTGCATGCGAGACCAAGACTGTACTAAGAAAGGGAATTGAACAAGACAAAGTGAAAAAGATGGCTGGATCCAATCCTATATCCTGCATACAAAAATGATTAGGATTGGATGAAATGATTACTGTTTTCTATCTTGTAAGATGGTATTGAATTGTCTGGCTAAAAATTACAAATAAAAAAGCTAAATAAAACTATACCTTTCTGATGCAGAAACAGAAGCAAGCCTCCATTGCTTTGGTCTTTCATTCATGACAGACCACTGCATACCTGAAGACTGTATGACTAAGATCTTGCTTTGCCTTTTAAAATAACTACATCTTTATTAATACTTTTATACTATTAAATG
The DNA here is from genome assembly GCF_028583425.1 of Eublepharis macularius. NCBI lineage: Eukaryota > Metazoa > Chordata > Lepidosauria > Squamata > Eublepharidae > Eublepharis > Eublepharis macularius. The sequence continues at coordinate 151,799,691 of NC_072791.1, read as the reverse complement.
TTACAGGTTAGCAACAAGTTAAAAATGGAGGCAGCATTTAAGCTTGGCTAACCTCGACCATGGCAAATCAAGGGCTTCCAAAACCATAAAAATTAGTAAAGTAAATGAAGATTTGACATTTGCTCTGGCAGATAATCCCCTGTTCTTGGCCCTAGTCCCCCACCATCAATGATCTGAGGAGCAAGAGAGACAAAGGGGAGGGATAGAGTTGATGATGCTCTAGAAATATCCTTGGTCTCTATGGTAAATACCATAGAATTTGTAGGGATTCTTAGAGAATCACTCAGAAGTGATGTCACATTCTCCAACCCTCCAACTTCCAATTTCCCCAATTTTATGCTTCCTGATTTATCTTGTCCTAAATAGGCAGGAAGTTGCCATAACATTATATCCTGTGACTGTGAAAATGAAGTGGACCTGCCCTGCTGTCCCATTAGATTACACACCACTTCTTTGAAAAGGGACTAAACACTTTTGTTTCCCCCCAGGGCTAGTGACTAATTTGAAAAAGAGAAGTGCTGAAGCTTATGACGCTTGGAAGCTGCTCCCCATTACACTGAAACTGGGCTGCCAAGCAGGGGAGACAAAATTCTAGGACCCCTGAAATTCCAGGGTCACTAAGTGTTTCCATGTAATGTTGAGTCAAACTCAGACTCAACTGAGTCGATGTGAGGAAGGCCTGGGGGGAACTTTATCTGGGGGACTATGATGCTTCTGGCAGACTGAAGCTTTGAAGCCTGATTCTAGATGTGCCGGGCTGAGCTATGTTTTCTCTGCAGTGAAAAGTACTTATTGAAAGAAGACATTTTTTTCTTTATTATTGCATTTCACAATCCAGGACTGAGCCACAGAACTGAAACTAGATTCTGGCATGCAATTCTGAATCAAATCAAGTTGTGCAAGACTTTGCCATCCTTCTTCAGAGTGGATTTTTCTCTTTAACAATGAAAAAAATGTGAACAGGATCCTGAGAGGTTTTTTTTAAGCTGAGTAGAACGTAACTGGATAGCAGCAAGTTATATTAGCACAAATGTTTAGGATCAAAAAGTATGCCATACAGAATGCATGCCTCGAGACACCTACAAGTGATGTAAGATGAGAAGAAAGGGTGGGAGAAGTGGTATGTAACAGAAAATTTAAATCTGAAATGTGATGGAAGGCCTAACAGGAAGGGGAGGAGTTGGAGGATCTGACCTTTTACCTGGATGTGATTATCACAAGATGTGAAATAACAGGATGTGATATCATATCCCTGGTGACCTCTATCCTCAGATTCTACCTACTCTAGGCCTGTCCCCCAATCTCCAGGAATTTCACAAGCCATAGCTGGCAACCCTAGTATGATTGTAAGGCACATGATCCATCAACCTTGAAGAGCTAACTAGGTATAGATTTGGTCAGTGCTTGGGTAGGAGACTTACGCATGCTGCTACCTTAACAAAAGAAAGATAGGCTATTCAGAATACCCATACCTGTATCTCTTGTCATCCAAAGGTACAAAGTCCATGAGCAACACATAGTCAGCCAAGGGGTCCATGCCTGATATCTTCACCTGGAAAGTGGGGAACATCCGCCTGCCATAAGGAATGGGGGAAGGAATTTGTCAGGTGATCTTGCTTTCCTGCTGCCCTCACGCTGCATGTTTCTGGAAAGTTTTTTGTTTTTTTTTAAACCCAACAAGCTGGGACAGGGGAAGTTCTACTTTCCTAGGAAGGATGACTCATATCCTGTTGTAGCATCTGGTAAGGTATGGATGCAGCCTTTTTGTCAGGCAGGCACACACACACTAACCCCCCAATGCTCCTCCAGCATTCTGTCAGCCTTTGCTGCTCCCTGCTGGTAAATGTTTACCTTGTGAATACCTCTATTTACAGACCTATGGGACAGTTGCTAACAACAGTGTTAAAGACATTGTAAAGTGATGTTAAGCCCTAATGTTCACAGGGCCTTGTTAGACTAGTAAAGGTCAGGGATCACTTGTTGAACTGCTTAGTCATGCTCTAAATTAAAGCCATGTTATCTAATCCTCATTACTTTTTGTTTCCTAATCCTTGTTTATGGGTTTAAGAACCTTATACCTACCGCCCTGCTTTGGTGACAATCATCTCCGTGCCTAGGCTGTTGAACTCCTCCCAAAGATTCCTCATCTCCAGCTGCACAGTGACCCCAGATACACACTGGTTTTTTCGGGCCGTCTGGGAGTTGCCTCGTTTCACAGTTCCATCAGTTTCATACTGCTCATACTCCAGTGTTGGTCCCAGCAGGCATGGGGCTCCCACAGGGCTGGGAGAGAAAGAGCAGCCATCTGAGGTCAGTACACTTAGGCTTGCAGCAATGAATGCTAAGAAAGGAGAGAAGGAGAACTGGCATTAACCCATCCATCCCAGTGCACATCATTCACAAGGCCAGGAAGACAGATGCTTTGCCCTAATGAGTAAGACCCAAAAGTCAAAGTCTGAACACGTTCTGTGGTGGTGAAATTTTAATCTCTTTTGAACCAGCTATATGGTTCAGTGTATTCTTTATTGCATATACAATCTTGCATAAATGGGAAGGGAGGAATAGGGATTGGTCACCCAAATTCACTGGAAAAGGCAACGTTAGGAAAAGTTGGGCAGTAGGGAATGACAAAAACCTAATGTTAGAAGGATTGACTCAATAAATAGGATGGCCAGGTCCCTATAACTTCTTGGTGGATGGGAGGAGGCTTGGCACTTAACGGGAGTGTTCCTTCACGTGTGCACACTCCCGTGATGATGTCATTTCTGTGAAGTGATGTTATCACACCAGCCCTGGGCATGCTCTCACACTTCAGGTAGACCCAATTCAGCCCGTTGGGGACAAAAATTGGCTCCACCAAAGCCCTGGAGTACACCCGCAGCCAGCACGATGATATCACTTTAGGAAGTGACATCGTTGTGCCCCACCAGGAGCATGCACAATGCACCCTTTCCTAGGCTGCCTACTGGTGGTGGGTGATCACCAGGGGGTTTGCCACCTCCTGCCAATTGCCAGCAATCACTGTGCAACAGGTCAAACCCCCGGGAGATTGCCTACCACCGGCAGGCATCTGGGGACCCTATCAACAAAGGAAGCCATGGCCTTCAGTTTGCAAGACCTGAGCAAGGAAGTTAATGACAAGATATTTTGGAGGTCATTAATTCATAGGCCATCAAGTCAGAAGTGAGTTGATGGCACATAACACACACATACAGAAATTATCCATTATTATAAATAGTCTTTACAGATTTGACAGTGAGGTTTCTGTTGCCACAGACAGAAGGGCTAAATTGGTTGATAGACACCATGCCTTTTAACATACACAAAAGTTGATTCATCCCGAAGGTACTTTTCTCTTTTATGTTCTAATATGAGAAAAGATTAAAAGATATGTCCCAAAATTATCAGACCATTTTTTCGAAGGTTTATCAAGAAAGCCTGAGCTGTAAAAGAAAGCTGCTTTAACATGTTAGGGAATAGCCTGCTGCTATTAATGGAGAGGCAATCAAAGCATATAGAGACATTGGAAGCCCATGACCCCACTACAGAGTATTTGGAATGGCGTATACTGGCTTCTGATAAAAAAAAACTAGTGCAGTAGCTATGTGTCAGTCTGTTACAGCAAAACCAGGGTATCTTGCAGCACCTTAAAGACTAACACATTTATTGTAGCGGTAAGATGTTGAGGGCCTGAGCCCATTTAATCCAAGGCATGAAGTGAACCACCTACAGAACATACAATGCAATAATTTGTTGTAGTTGTATAGATTTATGTGCTGCCCTTCTGTTTGATAGCCATTCAAGGCAGCTCATAGTAACAATGGAATTACTATTATTAAAAGTAATAAAAAGAAATTATTATTATTAAAAGAACAACACAGGAGAGTACAATAAAGCTAGTAACACAACAGCATAGAGATTTAAAAACATGCAGAGTAGGCAGACTAAGGAGGGCAGAAATATAATTATGTAAAGCTCAGACAAAAAATGGCATTATAAAATGATACTTCATAACACATGCCTTAATGCTGTGAAAACTGGCAGACCAGATCTGCTCCACAACGTGTCTGGGTCAATGTCCCATTATAGTAGCAGTACTCAGGGGTACGTGAAAGATTCCTTTACCATGCAATCATTTCTCCATGATGTTCCATGGGGACTTCAGAAAGTTTCTCAGCAACTGCCAAGTAGAACCTCTCCTTCAAACCTGGTAGTACAGTGATAGCTTTAGATGGACTGTTATCCAAACAGATTTCCAGTCCTTTTTAGAAACCTAGGTCTGAGATTGCAGCACACAAGTCTCACTTGCCCTAAGCTTTGTGGCATTCACTGCCATCTTTCACCTCAGATTATTACACAGCCATCATCACCAATATCCCAATACTTCGTTAATGAGCAGCACATGGAATATTGACCTGGGAAGGGTGCAGCACACTGAAAGTCAGCCATGTGCTAGTCTGAATAGCAATGCTGAAGAAGGGTGCCATAAACACAAAATTCACAGCCAGAAATGGAGTGACCTATTTAGAAGAAAGAAAATACCCCAACAGGAAACTGCCAAAGTCCGTTGCACTGATGAGCACATTCCTGACCCCAGCAGTGGCATAGGCTTTACCTGACATTGTTGCGCAGCTGAAAGGCAGTGGGATGACTATGGATTATTCTGTTCGTCTCTCTTCTCAGTCTTGCCACATTCCCCTCTGTAACGTTCTGAACTGTATCACTGGGATGGTGTGAGGGATTTTATTTTCCTTCACAGCAGGGTTGGAGGATAGGAGGTGGACACATATCAAGAGAAACATCTCCTCCCTCCAATGAGAAGCAAGGTAAGGAGATCAGTGGATCAGGGAGAAGCTGGGTTGGATGATAGGGTGAGAGCAACAGCATGGGCTCACACATACATACAGCACACTATTAATGAGAGGATGAGCAGGTGGTCAGGGGCAGCAGCCCAGGGACCATGCGCTGGTCTGAGCCAGTACTGCAAAAGCCAGAGGGCTAAAAATTCCATTCGAGGAACAGGAGGCCCCATCATGGTTTTAATTTATTATTAGTATTTCTTATGAACTCCACAGAGACAGAGGTGGAGTCCTTGATGTACAAGCTATAGCATACAGACAAGAGTTAGAACTGCAAGTTGACTTTCAATTATTGTGTACCTTTACTATTATATGGATAAAGGAATTTTGGATAGTACAGCTTTTCTCATTCTTATAGAATTAAAGACATGGTAAGATTTATCCTTCTCCACATGAGTAACTATTAAAGGAACAAAAGCCCCATCCTTTTTTCATCTGGCCACTCTAGCAGCAGGATGTTGAATGACTCTCTTTCCTCTAAGTACCATATAACTAGTATGCATGGAGAAAGGAAGACCCAGCATTAGACAGAAATACAGTATATGCAGTGTATGTAGTGAGCAAATATGTGCTGTACCTACTTCATAGTTTGAGACTGATGCTATGATTCCTTTCCATAGTAAAGGACATCCTGCAACATTTTGCAGCAGGAAATATACATCCAGTTGTTTTTTATCAAATAAGTTAGAATTTAATTGCATAATAATAAGTATACAAGTAAGCAAGCAACTTCCATGCAGTGTGATGCCCTGCCTGCAGGAGTTTTGAAATAGAAATGTCAAGAGAATGCTGTTCCTTAGCATTGCAAATGCAAGTTTTTACAGTTAGATGTTATAATTGTGAACATACGTATTTTCAGGACACTCCTCAAACAAGTACAAAACTTGATAATGCATTACTGTACTGCATTTGGCAATACTGTACCTGGAGAAAAGAGTGTCACTAAACATCCTACTGCTAGCCAGATGAAAAGAAGGAGAAGGCTTCAGTAGTTGCTCAGGTAACAGGATTTCAACAGCTGGTATATCTAGTCAGGTCATTAATGAATGAGTGGGGAAGATGAAGAAATTAATATTGTGTTGCAAAATGTTGTAGGCCACTTTGAGGATCTCATGGTCAAAAAGTGGGATATAAAAACTAATTAAATAAATCTACTCTGTCAACATTGTGAGATTTCAGTTCCCAAGTACGTCAGACAATGGTGGTGGTAGAGAGTGCTCTCAAGTCATAGTTGACCCCTGGTGGGGTTTTCATGGCAAGAGACTAACAGAGGTAGTTTGCCATTGCCTGCCTCTGCAACCCAGGTCTTTGTTGGAGGTCTCCCATCCAATTACTAACCAAGGCTGACCCTGTTTAGCTTCTAAGATCTGACAAGATCAGGCTCACTTGGGCTATTCAGGTCAGGGCACATCAGACAATATTGTGCTTTAAATACAAAACAGTTTATATGGCAGGCACCAATACAGAACACACAAATACCCTGTCCAAAATAATGGTGAAAACAGTTACTTATCTCTTCGTGTACTTTTTTGGTAGATGCAATCAGGGTTGTAACCTCAGAGATTCTAAAAGTTTCTCAGACTCTGTGTGCACACACCAATGCATGTCAAAACAAGCAGCAACTTGCATGCATGAAACAGCAGATAAAGATCATTCACCTCAACCACATTAGTTTTCAGTGGAAGAGGCAGTTGAGCAGTAAGCATGCAATATAACTCTGATGGAAATTATATCAGCTGGTATACAAGCGAAAGACTGAATAAGATTCTAGGATTCTGTAACCTGGCCAGGTACGCAGCATGGCAGACAACAGAGCTGCTGGAAAGTACTGTTACACCAGTTCAGATCAAATCTAATCTTGGCTATTTGCCACCAAAACCAGGGCAAGGAAAGCCAATACAAAAGGGTCACTGAGGGAGCCTCAAGCCATTCTTTACTCCATGTTCAGTCCCCAGGCTGTAGTCCATGGCCTTCCCTTTCCTTTCAATACTCAGGCTCTAGTCTGTGGCCTTCCCTATCCATCTTCCTCCTGCCAAGCCAGTGACAGTTGCTCCATGAGCTTTCTCACACTTCCTCATCTTCCCGGTCAATACCTGCTGAAGAGTTATTAGAAATGCCAGTACTGTTGACAGAGGGAGATAAATGGGCAGGAGAATAGATGCCCCCACGGCAGTGAGACTGCGGGAGGCTAGGTTGAAGAAGCAAGTGTGGGTTTGGGCTGTTAGCAGGTGGGGAAAACACAACGAATGAAAAGCAGAGATAAAGTGAGAGATTGCTGGGAGTTACTATTCTGAAAAGAAGCCAGTGCTGAAATATTTGTGGAAAGTTGAAGAAAGCAAGGGGCACTGATGCCAGCTGACATTTCTCTCAGAGGTATGAATTGTTATACTCACAGATCCAAATGTATCAGTGAAAGACAAATTACTTCTTCTAGATTCATAGCAGATCATGCTGAAACACTGGACTGCCAGCTTTACTTCTTTACTCCATGGTCTACCAATGATAGAACTAGTTTGCCCCAGAGGTTTACCATCTCCTAGTTTGCTTTTGTTCCAATCAGTTGGCAGTCCCATACTAAGACCCTGATGCTGGAGCATCCCCGAGTGGCATGATGTTGCTGCTGCTAGTTTACTCTGTGGATGGGAAATAATCAACAGAAATGCTCCTCAGAAAACCACAAAAAGCACGGTGATTGCTCCGGAGGTTGCTTTTATTTAACTGAGCACATATACAATGCCAGAGCTCCTAGTTTCAAGTGCACCATTACAATTTCAGTTGCTTAAACTGTAATGGTGGCAGGTAAAGCTGGGCTGGAAGAAAAAGAACGCAAGTTCAAATCCCCTCTGAACCATAAGTCTTGCTTGGTGGCCTGACCCAATCCCAATTCCAAAACAGAAGAGAATTAGGGAGGTAGAAGAAACTTTATGCTCACCTGAACTCTGTGGAGGAAGGATGGGATAATAACAAACAAAGATTCATAACGAGTTTCAAAGGCTTGTGGTTTTTTGCAATTTAATTTTTGCTCAAAATTAAATTGCAAAAAAACAACCATGAACCGGCTAACAGAGTCACCAGCACAGGAACCAGACCCTGTAACAGACCCAGATGCCAACTCTGCCCACATATCTACCCAGAAAATATGATTACAGGATCCAATGGCATCAACTACACAATCTCTGGATCTTACCGCTGCTCACCCTCCAACATGATATATGCCTTTGTCATGATCTGGCTGTTCCAGGAAAGCCTAGCAAGGCCTCAGAAGCCTGTTAGCAGTGGGAGTAGGCCTGGCTACAATTCCCAGAAGCCCCTGGGCTGTTTTGGCGCCCTTTTTGGCCAATCAGAACACAGGGGGCTGGTGCTATATAAGTCTGGGAGTGGAAAAGCCTGTGTTCTTACTCCCAGAGAGCAGGCTAGAGGAGGTTTCTGCTAGGGGGAGAGGCCCTCCTCCAGGTAGGGTGAGAAGTCAGGCCTGGCAGACAGAGGGACAGTGAGCTCAGTCTCGCTACGGCCTTTTGTTTATTTTGCTTTCACCCATCTATTGTTGCTAAGGCACCTTGCTTGTTTGTTGTTTGATTAAGTGACCTCCTTGTAAATAAACTATTTTGTTTGTTGTTACTCTGCCGGATCCTCACGCCTCTTTATTGGCCAAGCTACGGAGATCAGAACGGTTGGGAGGGTACTCTGGGCCTTTATTTATTTATTTATTCAATTTATATACCGCCCATCCCAGGGACCCTAAATCCCAGAGTGGTGGCAGCATATGTTGGCTCACCCTACCTGAGGCATGACTGCCTTCATGTGCCAACAATGCCCATCTGCTCTGTAAACCAGCCAACCTCTGTGCAAAAGAATAAATGGACAGAAATCTGACATCAAAAATGGCAATATCCAAAAACCAGTAGGAGAACACTTCAATCTACCAGGACATTCCATCAAAGACTTAAAAGTCACCATAGTTCAACAGGAACATTTCAAAACCAAAATCTAACGGGAAGCTACTGAATTGGAATTCATATGTAAATTTGACTCAGTCAGACTTGGATTGAATAGATACTCTGGATGGTTATCATTACCAGAAGTAACTGCCTTCAGGCATTCCATTCAGATTCAGCAATAGAGGGATCACACCCAGCCTGGATTTTGCACTCCACCTCTTTCATGAGTTTTGCAACTGATTTACATTTACATGACCCTCACCCCCTGTACCCTCTCCCCCCTTCCTCTCACCACCTATATATCTTTGGGCAGTTTCTTCATCTGACAAAGCTGTAATTCTTGAAAGCTTATGCTACAACAAAGTTGGTTAGTCTTAAAGGTGCTACTGGACTCTTTACTATTTTGTAACTACAGACTAACACAGCCAACTCTGGAAAAAGCCAACAGTGTACTTTTGTTTAGTTACTTTATTATTCAAAAACAGCTACAGGTCCTCCTAAAAATAAATGTGTGATCTAAAATGTGTGTTCATGTTGAGATCACCATATGGCCGCCATAGGTCGGAGGCAACTTGATGGCACATAACATACACACCCATGTTGAGATATGAAGCCTTCTGTCCTCCAAAACTACCATTGCTTTCTTTCCCCCTCCAGAAGTGTCTGCACTCATCTGAAATCACTTTGGAGACATGCCCTCACAAAAAGCCGTAGTATCAAGTTCATGTACAAGATAGTCATTATATATCCAAAATTTCAAAAAATTTGCAATACAGATATCAGTCCATAGAAAAAGAAACTGAGTAACCGACTACCCCCCTTTCCCCATTTATACAATACACAGTCCATTTAGATCTCTCCAAGCACCTTTTAAATTCCTTGCTCTTTTACCCAACTACGCAATTCCTTTTCTCATTTCTTACAAGTATTTATGTTCTAAGTGAGCAGATTCTTAAGGCACACTTCAATCCTTTAATTCTTAAGCCTTGGGTACTAAGCCCATAGCCAGTCCAGAGACAGAGCTAAAAAAAAAACCAGACAGCCACATCTTTATATTCTATTAGTCCCATTATTTGTGTATATCATTGACTAATTTCTTAAAGGAGAAAATTGTACAAAAAGATTTTTGTAACAGCCTACCCTCCATCTTTCATACATCAAAACCCAAGCCATCTGAGGCTTTGTACTTGTATTTTCATTACAAAAGGCAAGAGAAAGTGTATAGGTAGACTTAGCTTAACCAATAGTTTAAGTTTTTTAATTTAACAAATTTACAAAGTTCCCTCTACCTCCCTAGTGTTTCCCCTATTAATCCTAGAAGATATCTTGTCTCAACATCTTTCTTACACTTTTATTTAAAGGAAAGAAATCCAAGGAAGAAAATAAGGGGTGAGAAGGAAAACAGAAGACTACAAAGACCCATTTGCCACACTCCCTCTAATCCAATAACTAAACATAAACAATATCTAATGTGTTAGAAAAGCATAGAGGATTATATTAAGTCTATATTAAACTGCATGCGACAGAAGGAGGCATATTAAGCCTCGTTTCCTTCCAGATTCTCTTAAGGTTTTTTGTTAAAGCAATTTAAATAGCATTTAGAACATGGATATATAAAAATCACAATATATCCCATATACCATCCTTATCTGCAAAGGCCCCTAACAACCCTTTTAACCTACCCTTTTAATCTCACTTCAGTTTAAAGTTCTATGCCATATAAACAGAAAAGGAGAGGGAAAGAAAAGATAAAGGAACAAGGGTCACACTTTAAGTTTCATTTTCTTTCTTCTTTCTCCCTCTGGAATAGTATTGGAACTCTTTCTTTCCAATGATCAGCCATAGCCAGCTCTTTTTGCCTTCTAGCCATTCATGCAAGGTGCCGTTCAATACATTATAATGTCCCTGTTTATCTCTCTTCATCTTTGTGATATGTTTCTTGATTGGAGTATGTTGTATGCTTTGTACTTCATACAGAAGCAGTACGCTAAAACTCTTCCTTGCAGCTTCCTTTTCAGCACGCTCCTCCCACTTCTCCGCTTTCTGTACTTTCACAGAAGAAAACTGATTTTCTCCTCCATTTCGTTGGGAGTATTTTTCACAATTCCACTCCAATTTTCTTTTAGGTAAGTCGGTCCCATCAAAAGTCTCTTCTAACTGGGCATCTAACACAGTGCTCATGCCTGTTTTTATTCCAAGTGTCTCGTCTGCTTTTCTTAATACACAATCCATCAGTTTAGAAATTTGTTGCAGGTTTAAAAGTATCTCTTCAGAAAACGCCATTTTGTCCACTCACTTACAAATGTTCAATCACAGTTCTTTTAAAACTGGTAAAAAGCTCCTTTGCTCTTACTATTTGTAGTTATAAAGTTTTTTGTTGCCCAGCTGTCCATCCCAGGAAACCTCTCCTTACGTTTCACTACTTGAGTGTCAGATTCCTAGTCCATGAGGCGGCCGCCTCTCCGGGGGATAATTAAAAAACCCTCATCAAGCTGTTTAGCCGTCGTAAAGCAAAACTTGGAGAGATGTCAGGTAAAATCACTCTTTTTCAGTCTTTCAGTTGTCCTTGCATCTATCTTGTCAGGAATCCTTGCTTTGTTTTTGCTTGTTTCAAGGTCTCGGGGTTTGTAGCTTATGCGCCATTAAGGCTTCTTCCTCGGTCCTTGCCTTCGAGCCGGTGCGGGGGCTCCAACAGGGGTTGCCAATCCCCATGAGCTCCTCCACCTTGCTCTGGCCTACCCCCCCTCTCAGTGGGGGAGTCTTGAGGGCCCGAATCCTCAGGTCCAAGGAGGTTGGGAAGATCACGGTACTGAGCTCATAAACTCAGCTGCCGTGACATCGCCACACCATTCCGGAAGTCTCTTGTTTTACTTACTCTTGGTGTGTGTGTGTGTGTGTGTGTGTATACTATTACTATTATTCCTGTTGCTATCATTAATACTGTACAAAAACTGAAATCATTTACTAATTTGTGTCTTTATAAGAAAGTAATCCAAGCGTATTTAGAAGCCCTTCTCTTCCTTGGACTGGTGGTGTTATGGCTGTGTGTTTGTGTGCATATGCATGCACATACTTGTTTCTCTATGTCATATAATTTTATTTCTTTGCGTCGCATCCTTTTACACACAAGAGGAGTCCTTCCATGAGCAAAAGATTCTTTCCAGTCATGGAAAGGCATCACTATTTCTTTTATGATCATGAAGTTGACCAGTACTACTGTGAGGTACAGACAACTGATAAAATGAAAAACTGTTTTCACACTGTTTACCGGCCATGGAACATCTTGCCAACCTCCCAGAATGACAGCGTCTTTCTGGCGCGATTTCGTGCGAGAACTGGAGTTATGATGGGAAATTGCACCAGGAAGATGCTGTCATTCCGGGAGCTTGGCGCGATGTTCTGTGGCCGGTAAGCAGTGTGAAAACGGCCATAGTGGTATCTGTAAACTGATTTTGCTGTTTTGTGATTCCAGAATATAATAGAAACTTTTAAGTCTTGCAAGAAACTGGGGAAGAATGGGATTTTCATCTGTGTTACACTATTTTGTGTTCCCCACATTGCCAAATAGTCCTGGGAGGTTAATTCATTTTGAAAGTGTGAGAAGCGAGTACAGAAATATCAGTTTATTGATAAACATACAGGCAGAGCAGTTACTGAGGAAACAGGCAAATAAATAAGCAGTTCAAGCCTTCAGATTCCTAAAACAGAAGCAGCACTCATGGCACTTCTAAAAAATAGAGATAGTCAAACACCTGCCACTTCGGTCCACATCCTGTTTTCCAGCTTTGATCAAAGAATTTTTTGATGGACTGTCCATCTGTTTATTGACCCGTTTGTGGCTGTCTGGCAGATTGTTTCACCATATTTCTTCCTAACAGTGCAGTACACTGAAATCGGCTTTTGGGGCAAGTGTATTCTTATAATACAACAACATTCAATTTATATACCACCCTTCAGGACAACTTAACACCCACTCAGAGAAGCTTACAAAGTGTATAATTATTATCCTCACAACAATCACCCTGTGAGGTGGGTGGGGCTGAAAGAGCTCTGGAAGAGCTATGACTAACCCAAGGTCACCCAGCTGGTTTCAAGTGGAGGAGTGGGGAATCAAACCCGGTTCTCCAGATTAGAGTCCTGCCGCTCTTAACCACTACACCAAACTGGCTCTCAGAGCTGGATGATATTCTGCTCTGTCCTGCTGTCACTGTCCCAGTTAGCAGGCAATAGATAGTTAAATTAGTCTCAAACAATATAACCCATAAATAAATAAATCTCATTTTAAATAAATGCCTACCATTTGGTGTTTGTTTAAAAAGCGATCAATTCCCTTCCTCTGTATGGCCCAAACTCCTTTAATGTTCTGGTCCAAGCTAAGAGTGGACCAACAACCCTATACAAGAGTCTATATTTCATAGAGAATTGCCGTCGCTGCATTATTTAGAGGAATGTCCCAGGTTTCCCTTCCCACCCCTTCCCTTGCATACATACAGCACTTCATGACATGAGCTTGCAACAAGTTTTCTTTCTACAGATACAATGCGATCCACGGGTCACTCTTTGTCACACAGACAATCATTCACTAAGTTCCCAGTGAGAAAAGACAAAGGTTAAACCTTCATTTTCCAGTGTCTGTGGCTTTGTGTGCTTAGCAGTTACAGAGAGTTCACTTGGTTGGAAGACACCTTCTTCACCTAAGAACATTTCTGATGCTCCAAGAGGGTATGTGGAGGTTCTGACTGGTAAGTATTCCTTGTTTCTGTGCACTGTCACTGGAGATCACAGAAGCCAAAAGTTTATTCTGGGCAGCAGAATTGTTTTTATCTACATTTGGCCTAAGCTTGCTCTCTCTCTCTCTCTCTCTCTCTCTCTCTCTCTCTCTCTCTCTCTCTCTCTCTCTCTCTCTCTCTCTCTCTCTCTCTCTCTGTGTGTGTGTGTGTGTGTGTGTGTGTGTGTGTATGGTGACCCAATGAATGAAAGACCTCCAAAATGCCCTATCATTAACAGACTTGCTCAAATCCTGCAATCTGGAGGACGTGGCACTTCTTTTATTGAGTCAAGCCATCTCTTTTCCTACTGCCTTCCACTTTTCCTAGCATTATTGACTTTTCCAGCCTAAACTGAGGTAAGGAGAAAATAAATGGCTGCACCAATCATAGAGAGATAAAAACAAGACCAAAACTGATGGGGCAAGAAAAGGGGGAAAATATTACTCAGCTAAAAAATTCCCTATGCATTTCAACAAATAGGCTTCTTCAGGGGAATCTGATATAATATACAAATACATTTACATGGTTTTCATAATTATATAACAAGGGGTTATACAGTTAAAATCTTATACATTAAAAAAATTATTAAAAGATCAAATTAGAGTTAGTCACTGGGAAAGCTCTGCAGCTGAAGGCTGCTGATGAAATGTATTGCTTTCTTCTATCTACTTCCCCCTTTGATAGCCTGAACTTTTGTAAGCAGAAGGAATCTCACAAGAGTCTAGGAAGGGCATGGCTGGCTTGCCTTTTCAGCAGTGAGCAGGTGGCAAGCTCTAAAAATGTTCTCGTTTTATTGTAAATTTGGATCTCTCCATATTAATGATCAGAAATCAAAAGTTACGATCTTTTCTACTAACCTATCTCTTGAAAGAGTTAGCAAGAGTTGGCTGTCATTTGGGTTCTCTGGCTATCCTGCTAATTACCATGATTCTTTGGCAATCAAAATGATGGCCAAACATTTGCCAGAGGAAGGAAGCTTCTGGATGCCCTACAGAGCTATCAAATTGCTATGCTGTTTTTAAGTACATCATGAGTGGGGAGATGCAAAGCTGTTCTACTGCATACCAACTAATCTATCCACCTGAAACTAAAAACTATCTAAAAACTAAAAACCACAGTTCTCTTTGTCAGATGCATCTGACGAAGAGAGCTGTGATTCTTGAAAGCTTATGCCTCAATAAAGTTGATTAGTCTTAAAGGCACTACTGGACTTTTTACTATTTTGCAGCTACAGACTAACACAGTGAACTCCTCTGGATCTAAAAACTATTTGGATCCACTGACTGTCTAAGCAGTACAAATTTTAAAAATGAATACAGTTCCAAACTGAGTAGCTAAATGAAGTTGAAAACATCTTGCTAGACTGCCTTTTGTAATCTTTCTTTGAACAATCAAATGTTTCACTCTGGAAATGTTGCTTCCTGACCAAATGCACTTCTGGATCACTAGAATTCAAAGACACCAAATGTATCTGGAACAGAATGTGAGACAATTAATTCATTTGATTATGATGAATTATTACTCTTCTAGCTGGCTGAGATAATGTTTACTTGTTTCATTTTATGATTTTTTTGTTGTGTTACCTTTAAGACATCAGATGAGATATGAATATCCAGGTGCTACCATGGTTTCTAAAACAAAATGAATGGTTATAAGGCCACTCTCATGTTCTGTGGTAAGATTGATAGTGCTACGCACTGAACTTGCAATGGGTTTGGGAAACGGGTATTTTTGCAGTCTAGCTCCCGCAAAGCCTGGTCTCTCAGCAGGAACCAGACAAGCACACAAGGCTGCATGACAGAAATATAATGGATAACGAAGCAGCTTATTGTTTGCCGCAAAACTCAGCAGTGCTTCCTAAAATGTTTTTATGCCTGAAGCAGAAAATCCATTGTATATGGAACCATCATCATAAGCATCAATGTAATGTTTAAAAAGGTAGCCATTACCTGCTTTAACATATTTTATTGCATATTAATCAGATCAGGAGCACTTATTATTGTAAGAAAATGTATGTGAGTTGCTAGTTTTTCCCAGAGAAATGAGTTTTTAAAAATATATATGTATATTGTGAATGCCTTTAATATTCCATTTTGCTTCCATCATGTGAAACAAGGCAGCATGCATAGGATTCCCAGGAGATCTCCATTGTAGGCACTGAGCAGATAAAGAGAAACCATTAAAAAGAATCAATATGTTGAACAGACCCAAATTTCAACAATTCACTGGGATTTTTATTTTAATTTTCAATATTTTCTTTTCAAACAGAAAATTTCTACCCACAATACAATGTAACCACAATAAAAAGAAGAATAGAAAAGAAAATGTGAAGAGAAGCAATACCATGAGTTTAAAAAATTGCTTACAAAGGTTGTTATTGGCATTAATAATCAACTGTAAACTCCTATCCACTCAGACCTTTCTTCATAGTAACAAATATTTCCTTGCTTCTGTCATTTTTCTTCTCAGTAAACTGTATTAAAGAAAAACTAGCTAGTGACTTTCCTGTTAATACATTAGCAAGTAAGTACAACATTGAAGTTCATATCTTACAAATTAAAAGTTTGTAAATTTAAAAGGCTGAGACAAGTGTATAAGCAAATACAGCCGTTACCAGCATTGGAAGATAAACATGAAGATCATGAGTACCGTCAATAACAAGCAGAGTTTAAGGTCTTGCCCACTGAAATATTCTTTAATGGCAAAACATATACATATGCATATATAATATATTGGATTGCCAACTCCAAGTTGGGAAAGTCCTGAAGATTTGGAGGCAGAGCCTGGGGAGGGTGGGGTTTGGGGGAGGGAGGGACCTCAAGAGGGTATAATATCATGGTATAATATTATAGAGTTTACCCTCCAAAGCAACCATTTTCTCCAGGATAACTCATGTTTCTAGTCTGGAGATCAGTTGTAATTCCAGGAGATCTCCAAGCTCCAAGCTTGAGGTTGGCAAGCCTAAAATACAACATTATATATAATAGTGTTGTATAAAGACAGATGGTTGAGCACCCCATCATTCCCTGCTGGAGAGCCATGCGAGAGGGCCATACAGTGCACTGCTTGTGTTTATGGCAAAGTCTGTAGGGTATAGTTTTTTAAAAATTATGATTGGGTTACTCCTAGAAGTAGTGGAGGCATACTAGCGTTCTGGGCAGGTGCTGCTACTTCTTCCTCTCCTCTTTCACCAACTGGGAATGGCATCTGCAGTGGAAGGTGAAAAGGAAAGCAACAGTCTTAGCTGCACTGAACTGCAGCTGCTTGTGCCTCTACCGCTCTCTTCAGTAGCCTCTGCATTTTTACTATGGCATATTCTGCAATTTTACTATGACAATATTCTGCAACATATTCTGGAAATATTTGAGGGTTGTTGCTGCTGTTGTTTTTTGCTTGGAATTGCTGTGGATAATGCAAGATGTGACATACTCACTTTTATATTTAAATTCTGCTTTTCTCCCCAACAGGGACCCAGATTTGCTTACAACCTAATTCTCCCCTCCTCCATTTTATCCACACAACAAACCTATTTGAGGCAGGTTAGGTCAAGAGGGGAAGTCTAGCCCAAGGTCATCCAGTAGCTTTTCATGGCAGAGATGGGATTTGAATCTGGATCTCAGAGATTCTACCTAGTCTGACACTAGGTAGTGCTAAATTAAATGTTTGTATGGAGCCACTGTGATGAGTCTGCAATTTGCATCTTCATAATTCAGTGATCTCAATAATCAAGGCACAATAAGTATGCAACAGCCAGAAGTACTCAAATGTATGGCAGGTGAGAACTAAGAAGGATATAAAGATCATGGCAAATATAACTATATCAAAAAGCAGGGTTGACTGGCTTTTGAGATAAATCAGAGTTAAGAAAAAGCAGGCAGGCTAGAGGCAGCAACAGAATGATAAACTCCCCAGGATTAAAATCTGATGACTGCCTAAACTTCAGAATTATGTAAATCAGTGACGAATTTAATCCCACCCTCCCAAGCAGGATACGATCAGATACAGTAATCAAATCATTATTTGGAGATGGCTGAAACTCCCTTACTGATAAATAACCTGTTCTATCCTAAGCAGAGTTAGAACCTGCTAAAATATTGACTTAAGTGGAGTTAGAAAAGAGCAATTCTGTTTAGGATTGCACTGAGAATCAGTGCGTCCATTTTCAGACTTTTGCAATCCATATCTTACTGCTTTGTGTATTGAATGTCTCAACCTGTTGATCCCTGACATGGACAGCCTGGGCAATCCTGATTGCATCACATCTCGGAAGCTAAGCAGCATTGGTGTTGGTTAGTAATAGGATGGGAAACCTCCAAGGAAGTCCACAGTTGCTATGCAGAGGCAGGCAGTTGGCAAATCAGACACGATGCCTGATGCACGAAGGACATGCGTCAGTTTCCCACAAAGTTCCAAGGCAAGTGTAATGAGAAAGAACCTCTGCCAGGGAGAATCCCTCTTCTCCCTGGCAGAGGTTCTTTCTCTAGGCATCTTGTCTAGTCCACTTGGCTCCCTCTCACCGCTGCCAGCTCTTCTTGCTCCCCTAAAAGCACTCAGCAGCTAGAGGGAACCAAGCGTGCAGGCGGCGGCAAGAGGGAGCCGATTGTGCCTGTGGCAAGAGGGAGCTGACCGTGGTGATTGGCTTCTTGTCCCACTTGCCCCCACCAGCGCGCTCCCCTTGATCCCCTAAATGCACTCGGCAGCCAGAGGGAGCCGAGCACGCTGGCAAAGGTTCTCTCTCACTACACTTCCCATGGAACGTTGTGGGAAACTGACGTGTGTCCTCCACGTGTCAGGCATCTCATCTGATTTGGCTCTTAGTCTCTTGTCTTGAAAATCTCGGCAAGGGTTGCAATAAATCAGCTATGACTTGATGGCAATATCTACCAACACCATCCTGTTTATTGTATTTGACTTGCACTGTGTAATCTGCCTTGAGTCAGACTATAAATAGCATAAATAAAATAAAATAAAAACAGAGATAATGGGAACAGTAAGGTAGCATATAGACTAAGAAGAACATCTTCAGCTGCATATAAATAGCCACATTGCATTCTCTGGTAAATGCCAACAAAAGTACAGTTTGGATCTACAACATCAGATGCATAGTATATTGAGAGGAACCTCCCAACTAATTTGGAGGAACCTCAGTAAAAATACCCCTTTTTTTGCATGTTCTTCTTTCCTTTGTGAGGAATCTGAAAAACTTAACTATGAAAGCCCTGGGTCACTGACTTTTCTGTTGTGGAAGCTGGGCCCCACCAACTACTGATACATATTATTCAGATAAATTGTGCAGTTCCTCAGCGAAGGTGCAATAAAAGTCATGGGATTACCCTTCTCTGATTAATCATGTTTCATCCAACACATAAAATTTATTCACAGAATCACAGAGCTGGAAGGGGCCATACAGACCTTCTAGTCCAACCCCCTGCCCAGTGCAGGATGAGCATTCAAGAGTAGCTTTCCTGGTGTGTGATGCAAAGAACTTGGTGAAGGAGGCCACCGTCCTGGTATTCTGATCTTTGTGAGGAAGGGTCATTCTTCACCTGCTCCCAACAAATCAGTACTCTGATCAACGGGGGATTACAAAGTGTTGATAGAAGCTCTGATAGCTGTGATATCTCTAGAGGTTGTTTTTAACAGAGGCAGAAACACCTCATGTTTGCCTTCTAAAAACCTGTTGTTTGGGGCCTTCTGACACTTTTGGTTGATTGAATAGCATTGGAGAAATGTCCAAACCACATAACAGCCCAATCCTGAGCGCCCCCCCGCCCCCCGAGCACCCATGTACTCACATAACTGCAGCAGTGCTGGTTCGCTCCCTAAGGATTTTCACAGGATAGCTGTACCAACAGGCCGAGCCTGGCAAGGCATGGCCAGAAGAGAATGCTCCGTAGTTGCCAAGCCCAGCGAGGAGTGGCCAGAACAGAATGCTCTGTAGTTGCCTGGGCAATCCACCAATTGCAGAGCAGCTGCTTTTGACAGCACATGGAAAGGTGTAGCTAGTCCTCGGGCCAGGCTACTTTTCCCTGGGTCCACCTGCCAATGCCACTCCCCCACCCCACAGAGAGCAGGTACACAGGGCAGGAGGACCCCCACAAGCAGACACTGCACCCCAACCGAGGCATCTGCCCTATGGAGAGGCACTGAAGGTATAGACAGGGCACTGCCAACCAGCTTGCCAAACCCCCATTTCTGACAAGGGCCAGGGTGGAGGCTGTTGCTTCATTTGCTTGCAAACTCTGCCACCACTGCTCAAAGAAACATGCACCCCTTCTTGAAAAGTAAGACCAGGAAGGCAGCAGGACCCAGTGAGGGTCACACCCACAGACCCTGGCACTGAGGATAAGTCCCCCAAGTCTCAGAAAGGCAGCTCCTTAGAGGCAAGGGGGGCGAGTTCTGAAACGAATTTCAGGACCACCCATTGGAAATTACGGGAAAGGAGGGCCATTAGATGTGATGGGAGCAACAAATGGCCATCGACATGTTATGGATCTATGGAAACACATCACTGCATTGCAAAGATGCAAGGAGAATTCGAGGTGGACCCTGATTGCCATGCCCTGGTCCTGGGATGACACCCCCCAGAGTGGAATGATGGCTTGCAGGACCAGAGAAATGGCTTTGGGGGCATCATCCCATCTCCTGCACCAGATTCCCAAAGTCTATCCCAGCCTCTGCAAACAGCAAAAGGTAGGGTGGTCTGGCCTTGCGGGGGAGGAGTCTCAAAGATCCCAGGACACACACACTTCCCAGCATCAACCTCACTCCCCACATGCAGTGATTTTCTGCCTAGCTTATCAGATATCAGCAGCGCTGTCTGTTGGAGAATAAGAGTCCACCATGGCACCCCACCCCCAACCCACCAGACACACACGAGCAATACTGCAAGTCCCACCCCACTGCCTGCAGTGAAGTTGAGGTGGGGGGAGGGGAACTAGATGGAGCCAGAGCCTCCAAAGTGCCATTGGACTCCTGCTTCTTTTGGCAGCAGAGCAATGCCGAGGCATGGAGGAAACTGGAGCCACCCTATCCGTCCCAGCCACAGCCAGTAACCATTCTCTGAGATGTGTGAAAGGGCAGCCCTATGGGGAAGTGGAGGGGGAGACTACTGTCATCCACAGGCAAGCAAACAGACAGGAAGGGAGATATTGTTCAACACAGACTTTATTGAGCTGTGAAAAGTGAAGAGGATGAATGTCCCTCAACCGGGAAGGAAGCAGAGCCTGTTTGCACAGCAGTGAGAGCTGCAAGATCCATTCCTTGTGCTGCCCTCACAGGAGCGAGGTTGAGATGTGATCTGCCTAATGAGCTGCTCCGAGGGCTGGGCTCGAATGGCAGTCGAGGAGTACCATTGGGGGTGGAACAGCCATGCTCCTTGGCCTCCCCAATGAGTTGCAACCTGCCTGAAAGGGAAACAGACACGTGTGGCAAGGGGCCCGGCCTCACCCAAGCCCCAGCCTGATCTGCCATGTTCCAGGAGGGTGTTCAGGGCTGGGGACAGAGGCAGTGGTTCCATTGTTACTGGTGCTGCCAGCAACCAGATGATGCATGCACCTCCAGCAAGAAAGTACTCCTCATCTGCATCTGGATGGTATGCTCCTGCGGCTGCTTGCAGCTCTGATCCTGTGAGGGAGACAGTTGAGGGGTTGTGCACCTGCTGTCAACAGGGAGTTCTGAGAGTGAGCACCCAGTCACCTGACCTGGGGCCGTGCTCTCTCCCCTGCCCAACAGAGGGAGCTTAGTCAAGGAAGTTTGAATGGAGCCCTTCCATGGGCTGCTGGAAGCCCTCCCCCTGTAACAGCTGTGTCAAGCACAGCTCTTTGGCATCTACCTCTTTGGCAGGCATGGGCCATGCCGGCTTGCAGGCAGGGGCTGCATCCCCTCCCTGGTGAGCCTCATCCACAGAGGCAGGCACCAGTGAGGGAAGAGAGGAGACAAGTGTGAACAAGCAAGTCAGGTAGTATACTCCTCAGCTCCTTCTTACCTGTGGGTTGCCTCTCACCCCTCCTCAAGCCAGGATTCAGGAGACAGGAAACTTGTAAGGCAACTTGGGTGGGAGCTGTTAGCCATTCTGGACTTAGCTCTCCTCCCGTGTGTCAGTGCAAGGCATGCCCCAAATTTTGCACTCTTGGCCCACCTCCATGTGTACTCTCTCCCACTGCATGCTCAAGGACCTCATGGCTGGGGAGCTCTTGAACAGAGCCCCCAGCTGAGGCCCTACTTACCTGGGGCCATGTCCATCCTGGCTGGAGGTTATGTGGGATGTGTGGGGCATTGATTGGCTACCAGCGAGGGGGCTCGGCCGTCACAGTGGTGCGAGCAGATTGGTCCCCGCAGTAGTTGTCATCCTGTGCTCCACCAGGTCACTTGGACAAGGCCCGGGGGGGGGGGGATATAAATCGAATAAAATAAGTTTTCCCAAACAATAGGACTCTATGGCCTATGACGCCATTTTTAGCAGCATAACTTTCTGGCACTGTTGGGGGTGTGCCCAAGTCCAAAACAGCTTAGGGAGCTGACTAATTCACACCCCGTCCCCCCAACCAACGCCAGCACAGGGACTTACACTGCACTTACAGATTGGGCTGTAAGGTACAGATCATTCTGAAAAAGCTAGACAAGATATCAAATTGCTGAGTCACGCCAGATTCTTTGCAGTACAATCATAAACAAAGGTACACTCTTCTGAATCCACTGAAGTCAATGGGTTTAAAAAGTTGTAACTCTGATTAGGATTGCATGGTCAGCGAATCAGTAGTTTAGAGGTTTGCATCCTACCACATTGCCATTTGAGTTATATGAAATGCTGTATGAAATGCTCATTGTATTGCACTGCTATTGTATTTATAAATGTACCAGATATTTTTGTATAGGCTTTTAACAATTACTATTTATTCAACTGTAGAGCACCGGCACTTTAAATAATATAATTAACACCACTAGTAATTGTTTCCGGTGGATTTTTTCCTTGTTTGGACTATTTAGTTTCTACCAAAGACTTATTACAGATACAGACTCTAAATCCCCTGTCTTGGCCTTTAAATCATCCATGTAAGACAGCAAGTGGAAGTGAATTCATTCTTGAAAGAAAAAAGAATCTTCAGTAACATGGCACAGTAATAGTATAGAAATAATAGGAAACTGGTATTGATTAAAATATCCATATGTGTTACTTCCCTTCCTGAAGATCACGCCATTCTTCTGCCAGAAGGTAGCTACTAACCAGACTATAAGCACCAGTCTTCCCTAAGGTCCAGCAAAAAGTCTCATTCCCGGTCAAGTGATTTCAGCTTATCTATAAACAGATGAACCTATCCAGGTTTAAAAGAATCTAATGCTGACAGTGAAACTAGTGATTCCTTACTCTCTAGACTGATTGCAACCCAATATTTAATAACCATTAACCAGGCTGTAAGAGAGACTGTCTTCTGCCCAGTTTCCATTAACAGGGAGGATAAGGTGATACATCTAGGAAGGAAATTTGTCTGAATTATATTTGGGCACGTACCCAGACTACCATTCCACACCAAGATAGCATACAAAAACAGTGAGGTTATTTTTGCTCCAAATGCATCCAAAGCTGCAGGGACATAATGAACACCTGCGGTAAAAAAAAAATCCTCAAAATTGCAGCTGTATTCTTAACTTTCATAAATATCTCTTTAGCATTCAAAGCCCAAGAGAATTAATGTTGGAATGTAACACCCAGATGTTTGTAAGATTGAACTTCTTCCATAATATGACCTGAGATATTCCAGAATAATAATTTTGGCCTACAAGATCTAGCAAAAACTAGAACTTAAAAAAAAAATTAGCAGATGTTCAGCATCAGCTTTCTATTATATATGAGGCAATTTAATGAAATTGAAAATAGATGCTTTTCTGTGTGTGTGTGTGTGTGTGTGCGCGCGTGTGTGTGTGTGTGTGTGAGGTCGCCACCAGCAGGTTGCCTGACCTATGGCAGCCCTATGAATGAAAGACTTCCAAAATGTCCTATCTTTAACAGACTTGCTCAGATCTTGCAGGATGTCTGTTCTTTTATTGAATCAAGCCCCATCTCATTTTAGGTCTTCCTCTTTTCCTACTGCCTTCTGCTTTTCCTAGCATTATTGACTTTCCAAAGAATCTTGTCTTCTCATAAGACAAGAGTATGATAGCCTATCGTACCAAAGTACAATAGCCTCAGTTTTGTCGTTTTAGCTTCTATGGAGAATTCAGGCTTGATTTGATCTAGTACCCACTTATTTTTCCATGGTATCTGCAGAACTCTCCTCCAGCACCACATTTCAAATGAAATAATTTTCTTCCTGTCAGCTTTCTTCACTGTCCAACTTTCACATCCATATATCATAATGGGGAATACCGTTGTTTGGATTATCTTGATCTTGGTTCCCAAAGAGACATCTTTATCTTTAAGGATCTTATCTAGCTCCCTCACAGCTGCTCTTCCAAGTCTCCAATCTCCTTCTGATTTCCTCATTGCAGTCTGGCTGTTGGTTGATGATTGAGCCAAGGAATAAAAAATCTTGGACAATTTCAATTTCCTCACTGTCAACTTTAAAATTGTGTTAACTCCTCATTAGTCATTACTTTTGTCTTCTTGATGTTCAGATGTAATCCTGCTTTAGTGCTTTCTCCTTTAACCTTCATCGGTAGTTGTTTCATGTCTTCAACTATTTTCTGCCAGTAATGTGGTATCATCTGCATATCTCAAATTGTTAATTTTCCACCAATTTTTACACCAGCTTCTTCTAGATCTAATCCAGCTTTCCTTATGATATGCTCTGCATAGAGGTTGAACAGGTAGGGAGATAATATGCATCCTTGCTTGACACCTTTGCCAACTGGAAACCATTCTGTTTCCCCATATTCCGTCCTAACAGTAGCCTCTTGTCCAGAATACAGGTTGTGCATCAAAACAATCTGATGTTGTGGCACCCCCATTTCTTTTAACACTATCCAGAGCTTTTCATGATCCACACAATCAAAAGCTTTGCTATAATCTATAAAATACGTGCTGATTTTCTTCTGAAATTCCCTGGTGTGTTCCATCAGCCATCATAAATTTGTGATGTGATCTCTAGTGCCTCTTCCTTGCCTGAAGCCAGCTTGAACATCTGGCATTTGTTCCATAAATGGTAAGAGTTTTTGCTGTAGAATCTTGAGCATCACTTTGCTTGCATGGGAAATTAACACAATAATCCAATAGTTACCACACTCTTTGGCATACCCCTTTTTTGGAATTGGAATGTAGATGGAGTGTCTCCAGTCTGTGAGCCATTGTTTTGTTTTCCATATTTGTTGACAGATTCTTGTTAATATTTTGATGGACCCCATTTCTGTAGTTTGAAATAGCTCTATTGGTATTCCATCTACTCCAAGTCCTTTGTTTCTCTCAATTGTTTTGACATAGCAAACACAAAGAACATTAAGTGTTGAAGGGACTATGGGGCCAGTTGCCAGGAACTCCCAATTACCAGTCTTTAAGATGTGGTGTGTGCTGCTAGATACTGCAGATGATCCTTTCATCTTGCAAGAAGGGGTTCCACATTGGTGATAATATTAATGGTTGGATTGCCATCAGGTCTGGAGAAAAATGATTTAATATGTAGAAATGGAAAGCTGAAGCTTTTCATAGCATAGCAGTAAATAACATTATGTACTTAGAATAATGGGCTATTTACGTATTTATACCAATAATTAGTCAGGGTCAAAGCAGATGTAATGCAGGAGATCCCCGTCTAAGATTGCTCCTTTTTCAAAAAAGGAATTAGTAGCTCCACATGACTGCTTTGAAGTGGCAAAGGGAGAGGAAGCTTTAATGCTCTCTTTTCAATATAAACATCCTTCCCACATGCCATAGGGTGAAATGGCAGGTAGAACATCCGTACCTGTATTTTGTCCCTAGGGAAACTAATTGCAGCTTTGTGAGAGGAAATGTGAGACTTACATTAAATAGTTTCAGGTGGGTAGCTGTGTTGGTCTGCAGTCAAAGAGAAAGATCTGGGTCCAATAGCACCTTAAAGACCAACTAGATTTCCAAGGTATGAACTTTCTTTAAGGAAGCTTTGACTCTTGAAAGCTCATACCTTGAAAATTTAGCTAGTCTTTAAGGTGCTATTGGACCCAGATCTTACAATAATAGTAAGGGAGGAAAGTGTTAAAGATTCCCTTTTTGAGCAACTTCTTCTGTCTTCAATGCAGCCAAATGGGATTGTATAAGGAAAGTAAAACTGCTTAATAATTGAGAGACTCTAATCATGGATTTCTTGTATATCATCCAGTGTTGAGCCCTGAGGTCAAACTATGTGAGACACAGGTGAGACATGATAGATTCCCCTCAACTTAAAAGCAGCTGCTGTAAACTTCAATACTGGCCAAAAGAATTAAATCCAGGGCTATAGAACTGGGGAGAGGAGGGTTAGCTCTTCCTTGCCTTGCATTATTTGACCAATCAAAAAACCCTTCCCCTGGGCTGACTTTAACCCTAGTAGGGGGAAAGTAAACAGGTTTGCTTGGGTGGACAGGAATGTGGATGTCCTTCTCTTGCTTGTTTCCAAGAGAGTGATCTCTCTTATGCCCTTCTTTCTCCTGACAGGAGCTGAACTCACCACAGTTATGGCACCCATTCATTACCTCCCATCATTAAAACATGTAGCGATCTGTGGAGGCACACATGGAAATGAGATGTCAGGAATTTTCCTGGTCAAGCATTGGCTACGGAATCCCACTGAGCTGCAGCGTGACACATTCCATGCCACACCCTTCCTGGGTAACCCTCGTGCAGTTGACAAGTGCGTGCGTTACATTGATAGGGACCTAAATCGCACTTTCTCAGCTGAATTCCTCAAGTGAGTATCCCATCATGCAACATTCTACTAGTATTCCCCAGAGAGGTGAGAACTTTCCCTGTTCAGCAGTTATTGGAGAGGAGTTAGCAGCTTCAGCTTGCATTACTCTGTACTGGGCTTGAGAATACTGAGGTGCACTAAATGCTCTTTTGATGTTTGCTGTGAAAGCTTCTAGACACTCCATACCCTCTGAGTAGTTTCTATGGGACAATGTGATCCCCTGATAGATGAAAACTGCAGTCTTTGGGAAGGGGGTGGACTATCCACTCTGGGAATCTTCACACCACCATTGTCATGTCTGTTCCTCAGTTCAAAGGACTCAGATATAGAATCCTATGAGGTTCAACGTACTTGGGAGGTCAACCAGATATTTGGCCCCAAGGGCTCATTTCAAGCCTATGACTTCATGTTTGACCTGCATAACACCACATCCAACATGGGTGCCTGCCTTATTGTGGACTCTGAACATAGCCTGTTGCCCATGCACATGTGTAACTACATTCAGGTAAGCCCATGTCACAAGGATTTCCTCAAAATCTAATCACTCTACCTTTTTATGGGAAGTAAAACTGGCATTCCCTTAAAGACATTTTTCTTGGTTCATTCCTCTACAGAAACATTACACAAAGAGCTCCTGCCCCATATTCCTTTATCAGCTACCAGGAGAAGAGACTTACGGCATCAGTTCAGTGGCCAAGGCTGCACTAGGTAGGGAGTTTTCAGCTTGGATTAAACTGATGACAACTTCGCCCCCCCATCATGCCCTGGTTGGTCTGAAGGGATCCCTGAATGTGACTCAGCCCAACTGCCCAAGCAGTTACTTGAGATAGATCATAATAAAGGGTGCCAATGAAGCCCTTTAGATCTTAATAGAAGAGGTGCACCACAGAACTCCTCCTTATAAAGCTGTGGATGCTGGAGCCTACTTCACATCATGGGCGTCCCCCACATGGGCCGAAAGAGTTTGACTCAGCTGCAACACTGCAAAAGATTTCACCCTCTCAAAATGAGCAGTGCAGCTATTTAGGGCAACAAAGTGTCTTGGGACAGGTCTACCCTGTCTGAAAAAGTAAATCTGTTTCTGGTTTCTCTTGGCTCCCTTTCTCATCTAGAGCTCTCTCTCTCTGGCTGCTCCCACAAGGACGTTTTTCTCCATCTGCACTGGCATTCAAACTAGAGTTGTTGACTTTTGGGGAGGACATCCATACAATGTCTATGGTAAAATGGGCCCCACAGGACCCTATTTCTACCATGGGGAATCTGGAATTGTCTCAGCTAGTCCAGGTCTCAAGCTGTTAGGCCTCAATTAAGAGTTCACCTTCTGAGTATTTTTCCACTACCCACCCACTTCAGCATAACTAGGATTCCTTTTCACTGCCACCAGCAAGCCAAATGTTAGAGAAGTGTATTTGTCTGGAGACCTGCAACCAGACTCTTTCTTCATGTCTCTACAAATTAACAATCACTCTCATACTCCAAGCCACAATGGAAATAGGAAAAGACATGGAGATCTCACTTGCTTAGGATTGTCCACATCTGTATCCCTGTCCTTTCTTGAATCTTCATAAGCATGGACCAAGCTAAGCTTCTACTGGGTGCAGACTGACCATGTAATACCAGTTTTAGAAAAGAAAAAAATATATCTTTCATTGTTTAAGTGATCATTGGTTACAGAAAAAAGTATACAGAGGAACAACAATTGCCTCACAACATCTGAGCAAAGGAAATAAATTAGACAATAAATGTTATCCACTTTCCCTTTGTCTAGGATTTACCCCTTTGATTGTAAAGGAGGTAAGCAGAATAAAGTTTCCAGGTTTCTTGTTCCAGCTCATATACGTTACCTCTGCCATCTTGTTGGCTTTCTTCTCTTGAGAACCTGTGCACTACTATCCTCCATCAGAGACCCCAGACATTTCCTCTGACCATGTTTCTGTGTGTGTCTGGTAAGACTACACAAAAGGAAAGAGAGATTTGATAAAAGCCTATACCGCTGCCCACTTTCCTAGTGGAAAATTACAAGCAAAGGAGGGGGGAGCAGTATCCTAGTGTGCTATCATGTCATCTGAACACGAAGGAGCACATTTTCAAAGGTCCATCCACATTGTTGCCATTTTCCTTCTGTCAGCCTGTCACAGCTGCCAGTTCCCTGGTGGACACACTACCAGAGGACTTTTAAAAATTGGTAGTTGTTATAACAATGACCTACTTCACAGAGTTGTTGTGAGGGTAAAAAGGAGGAGAGAAGAATGGAGTCATTGCTTTCAGTTCTTATTGGGAGGAGCAGGGTATAAATTATGTAAATAAAATAAAGAGCTCCAAAAGGCTAGAGAGCTATTCCATTTACCAAGTTTTTTCAACACCCTCAAAAATGCACTCAGTGTAGCAATGAATACAGAGTAGTGATTCCTCACCATGTAGATGTAGCCTGGCTTTCTTAAAAACAGCTGGAGTATTAAAGGACAATAACAAATCTATCTTCTCATTCGAATCTTACTAGATTTCAGAGGAACATCACATCATTTGGGGGCGAGGTAGCAGATAATAATGCTAATTGTTTTTAGTTAATCCAACAACCTTGTGCTTTGTGTTATGAAAGATGCAGGACTTGCCAGTATGTGCTGAGAAAATCTATGGTGGTATTCCATTGTTTATGTCTGAGATCTACATATTGTAAAGATGCAATAGCTAAAAGCTAACAAGGGTAACAAATAATATCTTCTGTCTCCACTTGTGCTTAATAGTTATCTTTCAGCTTTTCCTTCCTATCTTAGTTAGATATAGAAAGATGTACTGATTGGTGAAAGGGAGTGTGATGAAAAATAAGAATGGTATTGTTTCAGTTATGCAAAATTTGAGAAGGAAATGAGAAGGTAATACAGAAAGGGACTCTGCATGATAATTCCAACAATTAATCAACATTATCATCTCTATGTAACCCTTTGCAGCATTAGAGCTGGGTCCACAGCCTCAAGGGGTACTGCGAGCTGACCTCCTTGCTCAGATGCAATCCATCATGGCCTGTGCTCTGGACTTCACTGATCTTTTTAACAAGGGTGATCTAGCCAATCCTGTCTTCTTCTATATTGATTCTTGGGACTGGGCGTTAAGTTAAATGATTATGACAAAGAACGAGTTTCATGAATATATATATAAAATAATTGGAGCTTGTAGTAGACATTGCCTTTATAGTTTTATTGGCGAATGTCAACAATCTCCAATTTCTCACAGCAAGAGAAAGAACCCGTCATACATCACATGAAATGTTTGGGGGATATAATTGTGGCCCATTTTATAGGACTCTGATCTGCACTGGCCCATGGGGTTGTAGGCCCTATTTCAACATACAGTAAGCTCTTGGAGAATGAACTTTAGTAACAAATCACTTTCTGAAGCAGTAAACAGTGTTCAGATGGTTTGCCAGATGGTTACAACAAAAATACTGGACATCCCCTGGGGCCTAAACCAGGGGACAGAGGTTCCAAAGGGGGGGAACACTTGAGGGGAACTATCTTGCATGTGCGCAAAGTGTGTGCTCTGGAAGACTTCCTTGTCGGGCCAGGAATGATGTCATTCCTGGTGTGACGAGGAAGTCCTCTGGAACTTGCAGGAGCACGCTCTGGAGCTCCCAGGCCCATTCTCCACACACACCCCGCACCAGCCAGGTAAGCAGTTGTGGGGGCAGAGGCTGGGAGGAGGGGTCACTCACCCCCACCGGAGGAATTGGATCCCTACTGGACACATTTGATAAAAACACATTGTTATACACACATGTATGTATGTTTTATTTATTTACTTCTTTTCCACGTTATCCCCAATGGGAATTCCACAGCAGCTTACATCATTCTCTATTCCTCCAGTTTATCCTCACAACAACCCTGTGAGGTAGGTTAGGTTGAGAGTGTGTGACTGGCCTAAAGTTACCCAGCAAGCTTCCATGGAGGGGGTGAGGGATTCACCCTGGGTTTCCTAGATCCTAATCATGCACTCTGCCCACTACACCACACTGGGTCTCTCTATTTGTTGTTTCTTTTTTTTAATATGGAAGAGTGTTCTGTTTTGAATCTGGAAGGGATACACTCCAAACCTACATCTGGGAGAACTAGGCCAGAGAGTTCTGTCCACCTTAAAGCCTAACAAATCTATTGTAGATTTGTAATTACACATTTCTAAATTTAACTTACATTTTAGCATCATGATGATATTTAACATAATATACAGTTCGTACCTATAAAGTTACGTTCAGTCTAAACCTATTGAACTCAATGAAATAATTAGAAACTAGTAAATCTGCATGGGATTACACAGATAATCTAGCAAATTCTATTTTATACAGTGTAAAGGGGTATAAGAGACACCATCCAAAGCAACACATTTTAAAATCCCCATTGTCCTAAAAGGGAAACAGCATATGCTTAATTCTCTCAGGTTGCCAATTTCCAGATGGGCCCGCCCCAGAGACCTCTTGGAATTGCAATGGGTTGCCAGGCAACAGAGATCAGTTCCCCTGGAGAAAATGGCAGCTTTGGAGGGCACACACTATGGCATTATTGTCGTCTGGGGTCCCTCCCCTCCTAAAACTCCTTTCCCCAGGCTCCATCCTCTCAAAACTCCAGGAATTGCCCAACTAGGAGTCTGCAACCTTACTACTCTCCCACTCGCAATAGGCTAGTGATGCCAGCCTCCAGGTGGTAGCTGGAGATCTCCTGGAATTACACTTGATCTCCAGGCAACATTACCAGTTTCCCTGGAGAAATGGCTGCTCTGAAGGGTGAACTCTATGGCATTATACCCCACTGAGGCCCCTCCCCACCCTCTCCAGGCTCCACCCCCAAAATCTCCAGTAATTTCCCAACCTCGACTTGGCAACCCTACAATAGGCCCAGTGTGAAGTGCATGCATGCTCCCAGGGGCCTATGCAATGACGTCACTCCTGGAAGTGATGGCCTCGGTCTGCACCAGGAGTGCACTCAGGAGGCCTGTTTTCCTGCCTTTTCCCCCGCTAGCCAAGTGAGTGGTGGTAGAGGGCAGAGGCTGGGAGCAGAGTATCCCCCACCCCCATCGGGGTTCTGGCAGCCCTATTTCAAATCTTGCAGGCTGTAATGGAGAACAAGTGGATAGGTATGCTGCCACTTTATCAAGCCACAGGAGAAGAGCACAGGTATAGAGCTTGGCCATAGTGGTTGCAGGCTTTCTTAATTAGAAAATACTGGACATATTGGAAATTTATATGTCCAGTATTTTCTCAATTTATTTACTGGACAGAAAGGAAGAATACTAGACTATCCAGATCAAAACTGGACATCTGGCAACCCTATCCGAGCAATTCCATACTTTCTGTGAGTCAGTGTGGAACATTTTGTGCCTTCTGAGCTAAAGAAATCCTAGGAGAGACAACTGTTTCTCTGGTTGAGCTTTCCATGCCATATCTGTAGTGATCGTTGTAATTTAGATCCAGAGGAGTTAGCCGTGTTAGTCTGTAGTAGCAAAATCAAAGAGTCCAGTAGCACCTTTAAGACTAACCAATTTTATTTTATTGTAGCATTGTAATTTAGAGAGGTTGTAATTTAGAGAGACACTCTTACAGGAACATAGAGGATGGGAGTTTACAAGGGATCCCTGCCAGCTAAGGGGGCAGAGTTGTAGGCAGTAGGACTCAGAGAACATTGGGGGAAGCTGGGAGAACACTATGGTTGTCAAACAATAAAATATTACATTTACTTTTACTTTGCTATATTCCTCATATGACTAAACTCTAACTTATAATATCCTCCTATTATCAGGCATGTTGTTCCCAGCCTTTAAGATCGAAGCACACAAGGTAGCTCAACGCATAGACTACCCTCGCTATTCTGACGGTGAGATTTCTGCTGTGGTACATCCAAATCTGCAAGTGAGTATGAATAAAGATGAGAAAGAAAAGTTGGGAAAACATTTTGTGTGTGAGAAATTGTAATCTAATATATATTTTTATAGTGATTGAACTATGAAAGCAACAGAGGACAGAACTCCTTTAATACTTATTACAAGTGAGAATTTTGGCAGCTGAAATTTATCATGCTATAATGTTGAAGGACCAAGAAACAGTGCAGCTGCCAAAATTCCCTCTGCAACACACTATTAAAGAGCAAGATGGGTAGCCCTGTTAGTCTGCTTTGTCCTGTGCTTCATTATCAGTTGCAGATTAGAAAAAATATCAGATTAGAGAGACTACTGAATTGCAACTGATAACAAAGCTCAAGACAATGCATCCACCGGGACTGAATCAAGACATGGATTTCTTGTCTCATTACCAATGCTGATTTCTCCACACCCACCACGCCTCTGCATACCCCACCCTATTCAATCACGCCTGCTCTTGTCATTCACTGGCTTTTGTCATTTAACTGCCATTGTCATTCAGCATCTGAGATCATACTACTCACCAAAATATAAGGACAGAGGGACTCACATCCTAGCTGTATCTGAAGAAGTGAGCTGTGACTCACAAAAATTCATACCCTACCACAAATTTGGTTAGTCTTATGGGTGCTACTGGATTCTTGCTCTTTTCTAACACTATTAAAGGTATGTGTGCCACCACATTCTATTCCACCCAATCCTTCAGGACTACACAGATTATGCAGGCAAATGGTGGTGATATGGAACTGATATACTGAGACAGTGTTCTCAGTATATCATTTCCAATTTCTGTTAAGGATGCTTTTGTCACTCCAAACTATAAGGGTAGTGTAATGGAGGTACATGAATACGGGCGATGGGTAAAGACTTCTGACGATATATTCTTGACCTATAACCAAAATCTCCTGCTTTAGGATAAAGATTTCCTACCCTTGAAGCCTGGGGACCCCATTTTCCAGACAGTCAATGGTGAGCCTATTCTGTATGAAGGCAATGACATCACCTACCCAGCCTTCATTAATGAGGCAGCCTACTATGAGAAGAAAGTTGCCTTTGTCCTGATGGAAAAACACACATTCTCCTTACCAGCATTGCAAAAGAAGTTTTAAACAAGTCAAGTTTAATCATGGTAACCAAACTAACAATATGCTGTGAGAAAAACAATTACAATTTGAATGATTTATGTTCTGCACTATTGTCATGTGAGTTATCTAAAGAATACTTGCAAAGAATAAAAAGAATATCAATCAGTTCACAGTTTATTACTGGAGACAGATTTTTCTATGTTTGTGTGATAAGAGTAGTCCATGTAGTTTCATCCAAAGAATTTACACTAATCTTGTCGTCAACATGCTTCTTCAGGTTGTCATTTGATACCTGTGGTGTGGAATGTTTCCTGGTTTTGGTGAGCCAGTATGGTCCTGTGGCATGACTGTTGGATGTAAACCTACATTCAAATCCTGCATTCATAGTTCAGCATCAGTTCCCCTACTTCCTGCAATGATCTCTGTCATTGTATCCAAACTATTAGGAATGAGGTCAGATAAGATCAAATAGATACAATAATAATGTTATCTGAGTTCTGTGTGTGTGCGTGCGTGCGTGCGTGCGTGCGTGCATGCATGCACGTGTGAAAAAGGGGGATTTTTTGTCAGTTCCAAGACCCTTGTAGAATTCTGTCAGTGGAGGATCTCATCAAAACTCACCATCTTATACTCCTGCTGCTAAACTTGGGAATGGAGGGAATCCCAGCCCACCATAGGACGTTGATATTTTATATGACTGCAGCAGCTAGACTTTTGTATGCGCAGAAATGGAAAGTACAAGAAGTGCCAACTATTGAAGATTGGATCTACAAATTGCTGTATATGGCTGAAATGGACAAGATGACAAGAAAACTGAGAGATCTGGACTCAGGGCAGTTTAACACAGACTGGGAGAAGCTGAAACAATATCTGGAGAAGAAGTGGGAGGTGGGAGGAAAACTGTGGCAGTTTGAGAACTACTGAAGTACAATAAAAGTATAAAAGAGAGGGGTGACTTTACCGGGGGAGGAAGAGAAATGTGAATTTATAAGCAGTTAGATTAATTAATTGATTGAGATATATATAGATATGTAAAGGTTAATTGATAGAATATTGATAGAGAATAATTAACGGTTTAAACATGAGGATTGAGTAATTAACAATATTTTTTTTTTACTTGATAAGACTTATATGCACCAAACTGAATGTATAGAAGAGTTAAAATGACTGACTATGTGATGAGTTATATAGAAATACTATAAAAAGAAGAAATGATTAATATAGAGAGAACAAATCAAATTGTTTGATTTAAATGTGGGAAATTTTTATGGTTTATGACATACAGAAATATTCAAAACTGGAAAATGGGATAAATTGTTTATCTAAAGAAGTATAGTTTGGATGTTTAGTAAGTAAAAGAGTTAAAGATGTACTGCTTAATATAATGGAGAATATATATTTGTTTTAGATAGAGGAAATTAATAGAAGTAAGGGAAAAGGGACAGAGGGTGGGAAAGCTGTTGGAAGTCAACAAAAGGGGGGGAAAGGGAGGGGGTTAGAAACGAAAAATTAGGGGATAATTGAATGCAATGTAATGTAAAAATATTAATGTTCTAACCCAATAAAAATTTTACAAAAAAAAAAAACTCACCATCTTATGATTCTGTGTGCCTCACTGCTAACAGCACTGGCTTTATTCCCTGCTTGTGCAGGCAGAATTTGAGAACTAGATCCACCAGCTTCAGGACACTCTTGAGTATTTGAAAGCATTTACAGAACAAACCAGTTTAGCGTCTATGAATGTTTCCTTTGCATTTTTATTTGCTGTTCTCAAAATTCCTGTCTGCCCATGGAGTGATCAAGAATATACACAGAAACACAATGTTCATTATTATATATTTTATGGAAATACCTATGGAACACAGATGGCGTTTCGACAGTCTGTGACTGAAGAAACTCAAAGATGAAGCTCCCACAGGCTAAGATATTTTGACCTGTGAAAGCTGCAGACACTGCTAGCATTTTCCCAGTGGTTAGAAGAAAAGGAGATAAGTGGATTGTGTCTGTGCTTGGTGCGCTTTTCTCCAGGACCCTCCAAATGACACTTCCCTATGCTGTGGTCTACAAAGTCCAGACTGGCTAAGGGTCCTGGGTCTTTTCCAAACTCTTTTACTTGTAAGCCAGTAAACTGTAAATGCCAAAGAATAAAGTTGGGACTTCTTGCTTACTAAGGAGGTGCTCTGCCATTATGCTACAGCACAGAAGCCCTGCTGACCCTCAGCATAGGAGGATGTAAGCTTTGAACCATGGCTTGCACTGTTGGGTGCCAACAGTGTAGTTCTTGGAAACTGCTTACCAAACTGTAGCAATAGTGGGTACTCTTAGAAAACTGGGAAAATTCTCATGTCTGCTTTTGGATAGGTGGGTCTGCCTGTTCACCACCAGCTGGTCTGACTTTTATGCATTTTATTCCATAAAATTCCCCAAACATAACACTCATTCATACATTCACTGATATTTGTAGCCTAGTGGGTGGGAGCACAGAGTCTTTCCTTTGATTCCATCTTCCTACCTCTGCCCAGAGGCCCTTCTTCAGCTTTTCAGTTTTGCCCCAGTGAGGGATGCATTGCCCATTCATTTCAGTCATCTCAGATAGGCATGAACTATCAAATTTCGCACTGACTATTGAACACTTTAGCGGCAATCTCCAGCAGTTCGGAGGTCAAGAATGAAGTTTAAATTTGTGCAGAAATTCTGAGAATCACCCCCTGCTCTAGATCTCATTGATGGTTGGGAATGATTTTCCATACCCAAGAAGAATTTTCTGTACACAGCTGCACTGGCGTGGGCTGCTAAGTACTTCCTGTTGATAGGGAGAGGGAACTGTGAGGAGAGTTCTCTAAGTTTGGCCTATCCAACTTGGCCCAAGCAGGGTAGTTTTATTTGGATGTAGACATCAGCTGTCCCTGAGACACCTTGCACAGTGAGATGGAGTTCAATGCGCATGGCTTTAAATGAAGCCTGTGAATGACCCAGGACAGAGGGAAAGACTTCAGCCTTCTGTGAAAGATACTAGGAGATGAAGATCCATCAAAGGGCAGCTGATTCTTTCCAGCTACTGAAGAAGACAGTAATGATGGAGGGCAAAAGACAGGCCCTTCCCATCAGATCTCATTACCGAGATGACAGCATCATCACAAACTCTGAAAAGAGTGGGGAAAAGAGCATTAGTACTGATAATGAAATTCCTATAATGTTTCATATAACACAACTTCTCCATAGCTTTTTCTTCACATTCCAGCAGAGTGGGCAACTCTAGAGGGTTGCCTGCATAGGCCCAGAAACCTGTTCCCAAGCCTTCAATGGATGTACCTCCTGCTCCAAGTAGATTCATCTCACTATTTAGTTCCACAGTCCCACTTACTCTGGCCTTGATTCTGCAGGCAGGTTTGTGTGTAGAAGAGAGGAAGACACAAGTGACATTGTAGCCCTTTGGAAGGATTGGAAGGTTTCAAACAAAGGGACAGTGCTCTGAACAGCCAACAGACAGGGACAGTGGTGAAGGGTGGTAGAAAGTGTAGACGTCTTTAAGCAAAAGCATGCTGTATGATGGACTAGTCCCTAATCCTTGCAGACCAGAGGCAAAACATGGTATGGTTAGGCATAGGTGCAGGATGTAGGGAACATGATCATTGGAGTATGTGCAGGAATCTCTTACCATCAAAGTCAACTCTTCCATCTCCATTGAGGTCAACATCACGGAGGATCTCCTCCACCTCCTGGGCTAGGAGTTGCTCCCCTAGTAGGACAGCCATAGCCTGATGTAGCTCTGCCCCACTGATCATTCCATCTCCATCTGTATCAAACTTCAAAAAGAAGGAACTGAGTGAGGGCCTGGCTCTGTGGTTCTACATCTAGCTCAGTTTTCTTCCATTTTTAGTGCTCTTTCCCCTCCCCTCTTTTCTCCTTTCTTCTTCTTCCCTGGTTTACCAAGCTTCTTCTTTTGCTTATCAAGAGTCTTGCTCACATTACTTCATCTCTACTACTTCCTAAACTGCCAAGCATTTGACTCTGCTTTGACTCCTTTCACATGATGTAGCAGCAGGATAACAGCTGCTTCCCTTTGGCAAGACACCGTGTTAATGATATCCCTTATTACAGAGTGTCATCACTGCTGGTGCCAGGGTTTCTGGTGCCCACAGCTGCCCCCAGACTGCATGATGATGTCACCGCTTGATGATGTCATCATGCAGCAAAGCTGGCCCCATTGG
Source organism: Eublepharis macularius (assembly GCF_028583425.1). Lineage (NCBI taxonomy): Eukaryota > Metazoa > Chordata > Lepidosauria > Squamata > Eublepharidae > Eublepharis > Eublepharis macularius. The sequence goes on along the minus strand of NC_072791.1, from coordinate 151,762,074 downwards.
CCCGCGGTGCACCATACCAGGAGTGTGCCCCAGGAGGCCTATTCCCCAACATTTTCCCTCCGCCAGCCAGGTTGTTAGTGTAGGTGGGAGGAGGAAGCTGGGAGTGGGGGATCAGCAACTATAGCCATTCACCCTCTTACAGTAGTGTTCTGAGCCGGTTTGGTCTCTCCTTTATTTTTCCTTAAAGCCTTTGCCTGCAGCTGCCATGTGGAACCCAATTTGGGTCTGGGGACCCCGGACCCAACTCATTAAAACCCTGAACATGTAGTTTGGCCCTCAGGATCACCCTGTTCTGTGTATTGCTTAGAATCAACTACCATTTATTCTATACAAGTTAGAGCCAGTCTCCTAATACCTATTATGTAACCTAATTCTATTCTGGCCTACAAGAGGACAGCTCAGCCATGAACATCTTGGCCCTAGCCCATGTGCGCTGTACTCATGGGATAACTGCTGCCCACACCTCTAATCTAAGGCTCTCTACTTCAGAATGCCTCACACACTGATTTGGGGTTACAGAAATGTTATGTGTAGGTATAATCAGATCATTGCAGAGATGAGCTCAACACTCACAGATGGATTTGCTCTGTGGTGTGGGGAACCTGTTACCAACTTTGGTTGGCTTGCCAGCTATGGGCCTTTGTAGGTAAGAGAGATCTGGCTACTATGATCGTACCAGAGTCTCCTTCAGGTTAGATTACTGTACTCTATGTAAAGCCTTTGAGGACATTTCAGAAACTTCAATTAGTTCTGAATGTGGCAGTACCATTGCTGTCAAATATTGATTTCAGGCAACGTATTTCTCCAATGCATAAAGAACTTTACTGGCTGCCCATTTCGAGGCTTAATTCTAGGTGCTAGTTAAAGCCAGAAATAGCCTGAGACCATGGTACTTTAATGAATGAACCTGGCAATCATTATACTCATCATAGGTTCCGTTTCATGGTCCCTGCCTTTGGACTATGAAGGACAGGGCCGTGTGGAAAGCCCTTCCATTTTCCCTTCACCTGGAGGCAAGTTTGGCTGTTCTGCCTGGTATTTTAATTGAAATTTTAATAACTCTTATCTATGGCTTTATCTTAGATAATTTGGATTATACATTATTGTTTTAGGTGCAATGCTGCTGACATCACATAATTAACATCTTTTCATAGCTCTTTTAACCGCTGTTTATGCCAGCATTTTAGCATGTATGTTGTTTTTGTTTGCATTATTTTATTGCGATCTTTTATTATTGTGTTGCACATTTTATTTCATCCTTTTGCATTTTATGTTTTCTGTACAACAGGAAGTGATTTTAATCTGAGGGTGCAGTATATAAATATTCAAAATGTTAAAAATCACAAATCCCTGGATCCCTCCCTACCATTTTCACTGCACAATACCTCACGGAAGGCGATTTTCAGCTCCCTCACGCCCACCATGTGAGCTGTCTCCTCACGCAGCTTTGGGCCCATCATTTCTACAAAGTCCTCAAAGTCTACACGCCCTCCCACTATGAGAAAAAAGAATGGGGAAAGAGTCAGTTTCCCAAAGGATGGGAAGAGGGGCTAACTGGAACTAGAAGAACCTCAGGGGAGGAAAGTATTGCATTGCAGTCCTAAGCAATGTGACGGTATGGGATACAATGGACAGAAGAGAAAAGGGAAGATGAATTTCCTTGGCTACCACACCTTACTGTGTTCTCCGGTGAGACATGGCTTTTTGTCCATGTGAATTCCACAAATGCCAGCATCAGCATTTTCAAAGTCTAAAGGGCTGTTGCTGAGTAAAAGGGGATTGTTGCAGTTTATAATGTGTGAAATGGCATGCTATAGTATTTTAGCATTCGTTTATGCACATTTACACGCTTATGCCCTAGAATCAAATTCCATCCACCTCTACTAGGAGATTTAACTTCTAGTGACATGGAGTATACAGTTTGGAACTGGGCCCCCCACCCTATGTAACAGTCACATCTGAGTGGCAATTTCTTCTCAGTTCCTGTGTGTGGGGTACCCAATTTGGATTACAACTGTTGTGCATGGAGAATGAGATTCGGCCTTCCCTCCCTCATGCTGTTTCCCAACTTGTAGTTGTCCTGGGGGTGCAATATTTGGCCACTGGGGACAGGATGGACTGGGTTCAGTCACAAAACTCACTAAATGACCTTAGTACAGTTGCCATCTCTTAGTCTAACCTACTCATAGCATCATTATGAGGATAAAATGGGGGTGAGATAGATAACCCAAGTATGGTGCCATGAGATCCCTGGAGGAAGAGCAGGGTCATAAAAATGGGTGCACATGAACAACATTGTTAAGAGGTGTCAATGACAAAATATGTACCTTAAAATAAATAAACAGCGGCCGTTTCCCCATGTCTTAAAAATCGTGCAACGCTCACAGAACGCTGGTGGCTTCATGGCATGATTTTTGATGTCATGGTGCCACAGAAATGGAATCATCACTGACTGACATCAGAAATTGCACCATGAAGCTGCCAGTGTTCCATGATGTCACACAATTTTTAAGAAGTGGGGAAACAGCCAGTGTTATATAGTGGTTACAGGGTTGGACTAGGATCTGAGAGATCCAGGTTTGAATCCCTATCTTGCCAAGGAAGTTTGCTGAGTGACTTTGGGCCAGTCACACACTCTCAGCCTAACCTACCTCACAGGGCTATTGTGAGGAGAGAATGGAGGAGAAGAGAATGATGTAAGCTGTTTTGGATCCTCATTGAGGAGAAAGCTGCGGTACAAATGAAATAAATAAAAAGAAATAGAACTACGGAGGTTTACATAGTCCTGAAATAGGGGACTGCAATTAAGCTGGAAGGTTATGGAATGTGTGGGATTGGCTGGCACTTGGAGATGAGTGTTGGAGGAAAAGAGAACAAAAGTCACATCCAACTCACTGCGCATTTTGATGTGTTGGGAGATCTCAATAAGCTCCATCTCAGTTGGCATATACCCCATGTTCCGCATACATTCCCCCAGATCCTTGTAACTGATGTAGCCATCTTCATCGGTGTCAAATTCCTTGAAGGCCTCTAGCAGTTCTGTCAGAAAAGGCCCAAAGTCATTTTACGGAAGTGGGAAACAGATTGCCTAAAACACCTTACTCACATTGGGTACTCCAGAAGGGCATATAGCAACTATAAACAGCAATACCATTAAGGACTACTCTTAGGGTTGCCAGCTCCAACTTGGAAAATTCCTGGAGATTTGGGGGGGTGAAACTTGGAGAAGGCAGGGTTTGGGGAGGGAAAGGACCTCAGCATGGTATAATTCCATAGAATCCACCCTCCAAAGCAGCCATTTTCTCCAGGTGATCTCTGTGGCCTGGAGATCAGTTGCAATTCTGGGAGATCTCCAGCTACCACCTGGAGGCTGGTAACCCTAACTACTCTAGCGTAGACTTTTAAAAATATTGCTGGACACCCAAGACTGATGTTTACACTAACAATGGCAGACAACCTTGTCTTTTTAGTGATTTTGTACATAGTTATTCTGTTTAACATTCTAAAAGTTTGATTGCAGCCTAGTATAATCGGGCAATAATAGCTGTCTGCTTTGTGAAACAGGATGCTGTACTAGTTGAACCACTGGTCTGATCCAGTAGGGCTGCTCTTGTGTTTTGATGGTCATTGAAAACACGAGTGGCCTGTTTTCCAACTCTTAATTATTTTTTCATTTTAATATAAACAGTGTGCGTAGATTCTGATGATTGTACTGTAATCTCAATAAGCTGCTTGATAGCTTCACTCATTTGGCCCCACTAGCGCAACGTATGCCTAGATAATTGGTGTTTAACAAAAATAAAAAGCAGTAACTCTAAATGAAACTATCAGCCTGCTCAACACTTTCCTGAAACTGTTATATCCTTCATTGGCCACCTACATCCTGGCAGCAATAGCTAAAGAACCACCAACCCAGATTAGGGCCGTTTCCAGACAGCTTACCTTCTGCCGCTCCATGCCACAACGCCGCGGCTCGTGCTGGGGCGAACGCGATGTTGTGCAAAACTCGCGCGAGAAAACGCGCTATTTCGCGTTTTCTCCGGCACAAGCCGCAACGTTGCGGCATGGAGCGGCAGAAGGTAAGCCGTCTGGAAACGGCCCAGGTTGGTAGCAGCGACACAGGACAGCAAGCAAAGTTGCAAGGCAGGTGTTATGGTTAGAGTTTCCAGCTCCAGGTTGGGAAATGCTTGGAGATTTGAAGGTGAGATTTGTGGAGGAGAGGGACCTCAGTGGGGCATAATGCCAGAGAGTCCACCCTCCAGAGCACTACTTTCTCGAGGGGAACTGAGATCATTTGTAATTCTAGGAGATCTCCGAGCCCCACCTGCAGGTCTGCAAGTTATGGTGATTCAAATGACAGATACTACTTGGCTTTTCAATTAATCTGGTGGGGCCTGGGGGCTGCCTGGTAAGAAACACAGTGTCACAAGAGTTTAAAAGCCTCTAACTAGAATAAAGGCTGTCAAGCAATTTATGACCTGGGAACCTCATCAAGCCCACAGGAGATTTTTGTCTGGTTATCAAGCTGCTTAATCTTATTATTTTGCAAGCATATATTTTGTCAGGTTTGCTTTAAAGAATGGAATTTAGTGGGAAGCTGAAGGGGGAAAGAATCTGTAATCAAGTATTTCTTAACTGGACAGGTCTTTCTTTGTACAGGAAAGACAAATGAAGAGAGAAAATGAAATCACTATAACTGGAAGCGTCTTCTGTTTTCCACTAATGTCATCATTGCCCTCATAATAGTTAAAATGAAGATCCTAATAGTAAATCAGAAATAAAACCAATATACATAAGCAAACCAACTTTTATATTTCACATGGATTCTTGTGATGAATGTGCATTTTTACTCAAACAATTATTTGACTTTGATTCACACATTTTTGCTGGTTCTTTCAGCTCTAGAATGAACCTTCCTGTTTCTTCCAAAATGGATAGTGGAAATCCATCTTAGAGCTATTGGAAACAGAGATGCAGCTTGTACAAAGTCCTTTTGCTGCTTTTACAGTGAGACTCTAAATACACTTTGCCTCTCCCTCCACTATCCCCCTTCCCACAAGAATACCAACTCACCATCCAGCTCCTCAGGGGAAAGATCCCTCTCCTAGAAAAAGGAGAATAGGAGGTTAGAACCCAGGGCATAGGTTCCTGGCATACGGCCTCTCTTTACTGCATTCAGAACTACTAGAGTAGAAGAATTAAAGGTATAAAGACTTAGAGGACAAAACGTCTATGTTACATTAATTTCTTTGTTTCTTTTTCTAAGTTTTCTTATCCCTTTAGCACAAGGGATGAATGAGGAGATTTGACTTTCAAGAGATAGAATTTCATTATATTATGATCTATCTCAGACCAGACATTGGTATCTGATAGTGGGCAGTGGGAGGGAAGATGCATAACCTGTTACAGTTACCAAATACCTTTTATTTTAAAAGTTATTTCATATTTTTTTTCAAACTTTATTTTCCGTTTTCAATACTATCAAACAGTACAAAATAACATGTATAACTGTAGAACAATGTGTAACAACACTAATTAACATTATATAATAAAGATATCTGGCACAGCACAAAAAATAGAGACACCCATTTTGCAACAGAATAGTTTGCAACTAATATATACTATTCAGAAGATAGACATAATCATATGAATCATGGGAGCAGGTAACTGCGTTTGATCCGAAGCAAGTATGTAATTGAGGTATGGAAGCCACATATTAGCAAAAGTAGATTGGAACTGAGAATTGTCTAAAGATCAGAGATGGTCAGCTAGCTTTTCCGTTGTAAAGAAGTCCCATATTTTATTATACCATACTGTTAAAGGAGGCAAAGTGGTCTTTTCCCATGAGAATGCTATTATCATTTTGGCTGCTGCCAGTAGAAACATAATTAGATCCTTTCTTATTTTTGGAATGCTATCATCCTCCCATAACCCCAAAAGAACAAGCTCTTGTCGCATTGGAATTAAATAGCCTGTGATTTTCTCAATATGTGAGAGAATTTCCACCCAATACGTTTGAATGACCGGACAACTCCACCAACAATGAATAAAACTGCCTGTCTGGCCGCACTGCTTCCAGCATAAAGGGCTATAGGTACGCTTGATCTTGTGTAGTTGACACGGATGCATATACCACCTGGCTAGTATTTTGAAGGAGAGGGTATGGATCATTATAGCTCTAGAATTAAGTGTTTTGGCTTTCCAGATGGTTTCCTATTGGGCTTCTGATAACTTAAAGCCACAGTCTCTATCCCAGAGGGTTTGGTAGCTCAGAATTGAGTTTGCCTTCCTATTGGAGACTACTTGATATAATCTAGATATAACGCCCTTCCTCTGTATATGGTCTTGATATAAAATTATTTCAAAGCCAGTCAGATTCCATTGGAATGCAAAGAAAAACAAGGGGTATGGTCCAAAAATCACAACGAAGCAAGGTGAGTGTAGCAAACAAGCCAAAAGACCGTGGGTAGGCTACTCCATTTGTTTGTATTGGTCCAATTATTTTATTTGTATTTGCAAACAAGCAAGCCGCGCATAATTGAAGAAAAAGGAAGCGGGGAGCGCCTAAATTTTCAGCTGCTCCCGATGGGAGAATGGCAACGGGTTTGCCAGGCTAAATTATCCTGTTTCGCGATAAACTAAGCTTCTTCAACGGCCAATGTCATTCCTGAAAACATACAAAACACAATTCTTTACACAATAAGCAATTTGCACGGAGGGCCAAAAATACATCAAAAATATTTCACAAATACATTTATCATTTCAACATAAATCTCTTCACCTTAAATATAATATAATTTATTCGGCTGTCAGGCAGGAACAAAAGTAATAAAGAACGATTATACCATTACAAATAATGAGTGAACCTCATTCCAAAAACGGGGTAAAATCGATCTCTTGGTTGAGTCCCTTAGGTGCCACGGTCCCGAGAGTGAAAATCCATCTAGCTTCCAAATGGAGAAGAATTTTACGATCAGCAGAACTCCCTTTCATATCCGGAACCTGCAGTACAGTGTAACAAAATTCACGCTCATTTTTATGATGTGTTACAAAGTGTTGAGTGAGCGGAGCCTCAATCACAGCATTCCTAATTTTGGACATGTGCTCCTGAATCCGGAGCTTCACCGGTCTGATGGTACTACCAATGTACAGCAGATTGCACGAACATCTAATGGCATAAATAACTCCTGGCGTGCTGCAGGTAGAAAAACTTTTTGTGTACAGCTTATCTCCAGTTGTTGGATTGACAAAAATACCCACATTTACAGCGAACCAGCAAACATTACAATGGCCACATGGAAAGTGGCCAGTCGGCCTAGGAGCCCTCATGAATGATCTACTCCTTCCAAAGTTGGAGTGCACCACCACATCCTTTATACTGTTGGATCTCCATAGCCCGATTAAAGGAGGTTCTGCACAGCCGGTTATGCTTTGAATAATATGCCAGTTGCGTTTAACAATCTTAGCAATGGGCGTTTTTACAGAGAGGGGCTATCCACATCATATAGTTGAAAGGGCTAGACTGAGAGCCAGCGGGATCTCTAGGCAATCCCTATTAGCTCCGTCTACAAAAAAAGGACAGAACAGAATAACATGGTCCATAGACTATTCTCCTCTAGCGACGCCCATTGCCAAGAGATCGATTTTACCCCCGTTTTTGGAATGAGGTTCACTCATTATTTGTAATGGTATAATCGTTCTTTATTACTTGTTCCCAGGTCCATTCCCCTTTAATTTGTTCTGCTCTGACTGTCTCGATTAACCCCGGGCGTACTATTTAAGATCACGCTGGGACATCATGGGTTGCAGGTGGGAGAACGCACAAGGTTAATTGAAACAGAGAAGAAACTTTTGTTCCTGCCTGACAGCCGAATAAATTATATTTAAGGTGAAGAGATTTATGTTGAAATGATAAATGTATTTGTGAAATGTTTTTGATGTATTTTTGGCCCTCCGTGCAAACTGCTTATTGTGTAAAGAATTGTGTTTTGTATGTTTTCAGGAATGACATTGGCCGTTGAAGAAGCTTAGTTTATTGCGAAACGGGATAATTTAGCCTGGCAAACCCGTTGCCATTCTCCCGTCGGGAGCAGCTGAAAATTTAGGCGCTCCCCGCTTCCTTTTTCTTCAATTATGTGTGGCTTGCTTGTTTGCAAATACAAATAAAATAATTGGACCAATACAAACAAATGGAGTAGCCTACCCACGGTCTTTTGGCTTGTTTGCTACACTCGCCTTGCTTCATTGAGATTCCATTGGAATGCCTGTTTTATTTCTTTACGGTTTGAAAGATATTGTAGCTGTAAATATTGGAACCACGGGAGTTTAATGTTGGTGCCTTCTTCTATTTTTGATTTTTCTATTATGTGCCCCTGCTTTATAATGTCTTTCAGTCTATATTTGTGTATTTCCCTCCAGAGACCATAAGCCTAAGGTTGTGAAACCAGCAAGAACCAACTTTGTCTTAGGAAGGACATTACAGGTGAGTATTGGGGTATTAGCCATTTCCTCTCTCTGTCCCATATTCTTAGAGTGGTAGTACAGAATATGTTGTCTGCATATGGAGTAGGTCTTTCATTAGGTCCGTTCCACATTATATCCATAAAGTTACTGGGTCTGTAATAGGAGCTTTCAATATCAACCCATTGCACTTGTCCCTGAAAATATATTAAAGTTAATAGATTCACTAGGTGGTAAGCAGTATAATAGTGTCGCAAAAAGGGAACTGATAAACCTCCTCTTTTTGATGATCTAATCATGGTCTGTTGATTAACCCTGGGTCTTTTATATTCCCAGATAAATTTAGTCAATTTTGCTTGCCATTTTTGGATTTCCTTGTCAGTTATTAGAATAGGTAGCATTCTAAAATAAAATAGGTAAAGAGGAAGGATGAATGTTTTAATTAGGTTGATTCTTTCATTCCAAGGTAGAAGGGTTTTGTTATTATTTCTTAGGATAGAATTGACTTTATTATTCAAATCATTATAATTCCATTCTTTGAGCTTTTCTAATTGCAATGAAATTTTAATCCCTAAATAGCTCCAGCTCTTGTGGATCCACTTATAGGGTAAAGTTTCTTTGAGTTTCGTAGCTAGTGGTTGCGGGATAAATATAGGATAAAGCTCAGATTTCGAGAAATTAATTTTGAACCCCAATACCCTGCTAAAGGATGAGATTATTGATTCCAATGCAACTATAGATTTTTCAGGATCAGTGAGATATATTACCGTGTCATCCGCGAACAGACTGAGCTTATAATCACGGTTATTAATAGTGACACCCTTAACCTCATCCATAGATCTAATACGTTCCGCCAGGGGCTCAATGGAGATGGCAAAGAGTAAAGGGGATAGGGAACATCCCTGACGAGTGCCTCTACCCAAGTTAAAGTCTTTTGAAAGAAGGCCATTTGCTGCTACTTGCGCTCTGGGTTGGGCATATAACAACTTTATAATTTTAAGGAATATGGGTCCAAAGCCCATGGCCTCAAGTGTGTAAAATAGGTATTGGGTTTCTAGCCGGTCAAAGGCTTTTTCCGCGTCCAGTGACAGTATAAGCGAGTCAATTTTGTTGTATTTGCAATGGTTAATGATATTGATTGTTTTCCTTACGTTATCAATGATGTTTCTCTGAGGTATGAAACCTGTTTGGTCATTATGGATATAATTTGAGATAAATTTATTAAGTCTATGTGCCAATATGGCAGTGAAAATTTTTGCACCCTGATTCAGAAGAGAAATTGGCCTATATGAATCAGGATAGGTTGGGTCTTTTCCCTTTTTATGTACTACAATGATTTTAGATTCGAGCCAGGTTTGGGGAATTGAGCCATTTAATAGCGTTGAATTACAAGTAGCAGTTAGGGGGTCAGCCAGTGTAACAACGAACTGTTTATAAAATTCGACTGAGAAGCCATCCCTGCCTGGGGCCTTATTTAGTTTTAGCCTCTTAATGGTGTCTATAACTTCTTGTTTTGTGATTTGCTTTTCCATGCTCTCTTTATGATCTTGTGTTAATTTTCTCATGTTTATTGATGTTAAGAATGAAATAATGGAGGGCTTGTCAGGTTTGTCAGAGGAGTAGAGATTTTGGTAATAGTTAGTAAAGACCTCTAAAATCTCTTTAGCAGAGGAGGTGTGTTCTCCTGTGGAGTTTCTAATACAGCATATTGAATTAGCCAGCTTTCTCTTACGGACCTTCCAGGCCAAAAAGCGTAATGTTTTAGGGCTTTTATGCCAATGTCTCCGTTTTATGTACAACAAATTTTTGCATATGCTCTGAGTTTCAATGGCTTCCAGCTTTTTTCTTTCATTGATCAATTTCTTATAGATTTTTGGGCTACACGATTTCTTATGTTTGGCCTCAAGCATACGGATACTATCTAACAATTCTAATTTATATTGATCTTTTTTTCTTTTTATAGTATGCTGCCAATGAGATGAGCTTGCCCCTTATCACCGCTTTCATATCATCCCATGAAATTTATTTAAACTCCAGTGAAAGCTTTGTTTGTTCATTGATTCAAGTCAAATTTCACACTCTACCCAGGCGTGGTCAGACCACGCCTTGGGTCCTAGCGTGGAGGAACAAATTTGGTGGCTAAGATTTGGGGAGGTTAGGATATAATTGATGCATGTGTGAATGTTATGGCGGGGGGGAAAGTAAGTGTAATCCCTATCACTAGGGTGCATGTGGCGCCATACATCTATTAAGGAAAACTTGTGGAGCAGATCAGTTAACTTTGTGGATTTAGTATATGTTTGCGAGTTGCCCTTGCGATGGGGTAGATGAGATCTATCCAGCTTACTGTTAGCTATAAAGTTCAGCCCCCCCCCCCCATAAGCAGGTCCCCTTCCACAAAAGATGCCAGCTTGGACAATACGTCTTGAATACATTCCAGTTGATTATTGTTAGGAGCATAAAGTGATGCCAATGTCATCTTGTGGCCATTAACTGCTCCCTTGACCCACAGGTATCTGCCTTGAGGGTCTGCCTTAAATGCCAATAATTGAAAAGTAGTATTTTTGGATAATAAAACTGCTATTCCCCTGGCCTTAGAAGACCCCGGTGCTTGGAAATGGTGTGGAAACCAGTTTGACCAGAGTACTTGTGGTAAATTTTTCTTCAAATGGGTTTCTTGTAGCAGCACTACGTTTGGGTGCTGCTTAACTATGCAGGAAGTTACCTGCTTGCGTTTGATAATATTATTGAGCCCCCTGCAGTTAAATGAAATTACCTTAAGGTTATCGAACATGGAGTCCTTTGTCATAAGCTTTCATACTGCTGTTCGATGAAATACGCTTATGTGCTAACCAAAATAGTATAGAGCCATAAAGGGTAATTCTAGCATAGTGAGAAGCATACAACAATCACAGTTAAATATGGTAATCATAAAGAAGTGATTATCTATATTATTGGTTGGACCATAAGCACTATACTTTATAGCTCTATTGGGAGAATCTAACCATCTGTGCCAGCTGATAAGTGTGTTGTCAAAGGAACTGCTTTCTTCCCTCCTGATCTCCCCCCTCCCTAACCCCCATTTCCCATCCCTCCCCAATGCCCTTCCCTCCCACACCACCCACAATATCCCGTAAATAAACATACAAGCTTGTAACATAATACGAACAACACTACAACCTCTCTGAGAGGTAAAACTCCAGTCACACCATTAGTTAACAGCGCAATGAGAGCATTGTGCCTTTGACTTGGAGGTCCCTAACACTTGTGGGGGTAACGGAAAGCTGCCCCTCTCACCTCTCCCCAGCCGGTAGGATATAATTAGCGTGAAAGAAGGAAACTAGTGAAGATGTTCCCAAATGGCCAGAACAAGAACTAGTGTTCCATCTCTTACAAGGAGCTGCGCCAAGGTAAGCATTAACAAGCATCTGTCTAATTAATAAAGGCTCTCTTTAGTGGTTCCATGATGCCTTTGTAGGTATCTTGCTTCTTCTGCTTTTGGTTCCTGGTGCCGATTCCAGATCAGTGTCTGAGTCTTCGTTGGCTGACTTTCCTCTGCTGAGGTTCAAGTCTCTTAAGAGCCTCTCACCTGAAGCACCATCGTAAGCTTGATAGAACTTACCATTTTGGAAAACCTGGAGCTTGGTGGAAGTGATCCATCTATATCTGATATTTTCTTCTAGAAGTCTGGCTGTAGTAGTTTTCAGTTCTCCACGATGAGCCAAGGTCTATGCAGAGAGGTCCTGAAAGATTTGGATTCTGTCTTCTTGAAATGAGAGGTGGCCTCTTGTTCTTGCCTCCCTTAGGATTTTCCCCCTGGTGCGGAGATTGGAGAATCTAACAATTATGTCTCTGCCATTTTTAAATTTAGGGTTTTTAGGCGAGCCCTGTCTGTAAGCATAATCAATCAAAGGTGTTACGCCATCTTCCAAGCCCAATATAGCTGCCAACCAATTGGTTATAAATATCGCCAAATCAGTGAAACCTTCAGCTTCTTCCCTAAAACCACGAAATGTAAGATTATTCAAGTTCAGTTTATTTTCTAGGTCAAGAAGTTTGTCTCTTGTCCAGCAGTTTTCCTCCTGCAGAGCCTTGGTTTCGTCTTGGATTATTAAACGAAGTTGTAATGCTGTTTCAGCAATTTTAGCCACTTGCTGAACACTGCTGTTCAGTTCCTTGATTTGTTCCGTTAAGGGCTTTATAATAGCTTCCATTCTTTGTGCCAATTTATCCTCAAGAAGATCAATTTTAGCTGAGATCTTATCTAATGCTTGCAGCTCAGCTTCTTTCCCTCTTTCTGGGCTTGCGGTAGCCATTTTGGTGCTTTTTGCCACTTCTTTGCCAGCCCAGTCTTTTACAGAGCCGGCTGGAAAAAAGGCTTTAAGAGAAGGGAGACCGGGTTCAGCTACTTTGCCTTTGCCTCCCCTGGTCTTCCCCATTACTTGTGTGCTTGATTCGTGCCTTTAAACTGCTTATTAGCCAGCCGTTGGGGAAGGTGGGAGTCGGAGCTCCATTTCAGGCATCCGATATTGCTGGTGCGTCCCCCCCCCTTCATATTTTTTAAAAATCTGATTTACTTCAATATGTACACAATGTTGAACTGTGCAGTTTCCCTTTTGAGCACTGCAGAAAATACACCACAATCTCCAAACATCCTCAAAAGTAACTGTTATAATTTTCTGTTGTATCTGTAATATATCTGTTGACTAGGGTTCCCAACCTCCAGATGGATCCTGGAGATCTCCCAGAATTACAACTCAATTCCACCAAATGGAGATCAGTTCCCCTAGAGAAAGTGGCTGTTTTGAAGGCTGGATTCTATAGCATTATACCCCACTGAGGACCTTCCCCTCCCTAAATCTTGCCTCCCCAGGTTCCACCCCCCAAATCTCCAGCAATTTTCCAACCCAGAGTTGGTAGCTTATTCATGTGTGTAATGTTGTGTTATTTCATGAGCTAGCTTACCAATGAATTGGTTTCCCCCTTTTCAGATAATAAATTCCATTCTAAATCTTTTGGCAAAATCCCCATGGGCGGGCCATCTTTTACTTGTCTGCATAGGAGTAAGGGCAATCTTTTGCTTGTCTACGTAGAAGTAAGTCCTACAAAATTCAGTGGGGCTTACTCCAGTATGCATACGATTGAAGGCTTAAGATATCAATTCAAAATAGCCTCTGTCTCAAATATTTGTTTTATATTCCAACCTGTTATCTTTCCAAGTAAGTTTACAACTCTACCAGATATATAGAAAATATGTGTAATTTGAAACACAACAGCAACACATATTTAAGCATCTGTTCATTTAATATTCTTTATTTTTTTATTTATTCATTTAACATTCTTTATCTGTTTAACACAAACAGAAGTGTTATGCTCCTTTTCAAAATCTGCCTCAGTAAGTAGCTGGTTTCAATGCTTTCCCCACATAACTTTTAATTTTCACCATCTTTCATTTCAAATATGATTTTATAAATTTTAGATAATACAGTTGTTATTTAAGATTTTAAAAATATAATTAACATTCAAGATTTGTTATTAATGCAGAAACTTATTGCATAAAAATAATGTTAGTGTCTTGGTTAAAATACAGACATTTATCCTATTTCCTTAATAACACCAGAAAAATGATAGAATCATGTTTGACAACATTAAGTTGTCAAAGGAAAAATAATATTCTGTGCAATTTTAAGATTTTAAAAAATAACCCTAAATTTTTAAAATATGTAAGCTCTTTTACAATCACCCACAGAATGAAAAATTGCCTTAGCAATGTCCCTATTTTTCTTCCTAACTCTGCCATCATTAGAAGATGGAAAAACATGAGCCAATTTAGCTACCACAAACCAAGTGCAAAAGCCTCAGTTTTTCCAAGGCCGACAAAAGTACCCAGCAAGAAGCTGGATCAGAACCAGTCACCAGCAACCTTTCGCCAAGCCTACAAGACGGAGCTGTTCCACCAGGTGTACAGTTGACGCTGCCTGGGGCTCCCCGCCGGCCGACTAGAGAACGTGCCCCCCTACTGGAAGCATTTACTGCCCAGCCTTGTTAGATACTTTTGGAGATGGTTGGGTGGTGGTTTTTGGAGAAGTCTGCTGCTGCATGTTTTTAAAATATTTATATGGTTTTATTGGTTTTAAAGCTATTTGTATTTTAAATTATTACACCGGTTGTAATCCTCCCTGAGCCTGCTGATGTGGGGAGGGCAGAATATAAATTGAATTAAATAAATAAATAAATAAATAAATAAATAAATAAATAAATAAATAAATAAATAAATAAATAAATAAAAACTGGAATGTATTTATGTATGCCCTGCAAGTGGTTTTTGGAGCTCATTAGAAACATCTTAAAATGACTAACAGACACAAAAATAATTGAGGGGAGTGGGAATTCTGTCCAAGCTAAATAAGCTTTTTGACCTATTTAAAGACACAGTAGATGAGAAGTGTTGATTAGGGTTTCTGTTCTCTTCACTCTTGAGCCTCCCTTTCCCTATAGGCTATTTGCTTATTAGGGAAATTTGTCCCCAGCTGCATGCTTGAAAGCATAGAGGCAAGCTTTCATCATGAACTCAGTGCTCTGAGATGACCAAGAACAAACCTCTACTGCAGTGAGAAATTACTTCCGAAATTAGCTTGCTGAAGGTTAGATTAAAAGGATTGTAGGTCAACCCAGCTCAGCAGGCCCTTTCTGTATCATTCTAGCATGAATAGAAGCAGGCTCATGAAACCTGCAGGTTTCATGAGCTGCCTGACTATAGTGCCATTCATAGGGTCCCTGGTGCTCACTCCTAAAGAGTGAAAGCTTTAAGACACCCCCCAAGTGTAGGCTATGTTTCTTTCCCCTGACCCTGCTCCCACTAATGAGATTTCCTGACCTCCCAGCAGGGACATGAGACCTGAGCTATTTATATGAGTTAATCATACAGGTGTCAGGATGTTGGAGGGGCTGATGGTAATCTCTACAGGCACTGTGCCATCTCTCTGCTGCTGAGAGTTCAAGAGAACTCTTCGCACTACGTGAATGCACATGTGAGAGAAAAACTGGTACCAGCTCTGCCTATAATGTTGGAAAACAAGTATATTGGAGCTCTAGACATCAAAGCAGTTCAACATGGTTCCTAGTTGGAACAAGGCAGAGAGGGGAGAGAAAGTAAGCGTTGATAGGCAGATTATAAATTATTAGCACATAGTCTTTCCTGTTCCCCAGGTGTGTGGATTGTGTGTGCAGGAGCTAACTTAGCCAATAGGCAATGTGGCTAAAAGTCCTAGCAAATAAAACAGCTGTATGTCATCTTCTAAACACTTCCAAGGACAGCACCCCCACCTTATCTCCTCAAGGATCCCATTCCACAAAGTAAGAACTGCTATCAAAAAGAACTGAACTCTGGTAGGTGACAAGCAGGCCATCTTAAATGGGGTTAACAACCAAAAAATGGCAACCAAATGACCACAATTGGTGTATGGAGACATACGGGAGAGAGACAACTTTGGATATGTGGATCCTAGACCATAAAGGGCTTTATATATTGTAACTAGCACCTTGAACTGAACTTGGGGAAAAAACTGACAGCAAATGTAGTTGTTTTAAAATACCCTAGATGTGTTCTTGTTGCCTAGTTGTTGATTGACAATAATCAAGCTGCTGCATTACTGTAAAGTTATAATGTTATAACAATCTATTGCAACAATGTACTGGTTCCCAGCTTTAATATTCCAGAAATGTAACCCTTAACCCTTTTGGTTGAGGAGTTATAAAGAGAATGGTACTGGCTAAACATTTTTAATTAATACTCAGCAGTCAAGAGTATAGACTTTTAAAATGAAACCTGCTAATGACTACATTATTGCAACACACCATTACAATACTATAGAAATATAGCTATTACTAATTTTTAAAGCCTGAAAAAGCCCTCAAGTGGGGCAGAGGGTGAAGGGATAGCCACCCCTGTCCTCCGAATTCTGTGTGCTTTATGCCAAAGCATAAAGCACTCTTACACAGGCAACAGACATAAAACAAGAAAACCTTGCTATTACATAAAATCTGCTTATCTAAAAACTCAACAGTTTGCTACCTAAGCATCTCTGCTTGGCATTCATTTGTTGCTTATCTCACCCGTCTATCAGAATACATGCCCTCTCCCATGCCTGACCAGCCGGCATGGGGACATACTAAGGTTCAGCATCTCTCTACCATACTTGCACGATGGAACAGTATGGAGCAGAATGAAAAAAGGTTTTTGGGTGAGCTGAGAAGCCATCTTTTTTAGGACTCAGTGCATCACCTGGCCGGCAACTCATGATCCAATCAGGGCCGAGCTGTTAATTCACGTTTCAGCTATGTGAAAATCTAGGGAGTGAACATGGAATCTGTTGAAGAACAGTCTCCCAAGGTCAAATCACTGGGGAACTCAGCAACTGCTCCCACACATGTTATTAACCGGCCCAGCCAGTACGTATCTAGCTAGACCAGAGCTTGAAAACACAATTCTGAACCTGAGTTCTAACATTTGTACCAAAACCTGGGTTTGGGCTGACAACTTCCTTACAGGGCGGGGGGGGTGGGGGTGGAAGGCAGACATGGAGCACAGAGGCAAGGAAAGTGCAGAGGAAACTGCCATGTGAATGCCATTGTCAGTGCAAACGCCTTTGCATTTGCAGCAGCAACAATAGTTACATGGAAAAATCATTTCTTTGTGGAAGCAGCCTAAGTCAAGAAAGGAGAATTGCTGGAATAGAAGCAGCAAAAGCCACTGGACCAACTTGCTTTTCAAACAGCAAGGCTGGATTCATGAGTACTCCCAAGGAACTATTCAAACCGTGAGTCAACCCCTCTGAAGTTATTATCCGCCCCACTTTGATCTGTTCCCTAGACAGATCCATCACTTGTACCAGTGATACCTATCTTGCCCTTGAAGCAAATCAAGGTGAAGACTACATACTTCAGTCTCCCACTAATGCTTGATTTGTTCTCCAAAATTGGGTACAGAAATAACATTATTTGAGCAGTGAAGCCCTCTGGGTTCACTGCTCACTTTAAATCAATTTTCTCTCAAGACTCAAGGTGAGGGAAAACTGGCTCTATGAGTTTTTGTTGCAGAAGCCACAGCCTGTGCAAGGCTATGTATAACACTGATTGGCTGGTACAAATGTTATGAACCCATCTTTCCCTTTTCCCTCCAGAGCATTTTTGTCATTTTAAATATAGGGCAGTGAACAAATTTAAGTAATTGAAGATGTATTTTGGCTGTTTAAGAAGAGAAAAAAGAATCTGAAATAAGGGGAAAGGGACCAAGACTAGTGATTGAAGGTAGAATTGGTATGTGATTTTTCTCCAGTGGCGGTAAAAACAGTTTGGGAATGAGGAAGCACCACAGGAAGAAAGAATTTAATCGCTCCTATCCCTATACAGTGGTCTCCATTCTTTAAATCACAGCTCCAGCTGCTGCATTTCAGTTAAAAAAACCTGCAGGGAAAGAATTGCAGAACTCTCCATGCACCATATTTTCATGCTGAACCAGGTTTTGAATCACTGGTATGTATGTCTGTCATTTACACTACAAAGGTGGAAAACAAGAGTTAAACCTGCAAAAACCCTGCTGTGAGCCTGGCTGTATACTGAGCTTAAGGATGAAAGTAAATGCCCCCCCCCCCCAATAACATTTTGCTGATACTCTGTACTGGTCCATTCTTGCCAATATTCACAGTTGTATTGTCGAAGGCTTTCACGGCCGGAGAACGATGGTTGTTGTGGGTTTTCCGGGCTGTGTTGCCGTGGTCTTGGCTGAAATAGCCAAGACCACGGCAACACAGCCCGGAAAACCCACAACAACCATTCACCACAGTTGTTTCTTAGCCTGCTGACTCATTTCCCTTACTCGTCCTGCACTATATATTTTGCCACTCAGGCCCTCTGCTCTCTTCCATCCTCTATGGATGTAGACTCACCTTGCCAAAGACAGTATTGAGGAATGGTGAGTAGGTCTTGATGGCAGCTGCATGAGGGTCAACTTGGGGTTTCTTGCTGTGCCTACGCACAGATAGGGAATTTTGCCGTGATTCGCAGCCAGGTCTTTTGCTGCCCTTGGCCTCACCTTCTTCCTTGGTGGGCTGCTCCCCTTCCTCTGCTTTGCCCTTGGCTGGGCCCTCCACCTTCCGAGACTGCTTGCGTGGCATGGGACAGATAAGTGTCTGTGAGATGGCCACCTCTGAAGATTCAAGTGTGTGAGCACTTTAAGAACAAGTCAAGAAATCCTCTTACACTCACCTCCCCCTGGAGGGGGGGGGAACCAATTACTAAGGATTATTATTCAGATACTAGTACTGCTTCTGACACCTTAGAATGGCTTTCAAATGTCCTCCTCCTCTAGTTCCCATATGGGAAAAGCTGAAATCCATGTATTTTACAGGAACATTGCCCTAGGCATGAGGCTCAGCAGCTCTCAATGAGCACATGAGAAAGAAATCTTTGTCCAATACTAAGAAGAACAAGGTTCAAGTCATACAGCCTGACAGGGGAAACAATATTAGGGTATGTGCATCACTAGACTGCCAGCAGGAGATAGTTTCTTACCATTTTCAGAGTCATTTCCTTTTCCATGCCCTGCTTCTTTTAAATCTCCCATCATCCACACAACTCAAATCTTTTCTACACCTCTCCTTTAAAGACCTCCATATGCTTTTCAATGAGCCTGCACTGCTCTAAACCATTTAACAAATGCAGTTCTCCAAACATTCAGAGCAAGCTTGAGATGAAAGGCAGACATTCTGTACTAGTGGAATTTGGAGTATGTACCTATCTCCACTTCACCAGAATCCCCTGGATTTTGAATCACAGTGTTGAATACAAAAAATATCAAAGCTGGTGCACTGGACCAGGTCACAGTAGTTCCCTTCCGGCCCAAACCCCAAGACCTCATCCATACTGATGTTTTAACACAGATACACGATAAGAAAAGCCACAACAGGCTGCAGGAGTAACCCATGCCCAATTAGAAATTCACAAAAGGAATACTAACCAAACTTTAAAAAAATGTATGCATGAACCCACAGTATTAGGTAAAGTGTAACAAATATATTTATTAACAAACATATGAAAAATCAGTGGCAATAAATCATGTTATTTTATTATGAATGTATTAAATCCCACTCTTAACAGCATAGTTTATTGACACAAGGCAAAAATACCAAGGCAAAGCAAAAATGAAAAGACAAATGGTGCAGAAGAAAGAGAATCTTTAATAATTGCACAAACCCTACGTATTTTGCATGCAGCTTTGTCAGGGACAATCTTCCAGATGCTTTTTAGTTCCATTCCTGTTCCCGTACATACACTTTAGCAGACTGAAGCAGAGTGTATATACTAAAGTTTATCTGCTGAAGTGTATGTACAAGAATGGGACTGAGAAGAACTAAATTGAACTAAAGAGAATCTGGCAGGGAGCGGTTTTGTACAAGGTGGTTTCCAGAATCCTTCTCAGATTCTAGGAGTTTATATCTACCCATACATTTCAAATAATTCTCAAACTATATTCTTCCAAAGTGGTACATGACTGAAAATCTGCAATGGCATACTGCATGAAAGAAACTGAGTGATTCTTTAAAGTATACGAGAAGATAAGCAATTTGAAAAAATGCAAGGTATCAAAATGCAGTTTGGTTTCAGCAACTGTGTGACCAAGGACATGTTATTTACCAACAACAGAAATGCCAATCATTACTCCTTAAAACTAGAAACCAATCATGGGTTTTTAAACCTTTTTTTAAAGTCTTAGCCCCAAGGACTTGAAAGTGCCCTCTTTATAAACAAGCCTCACAAATAGGTGTAAAGTTATTGCATCCAATATATTCAGTTCACACCCAGCCCATTCTTTCTCACATTTTTGTGCCTCTAGCTCCACACAGTGGCTAATTTTGCAGCCTGGGACAAAAGACTCCATGCAACCTGATTCGATACCTGATTATTTCCTAGTAATGTCCTTGGAATAGCAGCCAAAACTTTCTTGGGAACAAGCAACTTCCCTGGAAGAATGAAGGCCAGAATATTTCCATTAGCCACAGTATACAGAGTTTTATGACGATTTCCATCTAAAATATAAAGCCTTATTGATGGGGAAACATACACTTTGCAAAACAACTAGAATCCCAGGAAATATTATTTATTTTTAATAGGATCAATTTTATTTAGATCAGTTTCATGTGGTGTAGTATGAAAGCCTTCCATTTACATCTGAGTCTCAAATAAGTTTTATTAAAGCAACAAGTCAACACCAAACTCACAAGGACAAAAGTTAAAACAGAAATTAAATTACTTTCAGAAAATAGAATGTTGAAATATAAATGAGCTTTGACAAACTCCCTCCAGTTTCTGAGCAACCACTGCAAATGTTGCAACTCTGTGTTCTTCCTAGAGAAAAAAGGCACTCTTAAATAAGTCATCTTGACTAGCAAACTCTTAAATGTCTTTCTATACAGCACAGTATAAAACAGAACTATGTGCAATTACTCATGGCTGTTCTTCGGATTCCACGTGAAGACATGTTTGGGTGTGCTTTTGGGTGTGAGTGGCTGAACTTCTTTCTGAATATGTATAGGCTGTTTGTGGTTAAGATCTTATTTGGATTGTTTATTACCTGTAAGCTGTATTGATGGTGATATTTGGAAGCAAAATGGGACAGAAATATTTGATTAAAAATAAACCTTTAATAATTCCCCTAATGCTTTTCCTATATGGAGACATCTTAAGCTTACTAGACTATGTGATATCACAACTAAAGGCTCTTTAATTCCCAAATCTAAACTAGAAGCAAATGCCACCTACAAATTACCATGGTTTGAATATATGCAATTGAATCATCTAGTGAATAGTCAGCTACTACAGACCCATATAAAAAGAAAATACACTGATTTCGAGAAACTTTTAGTCTTGCAAACTAATACAGAAAAAGGGCTTATCTCTTTTCTTTATAAATTTTTATGTTCCTGTTTTTGGACAAAGAAATCTAGATACCAGACTACATGGCAACTAGAATGTGCTTCTGCAATTTCTGATTCACAATGGGCCAAGATCTGGTCCTCCAAAATCTGCACAACCAAAGCAATTAATATTCAAACCTCATTCCACAAAATTCTATACAGATGGTATTTCACTCCCCTTAAACTGCATCATATTAATTCATCATATGATCCCCATTGTTGGCGAGGCTGTAATCAGATAGGTTCCTACTTCCACTGTTGGTGGACATGCTCTATAATATCCCAATTTTGGTCTAAAATACTAATGATGATATTGAAAATCACGAACTATAATGTTCCTCGATGCCTCAAAATTATCCTCCTCAACTTATGGGAAGATCCCAGTATCCCAATGATTCGCAAAGAACTCATCGCAATCATGCTTGTTGCAGCTAAAGCAATCCTTACAAAATCTTGGAAGTCAAAAACCTTACCATCTATTCAATCCTGGTTTAATAAACTATGAGACTATCTAACTATGGATAACAGAACACATTTCTCTGATAGAAAATCCTGATTTCAGTTGAGATTTTTTTCAAAAATGGCAACCTTTCCTAGAATTTATGCAACAAAATGATAAAATACTACAGTCACTGCCTTTAAAGTGCTATGACACCTTAAAGTCATAGCAATTTATTAGTAACCATTTATTTCAGTACAATTGTTGTAGAAATTGTTTTAGCTTTTGTACAATTCACACAGTAAATGTCCCAAACTCCAGGTTTCCACTTAAACTTCCTGCAATTGTTATAGTTGTTGTGTTTTATTTGTTGTTTGTTAACTGTTGAAAAAACTCAAAAATAAAAAAAAAAATAAAAAAATAAACCTTTAAGCAAACACCACAAAAATATAATAGTCAACGTACTGGAATTTTACATGAACATGCCACTGGAAATTAAGAAGACGTTGCCTAAAACTGCAATAGTAGAAAAGCCATGAAGAATGGCTGATGTCAGATCATAAAACTTACTTTTCTGCACTTGTTACTTTAATGTAATAAAAAATATAATAAATACAGCAAAGTTCTTATCAGCAGCATATCCTGGATGTTTCCACACCCAGTCCATATTCCAAATTCTTAAAATGAAAACACTGCTGCATTTTAAAATCACGCTGAAGCACCCTGTTAGAATTAGAATGTGTAACCTGGTTAAAGAGATTTTGCCTAAAAATGCTGTTTGGACCACAAGAAAAAGTCCTCCCTTTCATAACCCTTACTATATAAGAGGACTGAAAAAAGGGATAAGAAATCCAAGTTCACTGTCTGGACATCCCCTTCCAGAACCCTAAAGAAAGTCACACAGCCTAGGAATATGTTCCAATGATTAGCATCCATTTATTCTTACATCTACTGAGCTGAATTCACATTAAATGGAGATGTACTGACTGGGAAGATACACAGTTCAGAGAAAGAGCACAACTTTCAATGAAGAAACCAGGTTCAAGCCCTGGTTTCTCTAGTTAAAGAATTTCTTGTGTCTGTGCTAAGACCATGAAGATCTGCTGCCAACCAGATAGTTGGTAGCTTCCTATGAGAGTATGAAAAATTATGCGGGAAGCCAGTAATCTCTAATCTTAATGTCTGCCAAGAGGAGATTAGAATTTTACTAGCAGCCCAGCTTCCCCAATTAGCGGGGATGCTACCAATATCTATCTTCCCCTGTGGCAAATTTGTACTTTGTCATTTCCAATGTGGTTAATGAGTGGAATGTCTTCCCAGATCCTTTCACAGCATGCTTATAGCAAACTATGGAACCTAATCCCTGTTTGTTTATGTATGGAAATGCAATGGCAGTGGTAATTATTCTGAATTATCATGGAGCATGTGAATGTGTCACAAGATGCTAGTAAGCCAACACGCTCCCTGGGGTAAAGATGGTGGTGCATTGTTCATGTCCCTAGTTGATGTGGGTATTGTTAGAAATGCATCCCTTTGCCTATTCCCTTCACCCCTGCAGACATTTGCAGTGCACTCTTATGCAGAATCACTCATCTAAATTCCAACTGATTTCATTGGTCTTTGGTTGGAGTATTGCTACATAAAGGTACACTGTTAAGAGTGTAAGCTCCTTTGACCAGAGACTGATGGTTCCCTGGGCTTTATGTTAAGTACACTATAAAGAATAATAACCAACTCCAACCAAGAGCATTTTGGCTGAAGCAGCAGAAGGGCTGGTTCCAGTACAGGACACATCTGTCTATACCAGCAAACTTAGAGAAGGCAGCTTCCTTGTCCTAGCCAAAGGCTACTTCGGTCACAAAGCCAGACATTCAAGTCAGTTAAGAAAGCTGCTGCAGCATAGTGGTAAAGTGGTTGGGCTGCAAATCAGTACTTTGCTGGTTCAAGTTCCCACTACTGCCAGGAGCTCAGTAGATGGCCTTGGGTAAACCACTCCTCTCAGCCCCAACCTCCCAGCTGTATTGTGGGAATAACAACACTTTGTTCATTGCTCCAAGTGGGCACTAATCTGTCTAGAAGAGCAGTATATAAACATTGTGATTAAATAAGGTCACTGTTATAGTCTGGTGTAGTAATTAGGACTAAAATCTGAAAGACCCAGATCTCCAAATCTCAATGGAAATCTGCATGGAAGCTTGCTATGTGACATTGGGCCAGTCACACTCAGCCTAACCTGCCTCACAAGGCTGTTGTGAGGATAAAACAGAAGAATGATGTAAGCAGCTTTGGGTCTCCATTGAGAACAAAGTATAAATGAAGTAAATAAAATAAACAAAAATAAGTCTATGCCCTGGTGTGAACATAAGGAAGTGAGGTAGAGACTAATCCGGTCTGATATAAACATGTAGCAGAATGAGGTGCCAAAATGAGCAGTACCACTTTAGTCTGAAGGGATCGGATTACATTTCTCAAGGCTCCCATATATATATTAATCATTATAGGCTAGAACCTTTTATTGTGGTACACTAATTTTTTAACTTGCAGGGAATGTTTACTGGGGGAATATTAAAAATATTACTTCCAGCCTACAGTATGAAGCGATGCGGTCCTTTCTACCACGCCAAGATTTCACTAGAGACCAGCCTTCAGAAATACACAGGCGCCATTCCCGCACCCCGCACCTCCCCCACCCCCGCCAAGGCCTCGAGGGGCAAGTATTGGCTTCCCGCTTGCCGCCTCAGTCCTAAAAGGAACGGTTGCTAAGACAACTAACAACCATTCCTCCCCTCCATCCGCTTAAGTGGAGGCGGCGGTCATTATCGGCAGGACACAGCAGCGAGGAAAAGGCACAAGGCGCATGCTCAGAGGCACTCTCTCCTTCTCAGGGCCCAGGCGGAATCCTCCCTGGGGCCTCTTCCTTCGACGCCGCGCCCTTCGGTTTACACGCCAGCACCAGCGGCTGACCCCTCCCCAGGCCGGCGGGAGCTGCAGCGCCGTTCTTCTGCCTGGCCCTGCTCGCTAGCGGCGCGGTCGCCCGGACGAGCAGCTCTCGGCGTGCGCACGTCCGTCTGTGCACGCGGCCGGCTCTTGACCCCAAGGGCGGTTGTTTCTACTGCAGGTAAGGGCGGCGCTGGGAAGAGAGCGAGAGATGCCGGCCTCCCCCGTCTGGCTCGCTGCCTCTGTCACTTCCTGTAGCTGCCGGAGCCCAGCCCCGCTTGGGTCCTCCTACGTCCCTCCCTCCAGCCGCTTGCGCCACCCTGGGCAGCGCGCAAGGGAGAGACGGCTGCTCTGCCCTTCTTCCCCCCAAGCCGGTGAGTGGAGGTGGGAAGCGGAGGCTCGGGCGCGGTGAGGATAGATAAGCTGAGCTCAGAACAGCCTTGCGGGCGGGAAAAGCAGGAAAGGCAGACTGAACAGATCCTTCTCTAGGACCGGTTTTCTCCCCCCCCCCCGGCTCCGCGACCGTGTCCCGCCCTCCTGCCGCGCCTTTTCCTCTCCAGCTCTGGGAGAGTGAAGGGAACGGCGAGCTTGTTTTGTAGCCTTTAGTGCTTCCTGAATCGAGATGTGTTGCTGGGCTTCAGCCCTTAGCTCTGAAGCCAGATGTGTAGGGTGGCTAGCTGAGGTTACTTAGAGGGTGGAAAGATAAGGCTCTGCACGTGCTCAGAGGCTCTCGTTTTTCCTGCCACAGGGTTGGTCCCTAGCATCCAGAAGTCCTTCGGTTCTCCAAATCGTGTGATACTGAGGGGTGGGGAGTGGTAAAATGAGCGCCTGCGCCTATATTCTGATTTGCTGAGATTCTTTCAAAGGGGGAATGAGCCAAACAGAAACAGCTGGACAGGAGTTGCAAATTTTTCCGTTTACATCCCATAGTTATAAAGCAGTCATTAAATTGTTTGATTGCATAATCTTCCTCTGACGATGTTCCTTGCAGGAACCCTTTCAAGAATCAGTTTTGTTTTATTTTCTTAGGCTTTTCTCTCAGCTTTCAGTCCCCCCCCCCCTTTCTAAATTGGGAAGACTTTTGGTTTACTGATGGGGAGTAGCCTGGGGCCAGTTCTTCTGTACCTTTCATGTAGCTTATTCTGTACCTCCCTGTGTACAATAGAATTAAAATGGAATTAAAATCAAGTTAAAATACATCTTGAGTTTTTCAGTCAGCAACAGTTCAAACAGAAACCACCCAATGGAAGCTTTTTCTATGGCTCCACTTACACCTGATGACAGTTTAAAGTAGGGTTGGGCCTGTCACTGAAACATACCAGTAGGCTGGAGACTGAAGCAGTTGAGCAACAGCTTATCAGCTTTCTCAAAGTATTTTGGTAGTATAGTGAAGCCAGATTTGTACCTTTACTGTGTTGATTGTTACCAGAGTGCTGTGGGAGGGGAATGGTGTTCAGGTGGCTGCCTGTGACTGGAAGGTTTCTAGCAAGATGGCCCTGATGTTGGGTGCATTTTCCTTATTAAAGCAATATCATTTGGAGTGGATGGTTCCTTCCAAAAACAAGTTTGTAGATCAGGAAGAGTTCCTGTGCTGACCACTGAAGTCCTCTGTCTCAGTTGTCTTGATAAACCCTATGCCTTCTGTGGTAGTTTTCCCACACACTGGCATGACACTTTTGTAGGGGTGACAGAGGGGGACTCCTCAGTGGTGGTCTGAGGAAAGTTTCAGTTCTGATACTTCATTAATATTCAAATAAATATCTGAAATGTTTTAAGAGTTTATAGAATGACCTACTCTTTACAGTTATTTTTTAAAAATTTTACTTATGAGGTATATGTAGTTCTTGGTCCTGAGTTCTAAGAAGGAATGGATTGAGCAAGTCTTTGAGTTGGGCCTGAGCCTGTGGTACAGGCCATGCATGAGAGTAGTGTACTAGTTCCTTCTGAAAATGGAGAACCATAAGAATGTGGTCAGATAAGGACTGATAAGATGAAAGAAATTGAGCACATAGACAGGACAATTCTTGACATGGCAAAGAATCCAACCATGTACTAGTAATAAATGCGGTTGTAAATGCCGGTGTTGCATTATCGACAGAAACAAATACATGTGCAAACATGAGGAAAATGCAGCTGTTTACAGTTTTCAACTAATGATGTGATTTGGATGCATGCAAAACTAAGTATTGAGGCTGAAAATGTGTTCATGTAGAGTTGCTTGGAGCTGTCTGTGCTATGGCCATACACTTGGTTTTATTAGGTGGAAATAGGCATGAAGAATAATCCAAGTTTGATCAAGAGCTACTGGGAATCATTACTGAAGGCTAGATGTCAGGAGAGTGGGACTAGCGGCATCTTCAGTCAGGGAAATAGTTGCAATTTTTACAGCAGTTCAGTGAATTCAGAAGGCTCCAACCTTTGACTTTCCCCCCTCTACATTTCTGAATAATTTTATTCTGCTAGAAATAGACAAATGCCAGATGGGGTAATAGCCATGTTAGTCTGCTGCAGCCCAAATCGTTTCAAGTAAATACATCCCAGGTCAATGTGAGGAGATCACCGAACTGGTTTGCAAATTAAAGATGTGTTGCTGTGGTCTTCATCTGTGTCTCCCTAGTCATGTCATTCCGGAAGGTTGTGCGCCAGAGCAAGTTCCGCCATGTCTTTGGGCAGCCTGTCAAGAACGACCAGTGCTACGATGACATCCGGGTATCGCGGGTCACCTGGGACAGCACCTTCTGTGCTGTCAACCCCAAGTTTGTGGCTGTGATTGTGGAGGCCAGTGGGGGAGGGGCGTTCATGGTGCTGCCACTACACAAGGTGAGAAAAGGGCTAGAGATGTAGCTTGCAATCAAGCAATGGGAAAGATGTGTGGAAATGGCAGATCACTTATTTCCTTTGCAGTTTCTGAGAATTCCTGAACTCTCGTCAAACTATTTTTCTCCTTGCATTCTATGTTATATATCCATCTCCTATGGTTAGTCAGGGCTGGAACAGAGGGGTTATACTGGGGATGCTAACAGAGTTGCAGTGGAATGGAGAAGACTGGGGCATAGGTGAAGGCAAGCAACAGTGCAGTGGCTTAGAAGACACCATTAGGAGCCTTAACTACCTGTAGACTCGTCTCTTCTGTTTTTTCCAGACAGGGCGCATTGATAAGTCCTACCCTACTGTATGTGGGCACACAGGGCCTGTTTTGGACATTGATTGGTGCCCACACAATGATCACATAATTGCCAGTGGTTCTGAGGACTGCACTATAATGGTGAGAAGAAATTGGGGGAAAGGGTGTGTGCATATGCATATAAGATGGGCTTGCTTGTATAGAAATATGCATAAGATTGGCAGTCTATGAGTTTAATGATCAAGCAATAGAAATCTGTATCAAGTGTAGAATTCAGCATCCAGAGATCTGTTTATATTTTAAAGCAAGTTACTTTAAAAGCAAATCTTAAAGACTTTAAATGCTTGAACATATAAGAAATCTTAAAAACTTTGTATTTGTTTGTAACTGAACATGATTTTCTAGTGGAATTAGAGCATTTCAAAGTTGTATGTAGCTGGACATGTAGCAGGGCTCGGTTTGGGGCCCGGTACTTTTCAATATTTTTATCAATGATCTGGTTGAAGGGGTGGAAGGGCTGCTCATTAAATTTGCTGATGATACCAAATTGGGAGGAGTAGCAAACACCCAAGAAGATAGAATTAAAATTCAACAAGACCTGAATACTCTGGAGAGGTGGGCAGCTGTGAATAGGATGCAATTCAACAAAGACAAGTGCACAGTATTACATCTGAACCACAAAAATGGGAAGCACAAATACTGGATGGGGGATACACTTCTGGGCAGTGGTATATGTGAAAGGGATCTTGGGGTAAGAGTGGACTGTAAACTAAATATGAGCAGTCAGTGTGATGCGGTGGCAAAAAAGGCTAATTCAATCTTGGGTTGTATCAAAGGGGCCATAGCGTCGAAATCGCAGGAGGTCATAGCCCCTCTCTATACTGCCTTGGTCAGGCCATACCTGGAGTATTGTGTGCAGTTCTGGAGGCCTCACTTCAAAAAGGATGTGGACAAAATCGAGAGGGTGCAGAGGAGAGCGACAAGGATGATCAGGGGTCTGGAGACTGAGCCCTATGAGGAAAGGCTGAGGACCTTGGGAATGTTTAGTTTGGAGAAGAGGAGGTTGAGGGGGGGACATGATTGCTCTCTTTAAATATTTGAAAGGCTGTCATTTGGAGGAGGGCAAGGAGCTGTTCCAGTTGGCAGCAGAGGGTAGGACCCGAAACAATGGGCTTAAATTACATGCACAAAGGTACCGGCTGGATATTAGGAAGAACTTTTTCACGGTCACAGTAATTCAAAAGTGGAATCAGCTGCCTAGGGAGGTGGTGAGCTCCCCTCACTGGCAGTTTTCAAGAAGAGGCTGGATGAATACTTGTCAGAGATGCTTTAGGCTGATCCTGCACTGGGCCGGGGGTTGGACTAGATGGTCTGTATGGCCCCTTCCAGCTCTTCTATGGACAAATTCCTAGCTACACAGCAGCCTAAAAGCAGGATACATTCCTAGTCTTATGTGGGAACTGTTTGGGACAGGATGATAAGAGAACAGAGGTTTGAGCTAAGGTATGGAAGTGAAGGGTGGAGTAGAGAGGAGACTCACAGATTGTTGTATTACATTTTATTTCATCTTTTTCCTCAAGGTATGGCAGATCCCAGAGAATGGTCTGACTCTGCCTTTAACAGAACCAGTAGTAGTTCTGGAAGGACACTCAAAGCGTGTAGGCATCATCACTTGGCATCCAACAGCCCGCAACGTCCTTCTTAGTGCAGGTATCTTCCTCATCTTAGTGTAGGTACCTTCCCCATCTATGGTGGGGAACGCAAGATTGAGAAGTGTTGGCTATTTTTATGGGTGGGTGGATGCAATGGCTTTGAGATATACGACAGACTGCCGGTGACAAACATGTTTAGATGTATACCTTTTTGTTCCAGGGTGTGATAATGTGGTTATTGTATGGAACGTGGGAACAACTGAAGAGCTTTACCGCCTTGATGACCTCCACCCAGACCTCATCTATAATGTCAGCTGGAATCGTGATGGCAGCCTTTTCTGCTCAGCATGCAAAGACAAGAGTGTGCGCATCATTGACCCACGCCGTGGGCAGATTGTTGCGGTATGTTTATCCCTCCTTGAGTATTTTGGTGCATGTCTGTCTTTCTCCTATCCATTTGTCATTCTTGATTTAGTACATGTTCACGTGCCCTTTTAGTTACAGTTTCTTCCTGGGGTGTGAGCTGCTTTGTTCTGTGTGCATGTGTGCACGCATGTGTTTGCTACCCTATTTATCAGAGCATATTGATCATGCCTGTGACCTGAACCACTTTAACTTTGCAGTAACTTTTTGGGTGAATCCTAGATCATAATGTTTTGCATTGTGTTTGAGAACTCTGTACAGTGTTGGTGGGTGTTTTAACATCTTAGTAATGTAACATCTATGGGGTAAGGGAATATAAATAAGAATTGTTAGTGTGATGTGTGCTAAGGTAGTAGTCTGCCCAACAAAATTCACAAGTCTAGTATCAGTCTGCCTGCTTTACATAAGTTATGTTACAAACCTATATAATTCAAGATTTATAAGTCTCCCGAGCCAAACTGTGAGTGTTCCTTTTGCTTCCTCACCTGCAGTGCTGAACTAGTTGGTAAAAAATTTAGTGTAAGAGACAAGGTTTCTGCTTGGGTTTGGGGTGATAATGGAACAGGCCTTGGCTTGCCAGTTTATGACCCTTTTGAATGGACCCGTGGTCTTTAATCTGCTGTAGCAGAGAGCAATTCAGCAGAGATAACCTTTTTTTGTAGTGCTATCAGGGAGTTACTATAATAGGAGTACTATGGGGTGGCACCTGACAGACCTCCTTACTGGGCATATTCTTACATCTATAGGGGTAATAGAGGCGTAGCCTGATCCTCTTTCCTCTCCTACCCACGGGTGGTCTTTGCTGCCCCTGCTGCTGCTTTCATATTCTTTGCAATATTGGAAGCAGAGTGGTCTGGGGTAGGATGTTAGGAGCAGCAAAGAAACTCTGGATCCCAGTGAGAAGAGGTTCAGTAGGTTCTATGTGTTGGCTGTTGTGGATCATTTGATACTCTTTGTCTGAAATATTGCCAGGTTTCCCAGTTGTCCAGCCAGTTGTTGTTTGGGGAGTGAGATTTGTTTATCTAAGGTCTATCTAGCATGATAATGTCTCCAGTGAGTCTTGTTCTAAAGTAAAATGAAGAACTGAGAGCAAAGGGTGGCTGACACACTTGTTCTAGTTAAATGGCATTGGGAGCCTGTTTCATAACCTGTTGTCTATCTCTTGATGTTCACTTCACAGGAGAAGGAGAAAGCCCATGAGGGAGCACGTCCTATGCGAGCCATCTTCTTGGCTGATGGGAAGATCTTCACAACTGGCTTCAGTCGTATGAGTGAACGGCAGCTGGCACTCTGGGACCCAGTGAGTAGGAAGTGGGATCTGTGGGTAAAATGAACCTAATTCAAGTATGTGCTTTATTCTGCAGGGGCGGGAACAAAGAAAAATAGGGGTCTGTGTAGGGAAGGAGACCTCTCTGCATCCGGGGTTTTTATTCTGAGCGAAGGAGTCATCCTGCCATCCAACTTTGAGAAAGAGGTGTAATTTTATCATCTGAAGATAAGTTTTTTCACCCTCATAATTGTACAAAATGGGTGTGGCTTAAAGATTGTCCACTCATTAGATGATGTATATATCTGTTGTGGGGGTTTTTTTTGCTTGTTTATGTGTTCTAGGACAATCTGGAGGAACCCATGGCATTGCAAGAGCTGGACTCAAGCAATGGAGCCCTTCTTCCCTTCTATGACCCTGACACCAACGTTGTCTATGTCTGTGGAAAGGTAAGCTTCCTAAGGGGGCAGAGGAGAAATAATCAGTTCGACTCTGGTTCAAATCCCTGCTCAGCCTTGAAACTTACTGACCTACTTCATGCGGTTGTTCTGAGCAATAATAGGGGGCGAGAGAGTCATATATGCCACCTTGCTTTCCTTACAAGAAATACCACAAACATAACTTTCAAATTACCTCTTAAAATAGTATTCAGTGATGTCAGCTCTTAAATCAGCAAGAATGGAGCGATCAAATGATACATACATTAGATAATCAGCCCTAAGAGAGTTCACAGGAAAGATTTCATTCCATTCTCTAAGCCATAGCATAGTGATTAAGTAGTTGGGTTGCAGATCGGCATTCTGCTGGTTCAAATCCCACCACTGCCATGAGCTTACCAGGTGGCCTTGGGTAAGCCACTCCTCCCAGCCCCAGCTCCTCAGCTGTATTGTGAGGATAAATGACAACAGTGACATCATTCACTGCACTGAGTGGGGCACCTATTTGTCTAGAAGAGTGGTTTATATGTGCAGTTATTATTATTTTCTGTTTTCTCCATTTCTACTCTCTGAACTGATAGTAATACTGTGCAATTTAGGTATTCCCTTAGTTGCTTCTCCTGCTAACCAGTGAGCACCATTTCTTGAAAAGAAAGTACAGAGTCCTAAGGGATTTGTTGAGATTGGGCAGGCACACTCCTACCAATCCATTTACATAATTGCAGGGCCTTCCTCTAGTGCAAAGAGGTTCCTTTGTTGGATCTGCCACTCTGTCCCTGATCAGGACTGTCCACTACATGTCCTTTGTCCCATTCCCAGGGAGACTCAAGCATCCGGTATTTTGAGATCACAGCAGAAGCTCCCTACATCCACTTCCTGAATTTGTTCACTAGCAAAGAGCCACAGCGTGGGATGGGATGGATGCCGAAGCGAGGTCTGGATGTCAACAAGTGTGAGATCGCCAGGTATTCAGAACTATGTATGGGGAAGGAAGTTGGGCTGGCATTAATATAGGAACCAAGGAACTTAATAAAGCATTTGTTGATAACATACATCATGTTGCTTTTGCCCCACTAACTCTTCTTTGTCTCTCTTTTCACAGGTTTTACAAGCTCCATGAGCGCAAATGTGAACCCATTATCATGACAGTGCCAAGGAAGGTGAGTGTTTGATCATATGGGGGCATAGCCTGATTCTGATTACAAAGTTCATGTTTCAGCCCCCCCCTTTTTTTTAATTGCAATTGTTTGGAGACAGAGAGATGCAGGCGTGACTGCAGGGATGCTCCAGAGGTATACTTGTGCATAGGCAGGTGATCATACAAGATTCTGTGCTAGAATCTTGTGTAGTTTGTGTGGTGCCCTCAAGTCATGGCTGACTCATGGCGACCCCTGGTACCCCTAGTAGGCAAGAGACTATCAGAGGTGTTTTGCCGTTGCCTGTCTCTGCAATCCTGGTCTTCGTTGGAGGTCTCCCGTCCGATTATTAACCAAGGCCAACCCTGCTTAGTGTCTGAGATCTGATGAGATCAGGCTCACTGAGCTATCCATATCAGGGCTCTAGAATCTTGAGGCATGGAGAAAAAGCCACTCCCACTTCAGTATCCCTCCAGCATCTTGTGGGAATGAATGATGGAGCTGAGTACATGCCTTGTATGCCCTACATTTAGCTTTTATCTATTAGGAGGTTATTGTGACTTTTCAGAGATGTAAGACCTCCCCCATTCAGTTTTGCACCCACTAAATAGACAGCAGGATCTTCTCAGATATCAGCAGCCTTTATATCCTACCAGCAGCACGTGTGTGTTTGAGTGCACACATGCGCTCTGTTGGCTTTTTATATAAAACTGGGCAAAATACACACACCCCACACCCTTTTGAGGTCTCACACACGTTTTGTCGTATGCCAAATCAGGACTGGAACTACAAAGCTAGTCTGTGGATTTTAGTAATAACTTTCATCTTATATATAATGCTCTGTTCAAAGTGCTACACACTCAGTCATCACATCTATTAAGATATGCTGGTATTATTGCATTGCATATGAGAAATTGAGAGAATACTGGTTTTCCTAAAATTCATGGTGCTGCCAAGATTTGAATTGGAGTTTGAGGATTACAGTCTTTGTCATTACCACATAGAAGTTGCATTATCATCTTGTTTCACATTTTTCCTGTCTTCTCTTAAGGACAGATGGAGGAAGGTTGGTGGGGTTTGAACATGAAACATTGAGTCACTGGTATTTGCATTCAAACTTTCATTTGGACGTCTTGTTCTTCAAAGGAAATTTGTTTCATATCTTTGCTTGCCTCCTTGGAAATGGCTGTCTTTTCTCCCCTCCCCCACCTTGAAAAATGGGTAGTGGTGTCAGAGTGTTATTAAAGCTTGAAACCGCATTGTGCCCTGAATGTATATATACTAAATTTCATTCCAGTACCTTAGTGTTCAGCAGTGTTATGAGTAAACACAGAAATTGATCACTGAATGGATGAGCTAAAACCAAAGGCCTTACCTGGCTTGGTATGCCAGGATTTCTTCAGTTAAGCTATTTGGGAGCAAGACTTCCCTGGTTAGCCTTTTGCAATTCCTATGAGCAACTTTGTACTGCTTTGTAACTGCTTTGTAACTTAAAGCTTTCAAAGCAGTTCATAACGTAAGATAAAAGAACAGAAAAAAATAGTGACATAGTCACAGAAATCAATTTATTGGGGGTGGGTAATATTTCAGTCCTTAAAATACTGTGAGCTTCATCTTCAAACACCGAAGGGAAAAGGACAGTCTTCATTTTTGTTTCTCACTTGCCTTGTTCTAAATATCACCTATATCTAGAACAAGGCAAGTGAGAAACAACAATGAACCTTCTAAAGCGGTGAGTCTCATAATGGTGGGGCAGCCTGTGAAAAGTCTCTGCCATTGCTGGATACCAATCTGCCATCAGGCTGAGATGGTAATCTGAATGGAGTCTTCTTGGTGGACCTATAGGAAAGATTCGTTTGGGAACAGACGCTCCCACATATACTCTGCTCTAAAACCAATGTTTTAAAGGTCAAACCCAGCAGCTTGAATAGTGCTCAGAAACACAGAAAATCCATGTGACAATTGGAGCACTGGTGCTTCGGCCTGCTTACACCCAGTGACAAGTTTTGGGCCAACTGTGGTTTTCATACAATCCTTGTGGGTGGCCGCACATCGAATGTGTTACAGCAGTGTCACCTAGAAGTCTCTTAAGACATGAATGTTGGTGGCAGCACCTTTCTTTTCCAGTAGTGGGTACAGTGGTCAAATCAGCCTAAGCTGACCTCTTAGGCTCTGGAAAGCAAAGCTGGATGGAGGAGGATACCCCAGGCTGTAAAAATACTTCATGAGAACTGCAATTCTGTATAATGGGCACTTTCTGTGCTAACTGGCCCACTATATTGCCTACAAATACCACATCTGCCTTGTCTGGATCATTCAGTTTATTTACCTTCATACAACTCATGACCACTCCAGGCAGCTATTCAGAACTGCAGCAAGTTCATCTGGATTGAATTAATAGGAGAAATAGAGCTGTGTGTTTTCATTGGTGCTTGATGACACCACAGTTCTCCAGATCACCTCTCCCAGCCATTTCATGTACATGTTACATAGCACAAGTGACATACTATAATCCTGAGGAACTTCATAGGACAAATCCCATGGAACAGAACAGATGCCTCCTAGCACTACCTTCTGGGACCGAGCCAGAGCCCCTGCAAAGCAGAACCTTCCAGCCTGGCAGCATGTCCTGCAAGTGTTCTGTGGTACTGAAATCACCTGAAAGATCCAGGCAAACCAAACAGAGTCATGCTTCTTCTGCTGAAGGTCACGTACAGCAGTCAAAAACTATCTCTATTCCAGACCTGTAACCTAATTTAAATGAGTCAATATATTCAAGAGACTCATAAAAGTAGATGGACTTGACCCTCCACCACATTCTCTTTGCCCCCAAAAGGCAAGTTTGAAACTGGTCTATAATTACCTTGTTCTGTTAGGTCCTATAAAAGTTCTGTTTTTTTAAAAAAAATAGCATATCCATTGCCCTCTGCGGTGGTGCTTATGAAGTTAATGAAACAATTTGGGAGACACATAAAGGAGGCTCAGGCAGGAGGCTATCTTATTCTCTATTTGTTTGAACAATTATTCTTTTGACCTGTCCTGGTTCTGTTAATCCTTCTTGATGTTTTATGGTCTCCTGAGCCAGGAGGATTCTTCCTAGCCTTGTTACTTGAAATTCTGGAGCTCAGATTGAAGTCACCAGGTTCACAAATGGTAGACAAGCACTGCTAGTTAGCAAAAGCCTGATTTCAGCCCTGAGGAAAGACTGGCACTGTTTAGCAGAATGGAATGTTCTGGCCAGAAGAACAGATCACTTGCAAACATGTTGATAGTTTTCTTACACTTTACCTTGAATTGTGTTGCTGAGAGGAACAGTGGCTCCTGATAGCAGGGAGTGACGCAGGCCATTGTTAACACTGCCATCTTTTTGCAGTCAGATCTGTTCCAAGATGACTTGTACCCAGACACAGCTGGGCCAGAAGCTGCCATGGAAGCAGAAGAATGGGTGGCAGGGAAGACAGCAGCACCTATCCTGATCTCGCTACGTGAAGCCTATGTGCCCACCAAGCAGCGGGACTTCAAAGTCAACCAAAGAAGCTTGTTGCATGAGAGTCGTCCTGTCTCTGCCAGCACCGGGCTGAGTGCCACACACCCCAGTGCCACATCTCAGTCTGCTGCTGCACCTGCCTTTAGCATTGGCCCTGCCAGTGGGGTATGTTCAGTGCTTGCACCAGAATGGGGGGTGGGTGGGGCTGGGGTGAGTGGTTTGGTTAGTGTTCTGCCTGTCTTAATATGATTACAAAGTGGTTTAGCTGAAGAAGAGTGAAAGAAAGTAGGACAGGTTGCTGATGTTTTCAAGAGAATCAGGGGTGGGGGCACTGGAATCAGGGTTGTGCATATTTGGTATGTCTGAAGTTTGCTGTATGTTGAATCTCACCATCCCTTGCTCCTTCAAGAAAAGCATATTTCTAGCCCTTTATGGTTCTAGAAAAGCTTTAGAGTATGTGTGCAATATCTGATGTAATTTCAAGTGTCTAAGAAGAACTTAGTAGGACCTCTTTAGAGTTCTGTACAGGTACCCTTGTCATATAAATTAGGTAATCTCAGAGCATACATTGCCCTTTCATTTTTTCAGCACACATTCTGAAATGCCTTGTTAACCAGGCTGTTGGAAGCAAAATAGATCATGCAAAATATGCAGGTCTGCTTGGACTTTCTCTCTGAAAGTTACAACCTGCTTACTTCCTCTGGCTTCCATAAGATTATGGTTGGATACAATAGGTGTGGCTGGCTTTATTTACTTATTTTTTACTTCATTTATACCCCACCTTTTCTCCCAATGGGGACCTAAAGCAGTTTACATTCTCCTTTCCTCCATTTTATGGTTGAATTGATTGTGGTTAGAAGCATTTGCCAGTGTTGCTGTTTCTTCCTCCTATCTGCGTGTCTGGTAGGAGTCTGACATTGGATGGGCTGACCTTAGCTGGGACTCTGGGTGTAGTGGAAGAGTGCTGATCTTCTTTTCCTGTTGCAGGAAGGTGGGCAGATAGCTGAAGAGGTGCTGCGTGAGGTAGCATCACTGCGAGCGCTGGTGGCTGCACAGGGAGAGCGCATCACACGACTGGAGGAACAGCTGAGCCGCATTGAGAATGGTGATGTTTAGGGGTCATGGCCCACTGAAGAGACCTCACCAACATGGATCTTCTTCAATGCTTCATCCTTCTTGAGCTGCCAGTTATCCCTCACACTGCCTCAACCTGACCTGTGGTGTGAGACAGGGACTTGCCCTCTGTTACTCCTGCTGGGGAAATGTATTGGGTTTTGTGTCTGACCAAGTCTCCTCTTCTTGTTGCTCTCCCACTCCACTTTTTTTTAACCAAGGGACAGTTGCTGGGTTCTCCACATCTGTCTGTTTGCCTTATTTTGATCAGGGTCCTTCTACTCCCATCCCTGTGGCTGGGGTGGCCTCCTCCCCCTTGCCCCTCGTAGGGACCAGAACTAGCTAAATGCTCTGCCTGACCACCTTGTCTGCTGAAGTCCCACTGGGACTTCCTGAACTCTCATGGCAGATGGGTTTGGATAGAAGCTAGTGCCTCCTGTGATAGCATGGGCCATGCCTCTTTCCCCCTTTTCCCCTGTTAAGACCACAGAGATCCTGTTGAGGAGGATTCTTCTGCTTCCTTGCCTGAATTTATATTTGCAAAGAGACCACAGAGGTGGCTGGTGAGTGCGACTGTGAAAGAAACCAGCCATCCAGTCACTGTCCTAGGATCACTGTAGTTGGGACTATACCCCTCTCCGGCTGGTTCTGACTAAATAACAGAGAGTGAGGTGAGGGGAGAAAAACTATTCAGGGTCAAGATCTATATTTTCATTCCAAATAAAAGCCTTTATAAAGCCACGGCTTTCTGCAGATGTCTGTTGTTTCTCCCACCCACCCCTTAAGATGAGTTGGGGTAAAATACAAGCTTTTTCTTCAGATGCATTTGCCCCCTGCAGGCTGTTTTAAGATCGTTGCACTTACTTTAATGAAAGCAGGGAACACATGCAAGAACCTAAGAACTGTTTTATCAGCTCAAGAATGTAAGAAGAGCCTTGCTCAATCAGATGAGTGGTCTGTCTAGCTGAGCATCCTGTCTCACATAGGTTTATTGCCTTTGAATGTTTAGTCACCACGGCTAGCAGCCATGGATATACTTGTGTGTGTGTATGCTGTCAAATCACAGCCAACTTATGGTGACCTCTGCAGAGGTTTTCAAGGCAAGAGACATTCAGAGGTGGTTTGCCATTGGCTGCCTCTGTGTAGTGACACTGTCATTCCTTGGCGCTTTCATATAAATTCTGACCAGGAAGATGGATATACCAGATGGATATACCAGAGATGGATATACCTATCCTTCATGAATCTGTGAAATCCCCCTTTAAAGCCCTCTATTTCTATGGCCATTGCTATAACCTCTGGCAGCAAATTTCACATTTTGAATACTCATTAAGAGTACTTTCCTTTTGTCCATCCTGAAGCTACTTCCCATCAACTTCATTGGATACCCTTGTGTTCTACTCCCTCTACTCCATGCATAATTTTATAAATGTCAAGCCCCTCCCTCCCAGCTTAGTTCTCTCTTCTCAGTATTGTAAGAAAGATGTTCAAACCACTTAATCATCTTGGTTGCCCGGTTCTGTACTCCTTCCAGCTCTGCAGTGTCCTTTTTGAGATAATGCAACTAGAACATCACACAGTATTCTGGATGAGGATGCACTATAGGTCTATCCAGAGACATAATACTGGCTATTTTCAATCCCTTTCCTAATAATCCCTTGCATAGTTTGCCTTGTTCCCTGCTGTGGCACACTGGATCAACGCTTTCATTGAGCTATCTATTATGATCTCAACATCTCTTTCCTGCTCAGTCTCAGCAAGTTTAGTCGCCATTAACATATACTTAAAATATATTGTCGAAGGCTTTCATGGCCGGAGAATGCTAGTTGTAGATTTTCTGGGCAGTATGTCTGTTGTCTTGGCATTGTAGTTCCTGACGTTTTGCCAGCAGCTGTAACTGGCATCTTCAAAGGTGTCGCACTGAAAGACGGAGATCTCTTCTCTCAGTGTCAATGTATGGAGAAGATGTTAGCAGGTAATTTATATCTACTCAGGAAGGTGGGTTTGGGCTGAGTCATCCTGTAAGAGTTTCCCAGGGTGTGGAATGCTAAGGGGGGGAAGCTTCACTGTATCCTGAGGAGGTTCTTTTGCATATGGATTGGTTGTTGATATGCTAATCTTACAACTAAGGAACAAATCAAACAACTAAGGAAAAACAGTCCCCCACAGGAAAAGTTTTTGCCATATATCAAAGGAATCACTGATCAGATGGGAAAACTTATGAAAAAGCACAACCTACAAACAGTATTCAGACCCACCAGAAAAATACAACAGATGCTACGATCAGCAAAAGACTGTAGAGACCCCCTCATCTCTGCAGGAGTATACCACATACCCTGCAGTTGTGGACAATTTTACATTGGGACCACACAGCATAGCATCCAGACAAGAATAAAAGAACATGAAAAACACTGTATACTTGGCCAACCTGAAAAATCAGCAGTGGCTGAACATAGCCTAACGCAAACAGGGCACAGTATCTTATTACAGGACACTAAAATACTGAACAACGCTTCCAACTACTTTGTCAAGATTGTGCAAGGAAGCCATTGAAATGCATAAGCACAATTTCAACAGGAAAGAAGAGACCTTAAGAATGAATAGAGTGTGGTTTCCAGTCCTGAAAAACACCAGACTAACAAAATACTCTGCATCTTACATTAGCCCTGCAGATAAGGTTAGCATATCAACCACCAATCCATATGCAAAAGAACCTCCTCAGGATACAGTGAAGCTTCCCCCCATTAGCATTCCACACCCTGGGAAACTCTTACCAGGTGACTCAACTCAAACCCACCTTCCTGAGTAGATATAAATTACCTGCTAACATCTTCTCCACACATTGACACTGAGAGATCTCTGTCTTTCAGTGCTACACCTCTGAAGACGCCAGTCACAGCTGCTGGCGAAACGTCAGGAACTACAATGCCGAGACCACGGCCATACAGCCTGGAAAATCTACAACTAATATATACTTAAAAGATGGGATTTTTTGTTCCAGTGTGCATCACCTTACACTTGCCTACACTGAACTTCATTTGCCACATTGTTGCCCACTTACCCAATTTGTGGAGATCCTCCTGGAGCTCTTCACAGATGGCCTTGGTTTTTACCATCTTTAATAATTGTGTCATCTGCAAACTTCGCTGCTACACTGCTGCTCTCTAGTTTCTAGATAATTTATGAACAAATTTAATCGTGGGGCCCCACTGTTTACTTTCCTCCATTGTGAACTTCATCTCATCACCTTGATTTGAGTCAGTTCCTCAGCCTCCCTGAAAACAATGGCTATAGCCTGGGAACATGCTTCACACTTTCCACAATAAACAAAGATGCAAAGAACTAGGTTCTCTGCCATCACCCTATCTTCTTGAAGCAATCCTTTTATTCCTTGGTAATAAAAAGGTCCAACTACTCCCCCTTGTTTTCCATATTGGTGAGACAGTGGCCTCCAGGGGAGCCTACAACTAGGGCATGAAGGCAGCTAGCATTTGGAGGCAAATGGTCTCCATGCATGCACCAACTTCTGTGTTCAGCTAAACGGAAGTTCACAGTAAAAAAGCATCCTTTTCATAACAAGATGCCTGTAAGGAAAACTCTTCACTTCAAAGTTTTATGTAGGAAGACTAATATATGGAAATGGTTTTGTGTTCATATAGCGATGTAAAAATGCACAAGAAAGAGTTTCCAGGTGGCGCATAGGTGCTTTTCTAACAGTTTTATCTTTTTCACAGGAAGGACTGTTTTCCCAGTTCTGTTAGACTTCTTAGTGGTTTGAGGTTTACTGGGGTGCAAGTGTGAAAAATCCCCAAACTTTCCTCACGTCTGCCATTCTTTGAATGGTGACTTTATTGCCAGTTGCTTAAGTTCAGATTTAACTGCTCAATAAATAGAACTTGTTATAGAACTTATTTCAAAGCCCAAAAATACCAATTAATCTTTTCTGCACCTTTTTAAAAAACAAGCTGTCTTAGAAAGGTAAATGCAGTATATGTGAGATGAAATTAATGCATTTGGGAAACAGACTTGCTTAATAATTGAGTGTTCATCTCAAAAGGGTCACTCTTCTAGTTCTTCTGTATCCTGTTTGTGTATCCTCTTCCTATCCTGTTTGTGCACAAAGTACTATTCGGATTTAATTTGGGCAATGCATCCAGCTTTGATACGTCTGTATATAGCTTTTGTTCCCAGCTGATTGGCATCAGAAAATTAATTTCAAAATGAAGGCTGTCTTTTGTAGTTCTTAATGGCTATCTTCTTCTGCAGGGGATAGAGCACCTCCATGTGCTGATCTCTTAAGGTTTAATAGGTCTTCTTACAACTCCATGGGTCCACAAGCCAAGGTTTGCGTCTGTTTCAAGAGACCCTTTTGAAAACTGCTGCTAGTAGCAGGTTATTCCCCAACCAAACTTGTGTGTACAAGTGAAATGTAGCATGCTCTGTGCACATGTGCATATTCAGCTTGCCACCTTAATTCAGAAAAATACAGCTGCTACATTTCTGTTCAAGATGTTATCAGAGTGGGCAGTCAGTACACTGATATTTTGATGCCATCTAGATCAGCTGTCTTCCTAGTAACAGATCCAGTACACCTTATGTAATGCGCACATACTATAGGTAGCAGCTGAGTATTTCTTTTCTTCATCAGAGCATGGGTGAGATTCTTTGTGTGGGATGGCAGGTGCATTGTTCTTCCTGTTCACAGCCCAAGCAGCAGAGGCTGTTCTAGGGCTGGCAGGAAGCTTGTGGTTGGTACTGAGCTGAGATAGCTCTGCTGCCTGAGCCAGCAGGAAACAATGGTGTATCAAAGATCTATATTGCTCAGGAGCTCTGGTCATTCTGTAGATAGGAAAGCCTGAAAGAGTATAGTAGTAGATTTTCCGGGCTGTATAGCCATGGTCTTGCCAAGACCACAGCCATACAGCCCGGAAAATCCACAACTACTATCGTTCTCCGGCCAGGAAAGCCTTCAACAATATATAGTAGAGTAGTAGTCCATAACTACTTTTTCTTTAAGGCAGATCAACATAGGTAGCTGTGTTAGTCTGTAGCAGTGGAAAAGAGCAAGAGTCCAGTAGCACCTATAAGCACCTCTGTAGTCCAGTAGCACCTCTGAAGAAGTGAGCTGTTGCCCTACCACTTATTTTGTTAATCTTATAGGTGCTACTGGACTCTTACTCTTTTCTTTAAGGTGTGTAACTTGAAATAAATGCTGTGGATAGATGCACTCTACTTTGGGTTACATCACACTGCTGAGAGTTTTTGAGCTACAACCTGCCCTCCATTCATTCTAAATATCTTTTCTTTCAGCACAAGGACAGGAGAGCTGTTAATTGTATTCAAGCACCCCCCATCTCATCGATGGCTCTCCCAAGCACCAAGTACTTGTGCAAATATTTCTAGCCAGCAGAGAATAATCAAAAGGCCATCACACACCCTGGCAGAAATGTAACACTTAGGAGGTAGCAGAGACTTGAGGATGCCAAATGCTAGTTTTCCTCTTTCTGGAAAGGATGGAAAGAGTATGGGGGGGGGAGAGATGTGAAGTAATAAATTCTCTGGGCAAGAGGTCCATTTTATCTGAGGATAACTTGGAGGAAGGAGCTCTCCCATCTGTATTCCATCTTGATGGCTGCCCTCTACCTGTGGAGCTAACAAAGGATGGATAGCCCAAACAAAGATTCAGGGTAATGACCGACTGATATAAAACAATGTAAATTTTTAGGGTAGAGAGCCTACCCTAGAATAACAACTCAGGGTAGGTTTAGAGAAATATCAGAGAAATTAATGTATACATCTTTACTTTGTACCTTTTGCACGATCTGTTGCTGTCCATAGTATGGGCATGGATATTTTCTTTTAAATAAATTTATTTTGAACTCTGGAAATTTGTTCCCCATAACCACAATAATTCCCATTCAAACACATTACAAAAAACAGTGCCACCATAAGGGAAGTGGTTGATCAACCTATCACCAGGAGTGTCCAAGTGCGGTAAGTCATCCCTGCAAATGCTAGTCAGAGCAAAAGCAGATGTGGGCCCAAAGCAGAGCCTATAAATGGAAGCCCAAAGCGCTGGCCCTCTTAGGGGGAAATACTCTAGTCAACCAATTGGTGGCAGCATAGATAATTAGTGAGAAGAGAGGAAACTCTTGTGGAAAAGTGGTGGGCTTGGGAGAGCAGTACACCACTAGATAGAGACTGAGGATGACCATTGAGTGTCTTGCCTTCCTGGAGAGCACAAAGCAGAATTGTGCTAGAAAGTCAGGACATTCTGCAAGACAGTTATTTACATTCATGTTGAACTAACTCCCTGTTTGTTTGTACAGTTTAGTCACTGCAGCATCCAAAATACTACAACATTATCAGACCAGTTGCAATGGCTGTCCTTTCCATACTGGGATCAAATTCTGCCCATTCAAGCAGACAAAAATTCTATAGGGAAGGACGGGCAGTGGTAGCAAGCACTGGCTGATGGGGCACAATTTAATATTGTCCTCTACTGCGGTATTTAAGCAGAACAAGAAATATTTTTGCTTTAATGGTGGGGTTTGATTCTGAACCATTGGGACCTCTCCAATTTCCTTCCCTGTAATGATAGTTCATTTTTAAGTACTTC
Organism: Eublepharis macularius; assembly: GCF_028583425.1. Lineage (NCBI taxonomy): Eukaryota > Metazoa > Chordata > Lepidosauria > Squamata > Eublepharidae > Eublepharis > Eublepharis macularius. The sequence goes on along the minus strand of NC_072791.1, from coordinate 151,718,006 downwards.
ACTTGTAAATCAAGTGACATTAGGGAAGTTTTGCTGCTCCCTAAAATAGTTTCTACACTACCTGAAATATGAAGATGGGCGATAATCATACAAACTTTGCATAAGGCAGCAAGTGAAGCTTTGCAGCTTCTTCATGTACATGTGTTTGCTCACATGTGCCTGCACAGGAAGTGCTCCCCCACCTCTTTTTCCACAAGGCTGCTGCTTGCAAAGTCTCATTTTCCTCAAGGTTCGTCTACACAGCAACCGAGTGAAGAGGGCCCTGTGGTTCAGAATGGTAAGTCATCAGGCCACATCTGGTAATGATGGAGGGGAAAATGTATTTGAAGGGAAGGGAAAGACGGTCAAATCCAGCAAGGGTGGGGGTTTGGTGGTAAATGGTGGCAGACTTGCGTGTTGCATGAACAGTTCAAACTCTGCTCCAGCATGGCCTGTAGCGCTGTTTTCTGCTACAATCTAAGTCCTTCAGTCGCTAATCTCTGGTTTCAAGTAGTTCAAGCTCGGTTACGGTAAAGGAGGATACAGAAACTACCACTTGAAGCAGGATGCCCAAATTACAGGCATGCCCAGCCTTACTGAGTCAGGTTCCTCCATGGAACACGAGTGCCTGCCTCTAGAAAGAACGCTGAGGTATTTGTAGTAGAATCTTGTTGCTCTGGATATTTTTTTGTACAGTGGAAGGACGGGAAAGTGCTACACCTTCTCAAGTAGGAAGGTCCGGTATGAAAAATTTTACTGTTTTGACCAGATCTAGTAGCCTTTCTTCCTTTGAGGGGAGGAACCATCCTCCTACAGGTCAATACTAGTTAAATCTATTTTGCTTTGTAAACTTCGCTGAAATGCTCAGAATCCTGCCTAGCTAGCATGGCATAGCAAGGAGCAAAGCTACTTTTCTTATTTTCTGGGACAACTTTGGAGTGTTTCTGCACTCCCCCTCACACTTCATTTTAAAAGACCTTTCAACTACTAGGGACTTCATGCTTTTCAGAGTTGCTCAGAAATGTTGTATAGCAGAGGGCCCAGCTAGGCTCTTAGTTGACATTATAGTTAATTGGAAGGAAAGGGAAGGCTAAAAGTGAGGCTATAGGTTGTGGGCCAGTAAGAAAACAATTGCCTTTGCCAGTGCTTAGCAACAAACAAGAACCTACCTACTCATTGCTCTATGGGAGAGTGGCAATTTGAGTGTGTGGCAGACATGAGCACAAGGTTAACACCAAAAACCAGTTGCAATAAAACAAGCCCACAACCATGCATTTTCTGCTCTCTTTACTCACAGGGAAAGCAGAACTGCACTGCCTGCCCCCCAGTACAGGAATTTTAATTTTAACTCATTGAGTGCTGATGTGAGCAGTCTTAGAACACCCTAGAACCAAGATCCCTTTCTGCACAAGTCTTACCTTCCTTCGTTCATAATCATGGCAGCAGAGCTACCTTTGGCTCAATACGCTTTTCTGCCACAAAATATCTGCTCAGATACCAGTAACTAGTTGCAGTTCCTCGTACAAAGTACTGTTAAGAAGCCCATCTATCTAACAGACAGCCAACATCAACCCTAGACAAATGGGCAACTTCACCTGTGTAACCAACAGTAGCCTTAGGTTCTGCTTTACTGCTAGAGGTTGAAAGTGGAACACCTAATGATTCCCGGAAAGTGGGCAGGCAAACTGCTTCCCCTTACGGGGTTTTAGCCTTAATTTATGTTAAATGTAAGCTTTCTTGAATGCTAGAGTAATGTATATAAATTAAGGGAACCAGGGCTACAATTTAAATAGATGCTACCCCCCTGAAGCAATGTGAGGTGGGGCAAAGATCCATAAACTGTCATCACACAGGTTTCTCCCCTGGACTTGACTCTTCCTGAAGACAAGGTCGTTATAGAACAGATTGCTGCTTGGGGTGGGTTACAGGGGAGGTTCAAATTTCCTACCTCATCATGCCATTTAAATCTATCTGCTCCTATAACCACAACTACCACTATACTGTGGAGGACCAAAAATTCAAGGAAAAACAAAGCTTCAGAATGCACATAAAGGCTAGAAACGCAAGTAACTTTGATAAAAATGGCAGCTGCTGCTGAGAACGGCAAGTCTAGAAAATCCCTCCCCCACATATACCAGCAAATGTAGCAGGAATCGATTAAGAACATGCGATCTTTATTACACATATGTGCACAAAAGAGGACTTGTGACACACTTGTGTAGCAAGAGGCCATTCAAGAGTCTCCAACCAGCTAGCAGGGAAGGTGGAGACAGTTGGGCTGTGAACTAAAGTTTTGCTACTCAATAAACACTAAGCCAACATCCCACAGAAGACGAACCTTGGTCTTTCCAATGAAGAATTTACAGGTAACAGAAGAGGTTGTTCTCTCTCTCATCGCTATGTTTTTCTACAGCAATTGGTGAGCTTTTATAGTTGTTTAGAGTATAAAATCAAAATGATACCCAAGTCAATAGATTCATGAGAATAAATCTTTGCCACACTGTTGGTAAGAAGGTACCAAATTAATCAGCTGCAGCCAAGGCACAAGCTGGCTATAGTTTACAGAAAATGTGCAGAGCTGGAAAGTTACAACAGTTTCTAGCCTGATTTTGTTTTTCTTCAGTTTCCATTCCATCCAACCCACCACAAGCTTTTCTTACATTATTCTGCTACCAGATTTGTGACTTGCTTTGTTAAGCTAGACATTAAAAGGATGACCAAAGCAGGATGCACATGTGGAAATTTAGGTTGCCCATACACTTACAGCACACGGCTTCTTCACTATCCTAACCATTATCAGTTCATCATCGCATATCCAACTTCTCACAGTCCAGTAAAGTAAAATGGCAGTGCTCAGTAGCTTAGTGATAACATCAGCTGCTAGGCAGGCAGAAAGGCTCAGGTTATCTCACATCTGGTAGCAGGTGACATGAAAGATCTTGAAAGACCCTGAGACCTTGGAGAGCTGCTGCCAGTGTAGACAATACTGACCTTGATAGAACAGTGGTCTGATTTAGTACAAAGGCAGGTTCACGTGACATCTTTCCCATTTGGTCAGCAGGCAAACAGAATGAAGGGCTCATTCAGGCTCTGCATCCAGCCAAAGCAGCATGACAAAGGCAATGAGGAAAAATGCATGATGCTTCAGGGGGCCCTGGGAAAACTCATCTCCCTTTGTTAGTGGACTGTCATTCCTGGAGACTGGCAGACAGCAATACAAACAGAAGCATTCCACAGCGACAATCCCTCCTTCTTCCAAAATCTAGAAGGTGCAAGCTTTGCTTCCATGAAGCCCTGCAGAGCAGGGTGTGGGCTCAAAACTGGAAATCTCAATCATTTATTTTTAAAAGAGCATGTTTCTAGAATATCTTCACAGGCATCAGTCCAAAAATCAAGTAGATGAAGCCTGCACAATTCTCAGAAATCAAAAGAGTGGCTCAACAAAATTCTAAAAAACCCAAAGGTGCATTTCAGGACCTGGTGTAGCTTCTTGCACCTCCCTCAGATTAACAAAACCACAATACATTATGCAAAACACACATGCAATTGTTCTTCATTTGTATAATGTATATAGCTCCCACCAGGGCTTTTTTCAGCTGGAATGAGGTGGAATAGAGTTCCGGAACCTCTTGAAAATGGTCACATGGCTGGTGGCCCCACCCCCTGATCTCCAGAGGGGAGTTTAGATCGCCCTCCACACCACTGGCGCCACTGGCGCGGAGGGCAATCTAAATTCCCTTCTGCCTGGAGATCAGGGGGCAGGGCCACCAGCCATGTGACCATTTTCGCTGAGGGCAACCCACTGAGTTCCACCACCCCTTTTCCCAGAAAAAAAGCCCTGGCTCCCACCATTAAGCTTTTCTTGGCACATGATTTTTAAGGATTTGTTTTGACACAGAATACACACTGCCCTGAGTGTCACGGGGATAAAGCCTTATCGTGGGATAGGACCAGAGAGATGTAGCATGTACTAAAACATAATGTCTCTCACTCCTTTTAAACAACTGCAAATTGAAAAGGGTAGGTCATCTATAAGCCCACAGGGAGGCTGTCAAGCTTCTATTATCAAGCTTCTATTATCAAGTCTGTTACACTGTCCAACAGAAGTAGTCCTGAAAAGGACTAATAGTTAAGAATGCAATTCATTCTTGTTTTAGGATGCCAACCTTCCTAGCTACACTAAATGATGTTAAGATGCACATTTCTGCTCAACATTAAAAAACAAGGGGGCTTTTAGCAGTCACAAAGCCTTGCGATTTCTTATAGCTCCCCACCTCATCTCCTCTATCAACAGTCGCTAGCAGAGTCTAATTAACACTGTGCAATTAGGAGTTAAATGCAGAATTCAAAGATCCACATAGTTATGGTAACATCTCCATAGGTGGAAGAGGCAAAAGCGTAACTAGAACTGTGTGCCAGCACTGGGACAATGACTCATTTTGGCTCCCCATTTCTCGTAGGACCTTCAGTTCCCTGCTGCTCTCTCTGCACTGCTCCTGCTGCTCCCAGTTTTTCCTGAGAACACAATGGCTTCAGAAGAAGGCAGAGGCAGTCATTCTGATTCTACTACTATAAGCCTTCTCTTCTGTCTGCTGCTGTTCCTTCTCCTGTTACTGTTCTTAGCCTGGCGCAGGCTGAATCGTGATTCTCAAGGCAGGTACCACCCTCGACGTCTGGTGGGAGCTTTGGTCCATCAATGGCAGGCATTCAGGGGGGAGGCATCTCCAGAGGAGCTGCCCCAGGGCCTTAAGGATGAGGGAGACGAAGAGCCTGAGGAGCCAGAGCAGCAGCAGGACATCGAAGCTGAGGAGAAAGTCCAGCAGGAAGACGACCAGGAGGAGGAAAGGCAGGAAGACCAGGAAGACCTCGACAAGAGCATTCACTCTGAGCCACCTGAAGAGGCTGAGCTTCAGCAGCCTTCCAAGGAAGATGGTGCAAAGGCAACAGAGGGCAGTGCTGAGGCCTTGCTTAGTGATCTGCATTCCTTCTCTGGGACAGCAGCCTGGGAGGACAGGGGTGAGCATTTCCACATTACCACCCTCTAGAAGTAACAAGGAGCACACAGCCAGTCTCTCTGCAAGGCCAAATGTGGACTGAAGTGGTATTGGGCAGCAGCCCTACCTCTTATGACTTCCACAGAATGAATCCTTCCACCCTTGCACATGGCAGAGGATTGTCTTGCACCACTCTACCCATTTTGCTCTTTGTGATTGTACCACTGCACTTGCTTGCTCTCACCAGCCACAAAAGTGGCAGCTTGTTTTGAAAAAGTACCTTCTGTGCTGTGCTATTAAAGCAAAAGGAACATGTCTGCACATCTTTTGCACTGGTAGTGGGTCGCTGGGGCTCTAGACATCATAATTGCACTTAGCATTGACAAGACATATTTTTCAGGGTTCAAAGTACTTCACATTGATCAGAACACTAGTGCCAACACCACCTATTAATCCTTTTGACAAGCACCCATTTTCTGAACATGCTTCTAACCAACATGATTCAGTTGGCAATACCTGGATACAAAGGGATGAAGCCAGGTGGGTGACCCTGGGAGAGGACCTTCCTTGTACTGCCCATTAGGTTAATATAAAGGGCAGCAATTCTTTTTGCTACTTGGTGCATCCTAGAAAAAGGAGACAGATAAAGACCCATGGAAAGGGTATTAACTCCACTGAGAAGGTCTTTTCCAGCCACCAATGGTAAAAGAGCTCTTTTGTTTGCCTACCAAATTCCATACCCTTGAAACAGATACAGCAGCAGGGAGGGAAACCAGCCCTGATGCCCCACTGTGACCCCCAAGCAAAGCACTTCCAATCCTAATACACACACAAGCAAACACACTGCTAGAAGGAGGTGGGCATGTCCAGCTGTAGGCAGGTACCTTGAGACTGGTCCTTTCCCCACCCCAAGCTTTGTCCACTCTCATCATAATTCATTATATACTGAATTGAAAGCACCTCATGTAAGAATCGTCCCCCAGAGTGGGGAAGCACCAGCACCACAGGCCCTTGCAGTTGGGTGGGAAGGCAGGCCCTTGAGACGGGAAGACCACATGCTCCTTGACAGGGCTCAAGAGGCCCTGTGGTCCAGCTCTATCCCCTGCCAAGCCCTGTCCCGAAAGCAGAGAGCAATGCCCCACAAGGAGGCAGAGAGTCCAATTACTTCCTTATTGGCCCAACTACCGTGCCCTCCCTCGGCTTCCCTTTTGCTTCTGCTTCTTGGTGCCTGATGGCGTTTTGATGGGCAGTGGGGCAGTAACTTCTGGCACGGGCATGAGTGGAGGGCATGACTGTTCCATCGGTTCCACAGTTGTGCTTGGCTTGAAGGCCTCAAAGGGTGAAAACTTCACAGGGCTGAAAAACAGGAAGTTAAGCTGATTAATGCTTGGCCACATCCACACCATCTGGCTCTGCCCTATCTCCCAAAGCCTCACTATGGTACTTTTGGCTCTGAGGCCAAAACAGAACAACCATCAGCACAGGAGAACCCTGGGAAGGGGATACCAGAAGCAGCATTTCTATTGATGTTCAAGGACCCACACAGGTCCTTCTTCTTTCACCCTCCCTGAGCAATCCCATTCCACAAGGAAGAGGGCTCTAGGTAACCCCCTGGCTCCCCCCGCCCTACTCCAACATTACCTGACAGGGGTGCGGGGGCTACTATTGAGACGCCGTGGAGATCGTAGCTTGGGCTGGAAGGAAAACCCTTCCTTGATGCTCTCCAACACTGATGGGGCTACATAAGTGAATCCCTGCAGAAGAAACACATGATCAACAGCGCCATGGTGTTGGCATCACTGCAGCTTGGGATCTGGATTTAAGCTTTGCCCTGGCTTGTTAGAGGTAGCACCAGTACGAGACCTCTTCAGAGTGGGACAATGAGGGCTCTGCCACCCATCTCCTAGGCTCAGTAACTGCAGTTAGGCATTCCTTACCAAGAAGGCCTGGTTGGCGCTCTCACTGAGGGAGCCATCATCAGGACTATCCACAGGAGTCTGGCGGGTGAAGCGGGTGTCAAACTGGCTGACATCGTCTTCTGATTGCTATAGGTGGTAAGAGGAGGGGGAGATCACAGTGCTGTGATAAAAAAAGGACCTGCAGTAATTTCATAGTGTCGGATACCATACATCTCCATAATGTTAATTAGACAGGCTGAACTGGGAAGCACATGAAAGACACTGAGGTACCACATCTTCTCTAAACTCTAAGGATAAGGCCCTGGAGATCTGTGACTCAATCTCCAGAAGTTTTAATTTTTCTTCGAAGTTGTGTGTGTGAGACTTCCACTCCCCTCCTCGACGTACTGTTTCCAGAATACATATTAGCATTCCTGAGCTGTAATTAGTCCTAGAATGGAAAGTGATAAACTTCTGCCTTTTTTCCTCTGCTGCAGCTACAGCAACATCCATGCAGTTCTGATCTGTGAAATGGCATAAGCACTGCCATCTCAATTAAATATTAGTTCTCTCAGTTTTTAGATAAAATTTTAGATGCCTGGAGATTTGAACACAATTCTCCAGCACTCTAATTTTTGAAGGCTCTCCTGAATAACATACACAAGAGCACTTGACACAGAGTAATTACCACTTAATGTCCTTTCAGTCATTCCGTTTCTTATTACAAAGTGGTAACCCTTCCCCCTCCAGCAAATCAATGCACGCTTTTGAGTCAACTGGGGGTTCTAATTCATTTTTGCAACTAGACAAATTGCCACAAGGGATTAACGGCATCACACACATACATCAAATACATCAGTAGTAACAAGCATATAGGAAAGGAACAAAACACCTGAATTTGCACTAGGCGAGAGGACAAACATACAGCTTTAAAAAGATAGTAGGCATCTGAATCATGCCAAAGTCAATCCAGGGAATGTGGGTGGTGCAGAATGCAATGAACCTCTTTCACCTCAGTGTCCCTTCATAAACAATCACCCCAAGCTACAGAGTAGGTAAAAAGAATGAAGGCCAAGAATGCAAAATGGCAAAAAGATATGGCACAGGGAAAAAGGGATGGCAGAACCTACCAAAGAGGGCCGGAAGGGTGGGTCAACTCTCCTGGCTAGCAAATCATCCCAGTTGATGTGTCGAAAGAATGGGTGCTTCTAAGAGAAGAAGACAAAGAGGTTAATGCTACCCACCAATCCTTGGACATCCTAATACACACACACTTCATAATTCCATTTGCACATCGATGTTCTCTAATCCCTGCAAGACAGTAGATATATCCTAGTTTGGGCAGGAAAATCACACTGCAGAGGATTTCTTTAAAAACAAGTTTATAGGATAAATTATTCCTCAGCTTTCCCTGTTCTACTTTGCTACTTAGCAAACACAGCAACCTAAGAAGCAAGAAAGGCTACCATGCTAACAGATGGCACCATCATTATTAATTGGGAATATCGAGCAAAAAGTTTTATTCCACCGCAGCAGCTCTTTTACTCTGGTGACAAATGCAAGTCAAAGCAGACTCTCTTTAAATACAGAATTATGACCAGTCTATATACATTGCAGAAAATGCAGTGTGGACTGTATAGCATCACATACAGGAGCAGGGGAGAGGAATTCACATTTGAGGGTAGCTCCCAAGTAAAAGAAACCCCTCTGCCTGTAGAAAGCAAGCATCATGTCCACATAGAACCTTTCTTCTCAGCAGGGATTTCTTTTAAAATGTGGGGAAAAAACACTCACAATATGGCCCTCCACCTGAAACCTGGAGAACTATCTCATATGCTTTTTCTGGATGTGCAGTTCAGTGACCTCAGACTAGGTGGGAGAACCAAACATCAGAACACCATGCTCTAAATCAAGGAATAAGCTGCTGCTTAATTCTTGCAAACCATTTCTGGGAAAGCTAGACACCATCATAAAAGTCATACAATGAGTGATTCCTACCCCCAATTTACTTCTTACCTAGTAAGGAATGTACAGGCTTTGCTTACCAAGCTTCCCCCACTCCCCACGGAGCTTTTCACCAGCTATGACTGGCTCACAAGTGAGTTACTAGATCTCAGCAATGCAGAACTTTATGGGCTAGGAAGAAGAGTCTTGGTGGTGGAAAACTGGCCACCACCAAGAAGTTGGCTGGACATAATCTCCACATGAACCCAAATTCTAGGCCACAAAAAATCTAAATTATGCCAGTAAATTATATGCAAAGCAAAGTATTATGCCAATAAATTATATGCAAATTATATGCCAAATTATATGCCAGTAAATATATGCAAATATTTCTAAATTATTCTGCCTCTAATATAGTTACCAAGAGGAAAAGAACTTCGCAAATTACTGAACTCCCATCCCTCAGAAATCCTGTTTTGAGGACAGCGGTTTCTGATATGTCACTGGGCATTATTCTTACACAGTTCTGAGGGCTAGGAACTTTTCATTTCTTTAAAAGAAAAAAGATTCTTAAGCAGTGGAATTCTGTGCCCAACATGCAGCCCTGAACATGGTAACCTTTTGTAGTAAGATGCCTATCGGGAATAAGCCCAGCCATTGGCCGTTTTCCCCCTACTCCCATTTTTACCTGCACATCTGTAGCATCACCAAGCCCGCCCCCAATCCTCTGACTGGGATTTCTCTTGAGGAACTGGGGAGGGAAGAGAACACATGCAATAAATATTGTCTTGAAGAGTCCCAAACTCTTCAGCCATGAATCACAGTGGTCAACCTTTAACATCGCATGATGTCCTCCATTCATTCATGATGTACTCCATTCATTCACTGCTGACAATGCAGGACTCATTTGCACCCAATGATTATTATAACCTTTTTTGCATAAAAAGGGAATATAGGAACTCTACAACAAGAAAAGTTATGCAGAATGTCTATTAATAGCATTGCATGAACCAAGCTTTTACCCAGAACTACAAAAGTTCCTATAAATACTGGCTACACACAACTTCAGGGCAATGAAGTCAGGGTGGTGAAAGGAAGAGAGGGAGAAATAAAACAAACATGACAGTAGCAATCCAAGCTGCAGGGTTGAACTCAAGCAACTGACAGGCCTGTACCTTCTTCAGCAGGTCACGGGCATCAGGTGTCAAATAGGGTGGAAGCATCAACTTTCCCTTGAGGATTTTATCAATGGTTTTCTTGCGATTCTCGGCCGTGAAAGGAGGCTGCAAGGCATGGACACAGGGTTCAGCATCAACCTAACCTGAGGAAGAACCTGCTTGGAAGCACAAGCAATTGCAGCAGGACAAGAGAAAAAACTGGCAGGTGGAGGGAGGGAACCAGGAAGGGGAACTACAAGCTAAGCCAAGGGTATATCCAATGGATTGCTCTCTAAAACCCTTCAATGGCCCTCTGAAGCCTGATCCCACCATCCAGTGAGAATCGTTTTATGTTTCTTCGTGCCCAAACCCATCACATTTTCACTTCTGCTATGATTTGTCATGCCTGCCCCTGCCTTTGCAAACCACACAGGTGAGACTTGCCGATCCAGTGAGCATGTCGTACATCAGGGCACCAAGGCTCCACCAGTCCACTGCCCGGTTGTGGCCGCTGCGCATCAGTATCTCTGGGGCCCTAAAATATGGGAGAGATGATAAAAAAGAGGTAGCAATGACTGTGCCACATATGTCCTAAAAATGCTTCATCTAGGACAGATGTGCGGAGCTCCTAAAATTGCTGGAGAGCCTGTGTCACTTACATGTACTCTATTGTGCCACAGAAGGTATGGGTGACAGCACCATCATGGATGGACTCCTTGCAGAGCCCGAAGTCTGTCAGTTTAACGTGGCCTGTAGAAGGACAGAGATCCTGTTACATCCCTGACTATTAAGAAGCATATTCAACCCAAAGAAGCTTCCTTCCACTGCTGCAAACTGGGATGCTTCTTCATACCCTGGTTGTTTAACATTATGTTCTCAGGCTTGAGATCCCGGTAGATGATGCCATTAGAGTGCAGATGGCCCAAGGCCAGGGTGATCTCACTCAGATAGAAACTGGTGGGAAAAACAGAAAGAAATGGGGAAAAAAACTAGATTCAGTCAACATCACACAAACCACCCCACACAGTTCAGAATGTGTTTGACACCTTCCTGTATCAAAAGCAGTTCAATGTTGGAAGCCAACAGAAGAAAGCCTGGTGTTCTGGAAAGAGGTATAAAGGAGAGGGTGATTGGCAAGATTGATCCATTTATGGGAAAGAAGGACCCAGCTAACAAAAGAGGAGAGGGGTAGCTGGAATCTTTCTGGGAATAACACTTTTGTGCAGGCAAATCAGGTTTTCTCTCCCCTTGAGAAACAACAAAGGACAGGAAGATCCCTGGGATTTTAACCAGCAGGGACAAGGCCAGGCAGAAAAGCCGTAATACGTTCTTAATCAGAAGTTTACAATTCCTAAGAATATCTTCTGAACGAAGTTCAACTGTCCGCTCCAATGTGCTTCAGTCACAAGATTTTAGCAATCCAATGATTTCAGGTTGTGACTACTACATTATCTCATGCCTTTCCATATCCAACCCCCTCAGTTAGAACGCTGTACAGAAGAATCAGGAAATGAAAAGCCACATGCATTAATAAGATTTGGCAGCCCACCCTGTCAGGGCAAGGGGAGGCATGGCAACATGCCCCTGTGCATAAACACAATGTGCCTCTTTCACTGGTCAACAATGGGGAGAACTTGTTTATTTGGGATCGTTCATTATTCACCTCCCTCCCAAAGCTTAGAAGCAGCTTTAGAATTTTTGCATCCTCTGCAGTCCACAGACACATTTTACAGATTTTAAAGTAGCTGCTTGTTGTCACAATCCGTCTGGAGTCAACACAAATTCCACCGTTACAATTTTTAAAAGAAAAATATATATATGAATATTAAAACACATTTTTACAGGAATACTGTGGGTTCTTCTCATATTTAAACAAACAGATAAGCAGTGCAGATTATAGTTTAGTTTATTTTTTTTAATTTACGTCATCTATAGTCTGCCTTTCTCACTGAGACTCAAGGCGGATTACACAGTATGAGGTTAATACAATCAGTGTCAAGTAAGTACATTTCAATACAATACCATAAGGTAAACATATACAAGTTTAAAGACATAGCATTAGCAAGGATTCAAGACATAGAAAATACTGAAGCAAAACATAATCAATTCTAGGACTAACATCAGACAACATGGAGTGCTGGTTGTACATAGGAGTACATATTTAAAGCAGCAGATAATATATAAGGCAAAAATGGTGATGAAGTCTATGATCCCCAACTCGTTAGTGAAGCATCTGAGACCCCATCCCTACAATACAGCCCTCCCTTGGTCCTTGGTCAGGTGGCAATTCTGTGTCAAAGCCCCCATGGCCACAAGCCTGAAAGTGTTACAGCTAACTGTGGGATCAGACACTTTACAATGATCTTTAAAGGACAATACAAGGAATATGAGACAAAAATATGTTGATTAAAATCATCAACACAACAAAAGCAAGCCCAGATGCATTCTAAAAGGCTTGTCTTGGATGCATGAACTGCAGAATGATCTCCTTCCCTCCCCCGATGCTACTAATAGATCAAGCTAGACTAGATGGGCCACCAAGACTTATGTCAGTCCAACCTACTGCTCTAAGCTGAGATCCTCCCATTGCCAATTCTCTGCAACACAATGCCTTTGCAATCTAATCCAACACCAGACAGATTAAGAGTCCATTAGAGGCATAGTACAGGAGGACACAAGGTGTTCTTCAGCAAAGCAACACGAACAATTCAAGGATTCATTTGGCAAAAGTATCTAGAAAGTTCAAAGAGGTGTGCCACACTTGAAGAAAAGGTAGAGACAAAACAAAGAAGCTGAGCCAGGGTCACTATCCTGTTTGATCTGGAGGGGAAATGATACCATAGGAACAAAGTCCCAGCACCTCTCCTGCTTCCCTTTGTTCAGAGTCATCAAAGCATTTTCATTAAAGGGAGCTGGCCAGTTTAACACTGTTGCATTCTTAAAATGGATCCATTTTGGATTTTCAGACAATCAAGCTCCAATCCTGGTCTTCTTTTATGCTAGAATATTTAATTCAAGCTACAGTTAGAAAGCAGCTGCAAATGACACAGGGGAGCTGGTTAGTGTCTATCTCTAGCTGGGGTATATCAGGTAGAATGACTCTAGTAGCTTGTGGCTGACTCCACATTCCTTCATTCTCACTCTTATCACAGGCCCGTATAAGAATCAAGAGAAGGCTTGCAGCCACCCCAGCCCCCTATGGCCAAGTGGTGTTTTACTGACCAGGCAGTGTCCTCCAGGAAGATGCCTTCTCTTTCCAGCTGCATAAACAGCTCTCCACCTGGAAAGCACAGGAGAATGAGAAATAACAAGCTCCATCACAGCCTGCCTTAACCTCAAAAAACTCACGGGGATAAAAGGGTCATGGCATATCTGAGGCCATGAGGAAACCACCAGAATGGCCTCCTTTTTACTAAGCAAGGCTGATCTCAGTTCCCATACCACTGAGGCATTCCAAGATGAGGTAGAGTTTGCCACCAGTCTGGAAGGCATAGATGAGGTCCACAATGAAGGGGTGCTTGATGGCCTCTAGGATATTTCTTTCAGCCTTTGTGTGGGCTGTATCCTTGGCATTACAGGCAATCTTGGCCTGGAGGAGATATCCAGAGAGGATTATGGTCCCAGAAGAATATATATATCAGGGCACACAGAGCTCAAAAATAAATATACTTTACCTTCTTTAGGACTTTCATAGCAAAGATCTTCCCAGCATTTGTTCCCTGAACTTTCCGTACCTGGAATACCTATAACAGAAACAGAAGATGTAAGCAAGACCAGTACCCTTGGAAGACTAGGGCAGGCACATGAGGCTCCACCCACTGAGGCCCTTTTCCTAGTTAGCTGAGAATTAAAAGGTGTGAGGCAGTTGCACCCACTTCAGACAGGAAAATCATCCTTTCAGGGTAACAGGGTCCACTGGTAAAAGGCACAAAAAGAAGTAAAATAGGCTTTCATTCTCTGCCAAATCAGCAGCCCTAAAAGCCCCTGCCAATCCCTCAACCATCAGAAAGATAAAAAGGACTAGGGGGAAACAACTAGAAAAACTCAGAGGGGAAGCCAACTTATTTTATTTATTTAAAGCATTTGTATGCTTCCCTCTACCCAAATAGGGTCCCCAAGGTAGAGAACATCAATACAGTAAAAAATTTAAAAATCTGAAAATCAATGTAAACTTAAAACATTTAACTAGCACAAAAATAATTCAATAAAAACATACAAACACACAACACCAAGAACAGGAGGATGGCCAGTAACAATGATTGGGGTTATGTCAAACAAAACAAAAAAGTCTCCACCGACTGGCAGAAGACAGCAATTGAAAGGGACAGATGAATCTCCCTCTACTACTCAAAAGAAATTCCAATGGAAAAATTGGAAAGCACTGAAAGAACACACCAATTAAACATTTTTTTTGAATTAGTGAAAGGACTATTAAGACAAGGCTTTACTCACTCAGAATTCCTGGTAAGACTTACCTAAAAATCTTCCATCTTTAACAGGGGTATGCAACCTCCAGTATGTATGCCAACAGTGGCACATCAGAATATTTTGCTTGGCACTCAGGGCCAAATCACCCTGACCAGGCAAATGAAGCACTAAAAGCACTGCTGGGTCAGTGATGTGGAAGAAGGTAAAAAGAAGAAGGCCTCTCATTTTCCCTCCTCCATGATTTCTTCTCTTTTATGACCCCACCCCCCGTTTCTCCCATTTCCCAGCTTCCTTCTCTCCTTTCCACCCACCAGCCAACATACCTTTATTTGCCTTTATTTGCCTTCAGCGTTCCCTCCTTCCATCCCCCAGCAGCCCCTACTTGGAAAAAACTATAGTTGAGTTGCACTCTACCAGCCCAGACCCAGTTGTGGGGTAGGGAACCTGCAATGACTGGCAGAGGGTACCTCACTTGCCTCTGTATCCCCTCCATATACTATTTTCTCTTTCCTGCCTCCTAGCTATCTTTACAGCCTTACCTTTCTCTGCTTTCTTCTCACCTTCCCACGCACTCACCAACCTACCTACCTTTTATCTGCTTCCCCATCTTCAGCTATATTTGTTTACTTCATTTATATCCTGCCTTTTTCCACAATGGGAACCCAAAACAGCTTACATCCTCCTCCTCCTCTCCTCCATGTTATCCTCACAACCCTGTGAGATAAATTAAGCTGAGAATGTATAACTGGCCCAAAGTCATTCAGTAAGCTTCCAACTGCAGAGTAGAGATTTGAACCTGGGTTTCCCAGATCTAATTGCTGCTCCATACTGGCTTTTTTTGAGGTGACTACTGTTGGACAACAGCCAGCAGCCTAGGTGAGTCATGCAAGTCATTTGGTATCAAGTCGTTCAGTGGTTGCTGCAGAGCCTGCCCCCATGAGTCCTCCCTCACTGGCCAAAACAGCCCTGGAAAGGGCCCTGCACTCCCTCTGCCTTTTACAGACACAAAACAAGAGTGGAAGATGGACAATGCTGTTGTGGTTGTCTAGCAACAGGCATTGAGGGTATTCATGGCTTAAAACTATAGCTTCTATTTAAAAGGGGAGGCCTTAATGTCTCTAGTTTTTTGTTTTTTAGATATCAGATTTTTCTGCAAACTTGAGGCTTTGGGGGGAGGGGGATTATAGAAAGATTTGTCTTGTCTCCAGTCTCTGGATTTAAGTATCCATAGATTTGGCCATATGGAGAACTAGATGTATTGATGTGTATGACTGAAAAAACTAAGCTATTCAACAGTGCATTATTATACAGCTTAACTCAATATTCATATATACTACCCTATAATGTTTGAATGAGACCGTTTCTGTCCAAGCAATACACTTCCTTTTCTTTCTGATATTTGTGACAGAGAGGCAAGGGAACAAATAACACGGTGCAGTGGGTCATACATGCTCATTGCATGCAGAATGAGACAGTTTAACTCCCCCTCCTCAGAAAGTCTAAAAGGTATGTAAAGATGATAATGGGCATGGTATGCAGCATTCCCTCCAAAGGACCCAAATAATACTTGGAAAAGGGGCAGAAGAACGATAGTGCTGTCAAGCAACTGGGGACTGAACTGGAAGGGCCTCAAACCATCTGTGAGCATAATCTCAGGAACTCTTCACATACCTCCTCGGCAGCACATTTCAGTGTCAACATAGACCTAGTCATTGCGTGTGCAATATGGTATAGTGGTTAAAAGTGCCAGACTAGCATCTGGGAGACCCAGGTTTGAATCCCTACTCTGCCACAGAACCTTGCTGGGTGTCTTTCAGCCAGTCACATCCTCTTAGCCTAACCTATCTCACAGGGTTGTTGTGAGGATAAAATGGAGATAACGATGTAAGCAGCTTTGGGTTCCTATTGGAGAGAAAGATAGGGTATAAATGAAGTAAATAAATACACAAAAAACAAGTCAGACCACTGTTCCATCTAGACTATCCATTCTGAGAGAGAGCAGCTCTCAAGGTCTCAGAAGAGAAATGTCATTTCCGACAACTTGTTACTTTTGAGATCCTGGAACTAGAAGAACCAGGGAACCTGGTACCTTGTTCATGCAACACACATGCTCTGCCACTGCACCATGGACCCACCCTGGCCCCACTGTCTGTTGCAATGCCATACTGCAGGGACATATGTGTGTGCATCACTGAATAGTGTGGCCATTTCAATTATGGTTTGCATGTAAAGGGTGCCTCTGTCATGTCTACATTCAGATTCCATCTAATTGTCTATGAGACTGGAAACGAGAGCACAAGATGGGTATGATTAGTATGCTTGATAGCACCATACACACAACTGATCAGAGGTTCAGTGCATGCAGGTCGTAATGGACTCCTGTGAAATCCAACCAAAAGCTTCAGGATCACTGCATTTTTGGGACCTTCTTACTAAGAACAGAAATACTCAAAAGCAACCCTGCCCTCAGTCATTTCACTACCACATTGTCATTGATAGATGCTTACATAAAGATATATCAAAATAATCAGAGTGAAAATACCCCTACTGATCTCTAAGAGGAGATCTCTGGACAAGATCACTGCTTAATGATACAGTCAGGCTAAAATCCAAGTTGTAAGAGATGTAAGTGAATCTACCAACAGTAAATTCTAGGCATGGCAGAAGCATTATTTGCCAAAAACAGAAAATAGGAAGATAACTGGATGGAGACTGGATAGCTAGGTTTTGTTTCTAGAATAGTATGTTGAATGACTTCAAGGTAATATGGCAATATACACTCTGTCAATTATGCTTAATAATTCCAACCAGTTAAGAATCATAGAATCATAGGGTTGGTACCTCTAGGGTCATCTAGTTCAACTCTCTGCACAATGCAGGAAATTCACAAATACCTCCCCCCCCACCCCGCGCGCGCGCACACGCACGCGCGCACACACACACACACAGTGACCCTTACTCCATGCCAGAAAATGACAAAACACCATCAGGATCCCTAGCCAAACTGGCCTGGGAGAAATTGCTACCTGACCCCAAAGTGGCTATCAGCCTTACCCTGGGCATGTAAAGGGCCACGAAAACTAAGCACTGATGTATCCCTTCCCGCCCTCCCTCTCATGATCTGCCTAGGTTCACAGAATAAGCATTGCTGTCAGATGGCCATCTAGCCTCTGCTTAAAAACCTCCCAAGGAAGCCTGTTCCACTGAGGGACCGCTCTGTCAGGAAGTTCTTCCTAATGTTTAGGGGAAAACTCTTTTAATTTCAACCCATTGGTTCTGGTCCCACCTTCTGGGGTAGCAGAAAAAAACTTGTGCCATCCTCTATATTATAGCCCTTCAAGGACTTGAAGATGGTTATCATATCACCTCTCAGTCTTCTCCACTCAAAGCTAAACATATCCGGCTTCTCCCTACTGTCTTTCAGAAGTGTTTCACTTATAAACTGTTGTGATGTGCGCTGGTACAGTTTCCATACAGCCAGCTGAAACTGACTGAAATGGACTCAAAAATATCTTCAGTACTCTGAATTCTGACATGGAACTTAAATTGAGAGCTACAAACATGCAACCTCTTTTTTTATCTGTAAAGCAGGTCTCAAAGCTATCAATATGAACATAGGCTGACAAGTCTTTCAGCGGCAAAACTGGCACTTACATTCAATTCATCCATTTGAATACCACTTTCGGACACACATTTTTGTAGGTATGATGGGAAAGGAAGCAGTTCCCCTAATGGCATTAAAAATAATCTGTGTTTGTACCTCTCTACTTTGGAACATACCAAGTGCTTCTAGAGTTCTGTCTCTTCTATTTTATGAATGGAAGAGCAGAATGAAGTGGTTCCCATCCAGACCAGAATTAGGTTGACCAACTCAGTGAAGGCCAAATTAGATGTGAGGTGGCAATACTGTGTGTTCTGTCTCTTTCCTTTAAAAAAATAAGCAACTCCACGTGGCTGTTCTGAAGTTTAGAGAAGTGGCAGTAGGACTTTTAACTCTTTCCCTCTATTCCATCTCCCTGAAAACACAATTAGCTGCATGGAGTGAACAGGGCAGATATATAGGACTTCCCACATCCCATCTAGTTTGATGAGGAGATTTGGGTTTCTCTGCGTGCAAAGTCTTCAGTGATACTGTGATCCCAATGTGCTCTGAGCCTCCAATGTTTCTAGCATCCCAGCAGGACTAGGAGTTAAAACCAATTATTCATAAGGTAACAATCTCCAGCAACTCACACATCTTCAGCAATGTGTAGCTGCTCCTTCCATATCAGCCATTACTCACCTTGCCATAGCCACCTTTGCCCAAAACGCGCAGGAGCTCAAAGCAGTGGGGCCCAATGAGATCCAGGCCATTGTTGACACTACTCTCAGAGATTTCAATTTCTTCATAATATCCTGGTATCAGGCTGAGGAGAAGAAACGAGGGCAAGGCAGTTAAGGAAGACACAGCAACTTCCAGCAATTTGGGATTGTCAGTTTAACAGAGACAGAGAGGATGAAAGTTGCAGAGTTGTAATGTGTATTCTAAGCAAACAGCATACAAAAAGCTTAATATCTATGAAGTTCTGACAGTCTAGAGTACATACATCAGAAATGCAAGGGAGAAGAATGAATTAATGATCAATGTCAAAGACAGCACAAAAATAGATACAGTACCAGAAAAATTAACATTAAAGTTACATAGGTGATATTAAAACAACAAATATATAACCCATTCAATTAATACAGAGTAACAATAGACTCCAGCAGCTGCACAAAATCTGAGGACTTCATCTGTAATCCAATGATCAGGAGGGGGGAGAAGGAAATTTCAAACACAGCTCACAAGACTATAATGAAAATGAGACGGTTTAATGATCACACTACATTTTCCTGTCTTAGAGAAGTATGTGAACAGTACAAATCGGCCATGTTTAGACTGACAGCAGCACCAAACAGCTATGTGCTTATATGAAAATTGCTGAAGATGAAAAGTTATAACAAGATAGATAGGAGTTAAATGCTGGCAGAAAACACAAAAAATGAGGCTGTCCAGGCTACAGGAGATGCAGATGCAAATTAAGATTGCATATTCAAGATCTCATAACACATCATCCAGTTGTCAGTTCTGAAACTTCTGCTAACAGAAAAACTTCTCCACAGAACAGGACATCAAGTAACATGCAAGTTGCTATTATGAGACGTAGTAATGCCCACTAACTTAGATGGCTTTCTAATATGGATTAGCTACATGGACTGAGAAATGGTCTATCCATGGCCCTTACCACCAATAGAACCTCCATACATCTCTAAATATTAAATGCTGAGGCTATCTCCTTAATGTCCTGCTTGCAACTACGACTGGCAGCCACTGGAAGCAGTATGCGGCACTACATCAACTTTGGTCTGTTTCAGCAAAGCAATTATTATGCCCTAATAACTCTGTTGTTCTCCTTAGGAGAGTGTTAAAGGAATGAGGAAGTATACTCCACTTAAGCCACTATCAATACAAAACATGGGGCTTGGAACATTATCCCTCCACAAAATCTTTAACTGGAATAAATGTGTTAGTCTTTAAGGCACCACTAGACACCTCTTTATTTTTTCCTACAACAGACTAAAATGGCCAATCTCTACCAAAATATAGACTGTATGCTCTGCAGGGCAGAGAACCTGTTTTCTTTCTCATCCAACTCTGACATTTACACTGATGACAATGTACAACAACTACCACCCCTAAAGGAAGTGTGCTTCCAAGGTGTTGGGAACAAACAAGCAAACAGAGAAACATCAATCTTATCTTACTATAACATACATATTGTTATTTTGTGAGTGTTGTATTGTTTCCTCAGGAATCAAGAAGCTGAAAATAGGAGGTGGAAAGTGCTCTAAATAAGTGTTCAGGCTCTCAGTTTCCCAGGGGCGCCTGCTTGGCTGCTACTGGAAACAGAAATACTGAATGGATTAATCACTGTTTGATTGGGTCTTCCTTTACACTGGCCTCTCCTTGTAAACGCCCCCCCCCCCCCCAATTGCTGGAACTCTTAGGAAAAAAGGTCGTTCCTTTTGCTGGACATTTTGTGTATTTGACCAAGCAAGGTCCGACTCAAGAAAATTTATGCCGGAATAAACTCTGTTCATCTTCAGAGCGCCGCTAGACCCCATTACATCTAAACTAGTTAGACGCTGAGCGGAGTGGGAAGCAGCACGATTCGGCCAGGCAGTTTCTCAGCTGCAGCCGTGAGGGGCACGGTGCGTCCTATCTACCAAGGCACCGGGTGTGGGGAGGGAGTCCTTAAGAAGCGAGTCAATAAATATCCGTTCTGCAGAGGGGGGTGGGCGGCACGAACTCTTGTACTCACTCCGGGCCACTGCTGTGAAGATCCGGGTCCGCCTCCTGCAGTCGAGAGAGCGAGAGAAAGGGTCAGTGCCAGGGGAAACGCCGCTGGCTGGCTGGCTGGCTTGGAAAAGGCGAACGACCCGACTTACGCCCACCCCTTCTCCCTCCACCCTTCTCCTCCCCGCCTTACCGCGGCCCCCATTTCAGGCTCCTCCCCGTCGCTCCCCTCCTCCGTTTCTAGGTCGATGTCGAAGACGCCGGCCATGGCAGGGGTCCTCTGATTACCCGCACTCTTCCCAGGGCCCGCCTCTTGCCCTACGTTTTTCCTGCGCGACACTGTCGTCATCGTTGGCCGCTTCTGGGTACGCGATACGCCCGGAGAGAGAAGAAGAAAGACCGGACGCCAGCCCAGGAGGTCGAAACTTCCGGTCTGAAATTAAAAAGGGGGTTTCCCTTAGGAACGTGAGAGGCACATTGCTGGGTCAGCATCCCATTTCACTGAGTGCTCAGGCAGCTGCCCTAGCCGACCAAGAAGGAGGGCGGCAGAGAAGTTGGACCAGAGAGAGGGCTTAACTTCTCTCGTGCTTGTAACCTGGGCTGGCTGACCGACCCATGAAAATGCTTCACAGTTTGATTTCCATACATATTTGAAGACGTTAGCAGTGGCTTATGAGAGCTCAAATTGAAAGTCCAGGTGCCACTGAACTTTCGTTTTGTATTCCCCTGATGTTGCCTCTTAGCTCTAGTATTCCAAGTTTTACTGCCTCTAAGTCAACTTCTGTGTGGTTTCCCCCCACATCAATTCTTGCCCAATAGTTCCAGTTTATCCCGATTTTAGCACATTTTTGTTTTTAGTTTTCACTTTGGGTTTTCTTGTTTGTTTGTTTCCTCCCAGCTTTTTTTCCGGTTCTTTTGAGACCACTTTTACCCCAATCTTTTTCTGGAAGCCAATTTGAGTCTTACCTTTTTTCTTGTGTGCAATTTTTCTTTCAATTTTGTTTGTCCTCCCTACTCCCACCCACCTCCCACCCATTTTTCAATTACTGGATATTCATTATCAAACTACTCTTCCCCCACCTTCCTTTTTCCCTTCTTGGTTTTCTGCCATTTTTAAAGAATCATTTTCATAACATTATAATGACCTACTGTTGTAACAATACATGAAGCATATCCTCTACATTCCCAGCTTTCGTTTAAAAAAAGAAAGTCTCTAGCTCGCTCCATTATGGTCATACGCCTTTTCCCTTATGTCTCTGCAAGGGAAGGGGCTAGCAGCTTTTTTAAAAATGAAAGCTGGGATTTCAGAGAAACTGCTGCATGTATTGTTGCAATGGTAGGTTGATATAACAGTATGAAAAATATTTGAAAAAAAATGTGAAAGCCCTGGAGGCCCAGGGGAAGGGGGATGTCCACTTCTAGTGCCAGAAAACGCACATAGCTGCTGCTGCTGCTCTGGGCTTTATCCAGAGGTCAGTTTGCCCCACCAGTCCTGGTCTCTTCATCCTAGCTTAAAGTCAGCCTGGGTGGAACTCTCAGGTTTGGACCATGGGAGGGGGAACTTATGGCAGAGCTGCTCCCCTTTTAGGTTTCCCCATGTGTTAATTTTCAATCTTTTTTCAAAATGCAGCCCTTATATTGGTATAAGATTATAAGCATGCACAAAATGGGGGGGGGCGCCATGACATCACCAGTGAAGACACTGATGACAACAGCACTCTCACTTGAAAATCCTGATTATGTAAGGCACGTGCAGAATAACAAACCAACTTCACAACTGTAAAAATGCAAAGGGAGGGCAGACATGCAGAACTAGAATGCTTGGGGATTGACTGCTAAGAAAATCAGGAATTGGATTTTCCGACTTAACAGCTTACACCTCAAAGGTTTGAACAATGAGTTAGATTTCTCCTGTCATTTGTAAGCGTTTCATGTACGATACCGGCTTTGTGCAGACTTCTGCCTGCAAACATTTACTTTTTATTTTGAAGAATAGTGTAATTCCATTGGTTGCAATTGTTGTGTTTGTAAGCTTGTTATGTCGCAATTTTATTGGCTGTATCTTTAACGCTTATAATTGGGGTATATTGATGCTTTGTAACTTTAAATCGGAGCAGCTATAAAGTGTAATTGGTTTGTGGTTCCCTAACGGCACCGTTCCGTGTGCAACAATCTGATTGGGTTATGAGTGTTTAAACGAATTGTGGTGACCAGTAAGTACTGTTATCTTCATATAATGTTTTAATGTTTGTATAATTTATATGGCTATATATTATGGGAGTTACTGTATGTATATATTACTCTTTTGCAGTCCGGATAGACATTATTGCCTGATTGTCAGGGCTTGCCGCGGCTGCCGCTGGGCGTGGCACTGGGCGGTCTGCTCCTGACGTCACAGGGGGGCCAGGGACTCTGCAGGACCCTGCTCTGTGGAAGGAGGGGCGGTATACCTCACCCAGACTCCCTCTCAGTCCACTCGCTGGCCTGCTCAACCTGGCCTGCTTACCCTCTGCGTCCTCCTTCATCTCCTCCTTCCAGAACTCTCCTCCAAGCCTCCACCCTTGCATTCTACTGCTCTCACTCCACATCATCACTCCTCACTCACACCCACACCCCAGAGCTCTTCCCAGCCACCCTTTATAGGGTTTCCTCTCTCTGCCCCGCCCTCCTTCTAGGCTTGTTCCTTCTCCTGACCGGGCCCAGCTGTGCGTCCCTCCAGGTGTTTCCCCCCAACCACTAATCCCTCCTGGGCTCCTTTGCTTTGCTGGTAGGGTGGGGTTGAGTGCAAGCCATCCCCAGCTGAGGGCTCCTTGGCCTTGCTCACGAGGAGCTGCCCCAGCCAGCCTCTGTGCTATTGAGCTTGCCTGGCCTTGCTCACGAGGAGCTGCCCCAGCCAGCCTCCGTGCTATAGGGCTTGCCTGGCCTTGCTCATGAGGTGCTGCCTTAGCCAGCTTCTGCGCTGCCAGCTCAGCAATGCTGGGCGGGGCTACCCATCTCCTCCCCCAGAATGCCTGTGGCAGCCCCCCCTGGAGAGGCTTGGCTTCTAGCAACTCCTGAGCCAGGCTGCTGTCTTCTAGCCATGGTGTGGCTCTGGGCTGTAGAGGCTGCTTCCTCTCCCTGCCAGGTAAGGGCTCTGCTTGGGTTGCTGCTGCTGCTGCTGCTGCTGCTGCTGCTGGTCCCACATTCCCCCTGCTGTGGCCCTTTCCCTCTGGCCTGCTTAGCCCCCTTTCTTCCCCCTGGAAGGTGGGACTGGCTGGTCTCTCCTTGCCCCCTCCACCCCTCTGAGGTTCTGGCCTTTTACCCCTTCCCCCTGGAGTAGGTAGGTTCTGGCCCTGGTTGCCGGCTTGGGGGGTGGGGTTGCTGCCACCCTTTTGTCCCCTGCTGTTCCCTCTTGTCAAGTCTGGGGGCTGGGGCTCAGACCCCGGACACACACCCCCTCTTAGCCTGGACGTTGGCTCGGAGGGGCCCGGCTCGAAGAGGCGGGACATGAAATCCGCATCCAGGTGGTTGGCCCCCCGGCGGTACACTACGGAGAATTGGAATGGCAGAAGGGAAAGGTACCACCGCAGGATGCGGGGGTTGTGCTCCTTCATCCTGTGCATCCACTGGAGTGGCGCGTGGTCCGTCATTAGCGTGAACGGGTTGTTGGCTAGGTAATACCGTAGTGCTCCTATGGCCCATTTGATGGCGAGGGCTTCCCGTTCTACGGTGGCATACTTCTGCTCCGCGGGCTGGAGCTTGCGGCTTATGAACAGGATGGGTACCTTTATTCCTTCTTGCTCCTGCATTAGGACTGCCCCAAGGCCTGAGGCCGACGCATCGGTTGCCAATATGAAAGGCCGCTCAAAGTCCGGGTTCCACAGCTTTGTTGTGTCGGACAGGGCGGTGCGCAGGTCAGTGAAGGCAGCCACCTGTTCCGGGGTCCAGCTGAGACGATTGGGGCTGCCCTTCTTCAGACAGTCAGTCAGGGGGGCTGAGCAGGCCGCAAAATGTGGGATGAAGCGCCCATAATACCCCATGAGCCCCAGAAACCGCCTGAGCTGCCGCTTGGTTTGTGGTTGGGGCACGTCTGCGATGAAGGCCACCTTTTCAGGTGGTGGCCGGACCTGCCCTCCTCCTATCACAAAGCCCAGGTACCTGAGTTCCTGGAACCCCAAGTGGCTTTTCTTGGGATTGGCCTTCAGACCCGCTTTCTGTAGTGCCTTGAGGACCCTTTCCAGGTGCCGTAGGTGGGTGGGCCAGTCAGGGCTGAAGATGACGATGTCATCGATATAGGCCATCGCGAAGTCCCGACAGTCCCCCAGGACTTGGTCCACCAACCGCTGGAAGGTAGCTGCCGCCCCGTGGAGGCCGAAGGGCATGCGGCGGAACTGGAAGAGGCCCCGGGGGGTGGCAAAGGCGGTTTTCTCCCTATCCTCAGGGCGCACTGGTACCTGCCAATACCCCTTCGTCAGGTCGAGGGCCGACAGGTACCGGGCTAGCCCCAGCTGCCCGACCAGGACGTCCGCCCTGGGCATGGGGTAGGCATCGAACTTGGCCACTTTGTTCAGTTCCCGGTAGTCGATGCAGAAGCGGGTCGTCCCATCCGGCTTCGGCACCAACACTATAGGGCTGCGCCACTCACTCTGGGAGGGTTCAATGACCCCCATGCGCAGCATCTCCTCCGTCTCCTGGTTCACTGCCTCCCACTGCTTCCGGGGAATGGGGCGCCAGGTCAACCGGGCAGACTGCCCCGGCTGGGTTGGGATGGCATGGTGCA
The DNA here is from genome assembly GCF_028583425.1 of Eublepharis macularius. Classification (NCBI taxonomy): domain Eukaryota; kingdom Metazoa; phylum Chordata; class Lepidosauria; order Squamata; family Eublepharidae; genus Eublepharis; species Eublepharis macularius. Next base: position 151,692,531 of record NC_072791.1, on the reverse strand, counting down.
CTAATTTTGTAACCCCGGGGCGTCTTGAAAAGACCCCGGGCACTCGCTTCCACAGGTCCTGCAGCTGGGCCTTTTGGGCAGGGTCGAGCTGAGGGTCCACCTGTGGTTCCTCGAACTCTGGGGCCTCGGCAGTCCATGGCAGCTCACTGTCAGGAAGCTCCAGGGGGTCCTCAGCCAGCCGGCACTCCTGGCTGTCCCGCTCATACCACCTCTTCAGCAGGTTCACGTGGAGCGTCTTCCTCTGACGTCGACGAGGCCCACACTGGACCTCATAGGTTGTGGGCCCTAATACTTTTGTCACCACATAGGGGCCTCGCCAGGGGTCCCCCTCCTCCCTGGGGAAAACGGTGCGGTGGACGAGGACCTTCTCCCCTAGCTGGAAGGTTCTCTGTCGCGTACCCCGGTCGTACGCAGCCTTCTGTTGTGTCTGGGCATGGGCCAGCTGTCGGCCTGCTTCCGCTTGAAACTGCTGCACCCGCTCGCGGAGTTGGCTCACATACTCCTGGACTGGGGGAGCTGGGGGGCTGGCTTGGGGACCCCATTGCTCCACCAGGCGGGAGAGCATTCCCCGTGGCTTCCGCCCGTACAGCAGTTCAAATGGGCTAAAGCCAGTGGAGGCCTGGGGGGTCTCTCGGAGGGCAAACATCAGGGGATCGATATACAGGTCCCACTGGTGAGGTTTGTCATGCGTCATCTTTTTCAGGGCCTCCTTAACCGTCTGATTCAGGCGCTCTGCCAATCCATCTGTTTGGGGGTGGTAGGCAGAGGTGAACACCTGCCGGATCCCCAAGTTCTGACAGAGCTGACGCATGGCCTTTGCTCGGAAGGGCCCTCCCCGGTCCGTCAAGATTTCGCTGGGCAGCCCCACCATCGCGAACAGCTTGGACAGCGCCCGGACCACCCCCGGGGTCTGCATAGTTTTTAAAGGAATGACCTCTGGGAAACGTGTGGCATAGTCCACGATCACCAGGGCAAAACGGTATCCCCGGGGTGTGCGCGGCAGTGGGCCGATGAAGTCCATCGCTATCCGCTGGAAGGGCACCCCCATCACTGGCAGCGGGGAAAGAGGGGCCTTTGGCGGGCGTCTCGCTGCCACCCTCTGGCAGGTGGGGCAGGAGCGGCAGTGTGCCTTCACGTCTGCGTTCACTGAGGGCCAGAAGAAACGCTCGAGGATCTTCCTCAGGGTCTTGTGGTGCCCCAGATGCCCGGCCCATGCATGCTCATGGGCCGTGCGGAGGACTTCGGCCCGGTAGGCTGCTGGCACCAATAGCTGGCGGACCTCCCCCTGGCCATTTGGGGCGCGAGCTATGCGAACCCAAACCCCTCCTTGCTTCTCGATGCGAGGGAGCCGTTGGGCTCTCCGCTCATCCCGCACCTGCTCCTCCTCCCGAGCTGCTGTCTCTCGTAAGTGCTGCAAGGACTCATCTGCCCCTTGGGCATCGCGGAATGGGCGGTCTGCCGGGGGTCCAGCTGGGTCTTCAGCCCGTGGTTCTGCCCCTGGTCTGACAGAGGGACCCTCGTCTGGGTCGGCGGCCTCCTCCACTTGCAGAACTGGGGCGACTCGTGGGCCTGCCAACCCCCCTGCTGCCTCTCTGAGCAGCCTGTAGAACTCCGGGGCATCTCTTCCCAGCAGCATTGGGTGGGGTAAGTGGGCTACCTTGACGACCTCTATGCGACGGATCGCCCCCAGGTATTCCACCATCACCCAGACCGCAGGATACGGCAGGGTGCGGCCCATCACATCCGTCACCGGGATCCAGCGGTGCACTGGGGTGGCAGCTGGGACGAGTTGGGTGTGGATCGCCGAGACTGCACTCCCTGAGTCCAACAGGGCCTGCAGGCTCTGCCGGCCTATCCTCACGGTGGCGCACAGACTCTGTACCCTCTTGCCAGCTGGCGGGTTAATTTCCCAAGCCAACGCACATACCATGGGCGAGGAGGCTGTGGGGGCGCAGGCTTGCATCCGCTGCTCTATGGCTTGCATTAGCTCTGCCTGAGCTGTTTGGAAGGCCGCCTCCAGCTTCCCCCGTATCCTGTCCAAGCGTTCCTCCAGCCACAGTCTGAGGTCTGCTGGGGCGTCGGCGTCGGGATACATCCCTTCAACTGGCGCCTGCGTCGGAACGACTTTCCCCGTACGGGCCACCAACTTGTCAGGGCTTGCCGCGGCTGCCGCTGGGCGTGGCACTGGGCGGTCTGCTCCTGACGTCACAGGGGGGCCAGGGACTCTGCAGGACCCTGCTCTGTGGAAGGAGGGGCGGTATACCTCACCCAGACTCCCTCTCAGTCCACTCGCTGGCCTGCTCAACCTGGCCTGCTTACCCTCTGCGTCCTCCTTCATCTCCTCCTTCCAGAACTCTCCTCCAAGCCTCCACCCTTGCATTCTACTGCTCTCACTCCACATCATCACTCCTCACTCACACCCACACCCCAGAGCTCTTCCCAGCCACCCTTTATAGGGTTTCCTCTCTCTGCCCCGCCCTCCTTCTAGGCTTGTTCCTTCTCCTGACCGGGCCCAGCTGTGCGTCCCTCCAGGTGTTTCCCCCCAACCACTAATCCCTCCTGGGCTCCTTTGCTTTGCTGGTAGGGTGGGGTTGAGTGCAAGCCATCCCCAGCTGAGGGCTCCTTGGCCTTGCTCACGAGGAGCTGCCCCAGCCAGCCTCTGTGCTATTGAGCTTGCCTGGCCTTGCTCACGAGGAGCTGCCCCAGCCAGCCTCCGTGCTATTGGGCTTGCCTGGCCTTGCTCATGAGGTGCTGCCTTAGCCAGCTTCTGCGCTGCCAGCTCAGCAATGCTGGGCGGGGCTACCCATCTCCTCCCCCAGAATGCCTGTGGCAGCCCCCCCTGGAGAGGCTTGGCTTCTAGCAACTCCTGAGCCAGGCTGCTGTCTTCTAGCCATGGTGTGGCTCTGGGCTGTAGAGGCTGCTTCCTCTCCCTGCCAGGTAAGGGCTCTGCTTGGGTTGCTGCTGCTGCTGCTGCTGCTGCTGCTGGTCCCACATTCCCCCTGCTGTGGCCCTTTCCCTCTGGCCTGCTTAGCCCCCTTTCTTCCCCCTGGAAGGTGGGACTGGCTGGTCTCTCCTTGCCCCCTCCACCCCTCTGAGGTTCTGGCCTTTTACCCCTTCCCCCTGGAGTAGGTAGGTTCTGGCCCTGGTTGCCGGCTTGGGGGGTGGGGTTGCTGCCACCCTTTTGTCGCCTGCTGTTCCCTCTTGTCAAGTCTGGGGGCTGGGGCTCAGACCCCGGACACACACCCCCTCTTAGCCTGGACGTTGGCTCGGAGGGGCCCGGCTCGAAGAGGCGGGACATGAAATCCGCATCCAGGTGGTTGGCCCCCCGGCGGTACACTACGGAGAATTGGAATGGCAGAAGGGAAAGGTACCACCGCAGGATGCGGGGGTTGTGCTCCTTCATCCTGTGCATCCACTGGAGTGGCGCGTGGTCCGTCATTAGCGTGAACGGGTTGTTGGCTAGGTAATACCGTAGTGCTCCTATGGCCCATTTGATGGCGAGGGCTTCCCGTTCTACGGTGGCATACTTCTGCTCCGCGGGCTGGAGCTTGCGGCTTATGAACAGGATGGGTACCTTTATTCCTTCTTGCTCCTGCATTAGGACTGCCCCAAGGCCTGAGGCCGACGCATCGGTTGCCAATATGAAAGGCCGCTCAAAGTCCGGGTTCCACAGCTTTGTTGTGTCGGACAGGGCGGTGCGCAGGTCAGTGAAGGCAGCCACCTGTTCCGGGGTCCAGCTGAGACGATTGGGGCTGCCCTTCTTCAGACAGTCAGTCAGGGGGGCTGAGCGGGCCGCAAAATGTGGGATGAAGCGCCCATAATACCCCATGAGCCCCAGAAACCGCCTGAGCTGCCGCTTGGTTTGTGGTTGGGGCACGTCTGCGATGAAGGCCACCTTTTCAGGTGGTGGCCGGACCTGCCCTCCTCCTATCACAAAGCCCAGGTACCTGAGTTCCTGGAACCCCAAGTGGCTTTTCTTGGGATTGGCCTTCAGACCCGCTTTCTGTAGTGCCTTGAGGACCCTTTCCAGGTGCCGTAGGTGGGTGGGCCAGTCAGGGCTGAAGATGACGATGTCATCGATATAGGCCATCGCGAAGTCCCGACAGTCCCCCAGGACTTGGTCCACCAACCGCTGGAAGGTAGCTGCCGCCCCGTGGAGGCCGAAGGGCATGCGGCGGAACTGGAAGAGGCCCCGGGGGGTGGCAAAGGCGGTTTTCTCCCTATCCTCAGGGCGCACTGGTACCTGCCAATACCCCTTCGTCAGGTCGAGGGCCGACAGGTACCGGGCTAGCCCCAGCTGCCCGACCAGGACGTCCGCCCTGGGCATGGGGTAGGCATCGAACTTGGCCACTTTGTTCAGTTCCCGGTAGTCGATGCAGAAGCGGGTCGTCCCATCCGGCTTCGGCACCAACACTATAGGGCTGCGCCACTCACTCTGGGAGGGTTCAATGACCCCCATGCGCAGCATCTCCTCCGTCTCCTGGTTCACTGCCTCCCACTGCTTCCGGGGAATGGGGCGCCAGGTCGACCGGGCAGACTGCCCCGGCTGGGTTGGGATGGCATGGTGCACTAATTTTGTAACCCCGGGGCGTCTTGAAAAGACCCCGGGCACTCGCTTCCACAGGTCCTGCAGCTGGGCCTTTTGGGCAGGGTCGAGCTGAGGGTCCACCTGTGGTTCCTCGAACTCTGGGGCCTCGGCAGTCCATGGCAGCTCACTGTCAGGAAGCTCCAGGGGGTCCTCAGCCAGCCGGCACTCCTGGCTGTCCCGCTCATACCACCTCTTCAGCAGGTTCACGTGGAGCGTCTTCCTCTGACGTCGACGAGGCCCACACTGGACCTCATAGGTTGTGGGCCCTAATACTTTTGTCACCACATAGGGGCCTCGCCAGGGGTCCCCCTCCTCCCTGGGGAAAACGGTGCGGTGGACGAGGACCTTCTCCCCTAGCTGGAAGGTTCTCTGTCGCGTACCCCGGTCGTACGCAGCCTTCTGTTGTGTCTGGGCATGGGCCAGCTGTCGGCCTGCTTCCGCTTGAAACTGCTGCACCCGCTCGCGGAGTTGGCTCACATACTCCTGGACTGGGGGAGCTGGGGGGCTGGCTTGGGGACCCCATTGCTCCACCAGGCGGGAGAGCATTCCCCGTGGCTTCCGCCCGTACAGCAGTTCAAATGGGCTAAAGCCAGTGGAGGCCTGGGGGGTCTCTCGGAGGGCAAACATCAGGGGATCGATATACAGGTCCCACTGGTGAGGTTTGTCATGCGTCATCTTTTTCAGGGCCTCCTTAACCGTCTGATTCAGGCGCTCTGCCAATCCATCTGTTTGGGGGTGGTAGGCAGAGGTGAACACCTGCCGGATCCCCAAGTTCTGACAGAGCTGACGCATGGCCTTTGCTCGGAAGGGCCCTCCCCGGTCCGTCAAGATTTCGCTGGGCAGCCCCACCATCGCGAACAGCTTGGACAGCGCCCGGACCACCCCCGGGGTCTGCATAGTTTTTAAAGGAATGACCTCTGGGAAACGTGTGGCATAGTCCACGATCACCAGGGCAAAACGGTATCCCCGGGGTGTGCGCGGCAGTGGGCCGATGAAGTCCATCGCTATCCGCTGGAAGGGCACCCCCATCACTGGCAGCGGGGAAAGAGGGGCCTTTGGCGGGCGTCTCGCTGCCACCCTCTGGCAGGTGGGGCAGGAGCGGCAGTGTGCCTTCACGTCTGCGTTCACTGAGGGCCAGAAGAAACGCTCGAGGATCTTCCTCAGGGTCTTGTGGTGCCCCAGATGCCCGGCCCATGCATGCTCATGGGCCGTGCGGAGGACTTCGGCCCGGTAGGCTGCTGGCACCAATAGCTGGCGGACCTCCCCCTGGCCATTTGGGGCGCGAGCTATGCGAACCCAAACCCCTCCTTGCTTCTCGATGCGAGGGAGCCGTTGGGCTCTCCGCTCATCCCGCACCTGCTCCTCCTCCCGAGCTGCTGTCTCTCGTAAGTGCTGCAAGGACTCATCTGCCCCTTGGGCATCGCGGAATGGGCGGTCTGCCGGGGGTCCAGCTGGGTCTTCAGCCCGTGGTTCTGCCCCTGGTCTGACAGAGGGACCCTCGTCTGGGTCGGCGGCCTCCTCCACTTGCAGAACTGGGGCGACTCGTGGGCCTGCCAACCCCCCTGCTGCCTCTCTGAGCAGCCTGTAGAACTCCGGGGCATCTCTTCCCAGCAGCATTGGGTGGGGTAAGTGGGCTACCTTGACGACCTCTATGCGACGGATCGCCCCCAGGTATTCCACCATCACCCAGACCGCAGGATACGGCAGGGTGCGGCCCATCACATCCGTCACCGGGATCCAGCGGTGCACTGGGGTGGCAGCTGGGACGAGTTGGGTGTGGATCGCCGAGACTGCACTCCCTGAGTCCAACAGGGCCTGCAGGCTCTGCCGGCCTATCCTCACGGTGGCGCACAGACTCTGTACCCTCTTGCCAGCTGGCGGGTTAATTTCCCAAGCCAACGCACATACCATGGGCGAGGAGGCTGTGGGGGCGCAGGCTTGCATCCGCTGCTCTATGGCTTGCATTAGCTCTGCCTGAGCTGTTTGGAAGGCCGCCTCCAGCTTCCCCCGTATCCTGTCCAAGCGTTCCTCCAGCCACAGTCTGAGGTCTGCTGGGGCGTCGGCGTCGGGATACATCCCTTCAACTGGCGCCTGCGTCGGAACGACTTTCCCCGTACGGGCCACCAACTTGTCAGGGCTTGCCGCGGCTGCCGCTGGGCGTGGCACTGGGCGGTCTGCTCCTGACGTCACAGGGGGGCCAGGGACTCTGCAGGACCCTGCTCTGTGGAAGGAGGGGCGGTATACCTCACCCAGACTCCCTCTCAGTCCACTCGCTGGCCTGCTCAACCTGGCCTGCTTACCCTCTGCGTCCTCCTTCATCTCCTCCTTCCAGAACTCTCCTCCAAGCCTCCACCCTTGCATTCTACTGCTCTCACTCCACATCATCACTCCTCACTCACACCCACACCCCAGAGCTCTTCCCAGCCACCCTTTATAGGGTTTCCTCTCTCTGCCCCGCCCTCCTTCTAGGCTTGTTCCTTCTCCTGACCGGGCCCAGCTGTGCGTCCCTCCAGGTGTTTCCCCCCAACCACTAATCCCTCCTGGGCTCCTTTGCTTTGCTGGTAGGGTGGGGTTGAGTGCAAGCCATCCCCAGCTGAGGGCTCCTTGGCCTTGCTCACGAGGAGCTGCCCCAGCCAGCCTCTGTGCTATTGAGCTTGCCTGGCCTTGCTCACGAGGAGCTGCCCCAGCCAGCCTCCGTGCTATTGGGCTTGCCTGGCCTTGCTCATGAGGTGCTGCCTTAGCCAGCTTCTGCGCTGCCAGCTCAGCAATGCTGGGCGGGGCTACCCATCTCCTCCCCCAGAATGCCTGTGGCAGCCCCCCCTGGAGAGGCTTGGCTTCTAGCAACTCCTGAGCCAGGCTGCTGTCTTCTAGCCATGGTGTGGCTCTGGGCTGTAGAGGCTGCTTCCTCTCCCTGCCAGGTAAGGGCTCTGCTTGGGTTGCTGCTGCTGCTGCTGCTGCTGCTGCTGCTGCTGGTCCCACATTCCCCCTGCTGTGGCCCTTTCCCTCTGGCCTGCTTAGCCCCCTTTCTTCCCCCTGGAAGGTGGGACTGGCTGGTCTCTCCTTGCCCCCTCCACCCCTCTGAGGTTCTGGCCTTTTACCCCTTCCCCCTGGAGTAGGTAGGTTCTGGCCCTGGTTGCCGGCTTGGGGGGTGGGGTTGCTGCCACCCTTTTGTCCCCTGCTGTTCCCTCTTGTCAAGTCTGGGGGCTGGGGCTCAGACCCCGGACACACACCCCCTCTTAGCCTGGACGTTGGCTCGGAGGGGCCCGGCTCGAAGAGGCGGGACATGAAATCCGCATCCAGGTGGTTGGCCCCCCGGCGGTACACTACGGAGAATTGGAATGGCAGAAGGGAAAGGTACCACCGCAGGATGCGGGGGTTGTGCTCCTTCATCCTGTGCATCCACTGGAGTGGCGCGTGGTCCGTCATTAGCGTGAACGGGTTGTTGGCTAGGTAATACCGTAGTGCTCCTATGGCCCATTTGATGGCGAGGGCTTCCCGTTCTACGGTGGCATACTTCTGCTCCGCGGGCTGGAGCTTGCGGCTTATGAACAGGATGGGTACCTTTATTCCTTCTTGCTCCTGCATTAGGACTGCCCCAAGGCCTGAGGCCGACGCATCGGTTGCCAATATGAAAGGCCGCTCAAAGTCCGGGTTCCACAGCTTTGTTGTGTCGGACAGGGCGGTGCGCAGGTCAGTGAAGGCAGCCACCTGTTCCGGGGTCCAGCTGAGACGATTGGGGCTGCCCTTCTTCAGACAGTCAGTCAGGGGGGCTGAGCGGGCCGCAAAATGTGGGATGAAGCGCCCATAATACCCCATGAGCCCCAGAAACCGCCTGAGCTGCCGCTTGGTTTGTGGTTGGGGCACGTCTGCGATGAAGGCCACCTTTTCAGGTGGTGGCCGGACCTGCCCTCCCCCTATCACAAAGCCCAGGTACCTGAGTTCCTGGAACCCCAAGTGGCTTTTCTTGGGATTGGCCTTCAGACCCGCTTTCTGTAGTGCCTTGAGGACCCTTTCCAGGTGCCGTAGGTGGGTGGGCCAGTCAGGGCTGAAGATGACGATGTCATCGATATAGGCCATCGCGAAGTCCCGACAGTCCCCCAGGACTTGGTCCACCAACCGCTGGAAGGTAGCTGCCGCCCCGTGGAGGCCGAAGGGCATGCGGCGGAACTGGAAGAGGCCCCGGGGGGTGGCAAAGGCGGTTTTCTCCCTATCCTCAGGGCGCACTGGTACCTGCCAATACCCCTTCGTCAGGTCGAGGGCCGACAGGTACCGGGCTAGCCCCAGCTGCCCGACCAGGACGTCCGCCCTGGGCATGGGGTAGGCATCGAACTTGGCCACTTTGTTCAGTTCCCGGTAGTCGATGCAGAAGCGGGTCGTCCCATCCGGCTTCGGCACCAACACTATAGGGCTGCGCCACTCACTCTGGGAGGGTTCAATGACCCCCATGCGCAGCATCTCCTCCGTCTCCTGGTTCACTGCCTCCCACTGCTTCCGGGGAATGGGGCGCCAGGTCGACCGGGCAGACTGCCCCGGCTGGGTTGGGATGGCATGGTGCACTAATTTTGTAACCCCGGGGCGTCTTGAAAAGACCCCGGGCACTCGCTTCCACAGGTCCTGCAGCTGGGCCTTTTGGGCAGGGTCGAGCTGAGGGTCCACCTGTGGTTCCTCGAACTCTGGGGCCTCGGCAGTCCATGGCAGCTCACTGTCAGGAAGCTCCAGGGGGTCCTCAGCCAGCCGGCACTCCTGGCTGTCCCGCTCATACCACCTCTTCAGCAGGTTCACGTGGAGCGTCTTCCTCTGACGTCGACGAGGCCCACACTGGACCTCATAGGTTGTGGGCCCTAATACTTTTGTCACCACATAGGGGCCTCGCCAGGGGTCCCCCTCCTCCCTGGGGAAAACGGTGCGGTGGACGAGGACCTTCTCCCCTAGCTGGAAGGTTCTCTGTCGCGTACCCCGGTCGTACGCAGCCTTCTGTTGTGTCTGGGCATGGGCCAGCTGTCGGCCTGCTTCCGCTTGAAACTGCTGCACCCGCTCGCGGAGTTGGCTCACATACTCCTGGACTGGGGGAGCTGGGGGGCTGGCTTGGGGACCCCATTGCTCCACCAGGCGGGAGAGCATTCCCCGTGGCTTCCGCCCGTACAGCAGTTCAAATGGGCTAAAGCCAGTGGAGGCCTGGGGGGTCTCTCGGAGGGCAAACATCAGGGGATCGATATACAGGTCCCACTGGTGAGGTTTGTCATGCGTCATCTTTTTCAGGGCCTCCTTAACCGTCTGATTCAGGCGCTCTGCCAATCCATCTGTTTGGGGGTGGTAGGCAGAGGTGAACACCTGCCGGATCCCCAAGTTCTGACAGAGCTGACGCATGGCCTTTGCTCGGAAGGGCCCTCCCCGGTCCGTCAAGATTTCGCTGGGCAGCCCCACCATCGCGAACAGCTTGGACAGCGCCCGGACCACCCCCGGGGTCTGCATAGTTTTTAAAGGAATGACCTCTGGGAAACGTGTGGCATAGTCCACGATCACCAGGGCAAAACGGTATCCCCGGGGTGTGCGCGGCAGTGGGCCGATGAAGTCCATCGCTATCCGCTGGAAGGGCACCCCCATCACTGGCAGCGGGGAAAGAGGGGCCTTTGGCGGGCGTCTCGCTGCCACCCTCTGGCAGGTGGGGCAGGAGCGGCAGTGTGCCTTCACGTCTGCGTTCACTGAGGGCCAGAAGAAACGCTCGAGGATCTTCCTCAGGGTCTTGTGGTGCCCCAGATGCCCGGCCCATGCATGCTCATGGGCCGTGCGGAGGACTTCGGCCCGGTAGGCTGCTGGCACCAATAGCTGGCGGACCTCCCCCTGGCCATTTGGGGCGCGAGCTATGCGAACCCAAACCCCTCCTTGCTTCTCGATGCGAGGGAGCCGTTGGGCTCTCCGCTCATCCCGCACCTGCTCCTCCTCCCGAGCTGCTGTCTCTCGTAAGTGCTGCAAGGACTCATCTGCCCCTTGGGCATCGCGGAATGGGCGGTCTGCCGGGGGTCCAGCTGGGTCTTCAGCCCGTGGTTCTGCCCCTGGTCTGACAGAGGGACCCTCGTCTGGGTCGGCGGCCTCCTCCACTTGCAGAACTGGGGCGACTCGTGGGCCTGCCAACCCCCCTGCTGCCTCTCTGAGCAGCCTGTAGAACTCCGGGGCATCTCTTCCCAGCAGCATTGGGTGGGGTAAGTGGGCTACCTTGACGACCTCTATGCGACGGATCGCCCCCAGGTATTCCACCATCACCCAGACCGCAGGATACGGCAGGGTGCGGCCCATCACATCCGTCACCGGGATCCAGCGGTGCACTGGGGTGGCAGCTGGGACGAGTTGGGTGTGGATCGCCGAGACTGCACTCCCTGAGTCCAACAGGGCCTGCAGGCTCTGCCGGCCTATCCTCACGGTGGCGCACAGACTCTGTACCCTCTTGCCAGCTGGCGGGTTAATTTCCCAAGCCAACGCACATACCATGGGCGAGGAGGCTGTGGGGGCGCAGGCTTGCATCCGCTGCTCTATGGCTTGCATTAGCTCTGCCTGAGCTGTTTGGAAGGCCGCCTCCAGCTTCCCCCGTATCCTGTCCAAGCGTTCCTCCAGCCACAGTCTGAGGTCTGCTGGGGCGTCGGCGTCGGGATACATCCCTTCAACTGGCGCCTGCGTCGGAACGACTTTCCCCGTACGGGCCACCAACTTGTCAGGGCTTGCCGCGGCTGCCGCTGGGCGTGGCACTGGGCGGTCTGCTCCTGACGTCACAGGGGGGCCAGGGACTCTGCAGGACCCTGCTCTGTGGAAGGAGGGGCGGTATACCTCACCCAGACTCCCTCTCAGTCCACTCGCTGGCCTGCTCAACCTGGCCTGCTTACCCTCTGCGTCCTCCTTCATCTCCTCCTTCCAGAACTCTCCTCCAAGCCTCCACCCTTGCATTCTACTGCTCTCACTCCACATCATCACTCCTCACTCACACCCACACCCCAGAGCTCTTCCCAGCCACCCTTTATAGGGTTTCCTCTCTCTGCCCCGCCCTCCTTCTAGGCTTGTTCCTTCTCCTGACCGGGCCCAGCTGTGCGTCCCTCCAGGTGTTTCCCCCCAACCACTAATCCCTCCTGGGCTCCTTTGCTTTGCTGGTAGGGTGGGGTTGAGTGCAAGCCATCCCCAGCTGAGGGCTCCTTGGCCTTGCTCACGAGGAGCTGCCCCAGCCAGCCTCTGTGCTATTGAGCTTGCCTGGCCTTGCTCACGAGGAGCTGCCCCAGCCAGCCTCCGTGCTATAGGGCTTGCCTGGCCTTGCTCATGAGGTGCTGCCTTAGCCAGCTTCTGCGCTGCCAGCTCAGCAATGCTGGGCGGGGCTACCCATCTCCTCCCCCAGAATGCCTGTGGCAGCCCCCCCTGGAGAGGCTTGGCTTCTAGCAACTCCTGAGCCAGGCTGCTGTCTTCTAGCCATGGTGTGGCTCTGGGCTGTAGAGGCTGCTTCCTCTCCCTGCCAGGTAAGGGCTCTGCTTGGGTTGCTGCTGCTGCTGCTGCTGCTGCTGCTGCTGGTCCCACATTCCCCCTGCTGTGGCCCTTTCCCTCTGGCCTGCTTAGCCCCCTTTCTTCCCCCTGGAAGGTGGGACTGGCTGGTCTCTCCTTGCCCCCTCCACCCCTCTGAGGTTCTGGCCTTTTACCCCTTCCCCCTGGAGTAGGTAGGTTCTGGCCCTGGTTGCCGGCTTGGGGGGTGGGGTTGCTGCCACCCTTTTGTCCCCTGCTGTTCCCTCTTGTCAAGTCTGGGGGCTGGGGCTCAGACCCCGGACACTGATGAAGTAATAATTATGAAACGGGTACTGGAAAAATGCTGGCGAAAACCCGTAGCTGAAGAACGAGTTCAGCTACAGCATTTACGTTGTCTTCTGAATTTGGAAGCCACCTCTGGGCCATTGTGCAATATATTTGAAGATATAGTTTCTCATTGACTCATGAACTTCTATGCCTGAGGACTTTGCCACATATGCTTGTTACTAGTCGTATTATTGTCATATGAATTATTTATGCTTCATATATCACTGAGCACTTTTGCACTTTGAAGGGATATAAATATTATAATTTATTTAAAAATGAATTGAACCGTGTAGTTCTTGTACACCGGTATCTACTTTGTTTTGTTGACAGTTTTGTAACCGGTGAGCCCCGTTTTGAGTACTGCTATTGATCTAGGCTGGGTGAAGGGGGTGTGGGCATTGCACCTCCTGCTCTGCTTCTGATTCCAACTGGGTGAAGGTGGAGGATGGGCATTTCTATCTGCTTTGCTCCTGATCCCAGCTGGGTGAAGGTGGGGGGCGGATAATGCCACATACTCTGCTCCTGATCCCAGCTGGGAGAAGGCGGGGGTGGGCATTGCCACCTGCTCCACTCCTGATGCCAGCTGGGTGATGTGGGGGGGGGCGGGCATTGCCACCTGCTCTGCTCCTGATCCCAGCTGGGTGAAGGCGGGGGGCAGGCATTGCCACCTGCTCCATGCCTGATCCCAGCTGGGTGAATGTGGGGGTGGGTGGGCATTTCCACCTGCTCTGCTCCTGATCCCAGCTGCGTGAAGGAAGAGGTGGGCATTGCCATCTGCTCCACTCCTGATACCAGCTGGGTAAAGGCAGGGGGCAGGTATTGCCACCTTCTCCCCTCCTGATTGCAGCTAGGTGAGGGGCGGGGCGGGCATTGCCACCTGCTCCGCACCTGATCCAGGCTGGGTGAAGGGGAGGTGGGCATTGCCACCTGCTCTGCTATTGATCTAGGCTGGGTGAAGGGGGTGTGGGCATTGTGCCTCCTGCTCTGCTCCTGATACAGGCAGGGTGAAGGGGGGGCATTTCCACCTGCTCTGCTCCTGATCCCAGCTGCGTGAAGGAAGAGGTGGGCTTTGCCATCTGCTCCACTTCTGATCCCAGTTGGGTGGCGGTGGGGGGCAGGCATTGCCACCTTCTCCACTCCTGATCCCAGTTGGGTGATGGCAGGGGATAGGCATTGCCACCTGTGTCATGAGTCAGCCAGGGCTGAGTGATAGTGAGGACTCCTCAGGTGAAGAGGAGCTCTGTGCAGCCAACCTTGAACTGCCAGAAGCTAAGGATTCCTCAGAGGAAGGAGAGCTAACAGAAGCTGACCAGCAGCGCATACCTGCTGATCAGCCAGCACCACCAACAGCTGAGGCAGGACCAACACCCTCTAGCTCTGATCCAGCAGGTTGAAACCGTTAGCTGACCCCAGCCCTCCAGGCTCACCTCCACCCTTTGAGCACTGTAGACGGAAGCTGAAAGCTGAGAACTGAACGGCAGGCAAGGAGGCAAAGTGCACGCCTCCTGGCCAGACGCCAGCTGCTCGTTGAGAGTGATGAGTGAGCACAGGATAGCTCCCAAGCAGCTGGCCGCAAGCCCAGCCTGTCTTTAAAACCCAGTCACAGATAGCCAGGAGGCATGGAAGCAATGCATTGGAATCCTGTTTCTGCTGTGATCACGCCACTGAGCCTCGCCTTGCCACACCACCGCCGAACCATGCCCTGACACTGCTTCTAGATAGCCCCTTGCTCTGACTGGTAACTGACAGATGGACCTCTTGACTTGGCTTTTGGATTCTGGACTTGGGACTCAGACCTCGGCTTGTTCACTGGACTCTCCCCCTCACCTGCCCCTCTCAGCACTGCACTCTCGACTTCTGGTTTTGGCCTGACTTCGGGCGGCACCCCTGCCTGCTGACTAGTGGATGACCCAATTTGTGTACAACCTTGGACCAGACTGTGGCAATCCAACTGGGGCTGGCCCCGCCCATGACAGCCTGTTCTCCACCTGTTCCCAGAACACATAGATAGAACTGAATTTAAAGTAAAAATAATTAACATAACATTTTTAGCAAAGTTGAACTATTCAGTAGGAACGTATCTGCATCAGCAGACAGTACCCAATAGGCTAGTCTATCCCTTACTAAGGTATATCTCTGAGCTATTCTTTATGATACAGCCCTATAATCTGAATAGAAAGCCCTCCTAAATAATTCAGTCTGGCATAGTTTGTGGAAAGCCAGGAAAGTAAGAGCTTTCCTGACCTCCTCTGGCAGGCCATTCCATAAGGTGGGGGCTACCATAGGGAAAGCATGTGTATGGGCAGTTGTTGATTTAGCTCAACTGCAGGATGATATCAGTTCATATGATCAAATTTGCCTTGGCAGAACATAAGGAGAGAGGCAGTTTTGTAGATATGAGGGGCCTAGGCCATGGCTTTGAATGTAATAGTTATTATCTTGAATTGAGTCTGGTAACTGATGAGTAGCCAGTAGAGTGACTGCAGAATGGGGGTGGATTTTCTGAGTAGCACTGACAGGCATTTCTGTCAGCAGAGCAGACCTTCCTCTCTACTGCTCTGGCAGCTACAGCCTAACATCTCCATGAAATGCTGCTGCTGGGGGACTTGTATGTAACACTAGTCTTTCTCTCTCTATGGTACTCAGTACAACACTACAGAAGAAAGTTTATCTATGCATACCAAACCATCTTTCTCCTTTGTGGAAGAGGTGATTCAGTAGGAACCTTTTGTGATAGTTGTGGGTATTATAATGTTCCCTCCATTTCTGAAACTAATCTGTCTAGCTAGAACACAACTATTTGCCTGAGGCTATTAATGCAAATCTTGAGGATCAAATCACAAGGAAATGAAGAGGGAGTTGACGTATCTGCATGTAGTTGTCTATTTGCCTAAGTGCTTGGTAGGTTTGTTGTGGAGAGTGAGAATGCCAGAAAGAATACATAAAATCTTTTGACCCTTGTTTCCACTCTGTGTGTAGGCTGCTGTTGTAACTTTTACCTGCTAACTCTTCCAATGTGACTAGTTAAATGTGTTAGCTAGGGGTGTGCAAGCCAAAAATTTTCGGCTAAAGCAGAAAGCCGAAAGAGGATTCTCTTTCATATAAGCCGAAAGCCGAAACGGCCAGCCGTTTCGGCTTTCGGCTTACTTTCGGCTTTCAGCTTTTTCAATGGGAAACAATGGGAGGGCATGGCAGCACTATCTTACACAAAAATAACACAACTCACTTAACATCAGAGAATCACAAAAACACAATTCCTGGCAAAAACACTTTATTTCTTGAACAGCTTTAGGTTACACAGTAGGAGAGCACAACAGGGCATGATAGCAATGTACTACAAAAAATAATACAACCCACTTCACCGTTTTTGACAGCAATTGTTTTTGTGTGATTCTCTGATGTGAAGTGAGTTGTGTTATTTTTGTGTAGTACACTGCTTTCCTGCTCTGTTCTGCCTTCCTACTGTGTAACCTAAAGCAGTTACAGAAATAAAGTGCTTTTGACAGCAATTTTTTGGGGTGATTCTTTAATGTGAAGTGAGTTGTGTTATTTTTGTTTAAGATACTGCTTCCATGCCCTTTGGTGTCCCCCCTCCTGCTGTGTAACCTAAAGCTGTTCAAGAAATAAAGTGTTTTTGACAGGAATTGTGCTTTTGTGATTCTCTGATGTTAAGTGAGTTGTGTTATTTTTGTGTAAGATAGTGCTGCCATGCCCTTTGGTGTTCCCCCCTGCTGTGTAACCTAAAGCTGTTCAAGAAATAAAGTGTTTTTGACAGGAATCGTGCTTTGTGATTCTCTGATGTTAAGTGAGTTGTGTTATTTTTCTGTGTGGGGGACTGCTGGTGTAATGTGTCATTATGCTTTGCCTACTTGTACTTTGGAAGGGAGAAAATAATTTTTTAAAAACTTTATTTTGTGTTGTTCTTGTTTTATTCTTTGTTGTGCAGTTGGTTCCCATCATAGGGAACAATGGGGCTGGCTGGCCAGCCATCTCTGTAGGTGGTGGGGGAATTTGAGGGAGGGTGTCTGTGGTTCAGGTGCTCTTTCACAGGGACCAGCTGGCACTCAGAAGTGTGCCCACCATTGTGGCACCCCTGGGCTGTGCAGAATTGCCCAGGGAAAGAGAGTTTAGAAGTTCCCAGCATAGGGAACAAAGGGAGAGGGCTGGCCTTTGCCAGCCTGTTCCTGGGGTTATGGGTGTGGGGCTGCTGGGGGTGGATTTGGGTCTGTGAGGGGCTAATGTGGGGATTTGGGTCTGTGTGTGGCAGCTGGGGGGGAATTGGGTTTGTGTGGGGCTGTAGGGGGTGGACTTTGGGGGCTGAGAGCACCTACTTGGGGAGGCCATGAAATGGTCCCCCCAAGTGGGAGCAGTCTGAGCCTTGGTGGGGGGTGGGAGGAAGGGTGGGAGAAGGGCCCCAGAGGGCTGGGGGGCATTTTGCATGCAAAATGCCACCCCTGGCAAGACAAGCCTTCCCCAGCTGTCAGTGGTAGAGATGAGAGCACCTACTTGGGGAGGCCATGAAATGCCCCCCCAAGTGGGAGCAGTCTGAGCCTTGGTGGGGGGTGGGAGAAGGGCCCTAGAGGGTTGGGGGGCATTTTGCATGCAAAATGCCACCCCTGGCAAGACAAGCCTCCCCCAGCTGTCAGTGGTAGAGAATGAGATTAGAGCACCTACTTGGGGAGACCATGAAATGGCCCCCCCAAGTGGGAGCAGGCTGAGCCTTGGTGGGGGGTGGGAGGAGGGGTGGGAGAAGGGCCCCTGAGGGTGAGGGGGCATTTTGCATGCAAAATGCCACCTCTGGCAAAGGAAGCCTGCCTCTTCATTTTTCCCCATAGGAAATAATGAAGAAGATGAGCAGCAGCATGCTAACAATATGCTGCTCCTTCGCTTTCTTATGGGAGGATAGGGGGACCTGATTTGGGGGGCCATAACATGGCCCCCCAAAGTCCAATCGGTCTGAAACTTGGGGGGTTTGTAGAGAGGGGTTAGTGGAAGGTCCCCACCAATTTTGGGCTGATTCGGTGGGAAAATGCCTCCCCCAGACGTCCGGGAAGACACCGGAGGCATTTTCCCATTGAAAAAGCCTAAAGCCGAAACGTTTCGGCTTTTTTTCTTTCGGCTAGCCGAAACGTTTCGGCTTAGCCCGAAACGTTTCGGCTAACCTGAAAGAAGCCGAAACACTTTTGTTTCGGCTTTCTTTTGGCTTTCAGAAAGCCGAAATGCACATCCCTAGTGTTAGCTCAGTGCAAACAGAGCAGAGAAGTTACATTGTGCTGATTAAAGAGGCAAAAAGTTTATTTGAGGAAATACATACTTGATAGTGAAGAAAGAGAGACAGGAATAGATTCCTTGCTATCTGACTACATCTTGTAGAGAGAATGAATGAAGCAGATGAGAGAAGCAGGATATTGCCCTGTTTAGCCCAATAGGAGACAAGGAAACAACCCCCAGGAAACAAGAGAGATGCTGCTCTCACTGTCCTAAGCAAGTGATCCTTGCTGCCCCCTGCAAAGAAGGCACTTCTTCCCTTCTTGCTGCTGCAGTGCCCCAGACATTGCAATTTCCAACAAAATGCACTGTTAAACTGTTGTGGAAGCAGAGGACTCAGATTTCTGCTAAGATGTACTGACTATGAAATTTTGAATGCTTTAGTAGATAGAAATTGTTTAGAAGATCTGCAAAGGGCAAGCTGATGACATCTAGGATGGACTTCATTGAATTGAATTGACTGGGTGCATTTTTTGATGAACATAGGAACATATATCTGTATCTGGGCTCCAGGGACCCCAGCTTTGCAACTGCTGCCCACAAATAAGTAGATGATCAGTTTGGGCTTTCTGGAGCCTGAGATGTCTATTGTGTAGGAAAGGAATGTTCAGAAACAAGGATCAGTTGATCAGTGGAATAAGCTTGTCTTGCATCCTGTTTTCCTCAGTGAACAGCTAGATGATTGTACCAGAGAGGCATGTAGATAACCCTCCCCTGATGTTTGCACCCCCAGCAACTGGCCTGTACAGTGAAACTCTAAACAGAGGTGTGTGCATGCGCGCGTGTGCGCGCGCACACACACACACACACCACCCCTTTCTGAGCAAAGTGACCTCAGGGCCATCATGATCAAGTAATTACCAGGGATGTGCATGTATGCATGCAAGCAAGAAGGGGATGGCATGCTTTGTTGAAGGGGCATTGGAGATCTTACCCCGACGTCCCAAAACTTGAAACCAGCGCTGGATGACTCCTTTCAACTGGGGTGGTGTGGCCAGGTATGGGGGTATGTGTGGAGAATCAGCAAGTTTGGAGATCAAGACAGAAGGAGAGAAGTAGTACTATCTCCTTCCATATGTCCCAGTGTGCCAGTTATGATCCTCAGGCAGCCATTTGTTGGCTGTTTGGCTCTGACCAGAACCCTGGCATTTTCCATTGTGTCCCCTGCTGTCTGGAATGGGCCCCCTGAGGAGGTAAAGGGAGCCCCTACTTGGGAGATACTCTGGAGGCACTACAAGGCTAACTTGTTTGCTGTGGCTTTGGAGGGGATATGAAGGGCAGGCATTAAGGTGGAGGAAGGGAGAGAGTTTATCTTGGTTTTAATTAGGAAATGTTTTGTTTTGTAAGCTGCTGTGAACTATGTGGAAAGGTGGGGTATAAATGCTTAAATAATGACTTAATAAGCAGGCAGAGCTGTGAGTTGAGAAGAAAGTGATGAAGTATGGTATATCCCTCTTTCTTGGAATGTAATGTGCATTCACAGATTTACTGCCTTGTAGGGGTGCCTCTTCACCTTCACCTGCACTTTACTTGTATATTGGTAATTAAAGGACATATAACAGCACACAAATTTCAATCAGGGTTCCCAACCCCAGTTGAGAAATTCCTGGAGATTTGTGGATGGCTTCTGAGGAGCTTTGGGAAGGAGTGGGACTGTAATGCCATAGAGTTCAACCTCCAAAGCAATTTCTCCAGAGAAACCTCCAAAGCAATTTCTCCAGAGAAATTGATTTTTGTTGTCTGGAGATCAGCTGTAATTTCAGGAGATCTCTAGGTCCCATTTTGGGGTTGGCAACTCTAACTCTAATGTTCTCACATCCAAAGGAAAGCAAACCCAGATAGCACCACTCCTTGAATTTCTTGCTGCTTCAGGAAGTAGAAAATACATTAAGTGTATTGTCGAAGGCTTACACTTACATTAAGTGTATCCACAATCCTTTAACAACTATGCATTCTAACTTGCTTTGAAGGTTTTTCACAGATATTTTCCACATGGAGACAGGCATGTGCAATTTCTCCACTGCTACTGTGGCTGCCAATGCAGTTCAGCAGCAACGGGGCTTCCACATGGCAGGTTTCCCCATAATTTCCCTGCCCCAGTCCCCCAGCAGTGCCCCCACTCCACACTACCAAGGCGTTTTCAGTTAAAAGATATCAGTAATTGAATATTGTTACAGTATATTGATATAATGTTATAACAATATGAGTATCAGGTTCTCTGAATCCCCAACATTCATTTAAAAAAAATCTAAGTCTCTATCCTCTTTTGTTGTGGAGATATGCCATTCTCCTTACATCTCTGCCACAGAAGGTGCTAGACTTGTTTTTTTAAGTGAAAGCTGTGTATTCAAAGAACCTCTAACACATATCGTTACAGCACCTTACTATATAATTGAGTAAGCGTGTTTCAGACGACTCACTTGATACCCTGGTGTACCACCAGAGGGCGCTGCCACAGAGGAAAGCCCAGGTAACTCACCATATCGGTCCAGAAAACATGCCGTGGTGGGAAGCCCAGGCCAGGAACAGGAGCGGAGCAAGTGGCAATGCCCTCCCCGCGCCTTAACCCAGCTGCTATTAGGTGTGGAGCAGGTTGCAATGCCCACCCCCACCTTAACCCAGCTGGTATTAGTAGCGGAGCAGGTGGCAATGTCTGCCCCCATTCAGCCAGCTGGTATTAGGAGCGGAGAAGATGGCAATGACCGCACCCTGCCTTAACCCAGCTGGTATTAGGAGCAGAACAGGTGTCAATGCCCGCCCCCAGCATTAACCCAGCTGATATCAGGAGTGGAGCCGGTGGCAATGCCCGCCCCCCTTCAGCCAGCTGGGATCAGGAGCGCAGCAGGTGATCATGCCCTCCCCTGCCTTAACCCAGCTGGTATTACAAGCAGAGCAGGTAGCAATGCCCACCCCCACCTTAATCCAGCTGGTATTAGGAGCGAAGCTGGTGGCAATGCCCACCCTCACCTTATCACAACTGTATTAGGAGCAGAGCAGGTGGCAATGCCCACACACCCCTTAAGCCAGCTGGGATCAGGAGTGCAGCAGGTGGCAATGCCTGCCCCTGCCTTAACCCGGCTGGTATTAGAAGCAGAGCAAGTGGCAATGCACACACCCCGCCTTAACTAAGCTGGTATTAGGAACGGAGCAAGTGGCAATGCCAACCCCCACCTTAACCCAGCTGGTATTAGCAGTGAAGCAGGTGGCAATGCCCACCCCCTTCAACCAGCTGCGATCAGGAGTGGGGCAGGTGGCTATGCCCACTCTCCGCCTTAACCCAGCTGGTATTAGGAGCAGAGCAGGTGGCAATGCCCACCCCCCTTCACCCAGGTAGGATCAGTAGTGGATCAGGTGCCAATGCCCACCCAGTGCCTTCACCTGGACAGGATCAGGCACAGAGCAGGAGGCAATTCCCTTTCTTCCCTTCACCCAGCCAGGATAAGAAGTGGTGCAGGTGGCAATGCCCGCCCCCTTCAACCTACTGGAATAAGGCACTGAGCAGGCGACAACGCCCACCCCATCTTCACCCTGTCAGAATCAGGTGCCAAGGAGGCAGCAATCTCCGCCCCCCCCCCTTCAACCTGCCAGAATCAGGAGCAGAGAAGGTGGCCCGCACCCCTTCACCCAGTTGGGATCAGGAGTGGAGCACGTAGCAAAACCCACCGCCCGCCTTTGCCTGTCAGGATCAGGTGAGGAGAAGAAGGTAATGCTCGCTCCTCCCTTCACCCAGCAGGGAACAGGTGGCAATGCCCACCCCCCTTCACCCATTTGGGATCAGGCTTGGAGCAGGCAACAATGCCTGCCCCCTTGCTCCCTTCACCCAGCAATGCCTGCCCCCCTTCACCCAGCTGTAATCACTGGCCAGGATCAGTGACACAGGAGGAGGAAATGCCTGCCTGCCCACTCTCACCTTTCTAGAGCCCGTTGTATTTTTCCCCACAACGGGCTTTGTTTCTAGTCATATCATAATTATATTCAGTTGCCAATTAAAAAAACAAACCCCGCCCCTCAGTGGCAGGGTAAGTAAATGACCATAGTGGGGAAAATGACTACTGTGTAGGTAGGATTGGGGAAATCTAAACTTTTCCATCCACACAGCAGACAGCCAGGTTTTGCTGCAATCTTTCTCAAAACTTCACAGCAAATTAGGTTTGGGAAAGATCAGGGAAATCCTGGGATATGCATGAATGTACCATGATGTTGTTGGGAAATAGGAAAAAAAACTGCTTCCCAACAGCAGTTTTCCCAACCTAGGAGAAATAAAGTGTGTGGAAATAGCCATGGTTATGTTGGTGACTAGCACCACAATGGCTTCTAGCAGCCATCGTGGGAAAGACACACAGGCAGGAACATAAAGAGAAAATCAGGGAAAATGCAAGGGTAGTGGGTGGCAATGGGAACCCTTATAATTCATGTGCAAATCAGCAATGTTGCTGACTGCCAGAAATAGTTGTCAGGTATGCCAAAACTGACAATCTGAATATGAAGATGTGAGGGAATGCAATTTAAAGAAAGGTTTTCACAGGGCAGCACTCGAGATGGAAGGAGTTAATAACTGCCTGAAATGAGAGCTTGATTGAAAGTCTGCTCCTCCAACCCCCACTGATTGGCTAGTCAGAATCAGCTTCAGGATGATAGTTGGAGCTGACAGGACCAGGATGATAGTTGGTGCTGATAGTTAAGTGTGTAAGAGAGTCTGAAGTGAGGGAAAGATACCAGTTGCCCTAACTGTAACACCTTCATTTTAAGGAATAATTCTAGTAAAGAAATTCCAAGTGTCAAAGCCAGCACAAACTGAAACCCATTTACACAGCCAAGATAGAACTGGATGTGTGTTATTGGCAAAGTGAGTGGGTAGTATGTGCAGAGTCTCATTCAAGCAAAGTAGATAGGATTATGTCTTCTTAGGTGTAGAATAATAATTCCTGCCCAGTGTCTAAAAAGGAGGTTTGGCTCTAAGGAGGACGCTGGGTCTGTTGTAAAGGGAGAACTGTGTTGAACTAATATCTGGAAACCTAAGTTTAAAAATGGAACTCTGTGAAGAAACATTGTTACTGAAATCAAAGTATTGAACCAAACACCTGTCATTAATAAGAACATAGAAACTAAGCTTAAAGGAAACTGTTTTGCCTGAAACGTAACGAGTACTCTGTTCTATCAGCAAATTTTACCTCAGCAGTTTCATTCCCTGACTGCCCTTATTCCATCCCTGCATGTACAATAAAGTTTATTTAGCCTCCATTGCCATTTTAAACATTATTCAGCCTTCACTGCCATTTTATATACAGAAGAGGCTCCTGCTTTCCCCCTATCAAGTGTCTAGGCTGGACTAAAAAGCCCAAAATATAACTGTTTTTCTGGGTGGTACACAAAAAGAACTTTAAAATCACAACTAGAGACACACTACTTGAGGTCGTTCAGCCAAAGCAGGCAAACTTAGATTTTGCCAGGAAAATCTGCCTCAGAGTGGGGAAGTGAAGGGGGGAACCATCATAGATGACATGTTTCATGCAGCAAGAGAGCATTATTTTCTCAGCACTTAATGGCCCCTCTACTTAGTAACAGAAGTGAGTCATGAAATCAGAGAGGCAATGCTTCAGAACATGTGGCAATAGCATTGAATTATGGAGTCACTCCAACTAATTCTGAATAAAAATCAAGAGACTTTATTTGAATTAAGATTAACAATAGTTGCCAACATTGAAAGAAGCTAATGGAATCTGCTTGAGGCAGGAAGAATGAAATTGGAGACCTCTGTAGGATGCAAATTAATAGACTAGATATGAAATAAAGGACTTTGAAGAGAGAGACTTTCAGCATAATCCTACGGGGAGGGAGTGCACAGGGACTACTTGTCACTGCACAACTGCCATGGCCACCCACCAGCAACTCACCAGCTTAGGCCCCTGCAAAGGAAGGGCCAGACCCAGGAGCATGGTTGGAGTTAGTCGGCTCCCTAAGCCACTCCAGCGTGGGAATGCCCCCCTACACTGGCAGAAACTTCTTCCAACAAAGGAAACTGTAGCTCATATGCGCACATGCAACAGAAAAGGCCAAGTATCCCCCTCCCCCAACACAGCCCACTCAAAAACCTTGGCAGAGTGCTGGATGCCAACTATAGCCACAAACAATAGCCTCTGTCTCCAGCAGTGGACAAACCTCCCCCCAGGGCCCAATCATTGCCCCCCCCAGCAGTACAACATGTCATCAGTAGGCACCGTGGACACATTCATAGTTTGCACTCATATCCCCAGCCTGCCTCTCAGCCTCCACAGATAGTGGGCAATCTCTAGGCAGCCTGCCTCCTCCTGCTTTTTACCATTGCTCTGCAGGCAGAGGCTTTAATTGCTGTGAGATCACCCTGCTACAGTGGGAACCTGGCAACACTTGCTCCAAAAGGCTCACCCGTGTTTAGTGTGCCGCTGCTGGTGGTGGAGTGGGGTCCATACCACATGCCAGCACCTTTAAAAGCCAGTGATGACTAGATTTTGGGGGCTGCAAGCAGGCTTCATCTCTCCCTGGCTTGGGCAATGCAGCTAAAAGTTGCCCCACTTCTGACTGCTATGCCTGTGAGCCATTCTGGACCTGCGTGCTACTGCTCCAAGTCTCCCAAGATCCACCTGGGAGGCAGCAGTTAAAGGGGGGGGGTGAAGAGGAAAGGGTGATTAGGAGGGGGAAACAAACAGGTAAGGATGTTTGGAGGGAGGGGGTAACAAATGCAGGGGGAATGGAAAGTACCTCCCTGTGAGTTCCCCCCCCCACTCCCCCTGCACCCACCATCGCTCATGGCTCCCTGGAATCCTCCCCTGGGAATATCGCAGGCCCCCACCCCTGTATTTAGTATTTTACGCCAATGGTCCTATGTAATTATAGTTTTTATATCTAAGAACATAAGAGTAGCCATGCTGGATCTGACTAGTAGTCCATCTCATCCAGCATTCTGTTTCTAACAGTGGCCAGTAAAATACCAGAGAAGTCCTCAAGTGGGGTGCACAGACAGGAACCATCACCTACTGACTACTCCACAGCACCTGACAATTACAGGCCCTGTTTGGCCCTGGTGGCTAAAAGCCAGTGATCAACCTATTCTTCATTAATCTGTCCAACCCCCTTGTAAATCCATCTAAGTCGGTGGCCATAATCTCATCTCATGTCAGAGAACACCACACGTCAACTTCGTCATGTATAGAGCTTCCTTTTGTCTGTTTTGAATCTATGATCAATCTGTTTCATTGAGTGACCCCAAATCCTAGTATTATGGGAGGAGGCAAGTTTCTTTATCCATTTTCTCATTTCACACATCAGTCGCCTTTTTTTCTAAACTAAAAAGCACCAGATGCTTTAGCCTCAACTCATAGTGCAGGTGCTCCAATTCCAAGATAATTTTTGTTTCTCCTTTCTATACTTTTCCCATTTTTATATCTTTTTGAGACACAGTGACCAGAATGGTATTATCTAAAACCACATGGTTGCTATTTTCAGGATTTGAATTGTAATTGTTCCCCTTGTACTTTTAAAAACTATCGCCACAGGTGTAGACTGATGGCAAGCAAAACTATCTGGAAAGAAAAAAAATCTGTAGATGACATCTTTCTCCTTAGACCCCGACAGCCTGTAACCCAGTAACGTATTCAGTGCAGGGCGTAACTGTCCTGGGCCAAACAAAACAAAACCAAAAAAAACAAACAAAACAGCCCACATCAGAGATTTATGGCTTCTTCTTCATTTCTCAATATAACTGAGTACAGATAAAGGAATAATAGGAGAAAGGATCTGTGACAAACTAATGTCAACATCAGATCTGAGTATGACTGACGGTTGAGCTGTTAGAAATTCTGCAGCCTGATCCTAGACGTTTACTTGAATGCAAGTCCCTGAATTGGATGGGACTTCTCCTGAGTAAAGGTGCTTAAGATTGCATCCTGACTGGCAAGATTTCATGGAAATAAAGAGTAAAGTAATAGTCATTTCTTTAGGGCTCAGTTTTAAAAAACACTTGTGTGGCTAGGCCAGGACAGGTTGGCTTTTAAACTGGCGATTATTGCCAGTTCTAGAGTGCACAGTTGCCTCTTTGTGGAAGTCCACCACCTTTTTCTTTACAATATGCATGCCCTTGGGGGGAGGGAATCACTCCATTCCTTATTTTGACTTATTTCATGTTTGTGATTCAAAAAATCCAATTGTGTGCATTACCATGATCTATGGCTATCTTAGAGCCTTCCTAAAATAAATGGTAACCATGCTTTAAAATCCTCTTCTGTTCAAAGCATTTTTGGAAAGCATAGAAAAACCTGGATTTTGCACAGGAATGAATGCAGCCATCCATAGGAACTGGGCAGGCATCAGTGAGAATGTTTTCAGTTGTGCATTTGAGTACATACAAAGATCAAATAAGTTTAGAGAGAGGTTGGAAATTCTTGAATCATGCTTCTGCGGAGGGTCCTGCTGGGCTGGAGGAGTAGAATTGGGAACTGGGTGAAAGCCCATGCTTGCAACCCAGTGCCTTCATTTGTAATGGGAAAGCACCAACAGCATGTTTTAATGATGTTTGATTGTGATCTAATGTCACGTGATGAGATATTCCTGCCATCTGCTTTCACGGAATTTTGGCAGAATTCTACATGGGAGCTTCTTCTCTGTGATACAACCCCACAAGGCTCTATATGAATGATGTAACTGCACAGTCATGTGGGATCCTGCCAAATGTAGAGGAAAGACCTATCCAATCTGCTCTGCCCACATGGCTGGGTCATTCGCATGAAGCCCCTGGTCCACTGGGATCCTGACATGGACAGGTGACTGCTCACAATTGCATATGAAAGACATCTAAACTAACAGTTATTCTGTCAGCATTGAATGCCATTTGAAGATGACAATTAACTGGGGGGGGCTGGTTTTGTAGTCATCTCCTGAGGCTTGAACAAATAGTTAGGGTGCATGGGGTGGCTCTTTTATGGTTTCATATGTTGTATGCCTGCACGCAAACGCTGATCAAAAGGTGATGCTATCTTGGCCCCGCAGAAACTGGTGTTTACAGTTCCATAATCAGTATTTTACCAACACATTTCAACTTCTCCATGAAGCCACTGGGAGGTATTATCAGGAAGTTGAGGGCTTGGTGCTGTCAATATGCAGGCAGCACTCAATCCTCTGTTTTGCTAAGGACCCATGAATGGCAGTTTTGCTTTAAACCTGTGATTGGACATTCAGTGGACAAGGGTTAATAAGGTAAATGTGATTCCAGACAGGATGGAGGCAATACTGGAAGAGAATCACTGGACTTTCCAGGGAGTTAGTTTGCCTGTGATAGTTTCCCCATCTGAATGAGTTAAGAGCTTGGGTTCAGCCCTGCTTCTGGACGAGTAGCTAGCACATAGCCTCAGAAGCCAGGAGTATGTTTTACATGTGGTATATTACATAACCTCACCACATTTACAGTATCAGCTTCTTTGCTGTTTAGGTGGAGTTGCCCTTGAAGGTAAAGCAGCAGCAGGTGCAAAATGCCTCTGCTGGCATCCTGATAAATACTGTGAAATGTCGAGGCAACTGTACTAGCTGTGTTAGGCTCCAGGCCCAGTTCAAGCTGCTTATCTTCTTTGTACCTGAGAGCCTCTGGGGCCTGCCTCTCCCTGCATCAACCTGAGTGCCTTCTTAAGAGCCAAGTCAGAACATCAGCAGCTGCCTTTACTCAAGCTGCCCAGAGGCACGGTCTTCCTGTTGCGGTCACAGAGTGGCCCTCTCTGCTTTTCACAAAGGCCCTTAAGGCTAGCATTTAGCTACTGAATGCCAATTCAATGGCAGGCTGTGTTGTTTTTGACTGGTAGTTGTTGTCTTATAGGCTAATTGTTTGGTTTATTTTAAAAATTAGCTATTTTATTTTTACTTTAGAATGATGTTCCATTGTTTGTGTGCTTTGAGCACAGGAACAGTAGCATATAAATGCTTGGAGTTAGTAGACAAGCATGCCCATTTTGTTCTGCTCCCTCAGTTTGTTGACACAACTAGAATATTTATATCCGATTCGTCCTCTAAGTGTGGGCTGAGATTGTATGACTGGTCACTCATTGCAGCAAGCAGGCATTCCAGCTCAGTTTCCTATGCAAGTCCAGCCATCAAACCACACCAAGCTAGCTCTCAAGAGGCCTGTCCCCATGCTAGCAATGTTCCCGAGTACACTCCGTTTACTTCCCCTATATGAAGGAGTAACTGCTGTTCACTCCCAAGGTTGTGACAGCTTTGCAGAACCTGTTCCTTAGCCTCTTAAGAGAGAAACAAAGACTGCACATGCAGTGTATCTGCCACTTAACCAGTATGATCCACTGGCTCTTGAGCATTTGGAAACTTTTTAGTTTTTCATGGAAGCTCCACTGTATATTCGTCATGTGACATGAACAATGTAACCAATAGGAGCTGCTGAAAAATCTCAGGGGAAATTGGGCTCAGAGGAAACCATTCTTCTGACCACTCCTCCAGCTGCTCCCACCACACTGCTCTTCGCTGCAAGCAATATTACTTGGCTGCCTGAAGGAAGTTTGCATGTACAATTGCAGTACTTTGAGCAAGTTGCACTGGTGGTTTGTTATTCCTAAGATTTCATCAGTTCTAAATATTTAAAACCACATTCTGGTGTTTCCTACTATGTTCTATTTAGTCTAACATTACGTAATTTATGGCAACATGGTGAACCCAGCACTTTCTGAGAAATCACCTATCTCCTTCACTTGCCATTCTGAAGACAAAAGATCTGCAAAGAAAGTGCCTGTAAGGTAACAAGCCATGTTGACAAGGCACTTCAGGTGGTTGGGGGGGGGGGGGGCACTGGCCTACCTTCTTTTACTTCTTTCTAAAGTAGTCCTCCATAAACCCTCCTTTTCATCCATGACTTTGATCATGGCAGAAAGTTGATCTGAGAAACTTGGGCAGTCTTTGTACTCCTGGAGCAATACAGTTTTGGTCTGACTAACCAGAGTAGTGCCTCCCTGATTGTACATTAAAATTTTACCTAATTCAGTTAAGTAATGGATAGGGTGGGAACAAAAACCACAGAATACGGACCAGTGTGAAGATTCCCCTTATTTCTGCACAATATAGGCTTGCAAACAATCTAAGGGGCTAGGCAGAATAGAATGAATTTAACTAGATCAACTCGGGTCTCACCACAACCGTGTCCATATTCTGCAGCTAACAATCTGTATATGAAGTATTAGGGGCTACACAGTTCAGGTATGTGAAGTGCCCCTCCCCAAAATTGTGAATATTGTCCATATGCAACATCAGCAAAGGACCATCAAGCCTCATACTCATGTTAGAGAGAGGCCTATTGTTGACTGGAACGCAAAATCCAAAACTCTCGAGATACACCAGGAATCCGTTTCAGGGCTATAGAATATTAAGTACCTAGGGTCATGCAGTCTCCATAGTCAAGCAGAAGTAACTTGGCACTTCTCCCTTTTCAAGTGGTCCATTTTCTCAGTCAACAGGACCCTTGCTATGGCTACTGTCTTTTTTTCCCTCCCACAAATTCTCTGCTCAAGTGCTTCTCTCACACTACTTAGCACACCCATCTTTGCCAAAGTATTGCCAGTTACATATTATGGAATTGCCTCATGAAGAAAAGCTATGCAAATGAAAAGTTTGCCTACTTTTCTTCAACATGCCTCATATATTCTGCTCACACAATTTGGCTCTTCTTTCTGCATTCTGTATGTTTAGAATTTGTGGGAGCTCTGTACAAAGCTTGTTGTGGAAAAAAGCAAGAAACGTGGTGTGGATCCAGTGAATGACACTCCGGTTCTGATGGCAAGTCCTTCAAACATCAGGCTTCATCCAAAGAAGCCAGGAAAATGGATTGATCATATGCAGGGCAGGTGAGGGACTAATTAAGAACCAGACAAATCCAGTGCCCAGAAGGGAAACTATGCCTGCTTTAGTTTCTGTGCTCCAGGATGTCAGCCCTAATCACGAGGTAGTAATAAGAATTGAATTTCCCTGAGAACACAGAATGTTTTAAGCTACAAGTTGTGAGGAAAAGCTACTTGTCACCTCAGGAGGGGGAATGAAAGTATGTGAGAGAAAATAAATTCCAGTAGATCTGCTCTAAATTTTTCTAGATAGAAAGAACTTAGAAGGGCCTATGCTCATGGTAGCACAAAAGCTGAGAAGGGCTTCTGGAATTAACATTAAAAGAAGCCTGTCTGGTTCTTCAGGTTAGATGTATGCACACTATCTCCCCCTTCAAGAACACAGGGAGCTCTTGGAGGCCTCCCAGAATTGAATACATCCACTGGAATCGGAAAGCTTCTTCTCCATGTACTGAAGTCCTGCAAAATCCGTTTGCTTCTCTGCAAGTCTTCTCCATGAGATTTTCCTTCACCCCCAATAAGCAGTTGGGTGCCAGAAGCTGAGCTGTGGAGCAAGGTGCAAATAACACCTCAGCAGTCTGGATATTTTTACACGGCATTTTATTGGGGAGGGACTATTGCCTGCCTTGTTACACAAGTGGTGGAAGGATAGGCAGGAAGGCAGGCAGGGTCACCAACCCATGTTAGGAGGGGCACATTTAACTAATGGTCCTGTTGTTAAGTCACCCACTCATGGGCACCATGATATTCCTGATTCCTGCCTCCTCTCTCCCCACATGGGATCGAGGTGTCTGTCATTTTAAGCATCACAGGCTCTGGAATGTCCTCCCAGCTCCTTCAAGTTGCCCTTCTCATAAATTTTCTTCCTTGAGCCATGGGAAACTACAGGAAGCCTGTGAGCTAGTAAAAAGACAGAGACTCCATTTTGCTATGCCGATTGGAAGTCTGCTTTGCTTCTGGCTCTTTATGCTGGTTATAGGCATTTTTAAGGATGCTGGTACTCTAGGTAATAATATGTCTGGAGATGCTAGGACTATGCACAAAGATTTGCTACTTCATCATAATTCAGCATGGTGGCAAGGTTGTGACGTGGTTATTGCAGAACAGGAATGCTAGCACTATAGTTTGTTAGTTGAGTAGGGTCTTAAAGGGGCTACATCTGAACTCATATTATTTTAAGGTAATTCAGGGGTGCTGGTGTTGCAATTTTTCACTTCAGAGGCGTACACTAATGATTACTGTGGAGTGCTTGGAAGTGCCATCACAGTGGTTTAGTACTATAGGGTCTCTTGGGGGCTTGCTGAGGGGAGGTGTTGTAGCAGATGCTTTTATGAGCACTGACCATTCACTTAGATTCTCACAGCATTGGGTATGCATGCCAGGAATTACCGGAGTCACTGCCCTGTATTATCCTATGGTCATTTACAAGCACAGACTTGTGCATGCTAATTAGCTTCTAAAAGGATGTTGTGGTGCTAGGATGTTATTGCGATCCTTGCAAGTGCTGAGCCAGCAGAACTAGCTTGTTAAATATCTTACATTCTACTGCTCTGTAGATGTCTGTTTCTGTAGGCTTGCATGTGGTCCTTCTGTTACTGTAGGTTTAGGTTTGTTCAGGAATAAAGGGCTTGTCTGTAAGTAGATCCTTACCCGGAGCATGGAGTTTGCATACAGAGGTTCGGTACAGAAAAGCTAGTGCTCAGAGTCTATTTTGTTAGTGTAGCATCACTGGTCAAGCATTGGCTGCTGGAAACTGCAAAAAACAAACAAAACTGACCTCAGCCCTCTCCTCCACTGATTCTGGAAGCATGAGGTAGGTTCTGTCCAGAAGCCGCCTGGCTCAGAAGCTAGCAGCCTTTCTCCAGTGGAAGAAAGGCAAGGTGAGGAGGCTGGAACATGCCTCTTTTCATGGTAGTGGGGAGGAACAGTATGGGAACCAAGGTGTGGGGTTACCCAGAATGGCAAGCGAAGGAAAAGGAGGGGCTCCGTAGTTAACAGGGTCCCCTAAGAAAGGAGGGAGTGAGCCCATGCAACTGTGTGGGTGATTTGGGCATGGCACTTACCAGAGATAGCACCAGATGGTGCCACACTCCTTCCTGAGGGACACAGCAACCACTTGAGAAGACTGTAGGAAATAGGGTGTCTGTGTAATGCAAACCCCAGTGATGGGTTGGGAGCAAGGGAAGGATAATTTAGGAGGGATAGGCAAGGCTCCCTCTCTGGAGCAGGCCCAAGGTTGGCTCCAGACTGAGGGGGCCGTATCTCCGAGGCTATTTGAAATGAGAGAGGAAGTGAGTGACAGGGTAGTGTGGTGAATCAATGCCGAGCACCTGGCAGATGCCTAGCAGCTTGAGGCAGGCCTCACGGCGGCTAGAGCTGGCACAAGCCACATTGCAGTAGGGCTCCTCATACTCAGTGGACACTAGCTCGTCGTCAAGCAGGTTGAGGCGGACTACACCGCGCTCATGTAGGGCCTGGAGCGTCTCCAGGCTGGCTGTGGACTTGAGGGCTTGCAGGTGTTGCGACACCAAGCACATCACTCCCACCAGGTGTGTGCGGGGATGAGATCGGGCAGGCAACAGAGGGGCCACCCCACAGGCCACCATGACCGAAGCCAGCATGATATCTGCTCCATAGATCTCCTGAATCCAGTCGCGCAGATAGAAGCCACCCATGCGGGGGTTGATCTCAATGAGCTTGGGGCCAGCTGCTGTCAACTTGAGCTCCACATTGAAGACACCATCAGTCAGGCCGCACCCTAAGCAGCACTGGTAGGCAGCACGGATGAGCTGTGCTTCACGGTCAGGGGACAGACAGGTTGGCATGCAGGCTGCCGTCTCAGTGAAGTTGGGCACCCGAGTGGGCCCGTTATCAGACACAAATGCCCCCAGCATGCGCCCTTCATATACCACCAGATCCACATCATGTTCAGTGCCAGACACATACTCCATCAATAGCATGGTGTTGCCCCAGCCCAACCCGATGCCTGGATGGTCAGAGTCATCGCGCAGGTCCCTGGAGATCTTGTCGAAGTGCAGGTGACATTGCTGTGCATCCTCCACCAGCTTTACCCCCACAGCCCCTGCCCCATACTCTAGCTTCATGACACCAGGGAAGCTGAGGTGGCTGGCAGCTCGCTCCACATCAGCATGGCTCTCCAGGTGGCAGCAAGGTACAGCATACAGCGCAGCTGAGGGCCAGCGAGCCCCCTCCTTGCGCCGCCGCAGCAGGTGCAGATGAGTGCGGCTCTTCTGCTTGGCCACCCGCATGGCAGTGGGGGAGCTGCAGCGCAGGCCCAGCCCTTCGCACACAAGTGCCGTCAGGACCATGCAGTCATCCCAGTAGGACAGGCAGCCATCCAGGTGTAGGCCCCGCTCCCGCACGAGCCCCACCAGCCGTTGGGCATGCTCCTCATCTCTCTTGTGGTCCGTGGTGTCATAGTGGATGAAGGTCTGCACCAGCTGGGAGGCAAAGTGGTTGGGGTCGGACTCCACCAGGTGGATCTGGGGATGGGAAAGAGGAGAAAGAGAGAGACAGAGAGAGGCAGGGATGGAAGTAGGGGTGGGGAAAAGGGAAGGGACGACACAGGAGGGCAAAGATGCAGAGAAGGTGGGAGAAAAATCAGAGATGCATCACTACTGGCAGTATCAGAGAAGGCCAACTCCTCTGGACCAGATATAGCAGCCTCCTGGGAAGGAGGCACCGTCCATGGGCAGCTGCTCCCCACAGTGCAGGAATCGAATGGAGCATTCCATTCATAGTCTTGGTGGGGAAGATCACCATTCCTCCGACATCCCTAAGTCTGAGGGGAGGGAGGTAGAATCTGAGCTTTCTCTGGATCCCTGTTTCTGCAGCAATCTGAGTTTAGAAATGAGGAAGTCCATTGGCCTCCAGGTTTGGGAGGTGATGAATGATTTATCAGGGCAAAATCCAGGCTGGCAGGGTGGGGAGGAAAGGGTTGGAGTCTTGAAAGACAAAGCTGTGCCAGCCGGCTGCATGGAGAATGTACAGGGAGTCACACTTCCTCTCTCCATCTGCTCTGGGCCTCCTTATCTGGACTCAGATTAGATCAGGGAGGTGTCTCCATTCAGCTCACTGGGCTATGTGAGCCTAAAGCAGGGAGCAGATGGGCAGGGTAGCATTAACTATTTCACAGCTGGCACTTTAAAACCAGGAACATCCAACAACTTCAGGGATCTGAAGACTGGCATGTAGACCTTTTGATTGTTTGTTTCCTGTAACAGCCCAGCCATTTTCCAAGAGATTGGGGGGAAACACATAAGACTGTCCCATTGTGAAGGATGCAGCAGCTGACATAAACTCTGACACATGTAGCTAACATGAGCTCTGTTCAGGGTATGTGCTGGAGTATGGAGGCAAGACTTTCCATAGACTTCCACAGGGACAAACTCAACCCTCAGTCACAGAGGAATAAACTGGCATCAAGTCACTTGTACCCTTCAAGAACAATCAAATGAATTAATTACTGGCTAAACCATCAGCTCCTTCCTCTGTCTGCTTTCACC
This sequence comes from Eublepharis macularius, assembly GCF_028583425.1. Classification (NCBI taxonomy): domain Eukaryota; kingdom Metazoa; phylum Chordata; class Lepidosauria; order Squamata; family Eublepharidae; genus Eublepharis; species Eublepharis macularius. The sequence continues at coordinate 151,658,467 of NC_072791.1, read as the reverse complement.
CATGTCATTCTTGTCCTTTTCCCCAGACTACCACCACCACACACATCTTGCCTCATCTGGCCTCCCATTTACTGAGTGGGACCCAGATTCACATCCTTGGCTGGAGAGCCCAGGGGGTACGTAGGTCTTGGAAATGGCATCTCTAGGCTAGCTGACCTCAGAGACATCATTCTTGAAATGGTACTATATTTTCATCTCCTGTAAAGGAGGAAACAACTGGCACAGCAATTGCTTAGTACTGATGGGGGAATCATTTTGTCTTGGGCTTGGAGAAGCCAGAAGAAATGTAATGGTTCTTATGTGAGCCTCTGAAATGAATGAGGTCAGAGGATTTTATTGAGCAAGTTGTTTGGGTGTTTTCTTGCTGCCCTGGCAATAGGGATCTCAACCCTTTTTCTGTGCCTTCAAACAGTTGCATGACATGGTGGAGATGCAGCGATGGAAAAAGTTTCAATGTTGGCCTACCAGGCAGCTATTAAAGACACAGGAGCCTTGCCAAAATATAAAGCAATGCAGTTGGCAGCGGTTGCTGCATCCCACAATGGCTAGATCCTTAGCCAGGAATCCAGGGGATCCAGGTCTTGACACGGTTCTGCTTCTTAAAACTGCTAATGGATACATGATGTGGGCAATGGCAGCTCCAGCTAAGCCTTAACTCCCACAAGAACTGACCAAAACTCCTCTCTATCCTCAGTGACTCTTTCAACATAAACCTGCTTCTGGGCTGGGCTTTCCAATGCCCCAGTTGAAGTAATTCTGATGAGAATTCAAGCCCCAAGAATAGCTGTGACTCAAGAATGGGGAGGAGCCAATGCCAGAAATGGGGTGGCAAGTTCCACTAGAATGAGTGAAATCCTCCCTCTGGTGGTGGGGGCAGGTGGGGAAATCCATGGCTTCCTCTCCTCTCTGGGCTTAAACCGCACCCATGAAGTTTATGCCATATGGACAGGGATTGTGGGGGGTGGTGCTGCTCTAGCTAGTCGATCCTGCAGCCTGTGGGGGGCTGCATAAGTCCGGTTTCCGCATCTTACTTTTAGCCCGTAGTCCCTGGCTGCCTCCCAGACGAATTTTTTGCTGACTCCGCCGGCCCCAATCACCAACACGTGCTTGCCCTCCATCAGATGGCACTGCGCACGACGCAGCATCGTCTCCACTAGGGGCCGTGCCGCCTCACCCGCTGGCGCTCCCACCACCCGGCCCATGGACTCAAAGACTGAGCAGGTTTCCAGGCATAGTTGTGAGTTCATCTCCAGGGCCACCAGCTGTAGAACCTGCTCTTCAGAGCTCAGTAGGAAATCTACTCCTGCGGAGAACAGAAACCAAGATATAGTCAGTCATCAAGGGCATACCAGCTAGGCATCACTAATAATCAAAGATTGCACTTCTTCATCATAGACCCAAGGTAGGGAAGCTAGTGTGATATAGTGATTATCATACCGGACTAGGATCTGGGACTAGGATCTGGAGACTTGGCATGCCCCGGGCCTGTCACCTTCTTTCAGCTCTATGTACCTCATAGGGTTGTTGTGAGGATAAAAGAAGGAGAACCATGAGTGTCACTCTCAGCACTTTAATGGATGGGTGGGATTAAAGTGTACTAGGTAGGTGGAGAAGACCCCCTTGGAATCCCAAGTAAATAAATAACTTTCTTAAAGCTGAGCTGTTCACTGGAACGAGAAGACCTCAAGAACAGATGAAGCTGCTGTGCTTCCCATCCTGATGCCCCTAAGACAGAAATATATTCATTAATAAAATTGCTTGCCATCTTCACTTGCCTGTTGTGAGGTCAAATTTGCCACAGCTAGTTGGAGAAAGGGTGTGTAGAAGAAATAGGACAGGAAGACCAACAGATACATCCTTTCTGGAGGCTCCATTGTTTTTTAAAAGAAACATCTACCTGCTGGTTGGTTCAAGTGAAAGATGCAACTTTTTCTTATCAGATCAGTGGGCTAGGGCTGGACTTTGAGGCAACTATGCTTTATGTAATAGGTTGCCCAAAGGGTGGAGGAAAGGTCAAAGAAGGATGCCTGAACCAGGCCTTTTGATAGCTAATAGGTCACTACTCCTGAGGAGGATTTGGGTAAACAGAATTTCTACCCTTTCCTTTGAGCTAAAGGCTGATGACAAAGAAAGCAGCATCAGGACTAGCTCTTGAAAATGGCATCTTAAGAACTTGCTTGGTGCAACCCAAGCAGAAGAAACAACTTCTACTCCTGGTCACTGTGGAGTTGGGTGGGAAGCAGGTTTTGTGCCTCCACAGACCACTGCCACAAGGCTGTGAGTGAAGATGGAACTGGTACACCACAGTATGAGTAGAAAATAAATCTAAATAACAAATGGGTGAAGGAAAGGAGACTGGGTGTTTCTGATAAAGCGGGACATTCAGTGAGATAAAAATGTAATGGATGGGTGGCAACTAGGTTTGTTTTGTGAGATGTTTGTTTAAGAAAAATTATTGCCATGGGAATCTATTACTCAGACATACTGCTAGGTCAGAGTTCAGTAAGACATTTATAGCAGGTTTCCAAATCAGTCTGTCAGCATCTACCAGCAATGGGCTGCAGATGCTCACCATGCCACAAGCACATTTTCTAGGCAGAAGAGGTTAAGAAAATTTTATTTCCCCATGAGAACTAAAATGCAGGCTCTGAAAAGAGCACAGCTCTACAAAGAAGCAGGGTTGTAACTTGCGCTGACTCGAAGAAGGCAGCATGCCTGTGCTCGTGGAAGCCCAGTGGAGGGAGACGAGGAAGTGGCATTCAACCCTGGGTCAATGTGTAACAAGATACTGTTTGAGCCTTTTCTTAGCATACAGAGCTTGAAGAGGGCTTTTCCAAAGCAGCTTATTGTGGGGCTTTGCTCCTTACATTTCAACAAGCTTTTTCAGATTGTTGCTGTTTTGGGTAACAAAACTGCAGTACTCTGTTATCCCAAAAAGAGGCTCCATCATCACAGACAGGGAATCTCACCAATAATGTCAGTTTGTGCTCGGCGACCACCTCTTTGCTCAGCTGATAGACCAGCCTCCATATCCATGAAGGCCTTCATGGCTGCCTCAGCCTTCTGTTTTATCTGGGCATGGATAGCTGCAATCTGGGCTTCATCCTTCAGTCCCCACTGCTGTAAGCTGCTCTCCAGCGTCTGTGGCACTGTGGCCTGGTGCTTCAGTGGTTTATCTGCCCGGCCCACACCACACACTACCTGGAAAAGAACAAAAAAGTGTGAGAACTTCTTAGGCCACTAGCATCCAGCTGCCCCGTCTTCCATTCAGCTACCCCATTCTAAGTCTCAAGGAGCCAGTCCACTTTACTTTGAAAGCAGTCTATGCTGTGCATGCACAGCATTTGTACAAGAAAAAAGATACAGTTCTATCCTGATATAGGAATGCCTGGCATATTCCCTATTCAGGGGGAGGTGACAGATGGTACGTCAATCCAGTCTTATTCCGAACAAAAAATGGAGTCAGAAGATCACTCCAAGTTCCAAGCACCTTCTGTTTATTTGTGCCTATTCCCCACAAAACAGTTCAAAATGGAAGGAGAAAACTGCTATGTCTATACTCTGCCAGCCAGCCAGTTCCCTCCCCAATGGGAGCTGAAAGAAAAGACCCCTGTCTCTCTGTTGTCCTATTTAGAAACACTACAGCTTTTCTGTCAGTGATGACTACATGGGCCTTTGGTTCCCAGCCTCCATCTAAAAGGCTGCTGTAAGTGGCTCACAATCTCAAGGCTCCTGTTACCTTGCTCAGTAGAGGCTGATCTTTCCGGGATCTGCAGACTACAGCACAGATTCGAACTGCCAGATTGGATCGTGGAGATGTGTTGCCTAGGAATCAGAGGTGTAGGGCAGGAAGAAAAATAGGGAAAGGCAATAGAATATATCAGAGAAGCAAACTGATAGGGAGTGGAACATGTGGCGGAGAGTAAAAAGAAGAGGACCAGAGAGCAAAAGCAGATGAATATGTTGGTCTGGAATCAAATAAGCAGTGCACTGCAGAATCACCTGAGGGATTGAAGATACCAACATGGTAGCCTCCCACCCTGCCAGTGCCATTAATTGTCCAGCTTTTCTCATTTAGCAGACTGCATACCATCTCTTTCAAAGTAAGATTTAACAAGATGAAGCAGGGAAAGTGTCAAGGATGGTGTCTTTCTCAAGAGTAGGATCCAGATGTCATTGAATACTTTGCTATTATAATAATTTGCCTTGCTCTTCCTGTTCCAAAAGGAAAATTACCATAGCACAGTATCCGATATCATGTGGATCCAGCTTAGGAGTAAACCAATCCTAATTGTGGGAGCTGAGCATGAGGACAGTTCATTGCATGAACTGACCTTAGTGTGAGATGAATAAAAGATTTCCCTTACATGGAGAGGTGTTCATGTCAGAAGGACCGGGCTGGACCACGTGAGCAGTAGGAATGAAGGCCTCTAGCAAGATGCTCTCCTCCTCCTCTAAGGTCTCCAAAAATGCAAGAACAGCTTGCAAGACACATCCCTGTTCCCGCTTATCATGGAACGACACTGCTTGAGCTCCACTCCAGCGCCAGCCTGATGGCTTCACCACCACCTGCAGGAAAAGCAAGAGACAGGCCTTAGGCATGAAAAACAATCCTGCATCAAATTCCCTCCCCAAAAAACACTACTTCTAAATTGCCTGAATGAACAGTTTTCCTGTTCTGTCAATATCCAAGCTGGATACAAGAAGAGCACTATTCTAAGTCCATAGTACATCCTCCTCAATCCTACAGAGCTTCTCACCTGGCTGTAGGGCTCCATGGCACCCCCTTGCAAGAAGGCTGTGATTTCCTCCTGTAGCAGATTGTCCTGTCCCTCACGGCCGCTGAGCTCAACCATGCGGACACGCTGCTCCTCTGTCACACTCCGCAGGGGTAGTGGACGCTTGAAAGTGAAAGCCAGGGTGGGGGGCACTGCTACCCGTGCCTGCTGGTCCATGAGTTGACGGGTCAGCAGTTTATCCTCCAGCAGGCGAGCCAGCTCTCCTGAGCCTCCTGTGGGACAGTCAAGGTCCCGGGCCAGTTCTGCAGCTGACTGGCCCTGTACCTTGCATGGCCCAAAGCAGCCAGTGAAGTAAGTGACACGACGTGGGGGGGCAAATTCTTCCAGTGTTGTGCGGCCACCAAGATCAAATGTCACGGCCTTGAAGATCAGCAGAGAAGATTCTCCTGGATGAGACTCTGAGGGTGCCTTGGAGAGCCAGGCGGGCGATAAGCATAGCAGCATATTACCTGGGGAGAAGGGAAACAACAAATCCAGTTCCTGAGCGTGTATAAGAGGTAGACCCAAACTCCAGAGAAGCTTGCCTTTACTTTCTATGATGGCAAAAAATGTATTGTGTTAAAGGTTTTGCCAACCTTAGGCCGGCTGTACACAATGCATACAACAGAGTAATAAGTAGCAGCTGGGTGAACTGGCACCTTACAAGCTCTCAGTGCCGTTAACACCTTGATTATCTGCTCTGACAACTGCCATGGAGTCATCAGGGCAGGACTGTATCCTATTCTTGTTCTCAGGAAAGTGTTAGTCTATCATGCTTTTCCATCAGATGTGACTTCAGTCAGAAAGGGAGACTGCAGGGAAAGGGAAAGGGAATAGCTGTTATGACATCAATAGCACCTATTCAACATGTTTTGCATTAGCCAGTAGTCCTGATGCTCTGTTTATAATCTCACAAGCTGGACTGACTCAGGGCTGGTGATAGGCTGGACAGGAAACTCTTGGAGTTTATCCAGATGAACAGCCAAAGTGCATTTTAACCTTTGAGAGACTGGCCTGCAAGTCCTGGATCTGTCAGTAATGTCTGTGTATCAATATACTCTCTCACTCTGACTACCCTCCCCTTCTTGGTGGGGTGGAAGTCTTGTTACAAAAGAAGCATGGGTTCCATAAGTGAGAGGGGGGAAAGGAAATGAAGCAGAAATGTTCACAAAATGGTGGGCATTGATGTCCTTTTAGACTGGCTGGTAAGGCTACCAGTATTGACAGAGGTGCATTTTTCCACTCAAGAGCCATGCTCAGGGCCAGAGGAAACTTTGATCTGCCACTGTTTTCTAAGCACCACTCTCTCATATTGGTCTGGGGAAAACGTTTTAGACTTTGGGATGCTGGTCCACAGCCACTGAGGGGAGAGGAAGGAGAAAACACTTCTGGTTCTCTAATCATTTAGGTCTCTTTGCTTCCTTCAGAATTACAGTTGTAGTTATGTTGCCCTGCTTGTACGCCTCCTGGGAGGGCCAGGGTCATCTAGGAGGTCACTGTGGGAAACAGGATGCTGATTTTGATGGATCATTGGTCTGATCCAGCAGGGTTGCTCTTATGTTCTTATTAATCAGTTCCTTGGCTTTTAAGCGACACCATCTTGGCTGGTACCATAGAAAATACCTTGTTAGAAGACAGCTGCCCTGTTCCTCAGTAATGTGTCACCTTGGGCAGCAGTGACTCCAGGCATATCCATCTACTGTCCCTCACACCTGACCTTATTTAAAGGGACACAGGACTCATACTTCTCTGCTCTTTTCCAAAAGCTCTGTCCCCACTCTTCTTCCCCAGCAGTATTGTAAGAGGGAAGCAGCTCACAATTTCTCCAACGAGGGAAGGCCTCTACCCCAAACTTTGGCACTGACGCTATAGGTTCTGCTGGTAGGGACACACGGCAACGCCCTGCAACACCTCCAGTGGAAGCAACAACCATTTAAAAAAGAAACAAACTTGCCCCCCAGTCAAGCCAGTTTCTCATTCCCACTTTTGTTTGAATCTTGCCAGCCAACTAGGAATTGCTACAGTACAATTTGTATTAAAAAAATCAGTGCTACTTTGAATTATCATATACAATGAATGAGAATGTACAAGGTCTTGTATTTGCACAGAGCACTCTAGATTCTCGTACCTGTAACAACTCCATGTCTGAAAAAACACTAACTGGAGGCTTTTGACATGATGGAGTTCTCACTGCACTATGACAGGGGAAAGTGGCAGACACTGAGAAAAAGCCACTCCAAGGGCAGACGCTTTTTGGTTGCAGTCCTTGCTGCTATTCCTTTATTTCCTAGCCTTGATGCTTTTGTACCTGTTTTTGCAGGTCATTAAGTGATTGAGGAACTCATTCAAGAGACTACAAGTTTGGACCCATTTCCTTCTGAAAACACTAATGGGCTGGGCAACATATTATATTCAAGAAGTTACAGTGCTTTGCGGTTTCTATTCTTTCTTTAAAGAGTTGTTTGGATAAGGACCTGCACGAAAACCACACCTTTACTTTTATTGTCCCTATGGCTGGATGTTCTCATTACCCCCGACTCACTTTGTAATACAGAGTTTTGTTTTTCAAACCAAGGATACAAAAAAAAAATCTAGTTTAAATGGCAGCAAATATGTATGATGCCCTGACCTGGGTAGCCCAGGCAAGCCTGAGCTCATCAGACCTCAGAAGCTAAGCAAGGTTCTACCTTGGTTTGTAATTGGATGGAAGACCTCCAATGAAGACCAAGGTTGCAGAGATAGACAATAGCAAACCAGCTCTGTTAGTCTCTTGCCTTGAAAATCCCACTAGGGATTGCCATAAGTTAGCTATGACTTGACAGCACTCTCCATCACCATATGCATGTGTGATGGAATGCCTTTAAAGAAGGTTTCCTAAGTGCAGCAATCAGAGATATGGAAGGGAAAGAGTAAACAATTGACTAGAATGAGAGCTTGATTGACAGGCTGCTCCCATGGCCTGTGAGAACCAACCTTCAGGCTGACAGTTGCTTGCTGGCAGGATTTTGTTTTCATTGGAAGAGTGTGTGAGAGAGTCTGACAGGGAAGATCAGACAGTTTTCCCTCTGGAGTGAGAATAGAAGTATCATTTGCCTCAACTGTAACATCATTGTCCTAAGAATTCCAAGTATAAGAGTCAGCACAAGCTGAAGCCAGTTTATACAGCCACAAGAGAACTGGGAGTGTGTGCTGGCAAGAGTGATAGGATAGTGGGTTGAGATTCCCTGTCAAGCCAAAAGCAGAAGGGTTATATCTTCTTAGGAGAAGAAGATTAATTCCTGCCCAGTTTCTAAAAAGGGTTTGGTTCTGAGAAGGACCCCAGGTCTGTTGTGAAGGGATAGTTTTAAACTAACTCCAGGAAACCTGAGTTGTCAAAGGGAACTCTGTGAAGAAACTTTGTTGCTGTAAGTAAAGAATTAAGTAAAACACTTCTCACTGTTAAGAACCAGGAATATAACAAACTAGCTTCAAGGAAAACATTTTGCCTATTACTCATAGCATAATCTATACTACAAACAAATTTTTACCTAAGCATTTTCATTCCCTGACTGCACTTAAACCATCCCTGCCTGTTCAATAAAGTTGTTGTTTCTTTTTGAACGTTATACAGTCTCCAATGCCATTTCCAACACAAAGGAAGAGGGCTCCTGCTTTTCCCCTATCAAGTTTCTGGGCTAGGCTGAAAAGGCAAAAATTATAACTGCTGATCAGGGTAGGACAAACAGATTTCAAACCACAAGTAGAGACTCGGTACTTGGGGCTGCTCAGCCAAGACAGGCAAACTTGAATTTCGGCAGAAAATCTGCCTCGTAGTGGGGGAGTGAACGGGGGGGGGGTCCATCATAGCATGATGCTGTTAGTTGCAATGCAGCATGTGCATTTTAGTAATTAGGTTTCCTTGCAATAAATTGGGCCTTATCCCTTCTGGCAATAGCTGCTTCTGTGATTATTACAAAGAAACTTGGTCACTACCATTGAAACTGCTGCACTGTTAGTCTCTAAATTCTACAATATAGTGTGAATTGGTTTTCAGAATCCTAAAACAGAGGTACAGGCAGAAGAGATATTATTTGTGAATAAACAATTTTGAGCCCTATGGGAAGTGGATAAGTGGAGGATTGTGCTTTAGTGCAGGATGAGGAAGGGGGGAGAGATGACCTTCTTGTTCATTCCAGCCCTGCTTTTATATGCACTGTAGCCAGAGAGAAATCTGAGTAGCTCAGCTGCCAGAAGAGCTCTAGTTACCACCAGCCCTGTCTTAGCCTCTGAGAAGACATGGGAGGAATGCCAGGAATATGGAACAACAGCTGTCCAAAAAGGTCTGGGGAAGCATGCATGATTGGATATCTTGGTCCAGACAGGATTGCAGCAAGGGAGAATTTACTGACAAATTTCAAGCACCAAGAAGAGAGTGGTTTATTACAATGTACTTTTAAATACAGAAAAAAAAACCAAAGTATTATCTTGTTAAGTGTATAGATGATGGAACCAATCCAGTTACTCTTAGTCATGACAAAAGTCCCATTTAGCTGATCAGAGGCCAAACAGCTTACGTTTACTATGTCATGTCAATAAGGATGACAGGGCAATAGCTTTTGGGGATCCACCAATCACCTGATTTTGTATAGGAATTACGATGCTGAATTTCCATCCTTTGGTGAAACGGCTTGAAAGGCTTATGCATGTGGGGAAAAATTGCAAGACTAAGGGCCCACCACATATTATAAATGATATGAATAACTGTTTGTATAGCCTTGTTTTTTTTCTTGTCCAACTGAGTGTAAACATATTTGACAACTAGTAAATAATTCCAGATGTATAAATGTACATGCACATGATGTCAGGGTTTCAGCGGCCCCTGCAACTTGTCTGGGTGCTACACCATTGGCACTGGATCCTACAGCTGTTTCCGCAGCAAAAGACATGGTAGGTTCTGCATGGAAGAGGCTTTATTTCTTTCATATTTCTTTTGATCTACTGTTACCCCTGATGAAATAGATTTTGTAGATTTCTGAAATAACAGACACATCTGTAAAACATTCACTGCTGGCAAATAGGGATGAGCATACACGCCATCCTTGGAAATCCAAGAATCCTTGGAAATGTTTCTGAAGGAAAATAAAAAATTAACATGCATTGCCTGAGATACAACTCCTCAACTAATTTGGAATAAAGTGGCTTCGACACCAGCCATTGTGCCATTATTTACTATGGAGAATTCAGAATATGCCTTGCTGCCCAACCTTTGCTGTCCAGTATTTTCTCCTCCTGTATTTTTGCAGAGGTGGTCTGTGACAATATTTTTGCTCTGGAGAGAATCACAGGCTGCTTCCACACACGTTGGATAATCCACTTTCAATACGCTTTAGTGAACATTTGGAACTGCTTTTCCATGTGTGGAACAAAAAATCCACTTCCAAAGGATTGCTAAAGTGCATTGAAAGTGCATTATCCAACGTGTGTGGAAATGGCCACAGTGCTAGGTTATCAAATGTAGACTATCGATGAACATGGCAGCAACAGTAGTCAGGCTTCTGGATGCATTGCCCTTTGAAAATGGCATAGTTACTTCCATCATTTTTTAAAGATCGTGGGATTGGAAAGAGGAAGTCAGATCAGGAAATTCTTCCTTAAATGGTCAATGACATTAAGGGTACGCTTGGGGGGAGGGGATTCCTTGCAAGTGTGGGTCACCAGCAGTATAGTCAGTAGCTCTAGTCCCAATGGCCTTTACTCTTGAGTAAACATTCCTAGAAGCTCACTGTTTGGGCCACTGTGGTAGTTTAACTGGGATATTATGCTATATTCAGGTTGCTTTCCCACAGTACCAAGTCCCTGTTTTGTTCACACTGCTGTTGCAAATTCCTTTTCATTTGCAATAGCAACAAAACCTCCTCATGGAGATTTTCTCAGTGCTTTCCCCTCCAGCCCGTCATCTGCTACCCTAGCTAGCCACCAGTGGGCTCTTTCCTTTCAGTTGTAGGAATATCACTGCAATATTTAACAGGAATTTAGCATTTTAACACTATAGCAAGATATAATTTTAAAAAATAGCAAAAAGCTCACAGAAGATGATGGGAATGGTGTGTAGGAGGGGATGGATGTGATGCCAGATGCAGGAGGGGACTGAAGAACTCAGCACCTTCCTGTCCACACTTACCCCAAACCTGCTTTGAGTACTATCCTTCAAGAAAGTTCATCGCAAAGCAGGTTTGGGAAAACCCACGTAAGAGCCAGGGAAAACTCAAAAGGTTGTTGAAAGCCAATTCAAAACCACAGGCAAGGGGAGGTTGTGGAAAAAGAGCACCGTGTGGAAGCAACCTAAGTGCAGTACAGAACCACACCTATGGTTTTGCTTTTGCTAACCGTGGAACAGCAATCATTCACCCGTGTAAAATGATGTTCATATTAAAACAGACCAATATATGTTCAGACCAATGTATGTTCCAGTAATAAAGCAGTCAGTATCAGCAGCAGACTGAAACTTTAAAAGGACTCAAAAGGATTCAAGCAGAATTTTCTGATAATCCAGAAATTCAGCTTTTGCCTCTTGGAGTTTTCCTAAACAGATCACTTATCTACTCTTGCTTGTACAAGAACAAATCGCTCAATCCCCTTCTCTTGAGTAAAATATATACAAGTGAGATGCCATTCACAATAGCACACATGCACCACAAAAATGTAATTTGGAGTGTAATTTCTGGATGTCTATCAAAGTGGACAAGCACTTTAGATTTGGCTCTAGTTACTTGTCACACCTCTGGGACTTTTATAAACTCATCTGGGGAGAACATTCTCCACTCATTTCTAAGAGGAAACAGCAAGCTGACCCCTTCTTCCCCTGCCCTCCTGGGGTAGGAAGCAATTTTAGTAGCCTGTTACTGGCAAGACACTTTGGAGATTCCTTAGCTCTGGGTCACTGTTGAGAATGGGCTCACCACCCAAGTAGGCAAAAGCAAAAGGACTTGATCTAAACCCCGACTTCAGGATGGAACTCACCAGGACATTGGTTGCCACCTTCCAAAAGCACAGACAGGTATGAAGTGGGGGAGCCCAAGACACAGATGGTGATGTCTGATGGTCCAAATCCTTTAAAAAAAGAAAGAATAGAATCAGTAGCATGTTCTTTATACTGAAGCTTGAGATATTAATACCCCTGTTCTGCAATTCACATTCTGGGATTCGAAAATACTACAACTGATTCTGCTTTCTTAGCCACTTCTCATATCCTGGAATAATACTATTGGATTCAGATGAACAGGTGAGCTAAAGTGGTAAAAGAGCAATTTCTCTGGCATGGATGCTCTGATGAATCACATACTCATGGTGAAATTCCCCATCTCCCAGGTTTCCTTGGAAAGGTGAGAGTAAGCCAAGAGAGACTACTGTATCAGAAAATTCATGTTAAATCACTGATTCCCTGAATCCATCCTACTCATTATATTGCTAAGTATTCTTGTTTAAGCCCTAACTCAAATTTCGTACTAAAATCCACATCTTCAGTTTTTAATGCTTTGTTCTGAAAATGACAACAAAGAAGGCCAGCTATGTTCCCCATTTCCCTCCAAATTGAATACTGTGATCGTATTTGGCTGAATAGTCCCATTCTCCCTCTTCAAATCTACAGGGTCCTTTGCAAACAAGTATCCAAAGATTGGTTAAGAAGGGTTGCAGTCTCTCTGATAGGTTGACCGTTGATATATCATTTGAGGATTTGAGCATCAAAACCAGACACAAAGAAGAATGTGACAGGTAACCAGAAGCATTTCATTTCAAAGCTACAGTAACAAAAATTCCAGTTCAGTTTGGGCTATATCTTTCCCTCTTAAGGAAATACCTTGAAAAAATTAAGTTATGTACAACTAATCATTTAAGATGTAAGTTAATAACCATCCTGTAAAATAAAATCACAACACTAACTATAATTACTCCAGCCAGATGTAGGGGAGGAACTGTCTGTGAGCCACCAGGATCCTCCCGCTCACCTGTTCGGGGCTCCTTGGTGAGGTCAACGGTCTCCGGTAGCCCCTCCTGCTGCAAGGTGCACTGCAACAGGTCATAGTAGTAGGCAGTCCAGGCCCGTGCCTGCGCATCTTCGGGGCAGATCTTGCAATCCAGGGGCACATCTCGGCGCCAGGCACAGCGCAGAGGGCTCAGGGGAGGTAGAAACCCCTGTTCTGCCCAGTCCAGTTCCTTGGGAGTTGGAGAAGGCTCTGTGTGGATCTGGTCCAGAGACAGCTAAAGGTAGAGAAAGGCAGGGGATTGGGAAGTGTGTCCAAGAAAGGAGAAGAAACTTAGCAGCAGTGGAGATCTCACTGGAGCAGTGGGGAAAAGGTAATTCTGAGTAACTGGCAATGGAAGTTCCATAGGAAAAGAACCCCATTGCCTGTCTGTGTTGTGGGGGAGGGGGTTGGCCTGTAACACCATTAAGGGTTAAAGAGGCAAGCAACCCAATGGAACTTTCTCAGGTAGAGAGGAAGCAGATGAGACTATCTGAATTCTGTTGTAGCCTGCTCTCCTAATAAGAGTCAGACCAAAGTATCCCTCTATTCTCTAATGGGATGGACCAGATTGTTATGAGTATATAAGGATGATCAACCAATGAAGTATCAAGGAACAGATACAGAGGATATTAAAGGACCATTGTGCAGGAGAGGAGGCAAGAGTGTGCGTGTCCTTTTGAAACTTCCAAGGATGCTGTCACTGAACAGCAAAAGAAAGAAGCAGTGGCAGAATATACGGGGCCCAGGATAGGGTAGAGGAAAACACAGCAGATTAATACAATGGCAAATGCCTGTGTGTCATGGGAGACTGGGAGGCAAAGGAAGGAGCAGCAGGTGAGAATGCAATTAATCAACTGATATTTGAGCCTATTGCTGTGCAGGCCCGGTGCAACTTCTTGAGACAGTGTAGCACGTGTGTGGCTATTTGGTAAACACAAGAACTTGGTGGTTGCCCAGTCGACAGAAGTCAGCAGAGAAGTGGTATCTGGAGATCTGCTTCAGTCCATCTACAGCACTGCTGAACCACTACTGCCTTAAGAGTTTTCTAAGGTACTTTATTTAATGCTAAGCCCTCTAGGAATCTCAGAGGGAATTTATAAAGACAGAAAATTGATATATGTTGGTGTGAGCAAGAGACAGAAGTGGGAGATTAGTTGGCTAGAAGAAGGGAGACATACAAGGCAGGAGGAGAGGAGAGCCAAAGAAGGGCTGGACTCACCATCATTCAGGATGAAGATGCTGCAAGAGAAGAAGAAAAAAAGATACGTGTCTTTTTTTGTTCAAGCTGTAACCTGTCATTTCATGTCCAACTCTGGAGACTCCTAAATGAAAACACCACTTAACTATACAGATAATATACGTTATTGTGTTAGGCTGGAGACACAGGGCCAATGAAAAATTACAGTGCATCCACATGGTCTGGCTTATTGCCCTCTGGAAAAGAACCTGTCAATCCAGATAGCTATCTCAAAATCATGCTTAATTATTCCATATAGAAATAATGTATAAAGAAACGTTATTCTAACAGAAGTCAATGTATCACCTGTTCTTTGTTGCCTGTTTTGCATCTCTTTCCAGGCTGCACCCATGGCAACTTCACCCAAGTTATGCTACTGGGAGTGACACTGCAAAACAGGATTTGTAACTGTGTGTTGAATGACAGGGGTTGTTGATAATTTTTTAAGAGCAATAATAGCAAGCCATAGCAGGGCTTTACAATTAATCCCCATTCCAGTCAAGGATGGAACAGCAATGGGAGTAAGAAAATAGTTGTGGCTGGTATGTGCCTAGGGCCCTGTGCTGGCCTTTGGATGCATTTTGGTGCCAGGCAAGTGCCCTGTTTTGTGTATTCAGGCTGCACTGTTTGCTGAGAAGTTCCCTGGGAATCAATGAACTGTGAAATGTCTGTTATTCAAGATTTAGGTTTAAAAAAAAAACGAGGTTAGGAATTAAACTCACATGCTTACACACTTATCCCCATTCTCAGTCTATTACAGCTGGCTCAGATGGTTCATAAAAGCTCCCCCATTTCTCTTATCTGTCAATTGGTTTTCCTGTCCCATTAGATCACAATTACCCTTTGGCCTAAGGAATCTCTAGAGAAATTCCATTGCAATCCCTTTACACATGACCACCATCTTAAACCCCCCATCATTGGTTTGGGACTTCAAAGGCATTTAAGGGCAATCACAACACTCAACGAATCTAGTCTAGTTATGCAGAGAGTCCTGACCCAAATCCACACAGGATCCTCTTTCTCTTCTTCCCAGGGACTTTACCAGACAGGCAGACATATTTACTTCCTCTCACCCATCTACTGCCCAGGGCTATCGGAGTCAAGGAACTCAGTGTTTACTTCCATTATATGCTGCCGCCATTTAACTCATCAGGCCCATTGATCATGACCAGAATGCTTGATGTTCATGTGTGTGCTATTACCCTTCAGCCAACAACATCGAGCCAGCCAGGGTTAAAACAGAAACAATAACAACTTCTATTTACAATATATATATAAAACACTGGAGTGAATTATTCAAATACATAGATATTCTGTTGTTAAGACTGAACTTAAAATCTCACACTTTTATAACTATGGATGGTTACAAATGTATGAGAACAGATGTCCACACAGTCAGCTCTATTGGCTGCTACTCCTCAGCAACTTCAAATCCTTCTCTCTCTCTCTCATTTACTGTCTTAATGGATTCCAACCGACACCAGAAGCCCCAGCATTCTGCCATTGGATGTTCCCTGGGATAGGTGGAGCTGAAACTAGTTCTGTCTGTCACAGTCACTGATAAAAGGCTGATGTGATACACCCATCATTGCCAACAATAGGCACATTCATCCCATCACCATCTCTGCCCATGGATTTTGCAGGCTTGTGTCATCTTTGACCAGAGATGACATCAGAACAATATAAATAAGCATGCACACCATATGCAATCATGGCTCCATCACACAAATGTCAATCCTTAAAAAAGGTCATCTCCAACCTAAGAGGTTACAGATTCACTTCTAGCTTCTTCTCTTAGCAATCAAACAATGAAGCAAAGATGTTTGGAGGTGCTCAGCTGTGATCATCCCACATAGAATATAGCTGAAAATGCAAAATTTGGAAGCTTTTGCAAATCCTGAGAATGTATTTTCACTTCTAGATTGGACTACTGTAACACACTCTATGCTGGGCTTCCCTTGAACCTGATCCGGCGGTTACAGCTGGAACAGAATGCAGTAGCGCGGGTTATCGCCAGAACACCAATATGGGAGCACATAACACCGGTATTGCGCCAGCTGCATTGGTTACTGGTGGAGTACCGCATCAGGTTCAAGGTTTTGGTATTAACCTATAAAGCCCTATGTGGACTGGGACTGACGTATCTGCGGGACCGCCTCTCCCCATATGAGCCCCAGAGGACCCTTCGCTCGAGCGATAAACATCTATTAAAGATCCCTGGCCCTAGGGAGGCCCGCTTGGCATCAACCAGGGCCAGGGCTTTTTCGTCCCTGGCCCCAGCCTGGTGGAACGCTCCGTCTTACGAGACCATGGCCCGGCAGGACCTGTTAGCATTTCACCAGGCCTGCAAGACGGAGCTGTTCCGCCAGGCATATGGTTGATGCTAGGCGGTGCCCCCCCTTAGTGGGGGGTTAAACTATATGCCCTCCCATTCAATGTCACCTCCCATCTCTCACATATTTTGCTGAAAAATGTTCTATAGATGGTGAAAGGTGAGCGTCTAACGTGCTGCTATGCTCTGTTTTTATATATATATAGTATATTTTTAAATGAATGTTATGTACTATTTATGTTTTTAATGGTAATTGTTGGTTTATTGTGCAGTGTGTTTTTAAGCTTTGTTGTGATCCGCCCTGAGCCCACTGGTATGAGGAGGGCGGACTACACATTGAATAAATTAAATTAAATTAAAATTATTTCTTAAATCAGACAGTAACTGTCTAACTACATGCTTGTACATAAATATCTGGGAAGATGTGGCTATTTTGTACTATTTACAAAGTACTAGGGGGATTTGGTGCAATTTCACTACTCAAGGAGTGGCTCTGTCTCACATAGCACTGAACCTTGAAGTGCTACATTCCTTATCCATCTGTCTACATACCTGCCTCTCAAAAAAGTTCCATACATTCCAATTCTCTTTTCCTGTCCTGAGGCAAAAATGGAAACAAAATGCAAATTCTGTCAAAACCTCATTCCACATCTAAACTCAAAATGTGCATCCCAAATGAAGTGTGCAAATTAAGTATATTTACGCAAATAATTCTATTAACTTAATGTACATCAGTGGTAGAATTTGGATTGGTTTATTATAGGACTGCAAATTTACTTTTCCTTTCTAGAATGATGCTATTCAGCAAGAAACTACTATCAGGTCATCCAATTATTTTCCTGAAACTTACAGTCCTCTCATAGTTTTCACCAGCTGACACTGGGAACTGGTTGAAACCTGGAGTTGACACATTCAATATATTTGCCTTTAATAGTTAAGTAGAAGGGGAGATTTTTGCAATTGCTGATTCTCTTCCTGCGGCACTATTGGGATGGGAGATGTGACTTTGTTAAAAATTCTTACATGTACATACTGTAGGGTTGTCCACAGGGGTGGATAAAAATGTTGGGTTTCCTTAATAAAGGTATAATGTATGGAAATGGGCAGCTGAAGCTTTTCCTGGTAAATAACACCACCTAGAAAACAACATTCCATGAAGCCTCTTTTAAAGGGGCATTTTTTTCTCCAGGCAGCTGGAATCCTAATACACACTAACTACAAGGAAAAGCACAAGAGTTTGGTACCTTACTGAAGCTAGCAATTCTGCACTTGTCTTCAAAACGAATGACAGCCAACTAAAATATGGTTTACCTTTTATTGCATTTAACTAAGAAGATTTTTCCCAGCTGTTATCCCAGCCTTAAATCTGGTCAGTAAATAATTAAAACTTTAATTTTAAAAAGCATATTCTGCATATATTTTGCTATATGCAGAATCTGCATTTTGTTCCTACACTGTAATTCAGCAGCAGGCCTGGCCTGTCTAATTTTGAAAGATAACATAGTGTAGCGGTTATGGTTTTCACTGCGGAGGGCCTAGGTGTCAGCAACCCAGATTCAAATCCCTGTTTGTAGGGTGGCCAGGGGTCACTCTCAGCCTAACTTACCTCACTGGCTGGCTGTGTGACCAAAATGCAATTCCAAGTAAAGAAACAATAGTAGGTACTACCACGAAATGGCTGCGGTGGGGGTATGCAAGATCAGCTGTTTTCAATTTCAAAATAAAGAGATTTGTGTGATGTATATATGTATGTATATCTTTACGTGAGATATTCTGTTTCTGCTTCCCCCCATCAAGTCCTGAGGTCGTTCTGTGTGTGCATCGGTTACAGACTTCTAGGATAGGTATTAGTATTCTCTACCTGTAAATGTTCTCTCAAAGTTGGAAGCAAACAGTAAGAAGACCTATTATTGAAGCTACCAGAGCCTCCTGTGTGCTGGCTACTGAGCAGGGCAGAAGTGTGATCTGATAAGTAAGCTTACCCCATCCACCACATGCCAGAGAATACTGCAGTTTGCTTCCTGCACAATCACTAGATGCTTGATTACCTGGGCAGTTCAGTTCCCAAGCTGTCTGGAAGTTTCAATAGCATAGTCAAATGTTCAACAAATTGTTTTGTTTGTATTCAAACAGTTTGCATAGCTTGTCAATTGTGCAAAAAAAAAAGAAAAGATTGCACATATGTGTTATCATATTGCTTTTTCGCAACTTCCCCACCTGTCACAGCTTCTCTCTCCTGCTAATGGCTGCATTTAAGTATATAAAAAATTTACATTTAATGTGAAGTCTCTCTGTTTCTTGTTGTCGTCTGAAAAGACAGGCAAATTAATTGTCCATGTTGGGAATAATCTGAGCATAAACATCCTTACAATGTTTTGTTATGCCTGTTTTCTCCACCAAAACCATTTTGCCCCAATTTTTTCTCAGGGATGGGTTGTCTACAGATGGGGGTGGTTGGAGGGGAGATATTTCTCAAAGGTGCACACCTCCATGGCTAAGAAAGCCTTGATCAGCCCCAGTTCAGGTCACCAGGCTTGCAATGGAACTCCTCCAAACTAATGCATTAACAATGCGTTCTTAAGCAGAGTTTTACTCTTCTAAGCCCAGTGACTTCAATGGACTCAGAAGGGTGTGATTCTGCTTGTTTAGAATGACACTGTAGTAGCACTCATCCTGTGTGCTGGAGATGAAATAGACTAAGGCCTTCAGTGGCTTAGAAAGCCATGGTCATTTTATGTTCAATACAGTGAGTGAGCTAAAATTATCTAAAATACATAGACAATTGTTTAGTCATAGTTATGTGGATAATCTATTGGTGCCTCATCTGTAAGAAAGAATGAGGAAGGATGTAGCTTGTTGAAAGTGAGTTACGCTATGTGCTATGCAAGAGAAGAACAATGGTGAACAGGATTCCTGCACCAATGTTCTAGTATTTAGTTCTGTTTCCAAGGAATATACTGGCTATAGAGTCGTACTCTCCATACTCTTCTGCTGCTTGACGCATAGGAATTTAACATAGATAAGGAAACTGAAACATGTAAGGCTGACCCACCCAGTTGAGGCAACATGATAACTGAAACTCAGTTCTGTTTATTTGTGATAAGAGTTGCATTAACCAAACTTGTCCCAAATGATCGAAAATGATCTAAGGAAATTATATTTTTATTAGTTAGATGGAGGCCAGTGATCCCCATTCCTTTTCTGGGCCTCCTTAAGTAATATGAGAGGCACTGGACGTGTGAGTTGAAACTGCAAGCAGAGGAGAAATGCCTGCTGGCTTTCAGCCCATCATACTCTCCCACTAACTGGCAAAGCATCATTTTCTCTCTCTACTCTATCTACTATTGGTTGCTTCTCCAGTATAATCAGAACAAGTACTCTGAGAAAGAGTCTGAATCTGGAATAAAGTTACAAACATCTATAATTATTTTTATGAATAAAAATATCATCAATGTATCTCAGCAGCACTGATGATGGATTCTACCCTTCCATAAGTATAGGTGGGGGAGGGCTGCAGACCCACTCACAGTTAGGCAGTAGGACTGTATACAAAAGTACAACCTTGCTTCGAAGTGGTTGTATCTCTGCCCTTGTGACACAATCCCTGTTTGACCTGTTGTACAAACTGGATTGGATCGTCAGGGTTTAATGCAGAAATATTATCACCCACTATTGAAAGGAAAGTGACCTTTAGTGTTTTCTTCATCAAATGTGCATGTAACAAGTCTTACACATAATCAAGCTAAACAGTAATGAGTTCTGTAAATTTAGGTGACAGGAACAATAACATTTATTTCAACATCACATTCCTGTTCGGTTCCGAGAAACAACACATGACTTTAATACAAAGCGGAAGGAAGTGTCTTCATGGATTCCCCCACCCCCCATCAATTCACCTGCAAGCTGGAGGCTCTATAGGGCAACAAGTTTTTTAAGTCCTAAGCCCCAGAATCTTCTCTTGTTGCTAGCCCCACCAATTAATCCATAATCAAATAAAACTGGTAATTTAAGATTTAGTTGATTAATCTCAATCAGTATTCAATTAAAGCTTGAAGTCTTGCTATCTGCACTCTGACTTGTCAAAATCTTATTTTAGTATAGCTAGGGCAGAAGATAATTGATTTATCAGTATAATTAATAAATTCATTCACTGCTATATTTTTAATGGGGCATCTTAAGTATGATTGTAATCTGAAATGTGAAATGGATATTAAGCAGCAATGGCATTATTGTAATCAATATACACATGCTGAAGTTAATCTGAACAATACATGATTTTGCTTCTAGTGTTTTGTAAAATCATCTGCTATCCATTACAAAACTCTCAAACTGCCTGCATGGAAAACAGCAAAGACTCTGTTTGAATTGGCTTCAGAACAATCCCTAGAAATTAGAGAGTTAATCACAAGAGTATATAGCACTTTCTCTTTACATAGCTGAGATGAAGGGAGGGTGTACAGTTGGTTCTTTTTGCAAGGGTTAGCCTTTGGATAGATGTACCACTGGTCAATGCAGTGAATGATATAGTATATGGTACAGTGTTCTTGAATAAGGCACAATAAAAGGGGCCAGTTGCAACCTTTCATGGGGATGAAGTGCCACTGTTGTAATGGGTCCTACTGCTGCAATTTTAATAAAAACATGCTCTACAGGCATTATCCCTTGCTTTATCTCTGCACTATGATTTTTGCCCATTCAAGCGGCTAGTAAGAGTCTAAGAGCAAATAAGTCCAGCTTCTCTTGTCAATTGGCAACTGTAAATGAGGGATGGAAATTCAGGTGATTCCATACATATATTTCACTAAGGGCAGCTGGTGCTTTTAGCCCAAAAGTAAATATAAAATGAATAATCAAGTGCTCTTCAAAATAATCAGCAGGTGGATCTCTCACTACAGCGCAAAAACTTTACATTATAAGTTAATAGATGATTGCGTAATTTGTTTATATAACTTGGTGGCTGGCTGCATGTATGTCACATCTGCAAGGCAATGGAAACAAACAGTCTGCTTGAAGAGGAATGAATTCCAAGTAGAAACTGGATAAAGACTGAAATGGCAAAACACCTGACCTCACAAACAGGCCTCCTTTCATTGTGCAGTTTGAGCCTATTTTTTATTATTATTTAGAAGTAAATCCCCCTGATCCGGATCTTGTCAGATCTCAGAAGCTAAGCAAGGGGTTGGCTTTGGTTAGTAATTGGATGGGAGACCACCAAGGAAGACCAGGGGTGCAGAGGCGGACAATGGCAAACCACCTCTGTTAGTCTCTTCCCTTGAAAAACCCAGCAGAGGGTGCCATTAGGTGAGTATAACTTGAGGGCAATCACCACCACCACCAAATCCCATTGAAATTGTATGCATCCTGAATGGTAGAAGCAGGGGTTTGTCTGCTGTACCTGAAAAAGGATGCTTACTTTCCTCCACTTCTCTTCAACCTCCTCTGAATATCAGGCAAACTTGGGCAGCTGCAGCATTACAGTCTGGAATGCCAATATCCGAAGAAGCGTTGGGGCACAAATCTTAAAAGGGACAGAGAGGCCTTCTGCTGATCAGAAGCTGAGAGTACTACATAGTTTGGGGGTGAATGTTCACGGATCAGCCTTGAAGTACGCCACAAAAATTACTAATACATCATATTTTTAAATTAGGTCCCTACTGACGTCTTGCTCAATAGGGAGGTCCCACAGCTCAGTGGTACAGTATCTACACAAATAAAGACCTGGGTTTAACCCCCAACATCTCCACTTACAAGTCTCTTTGATATGTTCCAGGAGTAAACTAGATTATGGATATCCCCAATTCAAATGTCCTGTTTTATTTTTACTTTAGAATAGCCTCATGGGGCTAATTTGACTGGGGAAGTAGGTCTGGGGATGAAGGTGTTTTACCAGTATCCCTCCCCCATGCAATGCTAACAGCAGCTTGGGAGGGGAACAATTTAGATCAGGAAACAGAGCAGGACAAAAGTGTTAAACATCCCTCCCAAAGTGCAGTTTCCCACACTATGTTAGGACCACCACACAGATGGTCTCCTATCCAATCAGGGATCTTCCATATCTCAAGTAATTTGGTCATCAGATCGTAGACAAGTATGTCTATCTATTGGTCTAAACATGGCATAATAGAGATTCATATTGCTCAACATGCCTCCGATGACAGACTTACACACACACGCGCGCGCGCGCACGCGCACGCGCGCGCGAGCACAAAGCTGCCTAGTTTTATTTACTTTGACAGGCAGCAGCATTGCAGGATCTCTGAAGGGTCTCTGTCAACATCTGCTACCAGTGATACTTTAACTGCAGATCCTTTAACTGTGATCTGCAATCACAGGCTTATCAACTTGCTCCACTGCTTGAGTGATTTATCTAAGATGGTAACAGGAACTGATTTGATTTACCTTGTTTGGCTAATGACAGGTGATAGCTGATGTTAGTGAGTGATGTGTGATGTAGATTTGCTCTGACTCCTAGTATTTATCAAAGTGAAAAAGACTAACATTTGATGTTCATTCCAGCTGTAGCTAGGACATTTACACTTGAAGTCTGTACCTACTTTTCACCCCCACCTCCAGACTAAGAGCTTGTGCTCTTGGATTACGCAAAGGGTGCCTTTTTCATTATTGTTGTGCGCTAGATGTCTTGACTACTTCAAAGCTTCATCTAACATTATCTTTACAGTGAAGGAACCACGCTGCTGCAGTTCGTGCTGTGGAAATAAAAAAACTGGATATTTCCCTGCCCTGAAGTGACAGAATTTTGTACCACTGTAGTCTTCAAGGGTGTGGGAAATATTTTTAATGCTGCCCTAAAAAGCTTCCTGCATGTAGTCAACTAGCCCATTCAAGAGAAAGGCTTAGCACAGCCCCTCTGCCTAATATGCTAATGTGCTCCCTGCAGGGAGCTTTTAAGGTGAAGAGCTTTCAGAAATGAGGTGATTCCCCCTACAGCCACCCACATCTGGAATCTGAGGTGGTTTGGTCTAGGCTTGGTTTGGTCACTTCAGTTTATGTAGTGTGGAGAATGAGTAGGATAGCCACTCTGATCAACTCAGCACTTTGACTTTAAAAAAAACTATAAAATTTAGCTGTGCTTTAGGACATGTGCCGGGAATACCTCTTTTCTCAGTGTGCCAATAGCCACTAATATATGCAGCCCAGAAACCCACATATAAAACTCATTTTCCAGTGCCTGACCTGGCATTCACTTAACTGTTTGATCCAGGTTGGAGAATGGTAAGCAGTAAGTATGAGAAGAATTAGGAAAAGAGATACGGGTACATTCTTAATCTCTAAGGGCAAAGACACGCCTCTGAGGTTCTTGGACTTGGACAAGACCTGTCCTTACATCGCCTATCTCAGGAATCACGTGGCTCCTGCAATGTTTGGTCCCCCTCAAGCCCACTTATACCTGTGGCTTCAGCATGCACTGGTACCCTAAACCCACTCAACCAGCTGATCACCGAGGAGGAAGATGGTGTAACCACTGCATGCAGGACAGTTTGCATATATTGAGGAAGTGAGCTGTGACTCAAAAATGCTCAGACTGAAAGAAGTGTTAGTCTCTAAAGTGCCCCTTAAAAATGCTACTGGACTTTTATTTTGCTATCACAAACTAATACAGCTACCCCTTTGCAATCAGGACATTTTGCCCAGCTAGCTTGCTATTGTTGGTATCCAAAGGAAGCCTTTGCAGAAAGTGGATTTTTACAAACATGCCCTACATTACCCCTTGGCACATTACAGCCACCACCATCACCATCCCCTCGCTTGTCAACACACCATAATCAGAGGAGGAAAAGATGGAAGTGTGCCTGCCTGCCTCCCTTCTTTCAGTGTGTGTAATTCCACTGCGAGCAAAGATAAGGGCAGAATCCGGGGGGGGGGGGGGGGAGAGAGAATATAGATACTGCAGGCAAGCTAGAAGAAAAATAAAGACTATGCTCTTCGTGGTAGTATAAGGCAGCAGAAAGCATCCATCCATCAGTCGCAACCCGTGCTCAGTTGCATCAGCTGGGCTCCTCGATTTACCCATCCTTTTTTGTCCATAGGAACTTGGTGCTTTTATGCCCCAGCCAGTTCTATAAGCGAGGGGGCAGTGCCGGGAGACTAGCGGAACCAGCCCTTGTAGGCGGAGCTACAGGTCACGCAAGGACCCCGCAAGCCCTGGAGAAGCCCCTCTCCCTGCCCCCACACTACGCCGCGCTGCCTTCCCGCACGTCCCTGGGCTTTGTGCTTTGCCCCCCCCCCACCGGTCCCTGGGCTTTGTGCTTTGCCCCCCCCCCCACACACACACACAAGAACGACCCTAGCGGCCTTCGTCAGAGTTCTCCGAATCCCCGCAACTTGCAGGCACGCACAGAGCAGGGTGAAAACCCACGTCTTTTATAATCCACAGGAGTTCTCACGTTGATGATGGGAACTGCACGACGCCCGCTCCATCCCCACACAACACGCGTACACACACGTGGCTCCGCGCCCTCCCGACCCCCTTTCTCTCCCCGCCTTTGAGCAACAGGCTGAGCTTCCGAGCCACAGACTCCAGCGCTGTTCCCCTTCCCCCGGGCATCGCCTCGGGTGTCGACCGGATGCAGAGCGAGGAAAGCTCTCCCCTCCCCAGGTGCGCCACCCCGACCCCTTACCTCGTTGCAACGCAGCAGCAGCAGCCCTTGAATGGAGCTGAAGGGTGCCAAGGCCGAGCCGCGCGATCCGGTACAATCCGCCAGCAAGGCGGGGTGGAAGGAGCCGGGGAATGTCCAGGGATTAACTCCAGCGGGTTTTATATAGAAACGGAGCGGGCATGCCCAGTGAGGCGAGGCAGCTTATCGGCCATCGGGGCAAGGCGGGCAGGCGCTCGTCGCCGCCAGAGACACCCACAGCCATTGACCAAGGGAGAGACCTACTCGGAGTGCGTGCGGCTGTGCGGGAGCGGCAATGAGCGCAAGGGGGCTGGAGAAGCGGAATGCGAAGGGTGGGTGGTGGGGGAGGGATTCCACCGCAGTTACGGGGGGGGCGGGCTTGAGGGCGCAGCAGTTGCGCGTTGAAAGGACTCTTCGCCCCCGTTTTAGACAACAAACGGAAAGGGTGGTTATGTCTCATTTTCGCCTACTGAGTCTCTTCTGTGAGTTGGATGTCATTCAGATTCCCATTTTACAGATCAGGAAGTGAAATGGAGAATACCACTTTCAACCGACCCCTGGGCCAAGCACGACAATTATACAAAACCCTGTTTATTGATTTCCACTTGTAGCCCTCTGCCTTCTGAGTTGCTCCACGCAACAGCTTAACCTCGTAACAGCCCTGTGCGGCAGGTGAAGCCCCGAGGTAGCAGCTAATCCTAGTCACCCAATGCCCTTCAGAACTGCCGCTGGTTGCCAACTCCGGGTTCGAAAATTCCTGGAGATTTGGGGAAGTGCCTGTTCAGGGTCCTCGGTAGGATATAATGTCACAGAGTCCAGCTACCAAAGCAGCCATTTTCTCCAGGGAAACTGATCTCTAGCATCTGGAGATATATATAACTCCAGGAGATCTCCAGGCCCCACCTGGCAATTGTCATCCCCAGTCGCTACACTAAACTCAACATTCTTGTCAGGATACCATCAGTGGCATTCATATTTTATGAGTCTACCTCAAATACCTCTTGGGTGTATGACTTTTCTCCAGCACCTAGTACAATGACAGTGCTCAACATTGTTTAATATCAACAAAATGCCAGTCTGATGAAGGGAACTCTGAAGTTCACACTCTGAAAATCTTGTTAATCTCTAAGGTGCTACGGGACTCAGATCCTACTAACCATATACTAGGGAAATACTACTAACAATTTAAGCGTTTCCAAAGTCCTAGAACACACAAAAAAGTAGATATTGCTGCATTGTCAGGAAAGAAAAATTGTACCTCACTGTACAATTGCATCCCATTCTTACACATTGAGTGGTGCAAAGATTGTCATCACTTTGTGCTTGCACAGTGCCTTGCCTATAGCACCATCATTTCCCAAAACATGCCACACCTAACAATATGTATCTGTAACTATGTTTGAGAGTTATTTTTTAACATAAGGGTGTAAAGCTGGGAAACTATTCATAGCATCATGGAGTAGGTGCTGGAGTCCATGGCTACATGGTACTCATATTGTGCCAAATTTTATTTTTATTTTTGTGTGCTAGGGCATAAAGTAGCCTAAATTATCTCTCCTGCAATGCTACATGCCTGACCCCTGTAGGTTCCCTCTGTAGCTTTTCTTTTTCATGGCTGAGTAACACATGTGCAGAGTGGCTCAGGGTGTCCCTAGAGTCTGGACTTGGAGCTCATAACTGTTGGGAGAGGGATAGTGCTATGGCAAATGTGATTGAATCAAGAGAAAGCATAGACAGGCTGAGCTGAGGTAGTGCTGGATGAGAGATTGCACTGTAAAATAGGATTCTGCATTGGGAAGCACTCTGCACTGTTTTGGATACTGGTCTACCGAATGCAAGGGCGATGCTCTGCATTTGGGTTAGAATTAATTCTAACATACTGTGAATTGTATATTGTGGCATAGTACTAAAAACATTCACATAGTACTTGATACCGTTCAGAGCACTTATACACATCAGTCTTTTTAACAACCCTGTAAATTAGGTCAGTATTTTTATCCTTGAGACATGGGGGAAGGGGGCTAAGAGACCCTCATCTAAGGCCACACTGGGTGAGTTCATATTAGAGGCAGGTTTTGGAGTGAACATCCAGATTCACAGCTTGGTCTTTTAGCCTCTCTACTACACTAACTCTGTGTCAGTGGATACAGATAGCCATATAGCCCTGTTCTGTGCAGGTCTACTCAGAAACAGGATCCATGTAGTTCAGTGAGTATAAGATTGTAGCTGTGTCTGTTTCTGGAGCTCTCTATTTTGATCACTTTAGAAGGTGAGTTTATAAAGTTTGGAAGTCATAAAAGGCCAGTGGTTTAAGGTTTACCCCAGAGTAGTAGCCTCCCCCTACTTATCCCTGTTGAATTTTCCGCTTAGGCTTGATAGGCTTGTCAGGATCTTCTCTTACATAAGCAAGTCCCATTTTACATTTGAATTGGGCTTGCTCAGGAGATGTTGGCAATCGTCATTGGCCTTGAGTTCATCAGTTCAGCAGTAGACCCATTTTTGAGGAATAAAGCTGTGAAAAAGAATAGGCACTTATTTAATGCAAGGGTATTGTCTGATACTGTTACTACTTCAATAATCTATGTATAATTCACTTTTCAAAGTTTCTCTCTACAACCGTCAACTGTAGAAACATTTTTTAAAATATAAGAATAAGGAAGTAAAAGAAAGGAAGGTGAACTTAGGATTGATTACACATTGTGGGCATAGGGTGGCTGCTTAACCTGGTGGCATAGCAGAAAACTGCTACACTGTGGGCTCAGAAACAAAAAGCCATGGGACATGTTTTTTCTTAAATAGAGGCGCTAGTGTCCATGACTACTGACCAAGCTATTACCAGTGATTGAGGTTTGGAGCAGGGTTCGGATAAGAACAAGCAAGGAGAGAGAAATTACATCCCCCTTGACTTTCAGTTTGACTTGAGATATCTGCTGATATCTGCCTGATGTCTCTGTTGGGCGGGGTTGGCCGGGCCCTGATCACAGTAGCAACATTTAAAAAAGTGGCCCTGTGTGGCAAGTGGGGCTGGCCATGATTGGTGGTCCATGCCTTAAACTTTATTATATAAGGATACTGCTGTGCACTATTGTTGCTATTCCAGTGTTACTAATGTTGAAATGTATTGTGCATCCTATTGCTAATAGTTTCTAACATTAGCTGTTAGAGGAGGATACTTGCTCTGGATTTCTGACAGTACAAAGTTTAGGAAGGTCCCAAGTATCATCATCAGATGATGATGATGATTTAACATATAACATATCTTTCTGTCCGGGGTCCACAGTCCAGCCCCCAGACTTACCTGGAGAAAAGGATGGGAGACCCCTGGGAGACAACTGCCCAGCTGCCTCAACAGACAGTTGTCCGGGGTTGAGCAGTCACGGCACCCCAGCGGTAGAGTGAGGGTGCCCAGAGGCTCCAGAGAAGGCAACACAGCCAGTAGCAAGTGTGGGAGGGGGAGAGCCAGAGGGGGAAGCCAGCCAGGGAAGGACAGCCATGCCCAGCATCAGTGGACAGGCCAGCATCAATGGACAGGCAGCCCAGATGCAGATCTGGGCAGCACCTCAGGAGCAAGGCCAGGGAAGCGTAGCCACGCCCAGCCCCAATGGACAGATGCCAGCTGGGGTGGCACCTCGTCGTGAGCAGAGGCAGAGACGGCCAAGGCTCATCACCTGGAAAGGCCCTGCCAGCCCAGTCCTGCATGAAAGACTGAAGGAGAAGGGAGGAGGAAGAAAAGGAGGCACACCTGGAGGAAGCCTCAGCTGGGACACATTCACATTCAGTCCCACCCTGCTAGAGAGGCAAGGAAGGCCAGGAGGAGTTAGTGAAAGGGAAGGAACACCTGAGAGCAGACACAGCTGGGCAGCATCAGGAGAGGGAAGGAGCTTGGAAAGAAGGGGGGCAGCTAAAGGAAACCCTATAAAAGCTGACTCAGGAGCGTGTTCATGGTGGGTTGTGTAGGAGTGATGGAGTGGAGTAGGAGTGGAGAAAAGAGAGAGGATGATGCGAGGAGGAAGATTGACGGTGGAGAAGGAGATGGAGAGTAAGAGGGTTGGCTGGGACAGGTCGAGCAGGCCAGCGAGTGGACTGAGAGGGAGACAGAGTGACGTATACCGCCCCTCCTTCCACAGAGCAGGGTCCTGCAGCATCCCTGACACCCCTCTGAAGACAGAGCCAGGCAAGCCGATGTCCTGCCCAGCAGAGTCCATTGTGACCCCTGACACTTGCTTTTTTGGCATTTGTTAAAGATTCTTGACATATACATGTGTAAAATATATTGCCAACACACAAGGTAGTTTCTTAGATGTACTTCTATGAGCACAGCAAATTGGAATTTTTAAATACAGCCTAATAGTATTTCTGTTAGCTCACATAAAATGTTATGGCTCACAGTGCACCCTTAAGAAACTGCAGTTTTCTGAACAGGATTTGAATTCAGTGGCCAACAAGATTTTCAGAGTATAAGCTTTCGAGAGTCAAAGCTCCCTTCTTCAAACATGAGTGCAATTTTATGAGCAGGCTAAATATCTTGAACAAAAATGTCTTAGCTCCCCCTACAAACTACAATTCCCAGAATTCTTTGTGGGGAGCCATTGCCCTCTTAATGAGTTCCATGCCAAATATAATCTAATCACTGCCATATATGGAAACATATGACAACTCTTGTTTAGTATGTCCACAATAAATATAGAAAGTAAGTAGAAGCATGCTTTAATCATTCTGCTTTGTCTGATAAGGTGATTCTGTGACGTCAGATCTTTCCCTTTTTTATTAGAAACCTACTGCTTATCTTTGCAAAACATGAACTATTTCTAAAATCTCATGTAAGCAGTAAACCTATTTGAAAAGGATGTGTAGTTTTTGCCTGGATATATGACAATAATTGTACCCAAACAAATTAATTAATCTCACCAGAGGCATTTCACTACCTCCCCAGCATTGTTTCATGACTATAAAATACATGAGGATGGGTACTTAATCACAGCTGCCAACAAAGTAAGCCCCTTTGCTGGATTCAGTTACATACACCCAAAAATTATGTAGAACATTTAAAATTTCTATACTCCATCACTGCTAAAAAATAAGCATCTATGAAAGGCATAATTAAAGGTCAAACTTGTCTTCTTTCAAGACAAACTTGTCTATCAGGCCTCATAAAAACATTATGACTTGCTGGATCAGACCAAAGGTCCTTCTGATCCTCTGTGTGTGTGTGTATGTGCTGTCAAGTCGCCTCCGACCTATGGTGACCCTATGAATGAAAGACCTCCAAAACATCCTGTCATTAACAGACTTGCTCAGATCTTGCAAACTGGAGGATGTCACTTCTTTTATTGAGTCAAGCCATCTAGTTTTACGTCTTCCTCTCTTCCTATTGCCTTCTAGTTTTCCTAGCATTACTGACTGACCTTTCCACAGAGCCAAAATCCAGATCATGATTAGCTAAGGTAAAAGCGGGGATGCTTTGGGCATTTCTTCTCCAAACAATAGTCTCTGCCCACCCTTTCAATGATACGTAGCAAACTCAGGAGAGTTTCATGAAGAAGTTTGCAACACTTGAGGAGGTTTTACTGCTCCAAGAAAAATTTCCTGTTAGGCACGCAGAAGCCATTGAGTTCATCTCCAACTTCTTGGGTTATGGTGTGGAGTGGTCACTGCGTACCTCTGACAGGCAAGGCATGATGGAGGAAGACATCCTCCGTCATTTGTCTCTAATGCCTGGTAATCAGTAATATGCTTCTTCTGAAAAGGGCTGCTGGGCAGATAAGCATATATGCACTCCTGACAGGATTTAAAATGCTGGTGGTATACTGTCACATACAATTAATATCGATGGATGGCCCTTCCATATGGATCACAATCAATCCACAGTGGCAGGATCAACAAACCAGGGGTAATCCTCTGAAAAAATTGGAAAATTTTAAGGGTAAAAATGTGGATTAATCTCTCCTACAACGTCTCCACGTGCATAGTCATACGCATTTGTCACCAGTTGAACAAAAAATCACCAGCATCTAATTTAATCCAGTTTTCTCCCTCTTACTTACTTGGATTTGACTATCTCCACCCACATGTCAACCCTGATTCAATACACTTGATGTTCTGATGGAAGTATCAACTTTATTCATTGATATTCAGTGCAATCCTAAACAGAGTTACTCCAGTCTAAGCCTATTGATTTCAATGGGCTTAGACTGGAGTAACTCTGCTTAGGATTGCCTCCATTGTCTAGTAAGTCTTTGTATCAATGGGAAAAGTTGATGCTCACAACTTACCATAATACATGTTTGAGGGGAGCAAAGGAAGTGTTATATGGAGCTGGTTGGGTGAAGAACAGATAGTAACAGTAGACATTTCTTAGACAAAGAGACTATCATTCTGACTCAAGGAGGGACTAGGAAGTTTAGGAATAAACACAACAATTAGAGAAAGAATTTGCGTATCCAGGGTATATGCAGGGCCAGATCAAGGGGGCAGAGGGTTTAGTCTGCCCCTGGTGACACCAAAGAGGCGCCAGGCACAGCTGCCAGCCACCGGGAGTGCGCCAGCAGCAGCACGAGCGGCTGAGCCATTTGCCCAGCAGGACAGGGAGGGCATAGCAAGCTGGCCGC
This sequence comes from Eublepharis macularius, assembly GCF_028583425.1. Taxonomy (NCBI): domain Eukaryota; kingdom Metazoa; phylum Chordata; class Lepidosauria; order Squamata; family Eublepharidae; genus Eublepharis; species Eublepharis macularius. The sequence continues at coordinate 151,626,873 of NC_072791.1, read as the reverse complement.
CCCCTCAGCTGGGCAGGTGAAAGACATGGAGCTCTGGGAGGCCACCCACGTCACTCGCCTGCCCGGCTGAGGGGGCACCCAGCTTGCTGTGTGCTCCCTGTCCTGCGGGGCAGGCGAATGGCGCAGGCAGCCTCCCAGCCCTCCTTGCCACTCACTTGCCCAGCAGGACAGGGAGCATGTGGCAAGCTGGCTGCCCCCTCAGCCGGGCAGGCGAGTGGCGCGGGTGGCCTCCCAGCCGCCGGCGCTGTTGCCACTCCGCTGGCGGCGTGCTTCCTTGCATGATGACGTCACAAAGAGGGCGGCCGGACTTGGGTTGTCCTGGGTGCCAGGAACCCTAGATCCAGCCCTGGGTATATGCTTAGGTGAGTACCTTGGTGATGAAAAAGAATTCTAGAGTAACTAAAGCATCCTTAACCAGCAGTCAACAATAAGATAGAAATGCTGCTCATGTAATTTTTTGTTCATTTATTTATTTATTTATTTTTATTTATATTCCACCCTCCCAATAGCAGGCTCAGGGTGGACAGTTTACTGAGCAACTGTTCCATTTTTCTGTATCTCTATCAATTTTCCCCTCAGGCATCAGTATCCTTAAGAAACACCTTCATTGGCTTACTATGAAGGGGTGTGTATATACACAAACCTGCTTTATACTGAGTCAGGTCACTGGTGCACGTAGCTCAGGACTTTTCCACATGTGGTTTTTTCATCGGTTCTGACCCTGTATAGCATCAATGTATTCCCTGAGTTCTGCACAATTGGTCAAAATACCTTAGTTCAGTCTTCAAATTGCTTCCATATTCTTGAGTTCTGCACAGTGAAAGGCTACATCTACTGCAGAATCGATTTTTCCCTGGGTTTTCTTCAGTTTATCTTTTTATGTGTACATAACCCCATTTATTTTTATAGCAAAGTTTAAAAATGGGTTTTTGAAATGCAGACTGTTTTCTTTGGTGTAAGCCCTGCCCCTGCATTTTGCCCTCCCCTTTATCCCCCTGCATCCTGATTGGTTGAACAGCAGCGTGTACCACACCTTTCCCTCCATTCTCCCACTAATCTCGGCCATCATCCTTTAAAAAAAAAATTAAAATATCATCATTTGTTATGTGTTCTGTGTGCATGCCATTTTTTAAAAATAAAATGTTATTGTTTTTATGTGTTGTGCGTGCATGCTAACCTCAGCTGTATGAAGTAAATTGTCTTCTCACCAACACAAGCTATTTAGGACGACATCCTTGTCTAGTAGTCTCTGTGTTCCCTGTAGTTTTAGACCAATTTTTTTTAAAAAAACAATGTTGCAACATTGCAAAGTTCCTTTTTAAAAAAAAATCCTTGCAATGTTTGGGGGGAGGGAAATGCAATAGCTAACAGAAACAAATCTACAAAGAGCCCTGAATTCCGCTTAATATTTTAAAGTTTCCCCCCAGAACACCTCAGCCAATCAATGCACAGGAATTTTGTTAAAGTTGGAGCTCAAATAACAGTGTCCCGTCATTGATGGACAAGTACAAGGTGAGGTAGAGGATAACTGCAACCCCCTCTAATGTCCAAACATTACAACATTGTAATGCATGTGCAAAAAACCGGCATGCAAACACATTGTTGAAACCACTGATGATGTCTTCCCTCCAAAAGCCTGCAGCAGAAATGCAGCGTTTTTCTTATTGGAGAAATAAAAACCAGACACCAATTTGGTTCAACACTCTGAAATGCAGAATTACAGAAGCTCAAAGCGGTTCCGACCCTTGTAGGCTGAATACCCAAAAAACCTGCTGTAAGCAAGCATGCAAAAAAGCCATTAATATTGTGTACTCTCATTGGCAGTTGTTCTGGTTTTCAGGCAGAGAAAAGTCTTTCCTAATACCTGGGCCGTTTCCACACAGCTTACCTTGTTGTGGAAAATAGCAAAATCTCGCGAGAAGACGCTGTTATCACGCGAGAAGATGCTGTTATTGCAAAAGAAGACACGATAACAGCGTCTTCTCGCGTGAGATTTCGCTATTTTCCACAACAAGGTAAGCTGTGTGGAAATGGCCCTGCTTTCATTTATGGTTTTCTCTTGTTTTATGTTGTGTGCTCCCTCAAGCAGGACTCTGTAGAGGTGGCATATATATATTTTTGAAAAAAATTAATACCTGAGGTCCTTTAACTGGAGATTTCAGGGGATGAACGTGGCATCTTCTACATGAGTCACAAGTCCCTATAAAGATGGAACACTGAAGTGAATTTATCCACTCTGATGATTCTGACTTAAGAGGCAGAGTGTGGCTGTTTTCACACTGTCTATAAATCGGTGTTAAAAATCGCGTGAGGAAGCCGGCAGCTTTCCGTGAGTCTCACACGATTTATAGACAGTGTGAAAATGGCCAGTATTTGACTAAATTTTTTATATACGAATCTCTGAATTCAGAACAGACATCACTGTGAGTTACTGAAAAATAAATGCAATGCTGAGAAAACTGTAAGAAAACCTTGCTTGCCTCTGGTACCAGCTGGTCAGAGTGCTAATATGCAGGGGAGAGCAAGTGGAAGCTTATTTATGTTGGTTTTGAGGACTAGGAGACTTGATCTTGACCACAGTGCCACGAATGACCTGGACCCGGGCAGTCACACAGTACTGTATGTATGAATTATATTTCAGAATTGAATTGTGTTATGAAAGACTAGCCACTGTGGAAGACAGGATGCTGGGCAGCTTTCACAGTTTAGACCATTGTATAACATCCTTTCTGAGAATCACATTGACCATGGGAATAAGGCTTATGGATTTGCAGTACTTTCTAGTTGCATCCTGCTTTTGCACAAAGTTGGAACCTCTCCTATCCAACCAGTGCTTTTATCCACACTTGCTTTAGAGCTCATTTATTACACAGACTGAACAAACACTAATACAGTGATCACATGAGTCTTCTTGTGAGGTGAATGGAAAATATGGGGGGCAGTGTTTTCTCAAAACAGAATACGATCCAAATTAAGACAAATCATTGGGCCAAAGTCCTCAGATTTATTAAGAGCTTACTTGTTTAAGTGTGTAGGAACGGGTCCTTTAGAAAGCAAGCAGGAGAGATTAAGCTGCCAAGGATTTTTTTTTTCTGCTACTGGACCTCTTGAGTGGAGCATGTCTGCCAGGGCACAGCTGCAGATCTGCATCCATAGTAATTCTGCACTCTGGTCTGACCAGAGACAGAATTAAACTGCTTTTTAATTAATCAATTTTGGGTCAGCAGGAGTCTGGGTCCCTTTTATGACAAGAATGCAAGCATGGTTTACTAGGTAAGAAGTTCTTGGCACTGTGACAGGAAGATGGCCTGACTTCCCCAGCAGAAAAGAAGGCAGGAATGAAGCCAAATGAATTCCAGCTTGTGTGAGAAATCCTAATTTTTTTCAATTAAAGATTAAGGCTGCAATCCTAAGAACACTTCCCTGAGGGTATGGCCCATTGGTTAAAATGAAACTTCCTTCCAAAAAGACCTGTTTAGGATTGCTTCCCTCGTCCCATATGCTCAGGCAGGAGTTTAAAGAGATCTCCCTGCAGTCACCCTGCTGAACCTACAAGCTGGTTTTAAAAGGACTGTTGTGGAGTACAGGATAAATAGTATAGGTTTTGGGTAGGCTGATTCCCCCTCGCTGGTTGGCTCTGCTCCTAATCTCTTAGTCTAACCTTTCTTACAAAAATGTAAGAATAAAATGAGATACTCTCCCCACACACACACTGAGGCCACACTTTGCTCTGTGGTGAATGGGAAAAGGGAATGTGGAAAGTGGCTTAAGCTCTCAGCCACAGGATCAACAATAAATTTCATATTACCTCTGGTTGCATCTGCTCTTGTCTCTCCCCTGCCCCTGCAGTTTAGGATTATGGCCCAAATACCTGCATTTTCAAGAATGCAGTTGTTGGCTGTAGAAGAGACATAAGAAAAATGCAGTAACCAATACCAAGTGCAGCTAAGTATATTGGGAAGCTACTCCTCCCATCTTGTACAAAAATATTAAATTATTATTTTTATGTGTATTTGCTTCCTGTACAAAATTGTTAGAGGACCACGGATGGACAGGACCCCTAGGAAAAGTTTCCAGTTTCCATATAGGTCAGAATGTTGGCAAGAGATGCCCAGCCAGGCCACCTGTGTGTGCTAGGAAGATTGGAATACAGCTATGCTGGCTATCAAATGACAGTCTTGGATACAGACAAAAGGAAAAGTAATGTCACCAACTGAGGCACAGTTTCTTCCCATCATAAATCTGTGTGTTCCTGAATTCAACATCATCAGCATCAGAAGGGATACTGCTGGGAACTGAACTGGACCCAGTGAAGGGGTGTGGGAGAGGGTGGGAGACACAGGGGGGAGGGCACATGGCTCTACTTTGAGATTCATGATATCAGAATCATGACAAGCCAAGACTCCTCTGCTCTATTCCTGGTGTGGGAGTGTGGTGGAGGCTGGTTCTCTTAGTGAGAGGTGGTCTGGAAGGAATTCGGATCTCAGTTTCAGTATCTGGCACAGGAGACAAGACTCTTTTTCTGTCTTGCTGAGTGGCAACCTTGAACAAGTAACTTACCCATTTTCTCCACAGATTATATTTTGTATACTACCTTCTGTATACTGTATACCAGCTGAATCATTGTGGTCCAATGAAGAAACTGTTGAGCTCTAAGTAACCCTGAAGACCTGCAGTAAAGTCTTTGCCTCGAGCCTGACACAAAACACTTTACGCTATATCCATAAAAAGGGGGGGGGGAGTAATAACCATCTCACAAGGTTGCTGTTGTAAAAATGAGATGACGCTCATAAAAACACTTTGCATACTAAAAGTGAAGAACAGTTTAGCCTAGTATGTGTTACAAGGGTGAGATACACCGTTTTGTTTCTAAATGGATCTAAACCAATCAATCATTTGTCAAAGCAGAAATGTCAAGGGCCGGAGGACATCTGTCCATACCTTAACCAAATTAGCCTAACGCTAATGATCTAGCACATTTGTATCCTAGACCTGCTCTAAGGAGCCCAGGGCAGTGTGCTGGTTCTCCCCAGCCATTCTTACATAATGGTAAACTTGTGAAGTAGGATGAGAGAGAGTGACTGGCCCAAGGTCAACTACTAAATTTCATGGCTACTTGGATTCAAACGCGAGTCTCCACTGTTTTATGTACACATAGAAAAGCAGCTTTTTTTTACATCCCACGAGAGGTTCCTGGGCCAACAGCCATGGCATTTAAACAAGGGAGAGGTTGTGGCTGGAACACATGCTTTATTATGCTGAAGGGCCCAGATTCTCCAAATAAAAACATCTCCAACAGCAGATGCTAAGAAAGGCCATTTTATGGGCCCTTGGGAGGTGTTGCCCATCAAAGTAGATAGTCCTGAGTGAGGACGTGCCATATTAGGCAGCTTCAACAGGCTTGAAAATGGTTGAGAGTTGTGGTGCTGATTGGTGATGGATTAAATGAGTCAAAGGAAGCTTCAGTTAGTTTAGTTTTGTTTAATGTCTTGCATTTCCTCTGGTTTACTGTAACTGACAAAGTAGTCTTTACTAGCCCTCAAAAGTTATGCTTTGATCAATCTGTTGGTCTTCCAGGTACCACAAGGCTCCTTTTTGATGAAGCATTTATGTAATATCAGAGTGGTAACAGTTGGGAAATTAAAAATAGATCTGAAATATGAATATCCAGAGTACGATTCCAGTATTTCAACAGTGTCCATTAATAGCAGCAAAGACAAAAAACAGTGTATCTGCCTCTTGCATTTTTATTCATAGAATCATAGGGTCGAAAGGGACCTCTAGGGCTATCTAGTCCAACCTCCTCCACAATGCAGGAACTTCACAACTATCCCCCCCCAACTGCCCCAGTGACCCCTGCTCCATGCCCAGAAGATGGCGATTCAAGCCCACTTGCATCTTGGAGATCAACTGGACTTGAATCTTGCTGTGCTGCTAAAGACCAACACAGCTATCCACCTGAAACTATCTTGCATTTTTATCTTGCTCTTCCTCTGAGGAGCTCAGAGTAGCATACACAGTTCTCCGCACCTCCAATTTAACTTTAAAACAACCCTGTGAAGTAAGATAGGTGAAAAAAGAGTGACTGGCCCAAGGTCACCCAGGGAAGTTTATTGCAGAGTGCAGATCTGAACCCAAGTCCCCCTGGACCTCGCCTGATACTCTAGCCATGACATTGCACTATCCCCCATAATTACCTCTCATACTTTCACCAGCTTATACCTGCATAGTTGTCATGGCTTTCTGCACACAATCCTAGGAAACTAATTTTTGTTGAGTGGAGATTATGAGAATTCTCTTAGATAACCAATGTTCCCTTCATAAAAGTAAAATCACCAGATTTCTGTGGGGAAAAGGGATGTCTGTTAAACCAACTTAAGCCTGTAGTGTGGATATATCAAAAGAATAAGGCAAGTAAGGCTGTTAGGGTTGCCAACCTCCAGGTGGAGTTTTGAGCTTTCCTACAACTACAGCTGATTTCCAAGAGACAGAGATCAGTTCTCTGGAGGAAATGGCAGCTTTGAAGGGTGGGTTATGGAACCACAACCCTACTAAGCTCCTCCCCCAAACTCCACCCCCAAATCTCCAAGGATTCTCTAAGACAGAGTTTGGTTCCCTAGGCTAAATTTGCACATGCATCTTTAGCAATTTTCATCCCCTCTCTTGTCATTGATGTGCACATGTGAAAAACATAAAGGCAGTTTTAAATATGCACGTCTCAGTTTTCTAACTCGATTGATGGCCATTCGGGAAGATTAATTTACAATCCCATGTCAACCTTCCTGTGTTTTACAATGCATGTGTGATTTTCATCCAAGACTTACAGGATTTCATGATATATTGTGGAGAATACCATTGGCTGGCACCTGGGAATGTATTGATGCTTCCATGCTGATTTCAAGACAGAGCCAAATTAATTCCTTTTGTCTGGTCTCACTTTCTTTCATGTTCCTCTTGGGAAAAAATAACCTGGCATAACCACACAATGATTCCAGCTGAGTTGGCAACTAGCCAGAAATAAAACCTGCCCTGCTTGTTCCTATACGTTTAAAAGCGGTTTGCTGTGCAGAGACCAGCAGGAGAAGCTTTTCATAGTATTACTGTCAACATTGTCATCAGATCAAAGGCTGTTAAAAGGACAGCTACATGGACTGTATTCCTGTATCCAATTCCTATATCTAATGCAGTTGTCTCCCATCGTTATATTTGGAGTGCAAATCTATGCATGTTTTAATCAAATGTATGTCCGACTTTAGTCAGTGAGCAGCCATAAAGTCCCTAAGGAAAGCAAATGGCATGGGCAAAAAGAATTCCTTTCTTTAACTAATATAATAATTTTGCTTTTATGGATGCAGACCTATACAATACATGTATAAAAAGAACAAGATCAGTCCATGCATTGTAACGGTTGCTGTCTGCTTTGAAATAAATGAAATTGTCACATGGAGTTCCTGAAAACTCTGAACTATCTTTTTCTTAACTGAGCTTATATTTATATCAGGTCTCTAAAATAGGATGGTAATATTCAGGAGCCATGATTCTGCTTGTTTTGAAATGTGTTGCCCCAGTAGTTGTTGGTTTATTTAAAAAATAAATTATTTAAAAACAAAAAACAAAATCAAACGATTTTACAACCCATCTTGCCTTGCCTCCCTGTTTGGGAAGAAGGGATTATTAAGAATAATTAGCACAGCACTACCTTCTGAGCTGTGTACAAACATCACACTAATGAGGCATCACAATGGTCCATCGGGTACCAAAGATTTCATTCTTGTTTCCTGGAGGACATTAAAGCATGGTGAAATAGCTCGGAGAAATTTACTCATTGGGCATGATACTCACATAGGATTCTACAACATGAAGTAACTCATGTGGCTATTAACAGTTGCTTCAGACTAATGTTGGCGTCTCATGCACACTTACTATTGCAGTGAAGTGATTAAAGTGTTGGACTAGGAGATCTGAATCCCTACTCTGACATAGAAGCTCCCTGGGTAACACTGGTCCAGTCACTCAATCTAATTTACTAACAGGGAAGGAGCTGCTTTGTAAGCTGTTTTGGGCTCCCTTCAGGGCGAAAAGCAGGATATAAATAAATACCTAGGAGTAAGTCCCATCAATGGCACCAGGAAGGAGTAAACATGCACAGGAGGACCGTGTGTGATGTGTTAGGTTGCCATATTTTTATTGCAAGGGACCTGAGCCTTTAGCTGTTTCATGGTCATCCAGCATTTAGGAGGTGCAGCATCTCCTCCGGACCAGGGAAGAATGCACTGTTGAAATTGTAGGCACACAACTGTTAGAGGCACTGGATCCCTGTTAGAAAAAAAGTAGCAACCCTAGAGATATTGTAACCTTAGGAACACCATCAGGGCAAACAGCTACTGTCCTTAGCAACCTCATCACCATTGCTTGCCTGCAAGTGTAATGAGCTCCCATAGGCATTTCTGTGTATGTGGAGTTAGGGAGAAATAAGTTTATGTCATGGGAAAACAGAGACTATGCCATAAACTGGATTCTCCATGCCAAAGGCACATGCTGAGCTTCTTTGGCTAGTTAAATGTTGACAAGCCCAGGAAGATCCATGTGCTGCTATATCTGATGCTTTGGGAAGACTGTGTGATTGAGCCAGAGGTAGCCTATTGGCTATCCTCATACCTTACAGTCCCAATGAATCTGGACTGTCCCTTTGTAGAGGTGGTCCTCAAGAACCAGTATAGGGTAGCAAGTAGAATTTGAACTTGGAATAAGGAGACATGGGTTCAAATCCCTGCACAGCCATGAAGCTCCCTTGGCTCTATCTCTGTCCCACAGCCTGCCATACTTGACAAGAATAAGGTGAGGAAAAAAATCTGCCTGGGAACTTGCAGAGTTATCAGTGTTGGGCAAGTGGTCTGATTCAGAGTAATTAATCCATCTGCACAGGCTCATGTTAGCCAAGAGGACTAGCAATTCTCTTGTTGTGGCTATCCCTTTTCTCTGTACTGAGTTCTCTTTATTCCTCACTTCACACCTGTCATTCCCCTAATAATGATTGCTTTCAGTGTGGAAATTGGAACAAAATGAGAAGATGCACCAAGGTAAAAGCAGAGAGATTTGGTAACAAGATTCCCTAGAGTTGAGTGATGTGCTGCTGATGAATAATAATAATCTTTCATGTGGATACGGGGTTACCTTAGCGCACTGCAGAGAACACATGATTAAGAAGTGAGAGGATGAAGACAGACCCATGTGCCTATAGCAATCTTCCAAACACTGCATGCCAGATGGCTATCAACCTTTGCCAGAAAATGGCCCAGTTCACTAGGGATGCTGAGAACGTGAAGTGATTATCCTGGCCTAACTGCTTAGAATATCCATGTAAAGAATAGGCTAGTGGATTTCAGTTGGAGCATCTGTGGACGAACTAAAGAGGTACCAAGAACTTTCACAACCATCTCTAAGTGGAAGACTGTAAGCTCTCTGGTATTCACCAGTACAGAGCCACTTCAGAGCAATTGAGAAGATGCTGACTGGAAAGCATCTTCTTCAAAGTTACCAATATTTTATGCATCAACTGATCATTGCATATGTTGATCATTCACCTCTATTATTCATAGCATATTGGAGAAAGTACTCTCTGATAAGCTAATGGTTGTTAATAGTCAGATCTTTAATAAGTATACTAGGGCTTCAAAAATAAACTCTTCATGCTCACTTGATAATAACTTCCTGTTTCTTTCTATGCCAGAAGTGGAACGACATACCTGAATATTTTCAGGGCCCTTTATAGGCCAGGCTTCCTCTGGGTAATTCCCTCCTGCCTCCAGTTCTTGGGATTCATGTGCTGCTGCTCTCTGCAGCGAGCTGTGTAGAGCGGGGGCACCTGAGGCCCTGCATACAAAGGCAGCTCTGTGGGCCCCATTGGCTGGGAATGGCCTTTATTCTTTGTTTGAAGAAACACTTGTCGTTTGTTTCATTACACACCAGGCCCTGCTCTGACAGCCTGTGTTCCTTTCTTTCCTTTGTGCACTCTCTCCTCTCTAACTTTGTAAACAAGCAAAGGGATTAAAGGAAGCCCTAACAGAGGATGGCCCCATCATCTTCCCGTGATGCACCCAGTGAGAGAGAAACACTCCACAATTGGCACAGTCCTCTTGGAGAGGTGAGGCCAAACCTTCAGTTGGCGGGAAATAGTTCCAATAAGGCACAGCATGTATTTAAAGCCAGAGTGTTACAGGTAATTGAAGTTCCCATATATTTGTTTTAATCCTTACAGTGACTCTGTTAGTTATCCCCATTGGACAGAGCTCGTTTAAAATAGGGGTTATTTCACTAAATAGGATGATGATGATGATAATAGAATTGTAAGAGTTGGAAGGGACCAAAAGCCCATCTGGTTCATCCCCAGCCCAAATGAAGGACCATCCTCTAACTGCCGCTCCTTACAGAGAATGCACTCAAGGCATGTAACAGGGTATGTGATAGTGATACATGGTTAGGTCTCAGTCGGCTAACACACTGCAGAGTAAGGCCAATTTGTACACGTACAAGGTTTTTAGCCAGTCCTTACTTGGATGGGACAGGCTTAAGAATATAAGAATGTAAGATCCTAAAAAGAGCCCTGCTGGATCAGACCAGTGGTCCATCTTGTCCAGCATCCGGTCTCACACAGAAGCCAACCAGTTGTTATGGAGAGCCAACAACGGGGCATAGAGGCTGCAGCCTTCCCCTGAAGTTGCCTCGTGGCAGTGGTATGCAGAGGTTTATTACCTCTCGATGTGGAGGTTCCCTTTAGTCAACAGGGCTAGAAGCCACTGTTAGATCTGTCATCCATGACTCTGTCTAATCCCCTTTTAAAGTTGCCTATGCCTGTGGCCATTACTGCATCCTTTGGCAGCAATTTCCCCATTTTAGTCACTCATTGTGTAAAGAAGTGTTTCCTTTAGACTGTCTTGAATCTACTACCCATCAACTACATTGGATGCCTTTGAGTTCTAGTATTTTGAGAGAGGGAGAAAAAGTTCTCTCTGTCCACTCTGCATCCGATGAAGAGAGCTGTAGTTCTCGAAAGCTTAGTCTTAAAGGTGCTACTTGACTCTACTATTTTGCAACTACAGACTAACACAGCTAACTGTTCTGGATCTCGGTCCACTCTGTATACCCTATGCATAATTTTATAAAACTCTATCACATCCCCCCACCTTTAGCTGTATCTTTTCTAAAATGAAAAGTCCCAGCCTCTCCAGCCTTTCCTTATAGGAAAGGTGTTCCAACCCCTTAATCCACTTGGTTGCCCTCTTGTGTACTTTTTCAAACTCTGCAATGTCCTTTTTGAGATACAGTGAGCAAAACTGCACAGAGTATTCCAAATGAGACCACACCATATATACATACAGGGGCATTATAAAATTGGCTGTTTCATTTTCATTCCCTGTTCTAGTAATTCCAAGCATCCCCAGCATTATGTGATTTTCCTGTTGTTCTGAGGCCTCTGATACAGGTCAGCAGCAATGTGGCTTCCACAAGGTAGGTTTCCCAGGAGTTTCCCTGTCCCAGTCCCCCAGCAGTGGCAATCCCCTTCAGTAGGGTTGACAGAGCTCCCACTATAGGTGGGAGATCGGCAACCCCTGCTTCCTGCCACTGCTCCATCAGGCAGCAGGAGAAAAATAAATTTTACAACTGCCAGCAGTGTGACACAGTGACATCACTTTGGAGGAAAGCCTGGAAGTGACATCACACTGCTGTAGGAATTGCCACAAACTCCACGTTTAGAGTTTCCAGAAATTCCTAGAGCATCATGACATCACATCTGGGGTTTCCCTGGAAGTGATATCATGACATTGCATCAATGGTGCCCTACCCCATGTCCTTGACTCCCTCTGAGTGCCAAACAATGGCTGGCAACCCTCTCCTTTATTATTTTTTTTAAATTGGCAATTGAGTATTGTTATATAATGCTATATAATTTATATAATGCTATAACAACCTGTATATCAGGTTCACTGAAATCTCTGCTTTCATTTTTTTTTAAAAGCAAAGCAAGTCTCTGTCCCTTTCATTGTGTTTCTTCCCTTTCATCTCTCCAATGAAAAGTGCCAGAGACTTACTTTTTTAAAAAAATGAATGGTGAGAATTCAGAGAACTTGTTTCTCGTGTTCTTATAATGTTATGTAATGTTATAATGTTATACAAATATAATAATATTGCCAATTTTTAGAGAAAGCCTCTTAGAGGCGGGAGAAGGAAATGGCCAACAAAAGGACATGGTCAGAAAAATGGCTGCCATGTGTGTGTGTGAAAATCCAAACTTTCCTGCCCACATGGCAGCCATCCAGGCCTTACTGTGATATTTCACAAAACTTTGCAGGAAAGCAGGTTTGAGACTGATTGGAGAAAAGCCAAGGAAAGTACAAAAATACCACAATGCTATATGGAAGCATGAAAAATTCTGCTTTCCCAGAGCATTGAACCCTGGGCAAATAACCCATATGGAATGGAAATGGACTTGTGGTCACTTGGCATTGTAAGGAGAGAGACTTTGCTAGTGTAAATCTTTTTACACTGTTAGTTATCTCTGTCCATTTAATTGCCAGTTTACAATAGCTAAATTTCTCCCATGTGAAGTGATTTCAAATTCTACATCTAGAGTAGTCACAGGTGTGTACGTATTTTAAGAAGCAACAGAGAGCTGCCATAAGCAGATCTATTCAGCACGAAGTTCTATTTTATTTGGTGGAACTTATTCCCAGGAAAGTGTTCTAAGGATTGCACCCGTAGTCTTGTTGTTTTTTAATGGTGAATAATAAAGTCAGGAAGCAAATGAAAGCCAAGAAAGTAGCTTTGTCTATAAGCCACAATCTGATTGTTCTGATCCGATTTCAGGCTTTCCAACAGGGATAACGTAACCCAAACTGATTGTGTAACTTGCAATTTCCCCCCTCCTGTTTCTGCCTCAGCAAATACAGTATAAAAGGCTTAACAACACAGGGCTTGATTAAGTGAATGCATAAGCCTTAAACTACAAAGCAATTGTTCCCACAAAAGGACTAGGGAAGAAAAGAGGGAACCAATATACAGTGCTGCCTGGGTAAACAAGCCATAACTGGCAGTGGGTTTGAAGTATGAGATAGGTTAGGGACTTTGACCTTAGACTGCCTATCCCATCGTGTGGGAATTCTGATCCAGTCCAACTGCTGGGTAAAATTGAGAGGGAATGGGAGTTTTACCATAGTCCCAGTTGAACTATGTTGCTTATTGGACGTCCATTTTGTTGATTATATTGATTTACACTGTGTAATCTGCTTTGAGTCTCAGTGAGAAAGGTAGACTATAAATAACATAAATAAATAATACAGGAGGCTTCCCATCTCATATAGCCATTTCTCTAGGGATGCAGGGGTTGCCAGGTCTCCCCAGCAACTAACAGGAGGATGGTAACCCTGGAACTTACCAGGGTTAATTCCTGTGCTTGTGCACAGTGTGCATGGACTCCCAGCTGGCACACAATGACATCACTTCCAGAAGTTATGGAGGTGAGCAACCCCATGTCCTGATCAGGAAAGAGAAAATGTCCTGCCTGCCTTGCAATTTCCGTTTTTTTTTTCAGTGCCCTTATGTCCTTCAGTTTGAGCCATCCCACAAACTTGAATGACATCAGCTTTTTACTTCAAAGGTATGCTTCAAGGGTCTATCGCATCTTGAATATCATCAGAACCGAAGCCCCGTCCCCCTCTGTTATCTCTAGCAACAAACAATTTAAGCACTATGCATTGATGATCAAAGCTAAAAAAGACCAAACCATTTTGGGTCTCAAAGGAATAGTTCATTAACTGCCATATACACAGAAGTTTAAGCAAATGTCTCTGTGATCCAGTTGCTACTAAGGTATGATGCACAAACTCCCCATATCCATTTCAATGATTCTATAGTGAACACATTTATACCTACTGCTTTGTCATTACATCGCAACCTGTTTTAAAATGACTGTCTTGATATCAAATAGCTTTTCCCAATGGGTTTTCTTTTCAAATAACAGCCTGACTCCAGTTTTATGACATCTTGGTAGCCAAAATAATAATTTGTATGTGGAACTTGGAATCAGCTCAAAGTTAATGGGACCCCCATTGGGTGGATCCTTCTTCCCATTAGCTTACTATTATCTGAAGACTCTGGGAAATAGTGAGGCGGGAACTTATTGAAAGGTCAGGCTGGGTGTTCCTTCTCCTTCCAGTCAACTTCAAGAAATTAAACAAGGAGTGACTCTTGAAAGACTAATGAAATATGACTCATAAGATTTTAAAGTCAAACAAAGATATTGCTGTCAAGAGACTGAATCACTAGGAGAGATGCAGGAGCACAGTTCAACATACAATGTGGCCGTATCCCATCAGCCAGTATTAACCACTGTTACTGCAGATTGACAGAACAAACTCTTTTCCAGTGCCTACTACTAGAGACCTGGGAATGCCAGGGCCTGAACTTTGGACCTTTTGCAAATAAAGTAATGTGCTGTACCACTGAGCCACACCTCTATCAATTGTGGTTTGGCAGCTGCCATCAGACATCTTTTCTCCTCCTACCTTTTGATACCGCTTGAAAAGATCCATCTTATCACTGATGAATCCAGGCAATCCCCACTGTTTGCAAGCTAGTGTTCAATTTCCTTGAAAGATTTGTTGTTTCTCATAACTTGGAGTCTCTTACACAAGTAGGATCAATTTAAGAACTTACACTTGTTCTCCCATGGTGGATACACATGCACTACTAGGGAGACAGAGCATACATGAATATAAGACTACACAGATAGTAAGTCACTTGAGCATCCCCGTGTAAGATACCTTGTACAGAGAGAGACTGCACAATGGTTTCACTCTAGCTGTTTACAATGTAATCTCAAGAACACTTTCCTGGGAGTAAGCCCCCTTGAACAGACCAGAGTCGGATTCCATGTAGGTTTGCTTAGGGTTGCTCTGCTAGTCTAGAAAAAACATCATTTGTTTATCCAGTTCTTACACAGAATCCAGGCAACATTTTTGCCAATTGGCTATATTCCATTGTATTCTGTGTCTTTACTCAAGCCCTGGTTTGTGGTAATATATTTTTTTTAGTGCATCATCCATCCACTTGTGAATTGACAAAAGTGGTATTGAGACTTCCCCACTCTACTGTCCTTTATATATTTGTCCTTTTATAAAATTAAAAAAGCAGCTTTTGATTGATTGTTGGGGCACCATAGTATTTCTGAATGAACCTTTATCAGGGACAGATTGATCACTGCTTGTTTGTTTGTTTAAAATTACCCCCCGCCCCCAGGGAACCACTGCCCTGGAACTTATTCCTAAACTCCCTACCATGAATAGTCCCCCTGCCCTATATCTCTTCCCTCTTAGGGATTCCTTGTCTTGCCTTCCAGCCAGCTCTTTGTCTTGGTCTGGTTGAGGTGGCTGGGTTTTCTGGCTACCTTAGGACTGTGACAAATGTGGAATTCACTGCCAGAGGATGGCCCATGGCCAGCGAGGCCATGTTTTGCTGGCTTTGTTCTCCGTGGTGAGAGGGCACTAATCTGCCTAGAAAAGCACTATAGAAACACACTGTTCTTGTCACCATTATGTCTGAGTTGGGATTGGGAAATACCTGGAGATTTTTGAGGTGGAGCTTGAGGGGTGGGTGTTGCCTTCTGACACACTTCCGGTGATGGCAGGGGGTGTGGCATATGCAAATCAGTTATGCTAATGACACACTTCTGGTGATAGGATGGGACTGTGGCATATGCTAATGAGTTATGCTAATGAGTTCCTGCAGCTCTTTTTCTCCAAAATGACCCCTGACTAAAGCCCTCTTTTTGTCACAGAAACCAGAAACTCTCCTTATGCAGAGGGAGGGGTCAGGGGTCTACTATGTTGCCCATTCCAACACTGTTTTAGCTTACCAGACTGCCCTGATCTTTATTAGTTGAGGGGTGGTAAAAATACTTTAATTACTGATTTTCTTTTGTGATAATTTACAAAATTATGATCCTGAAAAGGCAAAACGTACTGAGTTTCACTGAAAACAGAAAAGCTATAATTAAAGCCTTCCTACCCGCAGGAAATGAATTAAGGATCCATCCAGACACTGTGGGAATGAACCAATGAATTAATTAGGCATAAAGTATCTATGAAAGTAAGCGATAACTGCAGGGGGAAGTGGGACTTTTGCTGCATGGCTGTTACTACCAATTTAGCATAATACAAAAGGACAGGAATTGCTGGATTTTTATGTGGAATATAGTGCTATAATAAGTACTACATGAAACCACTATTCCATATGCAGATGAATGCAGAAAAAGGATTGGTCGAAAGGTCATAGTGTGGACAACTTTTAGTCAGCCTGGGTGCAAGTTGTCTTATTGTCATTGTTCCTTAAGAACTGAAGGCAGATTTAAAAGAATTAGTAGACTCCTGGCAGACTCACGTTCAGCTTGTGATTGACTAGCTGAGATCATTTCCTGGCTCCCCACCACCACTGAAGGGATTTTTTATTTTGAATACACATACACTCATTAATTTCACAACAATAACAAAAATACATATTATCATACATCCACTATAAAGTGTTAACTTAAATTGCTAACTTAAGTTGATTTCCATGTAGATTTGTAAAAAAAATATTGTGTAAGGCCTCAAGAGAGATGGCCCCTTCTTTGTGCGACCCTTATGATCCTTGGAGCTTTTCGCGCTCCGCAAGTATGAGCCGGGCCGCTTCTCCTGGACCCTTTCAGCTCACCGATACAGTCGTCTTCTGACGTTACATGGTTACTGCAGTCCCGAACTCCTGACCTCAAGCGATCCGCCGGCCTCAGCCTCCCGTGGTTAGACTGGGATTACAGGCGCGCGCCACCACGCCTGTAATCCCAGTCTAACCACTGGAGGCGCACGCCACCACGCCTGTAATCCCAGTCTAACCACAGGAGGCTGAGGCTGGCGGATCGCTTGAGGTCAGGAGTTCGGGACTGCAGTAACCATGTAACGTCAGAAGGCCCCTTCTTTGTAACAGTGTTACATCATGTACAATGTGTCTTTCACTGTCTCTAAGTATTCCCCAACCAACATCTTATCAATTTTGAATGGCAATCCTTTCCACGCATTATTCATACATCTTTTGCTAAATTGTATACAGTTCCCCTTGAGGGACATGACAGAAGCAAAATAAGAGTTGAGCAGCTCCACTTTCTTGTTGTCATCGGTTAACATGTTGCCACCTTCACTGAGCAGTGGGCTTACTGTTTGCTTCCTCTGCCTTCTTTGAGTTTATCTTTAAAGCCCTTTTTGTTGTTCTTAGTCTCAGCTCATTTTGAGCATTAACTTTCCTGACAATGTCCCTGCAAATCCAGGATACTTGCATTGCTGGGTGAAAATGGAGAAACTCTGACAGAGAAGGAAGAAAGGCTCATTGCCTATTTTGCCTCAGTTTTCTCCCTGAAGGAGAGAACAGGCCCACCTAAAGATGGTAGTAGGCAAAGTATGGCTTTGGGGATGCTGGGCAGAGAACTTGTGGCAGAAAACTTGTGGAGAAGCACTGTGTTGAACTGGATGCGTACAAGTCTTCTGGGCCAGATCAGGTGCGCCTTAATGGAATAGGCGACTCGGCATGCCTTGGACATGGGGGGGGCTGCATCTCTCTCTCTGTGTATGTGTCACTCTCTTGATATTAAGCAGTTTCTCTTTATCTAATGTGGGAACACCTCCAGACTCCTCCTCCGTCTCTATGTCTCTTGGGAGATGTCTTCTTGCCTCATGGCCTTCAAAAGGGGAAGGATGTATTTCTCAGAGCTCCTGCCATGAAGGCCTCATCCACAGACCCAATTGCAGCCTTGATGTTGGACTATCTGGCCATAGTATTTATAGGGAAAGTGACTCTTTAGAACTGGACTCTCTCCGAGATATTGTTATACATGGAATCTACCTCAATAAACTCTATGTTCTATCTTTTCTGCAATTTGATTGCCTGGCCCTTTGTTGATCATCTTCCAGGCCTCTTGAAGGATAAGTGATGTGCCAGAAAACTGGAGGAGGGCAAATGTCATCCAAATCTTCAAGAAAGGGAAAAAGACGATCCTGGGAACCAGGGCCGGATCTACGGTTGCCAGCGCCCAGGGCAATCGTAGTCGGGCTCTACGCGTGCGCATAGTGCGTGCGCGCTCCTGGTGCTGCGTGATGATGTCACTCCCGTGACGTCATCATGCTGGGGTGCCCCCACCGCCCCCGCAGCAAGCCGGCTGTCCCGGCGCGCCGCAGAGCTGGCGGCAGCGCGAGTAGCTTGGAGGCTGCCTGCGCCGTTCACCTGCCCCGCAGGACAAGGGGCGGCCGGCTTGCCATGTGCCCCTTGTCCTGGGGAAAGGCGAATGGCACGGGTGGCCTCCCAGCCACTCGCGCTGCCTTTTGCCTTTCCCCAGGACAAGGGGCGGCCGCTTAACGGTCCTCCCCTGGTCCTGGGGAAAGGCAAACGGTACAGGTGGCTTCCCAGCCACCTGCGCTGCCTTTTGCCTTTCCCCAGGACAAGGGGTGGGCGGCAAGCCAGCCGCCCCTTGTCCTGGGGAAAGGCAAAAGGCAATGCGGGTGGCTGGGAGCACTCCTGCTCTGTTCACCTTTCCCCAGGCGTGCTCCCGGGGCTGGCAGCGCACTCCTGGGGCTGGCAACTGTGCCCGGCGCCCCCTTTTTGGCGGCGTCGGGGGCAGACTACCCAACCTGCCCCCACCCCCCGTCGATCCGGCCCTGCTGGGAACTACAAGCCAGTCAGCCTCAGGGAACTACAGGCCAGTCAGCCCCTATCCCAAAGAAGATACTGGAGCAGATATTAAAGGTGTCAATCTGCAAGCATCTGATGGAGAACATGGTGATATGAGGAAGTCAGCACGGATTTGTCCCCAACAGGTCCTGCCAGACCAACCTCATCTCCTTCTATGACTGAGTGATAGGCTTACTGGGTCACAGCAGGTAGGGTAGCCAGCCTCCAGGTGGTAGCTGGAGATCTCCCGGAATTACAACTGATCTCCAGGCAACAGAGACCAGTTCCCCTGGAGAAAATGGCTGCTCTGAAGGGTGAACTCTATGACATTATACACCACTGAGGCCACCCCCCTCCCCAAACCCTGCCCTCTCCTGGCCCCACCTCCCAAATCTCCAGGAATTTCCCAATCTGGACCTGGCAACCCTAGTTGCAGGAATGCTGTTGATGTTTTTCTGGATTTCAGTAAAGCTTTTAATAACGTTCCTCATGATATTCTGATGGGTAAAGTGGAGGACTGTGGACTGGACTCTAGAATGGCTAGATGGATAGGGAACTTGCTGAATAACCACACACAAAGAATACTTGTCAATTACATCCATTTGATTGGAGAATGGTGTCCAGTGAAGTGCCACAGGTTCTGGCCCAGTGCAGAGCTGGATCTAGGGGTGTGGGCGCTAAGTGCAACCCTTGCCCCCAGCGCTGCATGTTGATGTCACTTTCATGATGTCATCATGCACGGCAGGAGTCATGCCCACCCGCGCAGCAAGCCAGCCACCCCAGCGCCCGGTGTGTAGCGGAGCTGGTGGCGGCAGTGGATGCAAGGGCGTGCACTGGGGCGGGCGGCTGGCTTGCCGCATGCGCAGGACCTCCCAGCCCTGCACTCAGCCACGTGCGTGGCAAGCCAGCTGCCCCAGTGTACGCCCTCAACGCCACTGCTGACCACCGCCAGCTCTGTGGTGCACCTGGCGCTGGGGCAGCTGGCTTGCCACGTGGCCGGCTGAGTGCAAGGCTAGGAGGCCCTCCATGTGGTTTGCGTGCCCTGCTGCCCTGTGCCGTCCGCGTGGCAAGCTGGCTGCCCCAGCACATGGTGTGCCACAGAGCTGGCAGCAGCAGCTGGGAGGTCCTGCACACACGGCAAGCCAACAACATCATCGGCGAGGCTGGCGAGGGCCTGCCAACCCTGCGCTCAGCCTCCCACGCAGCAAGCCGCGGCACGCTCCCGGGCGGCTGGCAGCCGCGCCCAGCACCCCCGCTTTGGCGGCACCAGGGGCAGGCTACCCCCCTGCCCCTCCCCGATCCGGCCCTGGCCCAGTGCGTTTCAATATTTTTATAAATGATCTGGCTGAGTGTGTGAAGGGATTACTCGTTAAGTTTACAGATTACACCAAACTGGGAGCAGTAGCAAACACCCTTGAATACAGAAATAGAATTCAACAAGATCTGAACACACTGGAAAACTGGGTAAATTTGAACAGGATGTGATTTAACATGGATAAGTGCTGGGTTCTCCACCTGGGTGACAAAAATGCAAAGCATGCTCACAGGATGCACACAAGGATACCAGGGATACACTTCTGGGTAGCAGTGTGTGTAAATGAGATCTTGGGATACGGGTGGATGGGAAGCTAAATATGAATAGTCACTGTGATGCAGCAGCAAAAAAGGCAAATGCAATCTTGGATTGTATTAACAAATCATTGTTCCACTATATACTGCACTGGTCAGGCCCCACCTGGAATACTGTGTGCAATTCTGGAGGCCTCATTTCAAAAGGAACGTGGAAGAAATTGAATGGGTGCAGAAGAGAGCAACCAGGATGATCAGGGGCCTGGAGACTGAGCCCTACGAGGAAAGACTGAGGGACTTGGGAATGTTCAGTTTGGAGAAGAGGAAATTGAGGGGAGACATGATTGCTCTCTTCAAGTATTTAAAAGACTGTCAGAGGAGGGAAGGGAGCTGTTCTGTCGGCAAGAGAGGATAAGGCCGAATCCACACTACCGTTGTTCTTGCGGCAGTTTTTCACTTCTGCAGCGCCATTCCTTCATCTGTTCACATGCATCGTCTCCAAAGCCGTCATTAATTCGCCATGGCGTCGCCACAGCCCATTGCACTTTTGCCGCGGGTTATCTTTTGATGAATAACTGCCCTCCGTTGAATTCCAAGCCTCTCTTGACCCGCCTCCCAATTAAGGAGTAATTCTCCGCCTTTGTCCCCACCCCTTTTTTAAAAAAATAAGAGTACCGTGTCGATATGGCGATATCTCATCATATTAATCTCATTTTAAAAAAGCGGGCAGACCTCAAATATCAGAGGAACAATTTCATATGTTAATTCAATTTATATATTGGGGGGGGGCATCCACATGATACTGAAATCACGGCTCATGTTACGCCCCGACACGGACTGTGCCGACAAGTTAGGCACAGATTTCAATTTTCCAAAGACAAATTGAAGCTCTGCTGTGGGATGCTGCTGTAGGTGATCGTGAATGCTCACCCATTCCCGGATGATTTCAACCAGCATGCAGGCTGTGATGTTCCGAGCGCTCATCGTAAGTGTCTCGGGTGATTTTTTAAAATATATTATCTTAATGGTGTCATTGCACTATTGAACCAGGATGCTTACTCGTCGATATAGCGTCAATTTGTCCTTTAAAAAAAAAAAAAACGCGGAGCCGTTCGGGTTTTTCCCGCCCCTTTACCCGTCTTTTTGAAAGGGGATGTGATCAACGGATTGCGCAGGAGAAGCGCTATTCAAAGGGTGATGTGGACAAACAAGCGAAGAATGCGCAATAACAGATGGAGCAATCATTGCACAAGAAAAGCGGGAGCTAAGGTAGTGTGGAATCGGCCTAAGACTCACAGTAATGGGTTTAAACTACAGGAGGGAAGATACCAACTGGAAAGTAGGAAAAACTTTTTCACATTAAAAGTAATTCAACAGTGGAATCAGCTGCCTAGAGATATGGTGGGTTCCCCCTCATTGCCAATCTTCAAGGAGTGGCTGGACGAATACTTGAGGCTATTTCTGCATTGGGCAGGGGTTTGAACTAGATGGGCTGTAAGACCTCTTCCAACTCTATGATTCTATGATCTGTAGAAGTCCCTTCTGTCACTTATATGTTTCTTATGTGTCTTTTCTCAGTTTCAGCTCATCACTTTTATTTTTTATGCAGCCACACTGGTTTCTTAAAATGGCTCCCATTTTTCTTTCCTATTGTTATTTTTTAAATTGTGCCTTTCTATTTATTTATTTAGATATTTGTTCCCCACTTTTCTCTCTGTTGGGGACCCAAAACAACTCACAACAATGCAAAAATAAGATACAAATAAACAAGCAAACAAAGCAACAAGTTTGGTCCTAAATCTAGATGGCTGGCACATCCAAGGCCACAGCTGCAAGCAATGGGCTCTGAGCACTATGCTTACCAGGTTCCACAGGGGGCAGGGTATGCCCCACCCCAGCTCCTGTTCCCTACTGCCACTCCAGTAGCCAGCAACAGAAAAAAATTAAATCACCATTGGCATGACGGCATGACGTCACTTCTAGAAAAAACCTGGAAGTGATGTCAGTCCACTCTAGGGATTACTGGAAACTATAGCTTTATGGTGATTCCTCAAGTGGACTGATGCCACTTCCAGGTTTTCTTTGAAAGTTATGTAACACTATTGCAATGATGTCCCCCATCTCTCCCCCCAGCCCTCAGACTTCTACCACTGCCAGCCACTGGCAATCCTTCTGAACACCTCTGACCATTCCCAAGATTTTATTTGGAACAAGAAGAGAAAACTATAGCTCAGGCAAGATGTTAGCTGGTACAGGTGTTCCTCCCTCCCACCCACCTGCTGAAAGAGCAAGTGGCCCTATCAAATCTTTATACTTGGAACAGAATTAAAGCTGCTTTCACACACTCTGTATAATGCACTTTCAATCTACTTTAGCAATCATTTGCATGTGTGAAAGCTTAGTAATTCCTTTTTCAGGAATTCAATCCCTTTCTCATACAGGTTCTCTAGACATAGAATCCTTCCTACCATTTCCCTAATTTTATGAAAATCAGTTTTCTGAAGTTCAAGTACTTGTACTTTAACTTTCCATAGGGCAGTGCTGCTGTCAGGACATGGTTTGGGTGCAAAAATTCAGGACCCCAGCTCACTGGCTCACTGAGGGTGAAGGGGGGGAGCCTCTAGTTTTGCATTTGAAGTATCTGTTACCATCTATAGGAATTCTTGCATAAGAGTCTAAAAGTAGTTAACTGCACCACTGCCATAGGATCAAGAATTCCAATATTATGTGGATACGTCCCCCCAAAATTCCTGCTACCTATACTTCGTTGACCAATTCTTTCCAATTGGTTAAGTCTTAACCAACCTTTTTGAGCCTGTGGGCACATTTGGAGCTCTGACACAGTGTGGTGGGTGCAGCAACAAAATGGTTGTTGTGGGATGCAGAACCAGCCCCAAAATAGCTGCTACAGTTTACCTTCAGTCACACAGTGAAGTTCCTTGTGCTGTGAAAGCAGCTTCTGCCAAAGCAATGTATTTTTCAAAATCTGCACAGCCAATCAAGTCATGCTTGGGGAAAGCCACACCTGGCCACACCCACTTTCTGTAATCCCTTGTCAGGCACCAGGAAAGGTATAAACAGGTGTAATAGTGCCCCTGGGCACCATGTTGGGGATCCCTGGGTTGAAATAAAATCAAAGATAACCAATCCCCTTATTCAGTCCTCCAGCTTTTGAAAAAGGATGCTGTCCGCAAAACACATCAGGAATGTGTTCTATATTTTATGCTTTGCAGAGTTTCAGTGCAATCCTAAGTACAGTTGCACCCTCCTCCTAAGACCATTGACCTCAGTAAATTTAGAAGGGATGTGACATGGTGTATCTGCAGTGTCAAAAACGAGTCAACACTCCAGAGAAGCTAAGGTTGTCCTTTTCATTGATTAGCTCAGTGCTAATCAGCAGTTTCTAAAGTTAGCAGTCATCCTGCAGTGTTACCAGAACTGCTCTTTATTATAATGGGGAATTAGCTGTAGCAGTCTGTAACTATTAATATTAATATTAAGCGAGGATCATAACCTATGTTTACGGAGGTCCCGATCCCAGACACTCTAGTGAAAAAGAGGCAGACAAGGAGTAAGGTCCAAACACGTGTATTGAGTGTAGCGTAAGCCTAGCTTGCACAATCATACAAAGAACATACAAGGTCTAAGAAATACAGAGTAGGAAATACAGAGACGTTCGCATTAGCTGGTTCCCAACGATGATAGGGGGAATACTCACTTATCCTGAAGCGAAGCAGAGACACAACAGCGAGGTGGCCCAATGCCAGCACTGGAACCACAGACGGACAGCAAGGAAGTCTGGATAGGAATGGCCTAAGCACCGAGTGGTCTGGGAGACCAGCTTAAATACCCCAAAACGTACCCTGGGGCTGGTGCTGTACTTGGTGGTTCTCACAGATTAAAACAAAGGGTCTAATGGGCTACTGAATGGCTTGAATGGGCCACTTTGGTAATCAGATTGTGATAAGTGACACCTCAGGAAGAGGGGACAAAAGAGGGAGGGGGAAATCCGAGTGGGCTGAATGGATGTTCCAGCGGACAGGGCTTGTCCTGATGTCATCAGCTTTGGAATGCGGAGGTTTCTTTGAGATGCATTCTTTAAGTGCTTGGGATGGTCGGCACTTAGTTCCTTCTCCGGGGCGGCTCCTAAGATATGCAGAGCGGGGCGAGGGGCTCTCGCTGCGGACGTGGTGTGCCCGCTTCGCCGAAATGGCTTCTCAAAGCAGTCTCTTCCTCTGGGTCTTCTGGCTGCCTGAGAACATGGATGCCGGCTGGGCATAGCTGGGGCTGGATAGCAGGCTGCCCGGTAGCGAGGGCAAGCTCGGCGACCGGCTCGCGGGAGGCTCCAGGCGGGAACTGACCAGGGAGCGCCTAGCCAGGCTCGCTGGAGGTTTCCCCGGCAGGCGCCCGGCTGCTAGCAGCGGCTTGGGCCCATATGAGGCAGGCTTCCATGGAGGCAGCGGGAACAACACTCTAAAACACAGTCCAAAGCAGGGAACAGGCACGGTCCGTGGTAGATGGCAGTGCAGGCACGGGGCACACTTGTAACAGAGTCCAAACACACACAGGGAATTCCAGATATAGGTCAGGGCAGGGCTGCCCAGAAGGAGAGTCCTTTGTGCAGTTAACCAAACATGGAGTCAGTAAACTACACAGTCTATAACAGCAGCAAGGTAATTGACACGCAGGCAGGAAACTGACACGTGCATCAGAGCACACACGTGCAAAGCAGTCTTTGGGTGTAGCAGTAAAACAGCAACGCAGGAAACTTTAGCACAGTTCATAGCAGGCTTCAAAGCAGGGGAGGGGGCCTACTTGGCAACAGCAGATGGGTTGGTGTGTCCTTTAATACCTCCACCTGTTTTCACCCAGTTTTCTTAGGCCTGCTTCCCCTCCTGAGATCCTTGGTAGCTCCCAGATCTGGTCACCTCTTTTCCTGTCAGGATTATCACTAGTTGTAGCTAGCCCCCCATCTTGCCTAGCCCAATGGTAGTTGTAGTCTCTTGACCATGAAAGTCACCTTTCTGGTATCAAGGAGTCCTGTGTCCCTTCCCCTCGCTGTAGAGAGGTCAGGCTGGCTGCTCTCCCTCCCTGTTCCTAGCAGGTCCCAGCCAGACACTTTCCCCCTTACAGCCATCACTTGGCCCTTTTAATCCTCCTCCTCCTAGATCCGCCCAGCTCCAGCTGCCCTGTGCCTACTCCTGAGAAGGTCTTATTCTTTGCCCTACTATCTGTTCCTGCCCTGCCCTTATCAAGCCTCAGGGTGCCTCCTTCAGCCCCTTACAGGGCTGCTGACATGCTTAGGACAGCACCCATGCCCCACCTCTTCTTCCCCAGGGCTCAAGTGTCCCTCTAAACAGACATTAGGGTAGTCCAAGTCTCCCATTATCACTAATTCTTTCTTTCTTGAAATCTACAATTTATTACAGGAAATCCTCATTCACAATAACCACAATGACAAATGGAGCTTGACTGTTGAAAGCTTAAACTTTGTTTGTCTTCAAGGTGCTACTGGACTCAAATCTTGCTCTTCTACTGCAGACCAACACAGCTACCTACTTGAAAATAACCACAATATAATTGTTATCTCTTTTTATCTCAATGTAATTTTTATCTCTTTGGTTGCTTCCACACATAGGCTGTGATCAATGTATGGAAGTTGGAGGACAAAGTCAGCAGGCATGTCCTTGTCCCCCCTACACTGCTGTTAGCACACAATTATCATATGTGCAAGGCTATAGTTTTAGTGTGTTGAAGAATTTCTTCTGGGAATCCCAACTGCTTTGAGTGGTCTACTAATAATAGGGGGCTTGGAAAGTAGAAATTCTTCATTTATTTTAATTACTGCAAACTTTGTTAAATGATGCAAATGGAGACAGAGAGGTAGATTGAATTGGTATCAGGGCTCAGCAAATATTGGGCACTTATCAAAGCATGTGAATTCAGAAAGCGAAGAGGCACTAGAGATCACATTTACAATGGCTAATGGAACATACCAAGTAATTTCAGAAGAAAATCAGCCTATGTTTGGTAGATTACAGCAAATCTTTTGACTATGTGGATCATGAAAAGCTATGGATGAAGTTAAAAGAAATGGGGTATGCCGCTGCATCTTTCTTTCTTTTTTTTTGGATATGCAACCTGTAGTCTAGACAAGAGGCTATTGTTAGGACAGAATATGGGGAAACAGAATGGTTTCCAATGGACAAAGATATCAGACAAAGATATATATTATCTCCCTATCTGTTCAACTTATATACATAACATATCATAAGAAAAGCTGGATTAGATTTAGAAGAAGGTGGAGTGAAAATTGGTAGAAGGAACATTAACAATTTGAGATATACAGAAGACACGATGTTACTGGCAGCAAATAGTGAAGATTTGAAACAGATGTTGATGAAGGTTAAAGGAAAAAGTGCCAAAGCAAGATTACTGCTCAACATCAAGAAGACAAAAATAATGACTGCAGATGAATTACACAATTTTAAGGTTGACAATGAAGAAATTGAAATGGTTAAAGATCTTCTATTCTGTGGCTCCATCATAAAACCAAAAGGGAGACTGTAACAAAGAAATCAGAAGGTTGAGACTTGGAGGGAACTAGAAAAGATCCTTAAAGATAAGGATGTCACTCTGGGGACCAAGATCAAGATAAGCCAAACTATAGTATTCCCCATTATTATGTATTGATGTGAAAGATGGACAGTGAAGAAAGCTAAATCCAAAAGAGTCCAGTAGCACCTTTAAGACTAACCAATTTTATTGTAGCATAAGCTTTCGAGAATCACAGTTCTCGAAAGCTTATGCTACAATAAAATTGGTTAGTCTTAAAGGTGCTACTGGACTCTTTTTGATTTTGCTACTATAGACTAACACGGCTAACTCCTCTGGATCAGCGAAGAAAGCGGACTGGAAGAAAATGGATTCATTTGAAATGTGATGCTGGAGGAGAGATTTGTGGATACCATGGACAGCCCAAAAGACAAATAAATAGGTTCTAGATCAAGGGCGTTTCCACACTCTCTTAAAGAGATGGCCCACTCACCGAACTCTGGTGGGTTTTCTCACTCACTCCATACATCTCCGATTTCAAAGCGGAAGCAGGCTGTTTGGCTTTCATTTTTTCAGCATCTTTTCGGGGGCACAGGAAAGTGTGGGAAATTGCTGATAAAATGGAAGCCATGTCCTCCAGTTTGCAAGATCTGAGCAAATCTGTTAATGATAGAGCATTTTGGAGGTCTTTTATTCATAGGGTCATCATAAGTTGGAAGCTACTTGGCAGCACATAACACACACACATCAAAGCATGATGTGTGTAGAAGAAACAAACTTTATTTAATGGTATACAATTCTTACTACAATTGTATTGAACCCAAAATGTCTACCACCCTAGGTTTCAATAATCTTCAGGTACTCCTCACAGCTACTTCCTGCTACACGTCCACCTATAGATATACAACTAGGTTCCTATTTATCATGTCATTTTCCCAGCCTTTCCTGTTACATATTTCTCATTGCAAAACCCTATGTAATCTAGCCCTATGCATGTTTAATTAAAAGTAAATTTAACTGAGTTCAGTTAATCTTACTCCCAAGTAAGTATACACAGGATTTCAGCCTTAATGGGAGACCTGACTGTTCAAGGTAGCCTTATGGATTATTGAATATATGTGTTGGAAAGGGTAAGACAGAGGGTGAAATTCTACTTTTATGCTTTTTGTTTCATAGGCTTCGTTTTGCATTTTGTTTGGAAATCCTGTTGTGCATGGTGACTGTTGCTTGCATTCTGAGGTTATACGCTTCTGCACTATTTTATTCTGTATCTATTTAAGGGCAACAGCAAACCACCAGTAAAGTCAACTACTTTTTCTGAAGTCAATGAAGCAAGAAACTATTTTCCCTAGGGTGCAAGTATTTTTAAACTTTTTATAATGTACAGATGTGAACAAGTGGCTTGCTACCAAGTGTGGAATCCAATTTGGCTTTCATTGTTAGGTCACTTGCATAATCCTAGGAGCAATGTCAGAGGATAAATAGCTCCCCTCTCAGTAGAAAATAGTAGTTTCATTTGCTTTGTTTATAACTGAATGCAACCATTTGGATGGTGGTTATCAATGGCAGTCCCACTGGGCTTGTTCCACAGAAATGCATATCCCCTTGTTGTGGTCCTGCCTCCTAAATGGTAGCTTTCTTTTGGGAACAGGAAGTGAAGATTATGTATTTTCTCAGTTCTATGATTCTGAGCTGTTGTTACTATGGCAATCATACACTTCTCCCTCTTCCCTTGTTTCTGCTAGTCCATGTTGGCATAGCAGCAAACAAAACAAGATTTTTTTCCTTTCTTCTATGTGAATGTTTGCAAGTGATTGGCATTCTAATTCAAAATACAGACCACTTGCAAAGTTTAAGATCTGGAACTGCCATTCTAATTGAGACTTATTTCCTCAACAAAGCCTTTCCTTAAAACTACTTCATAGTCCCAGCTAAGATCTGATATTCTCCTTCAACCGTCTCACTACTCACTGCTCACTGTTTATCACTAAACTGTCCTCCATCTCTCTATTATTCATCAGTAATTGATTTTAATCCTTTTGTTCAACAGCTCTGCCATGTTTCTTTTCTGTGCGGTGCATGACACAACAATAACGATGATGTGTTAAGCAATTCTGTCAAGGATAGTAGTGAAACAGGAAAATCTACTTGCAAACAGTCACGAAAGTGTATTGAAAGTGCATTATCTAATGTATGTGAAAGCAGCCAGGGTCTTGATCCTATGCACAACTGCAACAGAGTCAACAATATAATAGCTGTGGAAACAAAGCTCCAACATATACTGTCACAGCATCCTTGACAACTCTGCTGCCACCAACCATCCACAAAGATCCACTCAGAGGAAAATCCCATTTTATCCATGCATAGAAAGCATGGTTCTAGCCTAAGTGGCCCCATGACATCAGCTAATGCAATATACAACATACCCTTCACACTCAGCCAGACAGCAAAAAGACCTCAATGTCTCCCTTTGTAATATGTCAGAGTCTTGCTGCGGGAACAATTTTTTGATACAAAAAATGTTATAACATATAACATGCAAGACATTTGTTTTGTGAGGGAAATTAATATTTAGCAGAGGAGATCTAAATGGATGTAGTCTTCACACACCTAAGATGACTCAAGGTTTTGACTAATTTTATCAGACCAAAAATCCACTGTAGAAGGATAATAGGAGAAATGACAAAGCAGGCCTACAATTGTCTGCTAGCTGCACACACAGCTCACATTCTCTAGGCCCAGCAAGCCAAGAAGTAATCTTTACAGAACTGTTTCATACATCATACTTTCCTCCTTTGTGTTTTCCTAGTTCTGTTCATTGTTTCTACAAATTGAACTGATCCAGAGTGGAGAAGGGGGGGGGGGAGGAGTCCTGCCTTGGCCAAGAGTGCATCTTAGAATAACTTAGTATCTCTTCATAGTCCGACTGTTTTCCTAGACATTTACTTCTGCTCTACGAGGATGTCTTGCAAACTCAAGTTTCTGTTTGGTATCTGCCAGGAAGTCATTTTATGATCAATACTTGGCATATATCCTTTTCTATGATCAAGCGTTTATGTTTCTCATGCTTAAATCCTAGAAATGTATTTTGTGACAGTACCTCCAAATACTTCTTTTTAATTGCCCCATTCACTCCTCAAAAGTAGGCCAATACTCTTTTTAAAATGGTTGATTTCCACTTCTTTCCTCCCCAGTAATGATGACCAACATGGAAAAAACATAGCACCTGCTTTCAGCAGAGAAGTTCAATGCCTAATTAGTCATAGCTGATCTAAATAAATCTAAATGCATACACAATCGTGTTTCAAAACATTAAAAATGTAGCATGTGTTGTATATTGATAAGAGAGCAAAACATTTGCAGGACAATGTTAGAGGTCCCACCATCATTTTTCTACAAAGTTCCTTTTCGGATCTGAACAAAATGCATTGCCAGCTCCTTTGATGCTGAGTGGTAGGTTCCATGCTAACAAGGCTTGGAAATCCTCAGAGATGATGGGGCTATTATCTGAAACTATTTCTACAGGTAATCCATAAGAAACAAACAGGTTGAAGCACTTCAGTGGTTTTCGCTGAAGATGTGTTAGACACAGGGATTACTTCAGGCCACATGGAATACACATCGATAACAATCTGCTATGTGTTATTTTCAGTAAAATCTCTGTTTAGCCCTCGTCAAGACTGTATACTCATTTCAACAGGTGATAACTGAGAGCTAAGCAAATTACTCGAGGAGGAGCATGTGAAGGGAGTCGCAAAGTTAGCCAGGAAGCTGAGTTTTAAAAGAGATTGGAAGGCTTTGTTAATTTCCCCTCTCTACAGAACCAGCTAGATCCCTGCTCAGAAGGTTTGTTTATTTCCTCTTTGCCTCTTAGAAGGGGAGGTGAAATGGACAGAGCCTTTTGGGATGCAAAGAGGAAATTAACAAACCCTCCAAGGAGTGATCTCCCTGGCTCTGTAGAGAGGGGAAATTAACAAAGCCTTCCAATCTCTTTTAAAACTCAGCTTCCTGGCTAACATTGCAACTCCCTTCACATGCTCCTCCTCAAGTAACTTGCTTAGCTTGGGTCTAAGCCTTTTGTGCAGCAAGAACCAGTATGGTGTAGCAGTGGTTGGACTACTACAGGGACACCCAGGTTCAAGTCTCAGCTTCCAAAGAAACTTACTGGGTGATATTGGGCCAGTTATTCTCTGTCAGCGTAACATACATGGTGCCAAAACTTTGGAACGCCCTCCCCAGTGAGATTCATCTGTCTCCCTCTATCAGTGTTTTCTGCCAATGGGTAAAGACATTTTTATTTCATTTTATAACCCCAATAACTGTTACTGGCCCTCCTCCATGAGTCTGACGCTGTGTGTTAATTATGTTTTCATTGCATAATTTTATATATTATTTGAATATTATTTTAATATTCAAATGTTTTAATGATCATATTTTTGCTTCCTTGAGGACCCTCTTTGGGTGGGAAGGTGGCATTCAAATGTTTTAAATAAAATACCTCATAGGGCTCTTGTGAGGATCACATGAAGGAAGGGAGAACTATGTACACTTCCCTGGACTCCTTGGAAAAAGAATTGGATAAAAATCCACAGAATAAATGAATATGAACATACTTCACAGCCATTACTTTATAGTTCTGTATCCTGTTTAAGGTCTGTCCACCAGATTTTTAATTTCTGGTCTTTGTTGGTGCTGCTCATGTAGCTCTGCTAGAATTATGTCCTGCAAGTTTTGGGGAATTACAATTTTTAGTCCTTAGAGAAACCCATTGACCCCAGACAATTCTGTTTCTAGAAAAGTAGGAACAGAGTTGCATGTTGGCAGCATCAGATGGCCTCCCTTCTAGGGTTGTTGCATCACTTTATTTTGCTGTGTCTGGTAACTCTTGGAAGGATATTCTAAACAAGGACTCTTCAAGGATCGCTGTCTCCCCTAAAAACTGCAACTGTTTCAATGCATCTGCATTGACAGTCCACAGGACTGGTATGATGGTCCCTGGCAATGGGATCACAGCACCTGAGGGGCAAATGACAGCGTAACTGACAATGCCAAGAAGTGGAATGATGTAATAACATACCCAGGACTGGAATGACAGTTCCTGGGAGTGGATTGACCATTCTGGGAGTGCAGTTATAGACTCAACATGGCAATTAATGTTGAGTGATGATCCCATAATTACCACTCTGCCCTCTGCATTCTTTGTGGGCCTTGCTTTCATCCGTTCATCTTGCTTTGAAAGTCATGGCACTGGTATCAATCTCTTTATATACCATTGCTGCTATATTGCTGCTACACCTCATTTTTCTTTCTTAGAGACCTATTGTAGAAATCTCTGCTTCCCTCTTCCCACCATTACCTATCATCCTGTCTTGGTCCCTTCTCCATATTCATGTGTTGCATAGACTCCTGGCCCACAATATCTCTCTTGAGGTTTGCTCTAAAATGCTCCAAACTCCAAACAGTGCCTCCACTATTTCTTTTTTTCCCACTTCCTTACCAGGAAATTAATGATTAACTAAACTGCAATGTTCTTTAAAATCATGTAATCCTCAGAGCTTTCTCTAAAGAAACCTCAATCACAGGAGAAAAAACCCTGTTGAACACTTTTAACTAGATACGTGTAAGACTGTCCTGTAAACTAGAATGACATCATTTTGGCTTTAAGGCAATGCTAATAGAGAACTACAAAGCTATTCCAGGGCTTTGGCATCATCCATTTACTCTATACAGGTACATTCTTCAAACTGTGGTGTGGGTCTCTCCAGGGCTGTACAAGCAACAGCTACATGAAGTACATATGCATATGCAGAACAATACTGTGCATACTTGCTCTGAAGAAAATCTTACTGTGTTAATTGTGTTGTTCCCAGGTAAGTGTGACTAGGATGGCAGTTTTTGGAGAGCACCTCTATTGTGGGCAAAGAGAAAAAGAGGTACATAAGTCCAGCAGGTGTAGTCTTTTCTGGTATGGATAAAAGTGATAGTAAATGTTTCATCTTCACGTGACGTGAAAGACATAGCGGCAGGTCCAGCAAAAAAAGGAGAAAATGACAAATCTGTTGATAATTCTCCCCACCACCACTTGGTTGCTTTATCAATAGAAATTAGGAGCCCTGCCAGGAAATGAAATAAAAATAAATGACAGTTCTGTGAGGCCAAATACATTATTAGAATGCAATGAATCTTACCTGTGGTCTTTGGGCATTGTATGGTAGGTGCAGTGCAGCCTTCCTTGTGCTAGGCAGGAAGCACAGCGACCACATCCTTCCTCCTAGCAGCCCTCTCTCACACTGCAACAACAACAAAAGAGCTGCTGGCTGTGACATGTTTGAAGTCTCATCTTCCTTACAGGAGGAGGAAAAGAACGGGCTGGAGATAGTTTGCTTGCCAGCCAGTCAAGGACAATAGCACCTTCACTCATCTATTTGTTGAGAATTTTGCTAGTAGCTGTTGGCTGCTGGCTGAAGGTACGAGGAAGGCACAGGCAGGCAGCAGCTCCTGACAGATTACAAGGAGGACCAGCTGGGGCAAAAGGAGAAAATACAAACAAGGGAGTACAGTTGGACATGTCTGACAACCCTCCTGGGCAAGGATTACAGAACATAGTCACAGCCAGGGCTTGCCTCAGTGATGTCCTAACAGTCATGAGGTCCCATGGCCATCATTCTACTCTGTGTGTGTGTGTGTGTGTGTGTGGATCATTGCATTTCCTGGACCTTCATTCAACTCCCAGCAACACCATATACTTCTCAAGGGTCTTCCTTACACTTAGGCAGACTGGCTAGCTGAAATGGCACTGGGAAAAGACACCGTAATAACCCTTCCTGCCCCTGCCTCCTCCATCCACACTTGGAGGAGAATCCGATGCAGCCAAGGCAGGAGAGGTTTTCATTTGGCTGGGGGAAGGCTCTCTGCACCCACCCAATACAGCAAAGAGCTGGATAGAAGGGAAGGAGGCCCACTGCTTCCCAGTCATCACCCTGGCAACTGCTGGGACGCATCTGGCCTAGGGTTGCCAGCCTCCAGGTGGGGGCTGGACACTAGAGCTCTCTCAGAATTACAACTGAACCTTCAGATAGAGTCTGTTGTTTCTAATGGGTAGTCTTGTAATTTATTTTCGTACATCCCTTACAGGATGTTCTTTCTGGTGGATTAAAAGAAAAAACTCTGCAGCTTCTTCTAGCGGTAGCTCCTTCTTCTGTGCCATTTTCTTCTCTGCATCTAACACCAGCATCGGTTTCTCTGAGGCTGCATTTTCTACTGCATGGAAAGGAGGAAGCAACACCCTTCCCCCCCGCCCCCCCACTCTCGATTAAAGTGGACCATCCACATGATGGGCTCATTCTGAGCATGACTCATCCCATTCCCAGAGCCTTCTCCTTCAAGAGAAAGAAAAACAAAACCTGGGAATCTACAGGGCAGCTGCTGGTGAAGCATCCATCTGGATGCTGATGTTCCCCTGTCACCACTGCAGGGTGGGGGGTGGAGCTAAGCACTGCTTCCAAAATGGTACTCGGAGCTGGCTACCATGCATCCGTTCCCTGTTCAGTACTTTAAAGGACTCCCCCTCTCCTTTTCCTGCTAAAGCACACTGTAGTGATACACCAGGGCTTGGTAGAAAAAGTGACAGTAAAGAGAAAGTAGAGATTTCTGGGCTGTAGGAAGACCCGGAGAAATTGCTATCATTTCCTGCACAGGTGCAGTAGGGAGAAAAGGGAGGAGTAGGGATTGGGGGCAGCAGCAGTGAGTAAGGAAAGGATTCCATTCCTGCCCACTCCTGCACCTCTTGCTGTTGCTGCCATGGGGAAGCAGCCAGTTTTCTTCAGGAGAACCCATAGCTACACGCAGCAGCCAGTTTCCTCAAGTATGCAAGAAGCTGTTAAATGCTTACTTGTCTCATTCAGTTGGTCTTGTACATGGAATTTATATCATTCTGCTTGGAAGCTATTAGCAGGCAGCACATAATGGCTATTCAACATTGTAATAACCAGTTTATTGCCCACTTGCCCAGGCTTTTGTGGGTAAGCTAAATCCTGCAGCAAAACAAAAGTTACCTTCCCTACTCAAACGAGACATGCAGGCCACCTCTTTTTCCTCACTGCCATTTGCTTTGAAGTACTGCTCCAGCCTTTGAACACCGGCTTCAAAATACTTCTTTTAAAAAATTAAATCACAAACCTTCAATGCTTCTGTCAGTAGCTATTTCCTCCTCCGTGCTTAACTTGAAGCCTATTCTCAACAAAATCCCACCTTTGTTGCTAAGTAATTATTAGGAACTGTTAAGGATAGTGTGCCAGGACTGGGTGCAAAGCTGATTTCTACCCTAGAGGATGGCTACAGGGGCAGACTAGGAGGAAATGGTGTGGGGGGGGGGGGAAGAGGGCGTTCATATATCTTTACTGATTCCAGTAGAAGTATCTTAACATGCTATTACTTTGGCGGGCATAACATTATAACGTAAGGTGTGGGACTGGACCTTGAAGGAATGTAAGATTCTGTTCTTCCCCCAATGCTGCCTAGTTTTCTGCTTCCAACAGTGAAGTCTAATTGCTGGCCTAAGAATAGCTCCCTGTCAGACAAGAATATTGCTCCTGCAGTTTATTTTTTTCCCACAAACATAGCATAGTGTTTCATATGTACAAGGGGATTTAGGAGCAATCATATCGAGCCCTGAGTGTGTAGTAAGGATAGGAGTGCTTGGTACATTTTTTAAAAAATTGTTTAAATAAAGCACAGCATTTTCTTTCATGCCCCAATCTATCCTCTAACTCCCTCCCTCCCCCTTTTCAGCCAAGTGATTTAAAAACACACTTCTTAAAAAAAATAATTTTTCCCTTTATTAAAATCAAAATAAACTGTTTACACAACATGTATAAGATGTTCTACATATAATAAACATAGTGATGTATGTTATATATAATTACAAGCATATAAACAGATATCCATAAGGGATCATAATAACATGTAGAAACTTTCTAAGGTTAATCAAAAAACATCTTCTTACTATATAATTGAGTAAGCGTGTTTCAGATGACTCACTTTATACCCTGGTGCAGCACCAGAGGGCGCTGCCACAGAGGAAAGCCCAGGTAACTCACCATATCGCTCCAGAAAACATGCCTTGCTGGGAAGGCCAGGCAGGGAACAGAAGCGGAGCACATAGCAATGTCCTCCCCATGCCTTAACCCAGCCGGTATTAGGTGCGGAGCAGGTGGCAATGCCCACCCCCAACTTAACCCAGCTGGTAATAGTAGTGGAGCAGGTAGCAATGCTTGCTCCCCTTCAGCCAGCTGGTATTAGGAGTGGAGAAGATGGCAATGACTGCACCCTGCCTTAACCCAGCTGGTATTAGGAGTGGAGCAGATGGCAATGCCCGCCCCTGCCTTAACCCAGCTGGTATTAGGAGCAGAACAGGTGTCAATGCCCGCTCCCAGCATTAACCCAGTTGATATTAGGAGTGGAGCAGGTGGCAATACCACCCCCTTCAGCCAGCTGGATCAGGAGCAGAGTAGGTGGTAATGCCCACTCTCTGCCTTAAGCAGCTGTAATTAGGAGCGGAGCAGGTGGCAATGCCAGTCCCCCCACCTTAACCCAGCTGATATTAGGAATGGAGCAGGTGGCAACGCCCTCCCTTGTTCACCCAGCTGGGATCAGGAGCAGAGAAGGCGGCTATGCCCACTCTCCACCTTAACACAACCGGTATTAGGAGCGGAGAAGGTGGCAATGTCCACTTCCCACCTTAACACAGCCAGTAATATTTGCGTAGCAGGTGGCAATGGCCATGCCCACCTTAATCCAGCTGGTATTAGGAGCAGAGCAGGTGGCAATGCCTGTCCCCCGCCTTAGCCCACTGGTATTAGGAGTGGAGCAGGTGGCAATGCCCACCCCCACCTTATCACAACTGTATTAGGAGCAGAGCAGGTGGCAATGCCTGCCCCCCACCTTAACCCAGCTGGTATTAGCAGTGAAGCAGGTGGCAATGCCCACCCCCCTTCAACCAGCTGCGATCAGAAGTGGGGCAGGTGTCTATGCCCACTCTCCACCTTAACCCAGCTGGTATTAGGAGCAGAGAAGGTGGCAATGCCCACCCCCCTTCACCCAGGTAGGATCAGGAGCAGAGTAGAGCAGGTGGCAATGCCCATACCCTTCACCCAGCTGGGATCAGTAGTGGAGCAGGTGCTAATGCCCACCCAGTGCCTTCACCTGGGTAGGATCAGGCACAGAGCAGGAGGCAATTCCCTTTCTTCCCTTCACCCAGCCAGGATAAGAAGTGGTGCAGGTGGCAATGCCCACCCCCTTCAACCTACTGGAATAAGGCACTGAGCAGGCGACAACGCCCACCCCATCTTCACCCTGTCAGAATCAGGAGCTAAGCAGGCAGCAATCTCTGCCCTCCTTCAACCTGCTGGAATCAGGAGCAGAGGCGGTGGCCCGCACCCCCTTCACCCAGTTGGGATCAGGAGTGGAGCACGTAGCAAAGCCCACTGCCCACCTTTGCCTGTCAGGATCAGGTGAGGAGCAGAAGGTAATGCCCGCTCCTCCCTTCACCCAGCAGAGAACAGGAGGCAATGCCCACCCCACTTCACCCATCTGAGATCAGGCTTGGAGCAGGCAGCAATGCCTGCCCCCCTTCACCCAGTGGTAATCAGGCGCAGGTCAGAAGGCAATGCCCATTTTCCCTTCACCTGCCTGGGATCAGGAGCAGAGCAGGTGGCAATGCCTGCCCCACTTTACCCAGCCTGTATCAGGCGTACAGCAGGTAGCAAAGCTCACCACCCCTCCACATTGCTGAGATCAGGTATGGAGCAGGTGGCAATGCCCGCCCCCTCCTTCACTAGCCAGGATCAGTGACAGTGGAGAAGGAAATTCCACTCTCGCCTTTCTAGAGCCTGTTGTATTTTTCCGCACAACGGAAATATGCTTCTCTTTCTTCCATATCATAATTTTGATGTTTTGTTTGCATAGTCAAAATTAAATTACTCTTTATAAAGTCATAACATAGGTTGTTACGTTTTTTGGCGGTTGTAAACAGGGCCGGATTGAGGGGGGCAGGGGGGTAGCCTGCCCCCAATGCCGCCAAAGAGGGGGTGCCGAGCGCAGCTGCCAGCCACCTGGGAGTGCACTGCAGCTTGCTGCGCGGGAGGCTGAGCACAGGGTTGGGAGACCCTTGCCGGCCTCGCCGGTGGGGCGGCTGGCTTGCTGTGCATGCAGGACCTCCCAGCCCTATGCTCAGCCACCTATGTGGCTAGCCAACTGCCCCAGTGCACACCCTCGCCACCGCTGCCACCACCAGCTCTGCGGCGCACCGTGCACTGGGGCGGCCGGCCTGCCACGCGGGCGGCACAGGGCAGCAGGGCACACGAACTGCACGGAGGGCCTCCCAGCCCTGCACTCAGCCACCCGTGTGGCAAGCCAGCTGCCCCAGCGCACACCCTCACCACCACGGCCACTGCCAGCTCCACGGCACACCATGCTCTGGGGTGGCCGGCTTGCCACACGGACGGCACAGGGCAGTGGGGCATGCGAACCGTGCGGAGGGCCTCCTAGCCCTGTGCTCAGCCAGCCGTGTGGCAAACCAGCCACCCCAGCGCACAGTGTGCTGCAGAGATGGCGGTGGCAGCGGTGAGGGCATGCACTGGGGCAGCTGGCTTGCCACATGGGTGGCTGAGTGCCAGGCTGGGAGGTCCTGCATGCGTGGCAAGCTAGCCGGCCGCCCCAGCGCACGTGCACACTGCCGCCGCCGCCAGGTCCACGGCTCACTGGGCGCTGAGGCGGTTGGCTTGCTGCGCGGGCAGGCACGCCTCCCACCCTACATGATGACGTCACGAAAGTGATGTCATCACGTAGGAATGGGGAGTGCACGTGCACGCAGAGACCCGGGCAAGGGTTGCACCAGGCACCCGCACCCCTAGATCCAGCTCTGGTTGTAAATTGTTTCCAGATATGTATTAAAAAAATGGATTCCATTTTGTTATAAAATCAGTTTCGCTTGGGAAGTGCTCTGCTTGAAAGATTTTATCATAATTTTTTTTCTTGTAAATTATGGTCCCAAATTCTGATCATCCAGCTGTCAATTGATGGCATTTTCACTGATTTCCAATGTTTAGCTATTAACGATTTATCCACTACTAAAAATGTACTGATTAGGGTTTTTCTTTCTGATTTTAGGTATTTCAATGCCATTCCATTGGTCTAAAAATAGAAGTTCTGGGTCAAGGGGGATTGTTTAGCCAGTTATGTCCTTGATGTGTTTTAGTATTTCAATCCAAAAATTTTGAAGTTGTAGGCATCCCCACCAGCAGTGAGCAAATGTACCAGGAGTGCCGCAGACTTTCTAGCACAGTGGTGAACTGTTAGAGGAGATCAATGATAGCTTTTTAGGTGTTAAATACCATCTGTGGAGTATTTTGAAGGATTGCAACTTAGTAGATAATATTCTGGAGTTAAATATGTTAGAGGTCCAAACTTTTCCCCATTGTTCTTCTGTATAGTTTAATTTACAGTCTTGATGCCAGTCTTTTTGATAAAAACATGCTTGATAGGGAGAGACTATCCACATAGGGCCAGTTCTGCTTTTGCTGACTTCCCAACACCATTTCTTCTCTAACCCCTAACCCCTAAGTGGTTTATTCTGGGGAAATAGCAAATGTGTGGAACATATTGCATGCCTATGATACAATATATGTCCAACAAAACACACAGAAATACCATACTGGCAAGAGTTCTGCTTCCCACTCTGCTCTGAAATGTTTTGTTATCACCGTTCTCAGGTTGTATCTCATCAGTCAGGCAGCAGAACTGACACTTTAACAACCCTCTGCCTCCCACTCAGTTGTTGCCAAGTAGGCCCCCTCCCCTGCTTTGAAGCCTGCTATGAACTGTGTTAAAGTTTCCAGCATTACTGTTTTACTGCTGCACCAAAGACTGCTTTGCACGTGTGTGCTCTGATACATGTGTCAGTTTCCTGCCTGCGTGTCAATTACCTTGCTGCTGCAATAGACTGTGTAGTTTACTGACTCCATGTTTGGTTGACTGCACAAAAAGGACTCTCTTCCTGGGCAAGCCCTGCCCTGGCCTATATCTGGAATTCCCTGTGTGCGTTTGGACTCTGTTACAAGTGTGCCCCGTGCCTGCATTGCCATCTGCCACGGACCGTGCCTGTTCCCTGCTTTGGACTGTGTTTTAAAGTGTTGTTCCCGCTGCCTCCATGGAAGCCTGCCTCATATGGGCCCAAGCCGCTGCTAGCAGCCGGGCGCCTGCCGGGGAAACCTCCAGCGAGCCTGGCTAGGCGCTCCCTGGTCAGTTCCCGCCTGGAGCCTCCCGCGAGCCGGTCGCCGAGCTTGCCCTCGCTACCGGGCAGCCTGCTATCCAGCCCCAGCTATGCCCAGCCGGCATCCATGTTCTCAGGCAGCCAGAAGACCCTGGGAAGAAGACTGCTTTGAGAAGCCATTTCGGCGAAGCGGGCACACCACGTCCGCAGCGAGAGCCCCTCGCCCCGCTCTGCATATCTTAGGAGCCGCCCCGGAGAAGGAACTAAGTGCCGACCATCCCAAGCACTTAGAGAATGCATCTCAAAGAAACCTCCGCATTCCAAAGCTGATGACATCAGGACCAGCCCTGTCCGCTGGAACATCCTTTCAGCCCACTTGGATTTCCCCCTCCCTCTTTTGTCCCCTCTTCCTGAGGTGTCACTTATCACAATCTGATTACCAAAGTGGCCCATCCAAGCCATTCAGTGACCCATTAGACCCTTTGTTTTAAACTGTGAGAACCACCAAGTAAAGCACCAGCCCCAGGGTACGTTTTGGGGTATTTAAGCTGGTCTCTCAGACCACTCGGTGCCTCGGCCATTCCCTATCCAGACCTCCTTGCTGTCCGTCTGTGGTCCCAGTGCTGGCATTGGGCCACTCTCGCTGCCGTGTCTCTGCTTCGCTCCAGGATTGTGAGTATTTCCCTTATCATCGTTGGGAACCAGCTAATGCGAACGTCTCTGTATTTCCTACTCTGTATTTCTTAGACCTTGTATGTTCTTTGTATGATTGTGCAAGCTAGGCTTACACTACACTCAATACACGTGTTTGGACCTTACTCCTTGTCTGCCTCTTTTTCACTAGAGTGTCTGGGATCGGGACCTCCGTAAACATAGGTTATGATCCTCGCTTAATATTAATAGTTACAGACTGCTACAGCTAATTCCCCATTATAATAAAGAGCAGTTCTGGTAACACAGTGCTCTTACTCTGGCTTCTTCCCATTTCAGATCCTGGACCTGCTGACTTTCCTGGAGCAGAAGCAACCTTTCACTCTCCCCTGCCATCCATCACCATGTCTTCTGGTTGTCTTTACCTATTTCAGCTGACTCACAAGCACTCTCAGGTTTGGGACTGGGAAATGTCAGTTCTGAAGATCTGCTTTCATTTTGGAAACGGAGAAGATTTTCCAAAGAGGTTGCCAATTTGGAAGTCGGAGGGGAGAGAGCTCCTTGCAGTTATTATATGAAAACAAATCAGCACTCCCAAATAAGCGCTCTATTCTTTGCTTTCTTTTGTTATCTAAGAAGGAGACAATTTCTTCAAATAAAATGTTTTAATGCACAATGTAGTGTGTGCCTATCCTAATACACATTCATTCAGAACATTCAAGTACTAAGAAAACAGAGCAAGAGAAATAGAGCCAGTTGCATGAGCAGGTTCTCATCTAAGTACGCTGGAACTGGGGTGTAATTATACGACCGTGTTCACTGGTTCCCTTTTTTGGGTGTGTTCTTTTATTGAAAAAAAATGACCTGAGCACTACTGGAATGATTAGGGTTAAGGCATCTGTGAGTGCCTCAACATCAGCAAATGGCCTACCCCTCCAACATTCTTACTTTGCAAAAAAAAAGTCAGAGATGGCATTAAAAGAACTCTCCATTAGAATGTTCTTCCCCAGTCTGATCATAGCCACACTTAAAAATGGAGACAAAATTCAGGAGCTCTGGTTCCTTGCCTTTCTAAAGTCCTGCTCAGTCCCACCATTTAGAATTCATTCCCTATCCAGATTAGAGACAGCGCATGATGCACTTCTGCAGGAAGACTTTTCTGAAAGACAGATTGTCTACTCTTACAAGTCTTCTTTTATAATATGTAGGCACAGCAAGCTGAGTGGGGTGCATTTTAGGGCAGCCTCTTCTTTTGTGTGCAGTAACTGGCCCCAAAATCTGGCTGACATCCTTCACAAGTGAAAAGTGCATCCTAAAAGTTCACATCCCATAATTCTTTGCAAAATATAGTGATTCCATGACAGTCATGCAGGGATTTTTGAAGAAGGTTCTGTCCAAAAATGTTCATGCCTTGAGCATAATACAAGGATTTGGCTGCTCTCCTAATGAAGTGTGTTCCAACATGAAGAACTGTGAGCAGCAAGTAGGAATTGTAATTACATAATTTTGTGTTTTGGCACCGTTGTCTCATGGCACTGCTACTTGAAGGACAAGGTACAGAACACCCTTGTAAGGGAAAGTGCTACGGACCAA
Organism: Eublepharis macularius; assembly: GCF_028583425.1. Classification (NCBI taxonomy): domain Eukaryota; kingdom Metazoa; phylum Chordata; class Lepidosauria; order Squamata; family Eublepharidae; genus Eublepharis; species Eublepharis macularius. Next base: position 151,584,488 of record NC_072791.1, on the reverse strand, counting down.
AAGCAAATAGGTCCCCCACCAGTATCGAATTTGTTCGGTTTCTTTCTCCGCATCACAGAGACATCTTGTGGTTGGTTCCTGTATTGCAATATAAACAATGCACGTTCAGTCTGTGGTTGGCTATCCATTTCACCACATATTCACTCTTTTCAGATGTACTGCAGGGGTACAAACACACATGATAGGGGAAGTAGGATCAAGAAAGCATGTACCTGTGGGCAGAATTTTAGAATTGGAGCAGACCCCTGCCCAGGCCTGTGACATGGAGCCAGTTGATAGCTTGACAGAATCTTCCAAAGGCCTCAATAAGTTAAATTTCATTTCTTGAGGTCTGGCAGAAGAATTCACCCCTACTTGTGAAGGAAACCAGATAGAGCCATAAAATAGCTACTAATTGGCAAAGGGCCTTTTGACCTTCGCATGTAAATTGTAACAGGACAGGAAGATAAGCACCGGAGTTGTTGCTATCTCTGGGAGGAACAAAGTGACCCAGGAGACCCAGGCTGGGAGGGGCGGGGCGGGGGGACTGGCGAAGTGTGAAAAATCCTTTTGTAATTTATAACTGTAGTTGGGATGTATATCAAGAAAGCTGTCCATCTGAAAGAAGGGAATGTCCTGATGGATGGCCTTCCAACACCTCCACATCAGAAATACATTTGAAGAACACAGTTTGACGCAATTGATGAGGTTGTCAAACTATGCATTCCTTTGATATTTTCCTATAAAAAGGAGAAGCACAGAGCATTGGGTACCTTCCTCTTGCTAGGACGCATAGACTTGTCAGGTCCTGTGGCTTGCAACTTGGGCGGGGTGGGGAGTTCTTGATTGGGGAAAAGGATATTGTAGTTATCTTGTAGTTTATTGTGTCTTGCATGCTTGCTTGTGTATCTGTATCTATCTCTTGAGTGTCTAGTGTCTGGTGGGGGCAGGACCTAGGACTGGTGCCTTGCCCCACCACTTTTTATTCTCTTTTGCCTTTTTAATAAAGCTTCCAGTCTTGGTTAAGAACTTTTCTGTGCTGAGTACATCACTCCTAGCAAGAACTTTAGATCAGTGCTAGGGACAGACCAGCTAGTTTGCACTCCTTACATGCCTTTGGTAAGGGGCTGAACCGAGCAACGAAGCTGCTCTGCTGGTGGGAACGGGTCCCAGTAGAGAAATTCTCACAACAGTACCTCCCCCAATTTAGGCAGTATAATGTAATGGTTAGAACATTTACTAAGGGCCAAACCAGAACCGATCGTCTCACGGATGACAATGCCATTTTAAATTCATTTAAAAATGCTGTGAGGACCAGATCTTTATCAGGCAGCAGGATGAGGCACTCTTCCCCCCCCCCGCCCCATTACCTTTACAAATGCCAAAACAACTGTGGGGGCAGTTTTGACACTTTAAAAAGCACAAGAGGTGATCAAGAGTGCCTCAGCCCACCATGCTACTGGCCTGATAAGGATCTGGCTCTAGGGTTCCCATTCCCCAACCTGGGGTAGGGAATCCCCGATCCCACCCTTTCCCCCATGCCCACTTACTTAGCCTTCAGGATGGTGCGCTCCCTGTGGCATCCCCTCCCCATGCCCCAGAGTGGGGGGCGCGCTCCCACACTACGAGAGTGGGCAGCAGTGGCAAGAGCGGGCCAGCTCTTGCCACCACTGCCACTGCCCACTCTCGCCGCCACTGCTGCCATCCGCTCTTGCAGCCACCGCCCACTCTCTCCACCCGTTCTTTCCACCGCTGCCACCCACTCTCGCCACCACCGCCTGCTCTCGCTGCCCGTGCTCGCCACCACTGCCCACTCCCACCACCACCGCCCCTTTGCACCCAACGAGAGGGGGCTGCAGCAGTGGTGGCAAGAGCGAGCCATGGCTGCAGCAAGAGCGCCAGTGAGGAAAAGGGTGCCCTTTGACCTGGGGTGCCCTTTGACCCCCGTGTGATGACATCACTACTGGAAGTGATGTCATCCCACGAGCTCTGTGCGTGCACAAAGAAAGAACCTGGAGGTAAGTGGCTCTCAATCCCCAGCCGGGAGAGTTCAGGGACCTGGGCATCTCCAGACGAGGGACTCCAGGTCCCTGGCGACCCTATCTGGCTTTCATAGCATTTTTAAATCACTTTAAAATGATGGCAGCATCCCCATAGCAGACATGAAGATGTCATCATGTCTAGTTTGGCCCTCAGTCATAGAAGCTCACTGTTCGACCCTGAACCAGTCACTGTCTCTAACCTACCTCACAGAGTTGTTGTGAACATATAATGGAGGAAGGGAGTATAAAGCTGTAAGCTACATTGGGTCTTCTTTGGGGGAAAAGTGGGGGATAGATAGACAGATAGATACTGTCGTGGGCCAGTCAGGGCACAATAGTGTTGAGGACTCCTCGAGAGGACTACTCATGAGAAGAGGAGCCCTCGGTAGCTAGCCCTGAACCAGGAACCAGCAAGCAAGCTGACGAGCTGCAGGCTTGTCAGGTCTTTTCACACAGCACACTTTAAGCCAGTCAGTGTCTGCGTATTCACACACACATTCACACACCCCGATCAGAACTGAATTGGCTTGGGCTCCTGGCATTCTGCACTGCACAACCTCAAGGCAATTTGTTGTTTGCTAACAATTGGAGATTGAAACCGATGTTTGAAACCAATGTTTGTGGAGGCTGGAGCTGACATCGCTTTTTTTTTTTTTAAATGTGCATGGGTTGTAACATTGCAATGTTGGAGTCCACCCCCCACCCCCATCCCTATATTTGCTGATTGGGCTGTCCCGTGCCCTCTGAAGAGGCAATTGATGGTGGAGTTCTGGGGGAAAACATGTACTTTTGTGCTTGGCCCACAATCATTTTTTAAAAAATGAAAGAGTCTAATGTCGCTGCTTCATTTGCTTCCTCCCTCCTGGGCCGTTTCCACACGGCTTACCTGCTTGCATTATGTCCCGGCAGATCGCACAAATCTCGTGTGAAAAAACGTGATCTTCCACATTTTTTGCGCGATCTGCCGGGACATAACACAAGCAGGTAAGCCGTGTGGAAACGGCCCTGGTTTTAAAAGCCAGGAAAGGGTTAAAGTATAGCCATAGCCTGGCTTTTAAAGCTAGAATGAAGGAAATGAATGAAGCAGCAATGTTAGACTTTTTCCTGTTTTTTTTTTTTTAAATAAATGAGCATGCATAGCTGGGGGGGAAGAAGCGACGGGGAGCATCGGCCTTATGAACCTTCCCTTGCTTTTAAAGCCAGGAGGGAGGAAGCAAACGGAGCAACAGCATTACAAATCTTACCTTGCTTTAATGATAAAAATGGTGGAAACGGAGTTCAGAGAGCTGAGGGAGTGGTTACTGGTGGGCAGTTAACAATTAGCGCCCGGGAAAAGGAAAGGGGGGGAGAGACGCAGTTAGGGACTAAGACTTTTGCACACACATAGGACATTTAAGCAGCAACGCAGAGGCAGCTTCAAGAAAAAGTCACGGTTTGTTTGCAGGGGGAAAACTCGGGGGAAAAATGGACAATATTAGATTCTGAATCCCATGTGATGGAATAGGCGATTCAGCATGCCTTGGACATTAGGGGGCGCTGCATGTCTCTCTGAGTGTATGTGTAACTCTTTTGATAGTAAGCTGCTTCTCTTTGTCTAAGGTGGAAACGCCTCCTGACCCCTCCTCTGTCTCTGTGCCTCTTGGGAGATTTCTCCCTCTCTTGCCTCATGGGTCACTTCCACACGTCCTTAATGAGACGGCCTGCCAACGGAACTTTGGCGGGTTATCTCACTCATTACACACATCATTGTTTCCCATGCACGAGCAGGTAATGATGATCCCACTTTTTAAGCGTTTTTTGTGAAACTTGTTTTAGTCCGTTTTCATTTTTGATGCTGTTTTTTCCACGCGATTATCTAGCTTATCAATGTATATGGACGCTTTTTTGCACTTTTGAAGTGCCCTCCCACAAATCTCCAAACCCTCCTCTTGCCAAGACCCCTCCCACACATGTGTCTGCCTCGCATGCACAATTGTATAATTCTCCCCCCCCCTTTTTTACTTTTTTAAATAGTCCTTGCGCTTTTACAGTATCTGTGTATACAAAGGGAGTCATACTACGGTGCTTGCTACATTAGATCACTCAGCAATCAGACTATCAGTCTAGGAACAACATTAGGAATGGAATGCCATTTCTGATTTTATTTCAAACTAGCAATAAAGCCAGTTGTTTGGGGAAATACAACAGGCCCTAGCAACGCTTCCCCTCCCTGCGCCTCTCCCCAAGGCATCAGTCAAGGGGGGGATCGGGGAAGAGAGCAGAGGCTCCCTCCTCCAACCCCTCAGCCGTCACTTGGCTTGTGTGCAGCTCTTCCAAGGCCCCATGGTGTTGGCAGGAAGCCCTGCCCCCGCTGCTGTGGGACTTTGGGAGGGTCTTGCCACTGCACCGAGTCTTCCCACAGCCGCGCTGGGCTTTTCCGGACCTCTGGAGGCCCCAAGGAGGCAGCAAGTAGGCAAACTGTTCCCCCCCACCCCGCTTCTTATCCCTGCATACTGCACCCGAGCGGGGATAAGGAGTGAATGCTGAGGAACACAATTTGCCTTTATATAGAAGGATATGGAATCGTGTGATTGCGCTACTCTACTGTTTGCATATTTCTTAAACTTTTGCATTTAAAACTTTGAGCGGAAATCAATGGTAGAGAACGGAATACTGCGCATGCCCAGTTTCTACAGAAGCTGAAAGACAGAACAACAGTATAGCGTAATTCTGCATTCACTCAAAAAAAAAGAAAAGAAAGTTGGGCGGGAATGCACATTTTCTGTTTTGGGACCTTTTTTCCCTCATGACAAACACCTACAAAACATGCATGAGGTTGATGCATGTGGAAGGTGAGTTCTTGAAGCAGATCAGGAAGACGAGGCTCTGGGACATGGAACCGCCGCCAAAATTGGAGCGTGTGGAAGCGACCATGGTTTTCCAAGGAGGAGCATGTGATTCTCTTGAGCTCCAGCCGTGAAGACTTCATCCACAGACCTGCATCTCAGCCTGGCTGCCAAACTCAGGCCATGGTTTAGTGATAGGGAAAATGACTCCTAGGATTAGGACTCTTTCTCTCTTCTCCAAGATATTGCTATGGATGGAATCTGCCACAATAAAATTGTGAGTTCTGTCTTTCTACAGGAGCCCCGTGGCGCAGAGTGGTAAGCTGCAGTACTGCAGCCCAAGCTCTGCTCATGACCTGAGTTTGATCCTGGCGGAAGCTGGGTTCACATAACTGACTCAAGGTTGACTCAGCTTCCCATCCTTACAAGGTTGGTAAAATGAGTACCCAGGTTCCTGGGGGTAAAGCGTAGATGACTGGGGAAGACAATGGCAAACCACCCCATAACAAAAAGTCTGCCAAGAAAATGTTGTGATGCAACGTCCCCCCATGAGTCAGTAATGACTCGCTGCTTGCACAGAGGACTACCTTTACCTTTACTTTATCTTTCTACAATTTGTCTGAAGATTAATTAATGCACATTGGGTAAATGCTTCTGACTAAGTAACTCTGCTATCATGAATGAAATATAACTAATTCCTAATACTATTACTCCTTTGCACATGCAGAACTCTGGAGATCATGGGAAGCAGAATGGAAACTGAACCACTGCAAAATGACCATGTGCGTCAGTTTATGGAATTCCAGTTACTCTGATTTCATCTCCCACCCCCTGGCTGCAAGAACTCCAAGGTCTCTTGAGTCAAAAGGTTCTTTATTGAGAAATTATATTCAAGGTACAGGTGTCCATAATTAATCCAAAGGCATGAAAGCTTCTGGCTGACCATGAAGCTTTGTTGAGAATGACATGTTAGTTACAAGTTGCAATATATCAAAACTTCCTTCCACTCTCCCCCCCCCCATTGCCCGGCTACAGTAGATGCCTGGGAAGGCGAGGGAAGCTCTTCCAAGGTCGATGTCTAGTCCTGGTAGATAAGGCCTTCCTGGGAACACAGCTGGCTCTCTGTGAACCTGTAGGCAAATAATACTGGAAAACTACAGAATGAGAAAGCATCAGAAAACAATATGGCGTTACTGTGGATAGCAGGCCTGACATTCTGCCTCCCTTAAGGCCCCCCTCACCCGTCAGCCCCCACCTTTTCTGGGTATTTTTTGTGAAACTTGGCTAAAAGCTTGGGAGCATTCACATGGGAGGACTCTACCCACTCTCTGAAACTATCATCGAAATCTTTCCATTTGATAAGGTAAAATACTTTGTTATGCTTCTGTTTGGAGTCCAATTTCTCCTCCACCTCATAATGTATTTGTCCATCTATAAGGGTAGGGTGGGCCACCGCCTTTTCAGGATGCCACTCATCTGGTGGGGGTGCCTTTTTGAGTAGACTGAAGTGGAATGTAGAGTGCATTTGGTGTAGATTTTTTGGTAATTCCAATTCTACTGTCATGTCATTAATCACTCGTTTGACTGGAAAAGGTCCCATGTATTTTAATCCTAGTTTTTTGCCTGGTTGTTCGCTTCTAAAGTGTTTTGTGGAAACATAAACTTTATCTCCTGGTTGCAATTTCCACTGCTCCACACGATGGTGATCTGCGTACTTCTTGTAATCCTCTTTGGCTTTGTTCAAAGTTTGCTGCATAACAGTCCATTGTTTTGCCAGGGATGACCACCATTCCCCCAAATCTCCTGGTTTCTTCGGTTCTGGGTTAATTTCAAAGGGGATGGCTTGCCCTTCATATCCGTGTACAATTTTAAAAGGGGACTCCCCCGTAGAACTGTGGATCGAGTTATTGTAGGCATATTCGGCATAAGGATTAAAATGTATCCAATTGTCCTGTTGGTAATTAATATAACATCTGAGGAATTGCTCTAGGACTTGATTTATTCTTTCCATTTGTCCGTCGGTCTCGGGGTGATGGGCGGAACCTATTCCCTGCTCGATGCCTGCTACTTGTAGAAGCTCCTGCCAGAAGTTGGCAATGAACTGTACGTCCCTGTCAGAAATTACCTTGGTGGGAAAAGAATGAAATCTTACTATATTTTTCATGAACAAGCTAGCCAACTTCTTAGCTGTGGGAATGGCGGTACATGGAATGAAGTGAGCTTGTTTGGAAAATAGATCTACCATCACTAGGATACAAGTACAGCCCTTGGAGGGAGGTAAATCCGTTATAAAGTCCATAGAAATCACCTCCCAAGGTCTAGATGGGTTTTCCAGTGGTTGCAATAATCCCGGAGGGCTTTCCCTTTCTCGTTTTGGCCATTATGCAAGTAGGACATGAGGACACATATTGGGATACATCTCTCCTCATATTCGGCCACCAGAATTGTCTTTGAACCAGGTGGACGGTTTTTAGGTAGCCAAAATGTCCTGCAAGTTTGGCATCGTGGCACTGCTGAAGTACTTCTTTCCTTAAACTGAAAGGAATGTAAAGTTTAGAGCCTTTAAGCCATTCTCCCGCCTCCGTTTTTGTGAGTTCATTTTTGGGTGCTTCCTCCCCCTCGTTTTCCACTTTGCTTTTCACTTTTGCTCTCCACCCACTGGGATCGGGTTGCTTTCCCATTCGTGTTCTGGTTGCTTGGCTACGCGTAGTCACCACTCCTCCCAATTGGGTGGGCGAGAAGACAGTGTCTATTATCTCCTCCCTCTGGCTATCGTGTTGGGGCATGTGTGAAAGGGCGTCAGCTAAGAAGTTAGATTTGCCAGGCAAGTAATTCAGCGTGAAGTTGAACTTAGAGAAAAATTCTGCCCATCGAAGCTGTTTAGCATTGAGCGACGGGGTGTGTGTAGTGCCTCTAAGTTTTTGTGATCTGTCCACACTTAGAAGGGGTGATGATGAGCCCCTTCCAACCACTGTCTCCAGGTGGAAAGAGCTAACTTTACAGCAAAGGCTTCCTTTCCCCATACATTCCAATTTCTTTCTGCGTCTGTGAATTTTCGTGACAGATAGGCACACGGACGCAATTTTTTATCATTGCCCTGCTGCATTAGCACCCCTCCTATGGCCGTGTCACTGGCGTCCAACTGCATGATAAATTTCCGATTTTCATCGGGGTGCTGCAACACTGGCTCAGAGGTGAATTTGTGTTTCAAGCCTTCAAAGGCTTGTTGACAATCAGGGGTCCAATTTAACTTTGCCTGTGGTTTATTTGCCTGGTCTCCCTTTCCCTTGGTTTTTAGTAAGTCCATTAAGGGTAAGGCGATTTGGGCAAAGTTTTCTATGAAGGGCCTGTAGAAATTAGCAAACCCCAAGAAAGATTGCAACTGTTTCCTGGTTGTAGGAGCCCTCCTGCTTGGATCTTGCTTGGACCTGCTTGGATCTTGGCCGGGTCCATTTTTAACCCCTGGCCAGATATACGATAGCCTAAGTAGTCCAATTCCTCCTTGTGAAACTCACATTTGGACAGTTTGACGGGCAATTTGTGCTGCATTAAGGCTTTCAACACCTTCCGGACTAATTCCACATGGGAAGCTTTATCTTCTGAATAAATCAAAACATAATCTAGGTAAACAACGACCCCTTTATATAAATATTCATGTAGAACTTCATTTATGACTGTCATGTAAACAGATGGAGCCCCTTTCAGCCCGAAAGGCATGACAAAGTATTCGTATTGTCCTAGGGACGTATTGAATGCAGTTTTCTTTTTCTTTTTTTAAAAAATAATTTTATTGGGTGAGTCAACATACAAATTAGTTAATATACATTCTATTTCCCCACCTATTCCTGTTTCCTCCACCCACTCCCTCCCCCCTTTTCTTGTTAGACTTCCAACAGCTTTCCAACCCATTATCTAATTGTATCTATTATTCTAACTAATACATTATCTAAAAAAAAAAGAATATTATTTTTACACTATTAACTTATTTTAACTTTCCAAATATTATTCCCATTGGTAAAGACCCCCTATCTCCCCCTTCAATAATTGTCCAATGACCACACTTCCCCCTTACGTCCCATTTCTTTTCCAAATATCTTTCAAATTTCCCCCAGTCAATAAGAAATTCTTCTGAACCTTGTTCTCTTATTTTCCTTGTCAATTTGTCCATCTCTGCCATGTACAGCAATTTCTGTATCCAATCTTCTATTGTCGGTATCTCTTGTGTCTTCCATAATTGTGCATATAACATCCTTGCTGCAGTTATCATATAAAACATTAGCGTTCTATCTTGGGTCACAAAATCTTCTAAACCTATACATAGCAATAACAACTCTGGGTTTTTACTCACTTTTTTCGGTACTATGTCTGACATAACATCAACAATATTCCCCCAAAATTGTTTAGCTTTTTTACAAGACCACCACATATGATAAAACAACCCTTCATGCTTTTTACATTTCCAACATTTATCTGACATTTGGCTATTCCCCAAAGCTAATTTCTTTGGTGTTAAATACCATCTATACATCATTTTGTAAACATTCTCCCTTATATTAGTACATGTTGATATCTTTAATGTATTTCTCCACAAATGTTCCCATGCTTCCATTGTAATATCTTTGTTACAATTTATTGCCCACTTTACCATTTGCACTTTTACTACTTCCTTCCGTAAACCATTTTAACAAAAGCTTATATATCTTAGATATCATTTTTTCCCTTCTTGTAGTAAACATTCTTCCAATTCTGAATTTTTTAATCTGAATACTATTTTCCTCCAAGCTGAATCATACAAATCTTTAATTTGTCTGTACTGGAACCACCCATATTGAAATGGTAATTCTTCATTTGCTTTAATTGTAACTGTTTTTTGTTCCATTCTCAAAATTTCTTTGTATGTCATCCACTCTTCGCCATTATATTCCATTTTAGGATTTACATCTTCTGCCAGTACAATCCACAATGGGGTTTCTTCATCTAAATATCTCTTATATTTTTGCCAAACCATAAATAAACTCCTTCTCACATGATGATGTAAAAACATAGCATCTGCTTGGACCTTATCATACCATAGATATGCATGCCATCCAAATATTTTATTATGTCCTTCCAAGGCTAGTAACTTATGATTCTTTAATAACATCCAATCTTTCAGCCACACTAAACAAATTGCTTCGTGGTAAAGTCGCAGGTTAGGTAATTGTAGTCCTCCTCGTTCCTTGGCATCATACAGCACTTTCCTGCCCACACAAAATTTAGTATCTTTTTTTGCCATTTTTCAAATTGCTTTTTGTCTTTTACTGTTGGTATTGTTTGTAGTAGAAACATCATCCTTGGAAGTACATTCATTTTAATCACTGCAATACGGCCTAACCATGACAAATTTAGATTATTCCATTTCATCATATCCCTATCTATTTGTTGCCACAGTTTGTCATGGTTATTCTTAAATAAGTCAATATTCTTAGCAGTGAGATCAATCCCTAAATATTTTACTTTATGTACCACCTCGCAATTTGTTATCTCCATTAGTTCTTGCTGTTTTTGCTTGGTCATATTTTTACATAACAGCTTGGATTTGCTTCTGTTGATATAAAACCCGGCAAGGTCACCAAATTCTTTTATTTTATTTAACAACTTTGGCATGTTTTGAATTGGATCTTCAATTATAACCATCATGTCGTCAGCAAATGCTCTTACTTTATATGAAAAACCTTTAATTTTCATTGCTCTTATATTGTCATCTTCCCGTATCTGTCTTAATAAAATTTCTAATACCATCACAAACAACAATGGCGATAGTGGGCAACCTTGTCTTGTACCTTTTCTTATCTCCAGCTTTTTTGATAACTCGTTATTTACCACAATTGTTGCACATTGGTCTTTATATATTGCTTTCACTGCTTGTATAAATTCCTTGCCCATCTGCATCTTTTCCATAACTGCAAACATAAAATCCCAGTTCAAATTATCAAAGGCCTTCTCTGCATCCACAAAGAAAAAGCCTCCTTCCCCGGATGTTTTTCGTAATATTCTATTGCATTTATTACCACTCTCAAATTATCTTTAATTTCTCTATCTGGCAAAAAAACTGCTTGTTCTTCTGCCACAAATTCCATCAACCAACCTTTTAGTCTTTCTGCTAGTATCTTAGCAAAAATTTTGTAATCGTTGTTTGTTAAAGATATTGGTCGATAATTTTTCACATTCAATAAATCTTGCTCCCCTTTTGGTATCAATGTAATATTTGCTTCATTCCACGTATCAGGCAGTCCTTTTCCTTCCAGTATTCCATTCATTAGTGATAGAGCATCTGCTTTGCATGGAGAAGGTCCTAGGTTCAATCTGCAGCATCTCTAGTTAAAAAGGCTCAGGTAGTAAATTTTGTGGAAGACCTTCACTTGAGACCATGGAGAGCTGGGGCTCAGTGCTTTCCATGCAGGAGGTCTGAGATCCAGTCTTCAGCACCTCTAGTTTAAAGAATCAAGTAGCAGGATGCCCTAGAGAGCCACTTCCAGGCAGATTAGACAATACTAACCGTGACAAGCCAGTGGTCTGACTTGATATAAGGCAGTTTCATGTGTTCTGTTCAAAATAGTGATAGTTTTGTAGCAGTATTCCAATGCCGTAAAATGGGTAAAGCAATATCCAGAAGCAGGGGTGATTCTGGGGCCCCAGGAAAAACTCAACAATTGGCCTCAGAATCACTCAGGAAGTGTGTGTGTTGGGGGGAGAACAGCTGTAGGGCAGTGAGGAGGGCACCTTCCTACAGCTCATTGCACCCCCCCATTCTGAGTCTCGGGCAGCACAGGGGATGAGCAGTGGCTTCAGGGCAGTGTCTGGACATGCTAGCCGCAGGGTGGAGTGAGGGGCTTTCAGTGCAGGGGTTTCCATAGGGCAGCTGCTCTGGACGCCCATGGCTAATAGTGTCCCTGTCCAGAAAACACCTGGCACAACCACATTCCATACAACAAATACAATAGGCACTAATGCTTTCTCAGGAGGAAATCTTGCACATTCTCTGGTACACTTGAATGAACAGAAAACATGGTGATTTCAACATGTGAAAAATGTAACCTTGATGAAAGATATAAGGTGGTGTGCAGCACATGAAGAACAAATGCACATTTATTGTGCAACAGATAGTGTAGAAAGCCTCAGAATTTACACACAGCTTACCAAGCAGAAAGTATTACTTTTCTTACAGCTTTGAAGAATCTTCTCCAGGTTGGGAAAGCAGGCTGTAAATCATACTTTTATTTCTCCCTGTTGTGGTACATCTCCATTTTTGTTATATATAATAATCTCCAGTTTGAATAGTTTGCTCATGAATTTTTATATTGTGTTGTTGATTGTCTGTGACTTACTGGAAGCCCCTTTGGGTCCCGTTGTGAGGCAGAAAGGCAGGGTAGAACATTTTAAAAGAAAAAAACACAAATAAATAATAACAAAACCAACAACATTCAATTTATATAATACTGCTCTTTATGACAACACCCACTCAGAGCGGTTTACAAAGTGTGTTGTCATTATCCTCACAACAATCACTCTGTGAGATGGGTGGGGCTGAGAGAGCTCTGAAAGAGCTGTGACTGACCCAAGGTCACCCAACTAACTTCAAGCGGAGGAGTGGGGAATCAAACCTAGTTCTCAAGATTAGAGTCCTGTTGCTCTTAACAACTACACCAAACTGTCTCACTATAATGATTTCAGTGACAGGGGAAGCACTAATGTTTTATGAAGCTGCATCGTCCACATTTAAACAATGCAGCTGTGTTGACAAGGGATAATATTACTGCAGAGCTGGAAGTAAGCAGCAACATGATAAGAAAGGAGGACTAGACGGAAGGGTCATGAAAAGTTCTTGTCCATGAATTAAGTACTTGGACATTTTGCTGCAAAAGAACTACAACCTTTACATATGTTTTTTAAAAATATTTTTATTAATTTTCCAAATTTTAAATATAACAATAGGAACATATAACAAATAGCAAGTAACAATAAAGAATCTACAATTACAGCGACCCTACCACCCAACCCTGCCAGTAATACATACAGTAATACATTTCCTGTTCAGAGTTGAACTGCAGCCATTGCTTTGCTGTGAAGGAAGAAAGAGGGGCTGCCAGGCCATGAGCGCATGAAGCTGCCATCAGTCCCTCATAGTCAGTATTGTCTACTCAGAATGGCAGTGGTTGTTCAGGATCTCAGATGAAGGTCTTTCGCATCACATACCTCCTGATCCTTTTACCTGGAAATGTGGGGAATTGAACCAGATGGAACCTTCTGCTTACCAAGCAGATAGCCTACCACTGAGCCACAAAATCCCTCCTCATTGATGATTCCGTGTTTGTGGGAGGGATGGGAGGCAGAGACAGCCGAGAGTAGCATGGGGATGGGTCATGCAGGCACCATCACCTGCCCATCCACCTCCACCCCACTCACTGATACTCAGAGTGCTGCTGTTTTGTGTTTCCATGTGGAAACAGCCACAGTGTGCTTGGGTGTGGTTTTTATTCCAAACTGGAACAATTAGGGCCTAGTCTGCCACGTGATTCTTGTTTACACACAGACCATAGTGGTGGCATGGGACTAGAGCACGCCTATGACGCACCCTGCAGCCGTTCCGCATGGCCTGTTTTACCATAGGCAGAGGCATCCAGGCCTTATATAATTTGCAGGCGTCCTGTTTGAGCACAAATGCTGTCTGGGAGCTGAAAGGTGTGTGGGTGTCAGATCAGGCTCAGGATGGGATTAGCTGAGAGGACATCCCTGCAGGTGTGCTGCCGCCTTGCTACACTTAATCTGACAAGAAGCTAAACCAGTTACTGAGGGCAAGAACATTAACATTTCTCTAGGGAGAGAATCACTCATGGTGCCAGAGACCCATATGCTGTCGTTATTAGGCAGGATGTGGAGGTGAGAGAATACTTTCAGAAGGGAATCTGTAACTCTGCCATTACTCATCCCTGTTTGAGGGCTACAGCTTTTTAAAAAGACTATATTGATCTCTCAACTGTCTACAGCAGAGGATGTTCTTAAATAAATGTTTTCCAAACTTTTTGAATGTGGCCCTTCTTCTTAAAACTTTATTCAGCTATCCAAAGCCTGTTATCCCTGAACCCAATATTGGCTGGATAGACAGGGAAATTCTTCTGCACTGTTGCCACTGTTGCCACTGTTCATGAGAATCTGTGGATTGGGGTGAATGCATGTTGAATGTTGTTTTAGTAAAAGGGCTACTTCCATCTCTTCATCACCATCACTTTCATTCTGCTGCCTGAATTAGGGCCAAGCTAGAAGTGATGAATTACACTTGAATGGCAAGTGAACAAACTCACATGTATTCCTCCCTGTTCACTTGCGCTCCACTTGCACTCCGATCGAGTGGAGTGCAAGTGGAGCGCAAGTGAACAGGGAGGAATACGTGAGTCTGTTCACTTGCCATTCAAGTGTAATTCGTCACTTCTAGCTTGGCCCTGAGAAACCCCTGAAAAACAAGCATTTAGAGTTTTCAAGACACGCGATGTTCAGAGGCGATTTGCCATTACCTGCCTCTGTGTAGCAACCCTCAACTTTGGTGGTCTCCCATCCAATTACTAACCTGGGCCAATCCTGCTTAGTTTCTGAGAGCTGATTGGATCAGGCTAGATTGGGCCATCCAGATATGTATTAGTGATTATATAAATAGTGAATGTCTTAGTTCCAGTTTTTGGCCGAATCCACACTCACTCACCATCCACTTATCTTGCGCAGTCGTGGCAATCGGGTTCATTCCGCTATCATGCTGTGCACCTTCACATTCACTCTTCCATTGCGTCTTTATGGCGCAATCAGTTCTCCACACGCCACTGAGTAAAGCGTCACAGTGGGCGGTTCCATCCTCCGCCGTCAGAATTGACGGCGCTCGTCACTTACGTTTTTTTTTTTAAAGGGTCAATTATCCGGTACACCGATATCTTGACTCTGGTGACCGTTTCTTTTCCCACACAAACCGCTGCTCACTATGGTTGGTTTACCGGTATACCGACCTTTATCCACTGTGAAAAAAAAGGGGAGAAAACGCATTTCCGCCAATATCACGTGGTTTTGAGGGAAGGCGTAATAGTGGCACGGTGATGGCGGGGAACACGCGGAATGGGAAAGCGTGTGAGTATCTGCATGAATAGCACGCTGCTTGCAAAAAAGGCGCGGAAACAAAAAGGATGTGTGGATTCGGCCTATGTCAAAGCAAACAATATTCTAGCTTAACTATGTGACTATAACTTTTGTTAACTATGATCATTGATGACCAAATAGAACCTCCATGTTCAGGGCAGTGTACTCTTGTATGCCCGTTTTGGGGGACAACTGTTTGAGGTGGCTTTATTCCCTGCTGGCAGGATTCTTAGAAGCATCTGGCTGGCTAGCATGGGAAATAATACTAGAGAAACCTCTGGTGTGATCCAGCAAGATTCTCATTTTATTCTTATGAAAGATACAGGGCATGTAGTAATCTTATCCTCATTTTTACAGTGGGGTTTGAAAATACTATTCAGCGATCCTACTGCTTCTATTGTGTCTAACTATGCTACTGTATTATTGAAGTGTTTGGGAAGAACAGATACTGCAGAGTTTTAATGTTGAGGGAAAGGCATTCTGTGCATGCCCAGAAGTATTTTTCTTCCAGAACTCAGCCTCTGCCAAAAACAAACTCTTAGGCTGTCCTAGTGACATCTTGGCACAAACTGAGTAATTAGAAAAGTTAGATTCTAGAGCGGTAGCTATTAGTCAGTCTGTTGTGACAACGCCAAAAAGTAATCTTGTGCCCCCATAAAAAACTAACAGACAGTTTTCATGTTTAGAATCTACTTCATCAGATGTGTGACGTGAATTCTCATCCTGCAGATATTGCTACACATGGGGAAAGTGTTTATTAGTAAGGAAGAAAAGCCATTTTAATTCCCATTAAAATGCATGCTATGGCGCTATGATAACCTTGCAATTCACTAATATTATAAATTTTTTAAAGTTCATATGCAAGGGAAACAAATCCAAGGGTAAGCCTCATTGAATAAAATGGGACTTAAGTTTCTAAGGATGCCTGCTTTAGATTGCTCGACAAAGATCTGTGCCTTCAACTAATCAGAAGCATGGATCAGGCCACTCTGGAAATTGTTTCCAGGATAACTTCAGTTGCTCAGCTCCCCCCCCCCCCAGCCCCTGCTCTCCTGCTTTCCTTTTTCCTATTTAAGGAGGCAGCAATAGGAGAGGAGGGTATGGGAGGATGGAGGATATGGAAGCTGAGAGTTGGAGCTAGTTGGATTTCGACATCAGGGAACTAGAATCCATTTCTAAAGTTAGTGCAGGTGCATGAAGACAGCACCACCTGGGGACTTGGCTCACCTGCCTCCTCTCTGGACAATAAAACCGACTTTTCCCTTCCCCATTAAGCATCCTTACTTTGTTGTTTGTTTTTTAGGGTTTTTTAATTTGTTGCAGGTTAGTAGAAATGTTTTCAAAGTATTTTTGCAGTTCAGTATTTCTTGAGAGAGGCTGATGTCTCACTTAATTCAATGGGGCTTATTCCCAGGTAACTTGTGCCTCACCTACATTTAATTGTTAGTGCACATCAGTGTTCTGGCCAGGTCCCTTGGCTAGGGAGTCTTTCTGATTATTTTTAATCCTGTTATTTGTTTGGCACTGAATCCCATTGCAATTTGCACTGTGCAAATCATAAGCAAAATTTATTTTAAAATAATCCTATTCCTTTTCCATTAATGTTACCTACCTACTGAGCAATTATTATTCTGTTCACAGAAACAGAAAGCCAAGTGATTTGTTTTGTTATACTTGTTTTGGAGTGGGGTCTTATGGGAGGGGCAGATGTAATTTTTGTCCCGGGGCCCATGGTGGCTCTTGGCAACCCTGGCTATGGGAGTGCTTGGTCATGCTGTCACTATACTGTCTCTTTTTTTCCTCTAGCTGTTAATACACTTTTGGTGTTGTTGTTTGGTGCTGTGTAGGATCCCAACTAGTGCCACTGACATGAGCTGTAGTGTAAAAGTGCCATATCAGCTGGACCACAGAATTGCCCTGAGAGCATTTTAAAAAAAACCTCAAAGGGAAATGTTAGCATTACTTAACAATGAATTAAAAAAAAACGAGTTTCGGCTTTCTAGGGGAAGCTGGATTTGTCCTCTCAGGATTCTTGTACACAGGCAGAGGGCCAGTTCTGATGTTAATTTTTCCTTTTCTTTCATGTAGGGAAACAGTGGAAAAATGCTCAAAGATGTGAGTCTTGGCAAGACTGGAATGGCCTATGCACGCAACTGGCAACAATCCTTGAGGCTGGTCTGCTAGTTGCATGTGTCACAATCCCATCTTAGCCAATCAGCTCTTACATATCCTAAGTATTCAGCTATTTCCCCTCCTCTTCTAAAAGCCTACTCAAACATTATGGGGGAAATTAATGTTTGGTCTGAGTACATGGTGGCTTGTCATAGTTGATCTAAGGAAAGGAAATTGTCCTCTAGCAAAAAGGAAATTACCAAAGCATGATGAAGTTAGAAACTTCAGTTTGGAGACTTTGTTTTTGAATCTTTCTGCAACATCTTTGTGTTCTTTGTATTTACAAAAAGCATTATGCTTGCAATTTACTTTCAGTTTATGGATTTTGTTGCTCAGGGAAAAAGAATTCTGGTAATACAAAGACACTTTATTAAGAGAACCATCGGGGTGCAGTGCAACTTCAAAATAAATCAACAGAAATTACTAGAACATATGTTTACTCTGATGACCAAAGAGGGGATGAAAAATCTTTGATTGGGTCTTCAGTATATTTTTTCTTTATAAATAGCTCAGGAGGCCACAATGTGGTCTGGGGGGGGGGATGTAAACTCTTTCCCTCCATGCCATTTTTCCAACCTCAAGTGCCCCTCCTCCCAGAGCTGATATTTGTCCCATCTTTCTACAACACAGCAAATATAAACTTGGGGTGCGGGAAGAGATCTGAGATCACAAAAATGGCATGGAGGAATTTCCCCCCACCTGCACTATCAATGGTCCCACCAGTGTCAGTCAAGTCCTCCTGAGGCAGCTATTTGGTTCCTGATGAGGACTGACTCCTCACAAACATTGCCTGCCCGTGCCCCTTGCTGGGATTTTCAAGAACATGCACTGCTGCCATTGGAAAACAGGTTCTTCTGACAGTGTCCCAGAGAGAAAGGACGTTTTTAAGCAGTTAGTGAGGCACTTCCCAGAAGGTTGAAAAGCTCCCTCAGTCAGGATTTGTAGAAGACAACTTCTGGCATATATGCCAACAGCCAGTGGCATATCAGACCATTTTGTTTGACCACCAGGGCCAGATCTCTGCCCCAGCAACTGAAGCACTGTCAGCACCTCTGGGGACAGCAGTGCAGGATAAGGCTTATGCCCATCTCTGTCCCCACCCCCCATCCCTCCACAGCCACCAGCCAATTCCAAGGTGAAACCCTGAGATATGGCAGTGCTGATAGGGCTTGGCTTGCTCCAGTCCTGTCTGGTCAAGTACAACCCTCAGCGCCACCCCACCTCATTTTGTTTACCAGCACACCAACATCTTCAGAGGGAGACAGGGCATTCTAGCCCCTACAGTAGACTCTGACTCTGAGGCAAGAGAAACTGATGGACGAAGAGAGTATTTGGCCAAACCAAGTATGTGGAGGGAGAGGAATGGGCAGGCATTAAGCTAAGGAGAGAACCAGCCTATGGTCATAAAAGGAGGATCTGGAGAGAGTAAACAGAGCAGTGCAGAGCTGAAGACCACACAACCCTCCCCACTCAAGCACGCAGCCACAGAGAGACTCGGCAGAGAGATCAAGGTACAGGTTCCATAGGGTGTGGCATAAGGACAGGTAGTAGGCAAATCATGACCCCTCAGCTTCTGTTTGACCGCTGGAACTTCTCAAAATCTAGCCCTGGCACTTATTTTTCAATGTCAAGACTAAAGCCTGCAACATACAAATAGGTGAAAGTGCCCCTGAGCAGAAACAGAGTACATTTCCCTCACACCAAGTATTTACAGAGAGTTCCAACTTCACATATGGCAGAGATGAATGGAATGTCTCCAAACTGTACAGAACTGAGCCCCAGCACGTTATTTCCTAAAACTGACTGCAAGGCAGTGCCAGACTCAATGAGCTGTAGTTGGCAAAACAGCAACAAAATGGAATGCCTCTTACAGAGTCCAGGCTCTGCACTTCTCAGAACCATGTATCCAGGTAGAAGGAAGACTTTCTCTTTGCAGTTCCTGGCTCTGGCCTGTCCTCTCTTGTCCGGCCAGTAGGCTTCTGGGTAAAATGGAAGGTCTTTCCCCGAGTGTCTGGTTTCTTCCTGGCCTGCAGTTTTTTTCGACCTTGTACTTCATCAGAAGCCTTCTCTGGCTGCCTCTGCTCCTTGGGGGGTGAAGGTGGTGGTTCTACCTTGATCTGGGGGATGAGGAAGGCTTGAGTGTGGGTTCCATGAGCCTCCTTGCCTATCTGTACATCCTCCAGCTGTTGAGCATCAAAGACAGCCTTTGCACCAGATAGTCGATTTTCTGGGTCATACTGGAATTCAGGCCTTGTGGTGCGCAGTTTGGCCAGCTGGATGCGATACTCACGTTCCAGGTCACGGTCTGAAATGGGCACATCATGGACCTGCCAGACAGGAGAAGAGCTGCAGGAGTATCTTTGGAATTTGACCCCTAAGGCCTGTAACTGTAGACAGTAAGAAATACAGAATGGGGTTGCTAACCTCTCGGTGGAGCCTGGAGCTCTCCTGGAATTACAACTTATCTCCAGACTACAGATATCAATTCCCCTGGAGAAAATGGCAGCTTTGGACAAGTGGATTCTATAGTATTACATCCCTGCTAAGATCCCTCCCTTTCCCGAACTCTCCTCAGGTTGCGCCCACAAAACTCCAGGAATTTCCCATTCCAAAATTGGCAGCCCTCACGCAATGCAACATGTACATTTGCAAACACTTGTCATATAAGACGATTATTGAGGAAGCCGTGTTGGGCTGCAGCTAGTGAAAAACTAAAGTCTGATGCCATCTAATAAATGAAGAGTCTCCAGTTGTCAATTGTTTAGTGCACAGGGCCCAGTGTGCATGTGACTGTTGTTGCATTTAACTAGAATTGCTTATGGGATAGGACTACTGTGTTCTAGGAGAAAAACCACAAGTATGGTGTATGAAGCTTCAAATGGTGGGTAAAGTAATTCCTAGCAGGAAGAATTTATGGAGTTTCACCTGTTGTGATTCAGCACATGTGAGTCCCAGAAGACTATACAAGGATAAAGTAAATACTTGTCTAGTAATTACAGCCCTACACACACCACCACCACCACCACCACCACCAAGGAGCCTGGTTTGATTGACATATGAGCAGGGCTCATTTTGAGGGGGAACGCACAGGAATACAGTTCAGGTAGTTCCCCAAAGAGGTCACATGTCATGTGGCCCCTCCCACCTGACTCTCAGCCATTTTGGGCCCGTTTTGGCCTGGATTGGGGCCGAAATGGCCCGGATCAGGCCTCTGACGGGTGGTGGATCGCTCTCCTGCTCAGCAGTGGCCTGATCTTGATCATTTTGGGCCCCTTTTCAGCCAATTTTCAGCCCCTTTTTGCCATTTGGGCCCAATTTTGGCCCTGAATGGCCAGGATTGGGTCCAAAATAGCCAGGATAGGTGATGTCAGGGGGTGTGGCATATGCAGATCAATTATGCTAATGACACACTTTCGGTGATGGCAAGGGACATGGTATATGCTAATGATTTACGCTAATGAGTTATGCTAATGAGTTCCTCCAGCTCTTTTTCTACGAAATGACCTCTGCATACAAGAGACAGTCGCTCAGAACTTCAACCACCTTTTAGCTAGTATTGTATAATGGTTAGAGTGCTGGAAAGGGAGGTATTAGTGTTCTGGGGCCCTGGGCAAAAGTCAGCAATGTCCCTTCACATCTTCTTTATTGCCAGCCTCACATACCTCAGTCACACCTGTGAGATGCTTGCTGCTGCTTTGGCAGCAGTGGGTGATGTACAGTGTGAGGACAGTTGCTGTGCAGTCTGCTGATGAGAAGAAGGAGCATGTGGTACACTCCTGTGTGCATGCTGCCTTCTTCCCACCCAGCTGCAGCCTGGCATACCATCCAGTCAGACAGCAAGGGCATCTGGCTGCGCAGGCACAGGCTCTCTCTGCTAGCAACAAGGCAGGACTGGGACGTAAAGGGAGAAGTGGTGCTGGACTCTCAGCCCATCCTACCTCACAAGGTTATTGTTGCAAAGATAAAATGGAAGACAAGAGAACGATGTTCTAATGATGTTCTAGGGTTGCCAGCAGAGGGCTGGAATTTGAAGGTGGAACGTTTGAAGGTGGAGTCTGAGGAGGAGGACCATTACTTACACTGTAACATCACTTCTGGATGGGCACCCAGAAATGATGTCACTGGACCTGTGACTCTGTAGGAATTCTTGCAATCTATGATAAAGACCATAGAAATTTGGGGACATTCATAGAGCATCACAGGTGCCATGACATTGAAATGTCCATGGCATTATTTTCCCCATCCATTTTGTTTCCCATTGTTTGATCAGGTGAGTGGGGGGCCTGAAGGACCATGGGGAGAGGAGGTTGTCTGTCATGGGTGGGCAACCAGTAAGCCTATTTGAGTCCCTACTGGGAGAAAAGTGGGGCATAACTATCTGAATAAATAAATGTGTCCCCCCCCGCCCTGCTAAATCATGAAACCAGCGTAAAGGAAGCTGCAAGCCAAATGCACCCTCTCTTTCCTATGGCAGCAGAGAGGAAGAAGCCATCCTATGCCATCTCACTCAGAACACTGGAGAGAATCAAGTGCAGACTGAACTCATGAGCTACAGGAAAATCAGTCAGTGGCCATCAGGGCTGGGCTTGCCCTAACCAAAGCTTAGCCGGACCTTGGAAATCAATCAGCATTGCAAGAGTTGTCAAATGCGCCCATGTTTTTCATAGCTGCTGCATTTGCAGATGTTATCTTGTGAAAATTCTTGCCTCTTTATTCTTTATGCATCAAAATGCTATTAAAGGCACAGGAGTTAGCCATGCAAATTTTGTACCATCAGCTGGCAACTCTAGCAGACCCACTAAATCACCAGGGAAGATCTTACTCTGAATTACAGGCAAGCAGAAGCAAGAGAGGGAACCACCACCCTCAGTGAAAGGGGCTGCTTCTGTTTTCAACCTAGGCAACTGATGGCAGCCAAGGAGGCGGCACTGGAGAGAAGTCCCACAGTGGAGGACCCCACAGGATTCTACCTCTGCCATGAATGAGTCTTCTTGCAAGAGAAGAGCTGGGATACTGCGTAGTTTCTCCAGGGTCTCTACTAGTCCAGAACAACCATGCCGTTTCTCAGAGGTCCCCAGGGCCAAACGGACCAACAACAGCCCTACACGAAAGAGCACCTTGACTCCTACAGAAAGAGAATGAATGTCAGGGGGGCAGGAACCAGGGAAGGCCAAATGTCCCATGGTTTCCTAGAAACAGAAAAGTCCTGGGTAAGTTAAATTAGTATTTTCATAAAGGATATATTGGGTTTTGTTTGTGTGTGTGAGGTGACAATACGTAAAGGGTTAAGTGTTACATCTTTGAAGGAAACCCCCTCAATGTTTCTTACAGTTAGAATATTTCATTTTTAACCCAGTAGCTCCCTAAAGAGTAACAAGATTTCCTGGGAGTCAAAGCTCTCTTCGTCAGAGCTTTGCCTCTCAAAAGTTTATACTCTGGAAATACTGTTGGTCTTTAAGGTGCTACTGGACTTGAATCTTGTTCTTCTTTTCTATAGCAGATTACCATCTGAAAGGACCTTCATTTTTAATAATTGCCAAACAATGATCCAGTATTATATTCTATATGAGTAGCTTATAGGAGTGATGCACATATTTCATTTTATATACTAGCCTCATAGGCTCTGACTGGACTATATTCGAAAAGAATTTCCTACTTCAAGATAATCCCCCTTTCATACCATCCCCCCCTTTCCTCAGCCTGTTTCTTCCACACTGACTTAAAGAACGCAGGCTACTTAACAATTCATCCAAGGAAGACTTTTAACAGAATTAAATTCACCCCTAGCCTATCCTACCTCCCCATATAAAATCAAGATGACTTATCCAGCCCTCCCTCAAAGCTAACAATTCCATCCTATTTGCCTAGAGTTGCTGCTGTCATGTAATGTCCCGTCATCTGAGCCCCACATTCCTTGCAAAGAATTCACAGTTCCTTAGGCACCAGTCTCCCACTCACCTTCACTAAGAAAGACATCCCAGACCCTCAGTACTATGGGAAAGGGAAGAGTGCGGGTGAAGAGGCAAAGGAACCACTCAGGCACATAGAGCAAAGGCCCCACTCCATGCTTTTGCAAGTGTTTATATGCCCGGGGGCACACACGATGCAGGAGGGCAACAAACACTTCACTGTCCAATAGCAGTGCCTCCTGCAAAAGAAGGTGTGAAAGCATCACACTTAACACCACAAATAGGGGGCAAATGCAATTTAATTCCAGCATAAGCTTTTGTGAAGGAGAGCCCACTTATTTAGATGCAACGAGTGGATCCTCACTATGCAGTCATTTTATGTAGGGGAAAGAAAGGAACAAACAGCAGGTCAAGGGGTTGTGAAATGTAACTATTTCAAATCTAATTGAGAAAAGTGCAGAGACCATTCCCTAGTTATGTTATTAACACCTATCATGGGTGAGGAATCGAAGGTTTTGCTAAAGAGTGAGAAATCCCAAATCTTTATGTGCAACACAGTTTGTTACATATCCTTAGTCACCCTTCATACTCCCATGAACCACAAAAACCACTTCCCATATCCTGCAGGATGTACTACTCATTTACCAAAAAAAAAAAGTCCAATGTCAACAGTTGCCCTTTTCTCTAGTAGAGCTCCTGTTCTTTTTGCAGCTCTGTGACGAGCAGAAATTTAACTAGTGACACCTTTCCCAATTACCCATGCTGGGAAAAGATGTGCTTGTTGAATTTCAAATAGGAAAAAATTGGCGGCTCTACTAATATCTGAGCCTTATGCCCCACATACCATCCCCCCAAATTCCCAGTTTCTCCCTTCCCATTTTACTTAAAGGATAATGCACAGCTCAGCCTGGGGTGCGAAAAGTCCCTCATTCATGGCTCTGGCTTCTTAGATCCAAGTGAATCCTGTCACCTCACAGCTGCTCAGTTCCTGTTCCTATGGAAAGATTCCCCCCTCAAATGTACCCTGTTCCCTACATATCTCACCATCTTAGGGCTGTAGTAGCCAGGCAGGTAGTGCTCACAGATCTGCACCAGGCACCAGAAGGCTGGCTGAAAGGAGAGATAAGCAACAGTGAAACTTGGTGACCAATGCAGGGGGGGGGCAGTTGTTGAGGAAAGGAAGCGGTAGGAGTAGGGGACACCTGGAGCAAAAGAAGGAAGGAGGGAAGAGATACTGTTATGGGAATGTGGGAATGGACGGGAAAGGGATACCTGTGGGAACAGAGCTTAGAACAAGACTCACCTCTGGAGGCATATGCATGAGGAGCAGGGCAGCCAGCGGTCCCTGGGCCTGACAGTAGCCCTCCTGGGGACGATAGACAGTGTAAGCCTTCAGCACCTGCAGTAGCCCCTGCTGCCTATGTAGGAAGAGAGGGATACAGGCAAGTCTGTGATGTACAAGCACTCTCTTACCTCAGACCCCAACACACGAGATCCAACCGGTGAGAGCATCCCTCCTCCACCATCAGCTGTCCTACAATAGTCCTAAAGATCTTCACCGCAATGGGACTCATGATCTTCTTCCTACCCCCAGAAGAGGCCTGTATGGCTCCACCTCTTGACCTTTCAGCTAAAAAATCTACATGGACATCATGTGCTCCATATATTTGTGAGTTTGCCATGCAATCATGGCATCCATTCTTGCAGGTTTTGGCATCCTGAGAACTTCATTTAAAAAATAACAACCCAAAGTTACTAGTTTTCATGGTTGGGGGTGGGGGGATGAAACCAAACAGAGCTAGAAGCAACTGGGAATGTAGCTTAAGTGCCCTGCAGACCACCCTGAATGTATTGCCACGACTGCAGTTTTCTGTTCCTCTGGCCATATACTATTAAATGGCATTCTTCACCCCCCTCCCCAACCCAATCTTTGCTAGGCTAGTTGAATTCATTTCCAAAGGCAGCACATAGAAGCAGACACTTTACGGAAGCTCAAAGCTTACCCATCGCCAGGACCCTCCAGCGGTGGCTATTTCAAGGTGGGAGCCACCTGTCAACTGCAGCTCCCCTGAACAATGGTCTTGCTGACTTTTCTGAACAATGGGGTGGGTGCCTCGCTGGAGAACAGTGCTCAGAATAACCACAGGTAGAATGTCAAAGAGCCAGATGTGACTTCTGAGCCTCTGAGTGAGTATCAGTGCTATACTAGGAGAACAAATGTAATCTACCTAATATATTCTGTTGTGCAGAGTTTGGATTACTGGCTTATCATTTCAGAGGGTATATCCAGCTCCAAATAAGACTTCAACATCATTATGCCTGTTGCCTGAGGTCTTGGCACTTCAGGAAAATGATTCAGAGGCTGTCTTCTTACACTTCTTTGCTGGAGTAGAAGGTGTAAGTGCCACCTTTTTCTGTGCTACCCAGGTAATACGAGAGGCCATGACTACATGGGAGGAGCCCCTGGTGCAACTCCTTCCTATGCCAGTGTTAGCCAGTTTTCCAGGATTTGATCCTGGCATAGGATCAAGCATAGCATTTTTCTTTGTGCCTCTAATTTCATCCTGGCAGTGCAGAAAGTTCTCAGAAAGAGCCCCATCTTAATATACTGGAAAGCTAACAGAAAGTTTAAGAACAAACAAACCACTCACCAACACTATCTGGTTTAATGTTTAGGTGAACAAGCTTATCATAATCAATAGTAATTTTTTTAAAATATATATATATGTATTTTAATTTAGGCATAAGAATGAAGGCTCTTGGCTCCCTCTAGGGGAAAGGAAATAAAAAATGAGAAGCAAGGGTGCCTTTGGTTGGTTTCCCATGTCACTTGGTCTGCAGCTGACCAGCATTAATCACAATCTGTATTTGCCAGGAAGGTTACTTTGCATATAGTTCACTGGGCTCAGAATAGGCTGAAATGCAACCTTTGAATCTTTCCACATGTACCTCTCTCTTTCCCCAAATAGCAATATATCCAACAAGAGGTAAGGTCGTAGCTTCTTTGAGGTGAAGTGACCTATGCTATCATAGACAGAACTGTGGGATAGATTAGGTACTCTAGCCACAGACTCAGATGTCTCATGCACCTATTTAACTGGGAAAGAAAGAACTGGGTGAGAAAGAAGGGGAAGGAAAGGAGATTCCAGCAGAATATTATAAAGCATTAGAAGATACTATTCTCCTACCCTTTAAAAATATGATCTGTACAGCGGTAGAAGAGGTATCCTTGCCAGAATCATGGATGGAAGCAACAATCTCATTAATACATAAAGAAGGAACAGACAGGAGAGAAATTAAGAACTATCATCCTATATCGTTGCTTAATTGTGACTATAAAATCTTTGCTACAATTTTAGCTACAAGATTGAAAAAAGTACTAATAGATATAATACATCAAGATCAGATGGGATTTCTTCCCAAAAGACAACTGAGAAATAACATTAGAATTGCCTTAAATCTATTGGAATATTATGAACATCATCCAGAGAAGCAGATGGCCATGATATTTTTAGACGCTGAAAAAGCCTTTGATAATGTTAATTGGAATTTTTTTTATTGAACAGATGAAGGAGATGGAATTTGGAACGGAATTTACAAAAGTGGTTGAAGCCATTTACAAAAAGCAGAAGGCAAAAATAATTATAAATGATGATTATACTGAAAATATAGAGATGGAAAAAGGAACGAGACAAGGCTGCCCCCTTTCGCCATTAATATTTATTTTGATGGTGGAAGTACTGATGAGGAACGTAAGGAGCGATATGGCAATTAAGGGAGCATCTATCAAAGGGCATAAATATAAAGTACAGGCATTCACAGATGATTTACTATTTATAGTGGAAGAACCTCTAGAATCAATAAAGAAATTAATGGATTGCCTCAAAGAGTATGGTGAGATGGCAGGAATGAAAATTAATTACCAGAAAACTAATGTGATAATGAAGAACATGACAATGCCCCCCCAAATGGAATTCACAGAAGTGACAGGATTTCAACTTGCAACGAAGGTTAAATATTTAGGAGTCTATTTAACAGCTAAATGTAGTTCATTAATGAAAGATAATTATATGAAACTCTTACAAGAAATTAAACATGACTTAGAGAAATGGAAAGGAACACAGCTTTCGCTATTGGGAAGAATTGCAACTATTAAAATGAATATATTACCACGGATTATCTTCTTATATCAAACTATCCCAATTTGTATCAATAAGATTTTCTTTGAAGAACTAAATAAGATAATATCTAAATTTATATGGCAAGGGAAGAAACCAAGGATTAAGCTGAAAAGACTGCAAGATTTCAAAGATAATGCAGGTTTTGCTCTACCGGATTGGAGAATATACTATAAAGCATGTTGCCTGGTGTGGATGAGAGATTGGATTTTACTAGAAAATCAAAGATTGCTTGCCCTAGAAGGGCATGATTTGCAACTAGGTTGGCATGCTTTTCTATGGTATGGGAAAGCTAAAGGGCATAAATATTTCAAGAATCATTTGATTAGGAAATCCATTATGACTATATGGGAAAAAATTGTACCGGAAATTTACAAGAAGGTTCCACAATGGGTTTCACTTTTAGAAGCATTCTCACAACCAAAGACGTTTTCCCTAGATAAAGAGTATTAGATACAGAGATCTTTTAGACTATAAAGGAGTATTAAAATCAAAAGAAGAACTCCAAAGACAAGGTTTTAATTTAGGTTGGTGGGCAAGGGCTCAGATTGAGTCCAGATACAACAAAGATAAAAAACTGGGAGGCTTTTACTTAGAACAAAATGCATTCAAAACTTTGCTATGTAATTCTGATGAGAAACTGATAAAAAAGATGTGTTTTTAATGCAATTGGAAAAAAGAAATGAGGGAGTGGAAGAATATAAAATGAAATGGTCACAAAACTTAGGATATAACTTGGATTTGATGCAATGGAATAAGATATGAAAAGTTAATATTAAAATAACTAAATAAGTTGCTTTTAAAGATAATCTGTATAAGATGTTTTATAGATGGTACTTGATACCAGATAGGCTAGCTAAAATGTATAAAAATATGTCAAACAAGTGTTGGAAATGTGTGAAACACACAGGAACATTTTATCATATGTGGTGGACATGTAAAGAAGTCCACAAATTCTGGATAATGGTGCATAATGTGTTACAACAAATTTTACAACGTACAATCCCTTTTAAACCTGAGATATTTTTGTTAAATTGTGTACCAGAATAAATTGGAAAAGATCAGAAATATTTTATAATCCATGGAGTAACAGCAGCAAGAACTCTATTGGCATCCTTCTGGAAAAGAGCAATAATACCCCGAGAAGAATTGATAGCGAAGATAATGGAAAATGCAGAAATGGACAAACTAACTTCATTAATGAAAGGACAAATAGAAGAAGATTTTGCAGCCCCATGGACACCATTTTATGAATGGATAAAAAACAAATATAGTGACTTGAATGTAGTAACTATATGAAGACACTACTGTAATGTATTATTAATAATCACAGTTAAATGTTTGATGAAATGTTATGATGAAAGGACATAGATAAGGAGAATTCTAACTCGAGCAGACTCTATGATATATATTGGATATTCCCTCCCTGCCTTTTCCCTTGTCCTCCCCTATTCCTATATGAGAAAACTAATAAAAAGCTATTTTAAAAAAAGGAAAGGAGATTCAAAAGAACAATTTCATCTGCTCTGGTTTGTTTAGGGCCCTCAGCAAAGTTTACAACACCTTTTATTCAGCTTTGTAGAGCTAATAACTATGACTTTTTAAAAAATCTGATTTCAGTGTTCCATGGGTTCTGGGAGACTCACATTGTGCTACACATGATGTGCAGTCACAGTGCTGTTTGCGCACAAACCACACACTCCATCTGGCAAAATTTTCCCTTACATAATGCTGCGTTGGGTTTCTCTAGTCCAGCTGTCTGCAATGGCCAGCCAAATTCATCTGGAAACTCACCAGCAAGGCATGAAAGTGATGGCCACCACCCTCTTACTAATGGAGAGCATCTTTTTTGTGGTTATATTTCCAAATTTCAGTGTATTGTTTTGAATTCTGTATGCAAGGCCTGCACTGATCTGAAATCAGCCTCAACAGGATGATCTTGTATAAAGCACAGCACCATTTTGTTTCCATTTTTATCAATATCTGGTAACTCTTTTCCTATATTTGATCAATGGGGTGGTACTTTGGGGGATTAGTCAATTTCATTCCTCTGCTATTAGAATTAGAAAATTGAAAATGTTTTCACTGGAATTATATTTATAGCTGTGTTCAGAAAAGATGTGACCTGGACAACTGGAGTAGGGCCTGGAGATCTCCCAGAATTACAAGTGATCTCCAAGCTACACACATCAGGAGGAAAAGCCTGCTTTGGATTCAACGGCATGATACCCCACAGAGGTCCTTCCCCTCCCCAAACTCCATTCTCCCCAGGCTCCTCCTCCAAAATCTCCAGGAATTTCCCTACCCAGATTTGGCAACCCTAAACTGGAGCCTGGGAGCACACCACAACAAAGGCCAAAGAAACAACAGGGATATTTCTTGCACAGGTGGAAATCCTTATTCAATGGGCTAGATGCTTGGGTCACATAGCCTCAGCCTCACGCAGCCTCTAAAGAACAGCAAAACTGTATTTCCACAATAGAAAGTAAAATAACATTTCAAAACAAAATGGCAAGGGAAGTTATGCCGCTTCTCTCCAGTGAGGTCTCAGCTAGTTGTGCAACCACCATATCTAGAAAAGTATTGAGGCACAGCTGAGGGAGAACTACATTTTCCATGCAACGGGTTGTGGCTAGAAAATACAATTTCCCCTCGAACAGTAATGACTTTAAATGAAAGGCACCAGTATTTCCTGAAATTATGAGGTGCTGCTTGGAGGAAAGAGATTTGGATCCCTAACAACAAAAAAGTAATTTCTATTTCATCCAACTACACATTAATTGGTGTTGATAGTAATAGTAATAGTAGTAGCAACAGCAGTTATTTTAAAACAGGATTTTAAAAAAATGAAACGTTGCCTCAAAATGCACTTTGTGAGGTTACAAGAGTCATCCAACCCACCCTGTTCATAGCCAGTTTCTGCTGGGAACTAGCTGGTCTGATTCTTCTGTGCTCAGCCTTGCAAGGAAGATTGAGTGCACCCCTAAGGTTAGTACTGAACTGTTGATAATAGCAGTGCATTCACTACATTTTGACCAGATGCACTTCCCTGGATCAAGCTCAGGGAAAATAATGTCTGTGCTTGGGTTGCCAACTCCAGGTTGGGAAATTCCTGGGGCTTGTGGGGGGGTGTTGTTTGAAGAGACAGGGTTTGGGGAGGGGAGAGTGTAATGCCACTCAGACCATCCTTCAGAGTAGCCATTTTCTCTAGGGGATCTGATCTCTGCGCTCTGGAAAGTAGTAATTCCAGGAGATCTCCAGGTTCTAGTGATTAGTACTGTATGACTATGAGAACCAAAGGACACTAACAAATTTTCCCTCCCTGTAGCAATTTTTCACCATTAAAGAAAAATTGCTTTTGCTTCTTTTTCCTTTTTAAAAAAGGAATGGGGCAATAAATGTACATTAACAGTGCATTCCTAAGCAGGGTTACAACCTTCCTAAGCCTCCTAAGCCTATTAACATAAATGGACATAGAAGGGCGTAGGAAAGGTTGCACTACAAACTGAATAAATATATTCACAGAACTTTAAGATTAAAGCAGGCAGACAGGAACTCACCAAGCCCCATCACGCTAGGGGGTCCACACCCAGTACGTCTGCAGTGAATATTATGTTCATTGGACAGATGATTGATGTTGTCAGCTTTGACATAATACCACTCACTGTTCAGGGGAGCCAGAGAAGGGGAGGGTGTGTGTGTGTGTGTTTGCATGAGAGCACTTCTGAATAAGAGCCAATGTGTTATCTTTGTGTAAGGTCAGAAGGCAAACTCCAGATATGCAAAATGGGAAAATGTGGACAGAATCCTACTCATGTATTAGTATCCATTCTGGCAATTTGCCTGGAAAATGAAACATTAGTAAGAAAGCATCCACATTTGAAAACTGAATCCAAATCTATCAAAACCCTATGGACAACTCAATAACAATGGGAAAATTAGGGAAACACTTTCCAAAACACAAATACAGGAAATCACATTGTTCACATTTGGAAACACCAAATATATGCTGGAAGGCCTTTTCAAAGTTGTCTAGCTTCATGTTCCAAACGGAATAAAATTAGATGCAGATGCCACCTTTCAGGGTAGAGCTTCTATTGATGGGATCTCATGTTTTTTGAACACTCCACCATTGTGTCATTCTTTTCCCAAGAGTAATAGTCCAGCCATTGCTACAGTTTTAAATGTGTTTTACGAGATCCATGGGTTAGACCAAGCATGTGTCATTTGTACCAGTCACATGTTGGAGATTCAATTTAACTTTATTTAAAAATATAAAATATTAGCAAGGTTAATTCTTCCCTACCATATTATCAGTTTCTTTATTTTCTTGGAAGGCGGCACATTCTGCTTCTTCAAGTGGAATAAAATAGGTAAACCCATTCAAAAACATGCAATCAAAAACTTGCATGATAAAATGGATGCAAAACTTTGGAT
Source organism: Eublepharis macularius (assembly GCF_028583425.1). Taxonomy (NCBI): domain Eukaryota; kingdom Metazoa; phylum Chordata; class Lepidosauria; order Squamata; family Eublepharidae; genus Eublepharis; species Eublepharis macularius. The sequence goes on along the minus strand of NC_072791.1, from coordinate 151,552,788 downwards.
AAGAAATAACATTTCAACAGTGGGAGAATCTTTGGACAAAGGGTATAAAGTTTACGGCAAGTCAAACACTAAGGGAAAACTGGTATAAGATGTTTTTCAGATGGTATATCACACCAAAGGACATTGAGAAAATCGGTAAGAAATATATAGGGTCATGTTGGAAATGTAAAGAAGCAGATGGCTCTTTTTATCATATGTGGTGATAAAAAAGTAAAAAAAAAATGGAAAGACATACATGCTGAGATGCAAAAAAATTTAAAATTAGATTTCGCCTTGAAACCCCAGACTATGTTGTTGGAAATAATACCAGAAAATATTCATAAAACATTACATGAATTATTCAGATATTTGTTGACGGCGGCAAGAGTGACATTTGCAAGTAAATGGAAAGCAGTTGAATGTCCAACCAAGGAAATCTGGAAAGACAAGATGGCAGAATATGCAGTGATGGCAAAACTGACGCGTTATATAAATAGAAGACCAATAAGAGAATCTGAAGAGAAATGGGGGAATTATTTTGCTTATAAAGAATAGAATAAATAAGAGGCTGCAGTTTTACAAATCGGAATAAGATCATATGCTGACTTACTGTATATAGCTTATAAGAGGTTATAGTCTGACAAGGGGGGAAATGTATGAATATATAATCGAATATATAATTGCTAAAATCGTTTGTAGATATGGAAACATTGATAAAGCTAGGGATAAGTAGAGAGGATTGCTATATTAATCAGTTATATAAAAAGATGAAATATTGTAGTAATAATGGAATGAGTTTTTCCTTTTTGATTGTTAATTTTTATTACTAAGTGTGGAGAAGGAGGTGGGAGGCATTAAGTATGTGTAGTATAGAGGAATAATATATAGTAATGGGACATAACAGTTGCAATCTTCATTGCTATATGGATAAATATTGAAAAAGATTAAGTTTTTGTGTACTCTGTATTTTAAGAATTCCTGTAGCGAAAAGTCGCAAAATCTTCTTGACCTTATTAATTTTTCCCTCCCCCCTTTTTTCTTTTTGTATCTTTTTTTTTACTTTGACAAAATAAAATATATGTATATATATAAAAACATGCAACCCCACTAAACTGTGATGCATGGCTGGCCATCTGAACCTTCTCCTTTCACTTTCACCCCCCTCCCTGGTTTCTATTTTTGAAGAAATGTGATCTGCTGAAAGATCTCCTATTCAGCCTTCCATTCCTTATGCTTCCTATGCTCTATGGATGCTTCCTATGCTCTATGGATACTTGGATGTTTGTTTACTACTCTTTTTCATGTTCCCAGGCCCTTCACTCACCCAGGCCCTTCAGGCGACAGGAACATCTCATGGAAAGGGAACTGGCGATGAATGTCTTTTGTAATGGTCTCTACCCATTGAGGATCACCAGGTGCCTCCAGCAATTCCTACAACAATAACAAAACACTTTCAGGAGGGTCTGGTTGAGAATGCTACTAAATGCTGTACAGCCATGCAAAGGAATAAGCAAATATAAGATTACTAGCAACAAAGCCCGTTGTGGCAAAAAAATACAGGCTCTAGAAAGAGCAGGGGGGCAAGCCATTACCCCCTCCCCAACACACGGATATGGGGCAGGGGGTAGGAGAGCAGGGTAGTCTGGCTGGGCACTGCCCCCTCCCCAGTACCCCAATCTGGGGCAGGGAAGCAGGACAGGCTGGCGGGGCTCGGTATTGCCCCCTCCCCAACACCTCAATATGGGAAAGAGGGAGGAGGGCAGTACGACCCGGCCGGGCCCCCTCCCACGCCACGCGCCCCAATCTGGGTTGGAGGGAGGAGGGCAGAGCAGGGGGAGGAGGCTTGGCAGGTGGGCAGCCCCGTCTCCCTGCCCTTCACAGCCACGAGCGCACCCGCAAAGGGCTGCAGGTGCGCCTGCCCCTCTCCAGGCTCCGGGGCTGGAAGCTTGGCAGGCGGGCAGGTGCGTCTTCCACGACCGCGGCTGCAAAGGGCTGCAGGCGTGCCAGCCCCTCTCCAGGCTCCGGAGCTGGAGGCTTGGCAGGTGGGCAGGTGCCTTCCACAATCACGGCTGAGAAGGGCTGCAGGTGTGCCCGCCCGACTCCAGGGCTGGAGGCTTGGCAGGTGCGCCTCACAGCCATTCACAGCCACGAAGGGCTGCAGGCGCGCCTGTCCATCTCCAGGGCTGGAGGCTTGGCAGGTGGGCAGACGCCCCTTCCACGATTGTGGCCGCGAAGGGCTGTAGGTGCACCCGCCCGTCTCCAGGCTCCGGGGCTGGAGGCTTGGGGGGCAGAACGTGCCAGGCGCCCAGCTCCTGCACCCGGCAGCTGTCCGTTCAGGCCCCATTGTGGTCAGAGTGGGCTGCTGCCCAGGCGCTGCAGGTGGTGAGGGCTGGGGGAGGTGGAGCCAAGTGCCCTGAGGGGCTTTTGTGCAGAACAGCAGCCGTCCCCTTCCGGCCCATCTGTGGGGATCCGGCCGCTGCAGGTGGGGAACAACTCTCCTCTTATCCTCTAGGGGTGCACTTCTTCGCCTGCTCAGTGGAATCAATGTGAGTCGTCGGACACCCGCTAAGACAATTATGTTATAGGATTTTTGCTGCCTAGAACAACAAACCCTTCATATTAAAAGAACCACCCTTGTCAAACCTAGACTACTGTTCTTTTCTCTCTGTAAGGGGAAGTAACCAGGTAATAGGGTAAAATATGCAAATCAACAACAATCCAGTGGAACCTCCATGTTCAGTGACAATATACCTCTAAATACCTCTAAAAGGGCCAATATCAGTGGGAGACTTTGGCATCTGAGCTTCTGCAATGTAAATTCCAGGACATTTGATTGGCCCTTTGGGGAAACAGGATGATGAACTAGACGGACCAATGATTTGAACGTGTAGGGCTCTTCTCAGCAAGGGGTGGTGGTGGCAAAAGTTTCTGGGAAGGGGAGCATGGCAGACAAGGAGAAAAGCAATGACAGAGGCTATGGCAAGCAGGAGGAGGAATATGAGAGTGTGAAGTCATAGGAGATGAGACCTCACCTGATACTTTTGGGGGTTCTTCTTAGTTTTTTCCTGTCCTCCACACAGCAGAGGCCAACAACGGGCACGTACGGATGAAGGGATCCCCTTCCGGCAAAGCAATTTTACCTGAGCCAAGAAAACTGATCAGCAAAACTGTAATCTTCTACACAACCTCACAACAAAATGGTTCCCCCCTCAATCCTAATCAAGGCTTAGACCGAAGACTCCCAAACTTTTTTGTGATAAATAAATCGTATGTTGGCCTCAGAAACCTAATTAAAGGATTCCATGTTTGGGCCGTTAGCAGAGTTTATTGTTTAGCAGTGGAACAAGCATGATTATAGGTGGTTGTGAGCTGGTTCTGCTGGCTGGTGTGTGTGCAGGACAGAAAACAAATCATACACTTGCTTTATATTTAGAAAAGAAATAAGAGTTCTTTATTGTAAAGGAAATAGGAAAGAAGGAGAGACAGATCCTATCTACCTATCTAGTCTAAGGATGCACATGGATGCTAGGACAAGTCCTGCATCCATGGTTGCAAGATGGAGGGAGGAGGTGAAGAGAGATGGTGCCTGGAAGAAAGCCAGGAAGAGAAGAGCGAGAGGAAGGAAGTTAGGAGGAGGAAGTCCTGAGAATAGCAATCTACATATCAAAGGGATAGTCAGAGCAATGAACAGTAAACAGGATACCCTGACCTCTCTTTCTAACTCTGGTTTGTCCCCTTCTGAAACCTGAGGGGGACAGTGCTGAGTCCTCCTCTTTCAACATTTTGAATCTGTGAGCAGTTCTGGAATTCTGAGAACAGGTACACCACAAAAAAATGTGGCTCAGTCTAATCACAAAACGTGTGATTCCACAACAAGCTACCTCTTATGATGGAGGGAGCTATTTGCAAATGGGTGCACCCTGCTGACACAAAGATGATGCCTCCTGGGCTCTTCTAAAGTACTTCTTACTCCAATTAACTATTTGCCTTTCTTTGAAGCTAACCGTCAATGAAAATGGACCCTCCATTCCCTTACTGTAGACAAAAGGCTTACGTTATGACATTGGAGACATAAATGCCTACCTTCCATAGTTCAATTGATTGAGGACCTTACAACTTTATCAATATTTGAACCTATGGTATATAGACAACAGCTGTAAATTGACTTATTTTTATATGGTTGGAAACCTTTTCTAGATTCTTTTGTGTAGACCTGCCAATATTGTTGTCATATTTTTATTTCCATTTTGTGAGTTTTTTTTAAAAAAAATTGAAATAAAACATGTAAAACTAGTTTTTTAAAAAATTCTTACTCCAATCAAGTGGAGAAAAGCCAGGACAGGCTCTTTGCTTTTGGGGGTGCTTGTGGGAAGAAGCAAAAGGAAGCCAAGAAACACATTGGTGGATGTCATGGGAAGCACTGGCTTAGACATGAATAGTTGGCAGGAAAGCTAACAGTACCAGCTGATTGTCTCTTAAGGAATGTGGTATCAAGGCTGGGCAACTGGGTGGAGTTCATAGATGACTGAGGAACTTACTGAGCTAAGCCACAATCCCACCATGATCCCTCATTCACTGTCCTCAGTGTTCTCCTAGTATTTGGGGGAAAGTAGGACGTGTGAATTACAAATTTTAGAAGCGGGTGAGTGCTAAACTCTTGTTATGGAGGAGGCTGAGCCAGGCAGAGGCCACCCAAAGCCAATCCTGATTATGTTATGTGACCAGTTGCCCTTTGGTCCCAGTGGGATGTTTGTGCCTGAAGTTCCTTGTGAAAATTATTTGAGATTAGAGACTACAGCATCATCACTTAAACCAACAAATGATCTCTCATTCCATCTCACCTTTCTGTAGCGTCGGGCCATGGTTTTCTCCCAATGAGCTGTCATCTCCAACCACTTTGTCTCCCGGTGCCGGATGAGCTCAACTGGAAGTTGACCTAAACTGCGTGTGGAACAGAAATGAGCAAAACTAAGGTCATTGTTCTAGACTGCACTGGGGAACTATGAGTCTTTCCCTCATCCCCACCCTTACTTCTTGACTTCTGCCTTTCACTGAGCTGTCTTTCTGGATTATGCTGGCTCCAATTAACTCTTTCTCTTGTGATGGTGCCTAGTTAACCCCACCCCATGTTTGTTTTATAATTCTAATGATATGGAAAATCAGCAGGTAGGAAGAAAGTGTTTGACTCTTCCTCACCTGCCAATCCTCTCTCCCAGGTGTTTTTATCTCTCCCCACTCCCTCTTGGACTCTGGAAAGGAAAACAAATCCAGCTGCAGTATAGCAGGTTTGGGGATATTTGCATAGGAGACTCAAGTGAGAATATTCCCTTTTCTTTGTTTGCATTACCTTGAGAACATTTGCCAAGGTAATGTGTAGTTCTATACTATGGGCCAAACTACAAGTGATGAATAACACAGGTTGGACACTTGTCAGCTTCCCTCAAGTTTTGATGGGAAATGTAGGCATCCTGGTCTTGCAGCTTGGCTCTCCGACTGCAGTCCAGTGGACTTTTCAACTGTCACTTGTCCAACATTCTGCCAAGCTGCCTACATTTCCCATCATAACTTGAGGGAAGCTGACAAGTATCCAACCAGTGTCAGGCATCACTTGTATCCATGAGACCATCCCAGTACTCAACTGTATCTGAAACTCCCAAACAGATAGACTTTGGGATCTTTTCCTTGTATGAACATGGAGCTACATTATACAAATAAAAAAACCTAGATTTCTAATCCTGTGATCATAACTGTGATGAGGGACTGCAGAACTGAGAATCAGCTCTTATGCGTGGGTGGGGTGGGGTGGGGTGGGGGTTAGGGAACCTACTGATTCTTCTGCATAGCCCTCACCTAGTCCTGTTTTTTTCTCCGTCTCTGCTGCCCATTTGACACATTAAGCCTTTATTAAAGGGACAAGATGTTTTTCTCCAGGCCACCTGGCAGTCCTATTGGTAGGGTTGGAGAAAGTACCCCCTGTGCCACTAGCACTTCCTTGAAGATGCCAGTGTATTATACCAGCAGACACATTTTGAAACATGTGCCTGCCAAGGTAATATAATCCTGCCTTTAGATATCACGACATCCTGACTCATGATGAAAGTGAATTAAATTATACCGATCGAATGTTCTTTCTGCTCAGATTCCCAGATAAAACCATCAAGACTTTATTATTGTCATAAATAAAGGGGGAAAGTAGATTTTTCCCTCTATTCCATTTTCTTGCAGATGCAAAGTAAATTTGCAAAGTTTATAACTTGAAATACTCTTGTGAGTTGCTGTTTAATTATTATGAATGGACTTGGCTAAAAGTGGCGTCCTTGATGGATATCAGGGCCTATGGCAAAAATATTAATATTCTTCAGTGCCTCTGGAACATCTTGCTGTTTGGAGAGGTTGGGGACATATAACACTGGGTTGAATTCAGTAGAAAATATACACATGTACAAGGGAGGTGATTCTCCCTTGCATGGCAGCCCAGTCCAGCTTCCCCATTCTGTTGCTCCCAGGGCTCCCAAATCCCCTACAAGCCGCACTGCAGGAGGCATTTCAGGCTGCCTCACATAAATGCTTCTGTACATGAACCTTTTTGTCAGGATCCAAACCACTATGATGTTAATTAACTTGCACTGGAACTGATTTCTTCTTTTTGACATGACAGCTCAGTTGTTGCTTCATTGCTTTATTAGCAGCTCATCTCTCTTTCTCACCCTAACTGCCAACTATCCTATTTAAAGAGCCTCAGTGAAGAAGTACATAATTTGGAGGAAAATGAATGACATAACAAATGGGCAGGTAGATACCATTCGAAACTGGTAATGAGGTAGGATCAGTCCTTATAGCAATAGGTACCTTAACAAAGGAACTAGTACTGAAGGGTCTGTATTCCCAGATTTCTTTCTCTGCATGTAAGAGATCTTTATCAAGCTTTATAAGCAAAACCTTCTTCAAAGCCAATCCATAACCAGAGCAGACCTGGAGACTAAAATGGCCCTGGAGAGGGACCTATTCCCTCCCACACCACAGACCCATCAGAGAATGGACCAACCTGGGCAACTTGTGTGCAGTGCCTGGCTTAGCCAGCAGCCATCTCAGCTGAGTTGCTTGGCCAGGCAGGTGAAGTAGTTTTTGTTGCCTGGGCAGGCTGTGCTGCCACACAGCTTTCTGCACCAGGCTTTAGGTGGCTGGGCCCTGGCAGGGCAGGGAGGTCAGAAGAGATGGCCCTCCAGGCCATCAGCCTCTCAGGATTTCCCTGATCAGGATGGCCATGTTGGCTGATTCACTCCAACCCACAACCTCTTTTCCTTAAGGTGCACCAGGCAGAAGCTGGCTTGGGGGTGCTACCTCATTAACAATGCCATTCTAAGCAGAGTTACAGCCTTCTAAATCCACTGGAGTCAATGGGCTCAGAAGGGTGTGACTCCACTTAGGATTGTGCTCTTAGACAAAAGAACTCTGAGCCTGTAGTATAGGAAAAGAGACAGCTTTTTCATATTTATCTTTATTGTAACAAAATATGTATTGCAGCAGGAGCTGGTATCCACCATGCATCTCAGTGAGAAAATCGGACTATAAATATATTTTTTAAAGTCATTTCTTTCATTTATAACCTGCCTTTCTCACTGAGACTCAAAGAGGATTACAGCCTAACTCAAACAGGGCACAGTATCTTATTCCAGGACACCAAAATACTGGACAACACTTCCAACTACTTTGTCAGACTGCACAGGGAAGCCATTGAAATTCACAAGCACAAGCAAAACTTCAACAGGAAAGAAGAAACCTTAAGAATGAACCGAGCATGGTTGCCAGTTCTGAAAAACACGAGGCTAACAAAACATTCTATCCCCGACAATAGCCCTGCAGAGAAGACTAGCACATCAAGTACCAATCCATATGCAAAAGAACCTCCTCAGGATACAGTGAAGCCTCCCGCCATTAGCATTCCACACCCTGGGAAACTCTTACAGGATGACTCAGCTCAACCCCACCCCTCCTGAGTAGATACAAATGACCTACATCTTTTCCACACTGTGACACTGAGAGATCTCTGTCTTTTGGTGCTACACCTCTGAAGATGCCAGCCACAGCTGCTGGCGAAACGTCAGGAACTACAATGCCAAGACCACGGCAATACAGCCCGGAAAACCCACAACAACCAGGATTACAGACGTTGAAAACAGTCAGACAGCAAGCACCTCTAAAAAACAATGCAGGAGGACCAGGATTAGAGTTTCAGAAAACAACACAAACAAGAACAAAAACAACAATGAAATGAAGGAAAAAAAGTCTAGACGTGATATGCCTTAACGTAGAAAGTGGGCTACAAAAGCAGAATACAGTGCAGTAAAAAGAAGGTGGCACATACAATAGGCACTGCAATAGGCGACTTTCCTCTTGAGTTGTTCCATTATACTACATATTTAAGCCCTTCATTCAAAGGCCTTCCTGAACATTTCTGCTTTGCACATTCTGCAAAACAATAGTAGTGTGAGAGCCTCTCTGACCTCTTCAGGCAGCCCGTTCCACAAGGTTCGAGCCACCATGGAAAATGTGAGTGAATGGGCAGCTGCTGATCTCACCCCTTTGCAGGGTTGTACCTCCAGAAGACTGAGCTCAGGTGAGCAAAGCTGTCATGGCAGGGCATAATAGGAGAGGTGATCTTGCAGGTATGTGAGACCAAAGCCATTAAGGGTTCTGTAGGCAATAACCAGAACCTTGAACTGAAACCGGTAACTGATTGGTAACCAAGAGAGTATCTGTAGGATGGGGCTGATATGCACGTCACACCTCACACCTGATACTAACCATGCTGCAGTGTTCTGTAGCAATTGGAAGTTTCCAAGTTGTTTTTTTTTTTTGAAAAATTTCCATTTGTTACAATGTGCAAAAACTGAATCAGTGAAGCTTAGCCACTCAGTAACAAAGAAATAAACTGAATATTCATTGTGGAATAACTGTAAGGAATACTGAGCAAGTAAATGAAAGGGCAGCGGTTTTGCTGCAGCTGAGTGAAAAGTAAGCAATAAATGATAAAGTTACAAGGAAGCAAAACACTTGAATAAATGTTAGTAAACATCACTTGTGTGAGCAAAAAGTAGTCAATATTTAACTTTAAATCACTGAAGTAATAAACTTTAATTGGAAGCAAATATAGTGCATGGCCTGATATAATGAACAAGTAAATATTGATTACACCTTTTAAAGATGGTCATAGCAAAACTCAGTGATACCGCAAGGTGGGCCCAACATGCTGCTATCCCAGGATCACACCTTTCTGGCAACCCACTAGGAGCTTTGGAGTACTAATCTTGGGCTCCATGCTTCGTATAATATAGTCCATGGATGCTTAACCAATAGAGTCAGAGAACAGCAGAGAAAGGCACAGGAGCAGTTACAATATGGAGGAAAAAGAGGCAAGATATGGTTAATTCAAAAGTCCCATCAGATATTATGTGTGACCCACCACAGAGTGTGTATAGAGAACATGGTATATGATAGTGGTTAGAGTGTTGGTAAAGACTTCGGAGACCTGAGTTCAAATCCACACACGGCCATCTTAATATGAAGCAAGTGTAAATACACTGGACTCATTCGCCATCTTGGCTTGCAGACAGGAAAAATCCAAACGAATGCTCAGGACTTCACCAGATAAGCAGGATTATTCTATTGTCCCAGGGATCTCCAATTCCATGGGTGCACTTGCTGGCTATGTTATTCAAATTTAAAGGTGTCTGTTTCAGCAAAAGCTCGGTTATTTTCAAGGTGTGTGTACAAAACCACATAATACAGTCCTTACTTACCTCATGAAGTCATGAGCATAAAAGAAGAAAATCTCATGCATGCTGCCACAAATGTTTTGGTGGAAAGGCAAGGAATAAATATGATAGATAAGGAATTGTATGCAAATATATACATAACCACGATATCTCATCTCTGACACTGCTTCCAAGTGGTGATTTATCCCTGCTTCTATTGATTCTTCTGCCTCTTTGGTAGTATGGACTGTCTTGGCTTTTGTTCTGATAAAACCACCCCATTACTAGTGCCAGTGCAACTGCTTTGCATGTAAAAGGTCCAGGTCCAATCCCTGGCATCTCCAGTTAACAGACTTCATGTAACAGATCTCAGATATCAGGTGTTGGGAAAGAGACCCTTGAGAACTGCTGTCAGTGAGAGATGATGATGATAGTGCTTATATACCACTCTTCTAGACAGATTAGTGCCCCTGCTCAACTTTAGGGGAATTAACATGCAAAACCCCCTTCAGCAAAGGAGTCAAACAGGGGTGTATACTTGCCTCTTTTTATTTAACTTATTTCTTAATGATTTTGCTCCCTTCTTAGTAGAAGAAGATTATCATTTTCCCAAACTGGGTACTACCCATGTACCCATTCTACTTCATGCGTATGATGCAGTACTACTTTCTTGTACAAGGGTGGGGCTCAGATGTCTGCTGAATAGATGCCTTAGCTTCTTCTCTACAACTAAATTACAGCTGACTTATGAGAAATCTAAAATATTAGTATTTGCCAAGTCCTGTAAAACCCCAAAATGGATATTCGATGGAAAAGAAATAGAGCAGGTAAAGCATTTTAAATATTTGGGTCTTCTCTTCACTTACAATATGTCCTGGTTAAGCCATCATAAACCAGCAATTAATATAGCTACCATCAGTGCATCAGCCATCTCACGTTTCTTTTTCAATAGAGGTAATCAGTTTGTTCCAGCCGTGCTAAAAGTTTTTAAGGCCAAAGTGATCCCACAGCTACTGTATGGTATTCCAGCATGGATAAGTGCCTTCAAGGCTGGTATTGAAAGAGTTCAATCCAAGTTCATGCGAAAAATCATGGGTCTCCCATGCTGTGTTCCATACGCAGTCCTTTGTTTAGAAACTGGCCTTAACATGGTAGAAACAAGAGCATGGCTTATGTTAATTAAATATTGGCTACGACTAGTGCACTATAATGCCTAGGAGCTTTTTACATCAAATGCTGTCAGAATTTACCATCTCCAATTGGACTGCCTGCATAGAGAAAAAAATAACTACAATGGGCTTATCTTTAGATTCATTATTTATGCTCCCCTTCCCAAATGCATATCACTTAATTAAACACAGAATTTTAGACACTGAATTGCAAAAGCTTGCCAGTTCTGCCAAAAAATCCTGTTCCCCTCTGAATTTTGAAATCCCTTTAATTACTGGCCGACTGGCTCCTTATTTATCCGCCTCTTATATCCCACAAATGCACAGAGCGTTTGCACTTGCTAGGTGCAATGCTATCCCTTCTGCAGTTACCTATGGCAGATATAATAAGATCACATATTCTGCAAGACTCTGTGCTTGTAGTTCAAATTCAGTTGAGTCGGTGCCTCATATCCTACTCCATCGTTCCCAGTATGCTGATATACATTCTAATCTCTTAGACCCAATTTTATTTAATATGCTGGGTCATTCGGAGGCCTTGATGGTGTACCATCTTCTGAATGACTCATCATCCGAAATAACTGAAAAGGTAGCCTTATTTTTAAGTCTGGTAATCAAGGATCTATTGAAAAACGTCTAACTGTTTATACCCAAATTACCCTTGTTGCCTTTATATTTGTTTACTGCCTGTATCGATAACTTGAGATATGCCAATAAAGGCTTTGTTGTTGTTGCTGATTAGTGCCCCTTGTTGCCAAGTAGGCCCCCTCTCCTGCTTTAAGGCCTGTCATGAACTGTGTTAAAGTTTCCTGCATTGCTGTTTTATTGCTACACAAAGATTGCCTTGCACGTGTGTATTCTGATACACGTGTCAGTTTCCTGCCTGCGTGTCAATTGCCTTGCTGCTGTTATAGACTGTGTAGTTCCCTGACTCCATGTTTGGATAACTGCACAAAGGACTCTCTTTCTGGGCAGCCCTGCCCTAACCTGTATCTGGACTTCCTAGTGTGTGTTTGGACTTTATTACAAGTGAGCCCCGTGCCTGCATTGCCATCTGCCACGGACCGTGCCTGTTCCCTGCTTTGGACTGTGTTTTAAGTGTTGTTCCCCCTGCCTCCATGGAAGCCTGCCTCATATGGGCCCAAGCTGCTGCTAGCAGCCGGGCGCCAGCCGGGGAAACCTCCAGCGAGCCTGGCTAGGCGCTCCCTGGCCAGTTCCCGCCTGGACCCTCCCGCAGGTCGGTCCCCGAGCTTGCCCTCGCTACCGGGCAGCCTGCTATCCAGCCCCAGCCATGCCCAGCCGGCATCCATGTTATTAGGCAACCAGAAGACCCAGAGGAAGAGACTGCTTTGGGAAGCCATTTCGGCGAAGCGGGCACACCACGTCCGCAGCGAGAGTACCTCGCCCCACTCTGCATATCTTAGGAGCCGCCCAGGAGAAGGAACTAAGTGCCGACCATCCCAAGCACTTAGAGAATGCATCTCAAAGAAACCTCCGCATTCCAGAGCTGATGACATCAGGACAAGCCCTGTCCGCTGGAACATCCTTTCAGCCCGCTTGGATTTCCCCCTCCCTCTTTTGTCCCCTCTTCCTGAGGTGTCACTTATCACAATCAGATTACCAAAGTGGCCCATCCAAGCCATTCAGTAACCCATTAGAACCTTTGTCTTAATCTGTGAGAACCACCAAGTACAGCACCAGCCCCAGGGTACGTTTTGGGGTATTTAAGCTGGTCTCTCAGACCACTCGGTGCCTCGGCCATTCCCTATCCAGAACCCCTCGCTGTCTGTGGCTTAGGCCATTCCCATCCAGAACCCCTCGCTGTCTGTGGCTTAGGCCATTCCCATCCAGAACCCCTCGCTGTCTGTGGCCTCGGCCATTCCTATCCAGACTTCCTTGCTGTCCCCCTGTGGTTCCAGTGCTGGCATTGGGCCACCTTGCTGCTGTGTCTCTGCTTCGCTTCAGGATAAGTGAGTATTCCCCACCATCGTTGGGAACCAGCTAATGCGAACGTCTCTGTATTTCCTACTCTGTATTTCTTAGATCTTGTGTGTTCTTTGTATGCTTGTGCAAGTTTAGGCTTACGCCACACTAAATACACGTGTTTGGAACCTATTTGTAGTCTGCCTCTTTTTCACTAGAGTGTCTGGGATCGGGACCTCCGTAGACATAGGTTAAGATCCGCGCTAATTTTAAGTTACAGACTGCTACAGCTAATTCCCCATTATAATAAAGAGCAGTTCTGGTAACACCCTCTCCAAGCAGTGAACAAAGTCAGTGTTATTATTATCCTCCCAATATAGCTGGGGAGCTGGGGCTGAGATGACTGGCTTACCCAAGACCACTTGCTGAGCTCATAGAAGTAGTGGGATTCGAACTAGCAAAGTGCTGATCTGAAGGCTGACCACTTAACCACTATGCTACTGCAGAAAAACACTGCATTTGATGGTCTGACTCAGTGCAAGGCAGCTTCAAATGTTTCCTGGCAAGGATATACTTTTTATGGGGAGGAATATTTTTCTTTCTTCCCCAGTAGATTCCTCTTCTGCCTATGGTATACTCAGCATGGGGCAAGACACGTCAGTTGGCCAAAGTTACACCTTACATCACAAAAGTAAAAGAAATCACGGGCAACACAAAGGAAACATGGTGTTTCTTATTAATGGTTAGTTACTCAGACACTTTAGTCTCCAGTTTGACTACTTGTGGAAGAATACAGTTCCATCACTCAGATGCAGTTTAGCAAAACAATACGCCCCACCCAGCGACTCTCATATCCAGACAGTGATGCCAGTCCCCTGCTGAGGATGGCGGATTCCCCCACTCCCACCCTCCACCCTTGCTTACCTGGGCAGTGTGGGGGAACGTGCCTCCCGGGGTGTGCCCCCAGGCAATGCGGTGTGCTCCTGGGTGGTGGGCTGCTGCGTAGCGCAGGAGTGCTGCCATGCTATGTATCAGCCAGATCCGGGCCAATTTGGGCCTGAATAGGGCTGAATCAGGCTGCTGTATAGTGAAGGAGCGCTGTTGCCTGGCGCTCCCAGGGCAGCCCATGACCCATGTGATGACATCACTTCCCAGAAGTGACGTCATCGTGCAAGCTTGGAGCGCTAGCGCAAAAAGGGAAAACAGAAGGTAGGAGACGTGCCCTCGATCTCCCACCAGGGGGTCAGGGGACCTGGCAACCCTATATCCAGGCATTAGTCAAGACTATTTCTAAAAGTTTATGCTGGTGACAAAGAATATGAAGGCTACATATAAGGGCTATGCTCCAGTCTTTGACCACCCTCTTTTTCTCCATTACTCCCTCTAATACCCTTTAAGATTCTAAGAAACTCACTCTAGTAACCACCAGGACACATTTTACTTGGTTCTTTATCCATCAACACGCATATGCCATGAACAACAACAAAAACAACAACAACAACAGACCAAGTAATGTATGATATGAAACACACTATTTCCAGGGTAAGATCTTAGTTTTTAAAACACAGGTCAAAGCCCTGCATCAAATTAAGCACCAAAGTTGGTTCTTACAGGAACCACTTCATATTAGATAATTTTCCTTCAGAAATATTATTCTACATAGGAAAGTGTGAACACCTGTAACGTTACTAGTTGCAGATATCTCCCCCTCCCCATTATTATGGTTGCAAAGAATGAGGAAGTGAGAATGTGAGAAGGTGGCATGGAAGGAGAGGAGGGGAAGAAGCAAAAGGCAGGGGCAGTCATTCAGGAGGGCTGGCCTGTGACCATTTTCAGAGGCTTCATGACCCAGTTCAGGGTCCCAACCTACAGGTTGGGAAACACTTATATAGGTTTGCAGTATAGATTTGGCTGAGTATGATACCTTGCAGGCAGAAGAGTCAGAAACCTTGTCACTAACCACTGTAACCACACTTGTTGCTATGGTGCCCAAGTTGCCATGGAGACAGGGGGAGGATGTGGTGAGCAGGATTGCTAAAACAGGATGTGGAAGTTAGTAGGTAGAGGAAAATTCCTATCAGCTCTTCTTCTTCTGCCTTGCAGGAAATTTTAGATCAATACTCACCATAGCCCTGATTTGAAACTTTATACCTCTGTTAGGAATTGAACTTCAAAACAACTGTGGAAGCAGCCTAGTACAAATAGTATAAGTAATATTGTACAGAGTTCTGAGACTGCATTGCAGAAAAGCTACAAAAACAAGGTCTGTGCAGAAGTAAGGAAGCTGGGCAGTCTTTTCACTGAGACTCAAGAGTTTCTTTCTGAAACCTACATAAAGCCTATGAGCAATGACTGGATAAAATTTCCTGAATTCCAGTATGCAAGAAATCAGTCTGAACTCCTAAAATATTCCTTTCCTTCTTCTGATCCTATATATGCTTTGATGAGCAGTTTTAAAGTATCATTGAAAAGAATCACCCTCTTTAAGCTATTTCTGGAGTATCTAACCTTGACAAATGAAGTCCTCAGACTCTTTAACAATCCCATTCTCAAATGTTACCATTTCACAAAGGGCTGTAATTTTTACTCCCACCCAACTATTTCAGTCATTTTCTCATTGTGGAAGAACTGTGGTCAAGGAATGATGGTACTTTGCTTTAGGATGAGGGTCTTCGGGGCCTATGAAGAGTTCAGCCTGAAGGGCTAACCATTCAATAAAGTCATGTTAGTTCAAAGACAAAAAGGTAATTTATACAAATAATCACATTCCAGACTTTAATCTAAATACATCTGAAGTTGGTACATCTCTAGCCTGTAACAGTTTATTAGTTTCACCAAGAGATAAATGTCCAGCCATCTGAAAACTAATAGATTGGAATGATGCAGAATTATGCCATAATTAAATAAGAGTATTACCGATGTTTGTATCAGATATAGTTGTTACCGAGCACTGGATTATAGTAAGAGAAACTGTCAGATAAACTATGCATAATAAGGTAAACATGCATAATTGCACAATGGCTGATCTGTTATTTATGTATACTTTAGAAAACATGCTAAGGGCCTCAGACTTTGCATTGTCCATTTGCCCACAAAGGTAAGTTAAGTACCATCATTGCAAGCCATATGAAAGCAGATTTCCATGTACAGAGTTAATATGGATGAGCATCAGATTATGCCCATCCACATCATGATGCTCCTCTGGATACCACTGGATGCACTGCATGCATCTTTTGCTATGAATGTGGATGCTCTTCCCCTCTAGAGCTGCTACTTATTGTGGGCTTCAACCAAGGAACCAGGGTCTTTGTCATCCTACATAATAAAACTGGAAACAAATTACATTCGCTCCTGTATGTTCTAAACAGATAGAAAAGAAAGGGACACCTATAAGTGAAAGACTGGGAAGGCTTGGAGATGTGCACTGGAGATCTTGCCATCTTGGTCCCTCTTTCCAAGATTACTTCCACATTCTTGTCAAGAGGGGAAGTGGTGGCTGCAGGGGGCAGAAGCAAAGAAAGTGTGGATGCTTCATTACCACTTCATTCACAGCAATAACAAGAACTACACAGAGAATAATCTCCATGTGGAAGCAGCCCAGCACATGATCTAGTGGAGATCCAGAATATGATCATTCATGACAGCCACTGATTGACTGGGGGAATCCCCCTCTCTCTGTCTCACCCCTACATCTGTGAAGTGTTCTCTGTTGCAAAGTTAAATCAAATGAAAGAGCTTTATTGTATGGAATCTATCGATGTAACAAGCCAGGTAAGAACAACGATATCATTCAAAGTATGATACTAATCAAAATTCAAAAACCCTTGGAATTGCCCATTTCTGGAAACAGGCCCCACAAGAAGGAGGTATGATGATATATGTGAAAGAATGTTTCTATCATTAAAAAACAAGTATAGTACAGACACACAACAGGACTGTTCACCATCATCTTTCTTTCAATGATACTCCTCTTATACACAAATGCTTCTCAATGGTTTTTGAATACAACCCTCCTCTTACCTGTCCTTAAGGCCACTGCCCCCGATAAAGCCATAGCGATCAATCTGGCGATATGGAGCCATCCCATTCAACTCAGAGTCAGAGCCCAAGGAGCTGGCATCATCATCCCGACCCAATGAGAAATCAGAGGCCTCAGGCAGCTCAGCCAGGTCTTGGCTTCCACTGGGGAGCTCAGCTGAAAGAGAAAGGTGCGACATCTTTCTCTGCAAGACGTTGTGGATGAGCCCCTTATGCAGGCTGAGGCCAGCACCCTTATTTATCTCAGGCTGGTTTCCAGGCTTCACATGCAAAGCACCGTGCATCTATGCATGTGCCCTTGGCAGTACTGCTGTGACTAGAGTTCACCACAGGTTCTGCAAACTACTTCCTCCCACAACCATTTCCTGATACAATTGACAGCACCAGGGCCCTAAAAAAGAAATGGAGCTGGGGGTGGGTGGGGTGGGACAGAGGGAGCAGCGAGCAAGAACAAGTGGAAGAGAGTAGAAAATATTTGGGGAGGAAAAAATGCAGGACAGCTTTCTGTGATGCTTCTCATAGAGGCCTGCAAAGTAGCTGAAACATTCCTTGTTCTTTACTGCTCCCCCTTCAGGTTGGAATGGAGAAGCAGCTTACCTTGCCTTTCCTGCATCTTGCAGTGCCCCCTGCTGAAGGGCATGTGTCCCAACCTGGTTTCAAAAATCCTTGGTGAGAGGCCACCAGCGAACGGTCTTCAAGAAGTTTAATGCCCTATATTATTTACAGGTGACTCATATACAGTTTGTGTTGCTCCTGAAGTAGAAATGACTCAGGTCATCCAGATTCCCAGGGAACAGTAAGTGTTACTTCTTGAGGGAGGGCTGTGTTTATGCACCGTCTTGAGTGGTCTTTTTAGTATCACAATTTGGACAACCTCAGTCACTGAATGTGTAAAGACTTTTACAATACAATGGCTGGAATAGCTGTGAGCTCCGTAACCAAACCTGGTTCTCCACAACACTTTAAGAAAACCAGGACATTGTATAATTGAGCAGTTCTTCCACATATCCAATGTCA
This sequence comes from Eublepharis macularius, assembly GCF_028583425.1. Classification (NCBI taxonomy): domain Eukaryota; kingdom Metazoa; phylum Chordata; class Lepidosauria; order Squamata; family Eublepharidae; genus Eublepharis; species Eublepharis macularius. The sequence continues at coordinate 151,534,907 of NC_072791.1, read as the reverse complement.
TGGCCACATAGTTCTCAAGAGCATGAGATGCAGACAGTTTGTATGTGTATTTTCAAGATTAAGGGTGGGGTGATTCAGCTGCATATTCCAACTGGGCTAGGAAAAGGACCTAGACTGTCTTAATCAAACAAGAAAAGCTTTTATAAGTGAACAGTAATTTATAAAAGGAAGGCATTTCTGTGCAAGAATGAGCATGCACACACATGCAAGTGATCATGTGTAATGATCACAGAGTGAAGTTTTTCATTCATACATACCTAGATTTTCTCTTTAACTCAGAGACTTCAGCTGGTGCAGAACATGGCAGCTTGGTTATTACTGGGAGTTATCAGGAACATGAATATTACATCACATACACAACACGGCCTTGGTCCATCATATCTATGGGACTGCCTCTCTCCCTATGTTTCACCATGACAGCTTCTTTCATCTGAACAGGGACTTCTGCTGGTGCCATCTTGCACATGGGCAAAATCAAAAGCTGCCTGTACGCGTGCATCCTCTGTGGTGGCCCCAACCTTATGACACATCCTACCTGAAGAAGTCAGGAAAGCTTCCACACTCCTGGCTTTCTGCAAATGATGCAAAACTGAATTATTCAAGATCACTTTTTACTCAGATAGGAGGGCTGTATGGTAAGAAAGTGGTCTCAAAGTGATATATTATTAAAGGGACTATAGACTTTATTGCTATGTACTGGCTGTTGCTGTAAGTATGATGTTACTGGATAGTTTCTGTGTTGTTTTAATATGTCAGGCTTAGAATTGTGTTCTGTTTCAGTATTCCTTCACCTCTGGATTTTTGCTGGTTTTAAATCTTTATAAATTTTCATTTATATATGCTATTACATTTTTAATTGAAATATCTTTGAAACTGACTGCACTGATCCACGCTGTGTAATCTGTCTTGAGTCTCAGTGAGTAAGGTAGACTATAAATAACTTAAATTCTGTATATCTCATAGCATCTGAATTATGTGGCATAGTATATACAAAGCATGAAAAAACTTCCCAAGCGATTGTAATATGGGATGATCTACAGGTAGGATGCATATTCATTACTCAACCAAAATGCTTTCCATATAGAAATTTAAGTACATGTGAAGCAGAAACCCTGCACTGAAGCCAATCTGGGAGCAACTATAATTTACTCATTTCTCTTTCCTTCTCTCAGGCATGGTGCACTGCCATATGGTTTCTGTTATTTTCTGTTCCCCGCAACAGGAAAAATGGATAGAGAAGTGTAATGGAAATGTTAGACGCAGTGATAACTAATATGACCCCGTGAACAGACAGCTGGGAGAGGTCAAAAACAAAGCCTGTTTTGTATTTTGGTGGGCCTACTCCAGCTGTGAGTACCCTAACAGTGGGAGGTCTTGGAGAAGTCATTGGCTTTCAGGCTCACTCCCCTGAGTTCTAAAGTGGGAATAAAAGGGACTCATTCCCAGGGTATTTATAAGTTGTTGGCAACCATGTCTATCTGAAATAAAATCCCAAACAAAAACACAATCCATGTAATGCCTTTTATTAGGACCAACCAAAATGACACAGCTGGGTGGGCTTTTGAACTCACCCGACTCTTCATCATGCTGGCTGTTATGAAAGTAACTTTTAGCCTGAAGAATTCTTCAATATTTATTTTATTATTTATTTATTTATGTCATTTATAGTCCACCCTTCTCACTGAGACTCAAGGCAGATCAGTATGAGATTAGTACAATCAGTATCAAGGACATTTCCATAAACAATGCCATAGAGTAAATAGATACAAGTTTAAAAGACATAGTATTAGCAAGAATCCAATACAGAGTAGAAAAAATACTGAAGCAGAACATAATCAGTTCTAGGACTAACATTAGACAACATGGAACATAAGTGGTACATAGGAGTACATATCTAAAGCAACAGATAATATGTAAGGCAATATAGTGATGAAGTCTATGGTCCCTAACTCATTAGCGAAGCATCTGAGACCTCATCCCTTCAATACAGCCCTCCCATTTGAGTAAAAAGCCTTTTTGAATAGTTTGGTTTTGCATTATGAAAAGCCAGGAGAGTGGGGGCTCTTCTGACTTCCTCAGGTAGGTCATTCCACAGGATAGGAGCCACCACAGAGAAAGCCTGTGTATGGGTTGCTGCTGACTTCACCCATGTGCAGCCTGGCACCTGCAGGAGACCCTGTTCAGATGAGCGAAACTGCCACGGAAGAACATAGGGAGAGAGGCAGTCCCTTAGGTTTGCTGGACCAAAGCTGTGAAGAACTTTGTATGTAATAACTAATAGCTTGAACTGAGCATGATAACTGATCAATGGAGTGACTGCAGGATGGGAGTGATGTTCATGCTCCTGCTCGCTCCTGATAACAGTAGAGCTGCAGCATTTTGCACTAATTGGAGCCTCCTCATTAACTTAGAAGAGAGACTTCTGTATAGAGCATTACAATAGTCAAGCCTTGATGTTACCATAGCATGGATCCAAGTGGCCAGGTCAGCTGTGTCAAGATAAGAAGCCCAGGCTAGAGTGAGGTTGTTGAAAGCATTTTTTGCCGCTGCCTTAACTTCTGAGGAATTGTTTTGTATCATTGTGGTTTGTCCTAATACATGATGGTATTACATGGATTTAAGGATTATAGATCTGGACAAACTTTATAACTGTATATGTTTATAACTACAACCCAAAATGGAATACAGACAAGCCAGAAGTGATGGTGGAATGGAATGCTGAAGTTTTCAAAGGAATTGATTGGTCTGTGGTAGATAAGGTAGCTGCTCTTCTGTTGCACCAAATGAAGAACTTAGGAGCACTCTTGGCTTTTTGAAAAACAGACTGCAATTTGTCCTTAATGCCCTGTTTCACTTACATGCCTTGTTGGACTTGCTATGCTCATCCAGGCTTCTGTAACTTCTACGGAACTATTGTAAAGCCCTGTGTACTGGGGGATGCCCATGAGGACTATTCAGAAACTTCAACCTTCAGCCTATTCTGCATGTTCATATGCCAATCAAGATGTTTGGCAATCGGTGGTGGTGGTACCATCCCTTAATATGTGAGAACAGTGGGATTTACACCCAATGTTTTCCTGTCCCCCCCTCCCCATCAGGAAACATCTTCCTGTAAAAGGTGTGGAAGTCTCTATCATTCTTGAATTTTCATAAGAAATGGAAAATATCTGTTTCAGGATTCCATTGATGAGTTTTCTTTTGGCTGCCTTGTATTTTAAAAATTATTTATTTGGTGTATCTCTGCTATTGGCTGTCGATTGTTTTGTTGAATACCCGTATTTATTCAAAAGGAAGATGACCCTGAATGTAAGACTAACGATGTTAAACCCCGCAAGGTTATTATTATTAGACATAATTGTAAGTGGTATGCAAATTTAAGGCAGCCTCCTCTGGTTTGTCTGACGTTTGGCCCGACTAAACACCTCCCCCGGGCACCTGCTTGCTCAGAGAGGCTCCCCGACGCCTTTTCTCTCGGGAGAGGCCAAGGATGGCGCAATCTCAGGGCAAGTTCACGCTGCTTGGCTCGTGTTGATCCCTCCAGCCTGTAGGTGGCGGCTGCGGCTGCGGCGGCCGACGGAGCCTGTGCGCGCTCGGCTTCCTTTCCTGCTTCCTCGCTTCGGCGGAGCCTCCTCGGCGAGAAGTGGCTGAAGAGAGCCGGCCCTACCCCTGCCGCTTGCTCGCTGGTATCGCCGAGGAGGGGTGCGCCAAGTGGGAGGACCTCAGGCGGCCGAAGCTTCCTTTCCTCGCCACTGCCGCCATGTCGGACGGCGAGAAACTCAATTTGGATTCCATCATCGGGCGCCTGCTGGAAGGTGCGAGGCCGAGCTTGTGAGCCCTTCGTCTAGCCGGCCGCGATTTGGGCGGCGGCGAGCCGGCGCCGAGGACTCCGTTTCCTGCCCCCGAGTAAAAGGCGGGCAAGGCGTGGGGGATGCTGGCCGGCTCCCGCGCCAGAATGCGTCGCGGCGCACTCGCCAGATCGCGCTGTCCGCACGGAGAGAAGCGCAAACTCCCGTGGCGCGTTGGGAGTTGTTCTGAGGCAGCCCGGGGCGCCGCTTGGCGTGCGGGCTGCGCTGTGCCTGGCTGAGGACGTCTTTGTTTGGTCTCAGGGCGCATTCTGGGGATTGGTGGGTCGCGGTGGCGGGAGGTGAAAAGGCAGGAGAGGGTGGTGGTTTAACGGGGGTGAAGGGGCCGTTCGGCGCCGGTGGGGGTTGCGATTGGTCCGCTTCCAGTGACCGGGACCGAAACCAGGAGCGCGCTGTTGGGTAACTCCTGGCTGTCTCTCCTCCGCAAAAGCTGTTTTTTGTTAACGGCTTGTTCTAACCTTGTGGCTTCCGAGGGAGGCCTCGCTGCGATCTGGGCTGCGGGCTCCGAAGCAGTTATTCGGTAGGATGGAGAGCGAGCTGGGCAGGGAGATCGAGGGGGCAGCGTTGCAGGAGCTGGGTGCGGGGGAGGGGGGAACGAAGCAGGCGGCTCCCTACGAGGAGGCGTCTCTGGGATTCCCCCTCCCAACCGGCGGCGGGGGTGGCCGAGGGGCAGATTCCTTTGGGGGGTGGCGACAGATCGCGACAAAGGTCTGGGGAGGGGCACTCCCTCCTTAATCTATTGCGAGCGCTTTCCCACGCGAAGGGACGAAGAAGGTCTGCCCAAAGGCGCTGGGAACCGACTAGAGCCTGTTCCGCCTCACGAGAAATTTCCTTTGGCTGTGGGTTGGCTGTCTGGATGGCATTTCGGGGCGGAAGCCCTGTTACGGTGCTGGGCGTAAAATAGCGGGGTAGAGTTTGGGTCAGGAGGGAGTGGAGGTGAGGCTGGGGGAGGGCGGGCCGACTCCCGAGGGCGGCTGTCTGGCTCTGTGGTCCCGGCTTCTGCAGACGGCCTTGGCCAAAGGATCAGTGGCCCCTCCGGGGGGGGGGCTTTATTCTTGGGCGGGGTGGCTGCTTTTCTCCCTGACATTCACAGGCAGGCGGGGAACAGGCACATGCAATGTTATGGTTGCCTCGTGAAACACTTTAACCCCCGTTTGCAAAACCTCCTTTGCATTCTGTGCAGCACAAGCCTAAGCATGTCTACTCGGAAGTAGGTTCCAGTGAGAGCAGGTTTTCTAACCAGCCTGGGCAGGGTGCTGAATCTAGGGGGAACTAGGCTATTCCTGGTCAACCGGCTGTGCGTAGGTTCACCACCAACACCCCTCCCCAGTAGCTGTGTTTATTCTAAACACTGGCTTTCAGATAGGTCCTCCACTCCTGCACAGGTGGGAAACTGAGGCTGAGAGAGGTTAACAGCTTATGGAGAGTTGAAGGTGAAACTGAATTTATTGATGTCAGTCCTGAAGTTGCCTGTGCTTACTTATTGGTATGGTTCAGAGCTGGTTATTGCAAGAAAAAGGCACCTGGCCACAGAAGAAGGGCAACCTTTTTGTGATTGGAGAAGTGCTGGCTCTGCTGCTTGAAACAGTTACGAAGATAAACCATGGTAGCAGATTCTAGTTGGTGGAGGCGGACTTGTTGGTGGCATCATGGTCCAAAGTTTTAGGCTTTCCTGTGCCATCTCTGTAGAGTGTTCATGTTGGCTTTCCTTTGCTTGCTTTTCTTCCTGGAAGCCTGGCTAAAGGTCAGGTCAGGTCAACTGATGTTGGGCTTTTTGATTGTTTGTTCCAGTGCTTCTTAATCCTGGTGTTTTTTATTTGTGTGGGGAGATTAGAGTGTGGGCTGGGCTTTTCTTGGCCCACAGACAATACACAGATGTCCAGGCAGAGAGGGATGCAGCCAGGAACAAACTCCCAGGGGAGAGCAGAGACACAACTGGCCTCACATCTGGCATCAGATACTGGAGCAAAAGTTGCACTGCAATGGATAACTCAGGTGTGGTGCAGCTACCTTTGTGAGTAATCCCAGCATAGAACTCTCGAGATGGTTTCAGTGTGACCCTTAAGGAGCTGCATTTGCATGCTCTAGAGACAGGAGTCCTACCAACTGTTATTGCCCTTCCCAAGCCAAGAACATAGCTGTGCCTCTGAGAGTGTGGCCTAGTTGCTGGCAATGTGTGTCAATCCATGGCACAGAAAGGAGGAAAAAGAATGTGGACAGTGTGGGGTCCTGGTGCTGAGATGGAGGGATATGGCTTGGGAAAATTAATGCTAGCATTTGGAAGGATGTGAGACAGCCTGTTTTGTTTTTCCCCAGTGCAAGGCTCACGTCCTGGCAAAAATGTGCAGCTGACAGAAAACGAGATCCGGGGATTGTGCCTGAAGTCCCGGGAGATCTTCTTGAGCCAGCCCATCTTACTGGAGCTGGAAGCTCCACTCAAGATTTGTGGTAAGCTGGTTCCTCCTCCACAACAAAAGAGAAGGGGGGGGGGTTGACTGGCCTGTGTTCTAAAAGAAGGGAGGGATACGTTAGGAGCTGTTGATACTGTCAGCATTTTTCTTCTTGTTCACTAGGTGATATACATGGGCAGTACTATGACTTGCTGCGACTTTTTGAATATGGGGGCTTCCCCCCAGAGAGCAACTACCTCTTCCTGGGTGACTATGTGGATCGGGGGAAACAGTCACTGGAGACCATCTGCCTCTTGTTGGCCTACAAGATTAAGTATCCTGAGAACTTCTTCCTGTTGCGCGGGAACCACGAGTGTGCAAGCATCAATCGCATCTATGGTTTTTATGATGAATGTGAGCACAAAACTCCTAGTTTTAGGGAATGCAAGCATGTGGGGGTGAGGCACAGTGCTTTTCTCTAGGGAAATGTGGCAGTATTGGATTGGAAAAGGCCCTGTGATTTGTGCATCAGCCTGTTCTGACTGTGGTTCTCTCTTGCACCCTCCCCACTCCCAGGAACTCATTGACTACTCAGTCCATTTCCTTCCTTCCTAATTTCCTCTGTTCTTTACAGGTAAGAGGCGCTATAACATCAAACTGTGGAAAACCTTCACTGACTGCTTCAATTGCTTGCCTATTGCTGCCATTGTTGATGAGAAGATCTTCTGCTGCCACGGAGGTGAGCCAGCCCGAGGACTGGACCGGAAGGAAGATGTGCAAAACTGGTTCTGCTGCTGTGCCACTAGGCACAGTACAAAACATAGATGTGGTGCAGGAACAAAACCCAACAGTTTGCTGGGCGATTTGAATGCCTTGTATATTCTCAAGATGATGCTCTTCCTCAGCGAGTGGCACATCTGGAGGAAGATTTTGTCTGAAGATCTGTAACAAAGTTGCATAGAGCTTTAGACAAAAGCTTTCTTTAGATGTTGTTCTTCCTCCTGAGGAAGAGCACCAGTTCAAACCATGCAAGGCACCTAGTTCTGAAGGACTAGTAATCTGTAATTTTGTCTTGTCTGACTTCTGCTGCAGGGAGTCCTTTTTTCTTTCAATTTTGACAGAAAAGGCTGGTGGAAGAGAGAATATTGGGAGTTCTGTAATAAGGATGTACCGTGCAGGATTCGTGATCCGTCTAAATAGCCAGATTTATGCCAGTCTGGCATACTCCTGCTATGCCAAATCACAGTAGAGAATCCCAGATCAGACTTGGAAGCCAAACTCTCCTGGACTGGATTTATTCAGTCGCAGGCAGCCACTGCGGAGGCAGAGCAGCAGTGAGCGAGAGGGCAGTGGCACAAAGCAAAGGCAGGTTCTGTGCCGTGGTTGGAGAGTGGCATGAAGCAGTAGGGGACAGGAGGCAGCAGGCAGAGCTGATTTTCATCCTGCCCCCCAACTCTGCCTGAGCTCCAGAAGAGTCTTTCAAGCTGCCAGCTGCCTTTTAAACCCTGCGGCCCCCCACTTCAGTTTGGAATTATTAAACTTTTATATTGGGGTTTTCTGATGTAACATTGGTGCACCACCTTCACTTTGGTTCTGTTGGGCTTTGTTGGTTCAGTTTATGTTGGGAGTGGGAATTGCATTGAGACTGGCTTTTGGACAGGGCTTGCCCCTGAGTCCAGTCTTCATGAAACTTGGTTGGAGCATCTTTAGTGAACAGGAAGGAGTAAGTTTCTGCAGATTTGGTGGTGTTTGCTTGAAAAATGACACCACCACCCCTCATATTTTTCCAATAGGGAATAATGGCTGGATAAATTGGGGGGGGGTTAACAAAGCAAAACTGCAGTGTAAACTAAGGGAGGTGCTGGAAAATTTACCATGTAAGGGAGGGAATGTAAAGATTGACCAGTTAAGGGACAGATAGGTATGCAATGAATTAATATGGGGGCAGCTACCCTTGTGCTTCCCCATGGCAGTCTAACAACACTTTCTTCTTGTCTTCTAGGACTCTCTCCTGACCTCCAGTCCATGGAGCAGATTCGGCGGATCATGAGGCCTACAGATGTCCCTGACCAGGGTCTGCTGTGTGACTTACTCTGGTCTGATCCTGACAAAGATGTGCAGGGCTGGGGCGAGAATGACCGTGGAGTATCATTTACCTTTGGTTCAGAGGTTGTCGCCAAATTCCTGCACAAACATGATCTGGATTTGATCTGTCGAGCACACCAGGTTAGAGCAATGTGGGTTAGGAGGCATGGCTAAATCCTCTGATGGTGGCAGCAGCAATCACATCTGAGCTAAGCTGGAAAATCCCAAGACCAGAAAGCTCAGGGGCAGGCTTAAATGGGCTTTCCTTTTATTATCGGACCTAGATCTTGCCTTAGAAACTGAGGCAGTTTAGGGTGGAAGGGTAATTGCTGCTTCTGGCAAGGGGTCTGAACAGAATGTGGTACAAGATGTGTCATTTTCAGGGCTTTTTTTCAGCTGGAACGCAGTGGAATGGATTTCCAGAACCTCTTGAAAATGGTCACATGGTTGGTGGCCCCGCCCCCTGATCTCCAGACAGAGGAGCTGAGTGGCGGGGAGGGCAATCTAAACTCCCCTGTCTGGAGATCAGGGGGCGGGGTCACCAGCCATGTGGGGGTGGGGCACCCCCAGCCATCATGGGGCGGGGCCACCAGCCATGTGACCATTTTCTCCGAGGGCAACCCACTGAGTTCCACCACCACTTTTGCCAGAAAAAAAGCCCTGGTCATTTTTCTGATTTGGGAACATATGGGTGCTTGTGAGTTAATTGTTTTTTAAATCTCTCCCCTCCCTCCAGGTGGTAGAAGATGGCTATGAGTTTTTTGCCAAACGGCAGTTGGTAACACTCTTTTCTGCTCCAAACTACTGTGGTGAGTTTGATAATGCAGGTGCAATGATGAGCGTTGATGAGACTCTGATGTGCTCCTTCCAGGTGAGAACAGTTGAAAGTAGCACTTTGTTAATTGCCCTTTCTTCTCAGGGTTACAGTATCTCAATTTGAGTAGACAGTATGTGAGAGGTTGTATAGTAGTAAAAACAGGAGCCAGGGCTCCCTGCCCCCTTGAAAGTTGAAATCGTTATGATCCTATATTCAGATACCAAATTAGATGTGTGGAATCCTAGAATATGACCACCTGTTTTTATAAACCCTTTTTAATTTTTAAAACGCATCTTTTAAATTTTTAAGAATTAAAACTTAGCAGTTTTTAAAAAAACTGAACAGGGCTACTCCTTTGTGAGCCCATTGACTCTGATGGATTTAGGAGACTGTAACTCTGTTTAATATTACACTGTTAGATACGCTGAATCACTGTAACTATGTATACAAAACACTTCTTGATAACAGTATCAAAATCAGAAATCTGAGTTGGCAGGCATTTGAGGCTGTACTTTTGTTTGTGAAACTGATTTGCAATGGGAGGTATCTTTTGTTTTTACTTTCCAATTGATTTTTGTCCAATGTATATTTTAAAATGCTGTGCACCTGGAGTTCAAGTTGCTCTATCCAGACCAGAGCCTAGATAAAAATACAAGAATAAAACACTTACTTGTGTCTTCTTAATTCTACACAAGGCATGTTTGACGAGGGAGGGAAAAGATCGATCAGATCTCAAGTTTAATATAATTGTTCTGATACATATAGACAACCTTATTGCTATATCCTGCTGTCCATGATGTATGTGGTGCTTCAGAATTGCAGAAAATAAAGCAAAATGTAGACAGATCATTTCCCCCAAAGCTTTCATAACCCCAAAACTGAGGGTGGGGAAGAAAACAGTAGGAAGGAGAGAGACTTACCTGTGGTTATAACTGGGAACGAGGATTGAGAGTTTAAAATAAAAGCCTTGTGGAAATAATGGAACTACATTTTTAATAGTTTTCTTTAAAATACTGGTAATGTGAGATTCCCGTCTGCCTTTCCTTGCTGAAAATCTGCCATCTTGATGCTAAGGTGAAATGGGCGGGGGTTAACAGGTAGAGCAGAAAAAAGGACTTTTCCCATCTGGGCTCCAACATCTAATTCTTTTTTCTCTTCTCCATCCTACAGATCTTGAAACCAGCTGATAAGAACAAGGGTAAATATGGCCAGTTCAGTGGTCTGAACCCTGGTGGGCGCCCCGTCACTCCACCACGCAACTCGGCCAAAGCCAAGAAGTAACTAGTCCTGCCTGTCCCCTCCCCTCAGCTGTAGGTGTGGGGCCCAGGCTGTCTTGCGTAGCGCTTACACTGTACAGCGGCTGCCTACCTCGCCAGGGGCCCAGCCATGTAATTTTTTAAAAAACTTCTGAATATGAATACCAAAAATTCTGCTCCCCTGGGAATGGGGATGTCTTTATTTTTGGGGGTATTTTTGATTGACTTTTTTGCCAACTTTGTCCTGATGTATGCCCTCCCTTCCCCCATGGGGGTACTACATCTTTTTTGAATAAACATGTAAGATTCTTATGTGGGGCTGCCTTTGGTGTTTACTCTTTGGGAAAATAAAAAGATGGGGGTTGGATGGTGAGATGGAACAATGCTTTTCATCTTGATATGGGAATTTGACTTTTATAAGTGTAAGATGGTGTTTACTCGACATAGGAGGAAGATGTGTTTTTTATAATTTAAAAAGGAAATAGTATGTCTGCTGTTTTAGATAGTGGCTGAAATAATAGTATTGTAATCATTCACCATCTGTATCTTCCTGTGCAAACAGAAACCTCTAGGAGGTGAACAGTTACAGTAGCACAGTATCCTACCATGCATGGATCCAGCCTGCATGAGATGTCTTAAGGAAAAAATAGGATGAGGTTGATAGCTTGCTCTTAAAAGCAATCACTAATAGTAATTAAGATTGAGTTTGATTGCTGATGAGAAATCTGGCATTAAAAAGTGAGGGGAACTATCCCTATCTAAGGGCCATAGTTTTGCACCACCCCTCTCCTTCCTCCACCACACCTGGGGGAAGGTTGTCTATAGCAGGATCAGGGCCTAGCTGATATACTGCCCTCCATATCTTGCCAGCTAAAATCCTTTTACAGTAACCTGTGTGGAGGTCAAACTACAACGGGGACTTCCAGAATCTAGAGAGTCTTTTGAGTTTTGAGGGTTCTGATTCAGAACCTTCTAGAAGGTGGGGCCCATAAAGATGGTTTTCATTAGCCTACTGTCCAGGCAGTCTAGCTATAAACCATACACATTCAACTTTCTGTTAGTGATTTCCTAGGGCAGTTACGGAAAAATCTACATTTCAGCACAGCACAGCACAGCCTTGGCAGCTCTCTCATATGCTGTAATCTGTTTAGAGGGTCCTTTGCCCTTTCATTCTAAATATGAATCAGTCTTTTGTTGCTTGCTTAGGTTTTTTACATTCCAGGCCACAGCACAGTATTATTAGCCCTCTCTTACTGGGCTCAGGTAATCACGGCAGGCTTAACCAGAAAGAGGGGCAAAGCATCAGTAGCTGCAAGCAAAACCCATGTGAAGAGATCGAGTTATTTGGAGTACAGAAGGTGGTACTATGAGCAGTAAGGTAGATAGAAATTCATGTTCTTGTACACAACTGCTTGACTATTTACCCCCTGCCTATAAAACTGAGTAGTCTATACATTTACATATTAGATCGCTTCTTGCAGTTGTCGCTCTATTAAAGGAGCTTTATATTGTAAAAAGGACTTTCTCATAATACCCTAACCTAGTGCAGGACCCATAGCAAATAAGTGAAATAGACATGGCCAGTACTTTTTTGTGTGGTTTAAAAAAAAAACACCGAATTGGGAAAACAAATAGGTTGAAATTTTTTAAAAAACCTTTTGTATACAGATGCCAAGACCAATGCCACCCCAATAGATATTGAAATCTTTAATAAAATTCCAAGAATTAAAACTATATGATTAAAACAGTATCACTCTGGTTCCACCTTCCCTTAGTGTAGAAATTCTTAAACAATTGCACCCATACATATGGGGATGTCAAACATTTACAGGTATCTTTTAAAAAAATTAGCCGCTATTGTTAGTCGTCATTATACATGTGTCATCAAACATGTTTTGGCCAAACCATAGATTATAGGATGCCTGACCAAGCAACACACACACACACATACGTAGATGCTCATGGAGTAAGTAGGTCCCAGTTCCCCTATACACCATTTTTGATTAGATTTACCCTGACTTGGCTTATAGAGATCTTAGATATATAAATTGAATGTTATTATTATTAGATACTTGGGACTACTAAAAAATTATAATATACACTAATATGTCTTTGGTAATCCTGTTCTGTTTGAATGGAGAAGTGGGAACTACTCACTCCAGGAGTGAAGGCCAAAACACATTTGGTTACATGAATATATATAATGACTGTAACAGTACCTGGTCATTTTTAAGATGTCTGTAAATGTTTAGAATCATCATGTGTATGGGTGTAAATTGTTTAAGAATTTTTAGACTAGGGGAAGGTACTTACATATATGGAAACAGAATGATACTGTTTTAATGAGTTTTAATTATTGGAATTTTATTAAAGATTTTGGTACCTTTTGGGCATTTGTATGTAGAATATTTTTTCTTTCAACCTTTTTGATTACCCAGGTCTTTTTGGGTTGAAACCCCCCCTCTTCTCTGATAGTAAAAAAAAGTGCCAGTAATTATATACAAAGTTGTGCTGATTTCCACCAGTTCCCTTCTTCTTCTGCACATCTCCACTGGGCTGTTCCTGAGAGTCTTTGGCTGAGTGGGACAGGCCAAGGCCCAGTTCAGTGCTTTCGCACCTCCCACAATAGTGTTCAGGCCAGTACTGTGGCTCTAAACCCTCCCTTAATATTTCTCTTCCTGTTGCAATCCTCTTTCGGTTTCCACATGCGTTATGACTAATGATGGATCAATTGCAAAGGAGAAAAAGGGCTGCTTCTGACTTGTAGAAGGCCAAAAATCTACAAATATATTTATTGGGAGACATACTCTGCCTCTCTACATTAGTCAAAAATCCATTGCAATAAGGCATCTTGAAGCCATTGCCATTTTTGAATAGCATTCCAAAAAATACTGAGCTCATCATGGGTTGTATTCTGGTTGTATGATTCTATCTGCAGCAGGGAAAAGGCTTCTTTCCCCCCAGAAACATTTGAAAAATGAGCGCTTGTGATAGGGAAAGATCTCTCTGGTTCAGTCATCCAGGGCTCCTCTTGATCCTTTTCTGGATAGGGCTGGACCAGCTTGGTAGCCCAACAGATGGTGGCTCTTCTTGCCAGTTGTCATATTGAAGCATCTAGCTGGTCTTAATTAGCAGGAACTGTCTCAGGATTCTCCCTCACTGTCCTCTGCGAGCACCTCTTGCCCAGAGCCTGGGTACATCAGGGTCTGTGACTGGTTTAGCACTGAACCGAAGAACAAGGAACGGAACTATAAAAGCAAAAGAAAGAAAAGGTTTGGAGCAGGAGATCTAGAAAACTAAAGGGCACAACTGCCATTCAAGTAGTGGTTTGTGTGCCAGAATAGAGGGACAGTTAGAAAACTCACCGCGTGTACCAAGACAAATACAATCTCTGCAGATGGTTTATTCAGATCAGAAGACGAAGGGTTCTGCAAGCCTCCCTGCTATTCCCAATTGCTCGAAACTATCACAGCCTCCCAAATGCATCCCTTCTGCAGAGTTTCTGCCACACCCATAAAAAACAAATGGGTACATATTTGGAAGCGTAGTGCAAAGTCTGACTATTGTGACTGGAATTTTAGGGTGCAGATAATGGCTTGGTTCCAGCTAAAATTAGTCATGGTTAAGCCCCACTCAACAAGCTAACTCTTAACATTCTACTACTTTCAGTTAAGGAATTGTACCACCCCCACCCCCCGGTTGCAGCTGGTTTTCAAGTTTGTTTATTTTTCTTTATTATATTTTGGCTTTGCTTCATTGGGAAACCTTTCCAACTCCCACTCCTCATCCCGCTGAGATGAAATTCTCAGGGATTGCCCTTCTCCCACAGGATCTTCCCTGCCAAAAAACTCAGATGGGCAAAGGCATCGCTGTTTCATGGACAATTTAAGTTCTTAGTTGCAGAGCAGGGTCAGGGAGATAATTCACGAAAGCAGACTGTGAGCACAGAATTAGAAGGGGATCTTCCTTTATTTCCACATGTTCACCCATTTGCATGTAAAAGAACAGGGTGGGGGACAATGTCTATTTAATCAAAACTAAAGATGCATGAAAAGGGAGCTCTTCCAGGGGGACATTAAAGCTGGGTTGACAGGAAAATTCCTTCAACTATTGAGAACAGCAAAGCAAGTTGCAGAAAGCGGGCAGGCTTTTGGTTCCTTCATCTGCATGCTCCATTGTTTAAAAATATACTCCTACTCTTCCCTTAAACATTAACAAATCTCTCTCTCTCTCACACACACACTCTCTCACACACGGAAACACGGCCCTTAGTTTATCTTTTTAAAAGGGGGAAATAACCATTTCCTGGTGTGCTAACACAACCACTATTGACACCTAAAAATCTCAAAATGTTATTACTGATCACTTTCATCTTCTCTGGTTTGGCATTAGATCAATCTTCTTCACATGTTACTGTCTGATAGTAGTGTGTGAAGATCAGGATAGCAAAGCTGATTTTGCCAGGCATCTAGGGGAATAAGTGTTGTATGGGCCTCCATTCTTACATGCTGAAATTAGTTAAGTATTCCCACTGAAACAATGAAGTGGCCTGAAGGTTCTCCTGAGCATAATGTCTCACGTTCCACACATACAAATTGCCAGCATCTCATGGTTTTGAGAACTATGTGGCAGCAAGTCTTGCATTGCACATATATACCTTTTTTTGTGGTGGTGTGCCTGGCACAGTCCCCTCAGGATCACTATCCAAGTCTTCTGTGTCAGAACTGGCATGTGGCGTGGGAAAGGTGGGGCTGGGAGATGGAGACGCTCCCTCTGTGCCAGCACATGTGGTTTCCATGGCAATCATGTAGGCATCAATGTCATCACTGGTGAAGTCATAAGCAGAAGCAACAGCCTTGGGTGTGCTAGAGAGAGAGAAATGGAAATAGTCAGGAAGCGCCAGGCCCACATTCCTAGGAACAGGAGGAGGAGTTCAGAGGAGATCTGCCTTGGCTGGAGCAGGGGAGAGAGAGCAAGTTGTAATCCTATCAAGTGTGTTGATTCAGTCTCCCACCATTTAAGCAAAGTTATAAAATTAACCCAGGTCAACTATGGCATAAATGCTTAGCATAAAGCCAAGATGATGAGCTGTTCCCATAGAAGCCAAGGCAAAGGTGAAAGCCAGCTGATAAAGAGGACAGCCCTGATTAGGAATGGGAGGTGACAGACAGGGTCTGCTCAATAAGCATGACAATGCCAGTCATCCAGCAACCCCAAGCTAAGCCCTTCTCTGCCAAGCAGAGACCAAGAAGAAACCCCTATTTACCCCATTTATCTCTAATTTCTTAGCTACTTGGTTTGGCTCTCTGTGCTTCCATATGTGGGGCAGAACTTTGCTTACCAGCTAGTCATCTGGGAACTGTGACTATCTGGCTCTGACAGTGTGGCCAAGACCAGATGCACTTCTAGCAGGGGGTCCTCTAAAGTGAAGATAGCTGGCCTGTGAGGAGAAAACTGATGAGGACCCAACTCTCAAGAGCCTGCAAAGCAGTAATGGCACTCAGGCCACTGCCTCTTTAGAGAACAGAAACAAAGACTGCTCTTCTCCTCAGGAGTTTCCTCAGAGAAAGCTTACCTGCCAGGGATATCAAAGTGGATATTAAGGGGAAGATTTGAAGACTCTGCAAAACTTAGAAGACCCTAAAAAACAGAGATGAAACAGGGTAGGAAGGGCAAAGGCAACCACCCCAAATTCACGCAAGGAACAGGAAGTTCACTCACCCGGAATTCCTTAAGACAGAAAGTGACTTGTGTTTCCTGCTTGACGTGGAAGACTTGGAACTCATCCTCACTCAAACACAGTTCTGTCACCATCGTTCGGCCAGCCTCTGAGGCAGTGACAAAGGTCAGAACTCTTTTTCTCATGTAGCTAACCCTGGCCGCATTCCAAACTATTGCCTCCCCTCCCCAGCAAGGAAGCGCAGTAGGGGACGTTGTCAGGGACCGTCAATGACCCTCCATTTCAGACAGACTGCCCCATCAAGCAGAAACTTCTCAGGCAAAAAAAAAAGCCTGAACAGAGAAGCTTTTGAATATCCATGCTATTAAGGAGCGACAAAGAAGCTTCAACTTCCCTGATGGGTTCTGAGGACAAGGTGGAAGAAGGGGCATGGTAGGAAGCTCACCTGTCTCTTCTTCCAGGTAACTACGGAAGCTTACTTTCCCACCAGGGCTGGCTCCCATTGTCACCTCAGCTAGAGTCAATGGGAAGTGAACCACAGCATCCACTAATAACCTGAATTGGACAAAGGAGGGGCAGGGAAATGGGTAAAAATGGAGGCAATGAGCAAATCCCTTAGCTGAGCATAACCAACTGTGTCCTTTTGAGTCCAATAGGTTGTTCCAATTAAACTATTAAGGAACAGTCTGTGCACACAGCATGTGTGCATGAAGTACCCATCATTTTTTCCTCTATCATAACTTTATGTAAATCCATATACTAGGTTCCCACTTTCTTGGTTTAGTGTATTAGAACTAAACCAGTAGTTCAAGGAACATCTTCAGAAAAAAGAGAGATGTATATTTTCCCAGACACCTTGCTGCTCACCCACACATGGCCCATAAGCTAAACCACGTTAGCTGCTACTATGCAAGGAGGCTGCTGTGCATCTGGATTGTAGGGGTCAAACATATAGCAGATGGATAGGTGATCCCTTCCCACTTTCTAAGCTGCTGAGAATTACTGGACAAATCTATACACTTTAACCACAAAACCCTTTGTCCCGATTCCTTTTGCCCCATTGCAAACATCATGGCCCCAACCTGGGAGGAGCACGCAGAGTATGGGTGCACTGTTCTGTGTCAAAAACTGCCTGCAGTGATTCACACTCCTGGAACGACAAGTCATGAGTCTTGACAACACCTGCAGAGAAAACCTTAGTTGAAAGTGGCCATAAAGAAAGTTTGTCTTCCCAAGAACCCCTGTGCCACTAGGAAATTTTTCTAGAAATGTGAAGATCTTCCCACAACACACACAAACCATTTTTTTACTCCCCCAGTCTGAAAAACTGAAAATGTTGAGGGAACATACTCTTCTGAAATAAATTCTTTTCTAAATTATGATCAAAATACTTTTTCAGCAAAAGTTTTAAAACAATATTGTTACAGCCAATCCATGCAGCTGTAAATCTTAGATCCAAGATTCAAATGTAGTAATACTAGCAGGATAGAGCTTTTTTTAGTAAAATGCAATCCTTCAGGACTTGGTACTTCTAAACACTGAAGAATACAAAAGATCTTCAGGGGTCTGGTTCTATCCAGGAGCCTCCCAAGCACACTGCTCCTGCAACATGGCAACAAGGCTTTTGCAGAGTATGGGACTCCTCTTGCCTCAGATACCTACATCTCTACATTAAGTAAGAAAACCAGGAAACGTCTGAAGTCACAGACACACAATACCAAGGAGCAACCATGAAAAAGTTGAGAAATTTGCTTTAATTCATACAAGTCTTCCATCTTCTGATGCTTGTGAAAGTTCAGAACCAGAATAGACCTGTCTTCACTGCAGTACTGGGGATTAGACTATCAGTCAGAATGACCCTTAGTCATTGTGGCACTGGTGTGGTCTGGATTTTGTTGATCTGCCACATATTTATCCTACCATTTCTCCAAGGAGCAAAGAATAACATACATGGTTAGTCTTCCAGTATTTCCTCACAACCACTGTGTAAGGTAAGAGGCTGCATAAGAGAGACCAGCCCAAAGCAACCCAATGAGCTTCATGGCTGGTTGGGGATTTGAACCTCCGTCTCCACAGCTGTACTCCAGCATTCTAACCATTACAGCACCACTGGCTGCCACAGTGATCTGATATATGTGGATCATAGTGCTTGGCAGCAAAGAATTTTTAAGCGTGGGCAACAGCTGAGCATTTTCATTGAACAGACTGTTTTCTGTGGACTGTGCCCCTTTTACCCATCAGCTCTACTTGGTGACCCAACTAGGCCTTGCACATGGAAGTAGCTCAGCAGGATGGGTGGACATGTACCATTCTCTCTTTTTGGAGGAGTCCGCCATCTCTGATTCTTGTGCAGTCTTCAATGGGCAGGCAAGATAGTGATTCCAATTTAAGTCTCTTGGCAAAACTGACCAGGAGCTTTGCCTCAGGAGTGCCCCAGATTTCCTGTTTCTCTTTTCTCCTCAGAGTTAAGGAAGAGAGTTCTAAGTTCCTACAACTGACTTTCCATGGGTTCCCCTTTTGATAACTACATTGTTTTCTCCAAATATACCCGGAACCACAAGGGCTCTATTCTATCTCAGCACCAAGTCGCCTGTCGGCCTGCAGAACGTCTGCTCCAGCAAAGGTCCTTTTCCCACAGCCTTTGCAAAGCCTTTTGGCTGCTGGTTGCCAGTGGACTTTTAGTGCCATTTCAGACACTATTTGAAATAGTCGTAGCGATTCACATACAGTTCATACCTGAGGGACTGCCTCTCCCTATATATACCTCGGAGAGTGCTTAGATCAGCAGAAAAACATCTACTGGTGGTCTCTGGCCCCAGAGAGGCTCAGCTGGCCTCAACCAGGGCCAGGGTCTTTTCAGTCCTGGACCCTACCTGGTGGAACTCTCTATCAGAGGACACTCGGGTCCGCCAGGACCTTATGTCTTTTTGACATGCCTGCAAGATGGAGATGTTCCTCCAGGCATTTGGTTGAGGCCAGTCTTAGTTGTTTTAGAAATGCCTCCCAACCAGTCTCCTATAAGGGGGGGTACATAACATCTGCCCCCCTATATGCAAAGCCACAGCATGACACCAGCTCGTACTCTCTCCTCCCTTACTTATATTGGCTAGGATGATGTGGAGAGAGCCGCCATCTTGGTATTTTATATGTACTTATTGCTGACTCTGATTTTAAAGTATTTAAATGATTCATCTGTTTTATGATGTTGTTGTTGTTGTTATTGATTATGATCGTGGTGGTGGTGGTGGATGTAAATGCTGTTTGAAACTGCCACCTCCACATCGTTTTACACAGTTGGGGCAGCTACGGATAACAACCACATTAAAATGGAAATGTGAAAGCGGCCAAAGGGTTACGCTGTCAGCCATGTATCCCTCCACATTGCCCAACATATCAGACTTTATGTTCAGGCAGATTCCTCCTACCCAGCACTCACCGTATCTGCAGTGCAGTTGCACACGGAGCATGCTGGCACAGAAACGCAGTGAGATGAGACATTTCTCCACTGTCTTCTCCAGCAAGGAGAGTGAGCGGAACACAGTCAGAAAAGACTGGAAGACACAAGAGAAGCCGACAATGATATGTATATTTTTTCCCCAACACTCTTCCCCAAAACAAGGAACAGCTGCCATGTACAACAATGTAGCCATTAGTACCTACTCCCCTCCCAGAAGACCAAGATGGGGTGTCCTGATTTCATTTCAGACAGCTTTAGTTTTTTGCTGGCAGAACTATTTCTACTCACAGTCAAAACAGTTCAGTTTTGAAGCCTGAATAAAGGCTGTTTTTGGCAGTTTGACTGAGTAACAATGAGGAATGGAATGATTTTAGCCCAAGCTATAGGCAGAACTTGGTGTGTGCTTGCCTCCATGTGCTTTGAAAGTATTTGTTAATCAACACAGGGTGCACAGCACCATAAAAATCACAGCAGCTTAAAAAAAAGAATGTGACATTTCTGACAGCTCTATACCCTTGCATCCACCCGTAGTTTTTATCAGTTCATAGCAGCAGCCCTGCCAGATCAGACTAAACATCTGTGATGTACAGTATTTGGACTGAATAGCATAGACCGCCCATCAGTTTTTAATCAGTGTTTGATGCTCAGAGATGTTGCTTTGGAGCTGTTTCCTTTAATGGCTAACAACCACCTTTAGACATCTCACAAACTTTGCCCATTATATTTTTATTCCATTGTTACTTAAAAGAGCTCAGGGCAATGAACATGCCCCGCTTCCCAACGACCCAAGGAGGTAGGTTAGGCTATGAACTTGTTACTGGCCCAAGGTCACCCGTAAGACCCTAGCAGAGCAGAATTTTGAAGTCAGGTTTCCCCAGTCATTGTCTGGCAAACTAATCATCACATCACATGGGCTCTCAGTTTCTTCTCTCGTCTTCTTCAGTTTTGTAGAAAGGAAGATGTATATCCAACCCACACTCATTTTTTTAAAAAAACACTGAATTAGTAAAGTGACAGAATAAGGAATTATTTTAACCCTCTTAGACCACTTCTTCATATGGGCAGGAAAAGTAGAAGCAGCAGCAAATTGGGGGGCAGCAAGCAGAGATGAAATTCCTGTTCTGCTCACTGCTCTCCCCTCCCTCTTCCTTGTGCTAACCAAGGCAATGACAATCCGACCTCCACCCCCTCCACCCTGGCAACTCTCTCCCCCTGCACAGCCAAGCCATGGTTAAGGAGACGCTGCTACGCATTTGAAGCCCTAAAGGGGTGAAAAGGGGCAAAATGCAGAAACCCCATGTAGGGAATTTCTGTCCACAAAGCAGGGGCATCCAACTGGCCACACAGGGAAGTGTGGAAGTGGCCTTGCAGCCTGATCCTTTCACATGCACAGGAAATCCTGCTGAAATTAACAGGGCTTAGGCCTATGTAAGCATACAAAAGCATGCAGCCAGATTCCAAGTCTAGGAAGAGGGAAACAAAACGCAAAATAGAATCTCTACTGCTCTAACTGATACACCAACTCCTCCTTCACACCTGAGAACAGAACTCAAGACTTCCACTTGTGACACCAAGGTGCATGGCATACGATCAAGTCTGATCCTCTTTGCAATCATCCTGCAAAGGACGAGTCCATGTGGTGAAACGCAGAATCTTGCTGCAAGTTTTTTGTTTTTATGGTTTTTAGCTATGTATATAGTTTTAATTGTAAAATATATGTTGTTAGCCGCCCTGAGCCTGTCTGCAGGGAGGGCAGGGTATAAATTTGATAAAATAAAATAAAAATAAATAAAATAAACTACCCAACAAACAACATCCTGGTTCACAGCCAGTTCATGAAATGGAAAGCCTAACTGGACTACAATGCTCAGACTGCAAATCTTAAATGAATGCCTCTCTCTATAACACAACTTTGTGCACATGGAAAATTAAATGTCAGGGAGAGAAGTATGGCCTAGCTTCCTCTCTCACATGCTAGTTTTCTTCATCTAGAAATTTTTTCCATGGGGGAATGGTAAACAGGTTATCACCTACAATCTGAAGTGGTACGGTCCATCACAATTATATCACCCACTCATGATGTTCTCCTAAGTCAGCCTATTGTCACAGTCAGCAGGTGCTATTTTATAATTTATTCAGTTTGTAGTCTGCTCTCCCCGCAAGCAGGCTCAGAGCGGATTCCACCCATTTAAAATACAAATTACACCACTAAAACAGGTAGCATAAAGAGAGCAGCTCACAACCCACCCTCAGCAGCGTATATTGCACAATCCCACATGTAATCATTTGGGCCCATGGTGGCTGATGGCAAACAACAAACAAAGGAGCTAAAACTGAGAGGGAGTGCTCCCCACAGTAAGGGGCCGGAGAGGGGTCCCCGTTTGCCTCAACCACCAAAGGTCTGGTGGAATATCTCCATCTTACAGGCCCGGTGGAATGATAATAAATTCCTCTGGGCTCAAGTTGTCTCAGACAGAAAGTTCCACCAGGTTGGGGCCCAGACTGAAAAAGCCCGGGCCCTGGGCGAGGCAAGATTTCCTTGGGGCCAGGGACCACCAGTAGATGTTTTCCTGCTGAGTGGAGCGCCCTCTGGGGTAAGAGGCAATCCCTTATGCTGGAACCTTCCAAGAAGAGCACGCAATTGTCCCCTGTGCAATCTATATACAGCCCAATATAACTAACCTTCATAAGCACTTTACATCTGACAGGGCCGGCATCGGGAACAGACTTTGATTCTACAGGCACATAGTGCTGGAAGAAAAGTGGAGCAAACAGGAAGCAGGCATACGCTGAACGAGATGCATTTACTGCACGCAAGGAGAGCTGGAAAGACAGAATGAAAGCATCAGGACTGTCATCCTCACAGTAGATCAGAAGGTGCCCAACTTCCTTTTACCCTCCTATTAGCTTAAGCCGCTTTGCACAGGCACAGCATCACTGGCCTACATACATGCACATTACCAGACCACTTCCTCTTTAAATAACACGTTGTCAGTGAAGAGAAAAACAGTAGCACAGGAGAAATATATACATTTCAGAGAAATATGCCTGGACTGTGTTTCCCTCATTTTGTCTCATAGGTGACACATCACTAATGAATAATCATCTTAACCCTTTAAAATTTTAGTTTTTTAAAAATAAAACTTCAAGATGTTATACCCAATAAGTCCAGAATCTCAGCTCCAGCACACTGGTAGTATATCTTCTTCTAATATATTGCTAGAATGCTTTACTCAAAGCCCCCAATTTCCAATTTCCACCCTTCCCTGCAACCCTTTAAACTCTGTCTTAAAAAACACCAGCATGTTAATTTTGCTGTGGATAATCCCTTTCCACACTTGATCACATTCCTCTTTCAAAACCTCTCCTCTTCCTCTCTCCGCCCTTTGCCTTACCCCTTCTTGCAGAGGCTCAATGTAGACTTCATCTCCGATACGGGATAGAGAGTGCACTGCTTTCCCCAGAGCTGCATGAGGAACAGAAGAACACCAAGTCATTATGAATAAGAGCCAAGCTACAAGTGACGCCTGACACAGGTTGGACACTTGTCAGCTTCCCGCAAATCATCTACATGGGAAATGTAGGCGTCCTGGTCTTTCAGCTTGGCTCTCTGACTGCTGTCCAATGGACTTTTCAACTGTCTCTTGTCCAACATTCCACCAAGCTGCCTACATTTCCCATCAAAACTTGAGGGAAGCTCACAAGTGTCCAACCTGTGTCAGGCGTCACTTGTAGTTTGGCTCTAAGCCTAAAAGACTTTCAGTGCATTCCACTACAGCTCCTTTGCACAGGCTGAGATCACCTCATACAGTTTCACCTTGCATTAAACAATCTTGAACCATTGTTTATATTTTATTGTTATTCTACAGCGAAATCCCTTCCCACACAAAACAAAACATTCTTTTTCTGTATATCTCCAATACAGTGCCACAATGCTTCCCACTGCCACCATTTTCTTTCCATTCTCTTCTCTTGCCCAACAGGAAATTCTCTTTTTACGGCAGAAAGCTCTCATCTGGGTGCTTTTCCTCTACTATGCTTAAACAAAGGGCCATTAAAATCCAAGGCAGATAATAACTCTTGCTGCTGAAAACTTGATACAGAATCCTATAGATTTAAATTCTTTCCTGCACTACCCATACGTTCCCATACCAAACTCACAGCCCCTCCAAACAGAGCAATTATTTCTGAAGCATATGAGCCACATAGTACTATCTGATGCAAGTATGTTTAGCAATGCTATGAGCGTCAAGCTCCCAGCTCTATACCATCTGCCATTTAAATTGAGACTTTGGCTAATAAATAAAATATTTTATATTGTCCAAGCTATTCAGCAGCTGTAGAAGGGGAAGCCTCCTGTTCTTCTGTTCATGTAAAACAGTCTCCTGCCTTGAGGAAGACCTGCTCATTGTCACCACCGCCCAGAGGTGAATGCCCATATCCAAACATCATGTTGCCTCACCTTTCACATTACCACCCGTAACGATGCACTTCATGCTCAAGAAGAGAAGCCACCAAGGTCATCTACATCAGGGGCAGACTAGATGAGGGGAACTAAATGCTTGTGAAATTATTCTTCACTTTGTTTCCTGATGTCAGCACTGGTTTGGGATAGAAAGAAACCCCATGAGGTTCAAAGTGGATACCAGAAAAAATAGAAAATAAATCCATTATTAAATTCATTATTATTCCAACTAACATTTCGTTGACTACTTATTTCGGTTAAGGAGAAACACCTCTTGTGTGGCAATCACCAGATATTGCTTTGAAATTAGGCCCACTAGGTCAACAATACAGCTAATTGGAGCCTTATAAATTGCCAGTTTTCCAGTGTGGACTTAGTGGCTGTAGGTAGATCAAAAAGTGAATTCTTTATCTTTACCCGCTGTAGGAGTACTGTAAAAAAACCCAACAGATTCAGGGAAACTCATTTGCATACGTTGGGAATTAGAGTATAAAATGTTTATAGTCCTTAGTTTTTCTGGCTCACAGCCCAGTGATATGCTTCGTTACTCACAAGTAAGTCTTGCTGCCTTTAACTGCATTGAAATCCAAGTAAATGGGCACAAGATGCCAGCTTCAGTATCTGCACAGCTGCTTCCAAGTTGGAATATGATTTAGGCCTCTATCACTGCAGTGCTATGCTTAAAAAAGTAAAGGTAGTTCCCCTGTGCAAGCCCCGAGTCATTACTGACCCACAGGGGGACGTCGCATCACGACGTTTTCTTGGCAGACTTGTTACAGGGTGGTTTGCCATTGCCTTCCCCAGTCATCTACACTTTACCCCAAGGAACCTGGGTACTCATTTTACCGACCTTGGATGGATGGGGGAGTCAACCTTGAGCCGGCTATCTGAACCCAGCTTCACCAGACTGACTAGTAGGACTTACTTCTTAGTGGACATGCATAGACTAGTACTGTTAGTTTCACTGCAAATTATGTGTTCACTAATTCAGCATTTTGTGGGAGTTTGCTGTCCTTCCCATAGGCTGTAGCCCTGCATACATACATATTGTACAACACCGACCCAGCTAGTTCTGCTCTTGACATTAAAAGGCAGGCAGTAACCTTATTATTCCACAAGGCATTTGAAGTTCAGAAAATGGACATCTTTATTAATGTCATCATAACTACTCTCTTAGTAGTTCATTTTTAATGTTTTATGAATGTTATGTTTGTTAGCACTTTGCCAAAGAGTACTTGCTACTGCACTTTGTGAATTTATATTTTAGTGATGGCTTTTGTACTGCTCATTACTGTCCCAGACAGAACCTCTTAGTCTAGGAGTAGCACACAATACCTTTAACAAATCAAAGAACTAAACAGTGGTATAAACATAAGAAGCAAACACAGAAATAGCGCACAAGTGGAAACAAAGAGGCATCCCTACAAGGTCGCACATCTATTATCCTATATCAGATCCTTCCCTTGCTCCTTTTTGCTTCTGGGTTGGAAACTGGAGGATGCAGCTCAGCTGTCACGCTTTCGGCACCAGGGTTGGCTTGGGAGGGGGGGACGAGTACTTGAATCCGAACCCTCCTAAAAAGCATACCTGTTCCTTTATGGGTTTTATGGCAAGAGAGAGGGGAGGAAGCGAGCCTCTAAAAAGTACAAGCGCGTCCTACAATTCCAGCCTAAAACTCTTTTAAGGAGGGGTTTGGGGGGGGTCCCATTCAAGTATTTTAGGGCAGTACTCAAAGCTAGCCTCTCCCACAGGGAGGGTTCCCCTGGGTCGGGTGTGCTTGTTCTGGTCTCTACACAAGCGATTCCCCCATTCGAACCTTCTCACGCCAAACGCCCCACTAACGACCTCGCACTCCTCGGCGTCTCCTACCTCCCTCCAAAGCCAACCAGGCGCGCCAAATTCCTCTCCCTTGACAGCCCGCCTTTTTCTCCCAAGCTGCCTTCTTATTGGACAATGCGCCGATCATGTTCTGGGGATGCTGAAGAAGCAAGGCGGGCAAGGACGGGTTAAGACGCATTGGAAGAGGACTTCCGGTCACATGATCGTACGAGGGCGGATGCCTGCCGGAATGTTCTTGGCTGTCTCCGCCGCTTTAAGGGCGAGAGAGAAGTTGACGGTGTTTTTTTTTCATTCATCGGGCCTTTGACTACAGCAGCGAGACGGAAACTGGTTCTAGAATAGATGAGCGAGCGGGGTAGGGGTGGGGGTTAGCTGCCAAAGCAGCCTTCTCTCCTTCAGTTTATCCTCACGACAATCCTGTGAGGTAGGCTCGGCTGAGAGGATGTGACTGGCCCAGGGTCACCTGGCAAGCTTCTACGTCAAAGCGAGGATTCCTACTAGAGTCTCCCAGAGCTAAACTCGACTCTCTCGTACAACATGATGGGTTGGATGTCAAGATGATGGTTAAAGGAAGGCCCTTCTTTTCTAATTTTCCAAATATGCAGTTTGGCTGTCCAGGATCCAGACGACTTATTATGCTTTTGTAACTTGCACTGTGCAAGTTTTAACATAAAGACAGATTGGGAAGAGTGAGGAAATCTTTTTCTCTTATTCCAAATATTTGGGAGCTGGTTGTGATGAACTTCATATAGGCATTTATGACTGCTGAATATTTAACTGGCTGTGCTTTATAATTAGCGGTGATGTTCAGTTATTTAAGACAAAGTTTCCTTAGCTTTTAACAGTTTACAGTACAAGAAGAAGCAGTCTTTAGTATGGTTGTTGTGGGTTTTCCGGGCTGTATTGCCTGGTCTTGGCATTGTAGTTCCTGATGTTTCGCCAGCAGCTGTGGCTGGCATCTTCAGAGGTGTAGCACCAAAAGACAGAGATTTCTCAGTGTCACGAGAGATCACTGTCTGACACTGAGATCACTGTCTGACACTGAGAGATCTCTGTCTTTTGGTGCTACACCTCTGAAGATGCCAGCCACAGCTGCTGGCGAAACGTCAGGAACTACAATGCCAAGACCACGGCAATACAGCCCGGAAAACCCACAACAACCATCGTTCTCCGGCCGTGAAAGCCTTCGACAATACAGTCTTTAGTATGTTCAGCCTTCTCTGCAATAATATTGGGATTCGCTTTCCATGGTTCCTTATTTATTTTAAATGTGTATCTTTTTTCCAAAAAGAATGGACTTGCAGCTATAAATACAATAATAATATCATTGTAAACTCCAAACCCTCCCCGCAAAGAATAAACCACCCAACAACATCAGTTAAAAAAAATATACTACTGCCCCCCCGCCTCCATCTGGCAACCTCAGTCAGGAAACAAAACAGCCTGATACCTTTTCTAACACATCTTCAAAAAGGAAACTTTTCAGTAGTTCATTCCATAAGGTTGGTGTAGCAACAGAGTAGGATGGTCTGTGGAGAAGCAAGAGCATCCAACTCTGGCACATAGATTTGTTTGGGGAGAGATGACGCTTCCGATATATGAGTCCCGGGTAGTGAACTGCTTATTTAGCACTGTTGCTCTGCCGAGTATACCCCTTGGCCTTCCAGTCTGCACTGCACAGTTCTGTATTTACTGCCATCAGAAATACATATTTTCTCAAATTTAAACCAAAAGATGTTAGCAGTAATGGAAGACAATAGTTTATTCTTATTTTTGTAGTATTTACAGTGTGGCATTGCTCAAGGCCCATTGGCCAAATTAGCAGTATCATTAACGTAAAAGTAATGAAGGACACATCTTGAAAAGGTATTGTGGAAATGTTTCAAAAGGGATCAAGAAAGTGTGATTCTAAACACCCCTACTAGAAAAGTCAGTCTTCTGAAATGCGGTTGTGTGTGCTTAAGATTGTGGTGAGCAACTAGGGCCATTTTCCCCTCTTGCAAAATCGCACAAAACTCACAGAACGACGGTATCTTCATGGTGCAATTTCCCATCATTCCATTTCGTGGCACAATGACGTCAGAAATCGTGCCGTGGAATGGAATCAAGATGGGAAATCCGTGAGTTGTGCAATTTTTTGCTAGGGGAAAGACACATGAAAACGGCCCAGGATTTGCTTACAAAAAAGAAAATAATCTGGCTTGGTCTTCATCTTTGAGAGCAAATTATCTGCTACATCAATGTGAAGTCTCACAGCTTGGAGAAAAGCATTATTGCTAACAGCTGCTGCCAGAACAAGAAGAGCTTCCTTTCTCCCTTCTGTGCAAAAACTGTGGGGGGGGGGAGTATTCTCATTTCTGCTGCTGCATGTGGAGGCAAGACTTGTGTGTAGAAAAGTACACCTATTTAGCATGCAAGCCATTTCCAAGAGCTTTCATGAAGCTGACTGTTCAGTCACTTGAGTGTTCAGCATATCATTCATTGTGTATTATATAGCATATAAAGTTCCTCACCAACTTACGAGAAAGTTACCATCTGAGAGCCATGAACATAGTAACAACCCTCTTCTTCCTTCAGCTAAATGCAAACAGCCACCATGACAAGAATTATCATTAGGAAATAAGAATATAAGAAAGGGTTATACATGTTAGCAAAAACAGACTGGTGCACTTTTTGCAGTAGTGAAATGCCATTCCGTAATATATGCAGATACGAAGAATTCTGGGCCAATGAAGATATTTTCCAGCTCCATTGGTTCATTTTGCAGAAGTCACCATTGCCCACTGCATGCTTTCATAGCCAGCCTGCATTATGTCTATTCATGTAAAACACACACATACATATATTTAAAAAGGAAGTTGATATTACCATTATGGTCTGAAGAAGGGAGTACTCACTCTTGAAAGCTTACACTCTGACTCAAATCCTGCTGTTCTACTGCAAACCAACACAGCTACCCACCTAAAACTATTACCATTAAGGTGTAAAGTAAGCACACTTTCAGGACCACTGACTACTAACATAACTGTAATCTGTGTGACTACCTGAAATTATTTCTTACCTTGAAGTAACAGAGAATAGAGAGTGGTGTTTGGGTGATTCAAGATGGGGTGTGAGTGGGGGGGGGAGTAATTTTCCTCTCTGCTCAGATTCATACCAACAATGTTATTTAATATTTTTGCTGTTCATTGGCATTAGTGTTGATGTTCCCCCTCCCTCTTTACATGACACAGTTGGAGAATGCTGTAATTTGACTGCTCTGTATTCTGAATTGTTTTACAAGTTTGAATGTGTCTGGTGCTGGGACTGCATGCTAAATATGTAAATTTGATTTGCTTCAGAAGTTGTCTGTTCTTTGTTAGCTTTACTGTAATTAACATGAGCTATGAAACATGGGGAAAAAACAATAATACCGTGCAAAACAGACATGTTTGAAGTCTTACATTTAAACAAACTCAAGGACAGGACCTTAAGACCACTACTGAAAATGGTGCCTTTTCTCTCCATCTCTCTCCCCCCACCCTAATGTAAAATGGCTCCCCTGGGACCAGTACCTAACAATCCTTGAAAATCAAATAAGTTTCCTCTCTGGAAAGAAAATACCTTGCCAGTACAAACAGACCTGATTTTTAAAAAAAGCCTAAGAGGGTAATAATATTTGCCTGTTTTAAGAGAGCACCTGGGGTTAAACTTGGCGCTTGGAATGCTACAAAACAAAATTGAAAGGTAAACGTATGATCTCATCGTATTCATGCACAATCTAATCAAGTGCAGGATATACATTAGTACAAATAGTCTTCAAATAAAACTTGCTGCTAAATCCTCATCTATAACTCAGTTCTACCTGAATGTCTCTGAAGTGGTCGTGTAGGCCAGGACTCTCTCAGTCCTTTGGAACTTAATTTTCCTCTACTGCTAATAGTAGGTAGCCTCCTCCCCAGTCCAGGCAAGTCAAATTACTTGGGACTGACCTGAGTGAGTCCCAGTTACACAATGGGATTAAACTCGTTTAAGAAATCCAAGGGTTTTGTCTTAAATGTATTATGGATCAGCTTGCTAATCAGGTTGGCCATGGTCCGAAGAACCATGTGAATA
The DNA here is from genome assembly GCF_028583425.1 of Eublepharis macularius. Taxonomy (NCBI): domain Eukaryota; kingdom Metazoa; phylum Chordata; class Lepidosauria; order Squamata; family Eublepharidae; genus Eublepharis; species Eublepharis macularius. Next base: position 151,504,960 of record NC_072791.1, on the reverse strand, counting down.
GCTCCACTTGCCCAGTGAGGCTTTAAGACCTACTGTTTCTCAAACAGCAATCCCAGATACTGCATAGCAAATCACTTTTGAAAGTCAGTGAAGTTTTAAAATACTTTTGTAGTACAACATGAGGATTTGTTGTTCCTAGAAAGATGTCAGAAGTTTTTTTGTTATGTAGAAACTCTTAGACATGCCCAAAGAAGATCTCTGAAATGTGCTTTTGTCTTCAAGGAAAAGCTTGTAGCCTGATCCTAGGCAGGCTTACTGAAAAACAATCATACTGAATTACATGGTACTTATTTCCTAGTAAATGCACATAGAAATGCAACCCTAGAATGTTTTCCCTTTCCCTCATGTCTAAAGAAGGGAGCTGTGACTGTTGAAAGCTTACACTTTGAAAATCTTGTTGGTCTCCAAGGTGCCACTAGACTCAAATCCTGCTGTTCTACTGCAAGCTTACTTGGCTACCCACCTAATCTTCCCTTTTTAAAGTGAGGCTAACAGCTTTGCATCTGAAATTACTGTTGTATTGAACAGTCAGTATTGAAGCACATGCAAGCAAAAGTTAGTCTCTTTTGTTTGGTGCCAACATTCATATACAAGGCACATATGAAATACACACACCTTGACGTAATCTGCTTCAATATTACGGAGTTAAAGCACAGGGTACAGTGACAGAAAGGCAAGTAGCATCTGGGCCTTCCCGCTCCTGTCCTAGTATTCCACAAGCTGATGCCTGTACAGCCAGACAGTATCCATGCTACAGGTGTGTGTTCTTATAGCAAGGGGGGACTTACCCCAGTTCCCTAAGCAATGAGAAATTCCAAGGGTGCCCCCTGTAGAGGTTTTGCTTCATTGAGAAAGTGCTCTGGAGGAAAGATATTTTGTAATATTTACAGGACAATCCTAGGCAGAATTACACCATTCTAATTCCTCTGAAGTCAATAGATTTAGAAGAGTATAACTCTTTTTAGCATTGCATTGTTAGTGGCTTACAAATACACAAGCAGTTCCCTGAAGCAGACAGCACAACTGTGAATTGTATGTCAGATTTCTAAAAAGCAAATGTACCAACCACTAAATCACAGCTCTCTTAATTCAAATTCAAGGCTTCGGGCTATCCGGACATTGCTCTGGCCACAAGTTCTGACAGAAGTGACATCTTGTCACCTACTATGTTTTGCTAGGTTATATGAAACTATAGCCTAGTTTCCTTTTCAGTGACAGGATCTGAAGAAAGTGGATTTGAATTTTTAACCTAGTGATTCACATGAACATGTGGAGCTGCCTTATACTGAATCAGACCATTGGTCCATCAAGGTCAGTATTGTTTACTCTGACTGGCAGCTGCTTTCCAGGGTCTTAGGTAGAGGTCCTTCACATCACCTTCAGCCTGATCCTTTAAACTGGAGATGGAACATGGGACCTTCCGCATGCCAAGCAGATGGTCTATCTATTAACTAATTTGTTGTTTGTAGACTCTGACAAGCCTCCAAAAATAATGGCTATTACAATTACATCATACCTTGAGGCCTGCAAGTAACTTTCTCTGCCTGCAGCAGAGAAATCCTTTGCGGCAAAATGATTTCTGCTGACTGAACACAACTTAAGGCATCATCTGTTGTCTGTCAAAGCAACACACATTTCAAGCAAAACAAAACAAAGCAAAACTAGAGAAAAAAAAACCTAATGTCAAACGTAAACACAATGTATGTGATTGTGAATCATCAGATCTATGCCTGTATGACAAAACAGACCCAACAATTGAACAATGAAATGGCTTGGACCTACACTAAAATAACCAGCTAGAAACGGATCAGTGTTGACAGCCATCTGGACTGCTGGAGATCCTTGAACTTGCTGACCAGTAATAGCAAAATGTGCAATGACCGTTCCATCAAACTGGCTACTGAAAATGAGAGTTTTGATTTATACACAGAGCTCCCTTGCCTGCAAGGATTCAGCTCCCCATTCATTTTAATCTGCATGTTTATTTCTTGGTGGGCATAGATCTGCTGCCTGGATGGAGGGGAGGAGAAGGACTACAGTGGCCTATAGTGTTATCTTGGGGATCTGATACCAGATCAAGAGTTTTGTAAACTGCTTTTATTTGCTTCCATTTATGCTCTAGTGTTTATGTGTATATACAATTAAAATATTATATGGACACCTTAAGTCTCCAGTGTTCTTTCACTAAAGGAGAAAACTGAAGAGATGACAAAATTAGAAACAACTCAAAAGGAGGAGAGATAATCCAAACAACTTTTTGTTGCTTTAATTGTTATTTATGTGTATCTGGTAGCAGAAATGGGGGCAAAGTACAAAAAGGACAAAAGACAGAAGAGTGCAAGACAGAAGACTCTTTGGGCCCAATGTACCAGTATAGCTTAAAGGACGTTCTGCTATCCCTTCCTCCCGACTGACTACAAGTGCAATACTTGTGACAATATGATTATCTTTGAACTGAAAGGCTGAGAAGAAGTGGCAGTGCTCCTCCCATGTATGTGTGCTGCTGCTGGACCAGGTGCTTGAGCATCCGTAGTACAAGGAGGCCTCCCATCCTGATCTGCTTATACCCTGAGACTATGGCAGAGGAGAGACAGCATGCTAAGATGCTCTACAGAAAGAGAAGAAGCAAAGGAAAGACATCTAAAGTGGCTGTGGGACTGTTTCCGTTTTAGAAAAAATACCTGCCATGATTCAAGATTGCTGGACTTTTCTGAAGACACCACAATACAAAGGTTACAAACAAACATTACATGCACACATACTACGACAGAATAATTTCTCACATTAAATATAACAGATCTAAAAATATGAGAAACACATGTCTAAAATTTAAAAGGTATTCTTTTAACCTGTCGTTCTTGAAATATATTTGAGACAAAGGCTGTCACATATGGCTCAGTTCAAAGAATGAAAAACAATGGCTTATTTTAACTATATTTACTTTTCAAAACAGGATTTATCTCCTACCTAGATGATCACTGTAATCCTGGCTTGCCTCAACAAATGTGGTTTGCTCTGGCCAGGCATGTCTGTAGTAGGGGAGTGAGCAAAGGAGGCTCTGGGGAACAAGTCAGGATTCAGGATGTCAGTGTTTGTATGTCATGTGAAACCATAGCTAACAATAACTCTGGTCAATTAACTTCATGCATGGTTTCAGATCCTGTTTTGAAGGAATAGAACTAGCCATAGTTAGTGGAGTGGCCTGTGTTTGGATGATTGCACAAACCCTAGGCAAGATGATGCAGTCGAACACACAGTAACAATTTTTGATTTTTTTCTGTTGGTGGTATAAACGCAGAGGCATTTGTGATAGCAGTGGATTGTATGCATGGTGGTATTTCCCTCTACATTTCCCTTGAAATTAACACACAGAGTGGGAGGAGGCTTGAATGTACTGGTCCCCCCCATCTATCTGTGATTGCCAGCTTGTGAGCAGAGTCTACATGTGTGTGGGTGTAGGATCTTCTTGCATGAAAGAGAATGTTTAAAAAGAAGGGTTCCTGTTCACAGAGATAGAATCCCTCTGCAGATGTTTCTTTCATGCAGGAGTGCTGGGGGTGGGGCGGGCTGGGGGGAAAAAATTCCCAGGGCCCATAGGCAGATTGAGAGCCCTGAGGTGGAGGTTCTCTGACAGCCAACACAGTGCAGTTTAGCTTCCCTGGATTGCCTCTGCTAACCTCTGCCTTTTCAGCTGCTGTCAAAGCACCACGACTACACACAAAAAGAGTGACAGGTGGATGCTGTGGGTTGACTCAGCTTCCCCTGCCTGCTCCCTTTCTGGGCCTGCATAGCCAGCCATCCTTACATGTGGGGCTATGCTCTGGGAAGGCAGCACATGCATCATGTGCTCCTTTTCCGTAGCATGAAGATCACAGCAGCAGCTAGTCCCTTGTGGTTGTCATCCTTCTCCTCACATCTGCTTTACAAAAAGCCCACTGTGAATGATGCTCATTCCATGTCCCTTTTCCTCAGCTAAATGGGAATGCTTCTCTATCCCCAGAACAGGGCTGTCATCTGGTCAATGACTCCCTAGCTGGAGGAAGCGGAGGAGGCTGGGGGAAGGAAGGAGTTCTCTTGGAGTGTGCAGGAAAAAAATTAATTTGGATCTGGTATTCAAGAACACCATATATATTTGATATTCCTGATATCCAGTTCAGATTCTTGATTCAGTTTTAACTGGGGATAGTGAATATATTCAGCCATTATTCCCTATGAGGAAAACTCTCTAGGGGGCTAGGTGTATGTGTGTGTGTCCATTTTCAAGCAACCTTCACCAAATTTGCAGGGAACCTAATTCTGACTGTCCACCAAAGACTCCACGAAGTTCAGGGATACTGGACCCTGGGGTCCAATTCTGGGGGCCTCTGATCAAGGAGCCCATCAGTTTCCTATGGAGGAAATGTTCTGAGGCTTTCCAGGCAAAGAAACCTTAATTGAAGGGGCAATCCCACACCAAAAGCCACTTCTCAATGCAAGTCCCAATGCAAGCTGAACTAACAAAGCCCATCAGAACCAAACTGAAAAAAGGGAATCCCACCAGAACTAAATTGAAGCAACATCACACCAGAGAATCCCACCATATCAATATCAAAACAGTGAAGCCTAATAGAACCAATGACAACTAAGGGAATCTCAGTAGAACCAAACTGAAGCAAGAAAGGACACCATTACAAACCCATCAGAACCAATGCCATTCAAAGAACCCAGGGGCAATGCAAGTACAACAGAACCAGCCCCGAACCACAGAATCCTGTAAAAGGGGTTAACCTCACTCATTCACGCACTCACCCTTCTGCATTACTCTCTCCTCCCCTGGGGAAAAAGCCCAGGAAAGCCTCAGAAAATTGTGTGTGTGTGTGGGGGGGGGGGTAGCTTGCAAGAGCAGCCAGCCAGCTTTTTAAAAGCCATAGCTGCCTTTGCTGGATAAACCCCAATAATATTTGGGCTTATCCAGAACTGATTTAATCAGTATCCCAGTTTTATTTGGGATTCTCTAATGTTATTTGATATACCTAGATATGACCAAATCAGCAATTATTCAGTATATATTTGGTATACTGCATCACACACCCCTAGAGTTTTCAGTTTATTTCATGCCCCAGAGAAGAATGTGATGGATGGGGCAGGGCTGTGAAATCTCACACTGCAATGCTGGAAACCCAAAAATGTTTCCAGGCAGTTGCTCAGGATAAGCATCAAGACCAAGGAAAGAGAGACTGGTGTCTCAAAAGCAGTGGGAGCTCCAGACAGGATTTTCAGCTGACCAAGAAAGAGGCTTTATTTGCTCCTCTGCCATTAATGGGAATCTGATCTACAGAAATCAGCAAGTGGAACTTTTGAAAACAAAGCAAATGCTTATTACTGGCTCATGACTGCAGTTCAAGCTGTTGTAAAAGACACAGTACAAGTTCGTAAGAAAAAAGTTGGCAACACCTAGATCTAGGTAATTGCAGGGGGTTGTGGGCGGAGCATTTGGTGCTGGTGAATGTTTTCTAAAGTTTAGTGCACATGAGAGCAGCCAACATCATCTGGGGATATGGACCACCTGTCTCTTCCCCATGGAGGATACAATGGACTTTTTCATGTCTCCTGTTTTTCTTCTTTACATCTTTTGTCTTACTATATTCATTGGGGTTTATTCCCAGGAGTAACTTGTGTCTCATGCACATTTATAGTGCACGGTAGTGTTATAGCTAGGCCCCTTCACTGAGGTGTCTTACTGACTCTGCTTTTCATTTTTTCCCTGTGAGTACACACAATAATTTTTTCTATTGTTCACATTGTTCTATTGTTCACAGCACAGGTATTCCAAATGATTGTTTCCTGGAGGCGCCAAGGAGACACCTCGTGGGTTGTTTTAAAGTACCTGCTCCTGGAGATGGGGGGAATGCCAAGACTCATTCTTTGCTTTAGAGAAGAGATACTTTGGGGAAAGAAGGAAATGGTTGCCAAGCAACAGACCTGTGGCTGCTAAGGTGGATACCAGTTGCACCCCCCACACACACCACCAAAAAACTGTATGATATCTAGTCATCGTCTCCCTACTTTTCCTAAGAAAGAAAGTGAGACAGAGAAAGGGCGAGAGTCTGCAAAACAGACTGAGAGAAAGAAAGAATAGGGCCCAAAAGAACAGACCGCCACCATAAATACCTATTGCAATGTGACCTGTGTAAATAAGTAAAATCTATTATTTAATCATCCTGTTCTTCTAACTTTAACATTCCTTACCTAATGAACAACTATTATTGTATTCATGGTAAGAACATGATCACGGTCACATGGGGGCCCATGATGGCTCTCAGCAGTCCAGCTTCATGGGAAGCAACAGCCAGCCAGCCATGCATTTCAGAAGTGCAATTTGTACAATCACCATGTCGTATAAATTGGGCAATACATGGATTTTCTATGTGGCAAATTATGCTCCCAAATTGACATGGCAAATTACACTCCAAAAACACTCCATTGGCAGGCTCCTGTACTGCGTGATCAGAATGCAACATAATGTCTGAAGAGGGCCTATGCATGTACACTTCTTATGCACCTAGACTCATGCTTGTTAGACAGTGATCACATACAAGGCCAGCTTGCTCCTTCCCACTCCCCATCTATGCATATGTAATGTCATGGGTAGAGGGCTACTAACTCATCACCCAACTCAGGTGATGAGAGGCTCCTTCAGAATAAAGAGGAGATACCTAAAAATTCATTTAAACCCCTGGATGACTCCATAGAGAGTTTTTAAACCCAATGGCTTCCCTTTGAATATATTCCCTTAACATTTAGAAGATACTAGCTACTACCCCCGCCCCCAAGTAAAATCTATACGCTTGTGACGTTTTTGAAATTGTTGCACTAACGGTAGGCCCACCTTGTGATGTGAATATCCTATGTACGTCCTTAGTTTTGGTTTTCTCACCATTTTGTTATGACAGAGTTTGCAAAAGGACAACAGATTGCACAGATCACACTTCAGTGCCACACATGGGTGCTGCTCCTAAATTCTTCATCTCTCCCACCTACAGAGTTCTTAAAAGTTGTTGTTCTAACAGTACATACAGGAATCTCAGGGGAACAACCTTTGGGTGGCTTCAGGGGAAATTCTTTCAGTGGTGAAATTCTGGGTCTCTCATTGTGTTTTTTCAAAGGCACATTACATACTGCGGACCAAAAAGTCGTGTTGTCTTTCATTCACTTAAAAGAATTCCATTAATTTATTTCAACAACCTGGTATATTAAGTAGGACATGGAGATATTTGCTAGATATATTTACCAACTTTTAAAATGTGATACAATGCAGGCTTTGGGTCTGCAATTTAAAGGGGAAGATGGATGCAGGGAAAGAAGGAGCATTTTTGAATTTCAATGATATACTTTTCTGAGAATCCATTTTATCATATTATCTGTTTGGTGAAAGTGTGTTGATGATAATGACTGTACTCTTGGACACGGCTTTTCAGAAATATGACTTTTCCTGGTGTGGGTTAAGAGTACCAAAGAATTCAAACTAACAAACCATCTCAGTATAAAAGAATTCCAGAGGAGCTGACGTGACAGTGAGTTGCCACCTGAACAACAAAAGGTCTTGTGGCATTTCAGTGCCTATGGTGGCATAAGCATAAAATAAATGAACTGTTTAGTCACAAAGGATTCTAAAGAATTGTCCACATCTGCATACAAACCCCCCACAAAGTAACAATATGCTTAGATGGGAGCTGATGGGAGCAGGGAGCAGTGTAAAGCATCTGCTTTTCATACAGAAGTTCCCTGGTCCAAGCCCTGGCTTCTCCAGTGTAAAGGATCAGGTAGTATAATAAGTGAAAGACTGTAATGTAGTGTAGCGGTTGAAGCGTTGGACTAGGAGACCTGGGTTCCGATCCCCACTTTGCCATGGAAGCTCACTTAGTGTCCTTGGGATGGTCACTTTCTCAGCACGACCTACTTCACAGGGTGGACGTGAGAATAAAACGGAAGAAGGGAGAATGGTGTGGAAAATCGCTTTAGGTTCCTATTGGAAAGAAAAGCACGTGATGAATAGCAAAATAAATTAGCTGACACCCTAAAGAACTACTACCAGTCAGAGCAGAAGAACAATGGTCTGACTCAGCATAAAGCTGCTTCAGGTAAGTTTCTGCAGAACACACCCGAGGAACAGTTTATACTATGAGAAATTCCTCAGGCTGAAAAATTGTTCAGATTTTTGGACTGTGCATATCAGTCAGATGGGTTAATTCAAGATCAGAGTACCTGTAATTTTTCCATAATATGCTGAAAATCATCTAGGGGCATTTTCAGCAGAAAAAGAGGGCGATGAGTTAATGTGCCATATAAAGTTAGTCACTTTGTATGGTATGGAACAGTCCATGGTTACACAGTTCTTTTTCAATTTAGACTAATCAAATAGTTTTGCCTAAGCCCTTAGATGCTCCAAACGACTTTTGCATATCTAGTTAAGTGATCTCTCCTCACCACCCCTTCATTTCCACAGCACGTTCTGCTTAGCAAGTGTGCTATTTCTTAATTGGTGTGGTTTTCAGTAGGATGCATATAGTATCTTTTATTGGTGGTGGTGATAGAAAGTGCTGTCAAGTTGTAGCCTACTCATGGTGACCTCTGCTGGGGTTTTCAAGGCAAAAGACTAACAGAGGTGGTTTGCCATTGCCTGCCTCTGCATAGCAGCCTTGGTCTTCCTTGGAGGTCTCCCCTTCAGTTACTAACCAAGGCTGACCTTGCTAAGCTTCCAAGATCTGATGAGATCAGGCTTGCTTGGGCTATTCAGGTAAGGGCAATACTTCTATTAGAACTAACTAAAACAACACAAAACAGTATGCAAGCTTTCAAGTTCACCAGAACTGTTCATCAGACTGGATGTTACAAAAAAGAGAGAGCGATGGGAAGGAGGGACAAGATGTTCAAGCCATGATTTTAAGCCATAAACAAAGCACAATTGCAATATCTTTTATTAAGACCAACCAAAATGACACAGAATAGGTTCAGTATAGTATGTTGCGTCTTTGTGTTCCTTTCTTGGCCAGTAGGGGGCATAAATAACCCATGGGTTTGAAGCTGGATGGTTCCCATAAGGGTAGCATCTCCTATAACAGAAGAAGAGTTCAGGCCAAGACAAATGTAATGAGAACTGGAGATTCTTTGGGATGTTCCAGGTTCCTGCTGCTTTTGCAGAATAATTCAGTTCAATGATGCAGAAAGAATTGGGTATAAGTGGGAAGATTTCTCTTCATCTACATTTTAAATAGAGATACCAGTGTTTCTTCCCTTCCCTCAGAATATTGGCTGAAAACTGGAGTCTATATCAGGAGGTAGTCAGCAGCAAACCAAAACCATTGCCTTTTCTTTGTGTACATGTGGTTGCCTATGGCCAGGAGGTCACTGATGTTCTGCCCATGAACATGCACATAAAATATGCCAGTATCCAGACATACATGGACAAACAGACTGGGCCTTTGTGTATCTTCTCTAAGGTAGGTACAACAGAGCAGACAAAATCTGGGGCCATGGCAGGAGGGTCTCAGTCAATCTATTCCCCTTAATTTTTCACTGATGGCTTTCTTCTCTTAATTAAGGCTGCCAGTCTAATCAGTACAGAGAATCATAGTTGGAAGAGACCTCTAGGGTCATCTAGTCCAATGCCCTGCACAGTACACAAAATTTACAACTACCCATCCCCAGTGACCCCTGCTCCATGACCAGAAGATGGCAAAAAAACCTCCAGGATCCCTGGCCATGAACCAATTAAAGCTTTTGTGATTCATCAGCAATGACCAATTTAATCAGTAGGGTGGAAATTTAAGGACATATGCACCACTTTTAAAAGGATATTATGGTTCTTGCACATAATGTTTGTTTGCTGAATTTTATACTGTCTCAAATGACTTTCAGTGTCTAAAACACTTATACTGAGGTTTTAGTTACATGTAAGTTTAAATTTTGATTAATGGTGATTAATCAATGAAAATTCTTTAAATCAATTGAGTTTGACTCAATTTCTATAGTCCCGAAGAACAGTTCGCACAATCAAGTCAGAAAGTAACTTTTTGTCCTATTGCCTATGTACATGGCTTTTCCTAGTGACCAGGTCAAGGTTTGTACTTCCTAATCCTTATCCTTAAGTTGTGGGCAGGGATTCTCTTTTTTCCTACAGGGCTTCAGACACGAAAGTCCAATGCCAAATGACATGGTATAGAAAATGGCTTTGTTCACCCACAGGCATTTCCTCTTCCCTAGAGAGGCTGTAGACCCCTTCTGTGTATGAGAAGAAAGAATGAAGAGACAGGTAACATAGAGATGGAGAGGGGAAGGCTGCTTGCAATTTCACACCATGTGGGGATTCACTGCCACAGGATGTGATGGTGTCCACTATCTTAAACCAGTTTAAAAGGGCCAACATGATATAGTTGTCGAGTGCTACACTAGAATGCAGAACTGAATTCAAACACCCACTCAGCTATGAAGCTGCCTGAGCTACACATTCTTTCGTTTTAATGGACTTCACAAGGATGTTGTGAGGATAAAATGAAGACTAGGAGACGGATGCATAACTCTTTATAGGGGGAAGGTGGGATTAAAGTTTGTTATAAATTTAAAAGGATTAAATTTCTGAGAATAAATTTGTCCACAGCTATTACTCATTATAGCTTAATGGAACCTCTGTATTTAGAGGTAGTATATCTCAGAATACCAGGTGCTGAGGATAAACAGTGGGGGAGGCTGCTGCTTCCATGCCCTGGTTGTGGGCTTCCTAGCAGCATCTGTGGGGCCACTGTTAGAAATAGGGTATTATACTAAATGGACCCTTGGTATGATGATGCAGCAAAGTTATGTGTCTTTTACATGATAATTCTGAAAATAAGAGGCAACCACCTAGTTCTATAAATGTAGTAAAAAAAATTTAATAAAAAAGGGAGGCCATTGGGCAATATAATTGAGATCACCTTAACGAAAAGTTCGAGTTCCAACCGGGCTTTCATTCAAGCTGAAACTGCCGATGACGTCTATGGACGTGGTTTAACTTTCCACTCCACCTCTCTTTTCTTGCTTATATCTCCCCCCACCATTAGAACTGTTAGTAAAAAGGCGTCGCAGTCGTCGCGGCTTCTCTCAGTCTTTTATTCTTCTTAAAATTTCAGTTATAAGGATAATCCCCTTGTGAGAACGAAGGGCCGGGGGGCATGACATTCATGTTTTGTATTAAAACACACACACAACCACCACCAAAGCCCTAGCCCGATTTTTCCGACGCTTCCGTTGAGAAATTCCAGCACCTCCGTGCTTTGGAGCAGGGACTTGAAATTTGGCAGTAGATAGACTTCGCTTTGGTGTTAGGCGGGAGCTTTCCTTTTGTCGGGCTCGAGAAAATCTGCCCACATTTGGCCGTATTGGAAGCCTCCAAAACATTGCAGCTTATGCATGCTTAGCAGAGACTTTTAAGAACTTGGCAGGCGACGTTGCCAAGCTGTCTGCACCGAGAGCGCGCCAGCAATCGGATGGGAAATCTGAGGGGAATCCACGGAGCTGCGTTTCTTGACCGCCAGGTGGTGGCTGCAGCGCTCGAGATCCGAGAGGAGCTGCTGGTCTCACTGCGCCCCCTGCTGGCTATAAAGAGTAGAAACAGAAAATAGGGCTACTACAGTGACGGGCAATGGGTAGAGACACACCGTCTGAATAGCGAGGTATTCTTCCGCTAGAAGTCCAGCGTTTTCACCTCGTGTCTTTATGCTTGGTCCCGTTGCATTGGAACATCCTAGCAAACAGGGCAAGGGGAGCTCTTAGGCAAGGCACTCTCTTCCCCCCTTCCCCTCCATCTGCAACATGAGAATGGTGCAATGCTTACCGTACAGGTTCATTGCAAAGATCACCGAGATATAAAACAGTTTGAGCGCTTGAAATGCACTATAGATACTGTTATATGGATATGCAGCATTTAAGAACATTTTTAGTCATCACAGATAGTGTTGAATCACACCTGAAATTCAAGTGGCAAATATATAAATAAAAAGATGTTTGTTACATCATCATCAAGTTTTGTCCCGTTTTTCATGGCTGTGGTCCCTGATTGACCATCCCAGTTGAGAGGCGTGGTTGCAATGATCTACAACTGTATTGCTGCCCATTTGCTGTACAGAACAGATCCAGCTGTAGTTACTCTTCCGTCAATGGTTGATCACCAGGTGATTTTGTGATGACAAATGAAGATTGTGGTGAATGATTTCTAGTGATTCTAAATACTAACTATATTTAAAATCAAACTGTCTTTAAGAAAGGGTAAGTCACATGGGCATATGTAAGATAAATTAGATGTTGTATAAGAACACTGTCATATTTCTTTTTCCAAGGGTATAGGAGAAGCAGGTAGTGAGATGTACTGCCATTATGTAAAGCATACATGCACCGATAAAACAACACATACTGGGAGTGCTGGCAGAGGCCTATCAAAAATTTAGATGCGCTAATTTCATATGATCAAGGGAAGAGAAAAAGGAATGGTTATGGAATTTCACAATAAGCTACCAGAGAACTTGTCCCTTTAGAACTTGCACAGGAACACTAACAGTGCAATCCTATGGAGAGTTACTCCAGTCTAAGCCCATTGACTTCAATGGGCTTAGTCTGGAATAAATCTTCATAGGATTGCATTGCAAGTTCTCTGATCTTTGAGGGACTCTCTGAGAACCCTCCTGATAAAATTACTAGATCCCTAGGTGTTTCAGCGATAATCTGCATGACCATTTTGGCATTTGTGTACGTTGAATTCATGCAGATTCAGCCTACTTCCACAATCCTTCCCATAGCTCTCATTCTGTTGCAAATGTAAAGGCAGTTTAGTGGCTGCCTTTACATTTGCAATGACTTCTTTACTCAGTTTTCCACACACTTTCCATGCCACAGTTCTCTCAATAGCACTGCAGTGGCATGGTAAATGTTCGGCGATTCTGAAGCAATTGATGGTCATTTCACCAAAACCCAGATTCTCAACATCATAATGTTGTGTGAATTAGCCCGTTGTTGTGTTTGCTTACTGAAATGGACATATGAAATTGCTGTAGCCCATCTGTCAGTGCCTCTCCAAAAGTTCTTCTTAGGCCTGCTACTCAAGATCTTTTAAAATAGAGGTGCCTGGGACTGAATCATCTGCATATGCTCCCTCACTGAAATATGATCCCTTCTCCACAGGAACAAAATTTACCTTATGCTTTACTTTAAAGGCATTGACCCATCAAAGCACAATTTCAGGACCATTGATAGTGGTACAAGTCATCATGATCCCAAAGAATAGGAATTTTGAGTTTTTAAAAACCCTAACAAATGTAAATGTAAATCCTACAAAATGTAAATTTTGTAATCCTGTGTGTAATCCTACAGCATGTGTGCAGAGACATAGAGCCTCTGTACACGTATAGAATTTTGGTCAGTAAAATATTGTCTCCAGGACTGAATTCAATATAAAATGGCTCAGTCAGTTTTCAGCAAAAGTCAGCTGTATACAGTGCTGACTGGCTAGCACTCATAGTGTCACCAACACCTCACCCCAAATTTTCATCTTAAAAAAAATTGCTTTGAACAGTAAGAGAGAGAGAAAGAGAATTGAAGCACGGGGAGTCTGGGCAAATCTGAAGATTAAATCAGCATTAGGATATGAAGGCAATGTTTTCTATAGGAACCCTGCTACACTGAGTACATTCTACATCGATATTGCATGCAGAACTAATCTGGTTTCTTGCGGTGAGTCCATTTTCTATTAGAGGTCTTGCCTGTTTTGTTGGTTAAAGTAGAAAGCTTGTTACAAATAAAACTCAGGAAAAGCATGAAAATTGGTGCAGTGTGTACAGCTGAACCCACCACTCCAACTTCTTTTTTGCTCCTGTCTTTGCCACATAAGCCCCTTCTGCACCAGTGACATAACTCCTCACTATCCCAGAAGTCAAACCGAAAGGCATGGAATTGACTTGTCTGGACTCTTTTGCACCTCTCATGTTTGGTCAGTGTGGTGCTGTTCTTTTTAGTCTGCACTGTGACAAAATGTGTTGGGATCGATGAGTGCTGGCACTTTTGTCACTGATGCATCATAGCGACAGACTTTCCTTTTTCTTTTTTGCACACATGATGAATCGATGCGTCGCAGGAACACTGGATCAATCTGTTTTCTGGATTTCTTCCTCTCAACTCATTGGTACATCAATTCTATGCTGGATTAAAAAAATTAAAAATGAGTGGGAGAGAAATGGGAAGGGGGAGGAATGGAGAGGAGGGAGAGGGAGTGGCTGGATAGACAAGAGTGGCCAATCACGATGAAGTGGGCTGGCAGAGGGTGAGAGGGGGCAGAAGAGGGTGGACTGATAAAAGACAGGATAAAGAGTGTGCACAGGGAAACAGCAGATTGGAAAATTATTTTTTTTTTAAAAGTCAGGGTATAAGAGCTCCCAGGAAAGCCGAGGAAAAGCCACATAGTAGCCAGAGTGATTACTCATTGCAGCAAATTGGGTGCAGATGGTCACTAAAAAAAAAAAAGCTACAACATGAGAGCTGAACTGGCAAAATTGGCCCATGCAGAAGTTTGCATGTGAGAGTAACCAAATTATCTACCTAGATTTATAAATGACCCTATTGCAAAGCCTTGGGACCACTAAATATATGTTCCTTGCTTAGTTTTAGACTAGATGGCTTATGAGAATAGTTTTGTCTTATCAAATGTGCAATACATTTCTCAAAAGTAGGCGCCCTTTCTGAAGCTACCTTTTGCTATCACCACAGCTAGCATCAGTTCAGTGGATTAGAAATACTTGTGTGCAGCCATTTTATGTGAAACTACATTGTGGGGTTATGTGGAATGAGATGAAGAGATACTCAGTTAAGATCTAGTCAACTGTTTTAGCTGAAATATTGCACTTTTACTCCCATTCTCCTGCCTGGCTCCAGTCCCACTCTAGCACCCACCAATTCCAGCTAGAATATAGTAAGGTGTGACTGTCTGAAAGTGTCACCTATACTTCCTGGGACGTTTGGAACTCATGGCCTCGTCCTCACATGGAGAAGATAGTATCTACACCACAGTTTAAGAATGCAGAGTATAAGAGAATTTCCAAACTATACAAGATTGTGTAAGAATTAAATAATAGGACATAAATGTTAAGGATAACACCCCAAATTAAAGGGGTACTTTCATCCTTAGAAGAAATACCTAATCAAGAGATAAAGATATTAGCTAGTAAAGCATCTATAAGGAGTGCTGTGACACACCTTGGGGGGAAATGAGTAATTCTCTAGTCACTGCAGCATTTAATGGTTGCAGTAAACAAAACCTGGGGCTAAAAAATGAATGATGATGATGACACGAAAGAGGGAAGTTACTTCAACTGAACTAAACCATTTTCATTTTCAGATGAAACCCCCTTCACCTCAAATAGCCTTGTATTAAAAAACCAAACACAAACAATCTATAATATGAAGACTTTCTTAAACCTGTTTGCTTCAGGTAGAATAAATAAATGGATAGAGATGAGAATCAAGGCATTTTTGTGCAGTGACATATGCTTCCAGAATTATTCACTGACATGTTAGCACGGTTTCCCCCACCTTCACTAATTGCTAGGCTTTTTTCTGCCTTAACTTTTTAGTCTCTTTAAACAATTAAGAGCTATTCAACTTTTTAAAAAATTACACAATTCTGTGTTGTTCCCTGGAATTTTTAATTATTTCAGTAAACAGTGGCATTTTTAAAGCTTGTATTTTAATCCTTAGTCTTTTTTAAAGATGCACATCAATATGCATCTATGGGGAAAATGGGAATATGGGATTCTATGGGGAAAATGGCATGTGCCACTCTAGCTTTGTGAGTGTGTGTAGCGGGTGGGGGTGATGTTAGGTGCTTTCACCCAGACTCCATAAGCCACAGAATGCTTGTGTTTTGGCCCTCACTGCCCCACCGTGCCTGACCCAAGTTCTACTAGCTCATGCAGCTATGCAGTGCAATCTGTGATTGAGCCCCAAATTGTGGGCCTAGGAGAGGTATAGACGCAGACACAGCTGTTTTGGATGACTCTGGTCAGGTCTGATACAGATATAGGTATGTAGGGCTTTTTTTCTGGGAAAAGAGGTGGTGGAACTCTCAAGAGGGAAATGAGGGAGAAACACATGGGATTCTTTGAAATATTATTATTCGAGATCCATAATAAATTCAACCGATGTGATCTTTCTATGAAGAACTTCATATGTGCTCTGCTATATACAGTTGGTCTATTGGTTCTCCCACAGCATGTTAGGCAATCTGGTAGCAGAAAGAATGCAGGCACTGCATTTTCATTTGGAACCCGCACTGCTGCAGCTGCTAGGGAAAGACTCTGCCCCCAGCACCAGCAGTAGGGACACATGCACAAATCACTGCCTAGAATTCCCCGCTAGCTTCTGGGATTTGTAGTTTGTGCCTAGCAAACAGGGCAAGGGGAGCTCCTGTCATACCTCCTCCCACACTTGACACAGTAAGACAGATTTTGCTGGGAGAGGGAGAGGAAAGAGGTTCTGGAACTCCATTCCACTGCATTCCCGCTGAAAAAAAGCCCTGTAGGTATGCATTTAAGAAGCCTTGAGCATCTAGTTAACTTTCCTATATCAAATCATTTACCTCCTGGCTAGACATCCACCACAGATAATGTGGGTATTGTACACATTGTTACCGGGTATTGTACACAAGAAATACAATTATGAAGTCTCTGTTTCCATTTTAAGACTTTATTATTACAAAATAATTCAGTATTCTTGATATCACTTCAGTCAACAGAAAATCATACCATTCATTGTAACTACATAGAACATTAAAGGAGAACAATTACATGAGTCCCAAAAAGTATCCTACCCAAAGATACAAAGGTCACAGACAAGGAGCCCCTTCTAAGAGGAAGCTCTTGATAAAGTTAGCCTGTCCTATTTATAGGGTTTCAAAACCTTTTCTTAACAGTAACTGCTTGTCTTGCTTCAAAAGCTCAAATTCTTGGCTGACTTATCTTATGATTTCATATACTGAACAAGGTTATCCATATTTAAAACATCTTCTTGAAACATATAACAATAGTTAGTTCATTCTTGCTACTTCTTGTCTTAACAAAGTCTATGTAGAATTAGTGGTTGCAATTTGCTCATGCATCTAAATATCTTTTGGCCCTCCGCCAATGTATCCTCGAATAATGTTGCCAGCCTCTATGAAGTTAGACATTCCTGCTATCTCAGATATTCCCTGCACCTGGACCTTGGTACACTGTATATATTGATATGAGTTAGATCATGGCTCTTCTAATCTACACATGGCAATGCAACTGTGTAACTCTATTGTTTTATGTTCCTCTCCAAGATTGTTCTGTTCTAGGCCTCTAAACTCCCTTTGTGGCATATCTAGTTATGAGGCTGGGCTAGCCCTGTTTCTGTGTGAAAAGGCATCTTGAATGACTTTACTGGTCATATCCAGCAACAATTCTCCTATAGTTCTAGCTATATCCATGACACAACTTTTGAAAAAGGGTTTCTTGTTATGGATTGTAAAGTGTCATATATTATAAAGGACTAGCTGTAGACTCACTAGAACCTATACTGGGCATTTCACGCCCACCCCACTATTTCCTCTTCCCTAAAAGCCCCCATAGCTTCTCCTCCTTTGTCTGCTTCCTTCTCTCCTTTCCACCCAGCAGCCAACCTGTCTTTATAGGTCACATGTCTTCAGCTTTCCCTCCTTTCTTACTCCTGGGAACCTCTACCCAGGAAAACTGTGGCTGACTTGTGCAGTGTCAATTGCTGACCAGGACCTGACCAGCCCCAGTTACATACTGCTGGCTGGATGAGGCCCAGTTGCACTGTGGGGAACTGCAATGGCTTGTGAGGACACCTCACTGTCCTTGGTATCCCCCCTTACACTATTTCCCCTCTTCCTGGCAGCTCCCACATCCTCAACTTTTCCTGCCTTCTTCTGTCTTTCCCACCCACCTACCAACCTACCTTTTACTGCCCCCTCAATCTTCAGTTGTATCTATTATTATTTCATTAATACCTTGCCTTCTTCCCCATTGAGGACCCAAAGTATCTTACATCATTCTCCTCTTCTCCATTTTATCCTCACAACTCTTGTGAGGTAGGCTAGACTGAGGGCCAAGCTACAAGTGATGAATGACACTTGCCTGGCAAGTGTCATTCGTCACTTGTAGCTTGGCCCTCAGAGTATATGACTGGTCCCAAATCACCCCGTAATCTTCCATTGGAGAGTGGGGATATCAACCAGATCCTATTTGAAACTCTAACCACTACACCACATGGGTTGGTTGCTGTTGAACTGTAGCAAGCAGCTGGGCATGGGTGAGTCGTGCGTATGATATGGTATCAAGTCAACTGGTGGTTGCTGCTGAGCCTGGCCCTGATGAGTCCTTCCTTATAGGCCTGTAAAGGGCCATGCCCCTACCTCTGCCTTTTACTGACTGAAAGCTGGCTTGAAAGCTGGCAATAAGGCCACTGAGGGCATTTGTTTCTCAAAGCTGTAGGTACTGATTCTAATATTGGGGGGGGGGGGGTTTAACCCTCACAGGATTTTATTTATTTATTCATTTATTAAATTTATTTTTAGATTTCAGAGTTTTCTGAAAACCTGGGACCTTTTCCAGGCTTGTATAAAGACTTGTAATGTCTAGTCATGACTCCAGTATCTACAGATTTGACTATGTTGAGAATTAGCTCTATTAACAAGGGCGGGTCTGACAAGGACTTACAGTGGGCATCACATTTTATCTTGCCTTACTATTTCCTCTTTCCTTTCCCCGAAAGCCCCCCTATCCTCTCTCCTTTTCCTGCTTCCCTTTCTTCTTCCTACCCACCAGACAACCTAGAAGCATCCCTATATGTTGTTTAAAATTTGTGACTGACCTGACAGCTGTAAGGAACAAGTGGGTTAAAGAACAAAGTTAACTGAATTCCCACTTTATCACCACCAGCAGCTATAATATGCCATAGCATGCTCTGTTACTCTCTAAAGAAGGTCTCAGGCAAATTGGGACTTCCTGTTTTTTGCAACAGAGCATGCTGGTTATTCTCATCACAGAACACGGGAGCACTGGTGCTATTGTTAGTCAGCTTGGAACTGGGAGTTCACATATGTACAGAATTTACTCAAGAAAGCAAATCAGAAGCACTTAAGAGTGAATGAATGAATCCTATGGGTTTTTTTTTAGCATTCAGATCCTGTATACACAGTGACTTGAAGTATGATTCTTACCTACTTCTATGAATGCTTCTAGCACACTTCTCATGTGTGACCCGTATGGTGCTATCTGCCCTGGATCTGCAAAAAACTTGAAATGACAAGTCGGATTACATGAAGTGCCCAGCCCCGTTAATCATATTGGAATGTCAGCTTTAGGGTCCAGTGACATCATTTTCCAGTCACAGTTTGCCAATCCCTTTAGTGGATGTATGGGAAGTAGGTAAGAGGGAAACCTAGATCATGAACTTGGGAGAGCACATGTGGGAACAGCAGTAGGAAACAGCACAGGCAAGTGGTGAAGGGACAGCAAGAGATTAATGAGTAACAAGGGGCAAGATCTAAGATGACAGAGAGCTCTGTCTTTCCATGACAGCAGTATAAAATTATACCACAGAGAATAAACAGCCATCACAGTGTGTTTGCATGAGAGAGAAAGTAACTAATGGCTAGGTTTGAAGCTTGATTCTTATGAGATCTTCCTAGTGATATCTCTACTGCCTACAGGAAAAATGAGAACTATGTATTATTCTGTGGAATGTCCTTATTAAGCCTGTGCCCAAGCCACTCTCCCCCAAGCACCACAGACTAGCTGGGGATGTGGGGGAGAAGAAGCTGAAACGGCCCAATCAAAGGTTGGCAGTGAGACGCTTGACTAGGACTGGGGCCACTGGAGGGTGAGGGAGAAACTCTGGTGAGCTCAGCCGCCCATGCTGCTTCCTGTGATGGAGTGCCTAGAGAGTAAGGGAGAGAAGCAGCCGAGGCTGGGGACAGCAGAGCTAGGCAGCCTGCCAAAAC
Organism: Eublepharis macularius; assembly: GCF_028583425.1. Classification (NCBI taxonomy): domain Eukaryota; kingdom Metazoa; phylum Chordata; class Lepidosauria; order Squamata; family Eublepharidae; genus Eublepharis; species Eublepharis macularius. Next base: position 151,484,919 of record NC_072791.1, on the reverse strand, counting down.
CCTGCATGCCAGGTGGTGCCCTATGCAGCTATGTATAGAATGACTCAGCCTTATGATAGGGATGCTGCTGGGGTGAGAGTCAAGCATGGAAGCTTCTCACAAAGGCCTGGTTTCCTATGAGAAGGCCAGATAATTAGCTGTTTTTAGACATTCGTTTAGCTGTCTGAAACCCACAGGATTCCATACAAGAATCCTACCATCTACCTAACAGAAGCATTCAGAGGAATAGCTGCGTGGCAGAGGGACTTGCAACCATTCTGCTGCTGAAAGATGGCACAAAGGCCAGACAGCCTGCCTGACATTTAGGAGGTGTGGCTTCAGATCTTTGCTTTAATTCTGTGCAACCTTTCTCTTCCAGGTCTTCCTATGGAAAAAAGGAAGATATGGGGAAATCACATAGAAATGTGAGAATAAAAATTATGGCATAATGCATTCCATGAGCACGAAGTACCAAGACTGTGCAAGAAAGTGCCTGAAAAGAAGGGGAAGGGAAGTGGGAAGAAACAGAAGAGAAGTAGAGGGTGCTGCAGAATTTCATTTGGAATTGGATTAAGGAAATTCTGTAGGAATTATTCAGCATACCATCCTTTTTCTATGTGTTTTAAGAATGGGATTATGTAACATGTGTCCTATCCCCCCAGGCAATGGTGTTCAGTAAAGGCATCTGGAAGCATCTCAGAATTCTTCCCTGCTCTACTTCTTACAGTTCAATTAAGCATACTTTCTAGGGTTGTCAGAGGCATGCTAAGAAAAAAGAAAGTGCACCCTTTCTTTCTTCTTAGCATGTAAACACATAACTGAACAAGACAGGAATTATGATACTGAAAAAGACTCTATACTTGTTTTTAACTCTTTTCTTTGTATGAACAATACAAAAATATTGGATGCACTGAGGACTTGCATGTTAAACTGAAGTGGCCTCATGTGAACATGGCCTCAGAAAAACTAAGGTGACGGGACACTGCCTGGGGAAGTGAATACTGGGAACAGAATTTATGTCTCGCTGTCAGGCTCAAAATTGAGTAATCAAATAGATTTAGGAAGCTATTTTCCCAAGATCACTTAATTTCAGACTGATTACCCCTTGAAATATTTTTACCCAATGCAAGAATACTTTATCCATGCTGTAACTATGGTATTTTCTCTAAATCAGACAGCACATCCCAGACAAGGATGCTGAAAGAGTAGGCAGTTTGTTAAAACAGCTAGCAATGTCTGTGACTACAACAGCATTCAGAGATTATGACAGACTGAGATTAATAAGAAGTTTGGCAGTGTCAGACATGAACATAGCTTGGATGCTATGCTTGTATGCTCCACTTGGTAATCCCATCATGCACAAAACTTGACTGAAAATTTCCCTGTTTGATCAAGCTCCAATATAATGTGACATCCAAATGTAGACACCTGGGCTAACTGGAGTATGTATAGTTCTCAGAAACTGGGATTCTACACTGGGATTAAACCACAGTTATGGGGACTAAACAAGCTTCAGTTTGCTCAGGCATCTGCTCTGGAGTTTGAGCAAAACAATTAGTTTCCATAAAGATCCATGCACAAAGTGAGAGGAGCAGGAGGAGCAAGTGAGTACAGCAAGCAAGCTCTGTTCATACTCAAAGCTGGCAAACCTCTGCTTAACTTCAGTATGCCATGATGGATTAATGTAACTTGGGTAGATTTTGATAATATGATCCATGGAACTAGTTCTTTATACTTTTCTTCTTTTCGTTTCTCTGTATAATAAAAAAATACACATATAAGTTCTATTTCAGATGACACAGAGAAATGCGGGGATAAGAAAACAAGAGCTCTTATGCTTTCCCAACCCATCTTCCATAGTACCTGAAGCCACTCTATGAGACATCAGTATAGAATGTGTCCCCTCAAAACCCTAAAAATCTCAACTGGTAAAAAAACATGTTTCTAGATCTCATAGTTGTTGAGACTGCTTCAAAACATGAAGGCAGTGTATGCTGCATGCTGTAAAATTGGGCGGTGGGGTGTGTGTACCTGAATGTTGGTTGCTGTAATCAGGAAATGGGACTTCATTTTGTTCACCTCTTTGGGCTCCAACTCATGCTTTCCATTACTGTCCCATATTCTCAGTCTCTCTCCCCCACTAATCAATTGCTCTGAACAAGGAAAGCAACCAGGAAAAAAGTGTACAAGATAATAAAAGAATTTATTCAAAATCTTATTTTGAAAAGTTTTGATGTACTATTTCTAAAATACTTGAATATAAACATTTCTGACACTGGTCTACTATCATTCAACAATCCACAAATATCATGAAAGTTGCTGTAAAGCATAGCAGCTTGCGTCTTCTGACAAAACAGAAAAGGTGGTGTGGGGGGGGGGCGCATTCCTATCCAATCTTGTCCTGCTCTATTATGACAGCATCAAAATTTAAAGTATCATCTACATCAGAAAGACCAAACATTTTCTGTGCATCATTATCTGAATACATTCAGCTCAGAAGGATAGCAAGACCTTGTTATCCATTCCATAATGAAACATCTTCATGACAGGGTATTTGTGAGATACAGAGATATTTGTCAAGAGCTGCCACTGTGGATTTGGTCTGTCTCTTGGGTGACAGAGGGTTTCCGGTCCTTCCTGAAAGACAGTACCTATCCCAAAAGAAAATGTGACCCATTCCACAGAGCAGAGCTTGGCTCAAAGTGTGTGTGTGGGGGGGTATATCCCCCTCCCACACTAACAGACAGATCTTCTTTCAACAAAAATAGGGAGATCAAGAAAGACAGACAGACAGACAGACAGACAGACAGACAGACAGACGGGAAACCTCTCTTGGAAATAACACTGGGTCTTCTGAGGTTACTTTGAAAGCAAAACAGAGTGGATAAGAGAAACTCCTGAATTAAGGCAAAGTTGGGAGAGGCAATAGGCCCAAGAAGGGGGGCGGGAATTCTTTCATTCTATTACAGGCATTTCTTATACTCTGGAGTTCTGCTGAGGGCATGGTCTAATTTGTAAAACTTTTATTAGTGGAAGGGATCTTCTTAGGTGCTATGGCCTGCCTACTGGAAAACCCATGCTTTAGAAGAAATAGACTGCCTCTGATGTTGGTCTTTAAGGTGCTGCTGGACCCAAATCTTGCTCTGCAGGTGTAGAAGTTCTTTGTGAGATTTCAAAGTGTAGAAATATACTGGATAGGATCACAGACCCAAAGGAGGCAAACTGTCTGTTTGAATGTTACCAACAGGCTAACTAGCATACCTGCTACTTTGTCAACTTCTAATTCCTGATGCACATCTAAACCATGTTCCCAGTTCACACTTCTGAGCCTAGCTCCTTTTCTAGGTTTGCTTTCAGAGATGGATAAATGATGGAGGGTTTACATCCTGTAGTACTCCCAGCACTTTTATGAACTACCAGCAAGCCGTACCATAAAGAACTTTGAATGTGTATGTTGGGAGACAAGCATTTTTAGAACTTTTCTGCTATCACACTGAGGATTTTTCCAATCCTCGTGATATTTCCTAGCCTGCCATTATCAAGGTAGGCTCTGCTTATGATTATCATCCATCTTTCATGTTAAAGAATGCCCATTATGTCAAGGATTGTCTCCTATCCTAGAAGGCCTGAAGTCCCAGAGGACAAAACAGATGTCCCATATTTTTCACACTTCCATAGAACATAACGGGTGTCTTTTATATTCAGAACTTCCCAAGTGTCTCTTTTAAAATATTTATATCTAGTAGCTTAGGTTTTAGTCTCTTTCTGGAAAAGCAAGCCTGAGAGCTTTTCAACTAAAAGCATCTCTTCTTTAGATCAAGAACCCAATTTTACAACTCAGGATTTATCTGGGTTTGTAACCACCTCTACCCCCAAACTCCTCATTTCAACTCATTTTGCAATCTCTTGAAGCAGACTCAAAAACACAGCATGGAACAAGGTCTAGGAAGCAACATGCCCCCAAAGCATTATGCATTTTATGAACACGTAAATTTGTGTCTAGATCAAAAGAAATGCAACACTTTGTATGTAAGACTCTGTCTCTTTTAAATGTATAATTGAGATTCTACTACTCACCTTCAATTTATTTATTTTTACACAAATTAAATCTAATCTCACCAACCAAATCAGAGGTACATAAATTTTCATTCACACTTACATATAAATGAAAATGCAAAACAAGTAGTAAAGGAGTTCTTTTAAATAAAGATCAGAAAGTCCAACTCATGGCACATTCTAACAAAAAGGGTTTATTTATAAAAGTTAATATATTTAAGGGTTTAAGCTCTGACTGCATTTGAGATGAATTCTAACTTTTACCTTTTGGAGGCACAGAATGCTTTTTTGGAGAGGAAAAAAAAGCTAAAATTAGTTGTGTCTGTGAGAGCCTTTGTTTTTACACAAAGCATTACGCGAAAGCCCGCAAGGAAAAAAAAGGAATAAGGGTTTTTTTTTCCCTTCCTCCCTAAAGTTCAAAGCCTCATAATAGTTTTTCCATGTAAATAACGAGTCAGGTTTTAACAATGAAAAAAATTATTCACAAACACAATTAATTTTGTATAAAGTGATTGGATTTCCTTGTACAGTACAAAACCACTCTCTTCCTTGCTTTTCTCATTTGCAAAATATGTAAATATTTAGTAATATGAATCAACAGGGTTTGGATTTTTTTTTCATTTTTGCCATATACCCAACATGCCAGCTTTAATAACATTTGATAGTTTATTTTAAATGTGAAGTTTATTTCCAAACTCCTCCTCTAGTTAGAAGCACTCCCATCAGCAAAGTCGGTTCTAATCAAAGGAAAGTAATTGAAAACAAACAATTTCTTAGCTATTGAAATACAAAAAGAGTATTTTTGTCAAGCAACTTTTTAAACAACCCAGTCAAAGGGGGGGAAACACCAGTACCAACACATATTTAGAAACTATTTGAAACAAAAAAGAACTTCTACACAGATTTCAAAACTCCTATATTCAAAAATGGTTTACAATGGCAGAAGTTGGGAAGGAATATAGATATCAAAAATAAAACCCTACTTGTTACAAAGAAGTTTGGGGGTCAGAAACACCTTCACTGTAGATTTGCTAATGTGAATATTGTATATGGAATTGGGGTGTGTATTAAAATTTATTACAATCCTGTTGACAGTTTTGTGTGTGGCAGAACTTGCTGAACTCAGTGATGTTTATAGCACATAACAATGCACACTAAAGGAATAAGTATATCCAAACAAATGTTCAGGAGTGGGGCGGAAAGCAAAAATTACAGGATTTTGATGTGTATAGAATGTATAAGTAGTTCACGTCAGTATTATCTTAATACTGACACTTTTCTCTCTCTTATTGCCAACATGCATGGTTGTCTTTTAAAGAATCCTTTCTCTGTAACAATCTTGATTCCCCCTCCCCTTCATGCAATCACCTGAACTATTTTGCAGTCTCTCAGGTCTCCCTATCACAGCCCCTTTCCAGTGAGTCCATCTAGAATTAAGAAAGGGGGGGGGTTGCCCCTGACGCTGGAAAGCAGAGTGCTGAGTCACAAGCCTTGTGTTGAAATAGGGCTGGGAAGTCTTTTGCTGATTAATGAATTACAATCAGAACTCAAATATGCACACACACAAAGGAAGGAAGGAAGGAAGTATGCTGGGATGAATGACAGACAAATGTGTATGATTTTTTTTTTGCTGGGGGAGGAAGAACAGACAAAGAACCCCTGGCACACACACCCCAATGCCCTTGACTGCTTGTTGAGTGAACTATCGGCACTCACTCCCACATCAGCCTTTCATGACATCTGTTGCCTGGAGAGTTAGTCACCTGCCGATGACTAAATGCCATTCTGATTGTGAGAATGGGACAAACATCTAACTACCCACCAGCAAGCCATTGTGTTTTGTTTGCTGTAAAAGGGCAGCAGGGAGGCAGCGGTGCTTCAAACTCCTGCCACTTGGATGGGTGTGTAATGTACACAATTCAGGCCAAATGGCTGGGCCGAGGACTTCTTACACAGGAACATATTACAGATAGCCAGACTGCAAAGCAAGAGGAAAGGCAAAGGCAAGGCGAAAGAAATGGAGAAAGAGAATGGGTCAGTTTCTTCCTTCTATCTCCACCCATTCCACCCCCCCCCAAGCTTTCTTTCCTTCCCTCCACCTCCCTTTCCAAATCTGGCATTCAGTCTGAGACAGGGTGGTTTCACACACTCACCTCGCCTTGTCTCTTAGTAGGGGAGAGGAGCCAATCTGCGGTACCTCTCCTCCCCCATGCCCCCCACACACACTCCCACCCTCTGGGACTGGGCTTTGCTTTGTGGTTAAAACTTTACACGTCAGAAAGGAGGGGGGGGGGGTTAGAAGAGATGAAGTTTTCACGAATATCTTCACCAAATTTTTTAAAAAACCAAACCCACAACCAAACCAAACCCTAGTGAGTGGGACTGGCAAATGGGATTATTAATCCTGGCCCAGACTAGAGGAGGCAGCAGACTCCATGCAGACCCCTCGGCGAAAGGAAGCATTCAGCCACACACCTACCTTGAAGGGCTGCACCGGACTGAGGCTTTAACCAGATGGAGTTCAGAGCAGGTAGGAGCCCTTGATACCTTTCTCCAGCTTTCCCTCCTCTGGAGAGAAGCCAGCTCACCTCTCCTCCACACTCAGCACCCCAACTGAGCCCTCACAACACATTTGATTTCTCCAACATTTGCTGGAAGCCCTATAAAAAAATGCCACTAGCAAATCTTGGCAGCATCCAGATATCTAGGGAGTGGGGTGGGGAGGGGGTGGGGTATGGTGGGCTGGCATTTCCTCTGGATAGTTCTTTTGCAAAAGGGGCTTTCTCTTTCCTCTTCCTCCTTCTACTTCAAGCAAAACCTACTACTAAATACTTTACCTTTTTCTCACCGCCCTCCCCAGGTTTGAAGAGCTGAAGGGGGGTATGTTGGAGTGGGTGGTGAACAGAAAGGGGAAGAGAGAGAAATGAATGAGCCTGCGCTTGTATACAGTTGCATCAAATACATTCTTGAAAGCAACCTGGTTCTGCTTAACACTTGAATTTTTTAAAAAAGGCAGCAGCTTTGAGAGAGGGTGTATGCACTTTTTCTTTTCTTTCTTTTTTTTTATATTCTTACATTCCTGGACACCAATCAAAAGAGCAAATCACGGGAGGTGGAAGAGGGGAGAGAGAGAGAAAGAGAGTGCGGTGAAAACTTTTGCGCACATACAAAAAAAAAAAGTACAGACAGCTTTTCCCACCTAACACCCAGAAAACACAAACCAAAACAAATAGGGAAGGGTGGGGGGAAGGAAAGGAACCCGGGGCAGAGCCAGCCGGGAGAAAGGCAATTTTTCACTCCGCACCAGGGAGCTGCAACGATCATTCGGAACAAAACCGTTTGTCTGCTAACCCACAGCGTCGCCCCCAGCCCACACTCTGAGTCTACTATGCTATGTGTTGCTGGGGGGGGTTCAGGTAAGGGCTCGCATCTCATTCAGCTTTTAGAGGGGGGATGGGGTGGGGGTCTTGCTGTGCGCCTTGTCGTTTTTTTTCTCCCTAACCGCTGCTGATTCTAATTTGATTTGATTAAAACGTCTGTCTGGTTTTGGGACTGATTTAAGACTTTCCCTCTGCCCCCCTCCCTCTTTTTCATGCATGTTTGTGATTACTGGTGTGTGTGTGGGGGGGGGGGAATGCTGCTTAGCAAAGGAATAACATCCCAAACTGACAGAGGAAAATCAAAGTCATCAGCATTTCAGTCAAGGGCTAAAAAGTATTTTTTCCAATGGCTTGAGTTAAATGCTGTCCCAACACAGAAAGAGAATGTGTTTGGTTGCTAAAATAAAGGGATACAGAGTTCTGTTTGAGCTTTTTTTCAAAACAAAGAACAGGAGAAGGGAAAAAACCCACCCCGAAACAAGCTTTTTTGCCAAAATGAGGAAATGTCCTTCTCTGGGGCGGATGGAAGTGGGGAGAGAACAAGACCCTAGGAAGTGTCCGAGCCTTCCTAAATAATATGAGGGGTTTTTGTTAATCCTTAGAGTTTTAACATTTGCAGCCTGGTTAGAAAAACTTTTCTTGCTGCTACTTTCAGGAGGTTGGAGGTGGTGGTGGTGGGGAATTACTTGGAGTGAGAGTTCTTTTTCCTGCAGGGTGTAATTTTTATAAGCAATAGGGGTTTTGTGTTTTGCAGACAACACCCCAGGCTTTCTGGGCAAGGGCTTGTGTTTAAAATAAAATAAAAATGTAAAAACAAGCCTTAAAAGGTCAAAAGCAGTTTGTTTCCTGGACTGGCTCTTTTGACAATCACGCCGTTTGGGAAGAGGGGAGTCTCTTGCTCCCATAGAGTCAGCTTTTAGAAAAGAAAGAGCACACAAAACAGAACAAATCCTTGGGATTTTTCACTCTGGATGCTAGAAGTGCTGGAGAAGGCAGAGCAAGGAAAGTGGAGAGGAATATCCCGGAAAACATGGGGCCAGGGAGACCAACCCTATTCATCCCTCTCAGAGTAGAGAGGCGTACTCAGAACTTGCTCTTTCACGTCCCAAAAGAACAGAGCCCAAATTATCATCGCTAAGTCTGATGGAGAAAGATGCTGTCCATGCATTTGAGTCTGTGCTTAGAGCCAGCAAGTTTTGCTCTTTAGCTGATATGACTGAAGAAAGCGGAGGGCGCAGGGGGGGGGGGGGTTGAAAGAAAGCAGCCTTGCTGAAAAACAAATACACATCCACCACTCTATCCAGCAACTGGAGGCAGCAGTTTGTAGGACTTTGCAGTTTTAGGGGTCGTTCTCTTGAGCAGTCCAAATCAGAGAGAGAAACACTTTGCTGACAACAACATGCAAGGGTGGCTGGCCACTGGTGTGCCTCATGTGGGCTAATTTAGCTTTAAACCAGAAAGCTTCTCAGACCAATGTAAGACTTTGGGTACAGTTTGAATAGATAAGGATGCTGTGCAAGAAGAGCTGTGTTGAAAGTATCATGGGAGAATGTGAGGAGGAGACTACGTACTGGGAAACAACGTATGTTTTTTCATAAGCTGCACCCTTTTTAAAATTTGTGCATACATACAAAGAAGTTACTGGCATATGCATGCACACACATATCCATGCAAACAAAGTGACCTCCAAGATCCATATAGGGTGGCCTTTGTAGAAGTTGATACCTTTCGTCTTTGTTGGCTTCATCATTTGACCAATACAAGCATCAGGCCACACTGACCTCTGTGTACAAAGGAAGTTCTTCCTCTAGCCAACATTGTTGCTGACAACTGTGCAATAATATGCGGCTGGGGATCTACTATCTTCACACAAAAGCTTATTTGTATGTAGCATGATAAAATGATAGGAGTTCCCTGGTGCCACAGATCTAGGAAGATCAAGAGAAGCTGGGATTAACCCTATCTCAGATATATTACTAAGCCACATGCAACTTGGAATTCATGGCGCCTTATGCTCAAAACAGCTGTGCACGTGCACACACACACACACATGTGCCTCTGTTTTTCTCTACAGATGCTCCTCATTAAGTTTGCTGCTCAGAGGTGATGGAGTGGGAAGCCTTTACTGTTGGCTTATTTTCCATGTCCATCTGTCCATCCTACCACTGAATTTGGCAAAGATCTAGTTCTGTGTCAATTCGCATGCATTTCATTCTTGAGTTTAATGCAGAGGATGTTACTGTTAAGTAGGAGTGGTACTCTTGTCCTTCTCTAGTTTCCAAGTCCCAAGCTGTACCCATTCACTGGACTGGTGAAATGCTTGTCAAGTGCATGTTTGAAAACATACATGTGAATGGTACATATGTCACTAATCCACATTGTCTGTCCTGATATTACACATACATGAATCTACAGTTCTATCAGGAAATACACACACAATGAGATTCCTGGAATTTGCTGCCTCGGCTCATGAAAAAAGCATTCCTGCATAAGATCTGAAGCGTGCGTTTCTTGATTATTACTTAACTTTGGGAAGTAAATTTGTCCCCTGGTTCCCCAGCCTTCTGCATAGATACCTTTTTACATATTCAGCACTCCCTTTATTTGCATGTTATAAGGCCTCCAAACCCCATAACAGTCTTAAGGAAATAGTTTGGAGAAACTAAGCTCTGATTTGGGACAGTCTCTTGTACAGCACAACAACTTCCATCATCCCTCAGTCTTCCTTCTCACCGTAAACTGTGTTCAAACCCCTAAGCCTCAAGAGGTAGACCTCCTGCTGTCCAAGCTCTTGTGCTTATACACATCTGCGCACACACACAACACACACACACTTCCACGTGCATGCCCTTTCCCTACAGATGCTCCTCATTAAGTTTGCTGCTGGTTTAGGTTTGCTGATCCTAAGCCTGCAGCCAGGAAATTAAAAGGGTGGGGGGGGAGGGGAAAGTTACAAGAATAGTTTGAAGGTTCTGCTCCACTGTGACAAGACAGTAATACACTTTTATAAGGAGAGTGACACAAATGAGGTCCAGGTAGGACATTTTGACAGAGGCTTCAGTTTTAGGGGCACATACCACAAGACATTTCCTGCACTCATGATTTAGTTCTGTACAGGGACAGCCAAGTTCTGTATGCTCAAGGAGCATTCTATTCTCCAGGCAGTGGTCTAGAGACCTGAAGTATATTTTGGTATTCAACCCATAGTTAGGGTGTTATAGATAAAGAGAGAAACAGCACTGAGGTATGGAAAGTCTTGTTCATACTTCTAAAAAAATTTTTTGCCCAGCATATGAAGTTGCAGGCAAATGTTTACCACAGAGATTAAATTTGGTAGGTCTGCCAGATACCAGGAAAACTGTTTCATAGGCCAGGTATGGTACACATGTGAGAACACATGGGATATAGCTTGCAGTGGAAGAGGCAAATACATTTCCCCTTTACTTCCTCAATCTGAAGTCAGTCATCTGAATTGCTCATACTGAACCCTATCAGCATGAAGACAGGCAGGTGATCAACTTGGGTGGAAGTGCTGTGGTGGATATTAGACACAGGGGGGAAAAAAACAAATCCAAACCTCTAAATTAGAACTATCCAAAGGTTCCTTTATACAATGTGAACTGAAGCTTCTGTAGAAAATTGGAAGATAGTAAAATTAAAAACTAAGAACTACAATCCTTCCTCCTCTAAGGCAGTGACTGGAATCCCAGTGCAAAGATGGACACCCTGTTTCCAACAACTCTGTTCTTAGCTTTAAATCTGATTACTAAAATCAAGACCAGTTTCATGTTTCTCTGCTGTCTGAAACATCTACCGAGCCCTGCTCCTGCCCATCTCAAAACTAACACAAATATGAATGAAAAGGCTTTGTATGAAGATGCTCTCTTATTAGTGTTCTAACATTGATATATAGCTACTACTGTCTGCAAGGATACAAAAATAAGCAATTAACTGTGAATTATGGTGATAATTTTTCCCAGATGGTGAAAGGCAGATATTCTATTTCTATTTACTTTTGAAAGATCAGGTGTTGGTTGTTGAGATAGGAGAAGCCCAGCTATAGGTAAACCATATACAACCACAGTTATAGGTAGCTGATGATTGAGAAGGGGGAATAAAACTAAGGAAACAACATGAACAGGATCAGCTCCAGAATGAGAAAGACTAGGTCGATAAACATTCCATAGAAAGGGAGAAATAGGTTCACCAGAGAAAAGAAAGGGAGTCAGAATACAGGTCTCTGAATTAGACTACTAGAAGTAACATAAAGGCAAGGATTGGGGAGTGAAGATGGACACAGGTAGAAAAGTTACCACTGCAGTAATCTGGGCCATGGATAAGAGCTTTGAATGACAGCCCAAATGCTGCAGAGGAGGAAACACCAGAATGCAGTCACAGTGGGATGCTTGAGGTCTTGAGGAATCGTGGTACCCTGACTATATATGGGAAAATCAAACTCCATTCTGACCATACTGAATTTCAGGCCACTCATGAAGACAAGCTCATGAGGCATGAATGTGAAGCCAACAGTAAAACCCAGTGTCTGTGACGAGATCCTTAATGCTAGGGCATAGAATGGCCAAAGATGGAGCTCCAATATATCTCACACAGAAGGGGAGGATACAATATACGCTCCTGAAGGAGTGATCTGACAGATGGGAGAGGATGGAGCTATAGAAGCTAAAGAAAGAGAACTGGGAGTGTGCAAGACCAAGATAGATGAAAGTAGGGTGCTGTTTCCTAGTTTATGCCAGAAAAAGGTAATCAGAGGTGTTAGCTATGGCAGTTTTAGAATGAGGTGAAGGAATATTCTAGATAGGACCTATAGCTTGTATGTACAGTAAGTAAAGAAAATGGAAGGTGAATCAATATTAAATCTGGAGTTCTTTCATAAGGGGAGCAAAAGGTGAGGGTAAGGTGATAGAAACAATAGCAGCGAGCATAGGCAGCTCATTTTTTTGGAGGCAGTTTTCTCTACAGTATCCAATCCTCCTTGCAAGAATTGTTTGTTGTCCATGGAGAGTGAGTTTCAGTTTCTTTATGGTTAATCACAGGGATCTCTTTTTTTGGTGTATGCAGTTCCTGTGACTGTAGTTTACCTCCTAACATTCTCAGTGGTAGTGTCATTTATCACAGGTGTTCACATGCATTCTTCTGCACGGGCACAGAGCTCCTTGGAATAACTATTTGGCTCAGTATGGTGTTTATCTGCTGGTTCTTCATTCTTTGGGTCCATAAGATGCTTGAGTCCTAGATGTTGTCTTAGAAATCTGTGTCTCCCCAGCAAAGTCCCCAAGAATACCTGATTCACTGACAATCTTTGTACATGGGAAGGTCCAGAATCTGATACAGAGAGCAAGCCTTCCCAAGATCATTGCTCAAATGAAGCACTCGGAAATCAACTACTAAGTGATTTTCTGTCATGAATACTTAGAAATTCTGAGATACCTGACTTTTATTCCCACCAATGGTCTGATTTTTCCAGATGAACAGAAAAGCTCCCTAAATCGACTTGTCTTACCCTTGCAAAAGAGGAGACCAGCAATCTTGGAACATTTTTACAGCTGTGAAAAGCCAGACAGTACTTTTGATGTTTGTAATCGAGAATGTGCTGCATCACTAGGTGAATTGTTCCAATAGTTTTGCCTTTGTTTTTTTGTGCTGGCTGTAGATTTCACAGCTGGATACTTGGTTAAGCACTATTCATGCCTAGCTATCATGGGCTCTGTTCTTACATGTCTCAATTACCAGATGGGCACCAGGTATTATGTTTAGTAGTACTTATCTCCATTCCACACAGTATTAATACATGATGACTTCTGTACAGAATCCCATTGTATGCAGCGATTTCCTCTCAATATGACTTTCCTCCTCCTTTTGACTTAAGATTTGGGCTTTATCTACTACCTCCTTCTAGCTTTGACACTCTTGTAAACTCACGTCACCCTATGGTTCCATTTTAAACTAAACTGGTCGGATTGTATTTCAGCAGAATTCAGCTCACTGTTTACTTCAGATTTACTTGTTCATGTGCCTAATGTTAGGGAACTCAACTAATGCTCCTCTTTGTAAGAAACTTTCTGCTGTTTACTAAATACAATTAACAGTATCTTATTGTAGTGGAGCTTATCCTAAACTGGGTGTAAAGACACCTGATTTCTAAAAAATCTTAAATCTTCAATCTTAGAAAGCTTACAAGAAACTCAAGTAATTCACTCACTTCTGTGTATTGTCTTATTAATTCCACCTTTGGTCCTTCCTTTGCCATTAGCCAATACTCCTATCAATACTTCACTCCTAAGAATGTCCACCTATAAAACATGCTGCCAACTAACTCCACATCACATGCAGCAATTGAAAAAATTTCACATGCAGCAATTGAAAAAATTTCTCTGCAGCATTTCAACACTTCCCTTGCTCTTTGCATGTTTGAGATCTTTCCACTTGTGTAGCTGTTTCACCTCAATGGAAATTCATACTGATTTACACAACTTTTGTTATACAAAGCACACTTAATGAAAGCAAGCTTTGCTGAAGTTAGGGGAACTTACTTCTGAAAAAACATCAAAAGGACAGAGATGTAAAGAATACTTCCATTTCAGGTCCCAGGTATAAGCACAGGCAACCATCTCACTTGCATTCTGAAAAAGTTCAGGCAATGATGTTCGGATAATTTCAGGTGTTTACTATTCCAAAGAGAAATCCTTGTAGGTTGTAGCATAGATCTAGACGCTGAAGAGTGAAAGGTGCAGAGTTTGGCACTTTCTGCATTGAGTTGGAACTGCCAAAACTGTTGGCTTACACCCAAATCTGAAATTATTTTTGCATTTTGCAGTCTAGACATGATCTCTTCAACTGTCCTCCAGAGGCACTATGCACACTCGGTGGCCCTGCTCACAACTTTCGGGCCTAAGCAAGTGCTCAACTTGTTTGGCTTTTATTAGAGAGGCCAGACTCCTAGCCCAAAAGCATCTCATTTTCCCATCTGGTCTGGTGCCACTTCTGTTTCTCTCTCTGTCAAGGAGTCTTTATGCAGTGTCCACATTTTCCATGGCACACTGGGACCAATATTAAGAGTGTGCTTTTATAGCCTTAGTGCATCCCAGTTCACTAAACAGCCCATCAAATTTTCTGCCAATGTCTTTTACATGCTGCTCTGTAGGCAAATCAACGAAGCTAAGCACAGCTAAGCAGTTTCAGTAGAACTTGTGCACCTAACCTCTGTATTACGCTCCTTGCATTTGCTTCCTCAGCCACCTAGCACCAAAGCTTCTCACCCTATCGTTTCAGCTGTTTTCCATTGACTCTGACCTCATCAATCTCCACATCCTTTGCCACAATTCCCCATTTGCACTTTTTTTTTTTTGCTTTTATCTGCAAGCTCGGGCAGTTATTGACTGCCCTCCATTTTTTAATTTGCTGTGGGTACAATACATTCAGCTTCAGGGACAGTTTGAAACTACAGGGGGCCACTTTGGTCAGAAAAGGATCCCAAACCAAAAGCCATCTTTTATTTTTTTGCTTTGACATCAATTTGTAATCATAAGCACACTTACCTGGACGTCATTCTCACTGAAAGGAATAGGGCTTAGTTTCACAAAAACATTATTAGAACCAGGCTCTTGACTATGACGAGGACTTGTTGAAAATGTCTTATGAGACCCAAGAAAGAATTTCTCCACTTTCTACCACATGCTCAGCTATGTCTCCACTTTTAATCTGTTGGAAGCTCCTCCATGGGCCAGATAATCTATGGAGAATCTTATATCCGCCACGGAATATCCTTCTGCATTTCATTCAGTTTCACAGTGTTTCTGTTCCCTGTAATTCCCTACCTCACCCTACACCCCTCTCTCCCAGTATGATACCGCTTACCTCAGAATGGAAAAATCGTTACAAAGCACAGCCACTGTCTGGTTAATTTCACTGTCCGTTTTTTCACACGGCCTTGACTCTGTCATTACTGATGCAAACAAGTCTGCCGGCAGCTCTGGACTCCCAATGTCATCACCAGACTCCTCCACTTGCTCAGCCTGGAGTGTGCCTAAGGGAACAAACAGATGTAAGGACAAGCAGGGTATGCAACCAACACCCCAAACAATAATCTCCTCCAGCCCACCCACCTACTTATACAGATTCTAGGTCAGCCAAAGAGTCACCAGATAATTCAAGACAAGATACTGTCAGCATCAGTTCTATACACTGGGGATAATAGTGGCCCATCCCAATGGCTGTCTGGAAAGAGAAAAAGAATAAAGCATTTGGCTCTTGAAAGGTGGCCCTATCAAGCACTACACATCAAAAAGAGATTTTTGTTCATTCATGACAGGCTGTATGGAGGATCATTTAGAGTACTTGTATCCAGGCTGTACAGAGAACCTTTATGATTCACCAAGGTTGGTCTTGCATTCGCTACAATTAGCACAGATCCAGGCTTGCCATCTGAAACATTATGCAAGTATTTCCTAAACATCATGTTACTTTACCATGATGCAGTGATGCTCAAAGGTATATTGATCTGTAGTTCTCTCTTTGCCCTTTTCATAAGGCAGGAAGACTACAATGCTGGCATCTATATTGTAAGGCATGTAAGATGGACCCCTTCACCATCTGACTGAAGTAGACTGGGTAGTTTACACTTGCAGGCTTTATGAAGGTTGCTGTAGACACCCTTTCACCAAACAATTCACAAACATATGCACTTCTGAGGTTACAGTGCAACCACAGTATATTAAAAACATGCTTTGAACCAAGTAGAGCAAGGCGTTAGCATCACTGAAGCCACAGATCAACCATTTATTAATGCTGGATCACTGTATGTTTGTGTCATGATACTTGCCTAGGGTCATGCTGAGTGTCTACAGCGCAGAAAAGCAAAATATAATAAAATATATTAATTAACCCAGAGAAATTACTACACTGAGATTTTGAACTCATGTTATAGATTAGCATCCTCATTCCACTAATAAGCACCCAAAATGTGCGGGAAGAAGGACACTCTTTAATCCCACGATTTTGTACAGAAGTATATTTTAAATGTGCTAAGGGTCACAGATGATCTTGAGTATGTGCCTGAAGAGTTACAAATCCTTTTTGCTCCTCTTGTGATTTTGTTCCTCCAACTTCGGGGTTCTTCTGCTCTGCACATGAACTGAATGCCTCCCCATCTCAACTTTGACTTCTTTCTTAACTCTTTACTGTCCCCCCTTTTCTGTAATTACTTTACAACATCCTTGTGTACCCTATTCTCCTACAATGTGGGAATGGAGGTTGCAAGTCCACTGTACCAAATGTTCCATTAAAAAATCTATTGCAAGCCCACAAGAGGAAGGTCCTTTGCTGTCTTTCCTGTCCCGGTTCTTGAAGACAGGAAAGAATCTTCTTGGCCTACGAGGAACTAACAACAAGGCCAACAAAGCTTTCAGCCACTTTTCAGGAAAGCATTTGAAGAACAAACCATTCAGAAAATGGTAATTGAGAGATTTTTCCTGGAACACCACCACCCTTGCCATGTATAATATGGTGTGCTGATAGATAAAGTGCTAGACAAAAGTAGGGAGCTCAGCACGGATATGCTATCACTCCAGGACTTCTATTTCTCCTAGACTGTATTGTATATCACAGAGTACACCCTCAGAAACTGCAGTTTCCTCCAGAGGAACTAATTTCTGTCTTCTGGAGTTCAGCTATAATTCCAGGAGAACTCCAGGCCTCACCTAGAGGTTGGTAACCCTAGCACTGGAGGATGAGGACCCCATTTCAGCCTTTGCCCCACAAACTTTCTGCCATCTCAACACCAAAAAGAGACTCATCTACCACTCTGGCATCTTCACTCTGCAACCACCTCACTGAAAAAGCACCCTTACCCTTCCCATCCCCAAATCACTCTTTATTGTTCATAGAGTTTAGTCCATATTCTCTGTAATTAAAGGAGGTGTGGAGAGATTTTAATCCCCCCTCCCCCCCCACACACACAGTTTGAGAACAGCTCTAGCAGTTACATAGTAAAATATTGCAGAAAATCATGTTATTTCCCCTCACGTTTTGAGTCCTCCCACTTTGCCATTTCTGCCTTGACAACCATAAACCAGGCTTGCTGGCTTCAAGGCCTCACTTGTCTATGCCCAGCAGGGATCCAGGCTTCAGGGCCAAGTCTTGCATCCCCTTCCCCCTTAAGTCTATGACCAGCTCTGTTTGTTTTGGAAGCAGCACCGTTTGCAACTCTGGAAATTCGACTCCTTCTTCCAGCCCCGGTCCTCACACCAAAACATGTGGGGCTAAACTGTTAAAAAACTGCGTGGGGGGCTCACTGCACCGCGGGACTAAGCCAATTTAAACAGAAAGGGGAGTGAGTCACAAGCCAACAATGCCTCCCTGCTGTTCGCTCACAAACAGAAGGCTAATTCCTCTCAACAACAGTCATTTTCACGTCAGCCCAACCAGCCTTCCCTCCCTAGGCTAGTGATATGAGAATCAAACGACTCCCCGCCTGCACTGGAGTTGGTATAACCCATCCACGACCGCGGTGGGGTGAGCGCGCGCATAGTATTAGGGGTTTATCTCCTGTATTTCTTCTTTGAGCGGGGACAGGTTTTTCTACAGCGCCACCTTTAGGATGTCAGACCTTTCTAAAAAAAAAAATGAAGCGTCTCTCAAAATATCTGTGACATAGGGCAACGTTCTGTTGGATTGTTGTGAACGCTTGAGGACAACACTGCTGTCTTTTATATTCTGCTTTTCCCTGGCAACATAGTCGCTTCTGTCAGGGTTTTTGGACTCCCTTGTTCGCGTTTTAAGTTGTTATAAGTCCTTTTAGCTTTTTCTGTGTCCATAAAAATCTGCATCACAGGAAACATATGTTTAAATCTCTATGTAGTCAGTGAACCTGTGTTTAGCAGCAAAAAAAAAGTGGCACCCTACTGGCTGTGTAACAAAGACATGCAAGTTCAAACGCAGTGACATTGGGTTAGGACAAATTTCTGGAGAACAGTGTGCCACAGATGAGGTGCCACTACTGAGAAAGCCCTGGCTGTGGTTGCCAACTGCCTCACTTCATAAAAACATCTGTTGGCGGGGTCACATAGAGCAGGGAATGAGGAACTAGTATCTCTCCCACATATGTAATCCTTTTGTTCATCTCTTCAGATTGCCCGTTACTGATCTAATGCCCCTTCAGTATGCTACTTGTCCACTCTTTCAATATCAGACACATTCCTCACTACTTTCTACAACATTTTCTCTATTTCCCTCTATATTAGGCAATAGGCAGAAAAAAACCTCCTTCTCCCTTTACATAATAAAACTTGTGGGTCCAGTAGCACCTTAGAGACTAAAAAAAATTATTCTGACATAAGCTTTTATAAATCAGAGTTCTCTTCATCAGATGCATCAATGCTTTTAAGCTTTTAAGCATCAGCATAATGGATGTACACTTCAATGCATCTGATGAAGGGAGCTCCGACTTACAAAAGCTGGAATAAATTTTGTTAGTCATTACAGTTCCACTGGACTCTTGTTTTATTTTCTTGCTACAGACGAACATGGCTACCCATCAGGAATGATCCCCTGGCATGCCTGTGCATTCAAGGCTAATGCAGGGACTGAATGAAAGTTGAAATTCTCTCAACAGAGTGGGAATAGCAAAGAAATGCAAGTTAGAATGATGGATAGTTGTTGGCAGAACCATGATGGGAGCTCCCAGTTCTGGGAAATGATGGATTCCTCTCCCTCCCCTGCATACACATTTTCCGATTACATACACACATATACACACCACTTCATACTGAGAGAGAGGTCAATTGGATAGAAATATGTTGGCACCAGACATGACCTTTCCTTGTATTGGGAACAGGCAATTTTATAAGTGGCTCTGACGTAAGAAGCCTCTGTGGTTTCTTGTAAGTGCAGAAAGGGCACTGTATTGTTCTGTCCTGGCTCTCCCTCTCCCCCACAGGGAACTCCCTCCACCTACCAGCCTATCCCCACATTCACTCCTTTGGCCATCTCTCACCCTGATCTCACTGCATTGCAACTCCACCAATTAATACTTTGATTGGCATTCGAAGCTTGGGAAACTGTCTGGGGCAAAATTTGGTGGCAAGGATAGGGTCATTTTTATACAACCTCCCATTCTCTCAGGTTGCTCCCCTGTGGTACCTTGTTCTACCTCTCCCCTCATCTAAAATTGTGGGGCTGGGGGCAGAGATATCAGCCTCTCCCTGCATCAAGTTCTGTTTAGTCTGTGGCTCTATAATAACCCCCTTTCTCAGCACCACTGTAAACATCTGTCAAGGTCAATCTATCCCAGGGCTTTGCCAGGCACGGCTTCTTTTGCCCCATCCCCCTCTCCTGTTCCCTTCCTTCCTCCCCCTGTCACATGCACCATGCTTGGACAAGAAGTTACAGGAATCTATTTGTGCGGAACCCCATGGGAGGAAATGGGGTACAAGCCTTTTCTCTCTGTTGCTTTTGAGGTTTTGGGATAAGACATTAGTGTACACACTAACAATTGAAAAATGAGCATAAGTATACTCTTGTTATGTGAGCCAGTGACTCATGATGCAATAATGAGCAATCATTGAGTGAATGAGGCATGGCCCCCCCTCCCCCAGCCAAGATTTTTAAAATGCTGGCTGCAGAATATCTTTGAACAGACTGTACTTCTCTTTTCTACCTAATGGGAAGTTCCGTGTAACTCCAAAGCTTGCAAACAACAAAATAGATATCACTTACCTACTCTGAAATGACAGAATATGCAGTTTCCTGCAATGTACAAAACAGATGTTTATACTACAAACGACTAGCACATTCAGCATTATCTCTTGTCAACTTTCTCTCCCAAAACCTCAAAAGTTTTAAAATAGGTATATATTTGTGAACTTGTTTAAATGCTTTCAAAAAATATCAGGCACCATTAGCAATCAAACATGTCCAGTTGGAGGTCAAAAACTCGTGCAATCAGTTTTGGAATATATAGTGCAAAGCTTAGCCCCACAAAACCTATTTGCAATGGCATGGCTTATACGTACAGAGTGTATATTTCTTGACTTTCTTTTCCTTTGCTAGTGTACTAGCCACATGCAGGTACCCACGTGTGGTTCAATATATCTCCTGGTTTTGCAGCTTGCTGGGGATTGTAGAACAGGATCATGAGAGACAATTCAGAGCTGGATGGTTTATATTCTGTTTGATGTGTCACAAAGGTTGCCGACTACCTTGCTCTTGAGATAGCAGGTCTGCTGTGGCTAAAACACTGGAACTTGGCAAAGAAATTTCAGGGGACATTGCTGGGGGCAGGGATGAGAATCATGGGTGTTAACTAGAGCTATTTGCATCTGTGATTGTGGTGATTGGTTTGCAGGAATCATGGGGCATAAGTGCAGCTATTTACAGGGAGCCAAGGACTAGAATAGCAGGATGAGGGTGGAATCACCGAATGGAGTCAGAACTATTTTTATGGGGAGCCCTGAACTGGAATCGAAGTTGGTCAGCAAGTTGGGGTTGAGACACATTTGCAAGGAGGGGGAGGGGGAGTGTGGGCAGAGGTTATGCACAATGCTGGATGAAGGAGACAGCCCGTTTTCCTAGAACATTAATAGTCAATGACTTCAAGCAGCCAAATATCCTTGTGGTGTCCAGTGAGCCAGCAGCTCACAGACCATATAAAGGATTGTTTCCCAACTTGCAAAAGAGTAAAGGAAAGCTGTTCCGAACTGAGCTTCAAGTCACCCAGCAGGGTCAGGTCACAGTGCCTGCTGTGCTAGGGAATGAAGCCCAACACAGTACAAGCCTGGCAGATACAACAGTGGAGGGAGGTGCAGCTCAAGGTATGGGATGTCAGGGAAGCAGTAAGGGAATTTGTTGCTCCATGCAGCTTTAAAAACTTAGTGAAGCTGAATGGCCAGTCTTTGCTGGGTCCTAAAGACCTTCTTCAAATTGTGGAGGAGTGGATCAAGCTTCCATCACGCACAGCAAAACCTGAGGTTTCTTGTCTTCTTGTGAAAAGATAGGAATAATATGTCAGTCGCTGGATTGCTTACTCTTTTGGGGATGCCAAGTGAAGCTCTCTCTGATAAGGCTTCCCATTTCTGTTATCATTAGTAATCATCGTTACAGCACTTTTGAACCAATCAGCTTACCATCTTTATCCTGCATGCCATTGTTGATGTATTTTGTTAGGGAACAGGATTAAAACAATACCACACTGAGATTTAAATCACAGAAAGGCTTGTATAATAAAGTGAGGTCTGCTTGAGGTTTACTCATATCCCTCCAGAGTATTGAATGTAGTCAAATGTCAGCATTTTAAAGCCAAGAAGTTCAGATATTATGGTTCACAAGTCTAACCTTATATCTTCTCTTTCTCTGTCACTGCTCAGATTTCTGTTTACCAACATTAGCATAACTTTCCCCTTCTCTCTGTTCATGTATCTTGTGCTTCCCATACAAGTTCTCTTGTGTTGCTATGCCTGACTTACAATGCCTAAAAGCCCCTTTCAGCCTTGTATGATCTTGTCTCCATGGCCTTTCTCTCCACCTGATTCCACTTCTTGCTTTCCTTCTGAACAGGAGGCCACAACCATGTTGCTTCCAGAGAATAAGAGATACACAATAGGTAAGGGAACATTTTCATCAGATCAACTTAAGTTTAAGACTCATGCTGTAAGAAGCATGAATATTTTTGAGTTGCATGGAACTCTTAATCACACAGAATGGAAGGGTACTTATCTATAGCTATTCTGTAGCCCTTGCCATTCATTCTGTTCTCTAGAACACTTCTAAAGTCTTGATTTTAAGAGTTTGTTTTTAACCAGTCCTGCTGTCTGTATACTTGAGATTTGGCTGCCTTTCTGTTCTATCTGATGAACATACCTGGTATAACTCAAAAGCTTAAACACTGTGATCAGTATCAGAAGTTGGTCCAGGATATCACCTTGTTTTATATTTCTTGCACTTCTGATCAGCATATTGTCATGATATTCACCCTCTTTTGCTCACTTTATTTCCCTTTGTGTCTTACTCTCCCTTGACAGTTAATCATACCCAGTTTTTCTCTTAACATTTTCCTGTGTCTTTCATCTATGGAGTTAGAGTGGCATAAATGGTTCTCACCTCTTCCACTTTCCTCTCACAGAAATCTTGTGAGGTTAAGTGGAGAGACAGGTAACTAGCTCAAGCTTCTAAATTCCTCGTTTCCAAATGTCATTAGATTGAATTGTTCTTTCTAACATAATGTCAGAGTACCTTGTAACAAAATATCTGTGGCCTCTTTTATACAAGATACAAGTTGCTTCAATGAAAAGACCTTGAAAATGTCTATGAGTGTTGATTACATATTTCTATACCTGGTTGGTCTTAATAAAAGGTATTACACGGCTTTGTAACAGGAAAAGAAACTATGTTTGGAGTATGAAAGCAGCAGAAAACAGTGATGTTTCCCAATACTGTTCTGTTTTCTACAACTGCAGTCCTGAAGTGTTATGGATTTGACAATTCTTGTTCTTGATTTTTAAACACCTCTCAGAGGAAACTGAGAAAGCATCTCTTAATTTTGGAGTATGTGCACCATTGATACCAAAATCCCCTCCAAATCTGTGATACGTCATTTTTGAATATTGCTAATAAAGGATATAAAGAGCATCCAGGATCCAGACTGATGATGCAGATTTCCCATGTGTGGTGTGATGCCCACAGTAGGATTTGTTATCGAGCAAATAGATTAAGATTGCTGCCTTAATTGTGCTACTTTTGCTGCAGTGAGGTCTGGCATCCTGCTGCTTCCCAAATGTTAAGAGGATTCAGCAATAAAATCTGCTTTTTGTTCCCAGTTCCAATATTGCTTTCACCCTCTCGTACTCTACTCCCATTCTGGTCTCCTGGTGACCTCCTGAAAGATGCCCCTTCCCCCACTAAGTCTGGGAATTACCATGGCTTGCCTCGAACAATCAACCCATCTTGTCCCAGGGAACTGATTTGCTAATTCCAAAGATTCATATTTCTTTTGCTGCTTTGGCATCTTCAGCCCATTTCCAGGTTTTTTTGTTTGTTTGATTTGTAGCTCAGGCTTGGAGAACAATATTTATAAGATTTGCATATATATTATTTGGCTATTCTAGTACTTTGTGGGGAAGAAAAGAGGTGAGTGGAACTATGGATATCACAAACAAGGGCTAATTGGGCCCTTACATATGATAGGGGATGTGTGTGAGAAGGAGCGCATCCAATACTGCAGTGGGAACCATGGCGCTCCATTGCTTGGATCCTGCCCCCAGGGTCTCCCTGGCCTCTCCAAGCTGGGCTCTTAAAGGGAAATTGTGGCGCCTGCAGATGCCAAGTGACCCAGGTGAAGGAACATGTGACACCTGCTTTAATGGGCTGCCGGCTTCCTTCGCTGAACCAGGGCCAGCTCCACTCAGGCCGCCGGCCAAGCCGGCAGGGAGGGGGTCACCAGAAGGCTTACTGCAAGGGGGGAGGCAGAGGAGCGGATGGGAGCCGCGGCAGCAGAGGAGATGGGTTGCTAGAGGGAAGAGGCTGTGGGAAGGAAATGAACGAGGCGAGAGAGGGGGACAACGGGGCGACTCTTCCCCATGCAGCCCTGCCAATTGGACACGCTTTTTCGATTAGGAGCTGACAAAACGAGTGAGCTTTGCAAGGAGGAAGGAGAAATCTCACCCCTCTTAGTCTTTCCCCCTCCTTTTGTTGTTACTATAGCACCCCCCACCCCATAAAAGCACACAACGCATTTAGCTGTTAATGACTGTATACGTCTTGTGGTAACAGCACTTTCTTATCCAACCAGCACGCAGGTAGCTGTTGTGTATTTGCATCTGGCAGTACTGGGTGCCTGACAGAAGAAGCCAAGGTCGGTAGACAAAGTTGCCAACTGTTAAGTCATGGCCCTTTGGTAGAGCCATTAACTATAGCGCCATAAATATAGGAAGAATGAAGGGGGTCAGGGAATAGGGTTGACAACAGGGTAGTTCACATGGATCCCTTTACTTGTATTATGTACATGTCAAAAATATGTAATGTGCAGTGGAACTCATGTAATCAGAGGGCTGTATTTGAACAGGGCAGACCCCAGCCAGGAAGCTGTGGGTGAACTTGTTTGGACTGATCATTTTCCCAGCTAAATTTATGGGGGGCGGAGGGGATACTGCATGTACTATATCCTGAGCTCTTTGGAGAAAGGGTTAGATGCAAATAAATGTTGCTTATAGTGTGACAGCCAATGTGGAGTAGTGGTTAGAAAGCAGAGCTAGTCTGCCCCTGGGTAGTTCTGGGACTCTCTTTCTCTCTCTCTGGTTCTCCTACCTCACAGGGCTGTTGTGAGGATTAAGAAAAGGGATGAGGCTTATGTATGCTGCCCTGAGCTTCCTGAAGGGATAAAATGCACTAAACTCATAAGCAGACAGAGCCCTAGAATGCTCTATGAAGCATGACCACAAAATAGCTGGGACTGAATCAGGGCCTCCACATAGAGGGAAAAAATGCACTTTACTTTGCCCAGGCTGCAATCCCCATTAACATGAGGGAAAAAACTGAGAATCTACTGTAGATCATGCCTGAGGATATTTAAAGAAACTTAATTCCTTGTATCTCTTGTCCAGATCTTGTGAAATTTGCTTGAGCCAATCAGAAGCAGTGTTAGAGAGCAACCTCAAACAACATGCTGGGCCTCCTGGGTGGGTCTAATATAGAGCCAGTTTGGTGTAGTGGTTAAGAGCGCTGGACTCTAATCTGGTGAACCAGGTTTGATTTCCCACTCCTCCACTTGAAGCCAGCTGTGTGACCTTGGGTCAGTCACAACTTCTAGGAGCTCTCTCAGCCCCACCCACCTCACTGGGTGTTCATTACTGTGGGGATAATAATAACATGCTTTGTAAACCGCTCTGAGTGGGTGTTAAGTCATCCTGAAGGGCTGTATATAAATCAAATGTTATTGTTATTATTATCAGGAACTACCAATCTCAATTAAGGGATACCTGGTAGAAAGGGCAAAAAAAAGTATGAGATAGTGGGATCAAGTGCTGCTGTTTCTTCTGGTAGAATTTGATGCCCAAAGTATATGTAAGTATCTAATTCACTCACAGTCGCAAACACACACCATGTCTGGTGGTGGCTATAAATACAAGTCAGGCAGCCAGAAATCTAAGGAGGAAAAAGAAAGGGACTAAAAAGAAGTTTAAGGACACCAATCTATCTCCTGTGGTGAAGTGGTTTGGCAGCGAATCAGCACTCTACTGGTTCGAATCCCACTACTGCCATGAGCTCAGTAGGTAGCCTTGGGTAAGCCATTTCTCTCAGTCCCAGCTCCCCAGTTGCATTGTGGGGATAATAATAACACTAACTTGTTCACCACTCTAGGTGAGGCACTAATCTGTCTAGAAGAGCGATATATAAGTACAGTTATTATTATTATTCTGCAAAGCAACAATACAGTAACTGGGATAACAAATGAACAAAATCAATGATTTCAACATAGAGACTGAGTTGTTTTCTATGTTGGCTATTTCCTGAAAGGAGGTATAAACAACATGGTATGCTGGCAAAACAGAAGGATATTCTTTAATTGTAAATAAATGGTATAAAGTATTCACTACTGAACATAAAAAGAGCATAGAACATAAAACTTACTATTGCCAGTGGAAGCAATTGCATCATAGTGTCAGGTAGGCATGCAGTAGACAGTGAGATTCAAAAGCAAATATTAATAGAAGCTACAAGATGGAAATAAATATTGGAAAGATTGTTAGATGTTATCTTATTCCCTGCTTCAAGAGGTTTAGCTTTCCAAAGAGATAATAACCTGATAGGTGACCCTCATAATGGCAACTTCCTTGGAACTCTTGAGATTATATCCCTCATGACCATTTGACTAAAGTCAAACATAAGCAAATAGAGGGCAGAACAATGAAAGGACAGACTTATTGTCATGGGAGAGTCAGGATGAGTTTATTGAATTATGTGGTAAGAGTGTGCAGAAGGCCATTCACACTGAGAGAAAAAGCCATTTATTATTCTGTCATATGTAGGGTTTGCCAGGTCCCTTGAGTCCCCTGGCAGGGGACTGGGAACCTGGTACTCACCTTCTGCGGTCTTTGGTGTCTCTTGTCGCACGTGATGACATCACTTCCGGGAAGTGATGTCATCACGTGGGTCAAAGGGTGGCCCAGCGTGCGCTCCCTCATTCGCCAAAGGGCTGAATCACACACACACACACCCTGGGCCTGATTCGGCCCAAAATGGGCCCATTGCAAGGCATGGGAGCACACAGCGGTGGGGCGCGGGGGTGCACCACACTACCTGGGTGCATACTGCGCTGCCCAGGAGGTGCATCACCCCTGCTGGCCAGGTAAGTGGAGTCAGGGGGAGGAGCTGGGAACAGGGAATCCCCCGCCCTGGGCAGGGGAATGGCAGCCCTAGTCTTATGTGATGCTACTCCTGATGACTCTAAACATGAATAACGTGTGAATACTGCCATTTGCCATTTGCAACAGTAGTACATATAACATTAAAGAAAAGTTTCTTTAGTTTAACAACTTTGAACTTAACACGTGAAGTGCAATTGTAACTTCTCTTTGTATGGGTTCTATGGGGGTTAGGAAGCAAACTTTCACACAATTGTAAATTAAGAAAAAAATTTAAAACCTTTTAACAATAAATACAACTATCTTTTCTTTAACTAAACTTTAAATAAATACAACTATTTTTTTCTTTAACTAAGTGCAATCATACAGAAACTTTCAGCCAACAATGTCTTTGAAAAGATAAACAATTCAAATAGTTGAATCTCACCAAGTGACAGAGTCCTTTTTCATAATCTTTCCAATTTGAAGCAACTGGAACCCCGGGCTCTGTCCTTGAGGAATTACAGCCCTGCAAAAATAAAACAATCCCAGTAACACCAACCAAACACAATATGCAAACACCACTTTTAGTCATATTGTTCACATACAACATTTTTTATTACCTTCTTTTTATTTATTTATTTATTTATTTATTCATTTATTCATTCATTTATGTCATTTATTCAAGGTGATAAGAGCATATTAATTATTATTCAACTCCCCAGCAACCAGCTTCTTCCTCAGCTTCCTGGTTCTAGCTTCTGACTCTGCCCTACTCAGGGGCGGCGCAAGGGTTTGTGGCGCTTGTGACCAGCCGGCCGGGCGCCCTCCCCGCATGCTCGCAAGTGTACGCACACCGGCCTGCGTGATGACGTCACACATGACGTCATCATGGGAGCGCGCCGGCGGCAGCCCAATTGCGTGGCGGGCGGCCTCCGACCTCTCCCGCTCGGTTGCCTGCGCCGCCGCAGATGTCTGCCCGTGGCGGCTGCGCCCAGCCGGGGGCTTGTGCTGGTTGAGGCGGTGGGGTGGGGTGGGGTGGGGCGGGAGGGATAGGCGGCTGCTGCTTTGTGGCGTGCGCTCCCGCCCCCTGCGCCTCCTCCAGCACTCCCTCCGGCACCCTGCGCCTGAGGCCACCGCCTACCTGGCCTCAATGGGCGCGCCGGCCCTGGCCCTACTATACTAAACCAATTATCTCATAGAGGTTACACAACCACAAACAGAAACACTGAAAAGGTACTTATTTTTATATCTTTTGATGGCTAGCTTCTGGTACAATTTTTTTTCAAGTAGTGTGGGCAGAGATTTTACAAGCCAGAAGAATACCTCTTGAATAAGAGGTAGCTCCCATTGTTGATATTATTGAAGAAATAAAACAACTTAAGAGATCAGTAGCCCAAAATTCAACAGGAAGCACATTCAACAGGCACAATTGCCAAAGAACAGAGGGATGAAACAGAGACGATTTCGTTATGAGAAATCTGAACTTGAGAAATCATGTCCTACAATATCTGGTGAACCAGAGACTTTATTCAGAGAAAAATGTTTTTGGTGCAACTTTGGACAATGTTATCTGCACATCAGAACATAGATTCAAAGCAACAAATAACATTTGTTATATATTTCATTCAGTCCTAAAATATATGACACTATAGCCTGGGGAACTGGAAGAAGCTTCTATATGTCTACTTCACGAATATCCCACAGATCTTTCTGAGAATTTTCCTTGTGAAATGTTGTACCTTCAAGTCTTCTTTTGGAAAAGAATATGAACTATCCTTGCTTATATTATTAAATGAAATTTACAAGAAACAACTGCAACTCATTTTCAGTGAAGTTGCATACCCCAATGGGTTTTTTGGACGCTGCCAGTGACTGTGGGAAAAGCTGGAAGAAGTTTCTGCAGGCTAGCACTCATCAAAAGCTGCAGGCGTTTTATAATGGGGCAAGAACACTTAAGCCGCCTAGCCATCTTGCCTATGGGGTGTGAACTTTGGAGGGGTAATTCATGATTTTGCAATGAAAAAGGCCAGAAGAATAAAGCTGTAAAGTTCATTAGCTTCATGTTTGCAGCCATGATGGTTCATCAGAATTTAAAAAAATCAGGACATTGACAGGATAATGACCAAAAAGTGACAAAATCATTAGGAAGCTTGTAGGACTCTCAGGCAGGGTATTATTAAACCAAATGCTGGCATTTTTCAGAAATATAGAATGCACAACAGTAATTTCAGAATTAAAACAAACGTTTTCATAGTTTGTGAGCTTGTATGTATGGGATAAGAGATTGTAGTGTTGGTATGGAAGGGGTGGTGTATTACAAGTTTTACTTGGCCCCCAAAATAATGCTTGGACCCTGGACTAATGCCCATATAATCTAGCATCCTATGTTCATCAGTAGCCACCAAGATAGATGTTTCCCAGAAGCATACAAGCAGGACATGCGGACAACAGCTCTTCTCTGTGGTTGATCCAAGCACTGGACATTCCGTGGTATATACAGAGATTCCATTTAGTTCTCATAATGCATAACCATTGATGCACCATGACTATATCAAGCCATCTTAGTTACTTTCAAGATGATTACATCTTGGAAGTATCCTGCACTACTCCCAGAAAAATGTTCATAGAATAACACTGCTTACTCCCAGGAACGTGATCTTAGAATTACAACCAAATTTACACATGCATTCAGTGTGCCCATAGGAAGAGGTATATGGTGAAACAAACCCTCTCCTACAGCCACTGATTCAATTTTGAAGCATTCAAAGTGTTGCATCTCCTGTAGGATAGGGTAGTAGTAAACTCCATTATTCAATCATCACTGCATATACTCAGATGAGCTCTTGACCAGGCACTCAAGAACCACATAAAAGAATTGGGGCCAATGACTAGGATCATCTACCAAGCATATGCAATTGTGTCGCTCCTTGCACAAGGGGGTCCAGATTCATGTTTCTCATGGCTTAGTTATTTCAGAGTTGCCACCTCTTCCAAGGGGAAGTAGGCAAATCCATAGTGATTTACAAAATATATTTATACATTTAAAAGTGATCATAGTCTGACACTGAAGCTGAACAATAGCAGTGGTCCATCTCCCAAAATGCTGAAATCTAATCTCAGGAACGGGGACATGTTTTCTCAGAACTTTGTACTGTCCTGGTAGTGCTTGGTACCTGTCTTTTTCTGCGAAGGGAGGTGGGGATGAGGGTAGAGGGTTGGGAAAAAGCTACGTGGTGTAAAACCAGCCAAATGGGAGCCCACTGAACAATGGGAGAGCGGAGCCTTAGACAATTTTTCAGACCCGATGACTGTTTAATCTGCAATTGGCAAAACCACATTCATGTAGTTCTGAGCAGAGCTATGTGTATGTTTATATGTCTATGATTGCTGCTCTATATATCATATGCCTTTCACTTCTAACCACTACTAGGGTTTCTTCTATACTTCAGTGGCAGGAGCCTGAGTTTTAGAAGCAAGAAAGATTGAGTTTGATCACGGCTGCTACCATGATGGGTTCCAGATGTTTGTGATTTCATTAACATATACATAGAAGTCATTTCCCATACTAATACAGTTCAGGCATGTTTTAGAAATGGGACATTTAGTTGTAAAAATAGGTATCCTTTCCCCCAATTGCTTCTAAAAAGTGAATGAGATTCTAAAGTGATATACTCTGGTTCTCACGCAGGCACATATTTTTGTTGATGCTTATTGCAAACTCCTATTACTTCTTGGACTAGAAACAACTTTTCACCCCCATCTAATAGCGCTGACTGCCTGTTCTGATACACTGTGCAACATGATGGAATCTTGACTGTAGTCAATCCTATTTTACCCTGTCCACATCAGCATCTCTGTTCATTGTTCCATTCATCCCACTAGTGATGATGATGAGATTTTTTTGGTATGGCTCTTGGGTTCATCAGTAGCTGCTTTGGGATGGAGTGCCATAAGGTTTTAAATTTTTTTTCTGGTGACCAATAAATGATTGATGATGTTCTAATAGTTTACTAGGCACTGAAGTCAGGGTACTTGGATTACAGTGACAGAGAAGGGAAAACTTTGTACTGAATCTCTCCTACAGGTTATTATTTCATCAGCTGAGCCTGCAGCTTTTGTTTCTCCCTGTTCCTTATTTCAGTGAGGAAGACAGCTCAATTCCTCACTGTTAGGCTGTGTTTGCACTTCCTGGAACTACTTGGGAAGGTGTCTCAAGGCAATACTTTGCATCAGGCCAAGAAGGAACAATAAAATGCAGCATAACCTGGTCCTCCTGACATCATTCCAAAGCCAGTATGAGCAAAACCTTCAGGAAACTTATGGTATGGATGGTGGCTCCAACATTGTGTGGCCAAATCAAGAAACAGATCAGAACCAATGTGAAAATGCCTTCCATTTTTTTGGGATGTCATAATTTTAATGAACATTTTTAGGCAAATTCAGAATGGGATCAGTGTGAGGAATTGGATAATGTAAAACACTGAAGTGCAGTAGTGATCCTTAGGCAAGTTACTTGTTTTGGCCTGCTTCATGCAGTTGCTGCAAGAATTAGAACTGTGAATCAGACCCTTTTCCTATTTGTCCTCTCCGCCGGAATTCCAAATATATGTTGCATGTTGCCACATATTCCCACCTCCTTCTGGAAATATCTAGTTGCCCTGAAAGTGATTTGAGTTGTGGATCTCTGCTGTAATCTTAACTCTTACTGATATATTTATTCAATCCTGTATAATCTGATTGAGGTAGGTTGCCTGCATATTTTTTATTTTATATGCATTGGTAACGTCATGGTAGGAATTTTTCTGCACGGGGGAAATTTGGCTGTAACTTAAATTTTGACTTTTGCTAAATGTCATTTGTAAGCCTAGCTGAAGGAAAAGAAATACATGAGGGAGAATGCTTTAGGTATTTTCCACATGAGGACAGGCATGTGTAGTTCTCTCTTGTTGCTGTAGTTGCTAATACAGTGCAGCACAACAGGGCTTCCACATGGCAGGTTTCTGCAGTTTTCCTGCCCCAATCTCCTGGCAGTAGCCATTTCATTCATTCCCTGCCCCACACACAGATCATCAGGGCCTTTTCATTTTTTTTTAAATTGGCAAGTGTATGTCAGTATAACAATTTTTGCATCAGCTTCTCTGAATTTTCAGCTTTCATTTTAAGAAAGTAAGTCTCTGGTCCATTTCATTGTGGTGATATAAGGGAAAAGACATATCTCTTCAACAAAAGGGACCAGAGATTTACTTTTTAACAAAGAAATCTGGTAATTCAGAGAATCTAGTAAACAGACTGTTATAAGTTTATAATGATATAGCAGGAGGGACTGACTGCCATGAGAATAAGGAACAGGAAAAATAGCATTTGTGTGGACAGGACTGGGAAAATCTTCCTATCCACACAGCAGCCATTCAGGCTTTGCTGAGATCTTTGCTGAAATCTTTCACCAAACTTCACTACAAAACAGGTTTGGGAAAGATGAGATTAAAATCGGGGAAATTCAGGAGGTGCACGAATGCACCACAATGCTGTGGAGATGTGGGAGAAAACCTGATTCCTAACAGTATCAAACCTGGGATAAATAACCTGTATGGAAAAGTCTGTAAAGACATCACAGGTTTCTGTGAGAATAAAATGTGGCATATTCCCATACAGGCTGCCCTGAGCTCCTTGGAGGAAGCACAGGATACTAGCGTGAGTTAGAAATCTTCCCTGTATCTGTCACTAGAACATCCTTTAAGCTTCTTTAAAATGCTTACTGCTTGCCTGATTACTGGAACTCTAACTGACGTTTTATTGTTATCACTGTTAAAATTTCTATCCTTCTTAATCCCACAGTCCCCAGGTAGCTTCCATTCATACTATTTTAGTGCAAAAATATAAAGAATATACAATACAACTTTCATTTTAATGTGTTTTCAGGGAAAGCTACAATTATTTATTTATTTATTTATGTCATTTATGTCATTTATGTCCATCTTTCTCACTGATAATCAAGGCGAATTACACAGTGTGAGATTAGTACAATCAATATCAAGAACATTTCCATACAGTATCAAAGATATTTCCATAAACACT
The DNA here is from genome assembly GCF_028583425.1 of Eublepharis macularius. NCBI lineage: Eukaryota > Metazoa > Chordata > Lepidosauria > Squamata > Eublepharidae > Eublepharis > Eublepharis macularius. Next base: position 151,452,077 of record NC_072791.1, on the reverse strand, counting down.
GTCATAGGGTAAATAAATACCAGTTTATAAAGATATAACATTAGCAAAGATCCCATACAGAATTGAAGAAATTCTGAAACAGTACATAATCAATTCTAGGACTGACATTAGACAACATGAAGCGCAGGTAGAATATAGGAGTACATATTTAAAGCAACAGATAATATGCAAGGCAACATAATGGTGAAGTCTATGGTCCCTAACTCATTAGCAAAGCATCTGAGACCCCATCCATACAATATAGCTCTCCTATCTGAGTGAAAAGCCTTTTTGAATAATTTGGTTTTGCATCGTTTGCAGAAAGCTAGGAGAGTGGAGGCTCTCCTGACCTCCTCAGGCAGGTCATTCCACAGGGTGGGGGCCACCACAGAGAAAGTCCATCTACTGGCTGCTGTTGATTTTGCCCATATGCAGGCTGGCACCTGCAGGAGACCCTGTTCAGATGAGAAAAGCTGCCATTGAGGAACATAAAGAAGGAGGCTGTACCATAGGTATTCCAGACCAAGGCTGGCAGCTTTCTATGTGATAAACAATACCTTGAACTGAGCACAGTAACTGATAGGTAGCCAATGGAGTGACTGCAGAATGGGGGTGATGTTCATGCTCCTGCTTGCTCCTGATAAGTCAGGCTGCAGCATTTTGCACCAATTGGAGCCTCCTAGTTAACGTAGATGGGAGACCAATGTATAGTGCATTATAATAGTCAAGTTTCGATGTTACCATAGCATGGATCCAGGTGGTCAGGTCAGCCGTGTCGAGGTAAGAAGCCATCTTCCAGGCTAAAGTGAGGTTGTAGAAAGTATTTTTTGCAGTGGTCTTAACTTGTTTTTCTACTAGTAGCACTGGATCCAGTATAACCCCTAGGCTCTTAACGGAGTCTGCAAGGGTCAGATGAATTCCATCAAAAGTGGGGAGTACAATGTCCTTCAAGATCTCTGCCTTCCCAACAAGCATCACTTCAGTCTTGTCTGGGTTCAATTTCAATTTGTTATTTTTCAGCCATTTCACTATGGCTTGTCAGGCAGTGATCTAAGATTTCTACAGCATCCTGTGAGGACCTGAATAGCAAGATATAGAGTTGGGTATCATCTGCATATTGATGACATCCAACTGCATAGCTGCAAATGAGTTCTCCTAAAGGCTTTATGCAGAGGTTGAATAAAATGGGAGATAAGATTGTGCCCGGCCTGCAGAACCTCGCAAGATAGTTCCCATTCTGGAGATAGCTGATCTCCAAAGGCCACCCTTTGAGTCCATTCCATGAGAAATGATTTAAACCAATCCAGGGCACATCCTTTGATGCTCACTTCTGTTTTTAAATGCCTCAACAGGATGGCATGGTCTACTGCATCAAAGGCTGCAGTTAGATCCAGGAGGAGCAGAAAGGAAGCATGGCCTTTGTCCATATTCAGATGGAGATCATCTACTCACACTACTAGTGCCATCCCTGTCCCCTGCCCTAGTCTGAATCCAGACTGGAAAGGGTCCAGAGCACTAGAGTTATCCAAGAAAGTCTGGAGTTGGTCAGCTACTACTCTCTCAATTACTTTACCCAGAAAGGGCAGATTAGAGACTGGGCGATAATTTGCTGCATCAGTTTTGTCTAGGGATGGTTTTTTAATTAGCGGACCGATAACTGCCTGTTTGAGTGGCTGGGAGAAGGTACTCTGAGTTTGATTTACAATAGATCTCAGCGGTTCACTTATGTGATTTTTACTTGATTTTAACAGCCAAGATGGACAAGGATCGAGCGCACAAGTAGTAGCCTTCATAGATACCATGGTCCTGTTAAGGTCTGTCGTAATTGGTTCAAAGCAAATGTGAGCCAGATGGTGTATTAAGCATTTCTTCCATCTCATTTGCATTGCAGCTAGCATCTAAATCAGAGCCTATTCGTGGTATTTTATCAGTGAAAAACTTAGCAAAGGCATCGCAGCTAATTGTCTGTGCTAACACCTGTGGCAAAGGAGCTATACAGGTCTGTGGAGGTAGAATTTAATTTAAAAGGTAGCAGATGCAATTAAGCAATTATGTGAAGCCATCCTGTAGTGCTGCTTTGTGGAGATTTCATGGGAGCTCTGAGTGGTTTGTGACTCCAGAAAGTATCTGGTGGTTTGTGTGATTCCAGCTTGCCTTTCCAGCACACCTTTCCTGCCTTGTTAACTGATATGATGGCATTCTGCTGCAGGAGCTTTTCCAAGTGGGTGTCAGCATATTTCAGGAAACAAGTTTTCCCTTTACAACATGCTCACAAAAGTATGTTATGCTTGTGGAAAAGCCACATGCACTGTATTCCTTTGTCAGCAGCATAAAAATGCCAAGAAAAAAATCAAGTGCACACCCATACTTGCAAAACACACTGAACATGAGTTACGATTTCAGTCTCCTGCATCTGTCCTTTGCTGATGTAGAACAAGACAGGAAATCTGCGGTTGAGGTTCACGCTGATGTTGTCTTACATCTGGCACACAGTTATATGGTATTCTGAACTTAGAACCATTACCCTTTAACACTAATCATTCCCACCTCCACCATCAAGATACATTCAGAAACCCAAGAAGACACAAAGGAAAACAGTGGTGAAGGGAAGTAGAAAGTCTAGGCACTCAGTATATAGAAGTATTCATGAACCAATGTTTATCTGATTTTGTCATATATTAATTGGTCTCTTTGCTACAATGCTGCATGTAGGCTGAGTCAAATACCCCCTTTTAAATCTGATTTCAGAATCTTTTTTTCTAGAACACAGTTGGGTTATGAATGGCTAACAAATACAGGTAGCAGTGTAACATAGCATGCAAGTTTGCCAAATATATGACAACATCTGTATAGACCCTGACCTCTCTACTTCCTGGCTTGTTATAGCTTGGGAAAGACTAGGGCTTTTTTTCAGCTGGAACACGGTGGAACGGAGTTCCGGCACCTCTTGAAAATGGTCACATGGCCAATGGCCCCACCCCCTGATCTCCAGACAGAGGGGAATTTAGATTGCCCTCCGTGCCACTTATGAACATAAATGCAATCTATTCCTTACCAAATATTGTCAAAATTATAAATCATAATGTATAAAAACTATGCTCCAAGAATATTTCTTAGCTTTATAGGGAAGAACAATTTGTTTTGCCTCAGTGGGAATGGTAAACTACTCTGTTAAGTATAACCAAAGCAAAATATTTATTAAGAACAAAGATTTTCTTAAAACTGCAGGAACAAGTACCTAAAATTGGGAGTTTGGAATTTTGTAATTGTGTGAGCATAGTTTATTTATATTTTTTGATCTAGTTAGACTGGGCTAAGTTTTTGTATTTTCAGTGTATGCATTTAGGGGTCCATAGTACTTGACTATACATGACTATACAGACTTGTAGGAAAAGAAAGCTGCTGCTATCAGAACTGATGCTAGTCTTTTTCCTATTAAAAATTCCAAGTTGCTGTGTTATGATGCATGGTTACTTATCTAAAGCTGGGACTTGCAAAGTCTGAGATGGACTGTACAGCTTCTTTGGGAGTGGTAAACTCTTCCCTGACCCCACTCCATCAGTTTTGATTACACAGGAGGGAAAGATTTGTGAGCTGAAGGTAAAGGCAGACATAATAGAACAGAGAATTCACAGTGTATCCCTTGGCTATAGGGTGAGGCTAGCTTCTTTCTGGCTGCACTGCTGAAATCAAAGATGTACATATCAGTTAATCAGAGGCTGGCTTAGCTATCAATCAGCCTCCCACTGTGGGTTGCCAACTTCAGGTTGGGAACTACCTGCAGATTTGAGAGTAGAGCTTGGAGACGGGATGGAGCTCAGCTACGTATAATGCCATAGAGTCCACCCACCATAGCATTTGTTTTCTCCAGGGGCGCTGATCTCTGTTATTTGAAATTCAGTTGTAATTTCAGGTGATCGCCAGGCCCCCCTGGAGGCTGGCAACCTCTATAATGCAACATGCTTCAGTCAGGGAGTCCACATTTTAAATAATGGTCTTTAAAATATTTTAGAGGCACCACATCACTATTTGTGCATTGGTCTACTTCTTTTTGCCCTTTGAATTTAAGAAAAAAATTTTTTTTAAAGCATAAAACTGTTGCAGGGATAGGGAAACATCTTAAGGACATCATGGGCACCAGAAGTCTGTCTTTCTTTCTGAGCCAATCAACTTTGTACACAGCTGGCTTCTACTTCAAACTTGTAGAATGGTTCACCCCCCCCACCCCTTGGAGAAAGGTACATTTGGAGTGAACACTATGAGGGCATTATCAGAACATACCTACTATTTTGAAAGCTTCTCTATGACTTCATCCTTCTTAGTGCAATCTTTTTGTGGTGTGTTGTCAAATAATTGGTGCTGAAGACCAGAGGAACAACCTTCTATTTTTTCATGGGCCATTTGCTTCTCTGTGTCTTTCCCTTGTGGATCTTAAGGCACTCTGTAAATCCTTGGATCTGCTTTTATGGAGCAGATTTCCCCACTATGAGACTAACATGATTTAAACTTGAACAGTCCTGAACTGTTCCTCTTTTGCCAGATTCTAGTTCAAATCCATTTGGTATGTCTCTTGCCCACTTAATGGGACCTTGATTATGTACTCGGGTATAATAGATTTATCTTGGGCTGCATACAGATCTAGACATTTGCAGCATGATAGTGTTAGGGAAACACATGGCTCACATTTGTGACATTCAGGATCAGTTTGGGTAGGGACCTGTTTTTCTGCTTTGAGAAGTTTTGCACTGGGCAAGACCTTGTGCCAACCAACCAAGCCTCCGCCTCCTTTTTCAAGGCAAGGGCTATGCACAGCACTGATTGGCTGTCCCTTGTGCCAATCAGAAATCTACATCACCTTCCCTCTGAGGAGTAAATTTCAAAGAGTAAAAACAAGAGGAAAAAAATAAAAAACAACCACCACAACCTCTGAAGAGCCTGTTAATTGGATAACCAAGCAAACACTGTTGAAAATAAAATGGACAGCAAAGCAGACAGCCTGCCTGGAGTATGCAGAGAAAACCCACAATAAGCCTTGTAAGCCTGGAATGTGTCCATTTGTTCAGACATGAATAAAATCTGTTGCTTAAAATTTTCTTTCTAACTTCTATATTTGAACAACGCAGTTCCATTTTGAAAAACTAACTAGTTTATGGCATGGACTCGCATAGACGAGTCTACTTAATCAAAAGCATGAGAAGCACTGACAATAACTGATTATAAGTGAGGAAGAAGAAGAAGAAGAAGTTGATGATAGTGTTGCCAGCTCCAAGGTGGGAAATTCCTGGAGATCTGGGGGGGGGCGTGAAACCTGGAGAAACCTGGAGAAAGTGGGGTTTGGGGAGGGAAAAGACCTTGGCATGGCATAATTCCATAGAGTCCATCCCCCAGAGTAGCCATTTTCTCCAGGTGAACTGATCTCTGTGGCCTGGAGACCAGTTGTAATTCCAGGAGATCTCCAGCCACTACCTGGAGGCTGGCAACTCTGGAGGAGGAGGAGGAGGAGGAGGAGGATGTTGTGTTGAGTGTTTGGACCAGTTTGCTGCTGATGTGAAATGAGTTTTTTCCTTCCTCTGCACAACACCATGGTGCTCTCATGTACCTTGGCTTTTATCTGATTTTCCTGCTATCTTTCCTAAATCTGCCTCGTTACAATAATTTAGGAACAATTGTAACAAAGACAGGGGGGCTACCATGTAGACAAAAACGTTTGGATCTTTCTCAGCCCTGCTCACATGGTTGCCATTTTCCCTGCCCCAGTCTCCTACAGCAGCCACCCACCCACTCATGCCACAGCACCAGAGGGCCTTTTCATTTAAAAAAAATGGTGATTGATAAATCATGATAGCATTATAAAGCTATACCAATCTGTGTATCAGGTCCTCTGAATTCCAAGCTTTCATTTTTTTAAAAAAAGTCTCTAGCGCCATTTCTTGCAGGGATATGGCTTTCTCATTATATCTGCACAACAGACTAGAGACTTACTTTAGAGAGAAAGAAACCAGAGGAAACAAAATAATGTAAAGCTTAGCTATACAAACAGCAAGAGATAAATTAATACCAACAGAAAACACCAAAATAAAGTAAATACATTAGAGTGCTCCTAATGGAGCACAGCCTCATAGCATCTACTCTCTCAAACTGGACAAGACTTACTTTTTAAAAATGAAACCTGGGAATTCATAAGATGTAATATATAGATCATAATAACATAATGCTATAACAATCTACCAATTGCCAATTTTAAAACTCCCTAAAAGCCCCTTCCCCAATACTGGGGGGATGGCCACAAAGTTGATATGTAAGGATAACAGAAATGCAAAGAACAAACACTGGTAGTGAAATACAAATATAATCTTAATTATATCTAATGGTAAGTACATTGGATGGCCCTTGTATGAATGACAAAAGCCATATATATAGAAAAGTAGGATATTTGGTGTAGTGGTTAAGAGCAGCAGGACTCTAATCTGGAGAACCATGTCTGATTCCTCACTCACTCCGCTTGAAGCCAGCTGGGTGACCTTGGGTCAGTCACAGCTTCTTGGAGCACTCTCAGCCCCACCCACCTCACAGGGTGATTGTCATGAGGATAATAATAACATAATAAACCACTCTGAGTGGGCGTTAAATTGTCCTGAAGAGCGGTATATAAATCAAATGTTATTATTGTTATTATTATGGCAACTGAATGAAAGACCTCTGAAATGTCTTATCATTAACAATCTTTTACCAAAAGGAAAAAAACCCACATCAAAAACAGACAGTTAAAGGGGAAAGGAGTGATGGAAAAATCACCCTGCTCAGTTCCCCTGACAGCTGATAGAATTCTGGAGGAGGAGGTTTTAAGGGGAAGGTTAGGGTGGGGTTAGCAAAACGTCCTCTTACAGCTTGGATGTATTGTAAGATATAAAATGCATTTTTCTGATGTATGACAAGAAAAAAATGCTTCAGAAATAGTTTAACTAGAGGGTCGATATATGAATATATGAAGTAGCTCTGTCTTGATATTATTGGTCCATCTAACCTGGTATAGAATGGGAGGGACTTGCTCCCCAAAGTCCCAAGAAGAGAAAGGTGTTTCCCAGTCTTGCCATCTATCCTTTAGAGTGCAGGTATTAGGGAGGGAATATGGGGCTTTGCATGCCAAGCTAGTCTTCTACCACTGAATTTCAGGAAGGGATGGGGGAACCAGCCCTCTCATCCCCTAATTAATTTTATTTGTTTTATTTAAAAATCCATATCCCAGCTTCTCCGTTTGTTCGAAGCAACTTATACATGTCACAATAAAATACTAAAGTACTGATTAAAAACAAACACAGTCACAAACAGATTTCTAATTGCCTAATAATAACCACAGTTCAACAGATGTAGAGGATAAATTCCACATTCCCATTAGGATTGCCAACTCTGGGTTTGGAAATTCCTGGAAATTTGGGGGTAAAGCCTGGAGAGGGTGCATTTGGGGGGGGGGGGGGAGCTTAGCAGGGATGTGATGGCACAGGATCCGCCACCGGAAGCTGCCATTTCCTCCAGGGGAACTGATCTCTATTGTCTGGAGATCAGTTGTAATTCTGAGAGATTGTTAGTCCCCTGCCCCCGAGGTTGGCAAGCCTAATTCACATTAGTTTGTCAACGCCCTGCAGAAAAGGGCTGCCTTATTCATCTTGGCAAAGATTGCCAGTAAGGGTACTGTCTGGACTTTTTCTAATAGGGTAGTCCCTAAAACGGACCTTGCAGAGGAGGTCTGCAGTGGACAAATAGAAGGCACTACTAAAAGCAGCTCATGAATGACTTAAGATGGTGTATGAGTTCATAAATGTAAAGTGAGGCCATAAGTGGATCCCCAGGCCCTGAATGATAATGGTAAGAACCAGCTCCTTGAACGGAACCTGGAAGCAATCAGACATGGCCGCTTCAAAACTAGCATCATAAGCCTGAAGTATCTAATGCCTGCCAATATGCTAGCAGCTACATTTTGTGCAAACTGAAAGTTCTAGGTTACTTTCCAGGGTAGCTCCTTCTACAGCACATTATACTAATCACCCTGGAACAACTGCTGGTACTCAGAGGGCAGATTTGGTCCTAGGACTTCTGGTTGCTGATACACATAGTAAACGACTGTTAGGACACCAAATGTGGTACAATAACTTTTTGTAGTAGAAGAGCTATTCATAAACATTTATTTAAACAATGTGATACAGAGTTGATTTGTTAATTAATTCTCTTTTTGAAAAATAGGTTCTCCATTGCATTTTTAGGAATTCAGCCTCTGGATCGGATGATATTTGTGAAATGCATCAGTATGTGACCTTGCATTACAGAAATACCATTTCACAATGTTCTACATTCAGTTCTTTCATTACATCATTGCATCATGTTCACCTCAGCAGATTAGCCCTATTTGTTACAGGGGTCAAATGTAATCCTGTTTTAGCCCTCAACTATTCTGAGATTGAAAGGCTCAAATAGGCAATTGTGGCCATAGCTTCTGACTTCCAAATGCTTAGGAAAATGAACATAATCAGAAATGTGAAGGCAAATAAATTATGGTTTTAAAGTCTTTTGTAGATAAATGTAAGTCACTATTGTGATAAATGAAAAGGCCAGGTCAGTTATACATTGTGGCAAAGATCAGTTGGTAATATGGGGTCATTTGAACAAGAAGGCCTAATGTAAGATCATTTGTCTAGAAGTGAAGACGGTAGGTCAAGTTCTTACCTGTGTCCAGATGGCAGCTTTCACCACAGCTGATTTAGTGCTGCAAACACTACACCAGAAGGGGAGAAAATTTATCTCAGAGAAGAAGTAGCAGCTAGTGGTGAAGATTTTGCACTGCTCTTGGACTGGGCCATCCATACTGACTTGCCTCTGGTCTGCTATGTGCTATTAATGAGGGCACTTGGCTATTAATGAGGGCATTTGGCTATTAATGAGGGCATTTATCAGCATAGGGTTCGCTGGCTCAGGAGGAGTTCTGATTCAGTAATCTGGACACTTGCCAACACTTCCATCTAGAAACACCCTTAGATAATGGGAAGGAATAATCTGAGAAATGGTGAAAAGATTTAACAGCCACAATAGGCTAACAATAAAAACATAATAATAACATTCGATTTATATACCACCCTTCAGGACAACTTAATGCCCACTCAGAGTGGTTTACAAAGTATGTCATTATTATCCCCACAACAAAACACCCTGTGAGGTGGGTGGGGCTGAGAGAGCTCCAGAGAGCTGTGACCAAGGTCAAGCAAGGTACAAGCAAGAAGTACAGAAGGGCTTTGCCTGCTGTTTCTATTTCCTATTTCAATCAAAACAGATATTGAAAAGCTAGAGGAGGAAGGCATCTGAAAGTCCATAATAATCCCAATAAGGTTCACAGTGAGGAACTTATTAAGTTCTTATCTGTTACGTTTATGTAAGAGGTTATTTTGTTCTACTCCTTAGAAGACCATATAAAGTAAATACGTTTTAAAAACTGATCTTTTTAGTAACAGTCAGGGTGTTTTTTTCTGGGAAAAGAGGTGGTGGAACTCTCAAGAGGGAAATCAGGAAGAAACACACGAGATTCTTTGAAATAATATTATTTTCATGCACTATTGCTGAGGTGCCGGAACTCCGTTCCACCGCGTTCCCGCTGAAAAAAAGCCCTGGTAACAACACTGGAACATTTATAGTGCAATCCTAAACAGCGCTACATCCGTATAGATCCACTGAACTTAAGTGGGCTCAAAAAGGTCTAACTCTTCTCAGGGTTGTAGTATCAGAAACACACCTGACTTGCAATTGTAACACGTAATTGATAAATTGTACTCTTCAACAGTTCAAAAATGTTTCCAAATCTTTCTGGTTCAATGGAAGACAGTACAATATTCAGCTGCTTCTAGCTGTTTCCACTTTAGGTCTAAACAGGTGCTGTTTTCTTTTTTTTTTCGCTTATAGATGTGATGGATCATTACTGGCATTTTCCAAATTTTTATGACCAGTCAATAATTCTGGCTGTACCACTCCTTTTCTGGCACCTCCCTACTTACCTGTCACATTTTTATCTTACCCGTCCTCCAACAAGCTCTGGGTGGCATGCCTAGATCTTCCCTCCCTATTTATCCTCTGCAATGATCCTGTGAGATTGCTTAGGCTGAGTGGGAGTGACTGTCCTAAGGTTGCCCCCACAAGATGCTCTGTACATACCTGTGTATATTCCTTCAAGTCTCAACTGATTTATTGCAACTCCAACAAGGGACTTTCATGGCAAGTAATAAGTAGAGGTGGTTTGCCATTGTTTTCCTCTGCAGGGTCTTCCATGGTGATCCTTCATCCAAGTACCAACCCTGCTTAGCTGCTGAGATTTGACAAGATCAGGTTGCACCATGCTATGTTCCCTCCCTAGTTCTCTATAAATCTTATTAATATGGCATTCTCCAGAAGGTTTAGTAAGCATAGAAGCATAGAGCTAGAAGGGACTGCAAGAGTCATGCAGGAAATTCACAGTTATCTATCCCCCTCACCTCCCACAGTGAATGCTGCTGTATGCTCAGAGGAAGGCAAAAAACCTCCAGGATCCTCAGCCAATCTGGCCTGGAGGAAAATGCCTTCCTGACCCCAAAGTGGTGATTAGCATTGCCACGGACATGTAAGAAAGGGATATCTCATTTTTAAATGCATATATTTTTCCATTTATAATTATATTTTGAGACAAAGCCATTGGGTAGTATATCTGAAGATCAAGTTTTCAAGTTGCCTTATACTGAATCAAACCATTGGTCTGTGTCTGAGACATGATTGTTTTAACAGTCCATATTTTTTTGGTTTTGTCCCATTTTGGAGCTGTACACGCACGGAATATTGCACAGGGAACCCAGGCCCAACTTGTTTTAAAATGTCATGTATAGTTTGGCTCTAATTGGAAGCAGCTCACTGGTCTTTCGCATCACCTGCTACCAGGAGATTATAGGGCTTGAACCCTCTTGCAAGCTCACACCCTGGAAATCTAGTTGGTCTCTAAGGTGAGGGGTTTTCCCCCCTATTTCCAATACAATATAGCAGTGTAAAGTGCTGATTGGCTGATCCTTGAGAGTATCATGAAGAGAACGTCTTGCCACCCAAAGCAGCATTTAAGTTTAAAGGGGAAAACAAGAGAACAGTGTCACTTTTTAAAACAGGTGACAGATACTTAAAAGCACAAGCAAGCTCTTTTAAGAAATAAAAAGCCTGCCAAACCATGGGCAACTGGTAAAAATGGAGTTGTGTGCCTCAGGGAGTGGAAGAGGATTTGAACACAACTTAGCACGTAGCAAAAAAAATATGAGGTGGTACTCATTCCCTGGGGCACATGAAAAAGAAAAATTTGCCGTGGTGGACTAACCCAGCTGATAAGATCTTGGTTCAAATCCCATTGATCATAATGCTCACAGCCTTAGGCCAGTCCTAAGCTACTTGGAGGACAAACAAAATAAAAATGTAGCAGGTAAGATGAAAACTGTTACTGGCCAGAACGTAGTTGGACAGAAAATCTGCTGGTGCGGTAGTTAAGACAGGATCTTGAAGAGTGTTCTCCCTGCTAAGTACTAAGAATGGTAGAAACTGAGTTTTTCATCTGCCGGAGTACTTCTCTCCCTTTTCTTTCTCACTTCAGTCTTTTTCCAGCCATTCTAATGGAGTTATCAACTCCATTCTGGAAAATTTCTGGAGATTTAGGGATGGTGCAGAGCAGTAGGGTGAGGAGTAAGCTCAGCAGGGATATGATGCCATGAGTCCAACCTGTCAAGGTGCCACTTCCTCCAAGAGACCTGATTTCTGTAGTGTGAAATTTTAATTTTAATTCTGAGAGAACTCCAGGTGGCATCTTGAGGTGAGAAACCCTGTGTTCTAAGCATGTACAATTAATAAGCATGACGGCAGGATTGTGCCAGCAAACTCCACTCGCAACCTGTGTAAGTTATTTGGAAAGTATACATTTAGCCTGTGCATGCTCATGTATACATGTGTAGAAAACTAGAGTTCACATGAAGAGACCCATGTGCCAGTATGTCTCCTGCACACTCCAATGAACATTTGTAGGTCAGAGATAGTATATGCCATTGTAATCCTGTTTCCTATCCCTTGCACGTTCTTGGTGTACTTGGTTGGACGGTTTAAGGAGAGCTGGCAATACTTTTACCAGACAGCCATCAAGAAGTGAAATTATTATTTGGAGTCTCCTGCTGGTTGGGAGTATGGGGGTCCCTGAGGTCCTTATTGTTAACTCCTCCTTCAGATCTGCAAAGGAATCTGTAAACAGGATAAACACTAAAGTGTGTAAAATGAGTAGGAGCAGGAATGGGCGAGCCCTAGTCGCAGTGGGAATATCAGCGGAAGCACTGAAGCAGGCTAGAATCATCCGGGCCGGGCTGGGCCTAGGCGTGGTACAAGCAGGAAAATGCCGCGGGATAGTCTTTAATGAAGCGCGAGTGGACAGGGCTGGTCTGTGTGTTTCATGGCTGAATCATCATAAGTGGGAGGCACTGGTATGAGTAATGGGTAGGTCTGTATGGTAGTTATGCATGCACGGCCCCATTTTCAGCTCTCATCTGCTGAAATCAAAGTAGATGCATACATACCCTTCAAAATCGGTCAGGGGATAATAGATTCACTTAGCCAGACAAATTAAGAAGCCATTTTGGGTATTCCTACTGAATAATTTTGAAGATATTAACTTCCAAATATATCTGTGAAAACCAGAAGACTTTTGTCATGTAAATTTAATTATATATTGAAAAAGAGTCTTATGTTTCTCATTCAGTAATTCAATTACAGGATCCAACATCTCAAAATGCTAAAATATTCAGAATTACAACATTCAGGGTATACAGTAGGTAAAAGGTAGTTCCCTGTGCAAGCTCTGAGTAATTATTGACCCATGGGGGGATTTTGCATCACAATGTTTTCTTGGCAGACTTTTTGTTACATTGCCATTGCTAACCCCAGTCTTCTACACTTTACCCCCAGGAAACAGGGTACTCATTTCTATTATTTTATTTTATCTCATTTTATTTTTATTTCATTTCTATGAAACTGGGTACTCATTGTTAAATTCAAGATGGGTAGCCATGTTAGTCTGTCTGTAGCAGTAGAAAAGAGCAAGAGTCCAGTAGCACCTATAAGACTAACAAAATTTGTGGTAGGGTATGAGCTTTTGTGAGCCATAGTTCACTTCTCCAGGTATAGCTAGAATGTGAGTCCATCTGTCCTTATATCTTGGAGAATGAAGTGATTACAGAAGCCAAATGATAATAGCTGGTGAATAGGGTGGGATATGCGGAGGGAGGGGTGGTGGGTGTGCAGAAATCAGCACTGGTAGTGAGACAGGAAGCCTTTTTCTGGATTCATTCCAGGTGGATGCATTGTCTTGAGCTTCTTATCAGTTGCAGTTCAGGAGTCTGTCTTTCTTACCTTCCTTTGAAATTCCTCTGCAGGATAACTGCTACTTTTAGATCAGCAACTAAATGACCAGGAAGGTTAAAATGTTCCCCCACTGATTTTTGAATGTTGTGGTTTCTGGACATTCCTGGAAATTTGGGAGTGGATCCTAGAGAGGGCTGTTTGAGGAGGGAGCTCAGCAGGGATGCAATGCCATAGAGTCTACCCTTCAAACCAGCAATTTTCTGCAGGGGACCTGATCTCTGAAGTCTGGAGAGCAGCTGTAGTTCAGGGAGCTCTCCAAGCCTCACCTGGAGAGCAACCTTATTCACCAGTGATCTATCATCCCTATGCAGAATTAAAATAACTTTTTAAAAAACTTCTCTCGCTTGAAAAGAAAATCTTTTTCTCAGCTGTTGATTCTCTCTGTGGATTTGGCACATTCTTCAAGTAATGCCTATGCAGTGTATTAACTTCACTGCAGAGTGAGGTGAACAGAGGAAATCAGAATGTTTGAGAGGTCTCTGCTCCTAGAGCCCAGGCTGGGCTCTGTCTCCACAGTTTGGTTTTGTCAGTCTCCCTCTAAAAGCATGGATGGGGTCAGATAGCAGTGGTGAAACGGCCCATAAGAAAATAAATAATTTTTTGGTGTGTTGCTTGTGGCGAGAGGGGAAGACCGTTAGAGTAATTTTGCTTATTTGAAGAGAAGGAGGTTCACGTTGGTAGTGTGGGTGGTGGGTGGGGAGAGACAGGCTGCTCTATAAGGTATTTTTTGCAGCTGGCTTCCTCTCTCAAGGATTACTCATGGTAGGGCCAGTGACAAAGTTTAATGACTTCGGTGGCCTGTGGATTCCAGCTGCACAATTTCACATATCATGGCAGGTACTGAAATAGGTGTGATGGGGTAGGGCCTTTGAAACATTTCAGTAAGCAGTTTGTTCCTGTGACTTTTCCTGGGAATTGGGGGTGGGGCTGGGCAATACAGGCTTTGCTCCCCCTGTCACAGTGCTCCCTTCGCCCACAGCTCCTTACAAGTGTGCTCCCTGCAGGAGATTCGTGGGGGATCCTTGCCTTCCTGTGTGCCACGCTCTGGAACCTTCCTGTGGTGCCTGCATTGAACAGCACGGACCAAGTGACTACCAGGCAGTCCATCCAGCAGACGTACGACCTTACTCGCTATCTGGAACACCAGCTGCACGCACTTGCGGCCACTTATGTGAGTGTAGAAGCTTTGGGAGAGCTGGAGGCTATCGAGTTGAGTAACCAACTAGAAACCCCCTTCCTCTCCTTCCTTTGTGCCTCTCTTCCTGCTAAGTCTCTAATTCTGACTCTGTAAACTATGCCCAGATTCCTCTCCCAACCAACTCTGATTTCTCTGCAGTGCAGCAAGATGAGGTCAGACTATGCCCCCCACCATACTCTGGGTTGAGAGCTCAATGAATCTTACACATGGTCACATACTGGAGCCCTGAAAGTTCAGTGCAAGGAACGAGAGTGTCAAAAGAAGACAGGATCTGCTCAGTATGTGAAGGGATTTAGAGAGGCAGACAGTCTTTGTACTGCTTGCAGCACCTTCGGATAGGAGTCCTATCTGAAATTTCTCTTATGCAATAAGAACAGTTAAAATATTGCTCTCTCCACAGCTATGGCCCTCTCTTGGCAGCTTATCTGACACGCTGCCCCCTCCCTGCCCTCAGGCACCAGTGGAGTCTCCCTGTTTACAATCTGTTGTGCATCTCCTGCTGGGGTGAGGTGAGGCCTTTGTCTGTCAGAACTCGCCAGGGAAACGCCCGGCTGTGTAGAGAGCAGAGGCTGGGGCACCCCCTCAGCCTACATGGTATCCCCTGCTCCCTGGCCTACCTGGCATTCCAAACCCTACCCCTTGGCAGGCTTTCTTGGCACAGGGTACTAAGATCAATTGTGAGAGTGGAAAGAAGAAACACAGTTGAATTTGGCACTAGAACATTTAATAGCTCATACTTTCCAGCATAACTGGCTTCTGGAAACTTCCTTTTTAAAATGGAACCTAAGAAACTTTAAATCCTCACCCAAACCAAAGAATTAGGCCATTCTGTAACAGCTGATGTCCATCTAATGTTATTGGTTTAAATGTACTCTCTGAAAATACTAGCTGAGCAGCCTTCTCAATCACACTAGACTGCCAGTGATTATATAGGATGCATTTTCATGAGCCACTAGGCGGGGCCATATGCATATCCAACATGAAGCCCACCCTCATGAGTTATAGTGTACATTTTTATCCTGTTTTACCAGAAAGGGGTAGGGTGATCCTGGGCCAGGATTATCACAGTATTTCTTTCTTACCTTTTCTGACTTTCCCATGTTGGTACTAAAACAAGAGGCTGAAATGTTGCAATGTGTATATTCTATTTTGACTGGAATGTATCTAATGAAATGGCAATATTTTGATAATTCATTAATTGTTTGCTTAATGATCATTTTAAAAAAGGAAATTTTAAAAAATAGAAAAGAAAAATAGGATAAAGGTCTGTCCTAGAATATGAATCCAACAGGATATATGCCCAACCAACCCCATGTGTATATTACTACATAATGAACGCACATTGGGTATGTTACCCTCAACATTCAAATGCCAGTTAATGGTCAATTCCCATGATGTTACATGCAGTAAAAGTGATATGAGTGCGATCAAAACAATACAATATATACAGTTGCCTACATGAAAGCAATGTTGGTGTATGCAATTTGTTAACACTTAGAGCTGCCCTCAGAATGTCATATCTAAGTTGCTCCCAGTTTTCTGCATGAAATAAATTGATAATAGTCACAGTGGGCTCTTTATTTACCGCATGAACCTGGGTTCACAATGCCCTTACACACATACGCATAAGCAAGATGAACGATCGATCTTCATTTTGCTGCTCCTTTTATGCAATCATTGGGTCGTCCATTTTTAAAAGATAAATTTTAAACAGTCAATATACATACATGTTCACGTTAGTGATGTACTTTGCACTAGTCTATATGAGTTAACCATGACTTATCCACAAACATGCTAGAACCTTGCAGAATTGTTGTGTTTTCAGACAGAAAAATCTACGTGTGCTTTTAAGGAAGTACGGGTACTTTCACACCATCTTTGCCATACCTAAAACATGTCTGTCTTCAGATGATATAACAGGTGACACAGGATGAGGCAGGACCTCAGTTATTATATGGAAACACTGTGGTATCATGATCCTCATAGAATGTGTTGCCCTGAAAGGATTGCATAGAATCAGACCCTCCCTATAGGCCCTCCTGTTTCACCTTACATTGTAACACAGCACAGGCCCCCCTAATAGTATTTGCCACCATTATATTTGTTTTTCACTCCCAAAGTCCAGATCTTCTGAGTTCTCTTACCTACTACTTTTTCCTAAGTAGGTTGACATTCAGAGAGGTATAGCAGTTGGCAACTGAATGGTTCTGCAGCAGGGAAAATACCCATACATGTGCATACATGCACATGTGTGGGTATTTACATAGCTACAGGGTTTCTGTATCTCAGGAAACCAGTTGGTTCGGCTGCCTTGTTGGTTGCTCTTTGAGGATGATTTCTGCCAGGGGATTTCTGTTTGGGCAAAGTTACTTCCATTTGTGGTGATGTAAGGCATTGGTTGACTCAATAAAGGAAGCCACAACCTTCAGTTTGCAAGACCTGAGCGAGGCTGTCAATGACAGAATGTTTTGGAGGGCATTCGTTCACAGGGTTACCATAAGTTGGAAGCGACTTGACAGCAGATAACACACACACAAGGTATTGGTACAGAAGGCTATTCAAACCTTCTAGGAGAAAGTAACACCAGAGTCTCACCCACATGGGACTTACTTAAGAGGATCCAGTGTGCATCAAATCTCTGCAGCAAAAGGGGCTAGAGTGATTCTTCCTGCATTGGTCCTCCCTGCTAACTCACTTGGCTGATGGGAATCTCATGGCTACCGCAGTCCTGCAGCTGTGGTGAGCATTTGCATACCTGAGGAGGAGGAAAAGGTATCCACCTTTTTCTAGCACGTTTCCTTTGCTTCTAGCACTAGGTCCACTGCAGTCCTTAGCTAGGATCATGAGCAGCAGCTGCTGCCTGGGCCAACCTTGCAGCCAGGGTAGCTTATATTCTACAACTCTATGCAATCATGGAATCTGGAGAGGTACACAGTATGCAGTCATCCCCCCTCCCAAAAATTTCAGGATTGTGGGGGGCAGAATCTTTTGAAAAAGGCATGGTTACATCCCTTCTGGCTGGACACACAGATGGGATTTGTAAGCAATTTCTAATGAAATTGCAGAAGCAAAAGGAAGCTTTCTATTGTCAGAGAGCACTCTGTAACTTTCGATCCTTTCCATGGCGAGCAGAAGAAATGGTAAAAAAGAAGCAAACACGTGCTCTTTTTCTCAAGTTATGCAGGTCACAGCTTTTCTCAGTGCAAATATTGCATTATCTTAGTACAGATATATATCCCCCTTTGATAGGGAGGAAAAGCAGAATCTAAATATTTCAGCAATCATATCTACTGATGAAGAAAGATCCAAAGTAATGTTTTAGTACCCTTATCACAAATCTAAGTTGTTCAGACCAGTTCTGTTTTCCTCTTGGCTCTCTTCTCCCTTATACTCCTATGAATTCACATGTGCTTCTTAAAAAAACTCATCTTCAGCTTTTCTGCCAGTTGGTGTGTGTGTGTGAAAAACGAGAAGGCTAGGGTTTCTAAACAATTGATTCATGCAGAAAGGTTGATTTACAGTTGCATTTCAGCTTTTGTGTGTTTATAATGCAGCTGAGAAAGCACAAATTTCATTCTTGGGGCCGCACAAATGAGATGCTAGGAGATCCCTGAAAAAGAGAGGAGTCCAGTATGCTGATTTGAGACTGTCTGAGCAGTCTGAATTCACTATTGAAATGTCCCATGAAGAAAAACAAACAGAAAGGAAAGCTTTAGTACGATCCATCCTAAGTGCTACAGCTGGTCTCCCCTTTTCATAACTTCCAGCATTACACCTTCCAGATGTGTGGCTGCCTCACACCACCTTCCTTCCCTTCTCTTGCCTTGTTGCCCTTAAGAGAGCTACTTCTTCCCCACTTCCCCTGCTGGTCTCAGGGTGTTGGCCACGTCCCAGCCTGCTCTGTTAGTTAGTTAGTGCTGTTGTTTGGGGAGAACCGTCTCTACTTGCCCTCAGGCGACACAGAGGAAATTAATTTGTCTCCTGAGCTTGTCAGATTGTTCACACACCCGCAGGCCTTGACACACCTCCCTTCCGCTCTGCGCTTCACCCTACCCGCCTACCCCCAATGCCTGGGCAATCCTGCTGCCCTGCAGGGCATTGGTGCTGGCAGTGGGGTGGGGAATCCCAGGAACGCAACTCAGCAGGGAGGCAGGTGTTAATGAACTGTGTGTGTGTACATGTATCCACCAGAAAGTGCAGGGTTGGGGGGGGGGACAGTACGTACCTTTATATATTTGAATATATATAAGCAGCAGTTGCAGGGCAGATTACAAGAGCTCTCATCTGTCAAGAGGCATTATTACCATATATGCATATTGGGTGTCTCATTAGATCCAAGCGTAATTTGTATATACATGGATATGTTTTCAGAGTAAATCATGCATATCACAATGCCGTTTATGTATTTCTTTATATATTTCATTTATACTCCACCTTTCTCCCCATTGGAGACCCAAAGAGACTTACCATGTCCTCCTCCTTTCCTCTGTTGTATCCCCCCAACAACAACGTTGTGAGGTAGGTTAGGCTGAGAGTGTGTGACTGACTCAAGGCTTCTATGTCAGAGTGCAGATATGAACCCTGGTCCCCCAGATACTAGTTTGACATTCTAACCACTGCCTTGCACTGGCTTTCATACATAGTGTGCACTTAATCCTAGTGCGCTGTGCAGCTCTGAAGAATTAAAATGGCTGTCTCATAGCAAGAATGGGAGGTTAAGGATATGATGAGGATGGGTGGGAAAGTACACGGAGCTCCTGGAAGTGTTGACTTTAATACCTTCTTATCTTTTTCTTCAGCTCAACTACTTGGGACCACCTTTCAATGAGCCGGACTTTGACCCTCCCCGGCTAATCGGGGCAGAGGCTGTGCCCAGTGCCACTGTGGACTTCCAGCTGTGGCGCAGCCTGAATGACAATGCACGGCTAGCAGCCAATTACCAGGCTTACAGCCACTTACTGTGCTACCTGAGGACCATGGATGGAGCAACCCCAACTGCCATGCCAACTTTGCGCCACAGCCTGGCCCACTTCCGAGCCAGCCTGCAAGGGCTGCTGGGCTCTATTGCTGGCATCATGGCTTCTCTGGGCTACCCACTTCCACCTCCAGTGCCTGATGGTACACCTACCCCTAACAGCCACTTCCTGAGGAAGATGGATGACTTCTGGCTGCTCAAAGAGCTGCAGACCTGGCTTTGGCGCTCAGCCAAGGACTTTAACAGGCTGCGCAAGAGGGTGCCACCATCTGCTGTTATGCTGCACCTAGAAACCAGGGGCTTCTGACCCCTGCCCTTCACCATTCTTTGTCTCATCACCTCAACCACTGATGGCATACTTGCCCTTCGAAGGCCTAGGGTTTTTCAAAGCCTCTGAATCCACTGTTCCCTCCCAACCCAACTAAAAAACGTCCCCTTGCTTCATGGTGCTGCACTGCTCTCATTTATGAAGCTGTGCCTCTAGGTGAGCATATTCTCACCTACCCATTCCTTTCCTTCCTTCTCCTTCTCCTTGGTTTCCTATATTTTTGTTATTCCTTCCTTACCAGAGGGGACTATTAATTTTCCAGAAGGAGAGGAAGATCCCTGCTCCCCTCCTTACCTCAGTGATAAGCAATAAAGCCCTGGCCACAGGGCAGCAAACATCTGGCAACCTCCACCTCTGACAATCCAGCTCCTGAATTTGTTCTCACCAGAGCCTAGGTTCCTGCATTCTCTTTTAAAGGGATTGTGCTAGTTAGGACTTATGGTTAGGCCTCACATTGGCAAGACTGGGCAGTTCTGAGGGAAGCACGTACCATGTTCTTCAAGGCCAAGAGCTCTGGGACAAAACAGATAGGACCATCATCCTAACAGTCATCACTGCCTGCTTGAGCTTCTTCCATGCTGTGGCAGGCGGGCCAGTGAAGCTGTGTGGTTTACACTGACACTAGCAAGGAAGCGGGGAAGGAAGGAGATGGAGAGTTTCCCAAGTATGGCCCCATCCTCAGTTCTCTCCCCTTTCCTCTCTGTCCACCCCTCTTTCTCTTCCCCACTGTCAGGTTGTGTTATTCTCAGTTTGTCTGTATTAATATTTATTTATTTTCAGATGTTATTTATTAGATTGTATTTATTGCAGAATTTCTATTCTTGTATTAACAAATAAAAGGCTTTCTTCAGGAGTTGTGCTGGCCTTCTCTCTCTCTAAAGCATATTTATTTACTATATTTTTACCCTACATTTCCTCCAAGGTGCTCAAAATGGTATACATTCACTCTTCCATTTCATCCTCACAACAACCCTGTGAGGTAAGTTGGGTTTTGAAAGAATAATTAGCCCAAGTCACTTCGTGGCAGACTGGGGATCTGAATCTGGGTTTCTCAGTTCCTCTTCTCATACCCTAACCACTGCATCACACTGGTTCTGGGCAGGACCCCATCATACATAGTAACAAACTGTGTTTGTGTCTCTGTATAAGGAGTCTCCTCTTATTGATCTTCCACTATGAAGACTACAATTAAGAAGCATGTAACCTCTGCCCTGGAGGATCTGCTACCTCTGCCATAAGCCCAAGCATTCCCTTATGTATACTGCAAATGATGCTGTGGATTGGAGAAACTTTTCTTACAGACATGATCATAGCACTGCCCTCAGAACCTCCCTGCTATCCTCTCCCTTCATAAAACTATGAAGGCAGAACGCTGACTCCAGCCCAGAAGCAGAGATTAGAGGTCATTTCAGAAGCAGCAAGTGGCATTTAAAAGAGTAGATTTCCAAGACTGTGAGTTGGAAATTTCATTTTAGAATGAGGAGATAGAAGGCAGTCAAGGAACTGGTGCCTACTGCAAAGTCTTGTATCACAGAATCACAGGGTTGGAAATCCCTCCAAGGTCATCTAGTCCAACACAATGCAGGAAACTCACAACTACCTCCACTCCCCACACCCCCAGTGATCCCTGCTCCATGCCCAGAAGGTGGCAAAACATTGTCAGGATTCCTGGCCAGTCAGAGCCATTGGCCCTTATGTTATGTTCACCACCTTTTATATGGATGGTGGCTCTGAGCCTTTTACAGTTACATCATAGACAGAAATAACAGGTAAAATTCTTCTAAAGATGAAGATTTAGTGATGGGAAAACTTTTACATCCTGATTTCAGCCCACCATGTGTAGAGCTTCTGTCTATAAAAGGTCTCTGCCTTACTTAGCTCTTCCAGTCAGATTTGCCAAGCTTTCTAATGCTTCTGTCCTGTCCCCCTGACAATGTAGAAAAGAAACTGTTCCAGAAACAGTTGGCTGTTCTTAGGTCAAGAAGAGCTGAATGAATAGATATTTTCATTTATTCAGCGCCAGAGACTTGTTACAGAAGGTCTGAGAAAACCTAACGTAGGTATTGAGAAAACAATGGTGATGTCACTATGTTTGAGCAGTCTTCACAATTTACAGGGTGAGCAGAGACTGAAGCAAGTTGAAGCGATGGAAAGATTAACAAGAGCATTTTGATGCCCCTCATCTTCAGAGTGGCTGTTTACATACTAGCAAGGCCACCAACTTTGAATATGTACAGGTAAGTCAAATTCAGAATACACTGGTCGCCTAAGGGCCAAACTACATGATAAGATTTTTAATGAATTTGGTCCAGATTTCCTGAACTAGATTGCTTTCCCCTTAGCCACACAGCAGCAGCAGGGAATGTCCTTTTAAAAGCCCGCAGGGGGTCAATTTGGCTTGGGACTGTGGCATGGGGGAAGGAAGGTCTCTTACCTCTCCCAACATTGTTTTCCAGAGCTGAAACAGCCCTTGGGTGAGGGAGTTACACCTAATTCCTGTTGGACTGTTTTGGCTTGGGAAAACAGTGGATGTGGGTAGGAACCCCCACCCCACGTTGAACTCCCAGGCTGAATTGGGGCCCCACAGGCTTTTAAAACAACATTCCCTGCAGCTGCAGGGAAAGTGAGGCACCTGAACCCAACTTGTTAAAAATTATATCCTGCAGTTTTACCCTGAAAGTAAATTGGGATAAAGAGAAAATAGTGTGGTTAATGAGGTTGCCAACAGGCCTGGAGCCTACCCTTTAGTAACATAATGTGGGAAAAGGCAACTGAATCTTTTTTTGGTACAGAGGTAAATAATACCTCCTGGTAAATACCATCCCATTAAACTTTTATTAAAGGGGCAGAACTTCTTCTATGGGCAGTTGACAACCTCTGTAGCTAATTTCTTTAAACCTATTTCAGAAGGTTCAAAGTGCTTCCCATGTATTATCTCCAATAATCCTTGCACCACACCTATCAAACGGAGAAGCTGAGGATGTGTGAAAATGGTTTGCATCAGGCCTTCAGAATGCATGGCTAAGGTGAGACTTCAGTTCACAGTTCGTGCCACTATAGAACAGGGAGCTGTTGATATCTAGAACTTTGGCCATTTCCATAGAGAAAGCAGGTGGCCACAGAAAAATCCCAGCCTTATAAATGAACACATGAGGAATGCCAAATTTTAAAAAAGCAGAACCCAGGCATTCTGGCACATTTCCCGTAACCAGTGCCTCTACCAGGAAGTGCAGATTTGTTCATGAGCTCAAAAATTATGAGTCAATGACAGCCAACCATTGCTTCCAGGTGTGCTGCACAGCAGGTGGAGGAGGCAGACAGACTGACTGGTATGGGGTGGGGTGGAGAATGAGCAGGAGATGACTGCTGAGTTTCCTGATTTAGCACAGTGTTAAATATAAAGGGGGAAATCTCCTGGTTGCAGTCTGGCAAACTTTCATTTAACACAGGAAGCTGCCATACACCAAATTGGACCACTGATCTGTCAAGGTTAGTATTGTCTATCTGACTGGCAGCAGCTCTCCAGGGTCTCAGGCAAAGGTTTTTCACATCACTTATAACCTGATCCTTTTAATTGGAGATGCTGGGAACTAAAAGCAGATGCATATCACTGTGTCACGGTTCCCGCTCTGTTGGAAACCCAGGGGAAGTCAGTTCCTGCTCTCAGTCCATTTCAACCCGTATAAAACTTAGAGAGACAGAAAGTGGACAAAATTATACCATGCCTTAGTCTCGCCTAGATTTTGTTCTCAGAAGTTTCTCTGAGGACTGCAGGTAACTAAGGAGGGCACATCTAATACCCTGCAGTTACTTCAGTGAGCTGTTCTCTAGTAAGCACAGGGCAATGGCAACTAGTCACATCAAGATGGGAAAAAAACAATGAAAGCCAGCATCTGTAGGAAGAGAAAGAGACAACCACAGCAGCTGGCTTCTAAAGAATCAAACCCACAGAGCAACCATGGATGGAGTAGACTGCAGAGGTTCCAGCTCCCAGCCCCATCCTTCCTGCTTTCAACCCTTAGACCTTCTTCCCACCCCAAAGCTGGGAATACAGGCTCCAAATCCTGGCTCCAAGCCACCCATCCATGCTATTACTAGCAGGCCTCCTGTACCTCACCTCTTAAAACGTGTCTTCTGCTGGACTGTAAGAAGCCAGCCTGGGTCCCTGGAGATAGATCACTGGAGGGTCTTTGCATCCAGGTTGGCTGCTGTGACCCTTTCCAGCTGTGGTGAGATCACTAAAGTGTTAAACAAGGAGAGAACAAAGCTTGACCTCTCAGCCACTCTATCTACCCCCACCCCATCTTATAAGAATCAAAGGAGTTACACTGCCTCCGTTCCTAAATGTAACTCACCAGATGCTTCCCACTGATGACTTCCCTTTTAAAGGCTGCTGCATGACAACAGTTGGTTTCCGTCCCCCTTCCAGGTGTCTTGTAGCCTGCCCCCACACCTCTCCAGGGGATTCCTTAGTACCTTATTGACTGCTTCACAGGGGCAGGAGCGTTCTTTACAAGCCCTCTAGCTCAGACCCTTGGTGTGCCAGTCTTTTCCACACACCTCTGTCCAGTTTTCTTTCTCTGGTTTCTTTTTTGTATCTCTAGTGCTTGAACCAGGGCTGCTGAGAACCATCACAGGTCCCAAGAGAGGCTTCTCCCTCCCACCCCTGCACCTCCAAAACAAAATTAAGAAGGGAGAAAAAGGAGTCTGCAATCAGCAAGGAATCTGAAATACTGTGTAATCCGTCTTGAGTCTCAGTGAGAAAGGCAGACTATAAATGACATAAATAAAATAAAAATAAAAATAAATAAGCCCTGTTGAACTCACTGCAAGGGTGCCAACTCCTGGTTGAGAAATTCCTGGACATTTGAGAGGTGGAACCTGGGCAGGGCAGGGTTTGGAGAGGGAAGAAATCTCAGCAGGATATAATGCCATATCCGTAGCAACCATTTTCTCCAGTAGTTTGCAGATCTGTTGTAATTCCAGGAGATGTTCAGGCCCTTCCTGGAATTTACTTTTCATTCATCACTCCCTCTCAGCATGGGAAACTAGTCAGAAGAGAAATAGCAAAGAGTCCAGTAGCACCTTTAAGACTAAGCAACTTATTTGTAGCATAAGCTTTCGAGAACCACAGCTCTCTGACGAAGAAACGCTGTGGTTCTCGAAAGCTTATGCTACAAATAAGTTGGTTAGTTTTAAAGGTGTTACTGGACTCTTTACTATTTTGCCCCGGTGGCCCTGATTGCTTGCTGCCTAAATTCAGAGATAGCCAGTGTCAGGCATAAACTAAACAGCCAGTGCTTGTTTAGGCTGTCAATAATATCCATGGCTGTGCCTGGCACTGAGGAGCCCTGTTAGCATGTGGCCAGGCCAGTTTAAGCCAATTCCATTTATAGCTGATAACCCATCAGAAAAGAAACCAACTTGAACAATTTTTTTTGCATTGGAGTTTGTGTGTGTGTGTGTGTGTGTGTGTGTGTGTGTGTGAGAGAGAGAGAGAGAGAGAGAGAGCTGTTCTCCTAAAGTGAAACAGCTTTTGCACACCCAAACCTACCCCAAATCACTGCCTCCTCCCCGTATACTAAGCTTGATCCAGAGAATTCTGACTCGGAACCCTCACAGGTGCCTGATTCTTTCTCAGCATTTGGCAATTTTAATGACCAATGGGAATGTTCAGTTCAAGAGGCATTTATGAATGTACCTTTCTAATGGCTAGTTTTTGCATAGTTTAAGATATATCACATCTGATACCTTTTCCTTTTTGCATTATTTTTATAATTTTTATAATCCTAATCCTATTGTATTGTGTTTTGGATGTTTTATGTTCTCTGATTGCTTTATGACATTGCTTTATGTCATGTGATCCGCCTTGAGTCTCAGCAAGAAAGGCAGGGTATAAATAAAATAAATAAATAAACTAGACAATCATGTGGATTGCAAGAACTGAAGGAGAACACTGCTAGATCTAGTCCAACAGTGATCAGACAAAAGCTTCTGAGAATCCCACCAATAAACCATGAAGGCAACAGCCTTTCCAATTTCTTTATCCCTTAGCAAATGGCCTTCAGAGTTCATTTTGCTATCCATTTAGTTAAGAAGGTTTTAAAGCCGGATTAAATAAATTCATGGAAAATAGGTCTATCCAGGGCTCATTTTGAGGGGGAACGCGCAGGAACACAGTTCTGGTAGTTCTCCAAAAAGGTCACGTGTCAGGTGGCCCCACCCACCTGATTTTTGGCCATTTTGGTACCATTTCGGCCTGGATCAGGGCCAATACGGCCCAATTTGGGCCCAAAATGGCCAGGATCAGACCCAAAACAGCCAGGATTGGTCCCAAAACAGCCAGGATCAGGCCTCTGATGGGTGGTGGATCACTCTCCCTCTCAGCAGTGGCCCAATCCTGACCATTTTGGGCCCCTTTTCGGCCATTTTAGCCCCTTTTTGCCATTTTGGGCCCAATTTTGGCCCTGAATGACCAGGATTGGGTCCAAAACAGCCAGGATAGGTGATGTCAGGGGGTGTGGCATATGCAAATTAGCTATGCTAATGACACACTTCTGGTGCTGTCAAGGGGCGTGGTATATGCAAATGAGTAGTGGTAATGAATTATGCTAATGAGTTCCTGCAGCTCTTTTTCTACGAAATGCCCCCTGGGTCTATCACCCATTATTCTCCATGAATTTGACTGGTCCATTTTAAAGTCATCTAGCTAACATCCATCACTACATATTATGGCAGCAAATTCCATAATTTATGTTGTGTGAAAAATATTTTCTTTTGTTTGTCCTGAATCTGTCTGCCCTTAACAGTGGGTAATCCCAAATTCTCATATTAGTATCAGTTCTGAATAATCACATCTGTTCCCCTAAACAGCCTGATCCAGATGTGCCCCTACAGAAATTAGTTCAGGAATTCCTAACTCAAGAGTGAAATTTGTTAGCATATTCAACTTGGCTTAAATATTCCCTGCCTGGTCCATGGGGATCTTACTCATCTATTCACAAATGTAACTCCTTTTCATTTGCATTTTTATTCTCTCTCCATGTCATAATAGTTCACAGGGCTACTCTGAACTGGACAGATAGATGGGTTTTGTATTACGGAAATACCATTTAGTGCTTTCCGTTGTAATTTCATACATATAGAACATCAGTTGTTCAATGGCATCATTTCAGATTTTAAGGTGAGTGTTTGTGCAAAGAGAGTTCAGAAGGCTGGGTCGAGGGACAAGATGCTCAGCAATATTTAAACTGCTATTAGATATATTCAAAGTTAAGAAGCAAACAAACCAAGACAACCCTGTATTTCAAGCGATTTTTAGTGTAGTTTTATACTTCATAATAACTTTAGAAATGTTGTCAGTTCAGAAGAAACTGTCTTTAAAAAGCCCTACAAATACGGTGACTTGGGCCTTTGTCAGGCATACCTACATAGGACACAGACCCAATTTTATTTAAAACAAAAGTTACCTACCGTGCAGTCCTAATCAGAGTGATACTCTTCTAACAATGCAGTCCTAAACAGAGTTACATAAGAGTTAACTCACAGAATTAATAAATTTAGAAGGGCATAACTCTGCTTAGGGATTACAGAGTTAATGTATGTTTAACAGGTTAACTGGCCAAGACATGAGGAATCACATGTGATCAGGAACAAAGGGTGGCTGGCGAAAGGGTGAATAGAGTGTGTTATCCCCCCCTTAATAGTGTATTTCCACGTTACTTGATGTTTTAGACATACATCACTAATTACGCCCATAGTTTAGCTTCTATTTATATCCCAACATAGACTTGCACTTCCTGTAAGGAACCAGAATTGATGAATAGCTCAGTAACATTAATATCATGACAGGGCCCAATGACATGGAAATAAATCTGCAAAACAAAATTTGCATTTACTTACTTGCACACTTCTGTCACTCAAAAAGGGAGGGGCACCGTGTAGTAAACAGCAAATAGCGCGGGGGGGGGGGGACCTACCGCAGTTAAATTTTTTTAATTTAACAAGCCGAATCAATTTGAAAATATCAATATGAGTATGCCATGGCTGATACCAAGGGGTGGGCACAAAGCCCAACCCCTTACTAAGGACTCTTGTTTCCACACAATTCAAAGGTCTAGTAGACAAATTACCTCTTCCCTTTCTTCTGAGCTCGAGGGCCCTTGCCTAAAAAAGTTCACTAGTCCCTGGCTGAGCATTTTCATAGGAGACATTCCTATTCCTCAAGGACCTAGTCTCCTCATCCCCGGACGTCTCAAAGTCTGACGGACCTGAAGTCCGGCTCTCAAAAACACACGTTTCAAAGCGAAATCTATTTTCACGCCCAATATCCTTGTGTTTGGAATACCATTTCTACTATTTTGTCTGTATCTTGGTTGTGATTAGTAAGCACACAGCAGTTTGGATAAAGATATATTTTTGATAGTTATATAGAGGAGTAGTCTTGTTATTTGTCAGCTGTATGGTGTACTTAAAGAATTGTGGATCATTTAGACCTTATTGTGGTAGGGTTTTTTCCCCCTGCCACTTCTGTCACTCACCAAAATCCAGAATTGTCCAAAAATGTAGCATTGAAATTTGCATCTTGAAACTTGCATTGTGGCATAAATCATTTCTGTTAGGGGAGTTTTTTAAATAGTATTCTGCTGCCCTAGTATATATAATAGTATACGCTCCCCTATTGCCACTTACCCACATATATTTCAAGACTCCAAGACATGGTGATTACAGAAGAAAAATGGTTTGTTTGTTTTTCCAGAATAAGCCCAGACACATATCACCTCTTTTTAGGCACATATGTGTAAAGACCAGTAACATTGGATGGCTTTAAATACCCTTGACACTGATTATTTACAAAATAATGGTTATTTGTTTTACAGGGTAAAAGATCAAAGGTTAGAACAAATAATACATTCCCCAGGATACATGGTACCCAACGGGTCTGATTGATGGGACAATCAGATCTTACTGTAATATAAACATTTCAATGCTAGAGTCATAATTATGTCATAGGTTCAAAATTCTTCTGGGAAATAACATAGTCAAGGTTAAAATCTTAGTTGCAAAGTGAAAACAAAAGAAAATGTTTATAGTTAAAAGGAACTTTCTCGCCTCACTGCAAGACTGAACTGACCTGTAGTTTAATCCCAGAAGCCAGGGAGAAAGGATCTGCCACTGAGGCAAATTTGCCTCTTGTGTGTGTGTTCAGCTTCAGTTGTGCTCACACATAGGGCATTAGGTGAGAGGTCCTTTAAAAAATCCCTTAACAATTTCTAACACAATTCTGGTTGGAAATTAAGCTGCAAAGCACACTACTGAATTCTAACACTTTGAAGCCCAAAACTGGATTGTTTGGAATCTGCAGCTCATTAACAAAACTTGAGCTTCTTAAACTTAAGACTGCCGGAAAACTTTGTATCTGTATTTAATGGTAACAGTTTTGGGAAACCAGTCATGTTTCTCATTTGTGCCAATATTTATTTCAAGACTAGAAACAACTCTGTTAAGTACATTTGTAATAAAATATTGTTCACAAGAAATACAATGAGAATAAAGAGACATGTTGTTCTGTCAGTGCATCTGCTAGCCCCACAATCCATCTCATTCTATGTTTGTCAGACACATTTAGATATAATTGTTTTTCACGGCTGCTGTTGTCAATATATAAGAGAAAGTCTGATAGATCCAGCTTGGAAACAGGTATTCTACAGGCCAAAAAGGTACATCTGTAGGATTTTGAAGTGTACATTGGATATACCTAGTATGTGTAAAGAACACACTGGACCTACAAGATGAACACTTTTGATGAGTATGTAGCCCCTGCTGTTGAAGAGGTGCAGGATTCAGGCTCTCAGACTCTCTGTACACGAGACATCTGACATGAGGACGCTCTGTCAATGTTACTTCCCTTTAGGGGGAGAAGAAGATGAAATTAACCAATCCTTTCAGGAGTGATCTCTGCTGGCCCTGTATAGAGCGGTGAAACAGACAGAGCCTTTGGCTGCATCTTTTTGAACTAAGCTTCCTGGCTAACATTTCGTCTTCCTACACGTGAGCATCCTCGTGTAGAGAGACTCTCAGCTATGAAGGAGCATCAGGTCAAACTCAAAGGACATCAATGGAGCAGTCAGCATTAGGAATGATATTTACAATTCTTCTCTGAAAATAAAGGACTACATTCCATTTTTCTCTGAGTCAAGGATGTGGATGGTGGGACTTGGTTAGTAAAACAGGTCAGGTTCCTAGCATAGCTCCATAAAATAAAGCCCATGTCTGGTGAAGCACATTAGTCATGTAAGGATAAAAGGAAGCCTAGAGAGAAGCAGAGAGTGTACTTTGATCCTTGCCCTAGTCACTCTGAGCCCCTCTCTCCCAGGCCCTGTTTCCTCCTTGTGGGATGGGGGAGAGCATAGAGGTCAGTGATTCACACTCCAATGGATTCTTTACTCCACAGGGTGAGTCTGGGGCAGGGGCTGAGGTCGGCAACTCCTATTGCCTTTCTTTGTTTCATGGAGCCTGTTGTCCTGGAAAGTAAATGACTCAGTCCTGTTTTCCAGCAAGAGACAAAGCCCAGGATGTTGGGGCCTGAGGAAATCAGGAAGGAGGCCAGAAAACATCCCTAGGCAAACCCAGAGCCATTGCACCATCACTCCTTTTTTTCACCCCTCTCTGTGCCATACTTGTTCATCATCCAGACAGAATGAAAAATAAGTTATGGCCCTGTAAATGGCAGGCTCCGCCACAACCCTCCCACCCCCACTTGTTTATATGGCTTTAGTGGCAGTTCTAAAATCCTGCATTTTCAGAGTCTTATTGGGCTCCCGGGAACATGTAGTTCAAAGACTGACATCCTGCTCATATACTGTATAAGATATGCTACTCCATAACATCACCTCAGCATACATTTGCCCCTGAGAATAAGAGAAGGAAGATGAAGATGCATACATGTTGAGGTAAACTGGCTAGGCTGTAGTCTATAATTTATTATTTATTTATGTCATTTAATAGTCCACCTTTCTCACTGAGACTCAAGGCGGATTGCACAGTATGAGATTAGTACAATCAATATCAAGGACATTTCCATACAGTATCAAGGACATTTCCATAATGCCAAAGGGTAAATAGATATAAGTTTTAAAAGACATAGTATTAGCAAGAATCCAATACAGAGTAGAAGAAATACTGAAACAGAACATAATTCTAGGACTGACATTAGACAACATGAAGCACAGGTAGTACATAGGAGTACATATTTAAATCAACAGATAATATGTAAGGCAAAAAAATGGTGAAGTCTATGGTCCCTAACTAATAAGCGAAGCATCTGAGACCCCATCCCTACAATACAGCCCTTCCATTTGAGTGAAAATAATAATTTGATTCTGCATCATTTGCGGAAAGCCAGGAGAGTGGGGGCTCCCCTGACCTCCTCAGGCAGGCCATTCCACAGGGTAGGGGCCACCACAGAGAAAGCCCATCTACTGGCTGCTGTTGATTTCGCCCATATGCATCCTGGCACCTGCAGGAGACTCTGTTCAGATGAGAGAAGCTGCCATGGAGGAACATAGAGAGGGAGGCAGTCCCATAGGTATGCTGGACCAAAGCCATGCAGAGCTTTGTATGTAATAACCAATACCTTGAACTGAGCACGGTAACTGATAGGTGACTATAGGATGGGAGAGATGTTCATGTTCCTGCTCACTCTTGATAAGTTGAGCTGCAACATTTTGCACTAATTGGAGCCTCCTAGTTAACTTAGATGGGAGACCTATGTATAGTGCATTACAATAGTCAAACCTTGATGTTACCATAGCATGGATCCAGGTGGCCAGGTTGGACATATCGAGATAAGAAGCCATCTTCCAGGCTAGAGTGAGGTTGTAGAAAGTATTTTTTGTGGCTGCCTTAACTTTTTTTCTAGTAGTAGTGCTGGATCCAACATAACTTCTAGGCTCTTAACCGAGTCAGACGAACTCCATCGAAACTAGGGAGTACAAAATCCTTCAAGATCTCTGCCTTCCCAACAAGCATCATTTCAGTCTTGTCTGGGT
The DNA here is from genome assembly GCF_028583425.1 of Eublepharis macularius. Taxonomy (NCBI): domain Eukaryota; kingdom Metazoa; phylum Chordata; class Lepidosauria; order Squamata; family Eublepharidae; genus Eublepharis; species Eublepharis macularius. Next base: position 151,420,104 of record NC_072791.1, on the reverse strand, counting down.
TCAATTTCAATTTGTTATTTTCAACCATTTCACCTTGGCTGTCAGGCAGCGATCTAAGATTTCTACTGTATCCTGTAGGGACCTGGATAGCAAGATATAGAGTTGGGTGTCATCTGCATATTGATGACATCCAACTCCATAGCTGCAAATGAGTTCTAAAGGTTTTATGTAGAGGTTAAATAACATGGGAAATAAGATTGTGCCCCGTGGAACCTTGCAAGATAGTTCCCATTCTGGAGATAGCTGATCTCCGACAGCAACCCTTTGAGTCAGTTCCATGAGAAATTATTTAAACCAATCCAGGGCACATCCTTTGATGCCCACTTCTGTTTCTAAATGCCTCAACAGGATGGCATGGTCTACTGTGTCAAAGGCTGCAAATAGATCCAGGAGAAGCAATAAGGAGGCATGGCCTTTGTCTACATTCAGACAGATATCATCCACTAATGCTACTAGTGCTGTCTCTGTCCCATGCCCTGGTATGAATCCTGACTGGAAAGGGCCTCTTTTTTGTTTTGTACCTCTTTTTTGCTTTGTTTTAAAGTATCTCTTTTTGTTTTGGAATGTAGGCCAGTTGTTATCCAACTGTCAGCTGGAGTTTTCCTTGAAAAGTTAAGTCATCATATTGGGATGTAGTCACAGCACTATAGTTGTTGAAACTGAAACATTATTTCATATTGATCTGCCCTTCTCTGCCAGTGTAAGAATATTGACATCATCCTGAAGAAAGAACGTACCACAACAACCTGTCACAGCTTGTATGTGCTCAACTGAGAGGCTTGGGGGAATCCCCAAAATACCACCTTTGCCCAGAAAGCACAGTCCCACCCCTGGATTTTGCAAAAAGGAGGGCGTGATGTTGAGAGATAATATGGGTTATCCCACCTTTATGAGGAGCACACCTGCCCATTGTTCTAGTAGCAGATAATCAAAACCATATATGTAACTTCTTGTGAATAAAAATGAGGTGTGCCTTCACTTTATTCCCACTGTGCTTCTTCTTCAGATATCATAAGTCTGGAAATATTTCTGTAGGTTAAGCGCATCTTGATTAGTGGGGCAATTAGTAGGGCCTCAGCAAACAGCCGTATGGATTGAGTCTGCAATCTGGGAAAGGGAAGGCTAATCTTTGCCCACTCTGCTTTTCGATACTGTAGGGTAAAGACAGGTACCTTTTTCTTTGACCAGAGCTGACAGGAAACGAGCAGGGTGGGGATGGGTATTTCAACTAGGGAAAGACAAAGAGTTAACCCCTGAGCCTCCAGTGTCTTAGTCTTGATAAGGATCAGGTCCCCTGTAGCTGCTTTTTTGAGTCTACATTGAGATGTATATGTATCTTGACCTATAGTGGCCATTTTAACAGTCATCAACATCTTTCTTCCATATAATAACAATATATGAAAAATGGTATATTTTGAAAATACACAATTTGTATATCTTTTTGCATTATGAAGAGAGCAAAATAAATTTACAGTTTCTTCTGCTGAGGCTGGTTTAAGCTCTTGGGAGGTTTTGGAATTCTGAGAAAATGTTGCGGACACCATCACAAAATGAATGCCAGTGCCATAGGAAGTGATACCAATCCTAAAATGGCTGCTGTAGGAGGAGGGGGGGCAGCAATAGCAAAATATTGGGCTGTTCCAAACCAAATATCCTCCTATGATGGGGACAAATTTTCTGAATGGGAGCTCACTACAGATCGAAAGACGCTTCCTGGGTTTTTCTGAAGACCTCCTGCTCCAGTGACATAGAGGATAGACAGGATTGATTCTTTGCTTTGGGGAAGAGGTGTTTTAGGCATCAGCAAACACACTGTTAGGCACTGTGGGGATTTGTGGAGATCACCAAAATTCTTCCTTAATGAAAGGGAAGATATTAAAGCCTAATTTTCTAAGAAGAAGGCATTTTATGTTATAGTTGTAAACATCCCAGAGGTTAAAAACCATATTTTAAACTTTAAAACTTCTTCCTCATAAAACTGTAGGCAATCAGTTTGAAGTGGTAAATTCTACCATTTACCATTGCTAGGACCAGACAGCTGCATTACATGGGGATAAAAGTGACATCTGGTGGCCAGAAGTAGGATTTCGTGTGTCTGTCTTCTGAGCCTAAGGAAAATACCACACAAAACTTTTTGAGGTGGGAGAGTGAGCCTGAAAGAATCAACAAATGTGCCCACAGATCTGTGGTGGATTTTCACAAAACAATCAACTACCAAAGCCGTGTCTGTTCAGAATGAGATCTTCTGTTAGAATGATAATCTACGGGTAATATTAGACCCAGGACGGTTGCTAGAGAAGCAAATAAATGAAGCTGCAAAAAAGGCCTTCTCCTAACTGGGAGCGGAACCACAAGTGACAAAAGTCACAGGTTGGACAATTGTCAGCTTCCCTCAAGTTTTGATGGGAAATGTAGGCAGCTTGGCGGAATGTTGGACAAGTGACAGTTGAAAAGTCCATTGGACAGCAGACAGACTAGCAGACTAGCCTGGAAGATGGCCCCCTATCTTGACACAGCTGGGCCGATTCCAGATGGCCCTCCGCATCCCGAAACGTCGTGCATTGTCGTGCGTCGTCGAGCGGAAAACGCGAAATATCGCGTTTTCTCACACAAGTTTTGCGCGAGGTCGCGCAAAGGTCGCGCGAGAAAATGCGATATTTTGTGTTTTCCGCGCGACGACGCGCGACGTTTTGGGATACGGAGGGCCGTCTGGAATCGGCCCTGATCTGGCCTCCTGGATTCATACCACAGTAACATCGAGACTAGACTACTGTAATGTATTCTACATAGCTCTCTCCTCAAAGTTGACTCAGAGCTAACCCTTGCAGAATGTCGCAACTCATTTACTCTCAGAAACTAGATGAAATATGCATATCACTCCTATTTGCAGCCACTCCATTGGCTTCCCATCAGTTACCAGACTCAGTTCAAGGTCATGACTATTACATTCAAAGCCCTCCATGGCCTTGGCTCCTCATATCTGTCCGATGGCCTTTCCCCCATGTTCTACTACAGCAGCTTCATTCATCTTAACACAACCCTTCTGCAGATACCACCCTGCAGTAGGGCAAAATCAACAGCTGCCTGCACATGTACTTTCTCTGTGGTAGTAGCCCCAACCTTATGGAATGGCCTGCCTGAGGAGGTCAGGAAAGCTCCCACTCTCCTGGCTTTTTGCAAACTATTCAGGAGGGCTTTCTACCCATATTGTGTTTCTTTCACTGAATGTTGTTGTAACTGTGTTGTACTTGCTCGGTGAATGTCCTACTTGTTGATTGTATTGTATTTCACTTGTACTGTGTAATCTGCCTTGGATCTCAGTGAGAAAGGCAGAACATAAATAAAATAAAATGAAATCAATAAATAAGTCCAGTGGCAGGTTAAAGACTAGAAATATATATTATTTTGTGAGTCAGAGCTCACTTCATCATATACATGGATTATTCATCTTTAGCAATTATTTAAACTTACAAGCAACAAGATAGGTGGGTGATGGGAGATGTAACAAAGAGACGCTTGTTTGAAGCAATAGTCCAAAGAGAAATCAATCCATACGTAATGGGGTTGACCACTTCTAACCATAGAAGATGGGCAGAATAGAGTAAATATAAAATTTAATCAAGGAAGGCAAAGTGTGCAACATGATAAGCAGAACTAATGAACTTCTGTAAAGGGTGGGTCACACTGAGACATCCTCTGAACTTATTCTTCTGTTAGTTATGTCTTGTATGTAGTAATATAAACTAGATTCTAGATTGGTTTTATTTGTCAAATTTGGTAAAGGAAGTTGTTAAACCAGTGGTCCTGAAAAATAAACTTTACAAAACGGGCAAGGTTTTCATTATATCAAGCATGAAAGCTTTTGAGTTAGCCTTAATTTTGAGGAGGGAGAAAGCCTTTGGAAAACATGTTGTTCATTTTGAATTTGTGATGTAAGTAATCTATTCAGTGGGGGGGTTTCTGAATGTGTAGTTGGGATATCATTGTCTGATATTAATCTTTAGATATTGTGGCCTGAAGAAGGATTATTTCAAGTCTGAAACGAGAAAAAGGAAATATCCAGCCGGCTTGTGCTCGTTGCCTCGTCTTTTGTCCGCCTCGCAGCGGCTTCTACAAGCGCTCATATTTCATTCGCCTTGTCTTCTGCCCGCTTTGCAGCGGTTCCTACAAGCGCTTACATTTCATCTCGTCATATGCAATTGTGATCTTCATCGGTTACAGCTGGTTAATTGCCACCCCAGCAGCACTGTTTCGTTCTCCTAAGGACTTTGGAATAACTTGTTTGATATATGATATACTGTATTCTATATTTACTGAATTCTATATTGGCCTTATCCCTGTATGTGTTCAGGGTTTGTAACGTGTTACTCTTTTGGAAACATTGTATTCTTAACCTTTATTACACTCTAAGGGTAATTTTGTTTCTGTCTTGGGCGTGCTTTTTTGTCTATTGTCGATGTTAATTTTGAGGAGGGCAATGCAAAAGAAAATTTCCCTGTGATTTTGCACAAGCAAACTTATGGTCTCATTTAAACCATGTTGCAACTGGTGCAAAGATGCTCTGCATACTGATTTTGCATGCAAAAGATCCACAGACCTTGCAGGTATTGATATAGTTTTCCTTCCTTCCTTCCTTCCATCCCACCTTCTAGCATTGCATCCAAGTGACCCACAGTTTAGTACCACTCGCTGTGTGAGTCAGGGTCATTACTAAACAGAGTTTCTCCATCCTTACTTATAAACACCATTGACATGATTCATAATGATTTACTATTTGATGGTCTCAATTAGCATGTTAACTTTTAACTCAATTATGTAGTCAGGGGTATGGAAACCTGTAGGGATACTATAAGTCTAAAAGCAGATCACCTTGGCCGCATCATTAATGAATACCTGTCTGGATTGAAATGTCACCCCAAATGGACATTTTAATTCCTTTGCTTTCTTGTCCAGGCTAAAATATAAACATTGTCTTATCCCAGAAGCAATTTAGATTAGACTGTGTGGCATAAGGGATATCTCTATGCAGGGTACCTTGTCCTGATACTTGCAGAGCTGGATGTATGTTAGGGGTTGGTTATGGCAGAGACACCATTTAAGGAAGGCTGTGGAGGGGGGGGAACACACTCTCCCTTCTATTTTGGTCTATTTTTCAGGACACGTGTATCTTGGGATTATTATGAAGTATAAAAAGGAAAATCAACAAATGTTCTTACCAGTTTAATGATCTCCAGAATATGTCTTTGAATCTGGCTGCAAATCTTACCTGGCATGCCTAAAATTCTTTACCCTGCCTAAGGAGCCCTGGTTCTGGAAGTGAAAGCTGTCTCCTATTCTTTGGGGTCAAGAAGAGTTGGTGTTAAAATAAGCATGTAATATGTCTCAGGGAGAATATGGAAGTCCTGATGCTTCAGTGACTGCTTGGAAGGCTGGTTCTCTGGCAGGACACCACAGTAGAGTGGGAACCCACTAGCATGGAGTTTTCTAGATGTTGCCTGTAGCACAGCTCCTATACAGCCCTGTCCCCGGTACTGAGGGAAAGTATAGCCATGTGCCAGACAAGCAAATGGATCACTAAGGCACCAGGAGGCCAGCTGCCCTTCTTTGTCCATGAGGCAAGCACTAGGGAAGGCACGGATCAGGCAGTCTAGATACCGCAAACTTCGACTGTTGCCTCCAAAATCCCAGACTTCATTGAGTATAGTTGCATGAGATGGGTTGAGGGTGCCAAACTGGAAGAAGTCACTTTTCAGCCTGAAATAGAAATAGAAACAGCTGAGGAAACTGAAGATGTGAAATCACCCCATAATCTGATGCAATTTTTGTTCATGCTCAATGTGAATAAAAAAGCATTAGATTTCAGGAACAAGTTCTGGTTCAGATAACCTCCAGGTCTTTTCATTTCGGTTCCTCAAAATAAAGAGAGATTAAGTTGTTGCATTGTACCTTGGGGACCAAGTTCTAGGACCTGGCTGGTAGTAAAAATAATTACTTTTAGGTAGCTTCCACACTAGCTGCTTAGTCTGGAATTGTTACCTTGTCAATTTAATTTTTATGGTGGATCCAAATGTCATTGTTGGCAGTCTCTTACATTCCAGCATCTTCTGTGTATTCTTCCCATCTTTTCCACACCAATTGTGTAATTATTTTTACTTAAAACATAATTGCAGCACCATCCTACCCAGTTTGAGCAGACAAGGTACTGTAAATTTTTCTGGACTACTGTCCGTATACATTTTTCTCCCTTTTTATTCTCTTCCTTTATCTGTTTCAGCTATTTCTTGAAAATTCAATTGAATTCTTATTTCTCTCTGCAGACAAAGGCTCCCCCTCCTTTTATAAAATTTCATAATTTGCACAACTGTGATAGTAAGATGAACCCTAACTCATTCCTACTAAGAAATAGCCAAGGAATAAACCTTTCCTTCCCCAGTGCTGCAACCCCATTTCTTATGGTCCCTCCATTAAGGGTGCTTTTTGCCACTGAAATACGTATCTCAGAAATAGGGTTGCCAATTCTGTCTTGGGAAATGCTTGGAGATTTGGGAACAGAGCCTGGGGAGAGCAGAGAGCTTAGCAGGCATGTGATTCCATAGAAACTAGTGTACTCAGTGTACTCTGGAGATCAGTTGTAATTCCAGGAGAATTCCAGGTCCCAGTTGGAGGATGGCAACCGTACTGGAATCCATAGTCTCTTGCTTTGTAGGTGGGGTCAAGGCGGTTTTGAGGAAAATGCCGTGGACCATTTTTTGAGCTACAAGCCACAATCCTCTTATTCTGAAGCAGGCCTATAGATACTTACAGAGCATCAGTGACACACTGGTGAAATAAATGGCTTGTGAATGATTCACAGACCTGCTGAGGATAGTGATGTGACCAGTTTATTAATGCATTTATCTTTCTTTGCAACATGTTCTTTGTCCTGTAAAATGCTTGTCACATATGACACCAGAGATTGCAAATCTCATGTTCTGTCCTAAACAAGAGACGTGGAGTTTCTAATCCAACAGACAGTGAGGTTAGATAGACAGATAAAACCCTGAACAATGAACTTGCAGTTTTGATTTATCCATCAGGAAGGGGAGCAGGGACAGGGGAAATGATGCTGGGTCAATAATGCAATGCCATTTCCATCAAACACCTACAAGTGACTTCCCATTGCTGGTATGACATTCTATGGTTTTGAGTTTTGCCCAAATCCTAGAGCATCACATTGACATTAAGCTGATGTGACATAACTTCTTGGTATTCGGCAGAAGTGATGTCATGTTGTTGGCATGGCATCATTTTAAAAACATTTTTCTTCCTGCTGGCCCTCAGTAGACCAGTGGGCAATGAATAGGGAAGCAAGGAAGTCTTCCACTTCAGCAGAATTCTCCCAGTCCCCTGCAGTGGAAGCAGAATTAACCACATAAGAGGCAGGTAGGAACAACATTCACACAATAATTTTCTTGTGATGCTCCCTGCTAGCACTACCCCTTTCCCCCTCATTGCACTGGTGCAGAAGTGCCAGCTCTTCCCTCTTCCCTGTTAACAGCCAAAAGGCAGCTCACATCTGAGCCTCCCATCAGCTGTTAAAGAAAAAAAATGTATTGCATTAAACAGCTGCATGCAGCCATAGTGCAATTTCACCTTTGGAGCAAAAGAGAGTTTCCTTTCCTGCAGCTTAAAAGGGAAAACCCCAGTAGCCCAACAAACTGTACTTGGAAAGAGCACAACATTGTGTGGAAGCTCCAACATAAAGCAGGGGTGTGATGTGTTCCACCAGGGTGCCGTGAGGGGTGGGGGAGCAGAATCTCTATTTCAACATTGCCATGGGGAGAGAGAAAGGAGGAAGTGTATGAGAATAATATATAAAATAAAGTTATGATTATCAAAGTATTAGCTTGTTATCTCCCTCCTCCACTTCCTACTACTTAACCATTTCCACAAAGAAAGTTCAAAGTGAATGTAGGGTTGTAGAGGCAAAGGGTATAAATATTACAATTGCTGCAATGCTCAACCAGGAAGCTCAAATTTATGGATGCAGCACTACATTACATTAAAGAAGGTCTGAGGCAAAAGCTCCATGTCTTCTGACTGGTTGAGATTTTATTAATATGGAAGCCTTTGTTATCCTCTAGGTATACTTTACACATCTACAGGGATAGGAAGGAGACATATGTTTCGCCCCTTGAAACTGCACATTGGATAGTCGTGCATAGGATAGAGTTCAACTACAGGGTTGCTAGGCACCTTTTAGTCAATCATAGAGTTCAAAAGACTCCTGCAGAAAAGAGGTCCCCTGTTTGAGATAGTCCCAATGAGCATCAGGGAAAGGAAGGGAACATAGTCACTGACCAACTCTGACCGGAGGAAAGTGGTCCTGGATGTATACACGTCTGGTAGAGGTACGGCTTCAGATTGACATGTCTTGACTCTGCAATATTTCTGGCCGCTTCATACATTCCATCTTGGATGCCTGCATGGAGCAAGAATGTTACAAGGGAAGGAAATAAGTGGGGCAATACTGAGGGATTGATTTTTACGAGTCATGGCTCTGTACGTCTACTGTTACCTAAGTGTATCTGATTGCTATGCATCATCTCACTGTTTTTGATCCAGATGCTTTGTGAGCAGGAGAAGAAGTGAGCTTCATCAGTTGAAACTGGACCCTACTCCCTTGACAGAGGCCATTTTGAACCAACTGCCCTGTGAGTTTAATAAACAAATGAGCAAGGATAGGGCCCTCCCTTTCACAGCCTGGATTTAAATATTGAATAAAGCTTTAATAATATGGAAGCAGAGGGAACTTCTAGGTGTTTTTTAAAAAAATCCTTAAATAATTACTTTCTTTTAGTTGTGCATTTGTGACCTGAGAATTTAAAGACAGAATTGAACAGAACAAGCTGTGGTGACTGGCAGAGACCCTTTATTTGTTGACTAGAAGGAACAGGGCTGGTTCCAGGTTTTGGGCCCTGGGCAGATAGTGCTCAGGGTCCCCTGTCTGCCTACAAACCCCCTCATGCCTCCCTTTCCACGCCCTTGCATAACCTCTACCTGCTTGTGCATCCTTCTCTTATTCACAAGCCCTCCCATCACCCACCCTCAGTTACCTGCACCAGCTTGCAGCTGGGGGTGCTGCTGCCAGAACCACCAGAAGCACTGTCACTCACTGTACTTGCTTCATGTCCCATTCCCCAGTGGTGGGTGGTTGCACTTAACTGAATAGGTGGGGAAGGGCATGAAGACAGAGTGAGAGGGGGTCAGCAACAGTGATCCCCATCAGAAGCCCTGGGCCCCGGCGGCTCTCTCATTTCAGGGTATGCTGGCACAGCCCTGAAGAAGGGTATTAAAAATACATACGAGTGGACAGAATATATTATTCTTTGTCATCATCCCCATTTTGCTTTTTTAAGCCATTCAAACTTGCTATTGTAATGTAAACTCATTGTAGACAGATACTATTTAAATTGTGCTCAGTTGTCCTGAGTCCATGAGAGGGGGAAGTATAAACAAGGAGGGAGATGTAAGTACAAATGAAAAGTGCTCTATCTAGATGTCAGGTTGGGTTGAATGAGCATGATATTCCATAGTTTAGCAGCAGTTACCATGTAGATAGTTTGAAAGGATGATCTTTCATCTTAGTAAACATATAAACAATGGACAGTTTCAGGGTGATCTGGTTTATGCCTTGATTGCTTATGGGCCAATGGGGCTCACCTTGCAGCTGAAAGGCATTGCTCCAGTTAATAGCTTCTGGATCTTCCAGCATTGCTTGACAAGCATCTGCATCTCTATAGAAAGTGGCATATAAGTTGGCATAGAAGTCCCACTTGTCTTTCACTGCCTACAAAAGAAGGAACATAACTGCACAGCGAAATTATGGTATTGTTAAGAGAAAGACAAAGTAGATGGGCTTGGTGAAGGATGATGGGTGAGAATAATGTTGAGGAACAGAAGCAAGAGACAAGGAAATGGAATGCGGGACAATAGAGCCACAGACTGAGCCTCAGCACCAGGCACCTCTGGCACAGGTTTAGATGACGGCTTATTTACAGTGCAATCCTAAGCAGAATTACTCCAGTCTAAGCCCATTGACTTCAATGGGTTTAGACTGGAGTAATTCTTCTTAAGATTGCACTACTGTGTCCTAGAGCAGTTGAAGAGCCCAACTGATGATACTGAGTAAATGGGTTTTGTGTGAGGCAGATTCCACTGGGAGAAAATATCGAGATGAAAGGCCAGCATGGGTAAAGGAGAAAGCTGAAAAAAGTCAGAAACATCATAATGTAGTATAGGGTGAGATATGTTTCCCCCTGAGAACCAAAATACATGAGGCTGTGAAGTGGAAGTAGCTGAGGAAGTGACAGTGAATTCAGCTGGCCAAGCAGAGTGAGACGACCACCTCAGAGCAAATTCCAAGTCCAAAAGGTTAGTGAATGATCAGTCTTAGGAGAGACATAGATTCAACATAGCAAGAATTCTCCTTGTTACTTTCATTGCAGCTGTGAATTTAGAGGTATTCACATGTGCAATATAGCACCCAGACAGGAATAATTTTCTGCACACTTCCATCCATGACTATTTTTTCCTGCAGTGCCTTTAGAAGGTTTTTTTCAGTACTTTTTAAAAAATGGTAAATAGTATAGTGCTATAACATTATAGTGCTAATAAAAACCCTCCAAAAGCCCTCTTGGCAATACAGCAGGTGGAAATAGCAAATGATGAAAATGCTCAGCTTCCCATCCAGACAGTATGCTGACTGTGTTTTTCCCAATATGCTCATAGCAAAGCAGGTTTGAGAAAGCCCATTCTAAATACGGGGAAAACCTAAAAGTGGAAGAAGGAAACATTGCTTCCATGTTTTGGGTTTTTTTTCTGCTCCCCAATGCTTATGTTTTCCGTATGTCATATCTTTCTGTATACCTGGGGCATCCCCCAGGGAGGTAGGGCAATATTCCCTGTTTGTCCCTGGCCTCAATTTTGTATCCTAACTCTTTGGCTTGGAAGGTTCAGAATTAGATATAACAAGCAGGGACCTACAAAAAATCTCCAGGGAAATTCCCTCAGTCGTCCCTGTGTTCTCCAGTGGCTTCTGACATGCTGCTAACCATCTTTCTCTCATCTTCTGCTCCCTCTGCCTCCTTCTTCTGTCTCTTTCCTTACATACCCTCCTTCTCCCGCCTTCTTACCTGCAAAACTGCTCCCCACCTCTCTCACTCTCCCACTTGCCTCCTCTTTTCTTGGTAAACTGTCCCCACTCCCACCACCACCTCCTCCTCACTGCCAGGAAGGAAATAAGTCAGTAGCTAGAGGAGGCAGGTACTGAACACCCACTGTGTTTATACTGAGAGGGAGCCTGTGGCCAGCTGTAGCCTTTCTCCCAGCCCAAACAGGATTGGTGCTCAGCACCCACCTCTTCCAGCCACCACCATTTCTCCCAAGCAATAACAATTGATTTTGGGGACTGCTGGGTGTTTGGCAGCCACAAGCTCCTTCCTAGAACAACATTGCTTACTCCAACCCCTGTCTTCTTTCCATCCTAGCAGTCCTCCCCACCTCTACCACCTGGCAGATATCTTCCAGGTGCTCTAGATGGCTTTGATGGTCTCCAAAATTGCTAAGGAGCCCTCAAAATGGCAGCTGAGTGGCAGTTTTTGCTTTTCCCCCAAGACCATATATATTTTTAATTTAATTTTTTAAATAGTATTTTGGGGGATTTTTGTGTAAACGTGCGGGCTGGCCCAAGTCTGTACCTGGCCCCAGCAGGTCAGTTCTTTGATCCATACTCTAAGGTTCAGATTCAGCATTAGATCTATGATGATGTTGTATGGATGCTCCAAAAAACAGTGCTCCAGTTTGGGAGCAAAGATGAAGAAAAATTTCTATGTGGAAGCAGCTATAGTTTGGATTTTCCACCCCAGATGCCATTCTCTTGGGCTGGGCCAACTGGGTTTTGAGGAGAATTTGCCAATTCTCAATTTCCTACCTCCTTACATGGGCGGGTAAGAACAGCCTTAAATTCTGGCCAAGAGTCTACCACCACTTCATGCTGAACTGGATTTCCACGGTTGATGTGCATCACTACACCACAGACCTGCCAATGAAAGATGGGGCTCATTATTACTGAGAGCAATCTGAAATGATGATGTGGACATATGACTGTCAACTTTTACTTTGGATAACTGGATGATGTACCCATGAGCAAAATAAGTACAGTATCCAAGGGCTCGTCACAGACACATATACTACAGCAGATGTCTCAAACTAGATGAGATCAATGAAATTTTTTTAAAGAAAGCAGGAACACAGTTTTGGATAAGGATAAAGGCTTTGGAAGTAGGGTATGGTAGAGTTTTAAGCTGTTCTTCTGTGAAATTTCCCCCAGTTTGAACCCTCCCTTGAAGCAGCTAGTTGGCCTCTGGGGGAATATATACAAGTACAATGGAGATGATGAACAAACTAAACAGTATAAACTGTACTTCTCCAAAACTTGTTAATCTCTTTTAAAATGATTCTCACATTTACTGGCATTTTTGCTGCTACCAGGTGCCTTTTTCTCATATACTTGAAATTGAAGGTAGCATTAATTGAGCTAGTTTTCAACACAAATCTACTTTTGGGTTTCTCCCATAACAAGTTTTCACCTTTTATGGACCAGGCTTTCAAAATTTCAGTACTCCATAAAACTGTATGTGGGTGACAACTCTATGACTGACTACCTACCTCAGAAAAACATACCAATGCCAATTATATAATGAGTTGCAGCACCTTCTTTAAAATAAAAGAGGGAATGAATGATGGCTCTTTCTCTATATGTCCTTCTACTGCTGATGCTCTACATGTTGAAAAAGGAGCTGGAAACTGGCTCCAGCAACCCTGGGGCTTTTTTTCAGGGGGAACACGGGGAAACGGAGTTCCGGAACCTCTTGAAAATGGTCACATGGCTGGTGGCCCTGCGCCCTGATCTCCAGACAAAGGGGAGTTTAGATTGACCTCCGCGCCACTCAGCGGTGTGTAGGGCAATCTAAACTCCCCTCTGTCTGGAGATCAGGGGGCGGGGCCACCAGCCATGTGACCATTTTCTCTGAGGGCAACCCACTGAGTTTCACCACCTCTTTTCCCAGAAAAAAAGCTGTGAGCAACCATATTTTAGCCTCATACCCTGCTAATTGATGAAGAGTATTTGATTAATACAGAGTTAGACTGGAGTCAACCTATGCTGCAGTTGACTGGTCAGCTCAACCTTGTTGTAGGTATTTGCGTCAGGGGTTATAGAGGGGGTGTTTGGATTTTGTGTAACTGGAGGAAATGAAGGACTGGGCTTTCCATGTTGAAAGAAGAGGAGTAACTAAAAAGGTGCAGTTTTTCTTTGCATGGACAGGTGGTTAATCTTTTGTGGGACCCAAGTAGATGAATCAAAGTTACCGGAAGTGCCTGAGGCAGGCTCCTTCGCAGCACCCCCTCTAGCAGCTGCAGTTTGAAAGGACAGGTCAGGATCAGCATGGCTGGCCAAACAGGGGCGGCCAGGCAGGAATCAGTAATGGTGGCAAGCACCTAAGGAGCTGAAAGACAGATAGAAACATATCAGTATCTTACTTCTTCAATAAGAAGCTGATATTTTCAGGATCCGTGCTTCCTGGACATCCTGTAAAAATCTCATAAATTGGGACTGTGGATCTGTCACTTATCCTTATAAAATTTATTTTTTATTTATTTTATTTTATTAGATTTTTAGTCCACTCTCCCCACAAGCGGGCTCAGAGTGGAGCACAACATAATAATATACATAAAAGATAAAAACAATGGAAGCAGTTACATTATATTAAAAATAACATAATACAGTGCACACAGTGCATACCCATTCTCTAAATATCAGGGCCTGCGGGGCAGGGTGACTATCCACATGATGACAACCTAAAATGGGAGGGCACATGTCCACCCCTACCCACTGGCAGAAGGCTGGTTGGAGAAACCGCCCACCTCAACCTCCATAAGCCTGGTGGAACATCTTTGTCTTACAAGCCTGGCGGAACAACAATAGGTCCTGCTGGGTTTGCGTCTCCAAAGTCAGAGAGTTCCACCGGGTGGGTGCCAGGGTTTAAAAATCCCTGGTTGAGGCAAGGCAAGCCTCCTTGGGGCCAGGGATCACCAGCAACTGGCTTTTTTTGCTGACCAGAGCATCCTCTGGGGAACATAGGGTGAGAGATGGTCCTGCAGGTATGTTGGTTCCAGTCCACTAAGGCCCTTAAAGGTTAAAACCAAAACCTTGAACCTGATCTGGAATGCCACTGGGTGCCAATGCAGCTTGTACAGAACAGCTGTAATGTGCATCCGGAATAGCGTCCTGGTTAGAATATGTGTTGCTGCATTTTGGACCAGTTGTAACTTCCAGAGCAGGCACAAGGGTAGCCCAGCATAGAGCGAATCACTGTAATCCAGCCTGGAGGTGATACAAAGGATACTTTGTGTAGCTACAATGCTGAGAGAAAACTGGATTAGTCCAGGAGAAAGTTTCAGCCCAACCACTCACCAATGTTTTATGGGGGTGAAGCTATCTTTTTAAGAGTCCCAAGCTGCTCACCTGGAGGGAAGATCTACTTCAGAGTAGAAGGCAGCAGACTTTTATTAATGTGCTGTATGGATATCTGATGCCAGCTTCGCTGAGAATCCTTCAGGGACAACTAGTTCTATCTAAAAAACTGACTTTGGCTTCTGAGGAAATATTAACAGAATTAACTATTAACAGCATCATGTCTTGGCTTGTCTCCAGAGCTCAGTGGGATATAGTGTGAAAAATTATCCCGTCTTGACTTGACCTAGCCACAAGTCCAGCCAAACTTAGAGCCAAGGCATCTTTATGGTCCCAGGCTGGATGGGGTTGCCAACTCTTGGTTAGGAAATTGGTTAGGAACCAGAGAGTTCACTCTCTGAAGCCGCCACTTTCTCTAAGGAAACTGATCTCTGTAGTCTGAAGATCAGTTATGACTCCAGGACTCCCACCCTCACCTGGAGGCTGGCAACCCTAAGGATGAGTCATCAGAGTTTCACTGCTTAATACTGATATCGGTAGAGTTTGGTGGCAGGAGTGAGTACTTCTGTGTGCAGTTTACATGAAGACCTTTAGAACACCTTTAGACTGATGAGCCACAGCAACTACTTCCATGTGCGTTCCTTTTCCCCAGAAGAGTCAGACAGAGGAACCAAAGGGTCTCTCCAGCCTGGGAGAAGTGAGCACAAATGTACCCACTTCCCACTGGCCTATGTAAACAGTCTCCTTCCCCCCCAACTGGTTTGTTGTACAAACTTCAGTTACTAGGACATTTCTTTTTTAAAAAAAATTTTTATTGGTGAGTATAAATTCCAAATTTGATACATACATTCCCTTAATATCTAATTAACCCTATCCCCCACCCTTTTCCTCCCCCCTCCCTATCGACTTCCAACAGCTTTCCAACCCATACCCCTTCTTATTACTTAAATCTATTCATTTATACTTTCCTACCACATGTAATCCTAATATCCCTTACTCTAAGCACATTCTAATTTTACAGATGTTCTATCAAATATATCTAATATACTATCAATATAATATTCGTCTATCAAATATACTATCAATATAGTATAATATACATCTTATAACCCTCAATGTAGTAGACCAGTAAAATATAGTATAATATATAACAAGAATCTTAATTTAAACATATTCTATTTCTTTTAAGCATATAGTCTATCAAATATACTACTATCAATATAACATGTATTATAAGACCCCTATTGTATGCCCTGCCACCAATGTAGCACAGCACACAACACAGTATAACACAACCACATTATATAATATACAATCTGATCCACTAACATAATATATTGTATATAGTATACCCCATTAGTATATTTATTTAACTACACTCATATTCATATAATCTGAATAAAATTCCCCTAACCCTTATACTAGCTTAGATTATAGTTACATTTCCAGTTACTAGGACATTTCTACAAGTCCAAGGTTAACATACAGATACTTACTTCAAGTTATCTGGGTACTCTTAGGATGTGTGCATGATAGTATTGATTGTTCCCCACTGCCTGCAGCAATCCCTCCTATTGACAATATCCCTCCTATTGACAAAGATCCTTCACTTACCCCAAAACTCCCCTCCTTAATATGCTCCCACAGACATGCTTCTTCATCATCCACCACTTCAGCTTCTATTGTAACCATTAACTCAGTTCCACTTGGAGATGTTGCTTAAGGGAGAAGGAATCTGATGAGGTAAGAGTGTCCACTGAAGCCCATCGGGAGTAGGCTTTTATCCACATACTACTTTGATGGCTGCAATCATTAGCCCCTGCTAATGCCAGCTTGGCCAGTAAATTGTCCTTTTTTGCTACAGTTATTTCTAGAGTTTGCTATCATTAAAAACTTCAGGAACCACAAATCCAAAGTGCTTGGCTCATAGCTTCACATTTCAGCTCTCAGGCATCCCATCTGTTTCTTTAACTGCCTGCTAGCAGCATCCTTTTTCTTTTCCTGTTTCTTTCAAATAAAGGGTTTTTTTACACCCATCACTGTGGCTCAAATGCTGTCACTGTAACTGTTGGAAAAACAGAGAGGCATACAAGAGAGTATAGCACTGTGTGCAGTTCCACAAGCCAAGGTTGCACATGTGATGAAGCCACAAACTGGTTTCAATTCCTATCAGGCTTCAGCATGAGCGTGGCTGCACAGAGCGCCTGTGAGCCTGAACTCCAGCTCCCAGGCGAGGACAGGGACAACACAGGTTCCAGCTCTGTGGAAGGAGGGGAGGTATACATCACCCTTGCTCCCTCTCTACCACATGCAGGCCTGCTCAACCTGTGAAGCTCCCTTCCGCCTCTGCTTCTTGCTTCCAACCCTCATCCTCTTCTCCTCCCTCAGACTCTCCTAGACTCTAGACTCTCCACTCCTTCACTACTCTTCACCTCTCTATCACCACTCCTTCACAACCCACCCCATCCTCTGGGTGGGCTTCCCTTATATCCCTTCACCCATTCCTGGCTCCGCCTGCCAGCCACGCCCCCCAGCATTCTAGCCACGGCCCAGGCTGTCCTAGGCAGCCACACCTGGTATTGCTCTGCTGGCTGCTCTGGCCAGCCACACCTGTGCCTCCTTTGCTGGCTGCCGGGCTCTCTTTGCTGATTGCCTCAGACAGTCCCACCTGAGGCTGCCTTACTCCCAGCCTCACCTGGTCCTTGCTACTCCCTTCCACCCTGCTTGCAGGTTGGGGCATGGCCCTGTGCTGCCTCTGCTGCCTTTCTTCCCCTGCCAGTGAGGTTGCTGTCTGATAGCTGGCTGTCCCTGTCTCCTATGCCTTCTCCCTCTGGTCTGGTCCCCTCCTGGCTGTCCTCACTGTCCCTGCCTGAGCTCTTAGCCTCTACCAGAGGGTGGGGCTAGCTGGCTTCCACCTGCCCCATCTGACCCTCTGTGGCTTGGGTGCTTCTTTCCCCCTCTCTGCTACCGGCCTGTTCAGGACCTGGGTGACTGTTGGGGTGGCTGGGTGGCTGTCTCCCAGCTGTCTCCTGTCCCCTCCTCCTGGTAAGTTTGGGGGCTGAGCCTCAGACCCCAGACAGTTCCAGTTTCCTTCAGTGTTGCAAATGTTTCCATCATCTTTCTGGCATATGCTATACTGATGTTGTACAAATATATAGCAGTGGGCATGTTCAGTAGACATCAGTTTTGGTAGTCTGGAGTTAGAGGAAACATATCTATTCTCATGGACAAAACAGGGTCTTGTGCAGGGCTCATTTGGAGGTAGAATGTGCTGGAATGGCATTCTGGTTGCTCTGAAAAGAGGTCACGTGGGCTTTGGCCCTGCTCACGTGATTCCTGTTCCTCCTGGCTGCCCTCGTCTTTAGCAGCAGGCTCTGTTGCTTTATTTTCATTTGTGTCTCATGGGAGAGAGAGAGAGAAAATGAGTGAGTGAGTGCAAGCCAGGTGGGGCTGGGCTCCAAAGGAACGTAAGCTGCTTTGAATTCATTCTGCTCTGCTCCTTGCTTTATTTTCATTTGTGACTCGTGGGATGGAGGGGGAGGGAGAGAGAAAATGAGTGAGTGAGTGCAAGCTGGGTGGGGGCTGGGCTCCAAAGGAACGTAAGCTGCTTTGAATTCATTCTGCTCTGCTCCTTGCTTTATTTTCATTTGTGACTTGTGGGAAAGAGGGAGAGAGAAAGTGAGTGAGTGCATGCGTGAGTGCAAGCTGGGTGGGGCTGGGCTCCAAAGAAACGTAAGCTGCTTAGAATTCATTGTCCTGCTTTATTTTCATTTGTGACTTGTGAGAGTGAGTGAGTGCGTGCAAGCAAGCAAGCAAGCAAGCAAGCAAGCAGGCAGGGCTGGCTCTCCAGAGGAGGGTAAGCTGCTTTGAGTTCATTCCACTTTAAGGAAATACCTGGAGATTTGGGGGGAAAGGGGCCTAAGGGGTGGATGGTGCCTTCTGACACGCTTCAGGTGATGTCAGGGGGTATAGCGTATGCTAATGAGATATGCTAATGAGTCCCTGCAGTTCTTTTTCTAGGAAATGACCCCTGGTCTTGTGTACAACTGTGTCTTTACTGTAGTGAGCCAACATGCAACTGGATGTCGCTCTTTAGTTTCCAAATCATCATGTCATTAGGGAGGTAACCATAGCCTCCATACAATAACTGTGTTCAGAACTGTGCTTGTCATATCCATATAATCCTTATTATTGAATGCATTATTCATGTGGCCCACATGTTGTGGAAAGAAACAGTCCTGTCCTACTTAGAGTTTTCAAATGAGCCACAAATTCTATTACAGCAGATCACCATCCCAGAATTGAGGGTGGGGGAGAGAATCGACATTCAAAAGTCACACCTTAGCCATTTGTTACAATAGCCTGGCAACCAAGTGAGAGAGATCAGCCAATAATTTCTCCTAGTTTAGGACCTATTATTTCCCCTTTGAACTTGATCTTTTCATCCTGCACTAAAATAAAGGCTGTGTGTAAAGCACCCTAGCATCCTGAGGTAATAGTTTATTGTTTAGACTAGAGGCGGGCACGAACCAAATTACGAACCAAAGTTTGTCACGAACTGGGCCGGTTCATGGTTCACGAACCAGCAGTTCATGGGAGCTCATTTCTCACGAACCACAATGAATTTTAGCCCAGTTCATTTGGTTCATTTTTCAGTTCATCACTGCAAGCAGCCTGGCGCCAATCAATCAGTTTCCTAGGCAACGGAAGGGGGATGGGCTCTCTGCAGACCTTCTGCTGACCCGGAAGTGATGTGTGAGAGTTAGAGTGTGACTACAAGTGACTTTCTTCACATGGAGAACACTAGATTTTTCTCGCAAGGTTACCTGTGAAATGAAGTCTGAGTGGTCCTTCCCTCTCTGTTAGAATCGCTGCCTGAAGAGCCACAAGAGGGCTTTGTTTGGGGGCAGGCAGCTGCTACTTTCTCCCAGGGCATCCTGCAGGCTGCCTGCTCCCGGGGAGCTGGTCTGGAGAAAGCGGCAGTGTTAGTGAAGCTTCAACTGCAGCGACAGTAGAAGGAGATTCTTCCGCTGTTGCTGCGGCTGAAGCTTCACCGACACTGCCGCTTTCTCCAGAGCAGCTCCCTGGGAGCAGACAGCCTGCAGGATGCCCTGGGAGAAAGTAGCAGCTGCCCACCCCCAAACGAAGCCCTCTTGTGGCTCTTCAGGCAACGATTCTAACAGAGAGGGGAAGGACCACTCGGATTTCATTTCCCAGGTAACCTTGTGAGAAAAATCTAGTGTTCTCCACTTGTAGCTTTGCACTTTCTTGGCAGTACCTCACATGGAGTACACTTGAATAAAAGACCACACAGAAAGTAAGTCACTTGAACGTCCCTGTGTAAGATGTCTTGTGTAGAGAGACTCTATAAGGGAGTGACTAATCTAGTTGTATCTAATAGGGTGGGGGATATTAACAGATTACTGCCTTTTGATTATGTGAGTTGTTCACATTGATTATAATATTGTTCATCCTTCAGTATTAAGTATTTAATATTTTGGTTCTGAACTATGAAGCACTTAGCGGACAAGGACCAGCATATCTGTGGGACCACCTCTGTCCGCTGTCGCTGCGGCTGAAGCTTCACCGACAGATCTGGGACCAGATCAGCTGATAAACATCCCCGACAGATCTGGGACCAGATCAGCTGATAAACATCTACTGGTGGTCCCTGGCCCCAGGGAGACTAGACTGGCCTCGACCAGAGCTAGGGCCTTTTCAGTCCTGACTCCAACCTGGTGGAACTCTTTATCAGTAGATATGCAGGCCTGCCAAGATCTTTCATCCTTTCAGCCATGCATATCGTTGAGACCAGTCTTGTATCCATCTGGAGCCACCCTACTGGTCCTTTACTTGGGGAGGTGGTACAGCTATTTGTCCCCTCACACAAACTCTAGTGGGGGCTGAAGGATGGCTACCCCCTGTGCACTGTTAGCAGTGGTGGGCTGCACTAAACACTGTTGGAACTATGTTTTATGAAAACTGATGTTGCTGCTATTTTATTGTGTTTTATTGTAATTTTAAAGTCTATTGTAACTGTTTGTAACCTGCCCTGAGCTGCTTGCGGGAAGGATGGGCTAGAAGTTTAATAAATGAATGAAATGAGTAAATATTTTAAAAAGTAAGCAAAATAAATGTTCATTCAGAAGTTTATTTTGCAGTTTACTTAATGTGAAATAAATCCTAAAGCAGATGCCTGAATTTTGTGGTGAATGAGACTCTCATCTAGACATGGGCACGAACAGCATTACGAACATAAAAAAGCCCATGAACAGCCTGTTCGGCTGTTCGTGAACAGGCTGTTCGTGAGGCCCCATTCCAAACTAACAGGTGGTAGTTGGAAGCCTCATTCGTTGCTGTTCATTGCTGTTCATCAATCCAGACAGTCTGGCACCTGCAATCAATTCCCATAGCAACTCAGGCAAGGATTGTCTGAACTCCTGCTGTTACCCTGGAAACCGGGAATCAAAGAGGAGTTTAAATGCCCGTTTCCGTGCTGCTGGGCATTTAAACCCCTGAATCAGCTGCTCATCGAGGGCTTCCCCTATGAGCAGCTGAGTGCCGGCTGCCCCTCTCCTGGTGCGAGAGGGATGGGGAGAATCTCCTAGCCCCTCTTAGCACCAGGAGAGCCAGCGCCTCATGGCTTCTTCTGCTCAGTGCAAGAGGGATAGGGAGAATCTCCCTGCCCTGCTCGCATGGGGCAGAAGCAGCCCCAGGGCACTGTCCCTGCCAGGTGCGAGCGGGCCAGGGAGAATCTCCCTGCCCCACTCGCATTGGGCAGAAGCGTGCAAGCGGGCCAGGGAGAATCTCCCTGCTGCCTGCCAGCTGATAGTTTAAAGGGATCTTTAAAGGGCCAAGTAAGTGGATTAGAGGGGAGGGGGGCTAAGGGGGTGGGGGGTCTGCAGGCCCCCATGAACAATGAACAACGAACATGTTTGTGACAGCATCATGTTCATCAATGTTCATTGTTCGTTGTTCATGGTCAGCAACAAACCACGAACAGCGTGTTCGGTTTTTCGCCCCCGTTCGTGCCCATGTCTACTCCTTAGAATCTGCTGGTACCTGAAATCTGCCCTTGTTTCCTGAAGAAAAGATTATACCTGTTATTTCTTGAGACAAATGGCTGGTGTAAAGAAAAGCACATACTTTGTCCAAGGTAAGAAATGGAAGCCCTGACGTCTCAATGACTGCCGGACAGCCTGGTTCTGTGGCAGAGTTCCACCATAAATTGGAAAGCCACAGGCATGCATCTTTTTAGCTGTTGCCAGTGTAACAACTTCAGCACAGCCCTGTCCCCTGTACTGAGACAAGGTATAGACGTGTGTCAGGCAAGCTAGTGGGTCACTCAGGTTCCAGGAAACCAGCTGCCCTTCTTTGTCCATGAGGCAGGCATTAGGGAAGTAACGGATCAGGCTCTCCAGATAACGCAAGCTTCGATTATTGCCTCCAATACTCCAAGTTTCATTGAGCAGGTTTGCATGAGATGGGCGGAGGATACCAACATGGAGGAAGATGCTTTTCAGCCTGAAATAAAAGGGCAGGCAAAAAGTGGTGGTTGAAATCATTCCATGGTTTGGGTCACACTAAATAGGGACAGGAGAGCAGAAAGTTTCAAGTACAAGCTCTGTGTTCCTCCAGATCTGCCAGCTTCTGTTCCTCCAAATGATGGGGGGAAATCTTTTATATGGCAGCTTCCAGATTGAGCTTAGAGCCATACCCTTCCTGAATGTAAAGAGAAATTATAAATTTTAGCATAGAAAACTGCAGAGAATCCATTATACCTAGCTGTCTCCTGGCCCCTCTATATAAGCAAGGAGTGGCATGGAAAAACTTATCTTACATCTGTGAAGTTTTCGGGTGGGCTACAATCCACAGTGTTCTTACTATAAACAAGACCCATGTAACTTCAGCAAGACAGCTATGGGTAAGGAGTTTGTGAGCAAAGTGTGGACTTTGTTCTGAATAGAAAGGAATTCTTTCCAGCCATTGCTCCTTTGAAAGCTAATAAGGCAGTTGCATCCCAGATTTAATGGCACTCTCTCAACTTTGCCATGGCACTTTGTCAAACATAGATGATTTTTACTTTTTCCCAGTCCATGAAATAATCCCTTCCTTTGAATTACATTGATGCTCTTGAACAAGTATTATTCAAGTATTAACTTGGTCTCCTCCTGCCTCGCTTTCACTCATATGCTTGATTCCTCTTCTGTAACAGAGATTCATTGTTGGGAATTAAATGGGGATTAAGGATTGTAGTGGTAAACATGGTAAAAGGTTTAAGTATTACAGATGGTAGAACACTCAACCAGAATGTTCAGCTTGATGAATGCAGCATCAAATTAGGAAGGACTGGACATCTAAAGCAAAATTCTATAAAGCCTTTCAAATGGGTCACAAATAGGAATGCAACCCCTGTACGGACAGACATGTCCTTATTAGTCTCATTCTGTGTTTTTTGAATAGAAGGAAACAAGAGGCATGTGTCCTACTTCTTGAAACTAAACATGGGATTGAATTTAGTACAAGTTTGCCAGATTCCCCCATTCAACCACAGAACAAGTAAAGATGCAGGCACCACAAAACAAGCGAGCACACTCACTGACCGACTCTCACAAGAGGTCAGTGGACTTGGATGAAGCACTGTTTGGTAGTGGTATGGCTTCAGATGAACGTGTCTGGCCTCTGCAATATCTCTGGCAGCTTCATACATCCCATCTTGGAGACCTGCACAAGTGAAAATATTGTGAGAGACACGTGAGGTGAGACTAAAGGATTATATTTTCTGTACCACCTCATCAGCTCATTCATTGTTTCCTGACTGTTCTGGATCTCATCATTTGATGATTCTAATGTTAAAACAGCTTATGCACTCTTACAGCCTTTGAGCAAGGGCTGCATATGTCTGTGCTAAGCCTAGCATAAGACTGATGCTAAATAAAGCTAATTAAAGACGCTGCTATTGGTTCTGATTGTTCTACTTCTGCTTCTAAGACTATTAATACCAGTAAGTGAAGTAGGAGGACCTAATACTAAAGCATTCTTCAAGGAAAGCAGTTGTGCTCCTGATCAGATCCTGGATACAAGATCTCTAGGAGGCCACATGAACGTTCTAAAGGAACAATTTGACCAATTTGATTTATGTTTTGAATTCTCTATTCTCAGTGTCTCACCTTGCAGCTGAAAGGCCTTGCTCCAGTCAATGGCTTCTGTATTATCCAGTAGTGCTTGACAAGCATCTATTTCCTTATAGAAAACAGCATGCAAGTTGGCATAGAAATCCAAGCTATCTTTCACCACCTGCAGGAGATAGTTAAATGTACCAGGAAGCAGACAGCTTGGGTGATTTTGGTGAGGAGGGGCCAAGTTAACACTGAAGAACAGAGGCATGAGATCAAGGACATGGAAAGAAGAGTTCATTTCTGCAACTGCTTGTGGAAGACGTGGATGAATAGCCCATCTCATTTGGTCTCCCAAAGGGCATGAAAGGCAAAAAGATAAATTATGAGTATAAAGTAAATTCTATTTGGAAAAAATATCAAGGTGAAATGCCAGCAAAGGTAGAGAGAAAAGGAGCTAAAAACATTGGAAAGCTGTATGATGCACAAATGGAGGGTGGGAACAGATTTTGGCCAAAGAACCAAAACCCATTAAGCCAGCTTTAGGAAAGAAGTTAGGAAAGAAAGAATTACCATGAGATAAAATCAGTGCCTCGGGAATCAGATTTTGGGTATGACTGAAGCAAGACAAATTATCCTGTTTGAGCTTTTTTTAACCATCTGGAAAGCTTCCATCTCAAATTCTACTCTTCTGGGGTGGCTGCCACAGAGGGGGACCAGGTAGATCTGCCAGTTCTCAATTTCCTACCTTCTTATGTGGGCGGGTAAGAACAACTTTAAATTCTGGCCAAGAGTCCACTACCACTTCATGCTGAGCGGGGTTTCCACGATTGATATGCATCACAGCACCATAGACCTGCCAATGGAAATTGAGGTTATAACCAAAGTTTAAGTTTCTCTAGGAGATAATCATGGGGACATAATGCCTAGTTGCAATCTATTAAACTACCTAACATTGAAAGATCTGGCCATTTAGTGCATCCATGGATGAAATAACAACCGATTTATATACCACCCTTCAGGATGACTTAACAGTACACCCACTCAGAGCAGGTTACAAAGTATGTTATTATCCCCACAACAAAACACCCTGTGAAGTGGGAGAAGCTGAGAGAGCTCCTAGAAGCTGTGACTGACCCAAGATCACCCAGCTGGCTTCAAGTGGAGGAGTGGGGAATCAAATCCGACTCTCCAGATTAGAGTCCTGTGCTCTTAACCACTACACCAAAAAAGTGTAATACCCGAGGGCTCATTACAACCAAGTATAATCACGGGCATTTAGTCATATAATTCTTCTTAAATACTAAATTTGGAGTTTGAAACAAGTCGCTGAAGCCTAGAGGGTCATCTAAACAAAAGATCCTCAATGACCACCAAGATACTCACAGATGTGTTTTCTGGTGTTTGCTTGCAGCACTACTTCCTGACCCCTTCCACACTTTTTCACTTTTCAGGTCCCCCTTTTCTCTTTGTCATTCTTGTGCTCTATTCAAACTCTCTACTTTTCTACTCTTTCCATTGTTGTACTTTCTTCCTGTTTCTCTGCCCTACTTTTCAAGCAACATTCTGTGGAGATTGAACTCACAGCAGTGAGAAGCAGTGCTGTGGCAGCAATTAACAGGTGATGTTATTTAGCTCATTTTTACATATTAAACGTTTATCAAAGTGATAGGACATTTTTTCCTGGCCAGTTGACAACCTTCTTTCTTAGTTGTACACTGTCTCTTGGTGGGTTCAAAGAGGAACATGGGAGGTACCATTTTGGCCACTTTCTTACTGTTACTTAGTATCAGACCCTACAAGTTTAATTTCATCATTCCTTAAAGGTGATTAGAAATTCTTTTTGCATAGGTTCCTGATAGTGCAAAAAGATGCCTAACAGCATAATACCACTCTAGCACACAACAAGCTTTCCGTGTCGATAGGATGTTATTGAAAAGAGCTTATACAAAGCTCAAATTTATGCAAGACAAACACTGAGTTTATTCACAACAATACTGGAGAATAATAGTTTTTCTTTTTTTCTTTCTTTTTTCTTTTTCTTTTTTAAATAATAGTTTTTCTAACTTTACTAAATTAATTTAAACCCTGTGCTGGGAGATAACCATTGTCCTAATTAAAGTCTCCATAAACAGAATCAAACTTGATTGTAAATTCTAGTTCACTTATTTCAACCTGGAGTCTTTATTTGAATAGTGATGTATTCCAGATTAGCAGAATATCCAGAGATTTGAAGAGGTAATTTCAATGTTTATTTTGCCATAATTAATCTGCTAATCTTCAAGGTGCCACAAGACTGCTATTTTTATGTCAATTAGATGTGGTGCTTTTCTGAGAACCCGGAGGGCTTGTGTTTTTCTTGTGTTTTTGGCAGTTATCCCATCATTTGGCACTGAGGCCCTTTTGGCCTCTTAAAAATAATCTTTTAGCTATTACAGATAGAAAGACCCTGATTGGCTGTTCTAGTGGCTACCCATGCTCAGTTGTCTGGTCAGTTCCACTGGCTGAGGAGCAAGAATTTGCTTCATGGTAGTGGTTGGAGGTGGTGTTATGGGAGGTATTAGAGGTGAGGTGTTCTAAGCTTGATTCCCCTCCCCTATTTTCTGGTTCAATCCATTGCAGAGGGAGGGGATCAGTTTTGAGGTCAATCCACCTTTACCTGTCAGGGTTCCTATGCCTTTAAAAATTAAATAAGGGCAATATTTGGGGAAAGTTCAATTCCTCGATTTACAGAGAAGGTGGCAATTCTAATATAGGTGGGTCAGAATTACCGGAAGTGTCAGCGGCAGGCTCCTTTTCAGCACCCCTTCTAGCAGCTGCAGCTTGAAGGAGCAGTTCAGGATGATCATGGCTGGCCAAACAGGGGTGGCTGGTCAAGTTTCAGCAAAGAAGGTGAGGGTAGCAAGTACCTGAGGGGCAGAAGGGGAGGCAGACAGAAATG
The DNA here is from genome assembly GCF_028583425.1 of Eublepharis macularius. Lineage (NCBI taxonomy): Eukaryota > Metazoa > Chordata > Lepidosauria > Squamata > Eublepharidae > Eublepharis > Eublepharis macularius. The sequence continues at coordinate 151,393,532 of NC_072791.1, read as the reverse complement.
TATCAGTGCTTTATAAGTAATCCACAGCTCAACCAAGACAGAAGTACTTGTCTTTATGCATAAATCCTTCAATCAATAATGTTTGCAGGATCTATGCTTCTGAATATCCTGTAATTCTCTTATAAATCAGGGATATGGAGATGACATTTATCCTTAGGAGGATTGGCTCCTGCTCACTCTCTGAGCAGCTACAAGTTACTTATTCAACCAGCTCTGAGGGGAAACTGGACTAGTCCAGAAAAAAAAGTAAAGTTTTAACCCAACCATCCAACAACCTTGTTTCAGAATGCAATAGTCTTTTCCAGGGGTTCCAATGGGTTCACCTGTTAAGAGAAGGTCCGCCTGAGAGTAAAAGGGAGCAGTCGCCTATCACAGAGCCACTGGAGCTTCTGATGCCAGCCTTGCTGAGACTACTTCAGGAATAGCACTACTTTGTTTTTTAAAAAAACAACTTTTGTTCTTCACAGTGTATTAACAGAATGAAACATTAACCGAATCATATCTTGGCCTATATCCCAGAGCCTCTGTGTGAAAGGCATAGAGAAAGCTCAGCAGCATGATTTTGTCTTGTTCTAATCGCAAACCTAGAAAAAATGAGCACCCACATTCATTGCTTCTGGGCATGCCTTCTCTACCTAGTCTTATCCTTGACTCTTATGTCTTGGCTTGCCAGATTTACTGTACAAAAATTCTTTTGTCATTCCACATTAATAAGACTAATCCATCTATAATTTATCATTGCCTCCATTCAATGTATAAAAATTACAGTACTAGTTTCTCTATGTAGGTAGAGATACAGTGGTAATAGTGAGTACATTAAAAAAATTAAATTATAGGTTTTTATTTTGAAAAGACAAAGTAATAGTCTAGGAAGTACAGAAACGAGAAAAGAGGATTACATAACATAGTTATATGGATCAGAAAAATATATGTAACAAAATATTTGAAACAAAAAAAATTCTTCCCAGCATCTCCATTAAATGTTAGGTTTCGAATTCATATTCAACATTTGTATTCAAAATATATGTTGAATAATTATATTCAATCTTCAATATTTTAAATTTCAATTTCATAGCTAATCTGTTTTGCATCTACATTATTAATTTCAACCTTACTTCATATTCAGTATTACATACTTTCACCACATCTACCTAACCACTATAACTTTTGACAAATAGATAATATTTCAAAATACAAAATAAAAGTCTATTATATATCTCATAATAAGAAAACAATAGTAAAGAATACTTCTACTCAAAAGCTGCTTCTGTATAGATGTATAACCAGGGAATTAAATTTAAAATTTGATCTCATTCTACTTCTGCATTACAATACATTTATGTTTAATTCATATACAGCTTTTTTTCATTTAAAAACCATTCACACTAGGATTTTAAAGCATGTCCATACCTGTTCCACATCCCATATTTGCAGGAGTTTCATACTTGCAAGCTAGTCATGGGACGCGGTGCCGCTCTTTTCCCCCATTACCCTGATTTTTCTCTCTGCGGACATACCCCGATGTTAATTTTTAATCAGCTGCCCAGTTGGGGCTGACCCAGTTAATGCCAATGTGAACATTTTGCAGTGGTTCCCCCCCTCTTCTTTTCCCTAGGAGCTGATTGGTTTGTGTGGAATTAACCACACCCACCCAACTCAGCTCTCTAAACTCTTCACAAGAGGCCAAATTGAAACTGCTGGGAAGTGTGAAAGGAGCAGGTGCCAAGCTGAAGCCACTGCGACTGCTCAAAAATGGTGCTTTAAACTGTGAGTGCGAAAGGGGTCTCGTTGGGGCCTGGAGTGCTTTGGAGGTAGGGTTCTGGCATTATACTCCACTGAGCTGCATTCCTATTCATGTCTGGTGAATAGTAGCCCACCTCCTGGAATGTTCTATGGAATACATTGATTTAAAAACCCTTTTGTCTTAAGCCTCTTGAGCTTCTTCATAACCTGGCTATAAATAATTGTCTCAAGCTTGCAGGACAATAAACAGGCCTTAGAACTTGGCCAATCCTCCTCCATCCCCAGCATAACTCTATCAAGAGCCTGTGAAAAACATCAAGCCCAAACTGTTAATCTGGACAGGCAATCTAATAACTCCTTAGTGATCTACCCTGCACGTAGCATTTCTATGGTTGGAATGTCTCCCCTAAAAAATTAACTCCCCTAATTTAGAAATGTGCCAATAAGAATTAAGACCCCACACCTCAAAAGAGCACTCTAGCCCTTCTAATTTTGTAGCTAGTTTCTGGATCCCTCATGGTCAGTCTACTTCCTTACTCTTGGTGAACCTTTCCATCTTGGATCTCACCCTTTGTAACTGGTCTCAATACCATCTATCTCAGTTTGACAGCTGGCTCTCCTTCCAGTTCCTAGGATCTTTCCCTCTGGAATCTTTGCCACTATGGACTGGATTTCCCTTGACAGCCTCCCTTCCCTCTGGATCAGGCATTTTTTTCTTCAGCACCTGGCATAGTATTCCTTTGGCCTGTTTCATTTTTCTGCTAGCTCCCCCCGCCCCTCAAATCTCCAATAGACAGAAACATGTAGGCAGGTAGGTTTATGAAGGTTTATTGGTGTGCTACACATTTATTGTAGATCTGTATTCTGGTTAGGGAAATAAAAATGTTCAGTTTTCCTTCAGTGAGTTATTTTTCTTCTGAGTGTTGTTCTAAGCTGGGACACTAGTATACATTGGACAATTTGACCCCAGTTTTGTTACCTGCCCTGATGACGTGTTTGGCTCCACAGTCCACATGCAAAGAGGGTGCGCTGAGGTTTTGCAGGCCCCACACATGCGGGGTAGAACTTCCAGCAGCAGCAACTTGGAAGCGTAGGATAGGCTCAGCATAGCTGGGGAGGCAGAGGCTGGTGGACAGGTACCAAAGGAAAAACAGATGGCTACTCCCCTCCAATCACAGGTACAACAAAGGACCAAGTCCACGGGAAGTAAAATGCAGTACTCAACAGTACATTTACAAAAGGTATATTCAAAGTGCAAGTGCTATAAATAGTGAAAATTCATACACATTGTGAATTCATACCCATACATACATTCCATAATCATCACAGATTTGTAAGGGAAGATACATCCATATACATTGAACAGTAGGGCTATAACTCCATAGGTCTTTTCATGAATTCTTATACAAGGTATTGTGCAAAGACTAGCAGTCCTGAGTCCTTCCAGATCAATGAGGAGTGACACAGTTGGAAATGAAAAGCAAAGTTCCAAACCACGCCCAATCTGGGGCCGGCTTCACGCTGCAGATTTCGTGATTCCTTCATCAGGAGCGTGCAGTTCACTAAAATACAAAGTTCAAAACTGCTTTCATATCCAGAATAATTGTTCTTGGCGGGAAAACATACTGTACGGGCAGCTGTTACGCATTAAACGTAATTCCCCTTCCCCCTTGGATTATGACTGGGACAGCAAAATACTGTGTGGTGACTTTATTAAGAGGAATTACCCACAGGAAGTGGTCAAAACAGCATGGATTAAGGCTGCTTCTGTGAGCAGGGAGTCTCTTTTTACAACCAGAACATCAGACCCAGGAAATAGAATCTGTTGGGCAATAGACTACACCCCCTTGTCTAGTAGCATCAAGAAGATTGTGCACAAACATTGGAGTTTGGTCGAGAGTATTGCAGGATGTGAACTGAGACCAAGGGTAGGCTTCCGAAGAACTAGAAGCCTGAAGGATGACCTGACCCGTGCGGATATACGGTACAGAGATTCCATGTTAGAACTGCTGCAGGATAATTACAGATGCGGCCACTGTCAGATGTGCTGTGTCCTCTGGGAGGGTAGAGAAATAATATTGAGAGGACAGAGTTTGCGCTTTACCCACTTTGCCACCTGTCAGAGTGCTGCAGTGATTTATGCTATTGAGTGCCCCTGACTACTCCTGTATATAGGATGTACAATAAGACCTATTAAGGTGCACATCCTGGAGCATATATCCCGCATCCGGAATTGTGTGCAGGATGCGCCCCTAACACAACATTTTAAGGATAAAGCACATAAAGAGAATGCTATTAGGGTGATCATATTGGAAGTTTTACATAGACAGAAGCATGCTGACACTCAAACATCACTGCTCCGCAGGGAGGCTTATTGGATCCACAAGCTGGACACTGTCCATCCAGGTGGACTTAATCATGACCTCTCCCTCGGGTGTTTCCTTTGAAATTAACATTTGAGATAGGATTAAGGGGACTGCAATGCTTGCAGTAAAAGTGACTGTGTTGAGAATTAGGGTGAGTGAGCAGGGTCACTTTAAGGGGTAGTGCGATGTCAGCCAGGATAGTATGTAAGGGGTAATTGTTGAATGGTTTGGCTGCACAAGAGAACAAGCACAGCCGCCGTGTTATGGGCTTTCAAGAGTGTTGGTGATAAAATAATGTTGGATTGTGCTCTGTCCTGACCTGATCGAGGTATATTTTTATTTAATTTTGTTATAATCCATGGCACAAGAACAATTATTCTGGATATGAAAGCAGTTTTGAACTTTGTATTTTAGTGAACTGTATGCTCCTGATGAAGGAATCACGAAATCTGCAGCGTGAAGCCGGCCCCAGATTGGGCGTGGTTTGGAACTTTGCTTTTCATTTCCAACTGTGTCGCTCCTCATTGATCTGGAAGGACTCAGGACTGCTAGTCTTTGCACAATACCTTGTATAAGAATTCATGAAAAGACCTATGGAGTTATAGCCCTACTGTTCAATGTATATGGATGTATCTTCCCTTACAAATCTGTGATGATTATGGAATGAATGTATGGGTATGAATTCACAATGTGTATGAATTTTCACTATTTATAGCACTTGCACTTTGAATATACCTTTTGTAAATTTACTGTTGAGTACTGCATTTTACTTCCCGTGGACTTGGTCCTTTGGTGGACAGGTACCAGCAGAAACAGGGTGGGTGGTATGTACCTGAGATGGAGAGAGAGATCAATTCTCTGTACTTCTTATAATCCCCAAATGATGAAGACTTCTGTGTCACTGAAATAACAGACTTATTAACCCATGTGCCAACATACAGATACATGTTGGTACAGCTCCTGTGGGCCCGACAATAAGAGATAAGCCCCTCCCCCCTTCCCAGCTTGGTGCACAACAAGATAACTCTGTTATGAACCACTGATACCTTCATGCTGTCAGCTGCTCACCTGTGGCAAGCCAGGTTTTCCAAGAGAACAGAATAACTCAGGTACAAGGAGACCAAACAGTAATGCACTCCTACTGTCAATTGTGGGACTGGCTATGTCTCTTTCAGGGAGTGCCTTGCTTGTGAGGAAAATAATATACTTTTATCCTAGAATAAATGAACCATTAACAGATTTGTTCTTTGGATTGTAGCCCAGGATGTTGTGAGATGGGATCCAGATGATGCAGCATAGTTGGCCAAGTCCCTGAGAAAAGATGGGGTGGGTCTGCTTCTGAAGAGTGGCAGACAAGTGCTTGTTTTAGGAAAAGCTTCTGTTGGCCCCAGCCTCTTCATCAGGAGCTGCTGAAGGGGATAAAAGAAGAACATGGCTGGAGGGCGTGGCAGGGAGGAGACCAGGAACCTTCCATTGCTGTTGGAGAACTGTGGTTCAAACAGGTGTGACATTAAGCAGCTGTCAAGCTCAGTGATCCTGGAAAATCCCTCTCTAGGAGAAGTATTTATTGCTCCAGGCTCCCCCACATTAGCTGCTATATTAGTGTGAAGCTCACACATTAGGAAGGGCTCATACTGCAGTTCATGCCTGGCACGTACAAGGGATTGCTGCTGGATGGGTCTTTGCTGTAAGCTGCAACTGGGGGAAGGGTGGGGGTATTGAAGAATTTGACTTTGATCTCCAGAAATGTGTGCAAATCCCAGCTTCTATTGTGTTGCTTTCACGAGTGTCTTGTTCCTTCACAGCTCAGGGCTGATTCACAAAACGATTGGGGAGCATAATGAAGTGAAAGTGGTAATAAGCTGGATAAGGGCCAACGTATGCATTTTGTTCCAGGTAAGACTGATGTGCTGCTGGTTAAAGTCGGTGCCAAAGAGTGATGATGACTCAACCTGTTCTGGATGAGATTGCACTGCTCCTAAGGGAAAGCTATGCAGTCTGGAGGTGCTTTTACAGCCAGGCCTACAGATGGAGGCTGAGGTCTCTTTTGTGGCTACTAGGTCTTGTGTCCAGTTTGGGTTGGTTTGCCACCTTGATCCGGCTACTGTTATACCTATTCTCTAATCACATCCAGACTAGATTAGTGTAATGCACTCTTCCACCCTTGAAGATGATTCAAAACCTACAATTGGAGCAAAATGAAGCGGCAAGGCTACTATCAGGTTACAGGGAATATAAGAGGTTTAAAGAGAACATTCCATTCCAAACGGGCTTTTAATGTATTTTCTGCTACTTTTAAATGACTTTTGAATTATTTATAGGACTTCTGTATTTAGATCATTATGATCATTAGTTAATTTTAATGATGGTGCCTATTTTAGTACTAATGATATTTAATGTTTTAGAGTATTATTGGTTTAACACTGTATTATGTTATTTGGCACTTATTGGCCCTACTGGTGGTAAGCCACCTCAGAAATGAGTGTATGAATGAGAGAGCAGGGAAAGAAATCTTCCAGTCCAATAAATAAATCATGTCTCCTAAAACTGGCAGTTTAATTAACTTTTCTCTGCACTGTCCCCTCCCATCTTGCTCCGCCAGCATTCCATTGATCCTCATTGACTGTTAACTGCTACACACACACACCAAACAGCTATAGAGAGGACTGGTGATTGACAAAAAGGGGTACAGTCTTTGCTGTTCTGTCACAGTTATGGTTGCCAACTCCATATTGAGAAATTCCTTGATAGTGAAAACGGAGCCTGGGGAGGGGAGGTTTGGGGAGGGGAGGGGCATCGTCAGGCACTGATCATTGTTGTCTGGAGATCAATTTTAATTCCATAAAGTCTCCAGGCTCCACTCGGAGGTTACCAGCCCTAGTCACGGGGGAGAGAATTGCATCCATTTAGATGCCTCAGGCATGAACTAAGCAAACAAGGAAACAAAACAGAAGTGAAGCAGTACTTAAAGACTGAAAAAAATTATTCCAGCATGAACTTAATCTTTAACGTGCCACTGTAATCCTGTTTTATTTTGCTGCTTCTACCCACATGGGTAGAGTAAGTGAGTAAACAGGAATTTATTAATTAAGCAAAAGTGGATGTGGAACAAAATAGAGAAGACAGACATAATTTCACAGTGGGACCTTTGTTCAGTGAGACTTACTTAAAGTAAATATATCAATAGGAACTTGTCCATGGGATTTTTATGGAGAACATCCTATATCTAATTCCAAACTGAGTTACAGATTATATGATTACTAGATCCATAAAATGGAGCTACAGACACATGGGGGGATTCCTCTGTAAACGAAGGAAGACCCAGATTTTTGGAAAAAATCTGAAATAATGGATTAAAACACCACACAATAATAGAAAACACCTGTGGCTTTAAGGAAAGAAAGTCCATTAATCTTTTAATGGTCATTTTGGGGGCTGCCAGGCAACCAAAACAATATTGCTGAGCCTTCTAAGAACTGGTTTCTGTAAAGCAAACCTGGGGGAGGGAAGGGTGGACTGGAAAGCCAAAACAGCCCTGAATAAGGTACTGCCACTATTCCTCTGTTACTTGGATGTGGCAACCACCATGTAACTTGGTCCTAGTGGTTACTGCACAACTGTTCTACCACTGCAGCTTTGCTCATCTGAACAGACCTTTCTGCAGCCTGCAGGTGCCATCTTGCACATGGACAAAGTCAACAGCCACCTGTACTCCTGTACATGTGTATTCTCCCCACCTTACGGAATGGCCTACCTGAAGAGGTCAGGAAAGCTCCCATTCTCCTGGCTTTCTGTGAACTATGTAAAACTGAGTTAATCTAGAGGGATTTTTACTCACATAGGAGGGCTCTAATATGTAGGGTTCCCAGGTCCCTATATCCTCCCAACAGGAGGGGAGAACCTGCGACTTACCTGAAGAAGTTTCCTCATGCGTGTGCAAAGCATCCATGTGCACCCAGAGAGCTGTGATGATGTCACTTCTGGGAAGTTACATCATCACACCAGCAACAAGCATGCTCTCACATTTTGCATGGGTCTAATTCTGGCCTATTTGGGACAAAATTGGCCATAGCAAAGCACAGGAGGATGCTTGCAGCCAGCATGATGATGTCACTTCAGAAAGTCACATCATCATGCTCTGCTGGGAGCATGCCTGGTGTGCACTTTCCTAGGTTGCCTGCTGGTGACAGGCGATATCTGGGGGGTTTTCCACCTCCTGCCGATCACCAGCGATTGTTTGCCAACAGCAGGCAACTGGTAAGCCTAAATATAAGGAAGTGATCTCAAAGAGATACATTAGTAAAGGGATAGGGACTTTAGACTTTACTATTATGTACTGTCTGTAGCTGTTAAGTATGATCCTACTACATAGTTTCTGTGTTGTTTAAGTACACACACACTTCATGCTATGGCCAATTCCTTAAGAATTGGCGCAGAATGCTGTATTTTGGACTGATTCTTAAGAAATCTGCCATGGGGCAAAACATGTGTGTGTCCTGCCCATGTGATGACATCACTTCCAGAAATGACATAATCACAGCTGGGTATGGAGGTATCCACACCTGTTAGCTAGGGTTACCAGGTCCCCCAGTGTCCAGGGGGTGTCTTTGGGGAGGCGCTCTGGTGGTACTTACCATCTGTGCATGCAAAGTTCCAGAGCTCCCAGCCCATTCCTCACACCTTCCCCCCCAACCCCCGCTGCCAAGTAAGGGGGGCAGAGGCTCGGAGCGAGGGATTCCTCGCTCCCACCAGAGGACTGTGAACCTGTTTGCCCAGGATACCTGCCAGTTGCAGGTGATCACCAGGCGGCTTTCCTCCTCCTGCTGATTACCAGTTATTGGTGGGCAAAAGGGCAAATCACTGGGTGTTTGCCTGCCACTGATGGGCACCTGGCAACCCTAAATCTCAGTGAGAAAGGCAGACTATAAATAACATAAAGAATTTTTTTTTAACTTGGTCCAGACTTTTCCTTGGAAGAGGCTGCCAGAAGGCCAAGGAGAGGGAGCTGAAGATTGATGGAGAAGCTAAAAGTATGTTGTCTGATGTGTGGAAAAGAGAGAAGGAAGCAGGAAAAGAGGAGAAGCTGTAGGAGCTGCTAGGGGAGCAAAAGAAGGAACAGTGAGGGAGGGGATATAGAGGAAAATGAGATGCCTCCTCTAAGTCCTTGTAGGTCCTCCAGTTGTAGAAGTATATTGCTGTAAGGAACACCTATTTCCACTCTTCTTGCTGCCAAATGTGCAAACAGGATCCTTATGAAAACACCCAATGAGCAGTACATCAGTTCACTGGATTACAAGAAAACAGACTTTACAGTGTAATCTTACTAATACTTCCTTGGAAATAAGTCCTATTAAGTAGACTTGGGTAAGATTCTGAGTCCATTTAGGATTGCACAGGTAATCTTTATTTTGGGATAAAAGTTACTAATAGTTATAGATACAGCTTGAGAAATTTTCAAACCTACACTCTACAAATCTAGATAAACTCCACATTCAAAATCAAAGGAACTCGTATAGAAAATATTGAATCTTTAATTTATGTTTTAATCTGCTGAATGAATGACCATGGGAATGGTCAACCAGACACTTTTGCACTACAAAATTGCCATTTCGATAATAGGTTTATCATCAATCAAGTGTTAAATCAGTGATACTCACTTGGTGGCTCAAGCCACCTGTGGCTCTTCTGAGCACTGTTCTCCCATATGGCATCTGCTTCATCTTTCAGGAAAGTGGACTAGACCTTTGCTCAATGGGCTTGTGGTTTGCAGTTGATTCCCACCTTGAAACAGCCACCACTGGAGGAACAAGTAAACTGTGAACTGCCCTAAGGTGCAGACTTCAAGCCAGGGATGTAAGCAAATGTGGCTCTTTGGTTGATGGTAATTGTGAATGTGATTCTCAGTGAACTGTGGAGTGAGTACCACTGTGTTAGAACAACAGAGGACTGGGATTGAATTGGTGGGGAGGATTCCAGAGTTAGTAAGATGACAGAGAGGGCTGTTGGAGGCAGGAATATTAGAGAAGGCAGTCTAAGAGTAGAATTACAATGAAGGGTGAGAATGGTTTGTGTTACACGGACTGTCTTTTAACCTGTCAGCATGTCTTGTTAAAGGAAAATCACTGCCGTAGGCTTTGTCTTTCATAAAATGTCTCGTCTGCTAGATTCTAGGGTGGAGTGCTTCTCAGAAACTGGTGCAAAGTTCTTACAAGCAATACGAGAGTACCCTGCTCTTTTGGCTGAGCCCCTTGTCATACAAGTTGTACACTCATGGCATCTGGATGATTTAGGATGTTTTAACACAGCACACAAACACTTGTTGCTTTTCCCATGCTTCTAACGTGAATGCAAAACCTAAATTGGTGATATGTAGTTACCTCATATTGAGTTGGCCCGAATAGCTCAGCATCCCCTATTCTGATTGTTCTGCAGTTCATGATCTTTCCAGCTGGAGATGTTATGGGTTGAACAGATGAAATACGTGCTCTGCTGCTGAGCTGTAATCAAATTTTCTGTACCACCAATATTCACAAGGTCACACAAATAGGCCGAATCCACACTTCCTTTTTGTTTCCGCACCTTTTTTGCAACCGCGGCGCTGTTCAAGCAGATACATACTTTCCCATTCCGCATGTTCCCTGCCATCACTGCGCCACAATTGCACCTCCTTTCCATACCACATGATAATGGCGGAAATCTGTTTTTGCCTGGCTTTCATAGCGCATTTGCACAATAAAGAAAGGTCGGTATACTGCAAAACCTACTTTAGTGAGCAGCAGTTTGCGTGGGAAAAGAAACAGATGATGGTCCTTTATCTTACCATCAGTTACTTTCTGCTTTCGGCTTTGAATGGAACCTGGTTCCCCCCTATAAATACTCTGGCTTTTCCCTGGCTCTGCCTAAATAAGAGTCAGAATATCAGTATAATGCAAAATTAACTTTTTTTTTTAAAGGGAAGTGATGTGCGCCGTCAACGCTGATGACGGAGGAGGAAACTGCCCACTATAACACTTTACTCAGTGGCGTGTGGAGAACTGATTGCACCACGAAGACGCACTGGGAGGGTGAATGTGATGATGTACAGCATGGTAGCGGAATGAACCCAACTGCCATGACTGCGCAAGATAAGCAGATGGTGAGTGCGTGTGGATTTGGCCATACTGCCATTTTGAAAGAAAAAATATAGCTAAAAATCAATTTTTTAAGTATGGACTGAATGAAGAGCTCTAAGGTTGCATTTTGATCCCAACAAATGAATTCGGGCAATGTACATATGGTTTTGTGAGGGATAAAATACAAGTCACGGTGTACTCGTGTGTCCTGGTGAGCTCAGTTATAGAGACCGTTGAGTGTATAGAGCTGTGAGCACCTGAGAATCGTTTTTTGGTATAAGTGGACAACTATATATTTATTGTATGGGTGGATCACATGGTAGCCCCAGAGGAAGTGAACATGGTGAAATGAGCTGATTAATCCTTGCTGGCCACTTGTAGGGCGAACAGAGGGAGGGGGAGCCCCCCCCCAGGTTCCTCTCCACCTGTCTTCCTTCACCTAAAATATCAAAAACACACGGAAGTCACACCGTCACGGGACTGCACTGCTCCTCATACCGGTTTAATCCCACGAAACGGAGAGTGGAGCGGCGTCTCACAACAGCAATTGTCTACTTTTGTTGGACTTTTCAACTACGTGTGCCACAGTGTATTATTTATATAAGAGGACTCATAATGATCGATTTATAAGAATTTGTACACACTGTCAGCCACTGGTAGTGTTATACGGTCTACTAATAGGTCTTCTGAAGAGTTTTTGTGCCTGTATTGATTGTTTGTATCTTAAGCTGATAGTTTGTGGACTTGTCACAAAATTGCATTGATTATTTTGTAACAAAATTGCATTGATTATTTTGCATTGACTTGTATTGAGCACTTCATTTGTGGATTCAAATTGGGTCTCTAAGTTAAGTGGACATTTTCCTAGGAGATCACCCTTCTAGCTACCTGCTCAGTTCATGGCAGGAATGGGATTCGAACTAGTAGAGTGCTGCTTCACAGCCATACCACTTAACCATTGTGCTACAGCAATGTGCTAAGCAATGTTTAATTAGGACAGACTGGCAATTCTTAGAATTTGCAGAATTTAATAGTCCATCATTACCTTTGTTTTCAGAGTTGAGACTTCTCTCATTGACCCTTGACACATGGTCAAGATGGAGTCCCTAGGTAAAGAATCAGTCTTTGCAGCTTGTTCCCATTCAAGGAAGATGAAGGAGAATTCCTTCTCATGTCCTGAGAGTGAGATTTTCTTGTTCGTTTGTTTGTTTATAGTCTGCTTTTCTCACTGAAACTCAAGCTGGATTACAATATAACCAACAGCTAGGACATTCACCAAGCAAAATACAATCTGATCAACAGCTGAGACATTCAATGAACTGATACAATAGGGTATGGTAGCAGAAAATTTGAAAAAGCAGAAAGCTGAACACAGAGATTAAGCCTTTCTGAAACAAAGGTAACATTACATCTTTAGCAATGTGGAAACTACCCTGTAGGAGCATATCTGCATCAGCAGACAGGACTTAATAGTATAGTCTATAGTCCTTGTCCCTTATCTGTCCCTAGTCCAACATTCTTTACCCTACACCATATACAATGCTCTTTTCTTTTTTTTGTATTTCCTTATGAAGCAGATTGTTCCATAATCCTGATTTACCTCCTGGAGCTATGGAATTCTCCAAACTTCCCTCATTTGAAGACACAGAGTGTTTGTCGGTGGCTGTGTATCATGCCTTTCAAAATGGTAGGTACTCTGTTGGCTAAACAGGGCAATATCCTGCTTCTTCTCTCTCCTGCCACACTTCTTCTCTGTCTCTGCAAGATGTAGTCAGATAGCTAGGATCTATCTCTCCCCCTTTCCCTCAAGTATGTAACTTCCTCAAATAAAGTTTTTGCCTCTCTGACCAGCTCGGCGTTTAATTCCGCAGCGTAGTTTAACACTCGCTCTAACAGGGTAATGGGCCACAGAGGCAATTAACGCAAGCTGAAGTTAAGAGAGAGCAATAAAAGTTCTGCTGTAGCCGCAGGCTAAAGCACAGAGGACAGACAATAGAGAAAAGATGGCTGACTCCTACAGTGCACAGCAGGGGTTCCAGGTCGACCGACTACAAGACGGGAGGAACTATGATCTTTGGGCAGAAAGAATAAAAGCCCATCTTATTCAACTGGACGTCTGGTCTGCAATAACAGATGAAAAACCGACTGGAGATCCTCAGAAGGAAGCCAAATGGGTCAAGCACGACAATAAGGCAAGATCTATTATCATTAATGCTTTAAGTGATAAACAATTGATAAGAGTTATTCATGAGCCCACTTCTAGACAAATGTGGACGTCTCTTCTAGAAATAAACCGTCAAGAATCAATTAAAACTAAAATTTTGCTAATGAGGCAATTGTATCGGATTCAGATGAAGCCTCAGGAAAAACTGAAAGATCATATTGCAAATTTCATGGAATTAACACAGAAATTAAGATCCCTTGGAAAGGAGATCCAGGATGAGGATCTAGCTATAATTTTGCTATCTAGCCTTCCTCAATCTTATGCCAGCATAGTACATGTCTTGGAAATGAGAGAAAATTTAAGCTTAAGCTATGTACTTGCAAGACTGCAAGAGGAAAGTTTTAGCAAACTGGATCATATAAGTGAGCCAAGAGAGCTAGCTTTAAGAGTCAGTTCAAGAAATGATTTCTCCTGCAGCATCTGCAGAAAGAAAGGACATCTAAAGGAAGACTGTTGGTTTCGTGATTCACAGAGAGTGATCAAGCCGCCACGAGGGACGGGAACAAAGGGCTTTAGGAATGCTAATGCAGCCATTAAGTCACCTAATGCCGATGGTCAAAGGAAAAGCAGATCTGATAAGAATTGTTTAAATGTTGGTAAAAATGATCAAAGCATATGCAAATGGGCAATTGACAGTGCGTGTACTAACCATCTATGCAATCAAGAGAAGTTTTTTAATGAGATGAAAGAAAGCCACGACAAATTGTATATGGCAAATGGAGAGGTTTTAACAGCTCGGGGACAAGGGACCGTATCTGCATGTTGTGCACTACCCAGTGGCCAAACTAGAGAAGTGCAGATCACTGATTGTCTATACGTACCTGAAGTTAAATCTAATTTAATATCGGTTTCTGCAATGGCCAAGAGAGGAATTGAGACTGTATTCAAAGGAGAGAAATGTTTTATTAGCAATGAAGGTGAATTAATTGCACAAGGCACATTAGAGGATGGCCTGTATATGCTGGATTGCTCTGAAGGCACAGTGAATTTAATTGAAAAGTGCACTCACAAGAATTGTACTAGTCTTATCCATAGAAGGCTTGGACATGCTAATATGGATTATATATATCAGCTTGAAAGGCAGAATCTGACTAATGATTTGCAAATGAGAAAATGTCCTGATGCAGAGAAATGTGTTTGCTGTATTCAAGCCAAAGGCACAAGACCTTCTTTCACCAAGCAGAGTGAGAAGCAGACGACAAGACCACTGGAGCTGATTCACAGTGATGTCTGTGGACCCATGGGAACAGTAACACCCAGTGGAAGTAAGTACTTTCTGACTTTTACTGATGATTTTTCAAGATTTACTGTGATTTACCTGCTCAAGGAAAAGAGCCAAGTACTGGAAAAATTCAAAGTGTACCTAGCAATGGTGCAGAACAGATTCCAGAGAAAACCAATAGCTATCCGCACAGACAATGGAGGCGAGTACGTGGGGAAGGAGATGACAAGCTTCCTAGGAGATGAAGGAATAGAGCATCACCTGACCGTGCCATACACCCCCGAACTCAACGGGATCGCAGAGAGGAAAAATCGTTCTCTCACAGAAATGTGCAGGAGCATGCTGCAAGAAGCACAGCTACCTCAAAAATATTGGGGAGAAGCTATCAACACTGCTGCCTATCTGCAGAACATGCTACCTACAAAGGGTGCAAGCAGCACACCATTTGAACTGTGGTACAACCGCAAGCCCAATGTAAGGCATCTGAGAGTGTTTGGATCAAAAGCATACACTTATGTTCCGAAGGAAAAGTCTAAGATGGATCCCAGAACAGAAGCAGGCATATTTGTTGGATATGCACTGGGATGCAAGGGATATCGAATCCTCAACCCAGAGACAGACACGGTGAAGATCCGCCATGTGGTGTACATTGATGAAAAAGAGAAGGCAAGCAAGCCTGACACCAGAGAGTCTACACCAAAGGAAGCTGATGCAGCACAGCAGCCAGAAATTGTGCAACTCTGAGACCTGACTGAGACGCAAGAGACACCTGCAGAGCCCACAGAAAGAGAAGGGGAAGCAGAGCCAAGTGTCAGACGCTCAGACAGAACAAACAAAGGAGTTCCACCACTGAAATTCTCTTACCTGGCAAAAACAGAAGCTGTACCAGAACCTTCTAGCTGGGAAGACATAGAAGGAATGCCAGCAAGAGAAGCAGAGAAATGGAGAAAAGCTGCAAAAGAGGAAATTGATTATCTGATCCAGAACAAGACATGGATTCTCACAGAACTACCACCTGGAAAAAGGACAGTAGGATGCAAATGGATTTTCAAAACCAAACTTGATGCAGATGGAGAAGTACAAAAGTACAAAGCAAGACTAGTTGCAAAGGGATATTCCCAGAAGTATGGAGAAGACTATGATGAAACCTTTGCGCCAGTAGTGAAACACACTTCAGTAAGAACACTACTGAGCATAGCAGCCGCAAGGAAGATGCGTGTGCAGCATCTGGATGTGAAAACTGCTTTTCTTCATGGAGAGCTGGAAGAAGATGTGTATATGACACAGCCTCCTGGATTTGAACAGTCCAAAGACAGAGGACTTGTATGCAAACTGCAGAAGAGCATTTATGGACTAAAACAGGCTGCAAGAGCCTGGAATCAGAAACTGAACCAAATGCTCATCAAAGAAGGATTCAAGCAAGGCGGGGCAGAACGCTGCCTGTACTCAAGAAAGAAAGACAACAAATGGACTTTTATTCTGATTTATGTAGATGATATTCTTCTTTGTTATGAGGATCAACAAGATTGTGATGAAATAATTCAGCACCTGAACCAAGAGGTTGAAGTAAAGCGTCTTGGAAATGTCAGCTTTTACCTTGGAGTTCAAATAGAGCGAGAGGAAGATGGAAGCTATCTTCTCAATCAAAAGCAAAAGATCATGGATTTCCTAGACTACATGGACATGAAAGATGGAAAACCAACATGTACTCCAATGGAAACAGATTTCCTGAAACAAAGTGGAAACAATGAACCTCTGAGAAACATTAAAGTGTACAGAGAAGCAATTGGAAAATTGCTCTACATAAGTACAGTAACCAGACCTGACATAGCAGCAGCAGTTGGAATACTGTGCAGGAAAAGTGCATCACCAAGTGTGAATGACTGGCAAGCAGTCAAAAGACTGGCAAGATACCTGAGAGGTACTGCACAACTGAAGCTCAAGCTACCAGCAAGCGACAATCCCAGACTAGTGGGATTCATGGATGCTGACTGGGCAGAAGACATCACAGACAGAAAGTCTACCAGTGGACGAGTATTCTTTTATGGTGGAGGAGCAATCAGTTGGACTAGCAGAAAGCAAGACCTAGTAGCGGCATCAATTACAGAAGCTGAATACATATCAGCAGCAGAAGCATGCCAAGAACTCAAGTGGATTCTACAACTATTAGAAGACTTTGGGATAAATGAACCCAAACCTATACAACTCTTTGAAGATAATCAATCTTGCATAAAGCTTGCAAATACAGAAAGAATTGGATCAAGAACCAAGCACATTGACATAAAGAATCACATTGTGAGAAATATGCAAGAAGATGGACTTGTTGAGCTACAGTACTGCCCTACAGAAGAAATGATAGCAGACATTCTCACCAAGCCACTTGCCAAAGAGAAATTTCAAAGTCTACGAGAAAGACTGAACTTTGTGGACTTTGTACACTAGACATTGAGAAGGGGTGTTAGAAATAACAATGTCTGGTGTACTGCAGCAGCAAGAAGTAAGAAGAGCCTACCATGCAGGGGGCAGCAAGGATCACTTAGTTAGGACAGTGAGAGTAGCACCTCTCTTGTTTCCTGGGGGTCATTTCCTTGTCTTGTCTCCTATTGGGCTAAACAGGGCAATATCCTGCTTCTCTCTCCTGCCACACTTCTTCTCTGTCTCTGCAAGATGTAGTCAGATAGCTAGGATCTATCTCTCCCCCTTTCCCTCAAGTATGTAACTTCCTCAAATAAAGTTTTTGCCTCTCTGACCAGCTCGGCGTTTAATTCCGCAGCGTAGTTTAACACTCGCTCTAACAATATCCCACCTTAAATATATGTTAGGGGAGAAGCAAGAGCCCACATCTTCTTTAAATGAAATGGCATTAGAGGCTGAGTAAAGTTAAAAAGGAAACAGCAGGTTCATTAAGGCAGGGTTGGTGTATAGGTAGGCAGGGAAAGAAAAGCTGAGGCAAATTTTGATTGTACAACTAATACTTCACAAGCATTAGGCATAATAATCTTCTTAAAGTTTAGTTTCAGTATTTACAGATCTTAAAAGTGAAAGGTTGATAGTTTCAGATTTAAATTTCTTTAACAAGGTTTCTTCACTTTACAACTTAGGTGTTCTGACTTCAATACAACACTCTTTCCCCTTTACACCAAACCTAGGGTCCTCCTCAAAGTCTGCTGCTGAGGCTCCTCCTCCTCCAGCTGGTGAGACTCAGCAACAGAAGGAGGAGCAGCATAAGTTGTCTTTTGGGGTGGACTTGGGGATATGAGTGTTCCACTCCTCAAACTCATCCCAGGGACTCAAGAGGATGCCGGAGGAACTAGAGGAGAGGATCGTCATCAATGATGCTTCCCAGTTTCTTCTGAGGTCATCAGCAGGTAGGGCTGCCAGTCCCCCAGTGGGGGCAGGGGATTCACCACTCTCAGCCTCCACCCCCTCCCCCAGCACCACTCACCTGGCTGTAAGGTTGCCAGGTCCCCTTATTCTCCTGGAAGTGACATCATCACATCAGTGCCAGGACCACATATGCTGTTTGTGCACGTGCAAAGACTTTCTAATGGTGAGTGCTGGGTCTCCCTGACCCCACTGGGAGGGTAAGGGGACCTGGCAACCCTAGCAGCAGGCTTTGCAAGGAGAGGAAGGAGAGCATGGAAGTGTCATTGCCATCTACTCCCTTGCACCAGAGCTCTCTTTTTCTTCTCTCCTGTTTCCAGAGATGATTGCCTGCAAGATGTCTGAGGCTGTTTTCAAAGAGTTAGTATGCGTTGGTCATTTCAATCTGGAAGGCAAAAGAATCTGTCTGGAGGGAAACTTAGCAGCTACCCACATGTGCGATCAAGCCTCTAATTGTATCTTTCCTCAGTCAGTGCTGAGGACTATGTACTCGTGTACTGTTTTCTTACTTCTCTGCCTCATTCTTTTGTCAACCAAAGACTTTTTCTCAACATTTCCCATAGGGAGGTTCCATATAGGGGACCAACTTCCCCCAGGCCTTGTCCTGGTCCGGAACCACAAATGGAACTTTGGCCCAAGGCCCAACATGCAAGTAAGACACAGATACCCAACTGAGCCGACAGTAGCCAGGTTTCAGGACTTTCTGCTGACAGAATCAGATGACCAATTCTACTACTGAGGAAAGCCTAAGAACTTAAAGTCTATAATTATGCTTTATGCAAATGTTTGACTTACTCCAATTAGCAGTCATAAAGATTAGAAATTTGATTATTTTAAAACTGAATACTCTGGTCCTCTCTTCCTCTCATCTTTAGGTTGGAAACAACTCAACTTTTGTGAATATTTATGATGGTACCAGACAAAACTCTTCCATGAAGCACCTGAGTATCAGAACGCTGTAACTTACTTTGCCCCAGCTGGAAGCTACAATACCTGACTTGGCAGAGATGCCTGAAGGCAGGTTGATTGAGAAACAGGTTAGGAACAGGCCGGGTTCTTGACACACTCTCGCTTGCCTGTCTTGCAAAAAATCTTTGACACTAAATTAACTTGAAAGTCACTGTCCATACGTCCGTATGTCAAATAACAAATGTGCTTAAATTTTGAGTTTAGAATGTGTATTTGCTACTGATCAGTGGCTAATTATAGCTCATTTCATCTCATTTTCCTAGTGCCCCTCAGAATTTATGGAATGGTCTATTTTAAATTTTGATGGTGAACAGAATAATGCTAGTAAGCATCCTGTTATCTATCATTCTTTAAAATCTTTGGGATATGATTTCTAGTACTCTTGCTTTATATCTGTTACTTTATTACCTTAACAAGATGCAGACTAGATACTAAGAGCCAAGCTACAAGTGACGAATTACACTTGCCTGGCAAGTGAACAGACTCACGTGTATTCCTCCCTGTTCACTTGCCATTCACTTGCGCTCCACTTCATCAAGTGGAGAGCAAGTGAATGGCAAATGAACAGGGAGGAATACACGAAAGTCTGTTCACTTGCCAGGCAAGTGTAATTCGTCACTTGTAGCTTGGCTGTAAGAGATCAGAAGGAAAATCAAGGCAACTAATAAAAGAAGTAAGTTCACCTAAACCCAATGTGTAGTTGTGTAACTTTAAAGTAGAATACCCAATTTTGTGTTCTTTCCTACTTGGCTACTCCAGAGCAATCCAGTCCAGCGACAGACATGATGGCTTCCGAGATGAAGAAGTGTGGTGAAGAAAATGGGATGGAGCTTTGGGGAGAAAAATTTCCTTAACCAGGTTGCTATGGGGAGAAACTGGCTGCCTTTAGAACAGACTGTTCCTGAAATGGAGAAGGAGACGCTAAGAGAAGGGCACCCAGGATAAATGACTTAATGAGTTAAGATGAGGAAAGCAAAATGGAAGAGAATGAATCAGATTCTGCCTGTCTTGAAGATAAAAAGATCCAGTGTTGTCATATCTGATTATTTTGATTATAGCTTTATTTTACCTTTCAAATCTAGATCATCGCATATGGGCCAAAAGTAGGACTCACCAGATTTCAGAGAAGACTGCATCAATATCTTCCCGCTGTCTTTGAGGTGTCACCTGGCCTTTCCTGCCAGGGATGCTATTTATTACTCAGTACTTTGATCCTTGAGAAGAAAAACAAAACGGATGTTTTTTCTTCTGTCCTCTGGTATCAAACTGACTAGACATTTTTTGGAGTCTGCATCCTGCCTTTCTACCAACTTTAGGTCAAAAGATCCCGGGCTGAAGCAATGCCAGTGTCTCTGGGGTGCTTCCCCATTGCTGAATTCCATGTCAGGGTGCAGCCTATAGTAACAAGGTGCCATTTTAAATTTATGAAGTAGAGAACTGGAACATGATCAGAAAGTTATCAAACCTGTCTGATTTTTATGTACCAATAATACCTTGAGACATAAAAACCAGATCTATCCATGAATATGTATTATGAAGATAAGAAAAAAAGATGAGTACTTTCTAACATTTGGATTAAAGTATCTCCAGAGGTGAATTACACCTATAGTCCACTTCAGGTCGCCTCTCCCAACTCATTATCTACCTCTGGAAAACCCATGAAGTCATTGTTTTAGAGGTGAAGACATCAGTTCGCCCTAGAGAGCATTTTGCCCTTTATCTGGACTCCCCAGCCACCAGAGAGAGAGAGAGAGAGAGTGAGTGAGTGAGTGAGTGAGTGAGTGAGTGAGTGTGTGTGTGTGTGTGGATCTGAACACACAAACCCAAAACCATTTGGACCT
Source organism: Eublepharis macularius (assembly GCF_028583425.1). NCBI lineage: Eukaryota > Metazoa > Chordata > Lepidosauria > Squamata > Eublepharidae > Eublepharis > Eublepharis macularius. The sequence goes on along the minus strand of NC_072791.1, from coordinate 151,372,671 downwards.
TTTCTGCTGCCTCCATGGACTTCTGACCTCAAGACTGGTAACTATAGCCATCCCTGAAACTGCTTTCTCTCTTTCCTCCTTGATTTCCTCTTAGTTAGCCTTGTATGTGAGCTTTGTGTGATTTTTGTACGTTTGCCCTTTCATGTCTCTTTTAATAAAAAACCTTTCCAGTTGAACATCAGGCTGGTTTATTTTGAGAATTCTCTTTAGGGAAAAATCCCTGTAAACATAGGTGGAGAAATCCCAGTACCCCCTTGTTTGTCTCCTTTAACCTAATTCCCCCAACTAATTAGGAGACTGCCTATTCGGGTAACACTGCAGGACTGCCTCTCCCTTCTTTGAGATCCCGTCCCTTTCTGGGGTGGTTCTGAACTTCCTGCATCTGGAGGAAGAAAATATTATTTAGCCATTTGGCTGCTCCAGTCTCTGTCCATTTTAGGTGTGGCATTCCAGAATGGTGTGAAATGTTAAACCATTTGTTTACTTGGGCCACAGCCATTAGCGTGAGCTTTGTGCTTGGGAGAGATACATGACTCATCTCCTGTACTTTTCCTTCTGCTAGTCTGGAGCATGTGTAGAGTGTAGCCCCAATTAACAAAATATTGTGGTGGATTCTAGGGTGAAGGGCATTTCTCCACAATTACATTCAGCTTTACATGCGGCACCCATCTTGTATGGCAATATCATTAAGCCCAACAACTTCTCCTGTGTACTTCTTTCACAAGGACAACAAACAAAAGCACGCCCAAGACGGAAACAAAATTACCCTATATCATATAAGCAAACCAAGAGACAAGTAATTTCAATATATATAAAGGGTTATAAATACCTGCCCAATTATGCTGTAGCCAGTCTATATCATATAATCTAATCACTGGCTAAAACAAACTGGGAGAAATAAGGGGAGGGGGGGAAAGGGAAAAAGGAGGAACGGGGAGACCTGAAAGAATCACAGAAGTCACAGAGGCTGAATTCAAATCATAGGAAAGGGGAGAAATCTATATGATTGTTGAGGCCATGTGGGATCAAGGAATGAAGTCTAAATATCCACTTGGTCTCCGCCTGTAAGAGAAACCGGTTGCTAAGCCCCGGTTTTGAAACAACTTCCAGGACAGTGAATTGAAACGGTCTTTCGTTCTGGTGTCGACCCCTGAGATGTTCATAGAGAGGAAGATCTACACTTTGAGTTCTACATCTAGAGATATGTTCCTGGATACGTAGTCGCAAAGGACGTGTAGTGCAGCCAACACAGAACTGGTTGCAATCACACGTAAGAAGATAGATGACATTAGGGGTGCTGCAGGTGGAAAAGAACTTAGAGTACAATTGCCTGCCCGTTATCGGGTGTGTAATTTTTGTCAAATCTATACTCAATGGGCAGATATAGACTGGCTACAGCATAATTGGGCAGGTATTTATAACCCTTTATATATATTGAAATTACTTGTCTCTTGGTTTGCTTATGCATGGGTAGAATTATATAACTGTATTTTTAAATCGTTTTATTAATTGTGTTAATGGTATAATTGACCCACTATCGTGTATATAGCGTTTGACACCGCTGTATCTTTAAGTCATGTTATCAATTGATGTTAATTGACCCACCATTGTGTATATAGCGTCTGATAGGACACCCCCCCCTCACCTTAGCATTTACGGATATGATCTTTGGAAAACATGTTATTCATTTTGAATTTGTGATGTAAGTAATTTATTTGGTGGGGGGGGGTTCCGAATGTGCAGTCGGGATATTATTGTCGAGATATTATTGTCTGATATTAATTTTTAGATATTGTGGCCTGAAGAAGGATTTTTTCAAGTCTGAAACGAGAGAAAGGAAATATCTAGCCGGCTTGTGCTCGTTGCCGCCTTGTCCTCTGTCTGCCTCGTAGCGGCTTCTACAAGTGCTTATACCTTATTTGCCTTGTCTTCTGCCTGCCTTGCAACGGTTCTACAAGCGTTTACATCTCATCTCGTCATATGCAATTGTGATCCTCATTGGTTACAGCTGGTCAATTTCCATACCGGCAGCACTGTTTCGTTCTCTTAAGGACTTTGGAATAACTTGCTTTATATATGGTGACTGAATTCTATATTGGCCTTATCCGTGCATGTTTTCAGGGTTTGTAACGTGTTACCTTTTTGGAACATTGTATTCCTAATCTTTATTACACTCCTAGGGTAATTTTGTTTCCGTCTTGGGCGTGCTTTTGTTTGTTGTCGGTGTAATTCACTGAAGCACAGTTACTACTTCTTTCACAAGGCTGATTACATGTGGTGATGCTTGGTCGCAAGCCTTTTTTGCTGTCTTTCTAGTGTTTTGGAATAGCTTATCTGAGAATATCAGGAAGACTCCTAAATAACCTGTTTTTAGGAAACTTAGTAAATCAGGAGGGATTTAAAGAAGATTAAGATCCTTGAGTTTTTTGGGGAACTGTGCTGTTTTGTTCTAATGTTTTACTATTGTATATAGTACTAGGGGTACAGTGCATAAGTCACTTTAGTCCCTCTTTGGAGGGAAAAATAAGGATAAAATAAACAGCTGAGTGGGATTTGAATCTGGGATTTTTATTCTAGCACTGGGCCACTCTGGTGTCCCAGAGTTGGCAGGTTTGTGACTAGTATTTATATGTTCTAATGTCCTCTTTAGGAGTGTTTTCCTGATCTACAATACTTGGTCATCCTGCAGTCTTTCCTCTTTCCTTCGCTGAAAGAAGTGATTACTGTGGCAGAGCATCTGATTTGCATGCAGAAGGTTCAGGTTCAATCTCCAGCATCTCCAGCTAAAAGAATCAGGAGGTAAGTAGTAAGAAAGGACCCGAGACTCTGGAGAGCCACTGCCAGTCTGAATAAATAATACAGTCCTCATAGGACCTGTGATCTGGTTCAGTATAAGGCAGCTTCATGTGTACCGAAGCAACCTTCCATCAGTTTCTTAAACTCATCATTTCTTTGCATTACTACACCTGCAAACATGTGCCCTTCATATTTTACAGACTCCCACTTTGATTTAGAAATTGTTAGGTACTTTTGATATAACCTTTGGATTGGCTGACACTCTATTAGCTCCCCCCGCCCAGGTTATATATCAAAAGTTATTTTTGTCAAATTATTGTGGTGAACTAAATGAAGTCAAAATTGTTGAAGCAAATTAAGCAAAGCTGACGGTTTAAATTGGATCGGAAAAGAGAAGCATAACCTCTTTAGTTCAAATAACCTGAGGATATATTCAGGATTCTTGAATAATCAGAGGTTCTTGAATAATCAGAGGTTTGCATAAATAAAATGCTATTCACTACACTGAAACTATTCAAAGGGATGATGGTGGAATATCATCTACATCATGTACATGTTGCTGAAGATGGGAGACCTGATATGAGAGGCCTGGATCAAATGCTTTCTTAGTCACAAAGCATAAGGCGGGGTGGTGTTGGTGGAAAATCCTAACAAGTCATTAGTTGTAGATTTTCCGGGCCATGGTCATACAGCCCGGAAAATCTACAACAACTAACTTTCTCTGGCTGTGAAAGCCTTTGACAATATACCTATCAAGTTATAGTTGACTTATAGCAACCGCGGTTGGGGTTTTTGAGGGAAGAGACAAACAGAGGTGGTTTGCCATTGCCTGCCTCTGCAACCTTGGTCTTCTTTGGTGGTCTCCCACCCAATTACTAACCAAGGCTGTCCCTGCTTAGATTCCGAGATCTGATGAGTCAAGCTTACCTGGGCTGTCCAGACAAGGGCAGGGCAAGGCATGGCTCCGGGCAATTAATTGTCTGTCTGTTAACATGACCTCAAGATTCATATGTGAAATCTCAAATCTTCTCTAAACTGACTGCAAAGATGATCAGCACTTCGTTTCCAATTGAATGGGATCATTTGGGAGTTACCAGTGACAGGCAAACATGACATTACCGCCATAGAGAGAGTTCTCTTATCTGTTTCATAATTCTGCCACCCAAATGGTGGCTTTTAAAAGGAGTATCAGAATTGAATGCTACGTCTCTCTACTGGTGTGCTCTTTATGATCCTGCTGTGTCATGTTGTCACAGCCAGGGTCTCCATTGAGGCAGGTCCGGCAACTACCTCCAACACTGAGGCGCCAGAGGGGGCGCCAGGGGCGAGGGCGTATGCTGTGGAGCTGGTGGCAGCAGTGCGTGGGTGGCTGAGCAGGAGGGATGGGAAGCCACCCATGTGCTGCCCCGGTCACCTGCCACACCTGACCCGCAGCTACTGCAGCCTCCCAGCCCTCCCGCATTGCCACTGCCACCAGCATGCACCCCCGGTCAGGAGCAGCAGCTGCAGGCCAGGCACAGCAGCTGTCCAGGGTGGCACGTGGAGCAACGGAGCAGGAGGGCTGGGAGGATGCAGGTGCGCCTCCCCAGCCACCTGCCATGCCTGGCTGGGAGTGCACGCCAGTGGCAGCAGCTCGCGGCAGTCTGAGCAGGCAGCCCTCCCGCCCAGCCGCCCTGCAGTCCGGGCGCGCCTTTGCAAGAGCAAACCTGAAGTTGCCCCTGGCCTCAGGCGCCAGAAACCCTGGTGCCGGCTCTGCATGTTGTGATTCCAGGCTCTCTCTTTTTCCTCTACCTTAGTCATGGTACAATATACTTACATGTCACCTTCACAACTATACTGTAGCCCGGCTTAACCCTCAATGCTCTGAACCACCACAGAAATATTCCTCACATCAAATCTGAGGAAGTGGACTCTAATCTATGGAAGTTTATACCGGAATAAAAGTGCTAGTGCAGTAGGCAAAAGATAACTCTCTGAGGAATACAGGCACAGAGAGGTATGGAGAGTTGCTGAAAGCCATGATGGAAAAAGTGAATGCCTCCTTCCTTGCTCTCAGGCAAACTATTTGGAGCAACAGGTGTAACCTCTTTGACACCATCAACATCCAGATTTGACTTGGGGCCAAGGCCAAATCTAGACCAAAGGGTACCCTAGATAGAATTGCCAATTCTGGCTTGGAGATTTGGGGACAGTACCTGAGGCGAGACTTCCATTTGGCCTAGACTCAATGGTAAACCATAGAACCTGCCCTCCAAAGATGCCCTTTTCTCTTGGGGGACTGATCTCTGTTATCCAGAGATAAGTGGTAATTCCAGAACTCCAGCCCCCACCTGGAAGTTGACAATCCTACCCTAGATGAGGAGCATCTTCTGGTGCATTTGTTCCATTTTTAACAATTCTAGGCAATACTTGTTTCTCTCTGCCCTCCACATAATATGGAATAATCCACAGAACAATGAAAGAAAGCCCTTAGCAAAGAGTTGCCTGCATTCGTGTAAACATCTTCAGACACAAATGGAAAGCAAAACCTGCTTTGAGGAAGCGTTGTGTGGTATATGATACAATGTAAGGCAAGTCTGGACTTGTCTTAGTCCATATACATCCACTGTGGAGACTTGCTCCCTAGAACAGATGCATGTACACAGTAGATGCACTTTGATCTCATAATCACACATTTGCCTTGCTGAATGAGTACTCACGTTGTACAATCTCCCACAAATAATAACAAAATGATAACTCATTGAAACGCAAAGGAAACCAGCGTAAGTCTGCTTTACAACTGAACACGACTGGACTATTCTACTAGTTTCAGCTGCTGCCGAACACGGGCTGTTTCGGAGCCTGTGCCCCCCCCCCCTTCCTCGGCTGGAGCCGACCGAGAAAGTGTTAATTTCCACAACAAAAAACGTTTTATTAAAGCAGAATCTCTTGCAGACAGCATCCCTGCTTCCCCACGTTATAAAGACATATGGAAACACTGGGTCGACGCCAGCAGACGCAAGAAGTCCAGAAATCCTACGAGCGGCGTCTCTTCTACGCCAGGGCTAGTCGCCGTTCGCCTGCCTCTTTTCTCTCCCTGCGCCTTTAACGCAAAGCGAAAGCAGCTCCACCATTGGTCGATACAAACAACAACAACCACCACAACGGTCCCCACAGGCCAGGTAGCGCTGCACCCTTTTGGGTGGCATCGCTAGGCAGCCTTCAATCGTGTTCCTCTTGGCGACACATTCGGGACTTGCCAGCGCTCAGCGCCACTCCAGGTACTGACACGGCTGCGTCCCGTCCGCGGAGCAGCTCTGATCGCCCCTTTCTTCGGCTCCTGCTTGAGAGAGCCACGACGGCCTCCGAAGCAGGAATATCTTTCTTCTTTAGTGGTGCCATTTGTCTGGCATTGAGACCGAGGCCTCAGGAGGAGTTTCGCGGTGATTGATTGACAGAGCTTTGTGGATCCCGCAAAAGAATGAGCTAAGTCGGGGGGTGGAAGGGTTGGCAGCGTGGGGCCCAGCTGCGATAGTCTTTGAGGGAGGACTGAGAGAAGGGACGGGTATTTAGGGGTTTTCTAGGAGCACTGCCAGGGTCAGCTAATGTCTAGAGTCTTTGGAATCTGGTTTCTGTCCTTGAAGCTTGGAAGAAGCAGGAAAGGTACGGAGGTGCCACATTCTGCCTTTATCACAGCCTCAGAACCTGTCAGTGCCAGTACTGAGCAAAGTGATTTTAAAAGGAGACTGCTGAGCATGTGTAGAGTACATTTCTCTCTCACTACTTAATAACCCTAGGCTTTCTCAGATGTTTGGGATTAGGAGTCACTTGCAGGTAGATTTGTGTTCAGCCTGCTTTCTTTTCAGAAATTAAGCAATTATGGTAATCATTTGGGAATAAGGTGGAACAGGACCTAAAGCCACACGCTTAGACCAGCTCTGCTTTTTCACAGCCACCCCCAAGCACCTGCTGCTAGCCGATGTTCATGGAGCTATGGGCAGGAAGCATCTCATCACAGACTCTTTCCAAGTGGTGAAGAAGAGGAGGAGGAATAGTAAGGAAGTAAAAAAGGCTCAGAGCTCTCCCTGTGGTGAGTATTGACAGGGTGGGATGAGAAGTGTCCTTACGGAGTGCTGCAAATGCCTGTTGCTGGTAATGGCCACTTGTGTGTCTGTGATCAGTAATCAGTTTTAAAAGTCCAGGTTGTCAGGGTAGGGAATAGGCCAGTTTCCATAAGAGTGGCATCCCTTCTAAGAAATTCAAGACTTCAGGCCTTGGGAGCTACTGCCCATGGGACAGGTTTATGCACATGACCTGCAAGCGTCTGGCAGCAGTCTACTTCGGTCTTCTGCTGCTTTTTAGATCTGTACTTAGTGCAGGAGGACCCGTGAGAAATAGATTACCTCTAATCAACAAGGGAGGCAAAATGTGTTGGTTTTGGGGATGGTTGAACTGTGAGGTATTCCACGAATGTAGCTATTCCTTTTGATAGTGGTTACATGGCTGTACTCCTTTTACAGGAGACAGTCACTGCCACTTCCTACATTCCCCAGTTCTGTTCAGCCCACTGGCCCAGCTTTCTGGTGCTATGGAGAGAATTGCAGAGCAGCAAGATACTGAACATGTAACCCGTGCAGTAATAATGTGGCAGGTGGGTTTTAATTGCTGAGGGGGTTCCATGCAAAGCAAATAGATGAGAAAAGGTGATGGGCAGTACCACATTTTCCATACTAACATCCTAGAAAATTTGAGCCATGGTGGTGACTGTGCACAAACCACCCCTCTCTCTTCCTCATTTTATAAAATGTAAATATTAATGTCTCGCCTGATAGAATAATTGTGGAAATGAATGAGAGAATTCTTGCATAATATAAAGTTACAGCAATAAAATTCCAGGAGGCAGGGGAACTCGAATCTCTCTTCTGCGTTCATTATGAAGAGGAGTGTAACATTATTCTTCTATGTTAAAAATTCCCATGGCCTTAGTCTAGTTATGACCTGCACTATTTTAACCAGTAATGGCCTGCAGCATTTATATAGCAAACAACATGAGAATTTTCAGTATATGGGATCAAAGTCGTAGGAGAGGGATATTGAAAAACAAGACTGTGGTTGAGTTGCAGAAAGCAGGTCCGGAAAACACTAGTGGGAGTGGATAAGGGATGCTGTTATCTCCTTTTCAGGAGTAAAGGGGAACCAGGCAGAGGCCTTACTGGTCCATTCCTTTTTCACCCGATACAGGGACAGTCCAGGCAGAAGCTCTCCTGCTAGATGCCGTGCAGCCAGACCAGGTAGAGATGCTGAAGCAGTTTGATCTCAGCTGGGAATTTGGGCCCTGCACTGGTAAGAGCTCCCAGGCAATAGATGTGAAAAGGGGGAGGTGGCACCGTTTAGTGGAATTTCCTTCACTTGCACAGCTGCTGGTCTTGCAAGAAGGCTGCGTGGGGGAGGCACTGCTGCTGACATGCCCCCGTGCTTTCTTTTGCTGACAGGAATTACCCGCTTGCAGCGCTGGGAGCGAGCCGAGTTGCTGGGACTGAACCCCCCTGTCGCTGTGAGAGAGCTGCTGCTGAAGTTCAAGGGGAATCCCTCCATTATGCACAGGTTTGTACACCTGTGTTCCCAACTCCCCTCAATCCCTGGAAGGATTTGTACTTTGTTTTTCAGGATATGAGTCCAGTAGAACCTTAGAGACCAACTATTTTTTCAGAGCTGCTTTCTTCAGAAAAAAAAGGGAGCCCTCACTCAAAAGCTCATACCTTGAAAATCTTGTTGGTCTCTAAGGTTCCACTGGTCTACTGCAGACCAATACAGCTACCATCTAAAACTATACTTGGTTCTGTTGCAGTACAGAGATCTGCTTGGACAAGCAGACTGGCTTGTCAATGCAGGTCCTTGCCAATGGCAAATAGGTAACAATATTGGAAGTTTGAGACCACCTAACGAAATAAAGCTCTTTTAAACAGCTTCTATACAAATACTTCTCATGTAATTCAGGTCCAGAGAGGAAGACTGTGTGCATTTGTAAATGAAATGGAAATGATTTATTATTGTATTTATTGGCAATTGTTACTGCTGAATTACATGAGAAGTATTTGTATAGAAGCTGTTTAAAAGAGCTTTATTTCGTTAGGTGGTCTCAAACTTCCGATATTGTTAGTGTATCTCGTGACCCTCCGTATTTGCTACAATGGCAAATAGGTAGCAGGCCTTCCTGGCTAAATGCTGGGCAGCTTTTTTAAACCATTGCGTTAGTGAGGGAGAAGAGTACATCCCTGGAGGTTAGACTCAAGGTTAGCTGAAGGAGGTGAAGCAAAGACATGGGAGAGATGGAAAGAATAATCCATAATTCACTCTCACAGATGAAAGGGCTCCTTAGTGAAGTCTCACCCACCCCTCTTTTCTTTCAGTGGAACTTGTGCCAGTAAAGTCACAGTATAAAGTTCCAGTGGCTATGATCGTAGTATTATTTAGTTATCGGTAACCTGCATTTCTAGTCAGTGGAAACCAAAGTAGTTTACAGCATTTTCCTCTTCTCCATTTAATTCTCACAACAACTCTGAGGTAGGTTAGTTCTGAGAGTGACTAGCTAAAGGTCAGCGGGCTTCTATAGCAGATTGGGGATTTGGACCAGGCTCTCCTAGATTCTATTCCTACACTCTGACCACTACACCCCACCAGGTACATGCTCCATGACACTTAAAAAGCTCATGCAGGCAAGATCATTATGCACGTTGGAAGACTGTCACACCTCAACTATATCACTTCCTCATTTGACTCTATGCTGAACTTCCTGTCAGCGCATTCACTAGAGCCCCATTTAGAATGTAATTGAGCACTGAGGCTTTGCAATTTCCCTTTTAAGGCTTATATTAGAATCCAACTGCATGCATTATTGTCCTTATCTTTTAAAGAGCTCAGAGTAGCTAACAGGAATGATTCCAAAGATCTTTCCAGGCACTGGTCAGATCTATGATTTCTTAATTTCCTCACTATTATACACCAAAGAGTGCCAGGCTGCACGAGTGGAGTCAGCACTGGAAATTTTTGATGCTACAGTCTTTATCAAATTGTGGATGGGAATAAATAACTTCTATTTTCTAGTTGCTTTCCTTTTTTTTTTTGCTCTTCTTTGTTGTTGTTTTCCTTGTCTCCTCCTTCCTGTGGGCCAAGAGCTCACTAGCCTTGAAAGTTGAGAGCCGTGGGATGCTACGCCTCCAGACAGATCATGTGCTTAAGTGGACCGTAAAATTGTGTCTGCTGGGGTGCCGCCATTGTGGCGCTGGAGGGAGCCTAGTCCAGTCCAGCTGTTTGGCATAGAAGCACAGAGGGCAACTAAGATGCCAAATTTGGATTCCTCACAGAATAACCATGTTCTGAATGCCTCCCTTGCAGTTTGTGGCATGAATACTCACTCTGAGAAGAACAACTGGTGATACCTCAAGCTGAGGAGCCCCTGCTGCTTTGATGTGGTTGCCAAATGAACAATTTCTTCATTCCTATAATGCAAATAGTCTTTTGTACAAGAAAAGGGCCCTGGGAAGTTGCTGAGGAGTTCCTGAAGGCCTACCAGCTGGCACCTGGAAACAGCATTCTGACCCCAACCTGCCTGCAGAAAGCCTGGGCTCTTTCCTAGAAATTGCTGTTGTCTCATGGATACAATAATAAAAGCTTGTTAAGACAGACAGCATGGAAGTAGTGTGTGCCAAGTAAAAGCAGTGATTGATTTGTGCCAACTTGCTGTGCTTAAAGAATTAAGAGCAGTATGAATAGGACTTGAAGTGGTATTGTGAATTTCAAAGAATGCTTCATTACAGAAATATGAATAGGACTGACAGGTCCACGTCTCACCAGGCTTAATTTTGTCATACATATTAGCAGCTACAGGTCAAGAAAACCATGCATTCTGTAGCAAACTGGGATTCCAGTACCAGTTGCTGACTTGCTTCCCAGCTTTGGGATGAGTACTTTAGGACACCTTCCATAAACTTAAGATGATCTGAGATTTATCCAAAGAAATACTGCAAGCTGAAAATGCCACTCCCCGCCCCCCCCCTTAAGAAAAACCATGGCTAGGCCCAAGATTCATCGGAGCAAATTTATCCCCCTCATGCCATATGTCTTCCAGTACACTACCAAATGCTGTGCCATTTTATTGCAAGGTCAGTGGTGGATAGATGAGTGTATATTACAAGTGGCACTGGGAGATCTAAACTGAAATCTGAACATTAGAATATTGCAAGGCCTCCAGGTTCTAATCACCAGACATCCACTTGTCAAGATACTTGGTGGCCGAACCAAGTTTTTCAGAAAAACAACCTATGTTTCCTTTTCACACCGTTTGCCCAAAAAAACCCCTCAAGCAGCAACCCAGACCCTTAAATCCTGTTCGTCACCTCCCTGCTAAGCCCTGCATCCCTATGAAACAGCTTACTTTCCATTATGAGATGCCAAAATAGCCGACTTCTTGCCCCCTCTTTGCAATCTACACAGCTAAATCTCATTTTCCCATTTCTTCAAAGGCCACTACCCTTTCTTTACCCTACGCTATAAATGCTGGTAAATTGCAGATTTCATTGTCTCCATGTTCCCTGACTTCCATACTTCTCATTTCAGTGAGAGAGGCAGGTGTTGAGGTATGCTGTAGCATCGTTAGTGGGTCTTTCCACCTTGTCCTTTGTCCTACTGAAGGCAGTAGCTCTGAAGGCAGTGAACTGATTTTATGGATTGTGGCAAGTTACACTGTCCACAACAGGACTGAGAAATCCCCAGACCTTATTTCCAGCTTTGATCATGCAGTCTTTAGCAGTCTTTGGTTCCCATTCTTCACTATAGATGGAGGTCAGATCTGGTCAGTCATATGTACTTCCCAGAATATACCAGTTCCCAGAATTAAAACAGCTGGAAAGGGTGAGTGAACTCTCTTGCATACATGCATAGATATTAAATATGCGTGTTACTGTAGTTGATGTCAACTTGTTCAAACTTAAAAGCTTTCCCCAAGAACACTCCACTTGGAACACTGAGACCTCAGCTAACTGAGGAGCAGCTTGAAGGCACTGTACCCACAGAAGCTCCATAAAACCTAGGACTCCCCACGTGCATGCCTTATCATATAAACCATTCATTCATTCACAATTCCATTTTTTCATAGCAAAGTGGCTACCAAAAAAATCTTGAGTATGTGCCACTTTTCTTTCTCTTTCCAGGGAACCGTTTGTTTCATTAATGAACGTGAAGACACTTTGGAGGGTAACTGCTCTTTTAAACTGCTGTTTAAAAGCATTTTATAAAAGGGAATAGAGTTGTTTTAATGTCTGTGAAAAATATTAGGTAGCTTTATAGCACATACTATACTATTTTAATTATACTGGTGTTTTAAGTTTTGTAATCTTGAGTCTCTCAAGAAGGGTGGACATTAAACGAGTAAAAAAAAACCCTTTCCCACCAAAAAGTATCCAGAGCTCTATTAACTGAATCCATCATCAAGGGTGGCTTTAGTCAGTACAATCTGATAAATTTAAGATTATACTGTTTAAAGACATTCATCAAAATCAGATTGGAATTTCAACTCGACTGACCTCTGTATCAGGGATATGACTTTTATCCAAATTTTTGTCTTAACATCCCCACCTGACAAACTTGGAAAGAGTAAACTCTAAACAGCACTAAGTGTGAGAGGGATCTCTTGCACCCTTAACCCTTTCACAATATGCAAAAAACAGCATAGCACACTAGACAGGTGCTTCATTGATCAGGGATTTCTTAAAACATTACCTGAATTAGGTAGTACCTCTTGCTAGACCTGACAGAAGTACTTTTGGCAAGCCTGGTGTGACCCCTGAAAACCAGGATGGTTAATCTCTCAGAACAATTTTGGGATTTCCTAGATTTGGCACCATGTCATGATAAGGCCTGGGGGAGAAGAGGGAGACACTTTCCAAAACCTGTTTTTGTTTTCCTATTGGTTTTTCCAATGATACACCTAACATTCTTAACTATGATTGATTTTTATTTCAGCAGGTACTTTCAGAGTATCCTCTTCATTTATCCTAGCAGACTCTGATGTGTGGCAATGACCAGGAAATCTACTTTTCCAGCACATTCAGCAGTTCTGCCTCAGCAGCACAGATATACCCCATCATGATTTTGCGTTCTACACAAAACGGGGGTATTTGCTGGGAGTGCAGAATATGGCCAATCCCTGATCTTCCATTCTGCTAATATGACACTGTGCATATAAATGGATAACAGAAAGAATCCCATACATGTTAACAACCATGTTTTCTGCTGGCACGCATGTCTACTGTGTAACTAATTATAAATCTAGCCAAGGAATTCATAGTACTTAATCTGGTCCCCTGTATATGTAGGGTATATGTGAAACACTTCATAAAGAATGGACAAGATTAGGGACATACACAAGAACTGCTGTTCCTAGAAATCTGGCATATATTTGAACATTTACGGATTAGCTGGTAAATCACAATCTGGCATACTGCTATACTATGATCTACTGCTGACTAACAACATTGAAGATAGGAGTGGATTCCCTAAAACAAAATGTATACTGAAGAGTTATTCAGAAATCTTACATACGCACAACTATCTGCTTCTTTCCAAATCGCATTGCTGTTTGAATATACTGCTACTAACTATGTATGCATGACCTTCCCCTGGTTTAAAATGGCACAGATTAAATGTTTCCTTGTGCTTATTAAGGGCCCAGTGCCATAATACAAAGTAGAATCATACGTCGCTTCACCACTCGTGCACCTAATAGAGACACAGAAATGTTATGATACCTGAATTCCTTTTGTGGTCAGTAGCAACATTTTCTTAGGAGTGAGTCTTAACAGTGAAATCCTAAACAGAGTTACTCCAGCCTAAACCCATTAACTCTGTTTAGGATTTTACTATAAGAGTAGTTAATCCCTTAAAATGGAGTTTGGGGCACAATCTTGTTTAACTTCACATTGAAACATGTTCTGACATAGCTAAGAATTTGCAGTTGATGAGACACAAGAAGTCAAGAGCCTATTGTTGGCATCATACAGGGTACAGCTTTACCACGTAATTTGTACCTTTTAAAGCATGGAAAGTGCTGGCTTGCTGAACCTTTAAGCAATGGCTGGCATAACTGACAACATAATTGTTAACTATCAAAGCATAATAATAGTAAAGTCTGAGAGCCAAAAGCTGTAAGAGTCATCATTTTGTATAACCAGTACAAAATTTGTTGTTTAAAATCCGCAGGAGCAGCAATACAAAATAAAAATCGTGGTATACAGCCCCCCCCCCTGGAGAAAAGTTGATGGTTCCCCATTTGTACCTACCTGAACAGCAGTACAAATGGGGAAAAGGAAGACTAGAAGAATGAATTCACTGTCAGTGAACAACTGAGAGATTATTCAAATACATTTTTGGAACAAACAAAATTACAAACTTTATAATTACAAAATGGAATTGAAACATGTGAGAACCGAAAACATTCATTAAATACTTAAGTAGGAAATATCCACAAATATTCATGTGCTTTTAATTTGGAAAAATAAGAAACTTGGATAGTAACAACATTCGATTTATATACCGCCCTTCAGGACAACTTAATGCCCACTCAGAGCAGTTTACAAAGTATATTATTATTATCCCCACAACAAAACACCCTGTGAGGTGGGTGGGGCTGAGAGAGCTCCAGAGAGCCATGACTAGCCCAAGGTCACCCAGCTGGCTTCAAGTGGAGGAGAGGGGAATCAAACCTGGCTCTCCAGATTAGAGTCCCGCGCTCTTAACCACTACACCAAACTGGACAACTGGGGGAAATCCAATAAGACTGGAAGCTGAAGTGCCATCAATAATTACTGCCAGGATAGGCAATATGGTTCACCAAGCTGTCTTGCAGCAAATCTCCCCATTCCTGGCAGCGTTTCAAAGAGCAAACAGACCAACTGTGCCATACATGGCTACTAGTAATATGCATGAATATAATGCTATCTTTGGCTAATTCAAAATTCTAAAAATACCAGTAGCATCACCTCCATACATGAGCAAAGGGAATACAAGTGGGCTGAACCAGCTGATATCGCAACAAGGACAGCTGTATCTTACCAGGCCTAAAGCAGATAAAAATGTGGATTTGCAATGGCTTTAGTGTATCAGTGCTTTCCAAGGGCATCAACAGGTTGCCCATTCCTGGCATGAAGGGGACAATGGGAAAAATATAGGCTGGTTATTTCATTTCTGCATTCCTACCTATGAT
This sequence comes from Eublepharis macularius, assembly GCF_028583425.1. Taxonomy (NCBI): domain Eukaryota; kingdom Metazoa; phylum Chordata; class Lepidosauria; order Squamata; family Eublepharidae; genus Eublepharis; species Eublepharis macularius. The sequence continues at coordinate 151,357,637 of NC_072791.1, read as the reverse complement.
AATATAATTATGGATGTACCTGTGCCTATATTATAATGCAGAAATAATTAAACTCAACAAAAGCACTCAAGGATTTGAAAGACACTAATTCATCTATGTAGCTTCCTAAATAGATGGATTTCTCCACACATCTGTATATAAAAGAGTGTGTGTATGTGAACATACAAGAATATCTGCATACACACAGGCCAGGAGAGTTTCATAGCACTCTACACAGAAAAGTAACTTCCCGGAAAGGTATGAAGGTGACTTGTTTTCAGCTTTGTGCTGAAGTCTTAAAAAACAAGTAGGGATGACTGGATTACCCCGGCTCCATTCCACTGAGAGTTGGCTACAATGTTCTCTATTGAAATTCACAAATCTCAAGGAGCAGAATCCCAGGAGGAAAGAGAGAATTGGTTGATCTTTCCCTCAAACTCCCCCCACATTTGTCTCCCCCTCCCCACATAGAGGTGCCATGGGTGCACAGTTTCACAATTTAGTGACTGCAAGAAAACTACTTCCCACAGCTTTGATAAGTTTCCCTGCTATATGCCAAGCACAGGTCCGGTGGGATGGGGTGGGGGAGTACATGGATGAGCATTTTTGCAACTAAGGCATCACCAGAAAAACACAACTAAGAATTCAGGAGATTCTCTAAGAACACAAGAACAGCCGTGCTGGATCAGGCCATTAATTCATCTGGTCCAGCATCCTGTTTCACACAGTGGCCAGTCACCCTAGAAGGCCACTAAAAATGGTACTGAGGCCAAGGTCTTCCCCTGATGTTGCTGCCTACTACTGGTATTCAAAGGGTTATTGCCTCTGAATGTGGAGTTTCCCTTTAGTTACCATGGTTAGCCCATGATGGACCTTTCCTCCATGAATCTATCTAATTCTCTTTTAAAGCCATCTATGCTAAATTTCACAATTTAGTTACTTGTTAAGTAAAGAAGTTATTTATCCTGAATATATTGCCCATCAACTTCTTTGGGTGCCCCTATGGCAGAAAAAGTTCTCTCTATCCACTAAGGAGCAGTGGGAAACAGTATGGTTATGTTACCTTCTTTCCCAGCAGGCATCAACTCCAACAAACTCTAGTTTGGGAGATGGGCACACCTTTCTATTGTAGTTGAACAGAAGTATACAGATAGGCTCCTGCTATTTTCATATGGACACAGTAGCATGGACTAGGGCATGGATAAGTGCTGGTGTAAATGGTATTTTCCCCAGACCCCCACTACACACCATTAAGTGTCAGAGGGTTCTAACAGTAGCAGGAAGTCTACAAAAACTGCACAATAGAACTATACACCCAAGGTACATCTGCAGTCAACACTGTTGTGTTCAGCCCTAACAAACTTCAAATTCTACATCAGTATAATCCAAGTTCTGAGACGAATAATTTAAGAGCAAGTGAAAAAATTACAGCTTTTTATATAAAAAAAAAAGTCACTGAAGGAACACATGGCTGGAGGCAGTAAAGTTGGTAAATAGTAACCGTGAGAAATAATAGACTAAAGTGCTAGCTCATTAAAACTCCTAGGTAGCTCCATTTTATGAAAGCACTGCTCATGTTTTTCAAGCTTTTCATTTCAGTTACAAACCACCCTGAAAGCAGAGATTCTCAAGATGGTGAATTTTGTGCTAGAAAGTGGATTCCATCCTTCATTGGGATATCCAGCAGATGCACACACACAAAAAGCACAACCCTACACAGCCCTACAAATGTTAGTTTTTAAGGTACCACTGGATTTCTGGTTTATTCAGCTTTACACAGTATTTCTGGAGTGAAAGATAGGGAAAACTGATCATCTGCGTCTAGAATAGTGTACGTGAATGTGCTTGCATAGGTAAAGTTTGCTACTAGCATATAGCATAGGAGATTTGCCCAAGTCATGAGAATAGGAACAGTGAGCTACAAACTTCCGAATTCACTGAGGAATACAGCATTGAGTCATCTAAATCCCTGGGTAATACTGACAAAATAAAATCCAGTTGTACCTTAAAGACACTGAGAGACTTTGTACAAAGAACATCACTGCCCTCTGGTGGAATTTTTTTTTTAAAAAATGGAAACCATGCCAACCTCCTTGTAGCCTACCTCAAACCAAGGACTAAAGCAGTGTTTGGTACCCCCTCCTCTGCTCAGGGATTAATTGGAACATGTGGATCTGTGCGTTTCCTTGTGCCTCTGCAACCCCCACCAGAAGTCTCAAGTCCACTCTTTGTTCTGTCAAAGAGGGAGTTAGGTGGCCAGCACCAACATGAATCCCCAGAGATTCTGTTCTTTGGAATTCTTAGCCCCAATATAGTCACAAAAGCTAGTGCTCCTGTTTGAATGACAGATGAATTCCTGAGTTAGAGCCCCTGCTATTGGCAGTAGCGTCAGGGGCTGCATGAAGCTGTATAACAGGACCCAGTCTTTATTCTAGCTGTTGCCCTTGCAGAGAGGAGGACAAGAGGCTGCATGCAGAGCTTGTTCAGGCAACCGGGCTGGCTGAGTCAGTATGGATGTAATCTTGCTAAGCTGCAGGAGGGAGCCAGAGATAGCTGCATAGAGAGAGAGAAGATACTGATGAATCTCGAGCAGGCATCACGAACAGAGAAGCTATTTGAGAATATCTGGCAGACTCTTTAAAACATTATACAGCCCAGCATTCCAGAGTCACATCCTAGGCATTCCTGGGAACCCAAGAACCTTGGATGCAAGACATGCAAGGGATCAAAGACTTAAAGTGTTGGGAAACAGTAGGGCTGATCAAAGAACGGGGGGGGGGGGGGTGTCAAGAATTCCAAGCTCCATCCAGCTATAGCATTGATATACTGCAATTTTGGTTCTTGCTTTCTCTCTGTTCCTCAATTACTGACAAGAGACACACAGGACACCTATACTTAAAATGAGAGATCACACTTAAAATGAGAGAAAAGCAGTTTCTTAGATTTTGGAGCAGAAGAAACATTCCTAACAGTAAGAAAAAAAATCCTTGAAACATACCAGGACGCAAGATGGGCAGGGTGCAGTGTTGTTCCAACCAACTCAACACTGACTGGCAGAATTCCTTGATGCTGCCTGTGCTCACTGTCCGGATGTAGCTCTCAAACAGTGGCTTGATCACCACACTAAACTGCAGGTTGAAAGGAGTTAAGGAGCCTATGCAGCCAAGTCTCCCGCCCCACACCCACTGTTTAGTGACTCATCCGGGCATTTTTGCAGCATCAAGCCCTGCAAACTTTGCTGCACATTAACAACCCCATTCTGCCTAGTTGCTCTGTCCCCAGCTACCAGTGGATACAAGCCAGAAGCGCCAATCCTGTGAGGTGCGCTGGCGCACATAGGCTTCATAGAGCTGAGAGGCCTGATCTGATTGCGGTGGTAAAACAGGAACTCCACTGGGAGGAAGTTGCTGCTGGAACTCACTGTAGGGAAAAAACAAGCCAGACAACCCATCCATATTAGCTGTCTTCTCGTGACAAACCTCAACACCTTTAGGCCATAGGTCTGGCTTCAGGTTTTGGGCCCCGTCCTCTCCCATGGTACTCACACACCTGCCCCCCTCCCTGGTCCACTGCTTCACCACTCCCCCACTTGTACACTCACTGCCCACTCCTTATTTGTGCTCTTGTCATTGCTGCTTGCACCTCTCTGCTGGGGGGCGGGGGGAAGCAGCAGTAGGCCCAGCAGGTAGCCAAGACCTGTGACAGCTGCCCTACTTCAGGGGATGATGATCCTGACATGTCACTCCACAACTCACTCAATGGCTGTGCTCAGCTCTTCAATTTCACTGCGCAATCTTTCTACTGTTGCTCGAGCTTGTCGGTGCTCTTGCTGCAGTCGTCCCACATATGACACACTCTTCTGCAGAAGCATTGCTTTGCTAAACTGGGGGCAGAGTGATGATGTAAGAGAAGGGCAGAAAAGCAAACAGAGCAAGAACAGGCCTGGCACAGCCACAGAGCCAGTGCCAAGAAAGGAGTCATTCTCCATTCAGTAAAAAAAGAGGACAACATGTACCTTTGTGCTGGTCTGATCAGATCCTGGCAGCACTAGACTGGCAAGAGTGTTGAAGCCAGCGCTGATGACCATACGCCGGGTGTAGTCTGAAGAGGCAAAAATGGATCTGCGGCTTCCCTGCAATTGCCAATCAAGTCACAGGATTTCAGACAGCATCAGATTCCTGGCTGCTCATCTGCTCCACTTGCTCCAATATTTCGCATTATGGTTTATGTATTCCCCATTACCTTGGCAGTGCAACGCTTGGACATTTCTTGTGGGTTGCAGAAAGTCTTCTCTTCAGCCTCTTCCTTGGGTTTGGCACCTGAAAAGAAGCCCAAGAATTCTGGGAGAGGTGGGCTCTCTTTAAAGAACACATCTTTCCCCTTAGCACAGTATATGGACAAACCCAATTAGGGTGGATATTTGTAAGGAAGGGCGCTATGTAGCCACACACCCTCCCCAGCCTTCTTACCGATATTAGGGGAGGCTGCAGCAGCAGCAGGTAGAGACTTCTCTGGCCCAGATACTGAACTCAACACAACATTAGCAGGGAGTTCTGGGGTTCCACAAACCTGTGGAACAAGATAAATATGATGTATTGTCGAAGGCTGCTGGCGAAACGTCAGGAACTACAATGCCAAGACCACGGCAAGACAGCCCGGAAAACCCCCAACAACCAAGATAAATATGAGTGAGAGAACAGCCAGATAAGAACATGGAAAACAATGGTGTGTGTAGAGGCAGAAGTTCTCTCACCTGTACAGAATTAATGACTGGTGTGAGGGGCAGTGGTGCTGGACCTGGAGATAAAAAAAATGAGAGTTCCTTTTGCTTTCTGAGTCACTATTCCTTCCCCAGATGCAGTACAAAGCCTGGTTACTGAAGAGCCATGTAAGGCAACCATTTTGGTCTGATATAGCTGCTCCTTCACTAACCTAGGTTTTGGAATACAGCAGAACTAGTATGAGTTAATTCATCAACCAAGAAGCCTTTCCTGCTATTAAATATTAAATGCCACCCACAATAACTGAAAATATATCCTAAGCCACGAGATGAAACAAGTGGCATCTTACCTTATGCAGCAGTTGATGAAATCTTTTCCCTCAGAGACACAAAGATCTCTTCTAACACATATCCAGAATGTCTGGTTTCTCCACACATAATCGCTTCTATAATTCATGCGTACATCACTCTGTTCCAACCTTGCAACCACTCCTCTGCCCACTTACCATTGCCATTTCAGGGCTTCTGCATCTTCAATAGTACAGAAAGGGGCTAGAGAATAAAGTTTTGGAAGTCTATCTTCTCATTTCATGATGTTTCTGTTAAAATAAGCTGTCTACAGATCCCCTCCCCTCAAATGAACTATGAAGCAGCATATTCTGTATGGTTTCTGATAACCTTGAGACTGCTTCTTGTGTAAGCAAGCTAAAGACTTTTTTTAAATGTAAAAAGTTATTTATAATTTAAAAAATAAGCTTTGCATCCTAACAAGTTTTCATTTTACTTCAACCAGTGATTTAAGGATTTTTGTTTAACCATGATGCATTTGGACCAACATTAACATTCCAAGTTAGGTTTTATTAAGATAGTTCAATGTGTCTCATGCATCAGACTTAAGCTGCAAAAATCTCACAATATGTACATGTACATAAAGGTGCTAGCTGGATTGTGGCGTTAAATTTAAATTAGAATGTGAATAGCTCTGAAACCTGTGGCAAACTGAATTGTTATTCTATGGCACAATCTGTTCTTCAGGAGAGGTTGCTGGTCATGATACTGCAAAGACACCCTTTGTATGAGGATATATCAACATACACTATCAGTCAATACAAAACACTGTATATATACACGTTTCTCAGGGAGAAATCTTAAGCAGGTCTACTGAGAAGTAAGTCCCATGCTATTCAGAGGAACTTACTGCCAGGAAGCATCCTTAGGATAGCAGCCTTGGTCTCTGTAGACAGAACCCATATCTACTAAAGGTAATACAGGTATTGCTATTCAGTGCATGAAAGATCAAGTTACAGATAGTTTTCAAGATTTACCATAGCTATAAATACTGGAAAGCAGCTTGATCCATAAGTATAAAATTAAATTCCTTATTATTGCATGAATTTGCTTGAAACTTTTCTTATTGACATTCCAAAAGTCAAAAAACTAAACCTCCCTAATCTTCTCCAAGGCTACCAGAGACCAGCTAGCTCAGCAGGCAACAATTCTAAATCTGGAAACAAGAAAACTGAAATAAGCCTACAGGAAATTGATATGGGAAACCTCACTGCCCCCAAACCATACCCGTTTAACATCCATATAAGCACTCTCCCAGTTCAGCTGCTCCTTTTAAACTGAGAGGCTCTCCTGGAAAGAACATACCAGATGCAAGCAGGCAGGTGAGGGAGGCATTGGGAGGTGCCACCTGATGACTAGAAGGTGCTGGCGCAATCCGTTGTAGCTGTCTGCCCCTTCTGCCCTTTGCTGAGGGAGCAGCAGTAGGCATGGCAAAGGTGCCTGCAGATGTGGATGAAGATAGTGAGGATTTTTCTGCCCCTGTGTGTGTGATGACAGAGAAGACCAGGGTGGTTTGAGGTTGGATATGCATGATTGAAGGAGCAGGTGGGGGACTGATCCTCACTGGGGAAATGGGGAAGAGTGGCAGGAAAGTTTGCTGTCCATTCAGAGGTTCAAGTGGCTCCACGTCCGGGGAGATGGGAATGGGTATGAAAGAGCCTCCAGGTAGTGAGATTTCCTTGAGGTCAGTGGCAACAGGAGACACATCTGGGTGACACTGATGCAAGGCAGCAGCATCTGTTCGTAGTGTGGGAGTCTGCAGTGGGGAAAGAGGAAGCAAGTCAGGCACAGTTCTTTAGACAAGCAAAGCACAGTCTAGGCTTGAATATACCTGGAGGAGACGGCATTAGGTATCATCACACATAATCAAACCATTCTCAGTCACCACTTGAAGAGCTCCTATTGCCCAGTCCTTTGTGATACCAAGCAGGCAATTCAGACTCAAAAAGCAGGCACTGACCAGTACTTGCACCATGTAGAGAACAGATCATTGGATACTTACTGTGAAGGGTCCTTCTCCTCTGAGGAAAGGAGGACATCTGGATGGGTGATTCCCATCCTCTAGTCAGGAAGGCAGGAACAAATTTTCTACTTCCTGTCTTCCTAGTGAGAGTCACCCTTTCTTTCATTTTTGGCAACTCCGAAAGCAGTTATAGTGTCATAATTATGAATACGACACTCTAGAATTGAATAATGAGAAAGGTGAAAAACATGTTAAGGGGAGACATCAGGACAGGAAGTAAATATGTCAGGCAGAAGAGAGTGAAAAGACAATGACTTTGGGAGGGGTAAGATGTCCTCCTTTCCTCAGAGGAGAAGGGCCCTTCACGGTGAGTATCCAATGATCCGTTCTCCCTCTGAGGCAGAGGACATCTTGATGGGACCTTTCAGAGCAGTGTCCCTATTTTCTGGGTGGGTCATTGTCATCTGGTCATAAAATATGTTGTAATACTCTTCTGCCAAACGCTGCATCAGCTGAGTCGTAAATGTTCAGCTTATAGTGTTTAACAAAGGTATATACAGGCGACCAAGTGGCTGCCTTGCAAAGCTCTTACCTGTAGCATGTCTGGCAAATGCTGCACTGGTTGCGGCACTTCGTATTGAGTGAGTAGTAATCATAGCTGGTATGTCTAGTTTTTGAATTTTGTGTGCTTCGATAATGCATGCCTTGAAGCTACTGCTAATGGCCAATTTAGACATCCTCGTTCCTTTATTCGGTGAGGATATAGAGATAAATAAGGAAGCTGTTTTCCAGATTTGCTCCGTTCTATAAAGAAATGTTTTTAGAATATGTCCAGAGTATGCCACATTTCTTCTTTGGGATGAAAAGTATATGGTCAACTGATAGTAGACATAATTCCAGTGATCTGTGGGAGAGATCACTTTTGGTATGAAGGTAGGATCTGTTCTCAGGACCACTTTGTTCTTGTGTAAGCTCAAGCTAATTAACAGGGTACCGGTTTCCAATACCCTTCTTGCAGATGTAATGGCGGAGAGAAACAAGTCCTCAAGCACATAAGAGAAATTTCCTTGACAGGCTCTCGAAGGGGTGTCCGTTAACAGCATACAGAACTCTATGCATTTTAACAAGTCAGAAATTGGTGAACCTGTGGCGGATCCTTCAGAGTATCACACTAGAGGAAGCTACATACGTGAGGTGTCTGGACAGACTCAAACTCTAGTACCGTGGCAATACTGTTGTTAAGACTGTGACCTGACATCTTAAGATTGAGGCTCTGAGACCGCTTGCATGACCAACCTGTAGGAAGTATGGAATGGATCTGGTTTTGGGTTTCATGACATTAACCCTTTTCTTTTGCATCTCCTGTGAAGGCTTTTTATGATGCATTACATACCCTGTTAGTGGACTGTCTCCTAGAGGCCAGTCACATGCTGGTTACTTCTTGAGAATAACCTAGCTGAGAGAGTCTCGCTCACTCTCCATGCAATTAAATGTAGCTATTCCAGGTGTGGATGCGGAACTTGGCATTGCTGGAGCATATCCAGAGATATTGGAGAAGTCAGTGGTGGAAGTGTTGACAGCTGTTGAAGAGCAGAGAGCTGTGGGAGCTGAGGGCAGTAGGGTGCTACCAATATGATTTCTACTTTTTTGTTTGTTTTTGTTCCCTTATCTTCCTGATTGGCTTCAGGAGAATCGGAGTGGTTGGAAGGCAAACAGCAGAATGCTTGGCCACTGTGATGTCAACACATTGGTTACTTTGGCCTCGAGATGGAAGCACCTGGTGAAATTGGTCGACATGCTGCTTGTTCTGATTAGAATGTGTTCATCTAGTATTTGTGGTCTGAAGTGTAGTAGGGCTAGATAAATTGCTCAAAGCTCCAGTAGGTTGACAAAGGGTCTCATCTCACTGCTGGACTATCGACCTTGCACTGGTCAATCTTCTAGTGCAGCTCCCCATCCAGACAGGCTGGTGTCTGTGGAACCTGTTCCACTACTGGAATGCAGTGTTGCTTTCCTTGCAGAAGGCTGGTCATAGTTATCCACCATATGAGGCTTTAAAATTTTTATTTATTTATTTATTTTTACTGTGCGGGGGAACTGAATGGAAAGACCTTTCTTGTTCATAATTTGTAGTTGGAAGGGTCTCAGAAGACTGTAAGGGTCTTATATGTAGTTGACCTCACTGGATGGTGTTGATACTTGGAATCAGTAGACCCATCAGTTTCGCAAATGTTATCAATAAATACCTGGCCTTGATGATCCTTTGTGACATCTCCTTTCTCTTCTTTGCTACTGCTTCAATTAGGAACAAACAATTGTGTGTTGTTCTAATAGGGCTTCCAGATGTTCTAGTCACTGTTTGGATTATAAAGAACTTCTCTGTAAGTTGATCAGTAACTGTAAGCTTGTAGGCATGCAGAGCTTAACCTGATCAGCAATTCATCCAGGTAAGTGTGTAGATTAATGCTTTTCCTCCCTTAGCTTTACACTGGGTTGATCAAATTCTTTGTGAAGGCTCCTGGTGCCCTAGAGAGGCCAAATGGAAGTACTCTGAACTGTAGATGGAGCCCTGTTGCGCAGAAATGGAGGAGTCTTCGGTGCCTGGACAAGATCGGAATGTGGAGATTTGCTTCCATTAGATCTAGTACAGTAAGGTTCTCCTTTGGTGTAGGTCGGCCCTGAGATCCATGAACAACTGATGCCAGGATCTGAACCTGGGTCCTTCTGTATGCAAGGCAGATGATCTGCCACTGTGCTATGGGCCCTCCATTGGTAGGGATTCTGTGATGGATCTCATTGTCTCCAAACTGAGATGCCTAAGTTTTATGAACTTGTTGAATATTTTAAGTCTAGTTTCACCCTCCAATCTCCATTCTTTTTGACACTGCGAAGAATATGTTGTACACTCTTTTTCCTCTTGTCCTGAGGGAGTGGAAGCATGAGAAAGAAGGGATGCACTTACTTGTAACAAGAGTGCTATCTATTTGGACTGAAGAATTCAGAGTCTCTGTAAAATCACTGCAACAGTCACTATGAAACACACAGATATCTGAAAAAGTAAACTGAACTCACAAAAACACATAGCAAATAAATGGTAGTTCTTAGGGAGCCACTGGGCTTTTATCTTTTCCTACAAGGATGCAGTCTGCTATTAGAGATGATCAATGGTCTCAGTTCAAAGCACTTTGGCCCATACCCTTTATGCCCTAGGATAGGGTTAAACATGTTTCATGCTCGCTTCAAGGGGATGGCAGAGAGATCATAATGACCTGTTCATCAGTAGCTTAAAGGAAAAATTGCAACAGAGAATTCTGGTTCTCTCATACACTAACAGTTTATAGCATTTGCTGTCTACAGAGAGTGAAATAGAGATGAGGTGCGATTTAATCTGTAGATTCTCAACAATAATAATGATCACTGGAACTAAGCTGCTATGGGTTACAGCAGAGGCCCTGCCAGTAGCCAATTCAATGAAAGTTTGTTCATCAAGGACTTCTTGCCCCAGGGCACCTTTCTGAGTATAAAGATGACTGTGTTTATCTAAACCCCAGCTTTCAGCCCCAGTGGGGACTCCAAGGTGTATACAACATTTCACATTTTTCCATTCTAGCTGCACAACAAACCCAAAGGTAAGCCAAGCCTAGAGAATGCAACAGGCCCAAGGCCGCAGGCAGGTCTCCCAAGGAGAATGGCATACAAATCTGGATCTCGTAGATCCCAGCCCAACTCTCCAGCCATAGTACCAAACTGTCTCTTGTTTAAAATGGTGTCATACAGGAAAGATTCCAGAGACAGGATGAACACAATTGCAGCAAGAACTCTCTCAGCACGGGTAATTGTAATGCTGTGGAGTCTGTTTCATGTTTTATGTTGGTCCCAGGATACTAAAAACTGGAGCAGTTCTACTCCAGTCCAGGGTTTACTTATGTCTACATAAGCTGGCTGAAGGCCTGCTAGGCCTCTAAAGGCATGCTAGGCCTTGTGCTCTTTTCTTTGTTTCTACAGAATAAAGTTACTCTGTGCTGATTAAAAGAGATTGAGAACCTTGGGGAGGGCAGGCCCCATTCCCTGGAAGAAAAAAGGGTGTGTAGGCATATATGGAACCAACAGGGAGAAAAAACTTCACTATCTGCATAAGTTTCAGTTTCTCTTTCTTTTTCTGGTATAAGTTTCCTTTCTAGCTGCCTCAGAGGGCTTGCGAGGATTCCCTTTGTAAGAAATGGTCTCTTCCACAGTTCCCTGTTTGTGGGGGTGGAAGGCCTAGAGGAAGGACCAGAGGAAGACCTGTCTCTTCTAGACATGGGCACGAACAGCATTACAAATGGAAAAAACCCACCAACAGCCCGTTCGTCTGTTCGCGAACAAGCCGTTCATGAGACCCCATTCTAAACGAACAAGTGGTTGTTGCAAGCCTCCTTTGTTGCCAGTAGTCAAGCCAGACAGTCTGGCACCTGCAATCAATTCCCTTGGCAACCGAAGGCAGGGACTGAACTCTGTTTGAACTCCTTCTGGCTTTCCTTCTGGCTTTAACCCTTCAAAGTACTTCCAGCAGAGAGTCCCCTTTTTGCCACTGTGAAGAGAAAATGACAGCAAAGGGGGGGGGGGACCCATGCATCATGCCTTTCCCGGGGTGCAATCTCTCTGAAACTTGGGGGTCTTCAGAGGACAGTGAAGACTATATCCCCTGCAAATGTGGTGGGTATTGGACATTGGGAAGGTCAGTTTGTGGGTGTTTAAAGGGCCCTGCCCCTTGCACGTGGCAGGAAAGGGCCCTTTAAACTATCAGCTAGCTGGAGGCAGTGGGGGAATCCCCCCTGCCACCTGCCAGTTTAAAGGGATCTTTAAAGGGTCACGAACAACAAACATGTTTGTGAACAGGGTCATTTTTGTTACTGTTCATTGTTCGTGGATGGCAATGAACAACGAACAGCTTGTTCGTGTTTTTTTTCCATTCGTGCCCATGTCTAGTCTCTTCCTTTAGCACTCTGACAAAAATTGGCAGTCTCAGTTTATGTAATCAAGTTTAGGAAATTGGGGAATCGGGCAACTGGGCAGTGCCTGACCCAATTGCTTTACTCACAAGTAGACCATCAGCAGCACTGGGCCCTGGGGCCATTGCTATTTGGTGCTCTTGCTGAGTCATGCACCTATTGATTGCTTTGGATGTGGGAAACTCTCCAGCCACCTCCTGATCTGTTGGCAAGGTTGCCAGCATTGGCAAGGCCAGAAATGGCTGCCATGGCTTTCTGAGGTAAGATAAGCTAGCTTTTTTGTTGTTTTTTTAAAAAATAATCTGTCTAATGACATTTAGGAATTCCTGAGGTACTACCACGGGTCCCGATCCCATCACATTATTCACGAGTAGCTCTCCTTTGTTCGCCATGGGGTCTGGAGGCACGAATGATTGTTGAATCTCAGACTGGCTTGGCTGCCCCGCACCGGGTCTTACACCATTAGATTGGCTTAAGGATGTGGAGAAATCCACTCCATAGCTGCCTCCCAGCTGGTTGGCAATGTTGCGCTCATTTACAAGGCAAGAAATGGCTGCCGTGTTTCCTTTGCCCAGGGAGGAATAGCGCCTTTTGCACTTCTGGTCTCTTTGTGATATGAGTGGCCACAGCTGCGGCTTCCTCATGGTTTGCCCCACTGTCTCTGGGGTTGTTGCCAGGAAGCAGCAGTGAGGGGGGGCTTCCAACTCTCCTTGGAGAGGAATCCTGTTGTGATGGAAGAGCATGTTCTGCTGGTCCATGATTCTGTCTTGCTGTGAAATGGCTGCCACAGCCGAAGGAAGGAACGAGAAAGCTTCCCCTGCAAGCCTTCTAGCAGGTGCGCAGGGAGAAAGAGAATAGCAAGGAGGTAGAGCAGAAAGGAGTAAACAAGGCAAGAATCAGGTTCTGAAAGGTAAAAGCAAAGGAAAGGAAGAAAAACAGTTGAAAGGCAAGGCGGTGCACAGATGAAGCCGCTCTCCCTGTTGAGGCCGGAATGTTGAGGCTGAAAGAAAAGGTGACTCCCACTAGGAAGACAGGAAGTAGAAAACTTGTTACTGCCTCCCTGACTAGAGGGTGGGAATCACCCATCAAGATGTCCTCCGCCTCAGAGGGAGAAGGCCAAGAGTTGGAACACTAGTATTAGATAAATTGCTGTCTCTTACCTGTTCAGGAGGCTGAGGACGACCAGAAGTGATGAAGTCTGTGAAAAGAAAGCAGCAGCAAAGTTTGATGGTTGTTGTGGGTTTTCCGGGCTGTATTGCCGTGGTCTTGGCATTGTAGTTCCTGACGTTTCGCCAGCAGCTGTGGCTGGCGTCTTCAGAGGTGTAGCGCCAAAAGACAGAGATCTCTCAGTGTCACAGAGGCTGTGTCACTGTGACACTGAGAGATCTCTGTCTTTTGGCGCTACACCTCTGAAGATGCCAGCCACAGCTGCTGGCGAAACGTCAGGAACTACAATGCCAAGACCACGGCAATACAGCCCGGAAAACCCACAACAACCATCGTTCTCCGGCCGTGAAAGCCTTCGACAATACAGCAGCAAAGTTTCATAGCTTGAAGGATACAAAGAGCAGGACCATCACTACAGAGGGACATGGGGCGGGAGGGGGGGGAACCTCCTCAGAAATACACTATGTCCCCTCTCTGAATAAGGGGAAACCACGCAAACAATTTGTCAGTCAACCCCTTACTGACAGATTTCACTCTCATCTGCCCTATTCCATAATCTTTCATCCCTTTCTTTCTTGTTTCTTTCTTTCTTTCTTCTGAGAGCTCTACACAGAAAATCTGTGAAATCTTACATACTAAGATAGGTCAAAATGGGTAGCTGTGTTAGTTTGTTTGTAGTAGAAAAGAGCAAGAATTCAGTAGCACCTATGAGACTAACAAAATTTGTGGTAGGGTATGAGCTTTCATGACCCACAGCTCGCTTCTTCAGATACAGCTAGAATGTGAGTCCATAAGGACATTCTAGCTGTATCTGAAGAAGTAAGCTGTGGCTCATGAAAGCTCATACCCTACCACAAATTTTGTTAGTCTTATAGGTGCTACTGGACTCTTGCTCTTTTCTACTTATATACTAATAAGTCAAGTGGCCCTGAACTGATGATACTTAAATCCGGAGAATGGAGCCATAAATGGACAGGAGAGACGTTTGCACCTGAAAAATGCCCCAGGTTTGCAGAAAAATCTGAAATCTAAAAAAAAGATAAAAAGAACGCCTGTAGCTTTAACCAGACACCCTCAGTGGCCATTGCTAGGCAATTATTAGTCAGTATTTCAGGCTTGGTTTCTGTCAGAAAAACAAGCAGGGAAGCAAAGCTTTTTTCAAGGCTGTTGTGGCCTTTGAGAGAGGACTAAATGGGACCAGGCCCAGCAGCAACCACTGGGTGACTTGATACCACATGACTTGCATGGCTCACCCAGGCCCAGCAGCTTGTTACTGTTCAAGAGCAGCTCCCCCACCCCCCACAAAAGCCAGTGCAGTGTATAGGTGAGCATTTCAGAATAGGATCTGTGAGATCCTATGTTTGAAACATTACTCTGCTGGGGAAAGTCACTTACTGAGAGTGTGTGACTTTGAGCCAGTCATACACTCTCAGCCTAACCTACCTCTCAGGGGTGTTGTGAGGATAATATGGAGGCAAGGAGATTGATGTAGGTTTCTATGGGTCTCCATTGTGGAGAAAGGAAATATATAAATGAAGTAAATTAATAAAAATAGATGAAGATGAGGGGCAGATCAAAGGTAAGTTGTTTAGTGGGTTTGAAGGAGAAAAGGATGCAGGGAAAGGTGAGCTTATGGAAGCTGCAAAGATGACGACGGGGGTGGGGGGGATATAGAGAAAAGTGAAGTACCCCTGCATGTCCTTGTAGGTTCCTCACCATTTAACTAGGCCCAGTTAAATGAGAAGGAGAAAAGGAAGCAGGAAAAGAGAGGCTATGGGGGCAGGGCAGAAAAAGAGGACATGTTGGGAGGAGGGAAAATGAGCTTCCCCCCACAAGTCTTTGTGGGTCCCCCACTTGTCTATACTATTTTTGAAGTGTGTCCTCTGCTTGCTGTAAGGAATTTGCCTCAGAAGCAGATTGGACAATAGGATGGTGGTGCCCAGTTTCAGTCAGGCTGGTATCTGTTCAAATCATTAACTGTAAGCTGCCTTGCTGCAACTTGCATGTGTGAAAGAATGCGTGCTTCTAAAAATGTGCAGAATGCCTTTTCCTTACCCATGAATAGTCACTATCAAGTCCATATCCTCACCTCCATCAAAATCAGGAATTAGGCTAAAGGACTAAAGGGGCATAATGTTCAACCTGGTTTAAACCACAGGACATATTGCCACAGAAAACAAGTACAGTACTCCAATTCGGAATTCCAAAGTACAGAGAGACCATAATATCCATCCAGTCTGAAGCTCCATTCACTATAGGAAAAATGAGATATTTTGGAAGATCTGATCTAAGGATAAAACCTGAACTGAATGCCAAGAATACCAACAGGTGAAAAAAATATTCTGGGTATGTACAGTAATCACAGCATCTACCTACCTGCTTGGCAGTAGAGGTCTCATTCTAGGTTGGAGGAAATTATTTGTGGGAAGGTAGACCTCTGGAAATCCCATTTTAGTAATTAAAGCAGTTATGAATAGCTATTTCCTCTATACTCCTTTCCCAATGCAGTTTCAAATCTTACCCTAGTTTTATGCCCTTCTACGAAATCACAAAGAGTAAATTACTCTCCCCTGGACAGAGCTGGTGGCATGTCATGCTAAAGACATAGCTTCACAAATGTCAAAGGCACATTTTTACATTGTAGGTTTTTTTTTTCTTAAGTGTGTGCTCTTGAGGAATTCATAACACTAGAGTCCTGTTTAACTGCTAACCTCTTTTTTAAATATATTTTTTTAATAATTTAAAAAATTAAATAATCACAAGGACGAGATAAAGTGGCCAAAGAAAGCTCAATAAGGTATAGCTGGATGACATTCCCCAATCCTACACTGTACTGTGATCTCGTCTGAAATCCTAATCTCTTCTCTCATGTTTTACTTGTGAAGGATTTTTAAAATTATTTTATTGCATTTATTTTTACTTTTAAAGCTTCCTAGAGCAGGACTCTGCAGAGGAAATATATACATTTTTAAATAGAAAACTGCACATATTATACCATTGTCATGTCTTCAGCTGTTTAGAGGCCACTTAGGTTACCTACCAGGTCAGTAGATGAAACATTACTATTGCCATTAGTTAGGATTTATGTTTCCAAAGTAACAAAAAAAAAAGTTTGGTCAATCTGTTCCCCTGGCAACGGAGGCAGGGGAATGCCTGAGCTCTGTTTGAAACTTGATAATATTTCCCCTAGCGAGGAAAAGCTCTTCTCAGTGTTAACTCTTTCAAAAAACCCTTGCTTTGAGAGCAGCTATCAAGCTGTTTTGCGCTCCTCTCCTGAGTTCGTTCAGTGCTGAAAGAGTTAACTGAAAAGAGATATCTCTCTCCTCCTGGCTTCTCAGCCCAGTGCCTGCTTTTTGCAAGAAGTTGGTATGTGATTTGATGTTTCATTTGTGTTTTTCCTATTTAAAAAACCATAGGATCCGCGAGGACCTGTGTGGATCCTGGTTTTACTTTCTTCCTGTTTAAAATATGCTTTTGGAAGACTGGCTGCTTGCTTTTAACATTGGATGAGATGGAGGATTCTATCCCTGCTTTTTTTTAAAAGCTGGCTGAAACTTGTTCATGGGGTGTCTCTCTCTCTCTATTTGGAGAGGCAGGGACAGGTTAAAAACTTTCCCCCCCTCTGCTCTAAGTGTGTGCATACATGTGTGAGAAAACTCCGGGTTAAAAACTCCCCCCCCTCTGCTCAAAGTGTGTGCATGTGTGTGTGTGAGAGAAAACATCCCCTCCCTGAGGGGAGGTGGCTCGTCGCCAGGTTAAAAGCTCCCCCCCCCCCCGCTGCTCTAAGTGCGTGCATGTGTGTGTGTGTGAGAAAACGTCCCCTCACTGAGGGGAGGCAGCTCATCGCCGGGTTAAAAACTTTTTTCCCCATCTGCTCTAAGTGTGTGGGGGGGGCGCCCCTCCAATCCCAGATCAGAAATGGGACTTGATCAGAGTGAATCAGTGAGCTGGACTCGTCACCAGCGTGGATCCACGAACAGCTTGATCAGTATTTTTTTTTGGATCATGCCCATGTCTACTCCTTGCTGTGAATTAAATATAATTCCATGATGACCCTGGAATATAGGGCCTACATAAGCACTTGGAATTTAAAGTACCATTCAGTTAAGATTAATACATTAAGTAATTTTAAGCATCCCATATTTAAAGTTTGCTGTTTCAAGATGATTTAAATTGTGACTCGCATTCCCACCCCATCCTCAGCCTTCAGTGCGCCATTACAACCCTTCAATATAAAACTTATGTCTAACAGCCTGACAAAGACTTGGGGAAAAAGCAGATTTAATAAAAAATATCTATATCTCATCCCTTCTCTCATCCCCATCTTAAAACATGACAGCCTCTGGCTGAACATGAGGAAGTTGGCCAAAGAGACAACAGGTTCTTACATAAACTCTTCCACTCTGACTCATAACTTTCCTAATCTCCTATCTATATTCACAAAAATCTCAGCAAGGTGCAGTTCTGCAGAGTGGACAGCTGTGATAGCATTTAAGTTTCAGGATGTGCTCTGGGGAAGGGGAGAAACAGAAACTATTTTAGTTACCTTTCCTAGCTGTTGGAATAGATAAGAGGAGCTTGAAGGAGTCAGAAGAAATAACACAGGAAGCAGAGCTGACCCACTGGAGACCATGACAGATAGAGGGAGAGCTAGTCAGGCTGCCGGTAGCTAATAATAGTAGGATGTTTTTAAAGCAATTATCAGTTAAATCAAGACTTCAGTTTTCATTTTTCAAGATCCAGCAACGAAAACCGTTACAAACAAACATATGAAATGTTAAGAAGAGGATGTTGAGTACTTTAGTGTATTTTAATTTGTCTGCAGACTGGCAGAGATCAAGCATAAGAGAATGTTTGTTCGGCAACATTTCTATTCTGGCCTTGTGTGGACTAGAATCAATGGCAGGCTGGAAAACAGGAGTAGTCTGCTTTCACCAGCTGCATCTTCCAGCCAGGGCTCTGATAATTGCTAATTCTCAAGATCACAAGCTGTCCTTTCAAAATAAAAAGAACCTTAGGCTTATTTTCTAAACCCACAATTTCTTCACCTGTGGCTTTTCTGAAAATAAGCAAGATTAAAAAAATAATTCTGAGACTTGATGATATACCTATTACTCTCTTAGTTTGCTTTCTAATCACAGTTGCCAGGAATTTAAGGGATACTATATTACAGCTGCAAAATGCATTTCCCCATATAAACGCATGCTGCAAAGACTGCAGCTTATCAGAAGCTCCTTGCAGGATGTACCTTTCTTTTTGGAATACAAATGTGATACATGTACAGAACATGAGTACGCACTTAAAATAGCAGCTTGCATTCTACCATTCCATTCAGCAAAGTCTGCAGCCTTCCTCCATCTTAAAGAGCCTAATCTCTGACATAACTGACTATACTGCTGGAGGATAAGCCACTTCTTTTGGAGGAAAGCTCCATGGGATGGGAAAAAAGGCTTCATGCTGAACAGAGTGGAAGAACCAAAAACTCTGTGCAATACAAATCTAAAAAGCCAGTCAAAGTGTTTTAAGGACAAATATATTCCCTCTGTGAGCAGAACCACCCAATCACCAAGCTTAACTTAGCCATAAAAATACAATGCATTCTGTTATGTTACCTTGAATAGGATCCAAGGTATCCATGAATTCTTCTCCAAATATGGGGTGCAGCTGAGTCAGGGTGGGTTGGATCATGTCAGCATTGCCCTGGTGGCCTGAAGGCACAAAATAGGAAGAGAAATTATGCACAGGTCTGTCTTATCCAGAGCAAGGCATTGTCTTTCACCACACAACCCAGGACCAGGTCTCATGTATACATACTAGCCTTGCATTAAGAGGTGAGACCCACTATAGATCTTTGGAGTAGAACTAAAGAATTAAAATAGGTTTCTTGGTAGATAGCAACTGAGTCATGAGTTGGATGGAACAGACACAAAGAAGTCCTCTCACCAAAGCCACGTAGGTTGGGGCCACCATAAGGATTTCTGCTGGAGAAGATGGTGTCCAGAAGAGCATCCAGATCATGCAAAGGGTCAAGATCCATGGGGCATCCATCAGCCATTTCATTGTACTGCTGGACCCCTGAAATATCATCAGCTACTTCCTGTTTACAACAGGGAGAAAAAGCTGTTAACTCCAGCATAATTCTGGGCAAACTTAAATGAAGAGAAAGAATACTGAGTGGCAAGAGCCTCCAAGCTACTTCAATTCCAGCCTCCATCAAATGGGAAGGGGAATCTTATTTCAGAAAAGGCCGGAATGAAATAAGAACAGCACCTGAGTGGAGTCATAAACAGGTTTATTTATCTTCTTTAGGGCCTAAAACAAAAGAGACAGAATTAATTATAATTAACAAAGAGAAATAAGTTCAGATGGTGATGTATTTACTGTTCTAAGCAGAAGAACAGCCACGGCCAGCCCTTCCAAACATAATGGGGGTTCATTGAGCCAGCACAGGCAACAGTTATCAGAAAGGATGGCTGGGTGATCAACATACATATGCATTAGAGAAAGAAAATTAATTACAATAGCTGAGGAGGATGGTCTGAGGGCCAAGGCACCTGGCAAATGTCAGACAAAAGGATAATCTACTGGTAATTCTAATATTAGGCCTTCTTGTAACTACCAGTTCCAGTCTACCATGGTCCGGTATGACAAGAAGAATCTAGAGAAATACTGACTTGCAAAGATCACTCATGTGCTCTTTGAATGGGGCTACAAGACCTCTCTTCAATAATCAACTGTGAAGTCCGCCTAGGTGTAAAATGTTGACAGGGGCTATAAGGAGTACAGTACATCTTGCTGGAGAAATAACATACCCTGGTATGGAAGAATGTCCTCCGCTTGGGGATGAATGTCCTCCACTTGTGATACTCCCTAATAACAACTCCAATTTGCCGTTTCCAGTACCTTCCCTCCATAATGACAGCCTTCAAAGTAAGAGGGAAGCAAGGGGGTCACATACAAAGGGACAAAGAGTTGACTGATGACCACTAAGACCAAAAGTAAGCATCGCTCACCTCTGGCTTCCGATGGTCTTCTACATCATTGAATTCCAGTGGAGTTACAAAACTGCACACAGGGTTTTGTCTCTTCTCCACATCTGTGTCCAGAATGAGAGAATTATGCAGTTGAATGTATATTAAAAAAATGTAGAAATGATAAATGGTTAGAAAGAAGCCCCAAGATAAGCCAACCCCAGCATCCACCAAAGCATTCAACAGTTGTAAATCCATAAGCAATTACATAAGCGACCTTGTCAATGTGAAGTTTTGCGGGAAATTCGTAGTTCTGTATTAAGTAGTCTCCCTTGCTGAAATGGTCACAGAGAATATTTACAACTTTATAGGAAAAGCAGACCCCCTTTGAAAACTCCCATATGAACTGTGAGTAAACCCAAGCTCTTGCTTCACCCTGTTCCCAGCTACTCACACTGCAGATACCAGGCCCTCCAGATGGCGTTATTGAGCCGAATCTTGTCACGCTGTAGCAGTTTCAGCCCCTTGAAGGTTTTCCACTTGGGAGAGACAATTTTCCCACTACAAATGAGAAAGAAAAGAAGTTCTTGTAATACTGGTTTTCAAAGAAAAGTTGGATTAGGCAATGAACTAAAACACACAAGACATTAAAATATATGCCCCAGTTTTGCACAGACACAATTTGTATGCCTGAATTTGAATCTAATATTGAAGGTTCCCCCAAAGTTTGCATTTTAAGGCAAACGTAGTTTTGTGCTGGAGGGGAGGGAGAGACAGATGTGAGCAGGGCTATAAGGGTAAGGAAACCACAGAGACCATAACAAGAAGTAGTTGTGTAATGCACAAAAGTTCTATTCGTTGAATAATCTGGCTCATTGTGTAAACTATCTTCCTTCTTGTTTTTCTGAAGTACCTCCACAAGAACAAAAGATAAAACCTTGCTTTTAAGCATTACAGGAGGGCTTTTATCACATTTTCCTCTACTGAGTTTGGTTATGTGAGCCATTTATTGTTACTTATATTTCTATTTTTAAAAAGCCAATAAAATTATAATAATCTTAGGGAGAAAAAGATATGTGCCAATACCAGATTGTCCATGGATCCTCATGTAGACATTATTACAGAATACAAGCAACCTAGGTGTTGGGTGGCAGAATCTGGAAGCACTCCCACTCTTTTACCACAGGGTTCTTTCCTGTGGGCCTCATGTGTTAATGTTGTAGAACTCAGTTGTAAAAAGTCAGTGTGTGCTGGACAAACAGCTTTGCACAGGATTAATCTAGTGGCACCTTAAAGACTAACTGCAGCCCACTTAATCAGATATATGACAAAGTCGGCTGTGATCCACAAAAGCTCATATTGAAATGAATGCTATTTGCCTTTAAATTGCCACTAGAATTTTGTTTTACTGGAATACAAACTAGCACTGGCAGCTGGCTCTGGCTCTTTAGCCAACCGCAATATAAGTTGACATCCTTGCCCTTCTGAGGATCGTGTGGATGTGTACAGACATCCGGCATGACAATCCAAATGCCAAATGAAATGGAGTACATGGCTGACCGCTTCCTTGCACTCTCTGCCCTGTAACTAAACCTGGCAGCAGCTTCACTGGGCAGTTGTACAGAAAACAAAGAGGGACAAATTGCAATCTTGTGTCCTCCGTCTCAATAGCTGTCTGAACTCTTTCGGGGGAGGAAAGGACACCAGAAACTATAAACAAACACCTCAAATTTTAATCTGGAGCTGGGGCCAGCTTTACCTTCCCAAGCTGAAATCTTCTGCCACTGCCATTCCTTTACTCCTATTAAACAACAAGGAATTAGAACAATGGAAGGACAGTTTTATGACAGCCAATTGTTTGACAATTAGATGCAACAGAGGATGCTGAAAATTGTTTCTTGACAGGGCCACAACATTAAGATTCTCAACATGTGTGGGAAGATATAGTGGAGGGATAGGTTGTTCGCTGTCATGTGTAAAGTTGGCATAAGGTATTTATTTTGCTGCAGTTATATGGGTTGGGAAGCGGACACACAAAATGTTGTGATACGCTTTGACTGTGTGGAAAACCTCTAATTGTTTGGAGTCAGGATATAATTTTCAATGGAACAAACCATTACTTAAGCCAGAGCTCCTAAATCCAAGAGCTGAAGATACTAGTTAAAGCAAACATGGGCTGTTCCACTCTGGCAATTCTCATCTCAGTTTTTCACAGAGAAGGAAAGAACTTCTCTGGACATTTAGTACAGAAGATGAGAGATTGTTTGACATTCAGGATAGATTTAAAAACTCTCATATTCAAATGTATCTCTGCAACCATGGGATCAGAAAGTACTTCGAAAAACAAGAAAGAAAATAAACTGGGATTCTCAAAAGCCTAAGAAGCAGCCTGACCAAAGTAGCATAGTGACAAAGAGAACAATACCATAAAGGTCTATTTAACAAGGTTCATTCATAGTAAAGTGTTTTAAGGATTTTAGTAAAAGACAAAGCTATGACTTGCAAAGTCCCCAGTTCAAATTTCATCTGTGCAATGAAGTGGCCTTGAGCAAACCATTCTTTCTCAGCCTCAACCTCCATGTGAAATATGGAGATAATAATACCAGCCTACTTTACATGAAGTGCTTTGCACTTACTCACACACAATTATATGTATGTTAAATACTATTATTTCAATCAGGAAATCTTGTGACTGGCAAACTGCAGGATTCCCTCCCTGATCTAGTCCAATCCCTGTCATGATAATTTAAAGCATTATAAAAAGTTGTCTACCCAGCCCCTCTTTAAAAAACTCCATGGAAGAAAATTGCATAATCTCACTGGTCCACTTAATTGATTGCTCAATAGTTTCATAGGAATGTTGAAAACCGAAAAAGATACAAACAACCAATTTCAAAACTTTAGAGAGCATGTCTTCATTCCCAACAAAATTATAAATGTGGGGCAAATAATAATTAAAACTAGATCATGCCTTTCCTTATCCTAATCATTCAAACTGTTCACAAGAGTTCCTACACTTACACAAGAAGTGCATTAAGATGACAAAGGGAAGCATGGACAGAAATAATACATGCCTGGTAACAATTCCTTATTAATAGCCGTCTCTAAAACACACTACAGAAAGACTTTATGTAGTCTAAATCATTCTCCTACAGAAAAGCAATAACTTTTGGAAACTGACAGTTGCATTGATTTTTTTATACTCCATTCTTGCATCTCTGTAATGTTTTATTTCTATAATAACAAGAGGCGAGTGTGTGCATAAGACTGCTGCTACTTGAAAAGCACGCTCATGACAACTACTCTCCCAATATACAAAAGGAATCTGATATTGGTTTTAAAAAAATTCTTTCTCTTTCACACAAAGGGATCTGACTTGAGTAGGGTTTACAGAACAGGCCAGGCAGTTTCAAATATACTGAAGCCTAAAGCAACTGATCTGCTACAGGGGAATTTACAGAGGACAAAGATAAGATCTAAGCAGAAGGACATGGTAACACCACATGGTCTGATAACAGAGCGGTGGCCTATTTTTTTTCTCCTTGGCAAGTACATCACAAGTCCAAAGTCTAAGATACTTCCACTTGTGGATGCTGTTCCCCCATTTCTAGGTGTGGTTATATTTCTAACCTGCTAACCATGGAAGAAGACAACAGTTACAAGGATGAAGAGCCAAGTAAGAGCGTAGGCCTGACAGAATGCCTGTGATTTCTGTCCAATTCAGGCAGGACAAGTTCCTGCCAATTGTGTCAACACTGAAAATGCTACACAAGCTTCTCTACTAAAACCAAGATACGCTTATGCTAGCTCTAAGACTGCTTGTGAACTGAAGGTTTTTAATGGGAGATTCCAAACACTAGGAAAGATTAGCAGCTTAAATAAAATTTACATTACAACCACTGTAAACTCTAAACCGGCTTTACACTCGTGGGAAATACCTAAAGAGAGCAGGACAGTTTGGCAAGCAGTATTTTTGCTTAATGGTACCCGAGTACATAAAACTCTGGCACACCAGCTGGTTCTTCTGCAACTTTCTCAGCAAATACACATCGGCACTCCTGGGCGCTTCCAAACGCAGCTGGACCTGCATGCATCCTAAGCTGCTGGGTGCCGTTTGCTAGACGTATTTTTTCTCAGCCTGCTCGTCTGGCTCGCCTAGGCTCATCTGCCTGTCTGCTTCCCCCTTCCCTTCGCGGCCACCTCACCTGTAGGCGAGCGTCATGCACTCAAAGAGCTTAGCGAGGGAGACGTCGATGTTGAGAGCGCCGCTGCTTCGCGGCCCGTAGCGGTAGGTCCGGCACGTGCCCTCGTTCACCGTGTCGAAGTCGTAGGTGGTCCCACAGCCATTCGGGGCCCCGCCATCGGCCTCTCCGGCAGTAGCTAACCCAGGGCCGCTCTTTTTCACTGGCCCCGGGAGTCCTGGAGCAGCCTGGCCTCTCAGGCTCAGCGCCGCCTCGGAGTCGGGATCCGGGTCAGGGTCGGCGTGTGGCTCCGACACCATAAAATGGCCACTGTGGATGATCTGGGGGCGCGACATCATCTTCATCATTTCAGGCTCAGGCCCCGTCACCTCATCCTTCCTTCTGGGGCATCTCTAGCAGACCGGAGGCAGTGCCGGCGACACCGTGGCAACAAGATGCCACCGCTGAGGCCACTGCCACCAGGAGTAGCTTTTGTTCCTTAGACGTCGCCTCCGCTACCACGGAAGACCAAAAGGAAAGCAGAGCCTATCCAACTCCCGTCACCAGTCCCGCTCCAGGCTCCCATAGCAACAAGGATAAAGCTTTTTGCGCAGGCGCCCCAGTTAGCTGTCTGGCTGTGAAGCATAGTGGTAGTTGTAGTTGCGTTTGACTTGTTTCCGGCATCCAAACTTCATCGCAGGATTAAGCAGTTGACTTGTCTATCGGTAAAACATAAGATGGCGGCGAAGCCATGGGAACGAGAAAATAGGACTACAGATTCCAAAGTGCACCGCAGCACACTAGTTTCAGGCGCAGGCGCGACTAAAAGGATGCCGGTAAGTGTAGTTTTTCTTTTCTACTGTCTTTCTTATGGTTCCGTTGAAATCAGGGCGACAGGATTTATAGGAGGAGTTTTAGTTCTGGCGATGTTTTGCCTGTTTTTGTTGCAAAATTGTACTTGCTCTCTTCTGGATGTTAATTTTAGCACAGCCTAAAAATCTTGTTCACTCATCTCTTGATGTCTCTCGCGTAAGCATGTGTGAATGTGTCATCATAGGGAGAAACGTTGTATATTACGTGAAATGCAATATTCATTTTGCTGTGTATTTCAATAAAGTCAGAAAACACTTATTTTGTTGCCATCCCTTGACTGCAGAAAAATCAACATGCATGTTTGGACCAGCTTACTTTATGATTACATAACAGTTCGTTTTACTAATAGCTTTTCAATGTATTTCTCAACGAGGGCATAACAAATAAACTGTTACATAAAAATAAAATATATCTTTTTAGATTGCTTTTAGAGACAAAGTTAGGTTATATAAAAGTCATCTAGTCTAACTAAAACCAAAGCCCTATTTACTGCATAACGTCCAAATTTCCCCTATACAGTGAGAAAGATAACTCTTTGTGAGCACATATATGCACAGCAAAACTTCAGAACTATTCAGGAAGGTATGTTTTTTGCAAAGGCATCTGATAAACTAGGTGCTTGTCCACAAACATAGATGCTAGAATTTTTTTGATAGTCTCTAAAGTGCCATAGCACTCCTGTTTATTTTTACTGTAAGCAACTAACACAACTACACCTCTGCAATTGTTGCACACTCATAAAACTACAATTGTTTTATATCATATCATACATTTCTTGATTAAAGTAGTGATAGTTAATTTCAAACTGAGAGAGACTAGTGAGAAATTGCTGCACTAGAATTTATTGGCAGATTTAATTAATCAGGATTTAAACAGACAAGATTGTGCAATCGTGTTAAATTACAGCAATTGTGAATGGTTGCTGCTTATTTTACATATTTTGAGTTTTGCATAGAAATATCACTGGTTATATCTCTTGCATTTCCTGGCCTTTGCACTCAAGAGTCGCTTCCAATTTCCACCCTTTATGTGCATCCCTGCAGAGTGAGATTTTACTTCAGGCGTATGATGAGGCTGTAGCCTAAAAACCTATGCTTCAGTAAATCAGTTAGTGCTTAATGTGCCACAGCACTCCTTTTTCACTTTTTGCTGCTGCAGACTAACAGAACTACCCTCTATTTGTTTTTAGCACAATGCTTGAAATGAAACACTTTCCAATTTGTAAAGCTTTTAGTGAAAAACATTTCAAGATGTGAAGACTCATTTTGTCCTAGATAATTTCAAAATATAAAGGCAAACTCTTTCATATGAGTAGTTCTGCACATACAAGATGTGAGAGGTTAGTAAGCAACCAGATCAGAATTTTGGAAGTGTACTCCCATAAATTGGTGAGACCAGGGTTGCGTAGATTGCCTGAGTTGTGTTGGCTCAAAAGCAGAAGCGTGGATCTTCCCCTCTGTTCTTCCCCTCTGCTTGGGAAATTTTGCTCTTCAGCATGCAACAAAATCCTGCATAAGCTATAATGTACAGAAAGCAGTTAAGCAAATCTCTTTTCTGCATGTGCTGCAGGATTATACATGGATGTGTGTGTGTGCAGAATATTCTGTGCATGGCTGGAAAATTGCTAAATCAGGACAAGCAAGGCTAGGTCCAAGACAGAAACTGTCTTTTACCTTAAAAGCTCTAGGGCAGCAAGACAGTATGACTCCTCCTAATAGTCTATGGTCCTCTTATCTAGATGATACTGAAATGCTGGACCCATTAAGCATGGAGGCAATATAATGCCTTTGGTGCAATCTTACTTGTCCAGCATTTCAAGTACTACACCACCACTGGGTCTGTTGGGAGTAAGCTTTATTACATTGGATGGGACTTACTTTAATTAATATATACCTACTCTACTTTTTGACCACAGCTCCAAAGGGAGCCACATTGGGATCCCACCACATTTAGCCATCAAATTCTGCTGGTGGTAGGGGAGAAAATCAGAGGTGTGTGACTCTGGGCATTGCTGCTGACTGGACAGAAGATACCAGCAGGTTTTCTGCAAAAGACCTTCTAATCAAGAACAGTCTACCTGAGCAGTCACAGCTTGATATTTAAGCAGCCATTATCTTAACACATAGACAGTGCAAGCCTATGATGAGTTACTCCAGTTTATGCCTATTGAAGTCAATGGATTTAGACTGCAGTAACTCTCCAGAGGATTGCACTGATAGTGCATGTAGGGGGTCATTTCCAGGGAGAAAGCTAGAATTAAAGGCCTGGTTTGGGCATAGAAATCGTTAATTTCAACACTGCTGTTAAAGCTTCAAACAAACTAATATATATATATTCCAAGTTGAAAAGTGTGTGCCTCTATGTTTCCTCAAAACTTTAATTTTTCCAAGTTAAAAAAGATTTCTTTAAAAGTGCTACAATAATGACAAAATGTTTATCTTTAATAAATATGCATGTCCCCATTAGCTCAGCAAAATGGGAACCAAAGAAGAACAGGCTAGAAAGTCAGTTCAGATCACCACTTGAGAACACTCTCCTCCATATTCCCTTCTCTGCTCTGTGTTCCTTCCTCCTGGGGAGATGAAAGGATGTCAGCTGCCGGGAATTGAGATGGAAGGCATATTTTAAATGACTATTTGGCACCACAACTCTCTTTTATAGTCCCTTGCTGTTTTCATAATCCTCCAAAGGGGGTATTGTAAATATACAAGGTAATACTTGTAAAGTATTTGATACCTTGAAAACTGCTACAGAAATGATTATTATTCTTTTTAACAATAAAAAATATTGTACTGTCCCTTCACAATCTATTGGTGATCAGCCCTGGAAGAATATTATGTTGAGCAAGTGTTAGGAACCAGGTTTGTAGCCAGAAGCTTATTTGAATGGCCAGTGTCAGTCCTGGGCTTGAACAAATTGCATGTACACCAAAAGTTGCCAGGTCCAAGTTGGGAAATTCCTGGAATTTTGGTGGTGGAGCCTGGAAAGAGTGGAGTTCGGGGAGGAGAAGGGCCTCAATGGGGTCTAATGCCATAGATTCCACCCTCCAAAGTAGCCATTTTCTCCAGGGGAACTGATCTTTGTGGTCTGGAGATCAGTAGTAATTCCAGAAGATCTCCAGCCACCATCTGGAGACTGGCAACCCTATGTACACCTCTAATAGGTTTTTGCCAAGTCCAGAAAGCATTCTTCCATACACCTGCACTACACAAGAAATGTAAAGAAATACAGAATCAACTTTGCTTATAGTTTACTCATGGCAATTAGAGCTAAGTAGCCAGGTTACTTGGAAATAGAGAGGAACAAATTTTATGCATGTGTTTCACTTGAGATAGAACTTGTCAGCATTAGGCTTCAGAATCTGTTTCAGAATCTAGTTGGATTTTAGAAGATCAGCACCGTGCAGTTTACATCAGCTAAGACAGCCTGTCACTGACTAGCTGTCCATCCAATCTTCTTTATAGGGTTGTGAAAATGGTAACGATTTGATCATTCCATGTACACCACCCTGAGTTCTTTGAGAAAGCGAGGGTGGTAACAACTAAAATGAAACCATCTACACTTGCATTACACATACACTTGCATTAGTCATTTGTGGCACATCAGCAGCTTGAAAAGGGAAAGAGGATCTTCCATTTTACAAAAGCTTCTTTACAAGGTAACATGAACGCTATTCTGCTCATCACAGCCAACCATGCAGCCTTCTCCCTGTATTCTGAGATAAGGCTGTTTTCTCTGTATAATGGGGTGAGTAGGGAGAACAGAAGAGGTATTCCTAAGCATGTGAATGGTGGTTTTGCTATATCATTTAATCAGTTGTACCCATCTCTACCCTTGTATTAGAGACTAGGGACTCTAGGGCAAAAAGCGTAAGTCTAGAAGATTATACGTTAAGCTGCCAATGTCAACTTGTTTCCTGGCAGTATTTTTCCATGTACTGAAGCATTCCATTTCCAGATTCAGCCTGGAGCAATCCAAGGCCCTGTAATATGTTGGTGGTCTCCTCACTGTGCTGTCCCAAGCAGCTGCCCTTTGTAGATAACCAGTGCTGTGTGGAGAATGGTGGAATAACATTTTTTTTAGTCCAAACAATTGCTATTGAATTGGAGCAAAATGATGGATTTGGTGCATATTGGGGGATGCACATAGCCATGTGTTGAAGTGACTGGAAGTCAGCACGAGTTACTTTTCCCACAGGTGCCCCACATTGATTGTGATACCCCCCCCCCCATATTAGTATATGTCAGAATCTAAACATGCCCTTAGTTCTCGTGGCTCCTTCTTACATGCCCAGGGTAACGTCGATTGCCACCTTGGGGTCAGGTAGCAATTTTCCCCAGGCCAGTTTGGCTAGGGATCCTGACTGTGTTTTGCCATCTTCTGGGTATGGAGCAGGGGTTACTGGGGGTGTGGGGAGGGGAGGTAGTTGTAAATTTCCTGCATTGTGCAGGGGGTTGGACTAGATAACCCTAGAGGTACCTTCCAACCCTATGATTCTATATGAACCTACCTAACCACCTTCAGATGTCCTGTTTTTGGGGCCTCTGTCATCTGAGGCTAGACAAGTAGCAACCTGAGAAAGGGCCTTCTTGGTCATGGTGCTGAAACTTTGGACCCTGCCCCCCAACGACTTGTCTGTCTCTCACCTCTGTCTTCCACCTCTGTCTTTTCTGTTTTGTTTGGTGCTTCACCAATAACTGTTATTAGCCCTCCTCCCTGTTTGTATGTATTTGCTTTGTTTTGAAATATGTACACACACACATGTATGTGTATGTATGTATACACACACACACATATACACACACATACATATACATATATACAAACGTACATATATATGTATTTTAATTTTTGAAATGTTTGCCACCTTGGAGGCCCTGAATTGGGTGGAAAGGTGGCACAGAAATATTGTAAATAAATACGCCTGAAACATTCAACAGGGTAGACAATTCTGCTAAGAATATACAGGAGAGGTCCCCAAGGAGCTTGTCAACATCACTTTTCTTCTGGGCTAGTTCAGTGGCCTTTATTAATATAAAGTAGTTAACTGTTAATTGTTTGGGAATGACCCTGATTTTGACTGGAGTAGTGAAGGAACATGTCACAATCCTTTCCCCACCCACTGCTTTACTGATCCCAAATTGCCCCCTCCAACACCCCAGCCTTCTCTACTCAAAGTTGTCTTCTCCAAAACCAACTGGGGGTGGCAGTAAGAGTCAGGGTTATTGGATTTAGTTAAATGAAATGTTTAATTACTCTTTTAAAAATTGTCTCTTTAACCTTTCCTTTATACATTTACCAAAAATAGAGAGATTCTTATCTTGCTTTCTGGTAGTTCTCCTAGAATAACAATTTTTGTCATCAAGATCTTCAGGGAGCTCCAGCCAAGCATTTACTGCTGGCTGACTCTGACTTTTTACCCAGCCATAAACAGGATTGATGGCCTAAGGTCTGCAGAATCCTGGCTGGAATTGGCAAAAAAAAATCTCAACACTGCAGATTACTGTTTACAACTATGGTATGAGGAGTTCATTGAGGCTTAAAAAAAAATTATTGCTTGAAGCCAAAGATGTGACTAGTTATTTCAAATGAATGGAAGTGTTCTTCACTTCTGTCATTTCCAGCCATACACAGTTCTCCTCTTAGCCCATTCACTCTGTTTTCCTGCCCTTAAACTTTTGGCTTTCCTTGTGTTGCTTTTTTAAAAAAAATCCTGCTTCCCTTTGACTCAGCTTCTACTCTTCCTCAGGTCCTTCTCACAGCCCTTCCTAGGACCTGAACAGCTCTACTAGTGGGAACTAGGGGCCTTCTACCCGCCTTCCTCTTTGAGATATCAGGGTAAGCCTAATCAATGGCATAAGGAAATAAAAAGAGAGTTGGAAGTAGGTCTTGCTTCCTGCTCTCCTAACTAATCAGAAACAAGTATGTTCTATCTAGAAATGTAGGAACCTGCTGTGATAGTGCTGGACTCATAGGGTCTATCAAGCAATCTATGAATTGGTACTCTCCTTCATGTATTAGTTAAGGTCTAATTTTGACGTGGAGTGACCAGTCCTAGAAATATATGGGAGAAGCCTAACAGATTATGTCTCACATTGTTCTTGCTTAACAGAATAAACTGCTCTAACCACGTGAAAAGCCAGTCAGTACCAGGCTCAACTCACTTATGGTTCCAAGGGGGAGGAGCATGGTATAAGAAGAGGTACTTCCTGCTTGCCCCGCCCCCGCATGCTGCTACTGCCCCAGCACCAAGATGGCATGTTTTGGAGGTGGGGGGCTGTTCCTGCATGCCCCTATTAGCTTTAGGCAACAGTGGAACTAGCAGGGAGGAGGTGCACTCTCTCCCTGCCTTGTGCTGCTGCAACTCCAAGGGGCATCCAAAAGTCTCTGCAGCGTTGGAGCTGACAAGAGCCAGTTTGGTGTAATGGTTAAGAGTGCGGGACTCTAATCTGGAGAACTGGGTTTGATTCCTCTCCTCCACTTGAAGCCAGCTGGGTGACCTTGGGTCAGTCACAGCTCTCTCAGAGCTCTCTCAGCCTCACCCACTTCACAGGGTGTTTTGTTGTGGGGATAATAATAACATACTTTGCAAACCACTCTGAGTGGGTGTTGTCATCCTGAAGGGTAGTATATAAATTGAATGTTGTTGTTGTTGTTGTTATTAAGAGGGGCAAGCCTCCTACCTTCTGGCATCCCCTATACATGGTTTGGGAGGTGAAGTGGCCCTGGAGCGAACCCTTTTCATACACTGACTTGTAAGTACAACGAGGTTCAACTTACTGTGCTGTTGGAAGCTGCATACAGTTAAATATAGGACAGTCTATTGGAAGACTATTGTATAAGAATCTGTTTCAACACTGATTGCTACCTTAAGCAGTCATGTTGTTTTCACCCACAGAGGAAAAGCAAGCAGTGGCCCCATTTATGATTAGGTCCCTTTTCTTGCAACCCTGCACGTGGGAAAAATATTGAGTCCCAAGGAACAGTGGACTTCTCTTTGATGGATCTGTTCATGCGACTCAGAACACAGTTTGGAGGAAAGGATGAGACCAGAGCTCCTGCAAGTGGAAAACTGAGTTTATTCTCAGGTTGAGTGAAGCTGGCATTGGCACAGTAGCTGTGTGTGCAAAAATGAGCAGGGACAGTTTCTTCCCCAGTGGATCACAGTGAGAGGCTACTACTTTAGCGCTGCTCCACAAAGAAGTGCTCTGTGGCATTACAGCAAACTGAAAGAACAATAAAAAGTGGCCTGTATCGCAGAACTTGGCACCTAATGTGGAGCTGTGCAATGTTCAATGAGGCCTGAAACAAGTGGACAGAGTGAGCCGCCCCCCCTCCCCCGCCCCCCAGCAATGGTTCTTTTCTGGCCCATTATCCATGGAACAATGTGGAGGCGGCTTTGCAAGGTGGCTGTGATCTTCTGGTAGGCTGATTTCCTTTCCTCCCTGCTGTCCTTCTCTTAGGCAGATACTGGCTCCTAGGACAATATGAGGCTATAGCTTCAAGGCAGAGGAAAGAAGACCTCACACCGTGGAACAATCCTCTGTTTGGCTTCTGGGCTCCATGAATCACTCTACTTAACAACATTATATAGGGAGGAAAGCAGAGGCAAGTCTTCACCCTGAGCTCGGATCCATGTCTATACTGGCCTGGCGCACCATCCGCCGGGATTGAGAAGTAGGCACAGGCTTGAGGACATTGTCTTCACCAGCTTGGGGCTCTTGTAGTAGAGAAGGCGACTGGAGCTCAGCAGGGCTTTCAGGATTTGTGGGTCCCTCAAACTCCTTGGCTCGGCTCACCACCAGGGCAGCATCAGCCAGCTGGGCCACAGAGAGGCGGTGCTGTAAAGGGGGCTTGCGGCAGAATGGGATAGGGCCTTCCATGCGCCTGACAGCTTTACGCACTCTGCCTTTTGCTGGATGGTATGACAGCTGCTTGCACAGCTGCGAATGGCCCTTAGGAGCCTTACGACCATGGCGCCCGGGCTTGTGACACGGAGCTCGTTCTCTTTCCAGTATTCCCTGTTTTGCTGTAGAGACTGTTGTTGATCGCAATTTATTTTCATTTGAGGGGGATGACTCAGAAGTGGCAGGGGTTTTCCTCTCAGAATGAAGAAATACCTGTTGAAAGAAGGAGGAGGTAGACATACTAAGTACCAACAACTACATAGGATTTCCCTTCATCCTACCCCCACCATTCCATCTCAAGTTCATGACCCTGTACCTCCCCCCTCAACTCTGCTTAGCATCTATTTGTACATTCCCATTTCCCCCCCGCCCCACGTCTTATTTTTCCTTACCCTACCCTCCATCATGACTTGTTTAGATGCATGCCATCACACAGAGATACCTTTACCTCTTCTTCTGTGGTACACTCTGGCTCAGGGATGTGTTCTGGACTATCCATCTCACTGATGCTGCGCATGACTGCATAGAGGTTAATACGCTCTCGTCGGGGCTGGACTGACTGCGCTGATACTCTCACTGTAGCCAGGTGTCTTCGCACTTCCTCAGCCCCGGAGTCATCTGAAGCCCCAGGTTCTTCTGTCTCCAGAAGACTATGTTGGGTGTCATCAAGTGGGTCTACAGGCCAGCTGGGTTCTTCTGGAGGTTCCCGCAGAGGTCGAAAGCAATACTGGGGGCTTGTCACTGTCTCTTCTGGTTCTTCTTCTGAGCTTATTGTCTCATAGCCTGGGCTTCCGGAAGGATCACTGCTGGCATCACTTATATCTGAAGATCCTTCTGACTGTGCATCCTCCACCTTTTGTTCCCATAGGCTGCTATGTCGGCTACACAAACACATAAAATGAAAGTGATGTATTGTGTTGTAACAGAAAATAATTTTATTTTTTAAATGCCTGTTACTGATCTGTTATTTCAAGTTTGCAAGGAATCCTGAAGATCTGGACCAAAATCACAGTACTTATCAGTTTCCAAAAAGAGCTCTCTTAAGATTGAGCCATAAAATATTATTGTTAAATATGCACTGGGGGTGGGGGTGGAGTAACAATTCAACAGTACTAAGAACAGACTAATGACACGAACTTACAAACAACCAGCAACAACACATCAAGAAAAAACAGCTAAAATCATTAAAAGCAAATCCAACAGCAGCATCAGCTTAAAGTACAGAGCAGACAACTGAAATAACAAAATACCCAGCAGGGGAAATCAACCAACCAAATTAACTAAAAACAAGTGGGAACAAATAAGGTTCTCTTCAATTTAGATCTTGAAGTGGTTCATAACTACAACAGTTTAAGAACCAATACAAAAATATAATACAAATCACAATAAAACAGCTTAATACAAATAATTAAAAAACATACATTGTTGAAGGCTTTCACGGCTAGAGAACGTTCGTTGTGGTAGATTTTCCGGGCTGTATGGCCGTGGTCTTGGCATTGTAGTTCCTGATGTTTCACCAGCAGCTGTGACTGGCATCTTCAGAGGTGTAGCACCGAAAGACAGAGATCTCTCAGTGTCAATGTGTGGAGAAGATGTTAGCTGGTAATTTATATCTACTCAGGAAGGTGGGTTTGGGCTGAGTCATCCTGTAAGAGTTTCCCAGGGTGTGCAATGCTAATGGGGGGAAGCTTCACTGTATCCTGAGGAGGTTCTTTTGCATATGGATTGGTGGTTGATATGCTAATCTTATCTGCAGGGCTATTGTAAGATGTAGAGTATTTTGTTAGTCTGGTGTTTTTCAGGACTGGTTTTTCAGGACAGGCATGGGCCCTGGCTGTGGGGAAGCAGGAAAAAAATCCAATTCCCAATAGCATCCAGGTTGGGACAAACAAATCATGTATAAATCTCCCAAGTCTCAGCCCAGTACAGAAAGAAGTTTGGCAAAGCACCAGGGAGTTGCTTAACAGGCCTTTTCCTTTGTGACTATTCACCTCATTTCAGGAGGCAGGAAACAGGAAGAGGGCCTGAGATGGGGAATCCAGTGCCCAGCTGGCCCTTCAGCTTCCCTAGTCCCAAGCCGTGAAAGCCTTTATAGGTTAAAATGTAATGTAAGATACATACAGTGAAATAAACCTAAGAAAAACCATTACAATTTTTAGGTGCAGTTTAAACAAAAGCCACTATCCACATTATCTGGGGTTCCTCCAGCTCAAACTGCACCTTACATGCAAATGTGCGCAATGGTAGTCCGAGGTACTGTTTGACTAAAAACGCCCCAAACACTTCAGAGAGAGTGAATGAACCAGGGCAACAGATGGGGTAGGGATGCTTAATGCTTGTTTTGCTCCCCTTTTTCTTGCTCCCAGTATACTATCAACCTCCATCACTTTTCTACATTTAGTGCTTCAAACACATGTTCTCCATTGCAGACAGGTATTTGGAGGTTCATGGGAGAGAAGGAGATGGGTTAAAACAACCCCACCTTTTCTCTGATTGCAAATCCTCTCTACTGAAACTGCTTTTCCATTTAAAAAGGGGCCATTCAGGCTACCCTTTTACATATTTGCATGCAACAAGCCCAAATTCTGAATGGGTGTTAAGGCAGTGCCTCCTGGTGGGCTGACAAGATTGGGCAGTTGCAGACCTCATTGGTCCACTCATATATGCACTGGCCACAGAACACCATGCCCTGCCCTTGCTGCCCTTCCCCTGAAGTTACCTGGCATCCAGGATACCCTGGTAAAGCTCCAGTTGTCTCATGAAGCCTGGATTAGGATGAACGATTGGACGCCGCTCACGTACGTGGCAGAGAGCTCGTTCCAGTGACCAGCCATACTCCTTCATAATGTAGGCAATCACTGTAGAGGCAGAGCGACTCACGCCCATCTTGCAGTGCACCAGCACTCGCAAGCCTTGTGCCCTGCAGGGAAAAATTCGCAGATGAGAAACATTACATGAGGCTACACTGTCTGATAACAGCTGGAGGAACAAACAATGCCTACTCTTACCCTGAAGAGAAGGTTGATTGTTAACAACAACAACAACATTCGATTTATATACTGCCTTCAGGACAACTTAATGCCCACTCAGAGCAGTTTACAAATATATTATTATTATCCCCACAACAATAATCACCTTGTGAAGTAGGTGGGGCTGAGAGAGCTCTGACTGACCCAAAGTCACCCAGCTGGCTTCAAGTGAAGGAGTGGGGAATCAAACCCAGGTCTCCAGATTAGAGTCTCACACTCTTAACCACTATACCAAATGGGCTCTGTGTTCAGGAGCCAACCCCAGGTAGGAAAGACAAGACACTCCCAGGCACTGCTCCCAGCAGTGATGGTAACACCAAACAAGGGACCCCAGCAGGAAAGGTTACTGGATTCAGATACCTGAATGACTGGCTCCAGCACATTTGACAATTGTGCCTAATCACTAATACATACATACATGGCTCCCAAGCCTGTGTATCTGAATCTGCTTGTACAGCCCTAAGTGCTTTGAGTACATTTGGTGGGAGATGAGATGGCATTCAGAAGTGTCCATGCAAGTATTGCCATTGTGAGACTGGGGCAATGGAAATGATGAACCCCTTTACAGTACACAAATGTTATAGCTGCATTCACACCTAGCCACCCACCCACACCATCCCCATGCCCACTTCTCACCGGACAGCTGAAACGAAGCTGTAGGTTTCCTTCCAGTGCGGCAGCAGCTGTGCTGTCTCTTCATCATAGAGCCGCACATTCATGTACATGAAATGCTCTGGGAAGAAGTTGTCAATCTCACGGGTTACATTGAGGATGTGGCTGACACTAAAAGACAAGGCAGAGAACGGGTTGGGTGGTCCAATACACCCTCACATGGAGGGTGTATTTCTATTACTGTTTCCCCAAGCAACTAACATTCTAAGTATTGCTCAGTAGCCTAGTAGCCCAGAGTGGGATCAAAACTTGCAGCAGAAATCTTTTCTGGTTAGACAACACATTTGTATAAAGAGATATGACTAATGATCATCCCAAAGTTAAAAGATTACAGCTCAAAGGAACTTCCGCAGGGATGCTGACACTGACACTGGGCAGTGTTTTGCACAGACCACATACTTGTTCCTTTGAAGCTCCTCAAAGTTGGCTGCATTCCATTCAGAGCCCTGGAGCAGAAAAGAATAACACAAGACATAGTTCAATCTCATGATATGTAAACAATCAGTAAACATGCTTATATCCTTTTCTAGCTTATTAAACACTTCTCTTAGAGAGCAACTCAGAATTGAGTTAGATGTTTAGCAGCATTATATCATACAGTCCTTGGATTGTACCAGTTCATGCAGCAAAGGTATGGGTCAGGGGGAGGGACAATCATTAGTCATTGGGATGATCATTAGTCAAATCAACATAATTTGAATAGTTGTATGCTTCTCTGCTTCAGTTGATGCACAGTATTGGGGATCAATGTGGCCACTCATTTGTATTTTTACAAATATTCGTCCATTGGCCATCATCCAGCCCTCACCCCTTGGAGATCTTGACGTACATTGTGGTCCCACACGGCCTGTTCTTGCTTGCATAGGACAAGAGTAACTTCGTCCAGCCAATTAAGCTGTTTTATTCCAAATAATGTATTCAAGATCATTTATTCATTAGTGTTCTTCCTAATAGTTTACTACACATTTTCTTAGGTTGTTTTCCTGTTGTATATTATATCTCCTTCTGAGACAAGGTTTGTAGCCACAAAGGATAAGGCATTTTCAGAATTGAACCTTACATTATGGATCTCTCTTGCCAGGGAAGTCTACCTGGCACCTTCCCTCCTCCTATTCAGAAAACAGGTTGAAATGTCTCTGTTCCAGAGGACTTTTGAACAGGATGCGTGTTGAGAATTGTATACTGATGTGGGGTTTGTTATTTTTAATCTTGTTGCTGAGCATTATGATTTTCTTAATTTTATGTTGGCTGGGATATAGTTGATTATGATTTAATGAACTATTAGGTACTTCGGGTGCCTCCTAAGACAGATCACTGCATAAATATTTTAAATGAAAATAAACAACATGGCTTAATTTCCCCATAACACTCTCTGGGAGTATGTCAGTCAAAGTGGATAAAGAGTTATGGGGTTTGCCCTATCCTTTTGGGGGCAGGGGGACTGTTTGTTTAAAGGGTGCCACCTGTTGATTGTGGTGGGAATTTTTATAGATGGCTCCTTTCCACCATTGATGGAGAGAGAGAGACTGGTGCCAGGGGGATCCCAGGGACCTGCCTGCAGTACTTTCCCCTGTGACTCCCACTCTCTCCCTCCCTGACCGGAGCCTGCCGGTTAGCTCTTTCTTTTTTGGGGTTTGTTCTTATGGTTTTCCGTAGCCAGTCGTCCTGGTTTTGGGGGTAAGCTTTTGTCTCCCTCCTTTAAGGGTACTTAACACTTACACAATATAATGCTAAAGCAGAAGGGTTTATTGAAGCAGAGTATAATGAAACACAAAGCAGTTTGCTACAAATGGAATACAATTCAAACTTACAGCTTACAACTTAACTTCTAAAATCCTAAGAAATCACTTAACACTTTACACACTAAATGAATACAGGCAACTTATATTCTAACACTTAAACCTAAGACAACTATAGAAAAACCTGGGCATTCCCTGGGCTGAAGCTGAAGTACAGCAGCGAGGCTCCCTAAAGGGGAGAGCCTCCCTGGCTACTTGGCTGGGACACTCTGGTGGTCTGGTCCCAGGCTCCAAGCGGGCGTCCCTAGACTCCCAGGTTCAGAGTCCAGAGCACCTTACAGTGGCTTGTAACCCTCTTATATAGTGGTCCAATGGGCTGTGTGACGTCACTACTGGAGTGATCCCATTGGCTAATGGACCTGATCCAGGGCGACCAAAAAGACGTGTTTACCTTATAGCCTTCTCTGCAAGACAGTCTTAGGAATTCGTTGCTGAAGTCAGCAGAAATGTGCAATGAAATGTAATGGCTTGTGTGCATGCGTGACTTTTTAGTTCAGGCCTACGACCTTGCTTTTTTTCCTATCCTTTATAGTGTGCCAAATGTTACACATTCCTTAGCAGGCTGCTTTGTAAAAGGAGATAAGGGAAAACCAAAAGTTAAGGAAAGAGAAAGGGAGGGGGTTGAAGAAGAGTAGAGAAAAAAACCCCTCCGCTTTGGAGTGTTTTAAACTGCTGCTTGTAATTTCGAGATGGAATACTGCTTGGGCCTGGGTCTTTCAGAGCCAAACTCCAAAATTTTCCACCACATTGATTTCAAAGCCAAAGAGAGTTAAGCTATAAAAGATTAGTCAGCATTCATAAACTGCTAAGGCTCCACCTTTAGAAAATACACCTCTAAAAACTTATTGAATGATGCTGAATAAATTTGACATGAGCTTTGTTGACTAGACAAATTACAGTTGAGGGACAGTCCACATAATTACTCTCACATGTTTAGTCCCCATGTAATGGAGAGAGGGGGGAGGATAGGTTTGCTGCAAAGGAATGACCTGCTGCTCACCACTTGAAAAAGAAATGGGCTGCAGTTTGAGAAGAAAAAACCACACTAGTGTGTGGAGAGATGGGGCATGTTGAACTGCTTGTAATTCATGCAAACTTCTAAATAGGCACTTGCCTCTTGTAAATAAGCATGTTCTCCAAACAACCAGGCAAGGAGTTCTATGCAAATTGCTTATGTCATTCTTTTAGGACATAAATTACTAATTAGATGTGTGGGTAGGGACAGGCGGGCAGCTGACTTTTGTGGGGGTGGG
Organism: Eublepharis macularius; assembly: GCF_028583425.1. Taxonomy (NCBI): domain Eukaryota; kingdom Metazoa; phylum Chordata; class Lepidosauria; order Squamata; family Eublepharidae; genus Eublepharis; species Eublepharis macularius. The sequence goes on along the minus strand of NC_072791.1, from coordinate 151,317,784 downwards.
GCATACTAATAACTAACATGAAGTTTCTCATGGGGCTACCTCTGAAGAATGTCCATAATGTCAGTAAGTTCAAATGTAACTGCAAGGGTCCTAAAGAGGACCAACTATGATAATCGTATATGACCAGAGCTACATCAATTTTTCTTGCCCTCAGTTTGTTTCTAGTCCCAGCTAATGCCCTAAATTGCTAGGAACCAAGATATGTGAAAAACTTCCTCTCCTCTGACCATATGAACCTGCTCAGGTTCTGAGATCTTACCCTGTAAGCCGGTGTGACTAGCAGGCACCCAAGACAGAGCTCTCTCTTGAGTCTCTCCACACGAGACATCTTACATGGGAATGCTCAAATGTGGGGAGATGCAATGTTAGCCAGGAAGCATAGTTTAAAAAAGACAGAGCCAGTGGAGACTGCGCTTCACAAGGTTTGTTAATTTCATCTTTGCCTCTCCAAAGGGAAGGTGAAATTGACAGAGCCTTGGGGAGGCTTGGATGAAATTAACAAACCCTTCTGTAGAGAGGTGAAATTAAACAAGCTTCCCGGCTAACATTGTGTCTACCTACACTTCAGCGTCCCCAAGTAAGATGTCTCATGAAGAGAGACTCTCTGTTGTTGCTGAATAGAATACTTTCATCATAATTCTGCAACTTGCTTGGCTCCCTCCCCACTCCCAGCCTTCTGATAAGATACTTGGAACTATTTGTTCCAGAGGGCTTTTGATGTTGGGGAAGTCATAACTTTGCACTGATTTTGTACTATTGCTGTTTTTTATGGAGGTTGCTATTTCTTTATATCTGGTGGTTTGATCAATGTTGTAGTTTTTATTACCAAACTTAATATATTTATAATTTAGGATTGTAAGCTATCTTGTTTTCTTCATAAAAGTGGAAAGGCAGGGTATAAAATCACCTAAAAAAAAGAATCAATCTTAGGCCTGAATAAATCACCTCTCAGACAATGTCCAGGAGGCAACTGTCATACTTGCAGAACCATATTCCACCCGGCAATGGATAAGTGGTGAGGAAAGTATTCCATTTTCTATGTGCCTACAAAATGTAACACCCACAGTTTTGCGGGAATGCATGTTGACTGTGCACAACAGAGTGACAAATGTATATTTATTGCACTACAAGTAGACTGTTCAGAAAATAACTCCATATCACACTAGGATGTGGAGGTGGGGGGAGGCAGAGTCCGGGAGGTTTTTCATTTTATTCATCAAGTCCAGATATTAACACACATCACCTCTTTTGTTTCTGCACTCAGCATTATTATTAGGGCTAGATCTCAATTCCTAGCCCCATTTTCTCATACATTCTGTAAGCAGATTTCTGTAAGTTCTCTCTCAAAGAACAAGCAGAGGCAATAAAACATTGTGCCTGGGCTACTTGCTTTTATTTTTAACTTCATGTGAAATACAGAATCTCAGTTAATTCTACCATACTCTCAACAATGGCTATAGATCATTGAGGGACAACAGGAGGAAAGCTCAGCACATGACAATGGAAGAAAAGCAAAGCCTGAAGTCCACCAGGTGGCAGCAAAACTTACATCTGTTTGCCATGGGAGAGTTTCAGACAGGTCAAGAGAAAGGGATTATGGTCTGCTGGGGCATGACCACAAAGTGTCATGAGTATCTATTTTACTTTCTCACCAGATAGAGATGGTCAAAGATCCTGGATGGTCGATCCATCTGAGCCATAATGAGCAGCATCTCATTATCAATGAATTCCTTGTAGTCCTCCAGGCGGCAACCAACCCGGCACTCTAGTTCTGTGCGGATCTGTGGGAGAAGAGGGGGAAGCTTGTGAGATCTGAAGTCATGCCATAGCCTTGCTGCTCTTTAATCATGCACTTTTATCTCAGGACTTATTCCTCACCTCATGCATGTCCCTGGTACCCCAGTCCCCCAAATCTCTCTCATTCCCTACCTTTTCAACACTGCTTATATTTATTGCTCCCACACTTCATCTTCTCTCTCTCACACACACACACACAATTCCATTTCCTCAGCAGCTTTTCACCCCTTGCCATACACCCCCATCACCTCCTCTTCCAGCACCCCCCTATCCCAACATCCCACCTCCTTGGAGGTGATGTTCTCCAGGTCAGTGGTGGCCATCACCTCACGCAGCTTGGCCCGGATCATCCGCTCTGTCATCTCCTGAGCTGTCGGCCTGAGGCACAGAGACGGGAGGGTCGGCAAAGCTCTCGGCCCACCAGACTCGGCCCCAGACACCACCATACCAGGGTTTCCCCTCTATGGCTCATCATCACTCTCTCCAAAGGTAGCAGGATTACAAATCTGATACTGTCCTGAAATTCTACGTTTCCCCAAAATGGCTTAATTAATTTGGAGCCAAAAAAATGATGCTGTGGGAGCAAGATTGGCATGGGGGGAACTTTTCTGAACAATATATCTCACCAGCATCTTCTGTTCAGTTCTTGTAAACTGTCTTCTCTAATCCTCAAGGGACCCCATGGGGAAACAGAAGGCTGTAGGCTAACTAGCAAGGCCACCCCAAACCTCCATGCTTTGAACTGCTGCATGGTGAAGAACTCCACCTTAGAACCACCAGAGCCCTACTGACTATGCCATATAGTCTATGACCAGTCCCAAGGAAGGAAAAACAGCATCACTGACTGGTCAGAGGAGACTGCAGGAGAACTGGGCCGCACAGACTCCAGGTCAGACATGGCCAGCCACTCATTAATACAACTTTGCTCAGAAGTCACCGCCTTCTGGTACCACTCAGTCCAGCTCAATGCACTGCCACCTGGGAAATTATTGTTGCAGACTGCTTCACTGCATGCCTTGTGCAGCACTTGCAGCGCTGACCTGAGAGCCGAGATGAAAGAGGAAGAAACACAGTCAGATATAATTAATAATACCAAGCAACTGAAATACACAAAATGTCTACTACCACATTCAAAGGCTAGAAGCTTCCTGCAAAGTTTGCTCTACCCACAACTTCTTTTAGATATAATCAGAACTGAACACTTGTGTAATATTTTACAGGCCCAAAAGGAGCCTTGTCTTAGGAATATAATAACAAATGTGCACAGGAGAATTTGAAAGAGGGAACCCCTGTCATTCAGTTCTCTCCCTTGCTCCTCCCATGAAATGTTACATTCTCTGCCATCAGATAAGTTCAACAAATGTCTCTTCCCTCAAAAACTGTAACGGCACCTATATCCAACCCTTCTCCTTCTCCCACCAATATCTTTAACATTTCTCAACTCACCCACCAGTCTTGCTTACCACATAGTCTGGACAGAAATGGGCTTAAAGATACGTGTCTGCCCCCCAGATGTCACACTGAATCCCCTAGAGGAACAGAAAGGGAGTGGTTGATTTTACAAGAAAAACAGAGGAAGAATGTATATAAAACGGGCAAAGAAGAACATATGGATTGGAACCAGGGCTCATTTGGAGGGGGAACGCATCGGTTCTGGTAGTTCCCAAACAGTCAGGTGGCCCCGCCCACCTGACTTTGAAAAATTTTGGGCCGTTTAGGCCTCGATTGGGGCCGAAATGGCCTGGATCGTGTTGGTGCCGGGTGGGGGAACGCTCCCCTGCCAGGAACCAACCCAATCCCAGCTGTTTAGGCCCTGATCCGGGCCACAATGGGCCCAAAATGGCCATTTCTGGCCATTTTAGGCCTGATTCGGCCTGGATCATGGACAAAATGGCCCAGATAGTGGCCCAAACAGCCTGGATCGGGGCCAAAACTGTCCAGATCAGGTCGGTGCCAGGTGGGGGAAGCCTCCCCCGCCTGGCACCAACCCGGGTCCCGGCCGTTTAGGCCCTGAAACGGGCCCCAAAGGACAGTTTTTGGCCATTTTGGGCCCGTTTTGGCCTGGATTGTGGCTGAAACTGTCCAGATTGGGCCGAAACTGTCTGGATTAGGCCCTGAAATGGGCCCAAAATGGCAGTTTTGGGCCATTTTGTGCCCATTTCAGCCCGGATCAGGGCCAACATATTCCGGATCGGGTCAGTGCCAGAAGGGGGAATCCTCCCCCACCCGGCACTGACGTGATCCGGATAGTTTTGGTCCCAATCTGGGCTGAAACAGGCAAAAATGGCCTGGTTCCGGCCATTTCAGCCCCAATCCTGGCCCAAATTGGCCATTTTGGCCCCCTTTTCCACTGAGATTGGGGCCGGTACGGCCGGGATCGGGTCAGTGGCCATTTCGGGCCCGTTTTTGGCCATTTCGGGCCCGTTTCAGCCAGGATCAGGGCCAAAACCACCAGGATTGGGTTGGTGTCTGGCAGGGAACCTCTCCCCTGCCTTGCACCAACCCAAGCTGGGCCATTTTGGGCCTGATCCAGGCCAAAACGTGCCCAAAATGGCCATTTTGAGCCCCTTTTGGCCTGGATTGGGGCCAAAATGGCCCTGATTGGGCCACTACCAGGTGAGGGAACACTCTCCCCTCGCCAACCGACAGCAGCCGAATTCCGGCCATTTTGGCCTGGTCAAGGGGCGTGGCATATGCTAATGAGTCCCTGCAGCTCTTTTTCTATGAAATGACCCGATTGAAACAGTTGTGTAACTGCCTTGAAATATTTCTTAATGCCAGATCCCATTTGTAAACAGAAAAATGGGGCTTTCCCCCTCTTCCCAAGGATCTAAAAGTCAAGTTGGCGCCTTGTGCAATGGCAAAAGCAGTCTTAATCTAGGAGCTCTAAAACAGATTGTACCAGCTAAAGTTAATATGCTGAGAATCTTTCTCTGCATATCATGCTAGAGATTTTGAGCATTCATACAGATATTCTATTCTTACCAGAAAGTTTTCTGTAGTAGGGACAGACCAGCTGAAATTCAGGAATGTACTGCAAGTGTACTACCTCCTGCCTGACAGGAGGCAGCCAGGTCCTTTGGACACCCCATTGCCAAGGAAACATTTGATTTTAATACAGTAATTCATGATTTTACCTTGGGCAAGGGAGCTAGGAAAGTGAGCCATAGAGCATTAAGGACAATTTATGCAATTTTAGAAGGGAAATAGGAAAGCAGCTTGTATTTCTTAGCATGGAGCAGTATAGATGAAGCTTGCATTGTGAGTTCATCCGCAGTCCACTGAAATGTGGTTGTGACCTTCCAAGTTGTTATAGTACAATGGACAGAAGTTCAGGAGAGGGGAGGGGCTCAGTGGTAGAGAATCTGCTTTGTATGCAGAAGTTACCTGGTACAATCCCTGGCATCTCTCGTTAAAACAATCAGGTAATAGGTGATGTGAAAGTCCTCTGCTGGAGACCCGAGTGAACTGCTGCTACCCATCCAAATAAACAATACTGACCTTGACAGACCGTGGTCTGACTCAGTATAAGGCCTATTCATGTGTCCATGTGTGTATTTCCCTGTATGGACGAGGATACCTGAAATCTGTTTGCTTGTGCCTATGGCTTAATAGGTGGTTATTATCTTGTAAGGAGATCTAGGATATTTAGATATAGTTCAGTTATTTATTTACCTCGCACCTTTCTCCCCAATGAGGGCCCAAAGTGTTATCTTCTCCTCTATTTTATTCTCACAATCAGCTTGTGAGAGTCTGACACAAGATACAGAGGGGACTGGAGGTCAAGCAGTCGATACAACTTATAGTTAGTCACAGTCTAGGGAGCCCCTCCTTCCCTCATGCCCCAGCCCTGAGCAGAATTAGGCTTCTGCAGGCTTTTAAAATGCAGTTAAAAGTGAATTGGGTCTGGGAAACCTGGACACAGTTCACTGGAAATCATATCCTGTAGCTTGCTTTGGATATGCTGCAAGAGCTGATGACTGCCGTGTTCATTTGAGTGTGGTACTTTCACTTCATTTACAATTGTAGGCAGTGTGGTTCTAATGGGGCCAGCCCTATCAATTGAGGAAGGTTGCCTCAAGTAGTGGTGGCAAGCTGCCAGCTGTTAAATAATATTATGTTTTCCTTGGAGAGGAAGGGTGCCACTGGAGATTTCTCTCCTTAGTACCAAATGACAGGCTGGCCATGCATGCCCTAATTAGCATACCATATGGCAGGACAGGATGAGACTTAGCAGAAGGTAACACTGGGCCTTTGGGATGAACAGGTGTAAAACAGGCTATTTGGAAACAGAATGGAGAAATGCTGGTTTCTACAAAGTCAGGAGGGAGGGGGCCACTTAATCCAGAAACAACCTTAGATCCCCTTCTTAGCTATTCTGGATAAACTTCATGTCACTTCTCTCTGTGGATATATTTATTAAGTAAGATTAGGCAAGGAGACATCTCTTATTCATTGTCCTTCAGTCTTGGCACAAATATGTGAAGGCTGGAAAAAAACTAGGGCGTACACACACAAAATGACCTCTCACTATCCTAGGCTGTTTGTCTAGTTGCAAAGCAAACTTACTTCCAGAGGTATAAAGCTTTCACAAGAATTACTGTTACAGAGGGTTGTATGAATTGCGTAGGGAGACCTAAATAGAGTCTCTTACCCATCACCATCAAGAAAGACCTGGGTGTCACTCCAGAGTGGCAGCACCATTCCCAGCGTGCAGGCAGCTGAGCTGGGGAAGAAGAACAGAAGAGATCAGACAGCACCCCAAGGGGTTATAGTCTCTGCTTGTTTAAGAGATGTTTATGCCTGTCTGTGTTCTCCCCACAACCTGCTTTTGCAATAGCTTGGCAAACAGTGATTGGTGCTTGCAAATGCACAGTCAAACAAACATGTGATGCTGCATCTGATTTCAGGGAAGAAACAATAACTATGAGACAGCAATAAGTAAAGTATTGGTGACAGAGGTACTTGGAGGATGGCACCTTATTTTTATTTTATTTAAGTTATTTATAGTACACCTTTCTCACTGAGACTGTGGTTAAAGAGAACACACATCTTCAGTTCAGCCCACTGACTGGGGAGTCCTGTGGCAACTCCTAACTGAATACATAAGCAAAGGTTTCTAGGGCATGCATGTCAGGAATAAAGGTAGTGGGGAATGCAGTCAAGGGTTGCCAAACTCGTTTGACCAGGGAGCAAAGCACATTAAGGAAATTTCATACCTAAGAGGACAGGAAAAAACAACTCTCAGGAGCAAATATGTTTTAGATAGGCTCTTCTCACAGAGAGAGAAAATGGCTTTGTTCTCAAATTCTAAATGATTTTGCTTGAAATTATTTCAATAGCACTTGTTTCCAAGAAATGATCACAGCATTGGTTATAAAAACAGAATCTGCAGTCTGAATCTATATATGGATACTGAGGAAGTAAGGACCCAGTGGGTGCAGGCAAGATATAAGGCAAACAAATACAAGCTACTGAGGGTCTTTCTTGCTTAGATGTACACTTTTATCACTGCAACAGGAAGCCAAGCTTTTGTGCCTTTTAGTACTTTATGTTTTGCTTTGTGAAACTATTAGGAAAGTCCTATGCAGAGTTACTCCGTTGAAGTCCATTGACTTCAGTAAACTTAGCCAGGTGTAAATCTATATAGGATTGCAGTGTAAGTCTTTCTGAATTATCTGTGATCAGCAAGCTTCCTATATTAGAGAACTGCTTCTTGAGAGTTGGAACCCGTTATGCAACAATGGCACAAACAACCATATTAGAACAGAGTAACCAGAGGCAGAATCCCAAGGAAAGGAAGTGCAAGCTGAGAAGCTGCATGCCTGGGAGCTGAACCCAACTAGTGGAGGTGTCCAGACAGCAGCTTTCTGTTGGAAGAACTGGAAGCATTCAAACAGCAACCTCAGTCCCTATAATTAATGCCTTCTGTGTATGAATATAGAACCTAAATCACACTGTATATTATTATTACTCCTACATATGTGAATAAGCAGCAGTGCACTGTCTTTCACTTGGAATAGTATCCCACTAGGGCAAACTCCAAGACTGGAATTTGCCCTAACCAAAGGAAAGGAAAATACTGGTGGGAAACTTCACAGATGTCTGGAAGACATGGAACATCCAGCTCACTAACAGCACAGAATTAAATGGTATACCGTAAAGAGTGCTGGGTGGATTGACTGGGAGGCCTCATTTCAAGTATTAGCTAAGCCATAAAGCTCACTGCAAATCGTGGGTTTTTTTAGCCAAATAAATCTCTCAGGGTTATTTACTCTTTTACCAAAAGTCTATCCATCCCACCTCACAAGCTCCTTGGGCATTTTCTTTTTGCATCTGTCTTCTTCCCAATGTTTCTCCACACCCACTTTTTTGAATTGTTCTATCAGTTACACTGTTTGGGAATGTGAGATTTTAAACAGTCTTTTCCTTACCAAACAGTCAAAACTATGTTTTCTTCCATGATTCATCCCCTACTTCCTCACCTCATCTCCTCTACTCCTCCCCCTTCTCCATTCCTCCTCCTCATTTGCCCTCTCACCCTTCTTCAGGAAAGTCCACTCCAAGCAGCACCATCTCACTCTTGCCCTCCATCTCCAATGCTGACACCACCAGCAGGTATCGGATTCTATTAATTCGAGCTGACTCCAGCCTCACAGCCTGTGGACAACAAGTGACCTTTAGTTTCACCTACATATCCACACACGTAATACTTATGCATGACAGTGGCACATTCCAGTTAGGCCCTGACTACAGGAGGCATCTAATTTCTTAGGTGCAGGCACTTGCACAGTTTCTAGCATGAAAAAACCAGCCGCGAATTTGAAGAAAAATATCCAGAAATGAAAACAGCTTCTAATTAATCTTACATTATCTTGCATTGTAACCCATTTTTTATATTTTCCTCACACTTAAGTCTAAAAATACAGTTTTCTAAAACTACACATGTGTAAGCCAGTTAATAGTGCTGGAGGGAGAACAGATGTGGTTTGTAAGATTTTGTCCTCAAACAAACAGGTAGGGAAAGGTCTGATAGTGAGATTCCCCATTTTTGCATCACACTGAAAAGTACCAGTAAGCCCCAATTTCATTATGAATGGTGCTAACATGGGACATAAAGTGAAAGAGAAATTAAATGTAATTGCAGATTTTGCATTGCCATTACAGTTTAAGCTAAAGCTAATTTCGGCCATATGTGTAAAAATGACTGTAGTGATAAGTGAATGCAATTTGCATTGCATGGCTGGAGCTTAGAAAAGAAGTGTGCCTGGTAATATGTCCTTAAGGCACTTGTTTTCATACTTGCTGCCTTCAGGGAGCACAGGAAACCAGTTCTTTGCTGAGTATTCTGGGATATGTTCTAGGGTACACGCATAGTTCTTGCAGGGCATTGGCCAAACATGAAAGAACTCACTGTTGCCCTGCCTGAACTGAGAGTTCACTGTAGGACATACCCAACACTCCTCTGTGACTCCACATTTATTCATTTCTCCATTCCTCACATTACAGGAGAAGGACAGCAAGTAATTTTCAAGGTAACTTCTTTGCCATTACTGAATCAACTGACCACCAAACATCTGTATTCTTCCAGCTACCACCAAGAACATATAAAACAATCCATAGTCTCCAGTCAAACATAGTGTTGCAATCACATTTGCTGTGATCCCTCAGACAGGGACTCTCATCAGAAGGATTTACATCAAGCATACCTAGGATTACAATTCCCACTTAATAAAGTAAAGAAACAGATCAACTAAGCCTAACTAAACAGCCTGCTACAACACAAGCCCAAAGCAGATAATAAAACACAATTAGCTGGTCATAGCTCAAACCAACCCAACATATCATCAGTGACCTTCAGACTCTCTTGGGTTGCAGGCTTTTCCTCACAGATCCCTCTCCTCCCAATGTAAAACAGCTTCTCACTAAAAAACAACTACTTAACAAAGACACAAACCCCAGAACCAAACCCTGTAACAAACCTAGATGCCAGCTTTGTCTTGGATCCTGTGACATCATTCCGCTCATATTCTGTCCAGCTGTTGTTGAGGACTTCTCTGCTGGAGCACTCACTTTTACTTTTGCTGCTAGCATTTCCATGTGTGCAAGATCAATGATTTTGAAAGAGCCCCTGTGCACAGAGAAGGGCTAGCAGCAGAGGAAGCAAGTAGCACAGTGAAGGAAATCCTCCCCAGTGGCCAGAGAGAAGCACAAGAGGAATGATGTCACAGGATCCAAGCCATTGTCCCTATACACACTTGGGCAAACAGGACCTAATAACATCAGCTATACCATTTCGGGCTCATTTTCTAATTTAACATATGCCATCACATGCCAAAAATGCCCTTCTATTATCTATTATCTACAAACAGGTCAGTCCTTATACAATAGAATAAATGGGCAGAAATATGACATCAAAAATTGCAACATTCAGCCATTGATGAAGGAACAGTGTAATCTAAAACACAAACTGTTTTAGATCTGCAAGTTGCTGTTCTCCAACAAGAACAACAAAAATCAAAGGGAGAATCCAATCCAAAAGGGCTGAATTAGAACTCATCAAGAAATTAAACACTGTCTCCTGGCTTAAACAGAGACATGGATTTCTTTACTTACTGTAAATGCTAATAGCTCAACAGGAGCCACTATTTATATATATTATTAATTGGTTCTTCTTACCACGTTATTATTATGTTGTAACCCTTTACAAATGTCAGTTAATTTTTCTTCTGCCCTATACTGCATCTTCCTTTGTTAGATGTTTATCCTATTTTAATATACTTTATCTGTAGCACGTGGGACTTCTGATCTATCTATTCATTCATTATGAGTAAAAACCACATCCTCCAGTCTCTTTACAGAAGGAGTGACAGTAGAATGATTTACAACAGGTTTCTCTCTACTATAACCCCTCTCCTTTCTCCCCCATTCTATTATTTTGATCATAAAAATCTCTAAATGATTTCCCATTCCATAGGCATCTGATGAAGCCTCCTGAAAGCTTATGGTGAAATAAGCTTGCTTAGTCTTAAAGGTGCCAATTGATTCCTGTCTACAAGCGACTAAAACAGCTACCCTTTTGAAATTACTAATGTGGTTGTTGATAAAATCCTAAATTCTTCTGAGCAGCACTAGAATTCTCTAGAAACTACTGCCTTAAGGGATTGCTTCAGGTAGTTAAGAGCCAGCTGTGACTCACTTTGTAGAAAAAAAATTACTTCAGCCAGCTTGGAAATTTCCCAACAGCATCCCCAGAGCTGGAATCAGGCTCACTGAGAGCAAAGCAGCAAGTTCTGGCTACATGCCCAAGACAGCAAAAGTCCCGCAGGCCATAAATGGGGAAATGGCTGCAGCTCTGGGATGAACGTCTGCCTGAAAGCCACATTCCAAAAGGAGAGGAATCCCTCTCTATGCCCCCCTCCCCGCAAGTCTCCATGTACAGACAGTGGGGCCTTAACCATGTCCTCCCAAGCAGAGTCCTGGAACTGGGAGGTGGGGGGATGATTAAAAATGCCAAGTAAGAGACAATACAGATGTTGGACTCACACTGAGGAGGAGCAGAAAGGTTAATTCAGGTCACAGGCAGAGAATAATACTCAGATGACTCCACAAGAGGTCTGAATCACGAAAAACTTCTCACTGAGAGAGTATCTTTGCTTTGATTGTAACACTTGCAGCTCACATGACAGAATACTAGTACAACAGGAAGAACAAGCCAAACTCTTCTCCTTGACATTTTGTTTTCTTTATTCAGGGAACTATTTTTGTATAAAAGAGCATTCAGTCCCATGAACCCCAGCCTGCTTTCTGAAACAGCAAACAAGTTTACCTCCTCAGTGGGAACTAGGCCAGCACTTTACACCCCTATTTTCTGAAGTGCTGCTTCCTTAAAAAACAAAAAACAAATCCTCCTGTTTCCATCAGTTCCTTCATCTGTTTCAACCTGCCCAGTAACTGCAAACTGAACCTGCCGGCCAGGAACAAAGCAACAGAGCTGGTAACTCCTGACAGAGCCCAATGGAGTAGAAACTGAAATAAAGGGAAAGAGCTGACTGGTCTCTTGCACTCCAAAGGGGAACATCTCAAGTAGACAGGATCATTTTGTTGACAGAACAAATCCAACATGGCAAGAAGCTAGCCCCCTTTCTGCCTTAATGTTTAGCCAGGATTGCTAAACCAGGAAAGGGAATTTGCTCAAAGTATGGGGCCTTACATATAGCCATTTGTGTTGTCAAGGGTGAGGGCCCAATTCTTGGAGGATGTGCATGGGAAGAGAAGGAAGAGGGCACAGAACCCCATTCCTCTATCAAACAATCAAAATACTGAAGTGATGTTCCAGACCTACTGGGGCTATCCAAAAAGGTACATGGCATAATTGATTTCCAGTTTCCATCCTTCCCACACTGCTGTTCCATGCTCCCCATTAATAATCTCACCAGCCGGATGGTATCTTCTGGCCGTAGCAGCCCCACCAGCTGTTGTAAGTGCAGCTCCTGCTGTCCTGCAGCATTCCCGCTCTGTTTATGGTCTGAAGGGGCTGGACTCTCCTGCAGAGCCTCAAGTTTTTCTTCTTCTTGTAGAAGAAGAGCAGCTCCTTTGACCATGACGAAGCTGTGTCTGCAAAAGTGGGGGGGGGGGGAGGAATCAGGAGACCAATACAGTACCATCTCATCATTCATGGAAATATATAAAAGAATGTTAAAAGATAGGAGAGGGGGTGCCAGAAGGGGTTTGCTCTAGGGGGCAAGGAGAGCCTCCTAGCCACAATTTTTAGAGGCTATGGATTAAATAAATCTCAGAATCTGAAGTAGTTAGACAGAGAACCCTTGTGTGAAATCAATGGATTTAGACTTAAGTAACTCTGCTTAGGATTTCACTGTAAAACTCCTCTATTTAAGTATGAAACAAGTGTTTTAAAAATTGCAATGTAATTTTTTAAAAGCCATTTTTTAAACCTTTTAAAACTTTTACTTTTTTACTTTTTACATTTATAACCCTCCCCTTTGACCCTACAGGGCCCTCAAAAATTCTTTAAAATAAATAAATAACAGCATCTTGCCAAATTTTCCTTTTCTGCAGTTATATAAACAACATCTTGCCAAAAAAAATACTCATTGTGTGGAAAATCCCTGAGACTCATAAGAGTAGTGGGGAACAGTTTCTTTTGATGAAAAATGTAGATCACACAAAAATGTGGAAGGACACTCTTTTAAATATAAACATCTCAGAGAAACAGCTCTAATTCTGGTGAACTGTAGAATCCAAAGGCGGGGAAATATTTTCTTTTCCTTTGAAAGCATTTTAAGTCCCATGGCAGAGACAAGAAATTACAATAGGGGTGTGTGTGTGTGTGGGGGGGGGGGAAACTGGAGCAAAGACCCAGTAGCTGGGGGAAAGGTTATACACATTCCTCCTCCTCAACACGCTCCTGCCCTCCAAAGGCAGCACTAGTTTTGTTTGTTTAAAAGTATTGGGACACTGCTGCACACATTAGCATGCAACACAGAATAAAACTTTTCTCCCAAGGGCCAGCCGCCCCCCCCCCAACACCTTTCTGTGAAGAAGATGGTGTGTCAGTGAAGAAAAGCAAGGGTGGGGGGAAGACAAGGGTTATATTTGTCCCAACACACTGGAGGCAAGCTGAACCCTAGAGATACTGCCAGTGCTCCAGAGGTTTGTCTAACACCTGGCTGTGACAGCTATATGAATCAGAGAAATCATATTTATTTATTTTATTTATTTTATTACATTTCTAAACCACCCTCCCCATCAGACAGGCTCAGGGAGGTGTAACAACATCCAATTTTTACATAAAGTTTAAAAACAATTAAAACATTATAAAAAACATTAAAACACTACTCCATATACAATTAAAATTTCTCAATTGGTGGATATAAATATTAAAATACAGCATTTTAGACGCAGGGCTTGGCTCTTGCATCATGCCCTGAGCTACACTTATGAGCTCCTGCATGGGTGATGGATAGTTTTCAGTGGTATGGCTGGCGAGAGGACAGCCTAGCCCCCACCAAATGCCTGGCGGAACATCTCCATCTTGCAGGCCCAGCGGAAAGATAACAAATCCTGCTGGGCCCTAGTTTCCTCAGACAGAGAGTTCCACCAGGTCGGAGCCAGGGCCGAAAAGGCCCTGGCTCTGGTAGAGGCCAGGAGGACCTCCCTGGGGCCAGGGACCATCAGCAAGTGCTTATTAGCTGACCGAAGCAACCTCCGGGGAACATATGAAGCAGAAGAGAGACCTGATGCCTTCTCCCATGCTTCTTGCTCCAATGGTGCTGTCAGTACCTCAGGGCCTTACCTTGGTCACAGTATCAGCCCTGGCTGTCAAACAAAATTGTTTTGTGTGCTGCTGTTTGGCATATATATCTGGGTTTGACTCCCCTTGATGTAATATACAGTTGAACTTTCCCCCTCCCCTGTCTTTTTTGAGGGGTGGGGGAGGATTTCTGGAGCACAGAGCCAGAAAACTGCACAAAAGGAAAATCAGTGCCACAAACCTGCAACCTGCATTTTTGCTATGCACGTCTTCTTTCAAGCATGCACTTCTGTTGCAGAGATCATACATTCTCAGAAATGGATGCAGTAAATTTTGCATTTGAGAAAATTCAATCAGGATAACCATGTAAGTTAGTTGCAGCAAAACCAGAAGGGACCCTTGTGGCACCTTAAAAACCAACAGACTTACAGAAGAATAAGCTTTCATGAACTAGAGCTCACTTTGTCAAATACATCTGCAGTGGGCTCTAGGCCAGGGAGCCATACACCTAGGGTTGCCAACTCTGCACTGGGAAACATCTAGAGATCTGAGGATGGAGCCTGAGGAGGACCTCAGCAGGGTGTAATACCACAGAGTCCACCCAAGCAGCCATTTTCTCCAGGTGATCTGTTCTCTGTAATCTGGAGATCAGCTGTAATTCCGGGAAATTTCCAGCCCCCATCTGAAGGCTGGCAACCCTGACTTCAATTTTGTTTTTAATTAGGAAATACAAGTCTTTCCCAGGAAAACATGTTATTGCTATGTGAAGACTGCTACCTAGAATTTTATTTTGAGTGTCATAGTTCCTGATTGGATATTAGTTTATGTTTAGTACAGATAACACAAATCTCACTCTTTGCTGCCAAATGCCCACACTATTTTGTGAACTCTCATTTTCTCTATTGTTGTTATTTTAAAACATATTGTAGGTGGCTGTGAGCCTTTCTAGTATTGAAACACTCATGCAGAGCTAGCTTTAAAAGTTTTTAAAGCCATAAAGCTACTCTCTTCCTACTCTGCCCTGCCCCATCATTTCATTTCACCCCACACCTACACTTCTTTACAGTACAAATCCAGTCAGGGAGCACTTAAGCAGCCCTATTTTGCAAACAGGAGCCTGGCTGAATCACACAGCACTCCATACAGAGATGGGATATTGTTCTACTGATGCCGAATTGTTGCTAATGAGAGTATAAGGCTCAAACTTTTCTTTAAAAAGTGATTTTTTTTATTGTGTAGGAAAAGGTCCAGAAATTGGTTCTGGAGAACCTTTTATAGCTTAGCCAGTATGGTATAGTTGATAAGGTATTCAACTAAGATGTAGGAAATCGAGAAAACTTATTGTGTGACCTTAGGCCAATTGCTCATTCTCAGGCTAACCTACCTCACAAAGTTGTTGTTAAGATAAAACAGAGATGGGGAGAATAACGTTCACCAGCCTAAGCTCCCTGGAGGAAGGGTGGGATAAAAATGTATACAATAAATAAATATTTGTATGCAGGGGTCATTTCGTAGAAAAAGAGCTGGAGGAACTCATTAGCATATGCCATGCCTCTTGCCATCACCGGAAGTGTGTCATTAGTATAACTGATTTGCATATGCCACACCCCCTGACATCACCTATTCTGGCTGTTTTGGACCCAATCCTGGCCATTCAGGGCCGAAATTGGGCCCAAAATGGCAAAAAGGGGCTGAAAATGGCTGAAAAGGGGCCCAAAATGGTCAGGATTGGGCTACTGATGAGCGGGAGAGTGATCCACCACCCGTCATAGGCCCAATCCAGGCCGTTTTGGCACCAATCCAGGCTGAAATGGGCCCCAAATGGCCGAGAGTCAGGTGGGTGGGGCCACCTATGTGACCTCTTTGGGGAACTGCTGGAAATGCGTTCTGTGCCTTCCCCCTCGAAATGAGCCCTGTTTGCATGTAAAAAAAGGAAGGGATTATGAGGGACAATTCCTCACCGTCGTTGCAGCTGTCTCTTCCTGGGAAGATCTTCATCCTGGAAGGGAATTCCAGATGGATTAGTCATGCTTACCTCCACATCTGAGAAGAAATCTTGTGTTCCAGATTAAGAGAAACACTAGATTCCACATGCCCATGGCCGTCACTGAACAGTTTTCTGTACTCAGCAGTTTGCACCAGGACCTCCCAGTGGGATAAGGTAGCTCACTTCAATGCAATGAAATAATTGCTTGCAAGGCAAGCATCTACCTTGGTCGGAGGTTACTTCTAATGATGAATAGCCTTGTCTAGACCAAAGGCCCAAGTCATAATGTATATTAGTGCACTGGTATAGCATATAAATTATAAAATGCTAAATTATACAATCATATCGTAACAATTCACCTTTTGCATATTTGAAAAAATTAAGTATCTTCTTTTCATAAGAAGCATTCTTTTTAGTTATATTCACATCCTTATTAGCTAGCAAAAGTTCACATTTTGCTGGTTAGATCCAACTAGCAGACAGCTTAGGCATTTCCATAGTAGCTTGATGGCGACTCCTTTGTACCAGAACAGAGTGAAATCCAGGTGTTCTTGAGCAATCCCAAACTGGTTTCGCATGGTTGGCTTTGCCATGGAACAAGCCATAGTATGACTTAATTTTCCTGTTCTGAACAACTTCAGAATGGAGAACCAACTATTATTCTTAACACCAATGGGCCTTCCATGTAGGGCTAGGTACATTATGGGCCAAACTGTGCAGCCTAAATTTACACATTTGTGTTTATTACGCATGATCTATTCTGTGTCTCCTAGTTATGGAGAAGGGCAAGGTCCTAGCCTGACTACTGAAGCTCAAAGAGTTGTGCAAACTTCTTCTGACTTCTAAGACTTAAGCAATGCCCACAGGTTCTGAATTAAAAATTCTTTTCAACAACCAAAGAGGCTAGAAGTTTGTTTGTTTGTTTTTAAAGTTAAAGTAGAGATTCTCTGATAACCAAACCCGGTGCTTGCCTGAAGTGACTCCAGACGCACAGAATACACATAGCATACCTCAACTATATCTGAAAGGAAAACTGAAAAGATGGAAAAGTTTAGTATTTTATTATCAGATCAAGGCTGGCCTAACAGAGGAGAAATATGAAACAGCTGCAGATTGTAGATTCAAGATAAGCACCATTTTCCCACCTCCATTCTGAATCTCTGTGTCATTTAAGGAGACAGCTTCAGTTTGCAACAGAGGGTTGTCCTATTTACTTTCATTTCAGGTGTGAAAATACCTTTAAGGTTGGTTCTGCCCACAGGTAAGGGATACTGCCAAATGTTATTTTAATAGCTCTTTACTTAGATAAAGTAGCTGAAGCAATTTCTCAAGCAAAACACAGGGTGTAAAGATGACCAACTTTACTAATTCCAGAAAGGTAACTATGTTACAGTGTAATCCTAAACACTAATTTAACTCCACTTAAATCCACAGTAATCTAACTCCACTTAAATCAAAGAGTACAGTTCTGTTTAGGGTGGCATTCATTGTTTAAAGTGTTGAGGCACCTTAAAAATTAACACCATTTTATTTCAGCATAAGCTTTCATAGCCTAAAGCCAACTACTTCAGAGGCTGACAGTGCAATTCTATGCACACTTACCTCTAGGAGTAAACCTCACTGAGTAAACATGCATAGAATTGTACTATAAGACTCTCTACAGCAAGCCTCTGTAGTGGATCAGTATTAATGTCACTACTTTGAAGATGGTGAGGTTGATGATGGGAGCATAGTGAATTGCTTAAAAATGCCTCACAAGTTTATAGCTGAAGCAACATTTAAACTAGGAGCTGCTCAGCTCAGTCCTGCCCATTGCATTAGCTCTTGCTAGGGGACACCATGTCCATACAACTTATTTTTTTGCAAGTCCTGAAAGCCCCCCCCCCCAAAAAACATGTCATAATATATGGCTGGTTGGCCTGGTAGGTCACAAGTTGTGCAGACCTCTGCTACATAACAACTCAGCTATGGGGCAACTTCAACCAATACTTTGGCTCATTTACAGGGGGAACAGAAAGTCCATGGTAGACTTCCTTCTGCAACTGCAAATATTCTCCTGAGCTAGCTTTGAATTCAAACTCTTGCATAACCTTATCTTTGTATTTCCAAGCCCGTTAACTATTTCCTGTGACATTTTTAAGCATGGGAGAAAAAAATAAACTATGTTCCCACCACTTCCTAATTACCAGTTCCTCGCTGTGTCTAATTACACTTGAAGTTCCTTCAGTCCCTACTGCAAAGCTTGGGGTGTTGACTCAAGTGCCGAGTGTCCCAGTTTAAAGAATACAGAGTGTATCTCAGTGCCGGTGCTGTGGCTTGGGAACTCTTGCTTGTCTAAGACCATTAAGCAAGGGATTTTTTTTGATGCATTGTCTGTGCCCATGTAGCTCTGTGCAAGAAACTGGCAGGAAGTGTCAAGTTGTGAAATTTACTGACAAGTCCTTTTTATTGCCTGGTTCTCCGTCACAGCATCTTCAGTTGTCAACACTGGTTTAAACAAACAGCACATTCGTGTGGACACAAGGAAGTAATGGCTACTGGCCACTGGCATACTCCTGACAGCTTTCCTATTTTTTTTTCCTTACATGGAGGAGTTAGGAGTGGAGAAGCCTATGGAAGCCTACAACAAGCCACGTTCTGTTGGAAAGGTCCACAGGAAAAGCAGCTGAATAGTCCTTTCACAGCTAGGCCCTTGCACTGGAGGCTACAGAGAGGAGGGATTTCCATTCAAATAGCCAAGTTTCCAATAGCCAGAGCTCCCAGGTTACTCCACTTCTTGGATGAAACCCACAGTGTGTGAACCCTCAAAAGCAAAGAATAAATCAGCATAATGCCCACATTGCAACCTGCTGGGAAAGATAATCCAGAATAACTACAAGAACCACTACCCTGGATCTATATTCATAAAGGCTAACAGAGATGGGAATCTGGTTCCACTATATTATTTATTTTAATATCTCTGTTCCCCAAGACCATAAACAACGCCCGCTCCCCCAGGGCCAGAATGAAAGGCAACCAGGGGTAACTGATCTACTTTAAGAAGCAGAACTGGGACATTCAAGTCTCTGCTGTCACCAGGAGGAAAGTCTAGATTGGACGGAGAATTCTCTTACCCCTCATCCTATCAACGCTTCTTCCCGCAGGCAGCTCCCTCTACTGGGAAGACGGAGGAAACTGCGCAAGACTGCCTGCCGCCGCCTCTCCTGCCCTGATTCTGACAGCGCCCTCTGCAGGGAGATGCGGGGAGTGGTGGCGGCCAATCCTTCCTTCCACTAAAATGGGGACAGCTGCAGGCGGCCCCCTGCACAACCTGCCTCAGTCGCAGCATGCAGCGGTGGAGCCAGAGGGCGTTGGCATTCGAGGGAAATACTCGCCGAGGTACCACGTCTGGCTACGGGACCGAAAGAGCCCCTCGAGGAAGAGCGAAGGGAATCAGGGCGGGGTTCCTTCGGGACAGCCCTGCTCAGAGCCGAAGGGATCTCATCCTGGCTCGCAGGAGCTGGTCCAGAAGGGGACTCACCTTGCAGCCGGTGGGCGTAGAGTGGCCGCTGCCCGAAGGAGATCGGCAGACAGTAACCAGCGCCATGCAGGGATCGCTGCTTCTCCTCTCTGTCCCAGTCCGGGAAGACCGTGCCGTTCGGAGCCAGCCGCTGCCGACAGCCCGCAAGGGGTGGAGAGGAGCCGAGCCTCCCACACACCCCGAGGTGGGAGCTGCCAGCCGTAAACTTTCTGCTCCGGCAGCCACCCACTTCGAGCAGGAAACGCGGGGATGCTGCCGAACACGGCAAACCCGGCACGTCCTTCGGGGGCGGCTCTAAAAGGACCAGGCCAGACAAGCAGAAGGGTTCCCCCGGCTGAGATAGGAAGGCTGGAGGAGGAGCAACAAGCGGCCGCAGCCACTGGCGTGCTCGCTTTCCCAGGCAGCCGCCGCCCACAGGTCCCTCTGATTCACCTTCCTCCCAGTGGGCCGTGGGGCTTCAGCCTCAACACCTGCTGTGGGGGTCGGTTTCTGTCCCGACGAAGAGGCAGGAGAGAACACAGAGTACACCAGAGGGTTCTCGGGGACTCCCCCCTCCCAGCTCTGTTTTCACAAATTTGCCGCTTCTGTGGGCTGGATAGACTTTGTGAGCAGAGGAGGAGAAGCTGATCACAGCTCTGGTTCTCATTTCTGTCACAGAAAAAAGTATTAGCCACATTTTACTCTTTCATATCAGGCCGGGCTGTTATAACATGTGGAGAAACGTCTCCCCTTAGGCTTCAGGTGGCCTGATTATTACCAAGGGA
Source organism: Eublepharis macularius (assembly GCF_028583425.1). Lineage (NCBI taxonomy): Eukaryota > Metazoa > Chordata > Lepidosauria > Squamata > Eublepharidae > Eublepharis > Eublepharis macularius. The sequence continues at coordinate 151,297,442 of NC_072791.1, read as the reverse complement.
AGAGAGGACAATATGCTAATTTATTTTTATGTATGCAAATTTTAAATCTCACCTGCCAGCGCTGATGCTGAGTGTAACAAAAAAAAACTGCCCCAGGTGGGAATGACACCTTTTTTATTACTACAATGACTCAGCAGGTAGTAGATCAAAGTGTAGTATCAATGCATGGGAAAACAGCACGATTCCTCCTGGTTAATGATCTAGTGTATTTTCTACCACCAAACCTGCAACAAGTTTACCACAAATCAGTCCGTATAATCCAGAGCACAAGCCTGAAGATCAAAGAAAAGGCAAAATGACTGCTTTTGAATCTTCAAACCTTTGGAGGTTGGGCAAGGTTGTGAACTCTCTCTCCAAAGACGTGGCGATATCTGCCCTGCTGAAATTACAAACCAAACAATGCCAATAGGAAGGAGCTTTGAGCACAAGCAACTGTCCCCAATCAGGTGTGCAGAGGGAAAGATTGAGGAGCAACTCCTTGATTTTTGAGAGGCAGGGGGCACTAAACATTTGCTAGAATGTTTGCTGAAACAAAGTTTAACATTTACAAAGATTAAAAGAAACCTTTCTAGGATGGGGGTGGGGCAGGCTGTAATATTTGATGGGAAGAGGAAAAATATTTGGGGGAAGGTGAAAAGGTACATCCAGTGTGGTGCAGCCTTTGCAATGTTGCACTAGGATCTGTAAGACTCTTGCTTGAATTCACACTCTGCCATTGCAGTTTGCTCGGTAACCTTGGGCCAGTCACATACTCTCAGCCTTACCTACCTAGCCTTGAGAAGGTGAGAGAGATGCAAGCCTCTTTGAGTCCCCATTTAGGAGAAAGGTGGAGTATAAATGAAGTAAATAAGGGACATAAAAATGTTTCTCTTACATGGGATTGGGATCTCCTTGGAGTCTTCTCCAGGAGGGTGTGAATTCTTTGTAAGGTCAGATGGCAAGCCCTTCTCATAGCTAAGTCTGCCCAGTTTTCTAGGAATGGGCAGTATCAGCTTCCTCTTCTTCACCCACAGCCACCTAGTTTCCAGATTGCTCCTTTATTTTTGTTTATTTATGTTATTTATAGTCCGCCTTTTTCACTGGGACTCAAGGTGGATAACATAGTCTGAGATTAGTACACTTAATTTTGAGGACATTTCCATAAACAATGCCATAAGATAAATAAACATAATTTTACAAAGACATAGCATTAGTAAGAATCCAATGCAGAGTTGAAGAAATGCTGAAACAGAATGTAAGCAATTCTAGGGCTGACATTAGAAGCACAAGTAGCTCATAGGAGCACATATTTAAGACATCAGGTAGTGCATAAGACAACATAGTGGTGAAGTCTATGGTCCTTAACTCATTAGTGAAGCATCTGAGAGCCCCTCCCTATAATACAAAAGGCTTTTTGAATAATTCAGTTTTGCATCATTTGTGGAAAGCTAGGCGAGTTGGGGCTCTCCTGACTTCCTCAGGCAGGCTGTTCCACAGGGTAGGGGCCACCACAGAGAAAACCCATGTATGGGCTGCTGTTGATTTCACCAATGTGCAGGGTGGCATCTGCAGGAGACCCTGTTTACCTCACAACACTATCCAAAAATGTATGGATTGGTTGTCAGGATACAGTAGCTCAAATCTAGGAACTCTAATTGACTGAGTGGCTCGGTCCTAATGCAGTCATCACTTCTGGTATAAAATGTAACTTATTTACACTATGTTTTCCAATGCAAAGGGTTTCACCATAGTCATAATTAAAGCCTCTTTACATCCACAGCCTATGGCAGTTCTCAGCTGAATACTAGAAATGCACTTTTTGTGTGTGGAATTGAACCTTTTCTATTCTGTGAAGAGCTCTGAAAGTTTTTCCAGGCCCCTTCCCACTCCTTTTCAGCTAGCCTTTCTCGAGAAGTTATTTCCAATAAGGAAGTTACTTGCTGTTTCTGGTACAAAGTCTCTTCCAGTCCAAAGGCATGATTCATTAGAATTTGGGGCAGGGCATTTTAAGTTGTAGCTCTGTGGAATTAGCTAGCCTGAGAGACTTGTATAGACAGTACACAAACATTTCACTTACACATGCTTTAAAGTGTAGGTGATAAGGGTTTCATTCTAGTCTTCTATAGACAACCCCTCTGTGCCTTGAGTGAATGTTTGAGAAGCAGGAGCAGGCACAAGTGCACAGCATCCCTAATCGTGGGGGGTGGGTGGATACTTCCTCTGCCTGTAGGTACCATGCTCATAATCCCATGGTTGCATGGAGGCAGGGTCAGAGCACTCTTGCCTGATCCTGCTATCATGTTGAGGGCTTGTGTTGTTTTGAGGATGCAAGGGGATTAGGGATGCTATACACCATAGTGATTTAGTGTGGTGTAGCAGTTAGCGTTTCAGAGTAGAATCTAGGTTTGAATCGCTACTCTGCCTTGAAAGCTTGCTAATTGTTCTTGGGCCAGATACACTTTTAGCCTAACCTACCTCACATTGTGGTGCAGAGATTACAGTGTTAGACTATGACCTTGTAGATTTGGGTTCAAGTACCCTGTCTGCCAGAAATCTTTCTGGTTAACTGTGGTTCCATCTCTCTCTTATCCTAATCATAAGGTAAAGCAGGAATGGGGAACACTCTGTACTCCTTGGAGGAAGGGTGGGACAAATATGTACTAGATAGCTTTAGAATTTCTGCTCTGGGAGAGGGCCTGGGCCAGCACTAACCTCAGAATATTGCTTGTTTAACACTGCTTTTGTCTGACAGTGACGCCAGTAAATCTTACAAGATTTGGACATCCCATAGATACAGAGAAGATTGTATAAATTTATCCTTAAGCAGGATTGTTCTTGGTTCCCCTAGATCTTTAGGTCTTGATCAGGTGTACCCATTCCTCACCCTGCCCAAGTCTGTCCTTCAGGCTGCTCTCGTTCCAGGCCTTCCTCCCTCCCAAGCAGAGCTGAGAGGAAGATGAGGCCAGCCATCTACTCCCCTTCAGAGCTGATGACAGGCAGTAGGAAAGTACTGGGTCTGGAAAGCAGGAATAAGTTGGTGGTTATTGTTCAAACTGGTAAGGGTGGATCTAGAGAAGAGGTTTAGGCATGAACACATAGGAGGCCAGAGGAGAATGTGGTAGGAAGTAAGGCTGAGCAAATGGTCATGTAATTGGTATTTAGGTTAAGTGGCTTGATAACTGGATGTCTTTGGCAACTAAAAAAATCTGCCTGGGGTAAAATTGGAAATGAGGATGCATTTTCATCCAACATATTTTTAAAAAATCTTTTGAAGAAATAATGTTATTAGGGTGGATAGGGTAGAGTGGGCAGTTGGGACAATGTTGTTTGGGTTACTTATTCAAAAATCTTTTCAGAATGACAAAAAAGTAATAAATGATCATCTGAGATGTCAGTAAAAATGATTCAGTGTATTTTCAAGCAGGTTATAGTTAAATTTTGTTGTTAAACAAGCCTTTCCCCCCTTTCAATACATGTTTCTCAATTTTTCTATGTTTAAATACCAATCTAAATATTTTTAGCAAATGAAAACCATATTGAATTTTTTGGCAAATATTTCTCTTCCAATGAAAAGGTGGGCTATCAGAATTGAAACTATGAGATATTAAGTTTGGCAGCAGGGGAGAGGGGTTCAGTGAAACGGGGGAACCTCAAATGGGTTACGTAGCTTTGTCCCAAAGCATTTTGAGTAATTAGCTCTTTGTCAGGAGAAAGTCTTTAAAAATGAAAGTATAATGAAGAATACTAAACACATTTCTCACTACAGTTCCTGCAATTACTTAGTATTAAGCCTCCAAGAGATTGTGGGGAGCTTAGTAGAAACTACCAAAGTTTCTCTGCTAACTGAGGTGATTGGTTTTGCTCAATATAAGTTTCTTCCTGCACTCACTGCAATGATTTGGTCCGCGTTTTGATTTGTGTTGCACTTTCTCCCTTTGCTCAAGAGGAAGGCTACAGCTATTGTACCTCCCACTCTTCCTCTACCCAGCTTGTTCACCTGCTATGGGCCAAAACTAAGGTATGCTTGCCAAGAGAGTAAAAAGCACGAGTGGCATCCCTGCACCTCTACTTGGGAAGTCAGAGACCAGATTTCTAGGTTGATGGCCCTACTCTTCCCCTCAGTCCCCCAAGCTAGTCAATCCTACATTGTAGAGCTACAGCATCATCTGTAGCATGGCTTTACAATCCGAACCCAAAGCAACAGTGGGTGTTGATAGCCTGAGCTGAGCTCTGGCCAGGAACACACTTTATAGTGTGTGGGAATACAAACAGTAGGAGAGGCTGTGTTAGATAAGCACAGCCAAACTGCAACATCACCCCACCCTACTGCCCGCCATTCAGTGGCAGCTTAACTCCTACTTGACACTGGGCCATCACATGGCCAGTTTCCTCATACAACAGTCATGTCTTAGTTCCTCCATTTCCCCATCCAGAAGATTAAGCAAGACGGAGGAGGGACACTTGTTACAATTCTATAAATGTACACTAGATGGAGATATGCATAGTAGCAGACATGTTTTGCAGGAATCTATATTGTATTGCAGCTATGGCTGTGAAACCTTTTAGCTGAGCAAATGTCAATGGTTCAGAATCTTCAGATGCTCAAGGAAAAAGTTTTCCACACAGGTTCTGTATGGTAGGAGAGAGTTGTTAGCATGACCGGGATCTGAACCTCATAAAGAGGATGGCTGAGTTCTGGGTAGAGGTCCCAGGATGCTGGGACATTAAGGGACAGAGGGTCAAACTCAAAGCCCCAAGTCTGAAGGGTAGGCAACAGCATAAGAAAGAGGATCTGACAAAAGAATTGAGGAATAAAGCTAAAGGCAAAGATCAGTGGAGAGGGAGAATTGAGGCAAAGTGCTAATCAGAGAGGAGTCTCTGAAGAAATGTCACAATACTTGAAGAATTCTGTGCTGAGGGGGCAGGGACAACAGAGTAAGAGGGAGGATGGTCAAGAAACTGGATGGCTAAAGAAAGAGGGACAAAGAGAGCAGTGTCCTAAAAAGCAGGAACCTGTAGAAACAGTAGATCATGAGGACGAAACCAAAGAGAGGAGAAACAAACGAGAAAGTAGAAGTGGTCTAAAATTAAATGAGCCTACAGACAAGAAGGCTGTGTGCTGTTCACAGGAAGGGAGAAGGGAAGAGAGTGGACTAAGGGGCAGTAGGATGGCTATGTCTAGAACCTAGATCCTGACAAGGCAATTTTGCCAGTTGTTGCTTCGACTGTCACTGTACCATTATGTCCAAATTATCCGAAAAGGGTGATGAGGACCAAAAAGTATGTGTGCACGAGCACGTGTTGGGTAAATTTCACATCATTTGAATGAACCAGCTATTTTGACTATAGGCTTCTAGTGAGTAACATGGTTGAGGATGTCTGAATTTGTGACTTCAGTGTCTTACTATTCTTATCTCCTTTTCTTATCTATGCCTATCTTTTCTCTCCACTGCATTGCTCTCCCAGAAGGAAGACTTTTTAGAAAGGTAGCAAATAAAAAACTAAAACAGGCTTGTAGTGTTTGAGATGTCCCAAGCTAAATGCAGTCCTCTGGCCTTGTAGGGTACCACAGCAAGCAGCCCTTGCCAGGCTAGTTCCAGGTTTTGGGGGCCCCTGGGAAGAGAGTGGACCTGCATGCCCATTACTAGGCTCCCCTTCTTGCCCACCTGCCCCCCCTTGCCTTTGAATCCTTCCTTTGCCCGCTTGCAAGCTCTCCCACAACCTGCAGTCATAGCTGCCCACTCTGCCTGCACACCTGTTCCCCGATGGTGCTGGGAGGTAGGAGCAGCTTTGAGTACCAGTGACATGGCCACCAAGAATGTTAATTAATTAATTAATTAATTAGATTTGATTTATACCTCACCCTCCCCACAGATGGGCTCAGGGCGGCTAACAACATTAAAAATACATTAAAAGTCACAAAACCATAAAACCAATTTTTTTAATGCTTTGTGCACCACCCACATGCCTTTCTCCAGCAGTGCAACAGCATATGCAGCTGGCAGCAGAGGTGACAAAGCGCTCACAAGCACGCAGTGGAAGGGTGCGAGTGCAGGTATCAGAGGAAATGTGTGAGGAGGGAGTCAAAAGCAGTGGGCCCCACCAGAATCCATGAGCCCTGGCAGTTGCCTCACTTTGCCATGTGCTGATGCTGGCCTCGAGTCCTTGCATAGGTGCCTGCAAAGGGTGGGAGTGCCAGGCATCTGCAGGGCACAATATGTAGCTGGTGGGCTGCATTATTAACCATGGATAATGTGTTGTGTAGGTCTGAGCTGAAGATATGACCAGAGCAGATTTCAAGTCCCTGCCAGAGTTAAGCAGTGCTAATGCTAAATTGCGGCTCAAACTGCAAGTTGGCTTTGAATATACAAATCAGCTAGTTCAGTAATCTGAACAACAAAAGAAATCATGGCAGTTAAATTTGGTTATGTCAACCAAATAGCCCGAGACTGAGGAAAGGGAAGAACGCCACAGAAGAGAAATGCTGGTTTCTTAGTTTTATTTAGTAGTTCCTGCTGCCCAGAGCACCCCCCTACCCCGTGCCTGGTCCCCAGACGACAGGAAAAAGCCACTCAGGAGTGGGCACAGCTGTTCCCTTTAGACCCACTGGGTTCAGTTAAAAAAAATACACACCTCCTGCTCCCCCTCTCATATTTACCTTCAGAGATATAAATAAAATAAATTAAAGACACAGGTGGGGGTGGGGAGCAGCTCATGATGAGGAAGAAAAAAATGCAGGAATAAAAATTATTCATCACTCTGCAGCCTGGCTTCAGATCTCACTGCAAACGTCAATGCATCAAGCTCCAGGCCTTCAATTCCCTATATTGCCAGTTTCCCAACTAGGCTCTGTCCTCAACAGGCCAAAACCCTTGCAAGGTTAGAGACAGCAGCATGTTTCTACCAGTCTTGGAAAACCAGACACTCATACCAAGGTGACGAAATTTCCTCAACTTCTTGCACCTCCTCCATTCCTACTTGCTACTCCTTCTCCCTTCCTCCGCCCCATGCTGTATAAAACACTTTCCTCAGTGAGAGATGAAGATATAAAGCAATTTTTAAAATTCTTACAGGAAATAATACCAGAGTGGAACTGAGTGAGTCCCAAGAAATGCAGAAGGTGCTGTCTTCTCGCATCCAGCCCAACCCCAATGGGGAAGGGACAAAGTATGGAACCCACCCCCACCCCACCAGAGGTTAAAAATACAATGAGAGCAAGGACTGGTAGGCTGGGTGCTGCGAGGCTTGAGGGAAGTGAGGGGCCCTTTGCTGGCAGGTTGGGATGCTACTTCTCCGTCAGCGAGAGCTGGAGTATGCGTTGCAGCTCCTCATCTTCCTCTCGACGCTGGCGTTCCCGTTCTTCCTGCTCCCGTGATGACAGCTCCATGGCCAAACGCAGCTGCTCGTCGAAGCTGGGGTAGGGGGGAGGCAAGGCAGAGGAGCTGCCACCATTGGTGCTGAGAGCTGGGCTGCCCTCAGAAGGAAGAGGAGCACCATTGCCACCTCCCATCTCCACTGTGCCCAGGCCTGGCCCAGATTGAAGGAACATGCTTTCCTGGATAGCCCTGCGTGGGGGAAAGAAGGGGAAGAAAAATAGGTATTATCAAGTGGGTGGCCAATGGATCTGGAGGTACTTTTTTATTATTTATGTCATTTATAGTCCGCCTTTCTCACTGAGACTCAAGGGGGATTACATAGTGTGAGATCAGTACAATCAGTAGCAAGGACAAGGGTAGGCATCTCCATACAGTGTCAAGGACATTTCCATAAACAGTGTCATAGCGTAGATGAATACAAGTTTACAGAGACATAGCATTAGCAAGGAGTATCTGCAAACCACATTTAACAACATCTAGTGTCTGGGCAAGCCGTGGGAGTGTGTGCAGTGTACTCACATTTTCTTTCCATTTGCCTACATTTACATAAACATACATCTGATTCATAATCAGAGATTTCACTTCTAGGGTTGCTATCCCATGCTAAAGCACTTACCTCCCCCTTTCGATTTTCTCAATTTTGTTTATGTCATTCCTCTCCCAATACACACAACTGGTGAAGGGTTGCTTGCCTTCCATCATCTTAGATTGCTATTTCTTATTTCTATTTAAAATCTCTTTAAGAATTGCACAATTGAAAAGCCCTGACAGGAATCTTACAGGGGAAACCCATCCACTTCACATAGCACAAAACATATCAAGAGCACAAAATATATTTTCCATGTATAAAAAATAGACTCATCTGATGTATGATCACATTTTGTATTTACTGGAGTGGACACAGACAACAGGATAAACCACTTTGACACTACAGCAGCTGCAACCATGATGGCTGAGGAGGGGAGCCAGGAGCTGTGCCAACTCCTGGTAGTAAGTATGTCAGTACCTTGTTTTTTTTAATTATTTCAGCCCTGCTTTTCTCTCCAGTGGGCATCCAGTGGCTAACACTGTTCTCCTCTCTTCCATTTTATCCTCACAACAAGCCTGTGAGGTAGGTTAGGCTGAGAGTCTCATTATATGTGCACCAAACTTGACTTTTACTGGTGAACACCCCAACCCAACTAATTTTTAACATGCTCCAGCGGCACGGAAGGCAATCTAAACTCCCCTCTGTCTGGAGATCAGGGGGTGGGGGCACCAGCCATGTGACCATTTTCAAGAGGTTCCAGAACTCCGTTCCACCGCGTTCCAGCTGAAAAAAGCCCTGGTTCTCCAGAAAGGCCTTCCCATTATTTTTGGTGGGAAAACACAAGAGAGAAAGCATGTGGCAATGTTCTAGGAAGATGCCCTCATGGTTGAATGCAAAGGAAGTGACTGGGGAAAGAAATGTCATGTGAAGATTTGGGATATTTGTTTGTACCTTCTTCTCATCAAACTCCAGTAAGGAAGAGGAAGCTATCAATATTTAGAGGTAGTGATTATCTGAATGAAGGCTATAAGGTAAAGCTTAAGCCAGGTAACAGGGTTGTAAATGGGTAGACCAGAGAGGAGGTGTCAGGGCAGTCTTGGATGGCATTATGCAGGATGGCATCATCCAGAACCTCACAGGTTCTGAACCTGAAGTTGTTATTGGATCACTTGAAGTGCTTGATTCTCAGCTGGTGGCTTGTTTCTCTCTGAGGCTGCCATTGTCACCAGTGAACATGATGAGATCAAGATAGGGTGGTGTGATGCCCGATCGTTTAATCTTTCTGCTGGCTCTTAGCTTTTGTCTTGGAGATGGGACTCATATGACTGGCAGGGAAAAGCTGGTCTTGGACAACTTTCTCTCCCAGATGGAGGGGAGAAAGAAAGGCTCCCTGAAAATGGAGGCTTGATTGCAATACACCTTCAGGACTTTGAAGGCACAAGGTTTTTATTGATTTGTTTATGTTATTTACCTCTCCCTTTACCTAGCCATCAGACCATTAAAAATCAATCTGGAGTATTTAAGTACAAAGAATCTGCCTGCCTTAATAATTATTAAACCTTAGAAAGCACTAAAGCTTATATTAGCAGTACCTACTGAGAGGTTCTTAATCTAAAGTGATTTAATGTAGACTGTTATCTCACCTGCCCCTGTCCCCACTATCTAACTCCAGAGAGAAAATCTTTTATTTTGGAATTCAAAGCCTCTGGCCCTATAACTGGAGCCAGAAATTCAACCCCAAAGTACTTCTGATCTGCTCCAAATCATCTGTGTTTGTGCAGTATCTTAAGCTTTTTCTGCTTCAACTTCATGTGGATCGTGCCCTCTGCCTCTGGATTAATCTTTGGTTTATGTACTTTGTGAACGTTTCTATCCTTGCCTTGGGAACTGAACCTTTGATTGGAAAGGAAATTATTGTCTCTGCTTTTACCCTCTCACTCAACTTCTTTGGCCTTTTGCTTCCCCTTTCCTGAGCAGTACAGACTGCATAGTTTGCGTGGGTATTTGTAATATTGGAATCTCAACATGGGCACTCAAGTACTAAAGTATTATTGCTGTATACATTATATTATTCTGACTGCTTCAGTGTGCTAATGTTTCCCTCAATAAACCCCCTCTCAATCCACCTAATTCAAGGCCTCAAAGCCTCTTCTAAACTTGTACTAGGAACAGCTTTATTCTGTCAATGATTCGTTATACCTTTTGACTGTATCATAATCCAGACTGGGATCATTTTTGTAACTGGTTATAAAACCTAAGTCAGCAACTCCTTTAAAGTGAGAGGTAGTTGAAAGGAAGTCCCTCCAACATGTTCAGGTCATTCCAGTGTGAATTTGAGCTGCACTGGGAAGTGGGCAACATTCACACAATTATGTGTATAGGTAAAAACATGTCTCCTGTACCACACATGGTAACAGTAGACTAGATAAAGAGTTTATATCACGTTCATCCTAAAGAGCTGTGCTGGTTACTGGTTTCTTTCTTGGCTCAGTTCAAAGTGCTTTTAAAATCCTAGATGGTTTGGGCTCAAGCAATCTGAAGGAAGAACTTTTCCCCATATTTTCCCGTTTGTGCCAGAAGATCTTTAGGCAAGGTTCTGCTTATAGTTCAGGGAGTACATTTGCAAGTGTCAAAGATTAAGACCAGTTACTTCTTTGTATTGGTGTTTTGCCACTGGAACTCCCTTCCCTTAGAAAGATGGTGAAGTAACTAAGGGAGCTTTCAGAGACAACTGAGACCAACTGTGGCTACGGTTTGCACCTCTGATCTTGTGATCTCTACTTGTATATATTTTAATGTTATTTCACTGTGCTTTACTGTTAATTTATCACTATTGATAGTCACTTTGTGAGCCCTTTTTAGGTTATAAGCAGATTCAATACATATTAATAGAGCTCAGGACCACTGTGATTTCTAAGACTCAGACAGTGCCCCCTCTTTTCTCTTCAAAGGAGATTAACAGTGCAGCAATAATGTGTTGGTTTTGATTGACAAAACTGCAGAGGTAGAGCCCCCTCCCCACTTCCTCCCTCTCTTGCATGGCCTCGATCTAAACTGGGGTCCTGTAACACTATTTCTATTTTTAAAATGCTGGGTTGTGCTGATCTCCAAGCTGCCTGTCTTATTATATATAATTATACAGATTGCAGAATTCAGCTTTTTTTCGTCACATGATTATCAGGGTGATTGGAATAAGGTTTAACACATAAAACTGGTTATAAACAAAAGGTTTCCCTGGATAGCTGAATATTTTAAGGTTACTTAAGTGTGAACTCTAGTCTCATAGTGTCACACTCATACAAATGCTAACCTCAAGGAGTCTTTTATAAATATAGTTGTTTGATAAGCTCTAGTACCACATTTATCTCTGGCCTGCCATCCTCTCTCTTCCTTCCCTAGAAACTGAAAAACCAAGCTCTTTTCAAACATTCCTCTTGAGACAGAATTCAAAATGACACATTTCCACTTCTACATTACTGTAATTTCTTCATTTAGAGACTTCTCAGTTACTATTATGAGGCTGCATTAAACAGTACTACTGCCAATAATAGGGTTTTTATGTTTGAGAAATGTGTCATCAGATAATGCTGTGTTGGACAGAAATAATATCTCTGTTTTGAATGAAACAGTCATCTAGGATTTAGGACCTAAATCAGTACTTATGCACCTGACATTTAAAATCTAGTTCAAATGAATAAATGAAAGATACAGTTTGGAGGCCAATCTGTAAACTGCTGTCAATATATCTTGGAAATGCACTGGTACATACAGCCTGCTGCCAACACTTCACCAGCGTAACGAGCAGCACTGGAGGAATACTGGAAGTGGAATTTAGTTGGTATCCTAAGCCCCATCCCTGATGTAACGTTATGCTGGTGAAAACGTTGGCACAATATAAATACTTCCACTAAAAGCAATGGGAGTGTATCACATCCATTCATACATGAGATATGGCACTGCTGAGTTTGCAGCTGATGACAACTTTCCTAAGTACAACACTCCTATGTACAATATAAACTCCATCCATCATACCCATTTCTCAGATGACAGGGCATGCATTATAGAGACATGCTAGACACACTAAGAACACATACATACACAGGATATTTTTATAATAGGAACTCTAGGGAAAGGACACTTTGCACAAAAAGGAAGCACTTTACATGAACAGCTCAAAAGACAACACATGTTGTCAGCATACTGTTAATGCTTCTTTTCTCAGAACCCTTATAGGTAAAAAAATTTCCTGCCCCCCACACCTCTCCAAATGTTGTGACAAGGACAATGTACCTCACACAAGTGAGCAGAGAGATCCCCTATCTAAAACTCTGCGGCAAATGCAAACCTCCACAGTCAACAAGTACCTGCTGTGCGCTGCCTCAGCAGTCCTCCATCCCTCAATACTTGCTAGCAGTGTCTCCCACACAGGAGGCACATAGTTAAGTATGCACAATGCAGAAATGTCCCACACCACCTGGAGATATGTCAGCAGAACATCACTTCATTGTCAGTACATCATGCTAGTATAACCCCACAGATATGTGGAGGAAACAGGAAGCACAGCATTTCCCTCCAACCTTTGCTACAGCTGACCAAACACTTATGACCCCTTTTGCCTTGCAGGATCACAGTCCCATGCAGTAGCTCCCACAGAAATTGCAGAGACAGTTCCAATGCAACTCTCCTCCCAGGTATATGTGAATATGGGCCTGGTGACTAAACTTTCTCCCCCAACTAGTAAATCCCACCATGTGACAATACCCAAGCAGAAGGGGACAGAGTTATAGGAACTTCAAGAGAACTTAGGTGGAGCCACTCTCAAATCTGTAGCTCACAGCATGTGCAGCATTCTGGAACCCTCTTAAAGTTTCTTGTTGCTGGCAAGCATCACTCACCAAAGACTTTGTGTCTTTTTTCAAGTAGCTCTCTGACTGGGAAAGAAGACAGGATGGACTCCGTTCATGGAGCAATGCTAACCACTGTTGAAGCTACAATGTGCCCATTAGTGACTGACCAATGTGCATCTAGCTGCTCTACTGCAGGGTTGCCAGTTCTCTTGTTCCAGCCTGGCTCTTGTACCACTGCAAGCTACTTACTTTTATTTATGTTACTTCATATATACTCTACCTTCCCCTCCAGTGGAGGCCCCCCAAAACTTATATCATTCTTGTCTCCTCCATGTTATCATCACAACAACTCTGTGAGGTAGGCTAGGTTGAGAGTGTGTAACTGGCCCAACATCACCCAGCAAGCTTCCATAGCACAGTGGGGATTCAAACCCCCACTCTACACTCTAACCACTACACCACGCTGGCAGTGAATTCTTGACCATCACAAATGTACCTACCATTACTTGTGATCCTGCTACCTGTAAATGTAGCTTTCAAAGGAACAGGCACCTTGCTAGACCACCAGAATTTGTAACCCTATAAATCTGACTTGCCTTCAATACTGATACTGTTCAATAAATGCATGGACAGTATTGGAATGGGATTTGGTAGGTAAGGATCTATGGCTAACACATGTTTGTTTCTAACTGTAGTTGTCCTCCAGTCATGGATGCACACTGCACGAGAGCTGTGTATGTCATCCGCTATGTGTACAGTTGTGCAACAACATGGGGGATGGCCAGGCTCGTCTGTATTCACAATCCCCTGACCACTGCTGATGTGTGATAAATCACCCAGGCTACGTGATGGAGAGCTGAGATGGAGAAGAAGAGTTGTTTAGTTGGAACAAATAGCAGCAGATAGTAGTAATGAGCCTCCTGAATGTGAGATGGCCACATGGAAAAATGCTAAATGAGTGGTTTCTAGGGCAGCCAGTCAGCACAAAGCCTCAGTGACTGAGTATGATGGTGCAAAATCTTAGCTGGACAAAAAAGCACATGTTGCAGGTAAAGATTCAAATGCCTAGAGCTCTGAGAACTGTGGTTATTACAGGGCTCCTATTGGGCATGCCAAAGTTTTCCCTCCAGTGAAAAGTATTGTGTTTCCTATGTGTTGCATTCTGAGGGTGGATGGGGGTAGGTGTGCAAGCATTACTGTGTACTGGCTTCTTGCTTCCATACATGGCACTGATGTGTGTGTGTGTGGGGGAGGGGAGGTGTCACCTACACCTGGCTGATATGGGGGTGGATGGGTGTTGGTGGAATTACTAAGAACTCTACTACTGTTGCCATTTCTTCTCTGCTGAAAGAGCATAGGGTACTGACTAGCTATGCAGGCGCCTCACCACTATGAATGATGCACTAACATCAAGAGCTTAAGATTCAGCTGCCACTTGTCTTAAGCATATCAGATATATATTTAGGTTTTGCCAAGTTAATACCTCCCCAGTGCACCCTTCAGTTCTGTCATCATAACTTTCCTGGCTATGTATTGTCGAAGGCTTTCACGGCCGGAGAACGATGGTTGTTGGGGGTTTTCCGGGCTGTATTGCCGTGGTCTTGGCATTGTAGTTCCTGACGTTTCGCCAGCAGCTGTGGCTGGCATCTTCAGAGGTGTAGCACCAAAAGACAGAGATCTCTCAGTGTCACAGTGTGGAAAAGATGTTGGCAGGTCATTTGTATCTACTCAGGAGGGGTGGGGTTGAGCTGAGTCATTCTGTAAGAGTTTCCCAGGGTGTGGAATGCTAATGGCGGGAGGCTTCACTGTAACCTGAGGAGGTTCTTTTGCATATGGATTGGTGCTTGATGTGCTAATCTTCTCTGCAGGGCTGTTGTCGGGTGTGGAGCGTTTTGTTGGCCTGGTGTTTTTCAGAACTGGAGCCCATGCTCTGTTCATTCTTAAGGTTTCTTCTTTCCTGTTGAAGTTTTGCTTATGCTTGTGAATTTCAATGGCTTCCCTGTGCAGTCTGACAAAGTAGTTGGAAGTGTTGTCCAGTATTTTGGTGTCCTGGAATAAGATACTGTGCCCTGTTTGAGTTAGGCTATGTTCAGCCACTGCTGATTTTTCAGGCTGTCCAAGTCTGCAGTGTCTTTCATGTTCTTTTATTCTTGTCTGGATGCTACGCTTTGTGGTCCCGATGTAAACTTGTCCACAGCTGCAGGGTATACGGTATACTCCTGCAGAGGTGAGGGGGTCTCTGCTGTCTTTTGCTGATCGTAGCATCTGTTGTATTTTTCGGGTGGGTCTGAATACTGCTTGAAGGTTATGCTTTTCCATAAGCTTTCCCATCTGATCAGTAATTCCTTTGATATATGGCAAAAACACTTTTCCTGTAGGTGACTGTTTTTCCTTGGTTGTTTGATTCATCCTGGGTTTGATTGCTCTTCGGATTTCATTTCTGGAGTAGCCATTTGCCTGAAGTGCGTGGTTTAGATGATTAATTTCCTCATTGAGAAAGCGCGGCTCACATATCCGTCTTGCACGATCCACTAATGTTTTCATTATGCCTCTTTTCTGTCGGGGGTGGTGATTGGAGTTTTTGTGTAAGTACCGATCAGTGTGAGTTGGTTTCCTGTAGACCTTGTGACCTAACTGAAAGTTTGCTTTGCGGATGACCAAGGTATCCAGGAATGAGAGTTTTCCCTCACTTTCTTTCTCCATTGTGAATTGTATGTTCAGGTGGATGTTGTTGAGATGATTCAAAAACTCCCTCAATTCTTCCTCCCCCATGGAGCCATGGGGAGGAAGAATTGAGGGAGTTTTTGAATCATCTCAACAACATCCACCTGAACATACAATTCACAATGGAGAAAGAAAGTGAGGGAAAACTCTCATTCCTGGATACCTTGGTCATCCGCAAAGCAAACTTTCAGTTAGGTCACAAGGTCTACAGGAAACCAACTCACACTGATCGGTACTTACACAAAAACTCCAATCACCACCCCCGACAGAAAAGAGGCATAATGAAAACATTAGTGGATCGTGCAAGACGGATATGTGAGCCGCGCTTTCTCAATGAGGAAATTAATCATCTAAACCACGCACTTCAGGCAAATGGCTACTCCAGAAATGAAATCCGAAGAGCAATCAAACCCAGGATGAATCAAACAACCAAGGAAAAACAGTCACCTACAGGAAAAGTGTTTTTGCCATATATCAAAGGAATTACTGATCAGATGGGAAAGCTTATGGAAAAGCATAACCTTCAAGCAGTATTCAGACCCACCCGAAAAATACAACAGATGCTACGATCAGCAAAAGACAGCAGAGACCCCCTCACCTCTGCAGGAGTATACCGTATACCCTGCAGCTGTGGACAAGTTTACATCGGGACCACAAAGCGTAGCATCCAGACAAGAATAAAAGAACATGAAAGACACTGCAGACTTGGACAGCCTGAAAAATCAGCAGTGGCTGAACATAGCCTAACTCAAACAGGGCACAGTATCTTATTCCAGGACACCAAAATACTGGACAACACTTCCAACTACTTTGTCAGACTGCACAGGGAAGCCATTGAAATTCACAAGCATAAGCAAAACTTCAACAGGAAAGAAGAAACCTTAAGAATGAACAGAGCATGGGCTCCAGTTCTGAAAAACACCAGGCCAACAAAACGCTCCACACCCGACAACAGCCCTGCAGAGAAGATTAGCACATCAAGCACCAATCCATATGCAAAAGAACCTCCTCAGGTTACAGTGAAGCCTCCCGCCATTAGCATTCCACACCCTGGGAAACTCTTACAGAATGACTCAGCTCAACCCCACCCCTCCTGAGTAGATACAAATGACCTGCCAACATCTTTTCCACACTGTGACACTGAGAGATCTCTGTCTTTTGGTGCTACATCTCTGAAGATGCCAGCCACAGCTGCTGGCGAAACGTCAGGAACTACAATGCCAAGACCACGGCAATACAGCCCGGAAAACCCCCAACAACCATTTTCCTGGCTATGTTCTGTGACTATGGAATATACAGCCTGCTGCTCATTGAGTCTGCAATGCTACCTCCTTGCTGCCAGGGAGACACTTACCGTTCCAGCTGCAGTTCCTCATCATAAGATGGAGGATTGGATCCTGGTCGTGTGTTGGTCAGAGCTTCCCATATAGTGACCTGATGTGACATGCAAGAAACAGCATACTAAAATCAAGGGTGCACAGCTAAGTGAGATCAAGATCTGTAAGGCATTTGCTGCCATCTATAAATAAAAACAGTAATAAGCTCCACTGACCAACGCCACCTGGAGGCTGGCTTGCTATGAAGCCGAATTCATCCTCCCCTTGGTATCCACATAGCCATGGTTGGCCACTCTGCAACGGCCACCCTCTGAAGACCCTGTGCTTTGATTCCAGGAACCAGATGGGCTCATCTGCTAAAATTGAATGGATCTGCCGTTTTCCCCACATAGTAGAGCTGCTGCTCTCACCTGGTCTGTCTCTGTGCCAGCATCCAGAAGGCTCTGCTGAATGGCAAACTGAAGCAAGTCATCATCTTCATCCCTCATGGGCTCTGTACGGCCTGCGCCCAACATTGTGTAGCCCTGGGGCACCTCAAATACTGATGGGTCCACCTCACAGGGAAAAGGATACACTGGGGCCAAGGACAAAGACATAACGGTTAGTGTGGTGGTCAGGGGTGAGAGAGGCCCGATTTCCACAATTCCCCATATCAACAAAGACCAGTTGATTCAGCTGTGCCTTGTTTCCCCATCTATAATAGAGACCCTTAAAAATGTTTGCCATACCCAGTTCCTTAAGGTAAGAAGCTAATGGTTTAAGTCTTCCCAGGGTTGTCTAAGTTAAAACAAAGGCTGGCAGAGCTTATTTTCCTCACAGGCATTTAGCTGATTTATTATTAAGATCACCAAGCAAAAAACCACGGAGTAAAAAATTATTAGCAGTTAATTGTCCTTCCCCACCATCAGTCAACTTGACTAAGCAGGTACACAGATATTCACCTTATAGTGACTGGGATATACTAGGACAGGTCCTTTCTACGACTCCAACCATCCATTACCCAAAATTTGGGCTGGAGGAGAGACAGTCAAAGGAGGGTTCATGCTTACGTAGAATGTAGGATAAATATTGATCACTGTTCTGAATATGGGGATGTCGGAGGAGGAGAGACGGCTGTATCTCAGCAACTGCTTTCTTCATCACAGGAAGAGGATCTCAGGTACCACTTTCATCCCTCTTTTCCTCACTGCTGGTGGTGGAAGGTGGTGTTGCTGGTACCACCCTTGAGATACCTTTTTTTCCTAGCCACAAAAGCTCTATCCTCTTGCCCACCCCCAGCCCTCTGCAAAAATTCAGATCAGTGAAGGCTTAAGGAAACAAGGGATATAGCTTTGAGAGTCCTGCCTTGAATCTTACCTTTGGTGTTGTTGGCTGCTTCTGCTCCAGCACTCAACTCCTCAGTGCTCCCTGGAGTGGGTGTGGGAGAACAGATCCGTACGGAGCTAAGGGGCTCATCACAGCCACACAAGTTACTGAAAGTGATCCGAGCATTCAGCACATGGAAGAGGGGGATCTCTGAGAATTAGGTGGAAAATACACAAAAGAAAGCAAGGATGAGGGACGGGGGGGGGGGGAGTAAACAAATGCTGGCAAAACTATTCTCAAGTCCCTTCATTTCCCCACCTGATCTTCCTAAGGTATCTTCCTTTTCCCCTAACAAAGGCTGACAATACCCTACTCCTTCACCTTCACCTCCATCCCCAGCTTCATTCTTGCTAACAGGTTCTCCAGATCTGTCTCAAGCCACTGTGTCTTCAAGCTCCTTCTACAAGAATTAGACCTCTTTCTCCCATCCCACCCACAGTCACTTATGCCTTGCATCTCTCACCTATTTTGACAGGGAAGCCAGGAGGTAACTTGAGGGTAATGAAGTCACGCAGCTTGGCAAAGTGGGCATTGCTGATAGCCATCAGATCAATGATGGGTGTTACCTGCTCCACCAGGGAGAGGGGATGATCCTCGCACAGCCATAGGGTGGCCTTGAACCTAGCAAATATGGAGTGTGTCAAATACCATAGAAACCTTAGCACAGGGAGATCAGTCTGCAATGTGCAGGACAATGCTCTCATTTCCCCCTTTCTATTTATTTCATTTCTCTGCAGACTGTCTTGCGAGCATCGTGTGCAAACTTCTTGACTCCTGGTTACATTTCTTCCACCTTGTCCCTGCCATACACCCTCCCATCACTGCACACCTCACCTCTGTACTTTGCTGGACATCTCAATTGGGCGACCAATATTGCGAGACTCCAAGTTGAAGTTGGGGTCAAAGTATTCCTCAGGGGTAATAGCCGTTGGGTTGGTGGGGCTAGCTGACTGCAGCACGGGGGCCTGCAACAGTGGGAATCACAGACCACCTATATGTACCCATAGTCCCTCATCCATGTTCCAGCTCATTCCCCACCCTCCATCTTCTTGTCATCCCTCTGCCCTCCTCATTTACCTAGGCTCACTTGTGAGGCTGGGACAATGCCCCTCTCCCCAGGTATGGATGGGATCTGACCCCGTCACTCACTCACCCCATTCTGGGCAGCATGCTGCTGGGCAATTCCCAGGAAGGACTGGAAGGGAGTCTTGGAACCTGTAGGGGAGGAGAGGAGGTTCAAGAGAATTAGTCCAGTTCTCCTTTCCAAGGAAGTCTTCTCTCCACCTCCTTAGCTCATGGGCTAAGTGATTATGTTTTGGGGAAAAGTTTAAACCAGGATTTCCAGATTCACCAAGGAATGGCATTTCTCTTTCTTTATTACCACTGGGCCTGGCCCATCTGCTCTTGGACTTCCTGGGGAACCAGCCACAGTGCGAGAAGGGGAGGGAGGGCCCTTCCAAGGACCTGCTTTGACTTATTATAAGACTGCTTTTGTTAGCAGTTTTGTTTGACTTGATGGTTTCTGTTGAAATAGAAAGGTAGGATAGGACTTTAATAAATAAGCAACAGTTGCCAACGTTGGCAGCTTTCCTCCTCACTGTAGCAGCACCATGATGAGAAGCCACATGTGCCCAAATAGCCAGCCAGACTATTAAATGCTCTGCAATGTGAGCGTACCGAGACTGGCTGCTCTTTAATAAACTGATGGTTCCCTTGTGATGGCCTTCCACCCTCCTGTGCAAGCTAGATGGGAAGCAAAAAAGCGCCCCCCCCCTCCACTCTGCCAGTATCTTGACCAATAAACGCTCACAAAGACAGAAGCGGTTGCTTTCATGGGTTACTGCAGCTAGAGAAAGCAGGAGGAGAGCACAGTTCCCCATGCATGTGTTTGGTCAGTGGTGCTAGGTACTTGCTAGTAATGGCACTAACTGCCTTGTGGGTACAGTATTAGTAAGGGAGGTGGTTCACCCTACTGTGCAATGCATGGGTAAGTCTGAAGCATGATTGCTTCAGGGCCAAACTTAATGTGATGCAGGATATCCACAATCAGATCATCTGCTTTGCTTTTCTGTTTTTTCTACTCCAAGCCAGCCATGTGCAGTTGCCAATGCTGAAACCACATTACATATAATAACCAGGGGGAGGAAGGTCTTCAGCCCCCCTGCTCTGTTTTCCTGACCTGAAATGGCCCCAGGGGGTTTATTTGCCCCACTGGAGAGGTGACTGTGTGTTGAATGCTTGCATGTACAACACCCCCCCAGGCAATTAATGCTCTGGGGCCGTTTGAGGTCAGGAAAAGTGTGTGTGTGGGGGGGGAGGGGGCAGAGATTGCAGCATCTCCTCCACCCACATTGCAGCCTCAGTCCAAATCCAGCCCCTGCAATGCTTTAGAACTGAGTTCCCA
The DNA here is from genome assembly GCF_028583425.1 of Eublepharis macularius. Taxonomy (NCBI): domain Eukaryota; kingdom Metazoa; phylum Chordata; class Lepidosauria; order Squamata; family Eublepharidae; genus Eublepharis; species Eublepharis macularius. The sequence continues at coordinate 151,276,881 of NC_072791.1, read as the reverse complement.
TGGAAAACTTACAGCTGCCAGCTTCAGGTCTCTCGGGTGATCATATGTTAAATGTAATGTGTAGCTTGGTCCTCATTTGATGAGGGTGCAGTTTTAGAGGAGAGTTAAACCCTTTCCTCCAGTGCAGTTTCCCCAGTCTAAATTGTTTCAGGGGCAATTTAGATCAGGGAAATGGTTTAGCAGCAAGGGGTTAATCCTTCCTCACGAGGCTTTACAGTCAAATTAGCAATGCAACACAGTTGCTCTGTAGTAGAAAAACAAACTGGGGTGGGGGAGATCTGATCATAGAAGGTCTGAGTAACATCTTGTTTGCTCCTTAGTGCTAGGATTCAGAAGGCTGAGTAAGAAGGGAGTCGCTGTTTTTAAAATATGCGCCTGAAGGTTCAACTTAAAAAGATGTTTCAAGCCTCTGAGTCTTCCCTTCCCATCTCTAGATTGACACTGGATGTAGATAACAGGTCCTAGTAGCTAACATAGCTGTTCTTACACCCCTCTCCCCACTTGGCCTCTTCCCAAAATTCTTTACAATCATCCACTTCCCCCATCATTTACTCTCTAGCCTGAAGTAACTAAGCCTGCTGCAAATGGTGGCTAAAAAGAGCCTTGAGAAACAGGAGGGAGTCCTTATTCCATGCCATGACTAATGAGGACAAATCACTTGAGGCCAGAGGGCAGCAACTGCCAGAAAACATAACATACAAGTGAGTGGAGCTCTCCAGGGGAGTTGGGAGGAGGGAAATAATCTGCACTGTGTGGGTTGGCATTGGTTGAAATAGCAAAGAATTACAACTAGAGGAGGTTCATGTATGTTTTACCCTTGTTGCGCGTTTTGTCCTGGTCTGACAGGTGCTCGGTACGGGTTTTGGTAACAAGCTCCACATTGCTGGCACTGTAGACCTGGAGAAGCACAAAGTCCACCATTGTCACATGATCCCATTGAACACGAGCCTTACAGGAAACCAGGCTCACCCCTGCCCCATGGAGCTGTGGTATCAATAATGGGAAACTATGAACACAAGCGACAAAGGTAAGAATGGCAGGTAGTTGTACCTTAGCTTCGTAGCCACTGATGTTTTCCATTTTCTCTGAGCGCCAGCCCCAAATACCAGATTTGTTCCTGCAGAGAAAGGAGACCCTAAGTTAGGCATGACCAAATCCCTGGTTCAAATATGATGCTTCTTTCCCTAGCTTAAAGACACAGATTTCTTCAAATGCTGCTTTTGCACACAAGCACACAAACGGAGAACCCGAGCCAGCTTTATTCCTTCTTTAATCTCGTCTTTAAAAGATCTAGAGAGTGTAGGTATGGCATTTGTGGTAATAGTGGTGCAGGACAGAGGGGTTTTTGATCCATGTTCCCAAAGTGGTCCTTTGGTAAAACTAGTTGCTAACCAAGGATAGACTTCCTTCTTCCCATCTTTGGCTCATTCATGGGCTTCCAGTACCACCAAGTGTTTCCATTAGGGTTATACACATTCCCACAGCCTTTCCCCCCCATTCCAGCTCACCGTTCAAAGGCAATGTTCTTGGTGTCAAGGTGGGTTGAGACGATGGGTGAAGTGAGCCGGCTGGCAACATGCTCCTCTGAAGGCTGCATGGCAGCCAGCATCAGCTCAGGCTCGTGCAAGGCTAGGGACAAGGTTTCAGTGTATACAACTTGCTTGTCGTGGTCTACCTCCATCACCACAGCATTCTCCTCTGGCCAGCAGGGAAGGGGGGAAGCAACACAGAAATATTAGTACCACCACAACTCCCAAATCCCACACTGATTTCTTCCAAAAAGGGATTTTTCTGACCTTCGCCTTTAAAGATGTAGCTGCGCCGGCCCCGCTGCCAGGTCATGTGCTCAAAGCCCAGCAAAGTAGTGTCAACTCGTAGGTTTTCACCTCGCTTCCACACCCGGTATACATCACTTGGGCACATCTTGGAGACCAGGGGCACTGGGGATGGGCAGGGGGGGAGAGAGTGAGCAGGAGGACTGAAATTGCCCCCAAACTCTTTCTGAGTTGCCACGGTTGCATCATTGTCCAAGGAGGCATTTTAGCTTTGCAACAAATGTGGATGGAAGGTCAAGCAAGAGACAGGGATGTGCCCAAAGAAAAGAAATGGGTTTCATGGCTGAAGATTATTCCATCCCCATTTGGCTAGGATTCTATCCATCTATTAACCCTTTAACTCTGGAGCACTACAGTGATGTAATGTGTCTCATGCAACTGGATAGACCAGGAGTCGGCAACCCCAAGTACCTGTGCTGAAATGCAGCAGCCCAGACCAGTATGCTGAACACACACAGCCAGTTCTCTGCCAAAGAAACTGAGGTCAGTTCCTAATGCACTGGCAGCACTACTAGGCCTGGCTTGCTTCCAGTGTCCCTAGACAAATACAGCCATCCTCTTCCTTCCCTTTGTTTGCTGGTACACCAGTATCTTCACAAGTACATGATTTTTTTTTCAACACTTGGGCCAAAACTATTGCCTGTGTCTGGGACAGAGTCTGTTCCATGATAAAGCCACTGCATTCACTGAAGAAAATGGTGAAGGCACCCGGTATTCCCCAAATGTAGGCCAAGTTCCCATGCTATGCCAGTGGTGTGCAACCAGCAGTTGCCTGGCAAAAACTGGTCTGTAAGTGAGGGCTACTTGGCTTACAACTCCTGTTTCGGATAGTTTACCTTCCCATCTGAAACCAGCAATCATTGTCCAGGATTAACCTTCCTGTCGGCTACTAAACTGGCTGGAAAGAAGGTAAAACTGCCGAAACCCAATGCCAGAAACTGCTCTCAACGAAAGAATGCCCTGGTCTGGGCCTCCACCAGTTGTGAATCCACCAGGGATAGGAACTGAGCCAAAGAGGGCTCCTTGGCCCTAATCTCTATTCACTGTATTTTGTTGAAAGTTCTGTTCAATACAGTCAGTACCACACTTGCCTGAGGTCCTGTGGTTCCCATCTGCTTAGTATTCCCTCCTGGACAGTCATCTTCAGTCACCCACTCTAGCTTTTATGAACTTCTCCCCTTCACTCCCCAAAGATGGAGTTCCACGCACTGACTTACCCCAGCTAGTAAACTCCCATTTCATTTCCACATAGAAATCAGGAGCCTGGTGGGACAGAAAACCACAAAAAGAGACAGATCAACACAGATGAGAAAAAGGGCAGGACCAGCAAATCTCTCCTCTCTACACACAGTGTGTTTGTGCAACCACATGACATAACCCTAACATTACACTCTTCCAATGGGAGTTCATTGTTAAATTAGATTGTTGCTGCCAGAAAGCTCAGGAGTAATTCAAGTATCCCCTAGGAACCACAGTTAAAAGGGCAGCACAGACAGCCTGGGATTCAGAGTAACTACTGTCAATTTAAAAGTATATTTTTCAAATGTATTCTCCTCCAAGCCCCTTTATTCATTAGCAAATGACTATGGGAAGGATAACAAGTTTTTGCAAATTTGAAACATGCACTGGAGAAAAACAGATAGTGAAAATGCAATGATTCCATACATACATATGGGAGAGAAATGAGAGATTCACTGCTGAATCTTGTAGGAGTAGAATCTTGAGTGTTCATTTCAAAAACATGCACCTGCAACCACAGCTTCAGGACAGAGAGAGAAAGATTCCCATAAGATATTAAGCTAGACGTCTTTGGCAAGGCTTTTCCCTCTCTTCTTCTCAACCTCTGCCAAGTTTTCTGACAGGAGTCCAGGATGGACATCCCTGTGTGGATGAACACAGAATGGAGATAGAAAATGCTCAGAGAGCAAAGTCAGCTAGAAAATGACAGCACATACTCTACGTAGTTTGTTGAGAAGCTCTGGGATGCCAGCTAGGCGTTGTGTGGCACGCTGGTAATCACGATACTGGAGTACCAGCTGCACCATCTCTGGGTCTCCTGTGCTCACAGCCTCCTGCAGGACTAAAGCACAGATGAAAAGACATAAAGAAACTATCAATATTCGCTTCTTGGAACCACTCCCTGTCCCCACCATCTCCTCCTTTTAAGTCCAAATCAGAGTCTCTTCTATCCTCACTCAAAACTAGTTGGAGCAGAGACAGACTATTGATCTGCCAAAAGGGCATGTCTGATTGTCAAGGGCACAGGTATCCTGTTAACTGTTGCTTTCTGGAGAAACATCTGCCATGCAAACCACACAAAGCAGCGCTCTGAGAACCTGTTAGTAAAATCAGGATAGGTATCCCAAACAAAAGTTAGGAGTGAAAGGAAGCATAATTGTTCCATCTTCCAAACGGATAGAATATATGACAAAAAGGTGTTGTGGAGCCAGGGCTGTCAGTCATATTGCACACTCCCCACAACCACATCCCTGATGTCTCAAATGTTTCTCAACACCTGCCTTCCCCACCCAACTTTCACAATCTCCCCTTCCATATTCCTGCTCTCCTTTCTGCTGAGGATATAAGGAGCTGTCTTATTCTGCGCCACAACTTTCCTCCCTAGAGTCCAGTGCTGTCTGCTCTGACAAACGGTCTCTCTCCATAACCTTAAGCAGAAGTCTTTTACAGCCATATATCCTGATAGCATTTAAATGGAGAAGCCAGAGGTTGAAGCTGGGGGCCTCTACATGCATTGCCTGTGCTGTACCATCACAAAGCTTCCATACTTGTCCAGCCATGGGCATTCTCCCGGCCCACATTGGCACTGTGTCGCAGCAGCACCCGTGCAGACTCCAGGTTCCCCAGGGACACGGCCAGCTCCAGGGGTGTCCTGCCACGTGGGTCCAACATCTCGACATCATGCTGCAAAGTGTAATGCACAGGATTAAACATCTGGCTGACACTTTCCTTGAGGGAAAGGCAGGACTGGGGCTGAGCCCATTATGACAGGGAGGGCGGTCTAGAAACGTAACGTAATGTAATATAATAAATAAATAAATAAATAAATACTATGAGGTGAAGTTCAGCCCTGAAACCTGCCTTTTATGCCTGAACTCTGCTCTATGAATGGGGATACAAATATTACTGTTATTTCTTGCTAAAGGTGACCGTTCACCCAGCACTGTTTCCAGATACTGCAGTTCCTATTTTTTAAGAATATAAGGGGTTTAGAACAGATTCCACATATCTGACAGATTGATCTCACAGTGGGTTGTAATGTAATATATCCACCAGCTTCTAGAAGCTGAAGCACACTGACATTTGGATCCAGAATCCATTTCAACTTGTTATTATTGGGTCTTGGAACTCAGGTAGTTTCTAGAAAAAAACCTTCACTTACTACAGCAATATTAGTTTCTTCTGGGATCATTTACAAGAGATGGCTTTCCTCAGCAATTCTTTTGTCCCTACATTATAGTAGGGATGGGGGCAAAATTGACCTTTCTGTGCTGCAAAATTATATGATTTATTTTTACTTGGAGAAAGGGAACACTCAAGTGCGGTAATGATTGACCACACATTCTCTAAACTAAAACATTTAAGAAAAAAATCAGTGAAAAATAATTTAAAGGGTGGATAATTACAATAACTCATGCTGCTATCATAGGAACCTTCCTTGTGCTATGGAAAGTGAGACTGTCACAAATATTGGATGAAGGAATCCTTGTTACAGACGAATGGATTGCTAGTTTCCAGTCTTTTCCAGTAACTATGCTGGGCTGAACAGCCCAGTCTCCTCTTTCCTACATGTGATCTGTAGGGTACCTAAGTATGTCTTATGCTATCATATACCACACTGAATTGCTATGTCCCTGTCCCTTCCATCCCATCTCCAGATCCCTCCAGTTTGTAGAGATAAAAGGAAAACAGATTCAGGCAGTTGGTAAAGAAATGCAGCACATACAATACAGCCTTAATATATAGAACTCACTCCTGCAAGGTATAGTGATGATGGCAACAAGTTTACATGACTTTTTAAAAGGATTAGACAGATTCTTAAAGGGTGGAGCGATCAACAGTTATCAGCCATGTGGGCTACATGGAACCTCCATGCTGAGAGGCAAAGCTATAGGTTTCATCTGAGCCTCCAATAGGCACATTACTGTCACATATCCCCACCTAAATTTCTTTGCCTCCAAGATTCACCCCCAATTAATTGCTCCTTAGAAAGGAAAAGGGGAAAATTCCTCTAAAGCCACCTGCTCTTTAACCTACTCAGCCCGATCCCGATTTCTTACTCAGTTCAGAATCAGTTGGCAGAAGTAGAGGTCAGTATTCTCCCAGTCAGGCTTCAGATTCTGATATCTCTGTTCTCTAACTTCTGTGTCCAGGCAGGAGAACAAAGACACAACATTTAAAATGTACTGTTCAATCAGCAGCCAATGGCCAGCCTGTCTCCAGTATTTATCTGTCTCTACTGTGCCACAATATAGGTGCCTGCATAGTGCTCAATATTATTCTATACAGGTGCGCCTGGGGTGAATTCTGAGACCCTTTTTTGTGCTCCTCTGTTAGTGCCAAGAGACTTAAACATCTTTTTTTAAAAAATCATGCTTGATGTGTACATGTGCATTAATCTTTAAAGATTTTTTTTTGCCCTTTTCCAAAATGGTGGGAGCCAGTGCACTCTGTACTCTGAATAAGCCACCATTGGAGAGGGAAAGCCAGGCCCTAATATCAGAGGATCTTATGGTTATTACCACTATTAGTGTTCCTTCAAAACCATTTGGGACTTGAATCTTTGAGGTGGCTTGCCTTCATGTGCCCAATTTTGGTTATGGATGCTACAGAATCAAAGCTGAATATGTGCTGGGCTGTGGGATTCCGAGCAGATGGACTCAGAGGAGGAATGCTATTTTCTATGAAGCTTCTGCTGCCAAGTCCGACAAAGAACGGGGTTGGGGATTCCCAGACTGAAAGACTCACACTGTTCATCTATCTGCACAATTGTTCTCCAACCACTGGTTGGCTTGGGCTGAGAGGAGAAATGAGAGCTACATGAAAAAGAATGGAGACGTGGGATTAGGAGTATGATGAAGCTAGGAGAAAAGAATGATGGAGCCATGCCGGTTGGGGTCAGGGGAGGTCCCTTGAGCAGTTCTCACAGCAATGCAAGCATGCCTGTGGGTGTAGGGGTTCTGCTGGAAGAGGTGGGGTTCAATAGGATGCAGGGTTAGAAGTAGTCATGTTAGGGTTCACGCCTGTGTCTGACACCTTGCTCTTTTCCCATTCCAAAAACAGCAGAGGGAGAAGCAAAGGCTTAGGATCATCTGGGAAGAATCCCACACCCTACCTCTCTTTCACATCTGGAACTCCAGATGTGTGAGGCTATGGGGTGGGCCGGGATGAGGGGCAGGGGGTGATGGTGGGGGCATTTGTGGATTCCCCCTCCCCCCGTACCTGTCCCTTGCGCAGCTCGCTGTCCAGCGCCTGGTGCCGGTTGTGCCAGACGAGCAGGTGCAGAGGAAAGGCGTCTGCGATGCGGGCCATCCCGTCACCATGTCCCCGCGCCCGGCCGGGTCTCTGCTCCGATCCCTTCTCTAGTCGAGGCCTTTCCGGGTGGCGGTAGCAGAGCAAGCGGCTCCCCTCCTGCTCGGCTCCGCGCTGGGCCCGCTACGGCGGTAGCGGCGGCGGATGTGCTCCCGGGAGGAGAGGCAGGCAGGGAGGGGCGCGCGCGGCCTGGCCGGGGCTCGCTGCGGGTCCCGAGGCCGACGAAGCCAGAAAGCTGCGGGCTGGGAAGAAGGGGCGGGCCTGCGGGGCGCAGGGAGGAGACAGCGGCGGGGGTGCGGAAACCTGGCCCAACCCCTGCACTTTCCCCCGGCCTGGCTGTGGCTTCGGCCCACGCGAGAGGGCCACAGTCCAGGGAGACAGCAGCCCTTGCGTCACCACCGGCAGCGGGAGGTAGCGGAGCAGCAAGGCGGCCCTTTGCAGCCCGCTTTGTGACTGGGGGCTTCAGAGGGCCAGGGGCGTGCACATGGTCTCCTTTTTGGCTTGCGACCCCCAGAGGGGTTTGGCGGGAGAGAGAGGGCGCTTGGCCGGGTCGGCAGGCAGGGGTTTAGAGCTTTCTTACTCAGGCCCTTTTTATTGCCCCTTCGGAAATTTCTCGCGGAAAGCTGGCGACAAAAATGGGGATGGGATGGTGGTGGTGGGGTTCGTTAGATCCTGGCCGTAGCCCTGGCTGTGTTTAGGTTGTCAGGGTTCAGCTCGAATATGTGAAGGAAGGACTGCCTCTGCACGTGTGCAGAGCGATATTCTTTCCCAGCGAGTGCCACACTCAGTGTGTTATATTGTGTTTGTGTCTTTCAAGCCAAAATTAAAGGGGGGAGCTCCTTAAATGTAACAATAATTGATCACAGCCCAGTGCTTTGTCCTTAGGCTTGTTCAGTGGCATTTGAAAAGGGCAGCTCCCTAGCTATGGCCAACTCTCCAGTGTCAGCCACTTTAGGCCTTGTCGGGCCAACAGGGAGGGGCTATTGGGATGCAAAGACAGCTGACTGATGCATTTCTGGTTTGAAGGGATGGGGAGTTTGGCACCTGGTTAACCTGTACCAAAGCAGCTTTCTCTTTAGAGAAGCATTTAGTAAACAAGGCAGTGACCAGGCCCAGAAAAATGTAGCACAGGAAGTGAAGAGGGAGGAATGAGGAGGGAGGAATGCCTACTTTTGTATACAGGGCAGGTTGGCCAGACGTCCTGTTGTTACCTTGGTAAATTGTGAAATAGGCTTCTCCTTCCCCATCCTATATCCTGAACTATATTTTCAAGTAGTGTATTTCTCTCCATTTTTGACAGGGAAGGACGTCTGTACTTAAGACTAGAGCTGCACGATGGGTGGAAATTCCACTAAAACATTGCTGTCATTCCCTCTACGCTGAACCTGCTAAATTTTGACAATATACTGCTAAATTTCTGCCCAAAATTGCAGCTGTTAAAACTATAGCCCTATCAAAGGGGGATAAATGGCAATAACCCTTTCCTTTCCTACATCTCTACCAAGTTACCAGGACCAGTTTTGAATTCTGCTTGTGCCTCGCTATGCCACTTTGTATAGATCTATCAATATATACTGTTTTATGTATCAAAAACAAATCTACTAGCTCTTTAAAGGCTATGCCATAATATTTTGTGGACTACAGCCCATGTGGTCCAAAGTGTTATGCTCAGTTGGCAGATTTACATTAGGTGGTGGAAAATGGCCTCAAATTGCAACCCAGTTGGGTTTTCAAGGCAAACAGAGGTGGTTTGCCATTGCCTGCCTCATAGGTACAGAAAAAATATATAAATGTGAGGCCATAAAATGTCAGGGGTAGAAATTAGTAGAGCCCAAACATACAAAATGAAAAGGAAGTATTTATAACTGAAGTGAGTGGTGATATCTAGCTATGCCATACTATGCTAATTAGACACCTGTATCAGAAACTAAATGTACAGTGCTAACTTAAAATTGAGTAAGTTAAATTTTGTGGATAAATTCTAGTTCAGCAATTTTATGCTGGAGCCCCCTTGGAAATGTTTTGTGTTGTGACTGAAATCAGCAATAGGCTGTTCTAGGAGACTGAAATGTTCCCCCACTGATTGGTGAATGTTGCCATTTTTTAAAATCACATTTATATCAGTTTATTCTTTTGTGTAGATATGTCCTGTTTGTCCCATGTAGACAGTATAAAATATTTGTTGGGATGTGGTGGTTATATCGAAGGATGAGTAGACAGACGAGTTCCTACTTGGAATGAAGCCCCATAACAGAGTTGCCTGAACAGATAGGGGAACAGAATGAGGCATTTGGATTTGGTTGAAGTCCCCCACTATAGAGGTAGTAAGTAGGAATGAAAGCGTATGGGGACTGTGTCTGCCCTCCCCATTCTTGTGCCTCCATAAACAAGAAGTAGGCATTCAGTTCTCCATGACTGAGGAGCTCTCTCCCTCTCCATTGCTGAAATTGAAATATGTTTGTTTAAGGTGGGGTTTTTTTTGGCAGTAGTAAGAGGGACTTCCTCTAGAAAAATTAAATATTAGTGGTTTCTCCTTTCAGGGTTATGTGATGAACCTCAATTGTTTGTTTACTATGATGCATTCAAGCTATACTTCTGCTTTACTCATTTTTTCATCTCTATATTTTTAGGGGCCATAACTTACCCTTCAGCACAAGAAATAGTCCCAATGGAAAGTCTTACATTTCCTGAAGATAGTAATTCTGGGATGAGTACCTAGCAAGTTGACAGTGGAACAACATATAATCCCAAAAATGCTCCCATTCTAAAATGTTGCAGTGTATGCAACATACACATAAGGTCCATTCAGTGTTAGAGAATGCTGAAGCACAACTCTGCTCACGTAGTTCAACGAGCACTGAAGTACTTGCGTGAATCAAGACTTTTTTGCCAGAATATTTTGTCTGTCAAGTGCATTTTTATTCTGTCCTACCTCCAGTGAGCTCAGTGAAGCAGTCATGGATCTCTCTTCCCCATTTTATCTTCATAGCAACTCTTTGTGGTAGGTTAGACAGTGGGTATGATTGCATCAAGATTATACAGGAAGCATCATAGCAGTATGGAGATTTGAATCTAGGTATCCCAGATCCTAGTCCAGCACTCTAACCAATACATCACACTGGCATCACAGAAGATGCTGAGACACAACTAGCATTGGTGGTTGGGGCATGTTTACAGGATCCTCTGCAACAGTGTAAAGGATGTGGAGTAGAACTCAGTTCACACAACTTTTTTGCAGCCGATTATTGTACATGAACAGAGTTACACCACTGTGGCTGCAGTTTTCTCAAATGAGGCTTAAAGATCCACTTCTCCATGGCAGCAGGAAGTCTCTTTGCATGATTTCACAACTCTGAGACACAGGGGAATAACAGCATCAAAGGGCGTCTAAATACTCTGGTTTACTTCCGAATGTTCCTTTCTTTCCTGTAGCTGCACAGGCTTGAAGACTACGTCCCTGTCATTCTGCCAAACCCACCTTGGTCTCCTCCCATTAGCAGTCTCCTCTACTCTAGTGGCCACAAAGCCTCCTTCCTGACAGCTGTGGGAAACTGTCGTCTGTAACATTGGCATTAGTGCCAGTGGGTAAAGATGCTTCCCAGGGTGGCATCTGCTACATAAAGTCAGGACTTTAGCTCTATAGATTCTTCAAGACATGCTCCACAAATATGCAGCTGAATGCTTCCTATCCACATCTTTATTCCCACCCCCTTTCCCATCAACCTGACAGTAATGCAAATACTTATTTATATACATGCCTGTGTTTATTTGCACACACTTCTTCCAGCAGACTCCTAGATGGATGATCCATTCTTTCCCCGGAAAAGAATGATACAAAAAGGAACCATAAAGGGTCCATAGCTCAGGCAGCAGGGATGGGAAAGAACTTTTCCCAAGACCATGGAGAACTACTGCTAGCCAGAGTAGACAGTACTAGGCAGGTTGAATCGGTTTGGATAAGATACTCATTTAAAAGTCCAAATCTATGCTAGTGTCATGTTCTCTGCATTCTGAGGGGCACAGAAGAGCCTTTAGGTCCTAGTCTTGTGGGTTTTGAATTTTTTTATTATAAAAACAATCTTTTTTAACCCACTCATTAAAATCACATTCAAAATCGGCAAAAAATCCATAATAATAACCCAGAGAGACAAACCAGAGATCAATATTTACAGACATTGCAAGGAAAGGGGCTCCATTCCACCTCTCTCCTTCTGGGGCTAATCACCCTGGAAGGAAAATTGAAGTCAGGTGGAAGAACAGGCAGAGTTCATCATCAGGGAGGGGAGGCATGCATCGGAGGCAATCGCATGCATGTGGGCCATGAGACCAGAGGGAGAGAACCTGATCCCCTACCAAAAGCCATTGACCCATACCCCACCCCCCTGTTAACCACAAGTGGAAGAGGAGGGGGCACAGGCTTAACCTGAGATTTCTCCCCAGCCTGTAGGAGAAATCATAACACTGCTGCGAGGGAGGGAAATTATTAATACAGTGGATACTGGAAAGGAAGGGAAAAGCAAACCAAGTTTTTCAAACCCAGCCTGGCCCCTTGGCACAGAAATATTTACAGAGTCCTTCAGATACTCAAGTTGGCACAGGGCCTCATTCAGGCTGAGCTTCCAGCTACTGCCTCCTCCACTCCAGCCCCACTCCAGACAGGCCCCAAGCAGAGGACAGGCAGTTCAGAATCTCTTTTGGCATAACTCTGCTGCTCCTTCTCCTTTCCACAGCAAAGCAGAATACGTTTGGCAGTGGAGACAGCAGAGCAAAGACAGTTCTTATCTTACTCCAAGGAGAAGAATCAGAGGCAATAGCACAGTCTGGGACAGTCAAATGCAGAGAATTTGGTCCAGATATGGCCTGGGGTGACAGGGAATAGGACTTTGCAGGTGCTCCGCTGGGCCACCTGGATGGGGATAGAAATTATTGTGAAATTTGGCACAATTGACAGATAATACCTGTTCAAGCCTGGGATACCATAAGCAGAGGAATCATGATTGTAAGGCTGCAGTGACAACAGCCTCTCCGATTTGGAATGGCAACTAATGGGATGAGAAGATGCAAGTAAGGATTAAGGAATGGACTCAGGAACACAGGGAAGGGAAGAGAATGGGGTAAGCCTTCATCTGTTAGCAAATCCTTCTATTGTAATAATAGCTTCAAGGCAACCTTACCACCCTCCTAGAGTGGAAACCCAGCAAACCCTGAAACAGATGGTTATGGCACAATGGCTGATCAATTAGTACTCTCAGCAAGGGGCAGTAGCAGTGAAAAACATGCTTTCTCTAGCTTTCCCTGCCAGAACCAGAGCACCCTTAACGCGGGAATCAGCTGTGCAACTCTTGTCAGAGCTTGGATCTGGAAGATAAAAGGGGCTGGTATTCAGATTGTCGTTTAGATTTTTTTCCATCCTTACTAGTATAAGGGGACTGGTTTCAGAGGATGCGCACCCCCAAAAAACCCCATGGGGAGCAAAGCCTGAAGTACCAGGCCTTCTGATGCTCCTCAAATACTAGCACATGTTTGGCACCACAGGGAGGAAGCAGGGAGTGTTCAAGATACACAGCACACTCCATAACTTTCTCCTTCATTGGTCCTATTTAAAACGTAGAGCCTTAAATCCCAGGCTTCCTTAAGTAAGGGATGTGTTGACCCTTACCAATTGGGTTCTTTCCCCTTGAAATAGGTATCAATCCCTACGTTCTTTAGAAGAGGGGAGGGGCGGGAGACAGGGAAAAGCTTGTCCCTCACTTTTTGGATGCCCCCATCCCCTCACTACAATACCCCAAGGGGCTGGGGCGGACATCACAACAATCAGCAAAAAGAGAGACAGTAGAGAGGATGGGAACGGTGGACAAACCCAGCCGAATAAATTAAGGATGGGAGGGGAAGTCGAGGAAGGTCAGAGGCCATTGGTGCTGCTGCTGCTGCGCTGGATCAGTGGGACCTTGCTCAGCTCCACCACCGGAGAGCGCGGCTTGTGTTTCATCTTGGGCACCCTCTGCAACAGCTGCTGGGCTTCCTTGTATGCCTCACGCAGCTCCTTCTTCCACTGCACCAGCTCCGGGTCGCTCTGCAGGGAAAGGCAGTAAGGAAGTGCAGAGAAGACTTATGTCAAGGCAATAGCACAGCCCTTGGTTGGAGCAGGGGAGGATATTCCAGCCTCGTCAGCATATTGTCACATCAAAACCATGCACTAGACTGCAAGTGATGGGAGACTTGGCCCCTTCCTGGAGCACCCTGGACAACATCCCTGAGTTAAAAAAGCATGGTTTCCCAATGGTGCCCTCTGGCACCAATACATTCTTCCTACAAAGTAGGGATATAGAGCAGGCTTCCTGGAGTTTCCTGTACAGCTGCCAATCCCAAGGAGCATCTTATTCAGTTTACATGCTTTCTCTGTATCAACAGGGATGTAGCAGAGTAGTTAGTTAAAGCACTGCTGTGATTTACCTTAATGGCAAATTACTGGAATTCTTTACTTACGTACGTCAAGTGCTTACTCTCAAGTGCCTACGCAATGGCATGCGTGTAGTAGTCAAATCTAAACTGTGCAATCAAGAAAGGAAGCAGCCAAAGCCTCTGTTGTTTGCACTGGGACAGAGCAGGTTAAAGAACATTTTGCATCTATCTGGGCTCATGGAGGAGGGGGTGAAAGTGTGTGGAGCCAATGACTGCTGGTCTTGGCCCTTGCTTAATTCAAAATATGGCACTCTTTTAAGAAATAGTCACCAACCAGGGCCAGAGCTTTCCTAGAGTTCATGCCCCCAACCGCTTAAGAGGTGATAAGTTAACTATGCAGAACTCCTAAAAAAGTCTTCACTGTGGCTGCAGTTTTCTCAAATGAGGCTTAAAGATCTCCCTTCTACATCCTCAGCATGTTGCCAGGACTAGATGGCCTTAAAGACAAACAATTGTCTTCACTGCTGTCCTCTGTGAATCTCTTCAACTCATGACTTCAGTTTCAATGCCTTCCTGCTTATATCTACTCTCTACCAATAGGGTTTCTATATGAGCACCTACTACGTATCTTATTTATTTATGTATTTATTTTATTTACATTATTTATAATCCATCTTTCTCACTGAGACAAGGCGGATCAGAGTCAAACCATTGGTCCATTTAGCTCAGAACTACCTACTCTGACTGGAATGGCTCTTTCCGCAACCTCTATTTGCAAGCAGCCCCTCATGGAGAAGTCATAAAATGAATGCTAACAGGCTGTACAATATGGGGATTTAAAAACGTATTTCGTAAACATCTTGAGCACACTCTGGCCAAAGTTAAGCACTCTGATTCCAAAAGAGGAGTCTAACAACATGCCAGTTTGGCGTAGTGGTTAAGAGCGTGGGACTCTAATCTGGAGAGCCAGGTTTGATTCCCCACTCCTCCACTTGAAGCCAGCTGGGTGACCTTGGGCTAGTCATGGCTCTCTGGAGCTCTCTCAGCCCCACCCACCTCACAGGGTGTTTGTTGTGAGGATGATGATAACATACTTTGTAAGCCGCTCTGAGCGGGCATTAAGTTGTCCTGAAGGACGGTATATAAATCGAATGTTATGTCATTAACACTCCCTTTGAAATTCACAAGTCACACAGTATTACCTTTCCCTTAGTAGTATCTTGCCCTTGTCCTTAGTTTGTAGTGAAGCTTGAAAACATGCAGCTGAAAGCCAAATTCTCAGAAGCCAGAGGAAATTCTGACAAAACTTTTAAGTGATCAGCAGAAACCTGTTATTGTATCCTCACAGCTCCTTGCTTCCCAATATGCAGGTTATTCTGAGTATTTATTTATTTTATTTGTTTATGTTATTGATGGGCCACCTTTCTCACTGCGACTCAAGGCGGATTACATAGTGTGAGATTAGTACAATCAGTAACAAGGACATTTCCATACGGTGTCAAGGACATTTCCATAAACAATGTCATGGGATAAATAAAAACAAGTTTACAAAGTAATAGTATTAGCAAGGATCCAATACGGAGTTGAAGAATTGCTGAAACAGAACATAATCAGTTCTAGGACTGACATTAGACAACATGAAGCACAGGTAGTATATAGAAGTACATATTCAAAGCAACAGATAATATGTAAGGAAACATAGTGGTGAAGTCTATGGTCCCTAACTCATTAGCGAAGCATCTGAGACCCCCTCCCTACAATACTGCCTTCCTACCTGACTATAGAGCAAAAAAAAAAAACTTTGGTAAAAGAATTTATCATTTCGAGGCAAAGGTAATCCACTAAACTGTGAACTGACCTTAACTGAATAAATCACTTTTTCAATAGATTAAGGAAGATCCCCTAGTTCCTTTGCCTATAGGAACACCATGAGGTTTTTTACTGGGTCAGATAAGGTTTTGATTATCTCTGGACTCTTCAGACTGGAAGAAAAACTCACATCACACTGCAGGACAAATTGCTTGCCTCCCCGGATCTTCAGTAGAATACACTTTCGATCCTTTATCTGCGTCTCCTCCACTGACTGGATCTCTTCCATGGTGAGCAAAGATTGCTGTTATAGGATGGATGCAAAGAACCAGTGGAGTGACAGAAAGAGAGCATACCCCATTTCCAACATGCAGTTAAAATATTCATTCTGCATCCTCTGCCCATCTTCCAAGGATGGAGAATTCACCCACATGCCAAACTGGGCACATGCAGGGCAAGCCCTCTCTTTATGCTCAACATGCCCATTCTCCCTTCCCTCATACTAACATAAAATTCTTCTCTTACCGGGGATTCTCCTTCTCCACGCCACTCCAACCGGTTTGGGAAGAGGTAGAAGTATCTCCTCTGCCACTGAGTAAGGAAAGGGTTCCCCAGTTTTGACATATAGCCATGCATGATGCAGTCTTTGCCTAGGGCATAATCTGTACAGAATAGCAGAAATACAGTGTTATGGACAGTGTACAACAAACAGAGAATAAGACTAACCAAATTTGTGGTAGGGTATGAGCTTTCATGAATCACAGCTCATTTCTTCAGATACAGCTAGAATGTGATATATCTTTCCTTATATCTTGGAGAGTGGAGTGATTACAGAAGCCAAATGATAATAGCTGGTGAATGACAATAACAGGCATGATTGGACTGCTGAACTGCACCTCATAGTGAAGCTAAAACTGCATCCACCTGGACTGAATCGAGACCTAGAATTCCTGTCTCATTACCAATGCTGATTTCTCCACACCCACTACCCCTCTGCATACCCCAACCCATCCAATCACGCCTGCTATTGCCATTCACCGGCTATTATCATATGGCTTGTGTATGACAATAGCAGGAGTGATTGTAAATGACAATGGCAGACGTGATTGGACTGCTGAACTGCAACTGATAACAAAGCTCAAAACAATGCATCCACCTGGACTGAATCGAGACCTAGGTTTCCTGTTTCATTACTAGTGCTGATTTCTCCACACTCACTACCCCTCGACATACCCCACCCTATCCAATCACACCTGCTATTGCCATTCACTGGCTATTATTCGGTTTCTGTAATCATTCCACTCTCCAAGATATAAGGACAGATGGACTCACATTCTAGCTGTATCTGAAGAAGTGAGCTGTGATTCACGAAAGCTCATACCGTACCACAAATCTGGTTAGTCTTATAGGTGCTACTTGACTCTTGCTCTTTTCTACTGCCCCATAGATAGTGAGAGTTGTAAGAGGCAGAACTGAGCGATGAGAGAAGATGCTCTGAGCAAGGGAGCACAGTTATCCTGAGTAAAGGTTCCAAGGGAAATTTAGCCTCTCAAGAGTGGGGCTCACCTTCCTCGTGGCCCAGCTGCTTGTTCTTTGCTCTTTTGCGGGCCTCCAGTTTGTCAGTCTCTGCATTGACTGTGTCAAAAACAGTCTCTGTCACCTCCTGTTGCCAACGCTCTGAGATGGTGAGCGGAAAGTTACGATAGAGCTCCTGGTCACTATCCAGTAGCTGAGAAGAGAGGCAAGTGAAGTTACTGTGGAGTGTTGGGGACAGTCCTACCACTTCTCACCTCCATTTTAAATACAGTACTATCAAGTCGTTTGCACCAGCTCTGCCCCTCTTTCTTCTACATTCCATCATTCACGAAGCCTACACAACCTCTTTTAGACACTCTAAACCCCAACCCTCATGGTTTCCCCACAACTGCCTACCTCATGTCTTCTACATATATATTCTCATACTTACTCTTGAGCACCTCACATCCAATTACCATCTCCCTTTCCCCATTCCTCAAGTTCATCTGTGTTACCCATTATGTCCTTCACATGAAATTTAGCTAACACAAACACACCACCATTTTCTTACGTTAGGCTCTCTTCAACTGCAGCTAGCAAATGAGGTGGTTGCTGCTACTATGTCTTACTTTTGATTTTCTTTGAGGCACCTGGTGGCCCAGAGTCAAAGCTGGGCCAGAAGGGGCTTTGGATCTGAGCTAGCACAGCAATCCCCAGGCACTCATTATATGCAAGCAGGTTTCTAGAACTGAGGATTACTTCCTGAAACCCCTCATCTTGATTCTATAACAGGGAACAGATAGTGATAGTCAAGGTTCCTGGCTTGTGTGTGGAAGGTCCTAACAGGAGGCAGAAGATCAAAGGGTCATAGTAATCATACAGCTATGTTCTTCCCACAAATAAGGACAGCTTTAGCCAAAGCCTAAATCTTTGTTCAATACATATTTATTATGAACTACATTGCAATGAAATGTGATGATGGCTACTATCTTAACTAGTTCTAATAATTAAACAAATCCTTGAAGGGATAGGTCTATCAGTTGCTATTAACTGTAATAAACTGAACCTCTGTGTTCAGAGGCAATATATTGCTAAGTAGCATTTGCTAGAAGCAAATAAGAAAGAATGGCTGTTTATCACACTAAATAGATCATCATGTCTTCCTTGCATGCTTCTCAGGGGTATCTGGCTGGTTAGCAAAATGCTAGATTAGAGGCATCTTAGCTTGACCCAGTGGGGTCATCCCCTCCATACCTTGATTCCTTTTGTATCCTCTTCATCAAAGGAACCAATGTCAAAAGCATCAGCTGCA
This sequence comes from Eublepharis macularius, assembly GCF_028583425.1. Lineage (NCBI taxonomy): Eukaryota > Metazoa > Chordata > Lepidosauria > Squamata > Eublepharidae > Eublepharis > Eublepharis macularius. The sequence goes on along the minus strand of NC_072791.1, from coordinate 151,258,458 downwards.
TTCACTTCCCCGCGGGGTGGGATCAAGGGTGGTGGGTACTGTGAAGATAGATTGGGAGGAAAAGTTGCAGTTCAGAAGGACAGAAGAGAGCTGTCCCACCCAGTTTGGTGTAGTGGTTAGGAGTGGTAGGACTCTAATCTGGATAACTGGATTTGATCCCCCACTCCTCCGCTTGAAGCCAGGTGGGTGACCTTGGATCAGTCACAGCTCTCTCAGAGTTCTCTCAGCCTCACCTACCTTACAGGGTGTCTGTTTGTGGGGATAATAATGACATTGACTTTTTAAACCACTCTGAATATGGTATTAAGTTGTCCTGAAAGGCAGTATATAAATCTATTATTATTATTATTATTATTATTCTCCCCTCCAGTTTCCTCCTTCCTCCCACTGCGTAATTTATTTATTTACTTCATTTATACCTAGCATTTCTCTGCAATGGGGACCCAAGGTGGTTTACATAATTCTCCTTTCCTTCTTTTTACCCTCACAACAACCCTGTGAGGTAGGTTATGCTGAGAAAGTGTGACTGGCCCAACATCACTCAGTAAACTTCCATGGCAGAACGGGGATTCAAAACTGGGTCTCCCAGATCCTAGTCCAATACTCTAACCACTACCCACAACACACCGGCTCTCAGTATTTTAAAAAAATCTTGTTGATCAAAATACAAAAAAGAAAAATAGCTCCATAGGTATGCCTTAGATATTAATAAAAAGAGAAACACAAAGAAATATTAATAGTAAATGGTAACACTAGTAAGGTTAATACAAAAATGACAAAGATAACAAGATATGCAAAAATATTTGAGAAAATAAGCAAAATAGTTCAGTGAAGATTAAAAATTTAAATACCCCTGAGATACATTAGAAAAACAAAAAGACACTGTAGCATTTAACATATACATAAGAAGTGTAAAAAAGATTATTAGCTCTATTGCCAATTAATCGCTAATACCTTGAACTATAACCAATAAATTTATATAAGGGTAAATGGGCTGCTTTTTTAGCACTCTAAAAATCTCTAAACCATTTCCAGTTTTCTTCAGATTTGGATGTTTGGAGGGAGTTGTTTCCCTCCTAAACCCATATATACCAGGAGATGTAGTTTATTTTGGCTAAATCCCACAATTTCAAATGCTACTTAATCATACTGGGAATTTTGTTACATCTCCAGAACTCAGTATACACTACTCTGGCAGCTACTATCTTGCAGAATAAAAGTTGTTCTTTGCCCCTAGACTCTTTGCCTTTTATGGAAGTCAATAAAAAGAATCTGTGGTCCAAATGTAGATTCACCCAAACTGAATTCATAGTTTCCAACCAAAAAGATGTTGCTCTTGGGCATGTCCCCAAACAATGAATACAATCTTCACAAAACTTGATTAATTTTAGACACAGTATGTCACTGCTTTAAAATATACATTACTTCCACTCCCCCATTTTAAACCATATTAATAGGAAATGCTAGATTTGCAAATATTAAAAAGGTGGTTTAAGGTCACCCGTCTTTTCTTGAATTATATGAATTATAACATTATTTTCTAACTAAGATTTAAACTTGTTAACTACACACATTTTCCAACTTTGAAAAGAACTAAGATGATCATTCTTGCTCATTTGATATCAGACTCTACTGATGGTGTTGGTGAATGATCTGGGCAAAGAGTCCAGTGACATCTACCGCATGGTGAAAGTAAAACAATTAGGATGGAACTCGAAAAATTACTTCCCTGCCTTTGACCCACAGTAATATATTTACAGGAAAACCTTTACAGTACCTCAAACAATTAGCACAAAAATCTATATAATCTGCTATGACTTTTTTGTTAATTAATTTTTTTTAAATCCCCCCAAATCTAATTAAGCACTCAGGACATGCATCTCTTCTGCTCTTTTCAAACTTTAATTCTTGTTTTTTTTTTCTTTTGCCATATAAAGCTGTTACTAGATTGTCACTGTTTTTTTCACCAACCTGTCTATTGGCATATTTTGCAATAAAACAGAGTCCCACATTTTCCATGCAATCTAGAGATCCATACTCACTTTCTGTAGGAAAACCATCTGCCAGTCTAGGCCCTTGAAGAAAGAACTCTCCTTTACCTCAGCCGCCCTGTTGAAAAGGTAGTAACAGACAATAAGGAACTCTCCTTTCATCACTGAATTATCTAGGGGATGACAAGCTTGGAAGTAACTGCTCCATCGTGAATAGCAAACACAACTAGAATGCCTGCCTGTGCTTTCTGTTGTGCAACTACTTTTTAAAGTTCAAAACACATTGAGATTTAGCTTGAAGAAATCACTGTTGAACCTACCAGACTCTTCCTTCTGTATTAACTTAGCTTGGTACACCTCTGGAAGAATAGCAGCTTTATTTTGTTGCAGCTAACAAATATTTGTAGCATCCTAAATGTACAACCATTTGTGTGCAATGATCCCAGAGATGCAGAAAAAGTGCAGAATATGTGGTACTGGGTGCAAAACTCAGCTGAGAAACCCAGCTATCATTTAAAATAAAGCAAACCAGAGAAGTGACTAAAATTTCCAGAGCGTGGGGTGGAGTTTCAAGTAAATAGCTCCTTTTCTTTCCTCATGGACTTCTAAAACCAAACGAAATGATGCAAAAATAGTTTTACAAAACCCTGAAGAACAAAAGAAGATTATGAAAAATCTGCTCAATTTGCATAATTTATGCGAGTTACAGACAAGAACTTTTCTTAGCACAGAACTTTGTCTCAGCATGGAATTGTGTCACTGCAAAATCAGTGCAGCATTTCTGAAAAGCTAAGTGCCTCAGCATAGCATGAACTTGCTTAGGCAAAGGAACTCCTTCATCTGACACATAAATTGAACAAAGAAGGCTTGTTCCTACTGAGAGAGAGATTCAGTGTCATATTAGAATCTGAGAGACCCAGGTTCAAATCCTGACTCTGCCATGGAAGTTTGCTGGGTGACCATGGGTCACTCATTCACAATCAGCCTAACCTACCTCACATGATTGCTGTAAAGATAACATGGAGAATTATGTAAGCCACTTTGGATTCCCACTTGGGGTCCATCAAGGTCACTATTGTCTGCTCAGACTGTCAGCAGCTCTCCAAGGTCTCAGGCAGAAGCCTTTCAGATCCCAGAGCCTAGTCCTTTTTAATTGGAGATGCTGAAGGTTCAACCTCAGACCTTCTGCATGCAAAGCAGAGGCTCTGCCACTGAGCCACAGCCCCTCCCTAGTACTTGGATTTGGACTATTTTGGCCACCCCTCATTAAAAAAAAGTACTAGGGTGTTTCAGAAAGTAATGGCAACTGGCATGTATGAATAGTTAATTTCTAATTTGAAGTTGTCTTCTTTATTCAAACCAATTTTTGAATTTTCTAACAAAAAATGAAACAGTGATGGGTAAAGATAGAGGGGAGCTGGGTCAGGGAGGCATGAGGGAGATTTTCATGCCCTTAACAGGCCCTGGAAATACCATACAGTCCCTCTCTGGCTTTTATGACTGCACGTTGCTTAAGGAGATCCCCTGCAAGTATTAATGACCAAAAGCTGATTTATTTTAAACAAATGAAAACTACAATTCTCTACATTCCACATCCTATCTAAGGTTCTATGATGAGTAGACAATACATGGAAAACACACAGCCATAAGGAAGCATATGTTGCTGAAGTACACGTACACAGTCTTTTTCTCTCAAATCTCTGATCCAAGGTCATCAGATTGTGGCTCAATTTTGAATCTGAGGAATAGGGCAAGTGTGAAGCCAGGGAAAGCTAAACTAACAGCAGAACTCTGGAGGATGTGTTTTTCAGAAGTCCCTTCCGCACAGAAAAATGGCAGAATCTGAATAGATCCCATTATATTAGTGTACAATATCAGCAAGAAATCGAGTGCAGACATGTTTTAAAGCTGCCTTTTGTTGTGGTAACTACAGTAATTTTTCCAGATCTTTTTTCTAAAATGAGGAGTGGCCAAAACAGCTCAAATCTAAACCACCTCCCATGTATTCAGCCGTTTCTTGTATGGGATTACTGTAAAACCATAGCCCATTCAGGCACTCTCTCCTACAACCCAGCCAGCTAGCTCCCCTATAGTGGCACTCACCCACGGCCCATACAACCCAGGCGACGATTGACATCTCTTTGAAGCAACCCTTCCAACAGGGAGCGTAGCTCGGGTGTAAAGGAATCCGGCAGCTCCACAGCCTGTGGGAATTAACAGAGGAGGGTTAGAAGAAGAGAACTGGGAAAGGTGGAAGAAGGGAGAACAGGCAACACCACCTAAAAACAAGTGCAGGATGTTCTAGGAAACTACAGAGATCCTGTCAGGAGGCTATATGGAGAATTCCTTGAGCCTAGGAGCTTTATTCCAGCAATTCTGTCTTCTGGGTATAGGCTGTGCTGAGCAAATGAGAGCATTTATTCATTCAGGCTGCCAGAAGGGACAAGAATCCCTGTTCCTCGAGCTCAAAGGAGGTTCCACAGAAAAGGTTGCAGAATACTTGTGTATGATAGCCATGCAATAACAATCCCAGGAAGAGGTAGATGAGAGGCACAGGACTAAAAGCATCCTCAATCATTGTCAGCAGGGGAAAGTGGTTTTTTTAATTGCTATCATGCCCAGCCAACAAACATCCACAAGTGCACACTTACTGTGGAGAGGTCAGCCAACACCCCTTATCTCCAACAGACAGTGTACAAGCATGGTTACATTTTCTCTATAACTTGCATCACAGTGGCAGCAGTTTGTTGCAAACATCCAAAGCTGCCCTCCTCTACACCATCCCTCCCTCCCACTTTCCTCTGCTTCATCATGATTTCTCTAAAAGCCTCTCAAAACAGTATGGCAGCTGATGCACAACTGGAGCCTATCATGATAAAGGGAATTGTCTCACTCTTCCCTTTTGCTGCCTGAATTATCCAGCTGTACTGAGTACAAGGAAAGGACTGTAGGAGGGAACTTATACCCTCAAGAAATCTAGTGTAATACAGGAGCTCTACTGATTAGCCTGGAAGAAAAATGAAAGCCATGGCTTTCTAGAAGAAGCAGTCCTCAAAAACCACCCAAACGGCATAAACTAATCTAAGAAAGATGTTTTGGCGGTTAGGAGAGAGTGGATAAAGAGAGGCTTTTCTCTGTCTCTGATGTCAGGGTCACCAAAAGGAAGTGATTGGTAATAGGCTGGACACAAGCAAAAGCGTTTTACATACACTGCAGCTAATTTATGAAAGTATAAATTCTGATACAGGATATAACAGTGGCCAAACTTTTAAAAAGACTGTTAGACAAATCCATTAAGTATAGATCATAACAGCTAACAGAAACTATACAACTTAGCAAAATCAAAAAGAATCCAGTAACACCTTTAAGACTAACCAATTTTATTGCAGCATAAGCTTTCGAGAATCAAGCTTATGCTGCAATAAAATTGGTTAGTCTTAAAGGTGCTACTGGACTCTTTTTGATTTTGCTACTACAGACTAACACGGCTAACTCCTCTGGATCTTTATACAACTTAGCATTACTGATAATCATGGGTCATTTCGTAGAAAAAGAGCTGGAGGAACTCATTAGCACAGCTCATTAGCATATGCCACACCCCTTGCCATCACCAGAAGTGTGTCATTGGTATAACTGATTTGCATATGCCACACCCCCTGACATCACCTATCCTGGCTGTTTTGGACCCAATCCTGGCCATTCAGGGCCGAAATTGGGCCCAAAATGGCAAAAGGGGCTGAAAATGGCTGAAAAGGGGCCCAAAATAGTCAGGATCGGGACGCTGCTGAGTGGGAGAGTGATCCACCATCTGTCAGAGGCCTGATTGAGGCCATTTCAGCCCCAATCCGGGCGGGGCCACATGACATGTGACCTCTTTGGGGAACTACTGGAACTGTGTTCCTGTATGTTCCCCCTCGAAATGAGCCCTGCTGATAATTGACACAACAATACATAAAATTTCTGGAGCCCAAATACTACTTGTTCCAAGTTCTTCAGTAGGAAGTGGCACAGACAAGATTTCACAATAAGTAATAAATATAACCAAGTTCACCCTGCATGATTGTTTTAGCACACTGGCATTAAGTTCGCATCTTTTACATTTGGATTACTGGCAACTGTTCACCCCTATCATTTCTCTTTCTGTAAAAATATCTCTAAGAAGCCCTTTAGTCCCATAGAAATCTTTGCTTGCCATTCCCTTCACATACTGGTTAACCTGGCATCCCAGCTATCCCTCCAACATAACTTATTGGTTTGATTTTCTTTTTTTTTTAAAAGAAGAGCCACATTTGCTATACCACTGGATAGACAGAGGAACCTGGGAATATGGAACTTGCCCAAGGATAGTAAGCCTAGTTGAGGCTGCAACCGAATTTGAACCCAAGTTTCCCATGTCAAAGTTAAATCTCTGTCCTGTGAGAGACACTGTCACATTTAAAACTATTTCCCACTTGCAAAAAACAATTTAGCAGATGTACACTGTAATGGAACCTTTACTTAGGGAGAAAGAAGATCATGTCATACTGCCACTGCATACATGGCAGCAGTGGGAAAGAGCTGGTTTCTGTACACCCAAAAATGGTTTGGCCATGGTGACAAGAAGACTACTCCTTTCAGAATTCCAGGAATCACATTGAATAGTTGCTACCAGGGAAAACCTGCAAATCATAACTCCAAGGTAACTGCTAGTGGAAGAGACTGAAGGAGTGGGACAAATATCTGATAAAATTCTCTGCAGCCCTCTTCGTTGGAGTCAGTTCCTCATTCAATAATCTCAGGCAGCACCCAGCTCCAGGTAGAATGCCTCACACAAGACAGAACAGTCTTGTGTGGCCAGCCTGAACTATGGTGGTCAGAACTTTCACCTGCCCACCACAATGACCATCTAAAGCTAAAAAACCCAATCCAGAAAAATATATAGTAGTACAAATCCTTGAACGGGAAGAAATAAACTGGGAGTTTTCCAATGCAGCAATAACATTTCCAAACTGCTGCCTCTTACCTACTCACTATCTCACTGCACATTGATTTTTGCAGCAGTGAAGAGGCACAAGAAAAGTTATTGCATCCCAGTAAATATTTTTCTCTGCTGTTTTAAGAATGGACTGAGCTATCAGAGGATGAGCAGGTGGACAGGTGACAGTGCTGACAAAGGGATACTATTGGCCTCTCTGGTTGCCTATGGCACCTGTTAGAATCTTCAGCTGCTACAGTAAAACATGCGGCTTCTGTCCACAAGATTGGCCTCTTGAGGTCACTTCTGTAAACTGGGCTAGAGAGAAAATATTAAAGGTATATCTGAAAGACAGACTAACAAATTGTGTGACATTCATCAATAAGCCATGAGAAGAAACTAGTTGTATTAAGGAGCAGAGAACACAAATGGACAGAAATGATCACATGCCAAACAACAGACTCCAACCACATCCTTTGGAATGCACATCTGTCCTGAGAGTCTTGGACACCTTGGCAGCACTTGAATAACTTTCCCTGCCAACTACTCATCGCTGGGTTGAACTGCTTCTGTTTACTGTCTCCATAAATTCTCTGGGGAAGGGAATTCCTTTGTTGTTCTGTATACAGCACTAAAAATAGAAGATTCCTCGCTCTATTCATGCTCTTAAGGCAACTTTATAGCATCACTTCTATCAGACCACTGGAAACATGTGTCTCTTTTCATATATGCATGCACACTCCATACCATTCAAGAGAATCTAATGGTAGAGAGCACTGAAATGCACAGAACTAGGGATGACCCAGATCAAATATCCTGAGACTGTGGAAGTAGAATGATAGAGATTCAGTGGAAGGTAATATTATGTCAAAATGCTTCAGAAGTGGGTTGGTGGTGAGAAACAACAACTTATCAAAATGAGTCTACAAAGAGTTGTCAAGTATGTATGTGTATGTATGTAACAGCAGCATGGAAACATCTGTGAACTAAAGAGAAAAGCGTCCAAGTGAGGATGGGGAGGGGCAGAAAAAATCCGAGGTTTTTGAGACCCAAATAAATGGGAGGGGGCAAGTTCCACACTGGGTAGATTCAGAACCACCAACTGAGGTTAAGATATAAAGACCACTTACCATGGTGAGTGTCATACGGTCGATCTCATGTTTGTCTTTAGTCTTGTGTTGCCGAAAGGGACTATGTCTGAGGTAAGAAGAAAGTGTCAAAGCACACTCCCTCTAACCTCACCCCATCTTAAAATCCATCTTCCTCTTTTTCTTCTTACATCCTTGTTCCAGAAATGCCAACCACTCCATTGTGCCCCACCCACATCCTCTTCAACTGCCAGTCATACCTCTTCCCCACTACCATCTATGACCCTTGCTCTGTTTCAGGCGCTTCCCCATTCCCATCATATCCACTTACCCTCTCAGTAGTTTGAAGAGCATGCAGCCTAGAGAGAACCAGTCAGCACTGCTATCATAGGCCACACCTTTCTGCAGAACCTCTGGTGCCATGTACCCATGCGTGCCCCTGTAAAGACGCAGTATAAACAAATTGGCAGGGAAAACACATTACCTGGAAGCATCACACATTACCAGCATAAAGCATCAACACAACCTCCTTCCCCATTTTTAACTGTTTTTTTATTTTTTGCATTCATTTTAAGCTCTGGCTTTAAATTGATGTATTTGTGTACTGGTTTTAATGGTTTTTAAGATGAGATGTTAATTTGTTATCCACCTGGGTGGCCCTATGAAGGCAGAAAGGTGGGGTAACAATCTTGTAAATAAATGAGATTTTTAAAAAATCATAGAAATGTGACAAAAAATTAACATGGAATGGATTTGCACTTGAGAATTTGGGAGCACATGTGGCTTTTAACTAGAACTGGAATCTAATTAATTCTTCCAATTTTAATTACAAGAAGGACCTATAGAAACTTCCACCCTATGAAGTTTTAATGGAAGTGATATCAACTGGAAACTGGGGGGTGGGGGGCGCTACTCTCTGCAATTCCATTATCTCCCAATGGAGTAGTCACCACTACAAATGCTCACTCTTCATTGAGAAAAAAACTCAGACACCCTATACATAGAATTCAGTTCTATTTACAGTAGGAGTTGGTGTGCATCACAGTGGCTTAGTGTGCTCCACACCTGGGCTTTGGGATGTCACATTTGCATAGGAGCTATGTATGGAATATTCAACATATGGAGGCCTGAACCTGGACATGGCCTAGCTGAATCAATCTCATTCCTAACTGTGTATGGAAACAAACATATGCTAGAGAATCTGGTACTCAGTGAACTTCCACTAGCCCATATTACAGCTGAAGATTTGAGGGGAAGATTCTCCCTGCATTCAGTAAGCTCTATCTGTCAAGGCTGGGGAGCACTGATAGGTCTGGGTGGGTCAGTAAAGAACTGATTTGCTGGCTGGAGGAATGGATTCCGTTTGGATACTCACACACTGGCATGAGGTTTCTTCTTGGAGAAATCACAGGCAAGACCCAGGTCTGAGATACGAACATGCCCAAACTCATCCAGCAAGATATTGGCTGGCTACATAGACGGGGGGGACAATGAACAAAAGTTATAGGGAGGGGAGAACGTTGTGATAGGTAACACACACACAGAGTGGGGAAGAAGAGGACCTGCTTTACAGCCTACCCCAAGCCTTCTCTATCATAGGATTTTGCATTGCAGCAAAATACTTTGGCTTTCTGCAGGCAGACTATGTTGCATGGAAAACAAGGGTAGGCTTCTGTGAAGAAACTGAGGGAGTAGTTCCAAAATTGAGAGTTTAGTTCCTGCAGTGAGTGGACTCAGTTGTAGAGAGGATATACTGAGGTAATGATAAACAAAATAAGCCACCAAGGGATGTCCCTTCCCACATGATATCGAGCAACAACAAAAAGCAGGTAACGAATGGTTAAATAATCCAGGACACCTTTTTTCTTTAAAGGAGAAAGTAAGTATAGGTTCTGTTTCCTCAGTAAAATAGTGAGAGCTTGGTTCTTCAAACCTGAAACTGCTGTTTTCTGAAGCAGAAGACATAATTGGTCTCCTGAAGATGCATACTGCTCCCTAAATGAGTCATGGAGGACAGCATAATTCCAGCTTCTAAACTGTGAGTGGTGCAGCTGTATATAGAGGCACTCACACTGAACTCAGAGCAACTCATAAACATATGGTGTAGAAGTGGGTAGAAGGGTAGAATTGAACACCCCAATGCAGAAGACACCAATGCTTCCCTTTGTGGAAAGGCAGGCCTGGGATTATGGGGATGGAGCACAATGCAGCTGTTGGGGTGGGTTGGAGAAGGTACATATGCTTACCTTGAGGTCACGATACACCACAAAGCGATTGTGCATGTGTTCCAGCCCCAGAATTATCTCTGCTGCATAGAAACGCATCTCAGTCTCAGAGAAGACTCCATGCTGGGAAAGGTGATAATGTAGGTCGCCCCCTGCAGGGAACAAAGCAGAACACCATATGATGCATACATCCTGGCCACTATCAGTTATGGAGCAGAGAGGCAGGGTCCTGCAGCAGCCAGGGGATTCTTTGGAAAGGTACACAAGGGGGAGGAGGTGGAGAAAGGGCTCCTACAGGCAGGCAGGGTTCTGGCTCTCACCATTCATGAGGTCCAGGATGAAGCTGAGCTTGTCAGGTGTTTGGAAGGCATACGACATGCACACGATGAAGGGGCAATCCTGGCAGAGACACGAGGGACAAAGTCACAACAGGAAAAGGCAAAAAAAAAAATCCACTAAGTATGCAAGAACATTAATGTGAATTATTTTTCTCTTCTATGTCACACACATCACTGCTCATGTCCTTAAGATACTTGCATTCTTGCTTCCCTGCTGCACATCCTGAACTTTCAGAGTCATCCCTTGCACATGCTTGCCAGCCACCATGCTCTCCTTCAAGCATATATACATGGAACTGGTAATCCTGTGGGACCCTGTCTGCTGCCTCGCTGCTGAGTCTTCCATCTACCCTTCACTGCCTTCTATAGTGGGTTTTGATCCAGCTCCTACACAGCCATCACACAGCCTTTCTGCCTCCTGGACACACACATGAAGACCAGCAGTGGGCTTCCAGACTCCCTTTATGCATCTGGTACACAAAGCCACTCTCCTCCCCTCTCCTCCCCCTCTTTCCTCTGTGCAATCCATTTCTGTCTCATGCTCTCCTTCTGCTACAGCACACATTGCCATGTCTCTCTTCCCCTTTCACGTGCACAATACACACTGCGCAGCCTACACATATCCCAGCCCTGCTGCTAGTTTACTGCAGACATCACACTCCCAGCCACATGCTCTACACCATCTCCTGTAAATGTTATATCCCTCTGATAATGAGCAGCATGCTCATCAGAATACCTGCTGTGTTTACACCACCACATGACAGCCTTAGCTAAAGCACGCCACATGCCGTCAAGCATTTCCCTCCGTACACAGGCCACAAGCCTCCTCCTCCCCAGCAGAAGGGTATGCTACTTGGAAGATTTAGGGCTCGTGCACTATACTGCTAGGATAGGCGAGCTCACCCCGGTGCTGACAAGAGACAGCATAATGCGCTCATTTAGGGCCAGTGTCTCCCCTTGTTTCATCTTTATTCTCTTCTTATCCAGACACTTCATAGCATACCTGGCAGGAACAAGAAAAGGAAACAAGCCTGTTGTAATGTCCTTGCCAGTACCAAGGGAATAATCCCTACTGATACCCCTCTATGCACTTTTCCAGAATGTGGCTCCCAAGGAACCCCATATAGATATCCTTTGGCCTTGCACTTTCTGATCATAATTTTCAAGCATGCTATTAGAATTTTAAACCATGCCACATTTCTACAAACACTTCAATGGGTTTTTTTGAGGGGGGCTGTTCCTGGGATGCCTTCCCATACATGTCCATAGCACCTCAAACAATAATGGCTAAGCTTGCCAAGGATTAGATTAAACCAGACTCTCTTATCTCATAAACTCCTCTTCCAATTAACACTCAGCGTGTTAAAGGAAGAAAAAACTGCCAGAGGTTCATGTTGCATTTTATTGGCCCAGGCAGTACAGAAGCTGGAAGGGGGGGGAGGTTCCCCCCCCCTAAAGCAGAGCAAAGAACTATATTGACACCCACAGAGGAGAAACTGTAGAGAGGTTTTATAATAGAAAACTGGGGTCCTCTCAACTGGCACAGGTGGCATCTTTACCATAAAAGAGAGGCCTCGGGCTGCTTTCAGGGCTGAGATACCAGAAGGTACTTATTGTACCTTGTAGGCTCAAACTATGTTTATATTTTGCCTTTCATGCAGCTATGTTATTATCTCCCTCATAACCTGTCCAATTCTCTTTCTTAGCCTCAGTAAAGTCTTTTTTGGTTTACCACAATTAGAGAAGACTTTTTTCTGGCTAAAGGTTGGAAACTGAAGTCAATTCTGAGATTACTGACCACCATTCAGTCTTATGCAGAGTGCTATGTGCTTAGAAGGGAATAACTGCATAGGATTAGACTGTGATTCTACAAAAAATAGTGACTGCTCCCCTGAGCTCTTCATACACTGCTTGGAGGACTCTGATTTCAGTGTAGACACTGCTATGGGTTTCCCTGGAATTGGGGGCAAGTTGAGAAACGACTTTGGGATGCTTGGGTGCAGCTTGAACCAGTTGGGACCAGACTGCTGCGAGCTTCCATTCACCCTACTGAGGAGCAACAAGACTGGCCATGGAGTTGAGGCGAGGGGCAGAGCGGCACATCACAGTTTCCCACTGCCATCATGGCCACTGCAAACTTCTCAGGATATTTTCATTTCTACATTACATTACTTTTCAGTGCACAATTATCTCATCTTCTCAACAATTCTGGGGATGTAAAGCTAAGAAACAATTAAAAGTATGTACTCAGTACACTCTCTCAGACCTCCTCCCTATATATGGGTAAAAAATAATAATGTTCATTTAGATGCAGCTCCACTGATTCCTCTTGTGGCATGTGCCAGTGAGCCCATTAGCAGGAAAACACTGTTAGCAAAGCCAGACCAACACAGAGTAGCCCAGCCACAGTTGAGGGAGGAGGGCAGTTCCATCAAGCCCCCTCCTATTGACTTTTTTACTGCTGTCATGCCAGCTATCTGTAAGAAAAGAGGCATGGCAGAGGGAGCTCTGAGGTCCCCAAACAAGACACTGGCCGTTTTCGTATGTCGCAATACACACAGAAGGCTGTGGCTTCCTTACGTGATTTTTTACACCATCCGTATGGAGGCAGGCAGTGATGATGGCGCTTTCGTGGCGTTTTGTAATCAGATGGCGTCAAAAATCGCACAAGGAAGCCAGCAGCCTTCTATTTTAAAGACGTGTGAAAATGGCCACTGTCTTCTACTGTGCCACTGCTCTAACCAAGACCACAGAATCACCACTATCATCAGTGAGGAGGGCAACTGTGGTTTGAACTCAGATGTTCAAACTTAATTGTAACCTAAACAGCAGAAACTAAGTATTAAAATTAATAGCCTAAAGTTTGCTCTCATAGCACCCTCAAAGCAATGCCAAACATTACATTTTTCCTGTGTCTGCTTTCCGGCAGCCATAGACCTCGCCAAAGCCGCCACGCCCAATGATGCGATGGACACTGAAGTCATTCATGGTCAGCTGGGTTCATTGAGAAGGCGGGAGGGGACAGAAGGGAGGGGACAGAAGGGAGAAACAAGAATGTTAGCATGCTTTGAGTGCCATATTGCCCCTGTAACATCGCAGCAGCAACACACATGATATTCTTAAGCTTTCAGGGACACACTACTCACAGATCTGAATGGCTTTCCACATATTCTTCCTTCACCCCCTAGGATGGCTGTTTGGGAGGTTATTTCAGTCTGATTTTAGATCCTGACTCAAGAGCATCTTATGTTATGTGTGGATTGGAAATGTTTGTTCTAGGGTACTGGGCACTGGACTTGGTTTGCTTTACTTCTCAGATCAATACGGAACTTTCAAATACCCTATTTCGTTTACACTAGTGCAATCCTAAAAACACATTGCTCTACAAGTTTAAAACAATAATCATCCCTCCTCCTTGTGGCTACAACAACTGTGAAAGCTTGCTGATACAAGGAGTAGTTTCCCCCTGCACGACTAGTACTCTGTAGATCCTATAACACTCTGGCATACAACAACAACAACATGGCCGGAGGCAGTTCTATGCTTAGTGTCCTTTGACAGCTCTTGCTTTATCACTGCAACTCTCAGGAATGCTCTCCCACCCCCTAGGCACTCACATGGATATTCAGCTCTACATTCTTCCACTGACAGAACCGTGTGAACTTGTCACTAGAAGAGAATGGGGAAAAGGAAAAGAAGAGAACAAATAAAGACTCAGTGACAATTATCGCCAATGAGCACATCATTCCTCTAAAAGACACACACACACCCTTTCACTCCAATTCCTTTATCGAGACTCCTCAAGCCTAGTAACCTCTATTACGGAGACTCCACAAATATTCCTGAATGGAATGATGCTTATGGAAGGGGACATACAGAGATACGCCACCCCCCCCAAATGCAATTCTCCCATCAGCTGTACCTGTTTACCCCCCACCCCCATGGAACTGACAGCAGCTGGGGCAGGGGGAGGAGACTTAGATGGGGGGAATGGTACAGGAAGAAAAGAGTTAAACTGTTCTGGTGCTCTGGCCCCAATCAAGTTTAATTTTTTAAAAAATAAATTCCCTGGGAGATCCTGATCAGCAGTTTCCCATGTTACACCTAGTTTCATCCCAACACAAGTCCCACTGAGTTCAACAGGACTTGAATCTAAGTAAGGGTACACAGCACTGCTGCCTTACAGAGTGAGCCTATGGATATTTACCCAGGAGTAAATCCCATTGCATTCAATGGGGCTTACTCCTAAATAATTTTGCAGCTTTAAAGGTAATGGCCCATTCTCCTCCCTTTAGAGAAGTCTCCCATTCACAGTTATTCCACAATGAAGTAAAGTTTACCCTTCATATCACTCTTAGATGCATCATTCCTTTTTTCAGTTATTCCTCCAGATAAACACATTAAGAATTACTCCAGCAATTTCTCCCACTGGATATCCTTTGCCAAAGATTTTGTCATGAAATCATAAACACACACCACATAAAGTCCACTCACCTCTCAAAGTATCTCTGGAAAATATCTCCACGGAGGCATTGACAAATCTCTTCAATGTATGGCTGTCAGAGGAGTGAACAAGCAAGAGATGTACGCCAAGAACATATTCCATTCATCCTTCCATTCACTGGTTCTGTTTCCCACCAGCATGACCTCTGCAAACCTGAGAATACTTAGCAAGCCCCCTGGCACTGCACACGTTGCAGTGAAATGTTTATCTCTGTCATACCATGCTTATCTCTGACCCAAGTAATGGTTTGTCCCACACATGCTAGTCTTGTTGGCACTAGGCCAAATGAGATTCTGGACTGCATGCACACAATTAAAAAAAGGTAAGGGTAGTCCCCTGTGCAAGCACCGAGTCATCACTGACCCATGGGGGGATGCCACATCACGATGCTTTCTTGGAAGACTTCTTACAGGGTGGTTTGCCATTGCCTTCCCCAGTCATCTACACTTTACCCCCAGGAAACTGGGTACTCATTTTACCGACTTCGGAAGGATGGAAGGCTGAGTCAACCTTGAGTCGGCTACTTGAACCTGGCTTCCGCCAGGATTGAACTTAGGTCATGAGCAGAGCTTGGGCTGCAGTACTGCAGCTTATCACTCTGCACCATGGGGCTCTTACATGTTTACAATTATCTAGACCAAAATTATATGTGCATTGATAAAGCCCAGGGAAGCTGAAATGAGATTGTAAATACTTTTAGAACAGCTTTTCTGTTTTTCACATATTCATCCCGAAAGTGGCAGAAGGGCCAAAACATGCTTTCGAGCAGCATGTTTGAATTCAGTCCCAATCTATTAAGGGGGACATACCTGGAACAGATCAGGTGGTACTTGCTTCTTGCTGAGGCGGCTCTGCACATACTCTGTGGCAGTCTTGGAGAATGGCTATGAGGGGACACAGAAGTTAAAGAACCTGGATGCAAAGCTCTCTGACTCTTCTCACAGTTGGCTTCCACATGGTGGCAGCAACAGCAGCAAGAGACATACAAACAAGCTTGTATGTGTCCCCCCACCCCCAAATCCAGTGCGCTCTTTGGTGAATCCATCTGGCTGTCCATGCACCCACCCATCTCCTGTGGCCCTATGTGAGTAAGAGTGATCATGTAGAGACATGCCACCCCCCAGCCCTAAACTACCGCCCCTTTCCTCTCACTTCCCCTATTGAGCCACACTGCAGTTCTACAAGACAGCTCAGTAAGGAAAGGGGAAAAGCTCCCTGCAATGGACTGAGAGGGCATGGAGTTTAGTGCTGCCATTCTGAAAAGGGAACCTAGCTCCACACCCTCCTAACAGTGGCAAATGAGGGAGTGTCCATGCAGACACTTCATTTGCAGCCACTTGCCAGATTCCCCCTTTAAACTGGAGAAAAGCAGGCTCATTTTTCCTCCCATTTAAGGCAGAAAGCAGCAGGAATGTAATAAGTCATGCCTTGGACTGAGTACGACTTCATGTGGATGGTTCCCCTTTAATCTGGGTGTTTCCTGCCTTCCATGTGGGGGAAAAATCACTGTATTTATTTATGATAACAGCATTGAGCTGGGGAGATACCGTGGGGGTGATATCCAGATCCAATTTTGCTATGACTGGGGTTTTGCTAGGGGTATTAAAAGCCAATCCACCCACAGAAATCAAAGCCGAGTCACAAATCTGAATCTGGCTTAAAAGCTGGAAGGGTAGGAAGCGGCTGACCACAGGCAAATATTGAATAGTATATTATTCTTTTCTGCACCCAAAAGGCTGGAGAAAAGAACTTTCTATCTACTACTGAGGAAAATACTAGGTTGTATCCAGTCAGCGTTTCCACCCAATTTTCCTCCTTATTACTGCTCCTGTACCAGATGGCTTATGTCCATGCCGGGCCCATAATCCCCAGCACAGCCTTTTTGGATAGTCAAATGGGACCTCCCTCCACATTTTTCACCAGTGGAAACTCACGGCTTCCCCCGAGATGATACTCTAGGTGGCTGCCTACAATTGCTCAAAAGTAAGGCCCAAACAGGAAACAAACCCATTAGCTCTTAATGGTAGGGGAATGAGTGGACATGAAAGGTTTAGCATTCCTAAACACTGTGACATATAGTGGACCACAGAAAATACTTAACCCATGTAAGAACATACAATACCACATATATGGTATGAACGTAGGAGGCGGTCTGAGAGTGAATCAGAATTTTAGTTCATCTAGAACAGCTGTCTATTTGGACTGGCAGCAGCTCTTCAGGGTCTAGATAGAGAAAGATGTTTTCAACATCAGCTACCTGAGTTATTTTAAGTGGAAGGTGCCAGGGACCGAGTCAGGGGCTTCTTGCATACAAAGTATGTACTCTGCCATGGAGCCACAGACTCTTCCATAGTCGACCAATTCCTCTTCATCAGCTTGGAAAACCTTGTAGTATCAGGGATCGTATTCAAGTTAATTATGGAGCACCCTTGTTATGCAAGTCCTAAGGGCTTTTCAGACTCTCCTGGGGACAGCAAAGTATTTGGGACACTCACATGAGAGCAGGACAGCAGCTCCTTCATGATATACATGTCAAAGATCTGGCGGCTCTTAATTGCACGATCCTCCTCAGAATCCATCTTCTCATACTTCTTGATCTGGAAGGAATAGGCAAAGCCACATCAGAGATGCGAGGCAACAGGTTTCAGTAACCTGCATCTTCTTACAACCATGACGTGAACCAAATAACTGAAAGGCAGTATTTGGAGTAAGTTTTTAAAATCATGTTTTGTTTGCAAACTTTTTTGCCAGGGGTGGGAGGAGAAGCAGATTCCAGCATGGACTGTACTCATTTCCACAGGGGTGATTTGCTCCAGGTTTGATGCTGCTGGGAAGTGTCCCCCTGCATCTGCCCATAGCATTGTGGTGCTTCCATGCACCACCTGGATTTTCTTCTACTTGTCTGCAATCTTTCCCAAATCTGCTTTGTTGTGATGTTTTGGGGGAAATCTTAGCAAAGCTGGGCTGGTTGCCATGTGGATAGGAAAGTCTGGATGTTTTCCAGTCCACAATCATTTTCCCTACATCAGTCTCTGCATCAATCCCTACAGCATGCGGGGGTGCCATGGGGACTGGAGTAGGGGAAATGCAGGGAAAGCTGCCATCTGGAAGCCCTGTTGCCACTGTGCTGCATCGGCAGCTGCATCAACACTAGGGCTTCCACAGGAATGCGTTGCCATGTGGAAAAGGCATGTGTGGGGACAATGTGAAAGCAAAGTCAAAGGGACTGGAACAAGAGATTACAGAGTGCAATGCACAGAAGCTACAAAGCAAGAGCTTATTTTTTCTTGCTTTAAATCTGTTTTTATTTTAGAATTCAGACAAAAATGAACAATATATGTAGAGTGTTACAAAGTAAGGAAAATAGAACATTGCAAACTTTTCAGGCCTCTGGTTGTTTCCGTATAGAATTTTGCCCAATTATTATTTTTTCTACACATCCTGTCTCTAAAAGGCAAGGTCTTCCAGGATTCTGACAGGCAACCACACTCTACATAGTAACTTGAGTTATTAGGTCAAAATCCAGAAATTCTCCCTGTATTTTTACCATCCCCCTCGAACTGGGAAAAAGGGTAACTGAATCTTCTCTCACCCTCAGTCCTGTTAGTTGGCTTCTCCCTCAACTACTGTAATATGCAGGACTTAAGGGACAAAAACACCAGGAGGAAAACTGGAAAGGAGGGCTCACAATTACCTCATCTTCCAGTGCTGTCAAGAATTTAAAGGTACAGTTGGAACCACTAAATTGCAGTCTAGCAATCCTAATAAGCAAGATGTACCCACTGTGCAAGGCAGTTGTAAGCCAGGTCTATTATCACCCCTTCTAGAACAGGCCTCCTCTCTATTGGAAAGGGATTCTCAAAGATCATCTCCTCATCCTTAAATGCCTTTTACCCACAGGATATGAGGGAATTCAGCCTTCTCAGTTCCAGCGCAAAGAAGGCAATCCTGGTATGACTACAATGGAGGACTTGGGATAGATGGATGGCACTCACGCATGTACTCTTATGCTCTCTCTCTCTCTCTCTCTCACACACACACACACACACACACACATATCCTCACCTCTTCATAGAATTCCACCAGTGGCTTGGCTTCCTCCACCTGATTTAGGCAGAAGTCTCGGAATAGCAGGTACCCTAAAAATACATACAATTGACATCAGTTAGGGACTGATGCACCCTCCTCCAAATCAGCCAACTGTCCTAATCAGAAACCAGCAGTTCCTGGAAAGTCCTGATATTATATGTCATTCCTTAAAATCTGCAAAGGCAGTTTTTCTGATACAGGAGATCATGCTAAAAACACTGGTAATCTATTGTGTTGTCACCGTCATCAGAACAGAAGACTTGTCTTTCTAGTCCAGTTCTACCACTTGGTGTCCAAGACTGACCAATCAGTTGCCTTGTCCCTATCAGGGACACTAGACAATAGGGTTGCCAAGCCATATCCTTGATGTGCTGCACACATATACCTTTATAAGTACTGAAGAAGAAGACTATGCAGCTACAGTTTCTTCCACTCTGTTCCTCTCCTGGTCCCTTTTTCTGTCTCAGTAAACACGGCTCTAGTTTTGATTTCAAACAGCCAGAGCAGGGAGGTAAAGAAAGGGACCAATGGAAAAACAAGACAGGAAAAACTGCAACTGCACTGTCTCCCAGTTCATTTGTTATGTCTTTAAAGGCATATGCAACTTCTTTACATTGCACCCTGACAACCCTAAAAGAAGAATATAATGATGATGTCTACCCACATATACATATTTGGTACTCAGGTGCTTCAGAATCTGATATCCAGAAGTATTCTATTACCAGAAATAGCTGGCATTCATCTTCCATCAATGTGTCAAATCTTTTTGAAAATATCATCTGAACCAGTGGACATTAACACATTTTATATTTATAGGCATAAGCTCTATATCTTTAACAGCAGCATAAGATAAAGAAATCAACCAGCGCAAAGCTTTTTTAAACATCATGCATGTGTTGATGAAAGCATCACTTATTACACTATTACACCACTATTAAAGGCAAAGAGCTCTGGTGCGTATACAAATTAGCAACTGTTGTAATCTAATTTAACTGTGTAGCCGTGAAAGTTAGACAAAGAAAACTGAGATTCCTAACAGGCACCTGTAAAATCTGTTTTAATCCTACAAGGGCAATTTTAGTTTTGTAAGCTGCACAAAAGAGTCTGCTGAAGATTCCTCCATAAATTCCTCACTAAGTTTGTTTCATTTTTTTTCTCCTGATACCCAATATGCAGGAATTACGATGGAGAAACATTTCCCACCATTTGGCCTCTATGCCAGGTGAAGCTTCACCTCCTGCATTTCTGCTGTTAAAAAAGCATAGCAACAGGGCTGGTAAAAACATGGAGGCAGCCATATTGCACCCAGTGGCCTAAGTTATTAGGTTCCCTGTTAAAGCCAATCATCCAGAGGAGTTAGCCGTGTTAGTCTGTAGTAGCAAAATCAAAAAGAGTCCAGTAGCACCTTTAAGACTAACCAATTTTATTATAGCATAAGCTTTCGAGAATCAAGTTCTCTTCGTCAGATGCCTGATGTTTTGATCAGGCATCTGACGAAGAGAACTTGATTCTCGAAAGCTTATGCTATAATAAAATTGGTTAGTCTTAAAAGCCAATCATGACTCATCAAAGGGTCATATTACAAAATTCTGTTAAAGGCACTTCTATGGAAAAACCTAAGGAACCCTACTTCTAGACCTTAACACAGAACTGATAACAGTTCCCTATCACATACATAAAAGTATACAGAAGTAAATGCAACTTTACTGCAAATTTCAAAATGGGTGAGGCTGCCTCCAGTGATTTTAAAATGTACGCAATGTAAAACAAATGTGTACAATGCAGATATGAGTCTCACCAATACCAGTTATCGCAATCATAAAGGGGCAGTGGAAAGGGTTCTGCTTCCCACACCTGGGGAGCATACACTGACTTCTCATGCATATACCAGCTTCTGCCCTCCCTCCTTGCCTGAAATAAGTGCTGATCAACACCCACTCCAGCTTGTGGCTAAATGGTTCCTGATCTTAAAGTCTTTTCCCAGGCTAGGTATGCACCATTCCCAGGTGAGAGAGGCAGAGGCACAGAGGCAGCTGGGAAAGCAACCAGGAAGACAGAAGGGAACATACGGGGAGGGGGGGGGGCATGAAAGCGGGGTATCTCATGCGGAAACCACAACAGGCTGTGGGTGTAGAAGGAAGCAACAGCATTTCCTGTTGGGGCGGGATATAGTAACAGAAAGGGGGAAACAGCACTGCAAGCAAATTATAGGCTCTGTGCGGACAACAGTCCAATGTCACCTAATCAGCCCTTAGCCATTACTCCCTCCCTAACGTGAACTCCACTCAAGATATGTGATCCCAGTAGCCATCATAACAAATACCCAACATTGTTCCACTGTCTACTAGAGACAGGTCCTCCCCTGGCCAGGCTCTGCTGCCTTTAACAATTCAGTAGACAGCCTCCCCTTGATTTGATACATGAGAAAAAGCTTCACTTGCTCAATTCTTTCCCCCCTCATGTACAGGAACTCTACCAAAAAAAATTGCTGACATCCCCAACTTATAGAGGAAACGTTGGACAGGCCTCTGCATCTCCAAGAGTTACATAAAACCATCTTGGAGACATTAATACGGGGAGGCAGAGTAAAAATGCTTTTCAATCAAGCAATTAGATAGAAGGGGAAATTCTAACAAGTGCAGCTGCTAGACTACCATGACTACAGCAATGGGGGAAAATCCACCCAGGAACATCTTACTTTTGGTGCATAGGAGCCCACTAAGGGTCTGTGGAAATGGAAGCTCTAGAGGGAGAATACATACAACCCACAATCAAACCAGGCTCTTCAGCACCACCACCCCTGCTTCCAATATCCCTCAAGTGAGACACGTATCCTAATCCCCCGAACTAACAATGGAAGATCGAACAGGAACCACTGCAGCACACACAAAGAGGAAGTAGAGTGTCTGCATGAACTTCAGCAATTTTCCCCTTCCCTAATTCATTTGCACAGTTCTCTGTTATCTCCTTGGGAACATTACACCACCAGCCTGGGATGCAAAGGCAGAGAGGACTCCCTTTTTTCCTTTTCTTTTTAGAAATGTTTAGCTGGCATATCTTTTCTTTTTGCTGCAGTACTACAACAGGACAAGCTGCACCTTGCAGAAATCCCTCTCCTATTAAAGGCAAAGGAACTCTTGCCTCTTGCATTGGCCACCCAAAAGAAAGCTTATTCACTGATGGTCTGTGTGAAAGGTTCCCTTACTCACCAATCTTCTGAGAAAATATCTTGTCAAAGGTCACCTCACCCCGGTCTTCCAAGTATTTCTGCATAACACTGCGGATGCTGCCAAGAGAGAAGGCATATAAGTGGGTTAGCAAGGAAGCACTTCTTTGGCTCTGCAGATTATTCCCTTAGAGAATCAACATAAACAATATCTCAGTGGAAGGCATGATAATGAGACTTCTTATCCTAGAGATAGACGAGTGGGCTCCAGCACTGGGTACCATCAGTTTAATTCATGGTTTATGAGCAACTAGCCCTTTAGAGAAGAATCTATTTGGACCCAGGAGCAGGAAGAAAGGCAGCCTCTCAGCCCAGTAGGGGTGTGAACGGTGGCTTGTTACCCTTATAGAAGGGAGAGGTCAGCTAGAATTTAATCTGTCTGGGAGGTTTGCAATAGAAGCCCATGAAAAAGTCTATGAACAATACTGGCCTTTCTTCTTCAGCACAAAAGTGTGTGGCTGGTTAAGGGTAAATGGGTACTCTCCTAGGCTTGAGAGGTAAGGGGACTAGTATGTGGAGTCTTAGGGCTGCTGTCTTGAATCCATCCGTTCTGGTAAATGTAATATTTGTTTATCTGAGGATGGAAAATGATAATGAAAGACCCAACATGCTAAGCAAAAAGATAGGCAAGAGTACTCTTGGTAGGGAATAAATTTGCCTTTTCAGGGATCCAAAAGTACATCAATCAATCTGAGAGATGAGTTGACAGCATTTCAAGTTGGTTGCTTATAAAATGCAGTAGATGTGCTAACAGTTAAAAGTTTCATGCTGGGTTAATGTATTACAAAGGATTGGGGGGCTCCGTCTTGAAAGCATCTGCCCTCTTTCTAAGATGGACTATCACTGGACTTTCCTAACAGACATTAACATAAGAAGCAATGCGTGCACATTACACAGCCTCTATGGAGAAACGTTTTAGTGTTCTCCCCAAAGGCAACCGGGCTTTTCAGAGTGTATTTTGCTTCTGAAAAGCTTCTCCAAAATGTCTTAGCATTCACTTGCCTGAATTCTAACCATATTAACTTGGAAATCACACTAAATGCAATGGATTATTTTTGGACTTTCCAGCAGCTTGACTTGAGCCATATTTACTTAAAAGGGCTTCCCTCCATGCAAGCGTGATTGATGGTAATCAGGGTGCCCTCCAGATCTGTGCAACTGTGTGGAGTCAGCATTTCTGACATGCACACTTCACACCCTGCAGCTCCTCATGCTGATTCTTGCTAGTTGGAACAGCCATAGGGATCAGTGCGGATGATGCAGTAAATGTGGCACATAAGCCGTAGCTGGTGCAGCAACCTATTGTGCTAGCTGGTCTCTCTGATATTATGTGCTTTCCCTACTGTTAGTGATAGAAACAGCCATGCGAAAAACCCCTTGGGGCCAGTTATACAACTGTCAGAATTGAGTGGCAAAGCTTTTTTTTAATTGTTTGGCTTTGGGGGAGGAAATCCCTTCACATACAAAATGAGCATGTTCGAGAGGCAGCTCTTTACCTTGATATAACATGCTAGTTTTCTATATGCAAGGGGGCATTCAAACCTGCAACATCTCTCACTTGCAGCCTGAAGAGGAACAGACAAAAAGAGCTTCACCACTTTTTCCTGAATGTTCAGACAGGCCCTTGTTCTGCTTTAAATACAGGCTGAAATACAAAGAAGGCTGTAGCCTTGGCCTACAAAGGCAATTGCATTCTCACTAGAAAGCTAGGGGGCAAGTGTTCCATACTTCACTGCTTAGTCTAGGCTGTAAAATGGGGGTGAAAGTGACAACAATTTCAGTTCTGCAATCTACTAATAAGGTCTGAGTAGTTTTCTGCCGGGGGGGGGGGGGGTAGTAAAAAAACCAGTTATTTCTCTTATAGAAGGAAAAGACAGGATTATTCGATGGAGGAAGGATGGCTGGCTGCATTTCTGGTGCTGTTATGGGACTGGGATAATATATATCTCCAATGTATCCATGACAACCATCTTTGGGGGGCGTCCAGTATTAATATTATTATATAAAGCATCTTGCGTACAAAAGGTCTTAATAATCATGCTGTGGGAATCCTCACAGTATCCTGGTCAGGTAGGCAAGTCACAAGCAGTAACAGCAGGGCAAAGGCCTGATCCAGATAGGTCTTCTAATGTCAAGAGAATTCATCCATGTCAAAGAAGCACAAATGGGAAAAGCTTATTTGGTCATCGGTGGTAAGCAAGAATCTATTCTATATATTTAAAAGGTTAGTAGTCATAAGATGCAGATAGGCTCAAGCACAATAGTAAAAAAAATCGCATGGGCTAGTTTGGTTGTCTTATTAGCTCTTAACAACTGTGCATGTCCTTCTGATTGCAGAAGTTAGAAGGGTAAGTGCGGCTTGATTGTGTGTGTGTGTGGGGGGGGATTAGATTCTGAAAGTTTAAGGAAATTGTAGCTCCTTAATTCTTGCCTCAGTTTTCTGCTTGGTAAAGTACAGTACTACATACAGAGGAGGGCAATCTAGGATGCTGGCACTCTCAAGCTCTTCTAGCACAGATACTTAATGAAAGGCAGTTACTACTAAAAATAATCAGCCAGCTGTTGACAATGTTCTTGTTTGCTGGAAGGCCATTGGGCAGGAAGTGGAAGTTGCTTGCAAGCATCCTTGGGCATCAGAGGAGAGAGCACAGAGTTGGATGGCCCTTCTGTTCTTCTTTTTTTAAAAAAAAAGCTCTTGTGAACTGGAAGCCTAGAGAGCTTGGCTCTAGTACTTTGGGGGACACTGGCTGTCTGGCTTCATAGGCAAGCAAAGAAAAAGGAAACAAACACAGAGAAAACAGCTCAATTCCTTACCAGGACAACCAACAACCATTTGTAGTACACTGACCAGTTTATAAGTCTCTCTTCCCTTCCCCAACGGATTCTGCCCTGTCATAAATGTCAGGCAACTTTGGCTCTGATATACACAGAGGGAGGTTAGAAAGAGCCTGTAAACAAAGGACCGGGACTGCAGCCGGAACTACTGAAGTCGAGACGTGGGTTGTTTTTTCTCATGTTCTGTGCTGCAGTTGCTTATGTTAAGGCGCATCTAACTGGTCTATCCCCCACAGGTGACACCATTTCCTGACAGTAACAGACACACACATGCACACGGCTCTTTGATGCCGCACTCTGTCTGGGTGGGAGGGACAAGGAGAAAAACCACTGCTGCACCACATAAAGGAGCCAGTCAGAACGCTGCAAGGGCAGGAAGCACATTCAGAGAGAGCTCCATAATAGGAATTATGGAGAGCTTCCTTTCCTGACCCATGTTTCTGTTCTGCACAAATCTTGGATCTTTTGGCAGAGGGCAGGGTATGTGGTTCTGATGAGCATCAGTTTTGAGTTCTGTTCTCCCTCTTGCCTCCTGCAATGCCTACATCGACAGAGCCTCCAAATCCCAATCTTTAATACACAGCATCAATGTGGTGCATGGACTAGAACATTAAGCCGGATGCAGAGGCCCCAATTCAAATCCTTGCCTGACTACGAAGTTAAAATGCTGCCTTTGAATTCCTTAAGAGTAACAAATGTAACAGAAATAAAGGAAGATCGCTGTTACTCAGTTTAGCGTCCCCTCCCCCATGCAGCTTTTGTGATGATGTTCCTTCTGTTCAAAAACATGGTTCTTTCATTAGTCCCAGTCCTAGAGATGGCCTTGCATGTGCATTTTCACCAGATCACCTAGCAAATCTGCAGTCCTCACCCTGGCTTCAGGAAAGCTCTTTTGGCAAATTCCCCTAAATTCTGAGATACAGGTGAAAAACAGGAACTGCCCATGAAGCAATGCTCATGAAAGACAGTGAGTGCTGGGGCCATGCAGCATGTCATTTCCATAAGCCTATCTACTTGCCGATGTGCCTGAGAGTAAGCAGTCTTGTCTTCAAGAACAGCTATGCTGTAGCCTCATGAGCAAGGCTTTGTCTGTGGCAAGATCCACCATGAGAGCATAGAAATTAGTATGAGCAAACAAAACCAGCATCCTCACAAAGCTGTCTTTCCATTAAACAATAAAAACTGTGCATATATGTAAAAACGTGCAATTTTGAGGGGGGGGGGTGTAAGGATATGGATGGAGGACTACTGGCTGGTGAGGCTGATGTATTGCATTGCTCTTCCCATGATGAGAGGCAGAACAAACTATGCAAAACCCAAAATATATGCAAACATACTTACTTTGCCTATTTGTATTTTTGTGCATACAGTTCTGCTCATTACTGGTCTCCTCCAATGTATTTTCGTTGCTCATGAGATATGGGATGGTCTTTGCTTATTAGTCTGGCAGTTTTATGTGCTCTTATTAAGGGAACTCAAATTTCCTTCAGCCATCATAGCCCCCCTCAAGTCATACCAATTTTGACCATTTTCTCTTTTTCTGCTGGCTGGCGTTAAAACCACAATGGTTCCCAGGGGAAGATGGGCAGAATCAGCATGTCTAAATTCCCCATAACAAATAGGAAGAATTTGCCTGCAGTATCTGCTTCAGATATTCTGAATCTGGACCCAAACCAACCCACTCCCACAGTCATCCCTGACACCCATGTGGTATCCTCGCCATTCAAGCTGATGTGTCTATTTCTGCTCCTCAGAAAGCCCTCTACTGGGACAAGACCTCACTGCAGACCTCTTATTCCTTAGTCCAGTACTTCTCAGTTTGTCATCTCTTACATCCCACCAATCACTCTTATCAAAGAAACGGATAGAAACAAAAAGTACAGGCCTCCTGTTGTTGGATTTATCATTTATAGTAAGCTTTAAAGATATAAAACATTGCAGAAGCACAATAGTTAATCCCTGGCAGGTAAGGCTGGCAGAACATGGCACACAAAAGACACTTATGGATGGCAGGGGGAATGTGGCACTATGAGAAAGGTTAAGTGTCCAGGGTTACAACTAGCATACCAAAAGGCATAATCCATGGAAGGTAGCAGGAGATAGCACATCATTCTTTCAGGTGGACATGGGGATTGAGGGAGAGTGAACTTTAGCAATTGTTATGAAAACCCTGCAGCCTACTAGTGGTATCTGTACCACCAGTTTAGAACTACTGCTAGTAATCTTCTAGCCTTGCTTCCCCTGCTGACCATATGACCCCTGGAAAGTAAAGCAGTTGCTGTCAGTGATCCATCTTTCACAAGCAAATCTCAAAGACATCCTTTTGGGCTATGGGCAAGATCAAGCCAAACAAACACACAGCAGCAATGGTTGTTGTGGATTTTCCGGGCTGTATAGCCATGGTCTTGGCGTTGTAGTTCCTAGGAACTACAAGAACTACAACGCCAAGACCACGGCTATACAGTCCGGAAAATCCACAACAACCATTGTTCTCCGGCCGTGAAAGCCTTCGACAATACACAGCAGCAACTCTGTCAGGT
This sequence comes from Eublepharis macularius, assembly GCF_028583425.1. NCBI lineage: Eukaryota > Metazoa > Chordata > Lepidosauria > Squamata > Eublepharidae > Eublepharis > Eublepharis macularius. The sequence goes on along the minus strand of NC_072791.1, from coordinate 151,230,668 downwards.
TTAGGCATCGCGTAAGAGATGGGGGAAAGCAAACTAGAACCACAATGAGGAAGGACAAATATGATTATACTGCAGTCCTAAAACAGTGACTTAGACAATGGGGGCTGCCCTTGAAATAAAGAGCAAGTGAAGCAAATTGGTTATGTAGCTAACCCATTCTGCTACCTCCATCTCTCCAAAGGCCATGGGACTTTGTGCAAAGTCCTCACCTGGGTACTTGCATATTCAAACAACATTCATGTGAAGAGCACAAAGACTGCTGGGATTTTCAGCTTCTATCATGGTGACAAATTTGCTTCAGGCTGTGAATTGGCAGCTTTCAGGGCTTGCCCCACAGGTCCTTTTGATCTCCCTCAGCCTCCCTTCTATGGGGTGGTGTAATGGGAGAGTCTGCCGGACCAGACTTCTTCAACTGGTAGGATCTAAGGCTGGAAGGGGGAAAAGTATGACAGGCCACATGGAAAGGGAGAAGAGGCCTGCTTTTGCCCACTTGTTGACAGTGTATGATACCTGTTAGGTCCAACCCTGTTGCCCTTGGTAACTATTGCATGCTTACTAGGAAGCAGAGTTAATTAAAGTGTGGCCATCTGTCCCAATTGGATGAGCAGGGGAGAGATCTGATAGCGGCCTGACACTCTTCTGTGTCTCTGGAGTAGTAAAGATCCTTTCCTTAAACAGGGCCCCTGCCTAAATGCATTTTCCCTTCTTTACCTTACGAAAAGCTGTGCTTCAATGGCCACACATTGCATTTACAATGACTTGCACTGTTGGGTGTGCAGCTCCTGTGCTCATTAGAGTTCACAGCAGCCACAAGGTGAATGAGGGCCTTAGTGCTACTTGCAGTTGAAATGCCAATCTGCATCACCGGATACTGATAGATGTCTCCTCTTCCCCCCTCCTTGCTTTGTACCTTAAGTGCTATGCAAGATTGTTCTATGTGCTTGTGAATGGGCCATACTCTGCGCAGGGAATACTGAAAGAGGGAGACTGTATCGAGACAGTGATTAGGGCATCACGAGAATGACTCCAGGGCACTACCAGAACAGGGATCTATGCCATGGTGGCTCTTCATAGCATACAGTAGCACAGATGCAGGATGGTTGGGGGGGGGAGCATGCTCTAGGCCCATAGAGACTGATACCCTGGTTTCTCTCTCTGCGGGAGGTTAACAATCGCACATAGAGAGAGGGGGGGGGCTGTGACGTCAAGCTGAGGGAACTGAGCGGGAGGGGGTGCTCCTCTATGACTGGAAGCACCAGGGTGCTGCTGCAAGGAGTGAAGGAAATAATAGCCAGCGATCCGGGCCGAGTGAGGAGTCAGGAAGCAGAGTCGGGGCGCCCTGATAACCAGCCATCCTCGTGCCCACTGTGATAACACAACCGCACACACGCAAAGATGCTGCTTGAGGGGACCCCCACCCATGTGCCTCTGGGGGCTCGAGATGCCTTCTGTAGGAGCTGAGGGGAGCTGGATCTCTTTCAACACAGGCACACGCATTCACCCAACCCAGTCGCCTCTCCCGCCGCGCCCCGCACCTGCCCCCCGCCTCACCTCGGCTCAGGTAGTACGATCTTCTTGCTGGCTCTGGCTGCTGGAGTTGATTTACTTTTCTCCATAGCCATCAAGTAGCTCACATCAGCGAGCACAGCCTCCAAGTCGGCCATCTTGCCAGGAAATATTTCTTCTGCTTTCCTTTTTCACAATCAATTCTCTTATTATTCCCGCGGCCTCCGCGGCTACCTCGCCTCCTCTTCCTCGTTGGGGTTTGCGTGTGTGCGAGTACGCTGAAGGGGGAATGGGGTGGGGGAGGGAAGGAGAGGGGATCTGGCCCCCCCACCCCGCTTACAAACAGACCCACATGATGCCTGTGCAGAGAAGCAGCGAGCCTTCCTTATTTCTGGGCTGCTGCTGCTTCGCCCCCCTGCTCTCTGCGATTGGCTTCCCTTCCTCCGGGGCTGTGTGTGCAGGGAGGGACGGAGGGGGTTGCGGCTGTTGCGCTCGCTGCCTGTCAACGCAGATCCGAGTGGGGGGAGGGAGCTTGAGCGCGATCGCTGCCTTATCTGTCAGTACTGTTCTTTCTTATGGGGGAGCGATCCACGCTCGGAAGGGATAAAGCCACAGCAATGCCGCAAAAGTGGGAGGAAGCCCGGGCAAAGAGGGACAATATCAAGGCACCGATTCAATGCTAAGCCACGGCGAGCGGATCCCAGGCGCTCACACTTCCTTCCTTCCTTCTCCTCCTCCTGCCCTTGCGCTTTGTTTTTCCCCTTTTGCACGCGCGAGAGCTCCACGGTGCACCGCACCTCTCCCCGCTCCGACTCTAGCTTAAAGCAACAGCGCCCGGGCAACAAAAAAAAAAAAAAAAAAAGCGGGGAAGGGGGGGTTCGGAAGCCTGCGATGCACTCAAGTTCTGCGCCCGATACTGCCCCCTGGAGACTGCGGGCGGACTTGCACCTCGCTTGGCCTAGGCCGAGTTTAGATCGCTCGGCTTCAAGTGCCGCCCGAGGCGACACACTGCCGTAGGCGCTCAAATCGAGGACCGCTTGGAGGCCTAACTGGCCGCTGGTTTAGGGACAGCACCGCCGCAGAGAGGGCGCCTTCCCCTATTACGTTAAATATGAAATGAAGATCATGCATTCTGTCCATCAGGTGTCACAGAGGAAAATATCTCTTGAATGTACAGCTTGAGTAACTAAAGGATATCTAATGGGAAAGATAAACCATATGGGCCGCTTCCACGGTGGTGGGGATTGGGGATCCAAGCCGTCAGTGTAATCTGCTAAACAATGCTTCAGTTAACAAAAAAGAGACATTTCCTTATAATCCAAAAATGATGTAGCATTCAGATACTCTAAAGGTCGGCCTACGGGTATTTGACTTTTCAAATACTATTATGTAGTTCAGTTGCAAATTTATGAAATCTTTTTCTCAAGATAGACTATATTTTAATCAACTGATTGAGGCATTTGGAATGCTAGTGCTACAATATTAGGCAAGTTTCTGCTCACACAGTAAGTATGGTTGGCATTTATATTTGTGCCAAGTACAGGATGTAGCCAGGCTCAGACTCATGAATTGGACAGCTCCTTCTTCCTACCCTCTTAAATGTTTTCCTATGTGAATTAAGGTGTGTGGTTTTTTTTGTACTTTTGTATATCTACATATCAGATGCATGTGCAGAGAGCTAGTTTCTAACTTTTAACTAAAAATATGTGGTTAGCACTAATTAGATAGTCTCGTGTCCTGGGATTTTCCAGTCTGAATGTTTACTTTCCTTTTTTTAAAAAGCCATGTAATGCATTCCCAAGTAACTCAGAACCATAATGTATGGTATTTATAACGGTTTCGCCTGTAGTTTCTCAATCTCCAAGATATATTATGGAAATATTGTTAAATTAAAAGTTTATTCAGGAAAAATGACCTACATTTGCACATGTAGGAATGTAAATACAAATTGTATTGTCACTAATAATTGCCCTGTGTAGATAAGTGAAGGCTAAAATCTTCAGGGAGAACATCAATACCGGAGGGATAGCTATGTTAACCTATTGCAGAAAAAAAACCCAAGTGTTTTGTGGCACATCAAATATGAACAGGTTTTTACTCTCACAAACTTCTGTGAATAAGAGCCCACTTTGTCAGATGCAAGAAATTAGATTACTAATGCACATTTAAATAAAAGCCTTTGTATCTTACAGAGAGGCATACTTCTCACTTCCATAAGTATGTATGTCTAGATGCATAGTTACTCAGGCATGCAAACCAAAAGATAACAAGAGATAGTGGAACCTACAGAAATTTCAGCCAGTAGAAAATACTACAGTTACCTTTTCAATATGGACATAGTATGAGTTAATAGTTTACATAGTAAAACTTGATCAGCATCTTTCCAGATGGTCTAGGGACCCTAAACAGTACGTGTGGAGAGTACAAGGTAGACTTGAATTACAAGCGCATAATTTCATTTCTGTTAACATGGCTTGCTCCTAAATGTATGAATTGACTCAATTTACCGTTGAAGTTCAGCTGATGGAGGGACATGAAAGTTCCAGTGGTAGTGAAAGATCTGTGCAGGTGCAGCCCTGTTCACACATGGGGTGCTAACACTTGCTGTTCAGTCATCACAATCAGCCCTAGCTGACTCAAAGCTTTACTTTTGGTTGTAATTAGCATTAACATTTCCACCCCTGGACTTTGGTCAATGGGAAACCCAAAACTAATTGAATTAGCATAGCTTGGTTTTTCTGCAGGAAAGTCTTTAAATAAATATTTGAAAAAAGGTCAGTAAACTGGTTTTGCATAGTTTGTCATATGTACCCTTTAGTCAAGCACTCAAAGCCCTGAGAAGCAAGACCCAATTCAAGGATGTGGCCCTAGGTTAAACATAAAGGACAGCACAGTAATGTTAAGAGTGATCCTCCACAGATCCAAGATACCAAAGAGGCTGAGGAATTAGCTTCTTTGGATGTGTCAAACTAAATCTTGGCCCTCTTTTAGGAATATATATGTTATTGCCTCAAGGCAGGCAAAGAATTATATGGCTACAAAATCAGGAATCTGTACTCCCTAGAACTGACTATATATTGCTACAGATAGATAACTTTACTTACCTGGAGATGAATATGAGGTAAAATGACTTTTCTTATATAAATTGCTTCAAGGCCGGAACGACATGCTAGAAGTAAAATGGCCAGAGTTAGGTGTGCTCTTAACCAATGAATAACCAGGGCAGCTGCCCCAAGCCCTACACTGAGGGGGCCCTCAACAAGCCATAGCCTGAAAAAACAGCAAACTTCTATAGCTGCTGCCACTTGCATCCACTTCATCTGCAGCTTGGGCAGCCAGCTTCCAGTGGCAGTAGCAGCTCCCATGGGCCTTATTCAGGGCAACAGCCATCCCTTACTTGGCCCCAGGAGGGAGAAGCAGTGATTTTGGACCTCACCCTGAACTTTTGCTCTGGGCTCACATTCACTAAATTCTTGAGACTCCATCACAATGCTTGTTATATAGTGACCTCATAATTGTTATCCAAGATGGCCTTGAGCACCAAAATTGTCCACTGGCTATAGGGGTGTCTAAGGCAAAAAATTACTAACAGTGCAATCCAGATGGGAAGGGAGCTGTAATTGCTATCTTTTAATACTGCTACTACTCTGTGTGTGGTGCCCATCAAGTTATAGCTGACTTATGGCCAGGGCCGGCGCACCCATTGAAGCCGGGCTGGCAGCCGCCTTGAGCGCTAAGGTGCTGGGGGGGGGGCACAGACCTCAATTGGCCTGTGCTGCTGCGCCCAGCCAGGAGCTCTGTGCTGCTGCTGCCACTGCTGCCAGCACACAGCTGCGGTCCAGGCGCAGCAGGCGGCCGGGGCGGCGCGCGGAGCAACTGAGCTGGAGAGAGGATGCACGTGTGCCACCCTGGCCGCCTACCGCGCCTGGACCGCAGCTGCTGCACCCAGCCAGGAGCGTGTGTTGGCGGCAGCAGCGTGGGGCAGCCTCCCAGCCCTCCCGCGGTTGTTCTGTGCTGCTGCCGCCGCCGCCACCACCACCACCACCACCACACAGCTGCGGGCCAGGCACAGCAGGTGGCAAGGGCAGTGTTGGGCAACTGAACGGGAGGGCTGGGAGACCACCTGTGTGCTGGGGTGCGCACGTGCACAAAGCGCATGCCATCAACACCCCTGAAGCTGCCTCAGGTGCCAGAAACAGGCGCCGGCCCTGCTTATGGCAACCCCCTAGTGGGGTTTTCATGGCGAAAGACTATCAGAGGTGATTTGGCATTGCCTGCTTCTGCAATCCTGGTCTTCATTGGCAGTTTCCCATCCAATTACTAACCAAGGCCAACCCTGCTTAGCAGCTGAGATCTGACCAGATCAGGCTCAACTAGGCTGTCCAGGTCAGGACACTACTATTACTTCTACTACTACTACAACTAATAATAGTGTGCTTATATGCCATTCTTCTGGACAGATTAGTGCCCACTGAGAGTGGTGAACAAAGTCAATATTATTATCCCCACAATACAGCTGAGGCTGACAGGAGTGGCTTACCCAGGGCCACCTGCTAAGCTCATGGCTGTAGTGGGATTTGAACCAACAGAGTTCTGATTCACAACCCAACCATACTTCCAGGTTAAACACATGATCACTGGTCTATCAAGTTTTATTCTGACTGGCAGTGGCTCTTCATGGTCATGTTACATACTACCCTTTCAACCTGGAGATGTCAGGGACTGAACCTGAGACATTCTACATGCAAAGCAAACTATCTCTAAGCCATGGTCTCAGGTTGGTGTCTAAGCATTTTCTTCCCCAGAAGCCTCTTTCACAAAGAACTGTGTCTTTTAAACTGTAGTAAGATCTTCATTCTCAAACCCAAGTGCCATAAAACATAATGGCTGCTCATTTTTGCAGTCTTACACATCCATGGAACCAGTACAGGAGCTGTTTTTTAAATACAGAGCTGCCATTATTTGCAGCAGGGACCGGCAACTACTGTTTAACAGACCACTTCTGTCCTGTTACTGCAAGCACTTTCCCTCTCTGCTTTGTGTGCCTCCTCCCTTAATTTCACACGCATGTTCCCACACCTTGGACTGTGAAAAAAGCTGAACTGTGATTTTAAACTGTTGACTTCTCATTTTGCCTCAAATAATCATTCCTTATGTCTAACAGGATGACGCACACTACAGGAATTCATGATTTTGATAGCAATTTTGCTTTGCACAAATATTTAAGAGTAGTACTTTATTGTTAGTCATAAGCACATACTCTCTCCCCATTGCTGGATTCAGGGGGGAAAGGCTTTTTTCATGCTGAGGTCTAAAATGTTTCTCCTCACCATCTGCTCCTAGGATCATATAAGCCTCATCACTTGGGAGCACCAAGCAGCCTTGGTTCCTGATGGTCTTGTATGCTCTCCTTTTTCTTTCACCCTTGCTTCTCCTCTTGGTTTTCCTTTCTTGTTTACAGCTATTGGCTGATCTTCTCTGATGTCACAGTTCTTTCACAGAGCTACCACAGGATCAAAGTGTGTAGTGTCTCTCTGGTTGTGTAATGTTATTCTTTTCAGTTCATGACACTGAGGAACCAGGGCACATACTGATTGGGTTGGAAATGTTGATTCCTGCTTTCCATAATCATGTGCTGGGTTAACTTCTAGTTAGCAGCTAGTACCTTCAAGAGAAAATTAGTACTAGTAGACAAGCTTTTCTAAAAGGCACCTAATCCACTCCCAATTATCTTTTTTCTGCAATACACAAGAGAAGAAGGGATGTGTTGGGGTGTTTTGAGTATACCTGAGTTCCAGCAGTTCAGTAAAAATGCCAAATGGACCTAACCCATGCTTGGTATTAGTGGAGGTCTGATCTGCATATGCAGCAAAATGTCAAAAAATGGACTCTATCACTTCTTATTGCCACTAAGAAAATGTAGTTTGGAATTTTCCTCTAAGAAGAAATATCCACGCAAGTAGGAAACTAGCAAAGCAGGAAGCAGACTGAAACACAATCTTTCTCCATGGTGTGTTAGGACCTTTTATTTTCAGATAATATTTACAAGAGGGGACATTAAAAAGTGGCATCTATATTCTGAAGTGGTACAGTGGACTTCAATTACTTTCTAGTCCCTTCTAGTAGGTCATATATAATACTCCTGCACCCATTCATATGAGTATTCTTTCACTGATGAAATGTTCACTGAAATTGAAAGATTTATTTTCAAGTTTTACTGTCCCAGTTTAAAACCATTCTTTTTGATCTGTACTTGCCTAGGTAGACACAGTTGGTGAGAAACAGAGAAGCAACAGAAGGGGCAATCATTTCAATTACTGAACTGCAAAAGCCTCTCAAAATCTGGAAAGAATAAGCTGAATAACTAATACCAATGTAACTTTTCCCAATGGGTGTATGTATGAGAACAGATCAGCAATAATCACAGAGATGCTGGATTATCAGAAACCACGTGGAAAAATGTGAAAGGTTCCAAAACAATCTATGTTTTTAGATTGCAGAAATGAAAGAAAATGTGGACACAGTTTCAAATGGAAAAAAATAGCAAAGGCAGCAGAGTCCTGTAGAACCCTGAAGGCTAACTAATTTTACTGCATGAGCTTTTGAAAACCAGAACCACCTGGCACTTGAGGGTTAGAAATTCTGGCTTGCCAAAACATGCTGCCATTCAGTACTTCGTCAAGAAAAAGAACCAAACTCCTTGCTGTTATCTTTATAATGGAAAAAGTATTGTCAAAAAGTGAAATGTTGTACCAGGAAATAGCTCAGAAAGCTGGAGTTAGTTTTAATGGCCTATTCCCAGAACTGGTAACTGTAGCTTCCAAAGCACTTTGAACTGTTTTTAAACTGTTTGTTTGCTTCTTATCTTGTCACTTCTGATCTCTCATTGGAAAGAGAGATCATGTTCTCAAATGGTTCTTAGCTGTTACCAAATGTGTAAGAGCTGGTCACTCTTCAAGTGAGAATTCGTATCTTCCCTTCCATCACAAACAGGAAACCATGTGGTTTTGCCCATAATACCTTTCATAGCCAGGGGTACAGAAAACCCTATAGGTCTGAATGTAATAATTCATCATATTCTACTATAGAAACAGATAGTCTTCTATGTCCTTTGCTCAGAAAAGCCTGTTTCAAGAATTCTTTACCTTCAAAGTACAGTTCAAAAACCATAACATCATGCCAGAGATGAAGTTAAACATTATATAGAATACTACCAGACGTTAGAATTTAGCTTTTAAGATCCCTAGCGGGGACACACACCACACACATCACAAGGTTAACCAGCTCTTCTGAGGGCCTACAGCAGCTAAGTTGCTGATAGCCAGAGGCCCACTGTGACATCAGAGAAGACCAGCCAATAGCTGTAAACAAGAGAAACCAAGGGGAGAAGCAAGGGCTATTCCTATTTTGCACAAAGTCCAAAGATCCAATTGGTAAAAAATGTCCTTAAAGATAAAATAATAATGATGATGATGATGATGATACATTCGATTTATATACCGTCCTTCAGGACAACTTAATGTCCACTCAGAGCGGTTTACAAAGTATGTCATTATTATCCCTACAACAAACACCCTGTGAGCCCCTGTGGGGCTGAGAGAACTCCAGAGAGCTGTAACTAGCCCAAGATCACCCAGCTGGCTTCAAGTGGAGGAGTGGGGTATCAAACTCGGCTCTCCAGATTAGAGTCCCACGCTCTTAACCACTACACCAAACTGGCGTAGATAATCACTGAGGTAAGTGGTATTCATTCTGTTCTTCATTATTATGATAGTAGTTCCTTCTTATTCCAGGTAATTATTCAACAGTGAATTCTTCAAGAGGAATGATAATCGTATTGCAGACTACTGCTGTTCTGCTGTAGGGCGGAGCTTATACGGTACTCCCAGCCAGCAGCAACAGATACTTTGGCTGGGGGCTGCAATTTGCCTCCATGAGGGAGGAGGCGGCAGCTATGCTTTCCTAGCCATATGGGAATGCTGGACGGAGTGAAGCAAGAGGCCTTATAGGGCTGCTCCACCCCTCAGTGTCTCATTCATGCCTTGTGCTCAGCCTGAGTGGAGCACCCTTCAAGCTCTCTCAGCTGAGCTCGTCCGAGGCTGGCCTTACTGAAGGCCTACTGCCTTGGAGAAAATGTGCTATTTCCCCGCTTGCTACCTTCAAACTCCAGGATGAGAGCCAGGGCCCAGCACCAGGCTCACTGGTTTGACAAAGACTTTTTCTTATTTACATTTGGGGCCTGTTGTCTATAAGTCTGGAGGGCTAAAGCAGAGTGAGGCCCAGCCCCTGTAGGCCTCTGACCTACCTAGGCTCCCCCCTCCCCCGTTTTCCAGCAACACTGGCAAGGGCTTTGCTGTAGGCTGCAGGGGTGAATCACAGCCATCTGAGGGGAGGATTGCTTCATACACTGTTGTTACAGGCCAAGCAGGATGGATGCTGATAGCCCCCTGGCCCCATCTAGGCTTTTCCTCCCCCCCCCCCCACTCCCCGTTTACACTTACTTGGGAGGGAGTATTTCCAGTAGCAATAGCTTAGCCTAAGGCCTTCAGGCAGCAAGGGCTATTTTATGGGAGGGCTTGGTAGTTTATTCAGTCAGGTGTGGCCATTTTGAAAGTGACATCTGGTGACCTGCTTAGCCTCCTGGCAGTGGTGGCCATGTTGTGAAGGCATCTACAATATGCACAGCTCGGGGTGTTGCCATTTTGAGTGTGGCATTTGTGAAGCCTGATTTGCCTCCTGCTTACTGGCAGTAGCATCCATTACTGTGGGGCTTTTGCAGTTTACCCTGTTTGGGGATGGCCATTTTGAGAGTGGCACCCGGTGGTCTGCTTAGCCTCCTGGCAGTAGCAGCCATCTTGTGAAGGCATCTACAATATGCACGGCTATGGAGGTGGCCATTTTGAGTGTGGGCTTTGAGTGGCCTGATTTGCCTCCTGCTTACTGGCAGTAGTGGCCATTTTGGTGGGCTTTTGCAGCTTATTCTGTCTGGGAGTGGCCATTTTGAGTGTGTCACATGGTGGCCTGCTTAGCCTCCTGGCACTAGGGGCAATTTTATACAGGCCTCTGCAGCCTACACAGTGTTTGGGCTGCCGTTTGGGGGGTGCTATGTTCCTACTGGGCTTTGAAGCTTTAAAAGCAGTCATTTTACAGGACATTACATTACATTGCTGTACATTTCCATCATGCCACCTAAAAGGGTAGTAGCCCTGCTAAGGGCAAGACTAGGGTTGCCAGCCTCCAGGTAGTGGCTGGAGATCTCCCGGAATTACAACTGGTCTCCAGGCCACAGAGATCAGTTCACCTGGAGAAAATGGCTACTTTGGGGGGTGGACTCTATGGAATTATGCCATGCCAAGGTCCTTTCTCTCCCCAAACCCCACTTTCTCCAGGTTTCTCCAGATTTCACTCCCCAGATCTCCAGGAATTTCCCAACTTGGAGCTGGCAACCCTAGGCAAGACTCATCCTTTGAGGATGATGGCCAAAGGGAGGAGGGAAATACTGGGCTATCAGTGTCTGTCAGGAGGGCTGAAGCAGGGTTAGGCCCAACCCCTGCAGGCCTCCAGTCTATCTAGCTGCTCCTCCTACTGTTTTAACTTTATTTGGAGAGAGTACTTACAGCAGCAGCAGGAGCGGCCTGGCTGAGGCCAGGAGCGGGGGCTTCCAGTCATCTGAAGGGTGGATAGCTGTACACATTATTGCTACTGGCTTAGCAAGGATCTACAGTCCCAGGGTGATTGCTGGCCTTTTCCCTGCTCAATTTTGCAGACTTTGTGGTCCTAAAGAGCTGTTTTTAGGTTTTGTCACTCACACCACTTAATGGCATGCTGTGTTATTGCATCTGCTGAAACCTGCAAAGCTGTCATTCAGGGTACAGCAGTCTAAGATATGATCTGATCTTTCTACGAGATTGGCACAGTTGATGGACAGTAGCTGATTTGGCTAGGGTGCTGTAATCTGGTTCTGTTGAGGTGACAAGGGACCTGACTGACAAGGTAGATAAGTCCACTGGCCCCTAGGGCATGGCTATGGGGGCTCCAGGGGTCCGGCGACAGTCTCCAGGCTCCCATGATTGGACTCCTGGGTTATATTGTCTTGGGTCCTGCCTTTGGGTTTTGCAGTTTGGCCATTGGGTTATTACTTGACTCAGTCCACCAGGGACAAAGTCATAAAGGGAGTAGCAGGTCGGGGGTTAACCCTCCTCTTCAGGAAGTGGAAAAGAAGGATGAGGCAGATTTGAGGAGAGAGACTAGTAAGTGAGACTTAAGGTTTACCTGGGCCAGGCGGCTGCTAGCTGGCCTCCTTTATGGGAGCTACCTCAGCTGGAGGAGCACCGAGCCTCGTCTCCAGGGTGTTGGAGCCTAGAAGTGGAGTTTCCTTGGAGCTTCTGCTGTCTTGGGGCCCAATGGCTTCTGGGTTTAGTTTAGGGCACTGGAGGGCTGACTAGTCAGAAGAGGGGTCTTACTATAGAGCATATATGCTTGGAATTTTTCCAATCCTCGTAACAGTTGGATTGTGGGGGAAGGAACTAGATAACCCCTCAGCCCACTTATGTGGACGATTAGGCAGTGGTGCACATACCTAATCCTCTTTCATCCAAGTGGCATAGGATTTTGAGACGGTTCCTGGAGACTGGTGCTGGTATTTATGTTTCAAGGCAACGCCTGGTCTCGCCAGTGGATGGAATGGTGCAGCTTGTCCCTTGGACATTCTCTGACCTATGCTTGCAGGGAGGGCTGTGGTAGCTTGGCAACCGGCCGCCATTGCCCCCAGCACGCAGTGAACCTATGACCAACTGGCTAACAGTCACTAGGCTGGGGCGCAGGTTGGTCTGTAGGAATTATGGCTGAGCTGGTGGATCTCTCCTTCAGTTATGGGGGAATGGAATGTTAGCAGGCTTGTCTCATTCAGTGGCAGCCATGAGGTGGCTTAGGCACCTTTAGGTTTACCAGTAAACCTCCCAGTTTGATATCAGCCCAGGCGATTTCCGGGATCGCATGACATTAATAGTTGGCCTGGGAATTAGATCCTGTAGGGTTAGTGCAGCGATGGCCCAAGCCCTTAAGGAAGGGTCTGGAAACTCTGCACTTAGCCACTGGGCCGATGATGGCCAGGCTGCTACTACTGTTTGATGGGAGGAGGGTTCCTTTGCCTCACTCCTGGACCTTCACCTGGGGGTAATGAGCTGGGCTTCTCAAGGGCACAGCCCTTCCGTTACAGGCCCCACAGACTTGCATGCATAGGCAAAGTGGTGTGGTGCACTTGAGGGGAGGAGTGGTCTTCCACCTCATGTTCTGGTCATTCACCTTTGCAGTAATGACCTTGGCTGCGTGGCATATCCCTTCTGATATAGGCTCATGCAGACTTGCATGCATAGGCAAGGTAGCCTTGTGAACTGGAGGGGAAGAGCGGCCTCCGCCTCACGTTCAAGTCATTCACCTGGGTGGTATGACCTTGTTTCACAGGGCATGACCCTTTCCTTACAGGCTCACACAGCCTCAACCTCACATTCCGGTAATGACCATGGCTCACAGGGCATGGCCAACTGAGCAGTCAGCTCAGCCACGGATGCTCTGCTGGGAGTTTGCCGCATTGGGGGCCTGCTCCAGGGAGACTTGCAAGTTTCGCCACATGTGCTCAGTTTGTGCAGGCCCTCACACCTTCATGGCATGTAAGCATTCAGGACAGGGCAAAAGGCACGGTACAGATGGTGCTGGGGATGCCCAGCAACAGGCAGGCAAAGGGCCTTTGCCGCAGTGATGGAGTGGACTGTTATTGTTTAAGTTTTATGGCCTTGTTGTTTAAGGCAGTCACTGGTTGTGTTTTTTCTCTTTAGGTGCAGTTGTTGGGGCTGGCGATGACCCTTGACATGGGCTGAATAGCCTATCCAGCTCTCACCGGAGACTAATGAGATTTATTGGTTTACCATTGTTGCAGGATAGGACCTACGGATTATATGCAACATGTGCTTCAGAGGCTAAGTGGTCCTATGTATTTCCATGGTATTTGGTCCAATGCTTCCCCGCTGGGTGTGTGCAAAGAAGCTTGGAATTGTTTTGTTTTGGGCCCAAGGCTCTGTGCCACGGGTGTGCTGAAATCCAAGGCTTCCCCGCCAGGTGTGTACAAGAAGCTTGGAATCTGTTTTGTGTTGGGCCCAAGGCCTTGTGCCTGGGTGTGCAAGCAGGGCCCGTGCGTCCATTGAGATGGAGCTGGCAGCCACCTCGAGCGCAGCTCTCTAAAGGAGGCACTGTGGCCCATGCCGGCCCCCAATGACCCCCCTGCCCAACCCGGCCCAAGCGCCATGGGCCGCACAGTGCAGAAGCAACCAGGCTGTGCCTGTTGCTTTGTGCGCATGCGCCCTTGGATCAACCCAGTGGCAGCGCCGAGGGACACATGGCGCAGAAGCAGTCAGGCTGTACTTATTGCTTTGTGTGCTTGGTGGGTATTGGACATTGGGAAGGTCAGTTTGTAGCCCCTCAAAGTAGCTTCCAGCAGACACTCGTTTTTGCCACTGTGAAAATGACAGGAATGGGGGGGACCCATGGATCATGCCTTTCATGGGGTACAATTTCTCAGAAACTTGGGGAGTCTTTAGAGGACAGTGAGGACTACGTCCCCTGCAAATTTGGTGGGTATTGGACATTGGGAAGGTCAGTTTGTGATTCAAGTTTTGTGATTTTCATTTTTCCTACATTTCTTCTGTTTTTTAAAATTGGTTAGTGGGGGAGGGCACAAGTAGATAACTTGCCTCAGGCGCCAGAAACCCTGGCACCGGCCCTGTGCGCAAGTCTTCCTTGCCTGTGGAGCAGGAAGTTGGAATTTGAGGCAGGGCCCAAGGCTTCCTCACCGGGTGTGTGCAAGAAGCTTGGGAGCCCCACATGTACTCACTCCAAAGCTTCCCCACCAGGTGTGTGCAAGAAGCTTGGACATTTTGTTTTGGGCCCACAGTCTGTGTGCCTGGGTGCGCAAGACTTCTCTGCCTGTGGTTACGGGAAGGTGGAGCTTTTTGTTGGGCCCAAGGCTTCCCCACCGGGTGTGTGCAAGAAGCTTGGGCCTCAGTTTGCAACTTTTAGTTTAGAGCCCTATAGTATTGGGAAAGGGAGGTCCCCCCCCCCATCTGTCAATCAGGGCTGCATTTGCTAACCTCTAGTGAGGAGACGGAAGGAACAGCATTCTGAAGGAGATGCGGCAAGGGCCTGGGTGGCTTAATGCCATCTGTGGGGTGCAAAGGCCTAAGCAGAGGCTTGGCCTTAGAGATGGCAGGTTAGAAGTTGGAGAAAATCAGTGGGCCGGTGAGCCCCCTTGGCATACCCCCATTGGTGGGGAATTGGGGTCTGTCAGGAGTGGCTGGCTGCTTTACGGCCCAGTTGCAAGGACAGATACCCTGGTGGGAAACCCCTGGACAAGTCAGTCTTGCCCACAGCTTTACGGCCAGGTGGGGAAGCTTTAAGGGGAGGAACCACTTCACCTGGCTGGGCCGGTTCCCAGCCATGTGCATAGATGGCTCGCACCCAGGGCTCACCCAGGCAGGTCAAGGCGGATGTCCAGAAGTGACCCTACCTGTACCGGTAGTTAGGCCCTTGCCATGTTGAGAGTTATGTTGTAATTTAATAAAGCGGTCCTTTAGTTCCCAACTCTTGTGTCTGCCACTTCATTCCGAATGTGGGGGCAAATAGGCATTGCCAGCATAACCACTATTCTGTTTCATAATCCAAACTTTTTCAAAGGCTCATCATTCCTTGTGTAAAAGGACTTCAAGCATACAGTCTCATCATGTCACCAAATTGGCAACGCTTCAGACGGATGATCCTCAATGATGATCTTTAAGGACATTTTTCACCAATTGGATCTTTGGACTTTGTGCCAAATAGGAACAGCATACTCTTAAGTATTAAAATATGTATTGTTATGACAGGAAGGGTTCATATATTGTATATTTATTGTAATATTTATTCATATTTATGTATCAGTATAGCACTGTGCACTTTAAGAAAAAGAAAGCTACAAAGAAAAATTATAATACAATTAGAGAATTTATACTTGTGTTTCCTCTGGATAGGGGTTTTCCTTGCATTTATAGTGGTTACAGCTCCAGAGGAGCCCTTGCGTTTAGAGCAACAGGTTAGGCAGCAGCCTCTTAGGTCCAAGTCGGACTCTAGAGACATTAGCATTTGCTCTTAATTTAATTGAGCCGGTTGGAGCTGAGGAAGCTCCCCTGAGAAAGATGAAACTGGGATCTAGAGTAAGTTTCTCCTGAAATATCCACTCTGACTTCTTGCAGAAGAAAGCTCTGTCTCCTTGTTCTCCAGTCTGTGTGACGGAAACAATGCAAGTATTGGCTGAGCACCATGAGAGAAGGTATTTGGAAGCTTCCTCAACTTGCAGTATCTTAAATCAGGGATTCCCAATCTTTTGGGAATGTGCATTTTGAGAAGGGGTGATGAGTGCCACCTGAAAATGTCTTCCATATGAGGTGGAACCAAACAGAATACCTCCCTCCTCCCCCCATCTCCTGAGAAGGAAAGTCTGAAGGGGAATGGAACTACACATTGATTAAGGAATACCCAGTTGCTTACCACTCCATCTGGTCCTCCAGTGGAAAATTGTTTCACTAGAATAAGGACAGCCAATAGCAAGCCCTGCCTTACAGTAGCCCTGCCCACTTTTTTGAAAATTTGAGAGGGTGCCAAGAGAGGTACTGGTGGGCACTATGGCACCCACAGGCACCACAGTGAGGATCCCCGGGCTTTTCTACTCAGATAGGAGGACTGTAAATTAAGGAAGCAGTCTCAAAGAGTTGCATCAGTAAAGGGCTAGGGAGTGACTACAGACTTTACTACTACTGCTGTTAAATATAATTATAGACTTTACTACTATTGCTGCAAGTATGATCCTACAGAGAAGTTCTTGTGTTTAGTATATCAATCTTAGAATTGCTTATGCTCTGTTTCAACATTTCAACCATGTATTGGATTTCTGCTGGTTTAAATCTTTGCAAATTTGCATGTATATACCGTTACATGTTTATTGAAATGTCCTTGGAATTGACTGTACTGACTTATATTGTGTAATCCATCTTGAGTCTCAGTGAGAAAGGTGGAGTATAAATAATATAAGTAAACAAACTTTGAGCTTTTCACATTTTGCTCTGGCTTTTATTAATTTGTGAGGGTGACATTTGGCATTTCCAGTTGGAACACAGTGCTTTGAATGGAAATCCTATGTAGACTATCTCTACGGTTAATGCTTAAGAGCATTTAAAGAACAAGTGTCTTCTTTCCCTATGTTAATTACATGCTTAAGATCTAAGAGTGTAAAAAGTGAGCTAAGCATTTACTCAAACTAGGTCTGGTTTTCAAGCTTAGCTCCAATACAGGAACTAGGAAGCGACAGGCTTTAAAAGCGCTAGGCCACAACCATGTTTCTTTTAATAATACAATACCCATTTAAGACTGAATGAATATTTTCATAGGTTGTTGGAAGTCAGCTGCAGGGAGAGAAATCCAGTCCTATTGCCCCAAAGCTCAAGTATAAGAACTTTTATTTGCTGCAGACCAAAACCCACATCAGCCAAATTCTGCACTGATCGTGATCAGAATTACATGGGGTTTCATCTAATCACTGAAATTTAAGTTTTTAAAATCAAAACAGCATTCAGTCTCAGAAGCGGCAAACTTGCAATTATGTCCTCCATACTGGGTTAGGTACAAGATCCTATTGTGCGTGTATGCATGCACACAAACGAACACACACACAGCAATCTTCTGAGTTTCTGGTGAAAGGCATCAACAAAATCAGTCACTCAAATCTATGCCAGGGTGGTATTCCAAAACCACATTATATGTTAACCAATGAATGTAACAAAAAAGTGCTGTTTTAAAATCTATCAATAATTGGAAAAAATAAGTTTGAATTTAGCAAACTGAACTTTAAGGGGATGTTTCAAGACTACTGAATATGGAGATTATGAATAAACTCAGCAGATAGCACTTCCTCTCCAGAAAGGAGGAATCTAATATCACCCAGAAGTTAATGCTTTTAAGTCAAATAGTGACTAACTACATACAGTGCTAAGGCTTTAAGAGGAAGGTAGGGCAACAAAAAAATAGCTTAATTACAGTTAAAAAAAGGAAGTGGGGCTTAGCTGGAATAGGAAGAGACAGAAACAGAAGTGTGATACTGAAGGCAATTTTTATACCAGAGAAATGCAAGAATGACACAGCAACCATCCATCTGACACAAGAAACTGCTTTATACCTTCAGACTACTGGTCATCACTGTTCTGATCAGCAGCTGCTGTCCAGGGTCCCAAGCAGAAAAAAAGCTCCTTCCCTATTCATGCTGAGGTCCATTAGCTGGTTTTCTTTCCCTTCTAACTCCCCAGTACATTAAGAGGAAAAAATTTTCACCTTTCTCCTTTATGATTCCATCCATGGCTCTCTCTTTACATGGGCCAATTAAGACATCTCATAAATTGCTTTGTTTGATAGAACAGTCAATAACCCAACCATGGTGCTTTCCCCTTTACATCTTCCAAGCAGAACAACCCTTCTTTACCACCGCAATGAAAATCCTGGCTCATGGTCTGGTCAGCTTTTGACTTGAATTCTGCATCTTCCTCCTCTCTGGTCTTCCATCATCATTCATCAGCCCCTCACTTCTATCCCAGCACTTTGCCACTTTGTGCATCCAGCAAACTTCTTTTTCTTATCTTCATAGCCACACTTCCGTATACAAATACATTCCTGCCCTTGATCTTTGCTTTTCAATTCTGTCTCCCTTTCTGCCCCTTTTGCATGGAACCATCTCCCAGGTGATGGATGCCATCTCCCTCCTAAATCCCTGCCTTCTTTACTGCAAGCTTTGTCACAACCCCTTTGTTCTCCTCCCTTATGAAAACCAAACTGATGTAATCCGCCCTGGGCCTGCTTTGCGGGGAGGGTGGAATAAAAATCCAAAGTAAGCAAATAAATAAATAAAGCTTATGTGAATGGAATAAATGCATATTCTTGCTTTTTGCTCTGAAATAACACCTACATTTGAAATTATGATAAATGCAAATAACTGAACTCAGGACCAGATTCTTTTGAGATGCCAGGGACTGATCTGTGACCTTAAACATGCAGAGATGCTTCATCACAAAACCACACTTTCTCCTGAAAGAAACCACTTTAGAAACCTTTGAGGCAGAGCATGTATTTTTAAACAGAACACACATTACTTCTCTTTCATTGCAATATGCCCAGTATTACTCTCAGGGCTGCAGCCTCACAAGCCTGCTTTAATGAGCCATTTTACAGTATGTCACCTGCACATTGTATGGCCAGCAGCAGCTTTCTTAAAGTATACACCCTGTAAGAGAACTTTGTAAATGATACACTGATACATGTCTTCTGCAGCTCACTCTGTAAAGCAGCTCAGCTGGCTTTGATGTTCACACACAGAGGAAGAGAAATGTAACGTTTTTTTTTCACAAATCTGAAGAGAAGGGCTCACATACTTGTGTTTCCTTATTGGCCAGTATATTTCACGCTGCATTTCATACAGCCGGGAGCTATGTCAGGACATCTTGGAAGAATGTTGGGAAGCTTCTTGTGTGCTTCTTCAATAAACCATCCCGATTAGCTATTCTCCCCTTCACTTTGGACTTTGATCTTCAGAACCTGGATTTATGTCAGCAGCTTGTGTGTGTCTTTACCAGACTACTGCCCGCTTCTAGCAGAAGCCTTGTTGTCAACACAGAGATACTGATTTACACAGGAGAAAAAACAGCAGGTATCAAAGAACAAAGATTTTCTAGTTTTTAAAGCATACTTCATCTATTGTGACCCTTTGGGTTTCAGAATGTTTTGAAAATTAGGTCCAGCAATAATGTTTGACCAGAAACAGGAATTACACCGATTTAAAAATGCTTTCTGTGATATGCGAACTCCAAAAGATTGCATTAAAATCAAGATATAAACCTGATGACCAGAAGATGAACAGATTTGTAGTAAAGGGTATATATTAATGTATCCAGCCTTATCCCATTACAAACAGGGGCCTAAGATTCAAAGAGGCAACATGTGAAAGATTTGGTTGTGCTTTAATATCGAACTAATCCATGGCTTCCAGAACAGTAACATGTTGTGAGAAAAGCAGTAATAGACTGAAAAGGAAGGATCCTTATTTGACTGGTGGCTGTGCTCCAACTTGTGAAGTTCTGCAACTACTACTGCAAAAGAAGCAAGCAAGAAAATGTAATGAAAATTAAAGCAGTACCCTTCATCTTAAACAGCCTAGGGCCAGGATACTTTAAGGTGTCAGAAGTTTGTGTCACATGATTATTAAGGCTATTTCTATGCTCCTTGCTCCTCTTTTCAGCAAAAAAGAAAAGTCAGAAAACAAAAAATAAGGTCTGTTGGTTTTAAGGCAAGTTTATAATCTGTATGGATTCAAACATGTAAACCAGAAGGGAGACTGGGTGACTAGAATGATCTCTCTCCTGCAAACACGGAAGGTGGCAACTGAATAGCATGCATCCTTTTAGTTTCTTAGAAGCTTCTCAAGACAATAAACACAACTAGGTTTCAAACCAAATTGTTCAACAAAAACTCTTATCCAAGACCAAGCAAGCTTTACAAAAAGGGCCTATAACTATGCCCCGCCCCCCCATAAGATGCACCCTATGGTTCCTCCCTTAGTTTTGATGTAGGCAGAATAGCATATATGGTACAGTTCTAGAGAAGTGCAGGATGTGGCTTTAGGTATAGAATTAAGTTTGTAATCTCTGGTCTCTTTTTGAAACAAGTCCCTAGAACTTAATACTTTCAAATACATTTTCCTGGCTATGAGAAAGTCACAGGAGATTCTGAATAGGTTTCCAGGATTTTGGAGCCATGCTTCAAGTGCTATTTTAGCTCCTCTTACACAAAAGAAAAATACAAAACAGTAAAAACTACAAAATTATGCAAGTTATACAAATTTGCATACCATACTTGTTACACAGAATCTAGCTTTTCTTGGCACACAATTTAGATTGTGTGACTGCAGAAGTTTAATGGCATCCTATCTACAAAGGCTCTGACATAGGTGGGCAATCTCAAAGTATAATCCTACATTTGAGTACTGGTCTTGTCCCCCCCACACTATTTCAGGTTGGATTGGCCCTGGATTTAAGCTCATGTAACAATTAATATGCAGATCCACACATTTTTCTTGAAATTTTTATTCCAAAATCCACCCCATGAAACAAACTTTCCCTTCAGAGGCTGGTGTCTTTGCTTCTTTCATTTCTGTGATAATATGTTTGAGGAAAGATTCTCTAAAACCATTATTGGCAAATGATTAGAAAATGAAAAAACGCAACTAGCTCCCCTCCCTTTAGCCCCAAGTATCACCCAACCCTAAACATGTCAACCGAGAGAGCGCAAGACTTGAGTTTTTTTTTTACCCTTAATGCTTACATTTAATTTTAAAGCACAACATTGGAGATTGACTCTAAGTTAGCAACAAAATATATATTTACAATTTCTTCAAAAAAACACAAAAAAAAACAACCAAATCCTTTTAAACAATAATGACTTTCTTTAGGGAGTTTTATTTAGGGAGCAGGATTTTTTTTAAAATCACTAAGTGATTTTCATATATAATTTCTCTTTCCTTTATGTCACCATTTGCCCTCTGAGGTGGTGGCCAGTTTAGGCAATGACATTTCACAATTTGCTTCTGAGTCTCTTAAGCCACAGTCATTTGAGGACCACATTTGAGAAGGCTGTAGGACAGCAAAACCTAAACCCACAATTCTACCCTCCCCAGTCTTCTGCTTGTTTCATCCCCCTTGCTGCAGGACAAGATTCCTCCTAGACTAGCGCTCATGACATGCCAACTTGCTGTAGTTCAGCACTCCTCAGGTTGACCAATGCATATGGAGAGTTGTGAAGGTGCTCCCACTTTTGGAATACGAAAAAAATGGAAAATACCCAGAGCCTAGATATCTCCAAGGTGGGAGTTATCTGGGCAGATGCACTTGAATCTCCTATTTATGGCTATTCTTACCTTCCTCCTTTGAAACAAAACAAAATTTTAAAAAACCCAAGAGATTGATTCTATAGTATTTTTTCCACAGGAGCCAATACAACAAGGCAGAAAGTTTCCACTTCTAGGAGAAGATCAGTGGGCATTTTTGCAGAAAAATTCTATTTGCAGCAAAGCTCCTGTGTACTGAGGCACTCTGGAACTTATCACACTAGCACTGTCCTCTCAGTAAAGAAGCCTGCTCCTTATGTGGAAGCGAGGGGGAACCTCTGGGTTTCGGTAGATCTAAATATACATTCCCCCACCCCATCCCCAGTAGTGCAGGGGAAGGTGCTCTTCCCTGAGGCTCAGGTGCCATAGCGTTCAATGCAATCAGGCTGAGCAATTTGGAGAGCTATAGGGTGGATATTCCTCCCCCTCCCTTATTGCTTCAGAAGCAGCAAGGGTGCATTGGGCTTCTCTGATTCTAAAATGGCTCTCCTCCTTTCCCTTGCTGCGCAGACACTGGAGAGCTCTTTTCTCCTATGTGAGGCTCAGAGGGGGAGGCAGGGGTGAAGGGCAGTCTAATTTGTGCTATCACTATGGGGAAGAGAGCAGAGTGCAAAGTGTGCATTCAAACCCTGACAAGCTCAGACAGCTGGAAGGAGTGTCCAGTCACTCAGGCAGGGGGAAATAAAATAGGGATCCAAAATATTACCTTTCTTTCTAAAGTGCAAAAAGCTCTCTGCTGCCCAAGAGAGAAGTTCTTTGGACCGGCCATTCATTGCAAAGGAAGAGAGGCAGCTAATGGGGGCATTCACCCGTCTCCCAGCTCAAGAGCCAACAGCTAAGCACCCCAAGATGTAGGCATTTCTTCTCCAGTCAGCATCTCCAAGAGCTCTTGTTTTAGCAGACTGTAGAACATGGGACAAGCAGAGACCATTTCCGCTGGTACGAGATATCCCACTAGATGCCTCTCAAGCCTTCAAGCTCTGCTGCAGCTTTCCCTCTGCAAACACTGTCACCTTTTCAAAGTAGGAAAGATAGGACATGCCTGCTTGACCACCCTCTAGGGACAGTCTGGGATAAGACCATGGCTGCCTCCATATGGAATTTCAGCCATCCCCTCACTAGCCTGAAGTTGGAAGGTGCCTGCAGGCTAACCCAAGGCCACATGGAGATCCCCTCATGACATAAAGACACTGCTATTGTGGGCATTACAGCCTCTAAGTAATCAGCACAAAGCAGTAGCTGCCCTTTCACAGTTGCTGAAGGGCAAGAAAAGGAAGCTTAGCAGAGTGTGGCAAGGCAAGAGAAGTTACTCCCAGCCTAATGACTCTTAATCTTATATGAAATTATCAGAGGAACAGGGAACAAAAGTGCACCTGTTCTACACCATCCAGGTCTGATTTCCCCATAATCTGATGAGGAAGTGAAATCTGTTTTTTTGTGGAATTTATGGAGAGGTGCAGAGTAGAGAGGAAGCAGGACCTTCCCCCTGAAAAAGCTGCTACAAAACAGAGAACGTAGCTGCCGAGCAAGTACCTCAATGAGAGCACCCATACGGCAGTATCTTGTTGCCATTCTTCAAATGCTGACCTGCCTGGTGGGATTTCTGGTCTGCATGAGTCCCAAGTGCAGTCACAAACAGGCTGGCCTCTTCCCACGCTTGTGGAGATGGGGGAAATTGGGGGAGGGTATGCTCTCCAAGAGGGGTTTGTCTGGGATCTTTCCTTCTCTTCAGTCTGTTTGCGGTAAATCTCTAGCTGATTTTCTGGATAAGCTTTTCATCAGACAGGCAGTAGAGGCTGTTGATTGACAGGTCTGAGATGAAGTGCTCACAAGCCTTGCGGGTGATCTGCTTGCAGCCTCGCAGGTCTATCAGGGTGACATTTGAGATGCGCCGCAGATACAACAGGGACTGGTCTGTGAGCTTATTGCAGCCTATGGAGAGGAAGACATTTTGATTTACATACTTCCCATTCTTCACTTTCACAAAGACATGGAGAATGCACTACAAATACTGCAGATGACAGTCAAAGAGATGCAGTTATAAATGAAGGGTTCTGTAACTTCTTGTGGAAGTCAAAAGTAAGATTTTAAACAAGCAAACTTGTACCCATTAAAGTCTCCAAGAAAAAGTTCAGCACCAGTAACAGCCCAGTGCCAGAGTTAGTTACATAGCCAGTTAATCAATTTAATTCTTCATAAGGCCTCTTCAGCCTTTCAGCTTGTACTCTAAAATAAAGCGCCCTTCAAACTGATATGAGGGAAGGAAAGCTGGCAGCATTGACAGGCTGTTTTGGAACAGAGCATGTCTGACTTTTTGAATGAGCTACACACAGGAAGCCATGAATCAGGTAACCAAGGTAGAGATCCTTCATAGCCACTTCATTTAGAAAAAGTGAGATCAAACAGACTTTCTTCCTTAAGGCTGATTTTAATTTGTGGTCATCCCATATTGAATATGGGGTGATGAAACATTCTGAATGCTTTCACCACACATCTAATAGAAATTAGGAAGCCACGCGAAATTGCTTCTGAAAAAGACAACTTGGTAATGGTATACTGGAATTTGAAAAGACAATGAGGGATCAGGAAACTTTCACTGAATACAGAGAATGTGCAAAGGTTATGCAATGCTGCCAGAGATTCTCTCAACAGTTATTTAGCTATTAGTTTTAAATCTTTCACTTATCTTTAGGGACTGTGGTGAAAGTTCAGCTGTACCTTAGCTGCAATCCTCTCTTTTCACTGGTGACAGAAATCCCAGAAAAGTAAGAGGTCATATAGCCTTTGCACTATCAGCAGTCCTTACTACATCAGGGAAGAAGGGTCACACAAGCAGCTAGAAAGCATCCAACTGCACACACCTGCCATGTTGATTTCAGTGAGCGAGTTTCGTGTGGAAGACCCCACAGCTGTTAACAGGTTTGTTGACTGGTCTGTAAGGTGATTGCAGTGACTAAGATCAAGTCGTGATAGGAGAGGCATGTGACGGATGATAAGCCGGAGTGTGGCATCAGTAATGTCCAGCCCAGCCAACCGGAAGTCTATCATATTACGGAGTTTGCTGCGATTGTCTTGACCTGTACAAACAAATGCAATGATGTTGAGCAGAAGAGCATTCTCATTACCCTGTAATGAATACACAAAAGTAACATGCTATGGAGTGCAACCTATATTCCTCACATGCCAACTTTGCTGCCCTCCCCGTGCTCAGAAAACACATATTTGGATGCATCTAGAAGGCAGACATACTTGGTTTATCTGATGGAGGTGTGAGCAAGTCCCGGATCTGAGGATCCTTGATTCCTACTGCCCACCGAAGATCGAGAGTCCTGAGTAGTGGGCACGTGGAGGTACTAAGAGCAGAGACTGCCGACCAGGAGCAGCCTGCTAAGATGAGGTCTTTGAGGCCTGTCAGTGACAGATGGAAAGGGGGAGAATGTTAGAATTTTTAAAAGTTTAGAACCGTTCGTTTCCCACGCAACTTTCTTTGGTAAATTCATGCAGATTGAACAGTACAGTTCCCACCCTGTTTTCATTGCTGATCCACTGGGAAGCAAGCACAATATTGTATTTGAGCCCTTATTTCAGGCTACAAGGATGGGAAAGCAAAATACAAGGGAGTGTTGGTTTTTCATAAATTTTGTATTCATGTCTCAACACATTTCCTATCTATTCAGTACAGTCTGACAAAAGGTCACAGAAATCCATCCATTAGTTACCTCTGCAAAAGACCTAGGAATGCAATCTTATAGAATCCACAATCCTGTATATAAGTGAACGAAAGCATTGCAGATTTAGCTTTAGACACTTAAACTGACACAAAAGGTGGAAAGATAGGGGTCTTGCATACTTGGTAGTCTAACAATGAGCCAGGTGAGCTGTTTTCTCGAAATATTGGTCCAGCTGAGGTCAAGGCTGACCGGCTGCCTCCTGATGATGCCACCTAGAGCCAAGGGTGTGATGGACTTGTACCTACTCAAGTCAATCTTCGTCCACAATCTTCTGTCACCACACCTAACAGAGACACACTGAGTTATACAGGCAATGTACCATCATACCATCACCACTTTTATATACTTGGTAATGTCTGATAAATCTCTGTGACAAAGTCTGAATAAATTTGTGGAGCAGCAGCTTGATGAGCAACTCTTGAAATGGAGGTGTGGAAAAATAAAGAATCTCCCAATCTCTACTTTGGCTCTATCACACCTACCCCTGCCACAGTATTTACCTTTCATAGACAAATCTTAAATATCTTTTTGCCCATGGGAACAAGTTCAGAGCCACAGTTCTTGCAGGCATCTAAAAATAGCTGGAATAGCAACCTATGAAGTTTGTTGCAGTAATCTTTAATGCCATCCTTTGAATTTCTGAAATTCAACTTTGACTCTGCTGACCCTCTATTATATCCCACCATCCAGCTAGAAAAAAGTACACGTTGCCTTCCATTCTATGGTATCACAAGGGTTGTAAAGAACTCATTTGAATCTCAGAAGAGTCAGGCTCATGTGAAAAGACTGGCCTAAACAGTTCCAATTTGGAAGATGACAACCTGATTACAACCGGTTCAGTATTTACAGTCCGCAATTTAAAGATGTAAATCAGGGAAGATGGAGAAGTTCCCTCAGCAATCTGAAGAACAGAGCATAACTGTGAGATATCTCTCCCCACACAAAGGTGCAGAAGGGGGCAGGCTAGCTCAACCTCTTAGGAGTAGGAGGCAAACATAAGCTGGTGGCCCTACATCCTTGAAACTATTTTTCTTCTATAGGGATAAAGTGAAGAAAATCTTAGGAAAAAGCTTAAAAGGACTAGGTTAGAAATTAACTACTAAGAATGCATTGCTTGCCTTCTCAAAACTTTTTGGGAGAAGATATTTCTACTTTTGGGAGAAATTGGTGCAGTGATTAAGAGTGAGGGACTCTAATCTAGAGAGATGGGTTTGATTCCCCACTCCTCCACTTGAAGCCAGCTGGGAGACCTTGGGCTAGTCATGGCTCTCTGGAGCTCTCTCAGCCTCACCCACCTTACAGGGTGTTTTGTTGTGGGGATAATAATGACATACTTTGTAAACTGCTCTAAGTGGGCATTAAGTTGTCCTGAAGGGCAGTATATAAATCGAATGTTGTTGTTGCTGTTATTATTATTACTTCAAGCCACTGTACACATCTGGAATTCTTGGTCTCTAGGATCAAGCTTTATCCAGCCTCTTGTGGGGAAAGCATACTGCCCATACAGAGTAATGAACCAGCAGGAGTTATAAGGATATTCAACTGCTAGAAATATCTTAATTACACCTTTCTATATCATAGTCTGTGACCTCAGATATTAGGAAAACTATCATGTCAAACCGTCATGAGGCAGATGCTTTATTTGCCTTATACACCCTACAGATCGGGATGATGCCAGGCCATTGCTGAACAAGTACCAGATATCAGCATTATTCCATCAAGCTATGATGATCCAGAGTACTGTCACTGTAAGAACTAGACATTTAAAACCTCAACTTAACCTGTTAAATTTCAGGGCACAGTAATGTTGGCAATAGCATTTGAAAGCTACCTTGGGATAGCTTCAGCTAATCACCTACAACTGCAGCATGTCAACTTAATTCTTGCTAGTGAAACAAGGGTACAGCTAACAAACCAATAATCACACTTACTAGAAAGACTTCAACATATCTGTTTATCAATAGCTTTTCTATCAATATGTGTTTTTTTAATATATTGGCAGAATAGTCAGGGAAGGTCTGTTTTACAAATTCTTCGGTCATGACCTATAATGTACATTTTGGTATAGACATCAGAATCAATGTCAAAAGCATTTCATCCATAATTTGTTCTAGCAAATACCTGAATATTTTACTTTAACCCACATCAACAGGATGAACCGGGAAACCAGTCCTGTGCTGTTTGATGTAACACTAGAAAGTTAATTACCAAAGTAATAATCTTTTTTCTGTCATGGGTTAAAACAACTTTGCAGGGGACCAGCACAGAATCCTGTTAGACCATGACCAGCCATGAAGAAACTATTTTCATCATTCTAGATCAGATTAGGATCCATTATGCCAGCATTTGGCTTCCAACAGCGACCAGACAGGTGTCTTTCAGAACCCCCAAACTGGAACTGCATGCTAATAAACATTTCCCATTTGTTTCCCAAATCTGGTAGGTATATGCAGCTCCTGAAGATGGAAGTTCCATTTGTAGCTACTGTAAACCACTTTGGGGATTTATATATTCCAGAAGGTTGATATCAGTGCATTTATTTAACCCCCTTTCAAAGTCATCTATGCTAACAGTCATTGCCACAGCCTATGGCATTAATTCCAGAAGTTATTATGCATTGTTCAAAGAGGGTTTTTTGCCCTCTGCCTACATCTCCCTCTCTTTCATTTACTTACAAATATGTATGTGGGGGTGGGGATGTGTGTGAGGTGGGTGGGACCAATTTGACCCAGGTTAAATTGGGTCTGAGAGGCTGTGAATGATAGAAACACTACATGAAATTAATTTTAGCTCTGTTAGTAACAGCCATCCACTTACCATTTATACCAGGTTTTGCATACACGCATACATTCACAGAGCTCCTTGCGACTGAGATAGCGGAAGACAGACATCCACACCTCTTTCTGCATCCAGATCTCCTCACCATCGAGTGCCCTGCCACCTTGACCATTTAGTCTAGCTATCCCACCCTCCTCTGCATTCTCATCTTCTTCATCTGCACTTTCTTCCTCATCATCTTCCTCAGCTGGCTCTTCATCTCCACCTCGCTGGGGCGTTCTGGCTGAACTTTGGCGCATGACAACACGGGGTGAGTGCCGCAGATTGGCGGAGGAGGCAGTGATTGCCTGCAGTTTGGGCACAATGGAAGTGCCATGCATGTCTTTGGTAGGTCTCTGTAACGTGACTGTAAGAAAGGAGCCATGGAGCTTGGCTTTTTCTACCTCTGAAAGCTCTTTCTTGCCACTAGGGTTGTTTTCCTTTTCCCGCACCACTGTGCGCTCTGTGCCTTGCAATCGAAGTAGTTGACGTCGCTTGAACCGCTCATCCCGGCTGGCACCATGAAGATCACTAGGCCCTGCTCCTGGAGAGGATCGTGTCACCATACCACGAGGTGATGCAGGGTCATGGATTAACTGCAGCATTGGGGTGGGTGAGTGTGGTGGTGGAGTCAGAGGCTCCTCACAGCTTCGCAGGGGGCGCAGGACTTTGGCTTGGACTGTGTCATCATCACCATCATCCATTTTCCGCTTCTGCAAAACAAGCAGCAGCAAGTTACTGAAACACATGTGAGGGTTTTAGGCTTCAGAGAGATATGGCAGTATGGGTTAGGAAGTCAAATGAGCATGTATAGGTTGAAACTATAATGCCTACTCCCTTAAATTCATGGGTAGCTAAACTTCTCTCATTATTCTAGTCACAAGAATTGGTAGCAGTCTAGAAATTTTCTTTCCCATAATACTAAAGGGAATTAAGAGTTGCAGAAACAGCACAAGTTTACCTGAGGGCAGTCTTTTAACCTACTGCCTCCCACTAAAATTCATGCAGCGGCTAGTATGGATCCTATAGACCATTTGTTCAAATTACACTGCCCCCATTAATTCCCACTAATAGTCTTCACTGCTAGTGCTCAGCAGGAGACAAACAGCACTCACATCCAATGTGCTGTGTAGCTTGTGGAAGTTACACAAAATACAACAGCACACCAGACAATGACTTAGATCCAACAAAGTGTTTCCTTAGAAGGATTTCTGCCTGCAAATTGTGACTCTTGCTGCTGCAGAAAAGGTAACTTCTGTCTGGAGAATTGCTCTGCTGGATACAATCCAATTTGTTGCGTATCAGAGTTTGGAATGCAAAATACATCCATGTTATATTAATTCTACATTTCAGCTATTCAGCATATAGCCAAATATCTAGACTGGAGACTACAGGTCTGCGTGATAATATATAGACATAAGCATTTCTATGAAAAACTTGACGTGAAGTCCTTGGGGAGGCATGTTTTGATGCCTGCTCTATGGGTTGAATCCAGCCACCTGTGGTCACAAGGACTGTGGATCTTTCCTTCCCCCCCACCCCCACAGTCCTTTCTGAACCTAAGAAACCTTATTCCTTTGGTCAAAGGACCTGTGTAGTCTCATAACTATAATGGACTCAAGGCTGCACTTGGAAGGGTGCAAAATTACCCTCTTCTTTGGTTGTTGTGGATTTTCTGGGCTGTATCGCCGTGGTCTTGGCATTGTAGTTCCTGACGTTTCGCTAGCAGCTGTGACTGGCATCTTCAGAGGTGTGGCACCAAAAGACAGAGATCTCTCAGTGTCAAACTGTGGAGAAGATGTTAGCAGGTAATGCCAAGACCACGGTGATACAGCCCGGAAAATCCACATCAACCATCATTTTCCGGCCGTGAAAGCCTTCAACAATATACCCTCTTCTTTCTCAGCACAGCTGCACTGAAAACAGGAGAGTGGGTGATTTCATCTGCTCACCAGTGCAGCCTATGACACTTTGTCTATTAGATTATGGTCTTGGGATCCTGAGGTGGGAAAGGATTGTAGGGGGGGGGGGGCGGGGCATGCAGGAAAGGCCTGCTGACAGATCATGGAATCCGCCTCTATATATGAATTCCATTCTCTCCATGCAAACAGCCCTGCGCAAAGCTTTTAAAACAGCTCTCTGCAAGTGAACTTATTAAAAATCCAATTCTTCTTTCTTGGTCATCCACTTGGAGGATATTCTAAGGCCAACCCATGTGATAGTCTGTTTCATTACAGTACTGCCTTCTGGATCACCCTCAAGTTATGAAGATCTTATGATCTACCAAAGCTAATCAAAGCTCTATGTCTATTTATATCCAAGAACAATGCTGTAAAGCTGGAAAAGTACTTTCTTGCTCCCACCCCCGCAAATTTGCGGATAACAGTGGTGGAGAACCAACAGTTGTATCAGACTGAAATCATGCACAGTTTATCTTTAGCTATATCTTACTAGGTAGGATCAGACTAACCCCTTAAATTCTCAGGTAGGCGCTGAGAAAAGGATCGGAAACAATTTCATCACGTATCTGAGCTGTAGTTTATTATAGCAGAAGAGTCCCAATGAGGTAAAATCCAAGTGGGAGAAAGAGCAGAACCAGTGCTTTTGGGGAGGAAAGAAAACTTCCCCTGCTTTTAACTTCAATAATAATTAGATCTTCCTTGTCTGCTTGTTCCTCCACCTTTGCCTTCACTGAGATGCTCTTTGCTGGAGACACAGCTCTGTGCAGGATCTTGTAACCATAGTTCTGCTTGGGCAGTGGAATCAGTCTCTAACACTGATATGCTTGCTGTTTACTAGATGGAAGTGGAAAATGCTTCCCTCTCAGGAACTGTTCTTTCTGCAAGATGCCAGAATTTATTTGCTGATAGGCTCTCTGTAGATGCCAGTAGTAAAGCTGTAAATTAGCTTAATTATGAATAGTCACTGCGTCACCAGTGGCAATTTTCATGTGGTTATTTTATTCAATAATAAAACTCCCCAGTTGCTCACCTGACAGACACTTCTGAAGGTATGCAGAAACAAGACCTTAAGACATCAGAAAAAACTTAACCTAGCAAGAGCTTATGCGCAGGTAAGACAGATGTTGGCTTCTGTGTGTGTCTAACAGCAAGTTTCTTCCCTGCATTACCCAAGAACGGTACAATGCACATGAATGTTTTTGTAAAGTAAAAGAGAAAGTGTGGTCTACAGTCTGAAATCTTCTTACCTGGCCTTTCTCCGATTCATCTCCCTTGTAGCACTTTGGACACTCCCAGCAGTTAGGCAATTCATCATTCAGTATTCCTTCCCCATCCATCTGTACAGAAAAGAGTCATTTTCAGCAAGACATTTATTCCTGATGATACTGAAATGAACCAAGTAGTTGCCCCCAAGATCAGATCTTACCTGTAGACAGCCAGGGTGAACAATCTCATTGCAGATACAGCATTCCATTAATTTCTTCTCAAAGTCTTGTGAATCCTCATTCTTATCTACTTCCCCACAAAGTGCACATGTGACAGAATGAGGCAGCCGGGGCTACAAAGTAAACAATGAAACAGGAAGTCACATCACAACATTTTTTCTAAACTTTTTTTTGCCTTGCTCTGTGCTCCACACTGAAGGATTCCAGCGTTAACTCCTTTTCAGGCAGCCACCATGAACTTTTCATCTCAATCCCACTACTTTTAAGAAGCATAGCTGGCCATCTCCTTTCCCCAAAGCAGACTGAAACCAATAATTTCAGACACAGAGGTAGTTTCCCTATCAAATACCCACACTACTCACCGCCAAGCACTGTCGTAATACACAGGACTGCTTCATACGACCAGGCCCACCAAACTTCTTCATATCTCTGCAGTAGTGGCACATGCCACATTCACCCTGCAGACAGGCCTTGCATTTACGACATCGCACCCGCCTTCTGCGAGCACCAGACACTATAGGAGAGACTGTGGGCCTCACAGTTGCAGGCCGTGGAGCTGGTTTCATGGTGTGGGGCTTGGTGATGGGGATAGTAGGTAATCTTAACTTTGGCCGAACCTGAAGTTTGAGCTGAAAAAGTAAGATGGGGAGAAGTTTAGGTGGCTCACATCTTTCACACTGGAGGAAGCACGTGTCTGTTTCAAGAGGTATAAGATGGTAATATGTGGACGTTCAATCTCAGGGACTGGAAACACAAGACATGATACATGGAATGAGTTAGGACTTTGATCCCAGTGTCAGAAATGTTGAACAGGCCAATGTTTATCATTAACTAATTTTGGTTTGGGTAAAACTTGCTCCTAGCAAATGAGGCCATGATTATGACCTTTCTGGTTTATCTTGAATTTCCAATATTCTTTAATCTTAATATCTGCAGTTTATACAAACACCCACAGCTCCTTTAAAGATGCAACGAATGGGGCAGAGACCTTTTCTCAACTAGGAGGCTATTTCTTCCAACTGTCAAAAATTTCTTGTACCCCACCTCAAGCCTCTCATTATTTTAAGCTAAGTTACAGACACATCATTTACCTTATCCCTCTTTGGCCACTGGACAATAGGGATTCCAGTAAGTGCCAGCTTGGGGTCACTGCTTGCGTATTCCTCCAGCAATAGCTATAATAAACAAGAAAATTTAAAAACTCAGTATTTTGTATACAGTTTGTGTGTTTACAGCACTTCTTCACAGCTTTCTGGTAATCTTTATAACTCTGTAAGAAAAATCAGTGTTGTTTTTGTCCCCTTGTTGCTAATGAGGGGCCACAGACTTCTAGACTTACAGTTCATATACTATTACATTTACTCTAAGGAAAAAGTATCACAAATATCTTCCTTTCAGACTGTTTGGCCTTTTCCTCACTGCTGCAATGCCCTATTATAAACCAGATACACGCATAGATCAGTTCTGTTTTACCCAAATAGCAAGCATAAACCAAAGGCGGCCTTTTTAATGATGCTATTTTAGGTGGTATCTCTTTCACAAAGGAAGCTATGTACCTTCCAAGCCATGAGCATGTGGCTGGGCATTAGCAACAAGTGGTTGCAATATCTAGGTATTTGGGATCTCTTCCTTTAATCATGCTTCCCAATGCATCTGCTGTCCACCCCACCCATCCCTGACTGCCATTTCAGAACTGCTTTATTTACTTGAGGTTACTATGGTTACATTTTCAGGAGCCTCCTGCTGGCATCCCCATGTGCAGGAAGTGCAGTGTTTCTTGCTGCCAAGACAGAAAGAACACTGCATGGGCTGGGCTAATTCTCCCTTGCACTTACCAGAGCAAGGGGATTCATATTCCCATAGGAGGCTTGTACTGGGAAACTGCTTCCCAGCAGGGTGGATTAATTTACTCGCACACGCACACGGACTGAAAACCCCAATTTAACAAAACGTCTAGCTTTCTAATGCACATTTTTCTGAACAAGTATATTAACTGGTTGTACAGCAATTAAAATACATCTGATTTCCAAACAGACAGTCTTTACATTATGCAGGAGCATATTCCAAGAGCAACATCTCTTTGGTGCTACAGAATCTTTATCTGCTTAGGTAAAGCAATTGTGAAATTAAGGTTTTCAGCTTGATTCTTTACACACATGTAAGAATACTAAGCAAAATAATTTACTTCTCTCATATTTGGCCCCCGTTTTTTTTTTACATGTAATAGTAGATCTCTCTCAGTATGGATCTGCTTTTAAGAGATGAGTGCAGTGTTTACTATGTTTGTATTACTTTAACACATTTAAACAAAGTTATTTAAAGGGACATAATATAATTAGAATTTAAGATCACTCATCCAGTACCATTCTACTTCGCAGCTGTTCCTCCACCCTTCAAGGGAAGACTGTGGGTGGAAGGAAGTGGCTGCCTTAGCTAGCCCAGCAGAACGTTGAGTCTTCAAGCCCCACCCTCTTCCCTACAGCTTATACTTGAGGAAAGGTCGGCATTTGAGGGCATGAAGACACATGCTGTACAGGGCAGAAGAGGAAACGCTCCCTTCATCAGCCTGGGGCACTTCAGGGGTGGCTGCACAGGCACGCAAGCTCTAGGATGGAAACACCCAGTTCCGCTACCTCCCACAGGGGGTACTGGGTCAGCGGCCCCCCAAAAAAGTGCATGCGCTCATCTGTAAAATACCAACCACCCGCAAAGAGCCCTGTTCAACAGCCCGGGTAAGAGGGCGCTGCATTACTCTTTCACACAATGCCCCCACCCTCGCTAATCAAGCATCAGATAAACACCTCGCCCCTCAGTTTTGGGACAGGAAAATCCCGTAGGCAAACACAGCAGCAGCAATCCTGCGAGAATTCGGGAAGCAGCTCGCTGCCTCCTCAAGAACAATCTCGCTTCCAGTTCTGAGCTGTGCCCCAAAGCGCCGTACCTGTCTGACCTTGCGTAGTTCGTTCCACTGAAGGTGCCGACTCTTAGAGGAAGTTTCCGCGAGTCCCTTTGTTTTCTATTCGGCCAAGTTACAGAGCGTTGGCTTCGATGTTTTTAATCTAGTACACAATATCCCCACAATCCTCCTTCACAAGAGACGCCCCGAAGAGCTGATCATTCCGTAACTCTGCCAGCCCCAGCAACTGCCCAACCAGCAGCATGCTCCTTCCAGAACCCTTCAGCGGAAGCTTCCTGTGCCTGCAAACAATGCTGCTGCGTCACCCACATGCAGTTCCCAGCAATGCTTTGCAACGGAAGATGGCAGAAGAGGAAAAGAGGCCGAGAAAGCAAGCGAGGCAATGTTCAGGAGGGCAGAGCTGTTCTGCTGCAGAGTTGGGAGGGGGGGGGCTGGACTAAGCTGCTAGCTGGCTGCTGATTGGTCAAAATGGCAGCCCAGACAGACTCTTCTCCCCTCCCCCAACACTACTGCAATTGGAGAATCCAGGGCCACCCCCCACGCCCGAGCGTGGCAGACTTTTAGAGAACAGCACAGAAAGCTTAACCCGTTCTGTATGCTGCAGTTTCTCGCCGCCAACCCCCTTCCCATTTGCCCTTGTCTCACTATTTTCCTCAGAAGCACTTCCTGCTTATTAACAATGTCGCCTTCTGAACACCCACTATGACATTTCTTACTCTGGTCCCTTGCCCACATCTCCATGCCCTGGAACATCTGAGAGGTGGAAATAGATTCACTTCTGTTGTAACAGTAAGTCAATGTATTTGAAATGTTGATATAAATATACAGTTTCAGTAACCTAGGAAGCAAATGCTTAATCTAACTCATCTAAGTAAAAGCTTATCAGTGCTTCTGACTCTCACACAAATCAGTTTTGGAAGTTTAAAAATTCGGTACACTAACACGCTTGTGAAACCAAGTATCAGAAAGGGCAAGCAAGAAAATATACCAGCCAAACAAGTATTACTGGGTGATGTGTTGCATTACTGGTTTAGCTGAGAACTAACTATTCTGTTATAACCTTCTACAAAACAAGTAGATAAGCAAGCATCACACCTGTTTATTTGTAAAGATGCTACTACAATGGCACAACAAAAATGCTCAGTGTTGTAACAACCCCGGGGCCTTCAAAACATCAGCTTCTGATGCTGAGTAGCCCACGAAACAATTCTGAGGCTGGCTTACAGCTTGCTAGCAATCCAGTGAATTCATGTAAACATACTGCAGAGGCTTGAGACAAAGGAACAACTTGTAAATACTACAGCTTATAGCAAACAGTAGTTTGGCTATCTTTGCCAGCTCCTCCTCTTTTATTCACACAAGCCATAGTTTGCTTGCAAATCAGAATGAGAAACCATGTTTGCGAGCTTGTGAAGACCACAATTTTCATCCAACTATAGTTTGTGTGAACAAGGAAGCGAAGGACAGGGAAGTAAATGCCTGAACCATGATTTGCTTTGTGTGACTTATTTAAAACATTTTAACCCACGGATCACGCAAAAGTTTTGGGGGCAGTCTGTGAAAGACTAAGAACATAAACCAGATGAACAGAGCAAGATCAACCATAAAACATTTTAAAACAAATCTATAAAATCAAGTTAGTGCAACTGACTTATACTTTGCTCCAGATCTTGATATAAATATGCCACAGAATTCTAATGAATGCTTAGATCACACCTAAGCAGATATTCTATATTCAGCTCTTTCTTCAGACTTCGAGGCAGAGATTCATGCTCAAGTACTACTTTTGCATAAAGCCAGCCACAATGATGAGAGATTAAACAACTGTTGCCTTTTGAGCAGCAACACTAATATTTCCAGAACTTTTAAGACTCCTGGCTAGCTCAGACACTAACTTTTCAATGGAAAACTCAGAGTAAGTCAACTTTCCTCTCTAGCCGACATCAAACGACACCACATGTAGTAAAGCACAAAGTAAGCAAATGAGGATGTTCCACATTTACAGAGGTACGAGCAGTTTGCACTATTATCCATATTCCACTAAACTGTCATTTCCAGGAAGCTTACAAAACGAACAACCTTAAATTTTTCCTTATGAGTTGGTAATTTTTTTTCCTGTTAATCCATTTAGATGAATCCAGGACATTTCATATGATATCACATGTGGTAGAGAGGAACAATGGGAAACAAAGAGCCAAACACTGGCTGTATCCAGCATTAAATTACCAAAAGTTAATGAAGCTGTGGGTATGTTGGTGCCTTCAAGTCTGAATAAGCCATTACAGATAGTTACCTATTAATTTCCACATCTTCCCATGTAAGTTTCCAGCCAAACCAACCAAGGGAACCCCAAATCCAGGGAACCCTTCTAAAGCCAAGTACAAGCAGCCCATGACTAGTTAAGGACTCCTAAGAGAGCGGCAGTAGCCAAATGATGGCAAGGTAATTGTGTAGTTTCATACAGAAGGGTTGGATATGGATACATGCTTATTTTCCTTAGTATGGAAACTCTGCAGGCAGTACCAGACACACAGTAGTATTAAAACATGCAATAGTTTGACAACTATCTTCATATTCTAAGAATACGGCAGAGCCTAACATGTCCAAACACGCTTTATAAATATGGATGAACACAAAAATGCAAACCAGTGCCATGGGTAGCCATGTTAGTATGTTACAGAAAACATGAACAGGCTTGTAACACAGAACTTTGGTTGCTGCCCAACTCCTGGCTAGCTCAGACACTAACTTTTCAATGGAAAACTCAGAGTAAGTCAACTTTCCTCTCTAGCCGACATCAAACGACACCACATGTAGTAAAGCACAAAGTAAGCAAATGAGGATGTTCCACATTTACAGAGGTACGAGCAGTTTGCTCAACTGCTGCAAATGCTGCCCAAATGCTGTCGTCATTTAACCCCAATTGACGACAAGCCAAAACATGAAGACACAATCCTTAGGTTTGCACTGGTCTAGCTCACATAAAAAAATGTCTTTGGGCTAGATAAAATCTGAAATAGCAGGCACACTATAGAAAATTAAAGGCAGCTATGCCTTCTTCTCATACCTTAACATCAGCAATCAGGGCATCTTCATCCTCAATGCCTGTCGGTACACACTTCTTATGCAGAGGCAAAGATTCCAGCTTGTCTACAAGACAGCGCAGACCCTCAAGTTCAAATTGTGTCAGATGTATCTTCTTGCCCTTATGAGGGCTGTTGCTGTGAGAGTCCCAGACTTGGCCATTGTGAGAGCCTCGGCTGGACTCAGAGTCCATGGACATAGTTCTCTTAAGACTTGGTAAATTCCGACAGCTTCTACCTAGCTCATCATAGTCTAGGTTAGCACCATTTGCCACAGGGCTAGTGAGTATTGACCGCCTGGTGACTGGGCGCCTTGATTCCTTTCCTGCTTCTGCATCATCTTCATCCATATTTCCAGACTCTGAGCTACACAGCTCCATATCTGACAGTAAAGGGCAGAACAGTGAGATTAAATGGAATGTCGACCTGTGTGATAGTTGTCAAAGCAACTAACATATTTCAGCATTTGTATTATTCACCCAGTAGATACAGCTTAAATGTATGTACGTGTCACAGTGCCTCTGGTGTTTGTCTTGGAAAAACATTTGTGTTATAGCAGCTGTGGTCCATTTGCCATTCAGCTGCCAAATGGAACAGTTTCTGTTCAACCAAGACCACTGGAAACTACATAACTATATTATCTGTTTTCCTGTGCTATCCTGATGAGCAATTGCTTCTTCAAAATAAGAATTACTCAGTGAAGCATTTAGCTAGCACATCAAAGACATCAGTGAATTCTTGGGATAACCTTTTTACTAAAATGAGGTATTTTAAAGTAAAGCAAGAAGTGATTCTTCTTATTCTAATGCTAATTTTGAAGGCATTTCAGTAGAGGACGGAAAGAATTTTAGGATTTCATAGTAGCAAATAAAGGTGAAAAATAGAAGCTCTTACCCATGTTGAGCGATTCCTTTTGAAAGTCCTTAGTCAGGTGGGAATGGCTGGTGATGCAGTACACGTAGCGTTCTAGTACATACCAGCACATTTCATAATAAAAGGGATAGCGAAACTTATTTGGGACCTGTCAAAGGGCAAGGTAAGAGGAGACCAAGTCAAAGACAGACTGTTATATACTTTCACAAATACATCTCATTGAGAGATAACAAGGGCTTGGATCCCATAGTAAATCTCTGCTAACAGAAGACATTTTTCACAGTGGAACAGGACTTTTTTGCCTTACCCCTGTTGCTGCAGACTGAAATGCTGCCCGAGGAGTTGAAAGTCTACAGTGGGAAGTCAGAATCAGCAAAAATAGCTCCCTATTCAATTAACATAAATTTATTGTGGGATCTGGGCCACTGCAAGTACACAGAAAAGTTGTGGAGCAGTTTAATCAATGAATGCTTAAGTCTCTAATATTTTATTCTGCTGTATCCTTAATTAAAACTACTTATCACTAAAATCAATCACCTTATAGAGGATTAGAAAGTAGTCAGTTTAACATCATTTTTGAAAAAAAAAGGGTTCCAAGGAGTCCAGAGAAAGTCCAGATTTGTCAGCCTATCTTCTGTCTGAGATAAACTGGTATAAAGTATTAAGATTAGAATTATTCAATACATAGAAAAACAAAATCTCACAAAGCAGTGTTTTTGCAAAGGCAAATTTCATTAACCGTTTAAATTTCTCTAATTGCCAGGTATGTAGATAGGGACCAATCTAATATGAATTATATAGTTTTGAGTTATGAAAAGGTTTTGTCAAAGTCCCTTTTAAGAAAGTTCAGCAAATCTGGAATAAGATGACAGATCCTCTTATGGTTAGTAAAAAAAGAAGCAGAGTAAAAGGAGAAACATAGTGTTCACAGTAGAGAAGTATGGTCTTCCAATAATCCATACTGGGATCAGCAGTACTGTGTATAAATGATCTAGAGTTAGGAACAGGAAGGAATTAGGCAAAGTTTAAGATGATTCCAAAAGTTTCAGCACAGTGAAATCCCAAACCAGCTGAAAAGCTCCAAGAGGATCTGTGTTCTCTGGTAAGCAGGGAACATAAGCAACACATGAGATTCAGTGTAGATTCAGCTTGGTGCATTCCAGAAATGGAAAATGCAAACCCACGTTAGTCAATATTAGGCAAGGGACTGAAAAACAATATGGCAATTGTTATGTAGTTACAGAAAACTATGGCATAGCCATATTTAGAATATGGCATTACAGTCTCTCCATGATAGCTAAGGGGAGAATTCAGCGTTTTAAGGAGCACACTGTCCCTTCTTGAGATTGCTTTTGATAACTAGCAGAGGAAAGCTGTTTTATACTGGTCACCCATCCTCAGAATTAAACCTCAGATTTCTCCTGCAGCGGCACAAAGCAAATAGGAATCCAACCTAAAATTAAGGAATTAGCTGATAGTCATCAAGCACAAGGGTTTCATTAAATTTGAGATCTGTATACCATATGCATATAAATATCTAATTCTCAAAAAAGCCAGATCTGTAAATCTTAAATCTGGAGACTGGAGCCATGAACAAGCAAGACAGATGGTTCTACAAGCCTGAGAAAAACACCAGGTGTGCAGAAAA
This sequence comes from Eublepharis macularius, assembly GCF_028583425.1. Classification (NCBI taxonomy): domain Eukaryota; kingdom Metazoa; phylum Chordata; class Lepidosauria; order Squamata; family Eublepharidae; genus Eublepharis; species Eublepharis macularius. The sequence continues at coordinate 151,190,682 of NC_072791.1, read as the reverse complement.
ATAAAAAATCTCCCCCCCCCTCCAAAGCACTGGGCCGGGGGAGGGGGGTGTCAAAATTCCCCAAATAATAGAAGCAGAGCTGTAGCTTTGAGAAATAAATGCCCGCTGTGGTCACTAGGGGTGTGCAGGAGGGGGTTGATTCGGGTTTCCTGCATCGGGTTTACCCAAAGTGGGAAAAAATTTCAGAAATACCTTAATTCCGAAGTGGCAAGCCGCTTCGGAATTAAGGTACTTTACTTGCTTCGATAAGCTCCATAAATATTCGGAGCATACTGAAGCGAGGGGGGCAACTCACCCCCCTACCCCCACCCCCCCTGGGGAACCCCTCCACCCCTCATCCACTTACCTTACCTGGCTGGAGGATCAGCTATGCTGCAGGCTGCTGCCGCCATGCGGATGCTGCAGCGGTGGCGGCACGAGGCTGCTGCGACGGCCTGGAACCTCCAGGCTGTCGCAGCCTCATGCTGCCACCGCTGCCTGAGCCTCCAGGGCATTGAGGAAGGCCGGAGCTGCCTCCTCCGGCCCTTCCTGCCCCTCAAATGGCCGTGGTGCCGCAGTGGCCATTTGAGGGGCAGGAGGGGCCGGAGGAGGCAGCTCCAGCCCTTCCTGCCCCTCAAATGGCCGCTGCGGTCATTTGAGGGGTAGGAAGGGCCGGAGGAGGCAGCTCCGGTCTTCCCCAATGCCCCAGAGGCTCAGGCAGCGGCAGCTACCGCCAACAAGGTGGGTGTGTGGATGTGTGATGATATTTAAGTTTAATTTAATTTAATTTCTTCAATTTATAGTCCGCCCCCCCCCCCAAGCAGCGGCCTGGCACGTTAAACTCAGCCCTGAAGCTTTCCGAAAGCTTCAGAAAGCTTTGATTCGTGATTTCCAGATCGGGGCCAGAATCTTTCCAGATTGGGTCCGATTCGGGTAATTTACCCGAATTGGAAACCTGATGCGTACAGCCCTAGTGGTCACTGTTAGGCAACTACTACAGTATTGTCAGTTCAAACCTTGGTTTCTGTCAGTAGCAAGTCCACTGAGTGACTTGCTACCATGTGATCTGCATGACTCACTCAGGCTTGGTTGTTTGCTATTGCTCACCCCAGAAAAGCCAGTTTGGTGTAGTGGATAGAGTTTTAGACTATGATTTGCGAGACCCAGTTTCAAATCACCACTCTGCCATGGAAGCTCACTGGGTGACCTTGGGCCAGCCATACATATAGAACCTAACTTACCTCTCAGTGTTGTTGTGAAAATAAAATGGAGGAGAGAAGAATGGTATATGCTGCATTGGGTTCCCCATTGGGGAGAAAGGTAGGGTATAAATGAAGGCAGTTTCATATAAATGAAAAAATAACAAATATAGCTGAAGATGGGGGACAGTTAGGTTGGTTTGTGGGTGGGAAAGAGAGAAGCAAACAGGCAAAGGATATGAGGGCTGTCAAGTGGAGGAAAAGAGGAAATAGTGTGGGGAGGGGGATACAGGGGGAAAAAAGAGGTGCCCTATGGAGGTCTTTGTGGATTTTCTGCCAGTAATGCAGAATTCAGACAGACTTTTCCCAGGGATAGGCTACCAGGTTTGGGAAAGAGGGAAAACTAAAGATGGGGTGTCCCCAGCAAGTCCTTGTGAATCCCCCACTTATACACAATATATTATTGCCTTTTCTGGTGTGCTGCTACTGTGGCATAATGCTTAGTGTGGGCCAGGAATCTATAAGATCTGCTTTCAAATCTTCACTCTGCCATGAAGTTCACTGGCTGATCTCAGGCCAGTCATACTCTTCTTTACTTCACAGGCCTGTTGGGAGGATCTAATGAGGGAGAACCATGTACTGATTGAGCTCCTTGGAGGAAAGGTAGGAGAAAAATGTATTAAGACACCTTTGAGTTTTAACTTCTTGTGGCTTGAAGGCATTAGGTGTTACTAGTGCATACATGGCAGGCAGTAGTAGATTAAAAATTAAGAACCACCAGTGTAGATGCTGGAGGGATAAATAGGAAGTGACTGTTACCATCCTGGAAACTCTGAGTTTCCAAGGGTATTAGTAGTCACTGACTGAAACATAATGTTGGCTAGATGGACCTTTGATTTATTTTATTTTATTATGTTTATAACCACTCCCCAACCCCCACAAGCAGGCTCAGAGCAGGTAACATCAATCAATAAAATCACAATAAAATATGTTAATACATAAACACATGTAAATACATTAAAAACATGAAAATCAGTGCAAGAGGCAGCAATTTGTCACAACAGTCCATAACCAAACCCAGCCTAGTACATCCCATGGGATGGGTGATGGCATACATAATAGGGGGGTTGCAGACAATGGAGAGGCTACATTCCTCACTCAGCAGGAGACAGGCAAAAGGAGACGAGCCCTGACCTCAACCATATGCCTGGTGGAACATCTCTGTCTTGCAAGCCCAGCGGAAAGATAGTAAATCCTGCCAGGCCCTGGTTTCTGTGGACAGAGAGTTTCACCAGGTGGGTGCCAGGAGTGAAAATGTCCTGGCCCTGGTTGAGGCCAGGAAAGCATCCTTGGGGCCAGGGACCACCAGCAGTTGTTTATCAGCTGATCCGAGTACCCTCCGGGGAACCTATGGTGAGAGGTGGAACATATAGCGAGAAGTGGTCCCACAGATATGCAGAAAGGTGATTCTTATTGCTACAATGAAATACACGTTGATATTTGCAAAATTCCTTCAGTAATGAACAAAACTCCCTGGGTAATGTAACAAAAGTTAAGCATCAATACATCGTTCAAAATAATTCATCTTCACTCACCCAAGCTTATTTTTTTGCTATAGTTTGAAACTGTTGAATTTTGTGTTAAATAACTAGAAGCAACTCAACTGCCTATAAGTCCAAGTGTTCTAATCAACCTCGGTCAAGGATTGTGCACAGCCCGAGTATTAAAACAGTAAACAGCATCAGGAAGTCATTCAACTCATTTTCCAAATATGAACTAGTGCACACACTTATCCCCTTAAAGCAACATATTATATAATAGCATAGCTCCCCATGTAATTTTTTAACCTCCTGTTTCCTCAGTCTAAGCAGGCAGAGAAGATGAATAGGAAATTCTATAGAAGGCTATAGTATTGTTCTTGAAATTAATGAATTCTGATTAGAAAGGCTTTGAAAGTTCTTACCCGTGTGCGGTCTTCAATGCTGTAGATCCGCAACTGCATAGGGATGTTGAAGCTATGCAGAAAGTTACCACCAAAAACCAGAGTGTCCATAGGAGTGTATACTGCATGGATCCAACCTGAAGGGGGATCACTTACAGATTAGTTCCTTTCAGCAGGAGTATATTTAAGAGTCACATACTCTTAAAAGTTGAATTCTATCATTTCTGGCTTCATTTCTAGCTTCTGAACCCAAAGTCAGCCACGGGGCAGAAAAAGAGGTTTTCCCTTAATTGTAAGTCCTCCTGATGTTATTAAAGCACTGTGAGCTTCTGTGTAAGCACAGTATATGGTTTTATTCAACAGCCATGGGTTTTGTGGTTCTTGACCTCCCATATCCCTGAATTAACACCAACATAAATAAGATGCATATGTAGCAAATGTCCTTGCCAGGACTAAGTAGTAGGGCAGCTAAGGCCATACTGCCAATGTAAATCACCAGAAACAGTTTTGTAATAGAACATTTAGAAATTCTGTTTACATCCCCATACCTGAGGGTATGACAAAGGTATAGCCTTGCTTAAGCTCAATACGCTGACAATCTGACACCCTGTCACCAAGGAAAATGTCCCCTTGTTTTCCTGAGAGTAGCCAGTTTTCATATAACTCCAGGTTCTGAGGAGTGGGTGGGATTAACCAGAAGATCTGCAAGTAGAAAGAGAAAGATTAAAGATCCTATCTAAAAACTTGTGTGCATTTTGCCCATCCTCAAAATACCTTAGAGGAGCATTTTAACTACAGAACTGATTTAAGGATAGTAACTTCAGTGAGTTTTTTCCTTAGGCACATTAACAGAACCTCTATTGTCATCATCAGTCCTTTGTCTCTAGCCTCTCACCATCTCTTCTATTAATATAGTCACTACGCTATGGAGGCTAAATGCAGAAAGGGCGTGCCTATCCCCCCTTTTTCCAAGAGGTCACTTCTGTGTTATGAACAGTGTGGGGATTACTGTTCATGAGAAATACATAATGCCTTGACTGTGGTCAATAATAATGTACAAATTGGAACCCCACATTACAAAAGCAGCACAGGACTATTCCAGTTCAGAAAAAATAAGAGTCACTGCAGCAGTAAGGTATGCCAAGAGTAGGCAGAGCACAGAGCAGAAGAGTACAAAAAACCAAGCTATCATTAAACAGACAGTGAGTGGGTGAAAACTTTATGGTCTGAATTTTGTAGCAGTCTCGGGCTATATTATCTCATTATTCTATCCAGTATTAAGAAGCAGAGTATGGCAGCTCACATGTATACAGAAATATATACATCTACACAAATTTTTCTTCAACATGTGTTTGACACACTGCCTGTTACTTGCGTTTCAGAATTCAATTCAGCATTGCCCTGATAGTGTATTCATCCAGGAGTGAAACTACTGAAGGCAATATTTACGGCAGCCAAATAGGATTATTGAAAATAACACTAAAGTAGTACATAAGCAGTTTTGCAACAACCCTGTGAATGGCAATCTCAACAATTTAGTACTGCTCTAAAAATATCATAAAGTGAAATTATATGTAATTCAACACTAGTAAAACTCAAGAACATGGAAAAGTCTTTGAAAATCCTCTGACCCAGATCAAGAAAAACTCTGGTCCACAAATCCTTTCAATCTGGTTTAAGAAATAACAATTTGTTGTTAGGCAAGAACCAATGTGGCTCCTGACTAGGGTCCAGGAGACCCAGGTTCAAATCCCCAAACAGCCATGAAGATCTGAGTGACCTTGGGCTCTCAGCTTGGCCTGTTTATTTATTTATTTATTCAATTCTTATACCACTTCAATTAAGATCTTGAAGTGGTTTGCAACAAACAGTTAAAAACGAAAATAAAATACATTCAATAAAATCTCAACAAAACAGCGTAATACAAATAATTAAGAACCACTCTAGTCCCAGCCCCAGCCTATAAAATCCTGTGAATAACATAAAATTGCAGGTAGATAAAAATGCACAGCACAGTAGAACATCAGATACCAAAAGCATGCTGAAATAGTTCTGCCTTGCAGAGTTTCCTAAATATCAACAGGTCCCGCTGAGCATAAGTGCCTTCTGAAAGTGCATTCCAAAGGGAGGGCGTTTACACCTATCTTGTAAAGGCCATCTTCCTCGTGGAAAAAAGGTGTGCCACCCCAGGACCAGGACCCACCAGCAAGCCCTGCAAAGATGAACGAAGCACACGGGGCGGGGGGTGGGGTGCTTCATAATGGGGGAGGCAGACCCGAAGGGCTTTAAAGGTGAGGACCAACACCTTGAATTGGATCCAGAGACTAATTGGTAACTTGTGCAGCTGCTTCAAAATCAGTGTTATATGAGCTGACCATGGTGACTTGCTCAGCAACCTAGCAGCCTCATTCCGTACCACCTGAAGTCTTTGGAGCATCTTCAAGGGTTGCACCACATAGAGAGAGTTGCAGTTGTGAGGGCAACATGAGGATGGGGCAAGAGACATCACATATGTCACCCTGAACTCCTTAGAGGACAGGCAGAATAAAAGTATATAAATAGGAGTAATCTTCAACGATGCCTAAGGTTTCTGATGTGAAAAAGTTAAACTATTGATAATTTATGTCTATGACACAACTATAAAAAACCCCAAGAAAATACTGCTATTTCCCTTTTCTTTTGACACCACAGAAACAAGCACCTCTAGTATACAAGAAATAAGTGTGCAAAACTATATTTCTGAAATGAGGAAAATAGGGAGAGAAAAGACAACATGGACAGTCTAGAACTGTATGCTCAAACAGTTTCAGGTAGGTAACCGTGTTGGTCTGCAGTAGACCAACACTATTTGAGTCCAATGGCACCTTAGAACCAACAAGATTTTCAGAGCATAAGGTTTCAAGAGTCAAAACTCCCTTCTTCAAATAGAAGTAAAAGTGGAGTTCCCTGATCCTTTACATTCCAGTCAGAAGGTGGGAGGGGTGAGGTAGGGAAGGGAATCAGGATGACAATTTCTGCTCAAGTTAATCTGTATTGTAACACTTTACCACTACGTACTGACTCCCCTCCTTTGCCTTACCCCACATCCTGACTGGGACATAAAAGCTCAGGGAACTCCACAACAACTTGTACCTGAAGAAAGGAATTTTGACTCTTGAAAGCTTATACTCTGAAAATCTTGTTGGTCTCTAAGGTGCCACTGGACTCAAATCTTGCTATATAACAATTGTAATATTCTGACCTGTAATACACCTATCTATACAGACTATAATGGCAAATGACTTTACAAACATTTGTTATTTAATTCCACAGGCCACACTGTATAAAGTCCTGAGACCCCAATCCACAAAACAGCAGTAAGAATGCAAGAGTGACAAGACAGGGGATCTTGAAAGCTTACTTCAAGATATTATACCACAGCAGCCCAGAAGCCCCCTCTTTCTTCATCCCATGACAACAACTCAGACTTTTAAAGCAGATCACTAGGCATGTTGAACTCTTCCTTCCCCTTTCTGTCTCATTTTAAACCATGCCCTTGAATAACTACTCCTGTTGGGAGATGTGGAAGCAACAATGATTAAAAATATCTATTTCACTAATTACTCCTGTATTTCTTTTTTTAATTGATCATATTCTATGAATTATACACTATATATGGAATCCTGTTTGAAGAAGAAGATCTCATGGTTCTACAGCTGGATGGGCTAAAGGCCAGCTAATGAGTTGCATGCTGCTCCCTAGATAATCTGATGAAAAAAAGAGTAATGAAATAGCAACTCCTCAATAGGCAGTTTGCTAAGAGCACAACAGAACCTAGTCTATGCTGCCTTCTGCCCTTCCTTCTTCCACCTATATGCTCAGACTGAGGCAACTCTGAAGAAAGCAGAAGTAACCTTATGATTCACAGGGCTAAAAATTATATAATCACAATGAAGAGAACCAGAAAAAATTACTAGCTTGGTTAACTGAGAGAGTGAAACAATGAATTGCAGCCAAACTAGGATAAGTAGCCAGATCAAAGGCACAAACTTCTGGTGAGGAACAACAACAACAACAACAACAACATTCGATTTATATACCGCCCTTCAGGACAACTTAATGTCCACTCAGAGTGGTTTACAAAGTATGTTATTATTACCCCACAACAATCACCCTGTGAGGTGGGTGGGGCAGAAAGAGCTCCAGAGAACTGTGACTCGCCCAAGGTCACCCAGCTGGCTTCAAGTGGAGGAGCGGGGAATCAAACCCAACTCTCCAGATTAGAGTCCCGTGCTCTTAACCACTACACCAAACTGGTTCTGAAAAGAAAGAACAGAGCATGAAAAATAATGGACATATTTTATGTATCATGCCCATATAAAAATAGCCAAATACAGGGTTTTTTTCCAGCGGGAACGCGGTGGAATGGAGTTCCGGCACCTCTTGGAAATGGTCACATGGCTCATGGCCCCACCCCCTGATCTCCAGACAGGGGGAAGTTTAGATTGCCCTCCACGTCACTGGAGTGGGGCGGAGGGCAATCTAAACTCCCCTCTGTCTGGAGATCAGGGGGCAAAGCCACTGGCCATGTGACCATTTTCACCAAGGGTGATTTAAACTTTTAAATGCTCCCCCCCCCCTTTGTTTCAGCTGACCCAAAGTGATGTCATTGTGCGGTCCTGAGTTCCACCACCTCTTTTCCCAGAAAAAAAGCCCTGGCCAAATATATTTAATACCCTGTATCTATGAAGTACATGGGTTCAGATTTAATTCTACTCAGTAGCATGTAATGTTTTCCTTTCTCCATAACCTCTTACACAGAACAGAGCAACTTGCTGATATGCTACTGTACCTTTCCTCCTCTGTGAATATGATACCATACTGAAGTGCCCCCAAAGTCCACATGGAAGTCAGTATAGCAGCCCCTGACACTCATCAGACAGTACCTGAAATGAAAAACACAAAGCCGTAATTCAACTCTCATCACTTTTGCTTTTCTGTACAAATGTACTTGATATTTGTGCTTGCAGACAGTGTTGTGGGTGGCTACTTTGAATGAGAGCAGTAATCATATGAGATCTATATATTTAGCATACTCACACACGCAAATTGCTGGTGGTCTAGATGGACACCCAAATTAGAACAACGGGCAGAGGAACCACTGCAGTAACACAATATTAGGAATGTACATCTCTGCAATATACCATAGCTATTCTCTCTCTATTGTCTTTCTTGTTCAGTGCTAATGTCATTGCTTGGAGCACCATCTGGGAGTACCCGAGACATGCAGTATTGAAAACCAGAGTATTTTTGTGATACACAGAGGCAGCCACAGAAAAGCCTTCTTTCTAAACAGCTGTAAGTACAAAATCTGAAGCCACTTACTTCTGCACTTTGGGATACTGCATATCCAGAATGGCATTTGTTGATTCCGTCTGGCTTTCTTTAAGATGCCTGGGCCACATGTTGTCAACCCAATCAATCAAATCCACCTGTAAGCATATAGATATTATATGACAGCTTAGACATAAAAGACAGATAGCAGAAGCTCAAGTATTAGTTGGGGCTTTGCTGCCACAAATTTTAATCCACAATCATGAAAAAACAATTCAATAAAGAACTACATTTTGATGGGGATATTGTGTGGTAAGAATGAATGCAGGATCCCTTTACTTCCAGCTTTTTACTACAAATCTGTTATTGCTGCACTCCATACAAATATGGAATAAGTGCTTGTCAGTTATGTCTCAAAAATTAACAATGAATGCCATAAAGCATACCATCAGAACCTTCTGTTGGTAGATTACAGGATCCATATAACATCCAGATGATCAACTGTGCTTACTGAAAACAATGAAGCAATTAATTTGCTGGCCCCCCTCCATTACCCTACTGCAAAGGGAAGTCTTGTCTGACCAACCTACTGGAGTTCTTTGATCAGGTTAACAAGCATGTGGATAAGGTCAAGTTGATAAGACTTCATATACCTGGAATTCCAAAAGGCTTTTGACAAGACACCTCACCAAAAATTTCTGAGTAAGCTTAGCAGCCAAGTGATAAGCGGACAGATCCTCTTATGGATTAAAAGTTGGTTAGATGAGAGGAAACAGTGGAGGAATAAATGGGTTCTTTTGGAGCTGGTGCTATTTAGTTTGTTCATAAATGATCTGAAATGGAGGTGGGGAGGTAAGCAGTGTAGTGACCAAGTGTGCAGATGGTGTGCAAATTATTCAGGATGGTGAAAGCCAAGGTGGATTGTGAAAAGCTACAGGAAGGTATCCCTAAATTGGGTGAGTGGGCAACAACGTAGAAAATGAACTGTGAGGTGAATATGCTTGGGGGGGTGGGGGGTCTGAATTAGCTGACAGATTGAAAGATCTTTAAGTTGCTGTGGAAAGTTTTGATGAAAATGTCAACCTAGTGTGCCGGAGAAAAAGGCAAACCCCATGGTACGAATTACGAAGAAAAAGACTGAAAATAAGATGACCAATATTGTATTGTCCTTGCGTAAAGCTATAGTATGACCTCATTCGCTTCTTCTTGCTGTATCTGAGCAAGGATATTGTAGAGCTGGGAAAAATACAAAGGAGGGCAAACCAGATGATTAGGGAATTTGAGCACCTTTTCTATGAGGAAAGGCTGGCAAATCTAGGACTTTTCAGTCCAGAAAAAAGACAGCTAAGAGGAGACATGATAAAGGTTTATAAAATTATGCATGAGGTGGAGAAACTGGATAGATGTAGACTTTTCTCTGTCTCCCATAATGCTAGAACTTAGAGGCAACCAGTGAAACTGATGGGATTTAGGTTCAGGACACAATTAGTTAAACTGTAGAAATCACTACCAGTGCAGGTAGTGATAGTGATGAGCATAGAAAGCTTTAAAAGTGGGTTTGACAAATTTATGGAGGAGAGGTCCGTCAATGGCTACTAGCCATGCTGACTGAGAGGAACATCCATTACAGAGACAGCAAACCTTTGAATACCAGTCACCACTATAATGTGACCTTATTAGTACCAACAACTCTCTGTTGAAACAATCCTAATCTCAAACCTATCAACAGCTCTCTCTGTAGGAGAGAAATTCATATTTAATCTACAGTGAGATCGATGTTTAAAGCCTTAAATACCATTTATTATGAAATAGGAAATAATTGTATACATTGACTAGCTACTGTGAGCTCTGTGAAATTAAGCAAATGAGAGTTACTGAAGGGGCTCTGAAAGATGAAAACATACAACTTCCCATCCATTTGAGTGAAATGGAAAGTGCAAGGTGGTATCGTCAGAGGAAGGATGATGACCCACTGACCGTCGTTGGTCTCTGTACTAGGTTCTCAAGCCGGGTATGACTAAACTCCAAGCTGATAACATTATACAGTTTCTCGCGCTCCTCCTCCGGAGTTTCATAATAACGTGCCCATTGTGCCATAGTCATCTCAATGTCTCTTTGTGTATTCACATCCATGACATCTACCATCCTCCGACTCCCTGTTGAGACAGATACATACCATATTCATTCAAAAGGAAGAAGACCCCCCCTAAAAATGTTATACCCCCGAATATTTTTATTATTGGATATCTGTAACTTGTATGTAGATATAAGACAACCCCCTCTTTTTTTGATAGCATATCTGGAGAAAAACAGATTTGCATTTGATGAGATATAGTAACTACAACTAGAAATTATAGCAGGAAAAGCAGGAAAGACAACAAGGTAGTGATAGGAGATGTGAGGACAGGCAGAAGAACCCCCAAATCAAAGCAATCTTTGGCTTCCAATACCAACACGTTTTCACTTGTTTTTGCACAATATAGATGCTTGCTTTTAATTCAGAAGTCTAAACAAAACCCAATTCAATGCCTGATTCCAGGCTATATACTGTACATATTTGACATACAGCCCGTACCATGAGGGGCCCAAAATAGGAATACATAATTACCTACATATAGCCGTACATCACTCACACTGAAATCTGGATCTGGCATTCTGCAAATTAAAAAAAAAAACTACATGAGAAGTCACACAACTTTATGCCTACCATTTTAAATATATACTGTAGACTATCCTATCAATGTGCTGCAGACTTTCAAACAGTTACAGAGTGGATGACACACTCTCTATTCACACACTCCAACTCCTTGGCCTCCTTGCCATTGACTGTGGGATTCTCTTTCTTAAAAAAACCTGTAGCCCTTGGCAGAAGGGATAGAAAGCATAATGCCTACATAATGGCATTGTGTCTGCTAGTCTAACACTACTTCTCTCAAGCAACAGGTGCAGCCATCTCAGTAGTGATTTTTAAAACATAGAGAACACATCATGTAGGCAAGAACCTTCATAAAGCCAGATACAGTTTCAATTCCACTATTCCTATTAAGAATCTTCAACCAGCACAGGTGACCATACCAATACAAGACCCAGAATATCCTATATTTAATGCTGAGCCTGACCCCCATGTGGATTGATAAACCCAGAGAACAGGGCCAGGTTCAGATAAGGGGTATTCTTCTGTAGATCTCGGAAACCCCCTGGTTTGCATAAAAATGTGACCCACTCCCAAATGAATGGGGTTTATATCTCCTCCTAAAGAGAGGAATGTTGTTTGTGCTTACACAGACAACATAATGGACCGTCCCCCTTGGGTGGCTGGAGGAGCATGAGCTGTAGCTACCACCTAAGTCAGGTGGTCAAATCAGAGAGGCACCACAGCATGTGCCAGGCAGGTGGAGGCAGCAGCACTGAGCATGAGTGGGGAGGGAGATCCCCTCCTGTTCCCATGCACACCACCTGAGTCAGGCAGCCAATGGGGGCAGCTCTACAAGTGGTGAGTGAGCTGGTCAGCTGACTAGGGGGGACAAAGAAAATAGGATCAACCTTCCCATGCAAGTTTCATGGTTCTCCTCTTGTTCATCTGTATTTGTGCTAGTATATCACCTATCCAGGAAGGAGGATTACTACTTTTATGCCACTGCAAGATAGCGAGGCACATTGGTTTGAAGAAAAAATAGTTGTGCTGTACCAACGAATCTTGAAATGAAGATGTGTAGAACAAACTACAGCTTCATTCTGCCTCATGGTCCAAGTGGTAGAAACAACCAAGAGGAATAACGTGGACCTGTAGTTTTAAGTCTTGTTGAAAGAACAGTTGGGGAAAACATTCTTTTACAGAACTCACTGTAAATAAACTTAGGACTCAAATGACCGTTATTGAACTTCTGTGACATTCAGAGGACCAGTACTATGATGGGGGATCCATCAGAGTAAGCAAGTCACCAGGATTCTTCATAACAGAACAAAGATGCTGACAAATAGGGCAAGATACAATTCCAGCTTCCAAGATTCAGCATTTAACTCACCAGGTGGGGTGGGATTAGATCCTATTGAAAAACTACATAGGGTGACCATTCTAGGACTTTGTTGCAGACTTACAGTTATTTTACCATACAAATCAGTCACAACCTAGCATAAAATTCTCATTGCTCCTTAACTCACTTTATTCCAAGTCCATCAGAATTCTGGAAGATCAAAGGGTCTCTTAAACCACCACGCTGGATATATTCCACAGTAAAATCTGTCAAGAGAGAAAAGGAAAGCACTTGTTAGAAACTAGCAACTGATAAAGTGGGCCAGAAAAAAAGGAACTGCAGAGAAAGGGGCAAGGACACACAAGGGGTGTCTCATTCACAATCCACAGCAACATATTTTCATCCACAAACACGATAGCCCTAACTTAGCAAGCTTCTCTGGGCACAGAATAAGGGAGACACACAAGTTATAACAGTCAACAGCTGGGTTAGTACAGTGGGACAAAGTACGTTTCATGAAAAAATAGTCACTCTAAATGTTGAGTAGTTTGATGCTATGCTTTCAAACAACTCAGATTTGACAGTAGGAATAGCAAAGCAGTGTACCAACTCCTCTCTGTCCTCTCATTCATTTTCTTAATTGTCTGTCAGCCTTGTTCCAAAGAGATGCACTGAAAGAGTAGATTCAAGACTATTCCAAATCTGAAGAGTGAAAAGGAAAATTCTGTACGAGGAGTTTCTTCACTGTATTGCAAGCCATCAAATATCAGGAGCAGCACCCCCCTCCTCCCAAGGTCTAGTCTTCCTACTGTCTCATCTTACCCATTCAGAATGGTTTTGGATGATGGAGACATGCCTATGACTTCTAAAGTCATAGTCTCTAAACAAGAAGGAAATTGTGCAAGAGATGTCTCACTTTCATTTTAGGGTGACAAGGGATATGTGTGCCTTTGCTGCTACTACTACAATTGGTTGTCACAATTAGGCTGCGTAAAAGCAATGAGTTTCTCCTAAGACATGCACTCAAGAATTCAGCAAAAGGACACCACCAGTTTGACCTTTATTTCCATCCTGCTACTCTGAGGACAATAATATTCACTGTGTAGCATGTCACCTCATTTCACTGGTCGCATATTGGTCGATTTCAAAATTGGTTACTTTGATTTTAAAAGTTAATTGTTTAGTTATCAGTTTTTCTACTGCTTAACCTGACTAATTTATATTGCGCAAGGATAATAATGTATTATTACAAGGGAGTGATAAAACTAATTTCAAAGATATGAAGTCACTCATGTAATATTTACAAAAAGAAAACCAATGCAAAGAACAAGAGTGATCATAGTATCCTTTTGGTAATGCTCACGAGGATGCATTCTGACCAAAGCGTGTGTGAAAGATAAGGTTCCTTCAGAGTTTGTGTTTGCCACATTTGAACTCTTTAAATAACCTGTTAACAGGAGGGAAAAAATGAGCTGGATCCCAAATACTGCCAGCAAAACTCCACTAACAGAATAAAACTTTCCCACCTCATCCCTTAGTGTGTGTCCAAATTGGATACATAGCACACAGATACTACACAAGAGCCCCATGGTGCAGAGTGGTAAGTGGCAGTACTGCAGCCCAAGCTCTTTTCACAACCTGAGTTCGATCCTGGTGGAAGCTGGCTTCAGGTAACCGGATCAAGGATGACTCAGCCTTCCATCCTTCCGAGGTCAGTAAAATGAGTACCCAGTTTCCTGGGGGTAAAGTGTAGATGACTGGGGAAGGCAATGGCAAACCACCCGGTAACAAAAGTCTGTCAAGAAAATGTTGTGATGTGATGTCCCCCTATGGGTCAGTAATGACTCGGTGCTTGCACAGGGGACTACCTTTACCTTTTACTATACTAATAATATTAAGGTTCACAGTTTAAGGAACACAAAGTATATAAAAGATAAACACTCCTCAGAAGTACATTTCCAGGTTATGGGAAAGGTCATGTTTTCAAATATACTGTTTTTTTGCAACCTAAGCTTAAATATCCAAGAGCAGGACTAAATCTTGCTGTAAATCTTTGCCTGCTGTCCCAAATCCTGAAATGATACCCTCTATGACTGCAAGTGTGATTATTTTCAGGAACACATGTTTCTGACTCCAAGAGCATTTTTTGTGTTTATATTTTCTTACAAAGGACTTTCTACTATTCGAACTAATTATGCTAGAAGTTCATGTTCTATGCTTATAAACTTTTAATTTTTGCTCTGTACATATAGCACTGGAGGAAAGGGAGCATTGTATAGTCTGATCTCATCAGATCTCAGAAGCTAAGCAGGGTCTTGGATGGGAGACCACCAAGGAAGACTCTGTAGATGAAGGCAATGCCATATCACCTCTACTGCTCACTTGCCTTGAAAGTCACTTGCATAAGTAAGTTGTGACTTGACAGCATTTTACATACACAAATATAGAATATGAAGGAGGCCAGTAGGTTCTAACTTTAAAAAAATAGATCATGCACGGTGATCTGTACACCTTTGCCATACTGCCACACTACATCCTGCATATTTCATGGGCATAGTTACTAAACAATTTTACATATTTTTAGCCAAAAATAGTTGCTCATAGACACAAATCTGAACAGCCCTCAAATATCATGTATTTTCACTTTTGTCTGCAATGCTTCAGCTTTTTCCTACCATTTCAAATGTTATCTGCAATCAAGTGGCATATCAACTTCCATTTTGAAAACACCCCCACAGGAAAAAAGAGTCCTATTACACATGGAGCAGAACATCATCCAGGACATTGAACACTTTGTACACTGTGGCAGTAATACAGGCTCACAAGTGCCTGTATTACTCAAAAATTGCTTGTTTGACAGAAATAATCTGGGAAGTATAAGGGAAAGGACACTCACCTTTGCCTTCCATAAAGACAACAAAGTTAGCATTAAATTTGTTGGTAGTAAGTTTCTCTTCAAGATCAAATGTTCGTTTGCCCTCAATTTCATCATCTGAGATACCATCATCTTCATAACGACGTCTCATAGCACCACGCTGTGGAATAGCGATAGGTTATTATAACTGCCATGAACACAGCAAACACATAGCACTAAGCATACCAGGATATGCAGTATTGTACATGCACAGCATTTGCTCAGATTTGTTTTTTCAGTACAGATGAAATAAAAGTCCAGATTTCCCCCTTTTCTTCAATAATTATATTAGTTGTGCTTCTAATGTAAATGGAATACTTCCATTTTAATTAATGTGTCATCCCTTGCCTAGATGCTCTCTCTGTGTTAATGGTGATACCATGGGGCCCTGTGGACACATATGGCTCCTAATGTTGCATCACCCATGCTTCTGATCCTTCAAGTATTCTATTCTAAAATCAGGCTTTTATTCCCATTAAGTCCCACAAACTTTCCACCAGGATACAGCAGTCTACTATACTGAAAACCATATGATGCCCAAGAATGAGAGATCCCCAAAATGGTACCAGTGTGTTTCCCAATGCCTGCTTGTTGCTCTGCTTCCTGTCCTCATCCATATCTCTTTTCAAATGCTTCTTTGTCCTCCTTTGCCGTTTACATTCCTCCTTGTTTTTCTGTCACATGCCTTCCCTTTTCTCCCCTCCCCCTTAACCTCAACTCAATGTTACTCCTATAGCTGGGTTTGAGGACTGTAAAGGTGATAGGACAATGGAAGTGTGATGGTTAAAGTATCAAGATTAGGAACTGGGAAACACAGGTCTGAACCCCTACACTACCACTGAAGCTTGCTGGGTGTCCTTGGGTCTGTCACACATGCTCAGCCTAACCTGCCTTACAGAGTTGTTGTGAGGATGACATGGAGAAGGGGAGAATGTTACAAGCCAAATTTGGGTCCCCACTAGAAAGAAAAGTAGCAAATAATTGGAATAAACAAAAACTGGGAGCAGAGAAACAGTCAAGTTCCAGCTACCACTTGTGAAGTCTAGTAAGTAGTCACAGATTAAAAAGCAATGGGGATGCAACCTGATTCTTTTCATCTGCATGAGATGTGTGTGTTTTGCTACAATAGAGCTCCATCATAGCAGAATGGGTGAGCTAAATGGTTGAGATGGGGGAAGAAGACCCTAACTCAGAGATGGAAAAATGGGAGGGGATTTTTTGCTGAGGACTTTTTGGGGTACACTAAAAGAACTCCCCCAAAATGTTCTTTTAGAATGAGTAAAGTACTTAAGATGAAGTTTTTCTCCCTCAAATGTGTAACACAAAAAAGTCTGACTTCCTAATTTTTCCACTGGCAAAATAGAGAAAATTTTGGAGAACATGGAGGGAAAACTCCTATGATTTTTTCCTGCTTTTGGAATGAGTGAAATGAGCAAGGTTCTACTAAAAATGTGTAATATGAATTACATAAGAATCTACAGCACTTATGTATACTATAAATATACTTGATTTCAAGAGGCTTTTTGTTTAAATGCTATAAGGTATTTAATACTTTATTACAACAACATGCTTATATACCACTTCTTCTAGACAGATTTGTGACCACTCAGAGCAGTGAACATGTCAGTGTTGTTATCCCCACAAAACAGCTGTGGAGATGGGGCTGAGAGGACTGGCTTACCCAAGGCCACCTGCTGAACTCATGACAGTAGAGGGACTTGAACAAGCAGAGTGCTAATTCACAACCCAACCACTTACCCACTATACTATATTATTAAAGAGTTTGGCCTTTTCAGTTTTGTGACGTTTACCTTGATATCCACATATGTCAAGAGTCGTGACTGTATGACAGTGTTTGTGCCAAAACACATTTTGTTTAATACATAATTTGTTTACTATCTTCAACTTTTATTTTTTCTTAATTCTGAGATGGCGGAAATTAAGACATGTGCTATGAACACACAGGGAACAGAAGTTTGAAAATCCTTCATAAGTATTGGGTATACTTACAGAAAATAAAGACATACTTTTAAATTCTGAAAATATGCCAACTAGTATTTTAAGTTATAACATATGTATTTTATGTTATAAAATCAGTGAAAGTAGTTTAGGTTTGATAGGAAAATAAGTATTGAATATATTTCAATTTATTCCCCAAAAAATTTTCCGTGAAAAACAAACAAAAAACTTTCAGTAGCTCCAAAATTTCTGGGAATTTTACATCTCTACCTTTCACTACAAAGAGTGAAAGTATGTACAAGAGCTAGAAGAGATAAGGAACAGAATGGAGCCCCCCCCCACAAAAAAACTCAAAACCAGGGAAATGCACCTCACCTGCTGAGACGTGCCACATCTGGAATACATTCACCTCTCCTCCCTGCAAATGAAATCTACTGCACCCTGATATACATATGACTCCACAGTATTGGGTTTAAGGGTAGTCACAATGTATTTCAACCGTTTATGTATTGGTAAGCTTAAGCAACAACTATTATCTGAAAGTTTTCTTGGTCTCCTTCAAAAGTTGATATTATATCCCCCTCTCCGCAATGGTTAATTTACCTGAAATTTTATTTTTAAATATGTATGGAGGAGAGGGGAAAACGACCTTTCTAAAATTTAAGCTCAGTTTTATTTAAATGATAGCTCTCCCACTGCCTCACATACTCCAGAGAAACAGAATACTGAAGTGCCTGCCCACAGCAGCCAATTTCTGGTGGCAGCTACTATTCCTTCCAAAATATCAAAAGTACCCACAGGCTCAACTACGCTAGGGAACTGTACCCAAGCCCACTTGCTGAACCATAGTTTACAAGGGCTTCCAGACCAGCCTCAGTAGCAAGCCGAAATCAGAAGGTGGAATTCGTGAAGAAAATAAGGGTAATCAGGAAATGACTAGATTCTGATACATCCAAACATTCAATGCTGTTCGTCCGATTGGACAATAATTTGGAGAACCCTCAACAATGGTTTCTGAAGGACTACATTTTAACATCACAAAGCAAACTTTTGACATTTTAGACAGTTCTCTTAAAAATAAATATTTTTGGATTTTTAATATAATGAATTGATATGGCTATTTGTAGCTTTCCCTACATCTTAATACATGGCCTATTCACAGCACTACCAACAGCACTTCCTTTCCCTAAACAAGTAATTTGACCTCAACTGTCAGTGGTATATCAAGAAGTGGTATATCAAAAATGACACTGAGAGATCTCTGTCTTTTGGTGCTACACCTCTGAAGATGCCAGCCACAGCTGCTGGCGAAACGTCAGGAACTACAATGCCAAGAGCACGGCAATACAGCCCGGAAAACCCACAACAACCAATGTGTGAAATTATATTAAAATGTTTCCTATGAACAGTAACATAAAAATCGCCACTTTGAGACAGTTGGTTTGAGTATTATTATACCTTATTATTAGAAACAATACATTTCTGAAAATGAAAAACTTTGCACAGAAATGTTGCACACTAAATTGATTCATCTACTAAGATGTTTACATTCCTGTTAAATCCAGACTACAGTAAACCCCTTCTTAAATAATGTCTAAGGCACTACATTTCCCAATCCTTTCCAGTAGTCCTGGAGAGTTACTTTACTCTTGTGGGTATGTTTCCTGCACTCCTGAAGGGATGCGATGACCAGGAGTTGGGGTATGATTGGAAAAAATTGGGGGAGAAAGCCCCCACCGAGACTTAAAACCATTTCTGATAGAAAACTGGAAAATCCTGGGGAATTGAAAAAACAGTTTCCCTTCTGGAATGAGTGAAATACTTTTAAGATGCCTCTCTCAAAATGAGTAAGAGGTAACTATGTAGGCTGCTCTGAGCTTCTTGGAGGAAGGGCAAGATAAAAATAACATCATGGTAAATTTATTAAACATAAGCAAAATGCTATGATTCTTTAGATTGAAATTCTAGCTAGAGAAGACATTTTTGATTATCCAAGACAATCAGGCAACCAATTGTTAGTACTTGTTTAGATATGTAAATTTTAATTTACTGTGCAAAACATGTTAGATAGCAAATAGCACTTTTCATGTACTGACAACATATTTAATATTCAGGAAAAATGTTAGTATTTCTATATATTTGGAAGTTCTCCAAAGACACTGCAACACTGGTAATTTTACAAACTGAGAGATGAGAAGGGAAAAGGTAGAAAATTCTACATTCTTGCAGCTACAAAAAACCAAATTCAATAGCTTATTTTATTTGTTTGAAAAGCTAAAAAGCCGTATCTGAAAATCCTAGTTCCTTCCAATATATTTTGCCCAAGCCAATTCACTCCACGGAACTAATAGGGTTGCCCATCTCCTGGTAGGGATGAGGGATCTCCTACTTCTCCCCACCTAGCCAGTGGAGGGGAGGTCGGGGAGCAGACCTCCTGGGGTGTGTTCCTGGCGCTGCACAACAATGCCACTTCTAGGAGTGAGGTCATCATGCAGGCCGCAGCAGTGCTCCCGAGCTCCGTGCTGGGTTGATTTGGGCCCCAAATGGGCACTCCCGCATCCTGCATGATGATGTTACTCCCAGAAGTAACATCACTGTTGTGGGGAATGTGTGTGCACAAAGAATTGCTCAAGGTGACTTCCAGGTCCATCCCCATCCCCCTGGGAGGGTAAGGGGTCCTGGCAGCAACCCAAAGAACTTTGTCATTGTACCTGTCCTGAGCACTGCTGAACTAGAAGGAAAATAGAAACACGGGTGCTAAACAGTTCAACTAGAAAGCTGCACCATCACTTAAATCAGGAGTCCCAACCTTTTTGATCCTGTGGGCACATTTGGAACTCTGACACAGTGCGGTGGCTGCCACAAAGTGGCTGCTACAGCTTACTTTCTCTCATACAGTGAAGATCCTTGTGCTGTTGAAGCAGCTTCTGCCAAAGCAATGTTTTTAAAAATCTGTACAGCCAAATGATACCCCAATGGTCAATCAGAAGCCATGCTTTACAAAAGCCTCACCTGGCCCTACCTACTTCCTAAAAACACTTGGCAGGCTCCAGAAAACATGTCAGCAGGCACAAATGTGCCCTTGGGCACCAAGTTGGGCACCCCTGACTTAAATGATGAAGAAGCTTGAAAGATCTAGGAATGGCAGGCTCCTGGTTAGCTACTAAAGTTGACTGGCCCATATTTGAAAGTTTTCTAAATATATTTGAACAATGGTCAGTTTACATGTACCTATATCACAGGGCTGGGTGACAATTATTCACCCTGAGAGAGACGTTAGCCAAATGTAGGGTTACACATGCTTGAATTTTGCTAATGCTTAATTCTTACTGGTTTTTCAGATATGAGGCATTTCTGATGGGGAGATGACTACAGAGATCTGAGAATACCAACGTACATTAATCCAACTGGCTAAGAAGCCATTTAACTAGTCACTCCCTTGCTTTAATGGCTACATAGAAAAAGATCAGAGATGTGAAGGTAAAAAAGTCATACGTTTTGGTGCTGACAATACTGTTTCATGCAACAGTGTTTTGTCTCTAAGAAAGCATGTAACCAGCTGTGCCGTATTTTAAATGAGAATGTGCAAGGCTATTTGTGATTCAGTTCAACGCTACACTACTTTTAAATAAGGCATGGGACTCTAGTTTTAGAATTACAGGTAGTATGTGAAGTTTCTTCATGAATAGGATTGTAATAGGGAAAGGTTAGTAGCAGCACTTTTTTCTATAAAGAATATGCTACAGCTTTCTGTATAAGTACAGACCTCCATGAAAGTACATTTTTGTTGTATATACCGCAATACAGTTCCCTAGCAGGAAACCCAAGAATTCGCTGTCATAGAGAAATAATTTGAACAGCCTTCTGCAGTACCCCCTCCCACCAAGTTTTGCATTTTCTATCAATGAACTCCACCATCCACATCCAACTATTAAGTAACTTTAATCATTTTGTTTTAAGAACAGGCAACAAATATAGTTAACATGGTGGCTGAGAATGCCCTCAAGTTATAGCTGACTTATGGCGACCCCTGGCAGGGTGTTCATGGCAATAAACAGAGGTGGTTTGCCATTGCCTGCCTCTGCAACCCTGTTCTTCGTTGGAGGTCTCCCATCCCATTACTAACCAAGGCTGACCTTGCTTAGTTTCTGAGATCTGACAAGAGCAGGCTCACCTAGGCTATCCAAGTCAGGGCATAGTTAATGTAGCTATGATTTAAATAGCCTCAAAACATTTCAGATTAGAATTTTGAAGACATTTTGGTTTTGGTCATAATCTTGCAGATTTCTCCAAAATGCAAAGCATCCATAGACAGAGAGCATTTCCTTCTCATGATGTAGATGTATCCTTGTTGCTTCAGAAACATAACTGAATATCAAACACATTACTTTATTTAAGTTCTCCTTAAAACCTTTTCCTCTGCATGTGTAATGCTTAAAAGAAGAGAAACTAGCTGGAATTCATTTAGTATTTTCCTCTGAGACATTTTTCAAAATTCAAAGTCACTTAAATGAAGACAAGCTTTATGAGCATTTTGTTTTTTGTATGGAGGTTTCGTATTTTAACCTGTTCCCATAATTCTGCTGCCAAGCAATTGCTAAAAGTGCATTCTTTCACCTGCATTTTATTCAAAAATTGCCATCCCTACTAACCTCAGGTACTCTAGCTACATAGACCCATGCTTCGTTCTGTAACTTCTAGAGTAGATTACTAATGTGCTATCATGAGCTGCCCTGAGAAACACCTTGGATTCTTCCAACTAGAACCAATTCTGGCAGCTCATCTGCTGCCTGTGACCAGCCATTATATCCATATCACAGCAATCCGAACAGCTGCACTAGCTACCAAGATGCTTCCAGACATAGTTAAAAGTGCTGTTTTTTATCTCTAAGGCCCTTCACAGCAAGAATCCAACATGCCTGAAGACTGCCTAACTCTACATGAACCTGTATGCCAAATCCACTCTGCTTAAAAATGCCTTTTCTTTGTTTCTTACTCAAATGGCAAGTTCCACTATTGTCCACTTGAGTTTTTCTACGTTGCTCCCCTGCTGAAATAGGCTCAATTTTTCCTGGTACTTCAAAAGACATGCAAAGCTCTTCTGAGAGATCCTTTCACCAAGGGCTAAGATTACAGCTTCTTTCCAGAGGACTGCATTTTTGGAGATAAATTATATTGATGTATTTAAAATGTGGAAGATTTTAAATCTTGCTGCACAGATTTGATTTTATGCTGTGTGCTAGAAGCTACGCTAAGGAAGTTAGCAGGGCCGGACCTAGGGTTGCCGGTGCCCAGGGCAACCCTAGTCCAACCTCACGCGCACACACAGCGTGCACGCTCCCGGCGCGGCGTGATGAAATAATTTGGGTGACATCATCATGCAGGACGGCGGAAGCAGCGTGCAGGGCTGGGAAGCCACCCACGCCTTTCGCCTGCCCCGCAGGACAGGGGGCAGCCGGCTTGCCGCGCACCCTGTCCTGCAGGGCAGGCAAAAGGCAACGCAGGGGGCTGCGAGGCCGCCCACGTCATGCACCTGCCCCGCAGGACAGGGGGAGGCTGGCTGCAGACGAATGGCGTGGGGAGCCGCGCTGCCCTTTGCCTGCCCTGCAGGACAGGGGGTGCGCGGCAAGCCGGCCACCCCCTGTCCTGCGGGGCAGGCAAAAGGCAGCGTGGGGGGCTGCAAGACTTCCCGCACTGCTGCCCGCGCGCTCCGGCAGATGGCAGCTCCTCCCGGCACCGGGGGCAGACTACCCCCTCTGCCCCCCTCGATCTGGCCCTGGAAGTTAGCAGAAATAATTTAATAGGTATACAACTTCCACAATACTAGTGGGTTTTAAGTATGTTTTGCTAAACAGAATATACTCTACATTCCCATATTTTTCTCAGAAAATACTAAAGGATGCTTTTCCCTTTAACAGCATTAGCATTTTCCCAAATTATAAAATCACAAAGATAAATGGTACTGGTCTTTCAAGTTTCTTAAGGAATCTAATTAGATGCTGCGTTATATAAAATTTAAATTAAATTGACCTGCTGCTTAAAATGTTATCTTGTTAATTTATTAATGATTTAGGATTCTAGATGAGAACTGAATGTTCCATTTCTTGTCTCCAGGGCTCCACATTCTTAAAAGAGAATTCAACATTACCGACTGTTAGCAATTTTAGCAACATTCCGGTAAGAGATGAAAGAAAAGGAATTCTAGAAATGGGATGATAGTAGCTATCTTGTGTGACTCTCAAAAACAATTTTAAAATAAAATTTCTCAATAGTTTATTCCAGCTAGAGAGATGACTCCTACGCTGTCTCATAAGAAACGTAAGTATACAGTTAATTATTGAGGTCAATTCTCTTTGCACAACATATGCCAGGGGTGGGGAAAGCACCACATTTTTAGGTAAATTGCCTTACATGGAGAATCACATTTTATAAGTGCCACAATTTTTAAATGCCAACATCACCTTTTAAGGTTCTCTGATTTTTTCCAGTAATGGTAGTTTCCCATGATGGCAAGACAGTTTCAAAAAGATGACAAGATCTATAAAACCCAACTATATGCCAAAGAGCCCCGTGGCGCAGAGTGGTAAGCTGCAGTACTGCAGCCCAAGCTCTGCTCACAACCTGAGTTCGATCCTGGTGGAAGCCAGGTTCAGATAGCCAGCTCAAGGTTGACTCAGCCTTCCATTCTTCCGAGATCGGTAAAATGAGTACCCAGTTTCCTGGGGGTAAAGTGTAGATGACTGGGGGAGGTGATGGCAAATCACCCTGTAAAAAGTCTGCCAAGAAAACGTCGTGATGCGGCGTCCCCACCTGGGTCAGTAATGACTTGGTGCTTGCACAGGGGACTACCTTTACCTTACCTATATGGCAAGACAGGAAAATCTTTGAAGCACATTTAGTCTCTTTCAGTATCTGTGCAGGCCTATACCAAGCAAGATTAAGCAGCGGCTGCTTTATCATCAATACACTAAGGTTTTATAACTGCATAAATGCCATAGCATTTACAATGTTGATGATGACCATAATTAAAGTTCAGATCTTATTTCACTATGAGAGAAAAAGCAATGCTAAGGAGCACCAAAGACTTGTACAAAGCTCAGTTTATTCTCATCATAACGGGGGGTTACATATATTCATGGAGGACAGGTCCATCCAATGGCTATTAGCCATAGTGAGTGAAGGGAATGGAATCTCCATATTCAAAGGCCTTAAGCCTCTGAAACCCAGTCATAGAAGGAAGCATCAAGGGATGGCCTCAGCCCCTATGCCCTATTTGTTGGCCCTCCTTACAAACTGGTTGGCTACTGAAACAGGATGCTGAACTAGATGGGCCACTGGTCTGATCTAGCAGGTCTCTTATGTTCTTAACATAAAAGAATCAGACCATAAAAGTTTTCTTTTCTGTGTAGAATAAAACCCACTGAGCCTAACATTGTCTAAGACAATGGCCACTCAAAGGTCCCAGGGATCCTCTGAGCAGAAGACTGTACCCTGTTCAGAGTGTTACTGTGCTTCACAGAACTGTCTTTATCGACAGACAACCCCCACCCCAAGGAGTATGCGTGAAGCTTGAATGACTTTCTGACGTAAGAAAAAAGAAAAACAGGTAAAGACCTCCAATAAACAAATACAAAAAACAAAAAACAAAATACAATTAACTGAGTCCACTATGGATACGACAAATATATACCACAGAAAACTACGTTTCAAAAAGTAAAACTGCATGCTATATATAAAATCATCTCATACAGACTATGCCATGTGCACAATCATTGATTAAGAGTATATTATACTGAGTATTACCTTGGACAACAATATATCCACACTTACATAACTTTGACAAGGAACATAATTTTGTGATAAGAGGAGAAGAATTTTTTTGTTTTTGTTAATTGGAGGTCTTTACCTGTTGGCTTCTTTTTTCCTTGTCACAAGAACCTCTCCCCTTTTTTTCCTTTTCTGAATTTTCTATCATATGAGCCTTAGGATGAAGAATTCAAGGGTGAGAATGCCCGAGCATAAATGAACAGACAGCATAGGCAGCACTGCATTATAGCACATAAGCAGAAAAACATCAAGGAAACTCTTTATACTTGGCCAAATATAACTAAGACAGCTAGCCTGTCAATACCTGCTATTTTGAGGTTGGAGCAAGCTAATAGGAAAAAAATTGTGTCACATGTTTAGACTATGAAGAAAATTTGTCTTTAGAAACAAAGGAAAATACAGCTTATAGCCAACTGCATTGCTCTGAGAAGCTGTTACAGTGCACCACTACCTCATGGCTCAACCATCAAGATACCCTGGAATGATCAGAGTGATATTTTGTAGATCAGGCAGAGCTGTCCAAGTTTTTCTAGGAAGTTCTACCTAAGAGAAATTCTTCCACTACAAAAAGAGAACAGTCACCAGAATAGAAATGGACTATGACCAAAAATGGATACTACTTCTACTTGAATTTCTCCTTGACTTCCTTTTAGTTATTTATCTGAGCTGTTTTAGCATTTTAATACTTTAATATCTATGTTATGAGCTGTATGTTATTCTGAAATTTTTTTGAAAGTGGTCCCATTAATGTTGATTTTGGTTATGCTTCAGTTTACTAGTGTTGTTTTCTTGTTTCTATGCTAATGTTCCTAGTTTTTCTGATTGAGTCCATTGTCCTTGATCTTAGATTGTTTTGTTCTCATGATTTAGTACTGGTTAATTATTTTTGCTACTGTTAAGAACTACTTCAGTGATTCTTCTGGGAGGACAGCAAAGAAGTCAATAAAAAAAAATACAAGACAATCATTCAAGGGTCTCTTGAAAGTATGGGGGTGCTCTTTTTTTAAATGGTGCCACAATAAAAACAGAAAATTTGGATAAATGAGGGCAGCTTCCATATGTTGATGACCCTTTGTGCAGCTGCAAATGTAACACAGCATCCATACTTCAGTTTTCCTTGTCCCAACCACCCATTCCCACCGCTCTAGCTTTTTTAAAATAAAGAAATACCTTCTTCTTTCATATTTTTGCATTAGAAAAGCTACAGACATGCTTATTAAAAAATAAAAACTGGAAATTCAGAGGAACTTGTAGACTGTGTCAACAACTCATTATAGAGCTTACAGTGACTGAGCAATTACCATTTTTTAAAAGGTGAGAAATAGCATTCAATGGCACAATGGAGAAAATGGCAGCTGCAAAAGGCTGAGGGAAGATCTGCAATTTTGCTTTTAGAAAACTAAGGCATTTATACTTCCAAATTTCATAAAATAAATCAAGAAATAAAATTTTATTTGTTAACTAAATTATGATGCATTTTATATAGTTAAAGGCAATAAAATAAATTCAACCACATGGCATCAGAAAAAAGTCAGGTTTATTTCCCTGGGGCTTAAATTTTCTTGGAGATTTTTCACCTTTAGCTACAAACCTATTTTCAGAACAAATATTCAAACCTAGAATACAAGAGTACACAACTCCCTTTATTACTGAACTAGCTTGATGCCCGTGCTTCACTATGGTATTAAACTACTTTAAATCCAGTTATAATACTTATGGTTATGTAACGTATTTTGGTTTGTAGGGGTTTTTTTGGAGTTGGTTTTGTAGTATAATAGGATAATAGCCGAGCTTCACAAAGGTGTTTGAATAAAGCGAAGCCTGTTGATGCCAAAAACTGATGAAGTGAATTTTGAAATGCAACATTTATAGAAGAGATTTTAAAAGGAAAAGATTATAGTGCAAGAAATAAAATGAAAAATACGTACAACCGGGTTTTTTTCCTACTCAAGGACCTCTTTGTAGACCACACTGGTGGTTTTTCCCTCAGGTGCTGGGATCACCAGGTTGCTGGGTGAGCTCACTCCGGAGCAAGCCACATAGAACTGCCCATGTGAGAAGCAATCCTCCCTCAAGTCAATTCCTGCCACCTTCAGTATCTGCCCCGGGACTTGTTGATCATCATAGCAAAGCAGGCCTTGAGGGGGAACTGCAGTCTCTTGAATGCGAAGGGGTTCTCTGATGGTATGAGTGGCATGAGTGTTATGAACACCAACTCCCCCCCCCCCCGAGCACTGCCGGTGAACAATGTGGCCTTGATGACGTTTCTGTGGAGGGCTTTCACTCACAGTCTGGTGCCATTGCTGAGTTTGGGTGGGTTGAGGTTCTGAAGCAGGATCACTGGAGCCCCCACTTTGAGGAGAAGCTTGTGGGTTGGGAAGCCAGGAAGGTTGAGCATATTAAGCAACTCCACAGGGTAGTGGAATGCATCATCCATTTGCACCACTGAGTCCACAGATCTGTACTCCATTTTGAATGAAGTTGTGTTTCATTAATGATGGCATCCTTGTCGATCTTGGATTTCAGAATGGCACGCTTGCACAGCCAGTCCATAGACTTCTCCATGATAGTGATGATATCAGGGTATATCATGGCTGTTAGGTCTGCTAGGGTCATCACTACTATGCATAGGCCTGTAGGGATGGTCACCTTTCCTTTGGACTCGGGATACGCTCCGTCCCCTATTTTTAGTAGGAGTTCAGAGAATTCCCCAGCAGACACCTCGCCTCTCAAGTAGACCCTCATGTTCTTTCTTAATGAGAGTTTCCTGATGAGGGGCCACAGATAAGATGCCTTGACACACACGGCAACCTCGTCAGCTCGAGTCCCCCTTGGGACTACAGGCAGAGTCGGTCAGAAGTCTCCAGCCGGCAGCACTGTGAGTCCCCTCATTGCTCTCTCGTTGCCCCTGACATCTTTGAGGGTTATGCTCAGTGCCTCAAAACACCCCTTAAGTGCCATAGTGCTCGCATCCCAAACAATGAGCTTACAGTTTCACAGCACTTGGGCCATGTTGCTTTGTTTTGAGATGCTGAACAGGGGTGTTTCTGCATGGATGAGGTCAAGAGGCAGCTTGAATGTAGCGAAGGATCATATGCCATGCCTGAGTGAGCCTTGACCTTCCACGGAAGTGAGCGCCTCTCTACTTGTCTTCCAGGATTGCTTTGCTCAAAGAGAGAGACTGCCGCTCTGTGCACCTTGTGGTGCTCTTGCTGATACTTGGCCACCACTGCTTGGTGCACCGCAGGAGCAGGACGTGCATATTTCCTTCTCGCACATCTAAGTTACTTGCTCTTTTTAGCATTGGTGTATCTTGCATGACATCTGCCAGAAGGCTTCTTGGCAGCAGTAAGAGATGATGGCTTTGAGAGATGTGAGGTGGAGTTGGACTGAGGGAGGGGTGGTGTGGTGGGCACTTCAGCAGGTTCATGTGAGAGGTTCACATTGAAATGATCCCTAGAAAGGTTGTGCACCATCTCCCCATGAACATTTAAAAACTCAGTTGCCATGCTGACTTTTATATAAAATCCCTATTCAGGAGTCTTGTACTGTCTTTCTTCAGTTGTCTGCAGTTTACCTCAGAACACAGAGTTCCACCAATCAGGCCGCATAGGCAAATGACCTCAGGGAAGAGTGGCTGAGTTGGCAGTTGGTGGGGGGAGGGGGATGAGCAGCCTCCCTGCCACACAGAGAAGCTGTATCCCTATGGG
Organism: Eublepharis macularius; assembly: GCF_028583425.1. Lineage (NCBI taxonomy): Eukaryota > Metazoa > Chordata > Lepidosauria > Squamata > Eublepharidae > Eublepharis > Eublepharis macularius. The sequence continues at coordinate 151,161,865 of NC_072791.1, read as the reverse complement.
AAAACACATTTGACCCCCTTTTTACCCCTAGGGGGCAAATTTCTTAAAATCCCTTCTTAGTGAGCCTCTACAACATAAAGGGAACGTTCTCCCCAAATTTCACCTTTCTAGGTCCAGGGGTTTCGGCTGGGTGTTGATGAGTCAGTCGGGACACTTGTCTTTTTTTTTATATAATTTCGAAATGTAACATTTATTGAAGAGATTTTTAAAAGGAAAAGATTGTAGTGCAAGAAATAAAGTGAAAAATACGTACAACCTTTTTTTTTTCTACTGAAGGACCTCTGTAGACCTCATTGGTGGTTTCTCCCCACTCTGGAGCCCCCACATTGAGGATAAGCTTGTGGGTTGGGAAGCCAGGAGGGTTGAGCATGTTGAGGGCAGTGGACCGCATCATCCATTTGCACCTCTAAGTCCACAGATCTGTACTCCATTTCTGCCCCTTCGAGGGAGTTGGGTTTCATTAATGATGGCAGCCTTGTTGTTCTTGGGGGTCAGAATGGCACACTTGCACATCAAGTCCATGGACTTCTCCATGATAGTGGCAATATCAGGGCATATCTTGGCTATTAGGTCTGCTAGGGTCGTCACTACTGTGCCCAGACCTGCAGGGATGGTCAACTTTCCTTTGGAATCGGGACTTGCTGGCACTTGGCCACTGCTGCTCAGTGCACTGCAGGAATATGATGTGCATATTTCTTTGCCGCATCTCTAAGTTGCTTACTCTTTTTAGCATCTGTATTATCTTGCACAACATCTGCCAGGAGGCTGCTTGGGGACACTAAGAGGTGATGGCAACAAGAGGTGTGAGGTGGAGTTGGACTGAGGGAGGGATGGTGTGGTGAGTACTTCAGCAGGTTCATGTGAGAGGTTTGCATTGAAATGGCCCCTAGAAAGGTCATGCACCATCTCCCCATGAACGTTTAAGAACTCAGTTGCCGTACTGACTTTTATAATAATAATAATAATAATAATAATAATAAGTTTATTGCTTTTCCAGCCAAAGCCATAAGCCATACAAACACCAACAAAATATGAACTGTACACTTGAACATACCCAATTCACATAGACATAACTCGTCATTATCACTTTAAACTATCTAAACTCATGAAAATCTTGTTTCTTTATCACCGTGGCTAAAAAGGAAGCCACTATAGCAGAGGTTTGATTGTCAGGAAAGTTATCAGACAATAACACTGAGATTGCCCAAGGAAGGAAGGGAAGCTTTGCTTTTAACATAATAGGAATAATAAATCTCTCTCTTTCCTTACTCCACTTAGGGCAAAAAACTATTATATGATCCAAGGTCTCTAACTTTCCTTGTCCACAGTCACAAACTCGTTCAGAATAAGGGAGTCCCGAGAAATGACCAGAAAGCACTTTAGAGAATCTTTAAAGAATAGCAATAAGATGGAATAGCCTCTGGGGGTGAAAGTCCCAGGGATAAGCCCGAACAAGTACGTCTGGCTCTCTGGAGAGTACTGCTGTAATCGAGATCCTTTAGTTTTAATTTTATAACTCTTAGGGCCTCATTTGTCTGTAAAGATGTTATATCAATATCCAGAATTTTTAGTTTCTGGTTAATTAAATTAGTTCGGCTACTCTTATCGGTATCCTGCGAGATCAAATGTGCAAAACCTACTTTCCCTGAATTGTCCTTGTAAATTTCCTTGTTCAAGAACAACTTAAGGCTGTGATCCATGCTCTCTTCTCAATTGAGGGTTGGGCAAATTCCACCCTAAGTGCAGTACCCGCTACGCATCTCGGGACTGCCGCTATCTCCCTCAAAAATGTGTGTAGAGGGGTGTCAAGGTTGTCGGATACACCTTCAATCCACACTCCACGCCCATAAAGTATCTGTGGGATAACCTTAGCATTAAAAATCCTAATGGCTGCTGGTATATGTTTTGCTCCTTTGGAGTAAAAGAATTTTTTAATTGCCATTGATGAAATGTTTGCGGCCTCACTGACTTTTATATAAAATCCCTTTTCAGAAATCTTGTACTGTCTTTCTTCAACTGTCTGCAGCTTCCTTCAACAGCTGACCCATCAGGAAGGGGGAGGGTGCGAGCAGGCAGGAGCCTGCTAGCCACACAGGAAAGTCAGGCCCCACAGGTAGATTGGCAACCCTAGAGGGGAATGATAGTTGTAGTGGATTTTCCGGGCTGTATAGCCGTGGTCTTGGCATTGTAGTTCCTGACGTTTCGCCAGCAGCTGTGACTGGCATCTTCAGAGGTGTAGCACCAAAAGACAGATCTCTCAATGTCACAGTGTGGAAAAGAAGTTGGCAGGCAATTTATATCTACTCAGAAAGGTAGGGTTGGGCTGAGTCATCCTGTAAGTGTTTCTCAGGGTGTGGAATGCTAATGGAGAGAGGCTTCACTGTATCCTGAGGAGGTTCTTTTGCATATGGATTGGTGCTTGATATGCTAATCTTCTCTGCAGGGCTATTGTTGGGTATAGAGTATTTTGTTAGCCTGGTGTTTTTCAGGACTGGAAACCATGCTCTATTCATTCTTAAGGACTCTTCTTTCCTGTTGAAATCGTGCTTATGCTTATGAATTTCAATGGCTTCCCTATGCAATCTGATGAAGTAGTTGGAAGTGTTGTCCAGTATTTTAGTGTCCTGGAATAGGATACTGTGTCCTGTTTGAGTTAGGCTATGTTCAGCCACTGCTGATTTTTCCGGATGGCCAAGTCCGCAGTGTCTTTCATGTTCTTTTATTCTTGTCTGGATGCTACTCTGTGTGGTCCCGATGTAAACCTGTCCACAGCTGCAGGGTATGCGGTATACTTCTGCAGAGGTGAGGGGGTCTCTACTGTCTTTTGCTGATCGTAGCATCTGTTGTATTTTTCTGGTGGGTCTGAATACTGCTTGAAGGTTGTGCTTTTTCATAAGCTTTCATAAGAGGCATAAGCTTTCATAAGAGGCATAATAAAAACATTAGTAGACCGTGCAAGACGGATATGTGAACCGCACTTTCTCAACGAGGAAACTAATCATCTAAACCATGCACTTCAAGCAAATGGCTATTCCAGAAATGAAATCAGAAGAGCAATTAAACCAAGGACAAATCAAACTATCAAGGAAAAACAGTCTCCCACAGGAAAAGTGTTTTTGCCATATATCAAAGGAATCACTGATCAGATGGGAAAGCTTATGAAACCTTCAAGCAGTATTCAGACCCACCAATAGTCACCTGACAATTGATATCCAATTTGGAGCTAGAAGAGAGAGTGCAGCTTTGTGGAACCGCACAACCACCAGTATATAGCGCTCTTGATAAAGAAGAGACGAAACAGGAGTTCAGCTTGCGCCCTGTTGAGTGCACGGTGGCTTTCCATCCTCCCTGCAGGGTTGGTGTCCGGTTTGAGGAATCTCCCGACTGGGGCTGGTCATTGGAATGTGTTTATCATTTGACCACCGTGATTAAGTTAAAGGAGTGACTCTAGAGACAATTTTGGGACATCCTTCCCATAGGGGAGTGTGGACTTCTGTTTGTGCAATCCTTGTGTTCATTTTGTATTAAAAAGCAACAGGCTAATGGCCTTTGTGATTAATACTGTTCATAAAAGTGGTTAGTAATTTTAACCATAAGTGTGTGCTGTACTTGGTGACTGAGCCAAGGCACAGAAAATCTTTAATAATTTCTATTTCTTCATTGTTAACTTTAAAATTGTTTAATTCCTCAGTAATCATTAATTTTGCCTTCTTGATTTTCAGCTGTAATCCTGCTTTGGCATTTTCTCCTTTAACTTTTACCAGTAATTTCAAGTCTTCACACTTTCTACAAGTAATGTGGTGTCAGCTACATATCTCAAATTGTTAATGTTTCTTCCATCAGTTTTCACTCTACCATCATCTGTGTTCTATAGATTACAGCAAAGCTTCTGACTGTATAGCTCATGAAAAAGCTATGAATGGAGTAAAGAAATGAATGCACCACAACATCTGATCATGTCAATGTTCAGCCTGTACTGGACAAGAGGCTACTATTAGACCAGAACGTGCTGAAACAGAATGGTTTCCAGTTAGCAAAGGTATCAAGCAAAGATGTATATTATCTCACAATATGCAAAACATATAAAGAAAACTGGATTAGATTTAGATGGAATGAAAACTGATAGAAAGAACATTAACAATGGTAGTAAATAGGTCTAATTCTAGCCTTGTAAATTTAACAAATAATTATGATGCTTCTTTATCTAAACACCATAGTTATTCCCAATACAAGAATTCTCTGTACTGATTCTTCCTCTTCTGCATGCTGGGAATGAATACCTCAAACTTGCAGCATTAAAATCATGCAGTTTGGTAAGATATACAACGACTACTTTTTTGGGAAGACAGGAGTTACTCAGAATGCAAAAACCATTTGTACTGTACCTTTATCACAGTTTTCTTAGAATTCTCAGTTACTGCTAAACCCCACAATAGTAAATACACAATGTTTAACCCAAAACTACTATAAATATCATAAACAATGAAATAGTTTCAGCATTTATAATGATAACTTGAGTACTACTGAAAAAGCAATCCAAATACATTAGACATTTTATTAGACACACTATAATATTACAATTTAAATATCCTTTAACTGGTTTTGAATTTTTAATCCTGTCTAGCTCAGTCCATACAAAAAGGGGTAGTTTTATGTATTTATAAATATTTAATTAAAAACATATATTGGGATATGAGCATACTACTTCATGCTTGGGAAGGAGACATGGGATTGGAAGCTTGGGAGGCAATTTGAAAGAAACTTTCCATCAAGTTAATTTCAGCCACGTTAAGAGAAAACTCCTTGAAACTATTACATAGATGGTACCTTATACCAGTAAAACTTATTAGCCCACTGTTGGAGATGCCATAATAATATTGATATATATTGTCATATGTAGTAGTGCTGTAAAAATAAATATTTGTGGAAGTTCCCTCTTGGATACACATCTGAACACAGTGAGGCGTTTGAGCGTGTCAGTGAAGCTGAGAGCAACACCGTCAGGAACACAAGCTTGATCAGGAGTCTAAACTCCTGGAAGAGTCACTTAAGGCAGAATGGTCAAAGCTGAGACACCAAACTAAGATGTATCCACCCCCTTCTGGAATCCATAGTCACATCAGCAGAAGAGAATTGAATGTTCCAATGGTGATGGGAGCGAAGGAATTCTTGAAGGTCAGCTACTGGGCAGCAGCAGTAGTGGAAGGTGACATTGGTGGAGGATCTTCCACAGACAATAGCAGTGTCATTTCAACTAACCCTGGTTAGTACTGTCCAGCAGAAAGTGGCAATGGTAAACCACTTCTGCTAATCTCTTACCTTGAAAACCTTATGATGAAACAATCCAAAATGAAAAAAGATATAGTGCTGGAAGACAGGACCCCCCCAGGTCAGATGGCACCAAATTGGCTACTGGGGAAGAGCTGAGGACAAGTACAAATAGCGTTATTCTTAATGATGGGACTGGATTAAAGCCGAAAGGACGTCCAGTTGCAAACATGAATAGATGAAAAAGGAATGTCCAAAGCTGTGTGAACACGTAATAGGAACATGGAACGTGAGAAATATGAAGCCAGGTAAGTTAGAAATCGTAAAAAAAAACCTGGAACGTTTAAACATTGCAGTCCTGGGGGTGAGTGAACTAATGTGGATTGACTCAGGATATTATCTGTCAGAAAACCACACAGTGTTTTACAGTGGAAATGAACTCAAAAGAAACAGTGTTCTTCTAATAGTGAGGTGAGACATAGCACAAGCAGTCAACAGCGACAATGCAAAGCCTGACTGAGTGATATCAAACAGACTTCAGAGAAAGCCTGCTAACATAACAAATATTCAAGTTTATGCTTCAACTACAGTTGCTGAGGAAGAAATCGAAAACAGGAGAACGACTCATAGAATTTTGTGAAGCCAACAACCTGTTCATTGCTAATACATGCTTTAGGCACCCAAAAAGATGATTGTATATGTGGAAATCACCAGATGACTGATACAGGAACCAAACAGATTTTACATAATTGGAAGCAGAAGATAGAGACGCTCTATTCTCTCTGCTAAAACAAGACCAGGAGCTGATTGCAGTACAGATCATGAGTTGCTAATATCTAAAATTAGAATAAAGCTGAAGAGAAATGCTAAAAGAATCATAGTGCCAAATACAATCTAAATAATATTCCTGAAGAATTTAAAGTCCAGGTAAGGAACTGATTTGAAATTCTAAGTTTAACTGATCGTTAGCCAGAAGAACTATGGGCTGAAACCAAAGATATTATCAAAGAAGGCTATGCAAAGACGATTCCTGTAGTCAAATGAAAGGAGAAGCCTAAATGGATGACTGAGGAAACTCTTAAAATTGCTGAAGACCAACAAGAAACAAAAGGTGACAGAAATAGGGTCAAAATTCTAAATGCAGTTTTTCAGCGACTTGCACACTGAGACAAAGAAATCTATTATAACAACAAGTGCAAAGAAATAGAAGACAACAACAAAAGAGGAAGAACAAGAGATCTGTTCCAAAAGATCCAAGATATAAAAAGCAAATTCAAGCCACGGCTTGGGATGCTGAAAGATCAACATGGAAATACAGTATCTGATGAGGACAAAATAAAGGAAAGATGGAAACCTGGACTAGATGGAATACTGCTAGAGCTATTTCAAGCTACAAAAATAGAGTCCATCAGAGTCTTAACAAGAATCTGTCAACAAATACAGAAACCAAAACAATAGCCCACAGACTGGAAACGTTCAATTTACATTCCAATTCCAAAAAAAAGGGATGCCAAAGAATGCAGCAACTATCAGAGTATCGTATTAATTTCCCATGCAAGCAAAGCAATGTTCAAAATTCTACAGCAAAGGCTCTTACCATATATGAAACAAGAAATGCCAGATGTTCAAGATGGATTCCGAAAAGGAAGAATTTATATTGGCTAATACCAGGGAATTTCAGAAGAAAATCAGCCTGTGTTTTATAGATTACAGCAAAGCTTTTGACTGTGTGGCTCATGAAAAAATATGGAGAGTCTTAAAAGCAATGGGGGTGTCACAACATCTGATTTTTTTGATGCACAACCTGTACTCTGTGAAGACTTGAAACGGCTACTGAGGAAGATTTAAGGAGAAAGCACCAAAGCAGGATTACAGTTGAACATCAAGAAGACAAAAGTAATGACTACTGAAGAATTATACAATTTTAAAGTTGACAATGAGGAAACAGAATTTGCTCAAGTTTTTCTGTTCCTTGGCTCAATCATCAATCAAAAAGGAGACTGCAAAGAAGAAATTCAGAAGACTGAGACTTGGAAGAGCAGCTGTGAGGGAGCTAGATAAGATCCCTAAAAATAAAGATGTCTCTCTGGGAACCAAGATCAAGATAATCCAAACTATGGTATTCCCCATTACTATGTATGGATGTGAAAGATGGGCAGTGAAGAAAGCTGTGGTTCTTAAAAGCTTATGCTACAGTAAAGTTGGTTAGTCTTAAAGGTGCTACTGGACTCGTTACTATTTTGCTACTACAGACTAACACGGCTAACTCCTCTGGATCTACCTTCATTCATAGGGTCGCCAAAGGTCAGAGGCAACTTGACAGCACATAACAAACAAACAAACAAACACACACACACACACACACACACGGGATGTAAAAATAAATATTTATGGAAGTTAAAATGATGAGATTAGTATTCTAAAAATAAATTTAATACCTGATCCAAAAGTGGTTTTGTTAAATTTATTTACAAAAGAAAATAAGAAATTGGCACATATATCCATCTTACTTCAACACTGGAAATTCAAAACAAAAATTACAACTAGTATGTGGTAGGAGCGCCTGTAGAATATAGCTGCGTTGGACAAATTAACTGATTAGATTAGCAAAAAAATCATATAAGTGTGGTCTGGAATGCATTTATATTTTTTGCTAATCAATACACAACTTTTCATCCTCCATTCAATACTAGGGATATATGGAAAAATATAATTTGACAAATCAAGTAGGCATAAGCAGTGGAGTTATACCAAAATCTTGTTGAAGCTGTAAATCCAATTCTTTGGCAATTATATGTAAGGTTAATACAATACTGTGGCAATAATTTTAAACATTTTATTTCTCTCCCCACCCCCTTTTCTCAGTTTCTGTTTTGCACTTCCTTTTGGGTTTTTGTTCATTGTGTTTTGTTAGTGTATATCTATGTATAATAAAAATGTTAAAGAGAAAGCACTTTCAGCTATGAAAGCCAATCATAATATTTTATCCTAACCCTTAACACTACTTCCTTCAAGATCACAACTATATAACAACTAGAAGAGAGTATCCTTGGCCATTTTAAAATATCATGAGGCTAATGATTTGCAGATGCCAAAAGGCCCTGTATACCTCAGCACTCATCTTCATGTCATGCAAGAATAACCTGTCGCGGATGCTTATGTTGCACTGGCCTCAGTGGCAGGTTCAAGAGAAGACACGACACACCAAGCTTTAGTACAAATGGTGTATCAGTCATGATTTTTCAAGCAAAGGCTAATAAATAATTGTTTAAATGAGAGTGAACAAGCTGCAACTGAATGCTAACAGACAGAGGTTCTCTGGGTCTGCAGAAAGGCAGACCAGGAAAATGAGATCTCTTTTGTCTTGTACAGGGTTATACATCCTTTGAAAAGCCAGGTTTCCATCTTAGGAGTACTGCTCAACACAGCAATCAGAAAACCAGGTGGCTACAGTGGTTCAGAGTGCTTTGCACAGCTTCAGTTGGTGAGCCAGCTACAGTCATTCTTAACTAAGTCAGATCTAGCCATAGCGATCCATGAAATAGTTACATCTAGATTGGATTATTGCAAAGTGCTCTACTTGGGGCTAACCTTGAAGAGCATTTGGAAACTGGAGATGGTGCAGAATGCTGTGGCTAGACTGCTGGTTGGGGCCAGCTACCAGGAGCATGTGAGCCCCAAATTACTGCAATTATACTAGCTACCAATCTGCTCCCAAGCACAATTCAAGGTGTTGATTTTGGCCTTTAAAGCCCTAGATATCTTGGGACCAGGTTATCTAAAAGACCATTTTCTTCCACATGTTCCTGCCCAGCAATTAAGATCACAGGGAGAGGCCTGAGTGTCCTATCAGCTAAAGAAGCTTACTGGGTGAGTACATGGGGACTTTTTGCTGGCAGTCCTAAACCGTGTTTTTAAATATTGTTTTATTCACCATGCATGTGTTTTTAAACTTTGTTTTATTAATTTTATGACCTACATCACTATTTATGACAACCATATATCAACTTCTCTGATTCCCTCAAGTGCAACCATTTCTAAAGAAAATCAGACAGTAGCAAACTATGTTCAGTTATGGGCGTTCAAGCACTCTGAACCAGAATTTGCTTGCAAACTGCAATAAGCACCCTCAAAATAACGTTCCATTTTTCATATGTCTGTACTGTCTTATCATGTTTTGCAACAGGTGTTCTCCACAAAATTATTTTCTGCCCCGGGGAGGGGGGGGGACTTAAAAACAGTTACCACAACTCAGTCAAAAACCTAAGAGAGGTAGGGTGTGTGTGTGTGTGTGTGTTAGGGTTAAGAGCTAAAATCCTTCAAGCTAATAAACTAATAGCACACGTCCACACCCCTAGACTACGGAGAATGCAATTGATTAAGATCATTACTGGCTAAGAATTGATTTGGAGGAGCCACTGGTTGTCCAGGGATCTGCAATGAAACTGACCAAAACTCTCAGCAATGTGTGAGAATTTTTGGAAACTACAGAACCCAAACCTGAAGTGTTCCTGGCTGCAGAAAGTGAGGAAAGAAGTGGAAGAATGCTGCCAACTGAACAGATTCAAAAGCAATACATACGTCTAACATAGCTGTTTTTGAAAGGCATCTCATGAGGACTTGGGGCATAGTAATCAAACACGTATAACCAAAAATTACTCAGCTAGCAGTCATACTGAAGACTACCACTGCACACATAAAGAACGTGCTAATTTTGAATTGTGAACAAAACCTCTGATAAGATCAAATTTGATCTAAGAACATAAGAAGAGCCCTGCTGGATCAGATCAGTGGTCCAGTTAGTCCAGCATCCTCTCTCACAGTGGCCAACCAGTTGCTATGGAGGACCAACAACAGGGCATACAGGCTAAGTCCTTCCTCTGAAGTTTACTCCTGACACTGGTATACAGAGGTTCACTGCCTCTGAATGTGGAAGTTCCTTTAGTCATCATGGCTAGTAGCCACTGATAGACCTTTTCTCCATGACTCTGTCTAATCCCCTTTTAAAGTTGTCTGTGCCTGTGGCTATTACTACATCCTCTGGCAATGAATTCCACATCTTATTCACTCACTGTGTAAAGTATTGCCTTTTGCTTGTCCTGAATCTAATGCCCATCAGCTTCATTGGATGCCCTTGAGTTCTAGTACTATGAAAGAGGGAGAAGTTCTCTGTCCACCCTCTCTACCCTGTACATAATTTTATTAACCTCTATCATGTCCCCCCTTAGTTGACTATTTTATAAACTGAAAAGTACCAGACTTTTCAGCCATGCCTCATAGAAAAGGTGACCCAATCCTGTGATCATTTTTGTACTTCTGTACTTTTTCCAGCTCTGCAATGTCCTTTTTGAGATACGGCGACAAGAACTGCACACAATATTCAAAATGAATACTGTGAATTTATTTTGCCACAGGACACGACTGTAACTATATCAGATGCATGAAGATGCTTTCAACTAAGATTTATTTTTAAATGCTTAAGCAGTTAGGACATCATTAAAATGTGACTTTTTAATAATTCAGGTTGGTATTTACGCTGAACACAAGGAGAATCAGTGTGGTGTAGTGGTTAGAATGTTGGACTAGGATCTGGGAGACAGAGGTTTGAATCCCCGTTCTGCCAAATAAGCTGGGTGATCTTGGGCTAGTCACACATTCTCAGCTTTACCTTCCTCCAAATGGAGGAGACAAGAATGATGCAAGCCAGTTTGAGTCCCAATTGGGGAGAAAGTTGGAGCATAAATAAAAGAAAATAACACTACAACTGCAGTCCTACCACGTCCCCAAATATGACACTCCAGTTATTAAAGGCCATCAAAAATGTTTTTCAGCAGTCACGAAAACTTTTTTGGTTTGGATCCTGGAGACTGCCCATGAGAAGGGCATTTTGTGGCTGTGTGCCAGCCACTAAATTTGCTTCTGTGCATCTCTGGCTTGAATTTGGCGCAAAGATTTAGAACAGTTAAAAGTTCCATCAACCGATTTAATGGAAGTGATGGAATGTAGAGAAAAGGCTTTACAATAAAGAAAAACTAGGCCCTTTATCACTTTTGAGTTACCACCAACACCAGGTAATAGAGAAGTGGTTTAAATGTTGGAGTGCTGTGTGCAGAGTACTCTTTATAGACTTCTTCCAAATGAAACAAGTTGATGTACAGTACATAGTTCAGCAGAGTTCTCAAAGGCTGTCCCAAAAAATGAATTATAACAATCTAGCCTTAAATTCATAGACACAAATGATTTTTCCTAGGTTCCCAGTGGAGAAGAATGGTTACAGCCTTCTTATCAACTGTAACTAATGAAAACACTCAAGCCATCGCTACAATCTTGGCTTTAAATGTGAGTACAATGACAGCCTGACCACCACCTATTCTAGCTGATTCTTCTCCCCAGATTTACCAACTACCACTACCTTCATCTTTTCTGTATTCAGCACCATTTTCAGTCCCTTGTACTGTGTAAGTTATGTTAAGTGATCAGATATAGCTACTAGAGGGTAAAGATTGCAAAATTAGAAAGTGCGCCCATTAATGATCGCTGGGAGGAAGACATTTTGCAAGAATTTTTTTTAATAAACACTTCTGAAATTAAGGAGTATAAAATAGGCAAGATTGCATACTAACCAGTCTTTTGCTATAACGGATCTGCTCTTCAGGCTCCATCTCAGACTCTTCAGAGGAGAGGGAGAAGGAGATATCAGAACTGCTGTCGTCTTCTTCCTCCTCCTCGGAAATTAGAATGGAAGCAGAGCACATTAGAAAAACTTCAACTTCTATTTAGAATTTTATTCCATTTTTTCCACCATGAGGTCCTCAAAGGGCCATTTATAAAAGATAAAGTTTTTTTTTCTTTGCTCCTTCACCCTGTTCCTTACCTTATATTATTTCCTTGTTGTTTACCAGCAGCAATATGAAATGCCAATAAGAGAATGGTGACAATTTAAAAGGGATTATGAAGAAATACAGTTTTTCATTTTTAGGTGCTTGATTAAGCCATTAATGTTGTTATGGATTTGAAGCCTTTACCATTGCTTTCCAAATATAAGGAGCTCAACAAGGCAGAGTTAACAATGCAAGTAATGGCTTGGTCCTTTGAAAAATGAATTAAGCCCATGATACTCATACCTAAACACAGGATGATACTTCTTCAATTCACCTTGTGCCTATGTATAAATACAAATGTCGGGCTGTAATGCAGAATGCTCTACGTTTTAAATGAGATGGGAAGTTGAAAAACTTGCTCATATTTGTAAGTAAATATCTATTGGAATTTTCCTAGGAAGCATTTCAAAACAATTATAAATGCCATGACTGATACCATTGTGGCCAAACAGTAAGGCTCACATTTCACCATTTATCATGCTGCAGTCCCACAACAAAGTAGAGCTCTCAACATTTTATAAAGCAGTTTGGATTTGTTTGGATAAGACAAATTATGAAATCCATTGTTCATCTGTATACTTTAAGAAATATCTACCACTTTATAGCAGTAGCAGAAGCCTGTGTGATGCTTAAAAACATTGCTAATGTTTATCCCAGGCCTGCACAACTAGTGACCTACCACAGCCAATGCAGTCTGCCACCATGGCAGCCCACCAGGAGCCAAAAAACGTTCATGTTTTTGTTGCCCTTCAGGGATCACAAAAGCAAGAGGTTCTTCAAGCAGGTGGCAGACCATGATAATGCCTTATACAGACCTACTTTCCCCCAAGCCCATTCTGATAAAAACCAGCTGATAAACAGAATTATAAATCTTAAGGCTAGCATTGGCATAATATAACTGCAAGTCCATTACCACACTGTATTATCACAGACAGGGCACCTGACACATTACCACAGTTTTAGTAGATAGTTTGGCAGGGGGTGCTGAAATTAAGCATGAGAGAAAAGAGGATGCACAGAACAGTTGGGCAATTACAACTGATGAGCAATATAACATTTTAGGAATATGGTGATGGAGAAGGCACTAAGATGATGGGCAAATGGCCCAAGCAGACACTAGTCAAGGTGTGCCTAAATTACTGTAGTGGTGAATGCTGTCCCTCAAAGATTACCCAAAGTGGAACCTCAAGGTGGTTTCAGCTTCAAATGCAGGATATACAAACATTTAAGAAGTGTTTTAAGACACTACAGCTGAAGCATGTAAGTGGTCTCCATGTTTCAGGCTGTGTCAAAGAAACAATGAGTCCAGCACATTGGTATAGAACTTGTTTGGACTAAATAGCAAATGAGTACAAGACGCAGACTATTTTAGACTACAGCTTTAAAGCGAAGTCAAAATTAGCTAGAAGTTTTATGTCTGTAATTTAAATACAGAATAGCAAAAGGGGATGGGGAGGATTAAGAAAATTCAAACTTCATATCCCATTCAAAAACAAACTCCTGTTCAACTTTCTCTTTTCAAAAAAATCCCAGAAGTCCTAAAGGCCTGTAAGATGAAGAAACTCAGCACACCACATGCAAGCCTGAACCCATGCCAGCAGGAAAGGCATAAAACAGAACAAACAGAAACATTTTTAAGTGGCAGAATAGCAGTTTGTAGTTGCATAAACACAATGAAACACCCAGACTTTCGATAGAGAACAAGATAAGATATACACGTTTACAAACTGAAAGAGCATAAAGTCAAGTCTTACCAGGTCTCTGGCTTTCCTTTGCCCTTTTCTAAGGACAAAAAGTTGGAAAATAAATTAATTCCCAAGTGTGTTTGTCTTCAGCCCTGAATGCTGGAGAGCCTTAGCATCCAAAAGAGGCAATAAACAACAAAAACCCCAATCACGTCGGAGGAACGACAGGGGGAGGGGGTTGTCAGGTGGGTCCTAGGATTGCCTACAGTGTTTCAGTTCCTCTCACAGAGGCCAGACTTAAAAGGGAGTTCAGGGAAAGAGGGTGTCCTGGAAACGATTGCCGCTCTCCCTCACACTTCACCCTACCCTCTAAATAGGTAAACTCGCCACAACAACTCCTTGAAGGGAGAAACTCACTATCCGTGAAGAAACTCTAACTCACTCCGATATTTTTTTTAAATAAAGGGCTCCCATTCTAGCTCAGTAACTCCAGAACCCTCTCCCCACTTCAAACCAGCCCAACCAGCACATTTAGTCCTCACAAGACCTCAAGTTACCTTTCTAGCACACACCCCTCAGACCTTTACCTCAGCCCACTTGGTTTACCTCAAATGCCGCCACCTAGCTCGACCCAATTCCTCCCCTCACCCAGACTTACAAACGCCAGCCCCACTCTGAACTACACAACAACACACTCCAAACTCGCACCCTAGTCTGAGCCTTGGCGTCTCCAGTTCTAACACCCCCCGGGACACGAGCAGAGCCTTTCACTGCACTGGGCCAGCAAGCACCCCTCGCATCGATTCTTAGTGTCGAGGACGGAGACCCAGTACCACGCCGCTTGGATCCTTGCCCCGCCGACACCCACCCGCCACTACCACTGGTTCCCTCCCCGCCGCCCCCAGACTCTTCCCCTCACATAGAAGCAGCCGCCGCCATTTTGAACCCGTCAGACTCTCACATACACACATACTCGGCAGCCATACTGCGCCTGCGCGGCGTAATCTTCTCTCACCAACCCCCTCCCAACAGGCAAGGCCCTTTCGTGCGCAAGCGTATTTCCCCCACCCGGTCACAAACTCTCTCAAACTGCGCACGCGCACAAACGGAAGCCATTTTTGGTGGGCCTGGCGTGAAGCAGCGAAAACGCATGCGCGTTGTCAACTTTAAGCTTACACCCTAGTCTTACGTAAAACTGTAGTTCTCTTTTGCTCTGCCTGTGGAACTAGTGCAGTTTCTGACGCGTGCGCAGTGGTCGCACAGTGAAAGGACGCTGGCTGGTGTCAAGTGTCTAAACCGGGTTCGGGCTATTGATCTCAGTAGAACTAATCCGGAATAAGATGTTTAAAGATAATTTTTACTTGTATAGAAAGATAGGCGTAGTCCCTCGCAGGTTCTTTTCTGTACAGAGGCTTCACTTGCTGGATATCTGGAGGAATATGGAGCTTGATCCCCTTCAAGGCCCATTTAGCAAAATGTGGGTTTTGGACTCTGTCCTGTTCAGGATAGCCCAGTGTCTTTTTCACCTTTTTTGCTGTTTGGGATGCGTAGGTGGGATGTATTGATGTTTGCAAGACTTCATCTCACGAGAGAAATAAAAAGCTCTTTGAAAGGAAGAATATTGCTTTCCCCATTTAATATACACTATCTGCTTGGGACAAAATAGGCTACGCGCATAATTTACCAAGGGCGACACTGGATCTATACCGCAGTTTTGGACAGCAGAGGGAGCAACGAGAACCGGTCCCGGCGTTTCTGATATGGGGACTTTTTTCCCTCTCGTGGGAGTTACCGATTTTAGGAACGAACTGCAAACCCGGGTTGCTGTGTTTGTGGATGTTTAGATAAGTCAAACGCATTATGTTAACCTAATCTTTCTATCACAAAATCCGACGTGGGCTCTAATCTGCTTTTCGTTACCTTGGTGAGCTTAATTTTACACGGGTTAAAATAAATGGAAAGAATTTGAAACGGGTGCGGCCAAATTTGGAAACAATTTATACCTTACAAATGTTAATAGAGTTGGAGTTTGTTTTGTTATGCAATTAATTGTTATGCATGTTTATGCAGAAGTAAGTTCTTTTGCTGGGAGGGCTTACTCCCGAGTAAACATGCATGCGACTGCGTTTCTACTTTTTAAAAATCCCCTTTTTTTCTGGTGTTAAAACGGGTTGCTTGAGGTATGGGAGACTCGTGCAATCTACTTTTAGAGAAACCAGAGTACCTGTACTTTACTGATTGCTATCCTGATTCCAAAATCATTACCAGGAATAAAGTTATACTGCAGTCCGTGAAATTTATTTGTAAGTAGACGTTGTAATGCTCAAGGCGTTTGGTATGCGGACCGCAGCAGTGTTAACATAGTCATTTTAGTTAATCGATGTTTTAAAACTACGTTTCCAGTATAGTTATGCTACCACTGGGTATAGCCAAGTTTCATACTTTAGAAAGGTAGGGATTCCTGCTTGGTGAACTGCAAATATGTTTTCACTGTCCTTAAACTAGAAATCTAAAACCAAAACAATTCCAGTTCAGTCTCTAAAATAAGAACATTTTTATAATTTTATGTATTACTTTAGATCACCTTAAAATGTATATTGAATGTTAAGATGAATCTGGAATATGTCAGTTTAGGCAAAGGTAAAGATGTGCAAGCACGAAGTCATTACTGACCCATAGGGGGACATCGCATCACGTTTTCTTGACAGACTTTATGGGGTGGTTTGCCATTGCCTTCCCCAGTCATCTACACGTTACCCCCAGGAAACTGGGTACTCATTTTACTGACCTCCTAAGGATGGAAAGCTGAGTCAACCTTGAGTTGGCTACCTGAACCTGGCTTCCACCAGGATCAAACTCAGGTTTGCAGTACTGCAGCTTACCACTTTGTGCCTGGGGCTGTTTTTAAGTCAGTTTCAGTACATTTTATTACAGAAGCAATCCACAAAGGAATAAGAAATTATCCCCTCCCTTGGAATTTTGTTGAACTGAAATTCATATATTAGGGTGTAGTCTTCAAAGGTTCTTAGCATGATAATCTTTTATATTTAAATCAGCTCTCCTTGGAGTGTTTCACCAAACTACTACGTTGTTTTTGCTATCTCTATTGTGCCTTGGGGTCAGTGAAACCTGAAAGAAACTAGAGATAGAGAGCTGCTCAACTTCTAAAAAAATCTGAGAAAGTTTTTGTCACAATAACTGTTAGTCTTTAAGGTGTCACAAAACACTTTTTAAAAACACTTCTGAAGGGGTTGATTTTGGAAGGAGAATTCCAAGTCATTGCTCTTGGAAGAGTCAACTGAACTATTGAATCCTGACATAGCTTCTGGAGTCTATGTTCTCAAGCATTTAAGCCCTCAGTTTGTTTGCCAAGCTAAGTTAGAAATTGAATCCATTTTCCTTTTTGTTCCCAACTTTTGCTTGAAGGAAGCCACTATAAGACTTGAAAGCTGGCAGGCTGTTAGCTTGTAAACAACGTGCTTCAATAAAATACACTATTTTGACAATGTTTAGCTTTTATTTAAATGAGAGGTGCTGGGTCTTAATGCTTCCCCAGGTAGCATTAAGGTAGTTTCCTTTTATTCTGCTTTTGTTTTGTGTTGGCTGTGCTTTCTTAACATCAAAGGAAAAGACACCAATCTTTATTACATTTATGTTTCTGTGACTTCTGCTTTGAAAATAAGTTCCAGGGCTGAATTCTGCTCCCAATTAAGCTCAATAATTTTTAACAGTATTGGCATCTTTCCTCATCAGTCCCTTTAGCAGCAGTGTGTAAAGTTCTTAATGGAAAACAAGAGATACAACTTTTCCTGCCATAACAAATACAGTGATGGGAAAATCTGCATCTCTTCTCTTGACATTTTGCCCCAGCAGCTATTAAAGGCACAGAACCATCTACTCAGATCCAAAGCACAACATGCAGACTACAGCATATGGCCAGGTAACAACCTTTGGAAATATTTTCGTGTGTACTCATGAAAATGGTTTCCACTTATGCGTGTGTTGTATATGAATTTTTTTTTTTTTTAGGGGAAAGATGGCTTTTTAAGGACATAAGTTCAGAAATCAACGAGACTAATCTGTAAATATATGTTGTCAGGAGTGGGAGAAATTTATGACAAGTAATTCTCTAGAGTGTAGCAGGCTAAGTAGCCAGGACTTGCCTGAGCTTGTCAGAGCTTGGAAACTAAGTAGGGTTAGCCATGGTCAATATGTGGATGAGAGCAGGGGCGGCGGGCCTATTGAGGCCAGGTAGGCGGTGGCCGCAGGCGCGGGGTGCCGGAGGGAGCGCCGGAGGAGGTGCGGCGGGCGGGAGTGCGCGCCACAAAGCACCAGCCTCCTATCCCTCCCACCCCGCGTCGCTGCCGCCGCCAGCACAAGCCCCCGGCCAGGCACAGCCACAGCGGGCAGGCATCTGCGGCGGCGCAGGCAACCGAGCAGGAGAGCTCGGAGGCCACCTGCCGCAGCAATTGGGCCGGCGGCGGCGCATGCGCTCACGTGATAACGTCACACGTGATGTCATCACGCAGGCCAGTGCGCGCGCGCGTGGGGGCGCCCGGCCGGCCAGCCGTGAGCGAGGTAAACCCTTGCTCCACCCCTGGATGAGAGACCAACCAAGGAAGATTGGGGATAGAGATGGGCACAAACTGTAAAAAAACCCCAACCATGCGGTTCATGGTTCATTGCATTTCACGAACCACGAACTTTCACAAACCTGCCCTAGTTCGTGAACCGGTTTAGTTTGTCAAAACATCACATCTGGGTCAGCAAATGGTCACTTCCAGGTCAGCAGAAGGCCACTTCTGGGTCAGCAGAAGGTCTGTAGAAAGTCCATCCCCTGTTGCCTAGGAAACTGATTGATCAGCACCAGGCTGTCTGCAGTGATGAACCAAAAAACGAACCAAACGAACTAGCCTGAAGTTTGTGGTGGTTCGTCAGAAATGGGCTCTAACGAACCACTGGTTTGCGAACCACAAACTTGCCTGGTTCATGCCGAATTTGGTTCATATTTCGGTTCGTGCCCATCTCTAATTGGGGTTGCTATGCAGAGGAAGGCAATGGCAAACCACATGAGGAGGAAAATTGTGCGGCTGCCATAAGTTGACAGGACTTAAGTTGACAGGACTTAATTATTATTTCTCCAGGGTAACACTATGCATTCTGATTTATTCATTGATATACGTAGATGGGGGGGGGGGTTGGATAGTCTACCTTATCACTAGAACACTACCTGGTTTTTAAATGAGTAAGCAAAATGAAGGCTAGAACAACTGGAAATGCGAAAACTGAATGGCCAAGTAAAATACTCTGTAGTAAATTTGTTGTCTAAACAAGAATGACTTACAATATTACTTTTGCATTACTGTTATTACTGTAACACTGTGCTAAAAGACAGATTTAACATCTTCACTATATTTCCTTCCTTTTAGAGGACACTCAGAGCTCAGTGACGTATGCTGTGGCCAGATTCTGTTCCTTAGCCATTAGGAAATGCAGACTCCTTTTAGCTGAAAATGTGGTGTAATTGCTTTTGCCATTTTTTCTTAACTTTTTTATCTTCATTGTTTTTATTTCATTAATTCTTTCAGCACTAATGCTCTGATCTTATTGTTATGCCTGATGTAATAACTTATTTCTTATCGCAGATTTGTTTTGTTTTACTGGCTTTTGCTGTAATAATAAATGACTGACTGACTATATTTCTGGATCAGCTATAATACAAATGGATGTCTGTGCTCCTGAAACATATTACTCCCTTGCTTTCCTTCTTAGGTTAGCATGATGTTCATTCATTTTTGCATTTTTGCTACCTTCTGTATGGATTTAATTCTGGATGTTTCCATGTTTATATAGTGTCCTAATTTTGGCGGATACTAATCAGTGAAGTATCAGTTCTAAAACATTTTAACAGTATATTGCAAATAATGTAATAGGATATTTACTGGATTTTGGGAGGCAATTTATATCCTTTTTTAAAAGATCTCAGCTAAGATATCCCTTCCAATATATCCTATCTTACCCCTACAATAGATAGATGGACCAGATATGCCTGAGAAATGGTAATTTGGCAAAGATCATCCAGTGAGCTTTGTGGAAAGACAAACGTAACTGAAGAAAGGACCTCACCCCCTGTTTCAACCACGTTCTACCTCAAGAGTGCTCTCCAAATTGGTGAGGTGACATTTGTTCAGAGCCGGTCACTCTTTCTGAATATGCTGTCTAGTAGTGATGATCTGTTCTTTCGAGGGGGTGGGGGGAGAGGAGCTAAAACAATAATGCCTGAAGGTTTGTATTCATATTTATATTTTGCCCCCAACACATCTTTCTGAGGCATACAGATCCTAAATGACAAAACACAATCCTCCTTCATCATTCTCAAGAGCCAAATACAGGTTGCTTTCAGTTGCTTCTCCTGTTGTAGAGCCAAGTCTCATTAGCAACAGGTCCCAGAAAGGCTGAGAAATAATAATACGAAATGAATGACTGCATTTGTATCATTTTGGGAAATCCATTTTCTGGAAAGGTGATTGCTGTAAATAACAATAGCAAGGGGACAAAAGTGCCAGAGAGTAGGCAACAGGTTATGAATTGGCAGTGAGGTATGTTTGAGAAATGTTTGGGGCTTTTACAAACAGGTCAGAGATTCTTTTTATAGCTCAGGCCTGAATAACTTGTGACTGAAAAAAGCTAATTATGGTTGCTCAGGGTTGGGAAATTCCTGGAGATTTGGGGGTGGAGTCTTGGGCAGGGTCGGTTTTGGGGAGGAGAGGAACTTCAGCTGAGTTTAATGTTACAGAGTCTATCCACCAAAGCAGCCATTTTCTTTGGGGAAACTAATCTTTGTTGTCTGGATATGGGTTGTAATTCCAGGAAATTTCCAGGTATCACCTGGAGGTTGGCAGTCCTAAGATGAATGTAGTCCACCAGCCATGTATTGAGCTCTGCTAGGTGTTTGGCAGCCTCTCTTTCTTTTTTGTAGTCCTTGGCAGACAGCAAACATGGGAGCTTTATTGAGCACCTGGTGTGCTGCATTGAACTTGGTGTAACTTTTAAAATCTATGGTTGTCTCCCCCTATGTCTATTGGATCTTATTTCTTTTTAATTAGAAGATTTGATCATCTGCTGGAGTAAATGTGGTCTTCTCCAACTGAGCTCATGGGATTGAATCTCAACTAACCAGAAGGAGATACTGAGCAATGAGATCTGGGAGATTTTTCCAGCTGGGACATTCTATTGCCACCTATCAGCTGGTCTGTTAATGTATTCTAGATAAGGAAGTCTCTCATTGTCTTCATTTTTCTTTCTAATATGTTCAAAGAGATTTTGCTCTACTGGGTGGAGGGCAAAGAGAAATTGTGGAAATTCACTAGACTCATTCAGGAGAAAAACATTACTGATGGTTAGGAAACCAGACAAGATCTTTTTTGTTTGGTCCTGCGCTGGTTCTTCTTCATGATACTCAAGGCTGTTTTGGAGACCTCTGTAAAGATGTTAGTTATATTCTCTTGGAAATGGGCTGAGCACTCAAGGTAGGAAACTGCATGGAGTCTCCGAGCCAAGCTCTCTCCCTGTAAATGAGAATAAGATAGGGGAGAGTGGAGAAGAACAGAGTTTTCACAATCAGAGTAAAGCACTTCCTAAAAAGGCCAATAATTATTTAATATCAGAAATGGGCCAAGACATTTTGTTGTTTGAGGCAGATAATCCAAATGCTCTCTCCAGTAGGAAAACATAATAATAAATAAAATAATTGACAATTTGTTGTCCTTTATTGTTACCTTCAAAATCTATCACCTGAGGAAGTAGTTTCACCTTGCTTTCCCCCTAGGCTGGCCCTGCTTAATAGGAAGAAATTCTCTTGCCTGTGCCTGTATCTGCAATGTTCAGCTTGGTCTTCATTTCCCCTCCAGAGTACAGAGCTTTGCATCTTGGCAAGGATGCACACATGGACAGAGAGCCAAATAAAATATCTGTTGCATCATGGATGTTTAATAGTGAGATTCATTTTGACTAGTGTGAAATTCCACTAGTACTGCATCAACTTCTACAGATTTGAGGTGTCAGCCAGGGGGCTGCCTGTTATACCTTTTGGTAGGTGATAGGCTCCTGTTGGTCCTGGTGTAACCTCCTTAGCAGAACTTTGTCTTTTCTCAGGTCTGTCTTGCACCCAACAAGCAGAATTGGAATTCCCCTGCAGAAATGCATCACTTCAGGATACCACTATTCAGAGTGGGTGGGAGATTTAATAGGTTAGTAGCAGTGAGGAGAGATTTTGATATATACAGGGAGATATACAGGGAGATATATACAGGGAGATATACAGGGAGATACAGGGAGAGACTTTTTTGAAAAATCAATCAAAAGACATTTCTGAAGAACAAGGCCAATCTGTTTATTGGTTAAAGGGATAGTTTGTCTGAGTACTAGTCCTGACGAGGAAGACACCCAATAGCCGCTTATTGAAAACTGTCCTGTTCCCTTTCACAGCTTCTGTTTAGCTTCTCCACTTTTAGCTTTGGGAAGATTCTCCTCACTGAGTCAATATGTCTCTACCAGTTGGGGACATATACTATTTTTTTTTTAGTTTTTGTTTCATTTTAGTTAAAATATTATTTCTATTTTTGTTATGAATATATTTTCTTCATTATATTTACTATCCCTTTTCTTTGGCTTCACTGGGGAACATTTTGTCTGTACCTTTTGTGTTCCATCTAACAGAAGTGAAATTTTCAGGCACTGTTGTTCCTGTTACCCAAAGGATATTCCCCAACAAATTTCAGACAAGATAAAGGTCCCCATTCTACACTAATTTTTTGTACCCAATTTATAGACAGTTAAAATTTTTAATTGCAAGCAGGCAGAGGCAGACATTTTGTAACTCAAGAAGTAGGTAGTTTAGTACAAATAGTACACAACAGAGGGATTCTTATGTATTGATATATAAACTTGAGGACAGGGTCAGTTGTAAAACAAAAACAGCGCTTGCAAGCGAAGAGAATTATATGCTACCTCCTGCACCTTACCTTTCTGCATGCTGGTGCTTGAAGCATTTTTCTCTCAGCCCATCTCTGATTCCAGAAATGAGCTTGTCAAGGGAAAAAATGTGGAAAGATGGAGTGCAATGAGGCAGGGCACAGAAGAGGGCAGGATTTTTGCTCCCTTTTGTTGTGGTTCAAAACCAGACTCACCCATGTAAACAGGAGGCCACCTGTGATTTTACCTTGTGGGTGGGGGAGGGGGGGAAAGGAATGTCTTAGACGGAAACAGCTTGGAGAGGTGAACTTTTATTTATTTATTTAACATATTTATAATCCATCTTATTTCCTTAGACTCAATGTGGCTAACAAGGCAACAACACTTTATTCATTAACCCCACCTATCCCCAGTCTAGACTGACATTGTCCCTCACAGTGGCTTTTAAATGAAGTTAAAAAAAAAACCCAAATAGATCATCATCACTGATTTCTTGCATCTCTTCTGGGTTTGCCCTTAGTTTATCTGTTTCTCTGTCACACTTTCTCTCTCCCCTCCTGTAATGATTTCAAGAAATGGGTGCATGTGTCTTTAAGTGTTTGGTGAGATAGGTGAAGAGAGGGGGTGAAAGAGAGAGATGAGTGAGTGATATGATTGGTTGATGACAGAGAGTGGGCGGAGTGGAGGCAGTTTTCAGTTACTGAGGGAGAGAAAAAGATTCAGTTAGGGCAAGAGAGGCGAGCTGTGTGCAGCCTGAGTGTGTTCATGTATTTGTGAGGGAAAGGCAACCTGAGTGGAAGCCTGAACTGAGTGTGTCTGGGAGACTATATATTTATTCTATTTGAAGCAGGCAAACTGTGTGTGCGCCTGAGAGAGAAAGAATTGAGAGTGAAAAGAAAACAGGCTAGCTGTGTGCTGTCTGAGGAGTTCTCTGTGAGAGAAATATAGAGCCTAGAGAAAGAGGCTGTGTGTGAAGCCTTACAAGAGATCTGTGGGAATGAGTTTGGATGAAGCAACTAGAAGAACTAAGAACTACTTTTATGTAACCAATACACTTCTTAAAAAATAAACTTTTGTTATATCCCAGAGTAGCAGTCATTGTTATCTCCCATTCCTATCCTCAGGGCCACATAGAACCACAAAGGAGCCTGATGCATAAACACATTTCCAAAGGGATAACTTAAATAAAATATATTGGAATTTAATATTCCTGGTGGCAGCTAACTACCCAGAGGGTGTGAAGGGAAAGATTAAAGCAAAATCCACCCTAAAGAAAGTGAAGATCATAACACCTCCTTATTCAGATGTTATGGTGAATTCACATACATCCTGCCTATATGTATGTACATCAGTCTGTAAGAAAAAACAAATTTGCAATTGAAACCAGGTACTGGCACCTGGATAAAAGTGTGGTTCACATCGCATTTGAGCTGTACATGCCTTGAACGTAACATTAGAATTACTCAAAATGCGTATTAAAAAGAACCAAGTATACACTTTACATGGATTGTGCATGCGTTCACAGTAACTTTTGAACAGGGCTTCTATTAATGATTGAAGTATAAGCACATTCATTATGATGGTACAGCAGATGCTGCTTATCACTGGAGAAGGGGTAAGGTATTTGCCAGCCTTGCCAGTTTGTAGCACTGTGTGACAGTAAACGTAAGCAAAATGTTTGTCCCAGTGCCTAGCAAGTGCAGCCCCAGAGATAATAGAATAACAAATAAGAGCCACGTTACACCAGATCAAAGACCCTTCCTCCAAGCCAACGAGCCAACAAATGAGATGGGCATAAAAGCCACTTTGGAAAACCAGGCCTAGCGGTGCAGTCCTCTTTAATGGCAACAGCTTTGTTTAAGTGCATGGACTAGTACAGAACCCATTCAATTACAGAATTGTTGAATGATTCTCACTTCCCTCTTGTGCACCTTCTGACTTTCTTGAACAATCAGCCAGGGCTGCAGAATAATGTTCAGGTCTGAAAGTTTCCAAATATGTCATAGATTTTTCATTTTGGATTAGCTATAATAGTGATCTTAATGAATGGCACAATTTTTTATTTGGGTTTTAGTTAATATCTGTATGCACGTTCCTAAGTATGGGAAAAGGAGCACCGGCATTTCCCATGTTGTCTCTTTTTTAATTACTCTTATATCACACCTATTACCCAGGCTCTAGAGGCAACAATTTTCACTAAGTTGATAGATTGTCTTATTACCTTTGTGAGAATGTTGTCAAAGCTGGTCAGGTTGGTGACATCATAGCACATGATAATTGCATGAGCCCCACTATAGGAGAGGGGGCGGAGTCTGTCATAATCTTCCTGTCCTGCTTGGAGTGGAGACAAAGTTATATACATTGCTTTTACCTTCTAATGTAAGACCAGCCTTTCATTTACAAACGCAGCCTGCTATATATAAAATGCTTCTCTCCTATATAATTTTGATACTTCACTATCCAAAACATCCACAGCTGAATCAGTATCTGTCCCAGAGTGATTTTTAGGCAGTTACAAAGGATTTCCCCCCATGCTAACCATACACTGGGTAATATTCTGCCATAGGCTGGAGGAAGTTCCTCCAGCTTATGGAGCCTTCCTCTAACTTATGTGGCTATTCACTGGGAGGAAACTTCTAACTGTGCCATTGTGTATGTATGCCTCAGCAAATGTCAGGAGATACTGGGGATGGTGCCTTGGGAGGGTGGAGTTTGAGGGGCCTCCAGTCTTTATGGTCTTTTGCACAGAGACTAGGGGGAAATTTCTAGAACATCCCTATGTGGTGGCAGTTTTTTCTGTTGCTGCTCAATGCCTTGAGGTAGGAAATTGGGCCTGGGCAGGTAAATAGGAAGCCTACCAGCAGATGAAGTGACAATTGCTTTCCAATGAATTATAATACAAATGAACATATATGGTCTGATGCTATTCTTGTATTGATTAGCTGTGATCTTCAACAGGCCTTTTGCTTTCCAAGATGCTCTTTAGAGAATCTAAAATTACACAGTAGCTCAAAGTGGCCCAGGTCTCTTCCTTTTCCTCTGTTCTCTCTCTGATTGAGGGAAAGTGCAACCTCTCTGAATGCAAAATCTTTTGCTGTGTCTTTCAGTATATTGCATTAAGGAAAAATTTTCTGAGTGAGGTGCAGCAAAGACAAAAAGGAGTTTTGCATTATTTTAAACACTGTTGAAGTTATTGGCCATATGCTTCCATTGGCTTGAGCCTACTTAATAAGGTTCATGAAGTGAATCTTCAGTCAGCAGAAGACTATACATATGGAAAGAGAGGGAAATTAAATTGTGAACAATTGGGTTTAAAAGGCTATGAAATGCAAAAGATACAACCTGTGACATTTTATATGCCAAACCCAAAACTATGTAAGGTAAGTACAGTCACCATTCATAACAGGTGAAGTTGACAATAACACATTCATGTTAAGCCAATGTAGTAGGCGAGAAATGTATCTCTTAAATGAAAAAGACAAATCATGGTTGACTGGCTTTGCCTAGGTACACAACTCTTAAGCATTCTTTCCCTAATAAACACAACAACAATTATATCAGTACTTCTGTTTCCATAGGGGAATTTGTTTCATTCTATTCTGAATCAACCTTATATTTTCTCAGTTGAGCTTAAGGGCCAGTGATCATGTGCTTGAATGAGGAGAAGAAAGCTTTCAACTCTGTCTGATTGTCCTCCCTGAGAAGCTTGCATGAGATTATCCATTTATGGAAGAAACTCCAGGCCGTTTTGCATACTTGCTCTGGAAAGTGAAAATTAGAAAATTTAAAATGTATTTTCTAAGAGACCAGCAACATCTTGGTTTCCACATGGAATCACGTTCCCCTATGTGACTATTCTAAGTGTATTTGGCTGGGTTGCCACCAGCTTGCAGCAAAATTTTCCACATCCTTCTAGAGTGGTTGGAGTTAATGACCTCAGACTCAAATTGCAGTTTTGAAATTCTGGTAGGGCCTGTCCGATCTTGTTAACAAGCTTTTGCAAAGGAAAACAAGACAAAGTAAAACCTCATAATATCCAGTTTTAAGGATACATTTTATTTACAGTTTCCCAGTTTGGTATGGTGGGAATAGCCAGTGTGGTTTAGTGGTTGGAGTGTTGGCCTAAGACTGTGGAGACCAGCTCAGTCACGATGTATGCTGGGTGACCTTGGAGCAGTCATTCTCAGCTTTATCTATGTAAATGGATCCTTGAAGGGATGTCAATCTCCAGGTGGGGTCTGGGGATCTCCTGGAATTACAACAGATCTCCAGAGATCAGGAGTTTAGGACCCCTGAAGAAAATGGCTGCTTTGGAAGGTTTATGGCTTTATTCCCTGCTGAGGTCTCTCTCTTCCCCAAGTCCCACCTTCTCTAGGTTCTACTCCCAAATCTCCAAGAATGTCCCAACCTAGAGCTAGCAACCCTAGATCCTTATAAGGCAATGAGAATAATATAAACAACCAGGAGTTTCCTGGAGGAAGGGTGGGATAAAAACGTGATAGTGAGCAATATTTATTAGGACTGATTGACATTTCCTTGGATTCTGCACAACAAAGTTCTGTTTAAACTGTCTCTTTGTTCTTTGCCAAAGAAGCTGCAGTACCTGGATCTTCTCTACGTGTATGAGGATTAGAAAAGAACCATAGATAAAGAAATTCACCAGTCCCCAGGGGATGAAATAACATTTTCTGCTGTGAAGTTTTAGTATTGCCAATGGACTGATAAGCTGAAGAGGTCTTATGGTGGTGGAGACAAATTCTGAGTTCCCTTACCAAGTGGGGAAATGTACTCAACATGGTTAGTTTTGTAAGTAGGCAGCTCAGGAAGGGTAGGAAACACTCTGATTGTTGGAAGGACCTGTAGGGCAAACATTTTTCTTATCAGTACAGAGAGTCTTGTAAGGTAGCATAAAGTACACCTTGTGGTGCATCAAAAAGGCTTTTTGCTACACTGATATGTTGTAGTAAGTTATGGCCATATACTAGGGTTACCAGCTTTGTATTGGGGACATTCCTGTAGATTTTGGGGAGTGGAACCTGGAGAGGTGGGGTTTGGAGAGGGAAGGGACCTAAGCAAGATATAATGCCATAGAGGCCATCCTCCAAAGCATCTGTTTTCTCCAGGGGAACTGATCTCTGCTGTCTGGAGATAAATTGTAATTCCAGGAGATCCCCAGGCTCCACTGGAAGTTGGCATACATGGATCACGTGATTCCACATTTCTGCTTTTTATACTATGGGATCCATGTTTTGATTCACATTTCTTTCTCTGCACAAAGCTTGTATATATGTGGGGAAAGTATAACGTGAACCATTTTGTATAGGAAATATTTAATAGGGCTACAATGGAAATTACATTTTAAAGTCATGGATGAAAAGGCTTTGTCCCACCTGCATATGCAATGGTACCTCTACACATTGCAACCGTTCACACATGCCTATCTGTCTGTTTTATCCAGCTGCTCTACCATGGAGCTCAGGGCAGCATATATGGCTCTTTCCTCCTCTATTTTATCCTCTGAACTCTGTGAGACAGTTTAGGTAGAAAGAGAACGAATGACCTACAGTCACACAGATTGTCCCTACCCCAGCTGGGATGCTCACATCTGGATCAGTGACCAAAATAAGCTTAGCATGCAGGGCTGTCCACTGATGCTGCTGCCACTGATGTCAAACTGAGACGAGGGTCCAAAGTGAAACAAGGCTAGAGTATTGGTTTCATATGCAGAAAGTCCCAGTTTCAACACCCAACATCTCCAGCTAAAAGGATTAGAAGGGTGATGTGACAAACTTCCCCATGAGACTCTGAAAAGCTGCTCACTGAGTCGACAGCAGTGGCCTTTATAGACTGATGATATGACTGAGTAGTAGCCATCTGCACCTGACCCCTCCATGCATAAACAGAATGCATGGGGAATGAGGGACAGCAGGCATGAGTGTACTAGCCCTGTCCCCCACCCATACATGCTGTCCAGGTTATCTGCATGGAATTGGCTACATGAACTCTCACTCCCCATGCTGGGGATGCATGAAGAGTGTATGTATGGACACTTCCTCTGTACATATGTGCCATGCTCATGAACGGGCAGGGGCAGGATCAATACGTTTGTGCTTGCTCTCCCTCTCTGCATGTTCAGGTAACATGCATGGATAGGAGTGGAAAACTCTGCTTTGTTTGTCACTGAAAGTAGGCCCCCAGAGAAAGGTACAATGAAGAACAATCTAATACAGGCTTTCTAGTGCCAAGCTCCTATGGATAAATAGCTTTATTGCATCTAGGCCAAGAAGACTATTGGCTAGAGTCATAATGTAATTACAGAAACTAAAGCACTACCCAACTGTGTTCATGACAATATATGCAAACATTTATACCCAAATTTCTTCAGGTCTATATAACTTGAAAGTTTGTTCTTACACTAACTGGTCCAATAATAAGGCCAGTGCTTTTCTAATTGTTTGCAATGTTTTCCACATGTAGGAGAACACTTTTTCTGCTCCATGTTTAATATACCTGCTGTATCCCAGAGACTGATAAGCACTTGCTTGCCACTGAAGTGAAAGGGGGCAGAGAACTTCTCAAACACTGTTGGGATGTAGACCTGAAAGGAGGGGATGGAAAAAGACATACATATATTTGCTTTGTCAGGGTGAAATATTTAATTACAAATGGTATTTTGTATCCTTTCCTACTATTTTACATTGTCCTGTTTTCTTTCCTGATTGGGGCTTTGTTAAAGAAGTATACTGTATATTCTGAGGAGAAAGTAATTATTCTACTTTAACTTCTTTGTCGTCTACAGCAGCTCAGAAAATATTGATTGTCTAGATGCTGAAAACTAAACAAAATTGTGTTGTGTTATATGAGACTACTGATAATAATTATAAGTACAAGAGAGACAAATAAATTAACAAGAATTAAAATTCTAGGACACACTATATTTGTATAATATTTAGCACACATTTAGCATGTTTATTGAAAGACTGCATGCAGAACAGTATCATATTGAAAGCATTTTCTGTCTCGGGAATATCTACTGCATTTTCTGTTTTACAAACCAGTTTTTCCCATCAGGAGTGATTGAATGAGGCATTTTCTGATCTGCTTCAGTCCTGTCTGTAACTCTGCTACCATATGATTTCCTCCTATTTCCAGCCTGAAGTGCCATCAACCTCCTTGTCTGCCTATGTTTAATGTGGATTGTAAGACTTCCGGCTAGGGAATACTATGAATTTGTGGTCATATTCTTACATTGTAAACAAACCTCCACTTGCCTGGGATGAGCACGAACCTAGTTAATAGTCATGCTCTTGAAGTCTCTCCCTTCTTCCCCTTTCATGTGGTACACAGAGACTGAAGATGAAACTCTTTAACTTGCAAGTATCTGGAGTCATAGTAACCCCAGTTAGTCCAGGCATTGTGTTTGGGTACCATGATTAAAGACTTTTGTTTTCAATCTTAGAGCACCATACAAGTGGAGGAAGAGAGAAGTGTGAGCACAACTGTTAACTAGACCAAACCTATCTGAATGCAGAATGCAGCTTTTGTTTTGGAGATCCCAAGTGCTGGCACCAAATAAGTGCTTAGAAAAACTAAATTTAGTGATACTGGAAGTAGTCTTTGTCATAGCTGAAGTTTTTCCTGTTGAACCAGTCATTCTGAGGAACTTCAGAAGCTCTTAAGCCCTAATACCTACTGTCCCAAAGGAAGTGGAGAAGGCAGTTTAGTATACTTCTCTTACAGAAATTTAATGTTACACATATGCCATAACTTCATGGAAATAACAAGAAGCTATTCTAAAGGGAAAACAAGCAGATAATTTTCTTTAGATAGGAAACTGCATGACAAAGAACAAATAGGGTCATTTTGATGGAGTTTGGGGATGGGAAGGTGACCCTATGAACAGAAGGGGCTTACCTTGGGGAACTCTCCTTTTGCAAACACCATGAGCAGCGATGTCTTTCCACAGCCCCCATCTCCTACAACAACAACTTTGATTTCCGTGAACCCCTGGGTCTTCCCATCGGCTCCCAACTGTTCTACCATCTTTGGAGCTCCTTGCATATGTGCTAGCTTCCAGGACCCCTCCAACAGGAGTCCTTTGAAGTAATCCGAGGGACGATACAATAAGAGAATCTCTTCTTCCTGTAAACTAGACAATGGAGCTTCTCCACCTCAAGATTCCTATCTCTTCCGTTTTCTTTGCTGTGGAGTAAAAATTGTGACACACAGCACAGTGTTTGAATAGGACAGGATGGCCAAGAGCCTGTGTGGTAGGAAAGGTGTGGCTGGAATGTGAAAGGATTGGCTGGCATAGGGTGTAGAGTGTACACAGAGAAATATGCACAGAAGCATCCACCTACAGCATGGCACAGAAAAGAAAAGTAGATGATAAATGATAGACTTGGGGCAAAACTACACATTTATGTTTTTAACGAATTGGGTCCAGGTTTCCCGGCCCAAACTTGTGTTCCTTGCAGCCACATAGCAGCTGCAGGGAATGGCGTCTAAGAAAAAAGAACCAAATGGGCCTGGAATGCCACTGCAGAGGTGAGTGGGAAAGAGCTCCTGTCTCCCCTCAACCAATTTTCTTGCATAAAAGCAGTGCACGAGGGGAGTTATTTCCCCATTTTTGCAGCTTCATATAATAACAATAACAATAATAACGTTTGATATATATACCGCCATTCAGGACAACACCCACTCACAGTGGTTTACAAAGCAGTTTACAACAATCACCCTGTGAGGTGGATGGGATTAGAGAGCTCTGGAAGGGCTGTGACTGACCCAAGGTCACCCAGCTGCCTTCAAGTGGAGGAGCGGGGAATCAAACTCCCGTCGCTCTTAACCACTACACCAAAAATGCACAAATATTCCACATGGAACAGCGAAAGGGGAAATAACTGCCCCTGTGCTATTTTTGCATGGGGAAATGGCTTTCAGGGGGAGGCAGGAGCCCTCCCTCCCATGCTGCAGTGTTCTGAGCCTGTTTGGGCTCTCCTTTTTTAAAAGAAGCCATTCCCTGCAGCTGCTGTGGAATATGAGTTGGATCCAGGAAATCTGGACCTAACTTGTTAACAAGATGAATGTCTAGAGAAACCAGTAAATGAAGCTGCAAAAAAGGCCTCCTCACAACTCAGATTAGCCTGGAAGATTGCCCCTACCTTGACACAGCTGATCTGGCTACCTGGATTTACACCATGGTAATATCAAGACTAGACTACTGTAATTCACTCTACATAGGTCTCCCCGCAAAGTCACTCAGCAATTCCAGCCAGTTCAGAATGCCACAGCTCATTTACTATCAGGAGCTAGGTGAAGCATGCATATTACTCCCATTCTGCAGTCATCTCCCTGGCTACCCATCAGTTACTGGGCTCAGTTCAAGATTTTGGCCATCATATACAAAGTTCTTCATGACCTTGACTCCTAATATCTTCAAGACTTCCTCTCTTCCATGGCAACTTTGCTCATGTGAACAGGGTCTTCTGCAGATATCACCCAGTAGTTGGGCTAAATCAGCAGCTGCTTGCACATGTGCTTTCTCTTTGGTAGCCCCCAGCTTATGGAATGGCCTGCCTGAGGAGGTCAGGAAAACTCCCACTCTTCTCACTTTCCACTAACTATGCACAACTAAAATATTCAAGAGGGCTTTTAAAAACTCAGGTAATAGGATTGGGCTATAAGAAATGGCTCAGAGGGATGGCTTGGCAAAGGGATGGGAACTGTAGAGTATTCTATTGGCTCCTGCTTGTTGATGTAGATATGCTTCTGAACATGTTAAAGATGTCATGTTTAATTACTTATACTTTATTTCAGCAACATTTATGTTCAGATTTATGCCTGTTTCAATTTTTTGCAACCCATACCCTATTGTATTTGTTCATTGAATGTCTGAACTGTGGTTCATATTAAATTGTACTGTGTAATCCACCTTATGTCTCAATGAGAAAGGCGTACTAACAAACAAACAAACAAACAAACAAACAAACAAACAAACAAACAAACAAACAAACACACATGGGCACACTACGACACTTGGGCTATGTTAATAAAATCTATGTTTCTTGAGACACTTTAAGGTTACACCAAAAACAGAAAGGGTGAATAGAGAAGTGTAACAGATCTGGGTGTGCTCTGCCTAATATGTGAAATTACTTCTATACCCAAATGACATCTGGTTTAACTACTGCCCTAACTACTAACAAAAACATCCATAGCAAAAAAAACACAAGACACAGCATATACAACTATTTACATAATGTCAGACATTCATCTTAGATATTCATTGTCCATATCAATTTGATATACATCATCCAAATGTACCATTATAACAAGCAACAATGTAATAAGTAACATCCACAAAGACAGAGAGGAGCCAGAAGCACTATAGACAGAAGCACACTCTTACTTCACTTGAACCTTCTTCACATACCAGTGAACAAATTTATGTATACTCTGTCTCAGCATCATGGACACAAAACACAAAAAGTGGTGCATGTACAGATTATATATACATAGAAGTTGTGTCAGATATATCCCTTTGCATGGGATATGTATAATGTATAACTCCTTTCTTTCCTACCACAATGAGCCAAAGGCAGCTATAAAAACAATGAATCCAGGATCTCAGAGTGCTTCTATAACTTTAAAAGTTGCATAGAAAACCACATCTGAGGAAATTCTGCCTTCCCTGCAACTCTAAAACATATATAATGCAGTCCTAAGATGTGTCACGCCCTTTCAAACCCATTAAGTCAATGAGCTTAGAAGGGTGTAGCTCTCTTTAGGATTGCTATCAAGCAATCCTTTCAGGTAATACAATAATGACAGGAGTGAGTGACACCTTACTCTGTCTTCTTCAGTGTCTTTAATAGCAGCTGAGCAGGCAGAAATTTAACAGATGATGCTTACCCCACCTCTAATTCTTTAATTCCTGCTTCACCTCTGTGTGCCAGGTAGCACATGAGCAGGCCCGGTAAAAAGATTGGCAACTCTAAATAGGATAAGCAGCAGGGGCACAGCCACACAGAAAGTGGGAAAAAGATAGATGTGGTGCTTGCCGCAAGCCATTTCTTGAATGCTAAATTTGGATTCCACATGGGCCTTAGGTGCAAAACCTGTTTGTTTAGGGTTTTGATTTAAGATTTAGCAGTCCTGCCTAACTGTTCAGGTACACATGTTCTGGGAATGGATGGCACAGAACCAAGTAGGGTTTCCTTTTCTAACAGCAACCTAAAAATAAAATCCGTTAAGTGAGAATGTATACATCGGTGGCATAGGCTGTTATGGTTCTTCATTGGCCTTCTCATTTCCCCTCCTCCCTTGTCTGCTGTTGGGCAAAAATGAGTCCAGCATGTAGTCTAGTTTATCAGTCTAGTTTATCAGATACAAAAATCACACACCTCCTACATTCTCATATAATGAACCGGTGACCTCACCTTTTACCCTCCCACTAGATAAAATATAGGGTTGAACCCTCATACACCATGGAGCCCCAAATTCCGTGAAGGCACCTTCTCATTCTAATGTTGTCTCAGTTCTCTTTCTCCTTATATGAATTCAAATGCAATTTGGGCTGCCAGGTCCAGATTTTGAAAGGATATCTCTGCCTTTAAAAATGGCAGACAGCTGGGCATAATTTCACAATGCAGATTTTTCATCAGAAATCCACAGTGATGGAGCAGTTTCACTGAATGGATTTCCCCCTTTAAGCAATTCTCTCAGGGTCTGGATTCAGCAAGCTCAATAATGATGCGTTCAGTGTAGCATCAGCTTCAAATCTGGAACCAGAGTTCTATGCTGGTTTCCATATTGCCTAATGAAAAAGTTGGTTGAATAACTTAGTGCTACTTAGTGGTTGAATAACTAAGCTACTTCAGTCATAAGTAAGCTCCTCTTATAAAAATAAACAGGAGTTTTGTGGCACCTTTATAGACTAACAGCTTCCCCCGGCCTCCATCAAAAGCTTTTGAATGTGTTTGCCACCTTCAAGAAATACCTTCCATGGGACGGTGCTGCCATCATGTGGCCATTAAATCCCTTGTTTGTCTTTTCCTTTCATTTTCCAAAATAGCATTCTTTTAAAACACAAATTAATAAGTAACTATATTGAAACCTGGCTCATAAAAGAGATTATGAAAACAAAGGAAAAAATGTATCAGAGCCCTTTCCATCCTGTGGCTACTACTGTGTTGTAATACCATATGACTTTTACAGTCTACACTGATCAATTAAAAAATAAATGTTAGCAAAATATTAGCACAGTTGGGTAGTGGAATGTTATGGTGCAGCCCGATCTCATTACTTCTAGAAAGCTAAGCAGGGTCGGTACTTGGATGGGAGACGACCAAGTTGCTCTGCAGAGGAAGGCAAAGGCAAACTACCTCTGCTCATAACTTGTCTTGAAAGCCCATGCTAGGGTTGCTGCAAGTTGGTTGCAACTTCATTGTGTGCATATTTGCACACCTGTGCACGTGTGCATACACAACCACAGTTTACTTTGCCATGAACCTCATTGAGAGGGTCACTCTCTCTCCATACAATGCATCTTGCAAGATTGTTCTGAGGATGGTAAATAACAAGTATTAAGGGAAACAGCTAATGGTCTGAAATGTGAAGTAGAAATGCTAAATGCTATATTTTTCAAGATCTAGCTCAATATATCTTCAAAACGACAAACCTGACCCTAAAGAAAAGCTGCTATAAAATGATGTCTCAATAGTATCTGATTCCATATAAGTTACAACAGTATTATAAAATGGAATGTTCAAGATCTTGGAGATATAATAAGGAACTAGGCAATGTTCATGTTTGTTTATTTACTTCATTTATACTCTGCCTTCCCCCCCCCTCAAGTGGGAAGCCAAAGCAGGGTGGCTGCTGTTGAACAGTAGAATCAGCTGGGCCTGTGTGGATCATGCAAGCAGTGTGGAAGAAAGGTGGCTGTCCTCTGGACCTGCTCCCATAGCAGACGGAGGGGAAAGGCAGGGAGGAGAAACATGTGCATGCTCTTCCTTTGTGTCAGAAAATAACATCAAATTCTGGTGTGATGAGGGAGCTGCAGATCATGCTAAAGCCCAATTCATTAAAAATTGCCTCTAAACTGGGGCAGGAGTGCATCTGTATTTTGTTCGCATGTGAGAGGTGAGTACCTTGCCTCCCCAGCCCCCAGCTCCCTGCAGCTCCATTTGGGCCCCTGGGAGATCTGGCAACCCTAGTAACAAGTCACCCAGTGGTTGCTGCTGGGCCTGATCCCAATAGGGTTGCCAGGTCCCCCTACGACATGTGTGGGAGGTAGCAGGCCAGGCATCTACCTGTTCCATTTCCTTCTCGCACGTGTACTCTGTGCATGTGTGCTTCTGGCCCACGTGATGGCATCACTTCTGGGAAGTGATGTCATCCTGTGGGCCACGGGCCACCCTGTGAACACTCTGGCACTCCGTAACAGCCCGATTCAGCCCTGATTTAGCCTGAATCTGGTCCAATTTGGCACGATTTGCATCCAAATTGGACCAAATTGGACCACTGCAGTGCACGGGAGCGCTCTCATGCTCCACAGTGGCCCGAATCGGGCCCGAATTGGTGAGAGGTACTGGAGAATCAATAGAGTCACAGTTGACTCCCCTCCCCGGCAAAGGTCATCCATCAAAGTGACCAAGGCAATTTCAGTTCTGAAATTAAGCTTGGGTGTGGCCAGAGGCATGCCTACTGGGGGTGAGGTGGAGTGGAGGAAAATCATGCTGGCTTGTTGCCAGAATTTCAGCAGCAGCTGAGTTCCATTTGGGTTAAGTTTGCCTTCCTTTTCCTGAACGTACCATAAAGCTTGGATGTGGCTAGATGCATGAGCTGAAAGGCAACAGACACTCTTGGTCTTTGACTCTCAGGTGTTAGTTGTGGATGAACCAACAATAGATTCCTAACAAACAAGCCATAGTATTGTTCCATTTGCTTGGAGTTGTTGCAAGACATGTTGGTTCCTTTTGGGAAGAAAAATGGGATAAAATTCAACAAACAAACAAACACACAAACAAACAAACAAACAACATGCATTTTCAGTGCCTAGAAATGCATGACCACCATCTGCTTCAACATTTTGCTCTAAGAGAGGATATTTGATCTTGGTCAATAGTTAATAATAATAGTTGGGTCTAGGGATGGCTTATTTAATTTTACATAAAAATAGGATTTTTATCATCCCTGTATTAGGTTCCTTATTTTTATGAGCACATGCTTACTGGCATTTGCCTTTATCTTTCACAGGGATGCCAACTGGTCACATGTAGAGGGGAAAAACACTGACCACTGAAGAAGGCCAGATGGCTGAAACACGTTCGGTCAAGGTCACATAAGGCTTTTGTTTGAGTTTTTGGTATGATTTTAATCTGAATTGAGGCTATATTTGGACCTGTAATCATTTTTATATTATTCTGTAATAAATACTTGTATTTTTGTATATCAATATTGTGGCAAAACAGGGCCTTTCCTCCCACTGGTAGACCCTGCTCTGCCTACCCCTCCCGTTTTGCCTCTGGCCGGACACCTGAAGGGGCTGTCTCCCTTTCCTGTCTCCGGGTAGTTGCTGCCACCACTGTCCCTGTATGGGGACCTGGTTAGGCGGGACAGCCTCCTAACCTCCCTCCTCTGCTAGTGGGCACAAACGGTTGGGGGACTATGTGGAACAGAAGAGCTTTCATCCTTCATAAATTCCAAAACTCACTTATTTAACTTCTAACTAGGGGTGTGCAAGGCCTGCCTGTTTCATTAAACCTGATTTGGTTTTAACTGAATCAGGAAACCGTTTCGGTATTCAGGGAATACCGAAACAGCAAGCTGATTCGGTATTCGCGTTTCGGCTTGATTCGGCCATTGTTTTAAACGAGAAAACCTTCTCCCAGCTTTCCGGGAGTCTGGGGGGGGCATTTTCTGTCCAAATCACACCAAACTTGGTGGAGATCTTCTCCTAACTCTCCTCTAACTACCCTCCAAGGTTCAGAAAGATTGGACTTTGGGGGGTATGTTATGCCCCCCCAAATAAGGTGCCCCCATCCTTCTACACTCTCCATGGTTCTCTATGGAGAAAAACAAGTCCTATATCTAGGTGGCTTGGGGTGGCATTTTGCAAGCAAAATGCAACCAACTTTCAGGGGACCTGCTCCCACCTGT
Organism: Eublepharis macularius; assembly: GCF_028583425.1. NCBI lineage: Eukaryota > Metazoa > Chordata > Lepidosauria > Squamata > Eublepharidae > Eublepharis > Eublepharis macularius. The sequence continues at coordinate 151,123,896 of NC_072791.1, read as the reverse complement.
CCTCCCACCCTCCACCAAGTTTCAGGCAGATTCCACTTTGGGGGGCCATTTTACGGCCTCCCAAAGAAGGTGCCCCTATCCACCTCCACTCCACTATTCCGCTAAGACAGGCTTGTCTGGCTATGCCCTCAAACTTCAGGGGCCCATCTCCCACCTGTCCTCCTACCCTCTACCAAGGCCCAAGATGATCTCACTTGGGGGGGGGTATTTTATGGCCTCCCAAAGATGCTGCTCTTAGCCTCCCCTTTCTCCATTATTTCCTATGGGGGAAATAAGACAGGCTTGTCTGGCTATGGGTGGCATTTTGCATGCAAAATGCCCCCAACCTTCAGGGGCTCATCTCCTACCTGTCCTCCCACCCTCCATCAAGGCCCAAGCTAATCCCACTTCGGGGGGCCATTTTATGCCCCCCCCAAAGGTGGTTCTCCTGCCACACCACTTTGTCTTTCTACTGTGGGGAAGACTTCCACACCAGAGAAACACATGGGATTGGGGCTGCCAATGGCCACAGCCACAGTCCACCTGCACCCAAACTGCCAAATACCACACACACTGTCTTTGGTGTGAGGACAGGTAGGAGACGGGCCCCTGAAGGTTGGGGGCATTTTGCATGCAAAATGCCACCCCTAGCTAGACAAGCCTGTCTTATTTCCCCCATAGGAAATAATGGAGAAAGGGGAGGCTAAGAGCAGCATCTTTGGGAGGCCATAAAATGCCCCCCCCAAAGTGGGATCAGCTTGGGCCTTGGTAGAGAGTGGGAGGACAGGTGGGAGATGGACCCCTGAAGTTTGGGGTCATTTTGCATGCAAAATGCTACCCATAATCAGACAAGCCTGTCTTATTTCCCCCATAGGAAATAATGGAGAAAGGGAAGGCTAAGAGCAGCATTTTTGGGAGGCCATAAAATGGCCCCCCAAAGTGAGATCTGCTTGAGCCTTGGTGGAGGGAGGACAGGTAGGAGGAAGTCCTTTGAGGTTTGGGGGCATTTTGCATGCAAAATGCCACCCCTAGCCAGACAAGCCTCTCTTATTTCCCCCATAGGGAATAGTGGAGTGGAGGTGGATAGGGGCACCTTCTTTGGGAGGCTGTAAAATGGCCCCCCAAAGTGGAATCTGCCTGAAACTTGGTGGAGGGTGGGAGGACAGGTGGGAGCAGGTCCCCTGAAAGTTGGTTGTATTTTGCTTGAGAAATGCCACCCCAAGCCACCTAGGTATAGGACTTGTTTTTCCCCACAGAGAACCATGGAGAGTGTAGGAGGACAGGGGCACCTTTTTTGGGGGGCATAACATGCCCCCAAAGTCCAATCTTTCTGAACCTTGGAGGGTAGTTAGAGGAGAGTTAGGAGAAGGTCTCTACCAAGTTTGGTGTGATTTGGACAGAAATTGGCCCCCCCAGACTCCCGGAAAGCTGGGAGAAGGTTTTCTCATTGAAAACAATGGCCGAATTGTTTTGGCAATCACTGTTTCAGTATTACCAAAATTTTTCAGTATTCAGAAAAAGTTTCGGTAATACTGAAAAAAACCAAAGTGGCCCTGATTCGGTATTTTTAACCTAATCAGAATACCGAATTGCACACCCCTACTTCTAACTATACTCAGACAAATATACAGTGAACAGAAGGAATAATAAAACATAAACAGAAACCCTTACTCTATCTCCCTCGTGCCCTAATTAGATGTTGTGTAGGGCAGGCCCAATCCTTTGATACCTGGGGTTACATTAGATCTACATCTCCCCTCAGAGCCATCCTTCCCTCAACTCTCCAGCCACCAACTGTCAACTTCCAACTCCCACTGACTTGCTCTCCCTCCAATCACATTGTACTCCAGAACTGGCCCCTCCCTTCTGCAGCCCATAGAAAGTTAACTCCACAAACAGAATGGTGTTTCTCCACAGATACATATATTTATGTTCTATATTTAGTAATTTCCATATTTGGCCCTTTGACTGGGATTCCTTTAACCGTCTTGGTTCTTAATTCAATTTTGTTTGGGTTAAGTACCCCCCTTGTCCTTTTTAGAAGGGAAAAACACTTCTCCAAGCTTCCAAATGTTGAACAGACCCATTCTGCCACTGCCATGCGCATGGTGCCTATGTATGGAGGAAACTGCATGGGGCTTAAAAGAATGGTATTTTCTTTCCCCCTCACATGTGTGCAGGAGGGTGATGGAATGAGCTTTACCTAGTGTAGCACCCAGAGAGTGGAAGTGAAAAGGTTAAAATACTGCCCACAGGGAGAATGATTGACAGGTTTCTCCCCCCATCTCTGTAACAGGCTAGTGAGAAGGTAACAATTGGTGCTGACAGAATTGTTGAAGCTGTTGAAGTTTTAAGTCTGACAAGGAGGCTCAGACTAGTAACACTCTGTGTGGAAACAGGAAAAGATTGCTGTAACTGGGACAGCTTTAGATTTAAAGAAGACTTTAGTTAAAGCACTTAAGTGTGAAAGCCAGCACTAATTTACACAGACAAGATAGAACTGGGGTGTGTGTTGTTGGCAGAGGAAGTGGGTAGTGAAAGGAGACTCCCTTTCAGCCAAGTGATCAGGGTGATGTCTTTTGGAGGGGAACAATTCCTGCCCAGTGTCTAAAGAGGGGAGTTTGGCTCTGAGGAGGACCCTACGTCTGATGTAAAGGGAAAAGAGTGCTCTATTGAAGTCAGGACACCTAAGCTGTAAAGTGCAGCCAGTTTGGTGTAGTGGTTAAGAGTGCGGGACTCTAATTTGGAGAACCAGGTTTGATTCCTCACTCCTCCACTTGAAGCCAGCTGGGTGACCTTGGGTCACTCACAGCTTCTTGGAGCTCTCTCAGCTCCACCCACCTCACAGGGTGTTTTGTTGTGGGGATAATAATGACTGTAATGATTTCAAGTAAATGTGTGCATGTATCTTTAAATGCTTGGTGAGATAGGTGAAGAGTGGGGGTGAAAGAGAGGGATGAGTGAGTGATATGATGGGTTGATGACTGAAAGTGTGGGCGGAGTGGATGCAGTTTGAGACTGACAGGGCAGAGAGAAAAGTTTCAGTCAGAAGAAAGCAGGCTAGCTGTGTGCTGCCTGAGTATATTGAAGTATTTATGAGAGAAATATAACCTGTGTGGAACCTGAACTGAGCATGTTTGTGAAAGGACACTCAGTCAGGGAAAGAGAGGCCAGCTGTGTGCTGCCTGAGCAGGTTTAATATTTCTGTGAATGAGAGTCAGAGAAAGAGAGGCTAGCTGTGTGCTGCCTGAGGAGTTTAAGCATTTCTTTGAGAGAAATATTGAGTTAGAGAAAGAGGCTAACTGTGTGTGAAGCCTTAGAAGAGATCTGTGTGAATGAGTTTATAGGAAGTAACTTTAAGAACCGAGAACTACATTTATGAAACCGATACGCTTCTTGACTAAATAAAAGTTTATTTTGTTTTGTTATATCCCAGAGTAGCTGTCATTGCTTTATCCCATTCCTATCCTCAGGGCCACATAGAAGCACGAAGGAGCCTGACGCTTAGGAATGTTACCAAAGAGAAACTTAAATAAAATATATTGGAATACAATATTCCTGGTGTCAGCAAACTACCCAGAGGGTGTTAAGGGAAAGATTAAAGGCAAAATTGACCCTAGAGAAAGTAAGGGTCATAACAATGACATACTTTGTAAACCGCTCTGAGTGAGTGTTAAGTCATCCTGAAGGGCAGTATATAAATTGAATGTTATTATTATTATTATTGTTAAAGTAACCTAAGTCTGAAACAATCCACCTCTCATTTTTAAATTCTGTAACTACTGAAACTAAGCTTTAAGAAGATTACTTTGTCTAATGCTTGTGAAATGTTCTGTTTTGCAATCAAAATTTACCTCTGCTTTTCTTTCCCTGCCTACATTTTTACATGGGTTCTTGTTTCTCCACTGCCAAATATTTAGGCTGGGATTTAAGCCATAAATACATAAGTTTAAAATGTGGGACAAAAAGACTTTTAAATTATATTCAGAGACACACTACCAAAGGCTGCCCAGCCACAGCAAGCTACCTTGACTGTTTTGGACAGAAAACCTGCCTCACGGGGTGGGGGGAGTAAGTGGGGCTTACATCATAATGAACAAGGAAAACATCAAGCGAATTCTTGTCGTGGGAGATCTGTATGCCTTTCCATACCCTTATGTATGTATGTATGTATGTATGTATGTATGTATGTACGTACGTATGTATGTATGTACGTACGTACGTATGTATGTATTTCAAATTTCTATTCCGCCCTCCCTGCGAGCAGGCTCAGGACGTATAACAGCATATTAAAATATAAAATGCAATAAAAACATTAAAATACAATAAAATCCACATACGTTTAAAACAGGATGGTGGACAGCCTTCACAGGGAGGGTTAAGATTTTATACACCCCTTTTTTCAGGCCAGTGGAGGCCCAGCCTCAGCCATATGCCTGGTGGAACAACTCTGTCTTGCAGGTCCGGTGGAAGGATAGTAAGTCCTGCCGGGCCCTGATTTCAGCAGACAGAGCGTTCCACCAGGTGGGAGCCAGGACCGAAAAGGTCCTGGCTCTAGTCGAGACTAGGCGGGCCTCCTTGGGGCCAGGGACCACCCACAGCTGTTTGTTCCTTGATTGAAGGGTCCTCTGGGGAATATATGGGGAGAGACAGTCCCATAGATACGCTGGTCCCAGTCCACTCAGGGCCTTATAGGTCAATACCAGAACCTTGAATCTAATCCGGTACTCCACTGGCAACCAATGAAGCTCGCGTAAGAACGGTGTTATATGTGTGTTATATGTTCCTTATTTGGCACTCTAGTAATAACACACGCCACTGCATTTTGTACCAGCTGTAATCTCCAGCTCAGGCTCAAGGGCAGCCCTGAGTAGAGCGAGTTACAGTAATCTAGCCTAGAGATGACCATTGCTTGGATCACTGTAGTTAAGTCACGGGTTGACAGGTAAGGGACAAGTTGCCTGGTCTGCCGCAAATGGAAAAAAGAGGACCTGACAGCCGCTGTGACCTGTGCCTCCATTTTCAGGGAGGCATCCAAGATCACCCCCAGGCTCTTAACCCTTGGAACTGACACTAAAGGTGTCCCATAGAGGGCCAGGAGCCGGAGTCCCAAACCTAATCTCCTGTGGCTCAAGTACAGGACCTCTGTCTTCATCGGGTTCAGTTTCAGCCGACTCTGCCTCAACCAACCAGTCACGGCTGCAAAAGCATGTTCCAGGACAACTGGGGCTGAGCCGGGCCAGCCGTCCATCAACAGATACAACTGGGTATCATCTGCATATTGATGACACCCAAGTCTGAAATTTTGTACCAAGGGGGCGCATATAGATGTTAAACAATAAGGGGGAGAGTATTGCTCCCTGTGGGACCTCGCAAACCAAAGTGTGGTGGGATGACAATTTCTCCCCAAGTGCCACCCTCTGTCCCCGACCGTGGAGAAAAGAGACACACCACTGTAAGGCAGTCCCTCATATCCCCACATCAGCGAGGTGGTGAGTCAGAAGATCATCATCGACTGTATCGAACACTGCCAACAGATCCAATAATATCAGCAGCAATGAGCTGCCTCGATCCAGATGTCTACGAAGATCGTCTGTGAGGGTGACCAGCAACATCTCTGTCCCATGTCCCGGACAGAACCCAAACTGGAAGGGGTCTAGGGCCAAGACATCCTTCAGGAAGCCCAGCAGCTGTTCCACTACTGCCTGCTCAATCACCTTTCCCGGAAACGGGAGGTTCGAAACCGGGTGGTAATAGACTAGGTCGGTGGGGTTCAGCGATGGTTTCTTTAAAAGAGGCCTCACCACAGCTTCCTTTAATGGCCCAGGAAAAACCTTGGAGCCTAAGGATAGGTTAACAATGGCCTCCAGCAAGGACCACAGCCCCTCAGCACTGGCCTTTACCAGCCACAATGGGCATGGGTCCAAGGGACATGTGGAGGTCCTAACTGATTGCAGGGTGCTGTCAATCTCATCCCCAAAGAGTGGGCTGAAATGATCAAATATTGGCCCCGAAGACGGCCAAGGGGTCTCTAGCTCATTCCCTGAATCAACTGTGGCTGGAAAGTCGCGGTGGAGAGACAAGATTTTATCAGCAGAAAAGCTCCCAAAAGCCTCACAGCTAATATCCGAATTCAAAATTTGACGGCCTCCCTCTGGCAAGGAGACCAATGACCAAACCACATTAAACAATCTTGCTGGGTGTGAGCTAGCTGACGCGATGGAGGCTGCATAAAACTCTTCCTTCTCAGCCTTCACTGCAACCTCATAGGCTTTCATAAATGTCCTATAAGATGATCTTGCCTCTTCATCCCGAGATCGTTGCCACACTTGCTCAAGCCATCAACTCCCGCTTCTTCTGTCGGAACTCCTCTGTATACCAGGGAACCTGTCTTGCACAGGGGCAAAGAGGGAGACGGGGCAATTTTGTTGATGGCTTTGGAGAGCCAGCACTGCCATTCCTCCACCAGCTCATCTAATGAACCGCCATGGAGCACTGGATCCCGCAAAGCATTCTGGAACCCCATTGGGTCCATAAGTCTCCATGGGCGAGCATAAATCAGCTCATCACCCTTGCGAGGGGGGGAAGGTGGTATCCCCAGCCAAGCCCTCAGGACTGAGTGGTCTGACCATGGCACTGGTTCTACCACTTCCAGATCCACATTTAACCCCATCCCAAAGATCAAATCTAGCGTGTGGCCTGCTTGATGTGTAGGGGTCGATACAAATTGGGAGAGTCCCAGTGCTGCCATGGAAGACACCAAGTCTGCAGCCTGCACAGAGGAGGCATCATCGACATGGATATTGAAGTCCCTCAGCACCATCAGTCTGGAGTACCCCAAGGCCCACCCCGCTACCACCTCTAGGAGGCACGACAGGGTATATGCTGGTGCGCTAGGCGGTTGGTACGCCAGACAGATAGCCAAACTCTCCTCGGCACCCCAAACCAGGCCTACACATTCAATGCCAGAGATCTCAGAGGTGGGGAGCAGCCTGAAGGAGAAAGACTCACAGGCAAGAATTGCCACCCCTCTCCCCCGACCTCCTATTCAGGACTGGTGGAGGACCGAATATCCTGGGGGGGGTCAGTTCTCCCAGGGCAACTGTTTCACTCTCCCTCACCCAGGTTTTGGTCACGCATACCAGGTCCACATCACTCACCGCAAAGAGATCTTGCAGCGTTGCAGTCTTATTGTTTATAGACCTGGCATTGCACAACATCAGTGTCGAAGGAAGGTTGTTTTTCCTAGCTCCATCACCAGCGTTTCTCAGGATGGGATGCTGGTTAGAAGGGCACTGAGCCATTCTATATCTCCGTGCCCTTCTCAACTGAGACCAGCTCCCACCATCATACCTCCCACGTCCCCAGAGGACTGGGATCCCTGACCCCATGCTGGCCCTCCTCCCTATGTCCACCATCATCCAACTTACTCTCCTTTCCACACAACAACAACAGACGAGCACAACATTAATTCAAGCAACCGAGGCACTTCAAGATGTCCTTAAAGTACCTCAGGCACAGAGAAGGGCGGGGCTGAGAGACTGGCTTCACTCTCACAGGCAAGGCAGGTGGTTGCTCTTCTCCCTCCCTCCCTCTCTGGCAGCTCAGGCTCCTGGAGGCAACGTTGTTAAAGTACCTCAGGCACAGAGAAGGGTGGGGCTGAGAGGCTGGCTTCGCTCTCACAGGCAGGCAGGCGGTTGCTCTTCTCCCTCCCTCCCTCTCTGGCAGCTCAGGCTCCTGGAGGCAACGTTCTTAAGTACCTCAGGCACAGAGAGGGTGGGGCTGAGAGGCTGGCTTCTCTCTCACAGGCAGGCAGGCAGGCGGTTGCTCTTCTCCCTCCCTCCCTCTCTGGCAGCTCAGGCTCCTGGAGGCAACGTTGTTAAAGTACCTCAGGCACAGAGAAGGGTGGGGCTGAGATGCTGGCTTCTCTCTCACAGGCAGGCCTGCTTTGTCAAGGAATGGGATCTCCTATTCTCTATCATGGCATGATATCTGTGTGTAAGATCAATAAGAGGAGGGGGTAGGACTCTGTTGTGCTTCATGGGATCTCTCCACATTCAAGTGTTGTATCTTGGGTAGATTCAATTGAGATCTATGTGATTGATGATTATACTACAGATTTCATGTTTGATGTAAAACTTTGTTTAATTCAAAATAATCTACAATTAGAGTTGGTTCACATATTTGTTTTTAAGCCTGTTGGCTAGTCTAACATCATTCCAAGTTCACTTTTTTCAAGGTTTTTGAAATATTGGCTGGTCTTGTGAATACATTCATATGATTAAGATTATGGCCCTCACCAGAGCTTTTTTTTCTGCTGGAATGCTCCAGAATGGTGTTAAGGCACCTCTCTGTGTGTGGTGGCCCCATCTTCTGATCTCCAGATGGGGATCAGTTCCCCTGGAGCAAATGGCCGTTAAGGTAAGCCTGCTTCTGGAGGGGGGAAGCACATGTGGTGTGTGTGGGGGGAAGATTCTGGGATCACTCCCCCATGTGGCAGCGGCCCATCCAGGCCAAATCAGGCCCAATCCAGGGCATTGCAGGCTCATTTTGGCCATTTCGGGCCTATTTCAGCCCAATTTGGGCCCAAAATGGCCAGGATCGGGCTGCTGCCAGGTCGGGGAGGGGTCCCCTGCCTGGCAATGGCCCAATTCAGGGTGAATTGGGCCCAATCTGGGCTGTTTCGGGCCCATTAACTTAAGTGTAATGGTTTCAAGATCGGTACAGATTTTCAAATGTTGCTAAACTTACTCAGACAGAAGGACTTATTTTTCTCCAGTTGCCACTTAGGCTAATAATATCCACCACAAAAAAGAATACAGACTTCCCTCAGTTTACAACACCTCACTCCTCCCTTCTTCCCCAGAACAGGTCTTCACAACACTTCCAGAACACACAGAACTCTTTCCCCGAGAATCCCTCTCTAAAACTAGCAGCTCATTCTGCCCCTAGGATACAGCTACTATCCAATCACATCACACTTCACTCACCCGTCCAGCCCCCTTTCTTTCTCTCCTAAAGGTCTGCATTTTAAACCATAGCAAACATACATTCAAAGCCTCACATTAATTTTCAGAAACAAAACACAGAAAAATATTTATATGGCAAAACACTACACATTCTTTAGAAAATTCCATTTAAGTTTTAAGTCTTAGTGAAGAATTTCATGGCAAGAATGTTCACCAGCATCTTACTAAATCCAGACTTTTCACACAGTTTCCTTCTCAAATCCTTGACTCCAGCTAAAGAAATTGAATTAGAAAATCAACATGAAATTCTGAGAGAAAAATTTGATTTAAAATTTCTTCTCTCTAAATCTGTTTCAGTGCTAGGTAAAGCACAAAGTGAAAATGCGTCTCAAAATTTAAGTTATGGTGACATTGTTACTCGGAATGGGGCTCCTTGTGAGTTGGGGGAATTAGCGACAAAGAAGAAGGCTATACATGAGGGGTAACAATGGGATCTCCACCAGTATTTACATGGTCCCCTCCCCAAGGAAGCAAACAAGGCTTATGATCTTGAATAAAGGAGTATTTTTATTAAAAGGGGAAAACACACACCCATACACACAAGAGATAGCTCATCAGCACACTAAATGCCTATGAAAAGCAATGGTGATAGTGGAATAGGTTTAAGGGATTTTCAGGCGATAATTACCTCTTCGGAGAGTAGATTAGTCCATGGAGAAAGAGAGTTTTAGAATATCCCACGTTCTCAGCCAGGAGAGAGTCTTAGGGAAAGTGACCCTAAGGGTACAGCACTCAGATCCAGTGTGTACGATTTGAATGGGGCAAGAGCCCTGATTTTTATAGGGCAAAACATGTCCTGAGGCTGGGGAGTCCCCTCAGCCATTTGGACAAAGACCTTAAAGGTCATCTCCTGGGAATGACAAAGGTTTGATTATCTTTGATTACTGCTGCCAGGGTGTGTTAAAGGAAATGCAGAGTGTTCTTCTGGAGGATTGTAAAAAGGCAGTTTGCTAATGAATCTTCCTGGAGCTGAATTGATGAATTTAGAGGTTTAGATTAAGTGTTCCCAAAGGAGCAGCAAATTTACCGGGGCTGACTGATCATTCCTTGATCTTAGGGTGGGGATGCAATCATGGAAGAATGTGCTAAGTGGGGTAATTCAGGAAGACCCTTTTTTGTCATAGTCAAATGCCCACAACTGGTGGGGCAGTAAATCAATCACCTCAGTCACTCTGCATTAGCATGAACATTCCATTCATGACTTAATCTCCCAGGCACTGGGTGAATTTTTATACTGGGATCTTTCCTGTGTCCTGTAGAATGTCTGTTCCTGGTTGTCAGGTGCAAACCCTATTTATTAAAGCAGAGAAAGATCTCATAGTTCTCTCAAGTTACAGCTTTCTATTTGAGAATTAGCATTACTGACAACCATCAAAATAACCACTTTGACAACTTATACCAGTTTCTGGTATAAAAATGTTTACTAACTCAAGATAAACAAATACAGGAATAATAATGAAAGCAATGATCAAAACTGCACTACAAAAAACACAGAGCAAGAACAAGACCAGTCTACAGTACAATTTCCCACTCACCAGGCAGACATAAACCTCTAAGTTCTAACACAAAGCTTAATTAAAATACCGTACAACATCAAAGTAATGGTTACTGAAGCAAAGATTAATAAGAACACCACAATGAAAATATAAATGAAGATAGGAGTGTTGAACTGCACACATTCAATAAGCTAGAGGGGGTTGTTTCCACTACATACTAAACAAATGGACCTAAAATTAGGCACTTCTGGTGTTGTTTTTCCTTAATGTGCAGATGTGGGTGTGAAACAAGACCACATGACCTGTTCTGAAGAGATGACAACTAGGAGGTCTTTTTCTACTATTCTTACTGGTAATATTCCAAATTTGGTGGTACAATGTAAAAAGGAAAGTTTAGCATTGTAGATACCAGACAGAGCACCGGATGCTATTAGAATAAAGTAAAAACCACCCACACATGCTCACAAGTATCCAGACATACAGAGCCATTGAAGGCAGCTGAAAGTTGCATTCATTCTTGCAGCAGAAGATGAATCAAGAGTAAAGGTTGGCAGATAAGTTCAAGAAAAAGGTATTTTTTCCAGAAGAGGAAAATGAAGAAGGCATATAAAAGGGCCCCAAAGAGAGGGTGCATGAAATAAAGAAAGGGGAATTAGTCTTTGGGTAGCCTGGACAGTGAAACCAGAAAAATTTGATCCAAAAAGGACAATTTGATCCAGGCTGGATAAAGGACTTACAGCCAGAAAAGATTGATGAAAATAGATCCAGAGAAAGACTTGGGCCATGAGGGACAAAGCACAGTGCTTGGGGGTGGAGGTGGAGTGGTATCTTTACACCTTTATAGGTGTAATGTAAATGAGGGTAATTAACATGAACACTTTGCACATGCCTCTTTTCCCATTGGGTACCTTTATTTATTTAACATGTAGACGGAAAGTTCAGAGGCTCTGAATTATGATATCTACTGCCTTGTTGGAGACGAGGAGTTGGTTTACTTACAGAGAGGTGTTTTTTGAAGTCCCTTATCTTTCTTAATAGCACTGACATATTGAAAGGATGCAACAGCTTCAGAGAAAGCTTTTAAATGCAGGATCTATATGCTGACTTCTCTGGCAAGTGAGAGAAAGATTAATCTTAACATTATTCATTCATTGATGTTCCTTTGTAATGCTATTGGGGTTGCCTCTGATATATACCTTTGATGTTTAATGCGCAAAAAGTCAGAATTGTACCTATTGCTGGAGGCTTTTCCTTTTGGTGTGATCCAGGAAAAGTACATTCCCCTTATAAATCAGCAGTGGTGACTAATTGTGATGACCTTTTGATTCCCTAAATCAAAGCAGAGTTCCCAATTCAATTTGGGCATAGTGGCATGAAAACCTTTTTAATTGGGAGGAAATCTTTCTTATGGAAGGCTTGGATAGATGGGGGGATTTTTACTGAGGATCAGTTGATAGGCTATGATGATGAGTTTTTGTTAGTTTCTCAGCTGAGATCTAGATATGATTTGCCAACTGTTGCTGAATGGCAATATTTCCAATTGCAACATTTGTTGGTATTTAAATATGGCCCTGTGGAAGCAGAATCACCTCTGCTTCTGGAAACTCTTATTGAATCAGTGCAGAAAACAAAACCTACAATATTTATTATAAATACTTGATGTCAGAATCTCAGTGATGAATGGAATAGTGAACTAGATTGTCCAATTCTACCAAAGGCGTGGGACATGGCTTTAAGCATTATACCTGTTGCTTCCATGGATCTTAAACTGGGACTTATTCAGCAAAGAATTATGTTTAGGGTATATTGGATACTACAGCACCTTTTTAGTGAAGGAGTGTCCAATTGTTGGCATTGTACCTTACAATATGTGTCTCTTAAGCATATGCTTTGAACATGTCCAGTTATTTGCTCTTTTTGGAAGAAAATCATTACTTGTATTAATTTGGTATTAGAATATTAATTTATTTTTGAGAATGTTTATGTACTTTTAAATGATTTTCTTTCACATGGAATCTAACCAATGGTCAATGGAAAAGGACTGTCAGACTGTGGCTTATTAAAAGTTGCAATCCAGACTATCTCTTGCAATTAGACATGAGTCCATTGGTTCCAAAAGATTTTACTGAATAAAAACAACCATTATAGTCCACTGGCCAAGATTCAATATCCTGGCTGGTACACGTATATTGTTACGAATGAAGGTAAGGGTTCAGATACAGAATAGCATAGCCCAGCAAATCCCATCCTCCCCCCACAGTTCACAAAACATGCGGCTTGAAGCTGAGAGAATGAAACTTTCCCAAGGCTGGAAAGGCTGTAGTCAAAACAGTGCTCTTTGTTGAGATAAGTGTTGCTGGGCTGCTTGGCACCTGCAAGGGAAGAGCTTAAAATACTGACAGCATTAAAGAGCTTAAATACTGACAGTCTCTCTGGTCAGAATACAGAATACATATATCAGACCTGACATTTCTGCCCCGTCTAAAATGCCCTTCCCCCCGGCTTGAGAGGGTAGAGATTGTGAAAGGATTTGATTAACCGAGCGGCATGAACATGAATATCCTCCACCCACTCATCAAACCCAGAATCAAAGTCCTTCCATCTAATAAGGTAAAACAGCCTATTACGTTTGATTTTAGAGTCCAAAATCTGTTGTACTTCATAATGGACTTGATCATCGATTAAAGTTGGAATGGGAGGAGCACGGGTGTGCCATTGGTCTGCTGGAGGGACTCTCTTCAGCAAGCTGATGTGGAAAGTCGGATGGACGTGGCGAAGGTTTTTTGGTAAATCGAGTGCTACGGTCACTTTATTAATGACTTTCCTGATTGGAAAGGGTTCCAGGTATTTCAGTGCTAATTTGCGGCTGGTTTGGGCGACTTTCAAATTCTTTGTAGATAAATACACGAGGTCTTCGGGTTGTAATTCCCAGTCGGCCGCACAGTGGCGATCAGCGTATTTTTTATAGTCCTGTTTGGCTTTGTTAAGATGTTGTTGAATAAGCATCCATTGCTGAGCTGCCTCCCCCCACCATTCTGAAACATCACGGGAGGCAGTTGCAGGGGGGAGAGCCTCAAAAGGAAATGGTTTTAAATGGTAGCCATACACAACTTTGAAGGGTGTTTCTCCGGTAGATGAATGTACACTATTGTTGTAAGAAAATTCAGCTAAAGGTAACAAATCAATCCAATTGTCCTGTTGGAAATTAATATAACAACGGAGAAACTGTTGATTAGTTTTTTGATTAGTTTTTTCGGACTGCCCGTCGGTTTGCGGATGGTGTGCTGAACTTAAACCTTGTTCAATTCCCATTAGTTGCATAAGCTCCCGCCAGAAGTTGGCAACGAATTGTCCGCCGCGGTCAGATATCACCTTAGACGGAAAAGAATGGAGTTTTACAATGTATTTCAGAAAAATATCTGCCAATTTCTTTGCTGAAGGCATTGTAGTGCAAGGAATGAAGTGAGCTTGCTTTGAAAACAGATCTACAACCACTAAAATGCAAGTGTGATTTTTGGAGGGGGGAAGATCTGTGATGAAATCGATAGAAATAATTTCCCATGGTCTATTTGGAGTTTCAAGGGGTTGTAAAAGTCCAGGGGGTTTGCCCTTATGCGATTTGGCGCTGAGACAAATGGGGCATGAAGCTACGTATTGTGAAATGTCTTTGCGCATGCCCAGCCACCAAAATTGCCTCTGAACCAGATGAAGAGTTTTTAAATATCCATAGTGGCCAGCTGTTGGGGCATCGTGACAGTGATGTAGTACTTCTTTCCTTAAATTCTTTGGTACATAGAATCGATTACCCGAAAGCCACTCCCCCTGTTCAGATTGAACTAATTTGTCTTTGGGAATATTATCCCCCTCCTTTTCGACTTCGCTTTTCAGTTTTTGTCTCCACCCATTGTCTGCTTGAGGAGGTTGCGCCGTGTGACTGCGCATAGTAACCACACCCCCTAATTGAGTAGGCGAAAACACTGTGTCTATTGTCTCCTCCCGCTTGCTTTTATGTTGGGGCATGCGCGAAAGGGCATCCACTAAAAAATTGGTTTTGCCTGGTAGGAATTGGAGGGTGAAGTTGAATTTTGAGAAGTATTCCGCCCATCTCAATTGTTTGGCATTGAGCCTTTGGGGACTACGTAACGCTTCTAAATTTTTATGATCGGTCCAAACTTCAAACGGATGACGCGCCCCTTCGAGCCAATGTCTCCAAGTGGAGAGCGCCGCTTTTACAGCAAATGCCTCCTTCTCCCACACATTCCAATTTCTTTCTGCTTCAGTAAATTTACGAGAAAGGTATGCACAGGGTCTGAGAATATTGTCTGTTCCCCGCTGGAGAAGGACGCCTCCAATCGCCGTATCACTGGCGTCCACCTGCACTATGAAGGGGTGATTTTCATCGGGGTGCTGCAGCACTGGTTCAGATACAAATTGCTGCTTTAATTGATTAAAAGCTAATTGGCATTGTGGCATCCAATTCAGTTTAGCTTTTGGCTGTTTAGCTTGCTCCCCTTTATCTTTTGTTTTTAGGAGTTCAGTGAGGGGAAGAGTTATTTGGGCAAAGTTTTGTATAAATTCTCTATAGAAATTGGCAAACCCCAGGAAGGATTGTAGTTCTTTACGAGTTGTGGGGGTTTGCCAGTCTTGAACAGCTTTGACTTTGCCCGGATCCATTTTCAACCCATCTTTTGAGATACAATATCCCAAATAAGTAAGTTCAGTTTTGTGGAATTCGCATTTAGACAGTTTGATGGGTAGATTATTACACATGAGAGTAGTTAATACTTGCTGCACTAGGCGAATATATTCTTCTTCAGAATCAGAGTAAATTAACACATCATCTAGGTAAACAACTACCCCCTTGTACAGAAATTTGTGCAGTACTTCATTGATCATGGACATGAAAACCGAAGGGGCCCCGGACAAGCCAAAAGGCATAACTAAATATTCATATTGTCCCAATGGCGTATTGAACGCGGTTTTCCATTCATCCCCTTCTCTTATACGAACGTGGAAATAAGCATCTTTTAAGTCCAATTTTGTGAAAATCTTACCTTGGGCCACGATGTTGAGAAGATCCCTGATGAGAGGAATGGGATAGGCATTTGTGGAGGAGACTGCATTAAGCCCTCTGAAGTCTGTGCACAGTCTCAAACCCCCATCTTTCTTTTTTACAAACAGTACTGGTGCAGCATGGGGGCTGTTTGCTGGTCGGATAAATCCTCTTTGGAGATTAGTGTCAATGAATTTGCGGAGCTCCTCTCTCTCATTTGGGCTCATGGGGTAAAGTCTACCTTTGGGTAAGGTGGCTCCTGGGATAAGTTCCACTGCACAATCGGTTCTTCTGTGGGGAGGCAAGGTGTTGGCCTCTTCCTCGGAAAACGCTTGCAAATAGGCTCTGTACGGTTTGGGTATTTGATTAATTTCCTCCTGGGTCAGGAGTGCAAGCTCTGTGAGGGTAGGATTATTACCCCAATTCTGGTTCCAATGATAAGACTTGCAAATATACGTTTTGAATGTGATGCTTCCAGCTGCCCAATTAATGTCCGGGTTGTGATCCCACAACCATCTGCTTCCCAAAATTAATGGGTACTTTGCTGTAGAGCTAATTACAAAGGATCTTGTCTCCCAGTGTTGGCCCATGCCTGTAATAACTGGTACTGTTTCAGTGGTAACTGGATTCATATTAGTGCCATCCATTTGTTCAAAAATGACCGGATTTTCAAGTTCTCGTACTGGGAGTACCAGTCCATTCACCAAAGCTGGTGCAATTATGTCTCTGGAGCACCCAGAGTCAATGAGCGCTTGCACTCGAATGTGAGTCTTTCTTTCCGGATTGACTAGTGTAACAGGCATGAATAGTATGGACCCTTGAGGTCTATCCACTATGGGAACTGACTGAGTATTGATCTGCCATTTGGGTCCACTTACGACAGATCCATCTTGTTTCCCGAGTTAGGACTCTCGGGCGCTTCTTCGCCGATTAGAGCGGTTGGGTCAAAGTCCATAACTTCCTCCAGCTCTAATCCTCTTTCGGGAGGGTTTCTTCTGAATGTACCTCTCCCACGCGAAGTTCGCGGAGCGGGCGTTGGACGGGATGGCTGAGGGAGGGTAGTAGGGGCCGGACGCCTTGGTGGGAATGGAGTTCTTTGCACAGGCCGGAAGGGACATTGCGCTGCAAAGTGGCCGCCTTGACCACACTGTAGACACAGTCCTTGTTGCCATCTAGCATCTCTCGCTCCTCTAGTTGCATATCCTGCCCCTCTGCCCCCTCTGACAATTATGGAGGTTCGGCGGCTGCTGCTCGCCTGCTGTTGCTCAACCAGACGCACTTCTTGCATCCGGTTCTCTACTTCACAAGCCAATTGAATCCAACCCAAAAGTGTGGGGGGATCATCTTGCATAAGGGCTCGATCTAACAGTCTGGGATTCATGCCTTGGTTGAACATGATTATTTTGGTGGATTCCTCACACCTTGGGCATTTGGCAGCTAACTGTCGGAATTTTGTAACATAGTCTCTAGCCGACATGCTACCTTGCCTGACTGATTGTAATTCCGTTCGGGCTCTGCTCTCCTCTAACGGGTCTTCGTATTGCGCTCAAAGTGCATTTACTAACCCTTGTAGAGAATCTAATTCTGGGGCCCCCAAATCGTATAATGCTACATACCATTCCGCGGCTTTTCCTTGCAATCGGGATCCCAAATGCTCAATTTGACTAGCTTCGTTAACAAACAAGTGTCCCCAACGATTAAATAATTGTAGGGCTTGTACTAGAAAAAATCCCAGCTTCGAGGGATCCCCATCGAAAGTAGCTTCCAACTTCACCCATCCCATTGGTAATTCTTGAGGTCTGGGCGGTGGTGCTGGGGGTGGGTGATATGGTACAGGCACCCATTCCTGCCTTGGCTGCCAGTCAGGTTGGCGCGGGAGCGGTTGCATAGGAGGGAGTTGGGGTCTTGGCTGTGAGACTCCGTAGGGCCTTGGTATTGGAGGAGCTTGTGGCCGCGGATGAGGTCTCTGTGGTCACGGGGCTGGGGGGCCTTGTGGAGGCGGACCTCATGGTCTAAATGGTGGAGGAAGTCTAGGCCCTGGCGGTCCCTGTGGTAGCCCCCGTGGTGGCGGCGGGAGTACCGGAGCCTCCTCTTGCGGCTGTATCGGGCGGATTGGAATCTCCTGCGGCTGCTCTTGGGGTTGCCCCAGTGGCAACTCTTGGGGCTGCTCCTGCGGTTGTTCTTGCGGTTGGTCTGGCGCTGCCTCTTCCCCGTCCTCCTCCTCTCATGGCCCTCTTGGCTCCTCTAGGGGAAGTTCCTCCGGTCTCTCATCTGCTGGCTCCGGAGGTTGATCCGGAGGATGTACTGGCTGTTGCTGATCATCGGGAGGTATCAGCGGTTGTCCCCTCAGAATCAAAACTTGCAGGGCAGCCAGATTACGCTCCACAACTTGGCCGGGAGCCCCTTCCAGTTGGGTTGGGGCTTCCTCGGATCCTCCTACAACAAGTACGGAGAGTAAATGAACCGCATGTGCTAAACTCTCCTCCATGGTACAAAGTCTTTCTTCGAGTATTTGTACTCGTTCTGGGGCTGCCGTGGCCCCTTCTTCAGCATACTCTTGGGGAGTTTCTCTGGGAACTTGAGTAGTTTCCATATATTCTGTGTAAGATGCTGTAGCACGGGGCCAAGGTCGGATTTCTCCCATGCCCTGAACCCCGTTACCTTGCTCCATTTCCGATCTCCCCGCCAAAATCCCTTTGGTCAATCCAGTTACCGCCGAGATTCCAGCATCTACTGCCAAAGTTCGACTTTGCAATTGTACCCAACTCTGTTCGGTTGGCTCACGTTGCCCCATCCATGGGGTACTCTCGGCATAATCCCAGCTCATCATATCGTGACGGGAGGTTTCCCACACCTGGGTACTCTCTGCAGTTCTCTGGTTCCATTCAAGTTGATCAGCTTCTCGATTTCAGTGGTACCATGGCTGGCTACCTGGATGCTCGGGTATAGAGCCGATACTTCTTTTCCCGTCCATCTGTGACTTAGTGAACACCGCACTTGTCCTCCTTTCCCTCGTGTCGCGCGGCCTCGAGCCCCACTGCCTCGGCGTAGGCAGAGATATCAGAGGTTCTGCCGCTGCCCTGGGCCTACCTTCGGCTCTATCAGGTGCGAGGGTAATCAGCGCAGTACGTCTGGGCTCCGTCCCTCCCTGGATGGGTCCCGTAGGTTCCAGTCCTTCCGAACCAGGGGAGGTATAGGGATCAAAGAAAGGGTCCCTGTTGGGAGCACCCTTGGAATCCGTCTGTCCCAGTTTAGGCATTGGAACAGATGTGATTCGTAACAAAATGTCAGATTGTGGCTTATTAAAAGTTGCAATCCAGACTA
This sequence comes from Eublepharis macularius, assembly GCF_028583425.1. Lineage (NCBI taxonomy): Eukaryota > Metazoa > Chordata > Lepidosauria > Squamata > Eublepharidae > Eublepharis > Eublepharis macularius. Next base: position 151,105,015 of record NC_072791.1, on the reverse strand, counting down.
TCTCTTGCAATTAGACATGAGTCCATTGGTTCCAAAAGATTTTACTGAATAAAAACAACCATTATAGTCCACTGGCCAAGATTCAATATCCTGGCTGGTACACGTATATTGTTACGAATGAAGGCAAGGGTTCAGGTACAGAATAGCATAGCCCAGCAAATCCCATCCTCCCCCCACAGTTCACAAAACATGCGGCTTGAAGCTGAGAGAATGAAACTTTCCCAAGGCTGGAAAGGCTGTAGTCAAAATAGTGCTCTTTGTTGAGATAAGTGTTGCTGGGCTGCTTGGCACCTGCAAGGGAAGAGCTTAAAATACTGACAGCATTAAAATGGAGTCTCTCTGGTCAGAATACAGAATACATATATCAGACCTGACACGGACCCTCTGTGCACTTAACAATTGCTAAAAGACTTATACTACAGCACTGGAAAAACAAATGTCCACTTACCGTAATTTATTGCCTTGAAGATTGTAGGAATGTCACGACACAGGGTTGAAGATTCTGAGCATCAGTCTGTGAAGGCCAGTCCTTTCTAGCTAGGCAGTGGCTCTTTTATTTAAGCATAGCATGCATACACAAGGACTGATGACCAAGGACAAAATGTTTATCTGTGCTGACATCCAGTTAACCAGTTACTGACAGGACCAGCGAAACTGCACGTAGCTGAGAGAAACTTTGCATTGTTAAGCATTTACGAGCAGAGGGGAGCAGAGCGCCCTTTGGTCAGGGTAGGTATGCCTATCCTGCTGACCTACAGACCCACAGAGGATTTTATAAACTTACCAGCATTTGAACGTATAGCATATAGACAACAGTTGCTTACGGACTTATGTTTAGATATTTGGAGACCTTTTGCAGAAGACTATGTATAGACTTGCTACCATTGTTTTTATTGTTTTTTAATTTTTTTGCTTTGCATAAGTAAAAAAATTCTTATATAAAAGTGAGACATTGTAACTACCTAAGATTGCCAGCTTAATCTCTATGCTCTTATGTGAAATGTGCTTCAATAGCAAAGGAGGGGGGGCGTAGCTTGAACGTGCTACAGTGTTGCTATGAAGTCTTCTTGTTTTGCTTCATGGTTCCCCTTCTCTTTGGCTGCCTTTCATGCTTATTTCCCTCTGTAGATTCTTCCTGGCCCATCTGAATCCAGGGTGGTGGTGGTCTTTGCAAGCATGCTTGTTCTTCCTCTTTCTCCATCATATAAGTCATACTATCCCCTGGAGATGTCAGCTCTGAAGGTAAACATTATGAATATAATTCATACTAGCAGCATCTGAGAGCAAATAAAATGGTGATTATGACTTCACAAGAATGTGCTGTACAAATGCCAACTATTGCTGTTACTAAAAAACTCATCAAGTTTAATTGGGGAGAAAAAGGGAATCTCAAAGACTTAACAGATTTATAGTGCAGGCCTATGCAGAGTTGCTTCAGTCCAGATCAAATTAAATCAATAGGATTTGACTGGAGTAATTCTGTATAGGATTGCACTGGTATTGTGGCATAAACTTTCATGGATTAGAGCCCAATTCATTAGACGCATGACATACATCTTCATTCAAATGGTAGTCTATGATACTGCCATATAAAATGACAAAAATATATAAAAATAAACATAGTGAGCATTCACAACACCAATAACTGTTTTCTCCTTTTTTATGGGTTTGCACTAATAAAATAGATGCAGAGGAGTTAGCCGTGTTAGTCTGTGGTAGCAAAATCAAAAAGAGTCCAGTAGCACCTTTAAGACTAACCAATTTTATTGTAGCATAAGCTTTCGAGAATCAAGTTCTCTTCGTCAGATGCATGATACAGAGACTGGTCAGATACAGAAGAGCAGGAGAGAGAAGAGGCAATTACGGTGGGAGGGGGAGGGAGCAATCAAAACATTCCTTTGCTAGTATATGTAAACATCTCCTTTTAGTGTGTGTATCAGTTGGCTTCAAAGGAGTTTGCCCTGTTAGTTTGTAGAAGCCAAACAGCTAGACCATCCAGTTCCAATGCAGTATGGGCCTTCGATAACCACAGCTCTCCCTGCCAGATGCATCTGACAAAGAGATCTGTGGTTCCCGAAAGCCCACGCCAGGTGCCACTGAGCTCCCCCAGACCCCACCTCTGTAAAGGAAATCTGTTACCTGTGGTAATGTGATAACCATTCATAGTCCCTATTCAGTCCCAGCTTGACAGAGTCAAATTTGCATATGAATTCCAGTTCAGCAGCCTCCAATCTGATATATGCCCTCATGTGCCAACAATGTCCTTCTGCTCTGTACATTGGACAAACCAGCCAACCTCTACGCAAAAGAATAAATGGACACAAATCTGACATTAGAAATGGAAACGTCCAGAAACCAGTGGGAGAACACTTCAATCTACCAGGACATTCCATCAAAGACTTAAAGGTCACTGTAGTTCAACAGAAACCTTTCAAAAACAAAATCCAACGGGAGGCTGCTGAACTGGAATTCATATGCAAATTTGACTCTGTCAAGCTGGGACTGAATAGGGACTATGAATGGTTATCACATTACCACAGGTAACAGATTTCCTTTACAGAGGTGGGGTCTGGGGGAGCTCAGTGGCACCTGGCGTGGGCTTTCGGGAACCACAGATCTCTTTGTCAGATGCATCTGGCAGGGAGAGCTGTGGTTATCGAAGGCCCATACTGCATTGGAATTGGATGGTCTAGCTGTTTGGCTTCTACAAACTAACAGGGCAAACTCCTTTGAAGCCAACTGATACACACACTAAAAGGAGATGTTTACATATACTAGCAAAGGAATGTTTTGATTGCTCCCTCCCCCTCCCCCCCCTAATTGCCTCTTCTCTCTCCTGCTCTTCTGTATCTGACCAGTCTCTGTATCAGGCATCTGACGAAGAGAACTTGATTCTCGAAAGCTTATGCTACAATAAAATTGGTTAGTCTTAAAGGTGCTACTGGACTCTTTTTGATTTCACTAATAAAATAAAAATTTAAAAAACACCAGTAACTGGTGACCATAATCTTTGTAGTTTTGCTAAATTAATTTAATGGGTGAGAAAAATTTCACCTCGCCTCATGCCTTGATTAATACCATCCAGCATCACTTTGAATGACGTGCCTGTATTGAATAATAGTTGCAAATCACGAGCAGAGTATTCTCAGAGATCAAAACGTTCTCCCACTGTTTTTCAGAATGTTGCCATTTTTGGCCACATGGTGGTAGCAAAGCCTTGAGTAAGACAGGTTTCATTGGCATGGTAAGGATATTATTAATTGGCTTTTTTTCTTCTCCAGGAGCTTTCCAGAGGTCCTCAAATGCACAACTGGCAATCATTTGACTCAGGGGATCCAGATACTTCTCCTGAAGAAAATGGGTCTAGGAGGAAAATATTCCATTTCCTAGCCATGCTAATGCAATATTTTTAGTGCTTCTGAGCATTTGCAACAACATTCCATTCAAATTCTATACCAAGAGAAGCTGAATATGTGACCTGCACAGTTTCCCTTATTTTGTATAATTTATTCTGCAGTCTTGGCTATTTTGCTTACATTTATTTTCATTTTGTTAACCAGGGAAGGGATAAGGATGTAACAAGCCTGAAAAGTTGGTTCCCAGTTCTCCATTTGCATTTCCTAGTTTGTTGTTCTCCAATACAACTACAAATATTGATGATATTTAAACTGCTCTGCACCCCAAAATAAAGTTTGAACAAAATCAGCTCATACATCTCTGGCATTAGGATATGGTGTCCTGCAAGGTGCTAGGGAGGGGCGTCCACTCCAAAGCCTTCCCTTCCCCCTTCCCTTCCCCAAAGAGTGCTCTTGTGCAGACAGCTCCAGGACTCTGATAGGATTGCATTTCTAGCTGATGCATAAGGAGTTTGGGGCAGTTCTGGTATGTCTAATACATATTCTCAACAGCGTGACCTGGAGGCCTGCCATGCTACCGGGGCCCACACGCATGTGTACTTGCAGCACCACTCATCCACTCTCTAAGAGCTACACCAGCAGACAAACCTGGCATGGCACGGCGAGGCCACAGCAGGAGGTGCACACCTTGCTGTTCCCCTGACAATCCCACCAGCATCTCCCAATGGCCATGCTGCCCCCATGACAGGCCCGCAAGTGGCAAGCAAAGGTGCAGTCAATGTGCAGGCTGTGATCCCCACAGCCTGTCAACACTTTCCTCTCACCAGAGAGCAGGAACTGGGGAGTTAACTAAACCATGTGAAATACAAAGAGGTATAAAACAAGGTTGCCCATTGTCACCCTTGTTATTTATATTGGTGCTTGAAGTCCTGAACAGGGACATAAGATAAGATGGGAGAAGTGGAGGTTTAAAGGTGAAACAGGAAACCTATAAGGTAAGAGCCTTTGCAGATGATCTGGTGCTGGTTTTGGAGGACCCCTTAAAGGGAATTGAAACCTTAATATCAAAACTGAAAGAATTTGGTGTAGTGGCTGGTTTTAAGGTTAATAAGCAGAAGACCAAAGTGTTAACTAAAAATATGAAAATACAGGATCAAATGAAATTGGAAAGCAAAACGGTTTAAAATTAAGAAAAAGGTTAAATACTTGGACATTACCTTGTCAAATATGAACTATTTGACTTGGAATGAAATTAAAAGGGATATGTTAAGATGGGATAACATTCAATTATCATTGTTGGGGAAGAATAACTACAATTAAAATGAATGTTTTTCCTAGAATGTTATTCCTATTTCAGACACTTCCAGTATTGACAACTGAGGTACCCTTTAAGCAACAGCAGAAGGATATATCAAGATTTATATGGCAAGGCAAAAAACCAAGGGTTAATTTTAAGGTTCTATAGGATGCAAAAGAAAGAGGAGGTTTGGGTCTACCAAATTTGAAATTATATTTTGTGGCTAACTGTCTAGTTTGGATGAAGGAATGGATTTTGTTAAAAAATAGAAGATTATTGGACCTTGAAGGGAACGATTTAAAATTTGGGTGGTATGGGTATCTATGGTATGACAAAGCTAAGGTCAATGCAGAGTTTAATAATCATTATGCAAGGTGTGCCATTTTGAGAGTATGGAATAAATATAAACTTAAGTTTTGTTTGAAAATACCTCTCTGGTTATCATCGCAAGAGGCTCATTTTAGAAGGGAAATGGTGAGTCCAACTAAATGGTTAACATGTCAAGACTTGTTGGATTTTTCTCAAGGTCAAGTTAAAATTAAATCAAGAAAGGATTTAGCTGCAGAAGGGCTTGTTTGCTAATGGTTTCCTTATATGCACATCTCGGAGAGATTTAAACTAGATAAGAGACATGACAATTTTGAGCAATCTGAAATTGAATTTGAAATTGCCTTCTGTACAAATGATGAACATGTTATTTCTAAAATGTACAAACTTTTGTTGAGGTTTGAAGCAGAAGAAGAGCAAGTTAAAGAATGTATGATTAAATGTGCAAACAACTGTGGACATGACATATAAATGGAGCAATGGGAAAATATGTGGATAAGGGGGTTGAAATTTACATTAAGCTCTAGTATTAAGGAAAATCTTTAAAAGATGATGTATTGTTGGTATAGAACTCCTGAAAAATTGGCTACAGTGTACAAGGATGCTTCAAATCTATGTTGGAAATGTGCTAAACAAGAAGGGACATTTTATCATATGTGGTGGACATGCAAGAGAGCAAAGAGTTTCTGGTACCAGATAAAATCATCGATCCACAAGATTTTGAAGATTAAAATCCAGTTAAAACCAGACTTTTTTGTTGGGAATGATGGACAGCCAGTTGGAAAGAAGCTTCGGAACTCTGTTTTTATATTTGATCATGGCAGCAAGAGTACTTTATGCACAAAAATAGAAAACTCCAACATTGCCTACAATAGAGGAATGGTGAATAAAAGTTTTGGATTGTTGTGGATTTTCCAAGCTGTATAGCCGTGGTCTTGGCGTTGTAGTTCCTGATGTTTCGCCAGCAGCTGTGACTGGCATCTTCAGAGGTGTAGCACCAAAAGACGGAGATCTCTCAGTGTCTCAGAGAGACACTGAGTTTTGCAAATTTTGGAATTTGCAAAACTTACTTCACTAATTAGAGAAAAGACATTAGTTGACAGAATGGAAACCTTTTATAGACTTTTTATATGAAATAGATAATAATGACTTGATGCTATCTGGATTTATGGATTAAGAATTATGAACAACAGAAAAAAGAGGGCTCTTATGTTTAACATAGAATAAGTGAGACTTTGAAAGTGATCTATATTTGTTGCGCAGAAAGGAGCGCTTTAACTTTTAAACATGACGGACTATGGACTGACAAACTGTTCTGCAAACTGGGGTGGGTCTGTGAAAAATTTGTGGTCCATGAAACGCAATGGACCAAGGCCTGATGGCCTGTGGTTTTTAACCTGGTCCATGCCCATCTCTACTCAGGAGTAGATTGATAGCCAGTGTAATTGCCATAATATTGGGGTCACATGCTCCTGGTAGCTGGCCTCAACCACAGTCTGGCCACAGCATTTTGCTCTTCAAGGATAGCCCCAATAAAGTGCTTTGTAGTAGTCCAGTCTAGATGTAACTCAGGCATGGATCACTGGGGCTAGAACTGATTTAGCCAGGAACAAGCACAGCAACCAAAGCTGGGCAAAAGGTACCCTGAAGCACTACACTTTTTATTTAGGACTGTTTTTAATTAACTTTCAGTGCAGTCCTAAACAAAGATACTCCAGCCCATTGAACAAAGAAAGGTGGCTAATAACAGGTTTAAATAAAATAAATAAACCAACACAAAAATATCAGAGGGGGAAGCAGACTGTTGCATTGCAATGTAGAAAATAAATATACCACAAACGTAGGTGGTATATTACAGCACTAGTGATAGTATTCCCAATATATTTTCTGATTCATTTTTTAATTTTTTTTTGTACATTAGCTTTTCAGTATAAAGAGGAAATGAAAATCAACAAAAATAAGCAAGGAAAATATTGGCTGTTGAAAACAATAACAAGAGAGTCGTGTTGCAGAACATGCAATGATGGACACACAAGGAACCATGAATCTAACCAATCAGCTGTTCACCCAAAAAAGAGGGTCTGAACCCAATCCCTTTCTCTCTCTCCAGAACAACTGATCTCCCAACTTTTAACCTTACAGAAATGGCTCAGTGTGCATAAGGCGGTAAAATATAGCTGTGCAAGCAGGAACTATCCAGAGATCAACACAGAATGCTGGAGTTATATCATGCTTATCATCAACAGCGTCACAAGACTATTTTTCCACATTGTTGGACACAACTGGTGTCCCGAACGTCCCTTTAGCCAATCATAATAAGAGACAGATGAGGAGTCCTGCAGATGAAGCAATCTATAACCATTTATTAAACGATGGAGGAATGATAGTTACACAAAGAGTATAAGGTCCCCTCATGCCCAACACTCATCAAAGCTACAATAGCAGTACAAAGCAATTAATACCTTTTGGTTAATTATAATATTTGTTATTCTATTGGCTCAGAAAACACAGTGGCCCCCATTGGCTCAAGTGGGCGACCACCTCTCATGATACAAGTGTCTAAGGGTATTCTGACTGGAAGAAACAACTTAGGTCAACAGCATAGTTATAGCATTACCCAATTGCTATTTCTTTATCTTATCTGTCCTTGGTTCTATCTCTGAAAGGAACATCTTTCTTCCTTTCCCACACATCTCCTTCACAGGCTTCTCATTTATGCCCATTCCTTTGGTCTATGTAACAATTTGTAAAGGTGCCCCGTTGTTGCTTCTGGCAACCTTGTGGGCTTCAAGCGGAGAATATTTTTCTGGGTTCTGTGGGAGAGGGACGCTCTCCCTTCCTTAGGAAAGTGCTTAAAGTTACATTCAGTACCCCTTCTTCACTTCGTGGTTTCCTCTCTCAGCCTTGAGAGGTTTTGCTAATCTAGTTAGCTTTCATTGCAGCATTTTGCATAGACAGTTTCACAAAGGGGTTTCTGTATACAGCAAGGAACAGGTGTCAAGAAACAAGCAGGTGCTTATTGAGCGCAATCTACCTGGTAGCAAGCTTCACAGTACTTTGATCTTACTTCTCACAGTGATTTACATGCATAACATACATTCTGCTTCGGTCTTTTGTTTCAAGTCTCATTTTCTTGCAAGTTGCGTTACAAATACATTAGCTCCTGAGAGTAGTAAAAGTGCATAACAGTGATAGAAGGCACATAAAGTCACATAAAATCTCTTTCATTAAATCCATTTCCCACAACATCAAGGTTGGTGCTGCAAGCAAGTTCAAAGTCAGAAAAATGGGCACAAGGCAGGCCTTTAAAAAGATGGAAGGAGCAGAGGTTAACACTGGATTATAAAAATATGGAATCTTCCTTCAATGCAAGAAGCCTCTGCACTTCAGTGAACTGAGTGGCTTCATATAAACCACTGGAACACAGTAGTTTGCAGTAATCATGAATTCTTTAGAAAGCCCAAGTGAGCTAATTATATCAGTTTTCAAGAAAATAGCTAACGTGGAAAGAAGCACTTAGTGTGTGCTTGCATAAAAATACAAAACCACTTCTTCCTCAAGAGGAAATAATGAGATGGTGATTATGCAATATTTCTATGTTGCCTCGTCCAGCAGATGTTCAGCGCAAGAAACCTATGTACAACCCAGAGCAAAAACTGTCTCAGAAGTTTTCTATAGTACATTTAATAATTACAAGGCTTTTGACTTACTGAAGATGACTTACTCACAGCTAGCTTTGGAAGCAGTATTTTCTTGCTGTGACATTTAGAAAGATCAAAGAAGAACAAGATAAAGAATTTATTTTTTCTGTATGAACCTTTGATGTTCCTAATGGCTTTTCTTTCCAACTTTCAACCTCCCACTCTTCTGCTGTTCCCAGGATGACAATATTACCATCCTTCCCCATTATCTTCTTTATGAGAGTAACCTTTTAGTGATAACATGTAACAAGTAGTGAATAACTGTAAAGGTGCATACAGATGCATTCTTGGGGGCTGCTGCACAATTAGTATCCACTCCTTTCAACAGACAAATCTTCATCTTTTGGAATCATGCAAGGCTTTTATGTTTTGGCTGACTGTGATTAAGATTATTCCCTTTTATTTATGCTGTCTCTATCATTCATTTCTTTACTTGCGGTCATTTGACCAATCATGTAACATCATTGCACTAAAAAGAAAATTCAAAGCATAGAATATAACAAATACAACAATTTGGAATTAAGATCTAGTTAAAATACAAAATAATTTCCGAGACCTGAATATCACTAAACAATATCTGGCTACTTGGTAGGTAATCTTGGCATTCTTATCCTACAGAAGGTAATAAAGTCTAGCTTTTTCAGTGAGACCAGAAATTTTACCTAATAATGGAATGATCATCTCATCACATGCTATGCTGCCTATTTGAATCTTTGGGATGGGTAAAATTTAAATAGTGATTCAGTTGAAAACAACAGTCTGAGTGTTCCAAAAAACACATAGTGTGAGAGAAAGAAAAATGAGACACACTACTTTTTTTCTGATAGAGCTTCATATGTTAGGTGTGTGTGCAGAGGACAATACCCTTCTCATTATTACTTGTTGGGTGTTTGTTAAATTCCCCGTATTTTAGTTGCAACTAATTCAGCATATGTTGGGTTGGTACCAGTCCTTGTATTGACATTTTTCAAACAGCAGGCTGGTAACTAGAAGGATCAGTATGGGTAGCATCAGTGCTTTTTTTCCAAAAAAAATGTTTAGGGGTACTCTGAGTTTGACTCAAGAAAATCACCATTTTATAGTTCAAATCGGAAAAAATAAATGCAGTCAATGGACAAAATTACCAAGAACATGCATTACCTCATATTACACAGCTCACTGTGCCACTCAATGAGGTTATAGGCCAAACTTTCATCAGTAAAACACCACACTGCTTCACAGATTAAACACTCGCTTCCAACTGAGGGTCAAGCTACAAGTGACGAATTACACAGGTTGGACACTTGTCAGCTTTCCTCAAGTTTTGATGGGAAATGTAGGCATCCTAGTCTTGCAGCTTGGCTCTCCGACTGCTGTCCAGTGGACTTTTCAGCTGTCACTTGTCCAACATTCCACCAAGCTGCCAACATTTCCCATCAAAACTTGAGGGAAGCTGACAAGTGTCCAACCTGTGTCATTCGTCACTTGTAGTTTGGCCCTGAGACTCTGGAAACACCGTGAAAGGAAATGACATCAGAAGACTGTCGGTGATGAGAATTATGGGTATCAATATTGCCAACCAAGCCCCTCTATAGTGACACGTGCGCACAACCAAAGAGTTTCGGTATAGATAAACTCTGCACTCTTTGCGCAAAACGTACACAAATACACAAATTGGTCGCCGCCATTGGGGGTAGCAACAAGACTGACCAATCACCGTGCTAGATTCAAACTACCAGAGCTCCAAGCGGCTTAGAGAAGACTTGTTTGTATTTGTCTGCACCCTAACGATCACCGATTATGCCAGCGATCTCGGTGGCGTGTTCGATGCTCAAAGACGTTCCATTTTTTGTAAGACGAACAGAACTCCTAGTAAGTTTAAATATAACTAAACATCTTTGTTGCCAACATACGCTACATAAAACTTAACAAATCACATAAATATCCATAATACGTTTGGAGTTGATTTAGCGGGAATTCCAACATTTTAAAATTTTACTTTCTCCCGTTAGATTCACAAAATATTTAGGGGTATGCGTACCCCTGCGTACCCCCAGAAAAAAAGCACTGGGTGGCATGTCCAGATCAGACTATAACACAATGGCTTGGATCCCTCCTTACTTTTCCAGTATGGAAGAGGAACAATTTTTACTGGTTACCTCTCTACATGCAAACTTCTACCTCCTCCCTCATGCTTTTCCTGGGGATCCCCCATTTCCAAGGAAGGCATTTCAGTGGGCATTGTGGGTGGCAGTGGAAGGGGTGAAGTGAGAAAGTCCACCCATCAGCAGTAATTTCTGGCAGGATACAAGCCAATGTTTCCAAGCTATTTGGTATGTGCTCCTTGATGTGTTCTACATTCTTGATTTAGCTGTAGCACTAAGAACACTGGAGGAAACCACAGTCTGGACTGCCTCAGTGTCTAGGTTGGGTGCATTCACATGATTTGTTTGCCAAGATTTTGCGCTGGAGACCTATGAGGGTCTTAGTCTAATTAGTGTCACGGAAGACTTACTATTTCATTTGTAAAGCATATGCCATGCCTAATCCTTGTCATGTAATGTGCAGATTTATTCCATTAGCTTACTGCAACAACCACCTTGTGACTGCAGCCTGAGTTACTAGTTTGTTTCCACTTTTTTGCTGCCTTCAGAGGAATGTGAAAAAGCACCAGGGAGAGAAAGACTCTGCCATCCCACAAGAGAGGCTCTATAATGGCTGAGATGACAACTGCAATGCTGCCTTTAGCAGGACAAAGCAATAATTGCTGGGTATACAATGGAACGGAATGCAACAATCGTGTGCACACATCAACTGATGGGGTAATCTATATGATCAATCAGGTCATCTGCCTCTTTGGATTGTCAGGGAATGGGCTTGTCCTTTGGTTTCTCACATTTAACATCCAGAAGAACTCCTTCATCATCTACATCTTCAGTTTAGCAGTGGCTGACTTTGCTTTTCTCCTCTGCTGCCTGTTTGTCATCACAGTTTTTGCTGCTGAATACTTTGGTAGCTACAATTTCCCCTTGTGCACACTGATGCATATATTATACAAGATGGAATTGTTCTTATACAGCAGTAGCATGTATTTTCTGACAGCCATCAGCACTGAGAGATGTTGCTGTGCTCTTTTTCCAATCTGGTACCGATCTTATTGGCCTAAGTGGGGGTCTGTTTCTGTATCTGCAGTGCTGTGGTCCCTTGCCATAGTGTTTTCTGGCGTTAACATTTTCTATTGTTCCTTATGGGTTGATCCTGTGTGTCAAAATATGACCACAGTAATCACTGTTGTCAACCTCTTTATCGTCACCCCATTCATGATTCTGTCTAGCCTTGCCCTGTTCATAAAGGTGAGGTACTGTTTACAACAACGCTATGCAGGACACCTCTATACAGTTATTTTACTCACTGTCCTCTGCTTCATCATTTTTGCGATTCCCCTCAGTATACAACTCTTTCTCAGAGAGTTGGGTTATTGTAAACTCCCTAAATGTTTTTACCTACTTGCTTCTGTGAACAGTGGTATCAATCCAGTAATTTACTTCCTAGTAGGTAGCCATAGGGAGAAGCAGTTCAGGGAGCCTCTCCGTTACATTCTGTACAGGGCCCTGAATGAGGAGAAAAGTCCTGGGACAGGGAGAGAAGGCGTCAGCAATACAGATACAGAGATGACAACTAGCCAAAGTCAGAAAACGGCTTTTTCTCATGTGAGGCTTAAGTTGACCTTGTATTAAGTTGTCTTTAATGCAAATGGGAAAGCTACAGTGTCTGCACATTGACATTCTCTTCTGTATTTTTTCTCACATTAACATCATTCATATGTGACCAAAAGTTTGTGAGAAGCTGAAGTGGAAGTCTAAATGTCAGTTGTGCCTCCTGATTTTGAAATCGTAGCATTTCTGATCCCAGTACCATTTTAAAGCAAGATGTATTCTTTAAGAACAGCAAGAGGGGGTATTTACATGCACTTTCTGAATGGAGTTGTCTACTCTGAGTAATTCACCTTCAGAGAGATGTCTGAAGTCTTGTATATTTAGGAAGTTAAAACCTGTGTTTTTATTTTTATTTTTTTGCTCTTTGTATTTCATATTTTTTACCTTTTAGATTTGTGTGTGTGCATAAAATAAAACTTTAAAAAAATATATATTCTTTGATTCTCAGAGACACTGTGGATTATTTTTCCTCTTGAACCTACTGCTCAAGTACATTCGACCAACTAAAGGAGAAAAAAGGGAAGTGGCATCTTTCCCCCATCTCACACATGCATGAAGAATGCATGAGGAAGAAGAGAATTATTTGTTGGTCTAGAGTGGCCAGCAGAATGTTGTGATGGAGCACATACTCTGAACAAATTTTTCCATGTAAACTGCCTTGATGGAAGATTTCCTGAAAGCTACTACAAACGTTTGAGAGGAAAAGCAGGGGTGTAATGTAATAAATTATATTTTAAAAGCTGAATATAATTTGAATCCAGTAGCCCTTTAAAGATGTTGGACAAAGTGAGCTTCAGCTTGCAAATGCTTATACCCTGGAAAATTTTGTTGGCCTCTAAGGGGTTACTGAACTCGAATTTTGGTTTACTGCTACAGACAGACATGGATACCTACCTGAAACTATTTTAAAAGCTGTATCCTTATGTTAGAAAGAACATTTTTTAAAAGCAGAGAAATAGGTTTCTATTATAGAATACAAAATATTCTTTATGAAAGGAAAGACGGTCAGGGAAATATTAAATGATATTAACTCAAAGATTGCTGTTCTAGTAATAAAGCTATGGACTTGAAACAGTGGTCCTACATTAACTATGGCACCATACCTTAAAAAAATCCAAGAATGCTCATCTTACTCACCAGATCCTACTATATGTTTAGTTAATCTAAGACCTTTTCAACAATGGGCCTTCTTCTTCATCCAATAGGCCCTTTACATTTTGTTACTTCCCTTTTTTATTGCACTGAATTCTCCAAGCTTCATTGATTTTTATTTATTAAAATATTTAGATCCCACCTTTCTCTGGGCAAGGGGACTAAAAACGGCTTACAAAAAAGGTATTAGATAAATTTGAGCACAGCCTATCAATAATATTTAAAGTAATACCCAATTAAATAATTGTAGATTTATTGTAAATATCATAAAAAAGAAAGGATTAACCTTTCTGCTTAGCAGCGTTCCCAGAACATTGCTAAGGTGGCTGCTCTCCTTACTTCCTCAGGACAGCTATTCCAAAGGATTGGAACCAATGCCAAAAAACCTTGTGGTGAGGCTGAGGCAGATCCACTTGTCTTAGATGAAGGCACAGAAAGAAGAGACAGCTGGAGAGGCAGTTCTTTAAGTTCTATTCTAATTAATCATTTCATGTTCTCTAAAGTGGTACTGCATTCTAAAACTGAGCCTTAATTACTTCCTCGTTCTGGGTGGGAAGGGGGCAGGTGTGCTGTAATATGCAGCCAAAGTGATTCTTCATTAATTTTCTATTATTTTATATGATTGTAATTCCAGAACTGTGCAATAATGATAAAAAGCAGTGATTATCCTCCCCACTTCATCAGATGGTTTCCTTCTTTCCCTCCCTTCCTTGGTACCAATTGTGGCTGGGAGTTTGCCTGTCACAACTTTATGGTGGTTTTGAGGCATTGGACTAGATCCATTGGGTGAGTTGTGCTGAGTGGTTCACCTTTTCCCTTTCTGGGGTCCCCTTAAGGTATCTGGGGGAAGCCAAAGGATGTGCACCTGGGCTGGCTGTACAGGCATCAGCCTGGGTGGCAGGGACCGCCTGGGCCTCATCTGGGTGGGACAACACCCCCTGCTATCCCATGGTGCTCAGCAGTTGTGCTGGGGAAGCATCTTTTGGATGGCAAGGGGCCATATGATGCTGTGGATCCGTTGCCGTATGCTTTGTCTGTGTTTGATGTTATTAATTTGGATTTGCATTAATGAATTTCTGCACTTAAAAAAAATTATGATGCATTTCTCCTGGAGGTGTCCCAACAGGTACACTCTGCCAATAAGATTTCTGTGTCAAAAATTCTTCTTTACAAGTCATTACTTCTAACATTCTAAAATACAGAAAGTACAATTTTAATATTTTATACTGTGGAATGATAGCATGGTTGCCAACTCCAGTTTGAGAAATGCCTGGAGATTTGGGGGTGGAGCCTGGGGAGGGCAGAGTTTGGGGAGGGGAGGGACCTCAGCAAGGTATAATGGCATAGACTCTACCCTCCAAAGCAGCCATCTTCTCCAGGGGAACTGATCTCTGTAGTCTGGAGATTAGTTGGAATTTCAGGAGATCTCCAGGAGATCTCCAGGCCTCACTTGGTGTTGGCAATTCTAAATGGCAAAAAAATGTGTGGTTGTTGTCATGGAGTAGCATACAGACACCTCCTCATCAGATGATAAGGGCCAAAACCTCTAGTCTTCTGAGAGAGTTGGTCACCCAATACCATCATACCTAACATCATCACAGAAGGAGGCAGTTGGGACATGTTGAGGAGCCCCCTTTGATGTGCAGGAGGAGCCCCAAGAGTCTGAGTTAGCCTGCTCACCTTGGGACACATCCCTGCCTTCTGAGCAAGATGTAGTCCCTGAACCTTCACCCCATAGCTGGCTGCTGCTGAACCAGAATTTTCTCCCCAACTAATCCCTGAACCACCTCAACCCCATGACAGTACTCACCATTGTAACCAGGCACAGCACCTTTAAGTATTAGTAGCTTACTTTTGGATGGGAGGGACATATATATCCACTACCTTGCAGTAGGATTTAAGGTCTCAGTTCAACCACAGTCATTGCAGGAACAATATTTCGCCAGTTCAGTTCCCATAGTGCAGCGTTTTTTTTGGTGACCATCTGCACCAGATTTCTGTGCAGCATTTTCCTGGCTTTCCTGGGAGCACTTATTCCCTGACTTTAAAAAAAAGTCTGCTTTGCAGTAGGCTGTTTCCTCATACATACTTCTTATTCCATTTTGATGTTCCATCCTCTTCCCCGCGCTCCTGCTCCCTGCCAGCCAACTGCATTTTGATTGGCTACTCTTGTCTAGCTAGCCACTCCTTCTCCCCTCCTTTCCATTCTTTCCTCTCCCCTCTTTCCTCTTAATTTTTTTTTTAAGTCTAGTGCTGGATCGGTGAGTTGCTGTTTTGAAAGCAGGCAGGGGGAAGTTCTCTTTTTATTCTTTTTGCTTTGGTGCTGGTGGGAACATTGTATAGGGGGTTAAATATCTGGGCATCAGAAGTAATTGAATTTTAGATTCTCTTTTTATCCCATGGTGGAGAAACAGATGCTTGGCGGCAACAGAGAAGGGGGCAGGAACGGAGCTTTGCCAGTGATTCCTTGCTGCTCCAATGAGAGGTGTGAATGGCCACAGACAAGCCGATTCCATGCCTTTTGGCTTGACTTCAGGAGTTATGTCCCTGGTGCAGAAGGGGCTAATGTCATTTTTAGAAAAATTTTTAATTGGGTTAGAACATTTTTATTTTTACATTACAGTCAATTTTCCCCTAATTTTTCGTTTCTAACCCCCTCCCTTTCCCCCCCTTTTGTTGACTTCCAACAGCTTTCCCACCCTCTGTCCCTTTTCCCTTACTTCTATTAAATTCCTCTGTCTAAAACAGATATACATTCTCCATTATATTAAGCAGTACATCTTTAACTCCTTTACTTATTATACACCCAAACTATACGTCTTTAGATAAACAATTTATCCCATTTTCCAGTTTTGAATATTTCTATATAAACCTATATATCATAAACCATAAAAATTTCCCACATTTAAATCAAACAATTTGATTTGTTCTCTATATATTACTCATTTCAACTTTTTATGGTAATTCTATATAACTCCTCGCATAATCAATCAATTTAACTCTTCTGTACATTCAGTTTGGTGCATATAAATCTTATCAAAGAAAGAAAATATTGTTATTTACTCAATCCTCATGTTTAAACCTTATCATTAATTATTCTCTATCAATGTTCTATCAGTTAACCTATACATATCTATATATATCTCAATCAATTAATCTAACTGCTTATAAATTCACATTTCTCTTCCTCCCCCGGTAAAGTCACCCCTCTCTTTTATACTTTTATTATACTTCAGTAGTTCTCAAACTGCCACAGTTTTCCTCCCACCTCCCATTTCTTTTCCAGATATTGTTTCAGCTTCTCCCAGTCTGTGTTAAACTGCCCTGAGTCCAGATCTCTCAGTTTTCTTGTCATCTTGTCCATTTCAGCCATATACAGCAATTTGTAAATCCAATCTTCAATAGTTGGCACTTCTTGTACTTTCCATTTCTGCGCGTACAAAAGTCTAGCTGCTGCAGTCATATAAAAAATCAACGTCCTATGATGGGCTGGAATTCCCTCCATTCCCAAGTTTAGCAGCAGGAGTTCTGGGTTCTTATTTATTTGAAACTGTAAAATTTCACTCATTTCTCTTATTATTTCCCCCCAGAACTGCCTAGCTACCTCACACGACCACCACATATGATAGAGGGAGCCCTCATGTTTCTTACATTTCCAGCATTTATTAGAAGTATTCAAGTTCCCTAGCGCAATCTTCTTTGGTGTCATGTACCAACGATAGATCATTTTGAAAATGTTCTCTTTAATATTAATGCATGTCGTTGTCTTCATTGTAGTTTTCCACAAGTATTCCCATGCCTCCATTGTTATTTCTTTATTGAAATTTATAGCCCATTTCACCATCTGTGTTTTAACTATCTCATCCTCAGTATACCATTTCAACAGTACTTGGTATACCTTGGATATTCTTTTCTTGTCTTCTTTAAGAAGGGTCTGCTCTAGTTCCGAGTTCTCTATTCGTATGCCCCCTTTTGCAAAGTCCGAGTTGTATAAGTCTCTAATCTGTCTATACTGGAACCAATCATAGTTAGGTGATAGTTCCTCTTGCGTCTTTATTCTAAGTTTAGATACTTCAATCTTAGTTATTTCTTTGTACGTTAAACATTGTTGTTCATTATCCACAGCTCTCGGATCTATCACCTCATATGGAACCACCCACAAGGGGGTTCCTTCTTGTAGGTAAGTTCTGTACTTCTTCCAGATTGTATATAGACTTCTCCTTACAAAATGATGCAGGAACATCGAGTTGACCTTTACTTTGTCATGCCATAGGTATGCGTGCCATCCAAAAATTTTTTTATATCCCTCTAGGGCTAATAGTTTCTTATTCTTTAATGTCATCCACTCTTTTAGCCAAACTAGGCAGATTGCATCATGGTAAAGTCTCAGATTGGGCAGTTGCATTCCGCCTCTCTCCTTTGCATCTTGTAGAACTTTTACTTTCACTCGAGGCTTCTTGCCTGCCCAAACAAAATCTGATATTTTCCTCTGCCATTTTTCAAATTGTTTAGAGTCTCTGATGATTGGTATTGTCTGTAACAAAAACATTACTCTTGGTAACACATTCATCTTAACTGCTGCAATCCTGCCCAACCATGACAAATTCAGTCTATTCCATTTGATCAAGTCTCTCTCTATCTGAGTCCATAATTTTTCATAATTATTCTTGAACAAATCTATATTTTTTGCAGTCAGCTCAACTCCCAAATATTTCACCTTACTAGTTACTTCACAGTCCGTTGTTTCCATTAACAATTGTTGTTTCTGCTTAGTCATGTTTTTACATAGTATCTTTGACTTCTTTTTATTAATGAAGAAACCTGCCAAGTCACCAAACTCCTTAATCTTATCTATCACTTTTGGCATGTTCTCCAATGGATCTTCTACAATTAACATTATGTCATCTGCAAATGCTCTAACCTTGTATGAATAGTCCTTTATTTTTATTCCTCGTATTTCCTCGTCTTGTCGTATTTGTATCATCAGAATCTCCAATACTAATATGAACAACAATGGAGATAACGGGCAACCTTGTCTTGTTCCTTTACTAATCGTCAATTTCTTGGTCAGTTCATCATTCACTACAATTGCTGCAGTCTGGTCCCTATATATTTCTTTAATTGCTCTGATGAATCTTTCTCCCAGTTGTAGCTTTTCCATAGTGGCAAACATAAAGTCCCAGTTTAAATTGTCAAACGCCTTTTCAGCATCAACAAAGAAGAAACCAACCTCCTTGTCACAACGCTTGTCATAATATTCAATAGCATTGATCACTGTCCTTAAATTGTCTCTTATTTGTCTGTCCGGCAAAAAACCTGCTTGTTCTTCCTCTATAACTTCCGAGAGCCACCCCTTCAGTCTCTCCGCCAATATCTTTGCAAAAATTTTATAATCATTGTTAAGTAATGATATAGGGGCTAATGTCTATGATACACCCTTGACTCCTGGAACTCAGCCTGGAGCAGAACAGTTGTTGACTTTCTGAAGCTTATCAAGTATAGCTTAGAAGTTTAGGATATTGGCTAATACACCTGGACTATATGATCCATTGTGACTCCACTGTCTTATGATGTGCAGCAATCTATATTAGGGTCTGCCCAGATTCCATATATGTGCAAGTGTTAGATGCATTAAATCTATAGCACCTAAAGTGCTCTTGGTGCAGAAGTACCATGAAATAACCACTTTGCAAAAGCATTCTCTAACCTGAACACAAGAAGTTAAAGTATGCATTAAAGCCTGGTACAAATACTTTTCTGAAGAGATGCCAAGTTTAGCTACTTTGGTTTGTGTCCCTCTCCCCCTTCCAACACCCTTTGGGACCTTATTATTCTAGTTTATGATTTCTTTTAGCCTATGACACAATATTTCTGTTCTAACTCTGTAAAACAGGACAGTTACACTTCCTCATCCTTCTGCTCCCCTCCCCAAAGATGATGTTAGTTGGTAGATTTTATATAGTAAGGACTGAAGACTAATGAGCATCCACCAACAGGGAAGTTAAAAAAATATTGTGTCTTCTTGGATACACATATACAAAAAGAGCCTTGATCGTTCATCAATTGGTACTGAATTAATTAGCTGCTTTATTAATAATCAAGGCAGGTAGTCAGAAAATCCCGTTCTTTTGAGTGCAGGTATTTGAAGTATAATCTAAGAGATTTTTCACCAATTAATCTACTAGTAGTATAAAACAAAACAGTCCATGAAAGGCTCTGTATCATCCAGAAACATTTTGCTTCAAACACCTTGTGACAGGAACAGTAAGAAACTGCAGAGACAACCTGAAAAAACAGACAATGCTGTCAAAGAACATCACATATGATCAAGGTATGTTGTTGCAGAAGGGGCCCTTTTTTGTTGTTTTTATAATTATAATGTTTGTATTTCATTATATTTGAAATATTTATTTGCTCTCCTTTCTCTTTCTAAAACTCTTAAATTAGCACAAAGATTTGTTGTTTAATGAAACAAGTAACACATGACATAGGAAAAATTAATACAGTGCAATTGGCTAAACAGGCTGTTACAATAATAACATTAAAAATGATAACATTTACCAGGTAGGTAAAATTGGTAAATTTCACAGAAAAAACTTGGTAGCTCAATATATCTCATGTAAACTTGTTTATAATTCACAACATTTGTTTACACAAGTTTTCTCTTCATATGCTGAACTGCAAATGTTGTGAGCCATAAAATAATGTCATACACAAGACTTTTCCACTTTAATTGCCTTTCATTCAGCTTTAATTATCTTCATTATGGATATGTATTATCAGTCCCTATATATATTTCTTTCAAATGGCATTGGACAATAGAACGAATGGATAAGATTTTACCCAGAGTGGCCATAACATATACCAAAGCATAAAGCTACTGTAATCTTTTAATATCCCCATCCCAGGATTATACTGTGAGGGTATAACTTGTAGCCTTATACAGCCAGTAGATCCTGCAAAGAGATTTAAAAGTCATATCATGAAGTCATATCAAAAGCATGAATCATTTTAATAATATGATAAAAAGAGATAATCTTGAGGTCTGAGGTTCTTCCTGTCAAGTGCCTCTCCTTAGTTTGCGTGATTGATTCAAAATCTTTCATCTTGGTCATGCATCCTGTTGTTACATCAGGACAGACAGATTCTTTGATTGCTAATTCTCATATTTTCTGAAAGATCATCTCTCAAGAAACATACATTCGTCTGAAAATATGAGTTTGCAGAAATACATGGTTGCAGAAATAATCATTGTTTTAATAGGCATAAACTCCACTTCTGCCCTGCCATATGTTATGAAGATTTCTAGGAAATATTTCTAACAAAGCTATAAGGGACTTATTCTGGGAATTTCAATAGATTTGGATGAGCATGAGCAGAATTACACCAGAGAAAGTCACCTTCCTACCTCCACACACCCCAAAGCTTTTCTTACTCGCTGAAACTGTGCTGAAGCAAAGGAGAAAACTGGAAGTGTGGGGAGAAAACTGCAAGTCTGAAGCTGGAGTGGGGGACTGGCAAAAATTTCACTTCTCTCCTCCATAGATGGAAAAACCATTCAATTATAGGAGCCATTGCTGTACTTATAGAATGACACCTTAGGATTCAAGGTTGTATCTCAGCCAAACCCCATTGTAGGCAAGAGGATCTAGTGTGCCTAATTTTCCTTTATTGGGGAAGGGAGGAGGTGCAAGAAGTCGATAGGTCAGCCACTGGGGGAAAGCATGTAGCAGTGTTCATTTCATTGATATACTGCTGCCACACATACATTAGAAAGAGACCTTCGTGATTTTTGAGTGATCAGGTGTCAGAATTTTTAGTAATTCTTTCCTGCTGCTGCAGTACTTGTTCAGGTTCTGTCCACATCTATTTTAGATGCTCTCTTTTCTTTTGATGTCATCTTTTATTCTTTCATTAAAAAAAACATTTTAAACATGTGCAATGAATGTGTTCAATATATGTGTAAGTGAGCACAGAATCATGGCATCAAGAACAGTCCCCAATCTCAATGTGAGGAAGGAGCAATGTTTATGTATGCTCTGTGCAAGCATTCAAATGAGCGCATGTAGGTCAGAGTCAGAGATTGCCCCTGTGATCTTGCTTCTATCCCAGTGTGTTCCTTGCATGAACTTAGAATGTTTGAAAAAGCATGAGTTTTTGACAGTTATGCTTGTGTTTTGGGAGATATCTTGCCCAGTTGTTTTACACAATGCCTGCCTGCATTCTTCATTACACCAGTTCACCTTAGTATCATATTTCCTGCATGACAACTTTGAGGAAGCTAAAATATATGTTATATCATGAGATTCTGATTCAAAGAATAATACTTCATTACTTAATAACTTCAGTACACCTACTTTTTATAATCTATTAAACAAGAATACTTCAATCACTTCAACACTTTTGTCTGCTTTTGTCTCTTTTAAATTTTTAATATAAAAATTACAAAACATGCACTATATAAAACAGATAAATCAAAGAAAAACAGCTATATTGATGCTGTGATAAATACTTAAGATAACTTCTAGATCCAGCGCATGCATCTGTTCATACAATTGTGTCTTTAGTTTAACATTTCTCTGTTGTTTTCTCTAATTCCAATAAATAATAAAGAACCTCAATTTTTGAATAAATATAATTTGCACAAGCTTTTTCTTTTCCCTAAGTTTATATGTTGTAATTTTCTCTGTCAGCATGATGAACCAGCATTTCTTAAACAAGATTTACATTGAAGGTTTGTCACTTGCAGCCAGTTTTTTGGTCAATAGTACTCTAAGCTTCTACTACTAAGCTACAAGAGACGAATTACATGAGGAGGAGCACATGAAGGGAGTTGCAATGTTAGCTGGGAAGCTGAGTTTTATAAAAAATTGGAAGGCTTTGTCAATTTCCCCTCTGGACAGAGCCAGGGAGATCACTGCTCAGAGGGTTTATTTCCTCTTTGCCTTCTAGAAGGAGAGGTGAAACTGACAGAGCCTTTGGGAGGCTAAGAGGAAATTTACAAACCCTCTGAGCAGAGCTCTCCCTGGCTCTGTAGAGAGAGGAAATTGACAAAGCCTTCCGATCTCTTTTAAAACTCGGCTTCCCGGCTAACATTGCGACTCCCTTCACGTACTTGTCCTTGTGTAATTTGTCTCTTGCAGTTCAGCTCTAAGTTTCTTAACAGGTAGCTATGTTTCTTTTCCTGTTTTTTCCATCTTATCTAATAAAACTAACACTGGATTACACAACATCTGGTACATCAAAATTTTGCTAAGAGTTGTGCATATATTTGCCAGTACGTTTGTACCACAGGGCAATCCCACCAAATATGAAAAAGTGAGCCTTTTGCCTGAGAAACAGGGCCAATGAAAGTTAGAGCCCATTTTGCACTTTTATATAATCACTGAGCTAGAACATTACCATGTCCCCTCACACATTTTTTCCATGTGACCTTTCCCTGTAATATCAACAGCCACTGTTTTGCCCTTCATTTTAATAATTCTTTTGTGCTTTCCACAATGTTAATCACCATCATCTCTCCATTAGCTGCCATTCCCTGCTTGCATATCTTCATGCATATAAGACATGTGTGTACAGCCTTCTGTTGATAGATAGCACATTTTGCAAACATTTAAATTGCAGTATTGAGTATCTAGTAATATAGTATTGCAATATTAGGTACCCTTTGTTCCTTTCTATTCTTACTGTGAATGCTGTGTGTATATCCCTTATTGGATAGTCTCTCTGACAATTACTGCAGAATTGGGCTAAAACTCTCTCCATGACCTTGCCATTTTATGAAGAAAAATGGAAGTCAGAAGAAATCAAATAGAGATAAGAAGAAACAAACAATCAATCAATCAATCAATCACAATTTATGACCTCAGCAGATGATGGGAGAAGGTAGCAACATGTAGAGTAGAAAGAATAATTGGAGGGGGAGCTGGATTCCATCTCCTGGCCCTGCCAATATTCAGCTTTTTGTATAAAGCTGGTGCAAGATGTTTTCTGCAAAAATGTATAGCTGGTCAGATAAATGTATCAAGGTTGGGGTCGGGGCCAGGGACGTGATCCCTACCTTCCTTCATGTATTCATTCTATCTGACAAGTAGGTTCAGGGCTAGTTTTTGTGTGTGAAGAAATACTGCCTGTAGTCCAGTGCTTTGTAGGTAAAAAAAACCCTTCTCCTTGCCTGCTCACTTATTCAGTCCTCTTATATGACAATATTGTTTTTGTTGTCTTTTATGCTCTTTTGATTTGTTTGCCATTTTGTGAACATTTTTTTAAAAAATTTGTTCTTTAATTTTTTAAAAACCTTTTTGGCCATTTAATCCTCCAGCAATGCTGGTATTCATTCAATACTAAAAGTTAAATGATCAAAGAACAAGAAGGTTACCTTCATTCCTTCTGTCACTGATGGGATTTGCACTTGTTCATGGTGAAAATATTTCATGAATGGTTATGTTACTGTGATAGAGAGTAATCCATAAATTATTCCACATTTCCAACTGGATTGACTGAGGGAATTTATCTGCCAGTTCTGGAGAGCTGAAAAACAGGAAGGATTCCATGGCTTATTGCTGGGAGGATGCAGAAGGACCTGCAGCCACCACCAAATCCCCTCACAGTGGCCAGAAATGGTGGGCAGGGTGGTTAAAGTCGGTCTCCCCCTTCAGCCACCTCTAGGAGACTCTTCTGCCAACCTTCCCCCCTTCATCAGCACCCCAACAGCTAGCTTTGTCAGTGGCTCTTTCTGACCTATGCTTCCCCACACCAATAGGCATCTTATCCAAGCTCCGGATGCCTCCTAACCTGCCAAGCAGTTCTGCTCCTGTTCCTCTACAGAGCTCCAACAGTCAGTCTACTTTATCTGATGACTCGATGTGGTGCAGGAAGTCCCTGTGAGTGGGAAAAAGAAAGTGAGTGAGCAGAGTCAGGGAGAAGATGCCACCAAGCTGGGATGTACTTCGCAGGGCCTCTCAGAGGTTGAGAGAGGCCTGAGGGTTGTTAGACTGTTGGGTCATTGAGTATAGGGGTGGGAGAGGTTTGCCACTGGTTCTGTGAGCATCCTATGGGTTTTGTACAAGTGCAGCCATTGTTTTCAGTTTGGGGAGGGGAGTTAACCTCCCCAATGTTTCTTTCTAGTTGTCACATTTTTCTGCAACCCTGGGGGGTTCCCCAAGTTTGCAGAAGCATCTGCTTTGTAGCCAAGTGCCCCTCAACAGCAGGATTAAATATCTGTGGTGAAGTGAGCACTCGGCTGTTAGTATATAGATGGGAGAAAGCCAGGTACAAATCTTTATTCTGCCATCGAGCTCACTGGGTGGTCTTGAGCAGATCATTTCTTTCTCAGCCTAATCAAACTTACAGAGTTGTTGTGAGAATCATATAAGACATTTTAAACTCCTTGGAGCAAGGGAAGGTAAATAATGTGATAAATAATGAATTCAATTGTCAACATCAGATACATTAATTTCAGTCTTTGGATATGAACTGTAATCTTTATTTTACAAATGACTAACTTTGTCAATCGTTAATATCTTTTTCTAGAGGACTTACATTCTCTCTTTCTAAATAACAGTCTTGTGGTCCCTTGAAGGCTAACATATTTATTGTGGTACAAGCTTTCATGAGCTTTCTTTCAACCATTTATAGAGATCTTTTCTGTAAAGTGTTTCAGAGCATTTTATTATCTTAAATTTCTAGATGAAGTACTAGAAGGAAGAATGTATCAGTGTATCACTATCAGCTACATTCTCTGTAGCTGATAGTGACTCATCACTCTGGGATTCACTCTGCAACTTACAAAAGTTTGGTCTACACGTGCAGTATGGTGAAGTCCAGAGGACTCTACCACTTTAGACTGTGCAGCAAGTGGTGAAGTCCAGAGGACTCTACCACTTTAGACTGTGGATGGGAAATCACATTTTTGAATGCTTGTCCATGTAAAAAATCTCCCAGCAAGCAGAAATCAATACAGTAGGGAGGGTCTGGTCTAGAACCTTTCTTCCCCATGTGCCAGTGAAATAGCATGGCACACTGTACCACTTCAGGTTTCTACCATCACATTCTGCTGTAGGTTTAATTAGGTGGGTAGCCATGTTGGTCTGCAGTAGAACAGCGGGATTTTCATCCAGTGGCACCTTAAAGACCAACAAGTGTAAGCTTTCGAGAGTCAGAGTTTCCTTCTTCAGACACTTCCTGCTGCTATAGGTTTAGACTCAATCTCCAGCAAAAGATGTAAAATATTGAATATATTTATTACTTGTCATTGCAGGTTATCTAGACATACGTCACACCTCCATAATGAAGAACATAAGCAATGTGACTGAATTTATCCTCTTGGGCCTTACTCACAATGAAGAGATGCAGAAAATCTGTTTTGTGCTGTTTCTGATTTTCTATTTAATCATAGTGCTGGGAAACCTCCTCATAGTTGTCACCATAATTTTTAGCTCTCGTCTGAACTCTCCTATGTACTTTTTCCTCAGTTACTTATCTTTTATAGACATCTGTTATTCCTCTGTTACAGCCCCCAAAATGATTGCAGACTTCCTTGTTGAGAAGAAAACCATCTCCTTCATTGGTTGCATAGCGCAGCTCTTTGGGGTCCATTTCTTTGGTTGTACAGAGATTTTCATCCTCACGGTGATGGCTTATGATCGATACATTGCAATTTGTAAACCACTCCATTATACCACCATTATGACCAAACGGATTTGTGGCCAGATGGTGGCAGCCTCCTGGGTAGGAGGTTTTATGCATTCAATGGTGCAGACTCTTGTTACCACTCAGCTTCCTTTCTGTGGGCCCAATGAAATTGACCACTATTTCTGTGATGTCCACCCTTTACTGCAACTGGCATGCACAGATACTTATGTAGTTGGTATCATAGTGGTTGCTAACAGTGGAATGATTGCTTTGAGCTGCTTCCTCATCCTGGTTGTGTCATACATTGTGATCTTGGTGTCTTTGAAATCTCACTCTTCAGAAGGTCGCCGAAAAGCTCTTTCTACCTGTGCTTCCCATGTCACAGTAGTGATTTTATTTTTTGGACCATGCACTTTTACCTACATCCGTCCTTCCAGTAACTTCTCTGAAGATAAGACGGTGGCTATTTTTTATACTGTTATTACTCCAATGCTGAACCCATTAATTTACACACTAAGAAATGAGGAGGTAAAGAATGCCATGAGAAAATTATGGGATAGGAAACTGATATCAAGTGGGAAAACAAGAATGTGACCTTTAGATTGATTTTAGTTAAACAGCATGAGTAAAAATGATTAACATATTCAGCAGAAATAGTGTTTTAGAAAAATTTATACTTAGACATTGTTCTGTTTGTAAATCAGTCTTCATTTCTGCGAAATTTTCCATATCTTTCAGTTGGTCTGCACCTTTCAAAGATAAATTCTGAAATATCTACAAATGTAACCAAGAAATACAATCGTAAACAGTTATGATAACACTTCTAAGTACATCAAAGTCAATGGGTTTAGATGAGTAGAAGTCTGTTTAGAATTGCATTGTAAAAGTTTATTCATCCATTGGCATTTTCATTATGCCAGCTATGTGTACTTGAACATGTATGGGCATTTGAACTGGACCTTAATGTTGAAATGGTGGTGTAATCTTTACAAAATATATGTTAAGGGAGAACTGGAAAAACATTTCAAATTCCTAACATCACATTTTTATGTGTTGGTCCGGTATAGTGCTTTTTAAAAATGTTCCCGGCACCTCCCTTCAAATAAGAGACAGGACAACAAGAAAGGGGCTTAACTAGTTTATTAAATAGAAAATCAACATATAATCTATTTCTCTTTTAAGGGGATGGGCTGCGCTCTGCAACCTTTCATGGCTACCTTTGGTTGGTCAATACCACTCTGGCTCCCAACATAGACAGCAAGTAATTGCCAGCTTTATTTATCCTCACCGGTACATGAACTGTTGATGAGGAAATTTTTCACTTCATTTTATAAAATGCTTGGTGGTTGTACCTGTATCTGGATAGCTGGTATGTTAATTCTTTTCTGGTTCTATTTTAATAAAACAACAATAAGAAACTAATATTTTCATTAGTGTGTTTATTTACTAAAGCAAGAGGTACAAAGCAATTTTAATCTTTAAGGCTCAGGTTAATGCAGCCATTAATTAGGACAACTTAAATTCCAGAAAACTGCATGGTACCCAAGTGCCCTTTCAGCCATGAAGCTCCAAGGGTGACTTCAGCCTAATATGCTCTACGGGGTTGTTGTGAGAATAAAATGAAGAAGGGAGAACCATGTGTGAAACTCTGAATTCCTTGGCAGGATGGTTGGGTTAAAAATGCACTACTAAATAAAATATAACCTGTCAAAAGATATTTCCATGTGGCTTACTTACATCATTTCATGCACTATGTTGTTACTAGTTAGCTTCAAACAGCTGTTACTACAGCGCCAACTATTAAATCTGGGCTCTTGCTCACAAGTTAAAGAACTTGTCAGTCTGTAAGCATATCAGATGTGTCTTCACTTCCAGAAAGCAACCAGTTTCTTTATAAGAAGCTGTCTTCCATCCCATGCCTCTGCAAAATATTTTGAAATATCTCCACAATGGTATCAGCTGCTGGATTGTCCAGTTCTGCCGTGTCGAAGAAGAAACTTCTTAAATAAAAGGATTCTGCCATGCATGCACATTACGAGTACTATTTTTTGTATGCTAATCATGGTACGTTCATAGATCACAAAATGTACCTTTCAGTCAAATTGTATTATGAACTTTACCAGCTTCTTCTGCATTCCAGTTGCAGTGATGGGAGATATCTGCACATGCATAACCAAATAGTGACCTACTTTTCTCCATATTTTGCATAAAAACCAAATAAACAAGTCTTTGACCAGCACAGAACTAAAGGCAAAATTATTCATAGTGCAATCCTAAGCAGCAGGGTGGAAACTGCATAGAGAGAGAACTAAGCCTTGCACGGGCGTAAATGGCACTTATGCCAACATAAACCCCTCTCCACCGGCGCCTGCCCGAGGCACAGTACCGCAGATGGGTCACCAGCAGCGGGCACGTTGGTGGCTAGGTGGAGGCGCAAGTCCCCATGCTGGCACAGGAGGGGGCGGGGAGGGGGTGGGGCATGAGTTAGTCCGCTTCTAAAGCCTCTCTAGCCCTGGGAAAGTTACGCCAGGAAAAAAGGAGGCATAGCTCGTAGGCGCCCATTGAATGGAGAAACACAAGCTCCTCTCTTGCTGCTCAGCCCTGCCCTGCAGCCCGCAGGAGCATAGGATGGGAACTACCATGGGGGCCAATCCGCATCCACTTCCGGGGTGGGCGAGCCCCCCCTGCATCCAATCACCTGCTCATACACCCTACAAAACATCTGGCTGCGCTGTCATGACCTCAGATAAGTGAGCACATGGCCGAAAGCTCTACCCATTAGCCTTCTGCCATGGGTACTTTGAGCACGAGGCGGGAGAGAGGGTACTCATGGTGGCGGGCACTGAGTGCACTGAGGGGACTTAGCGAGAAAACTGGGAGAACTTTGCACTTGCTCAAGGGAAGAAGGGCAAAGTCCAGAGTGTTTGGCTAACTAACAATAACCACTCAAATTTCCTTGCAGGTCATCTGACTCTGAAGTTCCATCTCAGTAAGGAGCAAGGTAGCACTTACAGGTAAGATGGAGATGGGGTGGTGCAGCTTGCTGCCTGAACTCGCCTGAACTCACCTGAACTCGCCTGACCACTAGCCTTTTCAGGTGAGGCTTGGCGGGGGAGAGGACGGTGGCGACAGCCCCTGCCTGCCCCAGAGGCAGTTGCCCAGAAAACTACTCTTGACCAGGTGTTTGTAACTACCTGTTAACTTCCTCCCTTAAAGGTAAAATCACCCCAAGGCAGTGCGCTTCCTCGCCAGAGGGTCTTGCTAGCTGGTTGCTAGCTGCACCTGTGGGGCTGCCGCCGCTGCTCTCTACTATGCGCATCTTCTCAGATGTTGGAGTGTGGGCTTTGCATTGGTCATGGACCAGGCTGGGTTACTTGCAGCACATGTGTGTCTTTCTCCTGCAGGCACATTGTGACACATCTGGGAGATGATCAACCGAGCATGTCTGCTCCCCCCCCCCGTAATCCTCTGTGAGTGTCATTCAGATCCAGACCAGGGGGCAATATCTCAAGGCAGTCTATATCTCATCCTCACCCCTGGGAGTGCAGAATGAGGGCTGCGCAAAATGCCTTAGCTCCCTTTCCAGCCAAGAGACATTGGCACTTTTTCCAATTTAATAAAATGAGTTGAAAAACAACAAACTTCTGTGTTTGCATGCCTGACTGACATTGCCTGCAGTTGCCCTCTCAGCTCCCTGTCACACATGTCCTCTTACACATTCCTGCAAATGTATCAAGTGGCGCCCCCATCCAGCCTCCCTGCCCCCTTCCTCCCTTCAATGTAACTTCAGGCAGTGGGGTGGGAATTGAAGTGTGGCCCATGAATGTCTGTGGGGGGCGGGCACTGAGGACTTTCATTCTCTGATAGTCTGAGCTACTGGCATCTGATAAGCCAGGAAGATGGTCACTGCACATGGGAAGTTGCTGCCAGGGTGTGGGGGATCCAAACGGCCTCCCTCATGGTTCCTGTCACTCATTGAAGACCCCACCTCCCCCACCTGCTTCTCCGGAACCTGGGGACTACTTAGGGTTGCCAGTCTCCAGGTGGTAGCTGGAGATCTCCCAGAATTACAACTGATCTCCAGGCAACAGAGATCAGTTCCCTACTATCTGGCCCTACATTTCAGGGAGGGGGAACCTGTTTCTTGTGGTGGTGGCGGCAGCAGCGTGGATTTGCAGGCACAACAAGCTGCAGCCACCAGCCTGGCCCTCATCGGAAATGGGGGCTGGATGGGTGAGAGGGTGGGTGTTCGATCTGGATCTTCATTGTCACCTCTGCCCCCTCCCTGGCAGGGATGCCTGCGTTCTGAAGGGGGGCCTATTGGCAGCAGTTAGGATCATGGACTCCCCATTGGCTGTGCCACTGCCTGCCCCTTGCCTGGATGTCGGGGGAGGGGTGTGGCCATTGCCTGGTGTGAGTGGGGTTGTCAGGGGAATGGTGGGTGGGCGCTCCTGGCAGTGGCCGCACCTTGCCTTGTCTGGTGGGACTCTCCTGCAAAAGTCCATAGGGAGCTGTGGAATGGCGCCCCATTTACGTCAATGCACGAGCGACAATATCAGGAACATTTCCACAAACAATGCCAAGTTCACAAAGACACAAGTTCACAAAGACATAGCATTAGTAGGAATCCAATACAACACAGTGGTGAGGTCTATGGTTCCTGATCCTAACTCATTAGGAGATCATCTGAGATCCCCTCCCTACAATACACTCCTCCTATCTGAGTAAAAAGCCTTTTTGAAATGATGAAATACAATCTGTTCTCAATTTTGGCATATTGTCATCAGTTCATAGATTTCATAGTATAGTTTCTGGAGTTTTTTGCATCATATAGCCTGTTATATTCTTGATTTCTTTTATGATTTCCCCCCAATACTCTTGGATTTTTGGACTTGTCCACCAACAATGGATAAATGTTCCTAAATTGCCATAGTGTTTCCATCATCTAAGATCTTTGCTAGTTTTACAATAATAACGTTTCAGTGCTGTAAGATACCATCTAGCAAAGATCTTGTAAGACTGCATTTTGATGTTATAGGCTTCAGAATTATATAAATTAGAATTCCAGACAAGACTCCATTGTTTTTCATTAATAATTTTTCCACAATCTGTTTGCCAGGATTTTTGTGTTGTTGCTACTGTGCTTTTGATTTAAAAGTGTATAAAGTTTGGAAATTATACCTTTTAGATTATGTACATTGTTTCTCATTATTGTTTCAAATGGGGTTCAAGTTCTATCCACCAAAGTCTTAATAGCTGTTTTATAAACCATATTATGAATTTGATAGTATTGAAAACAAGGAATCTCCATCTTATAGTTTGTCTCTAATTGTGATTTTGACCACAGGTGTCCTTTATGATATATATCACAAAGTCTATAAATACCTTTTATTTATTATTTATTATTTTTACCAGAAAGGTCATTATAGGGGAAATATCAGGGGCCAAAAAGGTCCTGTTTTGATCCCATGCATGTAGAGCAGTACAAATGGGTTATCTAAAACAATTTGGGTCTTTTTTTGAGTTTATTCCAAATACTACCTTGCAGATAGTTAGGTTCAAGATATGTGTCCAGGGGCAGAGGCTCAGCCCCCAGACTTACTGGGAGGAGGAGACGGGAGACAGCCGTGAGGCAACTACTGAGCCGCCCCAACGGACACCCGGATCCAGAACCCACCAGCACTAGAGGGAGGGAAAGAAGCTCCCAAGCCTTGGAGGGTTAGATGGGGCAGGTGGAAGCTGGCTAGCCCCACCCTCCGGGGGGAGGCTATGAGCCCAGGCAGGGATAGTGAGGACAGCTAGAAAGGGACTCAACCAGAGGGAGAGGGCACAAGAAGCAGTGACAGCCAGCCAGCAACCTTACCAGCAGAAAAGGAAAGGCAGCCAGGGCAACAAAGGGCTGTGCCCCAACTTGTAGACAGACTAGAAGGGATTAGCCAGGACCAGGTGAGGCTAGGAGCAAAGCAGCCACAAGTGGGGCTGCCTGAGGCAATCAGCAGAGAAAGCCTGGCGGCCAGCAAAGGAGGCGCAGGTCTGGCTTCCCAGAGCAGCCAGCCAAGCAACCACAGGTGTGGCTGCCTAGGACAGCCAGGGCCATGGCTAGAGGGATGGGGGCATGGGTGACAGGTGGAGCTGGGGATGGGTAAAAGTATATAAGGGAAGTTCTCCCACAAGGTGGGGTGGTGAGTTAGGAGAAGGAAGCAGGAGAAGGAGGTGGGTTTTGTAGGTGGGTGGTGGAGTTTAGGAGAATGAGAGAGAGAAGCTAGAAGCAGGAAGAGCAAGGAAGATGCAGAAGAGGAGGAAGAGCAAGCCTGGAGGCTTTGGAAGGCAGGATATATGGGGAGGCAGCCGGGGCTCTGTCAGGTTGAGCTGGCCTGTGAGTGGATTGAGAGAGAGTGAGGGTGATGTATTACCACCACCACCCCTCTTTCCACAGAGCGAGAACCTGCACAATCCCTGACAGCTTCCCAAGGCCAAAGTCAAGCACGCCAGCAACCAGCACAGTGGCGCCCGGGGCGGAACCTGACAATATGTTTGTTCTATTAGCAGCCATGCTTGATTTTTATTCTGTGAGTTATAAGATAATATATTTTTTATTTGTGCTGATTCATAATATTTGCTTAAATTAGGAAAGCCTAATCCTTCAAGTTTGGTTGGTTTTGTTAATAAATAATTTTTTCTTGGTCTTTTATTAGACCAAAGGAAGTTTATTATATTATTTTGGCAAGCTTTTAAATCTTTTGGGTTTAGTTTAATAGGAATATTTCAAAATAAAATAAATATTTTGGTAAAATGGTTGATTTAATAAGCTCTCTCTCTCTCTCTCTCTCTCTCTCATAAAAAAACCTCCACAGGTATTGTGTTATTCCTCCTGCTGCATAGGAATAATTCAGACACCCCTTTCCCACATTTAAAAGGCAGGCAATTCTTTTCTGTTATACTAATTGTGGCAAAGGACTGGCCACCTGCTGTCATCAACAAATGATAAAGAATAATTGACTAATTCTTCACCAAAGTCCTCTGCAAATATGCTGTTTCCTATGTTGGAATTGAAAGCATCCTTTACAGGAAAAAAACATTTTGCTACAATTTTAAAATCATTTTTTTTTGTAGAAATGAAATTTAACCCTCATAAACAGTAGATGACATCATGTGGAAACATGAAAAAAAACCTGCATCGGTGAGGTGTCTGAAAATGTTGTCAGCTTGAGGTTGAGAAATACCTGGAGATTTGGGGTGGGGGGTAGAACCTGAGGAGAGTGGGGTTTGGAGTGGAGCTGGGGCTCAACAAGTTATAATGCCATAGAGGCCACCCTACAAAGCAGCCGTTTTCTCCAGAGGAACTGATTTCTGTTGTGTGGAGATAGGTTATAATCATGGGATTGCCACGTGGAGGTTGGCAATCTCTATGGTATTATACTCTACTGAGGTCCCACCCTTCTTCAAAACCTGCAAGGAAACTCCCAAGTAAGTGTGCAGTGGGCACGCTTCTGGCTGACATGATGCCACTTCCTGAAGTGACCTCATTGCGCCCTGTGGTGGGCCTGCTTCTGTGCTTCATGGGGACAATTTTGGCCCCCACCACTGAAATGGCCCTGTGCAAAGCTCAGGAGCAAACCTGTTGCCAGTGTAATGACATCACTTCCCAGAAGGAAGGAGACTCCTGGTAAGTTCCAGGTAGGGGTGTGCGCTTCGGGAATCCAATTCGGGTAAAATATCCGCATCGGACCTGATCCAGAAAGCTTCGGGATTTCCAAATCGGGGCCAACATGTTGGACCTGATTCGGAAATCCCGAAGTATTCGGAATGCTTCAGGAAGCTTTGGGGGACCCGGGGGGGGGGTTAGGTTTAAAGGGCCCTTTCACAAGCGGCAGGGCCCTTTAAACCTAGCCATTCCCTCCCACCCTTTCCTCCTCCCCACTTACCTGGCACTGGCAGAAGGGAAGGCTGGCCCTCTCCCACTGGGAAGACATAGGGATCTGGCAACCCTACTCCAAGTGTTTGCTTTCTGTCCTTCCAAGTGTTCCGGATGACTGGACAGCCTGATTCAGATATAGGCATTAACTTAAGAAGCCCTAAACTTCTATTTAGCTTTCCTATATAAAATAATTTAACTCCTGGCAAGAGGTACACCACAAATAACATTTTAGGTTAATTACCTGGTATAGTATACAATTAATACAATTACAGAATCTCTGCTTCCATTCTAAGCTGTTATTATTAAGACATGATTATTTAGCATTCTAAATATCACCTCAATCAACAGAAAATCATACCATCTATCATAAGTACATAGATCATTAAGAGAGCACAATCATATGAGTCCAAGAAAGTATCTTACCCAAAGATAAGCAGGTTGTAGGAAGGGAACTCCTTTTAAGAAGAAGCTCCTAATAAATTCAGCTTCTCCTAATCAATTCAGCCAGGTTGGTGTAGTGGTTAAGAGCGCGGGACTCTAATCTGGAGAACAGAGTTTGATTCCTCACTCCTCCACTTGAAGCCAGCTGGGTGACCTTGGGTCACTCACAGCTTCTTGGAGTTCTCTCAACCCCACCCACGTCACAAGCTGATTGTTGTTGTGGGGATAATAATGACATTGTAAACCACTCTGAGTGGGTGTTAAGTTATCCTGAAGGGCGGTATATAAATCAGATGTTATTATGTTATTATTATTCTCAAATTTTGTAGGGTTTCAGAACCATCTCCTAACAATAACTAACTGTTCAGCTTCAAAGGTCTCATATTCTTATTATCTTATAACTTCAAATGCCAGACAAGGCTATCTCTATTTGAAACATCTTATTAAAGTATACAAAAGTTCTTATTAAATGTTATTTTAACAAAGTCTATATAAAATTAGTGATTACAAGTTTCTCATACATACAAATATCTTTTAGCCCTCCACCAATACACCCATCCTTGAGTTATATCTCCAACTTCTGTGAAGTTAGACATTCCTGCCATTCTCATACGCTCTCTGCACTTGGGGTTTCAAAGGTTTTGACGGCCCTTCTAATCTACACAAGGCCATTCAACTGTGTTACTCCTCTGTTTCATGCCCCTCTCCCAGGTTGTTCTTTCTAGGTCTCTAGACTCCCTTCATGGCATGTCTAGCTATGGGGCCAGGCTAGCCCTGTTCGTTTGTGCAAAGACTTCTATGATTTTCTTGGCCAAATCCAGAAACTGTTCTTCTGTAATTCTAGCTATATTTGTAACACACGGTCCACTCTATAAAAAGGTTCTATCCTATTCCTGTCTTCTTGCTTTGTCCTGGAAAGCGCCTTGTGAAGCTGGTGAGATAAGCAGACACTACAGAGAAACTGGACAGACACTTTTGTGGGAAGTGCAATGTCATTTAATGCTAGCACAGACATTGGAGTCTCAAGGGAAGACAGTGGAGAGTCAGTACAGGGCTAGATAGGCTGCTTCCTGACATTTCCTGTCCTTTCCTGACCTTTGCTGACCTTTGCTGTCTCCTGCAGCTATCCACCCAGAATACAATTCCTTCCACTTCTTTCTCTCTATTTTTGCCCACAATGAGGCTTGGACATGTTTATGCAATGCGACACTCCTGGCCGCAGCAAGAGCCTCTTGGCTGGGAGCTGGAATTTGCCTCCCCATAGGAGGGGGAGGCAGTGGGGTTTGCCCAGGCATCCTGGGTATGCTGGAGGGGTGGAGACACAGGCCTTATAAGGCCGCTTCACCCCTCAGGTTCGTTAAGCCAGGTTAAAAAGGAATTGTAAGATCTGTGCTAGAACTTCAGCAGGTGATGGACCCCTTAACTTTGCATGCAGGGTGGTTGCACCCAGCAGGGCATTCCTTAAACATTTGTGTGATGCTCTTGCACCATTGTTTGTGGATTAATGCAGGGATGAAGGAAGACCATGAAGTTTGGGGATAATTGTTAGACTCCTTTAATGGTATATCCTTCTGGAGGCAGGAATTATTGCTGGAGGGGGAGGTCCAAGTTTCCTCCGATGGCTTTGGGGTACTTTTTGAGGGACACTGATGTGTGGCCCAATGGCTGGCTGATTGAGCAGAAGAGACCTGACATTCCTTGAGTTTTCCCCAAGCCTGGTAGTGGTTCAGTTGGGGCTGGTGAACCACTTAGTGCACTTTTGGTGTGATAATATGGTAGTGGTTCAAGTGGTTAACTCCCTCTCATCCAAATCACCCAGGGTTATGAGACTGGTCTGGGCATTTACCCTCAGGTGCTTGCATCTTAATATTTTGTTCGCAGCCAGGCATGTACCTGGTGTGAGCAACGGAGTGG
Organism: Eublepharis macularius; assembly: GCF_028583425.1. Taxonomy (NCBI): domain Eukaryota; kingdom Metazoa; phylum Chordata; class Lepidosauria; order Squamata; family Eublepharidae; genus Eublepharis; species Eublepharis macularius. The sequence goes on along the minus strand of NC_072791.1, from coordinate 151,068,581 downwards.
CAGACACACTGTCTCACCTACAGATGGACCAGTTTCATCAGCTTGCCCCGAGGCTGACTTGTTGCCAGCTCAGAAGCCAAAGGAACTTTGGCAGACTAGAAGTCTGAGGCTTTCAGGGCCATTCAGTTAGCTATGGTTCCCGGCACCCAGAGGGTTGACGGCCAGGCGGTCCAGCAGTTTGCAGGGTTCAGGTGTGAAGTAGGTCTCCGCCTACTATCCCTGTGGAGCACCTGATGCAGTTCTGCACGACACAGAAAGATATGGGGCTAGCAGTCAGGTAATTTCGGAGCCAGCTGGTGGCTCTGGCCTTTGCGTGCGAAGTCCATAGCCTGGGTGACACCACAGGGGACTTCCGCATCCAGAAGGTGCTGGAGGGTTGGGCTTGCAAGGTGGGGGCACCCAGACATCAGACACAGCCCATCTCGCCTGAAATCCTTAAGGGGTTGAAAGCAGTGTGGGGTAGGGTCTGTCACTCTAAATTTGAGGCAGTCCTGTTCCACGCTGCTTCCCTGATTGCCTTCTTTGGAGTGCTCACAGTTAGCGAGCTCATTCCTCAGTCCCTTAAGGATGAGCCCAGCTGAGCCTTGAGGGTCAGTGGGGAGAGCAGGTTGTATTAACCACTCCACGCTCGAAGACTGATCAGAGGCAGAAGGGAATAGATGTCATCCTTGGCCCATGTGCTGAGAGGGACTCGTGCCCAGTACTTGCCCTCAGATCAGGGCCAGAGGCATGGAGCAGGGTGTGCTGTTTCACCACTCGGACAGTTCTCTGCTGACCAAGTACCAGTTTTGGATTGTCATGGAGTGGGCAGTCTTCAAACTGGGTCTGGCAGGGGTCAAATTGGGTCAGCATCCACAGCAGCAGCCAATGGGCTACATGGGGCTAGCCATTCAAAGGGTGAATCAGTGGCGCTCCTCCACTTATCAAGCTTATGTTTGCCCCCGAAGTGTCTGCTGGAAGCTACTTTGAGGGGCTACAAACTGACCTTCTTAATGTCCAATAACCACCAAATTTGCAGAGGACATAGTCCTCACTGTCCTCTAAAGATCCCCCGGGTTTCAGAGAGATTGAACCCCAGAAAAGGCATGATCCATGGGTCCCTCCCTTTCCTGTAATTTTCTCTCCACAGTGGCAAAAACAGAAGTGTCTGCTGGCAGCTACTTTGAGGGGCTGGCCCTTTTCCTGGCTGGATGGGCCAGAATAGGAGCTCTCTAATTGGCAGAGACAGTGGCAAAAACTGGAGTGTCTGCTGGAAGCTACTTTGAGGGCCTACAAACTGACCTTCCCAATGTCCAAAACCCACCAAGCACACGAAACAATAGGCACAGCCTGATTGCTTCTGCGCTGTGCGTTCTGTGGTGCTGCCACTGGGTCGGGCCAGGGGCGGAAGTGCATGAAGCAACAGGCACAGCCTGGTCACTTCTGTGCTGCGCAGCCTGCGGCGCTGATGCTGGATGAGGCTGGGGGGGTCATCGGGGGCCAGCATGGGCCACAGCACCTCCTTCAGAGACCTGCGCTCGAGGTGGCTGCCAGCTCCACCTCAATGGATGCACCGGCCCTGGCGGCACAACAAGCCAAGAGGACACCAATTGGGTTCCAGCTTGGCCTGAGCCTGTGGGCCCCTATTGAATGGCAAGGCTGAAGAGGCCTGAGATGGCCAGGACTGCTACTGCTCTTGTTTGAAGGGAGGACTGCTCCTCCGCCTCACATCTTGGTCATGCACCTGGGCAGTAACAATCTTGTTAAGGGTAAGGACCTTTCTTTGCAGGTGTAAGTGGACTTGCAGGAGATAGGCAAGTGCTGGCTTGGCGTCCTGATTTTCTGGTCTGCAATGCTTCCGTGTTGCATGTGACAGGAAGCATTGGACCCTAAGGCAATAGAGAGGGCTGAGAGGAAGGCCAACAGAGCCCTCTTCAAAGATTTGGTGCAAGGATTGGGAATTTATCTGCCCCATCCGCAAATCAGGACTGAATTTGCAGACCTCTGCTGAGGAGATGGAGTTCACCTGTCAGTGAAAGGGAATAACATATTTCTGGAGGACCTACAGCAAGGGCTCAGGTTGGCTTTAAGCCACCTGTGGGACACAGAGGCCTAAGCAGAGGCTTGGCCTTGGTATTGGCAGGTTAGAACTTGGGGGAAAAGATGTGGGCTGGTGATCACCTTTGGCATAACCTCATTGGTGGGGAATTGGAGTCTGTCAGGAATGGCTGGCTGCTTCATGGCCCAGTGGTGAGAACTAGTGGGAAACCTCTGGACAAGCCAGTCCTCCTCTAGCTTTATGGCTGGAGGGGTGGAGCTTTAGGGGCGAATTGCATCGCCTGGCCAGGCCAGGTCCCAACCGTATGCAGGATGGCTTGCTCCCAGGGCAGCAGGTGGCTCGCCCAGACAGGTCAAGATAGAGGTCTAAGAGCGACTCCAGGGCCTGACCTGTACTGATAGTTAGGCCCTTGCCATGCTGACAGTTATGTTGTTGTATTTAATAAAGTGGCACTTTAGTTCCCAGCTCTTGTGTCTGCCTCTTCATTCTGACTGGAGGCGGGGGCAATCTCTGTTCATCCTTGTTTAGGAAAGATAGTTTTTACTTTGCCTCTCCTGTTTTGTATGTTCCCTTGCAGTAAAGAACATTTCTTTTCTGACAAGCCTCAATGTGAATTCATTCCTCAATCTACGTATAGAATTCTGCTGTGCAGAAAGTCAGCACTACCTTCAACTTCTTCTTTCCCTTCAACTGAAGATGCAAAAAGCTGGTTCAGCCAGTGCCCGCTTCTGCAGTGTAAGTCTCACGGGCCCAGCTCCATCAAGAGCTCTGGTCTGGCAAACCTGGACAGAATAGTACCCAGGCTATTCATATGTAGTCTTGCGCAAAGCTTGCTTCATTTTCCTCCCACAACTGAAACTAAGGCTCAGCAGAGCTTATTTTCAGCTAGTTTTGCCCTGACAACACAAGCATGAAATGTTTTCCTCTTAACTTTTTGCAATACTGTTGTGACTGTGCTGTATCCTATTATGGTTTTCATTGAAAAAGAAACGGGATAGTTTTAGGCCAGCCTGAAAAATTGGATGGCATCCTACCATGTGTCATCCTATGCAGAATACTGAAAATGTGGGAAATTGCAAAAATTCTTTTAATGTAGACCTGTAAATTCAGTAATAACTCAAACGACTAAAAGTTTGAAAAAAAACTGTGCACTGTGCTTTAAAAAGTTGAGTTACTTCTTCAGGGACTTGTTACATATTGAAAAGTTTCAAAATGCTCTTGGGAGCATATTAACAAAATCATAGACATGCTAGCAAGCCATGCCAGTGTTTAAATATTAAATATTAAATAAACACGGCGAGAGAGAGAAAACTAAGAAATTGAAGCAATTCATTTACTTAGCTACAGATAGAGCCAGTGGCTTTGCTGGCCTGTGAAGAGAAGAAATGGCTTCTGAGGCTGTTTGAGCTAGGAATGCTCAAACAGTACACTAGAACTGCATATCACTGAAGGGCAGTCCACTTATCCACCGAACAACTGAGTGGAATTTGGGCGAACCTCGGCAAGGGTAAAAGGACACTGGAACAGAAGATACAAGAGCATCTATATCGTGGACTAAGGGATGCCTTACAAGAAATTCTGTGAAGGTAACAAAGGTGGTCAACAGTACTTGATTTAATTGTACAGATGGCTAATTAGAATACTGAAGAAAATATTTATTAGGATTTTCTGTTGGATCAACAATTTCTTCCTTTAATATATATTTTGTATGGTCCAGCTCATCCTAATTGCTAAAGGAGGGAAACGTTCTTTCAGATCATTATTGTTCCCATTATATTATATATTTGACAATTCCTTTTCTTGCCTAAGGGATAAATGTTCTTAGTTTATAAGGCGCCTCTTGACTCTATAAAGGCTTTTTGAACCATTGAATAGCTGTTGTTTGTTAGTTCTTGTGAGGTCAACATTTGTTCAGAATCCTGGCTGGGGTAGCTTTCTTTGACTGTGTGTGCCTTTATGTAAGATTCAGAGGCAAAGTGAATGACAGTAGAAAGGTTATGCACTTTCTGCTCATCCCTTGTCCTGAGGTCCGTTGTAAGGGTGAAATGGCCATTGGGTCCTAGTTATGTTCAGATGTAGTATCATTAGGAGTTTGCTCCAGAGATTCATTCATTACAGTTGGCCATCCAGCTACAACTGTTGAATTTCTGGATGACACACGGATATTAGAAGGGCAGAGCCTCTAGCAGAAAACAATGTGGGCAACTCTTTGACCAATCACCACCAAATTCAGAAATTAATCTACTAACCTGTACTGGATAATATTTAAACATATTGAAAACTTTTAGATCTTAGCTGTATTTTTAATATTCAAACACATGTGCTTTATAGAAAGCTAAACTGAACTTTTAAAAGATTGAATATTTTAGTAACATGTTCAGGTTATGCTGTTGGGCACTGAGGGAATCCTGAAAGGCAAGTAATATTTGAACTTTTGATTGTGGTTTATTTGGTTCAACTCATAGGAGATGGATTTTATCCCCATTCTTTCTTTTAATATTAGAATGGCAACAGAAGTTTGACAGCATTGAGATCGATAGGCTGCAATCCTAAGAACACTTTCTTCGGAGTAAGGTCATTGAACTCCAAGATCTAGATGTAAGAGCCTGCTTGAAGGTTGTTGTGCATACTGTTTGGGAAATCTGTGAATAGACACTTTTCTCCCTCATAAATCTCTGTTGCTAAATCTTGTTATTTTTAAGTCAAAGTAGAGCACAGTAACTGCCAACTATGCTAGACTATCCTAGAATAAAATGGGTTTCAGGTTGTAGTTTTGTAACATTTAAATAATTTAAATAATCTAGCCAGTTGTCTTTCTGTACCCACGAACCAGCCCGGTTTGGGGTTTACGAACCAGGGTTTGTGGAAGCTCATTTCCATGAACTTCCATGAACTGGACTACTGGTTCGTTTGGTTCATATTAAATGCCAGTTTAAATGGCCATTTAAACTTTTCCTGCCACTTGCAAGTGGCAGGCTCCTTTAAACTATCAGCTGGCAGGCAGCAGGGGGGGATCCCCCCTTGCCAACTGCCAGCTGATAGTTTAAAGGGACCTGTGGCTTGCGGCAGGGTCCTTTAAACAGCCCACCCCCCTGCCCCCACCCCCAGCCCCAAACTCAGCCCCTCACCCCCCTCCCAAGCCCCAGTCCCAGCCCCCCACTTACCTTCCATCTGATGCTGGGGTGGTGGAGGCTTCCTCCGCTGCCCTGCGGGTGCGCAAGGCAGCAGCAGAAGAAGCTGAAAATGGCTGCGGCTGCCATTTGAGGGGCAGAAAGGCCGTTTTTGGCCTTATCCTCTGCTGCGTGGGCCTGCAGGGCAGCGAAGGAGGCCTCCACCACCCAAGCATCAGAGGGAAGGTAAGTGGGGGGTTGGGGCTGGGGACTCAGGTTGGGGCCATTTAAAGGGCCCTGCCTTGCAAAGGGCAGGTCCCTTTAAACTATCAGCTGGCAGGTGGCAGGGGGAATTCCCCCGCCTGCCAGCTGATAGTTCAAAGGGTCTTGCCCCTTGCAAGTGGCAGGAAAGGGCCCTTTAAATGATTAAATGCCCCCTTCCCTGCTGGAAAGGGGCATTTAAATACCACGAACCACGAACTGGTTTGTAATTGGGCCAGTTCTGTGCCAGTTCATGGTTCATGGAAACCCCACGAACCCCATGGTTCGGTTTTTTTCTAGTTCATGCTCATGTCTAGTAGTGGTTAAGAGTAGCAGGACTCTAATCTGGAGAACAGGGTTTGATTCCCCACTCCTCCACTTGAAGCTAGCTAGCTGACCTTGGGTCAGTTATAGCTTCTTGGAGCTCTCTCAGCCCCACCCACATCAGAGTGATTGTCATGAGGATAATAATGACATACTTGTGAACTGCTCCTGAAGACCGCTCCTGAAGAGCAGTATATAAATCAAACGTTATTAGTCTGCTATTGTTATTATTATCTCAAAATCTATTTTCTGTGTCCAGCCCTCAACAAAGAACATCAGGTAGATGAGCCGGTACATTTGTGTCACAGTCACATTAACACTTTAGTCCAGAGAGCTGCAAGTTCATAAGTATCAACAGGTGCTATAAAATTTGTTAATAACATGCCATTGGATAATCTTGACTCGGTTGTTTTGGGGTGTGTGACTGTAAACACCCAAGGATACACATCATCATATATGGACATTGAAGCTTCTATGCAGTATAGACTAAAATGTACAGAGGAAACATTGAATTACAGCCTAATCCCATGTTTATGGCAAAATATATTTTGTGGAACCTTAACAAGTAAGATAATTAATGGAACTGTCTCTGGATCTACAGATATCTTTTTTTTGGTCTTTTCTTTTTTTTTACCATCTATTTTCCAATTTTCCTAAACATAGGTACAAAAAAGAGAAAAGATTAAACAAAAGAAAAAAATCTGAATACAAAATAGCTCTACAAGCAACCATAAAAGTCTGACTTACATAGATACAATTGCAAAGCCATCAAAATTGTTACTAATTTAGATTAACTTTTTTCAATACAGTTAATAAAAATTGACCATAATAATTCAAATTGTGATATTCTTCCTCTCAGTAAACAAGTTAACTTCATCACAATATACATTTCTTTAATCTTTTCCAGTCATAAATAAATACTGGGTGAAGAAACCTTCTTCTAGTATCTCACAAAGTTTATTCTTGCTGTCATTATAGAATATAGAAGAATGTTTTGATATTTCCTTGGGATGGTCATAATGTTATTTAAGAAGAATATTTCAGGTAGTAGTGGGATGTTCAAATTAAGAGCTAAGTTCATCCTTCAAACTACCAGTATTCTTCCAGTATTCAGCAGCCCGAAGACAGCTCCACCATACATGGAAGAAGTCAGCCTCTGGCAGTTGCAATGCAACATCTGCTTGTAAAGTTTCTGTATATTTTTGCCAGCTTTTTAGGAATTAAATACCATTGATGTATCACTTTGAACACATTTTCTTTTAGTTGTAAATAAATGGAAAATGATAGACAAAATATAATTCCATGCCTCTTCATGCAATTCAAGTCCTAACATTACATTCTACTTTTACTGAAAAAACACTATTTTACAAATGTCATATAGATGAGAAAAAGGTGTTTAAACTCAGCAAGTTTTCTTAAAACTAATCCACCAAGTAATTTGCTTAACAAGATGATCTTAATCTGCAAATACTCAAGAGCACTAACCTGACCATTACTTTCTTTCCAGACCAGATCAAAGGCTATCACATTATTACCATTAAGTAAAGACCTGTAAGTATCTCAACCTAGGTTTTTCCCATTTAGAAAGAGAACCTAGATGGTAATTCTGAAGCTTATTCAGCTCTCTAACCACTGATGCAACTGGTGATATCCCCTCAAATTAATACATTATTTATTACAAAATTATCTGAGTTATAAATGGTTTTTCTTTCACCTTTACTAAGCCTGGTAAAAGTTTTAAGAGGTATCTTCACATAGGCTTGTTAAATAGTTATTTCAGAATCATCCTGCATATATCATTGTGAATTGCGGAGTTCTTGTTTAATTATTTCAATTGTTTTTGAGCAGTCTCAGAGAGAAGAGTCAGTTTCTGCCTTGAGGGAAGGGAGCTGCTGTTTGGTCACTCACTCCCCACATTTAAAATTAAGGATACAGCCATTTGATGGGGTGACTGGGAAGATTAATTTCTTAGTGAATCACTGGATGCATTTGCAGTTTACATTAAGCCTGAGTACCCCTGAGCCAGCCTTCTTGGTGGAGCTATCCTACTCTCCCTCCCAATTTCTCAGTAAAGAAATGGCTAGTTGCTTTGAGGCTGAGCTGGGGTTGCCAGGCCCAGTTACTCTCCCGGTGAGAGGGGTGGGGATCTGGCACTCACTTTTCTTGTTTCCTCATGTCCACGCTCTCCTAGGGCAGCATGATGACATCACTTCTGGGAAGGACATCATTGTGCAGGGCCTAGCAGTGCTCCAGTGCTTCGCACTGAGCTGATTTGGGCCCCAAATAAGGCAGATTTGGCACCATTGTGCCACCGCAGGAACACGTCGAGAGGGCTGTTTCTCCGCCTTTCCCCCCCATCAGCAAGGTGAGTGGTGGCAGGGAGCAGAGGGTGGGAGTGGGAGATCCCTTGCCCTCATGGGGGACCTGGAATCCCTAGACTGAGCAGGAATTTTTGAGGGCATTCTCTAACTGGCTTTGAGCAAAACATTTTTTTGCCTGCTCCACGCTGTGCTAGGGGGTGGAAGCTGAATAGGCATGGTCAGAGTAGACTGGTAAGGCTTGGGAGGGCACTCATTTGGTACTGGTCATCAGTGCCTGAACCTTCGTGCTGTCTGGTGTAGGGTGAAAGCCCTTGATTGGCAGCACTTCTTAACACAATATTCACAGAATCAGAGTTGGAATGGCCCATACAGACCTTCTTGTCCAACCCCCTGCCTAATGCAGGATGAGCTGAGTGCTCAGGCAAGAATAAGCAAAGATCAGTTGGATTATCACTTAGGGACTGGAGCCAAGGTGGGACTGCCCATATGCTGATGAACCTGTTGGGTAGACTTTTAGGGTGCCTGTACTAATTGGGTGTGATTGAGTTACCAGTTGCAGCTCAGCTTTTAAAAATAAATTTTAGTTTAACTCAAAGCTCGTATCTATCTTTCATTCTGGGAGGTAAGTGACCAAGTACTGCATTTCATGATATTGAAGTAATAATCCAGGAGAATCAATAGCTGTTAATATCTGGGCAAGATGTTAATATTCCATTTTTGAATGTGTTATTTTTTCATTGTAAGAAAATGAAATTTTATCTTATGCAATTCTTAATTATTTATAATGGCAGGTTATTTAATTCTATGCCGTAGCCCATCATCTACACTGAATACATGGAGAATGCAAACAATGTGTCTGAATTCATCCTCTTGGGACTTACCCAAAATCAGGACCTACAGAAAGTCTTCTTTGGGCTATTTTTGGTCTTCTATTCAGCGATTGTCCTGGGGAATCTGCTTATCATTGTCACAGTCAAGAGTAGTCCCAATCTGAATTCTCCCATGTATTTCTTTCTTAGCTACCTCTCACTTGTAGATATTTGCTACTCTTCTGTCACCACTCCCAAACTCATTAGTGACTTCCTTGTGAAGAAGAAAACCATCTCCTTTATTGGCTGTATAGCACAGCTGTTTGGATTTCATTTCTTTGGCTGCACCGAGATCTTTCTTCTCACTGTGATGGCATATGATCGGTACATTGCAATCTGCAAACCTCTCCATTATACAACAATTATGAACAAGACTGTGTGCAGTTGGATGGTAGTGGCTTCCTGGATTGGAGGGCTTTTGCATTCAATAATACAGACAGTCTTTACCACACATCTCCCTTTCTGTGGGCCCAATGAGATTGATCACTATTTCTGTGATGTCCAGCCATTACTGAAATTGGCCTGCACTGACACCTACATTGCGGGGCTCATCGTCTTTGCTGATAGTGGCATCATTTCTCTCAGCAGCTTTCTTTTGCTGAGTGTTTCATACATTCTCATCCTAATCTCGCTAAGAACTCATTCCTCGGAAGGACGCCTCAAAGCTCTTTCCACCTGTGCTTCCCATATCATAGTAGTCATCTTATTTTTTGGACCATGCATCTTCATCTACATGAGGCCTTCCACCACATTTTCAGAGGACAAGAGTGTGGCTGTGTTCTATACTGTTATCACTCCTATGCTAAACCCTTTAATTTATACTTTGAGAAATCAAGAGGTGAAAAATGCTATGAGGAAGTTGTGGAAGAAAAAAACTACTTTGGGTGGGAAATGAAAAGAGAGATTTGGAATTATGGTTTGTGCGTGCGTGCGTGCATGTATGTGAGTGGCTTCATCTGAATTTAGGTTCTACTTCTCTGTTGGTTCTGTTTAAAAAAATTTAAAAGCCACATCTTCATGGGTGTTTTTATTTTGTAATCAAGTGGAAGAGAGATTTATATTCTAAAGGCAAAGTTGAAAGCTACAGTTAGAGCCACACAAACACACACACACACACACACACACACACTTCATGTGCCTGATCAATGAATTTTACTAAAAGCCAGTTGGCACTGAACATTTCTCTAGTCTGCACGGGTGACCTATTCCTTTCCCATGTTGACTACTGAAAACTAGGTCTGGATGTACATAACTTGAGTTGTGATTGAAGTGGGAAAGGCACAACTCTCTCTTCAATACTGACTTCAGGCAAAAATAGTTATTGCGCTCAGCTGAAGCTGGCCCTTTAGGGCTCCTCTTCCCTTTTCTGGAACACCATTTAACTTCATTGTAAAATTATGTGTGTTTAAATAAGGTGTTGAATGAATTTCAAGTCTATGCTATAAATAAACAATAAATAAAATATACAATGTACACGAATTATGGAGAAGGGAGCAAGATGGGCTACTTCATAAAGTTTCCAATATCCAGGTGAGTCCTGGCGATAACCTGAAGTTACCACTGATTTCCTTCCTGCTGACATATAAATATCAAGACCAAGAGAATTCATGAAGACTAACTAACAAACCCAATAAAGAGTTCTCCCACAATTTATTATCATCAAAGTCTTGAAGTGTAATTTGCCAATACTTTTAGCAACAATGTCTTGAGATATAATTTATAACTACTCTATTATAACCAATTCTAGAGCACACACAACATGGAACAAAAAGTGCCCTCTGACTCGTATAAAAAACGAATAGAGGAGCTGGAATCTCACGTTAAGGACTTTGAATCGAAAATAAAAGAAATCAAAATCAAAAAATACCATCGAGATTGCAAGGATTATTCGTTGGGACAAGTTTATATTTGGAAATCAGATAACATCAACCCAAAAAAGCGGGTCACATGGTCGGATCCGCTTGAATCTACCTCTGAGTTAGATACAACGGAGGGAGAGGACAGACACCTCCTTGGAGGAGGGCTATACTACTGGCCACTCTCGGTCAAGGAATACTAGGTTGAGGGAATGGTCCAGCAATAATAGTGGTGATTTTTTTACGGGGGGGGGGGTTCCACAACGAAGGGGGAGGCAAACTTAGTAGTAAATTTGTCCTCACGCCCACTATCAGGGGTGGAGTTGAGAGCATTGAATAGTGGTGGTTGTTGTGGGTTTTCCGGGCTGTATTGCCGTGGACTTGGCATTGTAGTTCCTGACGTTTCGCCAGCAGCTGTGGCTGGCATCTTCAGAGGTGTAGCACCAAAAGACAGAGATCTCTCAGTGTCACAGTGTGGAAAAGATGTAGGTCATTTGTATCTAGTCAGGAGGGGTGGGGTTGAGCTGAGTCATCCTGTAAGAGTTTCCCAGGGTGTGGAATGCTAATGGCGGGAGGCTTCACTGTATCCTGAGGAGGTTCTTTTGCATATGGATTGGTACTTGATGTGCTAATCTTCTCTGCAGGGCTATTGTCGGGGATAGAATGTTTTGTTAGCCTGGTGTTTTTCAGAACTGGAAACCATGCTCTGTTCATTCTTAAGGTTTCTTCTTTCCTGTTGAAGTTTTGCTTATGCTTGTGAATTTCAATGGCTTCCCTGTGCAGTCTGACAAAGTAGTTGGAAGTGTTGTCCAGTATTTTGGTGTCCTGGAATAAGATACTGTGCCCTGTTTGAGTTAGGCTATGTTCAGCCACTGCTGATTTTTCAGGTTGTCCAAGTCTGCAGTGTCTTTCATGTTCTTTTATTCTTGTCTGAATGCTACGCTTTGTGGTCCTGATGTAAACTGTCCACAGCTGCAGGGTATACGGTATACTCCTGCAGAGGTGAGGGGGTCTCTACTGTCTTTTGCTGATTGTAGCATCTGTTGTATTTTTCGGGTGGGTCTGAATACTGCTTGAAGGTTATGCTTTTTCATAAGCTTTCCCATCTGATCAGTAATTCCTTTGATATATGGCAAAAACACTTTTCCTGTAGGAGATTGTTTTTCCTTGGTTGTTTGATTCATCCTGGATTTGATTGCTCTTCGGATTTCATTTCTGGAGTAGCCATTTGCCTGAAGTGCGTGGTTTAGATGATTAATTTCCTCATTGAGAAAGTGCGGCTCACATATCCGTCTTGCACGATCCACTAATGTTTTCATTATGCCTCTTTTCTGTCGGGGGTGGTGATTGGAGTTTTTCTGTAAGTACCGATCAGTGTGAGTTGGTTTCCTGTAGACCTTGTGACCTAACTGAAAGTTTGCTTTGCGCATGACCAAGGTATCCAGGAATGGGAGTTTTCCCTCGATTTCTTTCTCCATTGTGAATTGTATGTTCAGGTGGATGTTGTTGAGATGATTCAAAAACCCCATCAATTCTTCCTCCCCATGGCTCCAAATGATAAATGTATCATCCACAAACCGGAACCATACACTAGGTTTGTGGGGTGCTGATTCTAGAGCTGTTTTTTCAAAATGTTCCATGTAGAAGTTTGCTATAACTGGGCTGAGTGGGCTCCCCATGGCCACCCCATCCGTCTGTTCATAGAATTCGTTGTCCCATTGGAAGTAACTGGTTGTCAGACAATGGTGGAATAAGGCTGTTACATCCTCTGGGAAAATCTGATTAATAAGTGCAATAGTGTCTTTTACTGGAACCTTGGTAAACAGGGATACAACATCAAAACTGACAAGTATGTCTTGTGGATTGAGTTTCAGAGAACTGATTTTGTTGATGAAATCTGCTGAATCTTTGATGTAAGATGAGATTTTCCTGATGTGGTCCTGCAGGAGATCTGCCAGATGTCTGTGAACCAATGGCACTCACAATGGGTCAGAGTGGGACTGAATCCTTATGTATTTTGGGGAGTTCATATAATCTAGGTGGCTGTGCTTCAGTCTTGCATAGTTTTCTGTGCGTGTCGGGATGTAGTGAGGAATTCTTGATCAGCGCATTTGTTAGCCTGGTGATTTTGCAAGTGGGATCTCGTTTTAGTTTTTTGTAGGTGGAGGGGTCTAGGAGTTCCTTAATCTTCTTTTTGTATTCCTCTCTTTTCATGATCACTGTAGCATTGCCTTTATCAGCTGGTAGAATGATGATGTCTGGATCTGCATTGAGGGTCTTGATGGCATTTCTCTCCTTGCGTGTTATATTGCTGGTGGGAAGCTTTGCCTTTCGTAGAATCCTGGCTGTCTCTCCTCTTATTTCCTCAGCTTCCTCTTCAGGTAGATGACGAATGGCAGCTTCTACATTTGCAATGATGTCTTCCACAGGAATTCTGGTGGGGGTGACTGCAAAGTTTCCTCCCTTTGCCAAGATGGAGGTTTCTTCTGGTGAGAGTTGACGGTCTGTCAGATTGATGACAAAAATACAACAGATGCTACGATCAGCAAAAGACAGTAGAGACCCCCTCACCTCTGCAGGAGTATACCGTATACCTTGCACCTGTGGACAAATTTACATCGGGACCACAAAGCGTAGCATCCAGACAAGAATAAAAGAACATGAAAGACACTGCAGACTTGGACAACCTGAAAAATCAGCAGTGGCTGAACATAGCCTAACTCAAACAGGGCACAGTATCTTATTCCAGGACACCAAAATACTGGACAACACTTCCAACTACTTTGTCAGACTGCACAGGGAAGCCATTGAAATTCACAAGCATAAGCAAAACTTCAACAGGAAAGAAGAAACCTTAAGAATGAACAGAGCATGGTTTCCAGTTCTGAAAAACACCAGGCTAACAAAACATTCTATCCCCGACAATAGCCCTGCAGAGAAGATTAGCACATCAAGTACCAATCCATATGCAAAAGAACCTCCTCAGGATATAGTGAAGCCTCCCGCCATTAGCATTCCACACCCTGGGAAACTCTTACAGGATGACTCAGCTCAACCCCACCCCTCCTGAGTAGATACAAATGACCTACATCTTTTCCACACTGTGACACTGAGAGATCTCTGTCTTTTGGTGCTACACCTCTGAAGATGCCAGCCACAGCTGCTGGCGAAACGTCAGGAACTACAATGCCAAGACCACGGCAATACAGCCCGGAAAACCCACAACAACCATCGTTCTCCGGCCGTGAAAGCCTTCGACAATACATTGAATAGTGGGTTGGGCTTTGTTCCGCTCCCCTTCAAAGGCTTTCAGACCCGGATTGACTTATACAAATTAATTCGTCAACTTAAGTTATGGTTGTTTTTTGGTGAAGGGACTGTTCCCTATGAAGCTCCTGTTCTTAGGACTAGATCTACTTTTGTGCCTAGTGTCAATGATTCCCATATTGTTATCTTTGAAAATATGGTGTTGAAGGAAATTAATAAAATTGAAGCATCTGCAGTGTCCAAATGGCATAACATTACTCGTGAGGAACGGGCAGCCTTGGAAGGGTTGGCTATGGATCCTGAGATTATATTTAAAGAGGCTGACCAGGGGGGAGCAATTGTGGCTTTAAATAAATCTGATTATGTTAAGGAGGCGAGGAGGCAACTGTCTGATGGTGTCAGTTATAAGCCGATATTTGAGGACCCCACCAAACATATTGCCAACTTAATTAAGATTCCTGTTGATGAAGGGCTGTTGTTGGGTTATATTACTGAGCAAACACATAGAGCTCTTATTAATTCCCAACCTAGGACACCCATGTTTTATTTACTCCCCAAAATTCACAAACAAAGTCCACCCCGCCGGGACGACCGATAGTCTCGGGGTCCAATTCAATACTTGAACCTCTATCCAGATATATTGACATGTTCTTATAGCCCTTTGTAAGACGTATGCCTACATTCCTACAGGACTCTAGGGATATAATTTGTGTGCACTTTCCTGAAGGGGCAGCATTAATTACAATGGATGTAGCCTGGTTATATACAAGTACTCCCCATGATGAGGCTAGGCTCGTTGTGGAAGACACATTAAATCAACGCCCCGAACTTTTGCCACCAACCCATTTTTTGGTCTCCTTGTTGGAATTAGTGTTAGAAAAAACCTATTTTAAGTTTGACAATGCTTTTTTTCTACAGACCAAGGGAGTGGCGATGGGCTGTACTGCTGCTTCTAGTGTGGCCAACTTGTTCATGCATACCTTGTAACAAAAGTTTATTTGTAATCCCATCCATAATCCATTTTTGACAACATTATTTTGTTCTGCTGCTATATTGATGATTTATTCATCATTTATGCAAATATCAAGCAGGTGGAAACATTTTGTGGTTGGATGGATGGGGTCCACTCACATATACATTTTAGTTGGCAATATAGTGCCCAGCAACTTAATTTTTTGGACCTTACCATCTTCAAGGATGAGGACAACCATTTGGCAGTACGACCCTACAGGAAGCCAATGGACCAGGCTTTGTACTTACATTACCAGTCCTTTCACTCACCCTATATAAGAAATAACATTTCATTTGGACAATTTCTGCACCTGAAGAGAAACTCCACTCAGTTGACTGATTATAGGACACACAGTAAATTAATGACAGAGCAATTTGCTTCTAGGGGTTATCCAGCTAGTGTCATCAACAATGCTCAGGAAAGGGCTGAATTGGTAAATTGTGAGGATCTTTTGACCTCACATAAAAGAAACAGTGGGACTGGAATAAAGTGTGTCTTAGATTACACCCCTTTTGCAAACAATATTAGGAGAGCCATTTATAAGTATTGGAATTTGGTAGCTGATGTTCCGGGCTGTAAAGAACCTCCTGTTATCGCATTTCGTAAGACCCGTAACATTAGGGACCTTTTAATTAGATCTGAATTTACATCTACGCCAAAGACATCATTGAGACATCTGCCTGTGGGGCATTATAGCTGCAGCGGCTGTAAAGCATTCCCGTTAGTAATGAGTGAACAGGATTTGCAGAGGCTCGATATAAGAACAATTTGGGGCTTTACCAACTGCAACACACAAAATGTGGTGTATTTGAATAAATGTAGATGCAAATTATTGTATATTGGAAGCACCACACGTTATGTAAAGCAACGGATACTGGAACATCAATCACGTATCCGCAATGACGTGTTGGAAGTGCCCCTTGTCAGTCATTTTTTAGAAATAGGTCATAATGATAATGACGTCAGATGTACGGTCCTTTATATATCTAGAGAAAAATACCCTGACTCGATTGCTACAGATATTCACAGAAAGGAAATGTTTTGGATCTATACATTACGAACATTGGTCCCGGGAGGTATGAATATCAGCAATGACTTCTCTTGTTATCTGTAGTGGAGGTTTGCTGGCTGGCATGTCTCTTTAAGTGGTGCTTATTAGCGACTATTCAGCGTTTGTATATAATGGGTCTTGGTTGTTTCCAATGCACACGCACTTTATTACAGACTTCCTTTGAGAGGGTGTGGGTCTGACGTGTTTGATGAACTGTTAAATTATGTGAGTATGGATTTGAATTGTGCAAGAGAATGGAGGTTGTGTATTTGTATACTTTATTGTGTCCTTAAAACCTTTATAGGAATGGAACAAGGATAGCGTCAGTACCCGTTTGTGTCACAGCTTGCCATCTTTGAAAAAGAACCGAAACGGCTTTCTACACAGGAAACGGTCCATCCGTCAGATGGCACGTCCTTGACAGGACCACTCCTTCTTCTGGTGACACCCACAGCTCGCTTGCAGATTATTATTGGACTTTTACATTCCTTGGGAGGCACTGCGTGCTTGAATGAACATTCTTCATACCTTAGCATTTGCACTTCAAGAATATACCCAGTAATTGGGAATGAATTGCAATTGTATATATATAGGCATTTGCACGTTGCACTTTAAGTGATCTTCCTGTATTAATTATTGTACTATTCTTGCTGCTGGAGTGGGGTTTGTTGCATGTGCTCTAGAATTGGTTATAATAGAGTAGTTATAAATTATATCTCAAGACATTGTTGCTAAAAGTATTGGCAAATTACACTTCAAGACTTTGATGATAATAAATTGTGGGAATGTTCTTTATTGGGTTTGTTAGTTAGTCTTCACGAATTCTCTTGGTCTTATATAACTATCAAAGCAGAGAAGAAAAATGATAGTACAGTGGGAAAAATATTTAGGTGCCTAAATGTTTCACATGCTGCTTCATCATAATATGGTGGGAAAGTTGCTTTACAGGTCCTCTGACGAAGCAGCATGCAAAATGTGGGGATCTTTGTGTAAAATACAATTTTGGAGATTCCCCTTGTCTGGACTCTATTAGCCTGGTCAGCCGTGGCTGTGGTGACCCCTGCTGGCTGGTTGGGGCGCCACAAGCCTCAGAAAGAGTGTGTGTGTGTGGGGGGGGGGATTAGCAGCACCCTAGTCCCTCCTCTCTTGGACTAACTCTGACCCTTGGATGCTCTTGATCAGACACTATTCATTCCTCTTTGGCTTGTTAGATGACTGCCCATTTATCCCTTCACCAATTCCAGCTTCCACCATCCAAGGCCCACACCCAGCAATTGGGTAACTACTCTAGGTGCCTTAGGCAGCCACACCTATTAGGAAAATAGATTTTTTTTTTAGGAAAATAGATTTTTATGCTAAATCCCTGCAGGGCCCCAGCTTCCCTGCATGCAGAAGCTTCTCCTTCCCCTCTTTCCTGCCTATTGCCCTTTCCTTCCCTGTCTTGCCCTCAAGTAACCCTCCTGCCTTGGAGTGCTTCCCAGCTGCTGCTGGGCTGCGGGCTATGGCAGCCTTCCTCTGCTCTGGGGCTCCTGGCTAGACATGGGCATGAACAGCATTACGAACAGAAAAAACCCACGAACAGCCCAATCTGCTGTTCGCGAGCAAGGTGTTCGGGAGGCCCCATCCTAAACTAACAGGTGGTCATTAAAAGCCTTGTTAGTTGCCTTCGGCAGCCGTTCAGCAAGCCAGACAGTCTGAAGCCTGCTGCAATCAATCCCCTTTGCAACTTGAGAGGGAGGGAATGAACTCTGTCTGAACGCCTTCTGGCTTTAACCCTTCAAAGTACTTCCAGCAGAGAGTCCCATTTTAGCCACTGTGAAGGAAAAATGACAACAAAGGGGGAGACCCATGCATCATGCCTTTCTCAGGGTGCAATCTCTCTGAAACTTGGGGGGGGGGTCTTTGGGGGACAGTGAGGACTATGTCCCCTGCAAATTTGATGGGTATTGGACATTGGGAAGGTCAGTTTGTAACCCCTCAAATTAACAGCCTTCCAACAGGCAGTTCTGTTTTTCCCACTGTGAACAGAAAATGACAGCAAAGGGTGGGGGGACACATGGATCATGCCTTTTCCGGGGTGCAATCTCTCTGAAACTGGGGGGGGGGTTCTTCAGAGGACAGTGAGGACTAAAGGGGGAGAGCCATGGATCGTGCTTTTCTGGGATGCAATCTCTCTGAAACTGGGGGGGGGGTCTTCAGAGGACATTGGGGACTATATCCCCTGCAAATTTGGTGGGTATTGGACACTGGGGAGATTCTCTCGGGTCTCTCTCAAGAATCTCCCCACCTCTCTTGCACTGGGCAGGCAGCCTGACTGTGCAACTTCTCTCTGGGCCCTTTAAACTATCAGCTGGCAGTCGGCAGGGAGAATCCCCCCCCTACCGCCTGCCAGCTGATAGTTTAAAGGGATGTTTAAAGAGCCAGGTAAGTGGGTTTGAGGGATGGGGGGGCTAAGTGGGAGGGGTTTTGGGGGGTGGGGGTGGTTCTGGCCCCCACGAACAATGAACAATGAACATGTTCGGGAACAGTTAATGTTCATCCATGTTCGTTGTTCATTGTTCGTTGTTCATGGTGGCACCAAACTTCGAACAGTGTTCAGGGTTTCCCCCCCCCCCATTCGTGCCCATGTCTACTCCTGGCTGCCTTTGGGCTGTGAATGTGGTGGTGTCTAGGACCCAGTAGACACTGCCTGTTCCTTCAACTTCTGTGCCTAACTTCTCTTCCCTCCAGACTCCTTGTTACTGCGGCCTTCCCTGCCTTCATGTTGGCTTGGTCGTTGTTGCTGTGGGCTAGAGGTGGGCATGGATCGCTGAGAGGGCATGGACCACTGGTCTGTGGTCCATTGATTTTCATGGACCACAGACCACGAACTTTTAAATGGACCAGCCCAGTTCGCAAACCAGGTTACATCACTTCCAGGGGGCCTGGCTCTGCCCCCTTTGCACCCAGGCAGCCCAAACTCAGAATCTTCCGAAGCCTCTCCTCCATCCACCCTCCAAGTTTGGTTAAGATTGCATTTCAGATGTCTGAGTTACAGGCCCCCAAAGCGGCCACCCCAAGGAAACTTTCAGTACAGATAATGGGAGCTGCAAAAGCCAACTGGCTAGCATTGCCTCGCAGCACCCAAAAATTGTAATGCAAACCTGGGATGGAGTGGGAGAATCTTCCTCTGAGAACTGCCCCCTAGAGGGGAATGATGCTCCCTGGCAGGATAATGGGAGAGGCTGGAAGGCCCATTGTAAATTATGGGAAACAAGAATGCCAATTTACTTGCATGGGCTCCATTGAAATTCATTACAGCAAGCAAAAAAAAAAGGTGGGGGAGAAGATGTGGAATGGATTTTCTAGGAAGATCTCTAGGCCCAGTTAGACTATACAGGGACTGGAAAGACAGGCCCCACAGTGCAATGACAGCCCCTGGAAATAGCAGAAGGGCTCTGGGACTGGAATGACAGGCCCCTGAGTGGAGCAACAGCCCCTCGGTGTAGCCAAAGTGCTCTGATACTGGAATGACATTCCTCTGAGTAAAAAGACGATCCACGGGAGTAACAGAAGGGCTCCGGGAGTGGAATGACAGACCCCTGAGTGGAGTGACGGCCCCTGGGTGTAGCAGAAGGGCTCTGGGAGTGGAATGACAGCCCCAGGGTGTAGCAAAAGCACTCTGGGACTGGAAATTACATGCCTCTGAGTTAAAAGACGATCCCTGGGAGTAACAGAAGGGTTCCGGAAGTGGAATGACAGGCTCCTGAGTGGAGTGACAGCCCCTGGGTGCAGCCATATGGCTTTGGGACTGGGATGACAGGCCCCTGAATGGAATGTGGGCCCCTAGGTGTAGCTTGAAGGGCTTTGATAGAGGAATGATAGGCCCCTGATTCCAAGGACAGCCTCAAGGTGTTGCAGAAGGGCTGTAGCACTGGAATGGCAGACCCTTGAGTGGAATTACGGACCCTAGGGGTAGGAGATGGGCTGTGAGACTGGCATGACAGCCCCATGAGTGCAATGACAGCCCCTGGGAGTAGAGGTAGTGGAATTAAATACTTTACATTTTAATTATTTCTAGAAGATGTGTAGCTATCACCGAATCAGTTCCATCTGTATATTTATCCTTCGTTTCAGCTCCTCTGTTTACTTACGCTTTCATGAGGTTGATATGAGCCACCTCCTCTATTTTCAAGCAAAAATCCTGCCCTTGTCCCCCTTCCTGTTCTCCTTTCCCATTCTGCAGCCTTCCAGACCTTCCTGTTCCCATTACATGTCACACCCTGCCTGAGTTCGTTGCTCACTTTTGCTCACTGTGTTCACCACTGACCCAAAGCACCCTCCTTAGACTCTCTGTGAAAAATCTCATCTCAAACTCTAGTTTACAAACCATTAACAAACTGTATTGATGCTTTTATCTTGTTTTATGGTATTACTATTTTATCTCTTTATTCCCCCCCCATTTTTTTATTAAGCTTTATAACATACAACAAATAGAAATCAACAATGAACATCAACTGTAACACAACAACTAATCAACAATAGTTTGCAAGTTTTGAAGCATATGAACATTACAATAACTTTTAAACAAAGCATACATTATATTACCAAATATCAGAAAACTGAGTCAACGTCCGAGCAATTCTTATTTTGGGATGTAAATCATGCATGTCTATACATTCAAGAAAAGGGAACCATTTCTCATAGAAATTAGACCTGGCAGGAAAGCGTTCAGCATTGAGGATATTGTCATCAATCTTATCCAGGATGAAATGGTCCCATATCTTAGAGAGCCACATCTCTTTAGTTGGCACTTTCTTTAGTTTCCAGACTGAAGCTGTCGCTGATTTTGCTGCAACTAAAAATATTGCTATAAGATTCCTGATAGCTTTTGGGATCTGCGGAATATTCCATTGGTCTAGAAAGACAATTGAAGGCGATAATGGAATATCTTAACTCGTAATCTGTTTTATTACTTCCAATATTTCTTTCCAAAATGTGGCTATCCGTGGACAACCCCACCAACAATGAGAGAAGGAACCTACCTCATTGCAACCCTTCCAACACAGGGGAGAGCAAGAGGATGACATCGTAGACAATCTTTTAGGCATCAGTTGCCACCTGTGAATAATTTTAAACGTTTGAAGTCTTATAGAAATTACTTTTGATGTGAATATTGAAGATGACCAGATTTCCTCCCATTTTTCCTGTGTTTTTTCGATATTGCAATCCTGATGCCATTTGGATTGGCAAGGTAAATCAGTACTTTTTAGACAAGAGAGCAGAATAGCATATATTTTAGATATCATCTCCTTTTTCTCCCTCTGTGTATTGTTTAAAATTTGTTCAAAATCAGTCAAAGGGGTACTCGTAATTTTTTAAAGATTTATACTCGCTGTCATGTTTTTAATCTGCAGGTAAACATACCAATGAATTTTCTTTTGCGTTTTATTTTCCAATTCTTGTTTTGACATTATATCTTTCCCAGAAGCTATGTCTATAAGCCTATTGAGTTGCATATCTTTGAGGGTCAAGTTATAATTACTGTTTTCTCCTGGTGGAAACCATGTTTGATAGTGAAAAGAGGAGAATCTTGAAATCTTAGGAACTATTTTATCTCTATCTGATAGTATTGCTGACAGTAATATGTTATTATTTAATGGAGGGCGATCCTTTCTTTGATTCCAAATCAAGTGAGAATGATTTTGGGAGTGAACACAATGGTATAGTCCAACTAGAGAGTTCAGGTGCTGATAAGAGTTGTAGAACATTAAACAGACTAACTACTTTTTGGTAAATTGCCAAGTCAGGAAAGTTTAAACCTCCTTTAGAATGTTTCAACGAGAGGATATTAAAAGAGACCCATGGAGGTTTGTTTTGCCACAAAAATCTATTCAGAATTTATTGCCATTTTTGCAATTGGGTTATTGATATTTTCACCAGAATAGATCTAAACAGGAATAGAAGTTTTGGTACGCAGAAGGATTTAATTATGTGGAATCTATCCCACCAAGAATGGTTCAGTTTTTTCTTATTTTGCGTATCTGATTTTATGTCTGAAATTATTTTATCATGATGGGCAGCCCAATCCTAAGAGGGGCGGGGAAAGTGAATAGGAACCGAACTAAGGCTTGCGATGGCGTATCTGGGCTTTACGCCCGCGTAAGTCGCCCTCCACCCGCACTGGGACGCGGCGCTGGCCCGCCGGTGGGCCGGCACCAGCGCAAGCCTCAGGCGGCCGGGCGGAGGCAGAGGAGCGGCGTAGAGCCCTGCGCCGGCGTGGGGGGGGGGGCAGGAACAGAGCGGGGTCGGAGTTAGTCTGCTCCCTAAGCCCCTCCAGAAGCGGGAATGGCCACAGCGGTGCAAAAAAGCTACGCCACAGAAAAAGAAGGCGTAGCCCATAGGCGCTCATGGAATGGCGAAAAACCGGCCCCCTCTCCGAGCGCTCAGCCCCACCTCTGTGGCCCGAAGGAGCATAGGATGCGAACTATCCCGGGGACCAATCAGCGTGTGCGCTCGGCGTGGACGAGCCCCCCTCTCCGCACCCAATCACCTGCAACCGCGCCCTACAAAACATCCGGCCAGCACCGGCCAAAACCCTCAGGTAAGTGAGCACATCGCCGGAGGCTCTGTCCGTGTGCTGCGTGGCGTTGCCCCTTTGAACACCGAACGGGGGTGAGGGCATTCATGGTGGCAGGCACAGAATGCACTCAGGGGACTTTGCGAAAAAGTGGAGGCACTTCCCGTAAAAGGGAAGAAGTGCAAATGTCTGTCTGGCTGGACTCATGCAAGCTAGTTGCTTCTAACTAAGCACAAACAAATTAACCCTTCCGTGAGAGAAGGGAGTGACACTTGGCGAATTTACAGCAGCCTCTCCCGTTTCCTTGCAGGTACCCTGACTCCGGTATTCCCACCTGGTGTTGACTGACGGAGCGCTGACAGGTGAGGGGGAGGTAGGGGAGGGGGGATTAGTGCAAACCGCCCATTCACCTGACCCCACCCGCTCACTTGCCGCTTCGGGTGAGGCCCAGCAGGGGTGGGGGGTGACCATGGGCGCCCCTGGCCGCCTCAGAGGCAGGCACCCCAAAAACCACATGCGACCAGGTGTTTGTTATGACCAGCTCATTCCTTCCCTTAAAGGTAAAGGCTTGCCAAGGCCGAGTGCATCCTCGCCAGACCGTCATGCATCAGCTGGTCACTGCTGCCCTCGACGACGTGCATCCTCCCGGATGGCGGAGTGTGGGGCTTGCCTCGCCAGTGGAACGAGGCAAAGCCCACATGTGTCTTTTTCTCCCGCAGGCACGTCCAGGGCAGGGCTGCTCCCCCGCGTCCCGCCCTCCCCAAACATCTCTGATGGAGGGTTGGCTGCAGCCCAGGAAGCACTTTCGCGCCACGGCGTGCATCCCAGCCCCGCCCCGCCGAATTCCCCGGCTCCCTTGCTAGCTAAAAACAAGACCACTTGTTCCAGTGCAATAAAACGAGTTGTAAAACAACTACTTTCTGTGTCTGCGAGCCTGACTTCGTCCTCTGCCCCTCCCCCAACACTCCTGTCACATATCTCCACCTGCACATCGCCACAAATGTATCTGACAGACCCCGTTCTGCCTCCCCGCCCCCCTCCCCTCACAGTAATGTCAGGTAGAGGGTTGGGGCAGGGCATGTCAGCGGGGAGGGGGGAGCCACCGAGGGCGATCAATCCCTGGTAGGGCGAGCAGCTGGCACCCGATAAGCCAGGGAGAGGGTGGCCAGTGGTGCTGCTGCAAGGGGGCGGGAGATGGCAGGGGAAACAGTCCGCTCACTGGAACCCTAGCCCCATCAGTGAAGAAACTAGGGTAGCGGCAGACAGATGCTGTATCCCAGGCAGGAGGTCTCACGCGCCTGGGGAGGGTCGCTCCCGTTGCAGCCGCAGCCACAGCAACAAAGTCCCATGAGCGGCCTCCTCCCAGAGTGGGTCCAGCCCCTCAGGTGTCTGCGGCAGCCCCATTGGTCATTCCAACACCCTCCACCCCGCGGTGTCCCGCCTTGCATCCATCCTGCGGGGCAGTTGCGAGGCTCCCGCGCCAACATGCCATGGTTGTTGGGAGGGGTAGGGTGTGTCCGAGGCTGCGCGTGGCTCCGCCCTGGCCCGGCGCCGTTTCCTGCTTTCAGCATCTGTGGCCGCTTGCGTTGCCTTGCAGGGGGGTGGGACCCACTCCTAGGCTGACAGCCCCACCAATCCTGCAGGGAAGGCTGCTGGCCCCGCCCACAGGGGCAGTGGAGGAGTACGCCACCCGCACAAAGTGGCCAAAACGCCGGAGCCCGGGGTCCCCTGGCTGGCTACCACAGTGCTTCCCCCCCCCGCCCGGGCCATGCTGGCTGAGTGGCCACCCCAGACCCCGGGAGGGCCCACCCAATGGCAAGTTGCGTGAGCACCCCAGCTCAGGGCGGCATGCCAGGCAGGGCAGGTGTGTCAGGGTGATATGGAAGACATGCCAGAGCGGCCCCTGGCCAGTCCTTGTGCATCCTTCTCTTCCCCCCTCCCTTTTGGAAGGGATGCGCTGTCAGCGCGGGCCTGGTCATGGGCTCATGGTGCCAGAACAGGATATGGCTGGCAGATCTCTGAATTATTGCAGGCAGACACGGGTCCATGGGCAGATAAGCTTTATTCCCAGACCCGCAGCGCGCCATAGGGCGAGGCCTAAGGGTTGGCATGTGGCAAGGATTCACCTGAGCAGCACAGCATCCTCGAAAGGGACGAGGGCCCTGGGGCCATAGAAAGCCAACCGCCACGGCCCCCTCCCCTCCAACCCACAGGTCCGAGCCGGGAGGTCTCTGATGAGCCTATCCCTGGCCTATGCAGCTGCCAGACAGAAGATAGGGAACTGTTACATCTCAGACCCTCCAAGGTCATGCTGGTGAGCGGTGTAGTTCGGTGGACAGCACAGGAACACAATACCCACAGCGGTCCCGGCAGCATGGAGGGTGACGGGTGGCGGGAGCAGTGGGCGGCCAGGCTCGGGGCCCAGCTCATTGCCAAGGCAGCCAGGAATGACCTCCTGGCAGATGAGGGTGCGATGACAGCACGCCCAGTTTACCTGGAGGAGCTCTTCCCGGGCCGTGCGGAGGAGGCCCGCCTCGTGCGAGCGTGGTTAGACGCGGCGCTGTGCGAGGTGGAGCATGACCTCCTGGAAGAGGAGGTGGCTGCGGGCCCCGCGCGCAGTAAGTCGGGGTCCCTCTACGCCGGACGGGCCTCAGCGCCATCTGGGGGGCCTCCTCCACTGTCGCGGAGGGCAGGCCATAAGGGCCCGGAGGCGTCCCAGCCGCTTCCGTTGAGGCGCAGGTTGCAGGTGCTTGCAGCACATGCCGGGCTGCCACCAATGGGTGCCCTTCCTCCCTCCCCCCTCTGCAGGGACCATCAATGACAGGTGGATGGCCGCAATGGACCCGGTTCACGGGGCATTCCAGCAGGCCCGAGCAGCGGCACCATGTGAGTCTCGACAACAGGGGGGGCATGGACGTATGGGGTGGGGTGGACTGCGGCCATGACGGAGGCCCCAGAGCCCACAGGGGCCCTGACGCCCCCATCCCCCACCTCTTGCTTCCACAGTGGCGCCCGCCCGGAGCCCCTTGCCAGATGAGGAGGAACTTGGGAGGGGCTTCACCACCTGGTCTCCACCCCGCTACCCGCCACCTGCTGAAGACCCAGAGGGCAACCCAGTGGAGGAGCCTGGCAGGAAGCAGCTGAAGCTGGAGTCTGTCCCCGTGGAGGGCCAGGCAGCTGCCGATATGCCGTCCCAGCCACAGGCATCTGGGACCCCAGCTGGGCCCCTGTCCTGTAAAAGGGACACTGTGGCAGGGCCGCTTGCCTCCCCCTGCTCCAGCGTGCTACCTAGCCCTCACCCTCCTGGCTGCTGAGGTCGGCATGCTGGGTTGGCAATCTGCTCTCTGGGTACCCGATGCGGCCCTGGAAATGATTGGGAATAAAGTCGAGTTCCTTAACTGCACTTCCAGTGCAGCCTGTCCATGGGGGCGGTGGCTGCCGGCCGGGGCGGCTTTCCCATGCTCTCTACATGCAGGGGTCATGGGAGCAGGCACTTGGAGGGGCCTCCTGGGACACCATGGGGGTGCAAAGGGTGAGTGTCTGGCCGGCCGAGCTCCCCAAGGCCAGGCATGGCCCTCAGCGCGCAGCATGCCACAGGTGCTCCGCGACCCTGTCTCGCACAGCTTGGTGATGCTCCTGGGGCTCTTCAGGGGCGTCAGGGGAAAGGCGGCCGGCAGGAGGCAGCCAGGGGTCCTCGCCGGGGCCCTCCGTGGCTGGCAAGGGGAGCTGCTGGCGCACGGCGATATTGTGCAACATGACACAGGCAGCCACGAGCTTGGCCACAGTGAACAGCTGCATGGCCAGGCGGCCACCCGTGTGGTGGAGACATCAGAAGCGCATTTTCAGCTGGCCGAAAGCACATTCGATTACCATCCTCGTGCGCCGGTGGGCCTGGTTGTAGTTGGCTCTGTCGGCGGGCTCATCCGCAGGGTAGGGCGTCAGGAGGTAGGGCAGCAATGGATACCCACGGTCACCTGCAAGGGGAGGCGGCATTAGGATCTCCCTTCCCATCCCCGTCACCCCACGGCTCCCCCTCCAACTCCTGACCTAGGAGCCAGCCTCTCCCCTCGGGCCATGATGACAGGAGCCTGTTCAGGCCGGAGGTGGTGAAGATCTGTGCATCGTGGACGCTTCCCGGGAACTTGGCAACGAGGTCCGTGAAGATTCCCTGGTGGTCACAGGCCGCCTGGACGTTGATACTGTAGAACCGGTGCCGATTCCTGTAGACCTGTGGCTCCTCTCTGGGAGCACACATGGCCACATGCATGCAGTCGACTGTGCCAATCACATTGGGGAAGCCCGCGAGGGAGGAGAAGCCTGCCCGGATGGGTGCCAACTCTGCCTCCGAGGTGGGAAAGTGGATGTGCTCGCGGATCCGACCAACTAGGGTGTCCAGGAAGGCATGCAGGTAGCGGCTGGCGGATGACTGGGAGACCTCCAAGGCCTCAGCCATCACTCCCTGGAAGGAGCTGGTCGCGAGGTAGTGGAGGGACAGCAGGACCCTCTGGAGGACGGGGATGCCCCGGGGAGCCGCAGCTTGCCCCTGAAGGGTGGGCGCGAGCTCCTCGCACAGAGCCTGTATGGCTGCCCTGTCCAGGCGAAAGCGGTCCAGGCAAGTCATGTCGCCCAGGAGCAGGGATGGCACCCTGGCCTGGAACCGGCGGCGGCATCTGAGGCGGCGCCGCCTGAGGGCCACTCGGACATACACGGCCGGCAGGAGGTGGCTGGTCCGGATGGCTGGGAGCTGCGGCGGCAGTGGCGGGCACCAGGCGGGGATGACCGGGGTCCTGCCTGGAAGGAGCGCAGGTTAAGTTCAAGCACCCTGAACCCCCCCCACCTGGAAGCAGCAGGCCTACCAGTCTCAGCAGCCCGTTGTGAGTGGCACTCGGGAGCGGGTCCTCTGTCCACTACATGGGCCATCCCAGCCGCCCTTCCTCGTCCTGCACTCCCTGTGCCCTCCTCCATCTTGCCAAGGGGGTGGGTGGGCACATGACTAGGTGGCCGATTCCCACCACTTATCTCAGGGACCGGACATTCCAGCGGGCACTGCCCCCATGTCTGCTGTGAGCACCAGTGGCGGCGGGAGCCAGCGCCAGGCAAACTGGACGGAGGCTGAGAGAGTGCTGCTTTTTGGGCTCGTGGTGGAGAATGCAGAGGTCGCCCTGAGCATGAACAGGGGCGCCTCGTCCCGGTCTCGACGACGGGCATTCTGGCAGATGGCAGCTGAGAGGGTCTCAGCTGTGGGCAACGCGCCCCGCACTGCTCACTCCACACTGAAGCGCTGGAATGATTCTTTTGGGCCCGCGCGCAAACGAGTGCGCCTCCTCATGTCTCAGGGGGTTCCTTATGAGCGGGCCCTCGACAAGGGGCTCCCAGGCCCAGAGGCGGTCATGCGAGCGGTCATCCCGGAGGCGGTGGTGGGCGGCCTGGGCGTCGAGGTCCTGCCTGGTTAGTATTTGTGGATTCAGGGAGGCAAGGGGGGGGGAGGGAAAGCATGGATCGTGGCGCATGTGTGACAGGGCCTCTCCCGTGGGTAGGCACAGCCCCTGAGGGTCTGGACCCAAGCCAGGCGGAGGCAGAGGCAGCAGGGTCTGTGCCCCTCCTGGCAGAGAGCGGGTCCCAGGAACAGGCAGCCCTTCCACCGCCGCAGCAAGCCCCTGCTGCCAGTGACGAGGAGCCTCAACCGGGCCCATCGGGGGGCATGGATCCGGAGCATGGTATGTATCTGTGGCCCTGCTGCTGGTGGGGCCAGGGACTGGCTTGGCCACGGGCCTCGGCCATGCATCCCAGGCCCCTCGTGGCGCCAGCCGGTCTCAAGGGGCGCTGCGCCCACGGCTGGGATGGGTGTGCCTGGCCCGGCTCGGTGACCTGTGGCGGCCCATGCCGGGCCGCTGCTCTTCCTTCCCTGGGCCCTCTTCCCACCCACGTCTCTCTCCGGCAGGGACCATGTGCTTGGAGATAGGAGGGGATGTGATTGCCCAGCTGCACAAGCTGCCACCCTCCAGGAGAACCTCTGCGGCCGGAGCGGCTCTCCTGCAGTCGCTCAGCTTCCCTGTGTCGGTGGAGGGTGAAGGTGGCCCTGGGACTCCGCTGGTTCAGGACACCTCGTCGACAGAGCCATTCGAGGAGCCACCCCAGGCTGCAGCACCCTCCCCTCCAGCCCCCCCACTCCCGGGTGCCATGGGCCGTGTGCGGGAAGGACCTGGCTCCACCTCTGACAGGGAGGGGCCCATGGAGGGGGTCCTTCCAGGTGCACGGGCTCGCGGCCCCCGCCCTGCCCAGCGGCTTCCCCCGACACTGGCCGCGATGTGGGCGGCAATCAAGTGGGAGCGGCTAGAGGTGCACGCCGCATGTGAGGAGGCAAACAACCGCTGGCAGGAGTTCATGGCCACGGTATTGGAGGTGGGAGAGGGGCTCCGCGCCTCTCAAGCCCGTGCCGAAGCCCTGCTTGGGTGGCTCGTCACCATCCTGGACCCGCCGGCCCCGCTCACTGCAGCAGCTCCACCTGCCCCAGAGGCGCCCCTCCCTCGGGCCCAGTTGCATGCAAGAGGCCGGGCCCGTGGATGGCCAAGGGGGTCTGGCCGCTGGCCTCGCCGGTGAACCCCGCTGCCACCTTCCGGGGGGTGGGGTGTTCTGCTGGACAGGCGGGGCTGCAGCCCAGGGTGTAATACAGCTGCTGGAGACAAGGGGGAAGGGTCCTGGGGGGGTGGGGGCAGCGAAGCGGGGCTTGGCTGCATGACCTGGTCGCCGCAGCCGGGAAGGCTGGGTGGAGGGGCAGCTGCTTCTGACCATGCACTCGCACAGGTGCCGGACGGCACAGGGGGCGAGCGGGGGGGGGGCTGGCGAGGCAGCGCCCGGGCCATCGATGGACCCCTGGCTGCCTGTCCTTCCAAATGGGCTCTGCCCAGCCCTGTCTCCCCATGGTCCCTCGACACCCACCCTCTCCTACATGCCTCCCCTTCCTCACGTCTGCTGGGGAAGGTGGGATGGTATAATAATAAAGGCTGATTTCTGTGCAACGGGTGTCTGTGGTCTTTGCCTTGGGATGGGGACGGGGGCAGGCCCGCTGTGTCTGCCTCTTGGTGGCGGCCTCAGGCCAACCCTCCCCTTCGGCGCGACTTGGTGGCTGTTCCCTACTGCCGGGACTGGCTGCTGCCCTGGATTCCTCATGGCAGGGTTCCTGCCAGTCCCATGCCAACCTCTCTGGACGCAGCCGCCACGGACTTGGCGCTGCATTGGGCAAACGAGGGAGAGGCTCCTCAGACCACGCCCACCCCTCTCCTTCCCGACTGCGAGCCCCGCCCAACGCACGAGCCGGGGTGGTCTGCCGGCATGGGCGCGATTTGCCTGCTGCTCTGGGGCCTGGCCGGGATCACGTGCTGCCCATTGGCTGCGCCTATCCTGGCCCCTCCCCATGCTGCTTGTGGGGAACAGCGCCCTTTGGCTGCGCCCGGCGGTGGCCGTGCATCAGGCCCGCCCACAACGCTTTCTGTTTCTCCCAATTTGCATCTTTGCACTGCTGCCGGGGCTGGTGCCGCTGCACTTCGCTGGCACAGGATACGGCCTGGCGGCGCCACTTCTCCGTCTGTGCAGGCACGCCGGCGTTGGGGCCGGCCATAGGATTGCGCAGTTAATGTGCCAACTGGTATCATAAATATGCTAGAGAATAGTAGAGGTCATGTTTCCTGCTTCCATTTGTCATATTTTCATCTTTTGTTAAATAATCTAGAATTGGGGACCATTGCTCCAGAAGGTGGGATTTATAGTTTTGGTTTTTGCTTTGGGCAAGTTGATCCGAAAGTTTTTCCATTATAAAATGGTCCCAAATTCGGGCTTGCCAATTAGAGATTGTCGGTGTAGATTTTTGTTTCCAATTAGAATCTATAATTAGTTTTGCAATCGCTAATAATGTGAGCATTAGACTTCCGGTTTGGGATCCATGGAGGTCTAACGCAGCTCTAAGTGCTGAGCTGACTGGGCTGCCGTTTTAACGGCCAGCGGGGCAAAATAAGCTCGCGGCCAACTGTTCTCAGGCGGAGAACAGGCATAGAATGCTTAAGAACCTCAGGGCGCATTGATCTCAGGCGAGGGGGGGTCCTGCGCAACGGACTCTCTCCCGTCCCTTGAGGTCCCACCCGAAGACAGGTCGGCTAAAATCTCTGCGGCAGTCCTGGAGCCAATGCGGTTGGCATAAGACCTACATGCCCAAGCTTCAACAGGGGCAAGAAGAACTGATGGGAATTTGAGATTGAAACAGCAATTACAACCCGCGAAAAGCGCTGGAGAAGGTAAAGATCACTATCTCTTGAAACGGGACAGATTACTTAAAGCAATGAAGCACTAAAGCAGACTTTTAAACTGCAACAGATTGATTAGAAGGAGGGGAGGATCCGGCAAGAACTATATTAGAAAAAGGACTAAGTTAAACGGAGTTATTAAAGAAATTGGACTATTGTTTTACATACCTGTGGTCACAAGGAGATATCAGGCTGTGAGAAAGCTTTACCATCGCGAAAACTGCTGTGGGAAGTCGGGAAACAGGAAGTACGTAACAGTGATAGAGTTGCTGGAGAGGAGCGGCCCTTGCCGGATGACAGGAAGAAGGGAATCGCCATCTTTGAAAGGGGAAGAACTGCGGCTTCAGCGGAAGAGGAAGTAAGCCATATTGGATTACAAAAACCATAGAGGAACCATAGAGAAAAGACGCCCGACATTTTGGACTCTTTAAATGACTTTTTTGCAAAAAGACCGGGACATTCAAAACAAAAGGACACTAAGTCAAGCGCCACAGAGTTAAGGAAGCGAGCGGACTCGTGGGAGTGAGGTAAAGCAAGCCCCACGATGTCGAAAAAAGAGTGGCAAACGGCTATAGAGAACTTGGATAAAAAACTTTCAGAAGTGATTAAAGAACTTAAGGATATGAAACCTGAGCTGGTGAAAGAGGTTAAAGAGACAGTAAAGAATGAACTGGCAGAAGTGAAGAAGGGAATGGAAACAATACAAAATGACCTGCAGGCGACACAGCAAAGAGTCAATGTAGTGGAAAATGCGGTGGAGAACCTTGCAGACACGCAACGAACAGAGATGAGGGTGATGAGGGGAAGAATGGCAGTTGCGGAGAGCAAGCACATGGAGAAGCAGCTGAGGTTTCGCGGCTTGCCGGAGGTAGAAGGAAAGACGGCCCAAGAACACATTACCGAGGTGTTAGCTGAATACCTGGGAAAGGAGGAGGAGGAAACTGTGGCTATCCTAGATGTGGTGTATCGAATAAATTCAAGATTTGCGACCCAGAGGAAATTACCAAGAGACGTGATTGTGCAATTTACGACTAGAAATATAAGAGAAATGATTGTGAGTAAACAATTTCAAGAACCATTGGAGGTTGATGGCAAGACGGTTATTATTATGAAGGAGTTACCCAGATCGGTGTTGCTAGATCGGAAAAAATACAAAGCCTTAATCCAGATTCTGAAGGACATGAAAATAAGGTACAGATGGGAATTACCGGAAGGAATGTCCTTTGAATTTGGAGGAGTGAAAAAGCGCATCAGATCTGAACTAGAAATGGAAAAGTTTTTGAGGGACAATGAAAAGGACTTACCAACAACAAGGTTATGAATATGGAGCGTAAAGTGTTATCTTGGAATGTAAATGGACTCAATTCACCGAATAAGAGAAAAAGTACTTTCCACTGGCTATTAAAACAAAAATGTGATATTGTGTGTTTGCAAGAGACTCATACTAGAAAGCAGGATGTAAAATATCTTAAACTGAACAAATTGGGCAATGACTTCGTAGCGGCCTCAAAAAAGAAAAAAAGGGGAGTGGTATTGTATATAAAAGAGGAGCTACAGCCAAAATTAGTGATGAGAGATGTGGAAGCCAGATTTTTAGCAGTGGAATGTACATGGAATTTAAAGAGAGTGTTGGTGATTGGAATTTATGCACCTAATGGAGCAAAAGAAAGCTTCTTTGAGGATTTGAGGAAGCAATTAGATGAACTTTCTTACGACCAGATAAGTCTTGCAGGAGACTTCAATGGAGTTACAAATTTGGAACAGGATAAAAAAATCACCAACTGTACAAAAGAAAAGAGGATTACTACCAAAGACTTTTTTTGTATTAATGCAACAGGGAACTTTGGAAGATGTATGGAGAAGACAGAATCCTAAAGGCAGACAATATACGTTTTACTCTGCGAGACACTCTACGTTATCACGAATTGATATGATCTGGGCCTCAAAAGACTTAGCACTTTGGACTAAGGATGTAGAAATAATGCCCATGGTAGGCTCAGATCATAATCCAATTATGTGGAAGTTCGGAAAAAGAACCAAAAGGAAAGGATGGAGAATAAATGAGGACTTGTTACAAGAGGGAGAAAATATGGAGACGTTGAGAAGGGAAACTAAGTTCTTCATGCAACACAACATTAATAGAGAAGTACCAACCAATAAGGTATGGGATACCTATAAGGCAGTAATTAGAGGTATACTAATGGACTTAAACGGAAGAGCCAGGAAAAAAAGAGAGGAGAAGAGACAGGAGATTATGGAGAAAATAAAAGCCAAAGAAATACAACTAAAGAAAAGACCAGGGAAAAAGAAAATATACCAGGATATTAAAATCCTTCAAGAGCAGTTGACGGCAATGAATAATAAAGAACTGGAATGGAATCTTAAGAGAATGAACCAAAAGTCATTTGAAGGTGCAAATAAACCTGGGAAATATTTGGCATGGCAATTGAAGAAGAGAAAGGAGAAGAAGACCATAAATAAAATATGTGAGGATAATAAAGTATATCTGGAACAGATGGCTATTAGCAGAGCCTTTTACAAATTTTATGCTAAACTGTACAACAAAAAAGAAGTGAGTAAAGACTCAATAGCGACGTATTTGGGGAAAATGAAGCTCCCAGTAATTTCGGAAGGATGGAGAGATAAACTGAACAGTGAAGTAACGGAGGAAGAGATAAGGAAGGCAATACAGTCAACAAATTTGGGAAAGGCGCCAGGACCTGATGGACTTACAGCCAAATTTTACAAGGTAATGGTCAATGAACTGGTGCCATTCCTAAAAGAAGTCATCAATGGTGTTTTGAGGGATCAAAGGATTCCAGATACTTGGAGTGAAGCTAAGATATCATTGATTCCCAAAGAA
Source organism: Eublepharis macularius (assembly GCF_028583425.1). Lineage (NCBI taxonomy): Eukaryota > Metazoa > Chordata > Lepidosauria > Squamata > Eublepharidae > Eublepharis > Eublepharis macularius. Next base: position 151,034,753 of record NC_072791.1, on the reverse strand, counting down.
GGACAAGATTTGACTAATGTTAAAAATTACAGACCTATTTCGCTACTCAATAATGACTATAAAATTTTTGCGAAGATATTGGCGGAAAGAGTAAAGGGATGGCTATCCGAAGTTATTGAGGAGGAACAAGCTGGTTTTTTACCAAACAGACAAATCAAAGACAATTTAAGGACAGTTATAAATGCTATTGAATACTATGATAAGCGTTGTGACAAGGAGGTTGGCTTCTGCTTTGTGGACGCTGAAAAAGCATTTGATAATTTGAACTGGGATTTTATGTTTGCCACTATGGGACAGCTACAAATAGGGGAAAGATTCATAAGAGCAGTGAAAGAAATTTACAGAGACCAGAGTGCAGCAATTGTGGTGAATGACGAGGTGACTAAGAAACTGACTGTAGGTAAAGGTATAAGACAAGGTTGCCCGTTGTCTCCACTGTTGTTTATTTTGGTCTTGGAAATATTGATGATACAGATTCGAGAAGATAATGCAATCCGTGGAATAAAAATAAAAGACTTTTCCTACAAGGTCAGAGCATTTGCGGATGACATAATGTTAATTGTGGAAGATCCAATTGAGAATATGCCAAAGGTAATAGAGAAAATTAAGGAATTTGGAGATTTGGCAGGATTCTATGTAAATAAAAAGAAGTCCAAGATATTATGCAAAAATATGACCAAACAAAAACAACAGTTATTAACGGAAATAACAGATTGTGAAGTAACAAGTAAGGTGAAATATTTGGGAATTGAACTGACTGCAAAGAATATAGATCTATTCAAGAATAATTATGAGAAACTGTGGACTCAGAGCAAGATTTGATTAAATGGAATAGATTGAATTTGTCGTGGTTGGGAAGAATTGCAGTAGTTAAGATGAACGTGCTGCCAAGAGTGATGTTTTTGCTACAAACAATACCAATTATTCGGGACTCTAAGCAGTTTGAAAAATGGCAGAGGAAAATATCGGACTTTGTTTGGGCAGGCAAGAAGCCTCGAGTGAAAATGAAAGTATTACAGGACGCAAAAGAGAGAGGGGGAATGCAACTGCCCAATCTAAGACTCTACTACGATGCAATCTGTTTGGTGTGGTTGAAAGACTGGATGACGCTCAAAAACCGCAAACTACTGGCCTTAGAGGGATATAAAAAAATATTTGGAAGGCATGCATATCTGTGGTATGACAAAGTAAAAGCAGACTCTATGTTTTTACACCATTACATTCGGAGAAGCCTCTTCACAATTTGGAAGAAGTATAGAGATTACCTACAGGAAGGAATTCCCTCCTGGGTGGTTCCTTATGAAGTAATAGATCCGAGAACTGTCAATAATGAACAACAGTGTTTAACATACAAGGAGATAACACGAATAGAATTTTCTAAACTAAGAATAAAGACGCAAGACGAGTTGTCTCCAAGTTATGATTGGTTTCAATATAGACAGATTAGAGATCTTTATAACTCGGACTGTGTGAAAGGAGGGGTAAGAATGGAGAATTCGGAATTAGAGGAGGTAATTCTACAAGAGGATAAAAAGGAAATCTCTAAGACTTATAAAGTGTTGTTAAAATGGTACACAGAAGATTAGACAGTTAAAGTGCAAATGGTGAAGTGGGCTATAAACTTTAATAAACAAGTAACAATGGAAGCGTGGGAATACTTGTGGAAAAATACATTGAAGATCACGACATGCACCAATATTAAAGAGAACGTCTACAAAATGATTTATCGTTGGTATTTGACACCAAAGAAAATTGCGTTAGGGAATTTGAACATGTCTAATAAATGCTGGAAATGTAAAAAGCATGAAGGATCTTTGTACCACATGTGGTGGACTTGTGAGGTAGTTAGGCAGTACTGGGGGGAAATAATAAGAGTGATAAGTGAGATTTTACAATTTCAAGTTAATAAGAACCCAGAACTCCTGCTACTGAACTTGGGAATGGACGATATTCCAGCACAATACAGGACATTGTTATTTTACATGACAGCAGCGGCTAGACTTTTGTATGCACAAAAGTGGAAAATACAAGAAGTGCCAAATATCGAGGACTGGATTTACAAATTGCTGTACATGGCGGAAACGGACAAAATGACAAGGAAACTGAGAGACCTTGATCCAGGACAGTTTAACATGGATTGGGAAAAGTTGAAGCAATATTTGGTGAAAAAATGGGAGGTGGGAGGAGTACTGTGGCAGTTTGAAAATTACTGAAATATAACAAAAGAAGAGGGAAGTGACTTTACCGAGGGGAGGAGAGTTAAATGAGAAATTCTAAGCAAATATTTTATTTGACTACTAGACATAGTATTAAGTAATAGAGGTGTTATTATAAGAATTATAAGGATAGAAACTAACTAATTTTATTTCTGGCAGATAATTGTATAATGGAGAAATTATATAACTAAAATAGAATGAATATAAGACAGAAGGAAGTAAGAGCAACATATAGAGTACAAGTTAAATTGATTGACTTATAGTGAATGTATACAATGCTTATAGAAGTACTTAAAGTTATGTAGAATAAGGGACAAATTGTTTGTCCCATATTGACGAGACAAGAATGAATAAGATAGAATACAGTACAATGGAGTACAATGTACAATGGAGTACAAAAATTAGACAAATGATTGTTATTATTAAAGAATATATGCCAGGAATGTAATATTTAGTTGATAAGTTAAGTGGGAAAGGGAATAGAGATAGCACTGTGTTATAATAGAGAAGCTTAGAAGAGAGTGAAAGTATATGTTTAATAGAATAAAATAAGTTTGAAATGAGTAGGGGGAAAAACGGATAAGGGGTTGGAAAACTGTTGGAAGTCAACAAAAGGGGGGGAAAGGGAGGGGGTTAGAACTGGAATATTTAAAGGAAATTGATAGTAATGGATATTATAGTGATTTCTAATCCAATAATTTTTTTTTAAAAAAATAATAATAATGTGAGCATTAGATTTATTCTGATTTTTGGAATCCTTGGATCTTTCCAGTGGCTCAATAAAATTACTTCATATGTTCTAGGTATTACATATCCAAAAATAAATTCTATTTCCTTAATTACTGTATCCCAGAATGCTTTTACATATTTGTACTCCCACCAGCAGTGGAGAAAGGTCCCCAGCTCGCCACAATTCTTCCAACGTTTAGGAGAAATAGCATGGTATCTGGCGTCAGATACCAGTGAGAGTATATTTTTACAGTCTGCATTTTGATATTTATAATTCTAGAAGTATAGATGTGAGATTTCCAGATTTCCTTCCAGTTGTCATTGGAAGGATCTATGTTACATTCTTTTTGCCATATTCTTTGATAGGATTGGTTTCCCTGCTTTACATTAATATGGATATGGTAAATTTTAGAAATTAGCCCATTTTGTTTATCTGTATCATTTCTTAACAATTGTTCAAATTCTGAGAGGGTTTTTTAAAGAGCTTTTTTAATTTCTTTATCTTCTGTGAGATGTTTGATTTGTAAATATTCAAACCATGGCATATGTGTTTGGGTGCCCAGCTCCAGTTTCGCTTTTTCCTTCATTCGGCCTTTTGATGTCACATCAATAAGTCTGGATTTGTCATTTTGCCTCCACCACTTAAAAGAGTTAGAACTTAATGCCGGGCAAAACCAATTTTGCCCAGTGAAGGGAGAAATAATAGATATATCTGGTAAGAGTTTGCCTCTAAGTTTGTCCCATATTTTGATATCGCTATTTAAAAAATGATTTTGTGGTATGTTTGTAGTATTCCTAGTGTCTTTATTCCAAATGATTTCTGGTACAGATATTCCCTCCTTGTTGTTTAGTTCAATATCTTTCCAGTCCATGACTACTGATTTATTCAATAGCAGTAATATGTTTCTAAGGTGAGTGGCCTCATAATATGCTCTAAAGTCTGGTACGTCAAGCCCTCCTCTCTTTGAGGTTCTTTTCTTGGTTTTTTGTTATCCCAAATGAATTTGCTTATTTTAGCTTGCCACTCTTTAAATGTTTGCTCAGGGATTGTTTGTGAGCTAGCTCTTCTAATGCTTTCATTGAGTTATTAGGGTCTGACAGATACAGAACCATATCATCAGCAAATGAGATTTTGTGTTATTTTTTTACCATTTTTTATTCCTTTTATGGAAGGACATTCTCTTATATGATTAGCAAAAGGGTCAATAGCTAAGGCAAACAGGAGCAACCCTGTTTTGTACCTCTCGATAGTTTGATTTTTTCTGATTTTTGTCCGTTTATTTTGATCTGCGTGGTGGGAGCTGCATAAATAGTGTGTATTGCTCTTAGAAAGCTACTGCCAAAATTCATATTTTCTAATAGTTTTTGAATATAATTTAATTCTACCCGATCAAAAGCTTTTTCTATATCAAGAGCCAAAATAATTGATGACAGTTTAGCTTTTCTACTGTGTTGTATTATGTCCAGTGTTTTCCTTATATTATCCGTTAATTGTCTCTTTGGAATGAATCCTGACTGATCTAAATTGATGTAATTTGAGATTATTTTGTTTAACCTAGCTGTTAGAATTGCAGTAAATATTTTGTTATCTTGGTTTAGGAGAGTTATGGGGCGGTATGAAGCCAGATTTGTTGTATCTTTGTTAGGTTTAGGAATAACTACCATGTTTGAGTCCATCCACGTAGGGGGTAGGACTCCTTGATCTAGGATTAGGCTACAAACTTTGGTTAATGTTGGGGCTAGCAGAGTTGAATATTTTTTATAAAATTCTGCTGGGAGTCCATCCTTCCCTGGGGTTTTGTTGTTCTTTAGATTTTTTATTACTTCGAGTGTCTCTTGAAGAGATATATGTTGATCCATAAAGATTTTATGTTCCTGAGATAGTTTATTTTTTATGCCGAATCCACTCAAAAACTTATTTATTTTATTTGGTTGAGGGTTATCTGTTGAGTATAATTTAGAGTAGAATTTAGAAAAGGTTTCAATAATTATTTTAGAACTAGTTTGGAGTTTGCCCTTTTCGTCCTTTATAAGATTAATCATTTTGTTTGCCATCTTTTTGCCTACTTTCCAGGAAAGTAGCTTTAATGTCTTGGCATTTTTCTAGGCAAAGGACAGGGGGAACGGTCCCAAACTCCAAAGCAAAGGCACACTAAGGACTCGCCAAAAGACCGCTGCTGCAATCCAAAGCTTTATTCATAAATGCCGAGGGTCAAATCAAAAGGATGGGGGAGCGCCCACTCTCTCTGGCTGCTCCTGGCAGGAGATTGGCAACGGGTTTGCCTGGCTAAATTGTCCTGTTTCGCAAGGCTCACAGCTTCATCAAAAGCCACAAATAAATTCTACAATGAAATATACAACAGGTATGTTGGTTACATCACAAACTGAAACAAAACAATGTACATTTTATTTTAAACAGTGTAGCAAAATTTCAATAAAGATTGCAACAAACCATTACCTTGGTGTAAAGCATATTCTTTTACTACAAAGTAACCTGCTGGACAAGAGTCAAGTTTCTTCTTAGTTTTAGTTCAACAATATTTCCTCTCTTGTCGGCAGTTGTGTGGGTGGGCAGCAATTAAGTAGCCTGCCAAACATCCAACTTGTAACTGAAGGAATCAGATTTAAAGGGAAACCAGACTAATTTTGCATTAGAAAGCTACCCCAAAAATGGGGTGAAATCTATCTCCTGGTTAAGACCATTAGGGGCCATTGTCCTGAGATTAAAAATCCATTTAGCTTCCAACCGAAGAAGTGCTTTTCAATCTATTTTCCCACCATTTGGTTTTAGTACCTGAAGGACTGTGTAGACAAATTCCCGCTCATTTCTGTGATGCTGAATAAAGTGCTGTGTCAAAGGTGCATCTGTAACAGCACTTCTAATTTTAGACATATGCTCCTGTATACGGAGCCTCACTGTCCTAGTCATACTGCCAATATATAGGAGGTTACAAGTACACTTGATACCATAAATTACCCCTGGTGTGCTGCAAGTGGAGAAGTCTCATGTTTGCAACTTCTCTTTGGTCACGGGATGTAAGAATTTATCTACATTAACAGCCATGGGACAGATATTACAATGGCCACAAGAAAAGTGGCCCATAGGCTTGTTTGCCACCACAGGGGTATTTGTTTTTCCAAAGTCAGAATGTACTATCATATCTTTAATGGTTTTTGTTCTGCGGAAACCAACCAAAGGAGGTAAGGAACACCCTGAAACGTTCTGTATTACATGCCAGTTTTTTCTAACAATCCTAGCAATCATTGGTGCTAAAGGCGAGAAGTCAATAGACCAAGCAATTATGTTTGAAGTTTTCTCAGCGGAATGTGCTAATAGGGCACTTCTAGGCATTCTGTTAGCACGCTGTCTAGCCTTTGTCACTATGTTAATTGGATAGCCCCTTGTACTAAAGGCTTCCTGAATTTTCTTCGCCTCTGTGTGATAATCTTTAACATCAGTAGAGTTACGCTTGACCCGTAAAAACTGACTGAATGGGATGCTCCGGATTAAGTTTATATTGTGATGGGATGTGTAGTGAAGGTAAGCCCATCTGTCGGTCGGTTTCCTAAAGGGTTTCACGCCAAGTGTATTTGGTGTCCTCTTGTATATAATTACATCTAGGAAATTGATCTGATGTTGATGGGAGTGCCACACGAATTTAATATTAGGGTCTACCGTGTTCATCCAGTTCCCCAGAGCAACTAAATGTATACTGAATACAGTGTATCCAGAGCAACTAAATGTATACTGAATACTGATACAGTGAAGCCTCCCGCCATTAACATTCCACACCCTGGGAAACTCTTACAGAATGACTCAGCTCAACCCCACCCCTCCTGAGTAGATACAAATGACCTACATCTTTTCCACACTGTGACACTGAGAGATCTCTGTCTTTTGGTGCTACACCTCTGAAGATGCCAGCCACAGCTGCTGGCGAAACGTCAGGAACTACAATGCCAAGACCACGGCAATACAGCCCGGAAAACCCCCAACAACCATAAATGTATACTGCTCTTCAGGATCATGGCCACATCATCTAAGTATCTTTTGTAATAGACGATTTCCTCAAAAAAGGGGTTGACCGTGGAGTTTAAATAAAATGATTTTTCCAGATCTGCCATATACAATACAGCGATGCTAGGTGCTGCTGGGCACCTCCCTTGCACTGATAGTAAAATTGATCCAGGAATCTGAAATAATTTTTCTCAATTATGATATCCACTAGCTGTAGTAGGAAGTGGGTGGGGGGAATGTCCTGTGGTCTTGACAGGAGTGCTTTTTCCACTACTGCTCTTGCACCTTCATGGGGAATCGAGGTGTAGAGAGACTCCACATCCATAGTGACTAAACATGCCCCCTCCGGAATATGTAGTTGTTCAATAGACCTGATCAGTTCTTTTGTATCTTTTAGATAAGTGTCAGTACTACGTGCTATGGGTTGTAATATGTGATCAACATAAAAGGCTAAAGGTTCTAAGACTGAGTTAGACCCACTGACAATGGGACGGCCAGGGGGAGGGAACTTATTCTTATGGATTTTGGGTAAAACATAAAAGACAGGTGTACATGGAGAATCATTAATCAGGTCTCTGTGGATGGCATCTGACACATCCGCCGACAGTAAAGCCTCATCTAGGACTATCTTGATAAGCCTTTGAATGTCAGGAAGGGGATCCTGTCTGATAGGCAAATAATGTTGGGTGTTACCTAATTGAAGTTCTATTTCCTTAACATAGTCTGACGTGTTTAACACAACCACTCTGCCACCCTTGTTGGCGGGCTTTAAAGTAATAGAATCATCCTTATCTAGATCCCTAAGTGCTTGGCGTTTGGCTCTTGTTAGATTTTGCCTGACCTTTTGTGGTCTGGACTCCAAATGTTCTATATCCAGTAACACCAAGCGTTCGAATGTGTCAATGAAAGTGTCATTTATTCTTGGTACAAAAGTAGACCGATGTTTAATGCCTCCTACCCTGATAGATGTTTCCTGTGCTCCAAAAAACTTCCTCAAATTAATCTAAGTAACTTAAATAAATCTACCCGTGTCTGGAAATTGTCATATCGAGGTGTAGGGACAAATCCCAGGCCTTTATTCAGCACTTTTACCTCTAAATCAGAAAGTGGCCTGTTGGACAATTTGAAAACTAAGTGCGATACCTCCCCCGCCTGGATCGGTTGCCTCTCCCTAAAAAAGCTGCACTACTTCTCTGGTTGCCATATGGTATGTCTCTATTCCTAAGAGTCCTTAGGAATTTTGACTTAAATACCTGATTTGCTTTTGCAGTTAGATGTGTTTCTTGTAATAGTAATATGTCTGGGCGATGTCTTAATAGCATTGTAAAAACTCTTTTGCTTTTAATTACATTGTTAAGACCTCTGTAATTTAATGAGATCACTTTAAGAACCATTTCCTGAGGATAAAAAAGAATTAAGAAAAGTTACAATATGTTGTATTGATGATAGACTTTATACAGCCAAACTATATCTTATTCCCTTACTCTGGTATTTTGACTTGTTTTAATAGAATTATACAAACTTGGAGTGCGGTTTTAAATTTTCACTCGCGGAGACTTCCAGTTTGGCTAATGGTGGGCTGAAGCAGTCCAGGGAGTTGAACCGTCAAGAGTGACTGTTTTGGGCAGGCCAGGTGCTCAGATCACCAGCTGCCACTCCTCTCCAGGTAGGAGAGGAGCCAGAACGCTACAAGTTCTAGAGAGAGCGAGATCTCAGCGGTGGGGAGGGTCCTGGATGAAGGATCTCCCACATCGCCTTGAGGTACTCTCGAAGAAGGATGAGCTAACATCTCTGCAGCACTCTTTGAGTCGTTGTTCGGCATAAGCCCGCCAGGATCCAAGCTTCAGAACCAGATTTGGCTAATTGGTAACAAAAGAGGCAGCACGAAAGACCCAAACGGAACAAATCGAGGTAAAAGATCTTTATCTGGCTTTTGGATTTAAAAAGAGAAGGAAAATCTTTATTAAAAATGAAAATTGTGGACTGAGATGATAGAATAAGACAGGAGCAAGGCATCTTGAAGGAAGATTTGAAATTTGATAGACTATAAAGCGCAAAAGAAGAGAAAATAACTTTTGTTTATGCATACTTGCGGTTTGGAGAAAGATAGCTGGCTGTGAGAAAAGGGGAGGAGGTGGAGGAACGGCTGAGTAAATATCGCGAGAGAATGGAATGCAAGAAGAATAGCAAGTGGAACTGCCTAGAGAGGCTTGATTTGGAAAAGCAGGAAGAAGGAAGAAAAGCAGCAAAGAAGACCCTGAAGAAACAACGCAAGATATAGCAGCGAGAAGGCAAGAGGAAGTGGATATTCATTATTTCGAACTATCATAGAGCTGCCATAGAGACTCTCTGCCCGATATCTGGTGAGACTAAAACAATACGAATATTTAAAGCAAAAGATAAAGATGTCGGGGGGGGGGAAAGAAATCTAGTGTAAGCTTGAAGAGAGTGGAGAAGGAACGGCAGGCTGCCATGAGATCAGCTATAAAATCGCTGGGGGAAAAAGTTGCTGAGGGTCACAAAGCATTGATACAATCTATCCGGGAAATGAACGAAAGCCTAATTAAAAGCATTAAGGACATATTTAAAACAGAAGTGGAATTGAGAGATGAGGAGCAAGCAACTAGGCAGACAATTCAAGGAGAGGAACAGGTGGCAGAAATCGAATACAGAACAGCAGGATGCAAGCAACAAAAATGTGAGGGGCAAGGAGAAGCGGAGCAGTATTTGCAAGAAGAAATGAATGAAGATCTACTAGGATCTTTAAAGAATCAAGTGCAAGAATTAGCAACAAGCATGAAAGACAGAACCATCCCCAGTTATTTTAAGCAGAAGAAGCTACTAAATGACAGAAGAATTCAAGTGAAGAAGAAAGCCTGGAAAAGCAACATGAATACAAGAATCAAGTTACAAGTGGGAGTTACTTAAAAGATTAAGGCCATAGTTTAAAGTTTGAAGAATTTATTTTTTATTTTTTAGAATTGGGATGTATGATGTTTGTAAGGTTAAAAGTTAAATGAAGAAATTAGTAAATTAAGACAAATGGAATAAGTGGGAAATGTAATGTATAGTTAATTAGGTAAATTGACATTAAGTAAATTTATACACAAAATTGTAGAAGGAACTAAGAGAAAGGTCAAATTTTAAATTAAAGTGTTATACTAGAGAATAAATTAAATTAAAGGACTGGGAAAATATTAAGGCAAATCTAGGTAAAAAAAAAGGGAACTACAAATGGAATGTTTTGAAGAAATTTATATGTGCAAAGATACAAGTGGGAGCTATTTAAAAGACTTAGGCCATAGTTTAAAGCTAGAAGAGTTTTTTTTCTATTTTTAGAATTGGGATGTATGATGTAAATGCAATGTTAAAAGTTAAATGAAGAAATTAGCAAATTAAGACAAATGGAATAATTGGGAAATGTAATGTATAGTTAATTATGTAAACTGACATTAAGTAAATTTATACACAAAATTGTAGAAGGAACTAAGTGAAAGGTTAAATTGTTAATTTAATGCTATACTAGAGAATAAATTAAATTAAAGGACTGGGAAAATATTAAGGTAAATGTATGTAAAAAAATGGGAACTACAAATGGAATAGTTTGAAGAAATTTATATGTGTAAAAGAAATATGTTTTGATGGCTTTTTGATAGTTTATTAATAGTTACAGAATTGTATTAAGAAATGGTAAGTTAGGATTTTACCTCTATCTATTAGGGAAAAATGAAAAGCAATATAGAACAAATGATAAGAAATTATGGGGCCGTAGTGCTGTCGGGAGTCTGCACAGAAAAGGGGGGAGGGGGAGGGGGTGGGATGCATCTATGGATATAGGAGGTAATGTATCTGTAACATATGAATGAACTGTATGTCAACCCATCCAATAAAATTGTTTAAAAAATAAATAAATAAATTTTCACTCACACCCCAGTTATTCCCTTGTTTATATTATCAAAGTAGCTGAACTTGAAAGAGAAAGATAGGAGGTGGTAGAAACAAGAAGAGAGAAGAAAAGGAGTATAGAAAGAAAAGAAAGAGGTTTATAGACTAGAAAAAGTTAGTAGATGTTACATACAACAACTCCTCTCTAAGGAGGACAACCACCAGAACCTTTCCCTTAAAAAGGGAAATAAAAATAATATGGAGTGCAAAGTTTTATCGTGGAATGTAAATGGACTTAACTCACCTAATAAGCGAAAAAGTATTTTCCACTGGCTATTAAAACAGAAATGTGATATAGTTTGCTTACAAGAGACTCATATTAGAAATCAGGATGTAAAATACCTTAAAGTAAGTAAATTGGGCATTGAATTTGTAGCGGCCTCAAAAAAGAAAAAAAGGGGAGTGGTACTATATATAAAAGAAGAGCTGCAACCAAAGGTGATAATTAGAGATGGGGAAGCCAGATTTATAGCAGTGGAATGCATTTGGAACTTAAAGAAAGTGTTGGTGATTGGAATATATGCGCCTAATGGAGCTAAAGAGTGCTTTTTTGAGGATTTAAAGAAGCAATTAGATGAACTTTCATATGATCAGATAATACTTGCAGGAGACTTCAATGGAGTTACGAATTTGGAACAAGACAAGAAATCAGCCACTACACAAAAGAAAAGAGGACTATTACCAAAGACTTTTTTTGGATTAATGCAACAGGAAGCGTTGGAAGATGTGTGGAGAACGCAGAATCCCACAATCAGACAGTATACCTTTTTCTCTGCAAGACACTCTACCTTATCGCGTATTGATATGATCTGGGCCTCAAAGGACTTAGTACTTTGGACTAAGGAAGTAGAAATAATGCCTATGGTAGGCTCAGATCATAACCCAATTACGTGGAAATTTGGAAAAAGAACTAAGAGAAAAGGATGGAGAATAAATGAGGATTTGTTGCAAGAGGGAGAAAATATGGAAATGTTGAGAAGGGAGACTAAATTCTTCATACAGTACAACATGAATCAAGAAGTACCAACCAACAAGGTATGGGACACGTACAAGGCAGTAATCAGAGGTGTATTAATGGACTTAAATGGAAGACTTCGAAGGAAAAAAGAGGAGAAGAGACAGGAGATTATGGAAAAAATAAAAGCCAAAGAAATCCAGTTGAAGAAAAGACCAGGGAAAAAGAAAATATATCAGGACATTAAAATCCTTCAGGAGCAGTTGACGGCCATGAATAATAAAGAACTGGAATGGAATCTGAAAAGACTGAATCAAAAGTCGTTTGAAGGGGCGAACAAACCTGGGAAATTTTTGGCATGGCAATTGAAGAAAAGAAAGGAGGAAAAGATAATAAATAAAATATGTGATGACAATAAAGTACACCTGGAACAGGTCGCTATTAGCAGAGCCTTTTATAAATTTTATGCTAAATTGTATGATAAGAAAGAAGTGAATAAAGATGCGATAGCCGCATATCTGGAGAAAATGAAGCTGCCAGTAATGTCCGAGGAGTGGAGAGTTAAACTAAACAGTGAAGTAACAGAAGAAGAGATAAGGAAGGCAATACAGTCAACAAACTTGGGAAAAACGCCAGGGCCTGATGGACTCACAGCTAAGTTTTACAAGGCAATGGCCAATGAACTGGTACCGTTTTTAAAAGAGGTGATCAATGGTGTTATGAGGGACCAAAGGATCCCAGATACCTGGAGTGAAGCAAATATATCATTGATCCCCAAAGAAGGACAGGACTTGACCAATGTTAAAAACTACAGACCTATCTCTTTACTTAATAATGACTACAAGATTTTTGCAAAGATCTTGGCGGAGAGAATAAAGGGGTGGCTAGCCGAAGTTATTGGAGAAGAACAAGCAGGCTTTTTACCAAATAGACAAATCAGAGACAACCTAAGGACAGTCATAAACGCTATAGAATACTATGACAGGCGATGTGATAAGGAGGTTGGTTTCTTCTTTGTAGACGCTGAAAAAGCATTTGACAATTTGAACTGGGACTTTATGTTTGCCACCATGGAACAGCTACAAATGGGGGAAAGGTTCATAAGAGCAGTGAGAGAAATTTATAGAGACCAGAGTGCAGCAATTGTGGTGAATGACGAGCTGACTAAAAAACTGATTATTGGAAAGGGTACAAGACAAGGTTGCCCGCTATCCCCATTGTTGTTTATTTTGGTTCTTGAAATTTTGATGATGCAGATTAGAGAAGATAATGCAATCCGTGGTATAAAGATAAAAGACTTTTCCTATAAGGTCAGAGCGTTTGCAGATGATATAATGTTAATTGTGGAAGATCCAATTGAAAACATGCCTAAGGTAATAGAAAAAATAAAAGAGTTTGGAGACTTGGCAGGTTTCTATGTAAACAAAAAGAAATCAAAGATTTTATGTAAGAATATGATTAAACAAAAGCAACAGTTATTAACGGAAATAACAGACTGTGAGGTAACAAGTAAGGTGAAGTACTTGGGAATTGAATTGACTGCAAAAAATATAGATCTATTTAAGAATAACTATGAGAAATTATGGACTCAAATAGAGCATGATTTGATCAAATGGAATAGGCTGAACTTGTCATGGTTGGGAAGAATTGCAGTAATCAAGATGAACGTGTTACCAAGAGTTATGTTTCTGTTACAGACGATACCAATCATTAGGGACTCCAAGCAATTTGATAAATGGCAGAGGAAAATATCAGTTTGTGTGGGCAGGCAGGAAGCCTCGAGTGAAAATGAAAGTGTTACAGGATGCAAAAGAAAGAGGGGGAATGCAACTGCCCAACTTGAGACTTTATTATGATGCAATCTGTCTGGTATGGTTGAAGGATTGGATCACGTTGAAAAATCGCAAACTGCTGGCCTTAGAGGGATACAAAAAATTATTTGGATGGCATGCATACCTATGGTATGATAAAGTAAAAGCAGATTCTATGTTTCTGCATCACTATATTCGGAGAAGCCTCTTCACAATTTGGAAGAAGTACAAAGAATACCTACAAGAAGGAATTCCCTCCTGGGTGGTTCCATACGAAGTAATAGATCCAAGAACGGTCGATAATGAACAACAGTGTTTAACGTATAAGGAGATAACTCAAATAGAATCCTTTAAAATAAGAATAAGAACGCAACAAGAGATGTCTCCAAACTACGACTGGTTTCAATATAGGCAAGTTAGAGATCTTTATTACTCAGACTGTGCGAAGGGAGGGATAAGGATGGAAGACTCAGAATTAGAGAAAGTAATTTTACAAGAAGACCAAAAGGAAATTTCTAAGGTCTACAAAGTGTTGTTAAAATGGTATACTGAAGATGAGACAGTCAAAGTGCAAATGGTGAAGTGGGCTATAAACTTTAACAAAGAAATAACAATGGAGGCGTGGGAATACTTGTGGAAACATACATTGAAAATCACGACATGTACCAATATTAAAGAGAATATTTACAAAATGATTTACCGTTGGTATCTGACGCCAAAGAAGATTGCGCTAGGGAACTCGAATATGTCTAATAAATGCTGGAAATGTAAAAAACATGAGGGATCAATGTATCATATGTGGTGGACTTGCGAGGTAGCTAGGCAGTACTGGGGGGAAATAATAAGAGTAATGAGTGAGATTTTACAATTTCAAGTTAACAAGAACCCAGAACTCCTGCTACTGAACTTGGGAATGGAAGACATCCCAGCACAACATAGGACATTGATATTCTATATGACGGCAGCAGCCAGACTTTTGTATGAGCAGAAGTGGAAAGTACAAGAAGTGCCAACTACTGAGGACTGGATTTACAAATTGCTGTACATGGCGGAGATGGACAAAATGACAAGAAAACTGAGAGACCTTGATCCAGGGCAGTTTAACACGGACTGGGGAAAGCTGAAACATTATTTGGTGAAAATATGGGAGGTGGGAGGAGAACTGTGGCAGTTTGAAAATTATTGAGGTACACAGGAGGAGAGAAGTGACTATACCGAGGGGGTGGAGAGTTAATGGAAAAATTCTAAGCAACTTTATATGATTTTTAAGTATTATATTAAGTAGCAATAGCGTAGATACTATGAGAATTAATGGGATAGAAATTAACTAATCTATATTTTTTGGAAAGATAACCGTATAACATAGAGTGAATATATACATACATACGTAAATTCAAAGATAGGTCTAATTGTTAGACTTATGGTATATGTATAGATAAAGAACAATATATAGAACAGAAGCCTAAGTAAATGACAATAAGTGTGTATAATAAGTATGTGTATAGAAGTATTGGAATTGATGTATAAAGGGGGGCAAATTGTTTGTCCCATATTGAAGAGAATAGAAGGAGTAAGATAAAACACAGGTTATCAAAATGAATATTATTAGTAGTTTTAATGAAGAAGATAGATTAAGAGGATTTTATTTATATGACAATTTATATGACAATTTATATGTGAAAGGAAGTGGAAATAGTGCTTAGAAGAATCTGAAAGTATATTATAATAAACAAATAAAATAAATATGAAGGAGTAGAGGGAAAGTGGATAGGGGGTTGGAAAACTGTTGGAAGTCAATAAAAAGGGGGGGAAAGGGAGGGGGTTAGAATTAGAAAAAATTAAAGAATGTGATTATAATTGTTATTATATGTTTCTAATCCAATAAAAATTCTTTAAAAAAAATGGAAATAAAAAACAATATAACTCTTATAATGAAACCAGATCCAAATCTCTGGTTGGAGTTTAATATGCAAATTGAACAAGTACAATAAAATAAAACCAAATGGTTTCAGTTAAAACTGGGCTAAATGCCCAGCTCTGGGGTTTTAATTAAACTGGGGGCAAAGAAGGGTGCTGATGCACTAGCAGTTTAGTTGACGATATCCGTCGATATCTTATACCTGCCTCACTGAGTTTATTGATGACAGGTTTTAATTCTCTTCTTTAAATTAATGTTTCATTTGAAAGGTCTTGATATACAAATATTTTTTTGTTTTGAAAAGAAAAAAAACCTCGTGCTCTTGTTTCCCGCATTACTTTGTCTTTCGTCCTACTGTCTAGAAAGCTTACAACAATGTCTCTTTGCTGCCTGGCTCTTAAGTTTCTCACTGAGCCCAATCTGTAAGCATTGATAATGGTGGGGGTAATTCCCTCCTCCAGTTTCAGCTCATTGCCTAGCTATTCAGCTATAAATGATATTAAGTCTTTATTTCCTTCATCATTCTCTTCAAAACCTTTAAGTTTCACATTATTATTTCTCAGTTTATTGTCCAGGTCAATTATTTTATTTTCTAATGTAGCATTTTTAGCTTCCAGGACCTGGACTTTTTCTTGTACAGAAAGATGCAGCTCCATAGCATTTTTTGCAGTCTGACAAACCTGTTGCAAAGTCTCTTTTATTTCACTGAGCTTATTTTTAAAGATGCCTTCAATTCTAGTGACAATTTTCTTCTCCAATCTATCCATAGCATTTTTTAACTCACTTTCAAGTGCTTGAATCTTCTCTGTTTCTTCAGGGTTCCCCCGGCAGCCATTTTAGCCTGCATTCCTCTTTTTTCAGCTGCAGCTTGAGTAGTTTCTACAGGCTCCAGGTAAGCTTTTAGAGATGGGTTTGTCAGACCAGAGGGCTTAGTCTTGCATCCACTGACTTTGCCCATAGCTTTTTAAAGGCTGCTGGAGCTTGGGCGCTTAAAATTAGCTGTGGCAGGGAGTTGCGGTTTGGAGCAAGTCCTTCAAGCGTCCACCATACCAGTGCAACGCCCCACCCTCTTTCTTAAAACACTTGATGGATACCTGGAAAATTTTACCTGGTGCTTTAGTGCCCACAAGCACCATGGTCCATTCTGCATGACACACTTTAAGCTGATGATGCTTAGCATTCACGTTGATTGGTGCAGAAACAGCTTGGGGTAGCATCATTCTGCACTGTACAACCTCAAGGCAAGTTGGTGACTGTTGATGAGTTCAGATGTATCTGTTTGGAGCTGCATTTTGTGGGGGCTGGAACTGACATCAGTTTTTAGAAAAATCATTTCACAAGTGTGGCAATGGCCCTTTTCACACTACATACCTGCTTCCAGAACATTGTGAAATGCAGCACAAAAACCGCAGAAGATAGCATCTTCTTACGAGAGTTTTGCGTGACGTTGTGCGAGTTCTGCGTAAAACTCTTGCGAGAAGACGCTATCTTCCGCGTTTTTTTCACTGCGTTTTGCGATGTTCTGGAAGCAGGTATGTAGTGTGAAAAGGGCCAATGTTGCAATGATGGGGCCCATCCCCCCTTCTGGTATTTACTGTTTGTGCTGTCCCTTGCCCACTGGAGAGGCAATTGGTAGTGGCGTTCTGGGGAAAAACATGAACTTTTTAAGCCTGTTGTACTCTCAAGTTTTTTTTTTAGTGAAACTAGGAAAGCGTTAAAATGCTGGTGCTTCATTCCCTCCCAGCAGCTTCCCTGTCACTTTGGATCAAATGTGCATCAGGATGGGAGGAAGGGAGGGGGAAAGCCAGCAGCAAACACACAGCTGCTACACCAAGGGGCTGTCATTCCACTCTGGGGTCTGTCATTCCAGTCCCAGGACACTTCTGCTACGCTCAGAGGCCTTTCATTCAACTCCCAGAATCCTTCTACACCTTGGTACTTTCATGCCACCCTGGTACCTGTTGTTTCAGTTCAAGAGCACTTCTGCTACACCTGGGAGGTGTCATCCCACTCTGACGCCTGTCATTCTAGTCCCAAAACACACCTGCTACACCTAGGAGCTGTCATTCCATACTGGGGCCTGTCATTCAACACCCAAAATGCTTCTGCTACACCTAGGGGCTGTCATTCCACTCTGGAACCTGTCATTTCAGTTCCATGCTGCTTCTGCTACATACAGGGGGTGTCATCCCACTCTGTGTCCTGTCGTTCTAGTCCCAAAACAGTTCTTCTCTACCTAGGGACCATCATTCCACTCAGGGGCCTGTCATTCCAGTCCCAGAGCCCTTCTGATACTCACAGGGACCATCATTCCACTCAGGGGCCTGTCATCCCAGTCACAGAGCCCTTCTGATACTCACAGGGACCATCATTCCACTCAGGCTTCTGTCATTCCAGTGTCAAAGCCTTTCTGATACTCACAGGGACCATCATTCCATTCAGGGGCCTATCATTCCACTCCCAGAGGCCTTCTGTTAATCCCAGGGATTGTCTTTTTACTCAGAGGCAAGCAATTCCAGTCCCAGAGGGTTTTTGAACATAAGAACATAAGAACATAAAAGAAGCCATGTTGGATCAGGCCAATGACCCATCCAGTACAACACTCTGTGTCACACAGTGGCCAAAAAAACCTGGTGTCATCAGAAGGTCTGCCAGTGGGGAAGGGACACTAGAAGCCTTCCCACTGATTGCCCCCCCCCCCAAACACCAAGAATACAGAGCATCACACAGGGGCTGTTACTCCACTCAGGGGCCTGTCATTCCAGTCCCAGAGCCCTTCTGCTATTTCCAGGGGCTGTCATTGCACTGTGGGGCCTGTCATTCCAATCCATGTATAGTTTATCTGAGCCTAGAGACCTTTCTGGAAAATCCATTCCACATTTTCTTTGCCCTCCTTTTTTTTTTGCTGTAATGAATTTCAATGGAGCCCATGCAAGTAAATTGGTATTCCTGCCTCCTGTGATTTCCAATGGGTAATCCTGTCATTTGTTTTAGTACATCCCCTTCCTGGCAGCAGAAAACCTACTCTGGGGCTGGAATGGGGAGGGAAAGGAGGACTCTGAGAGGACAGTCAAGGAGACTTTTTTGTGGGGGGGGGGAGACAGCAGGAGGAAGCCTCTTGGAAAGGACACGAGGACAGAGACAATCTTGGAGGTTAAATTGGTGGGGGAGGGAGCGGATTTCTTTGGGCACACAGGAACAGCCCTTGACAGGACAGGACAGAGGTGATTCTGGGGAGAAGGAGAGTCTCCTGGGGGGAATAGAAATCTCCCCATTGGGCCGCAGAGAGCCCAGTAGCTCCCACAATGACCTCAAAAGCCAGGAAAGAAAGCACCCCAAGAGGAGCACACTGTTTGGGGAAAGAAAGGCTTTGAAAGAACTCAAGCAAGCAGCCCCAAAAGCTTTCTGCAGGTCATCTGAGAGTGGGTGTTTCACAGAGCCCAATAGCAGCCCCCCCGGGCACCTCGAAAGCCAGGAAAGAAAGTGGGAAGAAAGTGGAAAGAAAGAAAGAACTCAAGCAAAGAGCCCCATAAGCTGCCTTGCACCCACTGCATGTCTGCAAGTGGGTGGGGTCAGAGCACAATAGAAGCCACCAGGAACCCAAAAGCAAGTAAGAGTTTGAAAAAAAAATCAAGCCCAAGAACCCAAGGATTTGAAAGGGGAAAGAAATCATAGTAACCCGATAGCATGGTAGAAGGATAAAAAAAAGTGCTCTCACTAAGCAAGCAAGAATTGAAAGGTGTAAAAAATTAGACAGGAATGGACAGAAGAGTTAGCCCTCTTGCAACCAATGCCCCAAAGCCCCTTGCTAAGGCACACACCGCTCTTGCAATATGCAATGCAAAAGAAAAACTTCCGCAGCAAGCAGTTGCTAACTCGCGCTCCTCCCCACAAACTGAAGCCGCGCTTTGCACGCTTTTTCTTATATAGGAAATGCTAGTAGGTGCTCTCTGTTTGGCTGACAGAGCTGCCAATCAAGGTTTCCTGCAAAACAACAAGGCAATCCCCAGTAAGGAGCAGCGTAGCAAAAAAAGTGGAAAACCACCCGGGAAATGAGAAAATATATCTTTATTGCAAGACAATAGCAATGTAGTATTTTCAACAATAATACAATGTGCAAAAGTGCATTCATACATTCATGATAACATTCTTAATATGTCCAGAATCCTTTAAGTCATTCCAAACAGGGGACTCAATGCCCCACTCCAATTGTTCCAGGAGCAGGGCAAATGTTCGATGGGTGGATAGGATGGTAAGTATAACTCAATTTGTATTCATAACTGTGTCTTATTTTTTCTTTCCTTTTCTTCCAGGTATCATCTCACATTTCCATATAAGGGATCCAATAACAACAGCTCTAACTGCAGCCGGCTAAGCCGCAGATTTTGTCTTATGACTTCTTCAGGAGCAGGAGGATCACAACACTATGTACAAAAACAATAAATTACATCGTGCCAATCATTCATGAGCCTTAAAGTGAATTCAAGTTATCATATGGTAATTACATCACCAATAAAGCATCCACATTCATGTACATATACTTCATGGAGAACAATTCCTTGTCACTTACCCTGAAACCATAAATTCATTTTCATCACACCCAAGGAATGACACGAAAGCCGAGGCTCATGTGTCAGCCCTGGTGGTACATTCCCTTATATACAGAAGCTCACCAATTAAGCAATTATTGAGCCAAACTAATGTTAAAGAAACAGTAACATGTCCCAAATGCTCTTATACATTCTAACCCAAAAAGCATTGATATGAAATTTCCCCATTAAGTCCATGGGGTTTTAAACTGTTAAGTGTAAAAATCCATTCCCCTTCTTTTCTCAATCATTCTTTAGAAATAAGTTGAGGAGGAGCTGGCTGTGCAACATGCAGTATTGTTGCTCTAATCTCTGATGTGATGTGTTGTGCCCCAAGAAAATGTTCGGTTAAAGGGGCTTCTAACACTTTATTCTTTATTCTGGAGATGTGTTCTAGGATTCTAACCTTTAATGGTCTAGTAGTGTTACCTACAAAAACCTTAAAACAAGGGCAGATCAGATGATAGACCACTGCAGATGTCTGACAGGTTGCAAAATGTTTGATGTTAACTTCCCTGGAAAGTGATGGTATTTCTAGAGAGTCTCCCTCTATAATTAATGGGCAAATAGCACAATGGCCGCATTTAAAATTGCCCTTTGGTAGATTCGATTCCAAATTTGGTCGAATCATATCTGAACGGGAAATCATCTCCTTCACATTTTTGGTTCGCCTATAACTGATGCATGGTGGTGTTTCACATCCTGGTAAATCTGACAATAAACCCCAGTGTCTGCGGACTATATTATAGACAGATTTAGACAGTGGTGTGTATTCCATTGACCAATGCAACCTATCCTCTTTTGACTTCGTTCTTGGCTTAAACAGGCTGGCCCTAGATGTCTGAGAAGCTCTAGCCCTAGCTCTCTGTATGGTCTTTATAGGATAACCCCTGTTTGTAAATGATAGTTGCATGGCATTGCAGCCATGTTCATAGTCCTCCTGTTGTGTGGAGTTTCTTTTTAATCTTAGAAACTGACCATAAGGGATGTTCTGTCTGAGATGTGTAGGGTGATGTGATTCAAAAAATAAATATGCATTTCTATCTGTAGTTTTAGTATATGGTCGTATCTTCAACTTACTGTCATCCCCTTTGAAAATAATATCTAAGAAGTGAATCTCCTGCTGACTACTACTCCAAGTAAATTTGATGTTCTCATCCTGGATGTTGAGCCAATTGCAAAAATCCTCTAAAACGGTGTTATCACGGATGAGGAAATAAAGGTCATCAATGTACCTTTTGAAAATACAGATGTGTTCATAAAAAGGGTTACTCCGATTTATAATATAATTAGCCTCCCACTGCACCATGAAGATGTTGGCAATACTTGGCGCTGCTGCGCACCCCATTGCAACCCCCTTGACCTGAAGGAAAAAATCATCTGTAAATCTGAAATAATTCTTCTCTAATATTAGGTCCAGAAGCTGCAATAGAAAATCCGAACTGGGTCTATGGTTCGACCTGGCATGCAATGTATCAGATACCACTGTTCTTGCCATTTCATGGGGAATGGACGTGTATAGTGAATTGATGTCCATTGTCAATAAAGTGAAGCTTTCCTCGACTGGAGTATTTTCTATTGTCTGAATAAAGTCCCCAGTGACTTTAATATATGAGGGCATCTTACAGACCTCCGTTAGTAATAATGTGTCTAAATAGACAGCGAGAGGTTCTAATATAGATCCACAGCCAGAAACTATAGGTCTCCCTGGAGGTGGGAAAATGTTTTTATGAATTTTGGGGAGGACATAGAATACTGGAATACGTCCTACTTCTTTATTTAGTGCATCATATACATCTACCTCAATGTCTCCAATAGCCAAGGCTTCATTTAATACTGTTCTAATTAGCTATCTAATCTTGGCTGTGGGGTCATATGGAATTCTTCTGTAATTGGTTTCATCATTGAGTTGTGTTTAACCTCATTTATGTATACTGCTCTATCCAAAATCACGATCCCACCTCCTTTGTCTGCCAGCTTGATTATTACTGTGGGATTGCTATCAAGATTCGCTAATGCTCTCCTTTCTTGATTAGATAAGTTGTTCCAGCCCCTCTTCCCAGTCATTTCTAATTTAGCTACATCTCTCATGACCACATGCTCCAAGGTAATAATCCTGTGGTCATCTACAGGTGGCACAAAATTCGATTTGGGTTTTAATTTGGTGGGTAAAGACCCTATTGGTGATGTCACAGTCTGGGAGTCTGTAAAGAATTTTTTAAGTTTAATTAATCTAACTAGTTTGATGCTTGGTCACTGTTTTCCGTTTTCAAATCTTATAAAAGTGCCCCCCCTTTGTGACTGATGTTTTTTTTTTAAAAAAATTTTTTATTGGGTTAGAACATTAATATTTTTACATTACATTACATTCAATTATCCCCTAATTTTTCGTTTCTAACCCCCTCCCTTTCCCCCCCCTTTTGTTGACTTCCAACAGCTTTCCCACCCTCTGTCCCTTTTCCCTTACTTCTATTAACTTCCTCTGTCTAAAACAAATATATATTCTCCATTATATTAAGCAGTACATCTTTAACTCTTTTACTTATTATACATCCAAACTATACTTCTTTAGATAAACAATTTATCCCATTTTCCAGTTTTGAATATTTCTATATATCATAAACCATAAAAATTTCCCACATTTGAATCAAACAATTTGATTTGTTCTCTATATATTAATCATTTCTTCTTTTTATAGTATTTCTATATAACTCATCACATAGTCAGTCGTTTTAACTCTTCTATACATTCAGTTTGGTGCATATAAGTCTTATCAAGTAAAAAAAATATTGTTAATTACTCAATCCTCATGTTTAAACCGTTAATTATTCTCTATCAATATTCTATCAATTAACCTTTACATATCTATATATATCTCAATCAATTAATTAATCTAACTGCTTATAAATTCACATTTCTCTTCCTCCCCCGGAAAAGTCACCCCTCTCTTTTATACTTTTATTGTACTTCAGTAGTTCTCAAACTGCCACAGTTTTCCTCCCACCTCCCACTTCTTCTCCAGATATTGTTTCAGCTTCTCCCAGTCTGTATTAAACTGCCCTGAGTCCAGATCTCTCAGTTTTCTTGTCATCTTATCCATTTCAGCCATGTACAGCAATTTGTAGATCCAATCTTCAATAGTTGGCACTTCTTGTACTTTCCATTTCTGCGCATACAAAAGTCTAGCTGCTGCAGTCATATAAAATATCAACGTCCTATGATGGGCTGGAATTCCCTCCATTCCCAAGTTTAGCAGCAGGAGTTCTGGGTTCTTATTTATTTGAAACTGTAAAATTTCACTCATTTCTCTTATTATTTCCCCCCAGAACTGCCTAGCTACCTCACACGACCACCACATATGATAGAGGGAGCCCTCATGCTTCCTACATTTCCAGCATTTATTAGAAGTGTTCAAGTTCCCTAGCGCAATCTTCTTTGGTGTCATGTACCAACGATAAATCATTTTGAAAATGTTCTCTTTAATATTAATACATGTCGTTGTCTTCATTGTAGTTTTCCACAAGTATTCCCATGCCTCCATTGTTATTTCTTTATTAAAGTTTATAGCCCATTTCACCATTTGTGTTTTAACTATCTCATCCTCGGTATACCATTTCAACAGTACTTGGTATACCTTGGATATTCTTTTCTTGTCTTCTTTAAGAAGGGTCTGCTCTAGTTCCGAGTTCTCTGTTCGTATGCCCCCTTTTGCAGAGTCCGAATTGTATAAGTCTCTAATCTGTCTGTACTGGAACCAATCATAGTTAAGTGATAGTTCCTCTTGCGTCTTTATTCTAAGTTTAGATACTACAGTTTTAGTTATTTCTTTGTACGTTAAACATTGTTGTACATTATCAACAGCTCTCGGATCTATCACTTCGTATGGAACCACCCACAAGGGGGTTCCTTCTTGTAGGTAAATTCTGTACTTCTTCCAGATTGTATATAAACTTCTCCTTACAAAATGATGCAGGAACATCGAGTTGACCTTTACTTTGTCATGCCATAGGTATGCGTGCCATCCAAAAATTTTTTTATATCCCTCTAGGGCTAATAGTTTCTTATTCTTTAATGTCATCCACTCTTTTAACCAAACTAGGCAGATTGCATCATGATAAAGTCTCAGGTTGGGCAGTTGCATTCCGCCTCTTTCCTTTGCATCTTGTAGAACTTTTACTTTCACTCGAGGCTTCTTGCCTGCCCAAACAAAATCTGATATTTTCCTCTGCCATTTTTCAAATTGTTTGGAGTCTCTGATGATTGGTATTGTCTGTAGCAAAAACATTACTCTTGGTAACACATTCATCTTAACTGCTGCAATCCTGCCCAACCATGACAAATTCAGTCTATTCCATTTGATCAAGTCTCTCTCTATCTGAGTCCATAATTTTTCATAATTATTCTTGAACAAATCTATATTTTTTGCAGTCAGCTCAACTCCCAAATATTTCACCTTACTAGTTACTTCACAGTCCGTTGTTTCCATTAACAATTGTTGTTTCTGCTTAGTCATGTTTTTGCATAATATCTTTGACTTCTTTTTGTTAATGAAGAAACCTGCCAAGTCACCAAACTCCTTGATCTTATCTATCACTTTTGGCATGTTCTCCAATGGATCTTCTACAATTAACATTATGTCATCTGCAAATGCTCTAACCTTGTATGAATAGTCCTTTATTTTTATTCCTCGTATTTCCTCGTCTTGTCGTATTTGTATCATCAGAATCTCCAATACTAAAATGAACAACAATGGAGATAACGGGCAACCTTGTCTTGTTCCTTTACTAATCGTCAATTTCTTGGTCAGTTCATCATTCACTACAATTGCTGCAGTCTGGTCTCTATAAATTTCTTTAATTGCTCTGATGAATCTTTCTCCCAGTTGTAGCTTTTCCATAGTGGCAAACAAAAAATCCCAGTTTAAATTGTCAAACGCTTTTTCAGCGTCTACAAAGAAGAAACCAACCTCTTTATCACAACGCTTGTCATAGTATTCAATAGCATTAATCACTGTCCTTAAATTGTCTCTTATTTGTCTGTCCGGCAAAAAGCCTGCTTGTTCTTCCTCTATGACTTCCGAGAGCCACCCCTTCAGTCTCTCCGCCAATATCTTCGCAAAAATTTTATAATCATTGTTAAGTAATGATATAGGTCTGTAATTTTTCACGTTAGTCAGATCTTGGCCCTCTTTTGGGATCAATGATATATTCGCTTCGCTCCAAGTGTCTGGAATTCTTTGATCCCTGAAAACTCCGTTCATCACCTCTTTTAGGAATGGTGCCAGTTCGTTGGCCATTGTCTTATAAAATTTAGCCGTAAGTCCATCTGGCCCTGGCGCCTTTCCTAGATTTGCGGATTGTATTGCCTTACTTATTTCCTCATCAGTTACTTCACTGTTCAACTTATTTCTCCAAGCTTCCAAGATCTCTGGAAGTTTGGTTTTCTCCAAATATGATGCTATTGATTCTTTGGTTAC
This sequence comes from Eublepharis macularius, assembly GCF_028583425.1. Classification (NCBI taxonomy): domain Eukaryota; kingdom Metazoa; phylum Chordata; class Lepidosauria; order Squamata; family Eublepharidae; genus Eublepharis; species Eublepharis macularius. The sequence continues at coordinate 151,009,096 of NC_072791.1, read as the reverse complement.
TTCTTTTTTATTATACAGCTTAGCATAGAATTTATAAAAGGCTCTACTAATGGTAGTCTGCTCCAGGTACGTTTTATTTTCTTCACAGATTTTATTTATTATTTTCTTTTCCCTTTTCTTCTTCAATTGCCATGCCAAATATTTCCCAGGTTTATTAGCACCCTCAAAAGCTTTTTGATTCAGTCTTTTAAGGTTCCACTCCAATTCTTTATTACTCATTGCTGTTAACTTTTCTTGAAGAATTTTGATTTCCTGATGTATTTTCTTTTTCCCTGGTCTCTTTTTTAACTGTGCTTCTTTGGCCTTTATTTTCTCCTCAATCTCTTGTCTTTTCTCCTCTTTCTTTTTCCTTGCTCTGCCATTTAAGTCCATTAGTATGCCCCTTACAACCGCCTTGTACGCGTCCCAAACTTTACTGGTTGGTACTTCTTTATTCACGTTGTATTGTATAAAAAACTTTGTCTCTCTTCTCAATATTTCCATATTCTCACTTTCCTGTAACAAGTCCTCATTTATTCTCCAGGCTTTCCTTTTTCTCCTTTTTCCAAATTTCCACATAATTGGATTGTGATCTGAGCCTACCATCGGCATTATTTCTACCTCCTTAGTCCATAACGCTAAGTCCTTTGAGGCCCAGATCATATCAATTCTTGATAATGTAAGATGCCTTGCAGAATAAAAAGTAAACTGTTTGGTTTTAGGATATTCTCTCCTCCATACGTCTTCGAGAGTCTCTTGTTGAATCAACTCAAAAAAAAGCTTTGGCAATAGTCCTCTTTTCTTTTGTGCTGTTGTAATCTTTTTGTCTAGTTCCAAATCTGTCACTCCATTAAAATCTCCAGCAAGAATTATCTGGTCATATACAAGATCGTCTAAATGCTTCCTTAAATCCTCAAAGAAGCTTTCCTTTGCACTGTTAGGTGCATAAAGTCCGACTACCAACACTCTCTTTGAATTCCAATTACATTCCACTGCTACAAATCTAGCTTCAACATCTCTCATAACAAATTTTGGCTGCAGCTCCTCTTTTATGTACAACACCACTCCTCTTTTTTTCTTGTTAGAGGCCGCTACAAATTCTTTGCCCAATTTTCCAGATTTTAAATATTTTACATCCTGTTTTCTAATATGGGTCTCCTGCAAGCAAACAATATCACATTTTTGTTTTAGTAGCCAATGAAAAATATTTTTCCTCTTATTCGGTGAGTTTAGTCCATTTACATTCCAAGATAATACTTTACACTCCATATTCATGGTTTTGTTGGTAAGTCTTTTTCATTGTCCTTGATAAATCTCTCCATCTCCCGCTCAGATCTGATGCGTTTTTTTGCCCCTCCAAACTCAAAGGACACTCCTTCCGGTAACTCCCATCTGTATCTGATATTCATGTCCTTCAAAGTCTGAATTAGCACTCTATATTTTTTCCTGTCCAGTAACACTGATCTGGGCAGTTCCTTCATTATGATAATCGTCTTGCCATCAATCTCCAATGGATCTTGAAATTGTTTTGTCACAATCCTCTCTTTCATATTTCTAGTTGTAAACTGCACAATCACATCCCTTGGTAGTTTCCTCTGGGTTGCAATTCTCGAGTTCACACGGTACGCCACATCTAGGATAGCCACAATTTCCTCCTCCTCCTTCCCCAGGTAATCAGCCAACACCTCAGTCATCTGTTCTTGCGCTGACTTCCCTTCCACTTCTGGCAGACCACGAAAACGAAGCTGCTTCTCCATGTGTTTAGTTTCTGCAACTGACATCCTCCCCTTCACCAGTCTCATCTCTGTTTGTTGCGTGTCTATTAAATTCTCCATCGCGTCTTCTACTGTTTTAACTCTCTGCTGCGTTCCTTGTAATTCACTACTAATCGTTTCCACGCCTTTTTTCACTTCTGACAGCTCCGACTTTACTGTCTGTGTAACTTCTTTGACCTCTTTAATAAGCTCCAATTTCGTGTCCTTAAGTTCTTTCATCATGTCTATAAGTTTTTTGTCCAAATTTTCTATTGCCGATTGCCACTCTTTTTTCGACATCGTGGGGCTTGCTTTAGCTCGCTCCCACGAATCTGCTCTCTTCCTTAGCTCCGTGGCGTATATTTAAACGTTTTCCTTTTTTTCAAATGTCCCAATCTTTGCCAAAATTAATTTTTTTGTATCCAAAATGTCGGGCGTCTTTTCTCTATGGTTTCTCTATGTTATTGTAATCCAAGATGGCCTACTTCCTCTTCCGCTGAAGCCGCGACCCTTCCCCTTTCAAAAATGGCGATTCCCTACTTCCTGTCCGTCGGCAAGGGCCGCTTCCCTCCAGCCACTCTATTGTTGTTACGCACTTCCTGTCTCCCGTCTTCCCACAGCAGGTCTCGCGATGGTGTCTTTTTCCCACAGCTCCAAAACCACAGGTATTCAAAACAATAGTCCGATTTTTGCAATAACTTCTTTAAATTTAATCTCTTTTAAAATACAACTCCTGCCGAGTCTTCACCTCCTTTTCACTAGTCTGTTGCAGTTTAAAAATCTACTTTCTTTCCTCTCTGTTTTTATCAATCTGTCCCGTTTCAAGAGATAGCGATCTTTACCTTCTCTTCAACTTTCTCGGGTTGTAATCGCTGTTTCAATCTTAAATTCTCCTCTCGACTTCCCTCCCCGATCGAAGCTTGGGTATGTAGGTCTTATGCCAGCCGAATTGGCCCCAAAACTGCCGCAGAGATTATAGCCGACCCGTCGCAAGGTGGGACCTCAAGGATCGGGGGGGAGACTCCTTGAGTAGAGCCCCCCCTCGTCCGAGATCTAGCTCACCCTAGGGTCTTGAGCGTTCTTTGCCTGCTCCCCGCCTGAGAGCAGTCGGCCGCGGGCTATTTTCACCCCTCCGGCCGGTTAAAACGGCAGTCCGGTCAGCTCCGCAAATGGAGCTGCGTTAGACCTCCATGAATCCCAAACCGGAAGTCCCTTTGTGACTGATGTTATTGTTTTCTTGCCTTGTATCAAAAATATTTCTAGCTCAAAGGGGATTTTTCAGTAGTATCGTATTTTTTCCTGCTGCAGGACTCTTGTCAAGTTTCCAAAATCTTTTTGTTTCCTTATTGTATTTGGTGGCAGGTCTTTGAATATGTATTTCTCTTCCTCCTATTTTCTGTGGTTCCCTCCTGTTGTTAAAGAATGGTGTCCTTCAGTTTTGTGTGTGAGAAGGTAACCAGTATATCTCTTGGTGCCTTATGCCAACTTGAATATTTAGAATTAATTCTAAAAATTTGTTCAGTCTCTGGGAAGTTGCCTTGAACTTTCAAGTAGTTCTGAATTAACTTTCAAAATTCATTCTGGTCCCCAAATGCTTCCGAAATTTCACAAAATCTTAAATTATTACTCTGAAGTTTAATTTCTAAAGTCTCTGTTCTTTGATCCACATCTGCCGGGAACTTGCCTGTAGCTGTTGTAATAATTCTATTTGCCTTTGTGCCTCTTTCAGTTCTTTCTGTTGATCTTTGATTTCTTGAATACTTTGCTTATTTTCCTGAATTTTTTGAGTTATATCTTGCAGTCCAGTAGATACTTTTCAGTCCTTAAATTTTGTATGTCCTGTCTGATTCCTGAAAATATTCCTTGAAGCTTCTGCTCTATTTTCTGTAATTATGTTAAGATATTTTTAGTTTCTTGCTGAATGTCTCCCACAGCCTCCTGTGTAAGCAGTCAACCCGGCCTTTGCCAGTTGTACAGCAGTTTTCATATAACTGCGTGTAATATTAAAAGTGTACAAGCCTCTGGAGTTTAAAATGGCTACTGTATAGCCACCAGAGAGCCTCTGCCATTGCTACATCTCGCCCAGGAGGACCAGGCAAGCAAGGAATGCTGCCCTGGAATGTGAAGTGACCGCGGCTTGATTGGATTTACTATCTCTCTGGCCCCACCGGTGCCCAGAGCAACAAAGGACTTGCAGTCACCCCCACTTAGCACATTCCTTTCCCTCCTTCCATGATGAGCTCTCCTGTCCATGATTGAGGAGCTAATTAAATGACATTCATAAGTATAGACAGTCGTTCCTGGCACAAGGTATCCCCTCCCTAAAAACACTTAACCTAGCTCCAGTGTACTTCATCAGAAAAACTGTCCTTTTTGTGCAGTGCTAGAACTAGTTTTGCATCTACATTCACACACCCCGGCAGCTATCAATCAAAGTACTCAAGCCTTTTGTCTAACCCAGGAACTGACCATCAGAGTCTTTGTCCTAACTGCTAGGAGGACTCTCCTCCACCTCAGGGCACATTTTACCTATAAAGGTAGAGCTCTGGCCCCATTCAAATTGAACGCGTTTCTGGATCCACAAACGCTGTTCCCTTGAGGTTTGCTCTAAGCCTCCTGATCTCTTGGCCAAGGATGGTGGACGTTTGAAGCCTCTCTCTCTTCTCACTGCGGACTGGAGCCCTTCTCCAGGATAGGTAGATATATTTACTCTCTTTCTCTATTCCCAACTTCTAGCTACATTTCCTAGGACTCTGTGTGTGTGTGTGTGTAATTATTTCCCCCCAAGTAACTTTGTGTGTATGGGCATGAAGCCTTGTTCTTAATAAAAATTATTGTTTGATATTAAGCACCAGACTTGCTGTTCTATTGTCGGAAGGGACCTGGTATACAAAGGTGATAGATCCCAGTTACTGCCTCTCGTATAATGGTCTTCTTTGCTGGCTAATTCCCCCCCCCCCAGTAAATCATATTTTTGCAAGGAGACCATTTCCGGTAACACCTGGGTCTTCTGTACTAAATCTGTAGTTAAGGTCTAAAACTGCTGTAAAATAGAGGACAGTACCTTCTCTGTTATTAAATCTATTTCATCATCAGAGCAGAGTTTGAGTTTGCCTTTTCTGGTACTTTTTGCCATTCTCGAGTTTGTCCAGCCTCCTTCACCTTCTGACAGCCACGAACAATCTTCCCATACAACAATACATTCAAAACAATACTTATAAAATCTAACAATCCATCACTCATACAACAGAGCTGCCAGACATTCCCAATCTTTGAGTAAATTTTGAGCTGGATTAATATATAGTTATTATACAAATAACACTAGTTGTTACTGATTTCTATAGATTCTTACACAGTAATAATTGATGTATTGTCGAAGGCTTTCACGGCCGGAGAACGATGGTTGTTGTGGGTTTTCCGGGCTGTATTGCCGTGGTCTTGGCATTGTAGTTCCTGACGTTTTGCCAGCAGCTGTGGCTGGCATCTTCAGAGGTGTAGCACCAGAGGTGTAGCACCAGAGGTGTAGCCAGCCACAGCTGCTGGTGAAACGTCAGGAACTACAATGCCAAGACCACGGCAATACAGCCCGGAAAACCCACAACAACCACAGTAATAATTAATTGCTATACCAGATATGTATAAAAAGTATATATATGAAAAAGCATGTATAAGTAAACCAAATGTTAAATGAAACCAGCAGAACGCAAATATTGAACGTTGAATGTCAATTTTCTCTTGAAGCAAATAAATGGTAGATGTTAAGCGTTAAATTTCCATTTCTTCTTAAAGCCAGCAAATGGCAGTAGAGGACTATTTGTAAATTTCCGCTCAGTTTTAATTTCAGTGTTTGGCCATTTTGTTTCCTCTTCTAACACCACATAAAACAACCAAAAATTATATAACCTCCACACCAAGCCAGTAATTTATATTTTAATGGCACTCTTGAAAATAGACTTTAACTGAAAGGGTAACTTTATAACTATGACCTTAAATCAGTTCTTGATATCAGTGTTTGTAATCCAAATAGTTTGTATTCCAAATAAAAGATAGATTTGTAATCCACAGGCAGTCAGTAATCAAAAGTCGTCTTTTAGCTGAGAGAAAAAAGAAAAACCTGATTGTTGGCCAAGTTCCCAGATTTGTTTGAGATAGTTCCTTAATTAGTCTTTTGAGATGCCACAATTAAACAACTGAACTGTAAAAAATCTTCTCTGTTAGAGACTTCTTTTAATTTTAATTAAAGGTCATAAACTTTGTCCATCCAAAGTCAAAGCAAAATAGGTGTAAAGTCAACATCTAGAGAGAACTCAGTCTAGACATAAATATTTACTTTTTACTTTTGTGGAGAGAGCTTTAATTGTTGCAAGCCTCACTCTCTCAAACCAGATAAAGCAGTGCTTGTAATTTTCTGTTAGATTCTTATATGAAATGAAGAAAGGTAAAGAAAAGATCTTAGCACAGTCTAAAGAGTATCTAATAGAAATATATAAATGATCTACGGCATACTTATCTGGCCTCCAGCTGCTCGGTTCTGCCCCCACATGGTATTCCCGTGTCTTCGGAGCTCCAAGGATTCTTCAGCCCTCTCATTAGAAAGAGCCAAATTACTCCCCAGTAGAGATGGGCACGGTCCGCATAACGGACCTAATTTCGTCACAAATTTACCCAGTTCGTCCTTCACGAACATGCGGCCCGTGGGCGCGTGTTTTTCTCGCGAAACCGCCGAACATTGGGGCTTTCTGTCCGTGTGTCCGTTGGCCCGTCATGCCAGGATTCCCGCTCAATTTCCTCGGCAGCGGTGTGGAGCCACCTTCCCCATTTGGAACACACCAATCTTAGCCCAGGAAACCTTGATTGGCAGCTCTGTCAGCCAAACAGAGATCACCAGCCTTTCTGCATATAAGACAAAGCGCCTGAAGCTCCGCTCCGTTTTGCTGGCGCGGGGACGTGAGTTAGCTTAGCAACTGCTTGCTGTGGGGAAGGGTTTCTTTTTTTTTATGAGAGTGCGGCTTGTGCCTTGGGGCTTTGGGGCTTCAGTTGCAAGAGAGCTTACTCTTTTCTCCATTCCTGTTTAATTTTTTTCTCCTTTCTATTCTAGTTTTCTTGAGAGCACTTAAAAAAAATCCTTTTACCGCACTATCGGGTTACTCAGATTTCTTTCTGTGTTTTGAGTCCTTGGGTTCTTCTCAGGCTTAATCCCCCCTCCCCCCCAAATCTCTTCCTTTTTTCTGGGTTGCTGGTGGGTTCTATCTGACGCCACCCCACGCACAGACCCACAGTGGGTGCAAGGCAGCTTTGGGCGTTGTCTGCCTGAGTTCTTGCCTTCTTTCCCCCATGTTCTTTCTTGGCTGCTGATGAGATGCAAGCGGAGGGAGAGTGCTATTAGGCTCTGTGAAACACCCACTCTCTGATGACCAGAAGCAGGTTTTGGGGGGCTCTGTCTGCTTTACTTCTTTCTAAGCCTTTTTCACTCCCTAAATAGTGGGTGACTTGGGGGGATATTTCCAGCCTGGATTTGAGGTGCAGGGGAAAGACTGCTACTGGCCTCTGTGAAACACCCACCCTAGGACCACTGGCAGCAGGTTTGGGGGGGCTCTGTCTGCTTCACTTCTTTCTAAGCCTTTTTCACTCCCTAAATAGTGGGCGACTTGGGGGGCATTTCCAGCCTGGCTCTTGAGGTGCAGGGGAAAGACTGCTACTGGCCTCTGTGAAACTCCCACCCTAGAACCACTGGCAGCATGTTTTGGGGGGCTCTGTCTGCATCACTTCTTTCTAAGCCTTTTTCACTCCCTAAATAGTGGGTGACTTGGGGGGATATTTCCAGCCTGGCTTTTGAGGTGCAGGGGAAAGATTGCTACTGGCCTCTGTGAAACACCCACCCTAGGACCACTGGCAGCAGGTTTTGGGGGGCTCTGTCTGCTTCACTTCTTTCCAAGCCTTTTCACTCCCTAAATAGTGGGTGACTTAGGGGGATATTTCCAGCCTGGCTTTTGAGGTGCAGGGGAAAGATTGCTACTGGCCTCTGTGAAACACCCACCCTAGGACCACTGGCAGCAGGTTTGGGGGGGCTCTGTCTACTTCACTTCTTTCTAAGCCTTTTCACTCCCTAAATAGTGGGTGACTGGGGGGATATTTCCAGCCTGGCTTTTGAGGTGCAGGGGAAAAACTGCTACTGGCCTCTGTGAAACACCCACCCTAGAACCACTGGCAGCAGGTTTTGGGGGGCTCTGTCTGCTTCACTTCTTTCTAAGCCTTTTTCACTCCCTAAATAGTGGGTGACTGGGGGGATATTTCCAGCCTGGCTTTTGAAGTGCAGGGGAAAGACTGCTACTGGCCTCTGTGAAACAGCCACCCTAGAACCACTGGCAGCAGGTTTTGGGGGGCTCTGTCTGCTTCACTTCTTTCTAAGCCTTTTTCACTCCCTAAATAGTGGATTTGTATCTGTATATTGACGAAACAGTGTAAGGCACATGATGACTGAGCTTTACAAACATATATTATCCTCCTCCCGATGACAAGCCCTTTCCCTGGCACCTTCTAAGTGTCAGATCTGTGGCTAAATAATAGTTGTAATCCTACCTTCTGCAATCAGACAAGAGTCCGTTGTTTTCAAAAGATTTACTGAAAAAGGCAACCATTATAGTCCACTGGCCCAGATGCAATATCTAGGCTGGTACACGTGTATTGTTACGAATGATAGGCAAAGAACAAGGTACAGAGTATCAAACCCCAGCAGGCCCAACCTCCCCCCATAGTTCTCAAAACAAGCCCCACTTGAGGCTGGGAAAGTGAAAGTTTCCCAAGGCTGGAAAAGCTGTAGTCCTCTTCTGTGAGATAGTTGTGAGGGAACGTCTTGGCACCTGTGAAAGAAGCACTCAGAACACTAAAAGAATTAAAATGGAGTCTCTTTGGTTATGACATATAAGAAAGCATTCTTAACCTGACATTTCTGCCCCCTCTAAAATGCTCCCCCCTCACGGTTTAAGCGGATAGCGAGTATGGAACGCTTTAACTAGTCTAGGAGCATGAACATGTACAGAGTGACCCATTCATCAAACCCAGAGTCAAAGTCCTTCCACCTGATAAAACACCTGGTTTCTTTTAACTTTAGAGTCCAGAATTTGCCGCACTTCATAATGGGTCTGATCATCAATCAATGTTGGAATAGGAGGGGCTCGGGTGTGCCATTGATTTTCTGGGGGAACTTTTTTCAAAAGGCTGACATGGAACGTATCATGCATATGGCGCAGATTTTTTGGTAAATCCAAGGCTACAGTTATTTTATTGATTACTTTACGAACAGGAAAAGGTCCCAGAAACTTCAAGGCTAATTTCCTACTGGTCTGAGAAACTTTTAAATTCTTTGTGGACAGATAAACTAAATCTCCTGGTTGTAAGTCCCATTCGGCCACACGGTGGCGATCAGCGTATTTTTTGTAATCCTGTTTGGCTTTGTCGAGATGTTTTTTAATCCCCGCCAGGATTCCTTTTGCTAATCCTGTGACTGCCGAGATTCCGGCATCTACTGCTATGGTTCGGCTTTGTAATTGTATCCACGTGTGCTCATTTGGAGCGCCTTGTCCCGTCCACGGAGCGACTTCCGCATAGTCCCAACTCATCATATCGCGGTGGGACGTTTCCCATGTTTGGGTACTCTCCGAACCTCTTCGATCTCATTCCAACTGGTCGGCCTCACGGTTCCAATAATACCAAGGTTGACTACTGGGGTGCTCTGCTATCATGCCCAAGCTCCGTGGGCCTTCCATTGGGGGTTGCGTGAACATCGTACTCGCTCTCCTTTCCCTCGCGTCCCTTGGCCTCGATCCCCACTGCGTCGGTGTCGGCAGGGATATCAGTGGGTCAGCTGCTGCTGTGGGTCGAGTATCAGTTCTGCTAGGAGCGAGGGTATATATCGTAGTAATGGAAGACCCCGGTCCCATTTGAACGGGTCCTTGAAGTTCCAGTCCTTCCAAACCAGGGGAGGCATAAGGATCAAACAAAGGGTCCCTGTCAGGAGCGGCTTTGGCATCCGTCTGCCCCGGCTTAGGCATTGGAACAGATGTAATTCGTAACAAAATGTCAGATCTGTGGCTAAATAATAGTTGTAATCCAGACTACCTTCTGCAATCAGACAAGAGTCCGTTGTTTTCAAAAGATTTACTGAAAAAGGCAACCATTATAGTCCACTGGCCCAGATGCAATATCTAGGTTGGTACACGTGTTTTGTTACGAATGATAGGCAAAGAACAAGGTACAGAGTATCAAACCCCAGCAGGCCCAACCTCCCCCCATAGTTCTCAAAACAAGCCGCTTGAGGCTGAGAAAGTGAAAGTTTCTCAAGGCTGGAAAAGCTGTAGTCAAAACATTCCTCTTCTGTGAGATAGCTGCGAGGGAACGTCTTGGCACCTGTAGAGGAAGCACTCAGAACACTAAAAGAATTAAAATGGAGTCTCTTTGGTTATAACATATAAGAAAGCATTCTGAACCTGACACTAAGTACCTCTTCTTTTTCTTGATATGATTTGTATGCTGACAAAACAGTCTAAGGCACATGATGAGCTTCCTTGATGGACTTCATCACGTTTGGTGAAGTGGGTTTTGTCGGCGACCGACCTGCTCTTGCAAGCGCAAGGGCCCCTCTGAGGGTCAATCCCCGAAGTCCAGTGAGAAGTAGCACAGTGGCTCAGGTCAGCTTGCTTGATAGCAAGCAAGCTGACACATCACGTCACTAAGGTGGGACTCGTTGTCCACTGCCCAAAGAGGCTCCCTCTGAACAGGGTAGCATAAGTTTCCTTCCCTCAAGGTGTGGAAGACATCCTTTCCATCCCTCCCGTGCCTTCCATTCCAGCAAGGGGCCTTTGAATTGCTACATGATCCTGTTGCAGAGTTGGCTTTCACTCAAGTACATCCATTCATTTCCCATCATGGAGAGTTGGTCTCCCCACCCCCGGGGAGGGCATGTCTTGTTGACGCAGCCCCATGTAGGTGGGTTTTGTGGGCAGCCACCTCTCCTGGACAGTAGCACAAGTCTCTCTCCTTCCCCCAAGGGTGGGTAAGGGTCAGTCAGAATAGGGGAGGGGAAGTTGTTGTTTGTCTCTTTGGAAAAGTGATAATCGAGGAGCGTTACATGAGAACCTTTGGTGGGGAAAGTAGACTGAAGTGAAAATCTGTGGGAAAACCAAGGCCTTTTCTGACTTGAACTGGTTCTCGAACCAGGCCTGGTCTGTTAAAAGTCTGTGGACCATGGTCCGTGGAAGCCCACGAACCCTGAACCGGCGGTCCATAGGCAAATGCCGGTCCGTGCCCATCTCTACTCCCCAGATAAAACTGGCACATGTAGCTTGAGGTGTCTCCTATCAGTGGGAGATTTCCCAACCGTGCCTGGCTGTACAGCCCAGGAAATAGAACCAGCTCAAGAGCTCACCTAAATGAGCTTCTTGTCATCAGTTGCCATCTTGGATCCTCCCTTTTTGTACACCCTCTTGACCCACTTTCCACTATGTGTTTCTTAACGTTGATGTTAGACCACTTAATGAGATTGCCTGTTGATGATACGCTGATGACACTCATCTATATATTTTGTTAACTAACTGCCCCCACCCCCACCCCAGCAGCTATCTCCATTATGGCCAATGCATAAATGCTGTGATGAGATGGGTAAGAAGGAACAAACTGAAGTTGAAGCAGGACAAGAGGCTTGTGATGCTAAAAACTCATTGTTTGGAGGGAAAGATTCATTCTTTAGTGACTGTGTAAAGATTGACCTGGAAGTACTTTTGAAACTGGCTCTGCTGAGGGATAGGTAGGCTGGTGCTCTTGTTAAAAGTACCCTGTTCCAAATGGCTCAGAGATTATCTCCAGTCCTACAACCAGCTGATCTGACCACATTGATCCATGTCACTATATCCTCAAGTCTAGATTTCTGTAATGAACTTTATATTGAGCTGCTCTTAAAAAACTAGTTTTTTAGTACAGAATACAGCTTCTCACTTATTAACTAAAAAAAAACCATTTTATCATGTTATGCCTGCCTTAAAGTGACTGTAGTGGCTTTCTTTTAATTTTGATTTAATTTATATTTACATATAGTATATAAGCATTATGACTGGTAGCCCTTACAATTTGAACCTTAGTGTGGACAAACTGCAGAAGGTGCTGCATGTTGGCCAATTCCAGGGATCTGTTTGTTAATATTTCCAGGAGTTCCTGACACCAGATGGGATGTAAGCTTTAGTAAACGATTTCTACCTGAATGTAGACAAAGGTCATGCTTCTTTGTTGCTCTTCCTGGATCCATCTGCAGCCTTTAATACAGTAGACCATGCCATCTTGCTAAGGCATTTAGAGGCAGAAGTTGGCATTGAGGAACGTGCCTTAGACAAGTATAAATCATTTCTCATGGAACGGACTCAAAGGGTTGCTGTTGGAGACTAGCTATCTCCAGAGTATGAATTATCTTGGAGGGTTCCACAGTGTACAATCTTATCCCCCATGTTATTCAACCTCTATGTAAAACCTTGAGGAAAAATCATTCGTAGCATTGGAACTGGAGACCCTCAATGTGCAAATGATACCCAGCTCTATATCTCACTATTCAAATCACCACGAGATCACCACTATTCAAATCTCACTATTCAAATCACCATGAGATCTTGGGTCTCTGGCTAACAGCTGTTGTCAACTGGCTGAAAGTGAACACATTGAAATTGAACCCAGATAAGATGGTTAGGAAGGCAGAGATTTTGAAGGACACTGTACTCCCCATTTTCAATGGACTTCATCTGATAATTGCAGACTTAGTTAAAAGCCTAGGAGTTATACTGGATCCAGCACTACTGCTAGAAAAGCAAGTTAAGGCAGCTGCAAAAAATGCTTTCTATGAGGCACCCTACCTTGACATGCTGATCTGGCTGACTGGATCCACACCATGGTAACATCGAGACTTGACTACTGTAACACACTGTACATAAGTCTCCCCTCTAAGTTAACTGAGAGACTCCAGTTGGTGCAGATTCAGAACACTGCAGTTTAGTTATTATTGGGAACTAGGAGGACTACGAATATCACTCCTATGCTGTAGTCTCTCCATTGGCTCCCTATCTCATACCAGGCTCAATTCAAGGTATTGGCTATCAGATACAAAGCTCTTCATGGTCTTGGTCTATCCTATGGTCTATCCTTGGTCTATCTTATCTACAGGACCACCTCTCTCCCTATATTCTGCCATGGCAGCTTCGCTCATCTGAACAGGACCTTCTTCAGGTGTTACCTTGCACATGGGCAAAATCAACAGCTGCCCATACATGTGCTTTCTCTGTGGAAGCCACTGCCCTGTGGAACAGTGTACATGAAGTAGTCAGGAAAGTGTCCAGTCTTGTGGCTTTCTGCAAACTGTGCAAAATTGAAGTATTTCAGAGGCCTTTTAATCAGATAGGAGGGCTGTACTGTAAGGAAGTGGTCTCAAAGAGTTGTACAAATAAAGGGTTAGGGACAATAGACTACTACTATGTATTGTCAATTGCTGTAAGTAAGATCCCATAGGATCATAGGATATTCTATGTTGTTTAATGTTTTTAATGTATTAGTCTCAGAATTGCTTATGCTCTGTTTTAACATTTCTTTGACTCCATATTGGATTCTTGTTAGTTTTAAATATCTGCAGACATGCATTTATATGCCATATTACATTGTTTATTGAAATGTTCTTGAAATTGACTGTACTGACTCATAATGTGTAATCTGCCTTAAGTCTCAGTGAGAAAGGTGGACTATAAATGATGTGAACAAACAAAAGTAAGCATTGGTACTGTAATATTTTTCTGTTATTAAAGGTTTTAAATTTCACCCAATTTGTTTGCTTATTGTCTCCAAATCCTTTTGAGGAATCCTGCCATCCCTGCCAGTGGCAAAGCCACTTAGGTGGGTGGCAGTTTTTGCCTCCTCGGAAATGTCAGACTGTGGCTAGATAAGGTACTCTCTGCAAGATTCCCTTTAGAAGCAAGAATAAGTCCAATGTCTGGCAAAGGAAGCTTTATTGCAGAAAAGGTCCATTATAGTCCACTGTCCTGAATAGGAGACTCAGGATGGTACATGATCATTGTTACCAATGAAGAGCAAGCATAGGATACAGAGTAACAATACCCATCTGGAACAGCCTCCCCCCACAGTTCTCAAAACAACATCTTTCAGTCCTGGGAAGCTGCTCTCCTTCAAGGCCAATGCCTGGTGGAACGGTGTTAGACAAAACAGTCTCCTCTGGTGGGAATACTGCCTGGGAACTGGTGCACCTGAGGAGAAAATACTTAAACACTAAAAGCATTAGAAAATGGAGTCAGTATAGTTAAGATATATACTGGACCTGACATTTCTGCCCCCCTTAAAATAGATCCCCCCCTGGTTTATATGGGTAGCGAGTATGAAAAGCTTTGGTTAATCTAGGAGCATGAACATGTGCAGAGTTCACCCATTCATCGTAACCAGAATCAAAGTCCTTCCATCTAATGAGGTAAAAAAGCTGATTTCTCTTGATTTTAGAGTCCAAAATTTGTTGTACCTCATAGTGTATTTGGTCGTCAATTAAAGTTGGAATGGGTGGAGCTTTGATATGCCATTTGTTGTCGGTGGGAGCTTTCTTCAAAAGGCTGACATGGAACGTATCATGCACATGGCGAAGGTTCTTGGGCAATGTTACAGCAACAGTCACTTTATTTATTACCTTGCGCACAGGAAAAGGTCCTAAGAATTTCAGAGCGAGTTTGCGGCTTGTCTGAGCTAGCTTTAGGTTCTTTGTGGAAATATACACATGGTCTCCTGGTTGTAATTCCCATTCGGCCACACGATGGCGATCTGCGTACTTTTTGTAATCCAGTTTGGCTTTTTCAAGGTGTCTCTTAATGATAGTCCATTGCTGCACCGCCTCCCCCCACCATGAGGATACATCTGGCAATTTAGAGGAATGGAGAGGGGGTGCGTCCAATGGGAAGGGATTGAAGTGAGTCCCATATACAATTTTGAAGGGGGCTTCTCCCGTTGAAGCGTGTACACTGTTGTTATAGGAGAATTCGGCTAGAGGGAGAAGGTCCACCCAGTTATCTTGTTGGAAATTGATGTAGCAACGAAGGAACTGTTCTAATATTTGGTTTGTTTTTTCGGATTGCCCGTCGGTTTGTGGGTGGTGGCTTGAACTGATACCTTGTTCAATATTCAACATTTTCAAAAGCTCCCGCCAGAAGTTGGCAACGAACTGTCCGCCGCGATCCGAAATCACCTTGGACGGAAAAGAATGTAATTTTACGATGTGTTTTAGAAACAGATCCGCTAGTTTTCGAGCGGAGGGTATAGCAGTACAGGGGATAAAATGGGCTTGTTTGGAGAACAGATCTACCACAACTAAAATACAATTGTGTCCTTTTGAAAGAGGTAGATCAGTGATAAAGTCCATGGAGATTACTTCCCAGGGCCTGTTCGGCGTTTCTAATGGTTGCAGGAGACCCGGAGGTTTCCCTTTCCTGGTTTTTGCGCTGAGGCAAACAGGGCAGGAACTAACGTATTGGGAAATGTCTTTGCGCATGCCCGGCCACCAGAATTGTCTTTGAACTAGGTGTAAAGTTTTCAGGTACCCATAATGTCCAGCAGTGGGAGCATCATGACAGCGCTGCAAGACTTCCAGCTTAAGGCTGTCCGGGACATAAAACTTGCTCCCAGCTAGCCAATCCCCCTGTGGGGATTGGGTTAGTTTGTTTCGCGGAGCTTTATCCCCCTCCTTCTCCACTTCAGTTTTAAGTTTCGATTTCCATTCTTGGTCGGCCGGGAGGGGCTGCTTAGCACGGCTGCGAGTAGTCACCACGCCCCCAAGTTGCTTAGGCGAGAAGACCGTGTCGACAGTCTCCGCCCGTTTGCTCTTATGTTGGGGCATGCGCGACAGGGCGTCCGCCAAAAAGTTAGTTTTGCCCGGGAGATAATTGAGGGTGAAGTTGAACTTGGAAAAGAATTCCGCCCACCGCAATTGCTTGGCATTCAGTCTGCGTGGGCTTCGGAGGGCCTCCAAATTTTTATGATCTGTCCAGACCTCAAAAGGGTATCTCGCCCCCTCCAGCCAATGCCTCCAGTTTGTGAGAGCTGCTTTCACTGCAAAGGCCTCCTTCTCCCACACATTCCAATTCCTTTCTGCCTCTGAGAACTTTCTAGACAAGAATGCACAAGGCCGCAATTTCCCATCCTCCCCCTTCTGCAGCAAAACCCCCCCTATCGCCGTATCGCTGGCGTCGACCTGTACTATGAAGGGGGACTGTTCGTTGGGGTGGGAGAGGATGGGTTCCGTTACAAATTGCTTTTTAAGGCATTCGAAGGCCGTTTGGCAATCGGGGGTCCATTGTAGTTTAGCAGAGGGTTTTTTGGCTTGGTCCCCTTTATCTTTGGTTTTCAGCAATTCTGTTAAGGGGAGTGTGATTTGGGCGAAATTTGCTATGAAGTCTCTATAGAAGTTGGCAAAACCCAGGAAGGATTGCAGTTCTTTGCGGGTGGTGGGTGTTTGCCAATCCTGGATCGCCTGTATTTTGGCTGGATCCATTTTCAACCCCTCTTGTGAGATACAATACCCAAGGTAAGTGAGTTCGGTTTTATGGAATTCACATTTGGACAATTTGATGGGCAGTTTATTCTTCATCAAGGTGGCCAGGACCTTTTGTACCATTTGAACATGTTCTTCCTCGGTGTCAGAATAAATTAAAACATCATCAAGGTACACCACCACCCCTTTGTACAGAAATTCATGTAAAACTTCGTTTATCATGGACATGAATACAGACGGGGCTCCCGTCAATCCAAAAGGCATAACTAAGTATTCATATTGTCCGAGGGGCGTATTAAACGCGGTTTTCCACTCATCCCCTGCCTTGATACGAACGTGGAAGTAAGCATCTTTTAGATCTAATTTCGTAAAGATCTTACCTTGGGCCACGACGTTGAGAAGGTCTCGGATGAGCGGTATAGGATAGGCGTTGTTGGTGGACACTGCATTTAGTCCTCGGAAATCCGTGCACAGTCTGAGTCCCCCATCCTTCTTTTTCACGAAGAGAACTGGAGCGGCGTGGGAGCTAGAGGCTGGGCGGATGAACCCTCGTTGGAGGTTGGTGTCGATGAATTTCCGGAGCTCTTCACGTTCATGGAGACTCATGGGATAGAGTCGTCCTTTAGGCAATGAGGCTCCGGGTAAAATTTCCACCGCACAGTCCGTTCGTCGGTGCGGGGGTAGAGTATCAGCTTCCTCCTCCGAGAAAGCATTTAGAAAAGGCCAGTACGGTTCGGGTATTTGGTTGACTTATTCTTGGGTGAGGAGGGCCTTTTCTTTGTAAGTTGGGTCTTCGCCCCAGTTTTGATTCCAACGGTGAATTTTACAGTTGGCATGATTGAAGGTAATACATCCTTGAGCCCAGTCTATGTAGGGATTGTGATCACATAGCCATTTGCTGCCTAGAATTAACGGGTACTTGGCAGTAGAGCTGATGACAAAGGACCTCTTTTCCCAATGTTGTCCCATGCCTGTGATCACCGGGATGGTTTCAGTCGTGACTGGATTCATGTTGGTACCATCCATTTGTTCAAAAATTACTGGATTTTGTAATTCCCGAGTTGGTAAGACCAGTCCATTGACTAGAGCTGGGGCTATGATGTCTCTTGAGCAACCCGAGTCAATAAGAGCTTGCACCCGAATGTGCATTTTTCTCTCTGGGTTGATTAGAGTCACTGGCATGAATAAAATGGACCCAGGTGGCCGGTTCCGTGCAGGGACGGGCTTGGGGCGGATCTGTCGTTTGGGCCCTTTTACGACAGATCCATCTCGTTTCCCGACTGGGGACTTTCTGGATTGACTTCTGCAGATGGGGAAGCGGGATCGTATTCCATAACTTCTTCCGCTTCCAGCCCTCTTTCTGAGGCTGGCCTTTGGGAAGCGCCGCGGCCTCTGTTTGCTCGTGGAGCTGGAGTCGGGCGTTGGAGCGTAGGGAATGGAGCAAGGGTTGGACGCCGTAATTGAAGCGGAGGTCTTTGCACAGGCCGGTAGGGGCATTGTGCTGCAAAGTGACCAGCCTGTCCGCATTGCAAACACAGCCCTTGTTGCCATCTAGCATCTCTCGCTCCACGGGTGGCGTAGCCAGCTCCCCGAGCTCCCTTCTGTAAGGTCAATGGTCTTCTTTGTCCCGTTTGTTGTTGTTGCTCAACCAAACGGACTTCTAAAATGCGATTCTCCACTTCGCAAACAAGTTGAATCCAACCTAACAGCGTAGGGGGATTGTCTTGCATGAGGGCTCTGTCCAAAAGTCTCGGATTAAGTCCTTGTTTGAACAGAATAATTTTTGTGGACTCCTCACACCTGGGGCACTTGGCAGCCAATTGTCGGAATTTCGTGATATAGTCTCTCGCTGACATGCTGCCCTGCTTAATGGCCTGCAATTCTGTTCGGGCCCTGGTTTCCTCTAAGGGGTCTTCATATTGTGCTCTAATAGCATCTACCAACCCCTGGAGAGTATCGAGTTCTGGGGCCCCGATATTATATAGTCCTACGTACCAGTCCGCTGCTTTCCCTTGTAAGCGGGAGCCGAGATGTTCAATTTGGCTGGCCTCGCTGCCGAAGAGGTGTCCCCACCGGTTGAAGAATTGCACGACTTGCACTAGAAAAAAGCCCAAGGTAAGTGAGTTCGGTTTTATGGAATTCACATTTGGACAATTTGATGGGCAGTTTATTCTTCATCAAGGTGGCCAGGACCTTTTGTACCATTTGAACATGTTCTTCCTCGGTGTCAGAATAAATTAAAACATCATCAAGGTACACCACCACCCCTTTGTACAGAAATTCATGTAAAACTTCGTTTATCATGGACATGAATACAGACGGGGCTCCCGTCAATCCAAAAGGCATAACTAAGTATTCATATTGTCCGAGGGGCGTATTAAACGCGGTTTTCCACTCATCCCCTGCCTTGATACGAACGTGGAAGTAAGCATCTTTTAGATCTAATTTCGTAAAGATCTTACCTTGGGCCACGACGTTGAGAAGGTCTCGGATGAGCGGTATAGGATAGGCGTTGTTGGTGGACACTGCATTTAGTCCTCGGAAATCCGTGCACAGTCTGAGTCCCCCATCCTTCTTTTTCACGAAGAGAACTGGAGCGGCGTGGGAGCTAGAGGCTGGGCGGATGAACCCTCGTTGGAGGTTGGTGTCGATGAATTTCCGGAGCTCTTCACGTTCATGGAGACTCATGGGATAGAGTCGTCCTTTAGGCAATGAGGCTCCGGGTAAAATTTCCACCGCACAGTCCGTTCGTCGGTGCGGGGGGTAGAGTATCAGCTTCCTCCTCCGAGAAAGCATTTAGAAAAGGCCAGTACGGTTCGGGTATTTGGTTGACTTATTCTTGGGTGAGGAGGGCCTTTTCTTTGTAAGTTGGGTCTTCGCCCCAGTTTTGATTCCAACGGTGAATTTTACAGTTGGCATGATTGAAGGTAATACATCCTTGAGCCCAGTCTATGTAGGGATTGTGATCACATAGCCATTTGCTGCCTAGAATTAACGGGTACTTGGCAGTAGAGCTGATGACAAAGGACCTCTTTTCCCAATGTTGTCCCATGCCTGTGATCACCGGGATGGTTTCAGTCGTGACTGGATTCATGTTGGTACCATCCATTTGTTCAAAAATTACTGGATTTTGTAATTCCCGAGTTGGTAAGACCAGTCCATTGACTAGAGCTGGGGCTATGATGTCTCTTGAGCAACCCGAGTCAATAAGAGCTTGCACCCGAATGTGCATTTTTCTCTCTGGGTTGATTAGAGTCACTGGCATGAATAAAATGGACCCAGGTGGCCGGTTCCGTGCAGGGACGGGCTTGGGGCGGATCTGTCGTTTGGGCCCTTTTACGACAGATCCATCTCGTTTCCCGACTGGGGACTTTCTGGATTGACTTCTGCAGATGGGGAAGCGGGATCGTATTCCATAACTTCTTCCGCTTCCAGCCCTCTTTCTGAGGCTGGCCTTTGGGAAGCGCCGCGGCCTCTGTTTGCTCGTGGAGCTGGAGTCGGGCGTTGGAGCGTAGGGAATGGAGCAAGGGTTGGACGCCGTAATTGAAGCGGAGGTCTTTGCACAGGCCGGTAGGGGCATTGTGCTGCAAAGTGACCAGCCTGTCCGCATTGCAAACACAGCCCTTGTTGCCATCTAGCATCTCTCGCTCCACGGGTGGCGTAGCCAGCTCCCCGAGCTCCCTTCTGTAAGGTCAATGGTCTTCTTTGTCCCGTTTGTTGTTGTTGCTCAACCAAACGGACTTCTAAAATGCGATTCTCCACTTCGCAAACAAGTTGAATCCAACCTAACAGCGTAGGGGGATTGTCTTGCATGAGGGCTCTGTCCAAAAGTCTCGGATTAAGTCCTTGTTTGAACAGAATAATTTTTGTGGACTCCTCACACCTGGGGCACTTGGCAGCCAATTGTCGGAATTTCGTGATATAGTCTCTCGCTGACATGCTGCCCTGCTTAATGGCCTGCAATTCTGTTCGGGCCCTGGTTTCCTCTAAGGGGTCTTCATATTGTGCTCTAATAGCATCTACCAACCCCTGGAGAGTATCGAGTTCTGGGGCCCCGATATTATATAGTCCTACGTACCAGTCCGCTGCTTTCCCTTGTAAGCGGGAGCCGAGATGTTCAATTTGGCTGGCCTCGCTGCCGAAGAGGTGTCCCCACCGGTTGAAGAATTGCACGACTTGCACTAGAAAAAAGCCCAGTTTGGAGGGATCCCCATCAAAAGTGGCGTCCAGTTTCACCCAACCCATTGGGAGGTCTTGCCTCGGAGCCGGTGCTGGGTAGAAGTCCGCCGGAAGCATCAATGGCACTTGAGGTATGGGGGAACCCGGTTGTGCTGGCGGTGCTGGTTGCGCTGGCGGCGGCATCACCGGTTGAGCCGGGGGTAGCGGCCTCGGCTGGGCTGGCGGTGGTGCTCTCGGCTGGGCTGGTGGCGGCATTCTGGGTCTGGCTGGTGGCAATGCCGGAGGTGCTGGCCGTAGCGGTTGAGGTGCTGGCAGTTGAGGTCGGTGCGGCGGAGTAATGATCGGCCGCTGAGGGGTGGGTTGGTGGGGTCGTAGTGGTGTAGGCCCCATCGGTTGGTTAGGAGGTGGTCTTACGGGCTGTTCCAGTGGCAAACGTATCGGCTGCAGCGGCGGGGTTAGTTGTGGTCGAAGCGGAAGGGGCCGCAGCGGCGAAGGCCGAATGGGTGGAAGGCCGCGCGGGCTTGCCCCTCCAGGCGTTGTTGTTCTGGGAAGCATCGGCTGGCCTTTTGGCGCTGGTAGACCATCTCCCGGAGGTTGCCCGACGGGAACAGTTTCGCGCGGTTGACCAGGGGCTCCCTCCCCGGATGGAGCCGCGGGTGCTCCCGCTTGGTCCGGCCGGACCGTTATAGGGGAAGTATGGGGGGGTATCACCGGTGTATCACTTGGCTTTTCCTCCCCTTCTGTAGGCCTCTCAACGGGGGTCTCGTCTGGCGGCACATCCCCTCCCGTGATAGGAGGTTCGATGGGAGTCTCACCGGATGGCACAACCGGGTGATCCCTTCCCGGTGGAATTTCCCGCTGAGTGGGAAGTTCCTTGGGTTGTTCTCCCGATTCGCCAGGATAGGTGCCCCCCTCGCCGGTAGGTGATGACCGCTGCTGAACTTCCTCCATCGGATAGGAGATGACACTTTGAAGGGTAGCTATCTGTATCGCCATCTCTTCAGGAGACAGTCTTTCTCCTGCCCCCATTGAGGAAATTAAATGAATGGCGTGAGCCAAACTTTCTTCCATATCCATCAGCTTAGCTTCTAATTGTTGCATTCGACTTGGCCCTGGTTGTTCACTCAGGGAACCTTCATTCGCTGTACTCACCGGGGAGAAAGGGCCCCACGGAGGAGGGTCCCCTTGGACTATTCGCGACCTCGCGGCTAGAATTCCCTTGGCCATACCCGTCACGGCCGAGATGCTGGTATCTACCGCATAGGTGCGACCTTGTATCTGCTCCCAACTTTGTTCAGGGACTTCCGTTGGCTCTTTCCACGGAGCAAGTTCGGAATAATCCCAACTCAGGGCGCCACGGCGAGACGTGTCCCCCTCCATCTGCTCAAACGTCCTGTTCCAATATCGCCATGGTTGGCTGCTATCTAGTTCCGGGACGGTTTCTAGGCTTCGGCGCCCGTCCATCGAGACTCGTGGATGGAGTCCACCTGCCCGGCGCTCTCTGGTTTCTCGGGGTCTGGCTCCCCACTCCGACGGGGTGGGTACCGAGATCAAGGGGAGAGCGGTTGCTTTCGGCCTTGCCCCGAGGTTGCTTTCGGTCTCGTATCGAGTACTGAAGTCGATGAGAGGCAGGGTAGACGTGGAGGCTCCGGTTCCGTTCCCGGTTGCTCCCAGCTCCTGGGAGTCTTGGGTTTGCACCGGTTGATTGTCGGGAGACGCATACGGATCAAACAAAGGATCCCTGTCCGGGACAACCTTGGATTCCGCTGGGCCCGACTCAGACATGATTGGTAACAAAATGTCAGACTGTGGCTAGATAAGGTACTCTCTGCAAGATTCCCTTTAGAAGCAAGAATAAGTCCAATGTCTGGCAAAGGAAGCTTTATTGCAGAAAAGGTCCATTATAGTCCACTGTCCTGAATAGGAGACTCAGGATGGTACATGATCATTGTTACCAATGAAGAGCAAGCATAGGATACAGAGTAACAATACCCATCTGGAACAGCCTCCCCCCACAGTTCTCAAAACAACATCTTTCAGTCCTGGGAAGCTGCTCTCCTTCAAGGCCAATGCCTGGTGGAACGGTGTTAGACAAAACAGTCTCCTCTGGTGGGAATACTGCCTGGGAACTGGTGCACCTGAGGAGAAAATACTTAAACACTAAAAGCATTAGAAAATGGAGTCAGTATAGTTAAGATATATACTGGACCTGACAGGAAGGAGGAAGGCAGGAGGCGCACCCTGCACACGGGGCTCAGCTCTGGGGGCAGAGTTTAGTGCCTTAGCTGGCTTCTCCGCCCCTGTGGCTTCAGTTGCGCCTCGTGCTCGGCTGAAGCAGGACACTCTTGCTTGCTTCCCCGGCATGAGGAGCAGGAGAGGAAGAGCGTTGAAGCGGCTTACAGTGGCGAGGCGGCGAGCGGGATGGCAGCGGAGCCGAGTTGCAGCCGGGCTATGGCTTGCCCTGCTTTCGCCCCTGCCGTGGCCGTTTGAAGCGAGAGTTGGTGTTGCTCCTCGGTGCCTCGCCTTTTGGGCCAGCTTGTGGGCGGGCTTTCCACCGCTTTTCGGTGGCCGTGAGGGGGCCTGTAGCCACACGGGGTCAGGTGGCTTGCGGGGCACGTTTATAGCCGTTGCGTTTGGCGCAGCATGGGACAGTTTCACGCTGCAACTTCTTTTGCTGGGCGAGTGGCCCCCCCTTTTCGCTTGCTTCCTTCGGCCCCCTCGTCATCTGCCGGCAGCAGGTTGTTTTGGAGGGTGGTCAGCTTAATTGCTCCCCCATTTTTGTCCTTAGGGCCTTGTGCTCCTGGGGAGGCCGCTTGGCAGATCTGCTGCCACCCCTCCCACCCCAGGCAGCCATTTTGGGGTTCGCAGCTCTGTGAGTCAATTGGCGGCCATTTTGTCAGCCATTTGATTCCCATCCACATCTTTGCTTGGGGTTTGGGAGTAGTTGCTGGGGGTTGACTTCTGGCCTTCCAGTTCTTATTTGAAAACCTGGGTGCAGCTATGCCTTCTAAAAGGAGTGGGCACTTCTAAGGGCAAACAGCCTGCAAAGCGCCCGCCCAAGAGACCTGTAGTGGCTTTGTCTTCCTCAGATGAGGATGAAGGGGTACCATTGAGGCAGGATATTCTGGCCAGAATAGCAGCACTTGAACAAGCCTGTGGTATGCCAGCCCCCTTACCAGGTGCCCAGAATAAGAGGCCCGTGCGGGCTGCTTCCAAGTCGGCCTATTTAACTGACATTCTTTCTCATTTGGCTGCTTTGGAAGGTTCATCTGGCAGGGGAACGCGTGGGGCGCAAGAGTGCACTGACACTGGCGGTCAAGCCGCGGAAGAGCCCACCTCAGAATCAGCTACTGATGCTGGACAATACGGATTTGATGGCATCGGGTTGCCAGAAGCAGGACATGTGGCGTTGGTGGTACAGCCACTTGAGTCTGAGGGTAGGTTGTCTTGGCTCCAGCTGGGGTGCACATGGCCCTGGGGGCAATGGGGTCAGGCTGCGGCCTCCTTGCCTCCCAACACGTCTCAGTCTAACTTCACTCAGGTCACACCTCGATCCAGTTATGTGCAACCGGGTTCATCGGGTACTTCTCAGGTCACTGGTGTAAGTGCTGGCTATCCTCAATGGGGTCAGCAACACTTACCGGGGCTGATTTCTGGTCTGACAAGTTGGCCACCCGGATCTTCCCAGGCACAATCGGGTATGGGGCTGGTCACACCTTGGGGTACCATGGGGTTCCTTGGGCTAATTATGGGGCTGTGCCCTTCGGGGCATTGCCGTTTGGTGATACTGCCATGCCCTTTGGGCAATCACCTTAACCCTGCCACCAGGGAAAAATTTTGCGGGCCGAGCACGTGGATGTCTTTACCCTTCTCTTCAGGGATCTGGAGAAGAAGGATAAAGAAGACTTAGATGAGAGGGACAATGAATGCCTTAAGCGACACAAAATTGATAGGACTTGGGCCAACTGGCTGCCCGGTTTCTTGATTTATGCAGGTGTTATTGCTAGGGCCCAACCTTGGAGGGCTCAGAATGCGCGCCGCCCTCAACCCATTGTTGCCCTGGGATAAAGTGCATCAGCACTTATGGTTGCAGCTGATGACTCCAGCTAAGTCTAATATCGGGGATCAATCTGATAGTGGGCATATCGTTCAGCGATCCTCGTCTGGTACTTCAGGTAATTCCAGCTCCCGCACCTATGTGGGGCAGTCGGTTCAGCCCCGGCTGCTTTGCTTCGAGTTTACCTCGCAGGGTGTGTGCAGCCGGAAGAACTGCAGGTTTGGCCATGAGTGCTCAATCTGCAGGGGACCACTTCCCTTCACTGCCTGCAAGCGGCAGAAGTCATTCACCAAAAAGGGGAGTGGCCCTGGCAGCCAGCAGGGTTATGGAAAAGCAACCCAGCCCAATAAAAGTGAGGGTACTTGAGGCCATGTTGGCTGATTCCCCTCAGCGGGCTGATGCCCAGTTTCTGTTACAAGGTTTCCTGTTTGGTTTTTGGATCCCATTTCAGGGTCCCAGAATGGCCTTCATGTTCCCCAATTTGCATTCAGTGGTGGGCATGGAGGATGTTGTTAGGGCCAAGATTGCAAAGGAATGTGCTGAGGGCAGGGTTTTAGGCCCCTTCCTCTCCCCTCCCGTTCCTTGCGTGTAGGTCTCCCCCTGGCGAATTTAGGCTGATTCACCATTTGTCTTATCCCAGGGGTGGCTCCGTCAATGACGCTATTCCTGAGCACTTGTGCTCAGTGCGTTATACATCCTTTGACCAAGCGGTCAAAGTAGTAAGGTGTTGCGGCTGGGGAGCAGAGATGGCGAAAAGCAACATTAAGTCAGCGTTTCGCCTTCTCCCTGTCTACCCGGAGGACTTTGAACTTCTGGGGTTTGCCTTCGAGGGTCAATTTTATATGGACAGGGCCCTCCCAATGGGATGTTCCATCTCGTGTGCAGTTTTTGAGCATTTTAGTACGTTCTTGGAATAGGCATTGTGTCGTAGGCAGTGTTGCTGTGACACTGCCCATTATTTAGATGATTTTATCCTGGTGGGGCCCGCATAGTTGGGGCAATGCGCCCGACTTTTAGGTGATTTCATTAGCCTTGCGGATGAACTCGGGGTCCCCCTGGCACACGAAAAGATGGAGGGCCCAAAGACAGTCCTGACCTTCCTTGGTATTGAGTTGGATACTGAGCAGCAAATTTCCAGGCTGCCAGACGAAAAGCTCCAAGATTTGAGGGCACGCTTGCGGACCCTCATGGGGAGACGGAAGGTGTCCTTATTGGAGCTGCAGCAGGTGGTGGGCCACCTTAATTTTGCGTGCAAGGTGGTGGCGCCGGGCAGAGCTTTTCTAAGGCACCTCTGTGATGCAATGGGGACACTCAGGCTTCCCCATCACAGGATTCGTATTTCCGCAGGGATGAGGTATGACCTGTACGTTTGGCACTGTTTCTTGGGTGGCTTCAATGGTGTCTCCTTTTGGAGACAGGAATTGCTGTTGGAGGGGGACCTTCAGGTTTCCTCTGACGCATCTGGGTCCATAGGGTTTGGAGTCTATTTCAGGGGCCACTGGTGTGCCTCCCACTGGCCCATCGTTTGGCTGGAGTTGGGTCTGGGTAGAGACCTAACCTTCCTTGAATTTTCCCCAATCTTAGTGGCAGTTCACCTGTGGGGGGAAGAACTAGCTAACCACTCAGTGCACTTTTGGTGCAGGTAGTGAACTCCCTCTCTTCCAAATTGCCCAGGGTCATGAAGCTGGTCCAAGTTTTCACGCTAAGGTGCTTGCACCTTAATATATTGTTTTCAGCCAGGCATGTTCCTGGAGTAAACAATGAGGTGGCCGACGCCCTGTCTCATCTGCAGATGGACCGGTTTCGACTGCTTGCCCCAGAGGCCGATTTGCTGCCAGCCCAGGTGCCCCAGGAGCTGTGGAGGATTGGGAATCCGAGGCTTTCAGAGCTATCCAGTTAGCCCTTGCCCCTAGTACCAGGAGAGCGTATGATTGGGTGGTACGGCAGTTTGCCAGGTTCAGGTTGGAGGTAGGTCTCCGCCAATTGTGACCTTTACCTGTTCAGCACTTGGTGCATTTCTGTGTGGCCCAAAAAGGTAAGGGACATGGGGTCAAGTACATTCGCAGCCAACTTGCTGCCTTAGATTTTGCCTCCAAGGCCTGTGGCTTGGTGGACACCACTGGCAATTTCCAGATCCGGAAAATGCTGGAGGGCTGGTCTTGTGAGTCACCCAGACTCCGGGCATTCTCCAAGGTTTGAAAGCTATGTGGTCCATAGTTTGTAACTCACCTTTTGAGGAGCTGCTGTTCCATGATGCTTCTCTGATTGCATTTTTTTGGGGCTCTCAGAGTCAGTGGGCTTGTTCTTCAGTCCCTTAAGGATGACTCCGGCCATGCCCTTATGGCTTCGGATGTTAAGTTTAAAGGGGAACAGGTGGTTATCAGGATTTGGCACTCCAAAATGGACCAGCAGCAAAAGGGGGTGGATGTGATACTTGGCCGGTGTGCCCTCACCGATTTGTGCCCAGTGGCGGTCCTAAGGAGGTATGTTGATGTCCGCGGAGAAGAGCCAGGAGTCCTGTTCCACCACAGGGATGGTGCCCCATTGACTAAATACTAGTTCTGGAGTCACGGGCAGGGCACTTCAGAAGCTGGGCCTGGGGGGGGGGGTCAAATTTGGGACCCACTCTTTTAGGATAGGAGCTGCTTCTACGGCTGCAGCGATGGGCTTCTTGGGGCCTGAGATTCAGAGGGTGGGCTGTTGGCGTTCTGCTGCTTACAGAGCATACATGCAGCCTTTGAACAGTGGTCAAGCGTTTTGACATTGTTTTTCTTTTAGGTGTTGTGGTTCGACAGAAGAGGCTGAGGATCCTCATCTGTGGCCACAGCATGATCTTTTGGGCAGCACACCAAGCAAAGAGAACGCCAATTGGGTCCCAGCTTGGACTCAGCCAGTGGGCTTCAGTCGAATGGCAGGGCAGAAGAGGCCTTCGCTGGTCTGGGTTGCTGCCGCTGTTGTTTGAGGGGAGGAGTGCCCCTCCACCTCACATACTGGTCTTGCATTTGGGAGGTAACGACCTGGGTATGGTGAAGGGCATGGCCCTGTCTTGGCAGGCGCAGGATGATCTGCTTGAGATTCACAGAAGATGGCCCGGCGTCCTGATCTTTTGGTCTGCAATGCTTCCACGCTGGGTTTGGCGGGATGCATTAGACCACCACACTGTAGAAAGGGCTAGGCAGAAGGCCAACAGAGCCCTATTCAAGGCTTTGACAGGGGGATTGGGGATTTATTTGCTCCATCTGCAAATTCGGGCCGAGTTTGCAGACCTCTACTGAGGGGATGGTGTGCACCTCTCTGCAAGAGGTAATAGTATATTCCTGAATGACCTGCAGCAAGGGCTTAGGTTGGCCTTAAGCCATTTGTGGGGTGCTGAGGCCTAAGCAGAGGCTTGGCCTCCGTGGTGGCAGGATTTCAGTTAGGGGAAATTTAAGCGGGCCGGTGAGCACCCTTGGCACCTCCCCATTGGTGGGGAATTGGGGTCTGTGAGGAGCAGCTGGCTGCTGTATGGCCCAGTTGTGAGGACAGACGCCCTGGGTGGGGAACCCCTTGACAAGCCAGTCTCCTCCCACTGCTGTACGGCTGGGTGGGGGAGCTTTTCAGGGGTGAACCACTTCACCTGGCCAGGCTGGGTCCCAGCCATTCGAGGGATGGCTCGCACCCGGGGCAGCGGGTGACTTGCCCAGACAGGTCGAGGCGGGGTCCAGGTAGTGACCTCAGGGCCCAACCTGTACCACTAGTTAGGCTCTTTCTGTAGTTGATGTTTAACTGTTGATATGTTAATTAAGCAGCCCATTTTATAACCCAAATACTGTGTTTGCCTTTCATTCCAACTGAGGGGGCAAATGAAACATTGCTTTTCTTGGCAACATACCCTGTAAGAGCCTGTTTGTGAACTCTATTCTTCTTGCTTTTAACTTCTTTCTCTGTCCTCCTACAGGAAGTAAGTTCTGTAGCAGCTCATTCAAGGACATTCTCAGTTATAGCTCTGGTGCCCTTGAATTGGTTACTATTAGACAGAGCTTTGGGGGAGGGGAGGAAGAGGTGGTGGAACTCAGTTGCCAGCACCTGGGGCAATTTCTGGCAGGAGGTGGCGACCCTGTCACCACCGTTTGTGCTTGCATGCACTCCTGGGAACGTGCAATGATGCCACTGCCAGGAAATGACATCATCGTGCAGTGCATGGTCCCTCCCAATTCCCCCCTCCCAGCTGAAACCCAGGGAAGCAAAACGAGCTCTTTAAACTTCAGCTGGGAGGGGGAATTCCTCCCTCTCAGCTGAAGCCCAAGGAAGCCCCAAAACAGGCTCTTTAAACTTCCACGAGCCTGGCGGAAGCCCCAAAAGGACTCTAAACTTCAGCTGGGGGGGATTCCCCCCTACCAGCTGAAGCCTGGGGAAGCAAAACAGGTGCTTTTATCTTCAGCTGGGAGGGGAGATCCTGCCCTTTTATCTTCAGCTGGGAGGGGGGATTCCCCACTCCCAGCTGAAGCAGGGGAAGTAAAAAGGGTGATTTAAACTTCAGGTGGGAGGGGAGATTCCCCCCTCCCAGCTGAAGTGCGGGAAGCCTGAAAGTGCTTTAAACCCCAGCTTCAGCTGTCAGGTGGGGACTTTCAGCGGGACAGGAGGTTTCTCAGTTTGCTCCGAATCTTTACGGAGCACTCTGAAGCAGGTTAATAAGCTATTAGTCCTCCAGGGGAACTGATTTCTGTCTGGTGATTGGTGGGCGGGGCAACCAGACACATGATTAACTTCTAGAGATGCTGGAACACCCTTCCACCGTGTTCCAGCTGAAAAAAAGCGCTATTATTCGAGGAGAAAATATTTAAGATGGTGTTATTTAAAGGCCTTTGGATGAACTTTGTTTTAGCTTAAGTTATGGTCTATGGTTGGGATGATACAGTAATTCTTTTATTGCTGGAAAAGTTGTCTTGCTCTGTTATTTTAACGATTATGCATGTGAGTAAACATGCTGCTATGATTTTGTTGGGTGTGTACTTAATCATATGCTGCAAATTGCCTTGAGCTCACTGGGTGGAGAAAAATGGTATACTATAATAAATAAAGAATAATCTTTAAAGATCTATTACCAGCTAGGGTTGCCAGATCCCCTTATTCTAATGGGGGAACTTGGCACTTACCTGTGTCTTCTACTTGCACGTGTGCTCCTGGTGTGGCAGGCTAGTTTGGGCCCCCCAAAGGGCTCTATTGGCATTTCTGTGCCTTTCCTCCCACTGGCCATGCGAGTGGTGGTGGGGGGGAGATGGCTGTGAGTAGGGGGTCCCTGCCCCCACAGGAGGAATGGCTACACTACCACCAGCCAGGGCTGGATCTAGGGGGGCGGGGGGGGGGGTAGTCTGCCCCTGGTGCTGCCAAAGGGGGGGGTGCTGGGCACAGCTGCCAGCTGCCAGGAGCATGCCAGCAGCAGCGCGGGTGGCTGAGTGGCTGCCCGTACCATTTGCCTGCCCCGCAGTACAGGGAGCATGCGGCAAGCTGGCCGCCCCCTCAGCTGGGCAGGTAAATGGCACGGAGGGCCCTCCATGCCATTCGCCTGCCCAGCTGAGGGGGCTGCCGGCTTGCTGCGTGCTCCCTGTCCTGCTGGGCAAGCGAGTGGCACAGAGGGCTGGGAGGCTGCCCGTGCCATTTGCCTGCCATGCAGGACAGGGAGCACAGCAAGCCAGCCACCCCCTCAGTGGGGCAGGCAAGTGGCGCGGGCAGCCTCCCAGACGCCAGTGCTGCCACCGCTCCACTGGCAGCATGCTCACCCTGCGTGATGACATCACTTTGTGACATCATCATGCAGCACTGGGAGCATGCGTAAGCTGTGAGTGCACATGAGGGCAGCTGGACTTGGGTTGTCCTGGGCTCCAGGCAACCTAGATCTGGCCCTGCCACCAGCTAATAATACCCTGAGACAGATGTCCCTAATCTTGGCCAGATGATAATTACGCCCATATTGAGAAAGAATATTTTACATGTCTCTCTAGAAACATCTGAAGGGTTCCATTGCTTAATGTACATATTGGGAAATGAAAAACATAATTTACTGTATACCTGAAAGACAGCAATAAAGGAGTGTCTTGTCCTATAAAAAGTTGAGTGATTTCTTCAGGATTTTATTTTCTACTGAGAAATTTGTAAAGCTCTTGGGAGCTCATTAACCAGGTATATGACTTCACAGGGCACTGTCACATTTAAATATTTCTATTCTAACTTCAAAACCAGATGTGAAAGAGAATCTTTCCCAAAGACTGTGTCAAAACAATTATTTTATGGTGTGAGAGAGAGCTGGTCTCCTTCTATGACAGGGAGAAATAACTTCTGAGACCTGTTGAGCTGGGAGAGTTGTAAGTAGGCTATGATTGCACTAACCACACATTCACTAAAGAAGTAAATGTAAAGCCAGAAGTAAATTCTGACTAACCTTGGTAAAGGGGTACTGGAACAGAGCTATAAGGGCTATGGGATAGCATCCCAAAAAGATTATCCAGATGACAATCTATAGTAACTAACGGATTTAATTGTGCAAATGGCTGATCACTATACTAAAGAAAATGTTTATTAGGATTTCCATCTAATTAATTGTTTTCTTAGTCTTGATTTTATGTACAGCCTATCTCACCCAAAGTACTTTGTTTCATTTTTTCCTTGCTATATTCCTGTAAGATAGGGTTATCACTAGGCTTGGAATAAAATGTCCTGTTCCTCTAAAAGAGGCTTAATATTTGGTATGGGCAGCTGAAGCTTTTCATGGACTGGAGACAAATAAAATCATCTGATAAGTAACATCCCATTAATCTTCTGTTAAAAGGGCAGGGCATTTTTCTCTAGACCAGATAGCAACCTCAGATAAAGTAAGTGATTGTTGTGCTCATTTTACTGCATAACTGACGCTAGTTTTTTTCTCTTTGCAAAGGCATCGTGAACCACCAGCAGCTGTTCTTACCACTTCTGAAGTAAACACTGATCCAGACCGTTGGCTGGGGTAAAAACGGCTGTGTGTGTATCTAGGAATATTGTAAGATGTGGGAGCAGAGTTACCAGCCGGAAAGAGTTTCCCTTGCAAAGGAGAATTTACTATTGAGAGTTGTGATCTATTCAGCTACAGTATAATGTGCAATTTGTTTCAGGATTTCAGTCAGTGTAGTTACCTTTTAAATGCACCTGTAGGCCATCTAACAGCACCCGGTGAATTTCTGTATGATGCACAGATGTTAAAAGGACCCTTTTGGTCTCTCATCCCCAAGTCCAACAATTAATCTATTGATCTCTATTAAATTGTATTGACATGATCATATATGTAACTGTATTGAAAAATTTCCAATGTCAGTTCCATTTTTAAAATTCAAGAATGGTGTTCAAAAGGCAAACTAAACCAATTAAAAACAAAACAAAACATGGCCAGGTTTCATTATTGCATGCTGTGGAGATCCTGAAAACAGAGGAATATGTGGCTTTTGATTGTTGAATATAGTTTAGTGGTTCTGCCCACAAGGGATGGATCTCTTTTCCAACCCTTCTTTAAGCATTTAGACTGTTAACAAAAAAATAAATAACTAGAGGATTTGAGTTAAGTAATCACTCTTCTTCAACTCTACTTTGCCACAATTTCCTTGTGAGGTACATCATTATATATATATATGTCAGGCTTCTATTCATTTTACAACTATATTACAAAAGAACAACCGTAGAGGCATTTCAGGGCCATGGAAACAGTCATGCAAAAACATCATCTGTTGACTTGTGACTGTTGTGCACCTATTAGTTAAAGGTCTAGCTTTGTCCATAAAATGATGGGAGATCAGAGTGATAGTTTAAAAATTATGTTCACCTTCAAGGTTATCGATAAGAAACACTGACTAGTCATGCCTATCATAGTCAATGGGTGAAGGAGATCTGAGGCAGAAGTGGTAGGTATTTTTTCAGTTCTACAGTGTGTCAGATTTCTGCTGCAGGACTTTGAGGATATGCCTATAAATTAAGCAGAAATATATAAAAGTGTCCTCTGACTTCAGAAGAGGCAAAGCATTCTTAGCAAAAAGAATTTAAACCCAGTCCCATTAAGTAATATAATGAGCAGATGATACTTAGTGACTCCAGGTAAATTAGGTGGAGGGAAGCATTCAATTAAGCTAGATCAGGTGTGGAAAAGCTTGTTTGGATTATAGGTTTGATTTCAGTTGTGCAGCCTGATTAGATGCATGTTTAGTCAGTCAGGAGTGAGTTCAATAGGGCTTATTCTCTTGTAAGTGTACATAGATCACCATTGTAATGAGTTTGTCTTTGACGCAGAGAACCCAGGGCTTAATAGAGGATGTATAGTAACAATTACACATGCGGAGATAACTTTTTCTCTCTGTTTCTTTTTGCTCTAATCTTGTGTTAAGAGAAAGTGAGCATATGGAATGAATCGTGTGCCCATCCTGTCATTTGACCATTATTATTAGAGCTGACAGCATTAGCCTTCCGTTAGGTTCATCATAAGTGCTGTGCTTGTACACTGAAAAGTGAGGCTGGTAGTACCCACAACCTTCCACGAGCAGCTTTAGGGCATTGAACAGGGAGCTTTATGAATAATATTCCCCCTCCATGCTGTCTTGTTCATTCATGAACCACAGTAGATTGAATTACTGTAACTTGCTCTACGTAGGGCTTCCCTTGAGTCTGGTCTGGAAGTTTCAGCTGGTTCAAAATGCATCTGCGTGTGTTATTGCAGGAATGCCAAGTGGGTACACATAACACCTATACTGTGGTAGCTGCACTGGCTACCAGAGGAGTACCAGATCACATTCAAGGTTTTGGTATTAACCTATAAAGCTCTATGTGAACTGAAACCAATGTATCTGCGGGACCGCCTCTCCCTATACATGGCCCAGAGGACACTTTGATCAGCAGAAAAACAGCAATTGGTGGTCCCTGGCCCCAGGGAGGCCTGCCTTTTCGGTCCTGGCTCTGACCTGGAGGAACTCTTTGTCCATTGAGATCAGGGCCCGGCAGGACTGTTATCTTTCTGCCAGGCCTGTAAGACAGAGATGTTCCACCAGGCATCTGGTTGAGGCTGGGCCAGGCCACTGCCAGCCCAGTAGTAGGAGAAGAGGAGGAGGTGAACGATCCAAACCTCCACCATCAGGTTTGTCTACCATCCTGTTTTTAATTAACTCAGCATTGACTGCTGCCATCTTGAAAATGATATCTTATATTTTTCTAGGACAAGTGACTGAATTTTTATGTTTATTGATTTTATGGAAAATGTGTGTAATTGTGTTATGGTTTTAAATAATGTGATCTGCCCTGAGCCAGTTTGTGGGGAGGGCGGTATAGAAGTCAAATGAAATAAATAAATAAATAATAAGTAGCAGTCCAAATAATCAGACCACTCTGAAATAAATGGGTTGCAAGTTGTAGCTTTTGTAAGATATAATTAATCAAATCAAAGTGTTTTTAATAGAATTGAATGTGATTGGAAAGTGTCTTCTTTCACTAGATTAAAAATGTTCTTTTGCATTCTTTTAAAAAGATCTCAAATTGTTGAATCAGAAGTGACAGTGAGAAAAAAAGAAATATGTGCATACACCATGAGAAGAGATCCACATTTCAGATAATTTTCCATTCTTAAAATCTGTTTTTGACTGTCTAGCCCTTGACTTAGAACATCAGATAGATGAGCGAGCAATTTGTGTCTTTGTGATTGTGACATTGTTCCTCAAAATCCTTTAGTCCAGAAAGATGCCAGTCCATATGCATCCACAGGTGCTGTAGGATGCTAGTAATAATGTGCCACTGGAAAAGCTTAGTGTGGTTATTTTTGGTGGTTAATTACAGACAAGACAAGATAAGACAAGTGCAAGCCAGTGAGAGGTACAAACTAAAATTTACATTGGAAAAAGTGACTTCAATCTCAGTCAATTTGTGCTAGAATCTAAGGCTCACTGATTAATGGAGTTTGCTTCCAAATAAAGGTCTAAAATATTGCAGACTTAAGCATGATGCTTGTTGTTCTGAATCCATGCAAAACTTTTAGACCAGTTGTTTTCTGTGGTTATAGTTATGCTTGAGCACTCTCTGTTCTTTAAAAAGCAGAATTCATGTGTTGTGTTGTTGGACTTGTAATAGGAGGAGCTGGGTTCAAATACTGTTCAGCCAAGAAGCTTGCTGGATGACTTGGAGCATTTGTGACTCTCAGCCACCCTAACACAGAGGATAGTTAGAGGGAGAAAATGGAGTGACCCTATATTATGTTGCCCTGAGCTCCATGCAGAATAGACAGGACACCAGTTTAATTAATAATATTGATAATACAAAGATATAACTTTGCAACTTCTTTCTGGTCTCTGTTTGTGGTGGATACCTGTAGTGTAATCCCAAGCACTGAGCAAGTGGGGATGAATTTATCTGAACACTAAATATTATGCAGAACTAGGAGTTCCTTTCTTTGTTTTCCTGTATTGAACATGGATCTATGTGAGAATCAGCGCTATGATCAATTCCATGTTTGGGTCCTTGTGGAAGGCAGTGGTGCCCAGTATCCCACTTTACAGGGCCATGTAGTCATCATAGAAAAGTAGTTCTCATGGATGTGATTATCTTAGGCTTGCCTGCAACTCTGAACTGGTGGACTGTAGTCCATGCAAGGCTTATTGTGAAATACATTTTGTTAGAGGTTAAGGTGCCACAAGACACCTTTCTTTATAAGACAGCTCACACAAGAAAATAATGTCTAGTGTCCAGTAATATCAGTAATACTTCACAGTATATATGTGCTTCACTGATTAATCTCTCAGCAACAGCAACCTATGAAAAAGAAAGTTGACACTGAGTTGACCAGGCTAAGTAAAATGAAAGGAGGCACTGGTGGGAATAGATATATTATGTACTTACTAGATTTTCTTTTACAAAAGTTGAGAGTGAACTTACATTCCATTGTGCTTTCCCCAACAAATTCTTCTACCATTTCCATGATATTTTTCTAAGAGCTATGGAGTGCTAAGTAATTTCTTTTAGCTGTTAAAAACTATATTAAAAATTTCTGTGTTGGGCATTCTCAGAGTGAAGTTTTTTACTGTATGTTACTGGAGTGAGAATCCTGGAGAACTGTGACACGTTAATATCTAATTCTTGAATGTGTTCATTTTTTATTATGATGTTGAAAAATGTTTTTGCTGATGCCTTGTCTCATTTTATATGATGGCAGGTGTTTTAATTCTAACTGGAAACCCCTTGTCTGCACTGAATACATGGAGAATGTAAACAATGTGTCTGAATTCATCCTCTTGGGACTTACTCAGAATCGGGACCTACAAAAAGCCTGTTTTGGGCTATTTTTGGTCTTCTACTCAGCAATTGTGCTGGGGAATCTGCTTATCATTGCCACAGTCAAAAGCAGCCCGCATCTGAATTCTCCCATGTATTTCTTCCTTGGTTATCTTTCCTTTGTAGACATCTGCTACTCCTCTATCACTGCTCCAAAACTGATTGGTGACTTCCTTGTGGAGAAGAAGACCATCTCCTTTATTGGCTGCATAGCACAGTTGTTTGGGATCCATTTTTTTGGTTGCACTGAGATCTTTCTTCTCACTGTGATGGCATATGACCGATACATTGCAATCTGCAAACCTCTCCATTATACCACAATTATGAACAAGACTGTGTGCAGTTGGATGGTAGTGGCTTCCTGGCTAGGAGGGTTTGTACATTCAATAGTACAGACTCTTCTTACAACACATCTCCCTTTCTGTGGGCCCAATGAGATAGATCACTATTTCTGTGATGTCCACCCTTTATTGAAACTGGCCTGCATTGACACCTACATTATAGGACTCATTGTCATTGCCAATAGCGGCATGATTTCTCTGAGCTGCTTTCTTGTGTTGACTGTTTCATACATGGTCATCCTCGTCTCACTAAGAACTCATTCCTCTGAAGGACGCCTCAAAGCCCTCTCCACCTGTGCTTCCCACATCACGGTAGTCATCTTATTTTTTGGACCATGCATCTTCATGTACCTGAGGCCTTCCACCACATTCTCAGAGGACAAGAGTGTGGCTGTGTTCTATACCATTATCACCCCTATGCTGAACCCTTTAATTTACACATTGAGAAATCAAGAAGTGAAAAATGCAATGAGGAGATTGTGGAGCAAAAAGGGATTCTAAGGTGGGAAATTAAAAGAAAAATATGGAATTCTTATTTAAACAGAGAGGGAAATATGCCACATGTTTTATTAGGTATGTTGCAGAATTTTGTGAACTCACTGTCTAAGTTTGATCATTCCAGTCTAATTTTCCTGAACTATCAGCATGCTGTGGTTGATGTAAAAGGTCACAGGGAATATCTCCCCCTTTCTTCCACTGAGAGTTACTGAGGTGGAAACAGGATGTGAAGCCCTTACCTGAGAGCACTGGGATAAGCTGATGGAGCTGCTGGGGCAACGGTTACTACATTTTGCAGTTCTGTAGTTATGGACTAGCTAACTGCACATAGTACCTACAAGTGATACCATCACTTGTATTAGGATCTGTTAGCCGATAGAAACTGCCATCTTGTACTATACTGTAGCCCTAGCAACTCCGGTGCTTCCTCTCAATACTTTCTAATAAGGACACTGTATATCCCTCCCGCTTCATCAGCACTCGGTGGTGGAGGTGGACTTAAAAATCTCTCAGAACCCACTATGTGAGCCATTGCTTTTGACCATACTGATGAAATAAATTTTTTAACATCAGAACAGATCTGTTTTTGTGTTTATTGTGTTAAAAATAAATTTGATACATTATATAATGTATAAATGGTAAAAACAAATGAAATTGAACTGCTAAGTAAGAGGAAATTGACCTTTGACTCTGTCCTGCCCATCCTCTAACAGGCCTTCTTTATACCAGCTGCACCTATATATTTCTCTTCGGGCAAATAAAGTATTAGGTGACAATGATTGAAAGACCACATTCAGCTAGACTTAAATGAATTTAGAGAGAGAAGTATTCATGCCTAACCCCAAACTGTAAACCTTAGATTTGCTAAGGCCCCATTTCCAAGTAAGGTTTTATAAGCAACATTTGAAAGTCAGATGTACATGGGGTGGCGGGGGGGGGGGGGGCGATGGATCTTTTGGTTGTACATGAATCGGTTTCCTAGACAAACAGGGCCACAAGAAAAGCAAGGTAGAAGGGTGAATTTGAACCCAGAGCTTCCTTGTTCAGGCAAAAAAAGAAGCTGACTCATTCCCGTTCTCTTTCCCTCTTAAAAGGAAAGAGGGAAAAAAATCTGTTCTCCTCAAAATAATGTTGTTCCAACATACATGCAGTGGAATAATCCTCACATCATCCTTCTGATACAGATCATTATGGCTCCCATTTTGCAAATTGGGCACTTATGCCTTGCACCATTCAATGATTTTGTAGCAGAGATGCAGCTAGATCCAATGCCTTCATGCACATCTGTGAATAATCAGATTCTTTTTTTCTTACCACATAACAGAATTTTGTTTGTGGGTCGGAACCAGGCCTTTTTTTGGCATATGTTAGAAATAGAAAACCAGCTATAGTTTGGGAAAAAGAAATCTTCCAAAAGCTCTCTCTGTCTCTGCAGAATAAAGTTGCATTTCCTGGGAAGATTTCACCCTCTGTGACAGGGAACAGATAAGGCCATAGAAGTTGTTAATTGTTTGAGACCTTTGAAGGGTCCTCTGGCTGTTGCATGTAAATCACTAAGAGGACACCAGGGCAAACAGCAAACAGCTTATCTCTGGGGAGAACAGGATATCCCAAAGCTATGACTAGTGTGGTGTGAACATTCCTTTGTAATTTACAAATGCATATCAAAGATGCAGTCTATCTTAGAGGTAGAGGATGTGTAGATTTGTGTTTACATGAAAGACCCTCAACAGAACTGTCTTTCAAGAACAAAGACAATGTAATTGATTAGGATGTTAATGAAACAAGCCTTTGATATCTCCCTATGAAAGAGGGACAAACCAGATACTCGGGACCCTTCTCTTATTAGAGGACAGAGACCTCACGGGTCTCTGCTCTCTGCAATGGGGGGGGGTCTCAAGGGTCCTTGATTGGGGGGAAAAGATATCTCAATTGTTTTGTATTATTGTTATGTCTAACTAATGATTTTGTACTCTGTATCTATCTCTGTAGTGTTCTAGTGTTCAGCAGAGATGAGGCCCTGAACTGGTGCCTTGTTTCTCTGCTTGTATTCTCTTTTGCCTTTTTAAATAAAAACTTCCAGTCTTGCTTAAGACCGTTTTGCAGCTGGCACATTATTCTTAGCAGAGACATCAGTTTAGTATTAGGGAAAGATCAAGTGAGGTTGCACTCTTTACATGCCTACGGTAAGAGGCAAACCCAAGCAACAAACCGACAGCAACTGGTGGACTAGTCCCCGGTTGCAGAGTGACAATTTCCACAACAATCATTTTGATTTTAAACATGGAATAAATCAAGCTACAATATATATCAGTCAATAATAAGCATGAATTTTAAGTATGGGTAACATGACTTTTTCTCATAGAATCAACCATCTCCTATTCCGCTAATCCACCTGCTGCATTTTGGCTCATAATGTAGTAGTACTACAGTGCTGCAGTAGTGCTATCTTTCCTCAGTGTTTTTACCCCATATGCTAAGTTTGCAAGAAGCTACCTGTATTTCCTAGTTATTTGAAAGTAACACAAATCTCCTCATTTTGAAAATAAGGAATTGTGGCAAATGTGGCAGCAATAAAAGCAAAATAATAATCTGTCTCAAGAAAATCTGTATAAATAACTATCATGGGTAGGAGATGGTGAGTGACAGGGAGAATCATTGACATCTATTCTTAGGTTTAATTTTGTGATAGTTTTAAAAGCCCCCCCCCCTTTCTTTTCCAAATGCATCTCCTCAGGTTATGTTTTGGAGGGGGAGATCTGGAGAGAGGTTTTTTTTTAAAAAAAAATTTTATTGGTGAGTTTATATTCCATGTTTAATACATACATTCCCATCATATCTAATTTACTCTAACCCCCACCCTTTCCTCCCCCCTCCTTATCGACTTCCAACAGCTTTCCAACCCTTAACCCTTCTTATTACTTAACTTAACTTCACTTATATTCTTCTGTAACACATATATCATAACATATCTTACTCTAAGCATATTCAAATTATTTTATATATATACTATATTAAAATCACTAATCCACCAATGTGTCCGTTTTACTCTTCCTTAATTAAACTCTATATTCTAAGTAAGCTTTGCTTAAACATAATACTAGCTTAGATTATAATAATTAAATTCCCCCTTAATGGTAAAGTCGTTTATCTCTTCTATTTTCAACATCACATTTTAATAGTTCTCAAACTGCCACAGTTCTCCCTTCACATCCCATTTTTTTTCTAAATATTGTTTCAATTTCCCCCAATCAGCAATAAATTGTCCTGGATCAAGATCTTTAAGTTTTCTTGTCATTTTGTCCATCTCCGCCATATACAGCAATTTATAAATCCAATCTTCTATAGTTGGTATTTCTTGTATTTTCCATTTCTGCGCGTACAAAAGTCTTGCCGCTGTAGTCATATAAAATAACAATGTCCTGTACTGCACTGGAACACCTTCCATTCCCAAGTTCAGTAGCAACAATTCTGGGTTCTTATTTATTTGGATTTGTAAAATTTCATTAATTGCTTCAATTATATCTCCCCAGTATTGCTTAGCTACCTCACAAGTCCACCACATATGATACAGTGACCCTTCATGCTTTTTACATTTCCAACATTTGTCTGACATGTTAGTATTTCCTAACGCAATCTTCTTTGGTGTTAAATACCATCTATAGATCATTTTGTATACATTCTCTTTAATGTTCGTACAAGTTGAAATCTTCAATGTGTTTTTCCACAGGTGCTCCCATGCCTCCATAGTAATTTCTTTATTAAAATTTACTGCCCACTTCAGCATCTGGACTTTTACTATTTCATCCTCCATATGCCATTTTAGAAGTACTTTATAAATCTTTGAAATTTCTTTTTTGCCTTCTTGTAATATCACTTCTTCTAATTCTGAGTTTTCCATTCTTATTCCTCCTTTTAAACAGTCCGAATTGAAAAGATCTCTGATCTGTCTATATTGGAACCATCCGTAACAAGGAGACAGCTCTTCTTCTGTCTTTATTCTTATTGTTAAATGTTGTATTTGTGTTATCTCCTTGTAGGTCAGATGTTGCTTTTCATTGTCAACAGTTCTTGGATCTATTACTTCATACAGAACCACGCATGAAGGAATTCCATCTTCCATATAAACCTTATACTTCTTCCAGATTGTGAAGAGGCTTCTTCGAATATAGTGGTGCAAAAACATAGAGTCTGCTTTAACTTTATCGTACCACAAATAGGCATGCCATCCAAACAACTTTTTGTGTCCCTCCAAGGCCAGCAATTTACGGTTTTTTAATGTTATCCAATCTTTTAACCATGCCAGACAGATTGCTTCATAATATAGTCTTATATTGGGCAGTTGCAAACCACCTCTTTCCTTCGCATCCTGTAATACTTTCATTTTCACACGTGGTATTTTTCCTGCCCACACAAAGTCTGAAATTTTCCTTTGCCATTTGTCAAATTGTTTAGAGTCTCGGATAATTGGAATTGTTTGCAACAAGAACATCACACACGGTAAAACATTCATCTTTACTGCTGCTATTCTTCCCAACCATGATAAATTCAATTTGTTCCATTTTATCAAGTCTCTCTCTATTTGTATCCACAATTTCTCATAGTTATTTTTAAATAAATCTATGTTTTTCGCAGTCAGTTCGATACCAAGATATTTTACTTTGTTCTAAATTGTTTAGAGTCTCGGATAATTGGAATTGTTTGCAACAAGAACATCACACACGGTAAAACATTCATCTTTACTGCTGCTATTCTTCCCAACCATGATAAATTCAATTTGTTCCATTTTATCAAGTCTCTCTCTATTTGTATCCACAATTTCTCATAGTTATTTTTAAATAAATCTATGTTTTTCGCAGTCAGTTCGATACCAAGATAGTTTACTTTGTTCGTTACCTCACAGTCCGTTATCTCCATTAGTTCTTGCTGCTTCTGCTTGGTCATATTTTTACATAATATCTTCGACTTCTTTTTATTCATATAAAATCCAGCCAAATCTCCGAACTCCTGTATTTTATCTATTATTTTAGGCATATTCTCAATTGGGTCGTCTACTATTAACATTATATCATCCGCAAATGCTCTGACCTTGTAGGAAAATTCCTTTATTTTTATGCCTCGGATTGTATCATCCTCTTGTATTTGAATCATCAGTATTTCCAAGATCAAAATGAACAACAATGGAGACAGAGGGCAGCCCTGTCTTGAACCTTTGCTTATTTTCAACTTTTTAGTTAAGTCATCATTCACTACAATCGCTGCACTTTGGTCTCTATAAATTTCTTTAACTGCTTGTATGAACTTTTATCCTATTTGCAGCTTTTCCATAGTGGCAAACATAAAATCCCAGTTCAGATCGTCAAATGCTTTTTCTGCGTCCACGAAAAAGAAACCAACCTCCCTATCACAGTGCTTGTCATAGTATTCAATAGCGTTTATTACTGTCCTTAAATTGTCTTTAATTTGTCTGTTAGGTAAAAAACCAGCCTGCTCTTCTGCAATAAATTCCGACAGCCATCCCTTTATCCTTTCCGCCAAAACTTTTGCAAATATTTTATAGTCATTGTTCAGCAATGAAATTGGCCGATAATTTTTAACATTGCTCAAATCCTGTCCATCTTTCGGAATCAGTGATATGTTAGCTTCGTTCCATGAACCGGGAATCTTTTGGCCTTGCATAACTTCATTCATCACCTCTCTCAAAAAAGGTGCCAATTCGCTAGCCACCATTTTGTAAAACTTTGCTGTTAGTCCATCCAGTCCCGGTGCTTTCCCTAATTTTGTTGATTGGATGGCCTCTTTTATTTCTTCCTCTGTCACTTCCCTATTTAATTTTTCTTTCCATTCCTCTGACATCGTTGGCAGTTTCATTCTTTCCAAATAATCCGCTATTGAATCTCTATTCACTTCTTTTTTCTGGTACAGTTTTGCATAAAATTTATAAAAAGCTTTACTAATAGCTGGTTGGTCCAATAATGCCTAAGGTAGGCTCAGATCACAACCCTATCATGTGGAGATTTGGAAAAAATACTAAAAGAAAAGGACGGAGAATAAATGAAGACTTGCTGCAGATAGAAGATAATATGGTGTTGCTACGAAAGG
Organism: Eublepharis macularius; assembly: GCF_028583425.1. Lineage (NCBI taxonomy): Eukaryota > Metazoa > Chordata > Lepidosauria > Squamata > Eublepharidae > Eublepharis > Eublepharis macularius. The sequence goes on along the minus strand of NC_072791.1, from coordinate 150,966,313 downwards.
AGACCAAGTTCTTTATACAATACAATTTAAATAAGGATGTGTCAACTTATAAGGTATGGGATACTTACAAAGCTGTAATAAGGGGAATATTGATGGACTTGAATGCAAGGGATAGAAGGAGAAAAGAAGAAAAGAGAAAGGAAATAACTGAAAAAATCAAAGCCAAAGAGATACAACTCAAGAAAAGACCAGGGAAGAAACGCATATACCAGGATATAAAAATACTACAGGAGCAATTGACGGCAATGAATAACAAAGAATTGGAGTGGAATTTGAAAAAAATGAACCAAAAAATATTTGAAGGTGCAAATAAACCTGGCAAATATCTAGCTTGGCAATTAAAAAAGAAAAAAGAGAAGAAATCTATAATTAAAATACGAGAGGAAGACAGAACATTATTGGAGAGAGGGTTTGAAAAACAATTTCTCCTTTTCCATTTTCCTGCTGAGAAACACTACCCCAAGCCACTTGATAGGCAAATGTGATGGACTACACTTTTTAAAAAGTCCGAAAGTGCTATACAAATAACTGAAGGACTGTTAAAAGTTAATCCTTCACAGAAACAGAGATCTTTGAGTGGCAGGCTACTCCAAGGAATCTGATTGGATAGTATGAGCTGGAAAGGAGGAATGTGCAGGGCTGGCGCATCCATGGAGACAAGTCCGGCAACTGACTCGAGCACAGAGGCACTGGAGGGGGTGCCAAGGGCAGGTGTGCACACCGTGGAGCAACTGAGCGGGAGGGCTGGGAGGATGCACGCACACCAAGCATTCCCCCCCATCTCCTGCCTGTCACCTCACAAACTGGAAAGGAGTGGAGGAAAAGTGATAAGTTTCTTTTGAGGGACTCGGGGAGGGATGGGACGGAATAATGACAGAAGAACGCAAAGGGGAAGGGAAAGGAGAGCTGCTCTCTCCCAGGATGCCCTCATATCAGGGGTGGGGAGGGGGGCTTTGAGAAGTAAGTGCAGACTCCCAGTCAGGCCAAAGAAAGGGGATAGATCTTTTAAGGACAGGAGACTTTCCCTAGACAGTCAAACAGAGCTCTGGAGAGTGAAGAGATTCCTGGTTGGGTGTGGCCGGAAACTGCCTTTTGGAGACCTTCAAATTCAGTTAAAACCAGAAGGAAAACACTTGTGTTTGAAGAGAAGGGATTTGGAGTGCTAGAAAGTGGGTACCAGCATTCTTAAACTCAGAAGAGAAAGAGAATCCTAAAAGAAAGAGCACTAGAATGTTTGGAGAAAACATGGGAACAAAAGCCTCTAAACATAAGAATTTAAGTATCTGTGACGGTATAAGAACTTCAGTTTGTGCATTTACTGATTTTACCTGAGATATATGTGTTGAATTCCCCCTTATCCCACACTGGCTTAAAGTGCCAAGGGGGTGGCAACGTATGACTTACCATCCATGGCTGTCGTACGGCTAAGTGTGTTGGGTTGGGGAAAGCAATGGTGAACTACCGTGTAAAAACTTCACTGTGAGACTCTGCGGATCTCTCTCGACATGCTATAGGACAGAAAGGCCTGGAGGGGGACGATCTATGGAGTAGCCGGGGGTCGGACACGACTGTGTGGCTTGGATCGGATCGGACATGTGTTGAATTACCTCAGAAATCTTCAACCCCTGATTTCACCTGACTTTCCCCCTCTAAAATAAATAAGCTAGTTAGTTATTTTTAGAATTTTAAAAATGCTTCTGGTGCCATTTCTGCTGTTTAAAAATGAAGAAGAGGGAAAGAGGAAGAGGGAACATCATAGTAACCAATGGGAGTTGCTTGGGTGGCATTTTTCAAAGTCCTTCTTTCCCCATACCATTTGCACTTTTAAAAAAAGGAAACCCAGTGTTTGAATCTGGAAAAGAAAAACAATCCCTTAAAACTAGCACAGAACTAAATGTAATATGTAGTTGCAACTAGAGATGGGCATGAACAGCAATACGAACTAAAAAAAGCCATGAACAGCCCAATCAACTGTTTGCAAACAAGCTGTTTGTGAGGCCCCATTCTAAATGAACAGGTGGTCGTTGCAAGCCTCATTCGTTGCTGTTCATTACTGTTTGTCAAGCCAGACAGTCTGGCACCTGCAATCAATTCTCTTGGCAACTGGAGGCAGGGACTGCCTGAACTCTGTCTGAACTCCTGCTGTTGCCCTGGAAACCCCAATCGAAGCCCAATTTAGCTTGATAGGCAGGTCTTCCTTTCAAGTGTGGAGCTCCAAATTTGTTACTGTCTAGAACGGCAGATAGTTAGCAAACTGAATGCACCTGGGCTGTGCCGAGATTAGGTGGTTCCTCCTCCTCATTAAGATAAAGGGTTGGCGTGGGCGGGGGAGAGCTAGCTGGTCGACGGCAAGGACAAGCTTTGTACTCATCTGTTGGTTAGTGCTAGCCAAGTTAGATTTGGGTTTTTTTTCTTTTGTTATTTATTGCCATTGCTGTTGCCTTTAGAGTGGCTTTTATTGATTTAATAAATAACTATTTTGCCTAAAGCTCGAGTGTCTGGCTGCTGTGTGCAGGGTCCTCCAGGCTAAGAACCCAGAGACCCCGGGCGGGTCTCGTGTGAAGCAGGTGAAATCACTCCTCTAAGTGCTTCTTGGAACCTGGGCGGCTGTTAGCAGCACCCAGCACGGGGCCAGAGGGTGCACCTGCTATTTACAGTTACAAGGAAGCAAAGAGCAGGGCAGAGGGGGGCTCCCAGCTCTGGTTTTGCAGACAGTGAGGGAGAAACAGATGCTGTTGGCATTTTGAAAGAGAGACAGGGAGAGTGCATTGGAGCTTGAATTTTCTTTGTGTATGGTGGGATAGGGATCTACCCCTTCAGGTTCCAGGGCTGCTGCCAGGCTCTGGGCCAAGCTATTATTTATTACTGGTACCTTTCCTACTGCCTGCTCAGGTAAGGTTTCTGGGACTGGTGCGGTAGGGATCTACCCCTTCAGGTTCCAGGGCTGCTGTCAGGCTCTGGGCCAAGCTATTATTTATTATTGGCACATTTCCTGCTGTCTGCTCAGGTAGGGTTTCTGGAAGTGGTGTGGTAGGGATCTTGATGGCTGGAGGAGAGCCTGTTGGCCCCCATGAACAACGAACAATGAACATGTTCATGAACAGGTCATGTTTGTCAATGTTTGTTGTTCATTGTTCGTGGATGGCAACGAACAATGATCACCATGTTTGTTTGCTTTTCTGTTCGTGCCCATGTCTAGTTGCAACCTCATATGAGGTCATCCAATGGGAGCAGTGAAGATGGTGTTACAAAAAGGGAGCCAGCATGACACTCTTGAGATATAGCCATAGTTCTAAAGTAAAAGGCACTGAAGTGCCATTTTACTGTGCCATGTTTGTCCTTCCCATTTGGCCAACAGGGAAGAAGGTAGAATAAATGTTGGTTACACATTTGGTCTGATTAGTTTCACACAATGAACATGGGATTTTTTAAGGAGAAAAACTGCCTGCAAATGAGGCACATGTTTTTTACGTTTAGCACTCCTGAAGACATGGGGTGGAGGGCAAAAAGTTCTATCAACATAATATGCAGATACTCAGATTCACCTCAGATTTTACATATTTATACAAGCATGTCCCTAACTGGATGTAGTTCACATCTAATCCACACACTCGGACTCTGTGTGTGATCTACATATGCTATTAAGGAAGTATCAGAATCAGGTAAGACTGGGAGTCTCTCTACATGACATACCTGGGTGCATGTCTGTCAAGTGCCAGGAAGCATAGTTTTAAATGACAGAGCTGGCAGAGATCACTCCAGAGGGGACAGATTCTCTCACAGCCCTCCATCACCTCTGGCATGCTGGACTGTCTCCCTTTATGGACCCTTTGACCTTCCACCCTTGCTGCTTAAAACTTTGAATTAACTGAGCATTGGCAGGGCAAAGACTCTGGAAGGGGAGACAGTCCAGCAGGCCAGAGGCAGCGGGAGGGCTGTGAGAGAATTCGTCCTCTCCGGAGCAATCTCTGCCGGCTGTGTCATTTATAACTACATTTCCTGGATAACATTGTGTTTCCTGACATGTGAAGAACATATGTCAGAAGTCATGCATGGAGACTCTCAGTTAGACTAAACTAACCCCATGGATTAGAAACAGGCACGGTCTTAATCTGGGAGAAGTTCAAGTTCAACACAACAAGCAACAGGTCAAAGGGGCCACATACAAGAATAATTGTCAGAATCTAGGAAGAGGTTAAGTCCAAGCAGCAGCAGCAACTAGTCCAGAGTGGTAAGAATCAGATTCTACAGAGCTATGTGTTTTCACTATAGACAAATTATCTGGAATGAGGAGCCAAATCAAAGGCATGTTTTATATAGTTCCAGCTCTGCTTTGATTTGCTTCCTGAGACACATGCCATTTTTGGGCTGGTCCAATTTGTAGTTCCTGAAGTGACCACTTGGAGGGTGGTGCAGTGACTCACGCTGAACCTCATTTATTTGGCTTGCTTCATTGTGGTGGTTCAGGGAGCAAGACAATGGTCCTGTGTTTTATTTTATTTATCACCAGTGAGACCCAAAGCAACTTACATAGTTTTCCTCTCTTCCATTTTATCCTCCCAACAACTCTGGGAGGTAGGTTAGGCCAAGTATGTGTGACTGGCCCAATGTCACCCAGCAAGCCTCCATGGCAGAGTGGGTCTCTCATACGATCTCCAATTTTTAAAAGCACATAGCTAAAATGAAAATGTTTCATTTGAACTAAGGCAATTTAAGAGTCTCTGTGTGTCTGCTTGTTAATATCATGAATCTCCTTCCTCCTCTGTTTACTGTAAGCTTGCCAGCCCATCACTGGCAACCCATGGGAGACCTGGGAAAATGGTGTTGCCAATGTCATGGTGTCATTTCTGGGGGAAAAACCAGAAGTGACATTACAGCTTACAGTGATACTCTATTCTGTCAGAAAAGATAAATCTTACAAGAGGAGCCAGGCAAAGATGTCCTCTATCACCACTTATCTTTGCCCAAGCACTTGAACCTCTAACTACAGAAATTTGCAATAACAACCTAATTCAAGAAATAGAAATAGGATCCAAAATACACAAAATCAGCATGTTTGCAGATGACATGCTCCTATATATAACAGAACCAAGCTCAACTATACCACACAAAAATTAGATACATTCGCAGTAATATCTGGCTTAACAATCAATGCCTCCAAATCAAATATACTTCCAATCAATCTAAAACAATCAACCAAAGATAAAATCAAAGCATCATACAAATTTCAATGGGTAATTAAATATTTGCCATATCTAGGAATTAACATCCCCTCAAATTTGGAGCATCTAATGAAATATAATCATAATAAAAAAATTAAAACCATAAAAAATGACATATTTGATTGGAATGAGCAACAGCTCTCTTGGTACGATAGATACCATATAATTAAAACTTTTATTCTCCCCAAATTAATTTTCCTATTTAGAGCAATATCTATATCAATTCCATTTACAATGACCAAAAAATGGCATACAATGCTTAATAACTTTCTTTGGAACTATAAGAAACCAAGAACCTCGTTTCATGTGCTTAGACAAAACAATTATAATGGTTTCAAATACCCCAATATAACAATATACATGAAAGTCGTTTATCTTTCAAAAATAACTCAAATTCTAAAAAAGAAAGAGGACCCAGCTTGGACTCAAACTCTAGATCCTCTTTATAACCCCTGCACTTACAAGAAATATTTTGGTGCAAGAATAATCTTAGGCTAACTCAAATCAATAATAACATACTTTTAACTAATCTACTAAGGACTTGGGATAAATTTAGGTCAAAAATTCTACCCAATATATCAAGATATCCTACAATTTTTATGTTCCCGCCCAAGGAACATAAAAATATCCCGAAGCCAATGGAAAATACTATACAATAAAAGACTAATTGATATAATATCACATAAAGGCGTACTTTCAAAAACTGAATTAGAAAAAAAAGGGATAATAGCCCATGGTTCAGCTATCTACAATGATCACATATGGCTTACCAAATCAAATTAACAGAAACAATTAATAAACCAATAATGGCATTCGAAGAAATCTTAGACTCTAATGAAAAGAAAAAGAAGTGAAACATTTCAAAAATTTATAAAATTCTAATTGATATAAACAAACCAAAGTTGTTTCATTATCAAAACAAATGGCAGCAAGATTGTAATATGATAATAACTGAAGAACAGTGGAAAGCAATTTGGACTTCCAATTTATTTAATTCTTGTGAAATAAAGACAAAGCTCCAAACCTTTAAAATATTGTCACGGTGGTATTTAACACCGAAAAAATTATCTACAAGTTATTCCTCAAATTCACCCGCATGTTGGAAAAAATGTGGCAATATTGCTACTTATGCGCATTGTTGGTGGCAATGTCCAATTCTTAACAAATTCTGGGAAGATATCACACAGCATATTGAATGAATAACTAAATATAAAATCCCAATACAGCCTCAATTTTTTTTAAAAAAATTGTGGCAAGACATGGAGATCACATCAATAAGACACGATCTAATTAATAGCCTACTTGTAGTAGCAAAGACACTCATTGCCTCACAATGGAAAAATCCAAAACCTCTTACAATAGAACAATGGCTAACAAAAGTATGGGACCAACTCATTACTGAAAAAATCACAGACAACCTACGTAAAGACACTATAGCTTCAAGGTCAACCAGGTTTTATGAAAAACGGTGGCCCTTTCTTGAATATATCAATAATGAAGAGATGCAATATCCAAACCATATTTATTGTTATATTATGGAAACTGTAAATAATGTTATTATAATTACTGCAGATAATGTAACGCTTCAAAATATATACCACAAGTTGTTAAAACTATTCTGACATGATAATTATAATGTGCACAATTAAGCATTTTGTATTACAGTCACAATTTTCACTCTTAATAAAATTTATTTTTTAAAAAAGTGGAATTGCTAGAGTGTTGCAGTAGGTACTTAAAATGGTCATCACAATGTTGGCGATGCCAACAATTCCGTCCATTTTTTCTCCTGCTGTTGAATTGGTCTGGAGTGGGAAGGTGAGTGTGGCGGTTATGGATTGCCTGCGAGCAGCAGAAAAGTGGCAATTCTGATATTGGTGGAATGGGAAATTAGGAAGATCTATTAGATTTCCCAAAAAACTGATCCCAGCTGCTTGTAAACAAACCTTACATATATAATTACATATTGTACAACTTGGCTCTAGAGGCCCTAACAGCAACTCCAGCAGTCATCTTAACAACAACCCACATTATTCTCACCAGAAACTACCAGGAGACAGATGGAATCCCCTCCGTATATTATATTGTTTTTAACTGTATCATCCTGTGCAGGGCTTTCTTTCTGGGAAAAGAGGTGGTGGAACTCACTGGTACCAGATGCGCATGTGCAAACTGCATGTGTGCTCCTGGGACCATGTGATGATGTCACTTCCTGGAAGTGATGCCACTTCCCAGAAGTGACATCATCACACAGTCCCAGGAGTCTCTAAAGTCTCTAAAACATTTAATAACATAATTTATATTTAACAACCATGCTAATGAAATTATACCAGATTCAAAATGTTAATAGTTCAGAGTTCTCCATTTTGGACGTACAGAAGAAAGTATGAAACAATAAAAGCATAAGAAATGCAAATATTAAATAGTACATATCAGAAACACTACTAGAAGAAGAAAAAAGACAAACCCCAATTCTTAATTGCTTTATCCTCCTCATCCAAAAGTTCAAGCCATGTATCATGGAATTTTTACCAGTGGGAGTTGTAAAGGGCCCCTTTCTGCGGCTTGTGCAGGGGCAGGCCAGTGGGAAGGAAGGCAGGCAGGACACTGCTCCCCGCAGCGGGGAACAAGGGAAGGGCGGACTCACTGTCTGGCTGGCTGGAAATCTCCTGTGCCTGCTGCTTCACTGCCCTGGGCTAGGGTTGCCAGGTCCAACTCGAGAATTACCTGGAGATTTTGGGGGTGGTGCTTAGCAAGGATGTGTTAATTGGCAACACTATCCCAAACAATCAACCTCCCTACCTATTCAACCTCTACGCAGAGTATATCATAAGGAAAGCTGGATTAGATTTAGAAGAAGCTGGAGTTTCATCTGTTGAGTTTCTCGTTCATAGTCAGATTAGGAAAGGCTCGGGGCTGTTAGACCAAAATAAAGAAGGCTGCCAAGTTCCAACTGCTTGGAGGGGGAAAAAAATCCAACCCCTTTAATGGGATATTTACTTGTATGCTTTGAAGAGCTTCAGCTGCTCATTGTCACACATTAAACCACTATTAAAGAGACAGGACTTTTTTCTCCAAGCCAGTTGGCAACATTACTAAATGTGGGTTGCCAATTCCGAGTTGGGAAATTCCTGGAGGGGTGGCAGGTAGATTCAACAGGGTATAATGTCATAGAGTCTGCCCTATGGGTAGCCATTTTTTTCTAGTGGAGAACAGATCTATGGTATCTGGAAATCAGTTGTAATTCTGGGACATATGCAGGCCCTACCTGGAAGTTGGCACCCCTACTTAACAATGGGCATACTTTAATTGGACTTGGATCAGGGAAGTGCGGGTTTGAATCCCCACTCTGCCATGGAAGCTTCCTCAGGCCAGTCACTCTCTCTCTCTCTCTCTCACTCACTCTCTTTCTCTCTCTCTCACTCTCTCTCTCTTGCAGGGTTGTGAGGCCCAAGAACAGTGTAAGAGAAGATGAGACCCATCTCTCTCTTCTCTCTCCTCTCAGCCGACCATGAGGCTGCTGCTGTGCAACCTCTTTTAAAGCAAGTGTAAGGCTTCTAGTCTCTATGGTAGCTTTACCATAGAGACTAGGAGGGAGACTCCTAGGGTGTCGCTGCCATTTTCTTCTGCTTAAAGGGACAGAACTTTTTTCTCCAAGCCAGTTGGCAACCTTAATAAATATGGGTTGCCAACTCCGAGTGGGTAACTTTCTGGAGGGATGGCAGGTGGCTTCAACAGGGTATAATATCATAGCGTCCACCCTACAGGTAGTCATTTTCTCCAGGGGAGAACTGATCTATGATGTCTGGAGAACAGTTGTAATTCTGGGACATCTGCAGGTCCTACCTGGAGGTTGGCAGCCCTACTTAACAATGGGCATACTTTAATTGGGCTTGGGTCTGGGAAATGCTGGCTTGAATCCCCATTCTGCCATGGAAGCTTCCTCGGGCCAGTCTCTCTCTCTCTTTCAAGGTTGTGGGGTCCAAGAACGTTGTGAGAGAAGACGAGACCCACCTCTCTCTCCTCTCTCCTCTCAGCACACCACGAGGCTGCTGCTGTGCAACCTCTTTTAAAGCAAGTGTAAGGCTTCTAGTCTCTATGATAGCTTTACCATAGTGACTAGGAGGGAGACTACTAGAGTGCCCCCCACCATTTTTGAAAATTCAATCAGCTGGCAGGAGGACCTTTGCTCAGGAGATTGTGGGGCACCTGGGAGCCCTAACTGCCCAGCCTGCTCTCCCAGGGAGGCTCCCTTCTGCATCTGTCAGGGGAAATCAAGGAGGATCAGGGGAAATCAAGGATAGTAAATCAAGGAGAATCAAGTGGGCGCAGCCACCAGTCATGGGATGATTTTGAAGCGGTGCCAGAAAGCCCTGGTCCTGTGTAACAATACCATCTATAGCTAGGAGTGCCAGGTATGGCCTGGCAACAGTGGGAGATGGGGGAGGTGAGAACTTACGGGGAATGCTATTGCACCACTAATGTGGTGATGCAACCTGTGGTGCAACCTGGAAATGATGTCATTGGCACTCCAGCACTTGCCTTAAACTCTATGGTATAGAGTTTCAAGTTGTGCCAAAAGCTGTATCATCATGTTGGGGATGACAATTGCACCCCCCCCATTTCACCAGCCAGTTTCTTCCCACCACCCAGCTGAGCAATAGTGGACTGTGGTGGTGAGGAATGGGGCAGGAGCTCTCCTGCCATAAGCAGGAACTGGTAAGCCTGCATATATCTATAATTTTTTTCTTTAGTTTGAGTTTATTAGTGTTATTACACCATATGTGTGTAAACTGCCATCGTTGCAACTGACTCATGGTGATTACAGCAAGGGGCTTTCAAGGCAAGTGAGAAGCATATGTGGTTTGCCAGTGCCTTCCTTTGCAGAGTATTCCTTGGTGGTCTCCCATCCAAGTACTGCCTCTGCTTAGCTTCTGAGATCTGATGAGATCAGGCTATACCATAGTGCCTTCCTTCCCATTACATCATGCCACCTGGATTAAAGGCTAGTGGTAAAAATAGTGTAATGATACAGTAGCAGCAATTTTCTCAAAAAAGAAAAGAAAAAGAATAAAAGAAAAAAAAACAAATGCACCAGAACTGCAAAAACTTATGAGGCAACAACCTGGCTCAGAGGGTAAGTAGCTACTGTACAGGCTCAAAGCTACTCATCACGAATTTCAAGAAGGATCATATAGGTGATGCAATCAGTACATTGCCTTGCATGCATTTAAGGAAACTCAGCAAGGTAAGTTTGTCTAGTGATCATGTTAGAGTTGAAGTTTGCAATATCCCTATAGGAGATGGGCAGGGAGGCTGGGTTTCATGATCTGCTGCTGCTTACCCTCTAAACCACTGACTGGCATAATTAGTGGTCTTGGAAGATGATTTTGCATATGTAGTTTTGGCTACTGTGCATATAGACAGTAGGGTCAGGGCAATTGTTCTTTATCTTCTTGAGACTTACCAGCAAATATTCTAAAGCTTGTCAGAATGAATCCCTTGGGTGCTATTAAAACCTGGTGAGAAAGAGGCTCTTAGAATGTAATGTTACATCAGTTTTAGCAATAGGTCCAGCAAACTAATGATGATATATCCTTTTGAAAAAGGAATATTGGTTCCCAGGATAAGACTAGTAGAGCTTAATTGCTCCTGGGCTGAGTGCATGGTCCCAGATGCCTTGAACCTATGATGGCACCATTTACTTCAAATATTTCTACCATAGCTTACTGCAAGAAGATTCTTGGCTGCTGAAATAAGGAAATAGGCAGATGAATTAGTGTATCTCCAAGAAGATTAGATTTTCTTAATCACAATAAGGAAGAAGGTGAAGTTCACACATGGGTAGACAGTGTATCCTTTCTGCCTTGATGTGAGCGTATCAGTGTTTAAACAGTCCTTTGGTCTCCAAGCTTTTACTCTTGCAGAAGGTGCTTTGAACATCACCTTTGCTCAAGGGAAGTATTGCGGCAGCAGATGACTCATTGCACCTAAAAGCAGCAATAGTATTTCCTGTGTAAGTATCATTGCTTCTTTGATTCATATCTATGATTTTCCGATAATAGTAACAGTTAAATAAACTCACAAATGTGTATTAAAGCTATTCTCTTGTGTTTTTAGCAGGACTCTTAGTCTTGAATTAAAATAACATCTTAAAATATATTTGTTCATTTGGTCAGGATTGTTTACCACTTAAAATACCCAAGCAACGTTTGAGGTGCCAGTATCTGCAGTATCTGCCAGCTAGCAGTGACATGGGAGAGGTGGCTGTCAACCATCATCACTCCCACAGTCAGTGCTGCAGCCAGCTCCAAGGCAAGTTTCAGAGTTCTTAGCAGCACCCCTGTGGCTCATCTTTCTCTGAGCTGTAAGTGGAATAGGAAGAGGATACCTGTTTAGCCTACACCTGTTTTTGTATCCCAGAACTATGCTGCTGGGGACCAGGAGGAATACAAGCCTCAGTGGCAGTGGCAGCACCTTTGGAACTCTTCCTTCCTGCTGCCAGTGTTGTGGAAGGCATAGCCTACATCTGTCATCATCACATGCAAGATCTGTGCTTCCTGTCTGCATCTAACACAAACCCTTGGGGCACTGCATACAGTGCTCAGGCTCAGCATGGTACTTGAACGGGTGGCATATGTTTTAGAAAAGCTCATATTAGAGGGGAGAGTGTGAAATCCCATGTTTTGCCTCTCAGTCTATTTTTAAGGGCTCCCCACCTCTCAGAAGATAATTATGAGGAAGTTCATGAGGCTAAAGAAGGAAGGAGAAGGGGAACAGATTCATTTTATGAACTCCTTCCATTCAAATTTTATAAAATCCAACCGCTTATATAGAGTCACCTGGAACACAGTAAAAATCAGATGTCATATTATACTGCATACATCCTGAGGATGGAAGTACATATTACATGTAGTTCTGGCTTCATTTTGTAAAGATTTAAATTCATATCTGACATGCTTGAATGTAATAACTATGAAGAGTTAGCAAGGTTTAGAATTTCTTGAGGGAAATATAGGGGTACAGGAAAAGGAAATGTACTTAAGCATAAGAACGGTGTAATTGCTGTGTTCAGAGGGATGTGAATACGAAGAATTACATGAGAAGAAGTAAAAGAGGACCAAGACACACACACACACGCACGCACACACGCGCACACACGCACACACGCACACACTTCATTTCTGGTACTCTTCCTAGCCTACGTTCTGTTTTTACGATATAACAAAACTCAATAACACATCAAGATACAGGTTGCTCTGTAGCTCTTATTAAGTAAAAAGTTTGAATTCCTAACCTATTTGAGAATAGTGCATTTTTGGGTTTCCTAGTTTGACTAATTTACCATTTTGTAAATGTTTATATTTTCAATTATCTTTCTTTAAATTTTGTTTAATTTTTATTACCTGTACAATACTTAAGCAATGCTGAAGTACTCTTCAACAACATTAAGTCATTTATTCAAAAAGCAGCAAAACTGTACAAAACTGCTTCAATAGAATTTGAGATTATTCATTTGTGAAGACATGATAATAATTATTATAATTATTATTATAATAAAGGATAACACATATTGCATATTTCCAGTTAGATGAAAAAGAAAAAAATAATTATTGCCTTTCTTCCAAAATATGACACAGAGAGATAATTACAACTTGGGTTTTTTAAAACTGTAATTTATTCCTCTTTCCTCAAATGTCTATTCTATGTAGGGTTACCAGGTGCCTGCCAGTGGCGGGCAAACTCCCGGGGATTTGCCCCCTTATCCGCCGATCGCTGAGCGATTGGCAGGAGGGGACAAACTCCCAGAGCATGCCCGCCACTGGTATGCACTTCAGGAGCACACGCCGTGCACTGTGCATGCACTCTCACCTCTTGCGTGGGAGCGCTCCCGTGGCTGGCACAACAACGTCACTTACAGAAGTGACGTCATCATGCTTCCACCGGAGCACGCATGCGCTGATGCATGCACGCAAGGGTAAGTTCCAGGCCCCTCTATCCTCCCGCTGAGAGGATAGAGGGACCTAGCAACCTTAATTCTATGCCCTATAGGACTGGTGGGTATTTTCACCCACTCCCGCCCTGATGAGAAGTGGAGCATACCAGGAGGGTTAGGTATGGCTTTTTCAGTCAGCTCTGCCTTCCAACAGCAAGGTTTCAATGCTTGCTGCTGTATCTGACCACCATAACCTGGATAATATGGGATTAATAGGTTGCTTTTGAGGGCCAAACTAGATGGTTTTTGTTTTATGGAGTTCAGTTTGGGTTCCATGGATCCAGCTTGGGTTCTCTGCAGCCATACAACAGCTGTGTGGAATGGATATTAAAAAGAAGCAGAGCCTGGAGGGGGTGGAAGGGCTCCTGTCCTGACTCTCCTCAGACATTTTTCCCTACTGAAATTGTTTGGGCGGGCCGAGTTATTTCCCTGTTTTTGCTGCTCCATGTGGAGTATGCTGTGCATGCAGAGCAGAAAAATTAGGGAAATACTCCTCCTAGCACTGTTTCAGCATGGGGAAATTGCTGCCCGTGGAGTGGGGAGGAGCCCTTCCTCCTCTCATGGTGACATTCCAGCCCAAACAGGCTCTGCTTTGTTTTTTTTTTAACACCTATTCCCTGCAATTGCACTGTGGCTGTAGGGAACCCCAGTTGGGTTTTTAAAGAAAAGTAAACATTTAGTTTAGCCCTGGGGCTCAGCAAGAATTTTATCTTCTTTTGACTGGCTTAGTAAGAGCCCTTTTTTGTCTGCTTCATACTATTGGGCAGTATTTTATTATTATGATGAAGCATAGTCTGTGTGGACTAGAAAAGCTCTAGATAGCTATGTTGGTCTGCAGTAGACCAGCAGGATTTGAATGCAGTAGCACCTTAGAGACCAACAAGATTTTCAGGGTATAAGGTCTGGAGAGTCAAAGCTCTCTTCTTCAGAACTGAAGCTTGGCACAATTTTTCTGTGCAGACTAGGATAAACAATGGCAGTAATGTTGTCTGAGTTTGAAGTCAGAATGGAATTGCCCTAAATGCTAGCAGCCATTAGAGCTGCTCATTAGAGGTAACCCGCACGAAAATGAGGGAACTATCTAATGGATGCAGAAGCAGATTTAGATTTAGATGTAACCCATATTTTTGCTCCTGTATATTCATTCTGGGATGGGGGGAATTATGTTTTGCTGACATACAAATATATTCTAATTTTGTTAATTTATAACACTAATTAATTAGCTGTATAATTAATAATTGACAATTGTATGAAGACAGAAAAGAAGTGGGACATGAAAGGAGAATTATGGCAATTTGAAAATTATTAGAATTTTTTTTTATTATTGGAAGAGACAGAATCTTTACCATATGAAGTGAAGTATTAGCTAATTGTGAGCCTAAATTTAAGTGGACTTGGAGTTAATAGATATTGGTAAAATTAATAAAGTAGACATTTTATTTAATTGTTAGCTTAAATTTAAATATATTTGAAGTTAACAGATAGTAATAGATAATAGATTTTAAGTTAATAATAATAGATCCGAAGTTAACAGATAGGGCTTAGTTTAACAAAGTAGAATGTAAATATGATATAATGAGTTACAGAAAAAGGGGATAGATTAGGAATAGATTAAGATAAAGGGTTGGAAAGCTGTTGGAAGTCCTGAAAAAGTGGGGGGAGGGAAAGGGTGGGGGAAAATGATATCGAGATGATATTTGAAAGTTGTATGCATTAATATTCTCACTTAATAATTTTTTTTAAAAAAAGACAATTGTATGGAGACAAAGGATACATTCAGGGCAGAGCCACACATTACATTTATTTCCTGGATTATTTTACAAGACTTTCTTTTATTTTCCAAATGCATCTGCTAGGTTCCTATATTTTTGTGCCCAGCAGGAGTAAAAGTGACCTGGGGAAAAATTTTTCAGCAGGAAAATGATAGGACTCTACAGAGTTAAAGAACCCCTCTTCCCCACACTATTTTCTCCCTTGAAAATGCAGCCTTCATGGGTGTATTTGGAAAAGAGAAATCATTTAAAATGATCACCAAAATACACGTAACATATAGTTGCACTCTCAAGAGTCCCATTCTCGATGTTATGAAAATATTGTGAGATGGTTATTAGGCTGGAGAAATAGTTGGTATTTAATGAAATAATCTTTGGAAGTCTCACTATGGCTTTATATCAATCAATTAATCTTTACTACATTAGCAAATGGCAAAAGTATAAGATAAAATCAAATAAAGATAAATCAAGAAAATACATAATCATTTAAAATATTTCATAATAAAACCTTCCAATCCAATGGTTATGACCCAGAGTACAGCAATTAGTGTGCAAGTGAACCATGTGTACATCAGCACTCCTCATTTGTCTTGTTTACCTTTATGACAGTGGCAGCAAACCTTGCCATTTGGAGAGTAATAAATCTGCCAATCTATCTGCCAATAATCTGCCAATAATAGTACTATCTGCCAATAATAGTACTAATTTTTCCTGATCTGACCTTCCTGGGAAATGAATTATAGCAGACCTCAGAAATCTATTGCGTTGAGCCTCAAATCTCAGGCACTTGGAATGTGAACTCAGTGGACCTATAGACACAGGAGAAGAGTCTTGCTATAAGGAATCTCACTGAAGTGGCCTTTCAAAACTTCAAGCAGTAGAATATCTAGGTATGCCTTAGTGAAGGCCTTTCTGTACTCATAATTCATTATGTCATTAAAGTATGCTGGAAGAGTAAGGGGAGAACAAAGTAGCTATCTATGAAGTAAGGTTGTCCAGCAGCAGTTTGAGCACTCTGGTCTAACTATCTTGGTTTTACTAAAAATATGGCTGCATAGAGGCCAAGGGTTATGGCTTTACGTAATGTCTGACATATCTAATTCTGAACTTGGCCTCAGAATTTTAAAAAAATAAGTGATGTCAGGTAAAGAAGAAAACTGGGAGATTTAGTGCTCCCTCCAAACAGAGAAGCAATGTATGTGCTTGTACACACATCACAGCTTATTATTTATTTACACAGTTTATACTCTGCCTTTTTGCTGTATCTGAAGAAGGGAGCTCTGACTCTTGAAAGATTAAATTCTGAAAATCTTCTTGTTCTCTAAGGTGCCACTGGACGAAAATCCTGCAGGGCAACACCAGGGTGACTAACAGATTACAAACATACACCAAGGCAACCAAGGCTGTTTGAGTCCTGTAACCAGATCTGAGACCAGATTGGAAAGGATACAAACAATCCACTAGATCCAGAAATGCTTGATGCTATCCAGCCACCAACTGTTCAATTACCTTGCTCAATATTGGAACATTTGAGTCTGGTCAGTCACTAGTTAGTGAAATCTCCTGGGCACAGGAAAGGCTTCTTTAATAGTAGTGGATATACCACGGCCTGTTTCAAGGTAGCAATGGCTACCCCCTCTTTCAAAGAAGCATTAACTACCTCTTGGACCCAGTCAGCCAGTCCCCTGAGAGATTTAAGTAGCCAGGAAGGATAAGGATCATACAAGCAGGTGGTAGACCTTAAAACTCTAAGGATCCTGTTCATATCCTCAGACTTATCCCAAACAGCTGGACAAGTCAGCACTCATCTGACCCTGTCACTGCTAATGTACAATCCAAATTGGTACAGGTGTGAGAGACTTTATAAGTTGTTTATTTTTTTAAAGACACTGTTGTCTCTTCAGAGCCCCCCCCCCCAACCTTTCAGGTGACTCTGCCTTCACTGGAAACCCAAGAGGAAGGCTTCTCAGTAGTGGAACTCTCTCCCTGGGAAGATTCACCTGTTCCCTTCTTTTGCTATCTTCCACCAGCTACCTATCTTTTCCCACACTTTGTATCTGACTAAGGGAGCTTTGATTCTTGAAAGCTCATAACTAGGAAATCTAGTTTGTCTCTAAGATGCAACTGGACTCTTTTAAAATCTTGCTCTTTTACTGCAGAACAACACAGCTACCCAACTGAAACTTTTTTTTAAAAAAAGTATCTTTAAAGGATGAAACAGCATGAACTTATATACATTTTGCAAATATAATAGAAAGAAAATTCCAAGCCTGCTTCCTTTGTTTAATCAATACTTTATTATCACACAAGTATATGCATTAAACCATGTCTTATCAGATTCATCATGAGTCTTTCACTGTTGCTTTAGCCATCACCCTTGTCTTTTCATTGCTTGCAGGCCCTCAGTAAACCAAGGGGCTACTTGGGTGCTAATAGCTGACAGAGGGCACCTGGGAGTGATTGTGTCAAACACTTGGGTCATTGCTTCATTCCAGAGGTCCACCAGGACATCAGCAGAAGCACCAACCATATCGGCAAGAAAATCCCCTACAGCCATCAGACAGCTATTGGGATTCATCTGGCTCCAGGACAGATCATTTTAATAGAGCCTCCACCTGTGCAGATTCTTGGTATCTCTGTAAGTCTAAATCTGAGCAAATGGTGCTCTGTCATCAATTCCTCTCACCTAGAACAAAATAGATCAAAATTGTGACTGACACAATGTATAGGACCAGTTATTACCCAAGACAGGACTAACTTTAAAAATGCTGACCAAGATCTCATGAGATCATGATCAATATTATTTTTTTTTAAAAGAAGCAAAACAGTGGGAGAAAATGGTGGCAATGGTAGGGATAAGGGTGAAAGAGAAAGAAGCAGTACTGTGAGGGTTGAAGGGAAGGAAAAAGTGATGACTGGAGGGGAGATGAGTAAGAGGAGAGGAAATGGGGACTAATGGGGGAATGGGATTTCCATGCCTCATGATTCCTCATGGGTTCCTCTCTTCTTACTTTTATTCATATATATGCAATATGGTCTATATTTCCCTATAATTAATCTTTGGCTTTTGTTAAGTGTTTTCTTCAGTAGAATCATATTTACTTCTAGAAATTATAGACAGCTTTTCTACATCGTGTCTGTAAAACGTACTTGATTATTTAGACAAAATTATTAGGTGAGAGTTAGGAAAACGGTGTGTCATTTCCCTGTTTATTTTAATCAAGATCATCTTCATTATTCATTTCACTCTGGAATTCAGTTAATCACCAACAATAAATTACAATTAGTGAGCATATCGTTACTTTCTGTTGCAGGTGATCTAGTAATGGACCGTATGCCCATGATGTCGAACATAAACAATGTGACTGAATTTGTCCTCTTGGGCCTCATCCAAAATGAAGAGATTCAGAAAACCTGTTTTGTACTGTTTCTGTTCTTCTATTTAGTTGTAGTGCTGGGAAACCTCCTCATAGTTGTCACCATAGTTCTTAGCTCTCGTCTGAACTCTCCCATGTATTTCTTCCTCAGCTATCTATCTTTCATAGATATTTGTTACTCTTCTGTTACAACCCCCAAAATGATAGCTGACTTTCTTGTTGAAAAGAAAACTATTTCTGTTATTGGCTGCAAAGTACAGTTGTTTGGGGGCCATTTCTTTGGTTGCACAGAGGCTATAATCCTTACAGTGATGGCATATGACCGATACATTGCAATTTGTAAACCGCTTCACTATACCACCATTATGACCAAACGGGCTTGTAGTCACGTGGTGGCAGCATCCTGGGTAGGAGGATTTATGCATTCACTGTTGCAGACTCTCCTCACCATCCACCTTCCTTTCTGTGGGCCCAATGAGATTGATCACTTTTTCTGTGATGTTCACCCTTTATTGAAGCTTGCATGCACAGACACCTATATTATAAGCATTGTAGTGGTTGTCAACAGTGGGGTAGTTGCATTAGCCTGTTTTATAGTCTTGGTTGTGTCATACATTATCATTTTGATCTATCTGCGATCCCGCTCTTCTGAAGGGCGTCGCAAAGCACTTTCTACTTGTGCTTCCCATATCACAGTAGTGATTTTATTTTTTGGACCATGTACCTTTACCTATATTCGTCCTTCCAGCTACTCCTCTGAAGATAAGATGGTGGCTGTGTTTTTTGCTGTTATCACCCCAATGCTAAATCCATTAATCTACACACTAAGAAATGAGGAGGTAAAAAATGCCATGAGGAAATTATGGGGCAGGAAAGTGACTTCAAGTGAGAAAACAAGAATGTAACTTTAGATATATTGTAGTTAAACAATATGGGTAGAAATGATTACAACATGAGGCAGGAATTCTGTTATAAAGAAATTAGTCCCTTTTGGATGCAATTATTTGGAGACCTTTGAGAAAAATTGTCTGTAAAAGATATTAGAAAATCTGGAAGATAAGGGAAAGTGACCAGAAAAGAAGGCTACCTCACCTAAACCTGCAGTCAAAGAAAGCAAGGTACAAAAATAAATAAAAGTGAACAATAGAAGAAGTGTTATAGTGAATAATAAATACATAACAAATAAAGGAATAAATGTATATATTTAACACTGAAAACAAATTGATCACAAAATATACTCTGTAGTTCTTAAAGAATATGTTTGTAAAAGACTGTAGAATAAAACAGCTGGAGTGATTGAACATCATTTACACATATTAAGCTGCTGGAATAGAGTAGGGTTGCCAATCCCAGATTGGGAAATTCTTAAGAGATTTTGGGGTAGAGACTGGGGAGGGCAGGTTTTGGGGAGGGGAAGGACTTCAGCGGGGTATAATGCCATAGACTCTGCCCTCCAAAGCTGCCATTTCTTCCAGGGGAGTTGATCTCTGAAGTCTGGCAATCAGTTGTAATTCTGGGAGATCTCCAGGCCCTAACTGGAGGTTGGTAAACCTAGTAATGAGTCAGACATTTCCTCATTTTTCCATTGACTATTCTGACTGAAAGCAGGTCTCCAAAGGTTTGTGGACAGGTCTTTTCCAGCCTGGCTACTTGGAGATTGTTCATTTTTTAGTACTTGGGATTACACCTAGAGATGGGCACGAACAGCAATATGAACTAAAACCCCCCACGAACAGCCCGATTGGCTGTTTGTGAACAAGCCACTCATGAGGCGCCATTGTAAATGAAAAAGTGGTTTGTTGCTGTAATGATTTCAAGTAAATGGGTGCATGTGTCTTTAAATGCTTGGTGTGAGCTCGGTGAAGAGTGGGGGTGAGAGAGGGATGAGTGAGTGATGTGATTGGTTGATGACTGAGAGTGTGGGCGGAGTGAATGCAGTTTGAGACTGACAGGGCAGAGAGAAAGGTTTCAGTCAGAAGAAAGCAGGCTAGCTGTGTTCTGCCTGAGTATACTGAAGTGTTTATGAGAGAAATATAACCTGTGTGGAACCTGACCTAAGCATGTTTGTGAAAGGACACTCAGTCAGGGAAAGAGAGGCCAGCTGTGTGAATGAGAGTAAAGGAAGTAACTTTAAGAGCTAAGAACTACTTTTATGAAACCAATATGCTTCTTGAAAAATAAACATTTATTTTGTTTTGTTATATCCCAGTGTAGCTGTCATTGCTATATCCTATTCATATCCTCAGGGCCACATAGAACCACGAAGGAGCCTGACGCTTAAACACGTTACCAAAGGGGAAATTTGAATAAAATATTTTGGAATAATATATTCCTGGTGGCAGCAAACTACCCAGAGGGTGTAAAGGGAAGATTAAAAGAACAATCTATCCTAAAGAAAGTACAGGTCATAACAGTTGCGTTTGTCCACTGTTTGTGAAGCCAGACAGGCCCCAAATATCTCCATCCTAACTTCCTGCTTGGTTGCTCTCCTTTTATATTTATTGTGGAGAAGTACACAAAATCTCCTGGTTGCAGTGTCCATTATGCAGAACGTTTTCTGTCAGCAAACTTTTTATAGTCCTCTTTTGCCTTGTTCAGTCTTTTGTATAATTCCCCATTGGGAAGTTAATTGAGTCCACCATTCTCCCAAATCTCCTGGTTGTTGGGAGTTAGGGGCTCTTGCAAATGGTAAGGCTGTTCCTTCATAGCCTTGCACTATTTTGAAAGAAGCTCCTGTAGAGCTGTGTATTGAGTTGTTATATGCATAGTCGGCAAAATGAAGAAAATCAATCCAATCATCTTGTTGATAGTTAATGTAACACCTTAAGAATTGTTCTAGCACTTGATCTGTGCATTCTGATTGCCTGTCACTTTTGGGATGATAGGCGGAGCTAATTTCTTGTTCAATTCCAGCAATTTTGAGAAGCTCCCGCCAGAAGTTGGCAATGAATTGTGGGCCCCTGTCGGATATTACATTATTAGGGAAGGAGTGCGTCTGACCACGTGTTTCATGAAAAGGCTGGCCAGTTTTCTTAGCTGTAGGGATTGTAGTGCATGGAATAAAATGAGCTTGTTTTTAAAACAAATCTACCACTACTAAAATGACTGTATATCCTTTCGAGAGGGGAAGGTCTGTGATAAAGTCCATTTAAATCACAGCCCATGGTCTTGGAGGGGTTTCTAAGGGTTGCAAAAATCCAGGCAGTTTTCCCCTCCTAGATTTTCCCATTATACACACTGGGCATGAGGCTACATATTGAATCTATTATCCTGAATCTATTAACGCTTGCACTCGCACGTGTCCCCTTTTTCAGGTTAAGTAAAGTCACTGGCATTAACAGGAGGGCCCCTTTTTTCTCACCTCTGGTGGCTTCGACTCTCTTGGAACCTGCCACCAGGCTCGTTTTATGGCAGGTCTTTCTTGTTTCCCAGAGGTAGGATGAGGCTCTCCCCACCTCCCTCAGTGCGGGTTCCTCGGCATCTTCAGGACCCTCATCGGCTTCCAAGCTGGTTTTGGCCCTCCCACGTTTTGAAGGCAATTTTCAGCCAGGGGGTTTAGGAGGCCCTGATGGCTTTGCTGTGCCACTGCCCCTTCCCACTGGGGCTGGCTGTGCAGGGCATTGACCTGCAAAATGTCCAACACCCCCACATTGTAAGCATAGTCCTTGTCTCCAGCGTAAATCTCAGTTCCTAGGACGGGAGGTTTTGGCCCTGTCTGGGCACATCCTCTCCCTTCAGCGGTTGGCTTCCTTGCCCCCGCTTGTTGCTTCATTTGCACAAGTTTCGCTACTTGATCCTGATTTTTGACCTTGCATGCCAGCTGGATCCGTCCTAGCAAGGTTTGCATTAGCACCTTAGCTAACAAGTTGGCATTTAGTCCATTTTTAAAAAAAATCAATTTTGATCCCCTCATGGTAATCATGTACCTTGGTGGCATATCGCTTGAACTCTGTGGCATACTCTTGTATGGATCGGTGCTCCTATCTTATAGTCTTTGGCTTTGTACGGGCCCTCTCTTCCTCTAGGGGGTCTTCAAATTGGGCTCTTAGGGCATAAACAAATGCGTTTAGAGCATACAATTCTGGTGCTCCCACCTCATGTAAAGTCGCATACCATGCAGCTGCAGGGCCCCCCAATCGGGAACCTAAATGGCTCATCCTGCTATGTTCAGTTGGGAATAAATGTCCCCAGTCCTGGAAAAATTCCACCGCTTGTACTATAAAAAATCCCAAGTCATTTGGGTTTCCATCAAATCTGGCTTCTAGTTTAAACCACCCTTGCGGCAGCCCTGCGGCGAGAGCTCCTACTCCCTGATTTCTTATGGGTTGCTGGATTGGGGCCATTCTGGGGGGGGGGGCTGAACAGGTCCCTGAGCCAGGTAGGGAATTTGCTGTGCCACATTTACTTCATACACAATAGGGGTGGTTTGAGTCACTACCCTGTGGGGTGGTTGAAGTGGTGGTGCTGGTGTTTGGGCCCCCATTACTCTTTGAGGAGGGTATACTATAGGGCCTCCGAGCTGTGGATGACCCAATTGTAATCCTGTCCCTGTTGGGACTACGATGGGGGCTCCCTGTGGCATAGAGCTCCTGGATATTCTCATCCCTGCTGTGGCCACTGATGCCCTTGCACTTATTCCAGCAGGCTGGATGTTCACAGGCAGTGTTCCCCCTGGCTGGCCACCCACTCTCCCTTGGGGTGGTAAGTTGGAAACTGTCATTCCTGGGGGTTTGGAATGTGAACCCATAGGTTCCACAATACTCTCATCCCTGTCGTGGCAACTGGCACCCCTGCGCTACTCGCGGCTGTTGGGATGATCAACAGCTGAGCTCCCTCAGCTTGGCCAACCCCTGCTCCATGTGGTGGTGCATTAGAAGCAGTCATGATTACAGGAGGTTGAGTTAGCCGCCCTCTTCTCACTCCAGTTATTCTTGGAAACTGTAGTTGGGGGAATCACTTGCGCTCCTACCGTAGGCACAGCCCCCCCCCCAAATCAGCCTTCCTCTCCCAGAAGGTGCTAATCCCATAATGTTCATTGGTCCCTGACCAATCTTTGGAGCTCTCTCTTGTTCCCTGAGCAGCCATAGCTGCATGAAAATTTCTGACATTAACCCCTTGTGTTCCTCATGGGGTCTTACAGCCGGTCCTACCGGCAGGTTCATTATTTCTTATACTAGCTGGAGGTTTGCCTCAAATCATGGCTTATCTTTGCCCTTTGGGCCTCAAGAGACTGATAACTTTCTGAATCGAGTACCACGTGTGTAGCTTGTAGGTGGCCTCCAGGAGGATCCCATGTAACAAAACTCAGCGCTGGTCTTTCTGTCGACCCTGTCGATTGTGGTGTCTGGCCCCCATCTGGGTCTACTGGCCCAGCAGCAGCTCCTGACTTGCACAAGTCCACAGTGTATGTGTTATCATCAGCTGAGAAATCCAATAAGTCCTGCCTGTTGCCCGGGGGTAATCCAGGGTCCCCTGTTATTTGTAAATCCACTTGGGTTAGAGTATGCTGGGTATCCATGGCACCTCTCATCCAACCCCTCATGAGTCCTGTTAATGCCAGGAGGTCATATCTCATCACCTGGAGTTGTTCACTGAGGTAATCCAAATGATCCTTTCCTTGAAGATCAGCCTCGTCTGCTGGCTCTGGTGAATCCCAGGCAAGGAACAGATTCCCTTGGCAAAGGCTCTTCCATCACTTTTGATCATTTTGGATTAACTTGGGATCTCCCCCCTTTCAAAGGAATGTCCAGAGGGGTTTCCAGTCCCCATGGTAAATAACTGTCCATCCGTAGTGGGGAGCTTACATAGTATCCAAGCTCCTCATCCCACCACAAGTCTGTTTCACTCTCATCTCAGCAATGGCTCGTTCCCAAGGTGTTTTGGGAAGATCCAAATGAGAAGTTCCCCATGGGATCTATCCCTGATTCTTCCTTGGTGCTTGAGGGCAGCTGAGGCTCCAGTGAGATGTTTGACAGCCCTGTCAATTCTTGGCAGTGTCCAAACAGTGCTCCTCTGTGCCTTGCTTTCTCCTCCCAGCGTCTGAGTGCCCATTGCCTAGGGGTTGGGAGAGTTGTCCATGTAAGATGGGTGGCCCCCTTTTTAGGGATCACTCCCAATTCACTAGGAGTCCTTCCAGGGTTCACACCTGGTCCTAGCTGAAGGTCTGGGCAGTTAGTTGAGTCCTCTGGCTCTGTGGGTCCTGAGTTTGGCTCTGACAACATGCAGCCAGTAGCCATCCTCCAAGGTAACAGGTACAGAGGAATTAAGAAAGATTCCTGTCAAAATGTCAGTTCTATGGATGACAGGCTATGGCAGATAAGTCCCTGTACCCTCACAGCAAGCACTCCATGGTCTTGGTTGAAAAGACTTTATTTAGGAATCAAATCATGTTCATAGGTATGTCCACAGGTTGGCCAGAAATTGACAGGAATGGTAAAATCTGTAAAAATGATTGTTCATATAGGTCCCAAGCACTCTCCCCCCTTGCAATAAGCAAACATAGCTTTTGGTGCAAAGCTGTCCTGATAACTCCCCAAATAGTTTACATGCTTTGTCTAGACATAAGAGAGGCAATAGATTAAGAATGAAACACAGTATTCTTATTCCCCCTGAGAACTAGCAGGTTTGCAAGGTCAGAGATACAGAGCTTCAAAGCACAAGAGATAAGGCACTGGATACAGCAGGCCTGTGAATACAAGGCAAGTTATGGCATTAGCAATATGATATCAAGGCACAGCAGAGAACAATGGCTCATAGCAACACATCATCTGAAATTAATGGTATGGAGGGGTGCAGACATGACATTTCCAAGGAAAACAATACTATGCTACAGACTTAGAATCAGGATTGAAACTTCTGCAAAGCATTAACCTAGAGGCACCAATGAAGCTTGATGAGACTTCACAAAAAAGAAAAATACTTTCTTCTCCTTCTAATAAAGGAAGCAGAATCCCAGTCTGCTTCAATTAAAAGCACAACAGAGGACTCTATATTATTACCAATTAGGGTAACATTATAATTTGTAAGAGCCTAATACTATGTATAACTGAGGTTTGGTGGTAGGGAGAGAAAAGACCTCCCAAGGTTTACCTCCTTAGTTTTAATTTCAGCTCAACGGTATTGGTACAAAACCAATAACTGGTGTGTGATTATTAACAAACCAGTTGTAGTGAGTTGTTATATCAGTATATTTTGTGTTCACTTATAGTTAGCTTGAAGAAAAGGGTTTAAAGGGGAAGGGGAGGGTGGAAGATTATAGAAAGCTGAATAACTGATTATAGAAAGCTGAATGGAAAAATAAGGAAAGGAAGGGTAGAGTGGGTGATAAAAATGGGAGTAAGAGAGTAGATATTAAAGAGGAGGGGGAGGGAGGTAGGAAGGGAAAAAACTGTTTAAATTTAACAAGCTTTGAAAATACTTCTATTTATAACCAAAGAAGATATTAATAGTTGTTTGTTCCAATATAACCCTTATTTTAGATACCAAAAGTCTATTGCAGTATTTTCAATAGTCTATTTTTTTAAAAAGCGTAATCCTCTTTATACAGTACAATACAAAATATTTGTTTATTTGTAATTCTGTGATATTTTAGTTCTATACAATGAATTCAATAATCAATGTCATTTCTTATAATGTGAGAGATCTTAATAATGTTATAAAGAGAAAAAGAATCTTATCAAACATAGCAGATTTAAGAGCGGATGTCATTATACTCCAGGAAACTCATTTAAATCCAAACTGCGAGGGAGTTCTGAAAGCCAATTGGATTCAACAACAATTCCGTGCAAAGGGAAAATTCAAGTCAAGAGGAGTTTCAATCATAATTTCCAAATCTGTTAGTTTCCAACATAAAGCAACATGTTCAGATTCCAGTGGTAGATATTTGTTTACTAAAGGTACTCTGGAAAACCAACCAATTAAACTTGCATCGATATATGCCCCTAATTTTAATCAGTTAAATTTCATATAAAAAACCCTTAATAAATTAAGTGAATTTCAAGAAGGTGAAACTATCATTGGTTGTGATCTTAATTACATCATAAATCATAGTCTAGATCAATCTCACCACACTCAAAACCCAAAAACAAAAAAGCAAAATATCACTTTGGCTGACTTAATAAAAAAAATTCACCTAATATATATCTGACGTTTAATGCATGATCAGGAAAAAGACTACACTTACCTTTCATGCAGACACAACACCCTCACTAGAATAGATTATATACTTGTCACAGAAAAACTAAAGAATGTAGTGATCTCTTCACAAACTGGCAATATCTTATGGTCAGACCATGTCTGGGTATCATGCCTATTTTCCTTTGACCCACAAACTACCTCAGAGAGACACTGGACACCAGATAAAAAATTACTATATAATGAAAACTCAATTTGAGTAATTGACCTGGAACAGGACAGGGATGCCCTTTATCACCCCTTCTATTTGCCATAGCCTTGGAACCTTTAGCTTTGGAAATATGCAAAAATAAATTTATTCATGGCATAAAAATTGACTCCAAAGTCTATAAACTAAGCATCTTTGCAGATGACATACTTTTATATATCACTAACCCAGAAGAATCCCTCCACTGCCTTCAAGAAACACTTGAAACATTTGCTCAAATTTCTGGCTTAAAAATTAATCCAGCCAAATCAACAATATTTCCCATCAATCTTACACAACTAACTAAAGAAAATATACACTCAACTTATACCTTTCAATGGGCAGGAAAATATCTACCTTATTTAGGAATCAACATTCCCTCTAATTTAGATCACCTGATAAAATACAACCATATGCAAAAAATTAAAGATATTAAAAGTGATATCCTTAAATGGAATAAACAGAACAACACATGGTACGAAGATTACATTTAATAAAAGCTTTCATTTTCCCTAAAATAATTTTTTGTATTTCAGGCAATCCCCATTAAAATACACCACAAAACATTGAAGCACTGGGAAATTATGTTTAGCAACTTTTTGTGGAACTATAAAAAACCAAGAATTTCTTGTCATATATTAAGAAAACAAACTAGTAATGGAGGCTTCAAATACCCAGATATAACATACACAAATTCCATTCTTCTCACTAAAATTATCCAGATGCTAGAAATAAAAGAATACCCTGACTGGATACAAATCTTAAAACCTTTTCATCATCCCCTAATAATACCAGAGGTAATGAGGTGTAAGAATAGTTTACACCCAAATCAAATACATAATAATTAATTTTTAAAAGACCTAATTAAGATCTGGGATTTATTTAGACTAAAATTAACACCAAATATTTCTCATTTCTCTTCTTTTTTATTGCAGGCTTAGTTTCCACCTGGTAAACAGCAAAATATCCACAATTACTGGATTCAATCCAACAGCATGAGATTAAAAGACATAACAAACAATAAAGGCTTACTAGTTAAAGACGATCTAGAAAAGAAAATTAATCGTATGATTCCATGGTTTTTATATTTCCACCTTTCTCATATGGTAAAAAAATTAAGTGACATATTGCAGAAACCTAAAACAGAATTTGAAAATATATTAGATCAGGCAATACCTCACATAAAGGTTAAATCTCTAAAATATAAAAATCATTATACAGTTTAATAAACCCAAAACATAACTTTCAGTCTAAATGGCATCAAGACTGTAATCTAATAACAGCACAGGAACAATGGGAAGAAATCTGGTTAGGGGTGTGCACCCGAAAAATATTCAGGTTTACCCTGAAAAGCGGGTTTACCCGAAGCGGGAAAAAGCTTTGGAATAAACCCTGAAATCTGAAGCGGCATGCCGCTTCAGATTCGGGTTTCTAAGTAGCTTTGGTATGCTCGTAAAGATTTGGAGCATACTGAAGTGATGGGAGAGGGGGAGGCTTCCCCACCCTTAAACTCCTTCCCCCACCCTTTAACCCCACCCCCACCCCTCATCTCACTTACCTGGTCAGGCTCCAGCTGGCCTTCCCTGTCGCCGCTGTGGCTGGCATGGCTGGCTGGCAGACAGGGCCTTCATGGTAGGTCAGCATAGAGGGCTTTCCCTGCTGCCACTGCCACGGCTGGCCAGCAGACAGAGCCTTCCTTGCTGCTGCCGCCGCTCCAGCACGGCTGGCCAGCAGAAAGGGCCACCACCGCTGGAGGCTAGCAGGGAAGCAGGAGGGCCTCCTCCTCCAGCCGGTGCCAGGTAAGTGGGGGTGGGGAGGAAAGGGTGGGAATGGTAAAGGGAATGCTTTGGGAAGCTTTGCTTTGGGATTTCTGAATCAGGGCCAGGTATTTTACCCGAATTGGATACCTGAAGCGCACACCCCTAAATCTGGTTATCAAAATTATTTAAATCTCCAATTACAAACACAAAACTTCAAACTTTCAAAATAATGACAAGATGGTACTACACGCCAAAAAAAATAGCTATAATCACACCATCCTATTACCTAAGGGCAAGAAAAAATGCAGTGAAATTGGATCATATGCCCATCGCTGGTGGCAATGCCCAACAATAAACAAGTTTTGGAGCAATATACTACAACAGATTGAGCAGATAACAGGTTACAAAATTCCTTTGAAACCTCAAATAATTTTTTTAGACTTTTGGCAAAATCTTAAAATCCCTGTAATAAGATGCGATCTCATAACTAGCTTTTTAGTAGTGGCAAAGACACTGATTGCTTTGCACTGGAATAAACAAACATCTCCTTCAATAAGCCAATGGTATTCCAGAGTATGGGACTAATTTTTTATTGAAAAAATTACAGACAATCTTCACCGTTCTACTACTTTAAACACTTCAATACAGTTCTATGACAAATGGATGCCTTTTTTGATTATATTAGCAAGAATGATCTTCAAACTCCAAATCAATTATTTCAACAGATTATTTATAACATAATATAAACAAGCAAATAATAGTATGACAAGATACAGCATGACACTTGACCTCAGTTAGATCAATAAATGTAATGTATATAGTTAATCTAACAAACTTTTTCTAAATACTGTA
This sequence comes from Eublepharis macularius, assembly GCF_028583425.1. Classification (NCBI taxonomy): domain Eukaryota; kingdom Metazoa; phylum Chordata; class Lepidosauria; order Squamata; family Eublepharidae; genus Eublepharis; species Eublepharis macularius. The sequence goes on along the minus strand of NC_072791.1, from coordinate 150,936,954 downwards.
TTCTATACTTTGTTCTTTTTAACTATCATTTGACTCTTATTGTATTTTGAATATGTATGTTCAACCCAATATTTTTTTTTTAATGAAAAAACATACCAACAAACTTAAGGGATATCCCACAAGTATACAACCAATAAAAACAACATAACCCCGGGGACTAGGACAACCAAAAAATAACAACCAGCTACATCATGGCAGGTTAAAAGCAACAGTTCTGCCTTGCATGCATGCCCTGTGGAACTTAGCAAGGTCCTGCAGGGAGCACAGATCACCAGAAAGCACCTTTCACCATGATGGGCCTCCAGAGAGAAAGTCTGTGACTTGGTGGAAGAAAGACAAGCCACTTCGGGGCCAGGCACCACCAGTAAGCTACAAGGTGAAGAATGCAAATGTCATGGGGGATCATATTGGAAGAGGTGGCCCTTCATGTATGAGCTAAGGCTTTAATGTTCTGAAAAAAATGAGTATCTGATAATAGAACTGATTCATAGGTCCATCCAGTCTAAGACAGTTGCTAACTAGATGCTTCTGAGAAGACCACAAGCAGAGAATGAAAGCAACAGCCTCTCCCTACACCACCCAGTAACTGGTATTTAGAAGTCTGCTTCTTTACAGGCTAATAGCCACAAATAGCCTAATCGTACATGGATTTGCCTAACTGACTTTTAAAGCCATCCAAGCTAGGGGTTGTTAATGCATCTTTTGATAGTGAATTTCATACATCAGTAATACATTGTTTAAAGAAATACTTCTGTTGGTCCTGAATTTACTGAACATATACTTTATTGGGTGCCTCCAGGTTTTCATATGAAAGGAGAGGGAGAAAAAGTTCTCTCTGCCTTCATTCATACACCATGAATACTTTTGTAAACCCAATGACATTCTGTTTTATTATTATACACACTGCTTCTTACATTTATTCTAGTTTCAGAATTTCAGCATTTGCAATGAGTCATTTGCCTGCTTCTGAGAGCCGAACTAGATGAGATACCTAACATGTGGCGGATATGTGCAGTTTCCTGCAAGGGGGGCAGGGGAAGCATGCTCCCTCTCATCACTGCCAGCATGCTCAGCTCCCCCTGACCACCACTGGTGCATGCAGCTCCACTTCCACTTCCCATGGAAACTTGCAGGAAGCCGACACGTGTTCTCCACGTGTCAGCCGTCTTGTCTAGTTCGGCTCTCAGACTACTCATATCTGCTGATATTTTCAAACTGTTCCTAAAACACGATTGAAAAAGAAGTGCACATCCTATAAAGCTAATAGTGTTGACATTTTAATTGCCTGTGAAAATTTTAGGATATTTTCTTTTTCCTTTCATACAGCTTGTTTAATGGATGTTCTATACAGGCTTGTGTTGTATGAAATTGTTCCCCTTGCACTTCTTTCTGGCCACTGAGAAGGCTATAATGCTTGCTTCCTCTGACACTAGCACTTCCATCTGTGTGACACTCCTTGAAAAACATTCATCTTGCTGATATAGAAGTGCTGGTAGCAGATGAAGTGATTGCCACAGCAGAGGAAAGCCTCCAGAGCAATTTCCCCTCCTTGTAAAGTAAAGAAGCCTTGGCTTGCTCAGGTGCCCCTAGAATTCAAGCTCTTCTTCTGCACAGACCTCTCCAGCAGCCCTGAGCCCCTTGTTTGCACAGGATACTATCCCGGGATATTTTAAGTGTGCTCAGAATTCCTTTGGGTATAATAAAAGGCTGGTTAGAAAGAACTTGGATTGTGATATTCCATCACTTTAGGCAATAGGTGCAGAAGATTATGTATTCTTTAGAGGACCTTTGGAACATTACTCCCAGGATGAAAGTGTCACGGTTCAATTATTCTGGAGCTGGGTGCTTGCTTTCGTAGTACTTAGAACTTATGATGGTTAATTTACTTCAGATATTTCTTGGTGTAAGAAAATTTATAGCTGCTAGAAGAAACAGGCAGTAGAAAGTGAGGCATAGGAAGTGGCATAAGATTAGACTTCTTAATCATGTTGGGGAAATGAAGTTGTTACATGAGTAGATGTAATATCTTTTTTGCCTTGATTTGAGATCATTTGAGCTTAAACAGTTATTTAACATTTAAGATTCTAGTTTTGCAGATCCAGTGTATTTATCTGGTTGAACATAAAAGATTGCAGCAGTATGAATCATCACATCAGAAAGGAGCAATAGTGTTTTGTGGGTAAGGAAGCATTACTCTTCTCCTCCATTTGTGCAATTTATTTATTTCCTTCAGATATGTGATCTTCAAAAGCATCCATAGCTGTCCAAAATGAATGAACATAGATAGCAATTTTTAATAAATTGTTCCCTAATACGACCCATAACATCCATGTCACACCAGAAAATGACACCATTATACACTCCTATGTATAACTGAAGGATTTCCTCTATTTTTTAAAACATAATTTGTGGGCACCTTACAATCTTTCTCTAATAGAAAAACATGAAAAAAGAACAAAGTACCTAGATTCAAATTCATTCAGTTCAGTCCCCAGTTCTTTCCTATGCAGTTTTTGAATAATAAAGTTTCTCATTTGCAAATATTGAAATGGAGAGATGCTGTTCATTTCAGGGTGTACTCAACGGAAAAAATGAGCTGAAATTACACCCACAACTCGATAGTTTTGCTTGTTAAAGCAGTTTCCAGAAAACTTAAGCAAATCCAAGAAACTAGGCTGTAATGACTCCCTACTGCTGAAAAGTTTGTGTGTTTCATTTTGTTACCTTACCGCGCAGAGGCCATGCAGACAGGTCAGGCAATCGAGGACCATCTGACAGCATCTTGTTTTCCTTAACAGCAAGTCTGTATGGACAGGCAACCAATTGGTTCCAAAGTGGGGAGACACTGAACCCATAGCATTAACTTTGATGGTAGGAAGGAGTTATTGGCACACATGAGTGCATTTCACCCCCAGCACTTTATGGGCAATGGAGTTATGGCATTGACATCGAGTGGCTAATAGGGATCAAATGTTTGCTTTACAGTGGGGAGGGGAGCAACAGATGGCATGGTACCATCAGTGCTCTTTCACATAAAATACAAGGAAATGCCAGCCCAGCAACATCCATACAGGCATGCACACAAATGTGGGTTTGAGGAGGGAGGGGTCACCTTTATCTTCTGAGTGTCTGGCTACCACAAAGGCTCAAGTTATGTAGATTAGGGTGACAATTGGAAAGAAAAAGCGATTATTAAAGGAGATTCAGGAGGTCCTAGGTACGTGGAGCTAGTTCATACCTGTTAAGTGGCCTTCTTCTGTTGCTGTCGTTTGCTTAGGTGCCATGGTGCCACAGGGCCACTCACTGTGACTTGGAGAGTGAGTTTGGAAGGAGTCTCTCTTAAAATAGTGGCCCTGGAAAACAGCACCAACAACAGTTATAGATCAGATAATACTTTTTCTTTGATCTGGGGGTGTGAGCTAACTAGGGAGACACCAACCTATACATTTGACATCCTAGAAGACTGTTCCTATGAGCAGCAGTTGGCTATGAGGACTATCTTCCTAGGAGAAAAAGCCAAAGATGAATTTCATGTTGTGGAGATCATACCCCCAAAGGATAGCAAGGAATCTGCTCTAGTGTTCATAGCCAACTTGAAAGTTTCAGTTCTCTTGATGGTCACCACATAAGGATTTAATCTAAATCCACCTGTCACATTCAGACTAAGGTCGGAGAGTGGGCCAGTCTACCTTGCTGGGCAGCATGTGACAGCTGTTATCCCATGGAATGATAATGTGGAGGAGGAGGAGGAAAAAGAGTCCCAAGACGAAGAGACGGAGGAATCTTCAAAGGAAGAGTGTCCAATAAAGCCAGTCAAGACCCCACCTTCCAGGCATGATGCTGCAACCAAAAAGAGCCAGCACTACTTGCATGGGAGCAGTCTCAGGTAAAAGGAGTCAGCAGAGGAAGGAAGCCAGCACCTAAAACATAGCTTGACATCCAACAAGGAGGTAAAACAGAAGTGGAGCAACCTGGGACTTCTTTTTTAAAAAAATTTTATTGAAACTTTATAATGCTCAAAATTACAATAAGATAACAATATATAACAATAAACAATATATAACGAAATATAACAATAACACAATTTGTAACTTTCTAAAGTACTTCTTGAAAGGAATAAAAGATGCACGTTCTGTTTGAATCTGTTCTGCGTACTCTAAATCCCTACTATTGTTTTGCTTCTTTGGGAGCTATAGCTTCTTGTACCTTGTAACTTAAGAAGTCCTCCAAAGATAGCGGGTTGAGGAGCACCAAGAAGAATTTAATCTTGCTTAGAAAACCTTCTTGCAGGCTTTTTAGGCTTCTCTGATTAAAACTGAAACCTAGAGTTAAATGATAGGGAGGAAGCAGGCGTGTGCATTGCAAACTCACACACGTATGCACCCCCAAGTCTTTCCAGATAAGTATTCCTCATGGAAGAACCAATCTGGTCAGATTTTTTATTTATGGGTACGTCAACCAAACTCTCTTATTTAGCAGTGCCTACCAGTGTAGCTTCTTCATTTTCATTCAACAGTTAACTGTTATAGTCAGAAAGGGAGACTGGCAGCCAGCAACCTCTCTAATCTCCCACTTTTACTAGTAAAAAATTAGGGGAAACAAAGAGGGCCATCCCCATCTATTTCCCTTCCTGTGAAGGAAAAACCAACATCTAGCCCTTGTCTGTGTGCTTTTACTCATAGTACAAGAACAGGTCAGCAGCCAGTGGGTTTAAATAGGGAGTCTTGGGCTGCTAAGCAGACTAGGGTGACGAAGATTTGCCCCTTACCATGGAAACAAAACTACAAGGCACTGGGAAACATGGCATAACAGCAGGACTCAAAGGTAATAATTTATTGGCTTTGCTATCATAAAGAAACATTTTTTATCTTTTGCTGCACTGTGCAGGTTGGGAGCTCTTTCCTGCTTGTGTGCTATGCTGGTGTGCCATGCCAGTGAGACTTTGCCAGTAAGTTTCCTGCTATTGTGTAAACCTGCCAACACTCACCTTCTTTGGGGTCCATTGTTGTGTGAGCTTTCACGTTCTTGAGGAGAAACACATTGAAGGGTTTTGGATGATGCAGTTTTTGGTTAAGCATGAATAGAGCCTCATTTCTCCAACTCCCCCCTTTGAAACAACTGTGTGTTTGTGCGCGCACTGCATAGCATAACATTTGCCTTGATGCGTGCCTTCCCCAAGCATTCCTTGGGGTTCATAAACATGGGACCCTGCTCTCAAACTCAGTGTGTTGATGTTTTAGAGGGAGGATTGAGTTCTGTGCAATTTTGGTGTGGTTGCGTGCAAAAACAGCTGCCCCAGAACCTTGTTTCCCTGCCCCCGCTTGAAAAGAAGAGTATCCATTTGCGCATGAGTGGCCAACACATGTGCAACAGGCTGAAACTCTTGAAAATGAAAAAACTAAATGGATCAGTTCCGAGCTGGCACCGGCCAATCTGGAACAAACCAGTACTGGAACAGAATGATTCCGGAACCCCCTGGAACCAAAAGTGAAACAGAAACTTTCTTGGTGTACACCTGTAGTTCTTACTACATTGGATTATAACCTCAAAGGACAATACTTCATTATCTTTAATTAAATCATAGTTGTGATCTAAGCTATGGACCACCGCCTTGATCTGTCTGGGTGAGCCCCGAAGCCCCGGGTGCGACCCATCTATGGATGGTGTGGACCCAGCTGGCCAGGCAATTTGGTCACCCCCCTTTCAAGCTCCTGAACCTCAGCTGTACAGCAGTAAGGGAAGGACTTGCATGCACGGGTTCCCAAAGGTAGCCTGGCAGCTGGCAGCTGTCAAAGCAGTACCAGTCGCTCCTGGCAGGCCCCTCTTCCCACCAATAGGGAAGTGCCAAGGGTGCTCACCGGACTGCACCATATTTCAAACTCAAACCTGCCAATGACACTGCTAACCTGCTCCACCCTTAGCCAATGACCTCAATCCCCAAAATTGGTACACGGTAGGTGAAAAACCCTTCATTCCCATGCCAAATTGGAAAGAAGGTAAAAAAATTCCTGCCTGGCTCTGATAACAGCAGCCGGCTAATCCTGCACCAATACAGGTTGAGGGGGGTGGGCCAAGCAACTCTTCGCAGCTGTGGCTGGGCGGGGTGGAGCAGCTGGCTCTTGTCTCCACCCTCCCAGCCGAACCCTGGATTGAAAGGAAGGGTTGGTGCTGCTTCCCTTCTTCCAGGGCAGCGACTAATAGCCCCTGGCTTTAGCATCATAGCTGCATGCCAGGAAGGGGCCGTATTGCCACCCTAGTCAGAATGAAGAGACTGACACCAAGTTTGGATCTAAGGGATACTTTATTAACTTCATACAACTAGAACAAGCCAGAATAGTGGCAAGGGCCTAAAGTGGTACAGGTCAAGCCACAGGGTCCACCCTGGACCACTGACTTGACCTGTCTGGGTGAGCCCCGAAGCCCCGGGTGTGACCCATCCATGGATGGTGCAGTCCTGGCTGGCCAGGCAATTTGGTCACCCCCTTTCAAGCTCATGAACACCTCAGCCGTACAGCAGTGAGGGAAGGACTTGCACGTGGGGGTTACCGAAGGCAGCCTGCCCCTGCAGCTGGCAGCTGTCAAAGCAGTACCAGCCGCTCCTGGCAGGCCCCACCTGGCAGGCCCCTCTTCCCACCAATAAGGAAGCACCAAGGCTGCTCACCGGCCTGCACCCTATCTCAAATTCAAACCTGCCAATGTCAGGGCCAAGCCTCTGTTTAGGCCCTAGTGACCCTACTGGTAGCCTAAGGCTAACCGGAGCCCTTGCTGCAAATCCTCCAGAAAATTTTTATTGCCCTCTGAGGAAGATGTCTTTGCCTTTAGTGGCCAGGTGAACCCCCATTACCTCGGTAAAGGTTAGCAAATTCAGCCTAGTATATAGGGGTGTGGCAAATAAATGCCCAGACCCTCCCCCAAAGCTTTCTCTATGGCTCTGTTAGCCTTTAGCCGAGTCCTCTCAGGGGCTAATGAGTCACAAGCTTCCCACCACACTGACATGGAAGCATTATAGACCAATCATCCACACACCAGGCCACTACTTGCCTATGCACTGCAAGTCTGTGTGAGCTTGTAATGAAAGGGCCATGCCCTGCAACCGAGGTCATGCCCAGCAAACCAAGGTCATTACCATGTGGTGAATGACCAGAAGGTGAGGCAGAGAACTGCACTTCCCCTAAGACCATCAGGCCACTACTTGCCTGGGTGCTGCAAGCCTGTGTGAGCCTGTAAGGAAAGGGCCATGCCCTGTGAGACAAGGTCAACACCACACAGCAAATGACCAGGACATGAGGCGGAGGTCCGTACCTCCCTGCACACCATCAGGCCACTATTTACCTGGGCGCTGCAAGCGTGTGTGAACCTGTAAGGAAAGGGCCGTGTCCTGAGACAAGGTCAACACCATGCAGCAAATGACCAGGATGTGAGGGGGAGGACCACATCTCCTCTCAACCATCAGGCCACTTCTTAACTGGGTGCTGCAAGCCTGAGTGAGCCTGTAAGGAAAGGGCCATGCCCTGCTAGCCAAGGTCATACCACCCAAGTGAATGACCCGAACATGAAATGGAGGCTACTCCTCCCTCCAGCTCATGTGGCCACTATGCTTGTGTGTGCAAATCTGCGTGAGCCTATACCAGAATGGCCATGCCCCTTAGCCAAGGTGAATGACCAGTATGTGAGGCGGAGGACTGCTCCTCCCCTTAAGCACACAGGGCCACCTTGCCTATGCTTGCACATCTGTGGGGCCTGTAAGAGAAGGGCTTGGCCATCACTTTCCCCGTGGCTAGTAGAGTCAACCAGACCCTTCCTTAAGGGCTTGGGTAATCACTGCACTAATGCTCGGGATCTAACTCCCGTGCCCACCATTAATGTCATGCGACCCCAGAAACTTCCCAGACTTACATCAAACTGGGAGGTTTACTGGTGAACCTAAAGGCACCTAAGCTGTCTGATGGCTGCCACTGGATATTAGGCAAGCCCCTTAATTTTCCACTCCCCCATAACAACAACCACAACAACCACAACCACAACCACAACCACATTTGATTTATATACTGCCCTTCAGGATGACTTAACACCCGCTCAGAGGGTTTGCAAAGTATGCCATTATTAGCCTCACAAGAAAAACACCCTGTGAGTTAGGTGGGGCTAAGAGAGCTCCTAGAAGCTGTGACTGACCCAAGGTCACCTAGTTGGCTTCAAGTGGAGGAGTGGGGAATCAAACCCGGTTCTCCACACTCTTAACCACTACACCAAACTGGCTCTCACACCAAACTGGCTCTCCATAACTGTGGGAGAAATCCATCAGCTCAGCCATAACTCCTACAGACCAACTGGTACCCCAGCCTAGAGACTACTGGCCACTTGGTCATAGGTTCACCAGATGCTGGGGGTGATGCCACCTGGTTGCCAAGCAACAATAGCCCTCCATGGAGGCATAGCTCAGAGGAAATCCGAGGGACAAGCTGTACCATTCCATCTGCAGGCAATACTGGGCACTGCCTTAAAACATAAACACAAGGACTAGTCTCCAGAACCCTCCAGGACCCATCTCAAAATCTTATGCCACTTGGATGAAAGAGGGTTAGGTATGGGCATTACACCTAATTGCCCACAAGAAGTGGGCTGAGAGGTTATCTAGTTCCCTCCCCCACAATCCAACTGCCATGAGGATTGGAAAATTCCAATCATATATGAATTACAGTTAGACTCCCATGCTGACTGGTCAGTGGGCCACTGTTCAGCCCACAGTGCCCCTGAACTAAATCCAGAAGCCATTGGGCCCCAAGGCAGCAGAAACTCCAAGAAAACTCCATTTCTAAGTGCCAACCCAGAAGTCATTGGGTCCCAAAGCAGCAGAGACTCCAAGGAAACTCCACTTCTGGGTTCCAACACCCTGGAGACAAGGCTCGGTGCCCCACCAGCTGCTGGAGCTCCCATAAAGAAGGCCAGCCAGCAGCTGACTGGCCCAGATGCAGTTAACTTTAAGTCTAATTTACTTGTCTCCCTCCTCAGGTCCACCTCATCCTTCTCCTCCACTTCCTGAAGAGGAAAGTTAACCCCCAACATGCTGCTCCCCTTATGGCTTTCCCTTTAGGAGTGAGTCAAGTAACAGCCCAATGGCTAAACTGTGAAACACAAAAGCAAGACCCAAGGTGATACAACTCAGGAGTCTAAACATGGGAGTCTGTCACCTGACACCCCCCCCCCCTGGAGCCCCCACAACCAAGCACTAGGGGCCAGTGGACTTATCTAGTCAATCAGGTCCACTGTCACCTCAACATGACTGGATTACAGCAGCCTAGGCCAGATTCACTACTGGCTGTCAATTGTGCTAATCTGGTAGAAAGATAAGATCATAGCTCAGACTTCAGTGCCCTGCATGACAGTTTTGCAGATTTCAGCAGATGCAATAACACAGCATGCCATTAGGTGGCCTGAGTGACAACATCTAAAAACAGGTCTGTAGGCCCACAAAAGTGGCAAAATTGAGCAGGGAAAAGGGGGAGGGGTTTAACCAGTCACCACCCTGGAACTGTATATCCTTGCTACACCAGTAGAAATAAAGTGTGCAGCAAACCACCCTTCAGATGACTGCAAGCCCCCCCACCCCAGCCTCAGCCAGGCCTTCACTGCTGCTGCTACTGTAAGTACTCTCTCCAAATAAAGTCAGTGAGGGAGGCCTAGATAGGCTGGAGGCCTGCAGGGGCTGGGCCTAACCCTGCTTCAGCCCTGAAGACACTGATAGTCCCGTATTTCCCTCCTCCCCTTGGCCACTTCATCATCCTCAAAGGAAGAGTCTGCAGGGCCACTTTGCAGGAGGCTACTACCCTTTTTGGGTGGCATGATGGAAACGTACAGTAATGTAATGTACTGTAAAATGACTGCTTTTAGAGCTTCAAAGCCCAATAGGAACATAGCACCCCCAAAATGGCAGCCCAAATACTGTGTAGGCCGTAGAGGCCTCTATAAAATGGCCGCCAGTGCAAGAAGGCTAAGCAGGTCACCATGAGACACACTCAAAATGGTCACTCCCAGCACAGGATAAGCTGTAAAAAGCCCACAAAATGGTCACTACTGCCAACAAGCAGGAGGCAAATCAGGCCGCTCAAAGCCCACACTCAAAATGGCCACCCCGGTGCTGTGCATATTGCAGATGCCTTCACAACATGGCCACCATTGCCAGGAAGCTAAGTAGACCACTGGGTGCCACTCTCAAAATGGCCACCCTAGCACAGGATAAGCTGCAAAAGTCCCCACTAAAATGACTGCTACTGCCAGTAAGCAGGATGTAAATCAGGCCACACAAATGCCACACTCAAAATGGCCACCCCAGAGCTCTGCATATCGTAGATGCATTCACAAAATGGCTGCCACTGCCAGGCGGCTAAGCAGGCCACCGGGTGCCACTCTCAAAATGGCTGCACCCAACTGAATAAACTGTGAAGCCCTCCCACAAAATGGCTCCTGCTGCCTGAAGGCCTTAGACTGAGCTATTGCTGCTGGAAATACTCCCTCCCAAGTAAGTGTAATGGCAGGGGAGGGAAAAGCCTAGACAGGGGGGAGGGGGAGGGGGGCTACCAGCATCCACCCTGCTAGGCCAGTAGCAGTAAAGTATGAATTAATCCACCCCTCAGATGGCTGCATCTCACCCCTGTGGCCTACAGCAAAGCCTATTGCTGCTGCTGCTGCTGCTGCTGCTGGAAGTACTCTTTCTCAACAAAGTAAAATGGGGGAGGGGGAGGGGGAGGGGAGAGGAGCCTAGGTAGGCCAGAGGCCTGTAAGGGCTGGGTATAATCCTGCTTTAGCCCTCCCGACTGATAGACAACAGGTCCCAAATGTAAATAAGAAAAAGTCTCTGCCAAACCAACGAGCTTGGCGCTGGGCCCTGGCTCTCATCCTGGAGTTTGAAGGTAGCAAGCAGGGGAATATCACAGCTTCTCCAAGGCAGCTATCACTGCATAACCATGAGGGTTTTCAGTAAAATAACCTCAGAGGAGCTTGGCTGAGAGAGCTTGAGATGTATTCTGCACAGACCAAGTGACTCTTCACAACTGCGGCTGGGCAGGGTGGAGCAACCGCCTAAGGCCCTTGTCTCCGCCCTCCCAGCCAAACCCTGGATTGAAAGGAAGGGGTGGTGCTGCCTTACTCCTTCCAGGATGGCAACTAATGACCCCCGGCTTTAGCAGCGTAGCTGCATGCTGGGAAGGGGCCGTATTGTTCAATTTACTTTACAGGGTTTGACTGACCACAAAACCAATCTGTTAACCCAAGTAGCTTTGTGGCATAATAATAATCTATATATATATATAAAGACAAGTGTACTGACTGACTCATCAACACCCAACCCAAACCCCTGGACCTAGAAATGTGAAAGGGGGGGGCATTCCTTTTGTGATGTAGAGGCTCTCTAAGAAGGGATTTTCAAAAATTCACCCCCTAAGGGGTAAAAAGGGGTAGAATATGTTTTCTCATAGGGATACAGCTTCCCTGTGTGGCTGGCAGGCTGCTCCTCCCCCCCTCCCCACCAACTGCCAACTCAGCCACTCTTCCCTGAGGTCATTTGCATAGGTAGCCTGATTGGTGATCATCCCAACATTCTAAACAGTATGCAGGACACATGCAGTACCTCAGGACACATTCAGTGACTCCCAGTCATTGAATGTGTCCTGAGGTAAAAAAACACCTCCCAGTCTTCCCCTCTAGAGTTGCTAATCTCCCTGTGGGGCCTGGCTTTCCTGTGTGGCTGGCAGGCTGATGGGTCAGTTGTGGAAGTCTGTGTTCTGAGGTAAAAATCAGGTAAAGGAAACTGCAGACAGTTGAAGAAAGACAGTACAAGACTCCTGAAAAGGGATTTTATATAAAAGTCAGTATGGCCACTGAGTTTTTAAATGTTCATAGGGAGATGGTGCACGACCTTTCTAGTGGCCATTTCAATGTGAACCTCTCACATGAACCTGCCAAAGTGCCCACCACACAACCCCTCCTTCAGTCCAACTCCACCTCACACCTCTCGCAGCCATTACTGCTGCCAAGAAGTCTCCTGGCAGACATTGTGCAAGATGCACCAATGCTAAAAGGAGGAAGCAACTTAGAGATGTGGCAAAGAAATATGTACATCATACTCCTGCGGTGCACCGAGCAGCAGTGGCCACCAGCAAGATCACCCCAAGGTGCACAGAGTGGCAGAATCTCTCTATGAGCAAAACAATCCTGGAAGACGTATAGAGAGGTGCTCACTTCTGCGGAAGGTCAAGGCTCACTTAGGCATGGCATATGATCCTTCGCTACCTTCAAGCTGCCTCTTAACCTCATCCATGCAGAAACACTCCTGTTCAGCATCTCAGAACAAAGGAACATGGCCCAAGTGCTGTGGAATGGTAAGTTCATTGTTTAAGATGAGAGCACCATGGCTCTTAAGGGGTGTTTTGATACACTAAGCATAACCTTCAAAGATGTTAGAGGCAATGAGAGAGTGATGGGGGGAGTTACTATGCAGCTGGCTGGAGACTTCTGGCAGACTCTACAAGTAGTCTCAAGGGAAACTCGAGCTTACGAGGTTACTATGGTGTCAAGATGTCATATCTGTGGCCCCTCATCAGGAAACTCTCACTAAGAAAGAATGTGAGGGTCCACTTAAGAGCTGGGGAAATCTCTGAACTCCTACAAAAAACAGGGGATGGAGAGTATCCCAAGTCCAAGGGAAAGGTGACCATCCCTGCAGACTTGGGCACAGTAGTGATGATCCTAGCAGACCTAAGAGCCATGATATACCCTGATACCATCACTATCATGCCATTCTGACCCCTAAGAACGACAAGGCTGCCATCATTAATGAAACACAACTTAACTCTCTCAAAGAGGCAGAAATGGAGTACAGATCTGTGGACCCAGTGGTGCAAATGGATGATGCGGTCCACTACCCTGTGGAGTTCCTCAACATGCTTAACCCTCCTGGCTTCCCAGCCCACAAGATTCTCCTCAAAGTGAGGGCTCCAGTGATGCTGCTCCAGAACCTCAACCCACCCAAACTCTGCAATGGCACCAGACTACAAGTGAAAGCCCTCCACAGGAACATCACTGAGGCCACTTTGTTCACTGGCAGTGCTTGGGGGGGGGAGTCAGTGTTCATACCATGCATACTATTCATACCATCAGATAACCTCTTCAAGAGACTGCAGTTCCCCCGCGAGGCCTGCTTTGCTATGATGATCAACAAGTCCCAGGGGCAAAAACTGAAAGTGGCAGGAATTGACTTGAGGGAGAACTGCTTCTCACATGGGCAGTTCTACATGATTTGCTGCAGAGGGAGCTCACTCAGCAGCCTGGTGATCCTAGCACCTGAGGGGAAAGCCACCAATGAGGTCTACAAAGAGGTCCTTCAGTAGAAAAAAAAGGTTGTACATATTTTTCACTTCATTGCACTACAATCTTTTCCTTTTAAAATCTCTTCAATAAATGTTACATTCTGAAATTCACTTCATCAGTTTTCGGCATCAACATGCTTTGCTTTATTCAAACACCTTTGTGAAGCTCGGGTACTATGCTATTATACTACAAAACAAACTAAAAAAAACCCCCACAAACCAAAAAATGTTACATACCCATAAGCATTATAACTGGATTTAAAGTAGTTAAATACCGTAGCAAAGCATAGGCATCAAGCTAGTCTATACATATAAAGACAAGTGTCCTCATCATCTCCTAGCCAAAACCCCTGGACCTAGAAACATGAAATTTGCAGAGAACATTCCTTTCATGATATAAACAACTAAGAAGGGATTTTAAGAAATTCACCCCCTAAGGGGGTAAAAAGGGGTAAAATGTGTTTTCCCATAGGGATACAGCTTCTCTGTGTGGCTGGCAGGCTGCTGCCTGCTTGTGCCCCCCTCCCACTGCCAGCTCAGCTACTCTTCCCTGATTGGGCCAGCCTTTCAAGGTCATTTGCATATGCAGGCTGACTGTGGTTCACAACATTCCACACGACATCCCCCCTGCCAGAGGCAGAGCTAAGCTACAATAGACTAATTACATGAGGAGGAGCATGTGAAAGGAGTCGCAATGTTAGCTGGGAAGCTGAGTTTTAAAAGAGATCGGAAGGCTTTGTCAATTTCCCCTCTCTACAGAGCCAGAGAGATCACTGTTCAGAGGATTTGTTAATTTCCTCTTTGCCTTCCAAAAGGTCTATCAGTTTTACCTCTCCTTGGAGGCAAGGAGGAAATTAACAAACCCTCTGAACAGAGATCTCTCTGGCTCTGTAGAGAGGAGAAATTGACAAAGCCTTCCGATCTATTTTAAAACTCAGCTTCCCGGCTAACATTGTGACTCCCTTCATGTGCTCTTCCTTGTGTAATTCGTCTCTTGTAGCTTGGCTCACAGTTGGAAAACAGAGGTCATTTGTGTATGCAGATGGGGGGGGTGATTGGTCCTCACCCCCCCCCCCAACATGTAGTATTGGGAGCCATTGAATGCATCCTAGGTAAAATGCACTTCCCAGTCTTCCCATAAAAGTTCACTAGGACTGCCACCTGAAAAAACAAAACAAAACAAAAAAAACCCTCACAAAACAAAAAATGTTGCATACCCATGAGTATTATAACTGGATTTAAATAATTAAATATTGTAGTGAAGCATAGGTATCAAGCAAGTAAAGTAGTAATAAAGATAAGGAATCACTGGTTTCCCTTTCCTCCATATTTCTTGAACTTGACACCAATCAACTCTTGTATCAATTTTTCACATTTTCCAACTTCTTGTCCTGGATCTGAATTGGAGAATTATGAGAAAGGAAGATCAACTTTGGAACAAATAACATCTTAATGACATTAATTCTGTTATAAAGAGATACTTTCAGAAATGACAAATAACTTAGATTTAAGTTTCAAATCAAATGTGTTAAAAGGAGACTTGGGTAAGTATTGTTTGTTACATAGGGTTTCCCATTTAAATAGAATAAAGTATTGGGGGATTTATACATCTTTAAATTTAAACCTTTTTTTTGTAAACATCATCTTGTCCCAAATGTTTTGAAATTTAAATCTAAGTTATTTGTTATTTCTGTAAGTATCTCTTTAATGTAATCAAGCTGTTATTTCTTCCACTTGCCTCAGAGAGTCCCCGATACCCCAATGTCTGGAGGATGACTGATCTGGCTGTCTTGGAGTGGTCCATGTGAAGAATTTCATGGCAAAGGAACCAGGGGGGTGGGAGAATGGAGAGTAAGACATCAGTTATCAGGTCCCACGCATGCCATGTAGTTCTACATCCGTTCCCTGTGCCCACAGCAATGCCATCTCCATTCCTGTCTGCTTCTGCAGTCACCATGCTGGAATGAACACTCTATTGCTGATCTCCATCTCCTCCTGGCTTGCCACAGTGGAATGGGCAGCTGGGGCTGCTGGGTGCCCGATGTAGTGGTCAACTGGGGTGGTTAAAGTCCCATAATGGCCCAAGTGGCCTCGTTCTCTGGGTCTATGGCTGGGCCTGTGATATCCAAGAAGGTGGCCTTCCTAACCCTCTCTTCAGGCCCTGTACCCAACAGCCAAGCAATGGGGCCCTACCAAGAGTCTTGCTCGCAGTGGAAAAAGGCAAGTGTGAATATGTGCCTGGTGGGCAGCCCCCCACAACAGGGTTGCATTGTGGCTGTGAGGGCATGTACCCACTGATCAGGACCTTGATGCTCTGGTTGCCTACCATCATGTGTAGGGTCATCATGTGCATGGCTGTCTCAGCACTGGCCATACCCTCTACCACTGCCCACTCATATAGGACACCCTGGGGCATGAGGACATGGACTCTATTCCAGACCAAGCTAAATGACTGCTTCAGAGTGGACATCTACATCCGTGGTACAGGGCAGAGACCGCCTCTGCTGCCATACATCAGATGACATGGCAGCAAGCAATAGCAGACTTCCTCTTGGTGGTAGTCAGGGCTACAATGATATCTACCATCAGCCAATACAGAAGCACTTTCTTCACCTCAGTCTAGTTAAGTTGGTGGTGGGTATCACCACCAGCAGGGGCCTGCATAGCCATGCCACCTGCACACAAAGGAATGTGAGTGTGGTCCCAGGTACTTTAGGAACCTCTCGCCTATGGAATGAAATGTCATCCCTTGCCTCTAGGCAGAAAGTGTGTGAGGAAGCAGGATGGCATGATAGGTGCAGGGAGCATCTAATGTTTTGCCATGTAGAATATTTGTGTACTTTATTTATGCTAATTAATGTGTGTATGTTTACTGTTGTTAAAAATGCAGGCCTCTAAATAAAGGGGAGGGTGCTATGATTAATTGTAGCTGCACTCTGTGGGCGGAGTGAGCTGCAAGTTTGGGAGAGAAGTTCTGAAAGAAAGAGTTCACTGTGTTGTTTAAGTGTTATTGAAAGTTATTCTGGGGGAAAGAGAGAAAGGACAATGTGCTATAATCAGAGGGTAGTCTGTGTGTTCCTTTCTTTGTGGAGAACTAAAGTGAGAACTTTTGGTGGCAGTGAAAACCTTTTGGGCACAGGAAGAAATTCAGCATAATATAGGCCATTTCAGAGCCTTATATAGAGGTGTTATTACAGAAGTTACATGCCAACGGTCTCATGATGGAAGCAAATCCCCACACAGCACATCCCCAAGAGCCAGTGTAGGTGATGGGGCCTGGGCCATGAGGGGTTCCAGGGGGTTCCATGGCATTCCATGGGGATTCCAGGCTACAAGGAGGTGTCTCCAGGGATTCTATGTAGCTGCAGATGGGCCAGCCAGTATGGTGGCCCTTCCACCCACCATCTCTGTTTGGGATTTATATAAAGACTAAAAGAATAAACACCCACTTTATTTTTAAATCATGTAGCCAGAAGTGCGCTATGCAGAACTAAGTCTGATTCCCCACTCCTCCACTTGAAGCCAGCTGGGTGACCTGGGGCTAGTCACAGCTCTCTTAGAGCTTTCTCATCCCCACCCACCTCACAGGGTGATTGTTGTGGGGATAATAAAAACATACCTTGTAAACTGCTCTGAGTGGATGTTAAGTCGTCCTGAAGGGCGGTATAGAAATCGAATGTTATGCTGCAGCTCTTGCAGGACCATGTATGCTTCCTCATGGAGGAGGCTGAGTTGGCACCCACTTGTACTAGGTTTGCTTTGCTTCCTGAACATCATAGGAGCTGTGGACCGCATCCACATTGTGCTGAACACCCCCGAGAGAAGCCACAGGTCTACCACAAGAAATATGAGTTCTTAATTGCAAGAATTCCATTGAGGTTATGGAAGGAGTAGAGATAGCCCATCTATCTGTCAAGATAGTGAAGTAAACACTGAGATAAGGCAGCTAGCAGTGACTGATCAGAGTCATCAGTAGTAACAAAGTGATGACAGGTAGCTATCATGTGATACCAGCCAGGTGATGTACTTCTCTGTAAATGTCAAGGACACCTGGGCTGGCACAGTGAGTCAGCACTGTGTTGGGATAGGCTGCTAAGTAATATAGAAGGATGCAGAGTCTTTTACTGTAAAGAGCTCCAGCTCTGCAGGTTGCTGGCAAAGCACTTTGTCAGCCAACGTAACATATCTGTAATGTATCTACCCGTAAATTGTATAATACACCATTTGTACTGAAGCTTGGTGTGTCGTGTCTTCTCTTGAACCTGCCACTGTGTAGCATAATCATACCGCGACTGCATCCATAGGAGCTGTGGACTGCATCTACATTGTGCTGAACACCCCTGAGAGAAGCCACAGGTCTACTACAAGAAATATGAGTTCTTAATTGCAAGAATTCCATTGAGGTTATGGAAGGAGTAGAGATAGCCCATCTATCTAGACTAGGATGTCAAGAGATGCAGGATGACATGTCCTGCACCCAGGATGACCAGATGGAGAAGAAAGAGACAAAGAGAGGAAGGTATAGTGCAAGAAGGAAGGAAGTCTCTGAGAAAATTATCTATAAGAGGATATCTCCAGGATGGTAGAAAGGAAGAATGGACAGATCCTTGACTTTTCTAGCTTGCTGATCATCTCATAGTCCCTTTCTGAAAACAGAGACAAGAGATAGTGTGAAGTCCTTCACTTCTTACATAATCAAATACATGTTAAATAATCATTCCACAGGTGGTAGAATGCATTGGCATTTAGAGTTTGCACTATCAAGAAACCATTGCCTGGCTTTAGCCCACTTCTGGCCATATGATTTAAAAACAAAGTGGGTGTTTTTTCTTCTATTCTTTATAAAGTACAAAGACATGATGCTCTTATCATATGATATCATAATTATCAGTTCAGTACCAATCTTGCTAGCTGCAGTGTATGCAAGAACGAGCTTGGCATGATATGATGTTCTAATCTTCTATGCATATTTGGTTTATGCACCATAATTATCTTGTACTTCTTCCAGCTTTGAATGGGCAACTGGGTAAGCTGAAACAGGAGGAGCATATTCAGTTTTTCAGAGGAGTCTGTATAGAAAAACATATATTGTTCATCTAGATTCTACATAAGAAAGAATCTTCTTGATTTAACTGCCTAGGGCAACTTGGGGCCAATTCAGACATATAACTGAGTAGTAAATATTTGATTATGTGGACTGTACCCCCCCCCATTCCTCATCAGGGAGGGCGAGCCATTTTTGTACACACACACCCTTTGAAAATCAACCCCCATGTCAAAAATCATTCTGTGGCCTTCAGATACTCTGGAAACACTCAGACATTAATAGAAAATATAGTTTAAAGAAGAATGGATAACTGTCCCGGTAGGAATAATAGAAATGGATCTTGAATTTAACACACTCCCTAAAGGAATTATATGATATACAAATGGTTTTCCATTAAGTACTCTTTAATTGCCCACTTCTTCCTCCTCAACAATCTCCAGGGCTCAGCCACAAAGACTTTAAAATTGCTGCTAAACCCTTTAGCTCCTGAAGTAGCAGTAAATAATCCAGAGTCAATTAAAGCAATGCATCTTCATAATAGGTAAATCTTATATTTCTGACTTTTCATTAGCAAAGGGATCTTATGTTAACTAACTATGATGTATCACTAAATTTATCCCTGTGATTGGCCTGGGAGCTGCAACTAGACTCTCAAAATATGTGCAAGTTAGGGGGAAATGGTTATCCATGCTGCGTGTTAAAATGATCAATTTTTTAATTTATTAAACAAACAGCTGAGATATTTCTTCTGAGATACAAACTCTGTGAATTTTCTGTAGATCCAGACTCATCCATCTTTACATCATTTATCACAATACAGGAATGGTGTACATATAATTATTTTGGTGAAAGCTACATTTTTACCAGAGGGACATCTCCCTTGCCGAACTTGTCCCCCCGACCATAATTCCTTTGGAAACTGGTTCTTTATATTACAGCCTTTCTTCCCTAGTGGTGCCAATTTACATAAGCAAGGTTGTTGAGAGATAAGTTTATTGGATCTGTATAAAGGTTTGGCACAAATGGAAAGGTTTGTATGACTTTTTGGTACATACTCAGCTTATAACTCATCCCATCCTCCTGTTTCTGAGTACTGGAAACTATGCAAAATGACTAACCTTGAATTTTCATATTTTCAAAGGACACCTAGGCTAGAGAGATTTTTAGGCCCCATATATGTATGCATATAGCCAACACTCTTCACTCTTCTGAGTGTGTTTTATTAATTTGGCGTAAAATCTGGGCTGGACAAACTCAGATTTCTGCAGAATAGACTTTGTTCATGTATACTAGATCACCTTTTCTTTTTGCAGCTCCTAGCTTGTGGTAAATGCCTGATTATTTCCTGAGGAGGAGAATTTGCATTTTTATATCCCAATGGACTCACCGTGGATCAGTATCAGCCTGTAAAACTGCAGACTGTCCTTGTAGGGGTTGAATCAAACACTCTATTTTCTATGAGTTATACAAGCTGGGAAAAAATCTGTCATAAGCCAGCAGTTATGTGCACCAATGCTTAAACTCATGAGAACTGATACTAAAGAATAATTGGGAAGTAGGAGCGGGAGAGAAAAGAGAGAGACAACTAAGTGCACATTTATCTGGTACATTTTTATTCAACCCCATCTCCAAGAAATTTAGGGCAGTGCATGCAGTTCATCGATCCCCATTTTAACGTCACAAAAATCCTATGAGGTAAATTGGGCTGAGAATGACTCAAGGTCACCACAAGAGTTTTATGGCAATGTTGGGGATTTGCACACAGATGTGAAGTATGTATGTATGTATGTATGTATGTATGTATGTATGTATGTATGTATGTATGTATGTATGTATGTATGTATGTAATGGAACAGTCTGCTGCTCCCCTGATATCTGTGTGATTTAGTTTGGTCCTATTTGGTGGAGTTCTTGTTTCAGTCTTCCAGTTTTGAACGTTAGCTGAAGTTGTTGGAGTTGTCTCTTGCAAATAAATCGCTGACGTTTTGAGCCAGCTTGTCTCTGCTGAATGGACCTGTGGATGAGTGCCTGAATGAGTACCCTAACCTGGGAACCCATACCAAAAGGGGAACTCACAGGTCTGTTGAATTCTAACCTGGGTTGCCAAGAGCCAACATGTGCCCCCAGACATATACTCCATCTGCCCCTCTGACCTTCATTGAAACCAAATGTAACAAAACAACTCACTTGGCTTTCTAATGCCCCGAATAGATTAATAATTGTTCATTAGGTAAGAAACAGTAAAGAAAAAGGTACAGGATTATTAAGGAATAGATTTTACTTTTTATTTACACTGTACAAATTGCAGTAAGATAAAGTGCAACAATGTAAAGATGTTTAATGGGAATAAAAATTGAGATGTGAAAAATTGACCATATCCTCCATAGAAAGGAGGCATGGTAGTGTTATTTTTATGGTGATAAAAGATTCCTTTTTGGTTTTGCCACAACAAACTAACATGACTATCCCTCTAGGCTCTGTCTCTACTACTGTCTACCTTCACAACTACTTACTCTGTGTCAAGATTTCACTAGGGCTTAGCCCAAGAATTTGTTTTTCACACAGGCTGGATCCCGAAAGAAAAATATTTCTGATCATACACAGAATAATTCCCCCCCGGCAACAGAAAACTACACTTTCTGAGTATGTAATAATAATGTTTTATTATTCCTTCTGTTCACTGTACATTTGCCTGTGTATAGTTAGAAGTTAAATAAATGAGTTTTGGAATTTATGAAGGAAGAAAGCTCTTCTGTTCCACATAGTCCCCCAACTGCTTGGGCCCACTAGCAGAGGAGGGAGGTTAGGAGGCTGTCCCGCCTAACCAGGACCCCATACAGGGATAGTGGTTGCAGCAAATACCCGGAGACAAGAAAGGGAGACAGCCCCTTCAGGCATCTTTTCTTTAACCCACGTTGTTAATTAACTCTGTTGGCAGGAAGGGGGAATGAGTGCAATGTTCCTGGGTGCATCTCCCTCCTCTCCATTACTACCCATGAAATGATCTCCCTGACAATTGGGTCTTCACAAGGGGAGACCCTTCCCGCCTATCAATTTGGAAACATTTAGAAGGACGACTTCAATCATAAGCTATAATTGGAAAGACACTTCCCTGTGAGTAAGCACTATTGAATAACATGGGACTTACATCTGAGTAGACCTGCTAGGTGCATCTTGGTTTGTTTTGCAGTGCTACCAGACACTAGTCTCTCTCTCCCCCCGCCAATCAGGGCACTTGTACAATTGCTATGAGGAAAAGTGCCATGGAGAGGAGAGAGGGGAGAAATGTTCTGTTCAATCAACCTATCTTGATAAAAGTCCTGGAAGACTTGAATCATATGCTGAAATTCTAAAGAACTTTCCTTGAGAGCAAGTACAAGGAAACATGGCACCAAAGGTGATCATTTATTGGAAGTATAGAAAAAGAAAAGGGTGAGCATAAAGCAGGATTTTTTTAAATGCTGTCACTCCCCCTGCTTTCCCTTAGCCAGCTCCATGTGCACCTGCCGACACTCACTTTCTTCAGGTCCATGGTTGTTGTTGTTGTTGTGTGTAGTATAACTGCAGATCAATGGTTTAGAGGGAGGATTGTGTTTGCTGTGATTTTGGTGCATAAATGGTTACCCCAGTCTGGAAGCCTGCATTGCAAAGAACAGTGCCAAAACTTATGCTAATGAAAAAAAATGTTCTGAGCAGAAAACTCCATAAAAAACCAGTAATGGACATAATTGGTTTAGAACCCTTGGATTCAGAACTGAAATTGATTTTTTTTCAGTGCACACCCCTAGAAATATTGTGGGGAACAGGTTCCCCCCCAAGCAACTGGACCTGGCTCAGCCAGCATCATACAACTGGACCACTGCTGGGGGCAGGGAGGTGAAGACACTGGGCCATAGGGGGGAAGCTACGAAGACAAAGGTAGGTAGGAAGGAGAGAATGAAGCAAGAAAAGAGGAAGAGGCTATGGGAGCAAGGAAGAGATAGATATGGTGGGGGAGGGGAAAATGAGATGCTCCCTGCAAGTCCTTGCAGTTCTCCACTTGTATTTTTAAATTCCTCTCTAAAAATGAGGATAAGGTGCTATAACATGGGCTATAACTTTCATACATGAATGAAATAAGAGGCTTGCTGGATCAAATCAAAGATCTGTTCAGCCACTTACTTACAGTTGTGCCCAACAACTGGCATTCAGATGTATACTGTCTCTGAATATGGAGGTTCTATTTAGCCATTACTGCTAATGGCCAGTGCATGAATCTGTCTAATTTCCTTTTAAAGCTTTCTGGACCAGTGGATGTTACCTCTTATATTAGTTTATTCAATAAATTAACTGCAACATCTGATGAAGTACTTCCTTTTGGATGTCTTGAACCTAATGCCGATCAAGTTCACTATGAATGAACTGTAGAAGTGAGGTAGAAAATACCTGGTCACTCTTAATTTTCTTCCCTTCATTAATTATTTTATAAGTATCTCCCACTCCCCTCCTCCTTTCATAATTGTGTAAATGAAGCAGGGACAGCTTTCCTAATATATTTCCAGCCAAGCTGATCCTGCCCCAAGTGCCCTCCTTTCTATTAAAGATTCCAGAAACGTCTGTTTTCTTTGTATCAGCACCTGATGATTCCTAACATATCATCTATTCAGCTTCCACAGCCTGTGTTTCTCAGTATTTCTCTCAATAGCCATGTATCTTATTTTGTAGTTTTATATTTACAGACACATATATATCTACCAGTATAGGATACAGTTCTGATGAAGAGGACTCTTATTCGTGAAAACATCATGTCACAAAAATCTTTAGTAAGTAAACCATAAGAAATCTATCTCAGTTTACCCCTTGTACCTTTATCTAGCACAAAGCCAGGAGACAAAATAGGCTGTTGATTATATAGTAGTGTTGAATGAGAACCACTGGGATCACTGGAACTGATTTTTAAAAAACGTTTTATTGTAATAATGCTTAATTAATAAAAACAGTTACAAAGATATTAAAGGTAACAATTCCAGAATATCAATAAGTCAAAAGTATTCATGGTGAGATATTATTAGCATATCACACAAGATTTTTATGGAATAATCAAAATAGTGTTTCATAAATTGTTAATCAAACTTCAGCAGTATACTTAGAAGGAATAATAAAAAGGCAATAATTTGTAACTATTATTATTAAGACTCTTAACAATTATGCTAGAATAAACCCTCCTCCCCTCCCCCCTCCCCTCTTCCATAATGCTTAACAAATAAAAAACAGTTACAAAGATATTAAAGGTAACAATTCTAGAATTTCAATAAATAATTATTAATAGTGAGATATTATTAGCATATCAAACAAGATTTCTATGGAATAATCAAAATAGAGTTTCGTAAATTGTTAATCAAACTTTAGCAGTATACTTAGAAGGAACAATTTTTTTTTTAAAAAGCAGTAATTTGTAACTATTATTAAGGTTTATATTTATTTATTTATATTTCAATTTATATACCACCCATCCCAGGGGCTCTGGGCGGTGAACAGTTTAAAATCGATAAAAACAAGAAAACAACAATACTAAAATCAATATACAAATCAATAATGAAATAAATTAACCAAGTGCAATGGTGGGGAGAACCCTCCCCCACCCCAAAGGTGGGAGGTCAACATGGCACCGCCCCCTTCAACCACCGAATGCCTGGCGGAACAGCTCTGTCTTACAGGCCTGGCGGAACGATAATATGTCCCGCTGGGCCCGGGTCTCCTTTGACAGAGCGTTCCACCAGGCTGGGGCCAGGACTGAAAAGGCCCTGGCCCTGGTTGAAGCGAGGCGGGCTTCCTTAGGGCCGGGGACCACCAGTAAACATTTATCTGCTGATCGAAGCAGTCTCCGGGGAACGTACAGGGAGAGGCGGTCCTGAAGATATGCCAGTCCCAACCCGCTCAGGGCTTTAAAGGTAAGAACCAACACCTTGAACCTGATTCGGAATTCAACTGGAAGCCAGTGCAGCTGGTGCAGGACAGGTGTGATATGTGACTGGTAAGATATACCAGTCAGGACCCGCGCTGCCGCATTCTGGACCAGTTGTAGTTTCTGGATCAGGCCCAGGGGTAGCCCAGCATAGAGTGAGTTACAGTAATCTAGCCTGGAGGTGACCATTGCATGGATCACTGTAGCCAGGTCCTGGGGCATCAGGTAGGGAGCAAGTTGCCTGATCTGACGAAGATGGAAAAATGCAGACTTGGCAACCGCCGTGACCTGGGCCTCCATCGATAGGGAGGCATCCAGGAGCACGCCCAGACTCTTCACCACTGGCAAAGATGCCAGTGGTGTCCCATCCAGGGCAGGGAGCTGGATCCCAACATCTGGCAGCCCCCGTCCCAGCTACAGGACCTCCATCTTCACTGGGTTCAATTTCAGCCTGCTCTGTTTCAACCATGCCGTCACAGCCTCCAGAGCTCTAGGCAGATTGTCTGGGGCCATGTCTGGCCGGCCGTCCATCAACAGAAAAACCTGTGTGTCATCCGCATATTGATGACAGCCCAGCCCAAACCTCCGCACCAACTGGGTGAGGGGGCACATGTAGATGTTAAATAACATCAGGGAGAGTATCGCCCCTTGGTTCTTATCAATTATACTAGAATAAACCCTCCCCCCTTCCCTCCTCTTCCCCTAAATCTAGTTTGCAACCATGGATTCTAAAGCCCTTCTAATTCCTTCTCCCCACCGTTTCCCCCATCTCCCCCCCAAACATATAGACAATTCTGAACTCAGTGGCCTGCAGATAATTACCTCACAGGTTATTGGTATAAAAACCAATTCTGAGAACAGAAATAGATAGTGGGGGCTAAATGCAATACCCTCCTATCCGACCACCACCCCAATTCTCTGTGAAATCTTGATTAAATGCTTCTTTCCTTTTTGTCACAACATAGATGTTATCAGAGGTCATTTCACAGAAAAAGAGCTGCAGGAACTCATTAGCATAACTCATTAGCACAATTCATTAGCATATGCCACACCCCTTGAGACTGCCGGAAGTGTGTCATTAGCATAACTGATTTGCATATGCCACACCCCCTGACATCACCTGTCCTGGCTGTTTTGGACCCAATCCTGGCCATTCAGGGCCAAAATTGGGATCAAAATGGCAAAAAGGGGCTGAAAATGGCCAAAAAGGGGCCCCAAATGGTCAGAATTGGGTCACTGCTGAGCGGGAGAGTGATCCACCACCCATCAGAGGCCCAATCCTGGCTGTTTTAGCACCAATCCTGGCTGTTTTAGGCCCAATCCTGGACATTTGGGCCAAATCCAGGCCGAAATGGGCCCAAAATGGCCAAAAACCAGGTGGGCGAGGCCACCTGACATGTGACCTCTTTGGAGAACTACCGGAACTGTGTTCCTGTACATTCCCCCTCAAAATGAGCCCTGGATGCTATATCCAAAATGCTGGGATCAATCAGTTAATTCCACCAAACTGGTATTTTACTGTTCTTAAAGGGAGATAAAGCAGTTGACATTCTTCATTTCTGTGTGTTTCTCTCTACTTCTGTTGTGGTTTCAATTCCAACAGCTCTGAGAAGTGTTGCTCCAGATTCTTGATCTGTTGCTCTATAGATTTTGTCTTGATGTGAGACCTCTAGGTTGACAAGGTTGAGCCATTTATAGCTTATTTGGGCAGTCCTTAATGCTTCAGTTACTTCTTTCAATTCTTTCCTTTTGTTCAGTACTTCTGATGGTAAATCTGTGAGGACTAATATTGGGGTTCCATTATAGTCCAATGTTCCCCTCGATCTAGCTGCTGCAAGGATCTTTTTTCTAATGCTCCCATCCTGACATGTAGCTATGATATCTCTGGGGAATTTTTTCTTTCCGGCCTTCCGTGGACCCACTTTATAAACGTTTTCTATTCTTGGAGCCTCATTCTCTTTCCACTGCAGCTGCTTTGTTAGCCAAGAAGCCAAAAAGTTTGATAACATCATTTAAATCAATATTTTCTTTAAATCCTCTGAATTTAATGTTTCTCTGTCTCACTGTCATTTTCAATTTTAATAATCTTTCCTGAAGATAAGTGTTTGTACACTGAAGTTCTTTGACTTCCGTCTGAACTGCATTGCTGATTTCCACAGCTTTACTACCATTTTGAGTTGCCTTATTTATTTCAGTTTTCATTTCAGCGAATTGTGCTGTAAATTGCTGCGATAGCATTTTCATATTGTCAAGCAAGCTTTGTTCCATTTGTTTTATTAAAGCAGTAAAATTGTTTTGTTGGGAGAGTGGGCTTATTTCAGTGATTTTAGCTGTGCCCACCATTTTGTTTTCCTCTTCCTGCATCTTCCCTGATGCTATTGCTGTTTCCCAGTTCGGAAAGAACTCCTGCAAGTTTTTTTTTACCGCTTTTACCTGATGCTTCTTCTTCTCGGACATCTGCTTCCCCATATTTTATGAATTTTGTTTTGTTGTGATGTTGGGGTGGGGATGGATGGAGCTCCTGCATTAAGCGTCCTTCCTCCTCCACGCTGATGCCACGCCCCCTCTACTGGAACTGATTTTAATGACATATCTTTAAAAAATAATAAGTTCTTTGTTATATAACATAAAGCTTAACACCTGCAGTAACATAGTTGCTTTTACAATAGGCCAAATATCAGACATCCCACCAGTACAATAATATTCAAAACCAATTGCTTGAACAGTGTTTAAAATGTAATTAAATCACTTCTAATTATTGGGAGAGGAATAGTTCTAACTACATATCTCAGACTTCATATACACTTTAAGTCTAAAACAAGATATATTAAAAATCACAAATACAATGTATAGTCAGTCACATACTTAAGCTACTGTACAGTATTGTTTGTTTGTGTTGTTTAATCCAGAAGATTATTCACTATTCCAAATGTATGACCATTAATACAGATCACCATACATGCGAAAGGCGGAGGGAAGGAAAAATGACCCTCTCACTACTTTGATAGATCATTGGGAAATGTTAACTTGACTGTTCATAATGTTAACAGAAGCGTGCTGTACATAATTTGGCCCACCCAGCCAGCAGTGTAACTGCTTAAGGCTGGGGATTGCCTTTTGCCTCCCTGCAGGAAGAGCTGACAGACAACTTCTCAACCAATCAGAGATTAAGGAGGGGGCATAGCCAAGAGCCTTATAAGGTGGCTCTGCCCCTGCTCCCTTGCAGTTGCCTTGAGCTCAGCCAGAGTAGAGCACGCTTCAAGCTGAGCTCCTCTGAGGCTGGTTTTATTGAAGGTCCTCAGGTCTAGGCAGCAATAGTTGTCTTGGAAAAGCTGTGCTATTCCCCTGCTTGCTGTCTTCAGACTCCAGGATGAAAGTCAGGGCCCAGCACCAGGCTCAGTGGTTTGGCAGGGAATTTTTCTTTATTTACATTTGAGGCCTGTTGTCTATCAGTCAGAAGGGCTAAAGCAGGGTGAGGCCCAGCCCCTATAGGCCTCTGGCCTACCTAGGCTCCCCCCCCGCACTTTTCACTTTGTTGGGAGGGAGTACTTCCAGCAGCATCAGCAAGGGCTTTGCTATAGGAAGCAGGGGTGCATTGCAGCCATCTGAGGGGAGGATTACTTCATACATTATTGCTACTGGCCTAGCAGGGTGGATGCTGGTAGGCTCTCCCCCTCCCCGTCTAGGCTTTTCCCTCCCCCCTCCTCCATTTACACTTACTTGGGAGGAAGTATTTACAACAGCAAGAGCTTGGCCTGAGGCAGCAGGGCCATGTTGTGGGAGGGCTTGGCAGTTTATTCAGTTGGGTGTGGCCATTTTGAGAGTGGCACCCAGTGGCCTGCTTAACCTCCTGGCAGTGGTGGCCATATTGTGAAGGCATCTACAATATGCATGGCAATCAGGGTGGCCATTTGGAGAGTGGCATTTGTGTGGCTTGATTTGCCTCCTGTTTACTGGCAGTAGCAGCCATCTCGATGGGGCTTTTGCAGCTTATCCTGTGCTTGGGGTGGCCATTTTAAGAGTGGCACTTGGTGGTCTGCTTAGCTTCCTGGCAACGGTAGCCATGTTGTGAAGGCATCTACAATATGCACAGCTCCAGTGGTGGCCATTTTGAGTGTGGGCTTTGTGTGGTCTAATTTGCCTCTTGCTTACTGACAGTAGCAGCCATTTTGGTGAGGCTTTTGCAGCTTATCCAGTGCTGGGGGTGGCCATTTTGAGAGTGGCACCTCGTGGTCTGCTTAGCTTCCTGGAAATGGTGGCCATGTTGTGAAGGCATCTACAATATGCACAGCTCCAGGGGTAGCCATTTTGTGTATGGGCTTTGTGTGGCCTGATTTGCCTCTTGCTTACTGGTAGTAGTGGCCATTTTGGTAGGGTTTTGCAGCGTAATCTGTGCTGGGAGTGACCATTTTGAGTGTGTCACATGGTGGCCTGCTTAGCCTCCTGGCACTGGCAGCCATTTTATAGATGCCTCTGCAGCCTACACAGTATTTGGGCTGCCATTTTGGGGGTGCTTTATTCCTATTGAGCTTTGAAGCTCAAAAAGCAGTCATTTTGCAGTATATTTCATTACATTACATTACTGTACATTTCTATCATGCCACCTCAAAAGGGTAGTAGCCCTGCTAAGGGCAAGCAGCTGGCTAATAGACCTCCTTCAATGCGGCCCTGCAGACTCATCCTTTAAGGATGATGAAGTGGCCAAGGGGAGGAGGGAAATAGTGGGCTATCAGTGTCCATCAGTCAGGAGGGCTGAAGCAAGGTTAGACCCAGCCCCTGCAGGCCTCCTGCCTATCTAGACCTTCCTCATTGTTTCACTTTATTTGGAGAAATTACTTGCAGCAGCAGCAGCAGTGAAGGCCTGGCTAAGGCTGGGGTGGGTTGGGGCTTGCAGTCATCTGAAGGGAGGTTTGCTGCACACATTGTTTCTACTGGCTTAGCAAGGATCTACAATCCCAGGGCGGTGGCTGGTTAAATCCCTCCCCCCTTTCCCTGCTTTATTTTGCAGCTTTGTGGGCCTAAAGAGCTGTTTTTGACACTCAGGTCACCTAATGGCATGCTGTGTTATTGTATCTGCTGAACTTTGCAAAGCTGTCACTCAGGGCACAGAAGTCTAAGATGTGATCTGATCTTTCTACCAGATTAGCACAATTGATGGCCGGTAGCAGATCTGGCCTAAACTGCGGTAAACCAGTCATGTTGTGTTGACAGTGAACCTCATTGTCAAGGTAGGTAAGTCCACTGGCCCCTCGTGCCTGGCTGTGGGGGCTTCAGGGGTCACGTGACTGTCCCCGGGCTCCCATGATTCAACTCCTGGATTATATCATCTTGGGTCTTGCCTTTGGGTTTTGCAGTTTGGCCACTGGGTTATTACTTAACTCAGTCCCCCAGGGACAGAGTCATAAAGGGAGCAGCATGTCGGGGGTTAACCCTATTCTTCAGGAAGGGGAGGAGAAGGATGAGGCAGACCTGAGGAGAGAGAAGCAAATGAGACTTAAGAAGGTTTACCTCTCCTGGGCCAGCTGCCAGCTGGCCTCCTGTATGGGAGCTACAGCAGCTGATGGGGCACTGAGCCTTGTCTCCAGTGTGTTAGCACCTAGAAGTGGAGTTTCCTTGGAGTTTCCTTGACCTTGGGGCCCAGTAGCTTCTGAGTTTAGTTCAGGGGCACTGGTGGGCTGCGCAGTGGCCCATTTATCAGTCAGAATGCGGGTCTTACTATAGACCGTATATATTTGGAATTTTCCAATCCTCGTGGCAGTTGGATTGTGGGGGAGGGAACTAGATAACCCCTCAGCCCTCTTCTCATGGACGAATAGGCAGTGGTGCCCATACCTAACCCTCTTTCATCCAAGTGGAATAGGATTTTGAGACAGGTCCTGGAGACTGGTCCTGATGTTTATGTTTCAAGGCAACACCTGGTCTTGCCTGCAGATGGAATGGTGCAGCTTGTCCCTTGGATTTCCTCTGAGCTATGCTTGCGGGGAGGACTACAGTTGTTTGGCAACTGGATGCCATTGCCCCCAGCTCATAGTAAACCAATGACCAACTGGCCAGCAGTTTCTGGCTGGGGTGCAAGTTGGGCTGTAGGAGTGTTATGGCTGAGCTGGTGCATCTTTCCCTTAGTTATGATGAGCGGAATGTTAAGGGGGTGGCCTCATATCCAGTGGCTGCCATCAAGTGGCTTAGGCACCTTTAGGTTTGCCAGTAAACCTCTCAGTTTGATGTAAGCCCAGGTGATTTCTGGGGTCACACCATGTTAATGGTCTGCATGGGTGTTATATCCTGAGGGTTTGCACGGTGATGGCCCAAGCCCTTGAGGAAGGGTCTGGCAATTCTACACTTAGCCACTGGGCTGGTGATAGACAGGCTGCTGCTAATGATTGGTGGGAGGTGGGGTCCTTTGTCTCACTCCTGGTAATGGGCTGGGCTTGTCCAGGGCATGGCCCTTCCATTACAGGCCCCAATGACATGCATGCACAGGCAAGCTGGCTTGATGTGCTTGAGGGGAGGAGCGGTCCGCTGCCTCACATTCTGGTCATTTGCTTGTGGTGTAATGACATTGGATCCGGGGCAATGCCCTTCCGATATAGGCTCACGCAGACTTGCACACATAGGCAAGGTGGGCTTGTGAGCTGGAGGAGAGGAGCGGCCCCACCTCACGATCCAGTCATTTAACTGGGGGGGGGGTAGGACCTTGTCTCACAGGGCATGGCTCTTTCTTTACAGGCTTATACAGGCGTGCAGTGGCCAGACATGTAGTTTCCTAACGGTTTGAGGGTAGGTGAGGTCCTCTGCCTCATGTTTTGGTCATTCACTGCGTGGTAATGTCTGTGGCTCATAGGGCATGGCCCTTTCCTTTCAGGCTCACAGAGGCTTGCACTGCCCCAGAAAGTAGTGGCCTGATGGCTGAGGGGAGGTCCAGTCCTCCATCTTATGTGTGGTCATTCACCTGGGTGGTAATGACCTTGGTTCTAGTCTTTGCAGGTGCACTTAGACTTGCAATGATGGGCAAGTGGTGGCCTGGTGTCTTAATCCAAAGAGCTAGGTGTGAAGCCAGTAGAGCCCTATTTAAGGCATTAGAGGGTGGGCTAGGGATTTATCTGCCCCACCCGCAAATAAGGGCCAAACTTGCAGACCTCTACAGAGGGGATGGAGTTCACATATTGGTGAAGGGCAACAACATCTGCTTAGATAACCTGCAGCAAGGGTTTTGGTTGGCAGTAGGCCACCTGTGGGGTGCAAGGGCCTAAGCAGAGGCTTGGCCCTAGCAGTGGCAGGTTTAGGAGGGGGAGAAATGAGTGGGCCAGTAAGCACCCTTGGCACATCCCCATTTGGGGGGGAATTAGGGTCTGTCAGGATCACTGGCGCTACTTGACAGCTGCCAGCTGAGAGGGCAGACTGCCATGTGGATCCCCTAGACAAGTACAGCCCTCATGCTATCTGGTGAGGTGCTATAGGCTTGGAGTGGGGAACCATTTGCCTGGCTAGCCGGGTCCCAGCATTGCATGTGGATGGCTCATGACCAGGGCAGCAAGGCTCACCGAGACAGATCAGGATGGAGGTCCAGGGTGACCCCAGAGCCTGACCTATACCACTAGTTAGGCCCCTTGTATATATGTTCAATGATATGTTGTTGCCAAATAAATATGGCCCATTAGTTCCCAGCACTTGTGTCTGTCTCTTCTTTCCGTCTGGGGTGGCAATATTTTGTTGATAATATTAACAGAGGTTTGCTGTTCAACTATAAAGCATGTTTTAACTTCCCAGGCAGAGTAAAGGATGAGAAGGAATGTGACAAAAACTTTTTAAAAAAAGGTTGTGTGTTAGGGTCTTGCCTTGTTTCAGGCTGGTTTGGTTGATGGGTTTAGCATCATCTCAGGTCTGGCAAGTGTTTGCCTCAACTTCAGAGCCTTACTAGACATTACAAACTACATAAATTCACTACAGGGACTTGCAACTATATTGTAGCAGGGAGTTGCTGTTGGGGAGGGAAAGCTGCATGGTATAGCCTGATCTTGTCAGATATTGGAAGCCAAGCAGGGTCAGTACTTGGATGGGGGGATCACCAAGGAAGACTCTGCAGAGGAAGGCAATGGCAAAGCACCTTTGCTTCTTGCTTGCCTGGAAAGCCCCTTGCAGGGATCGCTATAACTATGTATGTATGTATGTAATTGCTGGTCGCAATTCATTAGTAAATGCTCACCAGGGCCTAATTCAGAGTGGGACTGCTGTGCAGGAGAAGGAAGAATTCTTGTCTTCTATCCTGTGCTGTTTTTGGCACCTGAAATAGCCTAGGGACTGCAGAGCGGGAGTGATTTGCTTTGTTTGGAGCCAGCATGTTCACTGAACATTTGCTGGCTCTCCACAGAGAAAATAATATTCACACCAACAGCCCCCTGGCTGTTTCAGCACGGTGGAGGAAGTGCAGTTTGTGCTGAGCCCACTTCAGTAAAAATTGCTGGGTTCAATGCATCCAGAGGCTCCTCCATCACATTGAAAAATGATGCCATTTTCTGGTGTGACAGGAGAGAGAGGGAATGTGCAAGTGCTTTGAACAAGTGTAGGAGTTAAGTACTCTACTGCCCCCTTACCCCAGCTTGGGCTCCTGGGCACCCCTGGAAAGCCTGAGCCTGAGGAATGACTCTGTCGAGCCAAGAAGACCAGCTGGACCAGGGAGGGCTTGATGCTGCAAAGGCAATGGCTGACCATATCCCAGCAGCACTAGAGACCACTTTGCCAGAGCCGGAGGCAAAACTAAGGCTGTTGTACTTTGGTCGCATCATGAGAAGACAAGATTCTCTGGAAAAGTCAATAAGGCTTTGGAGGTTTTTCATTCATAGGTTTGCCATAGGTTGGAGGTGACTTGATGGCACATAGGTTTGCCCAAGGTTGGAGGCAACTTGATGGCACAAATATCTGTTGATGAAGAGAGCTCTAGTCTGAGATAAAATGTTGTTAGTCTTAAAGGAAGCAACATATTTGTTTTTATTTTGCTGCAACAGACTAACATGGCAGCTCCTCCAGTAAGGAGGATTTATGATCTGCTATGCAAATATCTGTCTCTAATGAAACATTTATTCATATGCCTTTCAGGCAATTCATGCACTAGAGATCTTCGCAATCAAGTCGGAACAGTCTACGCATATTCTGTGCAATCCTCAAGGGCTCATTCAAGTGCAAATTTTAGGAGATATTCAGAATGCTAACTCTCCAAGGCAACTCCTAGCCTGGCTCGTTCACTCATCAGGAGAATACTCACTGTTCAGGAAATGGCAGATAGAAATACCACTAGAGTGACAGAGTTTATTCTCCAAGGATTTACAGAGAACGCAGAGGTGCAGATTAGCCTCTTTGTAATATTTCTCATATTCTATCTTTTTACCTTGGTAGGGAATCTAGGAATCGTTGTTTTGATCAGGAGCAGTCCTCAGCTTCATACTCCCATGTACTTTTTCTTGAGACACTTTTCATTTATGGATGCCTGCATAACTTCAACCATTGCCCCCAAGATGTTGCTAAACTTCGTGATGAAGAGCAAAGTCATCTCTTATAGTGGGTGCATTGTCCAGTTTTTCATGTTTTGTACTTTTACTGATGTAGAGGCCTTCATCCTGGTGGTCATGGCATATGATCGCTATGTGGCCATTTGCAAACCATTGTCCTATTCAGTCATTATGTCAAAGCCATTATGTATTTTGTTGCTCAGTGGAGCATACGTTGGGGGTATTGTGAGCTCTCTCATTCATACTTGTGCATCTTTGAGGTTATCATATTGTGGGAAGAATTATGTCAACCATTTCTTCTGTGACCTGGCTGCACTGATAGCATTAGCCTGCTCAGACACATCCCTCAATGAGGTGCTGCTCTTCACCTTTGGCACCTTGGTTGAAGGATTCAACATTTTGACCATCTTCACCTCTTATGCATTCATAATAATGACTATTGTCAGGATGCACTCCACGGAAGGCAGGCTTAAAGCCTTCTCTACCTGTGCTTCTCACTTGACAACTTTTGCCTTATTTCATGGCACTATCCTCTTCATGTACTTCCGGCCCTCTTCCAAGTTCTCAATGGACACAGATAAAAGGGTCTCAGTGTTTTACACTCTTATTATACCCATGTTGAATCCTTTGATCTACAGCCTAAGGAACAAAGAAGTAAAGGATGCCTTAAGGAAATTGATAAGGAGGAATATAAATCCTCACTGATTGTTTTAATGCTATGGACTTGATTAGTTAGTTGTTGTAACAAGCATTCATCTCTTACTCTGCAGGAGATATACCAGTCCGTTGAGGCAGAGTTATTAAACTTGGTTCCTCCTAGAAGGCTGTCTAGTCTTTGTTCTAAATACTCATTATAAGCTAGGCCCATCTTACAACATATGACAATGAAGCTAGGATAATTATGAAGTACCAGAACCTACATAGCCTACATTGAAGAATGCCTATATCATCCTGGCCCTGTGATTAAGTGAAGCTTCACATAACTCAGTTTTCTACTACTGGCTTAGGGTTTAAATAGGCCATGTAGGGGGAAAAAGTAAGGAACAGAGTTTGACTTACTTTGTGAGGATTGAATGTGACAGTCATGTATTCCATGTCATTTGACTCTCAGACCTACTGCTTTCTAATTTGGAACCTAACCACAGCATTGGTTCACTGGTCAGCTGCTAGATCCAGGAACAACATTTCTTACACTGCAATCCTAAGAGTTACTCCAGTCTAAACCCATTGGGCTTAGATTGGAGTAACTCTGTTTAGGATTGCACTGTTAATCTTTCTGGATTGTGCTGTAAATCTACCTGGATTTGAAGGTTGTTAACATCCAACTTCTGCTATATGCTGATATCCTTTTGGCCAAGTTATGGTCTGTGCCTGAAGCCTAAGTATCTTTAGCCAAAGAAGACAACAGAGGATTTTTGTGTGTGCATCTTAACTGTCTGTTGGTAAAGGAGAGAGAAAATGCTCACTTAGAGCTTTCCCCCCTGAAGAATCCCAGTTCACTGCTTGTGTTTGGGTCAGCTTATGTATATGTGTAAAGAAAAAATAGTCCATCAATGCCCATGAAGGTAGAAGAAGGCAGTTTTAAGTAAGTTTGTTTATTATACATATCTTGCTTTTCCTTGTTCCTCAAAACAGTTTACAATAAAACAAACAAACCAGAAGCCTGATATACTAAAGCATTAACACAATTAAACACCATTAGAAACAAGTCAGAAAAAATCCCACTTAATCAATACAGCTTTACGCTGCTACCTAAATTGGATGAGAGAAGAGGCAGCCCTTATTTCAATTAGCAGCCTGTTGCATCCACCATCAGAAACACTTGCTCTGGCTGTCACAGATATCCTCTCCTTTAAGGAGAGAAAAGAATGCACACCTTGTGAAGATCTTAAGGTCTATCTCATATGGGCAGAGTTAGTCTTCCAGTATGAATATTTCCCCCAATAAACCAAATACAAATGACAGTCAGGCCATGTTCTTGTACCAAACATAATATATTGATTAATGTTCTTCTTTCATTTTTTAAAAACTTGTAAACATGAATTGAATAGTGGGTTATGTATAGTAGGGGAAATTTCTAAATGCCATATATTAATTTGCTGTCTTAAATTTAAAAAAGTTACACTGTGTCAAAAGTTAAGCCTAAATTCAATTAACTTTGCCAAGTGTGGACAATAAAACAAGATATTACAGTAAACCAGAAGCCTGATATACTGAGCTAACTCAGCTATACTCAGCTAACACTGCGCTAACACAGGTGACAATGAAACACAGTTCTCTTGCTAAGGATACTTTAGCATACTTATGTGAACATTTCCCAATTCACTTTGTCTTTTGATTTTATTTGTTTTTCTTTTTTCATATTACCTCCCCCTACATTCCTCATTTGTTTTCACGTTTTCATTAGGTTCTCTTTGTGTTTGTACAAAGGAGATCAAAGCACTGAAGTGAAAATATATGCTATCCAGATGTTCACGTGATTTGTTCTCCTTAAATGGTCCTCAAAATTAAAATTGTAAATATGAGTCAGAATTTTAATGTTCTGTGCTGAGCCCTATATACAGGTAATGTGGGATGGAAGAGAAGTCAGTAGCACAGGCGATGGGTGCATAGGATGAGAGAAGAGGAGAAGACAAAGCAGAGGCATCTGTACTAGGTTAAGAGAGCTATACTTTTTCAAAGAGGCAATACAGATGAGAAAACACAACCCAAAGATCTAGGACAATTGTGTTAAGATATACACAAGCATAGTCATGGTAGTACAATGAAATATGTTTGGTGTGAACAAACTCTAAATATTTTCATTTTTAAGGATATTTTGATGTTGCCTCTCCAGAGGCATGCCATTATTGTTGTGGGAAGCAAAATTAGTCATCATACAATAGAATGAATAAAAGAATACATCTGGCATTATTACAGGTATCTTCACAAAAGGAGCAAGTTGAAGTTCAGTGAACAACATCCCAAAAGTAAGAAGATAATGCAGTTAATTTCCTGTGATTAGAAATGCAAATGTCTAGCTCAGTCCACAGATAAACAGTTCTGCATATGAAGGGTGGGTACTGGAGGGGAACAGAGCTTTGTGGGAGAGAACTGTACATGCAGAACAGGGAACTTGGATGGTAGAAGGAAGAAGGTAGCAGGGAAGTGGATTGTCTCTATAGATTTTTCATCTTGTTCCAAGGCCATGGTTATAATATGTCTGTATCCCATTTTATTCTCACCACCGCTTTTTGAAGTAGATTAGATGAGGGGAAAGGATGTATATCCAGTGCAAACCCTTCTGATCTTTACATTTTGAATGACTCCACCAGCAAACTCAATAATACAATACCGAACTGCCAGTTATACAATAATAAATAGTATTATTTGAAACCACAAAAAATAGAAACATGGTATGTTGACATCTTTTATTGAGTCAGCATATTATTTTAGAAGGTGTCTTGAAAGCTAGGATATAGAGTATGAGGACCATTGAATACATTTTTGAAAACTGCTAGGTTTCCTTCCAGCAGTTTAAAAACGTTGTACACAGCAATATATTTCCTACATATGCTCTTGTTTTTTCTATGTGCCACTATTTTGAAGCAATATCATTTCTTTTCAAAAGCCCTATGTTACCAAGTGCCTTGCCAGGGCCTGTTTCACATCTTTGTTCCTGAGACTATAGATCAGGGGGTTGAGCATGGGGATTACTACTGTATAAAACACAGAGGCCCATTTGTCTTGGTCCATTGAGTAGCTGGTGGTGGGTCGAAAATACATGAAAAGTATCGTCCCATGTAATATCCCGACAGCTGTCAGGTGGGAGGCACAAGTGGAAAAGGCTTTATGTCTGCTTTCAGAAGAATGCATTCTCATAATTGTGTTCAAGATGTAAACATAGGAAACAAGAATCATACCAATGCTTCCCCCTTCGATACAGCCAATAAACGTGAACATCACAATCTCATTAATGAAAGTGTTTGAACAAGAGAGTTCAAGAAGAGGTGGCAAGTCACAGAAAAAATGATTGATAACATTGGAGTTGCAGAATGATAGTTGGAATGTGCAGGAAGTTTGTATCATTGAATCTACCAAGCCTATAATATATGCTATAGCCATTAGGTGTTTACATGCCTTCTGAGACATAACAACTGTATAGAGAAGGGGGTTACAGATTGCTATGTACCGGTCATAGGCCATCAGAGCCAACAAAAGACATTCTACATCAGCAAAGAAACCAAATAAATACAGCTGTACAGCACAGACATTGTATGCAATCCTTTTCCTCTTGGCTAAGAAATCAGCCAGCATTTTTGGAGCAATAACTGAGGAGTAACAGAGGTCAATGAAGGACAAATTTCCAAGGAAAAAATACATGGGGTTGTGAAATTGGGGCTCCACACAGATTAAGACAATCATTCCAAGATTCCCTATAACTGTGACAATATATACTAGTAGGAACATCACAAAAAGAGGTAGCTGCATTTGGGGATTATCTGTGAAACCCAACAGAATGAACTCAGTTATGGCTGATTGATTTCCTTCATCCATCATGTTGGATGCTGGATGGTGGGTTCAGTTGAAATTCTTTCTGACTTTTCTCTGGTAAAATACGGAAAGAGAGTTGTGTTTTTCAAAGTTTAATCAGGTGTGATTTTTTAGGGAAACAATGCTACTCACTTTTGAGATTATTTATATCAGAAAACATCTGCTGTGAAAATAGATAACACAATTTATGCAATACATATACTTGACACAATGGCTTGTCAAACATCATATGAAACAATTTTACCTGGATTATCATGATTGTCTGAACATGCACTAATTATAGTAAATTAGTGTGTCTCAAACCAACTGAGAGATACCAGCTGGGCTAAGTGAACAAGCTGAGCTAAGTGGGCATGCAGTAGTTGTTCAGCTTGGGTTCAGTCAGTTATAAGTACGATGGACCAATTTGATGATGAGGAAGAAGAGGACAGGTAATCCTATGACTATAGTTGTCACCACTAGATAGACTTGAGCTAAATGGCCCCTATGGAGCTGCCTGTGTCACACTGACCTGATTCTGGCTGCTAGTGGCTCTCCGGGGTATCAGTCCACTGGGAAATTTCCATATAAGTTCCTGGAAAAGTCCAGCATCAAGTAGACATATGATCAACTAATGATTTGGCTTTATTAAAAAATAAAATGCAGAAAATTTTGGCTAAGCCTATAGAAAATTTTGTCAGAAAGGTTCAGAGCAACTATAATATTCAAGGTTTTGCAAAATTTATTTATTTATATTCAATTTATATTCCGCCCTCACCACAACAGCAGGCTCAGGGTGGATTACAACTGACATACCATCTAAAATTACACTACACAGGTTATACAATTTAAAACCATAAAACTTTTAAAATACCATAACTGAAGTGCATACTCTCTCTCTGTCTCTCTCTCTCTCTCTCTCTGTCTCTCTCTTTCACTCACTCACTCACTCACTCACTCACTCACTCACTCACTCACTCACTCACTCACTCAGTGGCACAATGATCCAACCGACCACCCTTTAACCATCTCCAGAGCAGTTGTGGCAGGGAATATCAGAGAGATGGAGAGTGTCACTAGTAGGGAGGGCATTGCTTTTTCTTGAAAGTTCTGAGAAAGTACAACTCTTTCAAACTGTGAAACAACTGCGATTCAAAATCCAAGCTGGAACGTGATTCTAATGTGGATATGAACAAATCTCACATCGGCTACCACAGTATACTAACTGTGAAGAAGTTATATATAGTACAAAGAACATGCAAGTCCAAACTTAAGTTCCCACCTATGTGAATATTTCTCTTTCTGAATTAGCAGACTTACCTGATGTAGAGCGAATGGTTTCTTTTCCACATTCAGAATCAGTAACCAGGGGAAGAGTTCTTAAACTCTTTGGAATCCCCTGGGATATCATCCCCGATGAACCTAAATACACCAGATACTGGAGATGATAAATATTGTTTGTACCACGAATTAACTTTCCTACTTTGTTTTTCTAACATTTTAAATTGTAAATTATTTGTATGTAACAGACAACAAGGGTTTCTTTTCTGACTGAGGTACAGCCTGCATGGTGTTATTTCCATGCATGTGCCTTGATGGTTCCCATAAATGATAAGCAGTGCACCAATCAGTGGGAACTCTAATGAATTCTGCCAAAATAGAAAACTCTTGATGAGTCTATGATGAAATCCTTCATCATAAATTGTCCTTCATTGGCTTCCACTAAAAAATCCAGTAGGGCAGTTGAGGGAGAAGAATAACACATTTGTTGTAGTTCTCCTCTATGGGCTTTCTGGATAGCTGGCCCTGGATGAAATATGAAAATTTGGATACTCAAGTGGAGCTAAAAGTCACAAGTGATGACTTGTGATGATTGTTCTGAAGATTATTTTAGTTATGGCAGCTAGATTGTCCTAACTAATGGAACCTTGTCCATCTTCCTGATCGCTCATTGAACTTGGCTGCTGCACATGCACACAGTACTTCTATGTGGAGCAGCAGAAAATGTCTCCCTTCCACACTCCTTTTGCATAGATAAAAAAGCTTGAGAGAATGGCAGGAGCTCTCTTTCCCTTGGTGGCAGCTTTCCAAGCACATTTAAACTCTTTGTGTTTTTTATAGAAGCCAATCCCTGAAGTTGATATGTGTCTGCACAGAGCATGGGTTGACTCCATGGAGAACGTGTAAAAGAAGTAATGTGTAGAGTGACTCAAACTTGACAGGCTGATTCCAGAAGATGGTGCTGTGGGACTGCTACTTGGCTCCATAGTGTTTATGTTGCTTAATTTCTACATTAAACTGCTGGGAGATCACAAAAGGATTTGGAGTGAGGTGCTACCTGTATGCAGATGACACCCAGCACTACTACTATTTAACAGCAGAATCTATAGAAATCCTGAACAGATACCTCATAAAGTAATAGAATGGATGAGGGCCAATAAACTGAAGTTCTATTCAAACATGACTGAGGTACTATTAGTCAATGAGAAAGCTATTCAAAGAGTGATGAGTCAGACTGTCCTGGAGGGGGTTCAGCTGCCCATGAAAGAGAAGGCGCTTAGCTTGAGAACACTGCTGGATCCTAGCCTCCAGTTGGAGGCTTAGATTGGCACATAGTGCCTTTATCAGCTTCAGATGATACACCAGCTATGGCCATTCCTTGAAAAGAGTGATTTAGCCATGGTGATCCATGAGCTGGTCACATTCTGGTTAGATTACTGTAATATGCTCTATGTAGGACAGCCAGGATGGTATAGTAGTTAGAGTGCTGCATTAGGATCCAGGAAGCTCAGGTTCAAATTCCCACTCTGCCATGGAAATCTGCTGGGTGACCTTGGGCCAGTCACACACTTTCAGCTTAAACTACCTCACAGGGTTGTTGTGAGGATAAAAATGGAAAAGCAGAGGACGATATAAGACACTTTGGGTCCCCATTGGGGAGATGAGAACACTGAAGGTTTGTGGGGAGTGGAACATATGCTAGGAAACATTAATTGGCAGGTAAGCACAGAAACAAAAACCTCATGGTATATAACTCATGGTTTCCAATGTCTCTACACTAATGCACAGAGTATGGGAAACAAGCAGGAGGAACTTGAAGTCCTAATACAGGAAGGGAACTATGACATAATAGGCATTACTGAAACTTGGTGGAGTGACACTCACAATTGGAATACTAGGATTGAGGGATACAACTTGTTTACAGCAACAACAACAACATTCGATTTATATACTGCCCTTCAGGATGACTTAACACCCACTCAGAGCAGTTTACAAAGTATGCCATTATTATCCCTACAACAAAACACCTTGTGAGGTGGGGCTGAGAGAGCTCCAGAGAGCCATGACTAGCCCAAGGTCACCCAGCTGACTTCAAGTGGAGGAGTGGGGAATTAAACCTGGCTCTCCAGATTAGAGTTTCGCGTTCTTAACCACTACACCTAACTGGCTGTCCAGTTTAGAAGGGATAGACAGATAAGGAAGGGGGGGAGGAGTACCATTATATGCAAAGGAGGTGTATACTTGTGAGGAATTAGATGTATCTGCACATGGAAGTTCAGTTGAGAGTCTCTGGGTAAAAATAAAAGGAGTAAGAAATAATAGTGATATTATGGTGGGGGTCTGCTATAGACTGCCAAGCCAGGCAGAAGACTTGGATGAAGTGTTCCTAGAACAAATTACAAAGTTCTCAAAGAGACAGGACACAGTGGTCATGGGAGATTTCAATTACCCGGATATCTGTTGGAAGTCTAACTCAGCTAAAAATGGAAAGTCTAATAAATTCCTGACTTGTCTTGCTGACAACTTCATTTTTCAGAAAGTGGAGAGGGAAACAAGGGGTTCTGCTATCCTGGACTTGATTCTCACCAACAGGGAAGAACTGGTTGATGAGCTGCAAGTAGTGGGCACCCTGGGTAGCAGTGACCATGAAATCTTGGAATATACAGTCCTGGGGAAGGGAAAAGCTGTACGTAGTCAGACATATAAGTTGGACTTCAGGAAAGCAAATGTTAACAAACTGAAAGCTATGCTGGGTAGAATCCCATGGTCAGAAATGCTTAAGGAGAAGGGAGTTCAAGAGGGGTGGGAGTTTCTTAAAAGCAAAATATTGAAAGCACAATCACAAACGATTCGAGAAAAAAATGGAAGGAGCTTAAAGAAGCCACA
Source organism: Eublepharis macularius (assembly GCF_028583425.1). Taxonomy (NCBI): domain Eukaryota; kingdom Metazoa; phylum Chordata; class Lepidosauria; order Squamata; family Eublepharidae; genus Eublepharis; species Eublepharis macularius. Next base: position 150,894,420 of record NC_072791.1, on the reverse strand, counting down.
GTGGCTCCATAAACTGCTTTCTAATGAATTGAGAAATAAAAAAATGCTCATTTAGGAAATAGAAGATGCCCTTATAACCAAGGATAACTATAAACAAATAACCAATGCTTGTAGGGAGAGTGTTAGAAAAGCTAAACCTCAGTATGAGCTTAGGCGAGCAAGAGATGCTAAAAATAACCAAAAAGGGTTCTTTGTTTATGCTGAAAGTTAAAAAAAGAACAAGGACATGGTAGGCCCATTGCAGGGACAGGAAAGTAAAATTGTAACAGAAAATGAAGAGAGGTCAGAAGAGCTACTCAATTCCTACTTTTCCTCAGTCGTCTCCTGCGAAGGAAATGGTGCTCAGCATGGCAATAACAGAACATATGATGGGGGAAGGGAGTTACAGCCAGTTTGACAGCATGGGACTTGAATCTGGAGAGCCTGGTTTGATTCCACACTCCTCTACTTGACCTTGGGCTCGTCACAGTTCTCTGGAGCTCTCTCAGCCCCACTCATCTCAAAGGGTGTTTGTTGTGGGGATAATAATGACATACTTTGTAAACCACTCTGAGTGGGCATTTTGTCCTGAAGGGCGGTATATAAATCAAATGTTGTTGTTGTTACTATTATTATAAGTTTGGCATAGGGGTAGTACATAAACACCTAGTTTCTTTAAATGAAACTAAATCCTCAGGGCCAGATGAACTGCACCCAAGGGTACTAAAAGAACTCGCAAGTGTAATTTCTGATCCATCATTTTTGAGAATTCTTAGAGAACAGGTGAGGTGCCAGAAGATTGGAAGTGGGCAAAAGTTGTCCCCATCTTCAAAAAAGAAAAAAAGGAGAATCTGTGTAACTACTGACCTGTCAGCTTGACGTCTATACCTGGAAATTTTTTAGAACAAATCATCAGTCAGTCCTTGAGCATTTAGAAAGGATGGCTGTGATTACTAAGAGCCAGCATGGGTTTCTCTATCAGACCAACCTTCTCTCTTTTTTTGAGAAAGTTATTACCATGCTGTGTCAGGGTAATACTGTAGGCTTTTTGATAAGGCCTTAATATCCTTGTTGACAAGTTGGTAAAGTGTGGTTTGGATCCTACTACTGTTAAGTGGATCTGTAATTGGTTAACAGATTGTACTCAAAGAGTGCTTGTTAATTGTTACTTGTCCTCTTGGAGAAAAGTGACAAGTGGAGTTCTCAGGGATTGGTCCTGGGACATGCTCTGTTCAATATTTTTATAAATGATTTGGATGAAGGAATAGAGGGAATGCTTATTAAATTTGCAGATGATACTAAATTGGAAGGGGTAGCAAATATGGTCAAAGACAGAGTAAGGCTATAGAATGATCTTGACAGACTGGAAAACTGGGCTAAAACAAAATGAATTCCAACAAGGAAAAATGTAAAGTTTCTGCATTTAGGTAGGAAAAATCAAATGCATAATTATAGGATGGGTCAGACTTGTCTTGGCAGTAGTATGTGCGAAAAGGATCTAGGAGTCTTAGTAGACCATACACTGAACATGAGTCAGCAGTGTGATGTGATAGCTAAAAAAGCAAATGCGATTTTAGGCTGAATCAGCAGAAGTATAGCATCCAGATAACACAAAGTGACGGTATCATTCTACTCTTCTCTGATTAGACCTCACCTAGAGTATTGTGTTCAGTTTTGGGCATCACAATTTAAGAAGGATATAGACAAGGTGGAGTGAGTGCAGAGGAGGGCAACGAAGATGATGAGGGGTCTGGAGACCAAGTCCTATGAGGAAAGGTTGAAGGAACTAAGTATGTTTAGCCTGGAGAGGACATGACTGAGTGGTGATATGATAACTAGACATGGGCATGAACCCAAAAAATTTAACAACTCTGCGGTTCGTGGTTCGGTGCCAATGATGATCCCGAAGTCGCAAACCACAACGGACATTTCCCATTGCTGAACCGGTTCGCGGTTCGTGGTGCTCAGAACGGCTCCCTTTGCACTTAGAAAGCCCATATTCACAGGGATTGTGTAGCAGCCTCTCCTCCAACCAGCACCCAAGTTTGGTCAAGATTGCAATAGGGATCTTGGAGTTATACCCTGTCCAATCCGAGGCCCCCAGGAAAGTCCCACAAAAATCCAAGCTCAATTATACTTTCTCTGTCTCTCCCCAAAGGCTAGCAAGTAGCAAGCAGCAGCTCTGTCACACTCCACTGCTAGCTGAAAGTGAAACCCAGCCTGGGAGCCCATTGCTATTTATAAGCTGAGGACTCATTGAGAAATGCAGGAGGTCTGTGTTTGGCCATTAGAGCTGCCTATCAGGGTTTGCAGGGATGAGATTGGAGTGCCCATGGCTACAGAACCCCCTCTCCCCCTCCCTCCCCCGGGTGTCTTCTCCTAACTTGTAACTGCTTTGCAGCTCCATGGTTGGAAGGAAGACCTGCCAATCAAGGTAAGCTGGGCTTCCATTCGAGTTTCCAGGGCAACAGAAGGAGCACAGACAGAGTTCAGGCATTCCCCCGGCTCCATTGCCAGGGGAATTGATTGATGGCTCCTGACAGTCTGGCTTCCCGAGCCACGGCCAAATGCACCGAACCAGGCCTCTCCCGAACGCTGGTTCATTTGCCGTGGACAATCACGAACCATTGGATCGCAATCGCACGATTGCCAATTACGTGGGTTTTTTAAGTTCGTAATGCGGTTCGTGCCCATCTCTAATGATAACCATCTTCAAGTACTTGAAGGGCTATCATATAGAGGATTGCGTGGAGTTGTTTCCATTGCCCCAGGAGGTTGGACGAGAACCAATGGATTGAAATTAAATCAAAAGAGTTTTCGGCTAAACATTAGGAATAACTTCCTGACAGTTAGAGCAGTCCCTCAGTGGAACAGGCTTCCTTGGGAGGTGGTGAGCTCTCCTTCTTTGGAGGTTTTTAAGTAGAGGCTAGATGGCCATTTGACAGCAATGCTGATTCTGTGAACCTAGGCAGATCATGAAAGGGAGGGCAGGAAGGGTTACATCAGTGCTTAGTTCTTGTGGTCCTTTCTTACATGCCCAAAGTAATGCCAATCACCATCTTTGGGTCAGGTAGCAATTTTCCTCAGGCCAGTTCAGCTAGGAATCTGATAGTGTTTTGCCATCTTCTAGGCATGGAGCAAGGGTGACTGGGTTTGGGCGGGGGGAAGGGGAGGTAGTTATGAATTTCCTGCATTGTGCAGTGGGGTTGACTAGATGACCCTTGAGGTTCCTTCCAACCTTATGATTCCTTGATTCTATGATTCTAAAAATGGGAACCCAAAGCAGCTTATATCATTCTACTTTCCTCTATTTTATGTTCATAACAACTCTGTGAAGTAGGTTACGCTGAGAGTGACTAGCCAAAGGCCACCCAGGGAGCACCATGTCAGAGGATGGATTTGAAACTGGGTCTCTCATATGCTAATCTGATGAGTCCTCCTTCAAAGGACAAATCAACCCTGGAAAGTGCTGTTTCCCCTCCCCATCCCCCTGACTTTTACTGACAGACACCAAGGCTGGGAAGCTGGCAATACTATTGTAGCTACTTTGTTTCTTAAAGCTACAGGTGCAGCTTCTATTATGGGTGAGGGTGTTTAACTCATTTTTTAAGGTTTCAGATTTTTTTGAAAACCTGGGGAATTTCTCAGGTTTGTATAAAGATACGTCTTATCTGTTTATGGCTCTAGTCTCTGGATTTAAGTATCCACAGATTTGTCCATGTTGATAATTAGGTATATTGATGATGAGAGCCCGTTTGGTGTAGTGATTAAGAGCGCGGGACTCTAATCTGGAGAGCCGGGTTTGATTCTCCACTCCTCCACTTGAAGCCAGCTGGGTGACCTTGGGCTTGTCAGTTCTCTGGAGCTCTCTCAGCCCCACCCACCTCACAGGGTGTTTGTTGTGGGGATTATAATGACAAACTTTGTAAACCACTCTGAGTAGGCATTAAAGTTGTCCTGAAGGGCGGTATATAAATTGAATGTTGTTATTGTTATTATTATTATAACCTAATTTTGTTTCTCATTAGCATCCCCTTCACAGTTACACCAGTACCTTAAATTTCATTTTACCTCTGTGGATACAAAGGAAAATTTAGTGTAAAAACAGGAGTTGTCTGGCCCTGACATTTTGAGCAAGTTTCCCCCCCTTATTCTGTCGCTGATACAAGGCTATGCTTGCTTTTGAAGACAAGCAGAGTATAACTTCTGTCGTCTTCTCCTCTTCTCTCTCTCTTGCCAGTGCTCCTACTCTCTCAGCCTTTGCTCTGTTCCTAGTTAATGGGCTTGCATGTTTCTTCTCCTGACATCCCATGTCCTTTTTAGCTTCTCAAACCTTTCCCTCCATCTCGGCATTATGCTTTGTCTCTGCTACAAGAGTGAGCAGAGGCCTGAGAAATCAGGAGGTCTAAAAAGCATGCTACCTGACAAAGGAGAGTCCTGGAGGTATCAGCTCTGGTTACTATGTTTGGGTCTATCCTATGGACTTGTTATAAACTGGTGTACCTGTGGGGGGACTCAAATCCTAGGGGAAAAAAGGTATGGGAAAGTTCCTTAATGGCTACCAGTATCTATTTGATATCTTTTTGTTTCCTTCTCTGCCCTCACCATCTCTTGCTAATACAATGGAATAGACTACTCTTTCTCCCAGCGGCCTGCCATCCCCTTCTTTGTTTGTGTTAGTGTGAACATGACGATAGCTAGCCTTCAAGCTTTAAGTCCCCAGATGGGACACAGTACTATGTCATGTGGGTCAATATTGACTGTAACTTCAGTTATAAATGCTGTAGAATGACATTGTGCAAAACCATATGAAGCACAGACATTGTTCATTAGCCTCTGTTATTGGGACATTATTATATTTTAGGTGGCATTTGATAGATCTGGTTAAGTTGGGATGGAGAAAGTGAACAGGGAGACCCCTCCCCCCCAACAATACTAGAACTCAGAGAAACCCAGTGAAGTTAGTGGGAAATAAGATTCAAGAAGGACTAAAAGAAATATTATTTTACTCAGTGGATAATTAAAATTGTGGAATTCACTTCCAGTGGGTGTAACATGACCAGTAGTGTAGATGGTCCTAAAAGGATTCATGGAGGCTAGGTCCATCACTAGATGACTAAAGGGAACCTCCACACTCAGAGGCAGATAATGCCTTGGCCTGTTTGTTGGTCCTTCAGGGAAACTGGATAGCCAGTGTGAGAAACGAGATGCTGGCATAGGTGGACCTCTTGTCTGACAGGGTACTTCTTATGTTCTTCTATTCTCTTGGTATGAGAGTACATGTTAATATTTGAACAATTCTGTGTTTTAACATATTGTTATTGGTCCTGAGCCTTTGGAACAATGTGGGAGATACCTTTGTATTTTCTCATCAGAGAATTAAAATCCTAAAACCTTTATAAATCCAAATAGCACCCTGTTGTGGTCTCTACATTTAACTATAAAAGAACCATAAACAAATGCAAATCTTGTGAAAGTACTTAAGGTCTCTTTCATGATTATGGCATAGTATAATATGTTCAATACTATTCTTGATATGAAATGGACAGAAAAGTGCCCAAATCAAATACTTTTATCATTGCAAAGAGCTTGGAATGAGTGCACATTTGCTGACTCATAAACCGTTACACAGGTAGTTTAAAATAGGAATAATAAATTATTTTATTCATTTATTTGTCCAAATTAATTTGTACATTATATTGTAATCAAAAGCTCTCAGGTCAGCATACACTCACTTCTTAAAATACATAATCATTCAGAAATCAACAACAAAGAATACAAAGAAAAGAACAAGAAAACAATTTCCAAGCACTCTACCTCTGTGGATCCTTTCTCACCTTCATATCTGGTCAGGAGGAACCATGGACGAGCAGCCATGGAAGTGCTTTGTATCATGGAGGATTCTGTAAACTGTTCTAGAGGACACACAATCCAGGCTGGGTATTAGCCAGGGATTGTAGCTGCTTTTTGTGACCAGAGGATTTTGCAGGATGTGCCCTGTGCTTCCTTGCAGCTGGTTGTAGCAGGAGAAGGTTAGTAATGGCTTTCAAGAAAGCATGTGTGTCATTACTGATTTTGAAATTGAAGATCCTTTGATATATTCTTGAGAAATAACTACAGTTCTCTGAAACACCATTGAAAAACACAGTGTACAGCTATACATTTTTGAACGTGCGCTCTTTCTATGCACAAAGGGCTATTTTGAAGCAATATCATTCCTTTTCAAAAGCCCTATGTTACCAAGTGCTTTTGTCAGAGCCTGCTTCACATCTTTATTCCTGAGACTGTAGATCAGAGGGTTGAGCATGGGGATTATTACTATATAGAACACTGAGGCCCATTTGTCTTGTTCCATTGAGTAGCTGGAGCTGGGCCGAAAATACATGAAAAGTACTGTCCCATGGTATATCCCAACAACAGTCAGGTGAGAGGCACAGGTGGAAAAGGCTTTACGCCTACTTTCAGCAGAATGCATTCTCATGATTGTGTTCAAGATGTAAACATAGGAAACAAGAGTCATTCCAATGCTTCCTGCTTCAATATAACCAATAAAGATGAACATTACAATCTCATTGATAGAGGTGTCAGAGCAGGAGAGCTCTAGTAGAGGTGGCACATCACAGAAAAAATGATTGATGACATTAGAATCGCAGAATATTAGTTGGAATGTAGATGTGGTATGTACAATTGCATCCACTGTGCCTATAATGTATGCTGCAATCATTAGATGTCTGCAGACCTTCTTGGACATAATTACTGTATAAAGCAATGGATTGCAGATAGCCACATAGCGGTCATAGGCCATCACAGCTAGCAAAATGCCCTCCATATCTGCAAAGAAGCTAAATAAATATAGCTGTACAGCACAAGCATTGTATGAAATCTTTTTACTTTCAGCAAATAAATCAGCCAACATTTTGGGGGTAATGACTGAGGAGTAGCAAAGATCAATGAAAGATAAATTACCCAAGAAAAAATACATGGGGTTGTGAAGCTCTGATTCAGCACAGATTAACACAATCATTCCAAGATTACATATTACAGTGATAACGTAAACAAATAGGAACACCACAAAAAGAGGGAGCTGCATTTGTGGATGATCTGTGATTCCCAGAAGAATGAACTCATTTATAGCAGAGTGATTTTCTTTATCCATTACCATCCTCGAAGAATACTGGGTTCCCTGTTTTTGTTTCCTGGTAGAATTTTTTTCTGACGTTTCCTTGGCAAGGGTAGGAATAAAGAATTATGTTCTTTAGATTTCATCCACTGTAGCTTTTATGTGAGAAAATTTTTGAATAAGCAATACTTTTTATCATAAAACCCTATTGCATTAATATTATCTAGTAATACATGTACAACTATACTAAATATGTATAGTTACTACAAACATTGTATTGATTACAATTCAATGTTTGGATAGTACCTCCTGAAATATAATGGAGTGCGTTGAACACCCTGAAAGTAGTATTATTATTGTTAAATTTTAGACTACATAATATCTAATTTAAATTAATACCCCATATCATTATTATACATGGTTCAGTACAAACTGAGAAGGCTTGTGCAACATGTGTATCATGTAATTGTGAGATCATGCAATAATTCTCCATCAATATTGATCTTTTCACACATGTATGAGCTGCTTGGTTCCTGCCACACACTTTTTTGAGCTACAAATTCCAGAGCATCAAAAGGGTGAGCAATCAAGGGCTCATCTGCATGTGCAGGACTGCACATGACAACACAGCAACACAGTACAGCTGAGAACATTACATATGGCCAGTAGGAGTCCAAGATACTATGTTACAGAGGAAAACCAGCCTGGTTGCCATGTGTGTATGGGAATATTTCTGGACTGGGTCAGCTTTAATTCCTAAGAAGTATAAGCAGACAGTAGCCCAATGATCAAGTGACAATAAGTGAATCAGAAGTCAGATAAACAATATGTACCGATAATGGTAACTGGTAAACCATGGCTCATGGTGGTTCCAAAGAGAAGACCAAGGCAAACACAGTTGCAAAGAATGTTAGTAAGTTTTGAAATATGAAAGAAAATAATAGAGTTATGTTAGTGTGGATCCTACTACCACCCTACCACTCCACTAATGTAAAGTCCTACTTTAACAGAAGAGCTATCTAAGGATGGATTCATGTCATTGGCTCTGGAGTCACCCAAAGTCAAGAGATGCTACTGTCCAAATAAAAAATTGTTAGGATTTTGATCAAGATTGAAATCTTGATCAAAATCCTAACAATTTTTTATTTGGACAGTAGCATCTCTTGACTTTTACGGAATTCTAAGGATTGCAGATAGCCATAAGCTTCAAAGGAGCTGACTACAAAGTGCAGTTTAGCACAAGTGTTATATGAAATTCTTTTACTGTCAGGAAAGACAGCCAACATTTGCAGGGCAGCAGCTGCAGTGCAGCTGAGGTCAACAGAGGAAAAATTGCCCAGAAACAAAATACATGGGGTTGAGAATCTGGGAATCAGTGTAGATTAACACAATCACCCGAGATTCCATATTACATGATAGCATAAACCAGCACGAATATTTTGAAGTGTTTTATCAGTTTTTATTCATGATGAGTGCTGTATTCAGGACATTAGATGCCTGTGGAATTTCTGTTTGCCTTTTCCCTGACAGGAGTCGAAAAGAATCGCCCTTTGTTTTAATCATCTATGTTAGACATAAAGGATGTATATTGCTATGTGAAACTAATGACAAATGTAGCAGGATTTCCTAAGAATAAAATGTATTTGTTTAGAGAATTTTTATGCCACCTCTCCAGGGAACCTGACCAAGGCACCTGACAAAATAAAACATAATAAAAACATTAAACGGTATTTATTTATAGAACTTTTAAAGGCTGCAGCCAGTGAAAGAATAAGAAAAAATGGGCAGAAGGTTTGGTTCTGATAATTTAAGCTGTGCATTTTTAGTCTGAACAAATTTGCTGTATAAGCGAGCGATATAAGATCTTGATCCTAGGATGGATTATGTTTGTATTATTTTCTGCTGCAAGATCTTTGTGGAATTTGGTCTTAAGAAACGGTATCACTTTGGAATTGTGAACTGATATGGACTCAGCAGAGCCAGGAATAAAGCTGGCTTGTGATCCTAATGTAGCTATGCTTTTCAATAACAAATCTCACATAGAGAACAATAGTGTAGTCATTGCAAAAATATTATTTATGGTTGGAAAACATGCATGTCCAGCACTTAGTACACACCTATGTGGCAAACATTTTTTCTGAATTAGGAGTCTTACCTGGAATACAGACAGCGCTTCCTCCTGTGATTTCAGAGTTTGTAAGCAGAGGAAGAAATCTTAAACACCTCTTGCTATCTCCTAGGACATAATCCCTGGTGTACTTGAATACCCAGATCCTCGAAGTAATCAGCATTGTTTTGTGTATTAGCAATTAACTTTTCTGCTTTGTTTTTTAAAACAAAGGGTAATGCTTGCATGTAGCAGACATTAACTGGGTAATGCTTGCATCTAGCAGACATTAAGCACTTTCTATTTGCTAAAAGTTAGCTCAGTGTCCTTTCCACATATATGTCTCTATGGGTTTCATCAATGATGATATCCTGTGCATCAATCAATCCAGGTCAAAAACAAAAAAAATCTGTTGTGCAGGTCCTCTAGAATTTCATGCCAACTGTCTCTAGATGAGACATGATATGTTGGGAACTTGGGAGATGCTGTCACATGTGATGGATTCTGATTAGACATGGGCACAAACAGCATTACGAATGGAAAAAACCCATGAACAGCCCGTTTGTCTGTTCCAAACAAGCCGTTCATGAGGCTCCATTCTAAACGAACAAGTGGTCACTGCAAGCCTCATTTGTTGCCTTTGTCAGCCATTCATCAAGCCAGACAGTCTGGGGCCTTTCAATTAATTCCCCTGGCAATAGCAGGGACTGAACTCTGTCTGAACTCCTTCTGGCTTTCCTTCTGGCTTTAAACCTTCAAAGTACTTCCAGCAGAGAGTCCCATTTTTGCCACTGTGAAGAGAAAATGACAACAAAGGGGGAGACCCATGTGTCATGCCTTTCCCGGGGTGCAATCTCTCTGAAACTTGGAGGATCTTCGAAGGACAGTGAGGACTATGTCCCCTGCAAATTTGGTGGGCATTGGACATTGGGAAGGTCAGTTTGTGGGGTGTTTAAAGGGCCCTGCCCCTTGCACATGGCAGGAAAGGGCCCTTTAAACTATCAGCTGGCAGGCGGCAGGGGGGAATTCCCCCTGCCCCCTGCCAGCTAATAGTTTAAAGGGATCTTTAAGGGGCCAGGAATAACAAACAATGAACATGTTTGTGAACAGGGTCATGTTCGTTACTGTTTGTTGTTAGTTGTTAGTTGTTCGTGGATGGCAATGAGCAATGTACAGCTTGTTCTTTTTTCCCCCCGTTTGTGCCCATGTCTAATCCTGATTAAGACCTTGAAAATAGTTCTAGAGATGGCAGGAAGACTGATAAAATGAGGGCTGGCTACCAAAACACATGTCTTTTGAAGAAACTCCATCTGCTGTTCCCCAAGCCCTACTCACTCTTACTCCTTCTAAGTGCCTCACATACACCTCTTCCTACCCTTTGTATTCCCCACCTTCACCAAAGATTAATAGAAAATTATTTTTAGGCTGATATTGCAGCAGAAAAGTCTTAAATACTATTAGTCTATTAGATATTATTCTATTATGAAGACAGGGAATGAATGTTGAGAGAAAAGGATTTAGCAACTGCCAAACTATTACTCTGTGGATGTCCTATACAAAGATGAAAAAGGAAATCTGGGACATAAACAGTTGTATAAATGGAGTATTTGGGCAGGAGATTTAGTCATGGCTGGTGTACTCTATGAGGCAAGTTCATGCATCTGCAAAAAATGTATTCTTCCATTTACAGCTTAGGAGATAGCTTCCTACCTTGACACAGCTGATCTGGCCGCTTGGATTCATAATATGGTTACATGGAGCATTGTAATGCTGTCTACAAGGGTCTGCCCTTCAAGTCAACTTGGAAACTCCAGCTGGTACAGAATGCCACAGATTGTTTACTATTGGGTGCCAGATAAAACATGGATGCCACACTCATTCTGCAATCACTCCATTGGTTACCAATCAAGAAGAAATTTAGTCTTGTCTTTTGGTTTCTTCCAGTCTCTGACACTTAGCTGTGACAATCCATCTGAAATGTGTGTTGGTGAACCTTTTGTCCTATGTTGGCTGGATCCATTTGCATCTGTAAGCACTGAAGTGCCCTGTGCCTGGGAATGGATAACTCATCCTCTGACATTTTCCCCTGGTTCCTTACTGGCAGTGAGGCTCTTGTAACATGGATACAGTGTAAACCCAATTATTGAAATATAAATGTGATCTTATAGGGTAGAGGGTATTTCTCCACAAACATTATCCAGTATTCCTTACCATATTGTTTTTAAATTTGGATATTGAGTTGCATATTTCAGTTCTGCAGCATTTTCTCATTTAATAGTTCCTGAACCACCATCTTTTACTTCTACCTGTTCTTTGTGGGTTTTCTTGCCACCAATCTGATGGATAGTTGCCACTGAGATGGGTCCAAGGACAAGCTTTTCAAAATCATTGGTCACTTCATCTTTAAACTGATTGGACTGATTGTTCTACAGTGATAGGTATCAATTGTTGGAAGTAGCAGCATTGGGTGTACAAAGATGAAGAGAAGAAGACCCTACACTACAGGGGACAGCAAGGGTTAGTCAGATAGGAATGTGAGGGAGGACAGGGCCTCACTTTTCTGTTAAGTGTAATTTCCTTGTCTCCAAATGGGCTTTAGTGGGGGTAAGGAATATGGATTTGAAGAAAGGGATTTTATATACCACTTCTGTGCCTTTCAGTATTATATGCACTTTTTCTATGCTCAGGAGCCATTGTAGTATTTGTAATGCAACCTGCAAGAATATGACACTTGGAACAGAGGACCAAAAAGAAGAATGTATGTTAAATATGCCAAACTCTGTAAGAACTGAGAACTAAACAGTATATGCTTGCAACATGATGTAGAGATGCACCTGTAGAAATGTCACACAAATGTCATATTATTCTATATGATTCTAATAGGATTTAATACAAAAGAGCTCTTTGTAAGAACTGATTAATGTAGCAAACTAGGTCAGCCAGTTTTAGAAGCATCTCTCTCAAGGCTGGGAGAGAAACTGCAGAAGTGGGGGAACATTCTTTTCCACCCACAGATCTCAGCTCTCTGAAAGCCCCAAGGTTGCCAAGAGGAGACTTCAGGGTGCCGTCAAAAGTAACATTGGCAAAAAGGAGGGGGCAGAAGTAGGCCCACGAGAGGAGATGGGTAAGAGAAGGGGGAAGATGTTCTTCCGAGAGGAACAGGCCCAAGGACAGATAAGGAAATTGCAGTCTTGCAAATTCTCCATTTATGTGGCTGACCTAAGCTTGTTTCTTCCAATCAAACTAACCCTAGACACTTGTGTCAAGACAGGAGGTCCTCTTTCTATGCCAATGGGGGACCTCTGCATTCTGCGAGCCAATAAGATAACTAATATTATAATTAACTTGAAGGTATTAATTGCTTTGCACTTCTATTGTAGCTTTGATGAGCACTGGGCACGAGGGAACCCTTTACTTCCCGTGTAAAGGGAGCTCATCCATTGCTTAATTAAACAATCAGTTTTGCTTCAATTCAACAGGACTCCGAGAGTGTCTTTTTCATTGTGATTGGCTAAGAGGGACACCAAAAAGGCACCAAATTCAGTGCCTTTAACAGGGGTAATATCCTCCTTCTCTCTCCACACAGAACTCTCTCTCTCCTAGACTAGACAGCTAGACACTGTCTCTATCTCTCCTCTTTACTATCAACAATGTACTTCCTAAATAAACTCTTTTTCACCTTTAAAACCAGTACTGCATAGCCACCACTGTATTTTTGGCACTCAGCTAACATCAATGAAGGCTGCCTATTCTGGTTTGGAAAATTCCTGGAAATTTTGGGGATGGAGCCTGGGGAGGGTGGAGTTTGGAAAGGGCAAGGACCTTAGTGGAATATAATGCCATAGAGTCACCATCCAAAGCAGCCACTTTGTCCTGGGAAACTGGTCTCTGTCATCTGGAGATTAGTTGTAATTCTAGGAGATCTCCTGGCCCCACATTGAGGTTAGCAACCATAGTAACAATGCAGGTATTCAATAGGAATTGTAGAAGCACCAAGGCAGGTGAAGTCAGCAAGCAAGCCAAGTAGCACACACAAAATAGTCAACAAGACATGAAGTACATCAACAAGCAAAAGAAACAAATAGGCAGGTAGACTTGTGTCCCAGATAAAGGACAGTAAATCCCCCATCCACCCACATTTATGTCAAAAATCAGAATGAAATATTTTGGAAACAAATGAGCACACTTTAACACTAGTGAAGGGAGGGATGATGTTCCCATAACAGGCAGAGGAAATGTATCCCTGCTGGACATTGTGGCCCACACTATGATAATTTACAAAAAACAATTGCAATCAGTTTGGTGTTCGGCTTTAAAAAAACGTTTGGTTGTGCAAAAATGCTCATAGAAAGCTCTCTAGGGGTTGCTGGTTACAGGCTGGTAACTATAGGCAATGACCAAGAGTAAGAAGGATTGCATGGTATTGCAATGTTGCTTTATGTTTTTGCTCTCTTTTGTATTTCATCTTTCTAGCCTTATATCTTGCTAGGGGAATAAAAATTATTTCTTTTTGAGATTCTCTCTCTGTTTCATTTTTCCTTTCTAATTGGAGTGCTGTGCCAAATTAGGATCCAAGTATATGCCAGATTGGTCAGCCCTGAAATAATTACTAGGGGTGTGCAGAATGAAAAAAAAAACAAGTTGAAAAATACACCATGAAATCTCTGTTTCATTTTATTAAAGGGGCTTCCAGAATGGTGAAACAAATCTGGGAAACCAAGTTATAATGAACTCCCTCCCACTGAAAAGTTTGTGTGTTTGTTTTGGTTTTTATCATGCAGTGGAAGTATCAGGCAGGCAGGCACTGGGCCAGCAGCTTCTTGTTTTCCTTTATGACATTTTATCCTACAAATTGGGTCCCAAGGGGGACAGGGCCGTTACATTATACCACCTAATTATAATAAGGGGGAATGTTTGCATGAGTACATGTTTTGGGTTTTTTTGCCGTGCTACCCACGCAACAGCATTGTGTCCCTGTGAATTGGGTTCTTGCAAGGGCAGGAGAACTGACCACTTCCCTACATATCACCTTGGAAACATTTGTTTAATGAACTCCATTGAAGGGAAGGGGGGATGTGTTGGGGGAATGTGAAGGGAGAAATTGTTATCAGAAAAAGTCATAGGGAAAGGTACTGGACTGGTCTGGAATGGAGGTCTCGTGGTGGTAAGATGCAGGTTGGCCAGAAAGATTCACCATGGCACTGATCTGTCTCCTTTATCTCCATTAGGCCACTTGAATAGTTGATCACAGTCATCACTGTGAGGAGAAGTGATAAGAAAGAAAGAAAGAAAGAAAGAAAGAGATAGATAGATAGATAGATAGATAGATAGATAGATAGATAGATAGATAGATAGATAGATAGAAATGATCCTATGTTAATAAAGACGATAAGAGCTATTTGTGCATTTGAGATGATGGGGAAATCAAACAGCTGAAACACAGGTAGCACTATGGGGGGGGGCAGAGCCAGGTTGTGGTAACTTCTCCCAAGGTTGGGATCCTTATAGGCTTTGATGCCTCTCAGGGTCACATAAATGATGAACTGATTGTTTGAGTTCTACTCTTGGATTAAACCAAATTAAGATTTCTCCTTCTTCTGGCTATACTATGGGTCTCAGCTTCTCATGTAACATATTGATCCAATACCATGGTGGCTCATTATAGTTAATGAATAATTATTACTCTGTAATAATTGGATGTGAGCCAATCACCCAGTCGGTTTGTTTGAGAACCAGAAGACTTGAACACCTACCAAAAAGATTTGCAGTGGGTTATATTTTTGAAAACTGCACATGCATGAAAACCTTGCTGATTTGAACAGATTGGCAGCCCTTGATGTTATTAAGGATGATATAGACAAAAACTGAAGCATAGGATTTTTAAATGGAGCATTTATTTACAACCGATTAATGTCATTTTTGATTGATGTAACTGTCTGCAGCTACTTTCATGTGGCGAGTCATCATTTCCTCTGCAATTTCCCCCTGATGTGCCACTACATGGCTTTTTGAGGGCTTGAATTGTTGGGACATTGACTTTAAGAAAGCATATATGCCATTACTGATCTTAAAATAAAGGATACTTTGATGCATTTTTGAGAGGGTTCGCTGAAACATATTTTAGAAACATTATGTACATCTATACATTTTCCTCACATCCTCTTCTCATTTTTAGGTGCCAGTGGCTACTGTGAGGCAATATCATTCCTTTTCAAAAGCCCTATGTTACCAAGTGCCTTTGCCAGGGCTTGTTTCACATCTTTGTTCCTAAGACTGTAGATCAGAGGGTTGAGCATGGGGATTACTACTGTATAGATCACGGAGGCCCACTTGTCTTGTTCCATTGAGTAGCTGGAACTGGGTCGAAAATACATGAAAAGTATTGTCCCATGGAATATTCCAACAGCTGACAGGTGGGAGGCACAGGTAGAAAAGGCTTTAAACCTGCTTTCAGTAGAGTGCATTCTCAGGACTGTGATTACAATGTAAACATAGGAAACAAGAATCATTCCAATGCTGCCTGCTTCAATGTAGCCAACAAAGACAAACGTCACAATCTCATTGATATAGGTGTCAGAGCAGGAGAGTTCTAGCAGAGGTGGCACATCACAAAAAAAATGATTGATGACATTAGAATTGCAGAATGTTAGTTGGAATGTACAGGAGGTGTGTACAATTGCATCCACTGTGCCTATAAAGTATGCTACAGCTATCAGGTGTTTGCAGACCTTCTTGGATATCACAACTGTATACAGTAATGGATTGCAGATAGCCACATAGCGGTCATAGGCCATCACGGCTAGTAAAATACATTCTACATCTGCAAAGAACCCAAATAAATATAGCTGCAGAGCACAGGCATTGAATGAAATCATTTTACTGTCATTTGAAAGGTTAGCCAACATTTTGGGGGTAATGACTGAAGAGTAGCAAAGGTCAACAAAGGACAAATTACCTAAGAAAAAATACATAGGATTCTGAAGCGTGGGTTCAGCACATATCAGCAAAATCATCCCAAGATTCCATATTATGGTAATGATATAAATAAAGAGGAACAGTACAAAAAGAGGTAGCTGCATTTCAGGTTTATCTGTGAATCCCAGAAGAATGAACTCAGTTATACCAGAGTTATTTCCTTTATGCATATCACTCATGATGAATACTGGGTTCACAGTTTAAACTGCTTGTCAAATTTCTCACTGATTCTTCTCTGTAAAGTAATGAATGGAGAATTATGTTCTTTAGAGTTTCATCCAGTGTGGCTTTTATGTGAGAAAAATTCTGAAAAACAAAGGTCATTTACATCACAAAACTCCACTCTGCTAGAGTCACCCTACAGTACTTTAAGAACAGTTAAGTGAAAATATAATGTATTACAATACATATTATCTGCATACTATTTCTTTCTTGAAAAAATTGGGGGTCATTGGGATTGTTCTGAAAGTAATATTATTATTGCAGTTAAATTTTAGAATATATAATATCTAATTTGAAATTATATTAAAGTAGACCTTCCAGCAGTATTGTATGTGATTCAATACCAGAAGGGGGAAGCTAGATGTACCATCTTGTTATCATTGTTGAAAAAGGAAAGCAACCCTCCATTAAGTCTGATCTTCTCTTAACATATGAACTGTATGATTTCTGCAACGTGCTTGTGAGCTCTGGATTAGAGATGGGCATGAACGGCTATACGAACAAAAAAAAGCCACGAACAGCCCAATCTGCTGTTCGTGAACAAGCTGTTCGTGAGGCCCCATTCTAAATGAACAGGTGGTCATTGCAAGCCTTGCTGTTCATTGCTATTCCTCAAGCCAGACAGTCTTGCACCTGCAATCAATTCCCTTGGCAACTTAGGCAGGGATTGTATGAACTCTGCCTGAACTCCTGCTGTTGCCCTGGAAACCCGAATCTAAGCCCAATTATCTTGAGAGGCAGGTCTTCCTTTCAAGTGTGGAGCTCCAAATTTGTTACAAGAAAGCAACAGCCATGGGGGGGGGGCTCCCAGCTCTGGCTAGTCTTTGCAGACAGTGGAGAGGGAGAGAGACAGCTGCTGTTGGTATTTTAATAGAGAGACAGGGAGAGTGCATTGGAGCTTGAATTTTCTTTGTGTGTGGTGGGATAGGGATCTACCCCTTCAGGTTCCAGGGCTGCTGCCAGGCTCTGGGGCCAAGCTATTATTTTCTATTGGTACCTTTCCTACTGCCTGCTCAGGTAAGGTTTCTGGGAGTGGTGCAGTAGGGATCTTGACTTGGATGATGGCTGGAGGAGAGCCTGCTGGCCCCCACGAACAGCCAACCGTGAACATGTTTGTGAACAGGGCCATGTTTGTGGTTGTTCATGAGTCCCTGTTCGTGGATGGCAATGAACATCATGTTCTTTTTTTTCTGTTCATGCCCATCTCTACTCTGGATTAGGAGCAACATAGTTTTAATGGTAAAGAAATCCCAGATGCTCCAGCTTCTGCTTCCAGCTTCTGCTTTCAAAAGCAGTACAAAGTAGAATTACAGAAGAGAATGAAAGGGCAATGTGTATCAGAGGTGTGCACATAAAAAATTATTTTAATTTAATTTCAGTATTTCAGAAACAGCATGATTACCATTATACTGAAACTTCAGTGATATTAACACAGTTTTGGGAATCCATTTCTGGTAATGGAGTGTGTGTGCCAGGAATGTTGCTTATTGGTTCATTTGCCCTGTTTCTGGAGGCCAGGTTTACTACCACTACTTTCTATGGGCAGTATATCTGACATCTAGAGATTGTTACCCTTTTCATTGGATGGTAAAGCAGGCTTCCAGACTCATATGCTAGGTGTACCCCTATTGATACCAATGGAAGCTGACATAAACTGAAAACAGTGTGTGTGTGTGTGTGTGTGTGTGTGTGTGTGTGTGACCATCCATACTTTACAGTACTCTCCTAACCAAGCAATTTCCTGGTCACCCATGCTACCTCCCATTTTTGTCAAAGAGCAGCAAAAACTAAGACAGCAAATCAGAAACATTGGGCAGAGGGTTGCTAACGAACAGTGCAATCCTAAGCAAGGCTGCAGCTTCCCACCAAGCCTGTTTACGTCAATAGATTTAGAATTTATTTACTTACTTACTTTTCAATTTCAATTCCGCCCTCCCTGAACTGGCAGGCTCAGGGTGGATTACACTCTGCAAAACAACACACTAAAAACTTAGGATGTAATATAACTCTCTTTAGGATTGAAATGTGAATGTTTTTCATTTGCCACTTTCCCTATGCATTTCAAATCCAAACCATTTCCCCCTCCTCTTGAATGGCCAAAGTATGTTTGGTGCATCAGACTGGGAAACAGTGAAGGCACCAGTGGTGATTCAGAAAGTAGCAGAAAAATCATGGGTAGAAGCAGTGACTGGGGTTGCCATCAAAATGGAGTTTAACCCATAGCATTTTCCTAGAAGCTGTTGTTATTGTAGTTGTTAAGCTTGCTCCTGGTCTGCTACCCACCTGCTCATAGACCTCAAGCTATCTGCCTAGCTGAACATATTCCTTGTGGTGCTCCTGCTACCCCCCAAATCTTGTACTTTTATCCTCCTACACATGCATAGATGGATGGTTAACAATTTAGTTTAATTGAATAGTTGAGTCTGGAAAATGTTTGCTAAACCATATCCCACTCTTATGCATTTCACAGAAGTAAATAGGGACATGGTTATGAATCTTTATGGGTAGTGCCCAGGTAATCAAGGGTGTCTGGCTTCCAATGACAACATTTGTATTGCATGGAGGAACATTATGATTTAAAAGCAATTTTTAATTTAAAACTATTATAGCAGCAACTTCTTTTAAAAGAATGACTGCCTTAAAAAGATGTGGTTAAATCAACACATTTCTTCGGTTCTATCATGGAGCTGGAGGTGGCATACGGAGGGTCCTGGAATGCTGTCCCTGGACTGCACTGACCACTCAGAGGCCTTGGTTTCTGCAAGGCAGCTGTATTACCTGACTTTCTCCACGCCCCAAGAGTAATCATGGTTTACCTCATCTGAGAAACATGACAATGCAGGGTGATTTGGGGACAATTAGCATTTACGACTAAGCATATGGACTAATTATTTGTGAAAGTATATGATAAGCTAAAGGAAAGAAAAAGAGTTTTTTCTTGATTCAATAGGGTGAGGTACTAACTGTGCAATCCTCCTAGAGGGATAGCCCCCCAGAATAGATCAGAGTAGGACTCTGAGTAGATCTGCTTAGGATTGTTTCTTAGGATGTCAAGCTATAGACAAATGTTACAAGATTTCCTATGATTAAGGTGATTGGTAATTGGAGAATAATTGAATTGTTAGATTCAGTTGCCATTAGATTGATCAAAGTAGGTATACATTTATACATTTAGATTGTGTCTTGTGACAGATTCACATTGTATGTTTTTCAAACTTCAAGTTCTTCATGGAATTGGGTCTTAAGAACGTTTATCACTCTGGCATTGTTCACCAACTTGAATTAGGCAAACCTTAATATTCAGTTTTGTCCATAACCCTAATATGACCCTTCTCGGTATTAAGTCCCACAAGGAAATCATAGTGAAGTCACTCCAAAGAACTTGTTTATGGTAATCTTCATTTTTTGAATTAGCGAACTTACCTGACATCTAGTGCGTGGTTTCTCCTCTTGCTTTCAGAATCTGTAAATATGGGAAGAGATCTTAAGAGCTACTTGGTTCCATCTGGGACTCCATCCCTGAGGCACCTATGTTGATTCAGGGAATAACATATCTGCTTTTATTCCCATTAGTTTTAAAGTGGGGAGTGCTTGCAGGAAACAGAGGTCTAGGGCTTCCTTTCTGAATAATGTACAGTTAGCCATGTGATACTTTCACACAGGTGCTTCTATGTCTCATCAATGAAAGTGACCTGTGCACCAATGAATAACTAATAGATTCTACCAAAATACTCAGTTGGATGTAGTGGTTAAGAGCACTGGTACTCTAATTTGTAAAACCTGGTTTGATTCCCCACTCCTCCACTTGAAGCCAGCTGGGTGATCTTGAATCAGTCACAGCTCTCTGGAGCTCTCTCAGCCCCACCCACCTCACAGGGTGATTGTTGTGGGGATAATAAAACCACTCTGAGTGGGTGTTAAGTTGTCCTGAAGGGCAGTATATAAATCTAATATTGTCATCGTCATCATCATCATCAAGTATAGACTAGCCCATGGTGGATTCTTGCATAATAAATGGTCCTTTATTTGCTTATACCACAAAATTGGGTGGGACTGAAGGAAGAAAAACAGATCTGCTGTGTTTGTCATCAGCGGGCTTCATGGTTAATTGCCATCTACTTACCTGTCTTAAAATTCATACAGATACTAACTATAGACTGGGATGGTGGCTCTAAAGATTGTTGTCTTTGTGGCAGCATGATTGATGAAGGCAGTAGTGATGGTTACCTCTCAAAAACCAAAATATAGGAAGACGCTTCACTTCACCTTTGCCCCACCTTTACCCTACTTGTCCATCCTTCCTTTTGTACTGCTCCTACTTTAACAGAGATGGAAAATTACTTTTTTGTGGTAGAAAATTCTTAAATACATATGCCCATAGCATACTGTTAATTCCCTTATACAGGTGGGGAATGAATGCTGATAAAACAGGTTTTGGCTAAGGCCAGACTATATTAATGGTTGTCTGATGTAAGGCAACAAGTAAGTGCCTTGTGTCACTGACACAAGTGGCAGCTGAGCAGCTAATGGAGTGTCTGCAGAATGGGAGTAAAATGCATGCTCCGTCTAGTTTCTGACCATAACCAAGCTGTGACATTCTGTACCAACTAGAGTCTCTGAGTTGACTTTAAGAGCAGACCCATGTAGAGTGCATTACAATAGTCTGGTTTCAATTCTACTATTGCAATGATCCACTAGCTGAGTCAAGGTACAGGGTTTGATGAATAGCCTCTAGTTCTGGCCCTCCATGTTTCAGAGAGATTGCACCCCAGGAAAGGCATGATCCATGGCTCTCCCCCTTTAGTCCCCACTGTCCTCTGAAGGCACCCCCCCCAGTTTCAGAGAGATTGCACCCCGGGAAAGGCATGATCCATGGGTCCTTCCCTTTGTTGTCATTTTCTGTTCACAGTGGCAAAAACGGGACTCTCTGGTGGAAGCTATTTTGAGGGATTATACATTGACCTTCCCAATGTCCAATACCCACCAAATTTGCAGAGGACATAGTCCTCACTGTCCTCCAAAGACCCCCCCCCCCAAGTTTCAGAGAGATTGCACCCCGAGAAAGGCATGAACCATGCGTCCCCCCCTTGCTGTTATTTTCTGTTCACAGTGGCAAAAATGGAACTGCCTGTTGGAAGGCAGCTACTTTGAGGGGTTACAAACTGTCCTTCCCAATGTCCAATACCCACCAAATTTGCAGGGGACATAGTTCTCACTGTCTTCCAAAGACCCCCCAAGTTTCAGAGAGATTGCACCCCAAGAAAGGCATGATGCATGGGTCCTTCCCTTTGTTGTAATTTTCTCTTTACAGTGGCAAAAATGGGACTCTCTGCTGGAAGTACTTTGAAGGGTTAAAGCCAGAAGGAAAGCCAGGAGTTCAAACAGAGTTCAGTCCCTCCCTCTGGTTGCCAAGGGGTTTGATTGCAGCAGGCTCCAGATTGTGTGGCTTGCTGATGAAGACCATAACAGTCAAAGTTTGTTCCCAGAATATTCCCAAATGAAGACATAGGTCAACTGTGCTTGGGTTCAACTTATTTATTTAAATGAATGATCTATATTATCCTCTCTTACAGTACTATAAAGCTGCTGACTATTGTTATTTGGGTAACTGCACCCTGACTCCAAACTCAGCCAGCAACTTTTTGCCAGCTTTTTAAATCCTTGTCTGCACATGAACTGTTTCATTTCTGTTTCATCTTTGGTTGGTATCTAGCGCGCCATCTTGGATTTTATATTGTTGACCTGGCTATATAAGGTTTATGGGCAAAGGAATTATAACTCTTGTTATGATACATGCCCTGACTTTATTTTATGCAGTTCTGGGGCAGAATTCTAAGGAATTCACTCTGTGTCGAGAGGCTCCAGACCTCATTTCTCTTCTGGACTGTGCTGGAAAGACAATTAAATGTTTGTATTGTTGAAGGCTTTCACGGCCGGAGAACGATGGTTGTTGTGGGTTTTCTGGGCTGTATTGCCATGGTCTTGGCATTGTAGTTCTTGACGTTTCACCAGCAGCTGTGGCTGGCATCAACCAAATGTTTGGTTGATGCTGCTCAGCTCCAAGGATGTTTCCTCACCAACCTGCCCTGCCATACAGCGAATGATAGGTGATTGAAGGAAAAGCCCGTTATCTTCTGATGCTTCAGGGTGTTTGCTAATGCACCCTACCTATATTAACCAACCCACCCTATTCATTCCATCCTTAGTTATGGTCTAACCAGTCAAAGACCAGGTTTATTCATCCCACTCCCCCAGAAACAACATAAAACAGGTGAAAAACAATCCTCTAAAACAATCCTTCCCACCTCTAAAACAATCCTTCCCACCAGCAATATAACACGCAAGGAGAGAAATGCCATCAAGACCCTCAATGCAGATCCAGACATCATCATTCTACCAGCTGATAAAGGCAATGCTACAGTGATCATGAAAACGGAGGAATACAAAAAGAAGATTAAGGAACTCCTGGACCCCTCCACCTACAAAAAACTAAAACGAGATCCCACTTGCAAAATCACCAGGCTAACAAATGCGCTGATCAAGAATTCCTCACTACATCCCAACACGCACAGAAAACTATGCAAGACTGAAGCACAGCCACCTAGACTATATGGACTCCCCAAAATACATAAAGATTCAGTCCCACTCCGACCCATTGTGAGTGCCATTGGTTCACCGACATATGAATTAGCTAGACATCTGGCAGATCTCCTGCAGGACCACATCGGGAAAACCTCGTCTTACATCAAAGATTCAGCAGATTTCATCAACAAAATCAGTTCTCTGAAACTCAATCCACAAGACATACTTGTCAGTTTTGATGTTGTATCCCTGTTTACCAAGGTTCCAGTAAAAGACACTATTGCACTGATTAATCAGATTTTCCCAGAGGATGTAACACCCTTATTCCATCATTGTCTGACAACCAGTTACTTCCAATGGGACAACGAATTCTATGAACAGATGGATGGGGTGGCCATGGGGAGCCCACTCAGCCCAGTTATAGCAAACTTCTACATGGAACATTTTGAAAAAACAGCTCTAGAATCAGCACCCCACAAACCCAGTGTATGGTTCCGGTTTGTGGATGATACATTCATCATTTGGAGCCATGGGGAGGAAGAATTGAGGGAGTTTTTGAATCATCTCAACAACATCCACCTGAACATACAATTCACAATGGAGAAAGAAAGTGAGGGAAAACTCTCATTCCTGGATACCTTGGTCATCCGCAAAGCAAACTTTCAGTTAGGTCACAAGGTCTACAGGAAACCAACTCACACTGATCGGTACTTACACAAAAACTCCAATCACCACCCCCGACAGAAAAGAGGCATAATGAAAACATTAGTGGATCGTGCAAGACGGATATGTGAGCCGCGCTTTCTTAATGAGGAAATTAATCATCTAAACCACGCACTTCAGGCAAATGGCTCCAGAAATGAAATCCGAAGAGCAATCAAACCCAGGATGAATCAAACAACCAAGGAAAAACAGTCACCTACAGGAAAAGTGTTTTTGCCATATATCAAAGGAATTACTGATCAGATGGGAAAGCTTATGGAAAAGCATAACCTTCAAGCAGTATTCAGACCCACCCGAAAAATACAACAGATGCTACGATCAGCAAAAGACAGCAGAGACCCCCTCACCTCTGCAGGAGTATACCGTATACCCTGCAGCTGTGGACAAGTTTACATCGGGACCACAAAGCGTAGCATCCAGACAAGAATAAAAGAACATGAAAGACACTGCAGACTTGGACAGCCTGAAAAATCAGCAGTGGCTGAACATAGCCTAACTCAAACAGGGCACAGTATCTTATTCCAGGACACCAAAATACTGGACAACACTTCCAACTACTTTGTCAGACTGCACAGGGAAGCCATTGAAATTCACAAGCATAAGCAAAACTTCAACAGGAAAGAAGAAACCTTAAGAATGAACAGAGCATGGGCTCCAGTTCTGAAAAACACCAGGCCAACAAAACACTCCACACCCGACAATAGCCCTGCAGAGAAGATTAGCACATCAAGCACCAATCCATATGCAAAAGAACCTCCTCAGGATACAGTGAAGCCTCCCGCCATTAGCATTCCACACCCTGGGAAACTCTTACAGAATGACTCAGCTCAACCCCACCCCTCCTGAGTAGATACAAATGACCTACATCTTTTCCACACTGTGACACTGAGAGATCTCTGTCTTTTGGTGCTACATCTCTGAAGATGCCAGCCACAGCTGCTGGCGAAACGTCAGGAACTACAATGCCAAGACCACGGCAATACAGCCCAGAAAACCCCCAACAACCATAATCCTCTAAAATGTCAGTCATAGAAGATCCAAACATTCCTGCTTGGCTCTGAAGAGACCAACTAATCCCATATTTCCCTGTAGTGGACAGGAGCACATGGTGAATGCCTGTAGGGCATTCTATATGGCCCTATATGGCCCTATATGGCCCTATATGTAGATCCTCTATATGGCCAACAAGGGACACTTCGTCCCACCACTCAGCTGGCCAATGAGGGAAAAGATGGTGAGAAACTGGGGGGAGAGGTGAACATCAGCAGTGTCATGATACACTGATGTCACTCCTTGTACACTTGGAAGTGATGTCAGCCCATCACTGGGGAATGCTGGAGATGCTCCAATATTTGGGCAAAACTCTATGGTTAAACCAAGGTCTGTGGGACAAGCTAAACCTTGTGAACCTCATGGCATACAAAGTTGAGGGGGAGTATTGGAAGAGACATAATTCAATATGCCTGGATACAGTGGATGCTATTTTCCCCTTTGCACTAGAACCATACTATATATATGTGTGATTCCTCTCTTTGCCTGAGCTAGAAGCTTCTCTCTGACTCCTACTCTTTCTTGTATTGAGGCATCTTCTTGGCCAGGGCAGAATCTCAAACCACCAGATCTTTTTAATCTGTGAAAACAAAAGAACTTAGAAATTAGAGGGGATGATAGTGTGGTGTATGGAACAGTTCTGTATATAGTGTAACATACTTTTAAGGATTCTTCCTGATTTTGTTCCAGAGTTGCCAGATCCCCATTGGCAACTGGGGGGGGGGGGGGTCACATGCAGTGGTGGTGGGAGATTTACCAGCTGCCCTGTGCACTCCCTGGCAACCTAATGACATCACTTCCAGAAGTGACATCATCATGTTGCTGGTCTTCCGGAACTGCTATGGTTTAGGGGGGAAACTCTATTGGTTTTGTCCCCAACTTTTCACTTGTGATGTGTTGACATCACTATGTCATGTGTGAATTCCACCCTGAGGTTGGGTCCACTGTGGAGGAGATCAACCTCCGAAAGACTCAATCCTCTCAGTCACATAGGGATTCGTTTCTGAATCCCTGTGTGTCAAAGACGGGGACCACTGCCTGTCCTCACTCCAAGCCAGGGATAAATCCAAGCAGGGCACCTCTTTGGAAGCAAACAAAGTTACAAAACTGCTAATGAGAGACTGCTCTCACATCAGTTCTGGTAGCTGCCACCAGTCCTCTTACTTATCCCAACAGCCCAGGAGCAAAAGAACAAATCTCCCAATTCTTCAGGGAAATCAACCAGAAAGTCTACCCTGCAAGATTAGTTGCAAGTAGAGTTTCTCTACAAGGTTTTACCTGGTAGGTGGTTTGGGGTCAACTGTCTTGAAGTTTAGGAGTCAAGAACCACAACAAGTTAAAAAATATATTTATTTGGTGCAAAGATATTTAAAAAGACAAGACAGACTGTGGGGAAAAATAACAAAGGCTTATAGCTCTAACTACACAATCCACAGTAATTCTGAAGGCAGTCACAATTAATCACAAGCTCAGATTACCTCAGGTTCTCTTCCATAGAAACAAACAGAAAACAAGATGATGGCTGCATTGGGGTAGCCAATCCATCTTCAAAAGGAAGCTAGTTTCTCTCTCAGCATAGCTTCATGCACATAGTTTCATGCTTCTAACTTAGCTTCATTGGTATTGCTAACTAACTCTAAGGGTGAAGGTCTCAATTCACTTGGGCCTGTTTAGCCAATCATAACCTCAAAAATTAATATAACTGTTGTGTTGCCAAGTAGGCCCCCTCTCCTGCTTTAAGGCCTGCCATGGACTGTGTTAAAGTTTCCTGCGTTGCTGCTTTGCTGCTACACAAAGATTGCCCTGCACGTGTGTGTTCTGGTACACGTGTCAGTTTCCTGTCTGCTTGTTGATTACCTTGCTACTGCAATAGACTGTGTAGTTCCCTGACTCCATGTTTGGTTAACAGCACAAAGGACTCTCTTCCTGGGCAGCCCTGCCCAGACCTGTATCTGGACTTCCCAGTGTGTTTGGAATTTATTACAAGTATGCCCCGTGCCTGCAGTGCCATCTGCCACGGACCGTGCCTGTTCCCTGCTTTGGACTGTGTTTTATGTGCTGTTCCCCCTGCCTCCATGGAAGCCTGCCTCATCTGGGCCCAAGCCACTGCTAGCAGCCGGGCGCCTGCCGGGGAAACCTCCAGCGAGCCTGGCTAGGCACTCCCTGGTCAGTTCCCGCCTGGAGCCTCCCGCGGGCCGGTCCCCGAGCTTGCCCTCGCTACCAGGCAGCCTGCTAGCCTGCCCCAGCTATGCCCAGTCGGCAACCATGTTCTTAGGCAGCCAGAAGACCAAGAGGAAAAGACTGCTTTGGGAAGCCATTTCGGCGAAGCGGGCACACCACGTCCGCAGCGAGAGTACCTCGCCCCGCTCTGCATATCTTAGGAGCCGCCCCGGAGAAGGAACTAAGTGCCGACCATCCCAAGCACTTAGAGAACGCATCTCAAAGAAACCTCCGCATTCCAGAGCTGATGACATCAGGACAAGCCCTGTCCGCTGGAACATCCATTCAGCCCACTCGGATTTCCCCCTCCCTCTTTTGTCCCCTCTTCCTGAGGTGTCACTTATCACAATCAGATTACCAAAGTGACCCATCCAAGCCATTCAGTAACCCATTAGAACCTTTGTTTTAACCTGTGAGAACCACCAAGTACAGCACCAGCCCCAGGGTACGTTTTGGGGTATTTAAGCCGGTCTCCCAGACCTCATGGTGCGCGTGCCACCCCTATCCAGACTTCCTTGCTGTCCCTCCGTGGTTCCACTGCTGGCATTGGACCACCTCACTGTTGTGTCTCTGCTCCGCTTCAGGATAAGTGAGTATTTCCCTTACCATCGTTGGGAACCTGCTAATGCGACAGTCTCTATGTTTCTTACTCTGTATTTCCTAGTCCTTGTATGCTTTCTTATGTGTATGTGCAAGTTCAGGCTTACGCCACACTACTAGTAAAGACACGTGTTTGTTGAACCTATTTGTAGTCTGCCTCTTTATCGCTAGAGTGTCTGGAATCAGGACCTCCATAAACACAGGTTAGATCCGCGCTAATTTTAGTTACAGACTGCTAAAGCTAATTTCCCCATTATAAAAAGCAGTTCTGGTAACAGTTGCTAGCATGAAACGTGAATTGGAAGAAATGGAATCTATCTGCAGCTCAGGTCCATCCCTTTCCCACTGGTGCAAACGATATGCGCTCTGTTCTCAGGAATGTTAATTGGTACTAGGCTGAAAAAGCCTCCCCAACGAGCAATCTCTTATCTCCAAGGTCACTGTGTACTGGCCTTTCTCCTAAACCAAAGATTTCTAAGATGGTCACAGTTTGAAAAGAAAAGTCATTTTCTTTACACAGTGTCAGCAGCAACAGATGAGAGAGATACCCAGTGACTCAAGAGAAGCTATAGCTTTATTAAAACACAAATGAAATATCATCTTGCAAGCTTGCATTATGCTTATCCCAAAGAAGTCTTGGCCAACATGATGGAACATTACCAACCAGTCGGGAGAAATCTAGCAATGAGATTTCTGTTTCACCACCTTCTGAACTGCCCCTTTATATCCTTTTCCTTCTACTTCTGGCAAGGACTTATTTGGGGTGTTGCTAGAGCACCTACACCTATGTGGGCCTTCATGATTGGATATTTCCATTGGTGCATGTACCTTTCACTAGGTCTGGGTCACTTAGTTCTTTGGCTCGGAACCATCTATTTTGGTGACTTCCCTTTTCTTTATGTGGACTCCCTAAAGACTTTGATGGAGGGTGCACTTCCCACTTTTTGTTGGTTTAGTTACATTCCGCTTTACACTTTGGAGGTTTGCTTTATCACTACCATTCCAACTTTCTGACTTCTCAATTGAGGCAGGCTTAATTATTTGTTTATTTAAGACCACTATATTTTAGTTGCTTAAACACGGACACAAAATAAGCAACCTGCCTATTAAATTCTTTCCCTTACGTTATTACTGTACTGTGGTTTGTGAACCTCTGAAAGCAAAGCTGGTACACCTCTATCAAGCCAGAAATCTATATGTACAAAGATTAATATAGAACAAGATTGTGATTAGCCAGCTGGCATCCTGTATAACTAAGAACATTGTGTTGCTAAGGAGGTTCTGTCAGCTACTTTTGCTTTTAGAACTGACAGCACATATTGGCTTCAGAACAAAGTGGTTTTGAGTATACATGTAGTCTATGGGTTCCTCGGGAATCCTGCTCTTAGATACCATACCTATCAACTTCTGGGTACAAGGGAAGTAACATCAGTGCATCTGGTGGCAATGTCATTATGTTGCCGGGGAACACAGGCACAGAACAATGAATAGGGCTGCCAGTCCCATGGTGAGGGATCACCCATTCCCAGTCTCTGCCTCCTACCACCTCTCACCTCGCCGGCAGGGGGAAAAGGCCCTGGGAACTGTCCCCAGAGCCAAAAACCTCCCAGGCCAGCACACAGCAGGCTCGCTCCTGCTGGGCATGATGATGTCACTTCCAGGAAAGATGTCATCACACTGGCTATGGGAATGCTCCGTCCTGAGCCAAAGGGGCCAAATGGGAGGTTAAGGGGACCTGGTAATCTTAGTGATGAAGCCTCCATTTCCCCATTTCTTCTCCCCCATTGGTCAAGTCAGTGGGGGTGGGGATGGCTAGGGAGCGGGAATCCCCTGCTTCCAGTAGAGGAGTGGCAGCCCTGTTTTCTGATTGGGGCTAGTACTTTTAGCTTGTTGGCTGCAATTAGTGGTATCCTCTGGGTCTGGTGGTTTATAAGTAGCTGATGTTTTCTAGGTATACTTGTAACCTCATATTTTGATCTCCAGTAAAGTTAGTTGAGACCTCATGTTGGCTTTGTGTGAAGCCAGTACTTAACAATGCAAGCACAGTAAAATGGCAACTTTCATTGTGCTAGCGTTTCAGTTTATTTGGCAAATGAAACTTAAGAATAGAGAGGCATAAGGGTAAATTTTAATATTTGTAAACTTTTTTTGCTTTTACATACTGTTATTTGTTCTGAGCCTTTCACAGGGAGACACTTTTATATTTTCCATCTGAGGCACAAATGCTTAAAACCCTAAAATGCAGATTGGGCAGAGGAAGTCTTTTCCATCCAGGCCCGGAGTGATTGCTGGGACAAAAGCATCTCTAGCATGAAGCAGAAAAGAATCAGGGCATGAATGAAAGCCAGCGTGGTGTAGTTGTTATAGTGTTGGACTAGGATTTGGGAGATCCAGATTCGAATCTCCACTCTGCTGTGGAAGCTTGCTAACTGACCTTGGCCAGTCACATACTCTTAGCCTAACCTTCCTCACAGGGCTGTTCTGAGGCTAAAATGGAGGAAAGGAGAATGTTGTAAGGAACTTTGTCCCCACTTGGGGGGTGGGTGGGTGTAAAGTAAAGTAAATAAATAAGGCCCAGACAATGCTATGCAATACAATTCCCCCTCGCAACCCCCATCCCGTTCATCCCCCATCTCCCAGTTGCTTTCTTTTTTGCAGGGAAAGCCTGAGATGCAAAACTTGGATTTAGGCTGCCAGCTCCCCGGCTGCTTCTCTCCTTCTCCCCTAGGGTTGCCAAGCATGCTAGGCGACCTTGGGCATGGCCTGGCAACCAGTGAGAGACTAGGGGTGAGTGAGAACATTGGGGTGTAAGGTCTGATGTCTCTTTCAGTTTTTCTCCAGAAGTGATGTCACACCATTGGGCCAATGGCCTTTTTTGTTCCTTTTTTCCCCTGCTGCTGTTATCAGTAGCAATGGGAAACAAGAATCCCTACCCTTCTGTAGCCCTTCATTTTATAAACCCAGGAGCAGAAGCTCCCACTGGCCAGACTGTGCCCATATTCAGGCTCCCTCAAGCTGGAAGAGATGTCTTTCCAATAGGTCCTGGATATAGGAATGGTTTGGTAACACGTACCCCATACCTTAAACGATGAGGCCCACTTTGCCCATTTCCCTACCATTGTGGTTTCTGGTTGTCAGAGTTGGGGGAAGAGATCCTAGACCTAGTGATGGGGAAAGGCACTGGCCTCTAGATGTCTGGCTGCAGCAGCATTAGTGCAGCACCTGGGGCTGTGGTATACTGTGATATAGAAGCCAGTATTCTGGGTCCTGGGAGGGGAGGATCTGGCCACCTGCTGCCTGGCTCCAATAGCAGCAGTGGCATGGCAACCAGCAGGACTGGATCTAGAGTAGCATGGGAACCCAAGTCTGGGCCCAAGTCCGGGCCTCCTGGCGCTGCATGATGATGTCACTTCTGTGACATCATCACACAGGGCGGAGCGTGCCGCCTGCACGGCAAGCCGGGTGCCCCAGCGCGCTGCGGAGTTGGCAGAGGCAGCATGAGGGGGGGCTGGAAAGCCCCACGCGACATTCGCCTGCCCCACAGGACAAGAGGTGGCCAGCTGCCCCCTGTCCTGCAGGGCAGGCGAAAGGCAGTGTGGGGGGCTGGGAGGCTTCCCACACTGGCACCCGCACGCTCCCGGCGGCTGGCAGATTATGTTGTAATTTTTATTGTTATTATATTTATTGGTGAATATCAAACGAATTTCCCATTTGAAAACCTTGCAATTTAAAAATTATTCATTACATCGAGA
The DNA here is from genome assembly GCF_028583425.1 of Eublepharis macularius. Lineage (NCBI taxonomy): Eukaryota > Metazoa > Chordata > Lepidosauria > Squamata > Eublepharidae > Eublepharis > Eublepharis macularius. The sequence goes on along the minus strand of NC_072791.1, from coordinate 150,863,090 downwards.
TTGATTATGTTTGAATTATTGTTTACCAACATGAAAAAAATTCCAGCAAGATAATTTTGTAAAGAAAGACTGTAAGTTTATTAAAAACCAGACTATCGCAGTAGGAGGAAAGAACTCTTGTGCCAAATCAGAACAAAGGTTTTATAGTTAGTGCCAAACATCCTTTTTGTCATTCACAAAGAATACAAAGGGATTATTTAGTCCATACTGAAACTTCTATTTTCACACGGATACAAGTAGCAACATTTATTGTAGTAGCAAGCGTACATGCTAAAATTGCTTGCTCTAAGAAAAGCACTTTTACAGGCCTCTGGTACATGACAGTCAAACTTATTTATTTATTTATTCATTCAACTTATTTATTTATTCAACTTATACCCCGCCCTTCCCGCACGTGGGCTCAGGATGGCAAATATACTGTTAAAATACAATAAAGTTTTCATAGTTAGTGCCAAACATCCTTTTAGTCATGCACAAAGAATAAAAGGGATTATTTAGTCTGTACTGAAACTTCTATTTTCACATGGTTACAGGCAGGGCTTTTTTTTTCCTGAAAAAAGAGGTGGAGGAACTCAGAGGTACCATAGGAGAGCGTGTGGAGCTACATGATGATGTCACTTCCAGGAAGTGATGTCATTGCACAGGACGTGGCCACCCCTAGAAGTGCTCCCATGATTCGAGTCCGCTCGCCTCCCTGCCCCAGGCTGATTCGGGCCCAATCCTGGCCATTTTGGGCCCGTTTCAGCAATTTTAGTCATGTTTTGGCCCAATTTTGGCCTGAAGCAACCAGGATCAGGCTGCTGCTGGGCAGAGGTGTTCCTCCACCCGGAAGCATCCTAATACTGGCTGTTTCGGGCCCAATCCTGGCCATTTTGGGCCCATTTTGGCCATTTGGGGCATGTTTTGGCCTAATTGAGGCTTGAAAAGGCCAGGATCAGGCTGCTGTTGGGAAAGTCTTCCCTCACTCGGCATCGGCCTGACCTAGCCATTTAGGGCCCGATCCTTGCCATTTCAGGCCCATTTCAGACATTTTGTGCCCCTTTTGGATATTTTTGCCCCAATTTGGGCCCAAAATGGTCAGGATCTGGCTGCTGCCTGGTGGAAGAGTGTCCCCCCCCCCACACACCATTTTGCGCCTAATCCTGGCTGTTTTAGACCTGATCCTGGCCGTTTTGGGCCCGTTTTGGCCAAAAATTGACCTGAAACAGCCAGGAACAGGGGGACAGTTTTGAGAACTGTCAGGCAGAAAAAAGCCCTGGATACAGGTAGCACATCTATTGTAGTAGCAAGTGTACATGCTAAAATTGCTTGCTCTAAGAAAAGCAGGCCTCTGGTACATGACAGTCAAACTTGGGTTTATGGTTAATTTTATTTACAGAATTTTTTTCAAGGAGTCTCTTTACCCTTCTGTGGTTTCTTATTCCTTGTGATCAAAATAGCAGCAATGATCAATATGAAACTCCAAAAATATGAAAAAATAAATACAAAATTCTTTGAGAGGTGAAGACTTCAGCTCCATGCATTTCATTTTAAGATGTTCAGATCTTCTTTGTATATCATGGAGATGTAAATTTGTCCTAACAAAATTATTTATTATTTGTTAAATGCAAAATGTATGTACTTTTAATTTCTACTCATTGGCATATTAGTAGATAGGCACTGCATACTGCAGTGTGTATAGCCTTTGGTTTTATTTATGTATTCATTTCTCTATTTATTTATCTATTCATGTATTGGTTCTAGATATTTTTATATTGCCTTTTTACCAAACATTCTCATGATGGTTTATAAATTAAAAAAACCACAAAATGTTAATTATGCAAAAAATCTTGAAAGTTCAGCAAAAAGTGTACAAATCATACAACAAGAAAAGAGTTTTCAAGCTTTCTACCTCTGTAAAGCCTTCTCCATTTGATATGTGAAAAAGAATTCATGCACATCAGCCATGGTAACCCTTTCTGCTGTGCATGCCAAACTCTAGCCAGATCTACAGGACTTCAGTTTTGTGAACTGTCCTCCAGTGCATACCAAGTGGTTCTCTGCAGCTGCTCATAGATTGGCAACTTTGATAGTGGTGGACATACTAGCTTTCTAGGAAATATAAGCTCCATTCCTGATTTTCTAGTTGGGGGATTATTGGATACATTTCTGAGCCCTACTAAAAAAATCTGAGTTTTAAAACAATGTACAGCTGTGTTTTTCACACCTACTCTTGCTCTTTCTGCATATCATTGGCTAGTTTGAAACCATGTCATTTCTGTTCAAAAGCCCTATGTTACCAAGTGTTTTCGTCAGAGCATGTTTCACATCTTTGTTCCTGAGACTGTAGATCAGAGGGTTGAGCATGGGGATTATTATTGTATAAAACACTGAGGCCCATTTATCTTGGTCCATTGAATAGCTTGAGCTTGGTCGAAGATACATGAAGAGTACTGTCCCATGGAATATCCCAACAGCTGTCAAATGGGAGGCACAGGTGGAAAAGGCTTTATGCCTGCTTGCAGCAGAGCGCATTCTCAGAATAGTGCTCAATATATAAGCATAGGAAACTAGAATCATTCCAATACTGCCTGCTTCAACATAGGCAACAAAGATGAACATCACAATCTCACTAAAATAGGTATCAGAGCATGAAAGCTCTAGGAGAGGAGGAATGTCACAGAAAAAATGATTGATGATGTTAGAACTGCAGAATGATAGTCGGAATGTGCAGTAGGTATAGGCAATTGAATCTACTGTTCCTACAAAATATACTGCAGCCATAAGTTGTTTACAAACTTTCCTGGACATAATGACAGTATAGAGCAGTGGATTGCAGATAGCCACATATCGGTCATAAGCCATTAGACCCAGCAAAATACACTCTATATCTGAAAATAAGATAAATAAATATAGCTGTAGAGCACAGGCATTGTATGAAATCCTTTTACTCTCAGCTATGAAGCCAGCCAGCATTTTTGGAACAATGACTGAGGAGTTGCAGAGGTCAAGGAAGGACAGGTTTCCCAGGAAAAAATACATGGGGTTGTGAAACTGGGACTGAGTGCAAATTAACACGATCATCCCAAGATTCCCTATTACAGTGATCACATAAATGAACAGAAACATCATAAAAAGAGGAAGTTGCATTTGTGGATTATCTGACAGTCCTAAAAGCACAAACTCATTTACAGCAGAGCTATTTCCTTTGTCCATCATTCATGACAAATTCTAGTTGTGAGTGGAATTTCCTTCTGGGTTTTCCCTGAGAAGGACAGAAAATGTTTTTTCTTAGAATTTCATTCAGTATAGCTTTTATGCGAGTACAATTTTAAAATTCCAAAGTTATTTATACAATTCTCATCACTGCACTAGTACCATACTGTAATATAGCTGATACCTAGATCAGATAATGCAAAAAAAAATTATTGCAAACATATTATTTGTATTGTTTCTTATGAACTGCATGAAACACTTGGAAGGCTCTTATTTCAACTCTTTTATTATCTATTAAATAACGTAATAATCAATTGAAAATTAAAACTATATTGCCATGTGGAAGAGAGTAATGATGAGTGCAGGGGAAAAATGTATTTGACAGAGAGATAAATAATCCACCCTTTTGATTACTTATCTGAGATAATTTGTATCTGATAGATGACCCTCATTTACAGGGACATTCCCCATGCAATTTTCATGTGATTCAAAATCAAATGGGATAGGCTGGTGGAATCTATGCACTGTTTTCTGTTTATCGTGGACCCTATTTGGTGAAAAGGCAGAATATAAATGTTTGAAATAAAGAAATAAAAACAGTGTGAAGAAAGCAATCCTTTCTTCTTTCTCTTACACATATGATTCTCTTGATTTTTGCTGCACCCTTGTGATTTAGAGCAAGAGGTCGGGAAAATAAATATTTGTGCATGGGTTCTCCACTGTACAGTTTGTGCCAGTCCCTCAGAGTTACTTCACAACCAGGCAGCATAAGTTTTAAGCTAAAAACATATGGGCTTTTGGACTCTAGCAGAACAGGATCTAGAGGAAAGCTAACTTGGTGGTAATTTCTGTTGGGGAATTGTAATAGACTGGGCCACTTGTGTAGAAACAGTGATCAAGTGATCTCAAATGAGTCAGAAGTCCCTGGAAACATAAGAGCTGGATTCTAAACAGTGACACAAGCAGGAGCATTAAGACAAAGCCAGGAGAGCATTCTGGTTGCAGACAACAGGCCCAGAAAAAATAATATTGCAAATACTCCTGTTTAATTTAAATATTTGGGAGAAATGGTCAGATATTGGCTCTAGCATCACCAGAAATACAGTTTTCAGCAACATCATAATATGTATTGTGGACAGAGGTATCTGCTATGGGTCAATCTATTCTTTAAAGGTAAGCAGGTCTTCTATGCAGCTGCCAGTAACAGAGCAGCTTCAAGTGGTGCTCCAGTGGAGAAGCAGAGGGGTGGTAACTTGAAAGTGGCTCGTTAAACTTATCTTCACTTGCTGCTTTCCTTATATAATTCAGGCACCAAACTACTTTACTCTCAGTGTATTTACTGCATCCAAATATGGAAGAATTTACATGGATGGTGATGGTTCAGGGATAAAGTAGCAGGCCAACTAGAGGACAAAGAGTGGCAGGGATGCCCTTGAAAGTGTTCCCATAGGCTGTTTCTAAATCTAGCTGCTATCTTTATTTTAACCTTCCTGCTGATCTCTACCCACATAGGCAATTCCAGTCCAGTTTAATGCTAAATCATGCATAGGTATCTCTGGTTAAATCAAGCAAGTTCCTGACTGCTTTTATCTCCTAATTCTTGCACTTTATTCATCTCAAAATTAGATAAGCTAATGATCTGTCTTATTTAAAATGAAATTAGGAACTTCTTTACTAAACACGTAGACATATTCATCCTAAAGGTCTGTAGCAGCTGAGTTTCTGATAGGCATCATGGTGAAATATAGAGTATGTAATATTCATGCATCTAATATAAGACCAATGCTTCAGGGTCTCCTAAGATGAGGCTGTAGCCTTTGAAAGAGTAAAAGAATAATATAATTGGTAGACAACTTGGTTATGGTCACTTAAGCTTGTGTGTAATCATAAGCTATGCATTTATCTGCCTGTTTCTTCAACTGCAAGATGATCCTCTGGTAATCTGGATTTGAGAAGGTTAAGCAGTTTAGATTTGGAAACTAGAATGAATTTTAAATAGCTCAAAGTAATTCTGGTTTATGATCCTAGTGTGAATTTGAACTGAGCATCAAGTTCCACATGGACAAACACAGTCAATTTGTTGTAGAGAAGTTACTCATGACAGAAAAAAAATGCAAGTCCAGACTGTTCTCAAATACAGGTGGTTACCTGTATGTTAAATTTTCTAAAGTATCACACTTACCTGGAGTATAGCAAGTGGTTTCTTGTTTTCAGTACCTGTGAGCAGGCAAAAAGGTCTTAAAAAACCATTTGGTGCCACCTGGGAAATCATCTATGCCGTATCTTTGTTAATCCTGGGAATAATATATTACATGGGATATACAAATAATTAACTCTCCATTCTGTTTTTGTAAACAATTTAATTGAGTACTGCTTACATGTAATAGGCATTTAGGAACTTCCTAATTAACGTATAGTCTGATAAGTGATAATCACAGAATCACAGAGTTAGAAGGGGACATGCAGTCCAACTCCCTGCCCAGTGCAGGATGAGCCTAAAGCATCCCTGACAAAAATTCATCCAGCCTCTTCTTGAAAACTACAAAGAAAAGGAGGAACCCACTCAAATATAAAACCAACAGAGGAGAATACACATGAGTAGGGTACAATGACAAATACACAAGTACAAACAATCAAAACAATGTATTGTTGAAGGCTTTCACGGCCGGAGAACGATGGTTGTTGTGGGTTTTCTGGGCTGTATTGCCGTGGTCTTGGCATTGTAGTTCCTGACGTTTCGCCAGCAGCTGTGGCTGGCATCTTCAGAGGTGTAGCACCAAAAGACTTTGGTGCTACACCTCTGAAGATGCCAGCCACAGCTGCTGGAGAAACGTCAGGAACTACAATGCCAAGACCACGGCAATACAGCCCGTAAAACCCACAACAACAATCAAAACAATGTATTAGAGTAGATTTTCAACATTAATCAGAAGTCAAAAAAGTTAAAGTTCAATATCACTATGCATGTCACAGAAAATCATTTTGTAAATTGATGTTTTCTATAGTTTGGTGGAAGTCTCTCACCCCTGAAGAGGTTATAGACATGAAACAGCGGACTCAAGCTGGCGCTGCCTGTAGGGCATCGTGGGCTCTGCTATTGGCACCCCACCTTCTCCTACTCCACCTGGAAAGCAAAAAAACATAGAGTTTATTGGGCCTTACGTTGACTGTTTCTTCTTTCCATTGGGAGTTTACCTGCTGGATGTCTTCCCTTGTATATTCTGTTACACTGTGATTTTCTATGTGACATGCATAGTGAAGTGATATTGAACTTTATCTTCATGAAAACTGCCAGTGAAAGGGAGCTCACCACCTCCTTAGGCAGCTGAATCCACCTTTGAACTACTCTGACCATGAAAACGTTTTTGGTAATATCCAGCCGGTACCTTTCTGCATGTAATTTAAGCACGTTGCTTCGAGTCCTATCCTCTGCTGCCAACTGGAACAGCTCTTTGCCCTCCTCCAAATGACAGCCTTTCAAATATTTAAAGAGAGCCATCATGTCCCTCCTCAATCTCTTTTTCTCAAAACTAAACATTCCCTCAGCCTTTCCTCATAGGGCTCCGTCTCCAGACTAGACATGGGCACGAACCAAAAAAATGTAATGAACCAGCGGTTCATGGTTTGGTGCTGAAGATGATCCCGAAGTCGTGAACCACAACAAACATTTTCCGTTGCCGAACTGGTTCATGGTTCACAGTTCATGGGGCACGGAACAGCCCGCATGGCACTTAGAGAGCCCATATTCCCAGGGAGTGTTTTGCAAGCTCTCCTACAGCCATCACCCAAGTTTGGACAAGATTGCAAAAGGGATCTTGGAGTTATACCCTCTCCAATCCAAGGCCCCCAGGAAACTCCCACAAAAATCCAAGCTCAATTATACGCTCAGTCTCTCTCCCCAAAGGCTAGCAAGTGGCATGCAAGAGCTCTGTCCCACTCCACTGCTCACTGAAAGTGAAACCCAGCCTGGGAGCCCACAGCTATTTATAAGCACAGTTCCCATTGAGCAATGCAGGAAGTCTGTGTTTGGCTGTCAGAGCTGCCTATCAGGGTTTGCAGGGATGAGATTGGAGTGCCCATGGCTACAGAACACACCATTCCCCCTCCCTCCCCTGGGTGTCTTCTCCCAACTTGTAACAGCTTTGCAGCTCCGTGGTTGGAAGACCTGCCAATCAAGGTAAGCCGGGCTTCCATTTGGGTTTCCAGGGCGACAGAAGGAGTGCAGACAGAGTTCAGGCATTCCCTCGGCTCCATTGCCAGGGGAATTGATTGCTGGTGCCTGACTGTCTGCCTTCCCGAACTGCAACCGAATGCACCGAACCAAGCCTCTCCTGAACGCTGGTTCGTTGGCCATGGACAATCACGAACCGCCGGATCGCGATTGCATGATTGCCAATTTTGTGGGTTTTTGAAGTTCGTAACGCAGTTCGTACCCATCTCCAGACCCCTGATCATTCTCATTGCTCTCTTCTGCACCCTCTCGATTTTGTCCACATCCTTTTTGTATTGAGGCCTCCAGAGCTGCACACATTACTCCAGGTGCAGCCTGACCAAGGCAGTATAAAGAGGGACTATGACTTCCTGCGATTTTGATGCAATGGCTCTTTTGATACAACCCAAGACTGAGTTTGGTTTTTTTGCCACTGCATCACACTGACTGCTCATATTTAATTTACAGTCCACTCTTACTCCAAGATCTCTTTCGTATACACTACTACCCAGAAGTATAGCCCCAATCCTGTATTTGTGCTTCCCATTTTTGTGGCCCAGATATAATACTGTGCACTTATCTGTGTTGAATTGCATCCTGTTCACAACTGCCCATTTCTCCAGAGTATTCAGGTCTTGTTGAATTTTAACTCTATCTTCTTTAACTTTAACTTCTATCTTTAACTCTAATGCTCATATATGGTTGCTCCCATATCCTCCAAATGATGATGCCAGATAACATGGTTAAACGAATGCTCGTTACCATGATTTAAACAGAAGAACTGTGAATTATTCACTCTTTCTATCTTCTTAGTGTGTGTTCATCATCATTTGGGCATATCCACACTGGTTCAAAGTGATAATATTGCTGCTCTTCACTTTTCTTTGTCTGCACAGTGAAGCATGCCAAGAGACTCTGTTGAAGAGCACTGTTACCATACACCGGACAGCATGCTTGTTCTAATGATGATGCCTAACACCACAAGATTTCCCTCTTCAGCCTTTGCACCCCCAATATGTAGCTTGATTGGTTCCCCCAATCCACAGATATTTCAGGGTGGTTGCTGATTTAATTAAAGCACATAATATACTCTAATCCAGCCACAAGAAAGGGCTGGCCCAAACAAATATACCCCATCATCTGTATACAGGTGTGGAAAGATAGATGTGATGGGAGGACAAGGAATCATTGTTTACCTGCCTGCCACAATTGCAGGTTCCTATTGATCTTCCTCCTAGCTAGGAAAGACACAAATTTCAAAGCAGGCTGGTTCTGCAGATAAGCAGACTGTGCCCAACTGATATGGTTGCCCAAGGCCCAGGCTTTACCTCAGCAAATCTGTGGGTAGGGGGAAAGTGTGGGGAGAAGAAAGTTTGGGAAGGCTGCAGGTGTGTTGAGGGTGACAGTGACTTAGGTGCCAGGAGGGGGAAGGCAATTATGGGGGAACAAGTCTCTCAAGAGCTACTGTAGATTTCCTTATGATTTTACCTGCAAGTTGATGTCTGCTTCTGCTAGGCTCAGAATATCCACTGACATTTGTGTGTGACCTATCAAAGATGGGGTCAGAATTGTTGTCATATGTCTGGCCAGCCTCTCCCTCCTCTAGGGCTTCTCTCTCTGCCTCTCACCTGCCCCTTGAATCCCTTCCTATGCTAGTTAGCCTCAGCCCTGTATATCCAAATGGGTTCACCAAACTTCTCAGCAATGCCCAGATACACACTTCATGGTTCTGTGCCCTTCACTTTTACTGGCAGTAGATCTATTGTGACAGCATGGAAGTGGTCGCCAGCAAAGAGGTGTGGGCTGAGGCCTTGTGCTAGTCTGTAGCACAGGGTTCATTGGATCTGAATTTCTGGAACACAAGAAAGCCATGATGGTTGGCTCCTTCCCCCATAGCCTGACTCTGTGCTGCCTGAATGAGGGTGGGTATTACAATAACTAACTTTGAATTGTAAAACACCATGTTACAAACCCTTTGCTGACTTGCGCTTACCTACTCTGAGGTAAAATTTTCCTCCCAAAGCATATGAAGCTGTTTACAGGACAGTGATTGTGTTTGTAGAACTTTAACATTCTTTATTGTCCCACCTTTAAGAAACATATGCATTGTGATGTTACTCAGCCAAGTTTAAGTAGAGGGAAAAACAAGAGTTTACGTACGTACCTCTTAGAAATGAGACTGGCACACAAGGCTTGTTGAAATGTAAAAGATAACAAGATGTTTCTTCACAGGTAGGATAGATAGTTAGATAAGTAGGTAGATACTTAAAAGCTGAAGTAAGTAGGAGGGTTTTGCACAGATTACTGGCATGAGGGACAAAACACTTGGTATGGTTTATTAAGTTGCTGACTTAGATGGGAGAGATTGGTGTAATCAGGCTTGATCTGTTTGAAGTACTGTTCCTACTTTTTCACCCCTTCACAGATTAGGTGCTCCAGTTTATGCACACACACAGCACACCTTCTGTTTTACTATAGAACTTAGGGTATTCCACTTAGTTAAAACTCTCTTCAGATACTGGGCAGAAGTTATATTTACACCAAAGCTATAACCCTTTTCCTTTAGCCGAAGTCTCTTTTCTACCTACTTCCTTGGTCCACTACAGGTTCCCAGATTTCTTATGTCTCAGTAAAATTTAGTGCTGTCTGTCCCACTTTAGTATAAGGAATAAAAGTATTTTATAAACAAAATGTTTTTACTTTAAGAGTACGCTTTTATCTTTCTTCCTCACACAGCGGACTCTCTGGATGACCCTTTATGGTCAGATGCCAAGCTTCAACTCCCCTAACTCTTCAGTTAACTCCAGCTATCAATCCCTCCTTCTGTTAGCACCAACTGTCAGCTCATCATTCTATCACCAACTGCTGTTCTCTCTCTCTGGCTAGCCACCAAAGGGGGAAGGGTTCTGTCAATCAGCCTCCCTTCCTGCTGCTGTTTCAAGCCTTAACTGGGCTCTTGCTGGATTCAGCACTTGGCAATACTGACATTTTTATATTGATTCCATTACACATGACATCTGGAGACAACAAAATATGTGGTACAATACTGAATGAGCAATAGAGATGGGTATGAACAGAACCCCCCCCCCCCGAATATGATGTTCATTGTTAGTTGCCATCCATGAACAGGGACTCACAAACAACCATGAACATGGCCCTGTTCATGAACATGTTCGTGGTTGGCTGTTCATGGGGGCCAGCAGGCTCTCCTTCAGCCATCATCCAAGTCAAGATCCCTACTGCACTACTCCCAGAAACCTGACCTGAGAAGGCAGCAGGAAAGGTACCCATAATAAATAATAGCATGGCTCAGAGCCTGGCAGCAGCCCTGGAACTTGTAGGTATAGATCCCTATCCCACCACACACAAAGAAAATTCAAGCTCCAATACACTCTATCAAAATGCCAACAGCAACTCTCTCCCTCTCTACTGTCCGCAAACTAAGCCAGAGCCGTGTTAGTCTGTAGTAGCAAAATAGAAAAGAGTCCAGTGGCACCTTTAAGACTAACCAACTTTACTGTAGCATAAGCTTTCGAGAATCACAGTTCTCTTCATCTGATGCATGGATCCCCCCTCCCCCCCTGGTCTTTGCTCCCTTGTAACAAATTTGGAGCTCCACACTTGAAAGGAAGACCTGCCTATCAAGCTAAATTGGGCTTAGATTGGGGTTTCCAGGGCAACAGCAGGAGTTCAGACAGAGTTCAGACAATCCCTGCCTAAGTTGCCAAGTAGAAAAGAGTCCGGTAGCACCTTTAAGACTAACCAACTTTACTGTAGCATAAGCTTTCGAGAATCACAGTTCTCTTCATCAGATCCATGCATCTGATGAAGAGAACTGTGATTCTCGAAAGCTTATGCTACAATAAAGTTGGTTAGTCTTAAAGGTGCCACTGGACTCTTTTCTATTTTGCTACTACAGACTTAACACGGCTAACTCCTCTGGATCTAAGTTGCCAAGGGAATTGATTGCAGGTGCCAGACTATCTGGCTTGATGTACAGCAATGAACAGCAACGAACGAGGCTTACAACGACCACCTGTTCATTTAGAATGGGGCATCACAAACAGCTTGTTTGCAAACAGCTGATTGGGCTGTTCACGGCTTTTTTTTGTTCATATTGCTGTTCATGCCCATCTCTAATTAGTAACTCCCAATTGTGCAATGGAAGAAAATAATATTGCTTAAACCCAGAAAAAATTCAAATACAAGGTAATTGTGTTTTGTTATTGGACCAGTCCATTATATTTTAGCTGGCTAATGTTAGCTGAGAACAGTGAAGTATCAGGATGCATATTAATATTTGTAGACTTAAGCGTTTTAAGCATTTTGCTATCTTGAGCCTTTCAGATAAAGTGAACTAATAGATACTATGTATCTAATAGTCAAGATATATCTAATAGTCAAGATGGCCCCATCTGCCACTTAGATCCATGGATCAGGGCCATCTGTAGACTGAGACTCTCTCAAGTTTGTGGAAAAATTGGAAACCTGGAGAAAAATAGAGTGGAAGTAATGATATTACTACCACTCTATAATAATGGCAATGGCAATGGCAATGGCAATGGCAATGGCAATGGCAATGGCAATGGCAATGGCAATGGCAATGGCAATAAAAGAGCCCCGTGGCACAGAGTGGTAAGCTACAGTACTGCAGCCCAAGCTCTGCTCATGATCTGAGTTCAATCCTTACGGAAGTTGGGTTCAGGTAGCTGGCTCAAGGTTGACTCAGCCTTCCATCCTTCCGAGGTCGGTAAAATGAGTACCCAGTTTCCTGGGGGTAAAGTGTAGATGGCTGAGGAAGGCAATAGCAAACCATCCCGTAAAAAGTCTACCAAGAAACCGTCCCCCCATGGATCAGTAATAGACATGAGTACGAACAGCATTACGAACAGAAAAAACCCATGAACAGCCCAATCTGCTGTTCGCGAGCAAGGTGTTCGTGAGGCCCCATCCTAAATGAACAGGTGGTCGTTAAAAGCCTTGTTCGTTGCCTTCGGCTGCCGTTCAGCAAGCCAGACGGTCTGGCGCCTGCTGCAATCAATTCCCTTGGCAACCGGAGGGACTGAACTCTGTCTGAACTTCTGGCTTTCCTTCTGACTTTAACCCTTCAAAGTACTTCCAGCAGAGAGTCCCGTTTTTGCCACTGTGAAGAGAAAATGACATCAAAGGGGGGACACACATGGATCATGCCTTTCCTGAGGTGCAATCTCTCTGAAATTTGGACATTGTATTGGACATTGGGAAGGTCAGTTTGTAACCTCTCAAAGTAGCTTCCACCAGAGAGTCCCGTTTTTGCCACAGTGAACCAGGGACAGATCAAGGGTGCAGGGGGGTAGCCTGCCCCTGGCACCGCCAAAGAGGGGGTGCCGGGCATGGCTGCCAGCCACCCAGGACCGTGCTGTGGCTTGCCACGCGGGAGGCTGAGTCTAGGGTTGGGAGGCCCTTGCCAGCCCTGCCGATGGGGTGGCTGGCATGCTGTGCACGCAGGACCTCCCAGCCCTGTGCTCAGCCACCCATGTGGCAAGCTAGCTGCCCCAGCGCATGCCCTCGCCTCCGCCACAGCCAGCTCTGTGGCGTACTGTGCGCTGGGGCGGCCGGCTTGCCGTGCGGGCAGCACTGGGCACCGGGGCACGCGAACTGCGTGGAAGGCCTCCTAGCCCTGTGCTCAGCTGGCGACGTGGCAAGCCAGCTGCCCCAGCGCACGGTGTGCCGTGGAGCTGGCGGTGGTGAGGCCGTGTGCTGGGGCAGCTGGCTTGTCGCGCGGGTGGCTGAGCACAGGGCTGGGAGGCCTTCCACACAGTTCGCATGCCCCGCTGCCTTGTGCTGCCCGTTCAGCAAGTAAGCCGCCCCAGCGCATGGTGCGCCGTGGAGCTTGCGGCGGTGGCAGAAGCAGCGGCGGCAAGGGCATGCACTTGGACAGCTGGCTTGCCACATGGGTGGCTGAGCACAGGTCCTGGGCAGTCACGAAAGTGATGTCATCACGCAAGGCTGGGAGTGTGCGCATGCTGCCTGCACACGCAGAGACCTGGGCAAGGGTTGCACCGGGGCACCCGTGGCCCTAGATACGGCTCTGTTGTGAACAGAAAATGACAACAAAGAAAAGGACCCATGGATCCCGGGGTGAAATCTCTCTGAAACTTCAGGGGTCTTCGGAGGACAGTGAGGACTATGTCCCCGGCAAATTTGGTGGGTATTGGACATGGGGAAGGGCAGTTTGTAACCCTTCAAAGTAGCTGCCTTCCAACAGGCACTTCCGATTTTGCCACTGTGAACAGAAAATTACAACAAGGGGAATGACCCATGGATCATGTCTTTTCTGGGGTGCAATCTCTCTGAAACTTGTGGGTTCTTCGGAGGACAGTGAGGACTATGTCCCATGCAAATTTGGTGGGCATTGGACATTGGGAAGGTCAATTTGTAACCCCTCAAAGTACTTCCAGCAGAGAGTCCCGTTTTTGCCACTGTGAACAGAAAATGACAACAAAGGGAAGGACCCATGGATCATGCCTTTCCCGGGGTGCAATCTCTCTGAAACTGGGGGGGGGGTCTTCAGAGGACAGTGAGGACTAAAGGGGGAGAGCCATGGATCATGCTTTTCCTGGGGTGCAATATCTCTGAAACTGGGGGCGGGAGTCTTCAGAAGACAGTGAGGACTAAAGGGGAAGAGACATGGATCATGTCTTTCTCGGGGTGCAATCTCTCTGAAACTGGGGGGGTCTTAAGAGGACAGTGACGACTATATCCCATGCAAATTTGGTGGTTATTGGACATTGGGAAGATTCTCCCAGGTGCAAGAGGGACGGGGAGAATCTCCCCACCTCTCTTGCACTGGGCAGGTAGCCTGGCTGTGCAACTGCTCTCCTGGCCCTTTAAACTATCAGCTGGCAGTCTGCAGGGGGAATTCCCCCCTAATGCCTGCCAGCTGATAGTTTAAAGGGATGTTTAAAGAGCCAGGTAAGTGGGTTTGAGGAATGGGGGGGGCTAAGTGAGGGGGTGGTTGGGGGGTGGGGTGGTTCTGGCCCCCACGAACAACGAACATGTTCGGGAACAGTTAATGTTCATCCATGTTCGTTGTTCGTTGTTCGTGGATGGCACCGAATGTCGAACAGTGTGTTCGGGATTTTTTCCCCCATTCGTGCCCATGTCTAGTCAGTAATGACTTGGTGCTTGCACAGGGTGGCCGTTTACCTTTAGTAATGATATTACCCAAAAGAGATGAACGTATGTTTCTGTGTGCTCACACAACATACCTCTATTTGAGCTGCCACCACCACCTGTCTCTCTTTCTTGGGGGCCAGTCCATTATATTTTAGCTGGCTGTTGGTAACTGAGAACAGTGAAGTATCAGGGTGCATATTAATATTTGTAGACTTAAGAGTTTTAAGCATTTTGCTATCTTGAGCTTTTCAGATAAAGTGGAACACAGGGAAAAGCCTATTCATTTTGGTGCCAGAGACATCAATGTGTTTAATAGTCACGATCAATGTTCCCTCTAAGATGTGCATTGCTGTGAGCCAAAAATGTATTTTGTGAGCTGAAACATGCATAAAAATTTGTTTTGTGAGCTGACTTGCATAAAATTTTTGAGAGCGCCTTTTTAGAAAAAAAATTGCAATCTACAAACATACAAACATTTGGCTACCACATAAATCAGTTTGTAGAAGCTTATAACCACAACCTTATAAATATCTGAGAATTAATTTTTAAACTGTATTTTAAGCATGTTTTTAAAGAATGTTTTATACATTATAGCTGTAAACATAAGTCACATTTCATTACAGAGACTTTCAATTTAACATGGTCATAGATGCAGAGGAGTTAGCCGTGTTAGTCTGTGGTAGCAAAATCAAAAAGAGTCCAGTAGCACCTTTAAGACTAACCAATTTTATTGTAGCATAGAGAACTTGATTCTCGAAAGCTTATGCTACAATAAAATTGGTTAGGCTTAGAGGTGCTACTGGACTCTTTTTGATTTCAATTTAACTTCTCTCTTCTTCCTTTCTGTTTTCCAGAACTTGAAAACACTGGTATTTTATTGATACTGAGCCAAAGGAGGCTGGAGCAGAGGGTTCAGAGGAGTTAGCCGTGTTAATCTGTAGTAGAAAAATAGTACAGTCCAGTAGCACCTTTAAGACTAACCAACTTTATTGTAGCATAAGCTTTTGAGAGCCACAGCTCTCTTCATCAGATGCATCTGATGAAGAGAGCTGTGGCTCTTGAAATCTTATGCTACAATGAAGTTGGTTAGTCTTAAAGGTGCTATTGGACACTTTACTATGGAGCAGAGGGGAGTCTGGGAGGAAAGCTACTCACGTGAAAAATGTACCAAGCCAAACAGGACTGAAAAAGAAGGGGGTGAAAGGACCAGATTATAAAATACAGGACAAATGTCTTCCCTGGCAGCAGAGTCAAGGAATAGAGGATATGGGCAAGTCAAAGAGAAAGGAAAGGAGGGAGAATGAGAAAGAGACGGAGAGCTAGTTTTGTGCTTGCAACAAGCCACTGAAGGTGGATTTTACTTACATTTAGACAAAAGGTGTCAGATTGCTCAGAGAAATGCCCTGATGCTCAAACTCAAAGGTGGCAGAGGAAGAATTTCTTCTACATGTGCAAAAGGGGAGTAGGCTTGCCATTCTCCTGGTGGTGGCTGGAGATCTCCCTGAATTACAACTGATCTACAGGCAACAGAGATCACTTCCCCCGGAGAAAATAGTTGCTTTGGGGGTGATCTCTATTGTACTATACCCTGCCAAGGTACCTCCCCTCCCCAAACTCTGCCTTCTCCAGGTTCCATGACCTAAATCTCTAGGAATTTCACATCCTTTACCAAGAAGCCCTCAGTGTCACAGGACAAGCCTACCCCACTGCTATCTTGTGCCATCCTTCATTCCCGGGCCCTCATTGTCGCAGGCCAGGCCTGCCCCAGTGCTATCCTGTGCCATCCTTCATCCCCGGGCCCTCAACGTCATGGATGAGGCCTGTCCCAGTGCCATCCAGTACCATCCTTCATTCCTAGGACCTCATTGTCACAGGCCAGGCATGCCCTGCCACCATCCTGAGCCATCCTTCATTCCCGGGCCTTCAACATCGTAGGTGAGGCCTGATCCAGAGCCATCCTACACAATCCTTCATCCCCAGGCCCTCATTGTTGCAGGCCAGGCCTGCCCCGGCGCCATCCTTCACTCCGGGCCCTCATTGTTGCAGGCCAAGCCTGCCCCGTGCCATCCTTCACTCCGGGCCCTCAGTGTCACAGGCCAAGCCTACCCCAGAACCATCCTTCATCCTCGGGCCCTCAGCATTGCAGGCCAATTCTGCCCCAGTGCCATCCTGCTCCATCCTTCATCCTGGGGCCTCAGTGTCGCAGGCCAGGCCTGCCCCAGCACCATCCGGTGCCATCCTTCACCCTGGGCCCTCAGTGGTGTGGGTCAAGCCTGCTCCAGTGCCATCCTGCCGCATCCTTACCATTCAGAGGGCACCAGCTGAGCAGGAAGTCGAGACCATCAGAGAGGAATCATCTCTGCGCTCCTGAAGCAATCATGTGCGCCAAGAGGTAATATTTTGTGCGCAATTGCGCACAGCGCACACTAGAGGGAACGCTGGTCACGATTGCCCCATCTGCCACTTAGATCCATGGATCAGGACCATCTGTAGATTGGGACCCTCCCAAGTCTGCAGAAAAATCGGAAACCTGGGGAAAAATGAAGAGGTAGTAGTGATATCACCCAAAAGAGATGAGCATTTGTCTGTGTATGTCAGACTGTGGCTTGCCCAAAGGTTGCAACTTAGTCAACCTCTTGCAATAAGACAAAAGTCCATTGATTTCAAAAGGCTTTACTGAAGATTGTCAACAGCTGGAGTACACATTCCAAGATACATTGATCTTAGCTGATCTATAGCATTGTTATGAATGCTGAGCAAAAGAATAGGTACAGAGTATGCAGTTTCTCTCAGGCCCCATCCTCCCCCTTAGTTCTCAAAACAAATGGCCCGAGGGTGAGAAAAGGAAAGTTTCTCAAGGGCAGCAGGAAGACGAAGGCATGCAGATGATAACAGTCTCTCTCCCACCTCCAGGCTCCCAGCAGCAGTCTCCCCACCTGCAAGAAGCACACTTAACACACTAACACAGTTTAAATGGAGTCTCTTTGGCTTAAACACAATCAGGACCTGACATTCTGCCCTGTCTAAGATGCCCCTCCCCCAGGTTTATGAAGGTATTGAGTATGGAAAGCCTTTAGCAATCTGGGAGCACTAACATGAATGGCTTCTACCCATTCGTTATGGCCAGGTTCAAAGTCCTTCCATCTGATAAGATAGTACAACTTGTTGTGTCTGATCTTGGAATCTAATATTTCCTCCACCTCATAATGTATTTGGTCATCAATCAGGGTAGGAATAGGTGGAGTAGAAGGATGCCATTGATTAGGAGGAGGAGCTTTCTTCAGTAAGCTGACATGGAATGTTGGGTGGATGTGACGCAGGTTCTTTGTCAAATCAATTTCTACTGTCACTTTATTAATCACTTTACGAACAGAGAAAGGGCCTACAAATTTTAGGGCCAATTTACAACTGGTTTGGTCGATCCTCAAATTCTTGGTGGAAATGTATACAAGATCTCCAGGATGTAATTCCCATTCGGCCACACGATGGCGATTGGCATATTTCTTATAGTCCCGTTTAGCTTTCTGTAGATTTAACTGAATTAACCTCCATTGTTTCTCAGTGTCCTCCCACCAATCTTTAACTTCTTTGGACGTTTGTTGAGTGGGCGGAGCATCAAATAGGAACGGTTTAGAGTCATATCCATATATTATTTTAAATGGCGTTTCTCCAGTGGAACTATGCAAACTGTTATTGTAACTGAATTCAGCTAGGTGTAAGAGATCGATCCAATTGTCTTGTTGGAAATTAATATAGCAACGCAGGAACTGCTCCAATATTTGATTAGTTTTTTCCGATTGCCCGTCAGATTGGGGATGATGGATGGAGCTAATACCCTGTTCCATGCCCAGTAGTCTTAGAAGCTCCCGCCAGAAGTTGGCAACGAATTGTCCTCCGCAATCAGATATCACCTTCAATGGAAAAGAGTGCAATTTTACAATATGTTTCATGAAAATGTCCGCTAGCTTTCTAGCTGAGGGCACTGCGGTGCAGGGGATGAAGTGGGCTTGCTCGGAAAATAAATCCACTACTACCAATATGCAAGTGTGGCCCTTGGAGGGAGGAAGGTCTGTAATAAAGTCCATCGAAATAACTTCCCAAGGTCTATTTGGGGTTTCAAGGGGCTGTAGTAGTCCCGGAGGCTTCCCTTTTCTAGTTTTGGCACTTATGCAGATTGGACAGGAAGCCACATATTGAGAAACGTCTTTCCTGAGACTGGGCCACCAAAATTGTCTTTGTATTAAATGAAGTGTTTTTAAAAAACCATAGTGGCCAGCAGTCGGTGCATCATGACAACGTTGTAGCACTTCTTTTCTCATGGTAGCCGGGACATAAAAACGATCATTCCAGAGCCAATCCCCCTGTGTGGATTGAGACAGTTTTTCTTTGGGTACATCCTCCCCCTCCTTTTCCACCTCACTTTTCAGTTTTTGCCTCCACCCCTCTTCCAGCTGGGTATGCTGTGTGGTATGGCTACGCGTCATCACCATGCCCCCTAGTTGCGTAGGCGAAAATACTGTGTCTATGATTTCCTCTCGCCTGCTTTTTAGTTGGGGCATGCGTGAAAGAGCATCAGCTAGGAAGTTTGTTTTGCCTGGCAAAAACTTTAGAGTGAAATCGAACTTGGAAAAGAATTCTGCCCATCTTAACTGTTTAGCATTTAGTCTTCTGGGGCTACGCAAAGCTTCTAAATTTTTATGATCCGTCCAAACTTCGAACGGGTGTCGCGCCCCTTCTAGCCAATGTCTCCAAGTGGAAAGCACTGCTTTGACTGCAAACGCCTCCTTCTCCCATACATTCCAATTTCTTTCTGATTCTGAAAATTTTCTAGAAAGATAGGCACAGGGTTTAAGGCTATTGTCTTCCCCCCTTTGCAATAGGACCCCTCCTATCGCTGTATCGTTCACGTCCACTTGCACAATAAAGGGGCGAGTTTCATCAGGATGTTGCAATAGTGGTTCGGAGACAAATTGCTGCTTTAATAGGTCAAACGCAATTTGACATTCCGGGGTCCAAATTAGCTTGGAAGAGGGCTTTTTAGCTTGCTCCCCCTTATTTTTGGTTTTCAATAGTTCAGTAAGGGGAAGCATTATTTGGGCAAAGTTTTCAATAAATTCTCTGTAAAAGTTGGCAAACCCTAGAAAAGATTGTAGTTCCTTACGTGTTGTGGGGGTTTGCCAGTCTTGTACTGCTTGAATCTTGGCTGAATCCATTTTTTAGCCCGTCCTTAGAGATACAATACCCCAAATAATTGAGTTCTGTCTTGTGGAATTCACATTTTGACAGTTTGATGGATAGCTTGTTATACATAAGAGTGGTTAACACTTGTTGTACCAGTTTCACATGCTCTTCTTCCGTTTCTGTATAAATTAACACATCATCTAGGTAAACCACTACTCCGTTATATAAGAATTCATGTAAAACTTCATTTATCATGGACATGAAAACGGAGGGAGCCCCGAGCCCCGGACAGGCCAAATGGCATAATGAGATATTCATACTGTCCGAGGGGCGTGTTAAATGCCGTATTCCACTCATCCCCCTCTTTTATACGAACATGGAAGTATGCATCTTTTAGGTCCAATTTCGTAAAGATCTTACCTTGTGCCACGACATTGAGGAGATCTCTGATGAGAGGAATTGGGTATGCATTTGTGGAAGAAACAGCATTAAGACCCCTGAAATCAGTGCACAGTCTTAATCCTCCGTCTTTTTTCTTTACAAAAAGAACTGGTGCTGCGTGAGGGCTGTTAGTTGGTCTGATAAATCCTCTTTTTAAGTTGGTGTCGATGAACTTGCGTAGTTCTTCTCTTTCTAGGGGACTCATTGGATATAATCTCCCCTTGGGTAATGTAGCTCCAGGAAGGATTTTGACTGCACAGTCTGTTCTCCTATGGGGAGGTAAGGCGTTTGCCTCCTCTTCTGTGAAGGCTTGAAAGAATGTATGATATTCCTTTGGTATTCCTTTGGTTAATCTCTTCTTTAGATAGGAGGGCTTCCTCCATCTGGGGAGGGCTGTTACCCCAATTTTGGTCCCAGCGGTGGTGTTTGCAACCATCCTGTCGAAACGTGACTCTCCCAGCCACCCAGTGGATGTCCGGGTTGTGGTCCCATAACCATCGACTGCCCAGGATCAAAGGATATTTGGCTGTAAGGCTGATTACAAACTATCTCAATTCCCAATGTTGCCCTAACCCTGTTATCACAGGTTCAGTTTCAGTGGTTACTGGATTCATATTCGAATCATCCATTTGTTCAAAAATGACGGGTATTTCTAAGTCTCTCACCCTGAGTGCCAATCCATTAACCAGAGCGGGTGCAATGATATCTCAGGAGCACCCAGAATCAATGAGCGCTTGCACTCTAATATGTGTTTTTCTGTCTGGGTTCACTAGCGTGACAGGCATGAATAATACGGACCCTCTCGCTCTTTCCACCACAGGGATGGAAGTCTTTTTGATCTGCCGTTTGGGTACTTTTACGACAGATCCATCTTGTTTCCCGAGTGTGGGCTGGCTGGATCTTCCTCCCCAGTTAGGGCTGGTATTTCCAATTCCATGACTCCTTCCAGCTCTAACCCTTTCTCCAGGGGATTTCTACGTGTTGCGCCCCGACCTCTAGAAACTCTGGGAGCGGGGGTTGGGTGATAAGGTGGGGGAAGGGTGGCCGATGCTGTCCTCGCTGGTGGGAGCGGAGTTGGTTGAACCGACTTGTATGGACATTGCGCTGTGTAGTGGCCACTTTGACCACAATTTAGGGACAATCCTTGTCTCCATCTAGTTTCTCTCGCTCCTCTGTTTGCGCCTGAACTTCTCCCCCCTCGAACAATAACTGATGTTCTTCGGTGCCCGGTTGCCTGTTGTTGCTCTATCAGGCGAACCTCTTGCATACGGTTCTCTACTTCACAGGCTAATTGTATCCAATCCAGTAAGGTCGGGGGATTATCTTGCATGAGTGCTCGATCCAGCAATTTTGGATTCATGCCTTGTTTAAACAGAATTATTTTGGTTGACTCTTCACACCTGGGGAATTTAGCTGCTAATTGCCAGAATTTGGTTACATAGTCTCTGGCAGACATATTGCCCTGCCTTATGGTTTGTAATTCCGTGCGGGCTCTATCCTCCTCCAACGGATCTTCATACTGCGCTCTGAGAGCTACTCTACTTCTCTACTTCACAGGCTAATTGTATCCAACCCAATAAGGTCAGGGGATTATCTTGCATGAGTGCTCGATCCAGCAATTTTGGATTCATGCCTTGTTTAAACAGAATTATTTTGGTTGACTCTTCACACCTGGGGCATTTAGCCGCTAATTGCCGGAATTTGGTTACATAGTCTCTGGCAGACATATTGCCCTGTATTATGGTTTGTAATTCCATGTGGGCTCTATCCTCCTCCAATGGATCTTCATACTGCGCTCTGAGAGCTGCCACCAAGCCTTGCAAGGTGTCTAACTCCAGGGCCCCCAATTCATATAAAGTTACATACCATTCCACCGCTTTTCCTTGTAATCTGGACCCTAGATGCTCAATTTGACTCGCTTCATCCTCGAACCAATGCCCCCAACGATTAAAAAATTGCAAAGCTTGTACTAGAAAAAATCCCAGTTTTGCAGGATCCCCGTCAAACATAGCCTCCAGCTTCACCCATCCCATCGGTAGTTCTGGTTGCTGAGCGACTTGGATTGGGGCTGGCGGAGGTAAATACTGCAAGGGCACTTGCTGTGGTCTTGGCTGTGGTCCTGGGTGCCCCGGCATTGGTTGTGTGTGCGGCACTTGCTGGGGTCGTGGCTGGGGGGGGCTACAATGGGACTGGAGGTACTTGATAAGCCGAGACGGCTGCGGCACCAGATTCCTTGGCCGTGGACGTCGAGGCTGATGCTCCTGTGGCAGCAGAAACCTCGGAGGTTGCTCCTGCGGTTGTGGTTGCAGGGGAGGTGGCTGCTCTCGCGGTTGAAGTAGCGGGCGAGGCAGCTCCTGAGGTCTTTCCTGACCCCTCACCCCTCTTCCCCCCGGGGGCCCCGCCGGCTGATGAATATCGTCTTGAGGAGGTGAAGGAGGTCCTTGCGGGAGGTCATCAGGCAGAACTTCTGGCGGATCTTGCGGAGGATTGGGCGGTGGCATTGCTGGCCTTTGCCTGTCATCCTCCGGTGCTATCGGAAGCTCTACGGGCCGAGGAGGGACTTGTTCCTGAGCTGGCGTCAAAGCAGGGGAGCCCCTCGGAACTGGCTCCGTGCGCTGTTGCACCAACTGCTGTAGGGCTGCCACCCCTTGACACACTGTAGATCCCGGATGCTCACCACCAAGCTGCGGCGGTCTTTCACTCCTACCTTCCACAACTAACACCGACAAAAGATGAATTGCATGGGCCAGACTTTCTTCCATTGTCCCAATTCTATCCTCAAGTTTCTGGACATGAACTGGTACTGATGTATCGATGTCCTCATAAGGTAACTCTTGGGGCAGTTCGCCCGGAAATTGTACCATATCCACATATTCCTCAGAGGAGGTGGTGGCTCGGGACCAGGGCTGAATCACACCCATTCCTGCAGCTCCGGCCGCTTCCTCTTCCTCCGATATTCTAGCAACGATTCCTTTAGCTAGGCCCGTCACTGTTGAAATTCCCGCATCGACAGCTTGGGTTCGGCTCTGTAGCTGCTGCCAACTCTGATCAGCCAACACCCGCTGTCCCACCAGCGGGCATTCCACATAGCCATCTCGGTATAGTCCCAACTCATTAAATCGTGTCGCGTGGTCTCCCAGTCCTGGAAGTTGTCGGCGCCTCTGGGGTCCCACTCCTCCAGTTGTTCCGATTCTTTATTCCACACGTACCATGGCTGATTGCTGGCCCGCGCCTCGATCGGTGTTTTGGACTGTTTGGGCAATTCCCAAATGATACTCGGCCCTTCCTCCATTGACGAACCGACCGTCCGTCTCACGTCGATGAGTGACCTGGAGAACACCGTACTCGATCTCCTTTCCCTCGTTTCCCTGGGCCTGGAGCCCCACTGCCTCGGCGTAGGCAGGGATATCAGGGGTTCCGCCTTCACCCGCGGTCGAGCTCCCAACTCCCTCTGGACGTCCTGGGTGCCAGCTCGCATGGCTACGAGGGGAATCGCTGTAGTAAGACTAGACTCCATTTCCCCCGAAACAGGTTGACTGGTTGTAACAGTTTCCTCGCCTCATGGGCTGGGGACATATGGATCAAACAAAGGGTCCCTGTCGGGCATGGCTTTGGTATCTGTCTCCTCCGGCCAAGGCATTGGAACAGATGTGATTCGTAACAAAATGTCAGACTGTGGCTTGCCCAAAAGTTGCAACTTAGTCAACCTCTTGCAATAAGACAAAAGTCCATTGGTTTCAAAAGGCTTTACTGAAGATTGTCAACAGCTGGAGTACACATTCCAAGATACATTGATCTTAGCTGATCTATAGCATTGTTAAGAATACTGAGCAAAAGAATAGGTACAGAGTATATAATTTCCCTCAGGCCCCATCCTCCCCCTTAGTTCTCAAAACAAATGGCCCGAGGGTGAGAAAAGGAAAGTTTCTCAAGGGCAGCAGGAAGACGAAGGCATGCAGATGATAACAGTCTCTCTCCCTCCTCCAGGCTCCCAGCAGCAGTCTCCCCACCTGCAAGAAGCACACTTAACACACTAACACAGTTTTAAAATGGAGTATCTTTGGCTTAAACACAATCAGGACCTGACAGTGTACACATGCAACACACTTCTATTAGAGCTGCTACCACCACCTCCCTCTCTTTCTTGGGGTGGGGTGGGGGATTAAAGTAGCTCACCATAATGGTAGTTCTGGAGTCTGGTCAAGTGTCAGCAGGGTCAGGTGTAGAAGAAGCAGTGTTGCTTCTGGCCCTGCTTCTTTCCCTGGCAGGCATCTGAGTGACCAGTGGGTGATTGGCCTGAGGTCTGAGCTGAAATGCTAATAGTGGCACCAAAAGCATCCTCATTGAGCACCTCTGCAGAGTCAGTAGAGTTGCTTGCCTGTTTTGCTCATGGCGAGGAATGGTTGAATGGGCAGGCAGAAGGGGTGGATTGATCATTAAGGCTACTGTGAAAATTCCTAGGGAGCTGATGGCCTGTGCCTTCCCCAACTGCATCAACCCAGACCTGCCAGGGCTACCTCAACCTAAAGCAAGTCTTGCAAGGAGGAGTCATGGGGAAGGAGGACTTGCTGCAATGAGGAACATGCCCTCAGAGGCAATTCCTGCAGGGCCTCACCTTGCTGTGGCAAGGGGTAGGACATGCTTATCCCAACCTTGCCATGCTGAGAGATGGGATGCTTCAAGCCTAGCCTTGCCACAGCAAGGGATAGAATGTGTGCAGCCCAGCGCTGCTGCATTGAGGACACACCCATCTGCCATGGCCTCGCTGTGGCAAATGGTGAAATGGGTGATCCCAGGCTCACTTTGCCCAGTAAAGAATGTGCCTGCCCAACCTCACTCTGTCCACTCACCCATCTTGGCTTGGGGCTGTGGTAGTTGGGACAGGTGCTCCCTCCTTCCTTGGCGGGGGGCAGGCTTGAGGCAGGCCTGGCAGCCAGTGGAAATCTGAGGGGCTGCTGGTGGTCATGACATGACATCTCTTCCCATGGAAACTCAGATTGCTATCAGTTCTCTCTAGGAATCACCAGAAACTACCCCAGAAGTTGTGTCATGCCATTGGCGCAATAACGTTTTCCCATTTTTCTCCCACCATTACTCCAAGTTGTGGCAGGAAAAGGCGTTACTATCAGAAGGCCTGGCAACTGGGGGAGCATGGTGAGCTGGAGCCAGAGCCCTTTCCTAGTGCTACTTCTTTCCCCATATGTCCCTGGAAGCAGAGCAGTAAAAGGTGGTGATGGTTGTAATGGCCAGGAAGGGCCGGGAAGGTGGAGTGGCAAGGAAAGGGATGGGCAGGCAATGCAGTTAGGAGAGTGGTGGGTGGCACAGAGGTCAGTTAGAGGAAAGTTGGGGTAACAGAAAGGGGGAGGTCAATACTAGTGTTGGGGTAAGAGAGGTGAAGAAATAGGGTGTGAAAGGAAAAAGATAGGAGTAGGAGGTGGCAGTGGGAGGAAATGTTACAGAAGAGTGGTAAAGTGTAGGTGTCAGAAACCAGAAGGGAAAGCAGCTTGCTAGGCTTGGCTGCTCACGTAGCTCTCCCACGAAGGTCCATAGGGAGCAGATGAGCAGTGCTTCAGGTATGTGGGCACACACCTACAGGTGGTAAAGTGGGCCGATCGTGCTGCCTGCCCCTGAAGACTAATGACATATGACAGATTTTAAGAACTTGGTCAATGCTTATTAAATTCAAGAATCATGACAATCCATCCTATATGGTAAAGATGGAGGTATTAGAAAGTGTTTAACAGTGTATATATTTGTTTCTGGATTTGAGGATTTTATGATGTTATATTGTATATTAGGATGGATATATTTATTCTGATGGCCCTCCATAGCTTTAGGAATACTTTTTATGGTGCATGTTGTATGTTTATATAATGAAAAATTGCTTCAGACACATAATGCATTCATTTATTTACTTTTATGAAATAAAGTCTATACCAAGTGGTATTTTAAATGCTGTAGCCTATATCAGAAATGAAAAAAGCCAGTGGATCTTTGTTGGAGATTCCCAATTGTTAGACTGTGTTCATATATTTGGGACACATATTTTGGGTCAAGTATTAATGTCTAAGATAATAGATCTAAGGTAATAGCTTATGTAATTTTAATGTGAATGTCTTGCTCTTTTTGGTATGGATTCATAAAAATTAAACAATATAGTCCCCAAAACCCTTTCAAGCCTTGTAAAAATACAATACAAACACCAGAAAAATATAACAAAAACATTTTTTCAAAAGTTCTACAGCTATGAAACCTTTTCCACCTTGATATTTGAAATATAATGCTTGCACATCAGCTGTGGAACATCTCTGTATTGTAGACTATGCTGTGGACTTCACTAGAACTCACAAAATGCATACTAGTTGCTAACCAGCTCTGTTGGGCCTCACTCTTGCTTTTTTTGAATTGTGAGCTCTAGGATACATCTAGTACTTCACCATCTCTGCATTTATTAGGAGAAGCTTGTTAACAGTGAACACATTGGATTTCAAAATAGTATGTATGCCATCATTAATTTACAGGAAGGAATTCTTTAATACCTTTTTGAGGAATGAGAGAGTTCCATTGATCACAGGGATTTTTTTGAAAAAAAAAAAGAGAACATTTAAAAACCAATATATTTTCCATATGCGCTCTTGGTTTTTTCATACATCACTGTCTAATTTGAAGCAATACCATTCTTTTTAAAAAGTCCTATCTTACAAAGTGCTTTTGTCAGGGCATGTTTCACATCTTTGTTCCTAAGACTGTAGATAAGGGGGTTTAGCATGGGGATTACTGCTGCATAGAATACTGAGATCCATTTGTCTTTTTCCATTGAGTGGCTAGAGCTGGGTTGAAGATACATGAAAAGTGCTGATCCATGGAACATCCCAACAATTGTCAGGTGGGAGGTACAGGTGGAAAAGGCTTTCTGTCTACCTTCAGCAGAGCGCATTCTTATAATGGTGGTCAAGATGAATATATAGGAAACAAGAATAATTCCAAGGCTGCCTGCTTCAACATAGCCATCAAAGACAAACACCACAATCTCACTGATATAAGTGTCAGAGCATGAGAGCTCAAAGAGGGGAGGCATATCACAGAAGTAATGATTGATGATGTTGGAGCTACAGAATGAAAGCTGGAACGTAGAGCAGGTATACGCAATTGAATCCACTGTACCTATAATATACGCTACAGCCATCAGCCTTTTGCAAACCTTCTTGGACATAATGACTGTATAGAGCAGTGGATTACAGATAGCTACATACCGATCATAGGCCATCACAGCCAACAATGCACACTCTACATCAGCAAAGAATGCAAATAAATAGAGTTGTAAAGCACAGGCATTGTATGATATCCTTTTACGGTCAGCTAAGAAGTCAGCTAGCATTTGGGGGGTAGTGGTTGTGGAGTAACAGAGGTCAACAAAGGATAAATTACCCAGGAAAAAATACATGGGATTGTGAAGCTGGGAATCAGTACAGATTAACAAAATCATCCCGACATTCCCTATTACAGTAATGACATAAACCAGCAGGAACATGGCAAAAAGAGGGAGCTGTATACTGGGATTATCTGTGAGTCCCAAAAGAATAAATTCATTTAAAGAAGAGTGGTTTTCTTTATTCATTATCATTCACGATGTATGCTGGATTCAAGGTGTTAGTTGTCTGTAGAATTTCCTTTTGATGTTTTCCTGTTAGGGTAGGAATGAAGAATTATTTTCTTTAGAATTTAATCCCTGGGGCATTTATGTGAGAACTGTTACAGAAAACCAAAATTATTTATGCTGCAAATACCTTAGTGCTAGTATCAGCAGTGGTTTTTCTGATATCTAGAAACATAATGCAAAAATTGAAATAAGGGAGTATTTATATGATTGCATAAAATACTCTGTTGGTCATTCATCTGAGGAATTGCCATGGATTAGACCTATTGTTGTTCTTGGATACATCTAGTACTTGTTGTTCTTGAAAAGTATAAGCAGATCCTAGCTCTGTGATTCAGTGACCACTGGAGAAGTCCCAGGAAATGCAAGAGATAGATTCTAAATATTACTACAAGTGTGAATGCTAAATGATTGTTGAGAGATGTAGCTGAAGCAGCTACCAAATATAACTATTAACACAACTCATGGTATCTGCTCTCAATCTGTCTTGGAAGCTCCAGGTATCTGTTTGATTGAACATGTTCCTGCATGATCCTTTTGCCACCTGATTCTTGCACCTTTATCATTCCACAAATATACAAAGGGATTATTTGATATAGCTTTATTGATAATATGAGTTGGATAATCTTTGCTACAGCATAAACCTCTAGGATTTCATGGTAATAATATGGGTACACTTATGAAGAACTGTGGGTTCATCATCTGATGCCTTCATCATCTTAAGGCAGACTAAACCATCTTCTACTTTTCTCTTTTGTCCTGCATGTTGATACAGCCCAAAATTGCATTTGCCTTTTTAGTTACCCCATCACACTGCTGACGCATGTTCAGTGTATGGTCTACTAAGACCCACAGATCCTTTTCGCACATACTACTGCCAAGACCAGTCTCCCCATCCTAAAATTATGCATTTGATTTTTTCTACCTAAATGCAGAACTTTGCATTTATCTCTGTTGAAGTTCATTTTATTTGTTTTAGTCCAGTTTTAAGTTATTTAAAAGAGTATACAGTCTTCTCCAATAGGTTGCCAGCCTACAACTGCATAGCTGCCGAGAGAGTTTTTCTGTTTGCTTTCTAGGAAATACTGGTTTTTTTTCTTTTTTACTTTCTCATTTTGTTCTGTTTATTTTATATCTATATTCTGCTCTATGCTTGTATCTATATGTCTATTATGTTTTTATAATAAAATACTATAATTTTTAAAAAGCAGTGCAATGGGTCAAAGGGAAATTTTAATTTTAAAATATGGTAGTGGCAGCTTCTTTTAAGACAGGTTTTTAAGAATAATAATAATATGGCAAAACATGTAGAGTACAAATTCACGAGAGTTTGCTGTAACTGAAGTGTATCAGACCTGCTTGGTTTTTTTGGGGGGGGGCAGCATTCTGATACCTAAGGATGTATGTCAAGTAGGTCCTCCAGAAAGGCAGCATATATATTTCTAAATCAATCAATCATAATATAACTATGCCCTACAGAAAGACAACTTCTACAAAATTTCCTAAGATTACGATGTATCCATGAATAGAAACGGAATAATTTTAGAAAGCTTACTTGTGGTCATTTAACTTGCATTCAGTTACATTGAACATACCTGCCAACTGTTCGTCAGACATTGTATAAAACTACATCCTATTATGCATTCACAAGTCTATGTTTCTTTTTTAAAACCAAAAGATGATTCTCATGGAATTAGATCTTTCAAAGCTTCTCACTTGGAACTGTGAACCAATATGAACTCGGCATAACTAAAGAATCAAGCCAGCCTGTGATACTAATGTGGGTTTGAAATTTCTCATTATCAAATCCCACAAGGACAACTACAGCCAAGTGATTGTAAAAACATGCAAGTCCAGCCTCATATGCCTACCTATGTTTTAAACATCATTTTGTAAATTACCATACATACCCTGTAGAATAATGATGGTTTCCTCTCTGATTTCAGAATATGTAAGCGAGAGAAAAGTACTTAAAAGCCACTGAGTTCCATCTGGGACATCATCCCTGATGTATCTGAGATCCCCAGATCATAGGAATAATAAACACTGTTGTGTGTATTTTGAATGATCTTTCCTGCTTTTAATTGGAAATTGCTTTTAATTGGAAATTGCATGGAAGTAAAAGGTATTTTGAACTTGCTTTCTTATAAGTTCTTCCACTTAATACTATTTGACTCATCAATGATATTGTCTTCTAAGGGTGTGTGTAATGAAAATTAGCTGTAAAAATCATGAAAATAACTGTTTCTGGGTCTTACTCCCTGGAACAGAAATACTAGTCCTGGCTGCTTGGTAGTCACGAATAGAGATGGGCATGAACAGCAATACAAACTAAAAAAAACCACGAACAGCCCAATCTGCTGTTTCCAAGCAAGCTGTTTGTGAGGCCCCATTCTAACCGAACAGTGGTCGTTGTAAGCCTCGTTCGTTGCTGTTCATTGCTGTTCATCAAGCCAGACAGTCTGGCACCTGCAATCAATTCCCATGGCAACTCAGGCAGGGGTTGTCTGAACTCTGTCTGAACTCCTGCTGTTGCCCTGGAAACCCCAATCTAAGCCCAATTTAGCTTGATAGGCAGGTCTTCCTTCTGTGGACTGGAGCTCCAAATTTGTTACAAGAGGAAAAGACTAGGGGGAAGGGGGGCTCCCAGCTCTGGCTTTCAGGAAGAGACAGCTGCTGTTAGAGAGACAGGGCGAGTGCATTGGAGCTTGAATTTTTTTTGTGTGTGGTGGGATAGGGATCTACCGCTTCAGGTTCCAGGGCTGCTGCCAGGCTCTGGGCCAAGCTATTATTTATTATTGGTACATTTCCTGCTGCCTGCTCAGATCAGGTTTATGGTAGTGGTTTTTTGATGGCTGGAGGAGAGCCTGCTGGCCCCAATGAACAATGAACATGTTCATGACAGGATCATGTTCGTCAGTGTTCGTTGTTCATTGTTCATGGATGGCAATGAACAATGAACACCATGTTCATTTTTTTTCTGTTTGTGACCATGTCTAGTCATGAACCCCACCTCTGGAAAAAAAAATTTAGTTCCTGAGTTTACCAGCAATGCAGCATGAGCTCACATTTCACTTTGAATCTGTACTAGAGATGGGCACAAACCTAAATATGAACCAAAAAAACCCTGCGAATCAGCCCGGTTCGGGGTTTGCAAACCAGGGTTTGTGGAAGCTCATTTCCACGAACTTTCACGAACTGGACTACTAGTTCATTTGGTTCATATTAAAGGGCCAGTTTAAATTTAAACTTTTCCTGCCACTTGCAAGTGGCAGGTCCCTTTAAACTATCAGCTGGCAGGCAGCAGGGGGGATCCCCCCTTGCTCACTGCCAGCTGATAGTTTAAAGGGACCTGCAGCAGGGCCGTTTAAATGAGTCCTGCCCCTTGCAAGCAGCTGGCATGCAGGGTAGTGGAAGAGGCCAAAAATGGCCTATCTGCCCCTCAAATGGCAGCCGCAGCTGCCATTTGAAGGGCGGGAGGGCCCTTTTCCTCCTCCTCCGCTGGCCTGAGGGTACGTGGCTAGCATTTGAGAGGCAGAAAGGGCATTTTTGGCCTTCTTCTCTGCTGCGCAGGCCTGCAGGGCAGCGAAGGAGGCCTCCACCACCCCAGCATCAGAGGGAAGGTAAGTGGGGCTGAGGCTGGGGCTTGGGGGGGGTGAGGGTCTGGGGCTGACGGTGTGGAGGTTGGGGCTGGAAAGCTCAGGTTTTGGCTGTTTAAAGGGCCCTGCCTTGCAAGTGGCAGGTCCCTTTAAGCTATCAGCTGGCAGGCAGCAGGGAGGGAATTACCCCACCTGCCAGCTGAAAGTTTAAAGGGTCTTGCCCCTTGCAAGCAGCAGAAAAGGGCCCTTTAAACGATTAATTTAAACCCCACAATCCACAAACAACAAACTGGTTTGTAACTGGGCCAGTTCTGTGCCAGTTTGTGGTTCGTGGAAACCCCATGAACCACGAACTCCATGGTTTGTTTTTTTTTCTGGTTCGTGCCCATGTCTAACATGTACTGATTTCTGGAAAATTTCTGCCTTCCAATCAGATCATTACAGTGGAGGAGAAAAGAGCACTCCCAGCCAATTCTAAGCTACAGAGAGATGCTATTCTGTCCTCCCCACTTCTTCCCCCTTCACCCCTCCTTATGTGTTGGAGGGACCTTTTTTTAATTGTGAAAGTAGAAAAACCTTGGCTTGTTCCATGGCCCATAGAATTCAAATGCTTTGCCCAGTTTGCTTGAAACTTGATAGTTCTTTGGAGGACAGGGAGAAGACACGCCACTGCAGTTTTGAAGACATTTGGTTGAAAAACAATGACTACAGCACTCCGAAAGTCCCCCATAGGGATTAATGGACATACAACCAAAGCAGAGGGAGTGGCTTGCTCAGGACGGAGGCTATAGAATTCAAACATTTTGCCAAAATGATTTTTGCCCATTCTAAAAACACTCTCTAAAACCAAAGGCCAATAAGCATTTAAGCCTTTCATCATCCCCTCCCACAACAAAAGCTTTACAGTTCCTTTTTTTAATGCAAAGTTAATCAAGTTATATTGTCGAAGGCTTTCACGGCCGGAGAACGATGGTTGTTGGGGGTTTTCCGGGCTGTATTGCCGTGGTCTTGGCATTGTAGTTCCTGATGTTTCGCCAGCAGCTGTGGCTGGCATCTTCAGAGGTGTAGCACCAAAAGACAGAGATCTCTCAGTGTCACAGTGTGGAAAAGATGTAGGTCATTTGTATCTACTCAGGAGGGGTGGGGTTGAGCTGAGTCATTCTGTAAGAGTTTCCCAGGGTGTGGAATGCTAATGGCGGGAGGCTTCACTGTAACCTGAAGAGGTTCTTTTGCATATGGATTGGTGCTTGATGTGCTAATCTTCTCTGCAGGGCTATTGTCGGGTGTGGAGTGTTTTGTTGGCCTGGTGTTTTTCAGAACTGGAGCCCATGCTCTGTTCATTCTTAAGGTTTCTTCTTTCCTGTTGAAGTTTTGCTTATGCTTGTGAATTTCAATGGCTTCCCTGTGCAGTCTGACAAAGTAGTTGGAAGTGTTGTCCAGTATTTTGGTGTCCTGGAATAAGATACTGTGCCCTGTTTGAGTTAGGCTATGTTCAGCCACTGCTGATTTTTCAGGCTGTCCAAGTCTGCAGTGTCTTTCATGTTCTTTTATTCTTGTCTGGATGCTACGCTTTGTGGTCCCGACGTAAACTTGTCCACAGCTGCAGGGTATACGGTATACTCCTGCAGAGGTGAGGGGGTCTCTGCTGTCTTTTGCTGATCGTAGCATCTGTTGTATTTTTCGGGTGGGTCTGAATACTGCTTGAAGGTTATGCTTTTCCATAAGCTTTCCCATCTGATCAGTAATACCTTTGATATATGGCAAAAACACTTTTCCTGTAGGTGACTGTTTTTCCTTGGTTGTTTGATTCATCCTGGGTTTGATTGCTCTTCGGATTTCATTTCTGGAGTAGCCATTTGCCTGAAGTGCGTGGTTTAGATGATTAATTTCCTCATTGAGAAAGCGCGGCTCACATATCCGTCTTGCACGATCCACTAATGTTTTCATTATGCCTCTTTTCTGTCGGGGGTGGTGATTGGAGTTTTTGTGTAAGTACCGATCAGTGTGAGTTGGTTTCCTGTAGACCTTGTGACCTAACTGAAAGTTTGCTTTGCGGATGACCAAGGTATCCAGGAATGAGAGTTTTCCCTCACTTTCTTTCTCCATTGTGAATTGTATGTTCAGGTGGATGTTGTTGAGATGATTCAAAAACTCCCTCAATTCTTCCTCCCCATGGCTCCAAATGATGAATGTATCATCCACAAACCGGAACCATACACTGGGTTTGTGGGGTGCTGATTCTAGAGCTGTTTTTTCAAAATGTTCCATGTAGAAGTTTGCTATAACTGGGCTGAGTGGGCTCCCCATGGCCACCCCATCCATCTGTTCATAGAATTCGTTGTCCCATTGGAAGTAACTGGTTGTCAGACAATGATGGAATAAGGCTGTTACATCCTCTGGGAAAATCTGATTAATCAGTGCAATAGTGTCTTTTACTGGAACCTTGGTAAACAGGGATACAACATCAAAACTGACAAGTATGTCTTGTGGATTGAGTTTCAGAGAACTGATTTTGTTGATGAAATCTGCTGAATCTTTGATGTAAGACGAGGTTTTCCCGATGTGGTCCTGCAGGAGATCTGCCAGATGTCTAGCTAATTCATATGTCGGTGAACCAATGGCACTCACAATGGGTCGGAGTGGGACTGAATCTTTATGTATTTTGGGGAGTCCATATAGTCTAGGTGGCTGTGCTTCAGTCTTGCATAGTTTTCTGTGCGTGTCGGGATGTAGTGAGGAATTCTTGATCAGCGCATTTGTTAGCCTGGTGATTTTGCAAGTGGGATCTCGTTTTAGTTTTTTGTAGGTGGAGGGGTCCAGGAGTTCCTTAATCTTCTTTTTGTATTCCTCCGTTTTCATGATCACTGTAGCATTGCCTTTATCAGCTGGTAGAATGATGATGTCTGGATCTGCATTGAGGGTCTTGATGGCATTTCTCTCCTTCTACGAAAGGCAAAGCTTCCCACCAGCAATATAACACGCAAGGAGAGAAATGCCATCAAGACCCTCAATGCAGATCCAGACATCATTTGGAGCCATGGGGAGGAAGAATTGAGGGAGTTTTTGAATCATCTCAACAACATCCACCTGAACATACAATTCACAATGGAGAAAGAAAGTGAGGGAAAACTCTCATTCCTGGATACCTTGGTCATCCGCAAAGCAAACTTTCAGTTAGGTCACAAGGTCTACAGGAAACCAACTCACACTGATCGGTACTTACACAAAAACTCCAATCACCACCCCCGACAGAAAAGAGGCATAATGAAAACATTAGTGGATCGTGCAAGACGGATATGTGAGCCGCGCTTTCTCAATGAGGAAATTAATCATCTAAACCACGCACTTCAGGCAAATGGCTACTCCAGAAATGAAATCCGAAGAGCAATCAAACCCAGGATGAATCAAACAACCAAGGAAAAACAGTCACCTACAGGAAAAGTGTTTTTGCCATATATCAAAGGTATTACTGATCAGATGGGAAAGCTTATGGAAAAGCATAACCTTCAAGCAGTATTCAGACCCACCCGAAAAATACAACAGATGCTACGATCAGCAAAAGACAGCAGAGACCCCCTCACCTCTGCAGGAGTATACCGTATACCCTGCAGCTGTGGACAAGTTTACGTCGGGACCACAAAGCGTAGCATCCAGACAAGAATAAAAGAACATGAAAGACACTGCAGACTTGGACAGCCTGAAAAATCAGCAGTGGCTGAACATAGCCTAACTCAAACAGGGCACAGTATCTTATTCCAGGACACCAAAATACTGGACAACACTTCCAACTACTTTGTCAGACTGCACAGGGAAGCCATTGAAATTCACAAGCATAAGCAAAACTTCAACAGGAAAGAAGAAACCTTAAGAATGAACAGAGCATGGGCTCCAGTTCTGAAAAACACCAGGCCAACAAAACACTCCACACCCGACAATAGCCCTGCAGAGAAGATTAGCACATCAAGCACCAATCCATATGCAAAAGAACCTCCTCAGGTTACAGTGAAGCCTCCCGCCATTAGCATTCCACACCCTGGGAAACTCTCATAGGATGACTCAGCTCAACCCCACCCCTCCTGAGTAGATACAAATGACCTACATCTTTTCCACACTGTGACACTGAGAGATCTCTGTCTTTTGGTGCTACACCTCTGAAGATGCCAGCCACAGCTGCTGGCGAAACGTCAGGAACTACAATGCCAAAACCACGGCAATACAGCCCGGAAAACCCCCAACAACCATTAATCAAGTTACCTTATACCCCACCAAATCCACACAGATGATACAGTTCTGCGGTGACTTGAAGGCCTTTTCCCGCCATCGGCATTTGAGGGAGTACTTTCATACAGCTCCAGAACAGAACATGGATAACTAGATGGCATCTTCACAACACAACAATTCACAGAGCAACTGCCATCTCTCTAATTCATCCAATGCTACAGAAAAAAAGACTGTACATGAACCCCACCTGATGGTCACAATGCCACTAGATCTCTACATAGAATGCTTTCACTGCCAAGCCCAAACTGACGTGATCAAGAAACATAATCTCTCACAATGCAACCTCACCCATGCCGAAAGAAATGCAATAAACAACCTCAGAAACTATCCAGATATCATAATTAAAGAAGCTGACAAAGGGGGAGCAGTTGTCATCATAGAGAAATCTCCAACACTATTTTCTACAAATGGCTATCTTTAGACTCCAATCAGGAACATTATAAAGAACTAAACAAGATTATAAAGGAATTACCTACACCCAAATAAAAACACCGCAGGAACCACAACCAGGTACTTTCTATCTTCTGTCCAAAACATAGAGCCTGGCAACCCAAATGTCCTATTGTCTCACACATAGGCACCATCACTGTTGGGGAATCTGGATACATTCTCAGACTCTACACCATCAATGCCCCCAGTTATGTGCATGGCACCAGATACTGTCTAAGAAAAATACAATCTATTGACAATCTTCCAGATAACACCATTTTGGCCACCACGGTTGTTGACTATCTATATACCAATATCCTCCATAAGGATGGAATACAAGCCCCTAGGAACACTATATCCAACAAAACAACATATGCCCATTCTACCAAGTTTGTCCTCACCTGCAACTACTTTAGATTTGGTGAAAATTTATTTTTTCAGATCAATAGCCCAGCCAT
Source organism: Eublepharis macularius (assembly GCF_028583425.1). NCBI lineage: Eukaryota > Metazoa > Chordata > Lepidosauria > Squamata > Eublepharidae > Eublepharis > Eublepharis macularius. The sequence continues at coordinate 150,826,481 of NC_072791.1, read as the reverse complement.
AGGCATTCTCATGGCACTACAATATGCCAATATATTCATGCCTGACTTGGAGCAGCACTTCCTCTGCTCCCACCCACTAACATCCCTCTTGAACCCCTCTTGAAGTACACCCCAATGAACTTGAGATACATTGATGACATTTTTATCATCTGGAAACATGGGAATGAAGCCCTGGAGAAATTTCACCAGCTTCAGCAGCTTCCATCCTACCATCAACCTAACCATGAATCAATCCACACAGGAAATCCATTTTCTGGACACCACTGTACAAATGCATGACAGAAAATTAAGAACCACCTTATACCAAAAACCAGCTAAACATATCTACATGCCTCTAGTCATCATCTAAAACACACCAAACAATCTATTGTCTACAGCCAAGCTCTACACTACAGATGCATCTGCTCTAATCCCTCTGACATATTCTCACCTGTATGATCTACAAGAAAGATTTCTGGAATTACAATATCCAGATCAACAAAGCTAGAATGATGCCAAGGGATGACCTGCTACAAGATAAACCCAAACAGAACAACAAAAGAACACCACTGGTACTCATATACAGCTCCCAGCTCAAGCCAGTTCAACACATCATTAATGATCTGCAACCTATGCTGGACAATGATACTGCTCTCACACAGGCAGTGGGAGGTGAACCTTTTCTTACCTGCAGACAGCCCCCAAACTTTAAACAACTCCTCACTCACAGCAATGCACTCTCCAACATGGATACAAACTCTGGGACCAGGGCCTGTAATAAACCAAGATGCCAACCTCGCCCACAATATTCACTCCAACAATACAATCACTGGACCTAACAACACCAGCTATACCATCTCAGGCTCATTCACTTGTTCATCTTCCAACATTATACATGCCTTCAAGTGTCAGCAATGCCCTTCAACTCTATACTGAACAACCACGTCAGTCCCTTCTCAAAAGAATGAATGGACATAAATCTGATATCAAAAATCACAGCATTCAAAAACCAGCGGGAGAACAGTTCAGTTTGCCGGGATATTCCATTGCTGATATAAGAGTAGCAGTTCTCAAACTTTAAAGGGAAATTACAGCTGTGAAGACCCGGACAGTCACTTGCCCACTTTCTCTTTTTTTTTTTGGTTAATAAATGTTTATTGGATGGGTCAATATATAATCAAATTCAAATACAAATACACTCCATTTCAATACCCCTGTATATATTTCCCCCCCTCCCCTCCCCCCCTTTTCAATAATGACTCCCAACAGCACTCCAACCCCCCGTTATTAATAATACCTTATTACTATATTAATATTATTCTTTTCTTACTATTAGTAAAGATCTTAATTATATCTTATCTTACTTAATTTCTTTAAAACCCCTCGAAAGACCATAATTGTCCCTTAACATCCCATTTCTTTTCCATATATTTTTTCAGCTTTTTCCAATCTTCCAAAAATGCTTCTGGATCTTGCTCCTTCAAATTTCTTGTTAGTTTGTCCATTTCAGCCATGTACAACAATTTTCTTGTCCACTCTTCAATTTCAGGTATTTCTTCTCTCTCCCAGTACTGAGCATATATTATTCTAGCTGCTGATATCATATAATATAACAATATCTTATCATTTCTATTAACATCTTCCAAATGCAATGATGATAACATTTCTGGATTTTTTGCAACATTATAACGAAGTATCAAAGACATCTCAGTACATATTTTGGTCCAAAAGTCTCTAGCCTTACGACAAGTCCACCACATATGAAATAGAGAACCTTCATGCTCCTTACATTTCCAACACTTATTGGATAGCTGTTTGTTGGCTATGGCTAATTTTTTCGGTGTTAAGTACCATCTATATAACATTTTATAGCCATTCTCCCTAATACTGGTACATGTTGATATTTTTAAAGTATTTTTCCATAATTGTTCCCATGCTTCCATCGTTATTTCATTATTACAGTTTATAGCCCACTTTATCATTTGCACCTTAACTGTTTCATCTTCTGTAAACCACTTCAATAACATTTTATACATTTTAGAAATTATTTTATTATTACCTCCCAACAATAATTCTTCTAACTCTGAATTCTTGATTCTAAAGCCTGTTTTTCTTTGGTCTGAGTCAACTAAGTCTTTAATTTGTCTATATTGCAACCAACCATATTTAAAAGGCAACTCCTCATTTGGTTTAAGCTTCAACTCATTATCTGTTACTTCTGTTAAATCTTAGAGGGTAAGCCATTCCTTTCCTTTATATTCTAAGTTTGGGTTGATCACCTCGGCTGGTATAATCCACAGTGGTTTCTTCTGGTCTATACATTTTTTGTACTTTAGCCAAGTCGATAATAAATTTCTTCTTAAGTAGCGGTTCTGGAACATTGCGTCTATTTTGTGCTTTTCATACCACATATATGCATGCCATCCAAAAGATTTATTATAGCCTTCCAAAGTTAGTAATTTATGATTGGTTAAAGACACCCATTCTTTTAGCCAAACAAGGCATATCGCTTCATGATAAAGTCAAAGATCAGGTAACTGCATTCCGCCCCTTTCCTTGGCATCACAAAGAACTTTGATTTTTACTCTTGGTTTCTTTCCAGCCCACACAAATTCCGATATTTTCTTCTGCCATTTTTCAAATTGTTTTTTGTCTTTTATAATCGGTATTGTCTGCATTAGGAACATCACTCTAGGTAACACATTCATCTTAACTGTGGCAATTCAACCTAACCACGATAGGTTTAACTTATTCCATTTTATCATATCCCTTTCTATTTGTGTCCAGAGCTTTTCATAGTTGTTCTTAAATAAATCAATATTTTTCGCTGTTAGCTCTATTCCCAGATATTTAGTCTTACGTACCACTTCACACTCTGTTAATTCACTCAGTTCATGTTGCTTCTTTTTGGTCATATTCTTGGTTATTATTTTTGACTTCTTTTTGTTTATATAAAAACCTGCTAAATCTCCAAATTCCTTAATTCTCTCAAGTAGTATTGGCATAGCTTGTAATGGATCTTATACTATAAATATCACATCGTCTGCAAATGCTCTTAGCTAGGGGTGTGCAATTCGGGTTTCAGATACCCGAACCCCCCCCCCCCCAACCTGTTTCGGGTTGTTTCTGTCATGTTCAGAATACTTTCAGGTATGCTAGTGCCAAAGAGACTCAATTTTAATCCTTTCAGTATTATGAGTGCTTTCTTCACAGGTGCCAGGATGTTCCCAGGCAGCTATCTCCCAGGGAGGAATGTTTTGGCTATCGCTGTTCCAGCCTCGAAGGACTTTCGCTTTCCGAGCTTCAAAGGGATTGTTATGAGAACTATGGGGGGAGGTTGGGCCTGCTGGGATCTGTTACTTTGTGCCTCATGCTTTGCCTGTCATTGGTAACAATTCACATGTACCATCCTGAATATTGTATTCAGGCTCGTGGACTATAATGCATTCTTTCTTCAGTAAACTTTTGAAAACAACGGGCTTTTGTCTGATTGCAGAAGGTAGTCTGGAGTAAGGACATTATCTAGCCACAGTTCTGACATTTTGTTACCAATGACAGGCAAAGCATGAGGCACAAAGTAACAGATCCCAGCAGGCCCAACCTCCCCCCATAGTTCTCATAACAATCCCTTTGAAGCTCGGAATGCGAAAGTCCTTCGAGGCTGGAACAGCGATAGCCAAAACATTCCTCCTCTGGGAGATAGCTGCCTGGGAACATCCTGGCACCTGTGAAGAAAGCACTCATAATACTGAAAGGATTAAAATGGAGTCTCTTTGGCACTAGCATACCTAAAAGCATTCTGAACATGACAGTTTCAGGTTTTCCGAAACATTTTGGTTTTCCGAAATGTTTCGGATAACCCGAAACAACGATACCCGAAATGTTTCGGGTTGTTTCAGGTTTTTTTCGGATACTGAGAATCGCCATTTTGATTTTGCTAGGCGTTTGCCTTTGCAAGCGTCTAGCAAAATCCTGCTGGAAGCTAAAGCTTCCTGCAGGCTCTTAGAAGAGGGGGGGGAGAAGGAGTGAGTGACTCACTCCTTCTTTCACCCCTCACCCCTCTTGCATAGGAGGGAATCCTTTGCTTTGCAAATGCAAGGTGCATTGATAGCATTGCACTTTGCATTTGCAAAGCAATGACAGCATGCAGAGATTCCCGCCAAAATGACCAGGTAGGGGAGGGGAAGCAGGAGGGAGGGTGACTGTGGGAGGTCATGCAAGGGAGGGGGGACTTTAGGAGTCACCAATCCCACTGCTGCATGCTTCTGCCAGCCAATAGATTCAAATCTTTGGCTGAGGCTGCAGCAGGGGATTTAAATTTGTGGCAAGACTGGGATAGCTCTGTTGCTCACTGACTTGACAGAGAGAGGTCTGAGAGAGGAGAGAGACCGCACCTGGAGGATATCTGCCTGGAGGATCAACTGTGCTGGAAATCCGGAGAGGAGGCCTGGCAGGAATCTTTTTTTTAATGTTTGTAAATTTATTGATGCTGGGCCAATGTGCTGCTGTGGCCTGCCTCTGCAAAAAGATGTTTCAGTTTAGTCTTGGCATGGCCTGGGGGGACATTTTCAGGTTGGGCAAGGGGACAATGTTTGGGGGTGGGGGGGTTCAATGATGCTTGTTGTGCTTGCTAGATTTAATGTTTCCTTTGTGATGCTTGAGTGTGGGCTTGATCTACTGTTTCCCAGGCCTAAAAAACCAGTGTGCCTGTTTCTGATGGCTTGGCCTGGGGGGACATTTTTAGGTTGGGCAAGAGGACAATGTTTGGGGGTGGGGGGGTTTCAATGATGCTTGTTGTGCTTGCTAGATTTAATGTTTCCTTTGTTATGCTTGAGTGTGGGCTTGATCTAATGTTTCCCAGGCCTAAAAAATGAGTGTGCCAGCTTCTGGCCTACACAGGCCAGAAGCTCTGCTGGGTGGCTTTGGTGCCTTTCTGCTGGCTGGCACTCACAATTTTGCTTCACAAACAGGATTGGTAGCTTGCTTTGCTGTTTCTGGTGCCCCTGAGCTAATGCTTCCCAGGCTCTTAAACAAGTGTGCCAGCTTCTGGACTACACACAGGCCTGCAGCTCTGCTGGGTGGCTCTGGAGTCGTTCTGCTGGCTGGCACTTACAATTATGCTTCACAAACAGGTTGCAGTTGACTGTTGCTGAGAGACTGTCTTCGTGGTCTTCTTCTGGACTGGACTGCACCTGGAGGACATCGGCCTGGAGACCTCTGAGTGTGGAGGTTCATCTTTGTTGCTGGACATACGGAGAGGAGGACTGGTAGGGATTTTTTAAAAATTTCTTTTTGGGAATTTATTGCTGCTGCTGGGCCAATCTGCTAGCATATGTTTCAGTTCGGTCTTCATGGCTTGGGCTAGGGGGACATTTTCTGGTTGGGCAAGAGGACGATGTTTGGGGGTGGGAGGGGGGTTCAGTACTGCTTGTTGTGCTTGCTTGATTTAATGTTTCCTGTGTTATGCTTGACTGTGGGCTTGATTTAATGCTTCCCAGGCTTAAAAATGAGTGTGCCAGTTTCTGGCCCACACAGGCCTGCTCTGCAGGGTGGGTGTGTTGTGTTTTTCCACTGGCTGGGCCTAGCCTTTCTGGGGGAGGGGGTTCTTGCATGCCACCTGACTTTTACCTCTGGCACAGCTTCCCCACAGTGGCTTCATGACTGTCTAGGCCCAAAGCAGATCTGGGCCTTGACTTTTAGGGGTTGTGTGTGCAGCGTGTGTGACTCTGTTAACATTCCAACTTTCTTAACAGCATCGCGGAGGAGAGGAGGACCAGCTGCACGACTGCCTGAACTTCGCTGGACTGCAGGACTGGTGAGTGAGTCTGTGGGTTTACAGCAGGGTGGGCTTAGGGGTGGGTTTTTGCTAGCTTGGGAGGGGGGAGGTACATTTTCAGAACACCGCATCCACACCCCACACAGACACACCACAGAAACATTGTTCCCGCTAAATAGTGTCTTAGGTAGGTAGGCCAGTTAGTAGGCATTCAGTGGCTAATTGCCCTCAACCTAATCGATCAGGGAACCAAGATTAGTTTTTTTTAAACATTAAATAGGGATTCAGCAGGAAAAACATTAGTGAGTGAGAGTTAGGTTATATTTGATTTCTACATACAAATTTTGAATAGCTGTTAATAGGCTTCCCATTACTGACCCCCTAACTAGGGTTCCACTGCCCATCTCTGGCACCCGTGGTGGAGCCAGGCTGGCCTGGGCATACTAGTGTTGTTAGTGTATAAGGCTTTCACTTGTTGTTATTGGGGGTATAGGGCCAGCTCAATTCCGGAGGAATTCAGCTGTTTGGCAGGCTCAGGTCCCCCAACATAAATAGGGTTGTTTAAAAAGAGATTTGAGTGACCATCTCCAAGACAAGTTACAGAGCCACAAGAAGAACAGATTTAGAAGCAGGTTAGATAGGGCTTGAAAACAAAGTGCACCTTTGTTTACCCTTGGTTTCTGAGTAGTTAGTGTCGCTTCCATGAGGGGAAAGGATGGCAGAGAGGAAAGCAGAGAGGAGCCCCGGGGGAAAGGTTAGGGAGAAATCTAGATGGGAGGAGGGGAAGAAGAGGGGGACTGCTGCAGCAGCCCCCCCATCTGAGCGGAGGAGGCCCTCCCCTGCACCGCTGCCATTCACCAGCCTGGCTTCTGGTGACAGGAAGAGCGTTCGCAAGGCTCTCTTTCCTGACGCAGCTGCTGGAGGGCCACCCCCAACCTGGGTGCGTGAGGCAGGGGCTGGCACTGGGCAGGGGCCTGCTGCTGAGGCTCCTCCTCCTCCAGTGGTTGTGAGCCAGCTGCTGGAGGAGGGGCAGCATGTGGTGTCTCCTGGGATGGATGTGGGGCATGTGACTTTTCCATCCCTCACGATCACCCCAGGAACCCGGAGGATGTTGGAGGAACTGCCCGTGAGACCCCCTGTGGGGTGGTCCACCCCAGTTTCCTCTGAGGCCAGCAGCAGGCCTCTCGCGGCTGTGCAGGAGGAGAGGATGCAGGAGGAAGAGGCAGAGACTGTGGTGGAAGAGCCCACATCTCTGCCCCCTCAGCCTCGTCCATCCCTGACTGCCCGGCCAAGAGTGGGACACGGTGTGCCCGGCCAGAGCACCTCACAGGAGGTGCCTCAGGGTGGGCCCGAAAGCGCTTCTCCTGTGAAGCGTGGGCTGTCCTGTTACTCCAAAATCTGGAAGCACTTCCAGACAACGGAGGATCCCCGAGCAGCCCAGTGCCTGCATTGTAGGCAGCGCGTCAGCCGTGGCAGAGATGTGCACCATCTCTCCACGTCTGGGATGAGGACCCACATGAAGAGGCACCACCAGGCGGTGCTTCTTCGGGGGGAGAGTTCAAGTGGCGCCACACGGCCGCTAGCTAGCCAGAAGGAGGCATGCTCCTCTGGTGCTCTCCCCCCAAGGGTTCCTGTAGGGAAGGGATGCCAAGCCTCTCTCCTGGAAATGCTTGGTACGCAGGGCCCTAGTGTGCCCAGAGAGGGGATCCAGAGGGCGAGCCGGCACCTCACACGCCACATCGTCAACATGGTAGCGGTGGATGGGAGACCGTTATCCATAGTAGAAGACTTCGGCTTCTCAGGGCTGCTCCACGATTTCTTTCCCTGGTACGCCGTCCCTGCTCACACGACATTGAGCAGATCGGTGGTGCCCTCATTTTACAGGGCTGCCAGGGACAATGTGAAGGCACAGCTGTCCTGGGTTGCCAGGAGAACTGTGCACTTCACATCCGACATCTGGACCTGCCCAAGTGTGCAGCAAGCGTACCTGTTGCTTACTGGGTGGGGGCCAGGGGGAGGTGCCTAGAACGGCTAGCCAGGAAAGGATGGGAGACCACCAGGCCGGCTACTGCAAGGCCTTGCTTCACACCGAGGTGCTCGACGTGTCCCACACTGCGGAGAACATCGCTGCCACCCTGAGGAGACAGTTGGAAGAGTGGGTAGGCCAGGGACCCGCCACCGTGGGATGCATGGTGACGGACGGTGGCAAGAACATGAGGGCAGCGGTGCATCTAGTGAGGCAAGAGTGCATTTACTGTGTGGATCACAAACTTCACCTAGTGGTGAGAGATGCGCTGGGGTTGGGCTCCTCGAAGGAACCCCTTGATACCCAGACTCGTGAACTCCAGTTACTGATCCAGAAATGTCGGAGGCTCACGAGTCACTTCTCGCGCAGCATGACAGCCACGCACGAACTGCGCCAGAGGCCGGTCAGGACAGGTGTGCCGGAGCATGCTCTGATCACTGACGTGAGCACTCACTGGAACTCCACCTGTGCCATGCTTGAGCGCTTGGTGGAGCAGCAGGCTGCACTCCACACATGGCTCTCTGAGAGCTGCGGTGCGAGTCAGGTGGGTGAGTTCAGCCGTGAGGATTGGCTCACCGTCACCCAGACAGTGGAGGTCCTGAAGCCCTTCAAGGACTTCACTGTGGCGGTCTCGTCAGACAAAGCGACCCTTGGTCTGGTCATTCCCCTGGTGCACATGCTCCAGAGGAATCTGGCCACCCTTGCAGACCGGGTCGCACCTCGTGCTGACCTCCTTCCAGCGGTGCGCGCACTGGTGAGAAGGCTGCAGCATGGCATAGTTGCCAGGCTAACTCCTCTCACGCAGATTGAGTCATACATGTTGGCGACCATGTGTGACCTGCGCATAAAGGGCAATTTCGCTGAGCGGGACGGGAACCTCACCCAAGCCAGAGATGGGCTCTGCTCTTGGGTGAGGTGCAGGCAGGCCGAGAGGGGACACCTGTCGACAGGGGGGATGCGAGAGGGGCCCTGCCATGCGGTTCCCTCTGACACCCCCTCTGCGCAGGACCCCCCCCACGACCACTACCAGAGTGCCGATGGAGAAGGAGATGCTCCGGTGGGCCCTCGTCCCCTCTGGGGTCATGAGGAACATGAGAGAGGATTTGGTGGAGGCAATGGTCAGGGACTACCTCGCGGAGCCCTGCGAGTCGCTCTCCACCGATCCACTCAGCTACTGGGCCAAGAAGGAGTCGGTCTGGCCGGTCCTCTCCCTCGAGGCGCAGCAGCTGCTCTCATGCCCTCCGACGAGCGTGGAGAGTGAGCGCGTGTTTTCTCATGCGGGCGACATTGTCAACCCACATCACACTCGCCTTCTCCCATGGAGAGTCGAGCAGTTGACCTTCCTGAAGGTCAACTCTCGCCTCTTCGATTTCTCAGGACTGGACTTCCAGAGTGACTAAGGTGAGCCCAACTTGTGGCCTGCATCCTCTGCGAGTCCAATCCTTTGGAATCGCGCTCTCCCCTGCATAAAACCCTGTAGACGCAGTTAAAACCGGCCACCGGGAGGGTGGTTAGGAACCAGTGGCAAAGGGAATCCACCCAGCAATTTGAAAGCCGCCCCCCCAAGGGAATTCAAAACATCTCCCAGCACTGAGACAGACCCTGTGGGACCAAATTTATTCTGAAAAATAATGGCCCAGAAACTTGGATTGCCACTGGAGGGAGAAATAGGTTAGATGGGGATTGCTTAGGTGGGGATTAGGGAATGGGAAAATGTCAGATCCTGCTGTTTGGAATGTTTAAAATGTTTTTCAGAGTTGAAATCTTTGTTGAACCCCCCCCAAAAAAGTTGAAATGTTTTTTAAGAGTTGACATTTTCTTTAAAAAAAAAACCAAAAAAAGTTGTAATAATGTTTTTTCAAAGTTGAAATGTTTATTTATAAAAAAACAAAAAAAAAACCGCAAAAAGGTTGAAATGTTACTGTTTGGTTTGCATGAGTGGGTGGGTGGGATGCGGGAAGAGTTGGGGATGGGCACCAGCCAATGATGATGTCTCGCAGATGTTTCCAGGTAAATGCTGAGGCTGGTGTGGGGGTGGGGGGAAACCTCTGCAACACTGCTCCAGAAATACCACTGTGCAGTGCCTGGGCAGTGCCCAGTCCAGCTTTGTGTGGCTGAACTGAAAGCACAGCCGCAGGAAATGACATTGGTTCTGCTGGACCTTGTTGCAGTGGTTTCCCCCCATTAAGTTTCGTTATGGAAGGATGGTTGGGAGATGGGCTCACGCGCATAGAGATAAAGAAATTTTGAAAGAGAAAATGTCTTTGTGTGTGTTTTTTGTTGTTATGGCGGAGGTGTTGAGGGGTTAAGCAAATAAGTTTTTTATTTCATGATAGTTGTGTTGTTTTCTGACGAAGACAATGCTGACCTGCCTGTGGGTGTGCCCTGCTACTGTGTAACCTAAATCTGTTCAAGAACGAAAGTGTTTTTGACCCATTTTGCCCTACCGCTGTGTAACACACATCTTGTACAGATGTTTTGAAGCTTTGGTGATTGTCTGATATTTATTGAGTTGTGTTATGTTTGAGTAGTGTGACTCACTGCAAGCATGCTGTTATCATGCCCTTTTGTGCCCTACTGCTGTGTAAATTTAAGCTGTTCATGAGGTGTTTTTGAAAGGTCTTGTGGTTTTGTTGTATCTCTTATTTGAAGCTAGTAGTTATGTTAATTTTGTCTAGTGGACTTCTTTTCCCATGCCCTGTTATGCCCTCCTACTATGTAACGTAAATCTGTTCAAAAATTTAGAGTTTGTAAAAAAAAATTTTTTTAAGATTCTTTGATGTGTAGTGAATTGTGTTGTCCTTTTGTGTGGGGGACGGTTGTGTGATTTGCCATGATGTGTTGTTGACCTATTGTACTTTGAAAGTGAGAAAATAATTTTTTAAAATTTGAATCATTGTGTGTGTGTGTGCTTCATTCTATGATGTGAGGTTGGTTCCCAGCATAGGGAACAATGGGGCAGGCTGGCCAGCTTTCTCTGTAGGTGGTGGGGGTGTCAGGGGGTGGTTGTCTGTGTGTCAGATGCTCTTTCCCAGGGACAAGTTGGCACTCAGAAGTGTGCCCACCATTGTGGCACCCCTGGGCTGTGCGGAATTGCCCTTGGAAAGAGAGTTTAGAAGTTCCCAGCATAGGGAACAAAGGGGGAGGGCTGGCCAGCCAGTTCCTGGGGTTATGGGTGTGGGGCTGCTGGGGGTGGATTTGGGTCTGTGAGGGGCTAATGTAGGGATTTGGGTCTGTGTGTGGCTGCTGGGGGGGAATTGGGTTTGTGTGGGGCTGAAATGGCCCCCCCAAAGTGGGAGCAGGCTGAGCCTTGGAGGGGGGTGGGAGTAGAGGTGGGAGAAGGGCCCCTGAGGGTTGGGGGGCATTTTGCATGCAAAATGCCACCCCTGGCAAGACAAGCCTCCCCCAGGTGGAATTGGTGGAGAAAGGAGCACCTACTTGGGGAGGCTGAGCCTTAGAGGGGGGTGGGAGTAGAGGTGGGAGAAGGGCCCCTGAGGGTTGGGGGGCATTTTGCATGCAAAATGCCACCCCTGGCAAGACAAGCCTCCCCCAGGTGGAATTGGTGGAGAAAAGAGCACCTACTTGGGGAGGCCATGAAATGCCTCCCCCCAAGTGGGAGCAGGCTGAGCCTTGGTGGGGGGTGGGAGAAAAGGTGGGAGAAGGGGGCACTGAGGGTTGGGGGGCATTTTGCATGCAAAATGCCACCCCTGGCAAGACAAGCCTCCTCCAGGTGGAATTGGTGGAGAAAGGAGCACCTACTTGGGGAGGCTGAGCCTTAGAGGGGGGTGGGAGTAGAGGTGGGAGAAGGGCCCCTGAGGGTTGGGGGGCATTTTGCATGCAAAATGCCACCCCTGGCAAGACAAGCCTCCCCCAGGTGGAATTGGTGGAGAAAAGAGCACCTACTTGGGGAGGCCATGAAATGCCTCCCCCCAAGTGGGAGCAGGCTGAGCCTTGGTGGGGGGTGGGAGAAAAGGTGGGAGAAGGGGCACTGAGGGTTGGGGGGCATTTTGCATGCAAAATGCCACCCCTGGCAAGACAAGCCTGCCTCTTCATTTTTCCCCTTAGGAAATAATGAAGAAGATTAGCAGCAGCAAGCTAAAAAGACGTTCATGTTTCCCTTTTTTAGGCGAGGATAGGGGGACCTGGTTTGGGGGACCATAACATGGCCCACCAAAGTCCAATCTGTTTGACACTTGGCAGGTTGTTAGATAGGAGTTAGAGGAAGGTCCCCACCAATTTTGGCTTGATTTGGTGGGAAAATGCTTCCCCCAGGCATCCGGGAAGACGGAGGCATTTTCCCATTGAAAAGCATCCTGAAACAACCCGAAACAATACCTGAATCGCTAAACCCGAAACAGCTTGCCGTTTCGGATTTAGCGGTTGCCGAAATAGATTCTCGTTTCGGGTATACTCGAAACGAGAATCCCGAAACAGTGTGCCTTTGCACACCCCTAGTTATAACTTGAAAGAAAACTTATATAAAATGATGTATAGGTGGTACATGACCCCACAAAAATTAGCTAATATGTTTAAGGGGGTGTCAAACAAATGTTAGAAGTGTCAAAAAAATGAGGGTTCCTTCTACCATATGTGGTGGTCCTGCCCAGTTGCTAAAAAAGTATTGGAAACAAATACATTTAACAATGCAAAAAATATTAAAGAGCAACCTACAACTAAAGCCAGAGATGTGTCTATTGAGTTTAGTGGATATTTCAATAGAAAATGAATTTGGAATTTTGATTAGATATATGACAATGGCTGCAAGAATAATTTATGCACAATATTGGAAATCGAATAAATTGCCAACAGTAGATGATTGGCTAATAAACATGTTGGCAATTGTGGAAATGGCAAAATTAACGGAACTGCTTAGGGACAAAATGACAGCAAATTTTGTGAAGATCTGGAAACCTTTCATGGACTTTCTGTATATAAAAGAGAAGTCAGAACTAATGATCTGTGGATTTCAAAATTAGAGTTATAAGGTTGGCAACAAATGATAGGTTGAAGTAAGCAGAAAAAATGCTGATATATTTGCAGTAATGTTGAAGTTATATGTTTAGTTAAGATAAGGGTATTACGGAAGAGTTATTAAGTACTAAGAAAAAAATTCTGTAAAATGTTTAAATGGTATGTCTCCCTCTATGTTCTTGTTTATTTGTTTGTTTTTATGTTTTTGTTTCTTTATGTGAACCTTTGCTTGTTTGCTGTAATAAAATAAATTTTTTTTAAAAAGAAAGGAATAAAAAAGAAAAAAGAAAAGATGTTTGTGTGCGTATGCTGGTACTTGAGGCTGGCCTTCCATGTCTCCCCACTAAAAATATCTTCTTTCCAGTAACTTGACTGTGGTTGTCTAGGTACAGCTCGATAATGAGAAAGTTCAAATTTATGTTAGTATCACAGACTAGCTTGATTTTTGAGCTACGGTGAATTAATATTGGTTCAGAATTCGAAAGTGATAAGCCTTCTTAAGATCTTCTTCCATCAGGATCATCTTTCATTAGAAAAACCATGGACTTGTGAATCTATGCAGAACACTGTCTTAACCTCACTTCACAGGTCTGGGGGTTTCAACAGGCAGTAACAGGCAGTCACCTCATGCCCCCTGTCTAACTAATTTTTAGGCAGAGAACCCTTACCCAAATTCTCACAGGCTCCCCTCTCTCCTCTTCCAGAGGTTTCACCAGACAGGCAGCCAATTCCCTATATTTGGTGTAGTGGTTAAGTTTGTAGTGGTTAAGACCAGCAGGACACTAATCTGGAGAACCAAGTTTGATTCCCCACTCCTCCAGTTGAAGCCAGCTGGATGACCTTGGGTCAGTCACAGCTTCTGGGAGCAGGGTAATTGTTGTGAGGATAATAATAACACACTTTGTAAACTGCTCTGAGTGGATGTTAAGTTTTTCTGAAGGGCAGTATATAAATCAAATATTATTATTAATGTTAATCAATTCCCCTGGCAATGGCAGGGACTGAACTCTGTCTGAACTTCTTCTGGCTTTCCTTCTGGCTTTAACCCTTCAAAGTACTTTCAGCAGAGAGTCCCGTTTTTGCCACTGTGAAGAGAAAATGACAACAAAGGGGGATACCCATGCATCACGCCTTTCCTGGGGTGCAATCTCTCTGAAACTTGGGGGGTCTTCGGAGGACAGTGAGGACTATGTCCCCTGCAAATGGTGCATATTGGACATTGGGAAGGTCAGTTTGTAACCCCTCAAAGTAGCTTCCATCAGAAAGTCCCATTTTTGCCACTGTGAAGAGAAAATGACAGCAAAGGGAAGGACCCATGCATCATGCCTTTTGCGGGGTGCAATCTCTCTGAAACTTGGGGGGGGGGTCTTCAGAGGACAGTGAGGACTATGTCCCCTGTAAATTTGGTGGGTATTGGACATTGGGAAGGTCAGTTTTTGGGGTGTTTAAAGGGCCCTGCCGCTTGCACATGGCAGGAAAGGGCCCTTTAAACTATCAGCTGGCAGGCGGCAGTGGGGGATCCCCCTGCCACCTGCCAGCTGATAGTTTAAAGGGATCTTTCAAGGGCCACAAACAATGAACAATGAACATGTTTGTGAACAGGGTCATGTTCGTTACTGTTCATTGTCCATTGTTCATGGATGTCAACAAACAACGAACAGCTTGTTTGGGGTTTTTTTTCGATTCGTGCCCATGTCTAATTACAACATTTGTATAGCTTTTCATTTTGTATTCTTCCTTACCTCCTTTTATTCCAGCAATTCTTTTATCTTGCCTTTTCACAGCCAGTATTTCCAAAATGATAATAAATAGTGGAGAATTGGACATCCTTGTCGAGTTCCTTTAGGTATTTCTATTTTCTCTGTCAACAAGCCATTTACTAAAACTTTAGCTTGCTGACCAATATAAATCCAATTTAAAAATTCAGTTCCACACTTCATATTTTGTAATATTTTCATCAAAAATTTCCAAAACATTTTATAGAAAGCTTTCTCTGCATCCAAACATGTGAATGCTGTTTTTTGTCCTTTCCTTCTTGAATATTCAATTACATCAAATACATATCTGATATTATTTCTCATATCTCTTAGGGACAAATCTTGTTTGATCTTCATGTATTAAATCTGGAATACATTTTCTTAATTTCTCTGCCATTACTGTTGTAAAGATTTTATAATCCACATTTAATAAAGAAATTAACCTATATGATTATGATAGTAATGGATCATTCCCTTCTTTATATATTAGAGTTATTATATTGTATTGTTAATACTGTATGATTAATGCCTCAGGATAGTTAATAAACACTAATATTCATTATACATATCAATATTAATAATTAAAGAATGCAAATTTAAAACTCATATAAACATAAAATTTAAAACTCTTATAACCATATAAGCAATTTATATATATATATTTTCAACTTTTAAACTTTATTAACCAATAAAAACAACTTGATACTATTTTTCTTAGCTTCATCCAGAATTCTGTTCAGCTTCCACCTAATAAAAAATAACAAAGAAATTCTCTTGATTAACTTCGGTGTATTAAATACAATTTATTTTTCAACCAATAGATGGTAAAACAATTCCATTAATAAATTGTCAGCAATTAAAATAATCCAATTTATTCCTCAATCAGTAGGTGCTAGCAAAGTTTGATTAGTTAATTTTAAGGAGATAATTGTCAGGCCTGCTATCCACAGTACTGCCATATTGTTTTTGAGTGTCTTTAACTGCTGTATTCTGAGTGTTGTTTGTCTGCAGGTTCACAGAGAGCTACAGAAACATCTGTGTTCCCAGGACGGCCTTATCTAACGCAGCTAGCCACAGACCTTGGAGGAGTTACGTTCACATTTCCAAACCTCTGCTTTAGCTAGACATGGGGGGGAGGGACAGAAAGGAGGGTTTGATATATTGCAACATGTAACTAACACGTCATTCTCAACAAAGCTTTGTGTTCAGCCAGAAGCTTTCCTGCCTTTGGATTATATATGGACACCTGTACTTTGAATATAATCTTTCAATAAAGACTCTTTGACTCAAGAGACCTTGGATATCTTGCAGCAAGGGGTTGGGAGATGAAATCAGAGTAACTTGAATTCCATAGACTGACATTTTATTGAGAATCTTATCTTCTCTCCATTGACCCACACCTGGGAAGGATGGCTACCGGATACACTTCGACTGAACCTCCTGTTCCTGGATTGGAGGGTGGAGAGACTCCCTCTTTACCTAGTGTTGGGGGTATCCAACTGGGCCCCGCAGGAGCTGTATCGTGGGGTGAGCTGGGTGCCCGACCGAGGAGTTCCATAGGGAGAGGCATCACCCCTGTCACTTCGGTACCAATGCCTCGGCAGTGGGGACCTCGATTCTGAGAAAGCAGAGAAAGGCGCTTCGGGACTATGTTCACACGCCCATTGGGAGTGCTCATCCAGGATGCTCCTGTATCCCTGGTTACGGAGGCCCAGGGAACTAGCGCCAGCAGAGATCCGGTGTGGGAGGCCCTACAAGCATCCATGGCAGCCGCCAATGCCGCCAGGATTAGCGTGATTCCCCAATATGTGTGGGATGAAGCGGCAGGATGTTTAGTGGAGGCACCCCTGATGGTTGGAAGTGGAGGGGAAATGCCTCAGGACTGGTCGGTTCCCCGCCCCAAACTACAGAGCTGGGATAATCTCGACCTAGGGTCCATCGGGTCAGCAGACCTAGGAAGCAGATCAGCTCAGCCCACTGGGGACCGGTGGAGTGTTCTTATGGAGAAAGTACAATTTATGCGCTATGAAATGTTAGCGGTGACCAGCCTTACCAAAGGCTGGGTGGACAGTACAGCTGCGGCACAGGTGCCCTGTATCACCATCAGAAGCGGCAGGCTTCGGCCAGGGGATCCCCTGGGATAATGTAACTGTGGGGCAATCGGCACCGCTGGATTTACAAGGAGGAGAGGATCGAGAGGAAGGGTCCTTTGATTCGACATCCTCAACAGCCAGTTATCATGATACGGTGGCTCCCCCCATGGAGGAACTGTGAAAAGTGGGGCTACAAACCACGCCAACACCCTGGGGGCAGGTGTTGACACTGGGTTTTCGGAAGAGGAGGTGGAACGCACCCAACAGCTGCAACAAGCATGGGAGGTGGAATTGCGCAGAAATGCAGAGAGGGCAGTAGCGGAGGAGAGGAGGAGAATGGACGATGCTCATTACTCAGCCATGGAAGTGCAGGTGGAGGCCATGTGAAGGGAGCTAACCCAAGCGGCCCATGCCATGGGGCTGATGCTAGTGTCACCCGCAGGTCCCCCTGCACCAGCTGCACCAGCTGCACCTGCAATTCCCATAGCTCCTGTGATGCCCCCACAGCCTCCTCTGGTGCAAGTTGGAAATCCAGTGGACCGGATGGGCCCTCTAGTCCCGGTAGCAGTCCCTCCGAGGCCACCGATGGATGGAAGGGGGCCAGTGCCACAACTGCAGCTGCTGCCCATTCCAGCAGCTGGACCGATCCCTGGACCTAATCTCTGCCACAGAACCATTCCAGCTCCCGCTCTCCCGCGCCTTATGGGCCCAGGAGACCTGCCCCACAAATTCCCATGCGCAATGCCCCTCAACGTCCTGCACATGTACAGGGAGAAGCACCAACTCGAAATAGGGAACGAGGGGTAGAGGTTCTCATGGGATGGATTAAGCTGGAGGCTACATTCGATGGCGAGCCCAGAAAGTTGGGGTTTTTCATTGTTCAAGCACTGCAATTCTTCAACGAGCGGGGACACTTGTTTCCAATGGAGCAAAGCAGCATCATTCACCTAGCATCAAGGCTGGAGGGGATAGCAGCGGAGTGGTATGTAACCCTTTATGATATGGGGGTACCAGAACTTTGGGACCTGCAAGCGTTTATAGCAGCTCTGAGAGCCCAATACGAAGACCCCCTGGAAAGCAAGAGGGCTCGCACAGAGCTAAGAGCGATCAGACAGGGCTCCAAACCTGTCCAAGAATACGCGGCTCAATTCCGTTAACTGGCCACCAAATGCCCAAATTACCACGAGGGGGTAAAAATCGAAGTATTTCGCAATGGGCTGAATCCAGAGTTATTGGATTGGGCTCTGATGCAAGATGATCCACCCACCTTATTGGGGTGGATTCAGTTAGCTTGTGAAGTTGAAAATCGCACTCAGGTGGTCCGTCTGGTGAAACAACACTAAGCCGGTGGTGTGAAGCAGCCCACTCCAAC
The DNA here is from genome assembly GCF_028583425.1 of Eublepharis macularius. Lineage (NCBI taxonomy): Eukaryota > Metazoa > Chordata > Lepidosauria > Squamata > Eublepharidae > Eublepharis > Eublepharis macularius. Next base: position 150,808,507 of record NC_072791.1, on the reverse strand, counting down.
CCTGGGGAGAGGCAGGGGAATGCCGATAGGTCCTGGGCTAGCTAGAGGGACCTGGGACACACATTGGAGACAAGGACTGTGCCTGCAATGCGGGAGCGGAGGACATTTTGTGGCCCAATGCGCACTCAGAGTGACTCCTGAGCCAGCTGCTCAAAGACCAATCCCAGCTCTGCACACGGGATGAGCTGAGCGGAAACCTCTGGTACGGCGTGGGCAGTCAGAGGCTGGGTTGGAAGCTGAAGAAATAAGTGGAGACAACGCCTACCAAGCGCAAGAGTCAATTCCCTCGTACTCACCGATGGGAAATGAACAGGATCTGTTGTGAAGAGGCCCCCACGGCAGGTAGAAGAGGAAACCACTCCTACCAAGGTGAGGGAAAGGGGGGCCATATTATTCATGCCAGTGGTGCTGGTAAACCCTAAGCATGGGACCCATGTAAGAGTGAAAGCTCTGATAGACTCTGGCAGCTCTAGAGACATTATATCTCCCACTCTAGTGAATGGTTTAGGGTTGGAAACCCACGAGTTGGAAAATCCCATAGTATTTGAGCAAATGAACGGATCCAATATGAATCCTGCCAATTTTGAAACTGAACCTATACCAACCAGCATGGGAAAACATTGGGAGGCTCGACCCTATATCATTAGCCAAGTGGCCAAGTACCCCCTGATCTTAGGGAGCCGTTGGCTTTGGGATCACAACCCCTACATTAAATGGTCAGAGGGGATGATGGTATTCAGCCGTGAACATTGCCAACACCATGAATGGAATAAAGAATGGGGAAAAGAGGCCCTCCTCTCCTTTAGAGGTTGCACTACTCAGCAAGGAAGAAATAATACAGATACCTTCGGAATATAGAGATTTGGCACAAGCGTTTAGTGAGGAGGAAGCTGATGGACTCCGCCCACATCGCGCCACAGATTGCGCCATTGAACTGGTACCAGGAGAAAAATTACCTAAGGGCAAATTATACTCAATGAGTCCGGCAGAACACCAGGAGTTACGAAAATTCATTGACAAAAACTTGGAAAGAGGTTTCATCCGTCCTGTGAGCTCCCCCCATGCAGCTCCCATGTTATTTGTAAAGAAAAAGGATGGAGGACTTAGACTATGCACCGACTTTCGAGGAATCAGTGCAGTCTTGATGTCCAACGCCTATCCCATCCCGTTAATCTGAGACCTACTCAGTGTGGTGGCGCAGGGTAAGATATTCCTGAAATTAGATCTTAAAGATGCTTATTTCCATGTCAGAATAAGGGAGGGGGATGAATGGAAAACCGCTTTCAACAAGCCTTTGGGACAATATGAATACTTAGTCATGCCTTTTGGCTTGAAAGGGGCTCCATCTGTGCACATGACACTCATAAACAAAATTCTGCATGAATATTTATATAAGGGAGTAATTGTGTACCTAGATGATGTTTTGATTTATACACAAGATAAAGCTTCCCATGTGGAGTTGATCCGGAAGGTATTACAAGCATTGATTAAGCACAAGTTGCCTGTCAAATTGTCAAAGTGGGAATTTCACAAGGAGGACTTGGACTATCTAGGCTACCGCATATCGGGTCAGGGGCTAAAAATGGACCCGGCCAAGGTCCAGGCAGTTAATAACTGGGCAGTGCCCAACACCCGAAAACAATTACAATCATTCTTGGGATTTGCCAATTTCTACAGACCTTTCATAGAAAATTTTGCTCAAATTGCCTTGCCCTTAACTGACTTATTAAAAATGAAAGGGAAGGAATTGCAAGCGAGCAAACCGCAAGCGAAATGAAATTGGACTGGAGAGTGTCAGCAAGCCTTTGAAGGCTTGAAAGGCAAATTCATTTCAGAGCTGGTGCTACAGCATCCTGACGAAAATCGCAAATTCGTTGTGCAAGTGGATGCTAGCAATACAGCCATGGGAGGGGTACTGCTGCAGCAGGACGAGAGTAAAAAGTTACGTCTCTGCACCTATCTCTCAAGAAAATTCACTGAGGCAGAAAGAAATTGGAGTGTATGGGAAAAGGAAGCGTTTGCGGTGAAGTTAGTGCTCACAACCTGGAGGCAATGGTTGGAAGGGGCTCGCCACCCCTTCGAAGTGTGGACAGATCACAAATATTTAGAAGCCCTCCGCACCCCCCGCCGCCTCAATGCTAAGCAACTGCGGTGGGCAGAATTCTTTTCTAAATTCAACTTCACACTGAACTATTTGCCTGGCAAATCCAACTTCCTAGCAGACGCCCTTTCGCGTATGCTCCAACATGAAAGCCAGAGGGAGGAGATTATTGACACCGTCTTCTTACCTACCCAATTGGGAGGGGCGGTAACTACTCATAGCCAAGCAACCAAAGCATGAATGGGACGGCAACCTGATTCCGATGGGTGGAGAGGAAAAGTGAAAAGCGAGGTGGAAAAAGAGGGGGAGGAAGTGCCCACAGCTGAACTCACACAAATGGAGGCAGGCAAATGGATCAAAGGCTCTAAACTCTACATCCCCTTGAGTTTACGAAAGGAAATACTCAAGCAATGCCATGATACCAAACTTGCAGGACATTTTGGCTATCTAAAAACCCTCCACCTAGTCCAAAGACAATTCTGGTGGCCAACTATGAGACGGGACATCTCCCAATATGTGTTCTCTTGCCCCACATGTATAATGGCCAAAGCAAGGAGGGGAAAACCCCCGGGATTATTGCAACCACTGGAAACCCCCTCCAGACCTTGGGTGGTGATTTCAATAGATTTTATAAAGGATTTACCTCCCTCAAAAGGTTGCACTTGTATTTTAGTGGTGGTCGATTTGTTTCCCAAACAAGCTCACTTCATACCGTGTACCACTATCCCTACAGCAAAGAAGTTGGCCAGCTTGTTCATGAAACACATAGTAAAATTGCATTATTTTCCCACCAAGGTGATTTCTTATAGAGGCGCACAATTCGTTGCCAACTTCTGGCCGGAGCTCCTACAAGTAGCAGGCATTGAACAAGGTTTAAGCTCCGCCCATCATCCAGAGACCGACGGGCAATCGGAAAGAACTAATCAAGTGTTAGAACAGTTCCTCAGATGTTATATAAACTACCAACAAAACAACTGGGTAAATTTTATCCCTTATGCTGAATATGCGTACAATAACTCTGTTCACAGTTCTTCTGGAGAGACCCCCTTTAAAATTGTACACAGATATGAAGGACAGGCCATACCATTCGAAATCAACCCCGAATTCAAAAAATAGGGAGATTTGGGAGAATGGTGGTCCTCCTTAACAGAACAATGGTCTCTTATCCAAAAGACATTGAGTAAAGCCAATGAGGATTACAAAAAATACTCCGACCGCCACCGTGTGGAGCAATGGAAATTGCAACCTGAGGATAGAGTTTATGTTTCCACAAAAAACTTTAGAAGTGAACAACCCGGCAAAAAAGTAGGATTGAAATACATGGGACCTTTCCCAGTAAAGCAAGTAATCAATGACGTGACAGTTGAATTGGAATTACCAAAGAATCTACGCCAAATGCACTCTACTTTTCACTTCGGTCTACTGAAGAAAGCACCACCACCAGATGAATGGCACCCAGAAAAAGCAGTGCCCCATCCCACCCTCATAGATGGACAAATACACTACGAGGTGGAGGAAATACTAGACTCCAAAAAGAAACACAATAAGCTGTATTATCTTATCAGATGGAAAGTTTTTGATGAAAGTTTCCTAGAGTGGGTAGAATCATCCCATCTAAATGCTCCTAAACTCATAGCTAAGTTCCACAAACAATACCCACACAAGTTGGGGGCTGAAGGATGAAGGGGGGGCCTTTGGGGAAGCAGAATGTCAGGCCTGCTATCCACAGTACTGCCATATTGTTTTTGAGTGTCTTTAACTGCTGTATTCTGAGTGTTGTTTGTCTGCAGGTTCACAGAGAGCTACAGAAACATCTGTGTTCCCAGGACGGCCTTATCTAACGCAGCTAGCCACAGACCTTGGAGGAGTTACTTTCGCATTCCCAAACCTCTGCTTTAGCTAGACATGGGGCGGGGGGGGGACAGAAAGGAGGGTTTGATATATTGCAACATGTAACTAACACGTCATTCTCAACAAAGCTTTGTGTTCAGCCAGAAGCTTTCCTGCCTTTGGATTATATATGGACACCATGCGGTGTGGCTGTCCTCCACGTGGGCAGGGGTTTCTGCCAGGGTAGTGGGGAAGCACTCTCAGGGGGCCTTCTGGGAGCTGGGTGGCTAGCATTGAGGAAAGTGGCTGAGTACCTGGAGGGGCATCCGATTAAGATTCCAAATTGAAGCACAGGTGTGTGAATCATGTAAAGCCTCTGTCAGGCCAGGGCTGTCCCTTGGTAGTGAGTAGGACCCTGGGGCAGTGGTACTGCAGCCATCATCCAGGAATGTGTCCCCCATGGGGAATCATGGGACTCCTCCTTATGTTGGTTACCCTAGGATCAGTCCATGTGTGGCACTGTGTGCCCCAGGGCCCTGTGATGCAGCTGCCTGTGTGTGAACACAGCCCCAGTCTGTGAGGCAGAAGAGATGTGTTTGGTTGTTTGATTTACTTTGCTCCTTGCTTTGGGGGCCATTCAGTGGCAGCTTGTCCATGGTGAGTGGTCTAGTTGCCTTGCTGCTCCCACAGCTCCAGCAGTTCAGCCTGCCTGCGGGAGTGTGAGGATAGTGAGTTACTGGGTTGCCCTTGCAGATGTATTTTACCATCCCCTAGGGGGAAACAGATCAACAGAGTCCTGCTTTGCAACTGCTCACCTCATCTGTCTGCTCTCTTTGTGAGCAGACCTTCCCAATGGTGCACTCTGTGCCTGAATGTATGCAGCTGAGCTGCCACCATAGTGCAAGATGATAAGTACCAATGTCAACATGGCAGAATAGCCCATGACATGAAGCTCAAGGCTCAGGTTGTCTACCTGGACCTTCACAGGAGTTTACAGTATTCAGTACAGAAACAAATATTGTTGTGTAATAATTTTTTGTTTCATATATTTAGCTGTCATGTATCCTCCTAGAAACCCTGACCTGGATAGCCCAAGTGAGCCTGATCTCGTCAGATCTCAGAAGCTAAGCAGGGTCAGCCTTGGTTAGTAATCGAATGGGAGACCTCCAATGAAGACAAGGGTTGCAGAGGCAGGCAATGGCAAACCACCTCTGTTAGTCTCTTGCCAAAAAAACCTCCACCAGGGGTCACCATAAGTCAGCTATGACTTACTTCTTCACCCAAAGAGTGATTAACACTCACGCACCCAAAGAGTGATTAAAGAGTGATTAACTGCCACAGGAGGTGGTGGCAGCTTCAAGCATAGACAGCTTCAAGAGGGGATTGGATAAACATATGGAGCAGAAGTCCATCAGTGGCTATTAGCCACAAGGTATAGATGGAACTCTCTGTCTAGGGCAGTGATGCTCTGTATTCTTGATGTTGGTGGGGGGCAATCAGTGGGAGGGCTTCTAGTGTCCCTTCTCCACTGGCAGACCTCCTGATGACACCTGGTTTTTTGGCCACTGTGTGACACAGAGTGTTGGACTGGATGGGCCATTGGACTGATCCAATATGGCTTCTCTTATGTTCTTATGTTCTTATGAGAGCTCTCTCCACCATCCTCCTAGAAAAGGGGATGTGGTGGTAATTGTATTACCATTATGGCTACTAGGGGCTTGAGATATAATGTGAAAAAGTACAATTAGTTTCACTTTTACTTCAATATGGTGTACAGATTCTCTGGTAATTTTGCGACAGAGTGTGGAGATTGTTCTAGCTATAAGGGAACTCTAAATTGACCCTCCATTTGTGATGGAGGGTCATGACGCATTCCAGGTGTGACAGCCAATTCCTGATCTCTGAGATGTATGCAAATTCCTAGCGTCTCCAGCCAACAAGAGACAATGAATCCTATGTGAGAAGGAGGGGGGAGGTTATGAGAGGGACTTAGAAGATGAGGGCTCATCCAGATATACAGAGAAGTAGGAATTGGATAGGAATAGGCCTAGATATCCTGTGTTAGGCAGATTATTCTATTTTAGGGAGGCAATATGTTATGGATGGGAGAGATGACCAAGGGAGAAAGCTGAGACACCAGCTAACCTTATCTTCAGGGTTTGAGTCCAGGGGTGACCAGACTGGGAAAGTGTAGAGACTAAACAGAGGGCCACACTTCCAGTATCCCTATCAGTGTGGTGAAGGCAGTAGAGTAAAGGAGTAAAAGGATCAGAGATCCCAGTGTTTAGTAATCCTTTCTCAGATTCTCCCACTATGAGAATCAGTCTGTCAGTTATGCAACCCTGGGCATACGTGTGACATTGTAATGATTCCTAAGAGGACAGCTTAACACTGAAAATTGTTATACTCTTACAGTCTCTATGTGGTGCTTTTAAAGGATGTATTTCCCTGAACTTGTTAAAAGTTGTGTTGTATACTAAAAAAATTCCCCATATTTCCTGTTATATGACATCTCCAGTTTTTGTATGCGGGATATGCCTTAGGTCAGCTTTTCCCAACCTGTGGGTCCCAAATCCAAAAGTGGGTCATGAGGCCTGTGAAAGTGGGTCCCATGCTTTTATTGTTTACTGATTTGTGCATGCTGTTTTTTTACGTGGTTCACCATACAAACTAAATTGGGCTATCATACCAAAAAGCTTGAGAACCACTGTCCCAGGTGCATCCTAACATTTGATTCCTTCGCTCTAATCTATCATCTTACTTGGCTGACACTAAAAATATGGGGATATAAAAGACTATGCCAAGAATTTTTTTTACCCCTTTTCATTAAAATAGAGCAAGAGTTCAAAGAGTTCATAACAGCAATCTTTTTAATTTCTCAGGCTACACAGAAGTAAAAAAATCGAAGGATATAGGATCATGTTATGACCTGTTGTGACCACTTTTCTGATGGCAACCAACAACATCAATTAACCACGATGAATGACAATTTTCTAGAAGAGATTCAAGGGAGAATCTATGACTTAAAAAAACCTACACACCTATCTAGATCTGATATCTATGGAAAATCAGAGAAGACAAGTTTGTTCCCTTATTGGCCATTTTCACACACTTGTAAAAGCCTCTGATTTCCCATTTAATGGCACAATGATGTCAGAAATTAAGTTATTAAATGGGAAATCGCGCTATGAAGATGCTGTCGTGCCATGAGTTTTGTGCAATTTTCCAGAGATTTAGGCATGTGAAAATGGCCATTCTCTTCTGAATGTGAAGCATTATCTTTTTGAAGTAACCTGTCACATCTAGTATGCCCATTCCAAGCTTGTCCAGTTATGAGACTCACAGGTATCAATGAGCAAAGACTTTAGAATCTATAGCTTTCCAGAAGGCATCTTTTACATCTTTGTTCCTTAAACTGTAGATTAGGGGATTCAGCACAGGGACAATAATAGTATAGAAAACAGAGATGTACTTGTCTGAAGTGGGGGAGTACCAAGAGCTGGGGCGAGAATAGATGAAGAGAAGAGTTCCCTCATAGATGATGACAGAGGTCAGGTGAGAGGCGCAGGTGGAGAATGTCTTGCGCCTTGCTGTTGCAGACCGGATCTTCAGAACAGAAATGACAATAAGGATATAGGAGATGATGATAATGACTGAAGACATTATTTCCACTGAACTACCATAGGTGTAAAGTAGGAGTTCATTGAGGGAGGTGTCTGAGCATGAGAGCTTGAGGAGCAGTGGAAGATCACAGAAAAAGTGGTTGATGACATTAGGACCACAGAAGGACAGTCTGAAGGCAAAGCAAGTATGGACCAAAGCACTTAGTGTACCACCAACATAAGAGAGTGCAAGCAGCAAGATACAAATTTTGGGGGACATCATGACAGTATAAAGAAGAGGGTTACAGATGGCTACATAACGGTCATATGCCATAGAGGCTAGGATGAAAGACTCGGTATCAGCAAAAGTGCAAAAGAAGTAGAACTGCAGTCCACATCCAACATATGAAATTATCTTTTTTTCTGCCAAGAAGTTGACAAGCATCTTTGGGACAATCACTGAGCAATAGCAGAGATCAACAAAAGATAAATTGCTAAGGAAGAAGTACATAGGGGTGTGGAGTTGGGGGCTGGTTCTTATCAGAACCATCAGCCCAATATTCCCTAGCAGAACCATGCTGTAGAGCATCAGAAATGTCAGAAAGAAGACAACTTGAATGGCTTGGCTGCTGGGAAACCCTAAGAGAACAAAGTGGGTCACAGTTGTATCATTACCATGCAACATCTCTTTGCAATGTGCTATTTCTTGGAGGGATACAGAAGTTGGACTGCAGAGCTCTAAGTGCTCAGGTAGAGACAGCCAACTGAGGTTTTAATTACATAGACACTGTCAGCAAAAATGACAGTGAAGCAACTACATATGCAAATGCTAGTGTTCAGTGGAGTATAATTAGAAACAGGTACCTTGGGAACCCACTTCAACAAACGTTCACCTAGTACAAATCACTGAAGTTATATCACCCATTCTATATCAGGGAATACTGTGGGCCATTGTTTCTATATGTTTCTTTCATTAATGCATTTTTAAATAACAAGAGTAATGAACTATTTCTTGTTAACCCTGCTCCCCCAACACTGCAGGAAGTCCAGGTCTTGAGGACAGTATCTGAAGCAGTCAATGTGAAGTCTCCTTTTTCTAACCTTTATTATCTCACTTATTTCCTCATCTCATGCTCCACAAGGAGCTATTATATAGTCAAGTACAAATCATCCTCTTTCCCAAAAATTCTGTCCCTCCTTTTATCTGAAATGAGAAATTTAAAAAATGACATGTAACAAGAGAAGATAATGTAGTTTAGGCATTACATTGTGAAAAGGTAAAGATACAGAAAATGAGAATGTGGCCATAAGGATACCATATAGAGTATCAAGGTGTGCTTTGCTCCTGTTTGCTTTACTAAATTGGCAAGAAAGATAGAGATTTGGGAGGCTCAGTGGTAGAACACATGCTTTACTTGCTTAAGAGCCTTGTTCTATTACTGACAGCTTCTGTTAAAGGATCTCTGATAGCAAAATAGTGTTCAGGAAAAAACCTTCCTCTACCTGAGTCCCTGGAGATTTAAGTAAAGATAGACTAAAATGTTAACTAGATATATGCAGCATCCAATATATTTAAAAGACTTTATTTTTACCCCAATCACAGCAACACCCCAATCATATGTTTACTCAGAAGTATGTTTCCCTGAGTTCAGTGTGACTTAATCTTAAATAAATGTGTATAGGATTGCTGCCTTACGGTACAATCTGAAGAATTATTCCAGTCTAAACCTATTGAAATCAATGGTTTAGACTAGACTAACTCTGTTTGGGATTGCATTTTTAGTCAGTGACCAAAGCAGTTATACAAACTATGGAAAATTCTGCCATGAAAAATGGCATTGGTTAGGATTCTGACTCGGTTTTTAAAATATGACTGTGTAGATGAATTCAAGACAATATTAAGGCTGTTAGCCAAGATGTGTATATATTTTCAAGTTTGGGACATGCCAACTGAAAACTTGGATTGTATAGCAGGTAAATATTATTAGCCTGTGCGCTGAAATTGCATTTCCCCATCATTCAACCTGCCTTATATTGTGAACCTGGCAGACTGTGTTTTCTGCTGCAGCTGTGAAAAGTAAAATGCATATTTCCAAAGGCCTGAAGGAAAGAGAAAAAAAGTTAGTTTCTGCTTCACTTGAAGAACTGCTACTCTTCCACCCCCAAATTTCCCTGTTTCTTACCAGATGCCACCCCAAATCTCCATTTGTATGTCATTTTAACATATATACTGCAAGGAGACCAAAAGTTATACTAAGATCTGGGTTAGTAGCGTCTTTGTTTTACATAGTAGTGTCTTTGCCATCCTCACTAGAGATGTATCATTATAAGCCCACTGATTTCAATGGGCTTAGAAGGGTGTAACTCCATTTAGGATTGTACTGTTAGCTTCTGAAAATCACACAATGCACAAATACTGATACCACTTCTAAAAATATGGCCAATTTTAACTCATTAAGCTTCAAATTTTAGTCCTTTGAACCAAAATGTAAACTTACCTAGTACACCTTTGGTGCAGTGACTTCCATGAATTCACCAACAGCTGGTCTGCAGAGAAGAGGTTATATATGCAGTTTTCAGCCTTTGGGAATAAGATGTCAAGGATGTGGCACCACAAGGTCTCGAGAGTACCATCTGATGAGCAATTAAAACCTGACTTTGTTTTGTGCATTTTCTATTGTTATTGTCATGAGATTTTAAATGGAACTTTCCCCCCTGAATTTCTAGAAATTAATATTTATTCAGAAAATCTAGATGCTTACACTCTAGGAAACCTGTCCAAGCTGGCTTTAAAGTAAATCTTAAACCTAATTAATTAAATACAAGGATTAAAAACTCAGGCAGTGCATAATGTAACATAAAATACAGAACAACTTAAAATGGGTCAAATATTATCAGGCTGTCATATTGGCTGAATCTGATAAAAGATGCGACATGCCATGGAGGAAGCCTGAGACCAAGATCCAGCAGCATCAACCCCCACCCCCAAATTACAATCTTGTATTCAGGGAGAGAGCATCCTCCTCCATGATAGGCTGACTCCACAACCCTTTAGCAGATTTTCCATTGACCAATGAATTGTCAGTCATGTCTGAATTGAGCTTCAGTTTATTGGCCCTCATCCATCCTATTACCTTCTCTAGGTGCCTGTTCAGGACTTTCACAGTCAATGAAATTGCTGGAGGTGCTAGCATTGACTGGCATAGTGTCTCTTCCAGGAATATGCAAGGTCATATCAAAGTGCACATGCTGCTGAATACTAAGATGGATGCCCAGGACTGTGCCTCACCACTGTGGGCCCCAGTGCTGCAGGGTGTTGTTGTTTCCTCAGCACAAGGCCCCTGGTTTTCACGGAAGGGCTCTTTCAACACTGACTGTGAATTTGCCTGATGAGTCCCATCAAAATCACTGGCTCTTTGGACTCCTCAGTGGTCTCTGACTAGGACTCAGTCCTATAGGATGTGCACGGGTTCCAAAGAATTAATGGGTTATTCCAATGTCCCATTTTTCTAGAGTTCAGGCATTCTTCATTCTGACATCACAAATTAGTCAGATCTTCAAGGGTTTCAGGCAACTCCACATGGCCCAATTCAACCTGGTGAGCATCTCTCAGTTCTTCCTGAAACTGATCCAAGAGGGTTTGTTCTTTCCAGCCTAGATGCTGGTCCTGCAGGTAGAAGGCACCAGCATACACAAGTACTATACCAATCCCTTGTTATAGGCACTGGATTCTTCAAATGGATTACTTCTGTCCTATACAGATCCTGAAAAGCATACTTGAGTTCTTTCACAAATGCTATATAATCATTCAAGAGCAAGCTGGACTCCCAACAGGTAGGGCATAAACCATTGGCTACGCAGCACTTCAGCAGATTGATATGGAAACAAGTCCTGGTTTTGGTTGAAGGAAAATCTTGTGGTCACAAGTCCATATATAACTAGCACTGAGTCACCCTCACATTTTTCACAGAGGCTGAGAAGACATTTTCCTGTTGGGGGTTTAGGTATTATGCCCCTAATTGAGGCCATTGGTAGCTTCTGTTCCTGAGTGATGTATCTCAATCAGTAGGAGTAGCTGTGTGTGCAGCACAATGGACTGGAACTAGGGTTGCCAGGCCCCCTACCTGAAAAGTGGGGGTGCAGGGGTGCTGATCCTCCTCTACCAGTGAGCAGAGGCAGGTTGGAGCACATTGCACATAGATTCCACATACCCAATGATGTCACTTCTGTTTTAACTGGAAACTCTAGCATCTCAGCAGAGAATTCTTAGAGAATTGGCCCTGCTGAAACGCTATAGCTCCTGGGCTTGCGAAGCCTGCATACATCCCTCTTCTCAACTTTCCCCCTTGCAAGCTAGGTGAGTGGCTGCAGGGTGGGGGATGGGGGCAGGTACCTGGAAGACCTGGCTGGAACAATCTGTCCAGTTCATAGGGTTGCCAGGTGTTTGCGGTAATTCACCTAGACAGTTGGTACTTTGGGGGACTATTGGGGGGCAGGGAAGTACCTCAAATACCAGACACTTATCTCTTCCACTGGCAGTTCTGTTGCCCAGCCCAGGCAATTGGCATCCCTCCTGTACACTGCTGGCAGGAATGGGCTGCCTGGATGGCTTCCTGCAGCCGTGTGGCACTGCCTGGGAGTGGATGGCCAGCCATTGTGCCTGGAAGTGGGTCGATGTGGTGATATCACTTCCTGTAGTGACATCATCACACCAGTTGGGAGTGTGCATGTGCACAGATAAAACAGGTTAGTACTGCTCTTCCCTTTTTCCTGGGGTTCAGTATTGTTCTGGACCCCATCTGGCAACCCTACCAGCTCAAGGGAAAGGGACAGAAGTCAAGGCACTGAAGCCAATAGTAACAGAACTTAAATGTTGCTCCAGCCAAGGCTGAGGGTAAACATAGACCTTAAATACTCCTGCAAGGAGGTGGAGATGGAAGCCCTGCCCCTACAGGAGTAGGCTACCAGTTCTTGAAAGTGCTGTGCCCAGTTACATTGATGAGTACTCTGATGGAGTTGGAGTGGTTCAGGGTCCTGTAAAGCTTGAGCGGACAGTGGTGGAGAGATCTCAAGTGCTGCAGTGAGCTCTGGGGTGGTGGGTTCAGGGTCCAAGTCTGAGTCAGAAGATAGAGATATATTCCAAGGTGAGAGGATTGGCTCAGATTCCTGGGGCTCCTGATGCATATCAAAGGGAGTTATTGGAGTTGTCTACACTGCCTCCTCCTGTGGTGGTATGAGATATTCAACTCCCTATTTATCTGAGTCTTTGGTATCTCTGCCTGATGAGGAGTTCATGCTGTGGTCCATGACATATGCTTGTGTGGCCTGGCTGACAGTACATTGGGCTTTATGAGACAGTACACATGTCAGGTTGCCCCTATGACCCCTCTTCACCTTATCCCAGGGCTGGCTGATCAGACTGCTACCCAAATGGGGTACACGTGTGGGCCTGTAATTTCAGAGCATCCCTCTTGGAGTCTCAGGTCAAACATATACATTTATGGGCAATTTATAGTTAGAATCACTGCCTGGTGCATACCAGGATCCCAACATGTGCTGTGCTTTGTAAACAGGTACAAGGGAAATTAGCAAGGAACAGGCAGGAAATTAGAAGAAATTCAACTTTATTGAAAAATATGACACAAATAAAGATGGCAAAAAATAAAATGAGTGCCAAATGTAATGCATGCACACCCACAGCAGATATATAATCAAAACCTACTACCTAATATATCTAAGTTCTAGGAGGGGATTGCTAAGAAGGCTAAAAGGGAAAAAGAATTCTTATGAACCTAATCCTGGTGAGAGGGAGAGTCAAGGAGGATCTGGCAGAGGGAGGTGAAGGATGCGCAATGGTGCTGTGCTCCAAGGCGATGATTGGGGATCCAGAGGTTGAAGAAGGAAAAATCGGAGACCGAGGCCTGCTCAGAGACTCCATTAGGAGTCTTCTTGAGCAGTATCACAGGGGCAGCAAGTAGGATAATCCTCCTACAAAGTTACAGGAGGAACTGAAGCTACTTTTATGGTAAATAATTTTATCATCTGGAGGTGTTTGGTCCCCCAGGATTGAGATTGGACTGTGGGAAAGAGTTAGAATTCTATTAGACTGCTTAAAATTAACTACTGTCAAATTCAGGTGGAAAGATTTGAAGAATACTACAGGAATCTAGGTGGTCTTGCTTTTCACATGCTAAGTTGTTGGACAAGGGATCAGGTGGGATTAATGACTTGCTGACTAGCTAGGGATGGTTGAAGAGATCAAGGTAAACAGTTTTTCATTTGCCCACAGATCTCCTTTAACCAGGTCAGAATTATTCATACCAAAGATGGCATGCTGAGTCATGTGGCCCTTTTCAGTCTGGTTTTAGGCTATGGGACATGCAGTTGGAAAGAATGAGAATAAAGGTTGAACTAGCAAAAATAGAGGCAGAAAAAGAAAAAGCCAGAGTAGAGCCAGAAAAAGAAAAGGCAAGAATAGAGGCAGAAAAAGAACAAAGTTAGCCAAAATTCAAGCAGAAGAGAGAATGGCTGAGAGAGAGGCTGAGAGAGAACATGAGAAAGATATGTTTATTTTAAGAATGTAAGAGTTACAAATGTGGGCAGAACTACCAATTCCACATAGAAGTGAGGGAATCTCCTCAGTAGAGCAAAAGAAATGTCCCCGTATCAGAAGGGAGCTGATGTGGAAGCATTTTTATTTAGTTTTGAAAGAACATACAAAGATTTACAAATTCCTGATGATGCTAGAATGCTATATTTATGCCCACAGATCTGTGGAGGGCTAAGTGAAATCTATGCAGAGATGAGGGATGAGGAAATCTCAGATTACCAGCTGTTTAAAGAAAGGGTCAGAATTTGTTTTGGCCTGACAGCAGAGCAAAGCAGAAAGGCTTTTAGAGAGATCAGGAGGAAACCAGGAGAGACTTATTCCCAACTGGGATGTCGGTTAGACAGAGCTCTCCATAGATGGATTGAGGGGAGCAAACTGAACACTTTACAGGAACTGAAGAACTTGATGGGGCTAGCACAATTTTACAGGCAGGTCCTTTCCCAGTTAAGATGGTTCCTGAGAGATAAGAAACTCCAGACAGTGGAAGAGGCTGCCACTATGCTAGATGAAATTGAAGGGCACATGGGAGATTTACTACAACCCCCCCCCCCCAAGGAAAAGTTGAGCAACCAAAAACCAACCCAGCAAGGCGGGACACTCCAACCACATTCAGGAGAAGAGTGATTACTTGTTATCATTGTCAGGAAGGACACACAAAATCCAGGTGTCCTCAGCTAGGCAAGGGAAAAACCTACCACAGCCAAACTAAAACTGTTAACATCCTTAAGAGGCCAGAGGAGATGGCTGAAAAGCTTTCAGAGCCACATCTAGCGACTGCCCCAACAGAACAGCCTGTAAGGGTAATGCAAGAATGGACAGCCCAAAATGATTTAAATAAGGATTATTTGGAAGCTGTGGAAGTAAATGAGGAGAAGATAATAGGCTTGAGAGATACGGGTGCTTCGATCATATTGATTAAACCAGAACTGGTGAAGCAGGAACAGTATTTGCCTGGGCAAACATGCAGCTTCAAGGGGATAGGAGGCCCTGAATTCAAAGTGGCCTTAGCAGAAATCCCAATCAAGTACCAAGGTTTCAAAGGGAACTGGGTTATGAGAGTATGGAAAGATTTAGACATACCTATTCTTTTGGGAAACAACCTGGGAGCACAAGTGAGAAATGTAAACAGAATTACCAGAAGTAGGTCTCAAGCTCCAGAACAACAGACAGTACTAGAAGAGCAGCAGGCAGTGCTAGCAGAGCGCAATGTTAGTGAAGTTGATATATTTTTACAGGGACCTCAAGCTGAAGAATTCATAGCTGAGCAAAGAGCAGATGAGATGCTGAGAGACTTGTGGGAGAAAGCAGAAGCAAGAACCCAGGAACTGAGCCCAGAACCTCCTAATGTGTTCAGGGTCCTAGAACAGAGACTATGCAGACTGACAATGAGGCAGAAATGTTCTGTTATCTGGGATAAGAGAAAACAATTGGTGGTTCCCAGATGGTACCGGCTGCAAGTATTACAGCTGGCCTATGAAACATCCAGGGCCAGACATTTAGGCATCAACAAGACCAGAGAGCGGCATGGCCGAGAAAAGATAGCAGGTGGACGATCAGGCCTAGCACAGATGACTATGCTACAGTTGAACTACAATGCACCCGTAAGGAAGAAGGAAGCTGTGAGCAGCGGCATGAACAGACCTCCCCTCCATGTCTTCACTGGGGAAGAGGTCGAGCTGCGCACAGGACAAGTCTAGCCTTACGAGGAGCACTGGCTGGTGAGCAACAGGAAAGTCTACAATGTCAGCCACTTCTACAAGAAACACCCGGGAGGCACCCAGGTGATCAGGCAAACAAGACACCACCGATGCATTTCCAGCATTACACCTTGATAAAAATCAGGAAAGCAAAAACGTGAGAACATTTTTGAATGTGGAGCTGGCACCAGATCAACCTAACTCTGAGACCAACAAAGATCGATTGATAACCATGAACTTTCCGAAGCTGCGATTCCCTGTTGAGAAGACAGGACTCCAGAAGCCCAACAACCTTTTCTTTTTCCTGATTTTCCTCCATATTGTGATATTAGATGTTGCTACCTGGTTTACTGTATCGTACTTTGGAACATGTTTGGTACCATTCTTCATATGTGTTGCATTATTGGCTACTGCTAAGTGCCAAATGAATTGGTTCCCGTGTGACTTGGGACACATTTTGGTCTTTAGCTTATCAAAATGGAATCACATGCTGTTACAAGCAGTCTTAATGTTCATTGGCAATTGGTTACAGAAAGTAAGGATAGGCTTAATAATGGGATTATGGAATTCTCACCCTTCAGTGAGAAATATTGTGGGATCCTTAAAGGCTAGCTACTGGAAATCTACCTACTGGGGTCTATATTTTGTAGCACCTGGCATTATAATATCCGTCAGGGGAATAGTCTGCTATCTGTTACTTATTGAACATCTAAATGATATAAACTGTGTAAGTATGCTGGCCAGTAATTCAAAAGGTTATATGAAAGGAACAGAGAGATTCAAAATTCAGAAACCAAAATTAAGTACTAAGAAAACAAGTACATCTCAGGAGTCAGAGATACAGAGTCTCTTATCAGATGGGGTGAAATGTATAAAGCCAAACAGAGAGCAACATCTTTCTGTCATTGAAAGGGAATGCCTAGCTATTGTGTGGGCTGTAGAGAAACTACGTGTAAGGTTATGATAAACCAAATGTTGTAAATATGTGTATGTATATAAGTGTTAATGCTGTTTAATTGTTAGTAACTTTGGTTTCACATGGTTCACAACATTGCAACGGAGAGGTTTGTAGCACCACTCCTAATGCAATGGCCTTTTAAGGGTGGGACATGTGATGGACTCAGCTTCAGAGGCTGAGATTTCCAGTCAGTGAGCATATGATTGACATGTCCCCCTCCCCAAATGTGGCTAGCCTGAAATGGCAGTGAAGTTGCTGTATAAAAACCTTTCTGTTACTTAAATTCAAACATCTGCCTACCTGCCTTTTGATTTTAACCTTCTGTAAATAAACCTTCAGTTCCGTTTTGAACCTCCCCAAGCCTTGTGTGCCAGTTTCTGCTAAAGGGAAACACAAACCCCTGATCTGTTCCCTACTAAGACTTTGCTGGGTAACCATTTTTAATATTTCCTAAGGGTGGGACAAGAAGGAAAATTGAAACTCATCACCAACCAAACTACTAGAGGCTTCCCAGCCCAGTATACAGTTTCATAGGCTTAAAGAGGAGAAGTTTTACCTCAGGGTAGGGGAAGGTCAGCCTAAGCCTGAGTTGGATGTGGGTTTCTGGCAACAGGCTTTTTGATTGCTTGCATATATGTATTCCCAAGAACAGGCTACATGCTGCCATCAGAAGAAACTTTAAGCTAATAAGGGATCAGCTGAGAGTTGGCTTCTGATCTCCTGATGGAGAAATTTGTTCTGTACCTAGCTTTTAATGAGTGGGATTGGAAGCTAATGCCAACTGAAAATTGGGATAATCCCAACTGAAAATTGGGATAATCTCCCATCCTTCAAGCTTTGTTGTCTCCCAAATCTGCTAAAATGCCCCAAATTTGGAGAAGGGGTTGACCAAAAGCCAATCTGATTTTACTTCACTTCTCCCCACCCCAAAATGTTAGCATGGGTTGTAGAAAAAAGGAGATAAACTAGTTCTGAGTCTTTACCCTCTCCTCTTTGCAATACCAAAATGAAAAGCATTGCATCTGTCCCCATCCATCTTGAGGACAGGGCAATGCAGGGATTAAAAGTGTAGCATCTATCCCTACTCACCTTGGAAGGAGGTGGAGAGAAGTGGGATCTCCCTTTTGCAATGCAGAGATTAAAAGCCTTGCATCTGTCTCTGCCCAACTTGTGTGTGTGTGGGGGGGGGGGGCTGGGGTGGTGGTGGAATGAATTCTTTCTACCCCAGCTCTTTCTCTCCCTTGCTTCTGTTCCTGCCCAGTTTAGACAGGAGAGACGACCTCCCTTTCGCAACTTCACTGTGTATTTATTTTGCTGATGGGACAAATTCTCTCAGCTGTTTCCCCAATCAGCTGCAAGCTGGCTTTTTACCAACAGGCAGCTGCAAACTTGTTTGGCAGTTGTTCAAGTTGTTTGATGAAATCTGAAGATATCTCTTCAGATCAGCTCATAGTCTGATCATGAGTATCAAACATGTTAAATTTGTCTGCTAAAAAGGTTTAGTGAGAAATTCAAGGCATCCCTTAGTCTGCTTCCACATGGACCCACAACTTTTTTTCAGCACTTGCACAAGAGAAACTGAGTATCTCCAACCATGTGCTGCACCACATGCTGTCCTGTGTCCCTTTGATCCATTGTTAACCTCTGGATCCTGAATATTGCTCCAAAGAGGACAAACAATCACCAAATCAGGAACATTGTGCCTACACATCCAATGGTAGATCACATACTCACCAAAACATGGCCATATAGGTCAACCCCCTCCAACAATAATGCCCAAACTGGTAAAAAAAAGCACATAAACAGTGTTGTATTGAGAAAAAAAAAACCGTGTTGGCCCAAGACCAAACAGTGTGCCATGCCAACACACAGGGTGTGGGCTATAAAAGGGATAAGATCATAAAACGCTCGCCCCTCTGCCATGATTAGCCAAATAAAGGCCATTGATGGTGATACCTTGTGCTTACCAGATGTTACCAAAAGGAGACCCATGTCAAAATATGCATTCTTCTGGAGGAGTTTTAACACTGCTTAGATTAACAAAATCACCTTTGAAATGCAAGAAGAATGTGATGCATTAGCATTCAGCCCTGATGCATTGATGTTGCCAACCCATTTCCTTTATATACAGATTCTCCATGTGACTCAGTTAAAAATATTTTTCTGAGTTTATCAATAACTATAACCTGTACCAGGAAAAGTATTTTATTATTGTCTATTACACAACATAGCTAGGACATCTGAACAGAACATGCCTTAGAAGCAACCTAATATTGTATTCCTCCACTCCACTCCATCATGTTGCTAGGCTGAAACTGATAAAATGTGAGTATAAAACACCACACCAAGACCATTTATTTCACCTTTTTTCACTTTCTGAAATCCTAACTTAGAAAATACAGTATGGAATGAAAGAGTTCCTTATATAGCTCTCTTGATTTCTTGAAGTTCATGCAAATCAAGAAGACCTGAGATAAAAGCATTTTGTGACCTGAATGATGATCACTTTCTGATGAAAACCAAGGACATTAATTAACCCACTAGTTGACATTTTTCTGGAACTGATTCAAGGGAAGAACTTATGACTTTAAAATAATAAATATACATCTATCTAGGTATGATATCCATGAAAAACCAATACAATATCTTCCCTTATTTCCCCTTGAAGCAGTGTGTTTCTGACATGCTTCTCACATCTTGTATGTTATCATCAACCTTTTTTGACCTTATCTATATCAATTAGCTAAGACTTTAGAGTCTATGACTTTCCAAAAGGCATCTTTTACATCTTTGTTCCTCAGGCTGTAGACTAGGGGATTTAGCACAGGGACAATGATAGTATAGAAGACAGCAATATATTTGTCTGAGGTAGGAGAATACCAGGAACTGGGTCTGGAATAGATGAAGAGGATAGTTCCCTGATAGATAATGACGGAGATCATGTGAGAAGCGCAGGTGGAGAATGTCTTGCGCATTGCTGCAGCAGAACGCATCTTCAGAACAGAAAAGACAATGAGAATATAGGAGATGATGATGATACTTGAAGACAAGATTTCCATTGAAGTGCCATAGGTGAAGAGCAGGAGTTCATTGAGTGACGTATCTGAGCATGAGAGCTTGAGGAGCAGCGGAAGGTCACAGAAGAAGTGATTGATAACATTAGGGCCACAGTAGGATAGCCTGAAAGCAAAGGAAGTGTGGACCAAGCCACTCATTGTACCACCAAAATAAGAGAGCGTTACCAGTAGGATACAGATTTTTGGAGACATCATGGCACTATATAGCAGTGGGTTACAGATGGCTACATACCGGTCATATGCCATAGAGGCTAGGATGTAAGACTCAGTGTCAGCAAAAGCACAGAAGAAATGGAACTGCAGTCCACAGCCAGCATATGAAATTACCTTTTTCTCAGACAAGAAATTGACAAGCATCTGTGGTACAATCACCGAGGAATAGCAGATATCAACAAGTGACAAATTGCAAAGAAAAAAGTACATAGGAGTGTGCAGTTGGGGGCTGATTCTGATTAGAACTATTAGTCCTGTGTTCCCAAGCAGAATCATGCTGTAGAGCAATAGAAAGATCATAAAGAGGACAACTTGGGTGACTGGGCTGCCAGGAAACCCTAAGAGAATGAAGTGGGTTACAGTGGTTTTGTTATCATCTGGCATTTCTTCACAATATGGTATTTGCTGGAGAGAGGCAGAAGCTGGACTGCAGAGTCTAGTGTGCTTTGGGAAAGAAAGGCAACAGAGCTTTTAATAAAGCAGGCTCAATAACAGTAAGCATCAACAATTTACACTGAATTAATAATGGATGCACATTGTAGTGGGCAATTAGAAACAGGTAACTTTGGGAAGCCAAGTGAACAAATGCTCATTTCACTCACTGAAATTGTACCTGCCATCCTACTGCATGGAATATTATGTGCCATTGTTTCCCTACTTTTCTTTCATCAATACATTTTTTTTAACCCACAAAAGTAATTCATGGTTTATTTCTAGATTAAATTACCTGTTTCAACTCTGCATTAAATACAGGTCTCTAGGACAAAATCTGAAGCCTTCCATGTAGAGTATACTTTGTTTAAGTTTTATTAATTTCAGCAGATTCTTCTCCTCAAGTTCTAGATTGTTCATGGCACTAGTTTTTTGTATTGCAATTAGCTTTTAAATATTTGTGTTTTAGATACTTGCATATGGTTTTAGTGTATGATGTTTTCCTTTGTTGTTAGCAGCCCTGAGCCAGTTTTCGGGGAGAGTTGATTATAAATTTGATTAAATAAATAAATAGAATCATTAAACATTGTAAAGTGCAGATCATTCTCTCCCCAAGATTTTCTCTCTTCTTTTATCTGAAATAAGAATGAAAGATAGGACATGCCAAAAGATATGTTAATATAGTGCAAGCATCACATAGAGAAATGGTGAAGAAACAGAGATGAGAATGTAGTTATGATGAGAGTCTATGTAGTTTATCTTGGTGTGATTTGCTTGTCTACATTGAAAGAAGAATGGGGATTTGGGAGGCTTAGTGGTAGAACACATGTTTTTCATACGTAAGATCCCAGGTCTGATTGCTGACATATGTATTGAAAGTATCTTAGGACAGAGAAGCATTTGCGGGAAAATGTCTTTCTTCGCCTCCTCAGTCCCAGGAGAGCTTAGTAAGGATAGACTAAAATGTTCAGCTAGATATTTCAGTATTTCAGTGGTATAGCAGCTTTATATATACACATCAAATAGCCTTTTTACCATTATATAGGTACCCAAATACTATGCATGTTTACACAGAAGTAAATTTCACTGAATTCAATTTAGCTTAAGTAAATATATATAGGACTATAGCTTCAGCTTGTCATAAAAGAAGTTGTGCAATTAACCTATGGAAAATTCTGCCTAGGAATAGAGTTATGACTCCTAATCTGACGATTTTAAATATATGACTACATAAACCAATGATTGACAGAATTTATTAGACTGTTGACTATGATGGGCATGTATCTTCAGTTATGGGCATCCCTATAGTTTAATTGACTGGAAATTGGAGAGTGAGTAACAGGTAATTATAGTTATCCTGTGCTCTGACATTCCCCCCTTTCCTCCTGCAATCTGCCTGGTAGTTCTGACCTTGGCAGACTGTGTTATGTTTCATTTTCTGCTGTAGCTGGAAGAAGCAATAGTGCTTTGCTGCAAAGGCCTGAAGGATGGAGAAAAGAGTTAGGGCCACTCTACAAGTTACTTCTTTTAGGAGTTCTCCATGAAGCAAACCCATGTTCCACACAGACTCATGTCAGCTCCAGAGATTGGCTTCTATTAAAACAACAACAACAACAACAACAACAAGAAGAGAGCAAATCGGCTAGCAAAGCTGCCACTGGGGGAGGGAGAACTTCTTGCCTTTCTCCCAAGCTTTTTTCCCTATGCAAAAACAGTGTAGAGCGGAGATATTTCCCCATTTCTGCTGCTCCACACATAGGTATTGTATGCCCATGTGGCAGAAAAATGGGGAAAACTCTCCCCCCTTGTACTGTTTTTGCATGAGGAAAAAAGCTTGGAAGAAAGGCAGGAACTCTCCCTTTCTTAGCAGCAGCTTTCTGAGCCCATTGATACTCTTGTTTTTTATAGAAGCCAATCCCTGGAGTTGACATTTGTCTGCACAGAGCATGGGCTGGCTCCGTGGAGAACTGCTAAAAAAAAGTAACATGTAGAATGATCCTTAGTTTCTGCTTCTCTGATAGAAGTATTATTCCCCACCCCCACCCCAAGGCCCT
The DNA here is from genome assembly GCF_028583425.1 of Eublepharis macularius. Lineage (NCBI taxonomy): Eukaryota > Metazoa > Chordata > Lepidosauria > Squamata > Eublepharidae > Eublepharis > Eublepharis macularius. The sequence continues at coordinate 150,785,933 of NC_072791.1, read as the reverse complement.
TATTTTCAATACCATCTAAAATCTCCATTTGTATTAAATTTGCATTCACATATGTGTTACAAAGAGGCCACATCGTGGTAACACTTTGATTAGGAGTCACAGAGTGCCTGAAAATGAGATGATGCATAAATGCTACTGCAGTTTCTGACAAGATAGCCTATTTAACTCATTAAGAAGGAGCATAAAATTGTTCTAATCATTTGAACAAAAATGTAAACTCACCGAATGTACCTTTGCTGCAGTGACTCGTCTCCTGTGAACTGAGTTGCTGTTCTACAGAGAAGAGAATATATGTGCAGCTTTTAGCTTTGGGACATAACTTCTCAAGGGAGTGAAAGCCTCAAGATCTCAGGAGTACAATCTGCCAGGCAATTAAGCCCTGATTTAATTTTGTTCATTTTTTGCATCATTATTTTAACAATACATAAAATGCAGCTCTTTTTTGTAAATTTCTCAAACACGGAAAACATTCAAAACCGCCAGGCAAACTCCTTTGGGAACAACACCATGAGCTTTCCCACAGTCCCCCCCCCCCCATCAGTTCTGTCTCCCTACAGTTTCAGTTTATTCCTGATTAGACATGGGCATGAATGAAGAAAAAAAAATGAACATGCTGTTTGTTGCCGTCGACGAACATGAAAAGATGAACAGTAACAAAAGATGACCCGTTAATGAACATGTTCAGTGTTCATTGTTCGTGGAGGCCAGAATGGCCCCCTTCAGACTTAGAGAGCCCATATTCACAGGGAGTGTTCAGCAGGCTCTCCTCCAGCCATCACCCAAGTTTGGTCAAGATTGCAATACATATCTTGGAGTTATACATTCCCAAATCCAACACCCCGAGGAAACTCCCATTCGATACAATTAGAGCCAGCAGTTGACTTTAGCCCCATGTACAAACGGTGGACTTGAAGGTGGGCTGCCTCCCCTCTAGGGGGTGGAGGGTTGGCCACTCGCTGGCGGCACCCCCCATGTGCCTTCCCAACAGGCCTCCCAGAGGCTACTTTCCGCCAAGGCATTAATGTGGGTTATGTCAGCCGCCACCGGGCCTGGTAGGCTCAGGGAGGTGGTGCTGGGCTGCCTCTCCTCTAGGGGGCAGGGGGTTTGGCCGCTCACTGGTGGCACCTCCATGTGCCTGCCCGTCATGCCTCACAGAGGCTACTTTTTGCTGCAAGGCCAAAAGGTGGGTGATGTTGGTGACCGCTGAGCCTGGCAGGCTCGGGGATGCAGTGGTGGGCCACCTCCCCACTAGGATGCAGGGGGTTTGGCTGCTCACCAGCGGCACCCCCCATGTGCCCGCCTGCCAGGCCTCTCAGAAACTACTTTCCGCCAAGGAATTAATGTGGGTCATGTTGGTGGCTGCCGGGCCTGGCAGGCTCGGGGAGGTGTTGGCAGGCCACCTCCCCTCTAGGATGCAGGGGGTTTGGCCACTCGCTGGCTGCATCCCCCATGTGCCCACCTGCCAGGCCTCCCAGAGGCTACTTTCCACCAAGGCATTAATGTGGGTCATGTTGGTGGCCACTGGGCATGGCAGGCTCGGGGAGGTGGTGGTGGGTTGCCTCCCCTCTAGGGGGTGGGGGGTTTGGCCACTTGCTGGCAGCACCCCCCATGTGCTCACCCGCCAGGCCTCCCAGAGGCTACTTTCCACTGCAAGGCAGAAAGGTGGGTGATGTTGGCGACTGCTGGGCCTTACGGACTTGGGGAGGTGGTGGTGGGCTGCCTCCCCTCTAAGGGGAAGGGGGGTTGGCCACTTGCTGGCTGCACCCCCCATGTGCCTGCCCGCCAGGCCTCCCAGAGGCTACTTTCTGCCAAGGCATTAATGTGGGTCATGTCGGTGGCTGCTGGGCCTGGCAGGCTTCGGGAGGTGATGGTGGGCCATGTCCCCTCTAGGGGGTGGGGGGGTTGGCCGCTTGCCGCTTGCCAGGCCACCCAGAGGCTACTTTCCGCTAAGGCTGCACCTGGTTGCCACCAGTGGGGGGTGATGCCAAGTTAGCCATAATGGCAGCTGCTTCAGAGGTCTGCCGTGAAGTGTACGGTATGGCCTTTGGCAGCCGACAGCTCCCTGAGCACCATGTCTTGCATGTACTGGTAGAGGGCAGGCAGGACTCAATGGCCAACAGTGCGTCGTGACGGCATCCAGAACCATGGGGTGAAATGCTGAAGCAGCCTACACCCTCCACGATGGATAGGGGGAATCTGCCATGATGCGAATGCTTGCCTCCTGAACCCTCGACCTCACCCTTTTCAGCGGCACTGTCCCTGACCCCAAGGGAACAACCTCCACAAGGGTGGCCTGCCTGACTGTTCCACTCCCATCTACAGCAGCCTCGGGGCAAGGCTTCTTGCTTGGGGTGGATTCTGGTGACTCTCCCACTGATACCTGGTCAGAAGAGCTAGTAGCCCTCTTTCTCCCTCCGCCAGATGTTTCACTGGGTGAGGACGGAGACCACAGGCTTGGGTGGTGTCTCTTCAGGTGCCTGCTCAGGACCATTGATGACAGGTGCTTCAGGTCATTGCCCCTGTGCACCAGGCCATTGCAGATACAGCACTGCACCACATGGGGGTCAGTCAGAAGGGCCTGAAAGTGCCTCCACATGGAGAGCTTGAAAAGTGGCCCACTAACTGTTCCGGGGGAAGGAGGACGAAGGGTTACAGGCTGCTCTGCAGAGCTGGCACTAGAAGATGGAGTGAGGGGTCGACTGCAGGCAGGGACAGCACTGAGATTTTGGGATGGGGACGGGATGGATGTTTCATCGAACCCCAACCATTCCTTCATGGAACCCTGATCCTCCTCCTCAAAATGTTTAAGGAGATCCTCTTCCCACAGCGGCAAGAGCTCTTCGGCTTCCTCCATGGCCCCCTCAGCTGAATCTTGGGGAGCAGGAGGTTCTACTGCCCCCTAGCCTCACCTAGTACTGCTTGCCACGGGGCAACCAGGGCAATCTTTGCACTTCCCCCACACAACCACCCTTGGCCCCTGCCCGAAGCCTCATTTTGCCCACTGAGCTTGGCCCCAGGGCCTGGAAGCAGCCCTGGAACCAGAGGAAATAGATCCCTATCCCACTACACACAAAAAAAAAATTCAAGCTCCAATGCACTCTCCCTGTCTCTCTCCCAAAATGCTAGCAACAGCTCTCTCCCACTCCACTGCTTGCTGAAACTGAAAGCCAGAACTTGGAGCACGCTTCCTTTTATAACCAGAGGTCCCACAGAGAAAAGCAAGAGGTCTGGGGTTGGCAGTCAGAACTGCCTAACAGGGTTTGCAGGGATGACATTGGAGTGCCCATGGCTACAGAACACCCCCTCCCCCTCTCCCCCCCCCGGTCTCTGCTCCCATGTAACCAATTGTAACCAATTAGGAGCTCCACACTTGGAAGGAAGACCTGCCTGTCAAGCTAAGTTGGGCTTTGTTTGGGGTTTTCAGGGCAACAGACGGACTGCAGACAGAGTTCAGACATTCCCTGCCTCTGTTGCCAAGGGAATTGATTGAAGGTTCCTGACTGTCTGGCTTCACAAACAGCGAACAAACACAGTGAACAAGGCTTGCGACGACTGGTTGTTTGTTTACAATGGCACCTCACGAATGGTTTGTTTGCCAACAGCCGATCGGGCTGTTCGTGGGTTTTTTTAGTTCGTATTGCTGTTCGTGCCCACCTCTGTTCCTGATTTCTACATGCCCTTCTACATGCATTTGTGTTCCTTTAGTATTCACTTTTTTTCTCCCCTCCTTCCGTTTTCCCCCCAACACTTTTATCCTGATCTTTTTCTAGAAGCTGATTTTGAGTCACCTGTGTTCCTCAAGCATACTGTTTCTTTCAGTGTTGTTTGGACTGTCCAATCCACCTGCCTCCAAACCACTTTTCAATTCTTGGACTGTTATCATCATCAAGCCACTCTCTCCTCCCCAGCCTCAATCTGAAGATGAGTGGTTTCATTTTCCATCCCTAAAGAAAATTTCAACCGTTATATCAATCAGCTTGTTGACCTTGGGCCAGTTTTGTATATGTAAGCATATACAAAAAAATATCAAAAGGTTTAGCAGGTTCTCTGAATTTCCAGTTGTCCTAAAAAAAAAGTAAATCTCTGGCTTCTTTTCCCCTTATATCTCTGTGTAGTACTTTTTTTCTAAAAAAAAAAAGAGGTGCCAGTTCTCATAAAGTTTCCCACCTTGGGGACCCAAGGCCACCAGCCAAAAGAGGTGCTAGTACTGCAGAAAGAGGTGCTGGTACTGCATTCTGGCATTTATCACCAGAAAAAGCCCTATCTCCACAGGACTTGCTTAAAAAAAAAGATAGCTGGGCATGCAGAGAGCCTGCTAAACCTATCATTACAATGGTATGTGATATAGCAGTATTAAAGTGCTGACTTTTTAAATTAAATAAATGCAAAAGCCCTGCTGGCCTATGGGAGAGGGATGGCCTCTTCTGGCACCTGAGAAAGTGGTGCCGTTTGAAAGGAACATAGTGCTTCTCATATGGTTCATAAATGGATGCGTAGTGGAACTACTCCCCTTTTAGACCTATGTGTGAAGATAGGCAGGCATCAGGGGCACCCTCCCCAAAATCTACCTGCAGCCCCCACTGCAGGAATGCTATCCTTCTCCACTATAGCCTTGCATGTGTCAGTGGAACACTCCCCCCATTTTCTCTTTATCTTTTTAAAAATTCAGCCAATAAATCAATATATTTATGCATGTATATGTAAGTACTGATATGCATAATTCTGCTGCATTGTACATGAGGCCCATTGATCTTCCTGCTGGATGCTGCACTGGATACTCTGATCAGGGCACTGGAAGCTGTGACCAGATGGATAAAGCAGTTGACTGAAGTTGAACCCTATGAAGGCAGAGGTCCTGCACCTGGATCAAGGGTTGATGGGTTTGGGAATATGGCTCTCAGCCCTAGATGGGCCACTGCTGGTACCTATATCAACAGTGAGGAGCCTGGCTGTGGTCCTGGATACTTCTCTTTAAATGGAGGCCCAAGTCATGACAGTTGCCAAATCTGCATTCTTCTATGTTCAGTTTTGTGTAGTGGTTAAGAGTGGCAGGACTCTAATCTAGAGAACCAGGTTTGATTCCCCATTCCTCTGCTTGAAGCCAGCTTGTTGACCTTGGGCCAGTTACAGCTCTTCCAGAGCTCTGTCAGCCCCACCCAACCTCACAGGATAATTGTCATGGGGATAATAATAACACACTTCGTAAACTGCTCTGAGTGGGCATAAAGTTGTCCTGAAGGGCAGTATATAAACCGAATGTTATTATTATTATTCATCAGATTAGGCAGCTTGTTCCCTACCTCTTGATTGGTGACCTAGCTACAGTGATCCAAGCAATGGTCATCTCCAGATTAGATTACTGTAACTCGCTCTACGCAGGGCTACCCTTGAGACTGATCCAGAAGTTACAGCTGGTCCAGAATACAGCGGCATGTACTGGGACCCTGGTTAGGATGCATATTCAACCTGTTTTGCGTCAGCTGCACTGGCTCCCAGTTGAGTTCCCTGGTCAAGTTTAAGGTACTGACTATGACATTTAAAGCCCTTAACAGACTGGGACCAACATACCTGCTGGACTGCCTCTCACCATATGTTCCCCAGAAGGCACTTTGCTCTGCTGACAAACACCTTCTGATGATCCCTGGCCCCAAGGACGTTCGCTTAGACTTGACCAGGGCCAGGGCCTTTTTGGCCCTGAACCCAGCCTGGTGGAACTCTCTCTGAGTCAAGACTAGGACCCTGTGGGACTTCTTATAGTTCTGCCATGCCTATAAAATGTAGATGTTCCGTCAGGCTTACGGTGGTAGTTGAGGCATAGGCGAACTGCCCGGTCGGCCTGTCTGCTGTGACCTTTTGGTCCATTTGTTTTACATTCTGTCGATCTGCCTGTCCTACCTCCATGATACTGGCATGTGGGATGTATTATGGTGAATCATCACATGCTGCATTTTAGTCTGTGGTTTTAACTTTTGTACTGAATTATGAAATTGTGTGTTTTCTCTTTTATTAGGTATTGTTGTTTTAATTTATTGTATTACTATATAATGTAGTAACCCACCCTGAGCCTGTTCATGAGGAGGGCAGGCAAGAAATCTAATAAATTAAAATAAATTAAATGATGGAACTTCCTGAGAGTTCAAGACACTCAGAAAGGGATGGGGGAGGCCAGCCCTTTCACCCTGCGTACTTCTAACCATTAGGGTTATGAGGTTATGTTAGCAGTCAGACCTGCCCTCACGTTAATAGAAAGTTTATGAATATGGCTACATCATAAGCTCCTCTCCTCATGTGTTTTAGACACAGAAACACTGCCTAGCAAGGCATGAAATTGCTGCCAGCTCCTGGCTGGGAACTGGAAAATAACTGGCATGTGATTCACTGGGCAAAACTAGCTTTCAGCCCCATACCTCAGGGATGTGCAATGATCCTAAGTCAATAGGGTCTTCCAGGAGTTCCTGAATTAATCTCCACACCCTTTCGATCTTCTCCTTATTCACTGTCCCATTCCAGGCTATTGAGGGTTTTGATAGCTGCTCCCATCCAGCCATTACGGATCATCAGTTATCATTGATAAATTTAGTTTTGCCCAGATACGTTTAATCAAGCTTTCCCAGTTCTTTGTCTTGCTCTGAAGACAGCCATTAAGTTATTGTTTTGGGGCAGAAGATGCAATCCCACCCCAGGGTACATTCCTCAGTATAATTGGGCTACCCTTCTGCCATAGTTGTGTGCATGCCTTCTGATCCAGCATTCACCCTCAGACCCCCGTCTGAGCCTCTCATTTTCATGTTGCAAAGCACTGGTTGCTCAATGCTAATCTCCCATGTATGCCCCCTTGTCTTCTGCATATGTAACTGTCACCCAACTCTACAACTCTCTCCAATTCTCCTCCCTGTGTTTCTAGTTAGCTATGTGTGTGTGCGCTGTGTGATTTGTGAGCAATTGTTTTTTATTATTTTATAAATAAAAACTTTTTGATTGAACATCCATTTGTTTATTAAAAGAATTGTCTAGAGGAACGATCCCTGTATACACAGGTGGACATCTTGCTCATTACTCCCTCTTTCTGTCTCTCCTTACCTCTCCTAATGAGACCTCCATTTGTGTAACAGTTAATGCTGATGGACACAGCCAGGTCTGCCCCTTTTTCATATCTGCCAACTAGAAATGGGCGCAGACCAAAAAACAGACCAAAATTTGACATGGACCAACCCGGTTTGGCATTTGTGAAGTGGTGGGTCATGGGATGCACATCTTTCATGGAGGTGATGTCTTTGGGGCTAGTCTGTCAGTCTGTTGGTCCATGAAACCAGACATCCTGGCACTGAACAATCAATTCCCTAGGCAACGTAGGGGAGTCACCTGCAGACTTTCTGCTGCCTTTGGAACAAATAAATATTAGCCCCGAAAACCTTGATAGGCAGCTCTGGTTGCCAAGAGAGCTTCAATTATTCTCTATAAGAGCAAGTACTATATATAACAACCAGTGCTGAGCCACAGTTTCACTTTCCAGCTGGTTACGAGGGAGGAACTGCTTGTTGTGGGAGTTTTTTTGGATTGCGCCAGAGGGAGGTTTGGTCCTTGTGCTGTAGCAAGGTTCTGGGTAGGAGCAAGCCTATTGGATTTCCTTGGCTGAGGGCTCACTCTTCTGTTTCGTTTTTTAAAAATTTCAATTCTTATTTACTTATGGGGTGGTGGGCTAGCCTAGGGCTCTGCCCCATCTCAGTCTCAGAGCTGCAGTCAGGCTCTGGGACCAAGCTTATTGGTCTCCTTGAGGGCTCACTCTTCTATCTCATTTTCCCCCCTTTTAATTCTTATTTGATTGTGGAGTGTTGGGCTTGCCTAGGGCTCTGCCAATTGCTGCAAGCCAATGCAAGTCAATTGGCATTTGCGGCTCCTATTCTATCTATTGGAAGTTACCTGGGGTGGCTGATTTGAAGGTCTGTAACTTGGACCTCCAAAATGCAATCTTGGCCAAATTTGGAGGGTGGCTGGAGGAGAGCCTGCTGAAGACTCGCTGTGAGTTTGGCATCTCTGAGTGCAAAGGGGGTGGTCCTAGGGCCCCCGGAATTGATGGACCACAGACTGACGAAACAGTCTGCAAACCTGGGCGGGTCTGTGAAAAGTTCATGGTCCTTGGTCTGTGAAATGCGATGGACCATGGGCCGAGAATCCATGGAGTTTTCCTGGTCCATGCCAACCTCTACTGCCAACCAACCCCTTTTGTACCTTGATGGTCTGGAGAGAAAGCCAGATACTACCAATCAGGGCTCTTGGATCATTAGGAGGGAGGGGAGGTATAGAGGAAAAGGAAGTTGTTTTTCTGCTGTTTGAGACAAATAGAGTTTAGAAGTTCCTTAGGTAAGTTAGAAATCTCCAGTCAATCATCTCCAGTCAATTCAAGTAGAAGTGGGCTGTTTAGTGTGGAGGTCTGGCATGGCAAATACTGGATTATGGCTCTTATTCATTGTCTTTCACGGTTATTTGGAATCTGTGGGACAGATGGAGGGTTGTAATTTAAGAAGACTCTCATATACTCTAAATAGTTAAGAAGACTGTGAAAGAAAGTAATAGCATTTAGAATCCAAGGTAGTCTGGTTGTTACCGGTGTTCTCTCCGTTTCTCTTCACAGAACATGTAAATCAATAAAGAAACTGTATCTCCATCTCTCTCTCAATAAGTTACATTTAGGGATGTGCGTTTCGGCTTTCTGAATGCCGAAAGAAAGCTGAAACAACAGTGTTTCGGCTTCTTTCGGGTTAGCCGAAACGTTTAGGAGAAAGCCGAAACGTTTCGGCTAGCCGAAAGAAAAAAAGCCGAAACGTTTCGGCTTCTTTCTGCTTTCTTTCAGCTTTTCAATGGGAAAATGCCTCCGTCTTCCCGGACGTCTGGGGGAGGCATTTTGCCACCGAATCAGCCCAAAATTGGTGGGGACCTTCCTCTAACCCCTCTCTAAAAAACCCCCAAGTTTCAGACCGATTGGACTTTGGGGGGCCAAGTTATGGCCCCCCAAAGCAGGTCCCCCTATCCTCCCATAAGAAAGCGAAGGAGCAGCATATTATTAGCATGCTGCTGCTCATCTTCTTCATTATTTCCTATGGGGAAAAATGAAGAAGCAGGCTTCCTTTGCCAGGGGTGGCATTTTGCATGCAAAATGCCCCCTTACCCTCAGGGGCCCTTCTCCCACCCTTCCTCCCACCCCCCACCAAGGCTCAGCCTGCTCCCACTTGGGGGGGCCATTTCATGGCCTCCCCAAGTAGGTGCTCTGCTCTCATCTCTACCACTGACAGCTGGGGGAGGCTTGTCTTGCCAGAGGTGGCATTTTGCATGCAAAATGCCCCCCAGCCCTCAGGGGCCCTTCTCCCACGCCTCCTCCCACCCCCCACCAAGGCTCAGCCTGCTCCCACTTGGGGGGGGCATTTCATGGCCTCCCCAAGTAGGTGCTCTAATCTCTACCACTGACAGCTGGGGGAGGCTTGTCTTGCCAGGGGTGGCATTTTGCACCCCTTCCTCCTTGCCAGGGGTGGCATTTTTGCACCCCCTTCCCACCCTTCCTCCCACCCCCCACCAAGGCTCAGACTGCTCCCACTTGAGAATCACAAAAGCACAATTCCTGTCAAAAACACTTTATTTCTTGAACAGCTTTAGGATACACAGCAGGGGGGTGCACCAAAGGGCATGATAGAAGTGTACTACACAAAATAATACAACCCACTTCACCGTTTTTGACAGCAGTTGTGTTTGTGTGATTCTCTGATGTGAAGTGAGTTGTGTTATTTTTATGTAGTACACTGCTTTCATGCCCTGTTGTGCCTTCCTACTGTGTAACCTAAAGCAGTTAAGGAAATAAAGTGCTTTTGACAGCAATAATTTGGGGTGATTCTCTGACGTTAAGTGAGTTGTGTTATTTTTGTGTAAGATACTGCTGCCATGCCCTTTGGTGTGCCCCCCTGCTGTGTAACCTAAAGCTGTTCAAGAAATAAAGTGTTTTTGACAGGAATCGTGTTTTGTGATTCTCTGATGTTAAGTGAGTTGTGTTAATTTTTCTGTGTGGGGGACTGCTGGTGTAATGTGTCATAATGCTTTGCCTACTTGTACTTTGAAAGGGAGAAAATAATTTTTAAAAAACTTTATTTTGTGTTGTTCGTGTTTTATTCTTTGTTGTGCCGTTGGTTCCCATCATAGGGAACAATGGGGCTGGCTGGCCAGCCATCTCTGTAGGTGGTGGGGGAATTTGAAGGAGGGTGTCTGTGGTTCAGGTGCTCTTTCACAGGGACCAGCTGGCACTCAGAAGTGTGCCCACCATTGTGGCACCCCTGGGCTGTGCACAATTGCCCAGGGAAAGAGAGTTTAGAAGTTCCCAGCATAGGGAACAAAGGGAGAGGGCTGGCCTTTGCCAGCCTGTTCCTGGGGTTATGGGTGTGGGGCAGGTGGGGGTGGATTTGGGTCTGTGAGGGGCTAATGTGGGGATTTGGGTCTGTGTGTGGCAGCTGGGGGGGAATTGGATTTGTGTGGTGCTGTAAGGGGTGGACATTAGGGGCTGAGAGGACCTACTTGGGGAGGCCATGAAATGGGCCCCCCAAGTGGGAGCAGGCTGAGCCTTGGTGGGGGTGGGAGGAGGGGTGGGAGAAGGGCCCCTGAGGGCTGGGGGGCATTTTGCATGCAAAATGCCACCCCTGGCAAGACAAGCCTCCCCCAGCTGTCAGTGGTAGAGATTAGAGCACCTACTTGGGGAGGCCATGAAATGCCCCCCCCAAGTGGGAGCAGGCTGAGCCTTGGTGGGGGGTGGGAGGAGGCGTGGGAGAAGGGCCCCTGAGGGCTGGGGGGCATTTTGCATGCAAAATGCCACCCCTGGCAAGACAAGCCTCCCCCAGCTGTCAGTGGTAGAGATGAGAGCAGAGCACCTACTTGGGGAGGCCATGAAATGGCCCCCCCCAAGTGGGAGCAGGCTGAGCCTTGGTGGGGGGTGGGAGGAGGGGTGGGAGAAGGGCCCCTGAGGGCTGGGGGGCATTTTGCATGCAAAATGCCACCCCTGGCAAGACAAGCCTCCCCCAGCTGTCAGTGGTAGAGATTAGAGCACCTACTTGGGGAGGCCATGAAATGCCCCCCCCCCAAGTGGGAGCAGGCTGAGCCTTGGTGGGGGGTGGGAGGAGGCGTGGGAGAAGGGCCCCTGAGGGCTGGGGGGCATTTTGCATGCAAAATGCCACCTCTGGCAAGACAAGCCTCCCCCAGCTGTCAGTGGTAGAGATGAGAGCAGAGCACCTACTTGGGGAGGCCATGAAATGCCCCCCCCCCAAGTGGGAGCAGGCTGAGCCTTGGTGGGGGGTGGGAGGAAGGGTGGGAGAAGGGTCCCTGAGGGTAAGGGGGCATTTTGCATGCAAAATGCCACCCCTGGCAAAGGAAGCCTGCTTCTTCATTTTTCCCCATAGGAAATAATGAAGAAGATGAGCAGCAGCATGCTAATAATATGCTGCTCCTTCGCTTTCTTATGGGAGGATAGGGGGACCTGCTTTGGGGGGCCATAACATGGCCCCCAAAGTCCAATCGGTCTGAAACCTGGGGGGGTTTTAGAGAGGGGTTAGAGGAAGGTCCCCACCAATTTTGGGCTGATTCGGTGTGAAAATGCCTCCCCCAGACATCCGGGAAGACGGAGGCATTTTCCCATTGAAAAGCTGAAAGCCGAAAGCCGAAACAAAGCTGAAAGTCGAAAGCCGAAACGGCTGGCCGTTTCGGCTTTTGGCTTATTCGAAAGAGATTCTTCTTTCGGCTTTCGGCTTTAGCCGAAATTTTTTGGCTTGCACACCCCTAGTTACATTAGTATAAGCTTGGTCCTGAACATCCTTAATATATTTTCTACTCACTGTAAAATAAACTTTTCTTGTTATTTTTAAATCTCCCCCTTAGTATTAAAGGTGGAAAAGGTTATAACCAGGTTTAACCCTGTTGAGGTGAGAGGTTACCTCAGAAGCGCCATCACAAGTTACCTCAGGGGTAGCTAGTGGTGAATAGAAACCAAGCACTGACAGGCAAATAAACATTTCTTTGACCTCTTTCACAGCTGTTTTTGGTGGTGTGACAGGGAAGTGCATTGGGAAAAGTAATCCTCAATTAATCCCAAAATCAATTCACATGACCATTTTGAGGATTGTGAAACTGGGCTTACTGGGAGTTTCCTAGCAAAACTATTTTAGTGTCAACTCCTGCCACCCAGCTTATCTCAACAGGGAATAAATTTCCATGCCTGATTAATGTTTTGTCAATGTTTAATTATTTACTTCATTTATAACTCACCCTTTTCCCCTGTGGAGATACAAAGTATCTATATGATTGTCCTCCTCTCCATTTTTCCTCACAACAAACCTGTGAGGTAAGTTATGCTGAGACCAAGCATTCATGGTACAGTGAGGATTTGTACCTGGGTCTTCTAGATCCTTGCCTGACACTGTAACCACTAAACAACACTGGAAGTCTATAACTTCCTGATGCCTCTCCAGAAAGCTATCTCCAGTGTATGAATTTTTTTCAAGGCATTTTTTACTTCCTTGTTCCTCAAACTGTAGATCAGAGGGTTCAGTACAGGGATCACCACAGTGTAAAACACGGAGGCCCACTTGTCCTGGTCAAGGGAGTAGCTAGAACTTGGTCGCAGGTACATAAAAGCTGTTGTTCCGTAGAAGATGGTTACAGCCATTAAGTGTGAGGCACATGTTGAAAAGGCCTTTTGTTTCCCCTTAGTAGAGCGGATTCGCAAGATGGCAGACAAGATCATCATATAGGACGCGAAAATTTCTACTGAAGTGAATACATCTAAAACTGTAGCAAATACAAAGAGTACCATTTGATTGAGGCTTGTATCAGCGCAGGAAAGAGCTAATAAAGGAGGAACATCACAGAAAAAATGGTTGATAATATTAGAGCTGCAAAAAGGTAAAGTGAAGGTTGAAATTGTTTGTGCCATTGCATTCAGAAAGCCAATGAAGTAGGATCCGGCTACCATCAGGATACACTTTTTCCGGGACATGTTAACCATATACATGAGAGGATTACAGATAGCCTCATATCTGTCATAAGCCATTGCAGCCAGGAGGATACACTCAGTACTTGCACAGAAGACAAAGAAATACATTTGTGCAGCGCAGTCTGTGTAAGAAATAGTTTTCTTCTTTGCTAAAAAATTCTCTAGCATTTTAGGGGCAATGGCTGAAGCATATCCAAAATCTAAGAAAGACAAATGGCTGAGGAAGAAATACATGGGTTTCTGGAGTTTAGGGTCCATCCAGATTAACATGATCATACCAAGATTTCCTACCAAGGTAAATAAATACATAATTAACACAACAACAAAGCCCACAGGGATCATTTCTGGATTGTCCACCAATCCCAAAAGAACAAACTCAGTGACTTTGGTGTTGTTTTCCTCATCCATGTCACTGTTGCATGAGATATCTTATGGCAGAGTTTGATTTGTTGATGAAATTTTACCTGCAATTTAGGGGAAAAAACAACATGTAAGATATACTTATTGGAAACCTGATCTCACATGGATTCTGTTGGAAGAATATAATTATCTGGTACTGTGGACTAGTACTTAATACTGAAACTGAGGGCCAAGCTACACACGACGAATGACACTTGAACAGCAAGTGTATTTCTCCCTGTTCACTTGCCCTCCACTCAATCCACTTGCCATTCAAGTGTCATTCGCCATGTGTAGCTTGGCCCTCAGTTACCATTTGTGAAGGAGTAGATGTTACAGAAATGGCAGGAGGGAGCTGTCATTGGCAGACTTTTTGGCAGTATTGCCAACTGAATCATAATATCTAGGTCTGCATAGATAGAGCTCTTCTGAGATATTTTAAATGCTTACAAATAGAGCTGGGCATGGACTGCATAATGGACCTAATTTCCCCACAAATTTACCTACATGCGGGCCGTGGGTGCGTGTTCTTTTCACAAAAGCGCCGAACTTTGGGGCGTTCTGTCCGTCTGTCCATTGGCTCGTTATGCCAGGATTCCTGCCATCCCTGCTCAAACAATTTCCTAGGCAACGGTGTGAAGCCACCTTCCCCATTTGGAATACACCAATCTCAGCCCAGGAAACCTTGATTGGCAGCTCTGTCAAGGTTATACAGAAACCTAGCGTTTCTGTATAAAAGACAAAGTGTGCGAAGCCCCGCTTCATTTTGCTGGCGCAGGGACACAAGTTAGCTTAGCAACTGCTTGCTGCGGGGAAGTTTTTCTTTTTGCGAGAGAGCGGCTTGTGCCTTAGGAAGGGCTTTGGGGCTTTGGTTGCAAAAGAGCTTACTCTATTCTCCATTCCTGCTTAATTTTTTTCGCCTTTCAATTCTGGTTTTCTTGAGAGCACTTTTTTAAAAAAATCCTTTTACCGTACTATCGGGTTACTCTGATTTCTTTCCACTTTCAAATCCTTGGGTTCTGGGGCTCAATCCCCCCCCCCTTATTTCTGGGTTGCCGGTGGGTTCTATTGTGCTCTGACCCCACCCACTTGCAGACCCGCAGTGGGTGCAAGGCAGTTTTGGGTGCTGTCTGCTTGAGTTCTTTCCTTCTTTCCCCCACTTCCTTTCTTGGCTACTGAGGTGTAAGAGGAGACTGCTATTGGGCTCTGTGAAACACCTACTCTCTGGCGACCGGCAGCTCACTTTGGGGGCTCTCTCTGCTTGGTTTCTTTCAAAGCCTTTCTCTCCCTAAATAGTGGGTGACTTTGGGGGAGCTTTCTTGCCTGGCTTTTGAGGTGCAAGGGAGGGCTGCTACTGGCCTCTGTGAAACACCCACTCTCTGACAATTGGCAGCATGCCAAGCAAGCAGACACACCACGTCACTGAGGTGGGACTCGTTGTCCATTGCCCAAAGAGACTCCCTCTGAACAGGGTAGCATAAGTCTCCTTCCCTCAAGCTGTGGAAGACATCCTTTCCATCCCTCCCATGCTTTCCATTCCAGCAAGGGGCCTTTGAATTGCTACATGATCTCCTGTTGCAGAGTTGGCTTTCACTCAAGTAGATCCATTCATTTCCCATCATAGGGAGTTGGTCTCCCCGCCCCCGGGGAGGGCATCTATTGTTGATGCAGCCCCATGTAGGTGGGTTTTGTGGACAGCCACCTCTCCTGGACAGGAGCACAAGTCTCCCTCCTTCCACCAAGGGCGGGTAAGGGTCAGTCAGAATAGGGGAGGGGAAGTTGTTATTTGTCTAAGTCTTTGGAAAAGTGATAATTTAGGTGTGTTACATGAGAACCTTTGGTGGGGAAAGTCTACTCAAGTGAAAATCTGTGGGAAAAACAAGGCCTTTCTGAATCAAACCAGTCTGTTTAAAAGTTCATGGTCCGTGGTCCGTGGTCCATGAAAGTCCATGGACCACAAACCGGTGGTCCGTAGCCGCCTCCTGGTCCATGCCCATCTCTACTTACAAAGTAATGCTGGACCAGGCTAATACTCAGTTTCTCTTGTTATCTGGAGTCATCACCAATTACTAGATTTAAGCCAAATTTGTTGGTGGAAATTTCTTAAATTTTCAAACTTCAAAACTGTGAATCTGCAATAGGATATCCATGTGAAAGAAAGATAATAATATGTTGGCCTTAATGGCTGGCTTTCTCCTTTTCTGCACCTTCGTTACATATGCATAGAATTATAGCCTGGCCCCTCAACTACTTATAGCAATTGGCTAGTCGGTCTATCCATTCACCTTTGCACAGTACCACATTTAATTCAGTGGTCCATAACCATTTGAAATACATTGTAAAAGTTTATGCACACAATATCTAAAATATTTTGATCTTTATCACACATATAAAAGTATACTCTTTAATGGAGGCATCCCTGGGCTATGGTTTTGCAGAATGCTGAAATTCTGGCTGGAACAGCAGGATTTGAGTCCTGTGGCACCTTAGAGACAAATAAAATTTTCAAGATATAAGCTTCTGAGAGTCAGAGCTTCCTTCTTCAGAAACTCCAACTCTCAAAAGCTTAGACCCTGAAAATCTTGTTGGTCTCTAAGGTGCCACTGGACTCAAATTCTGCTGTTCTATTGCAGACCGACATGGCTACCCCCTAAAACTATTCTTCCTGGAAGTAAATTGAGGCAATGCTTAATTGTTTTACAGTTCAAAATTTACCTTCCAGATCACTGGCTGTATTTTGTAGTGGATGGAGCCTACTTCATACTCCATTTCATGCTATAGATGTTTTGATTTGTTTTTAAGATGAATTGACAGAGTGTGAGAAAGAAGGACCGACATGTTTGACAAATCACTCTTTAAAGAACCAAATTTGGAACTGAAAATTTAAAACTTATGATGAATTGTTATCATTTGGGATGCAATTTACTCCCAAATTTGCCCATGTTCTGTTTCAGAAGAATTTTAGAAATCAATGTTTGTGAAATACAAAAATTTTCAGTAGTTAATAATCTTTTTTCTATTTGAGCAACATATTTCTTTTTCCTGATGAAATAGGGAGGGATTAATGAAGATATCCTAATAATTTGTAATTGGATTGGCTTGATACTTTAGAATTCAAGTTGGAGCTGAAAGTAATGGGGGGAGGATTCTCAGGGCAATGCAAACATCTAGAAAAATAACTGAACAAGGGAAATACATTCATTCTTCATGTTACAATTTGTCTACATGGTAGAGATAAAGGCTCATGCTCTCCCACTCCACCACATCCTGCTAAATGTACATGCCAGGGAAATGTGAAGTAGGTTTTCAAACAACTGAAGGGTATGCGTGGAAGAGAGGAGTTGCTCCACTTTTTTAGCCATGCTATTGCCTCATTGCCAAAATAAACAGTATTATAATAATATAATAACATTTGATTTATATACAGCCCTTCAGGACAACTTAATGCCCACTCAGAGCGGTTTACAAAGTGTTATTATTACCCCACAACAATCACCCTGTGAGGTGGGTGGGGCTGAGAGAGCTCCAGAGAACTGTGACTCGCCCAAGGTCGCCCAGCTGGCTTCAAGTGGAGGAGTGGGAAATCAAACCCGGCTCTCCAGATTAGAGTCCCATGCTCTTAACCACTACACCAAACTGGCTCTCAGCTGTTTCAATACAGTTAATCTTAGCTCCTCTTAGATACTTCAAAAGCCTGCAGAAATATTTTTCCTCAATTCAATATTTATAGAGCATAGCTAAGCTAACCCTAACCCTCTGCCTTCCATTGTCTCCTAGTGCTGGTGTTCAGAGATTTATTGCCTCTGGATGTGAAAATTCTTTTCAGTCATCATGTTTAATTGCTATTGATGGACATATTCTCAATGAATCTGTCTAATACTCATTGAAAGCTAGCCATTACATGAATTGACACTCAATTCCAAAACTTAATAATTTGTTTAAGTGAAGAGGTACTTCCTCTTGTCTGTTCTGAATTTATTGTCTGTCAACTTCATTAGGTGTCCTGGAATTCCAGTATTATGGTTCAAGAAGGAAAAAGTTTTCTGTCCATTTGTTTCGCCCCATGCTTAATGTAAATTTCATTCCACTGCAAAAGTCTTCTTTTCTCTAAACTGAAAAGCCACAGGCTTTTCAGCCTTTCACCAAAAGAAAGGTTTTCTAACCATTTAACCATTTGATGTATTTATTTTATTTATCTATTTAAAATTCATACCTCAAGACCCAAGTCAGATTGCCTCTTCTGCATTGTTTTGAGTTCTGCAATACCATTTTTGACACAGTTTTTCAAATGAGGTTGCACCCTATATCTATACAACAGCACTACAATATTGGCTTATTTTCAACACCTTTCCTAATAAACCTGCACGTAGAGTTTGCCTTTCATTGCTGCCTCAATCTGAGTTGGCATTTTCCTCAAGCTGTCCATTACAACCCCAAATTTTCTTTCTCTCTGAGATGCTGCCAGTTCAATTATATTGCATTTGAAACATCATTGTTATTTTTCATAGTTTCCCCTTGTATGAACCTAAGTTTAAAAACAGCAAAAAGGGCTGGTTCAGTCCTCACTTAAACATAATATTGACTCACCTTTGTAACATGGGCTTCATGAAGTATGGGAAAACCACATGTATGCTTGAGCCAGTCTCTGCAGAAAGTTCTTCTCATCCCAGAAGTATGATAGATATTAGACTCCTGCTACTTTAAGGCAGCATTCATACTGATATTATGGTTCTTAGAACCATGTTTCTTATGAGATGTCCCTTGTGATCAGATCTCCTCCTGATTCCTTGTAGTGTACAAAGTGCTTTCATTGATTCTCAGGGGCTATGAAATTATTTCACAGATAGAGTGATATCTACTGAGACACAATGGAACTGTGCTGATCACTCATTCTTTATGACATTTGAAAACCAAAATCCAACGGGAGGCTGCTGAACTGGAATTCACATGTAAATTTGACTCAATCAGACTTGGATTGAATAGAGACTCTGGATTGTTACCTCATTACCAAAAGTAATTGCCTTCACTCATTCCATTCAGATTCAGCAATAGAGGGAAGGGGTCACACCCAGCCTGGATTGCACACTTCACCTCTCTCATGACTTTTGCAACTGATTTACATTTACATGACCCTCACTTCCTGCTCCCTCTACCTCCTCCCCTCACCACCTATATACCTCTGGCCAGTTTCTTCATACCCTCCATGGATCTGATGAAGAGAGCTGTGGTTCTCGAAAGTTTATGCTACAATAAAATTGGTTAGTCTTAAAGGTGCTACTAGACTCTTTACTCTTTATAACAGTGTTCTTTAAACATTATGAAAAATGTTTGTATCTAATAATGTCCCAGAGATATACTCAAAAACTCATCACTAGATTTTTTAGGAAGGTTGCCTGAGACTCAAAATATCCTGCATTACAAATGAGAAAACAATATGAGGGTTTTAAATTTATTATATACTATCTGGCATTCCTTCCAGAGTATTCACTAAAGCAGCATAGTGTTTAAGCTCTGATGTGGATTCTAGGCTGGAAGTGCCATCCTATGCAGAATTATACCATTCTAAGTCCTTTGACTTAGAAGAGTGTAACTTTGCTTATGATATCAGTGTATGTTGGTTTCAATTTGAAATGCTGGGTTGGATCCTATCTAAAATTTCTGTGAACCAAAGGACATCTGTCTGTGAAACTGGGATTTCCCTGCCTTCCCGTCTATCTGCAATCTGAAATACTCCATGAAATGCTGTTTCTATGGGATGGGGACCCCTAGGAATAGCTGGGGAGGTCAGAGGTCTGCTGCAGGAGGGATGAACTGGCAAAAATCACCCCCTTAAATGTATGGAAGTTTTAAGTAGGATATAATTTGTATTTATAACCTCTTATTGGTCTTGCAACTTCTTTCTAGCTTTGGAAATAACATGGTTTACCTATTTCAATTGTTGTGCATAACCAAAGCGTTTGGATTTTGATGTGCAAGTTAGTATTTTAAAATTATAACAAACGTATACTCTGGAAGGAATGATAGTGGGCCTGGTATTTGCAATCGGGCTGTTTATTGATTAATAATTTAGAACTAGGTGCTTTCTCTGTCTTTCCAAAAATAGTGTATATATAGAGAGATATCTTGATTTGGAATGTATTAGATCCCTCAGAGATGGATTGCTGTTGGAAGCTTAAGTACTGGTTCTGTCTGCACTATTATGCTTCATTAACATATGCAATATGCATTTGTGTTAAGATTAACTCTTTTGGGCAGAAAGCTTGTCAACGTAGTTATAGATATCATAGCCATCCTAGCCTAGGACCAAGCTTCCAAAATAATGTACTTATCCATTTATTTAATTATTAAAAATTATCCTGTAATTTTAACTGCACCCAAAATTATAAAAAGAATTTTTTTACAAATAGCATCACATGACATGGCAGAACAACATCCCAGATAAATACAATAATCTAATTGGCCACAATTAGGATGCAAAAGCAATAAGAAATCAGAGCCAAACCAGGAAAAGAGTCATTGAAATAAGATGGGCTTGCACAGTTTATAAAAGCTAACTAGAGAAGGCACTTTATATATGGTTGTTGTGGGTTTTCCGGGCTGTATTGCCGTGGTCTTGGCATTGTAGTTCCTGACGTTTCGCCAGCAGCTGTGGCTGGCATCTTCAGAGGTGTAGCACCAAAAGACAGAGATCTCTCAGTGTCACTCTGTCTTTTGGTGCTACACCTCTGAAGAAACTACAATAATAATAACAATAACATTCGATTTATATACCGCCCTTCAGGACAACTTAATGCCCACTCAGAGCGGCTTACAAAGTGTTATTATTGCCAAGACCACGGCAATACAGCCCGGAAAACCCACAACAACCATCGTTCTCCGGCCGTGAAAGCCTTCGACAATACATCGCACTTTATATACTTTTTCTGGTAGGTTGTTCTACAAGATGGGTGCTACCATGAATAAGGTTAACGATATACAGAAGGCCAAATGAACTTCCAAAGTTGGTCAGCTGGTCTACACATAGACAAAAGAGATGGACTTCTAAATATGGCCATAGCCATAGAACTTCTGCTGTGGCCCTGATGTGGGATCTGCAAAAAGTCCTTTTCAGATGAGTGAAGCTGCCACAGTGGATGACAGAGAGAGAGGCAGTTCCATTGGTATGAGGGACCAAGACCTTGGAGGACTTTGTATGGGATAGCCAAAACCTTGAATTGAGCTTGGTAACTGATGGGTAGCCAATGGAGTGATTGTAGAATGGGTGTGATGTACATGCTTTGCCTAGCTTCTGATAATGGCTGAATCCACATTACCTTGGCACGTCCTGGTGTTGCACTAAATGTTCACTAAACACCCAGAAGTATAGCATCTTTCTAGCGTGATTCAGAAATCTCGCTTGAAAGACGCTATACTTCCGTGTGTTTAGCAAACATTTAGTGCAACACCAGGACGTGCCAAGGTAATGTGGATTCAGCCAGGATTTGAGCTCAGCTGAGACATTCTACACCAAATGAAGTTGCTGAGATTTGAGTACAGTAACAAGATTTTCAGGGTAAAAGCTTTGATCTCTGAAGTGTCACTGTACTCAAATTATGCTGTTCTACTGGTAATGCTGCCTCTCTCTACCATTCTTCTGTTGCTTGGGAAGCCTGCACAGGAAGGGAAACAAGCTGCTGCAACGTTTGAAATGTGATTCTCAGATATTCCTGAATCTATCCAGATAATTAGGAATTGTAAATACTGTTTTTTTCTGAATATATCAGAATAAGACAGGTTTATCAGGATATATCTGAATAATTCCAAATATGTATTTTGGATATTTGGTATTCTTCAGCCGAATTACACACCCCTAGAGGCCAGACCTTGGACTTAATCTTTTGCACATGGAGTGGAGGGTTTTTTTTCAGGATTAGAGATTCATCCTGAACCATGGTCTGATCATTATCTACAAGGCAAAGGTGAACACTGCAAATACACTGCCCAATACACTGCAAAAGGAGGGGAACCCATTATGATAGTCTGTCCACAGAGGCTCATGGATCCTTCTGGTTTCAAAATATTCTAGGGGATTATAGAATTTCAAACACAAGCTTGATTGAAGCTGTAGTGGGAGCCTGGAATGCAAAGTTCCTTGAAGTCATTGACAATATTGCTCTTCAATGACATCTTCGACCCTTAGGGCAGAAACCAACCCTGTGGTTCACTACAGAGCCGGGAGACCTAAAGAAGGCTGGAAGACATCTAGAAAGACATTGACAGAAAACTCATGCTGAATCTGATAGCATGTAACTACAGAGCTCATTGGAAGACCTATAATTTGGCAGTGATGGCAGCAAAGAAACATCATTTCTCTGCAACTGTTCACTACCATCCCAGTTGTTTAAAGTATCTTGACATCATCTGACTTCTAAATCTGAATCTCTATTGGCTCAGAAACAGATAATTAGCTGTGACACCTTTGCAAAGATTTTTTACTGATAAAACAGCATGGATATGCTCTGAACTTGATGCTAGATGTAAGTTAGATAAGGCAGAATAAATGTTTGATATACCACCTGGTCCACTTTTGGAGCATTTTGATCCCATTATAGTTATGGAAAGTGACAGGATCTTGGTGTCCCTGAAGGTCAATACTTGTGCCCTGGATCCTTGCTCATCATGGCTGCTAAAATCATCGATGAACATTTAATGTCTATCATAAATCAATCACTAACTAAAGATGCTTCCTTTGGCCACTCAAAAAAGCAGTTGGCAAACCACCCCATAAAAAGTCTGCCAAGAAAACATCATGATGTGACACCCCCCATGGGTCAGTAATGACTCGGTGCTTGCACAGGGGACTACCTTTACCTTTACTTTTATTTTAAACAATTATCCCTATACAAAAAAGCTGTGGCCAATTATTGCCCAGTCTTTAATCTGGCAAGGTGATTGAGAGAATAGTAGCAGAACAACACAATGCCTTCTTGGATAATTCTGATGATCTGGATCCTTTTCAGTCTGGTTTCAGGCCTGGCTATGGGGCAGTGATGGCTCTAGAGACTTTAGTTGACAACTTCTTGTTTGCATTTCTTTTGCCCCTCCCAGATCTATCCACAGCCTTTGATCACAGTAGATCTTTTGCCCATGCATTTCTTTCCCCCCTCCCAGATCTATCCACAGCCTTTGACACAGTAGATCATAGCTTCCTGTTAAGATGCCTAGAGACAAGTAGGTATCAGGGGACACACATTAGACTGGTTTAAATTATTCCTCATGGATCAACCTCAAAAGATTGCTGTGGGAGGTCAGCTATATTCAGACTAGAAATAATCTTATGGGGTTCCACAGGAAGCAATCTTACCCCCATGTTATTCAACCTGTATGTAAAATGTTAAGGGATGTCAGGGCTTGTTGCTGCCACCACTGGGCGGGGCACCATCTGGGCCAGCCCTGACATCAGAGGGGCGCCAGGGATGCTGCAGGACCCTGCTCTGTGGAAGAAGGGGCAGTATACATCACCCAGACTCTCTCTCAGTCCACTCACTGGCCTGCTCAACCTGGCCTGCTCACCCCCTGCATCCTCCATCATCTCCTCCTCCCAGAACTCTCCTCCAAGCATCTACTCTCACACTGCTCTGCTCTCACTCCACACCATCACTCCTTACTCACACCCACCACCTCAGCGCTCTTTGTAGCCAACCTTTATAGGGTTTCCTGTCTCTGCCCCGCCCTCCTTCCAGGCTTGTTCCCTCTCCTGACTTGGCCCAGCTGTGCCTTCCCTCAGGTGTTTCCCTCCTATCACTAATCCCTTCTAGGCTTCCTTGCCTTGCTGGCAGGGTGGGGTTAAATGCGAGCCATCCCCAGCTGAGGTCTCCTTGGCCTTACTCATGAGGAGCTGCCCCAGTAGGCCTTTGAGCTGCTGAGCTTGCCTGGCCTTGCTCATGAGGAGCTGCCCCAGCCGGCTTCTGTGCTGCTGAGCTTCCCTGGCCTTGCTCGTGAGGAATTGCCCTGGCCAGCTTCTGGGCTGCCTGCTCATTGATGCTGTGCTGGGCTACCCATCTCCTTCCCCAGAATGCCTGTGGCAGCTCCACCTGGAGGGGCTTGGCTCCTAGCAACTCCTGAGCCAGGCTACTGTCTTCTAGCCGGGGTGTGGCTCTGGGCCGTAGTGGCTGCTTCTCCTCCTTGGCTGGTAAGAGCTCTGTTTGGGCTGCTGCTCGGCCCCTATTCCCCCTGCCTTGGCCCTTTTCCTCTGGCCTGCCTAGCCCCCTCTCTTCCTCCTGGAGGGTGGGACTAGCTGGTCTCTCCCTGCTTCCTCCAGCTCTCTGAGGCTTTGGCCTTTCACCCCATACCCCTGGAGTAGGCAGGTTCTGGACTTGGTTGCTGGCTGGGGTGGCAGGGCCGCTGCCTCCCAGTTGCCTCCCACTGTTCCCTCCTGGCAAGTCTGGGGGCTGGGTCCCAGACCCTGGACAAGGGATTTTAGGAGCTCTCTTCTAGAATCTATGTGTGAGCACATTCAAGCAAAAGACACATACACAAGAGGCAAATTTGCCTCGGTGGGCAAATTCTTTTTCCTTAACTGTAGAGATGGAACTACAGGTCAGCTGAATCTTATAGTGAAGCAAGAAAATTCCTTCTAACTGTAAACATTTTCTCTTCTTTATACTTTGCAACTAAGTTTTGGTCTTGGAAGAACAGTTTTCCAGAGAGGTCTCGAACCCATAACAAAAGTATGACTTCAGCATTGAGGTGTTTACAATACAGTGAGATCTGACTGTCCTGTCAATCAGACTTGTTGGGTGCCATGTATCCTGGGAAGTGTAATTCTGAAGAACTGTTTGTATTAACCTTTTTAATCCTTTATTCTGTAAACAAATAGCCATTCTGTAAACAACTAGCACCAAGGGTATATAAGATCCCCTGATGTAACTAGTCTTTATACATATGATCCAAAGAGAGAGAAAATATGCATCTGGCTTATTGATAAACAATAAAGAATCCATTTTTCTTTATAGATCACTGATTTGATGTGATTTAATTCTGTGTGAGGTTATTGGCTGAAGGGGGGGGGGGTTGAATTGGCATGCAGAGTACTCTATAATAAATCCCCATTCATAAAGCCTTTAGGAGAAATAATTTATAGCTAAGGAACTGGAAGTCATCATTCCACAGATGATACCCAGCTCTATATTTCATTATGCAAATCCCTGGATGATGTAGTAGAGGTCTTAAGCCTCTACTATTGACAACTTGTGGTCAATTGGCTGAAAGCAAACAAATTGAAACTGAACCCAGACAAGACAGAGTTCCATAATATGATTCCATAATATGGTAACATCAAGACTTGATTACTGCAATGTAGGGGTGTGCACTGGGGAAATATTTGGTTTTCCCGCTTTGGGTTTACCCGAAGTGGGAAAAAGATTTGGAATAACACAAAACCAGAAGCGGCAAGCCACTTCGGATTCAGGTTATCGGAATTGCTTCAGTATTCTTCGTAATGATTCGGAGCATACTGAAGTGAGGCCCCCCACCACCAAGCCCCCTTCCCCCTGTCAGGTTCTGACTGTGTTTAAACCAAAGAAACTCCATTTTGATCCTGTCTGTATTTTAAGTGTTTTCATTGCAGGTGGCAAGCCTTCCGCTGTAAGATCACAGAGAGAAGAGGAATGTTGTGTCTACATATTTCTGCCTTTCAGACACCCTTGGGAAACTTTCACTTTCTCACCCTCGGGCCGATTGTTTTGAGAACTGAGGGGGAGGATGGGGCCCACAGGGAACTGCTATTCTGTACCTTTGCTTTTGCCTGTCATTCGTAACAATATCTAGCTCAGCCATGATCTCTGTATCTTGGAGTGTGGACTTATATTGGTTGTTTATCTACAGTAAAGCCTTTTGAAATCGATGGACTATTGTCTCATTGCAAGGGGTAGTCTGGATTGCAACTTTTGTTCAAGCCACAGTCTGACACCCCCAATCCCAACTCCACTTACTGAATCCTGAAGGCAGGAACTGGCTCCTCCACCTCCTGCGCTGCTTCCTCTGCCCCTGCAGTGGCCAGCTCAGTGACAGGGAAGGCTGGAGCAGGTGCCTCCTCTGCTGCAGCAGGCAGCAAGGTGGTGGGGAAGGCTGGAGTCAGCACCTCTGCCATCTCCACCACTGCTTCTGCTTCCGCAGTTGCCAGCTGGGTGGTGGGGCAGGCTGCAGCTGGCACCTCTGCTGCCCGCACCGCCACTTCCACCTCTGCAGTGGCCAGCTGGGTGGTGGGAAGGCTGGAGCAGGTTCCTCCACAGTGGCCAGCTGAGTGGCGGAGAAGGCCGCAGCCAGCACCTCCACCACCTGTGCCACCCGTGCTACCTGCACCACCACCACCAGGATGTCCCAGATAAGTGGAGTGGTGGTGGGAGGGAGCTCTTTAAAAAGTCCCCAAAGCTTCCCAAAGTGACCTGAATTGCTTTGGGAAGCTTTGACTCGGTATTTCCAAATTGGGGCCATCATACCGGCCCCGATTAGGAAATATTGAATCTTTAGTAATCGGGCCTGATTCGTTTTTTCTCCAAACAGGGAACCTGAAGCACACACCCCTACTGCAATGCACTTAACATAGGTCTCCCCTCAAAGTCAACTCAAAGACTTCAGGTGGGTTGGTCATTGTGTGTGTATCTGTGTTGCCTGCTATATGCTATTGCCAGATTTGGCTGCTGCCTTGCTATTACTGGCTTGTTAGGTTGCATACTGAGATTCTCTGGTTTGATGTTGGTTCTGGTGGGCTTGCAACAGTGTCCCTTGCTTCAGTTTGGTTCTGCTGGGAATCTCCAGTTTCACATTGGTTTTGCTGAGATTCTCTGATTTGGCATGGGTTCTGTTGGTCTTTGTTGGTTTTGCTTGTGTTGGGCCTGGCTTTTGATCAGGGATTGCCCTGTGTGTTTGGTTAAAGTTTCTTTGCCCTAGAAAGCCTTAGAATTTTACTCCCATAGGAAACAATGGAGAGTGGCTAGGTGACCCCTGGGACCAATCTTCTTAAAAGTTGGGAAGTCTTCAGTGGACAGTAAGGACTAGGTTACTTGAAATTTTGGTGGAGTTTGCTTGAAAAATGGCCCCTCCAATCACTTGGATAATTTCCTCCATACAGAATAAACGGCTGAATATATTTGGGGTTCCCAAATAAAATCAAATCTGAATGCTCATTCAAACTCCAACATCAGGAATACAGAATATTTATGGTATCCCTAATATCTGGATCCAAATAATACCTTTTTTTTTTTGTGCTAGTGGTCTTTGTCATGTGTGGAGCTCAACACAATTTGCAAGATACTCAGGACTGCCAAAGAAGTTATAAAATCCTGGGTCAGTAATGCTGAGTGCATTCAGCATGCATGTTGAAGTCACCCAAGACAATCAGATTAGGTGATTGAGCGTACCATGTCCAAGAGCACCTCTGTCAGTCAGAAAGGATGCTAACTGGGGAAGTAGTAAACAAGCAGAATACCTTGTTACCAGAACTGCTGTTTTATGGGGAAATTAGCTGCAGTCTGGGTTTAATTATTGCAGATCTTAACCAGCTATACCAGAGTCCCTCTTCCAGATTACTCATGCAATAAAGAGACGAGACTAATAAAGATAAAATGTGTTTTACTAATAGTGTTGCGTATGCCTATAATAACACACACAAACAAGGTACATACAAGATACTAGGAAATAAAGAGTAGGAAAAATAGAGCCATTTGCATTAGCAGGAGGACCCACTTGAGATCGACGGAACTGGGTATACTCACCTGGTCATGGTGTGGAAGAAAGATGTAGCAGCAAAGCATGGCAGTATCTAATGCCTGCACTAGACATGCAGAGAGATGGCAGAGGTTCAGGATAGGAATGGCACGCGCACCTCATGGCAGGGGAAGCCTGCTTAAGTACCCCAATACGTACCCTGGGGCTGGTGCCTTCCATGTGGTTCTCAAAAGGGGAACAAAGGCTTAATGGCTCTACAACTATCCCTAATGGGCCACTTTAGTGTCTAATTGTATGATCATGACACCTCGGGAAGAGGGGACAAAGGAGGGGAGGGGAGTGTCGGGCGGGTTGATTGGATCTGCCAGGAAGCTGGCATTGTCTTGATGGCATCAGCTCTGGAATGCGACAGTTGTATTGAGATGCGTCCATTAAGTGTCCTGGACAGCCGGCACGTAGCTTCCATTCTGGGGCAGCTTCCGAGATATGCATAGCAGGGCGAGGCTGGCTGCTGCGGATGTGACCGGCTTGCTTTCACGAAACGGCAGCCTTGAAGTAAACTGTCCAGGCTGGCTCTTTACTGCTTGGGAACATGGCTTCTTCCTTGGCACAGTTTGGGGTTTGCTAGCAGGCTGCCCAGTGGTGAGGGCAGACTCAGTGACTGTCCGGCAAGGGCCTCTCCGTGGGACCTGACCAGGGGGTGCCTGGCCAGGCTCGTGGAGATTCCCTCCAGCTGGCACTGTGCTGCTAGTAGCATGGCTCTGGGCCCAGGTGAGATAGGTGCTCAAGGAGGCAGGAAACAGACATAGATGGCACAGTTCATTGGAGCAGGGAGAACAGGATACAGGCATGGGCAATGCTGCCCCAAAACAGAGTCTTTGGTGGATCTTTAAAACAGCAACACAGGAAACTGACATAGTCCATGGCAGGCCCCATAACAGGAGGAGGGGGGTCCCTGGCAACAACCTAATCTCTCCTTAGTTCCCAATGTAAGGAGTATACAGTCAATGCCAGCTATAATTTGTACTAGGAGTCTGTGGAAGTTAAAGGACGCATGGAGAATGACAGCAGCCTCTCCTTCCCACTCACCTGTGTAGAGTTGGTAAAGGACTGCATAGCCAGGCAGAATTAATTGTGGCAGATACACCACATCATTTTATTCTAACCACATCTCTGTTATGCAAGCCAGGTCAATACCCTCTTCCTGCGATAGTTGGTGAGGAGTTCAGTTTTGTGCCTCACCAACCTGGTCATGCATAGTATTAGTGAAGAGGTGGATGAAATGGGGGTCCCTGTAATGTCAACTTTCAGGATGCTATGGAGATTAGTTAGGCAGAGAATATCCTTGCTAGATGCTGGCCATCTTTGATAAATCCCAAACCCATAGCTAGCTGCTTCCAGCTGCACTGAAACAGTATGTTCATCAAAAATCTTGTTTGAGATAAAGATTTCTCCAACAACCACAAAGATACCCCACAAATATGTCACATTCTACACGCTAGTGACTAGGGGTGTACATTTTGAAAATTACCATTTCATTTTCATATCTGGGGCTACCAGGTCAGACTCAATTTTGTTTTCTTTTGTTCTAGTGGTTTTCATGGCCATTCTTTTCAATGGAGGAAGGGGGGACCAATTGGGGATTCTGAGACAGCTGTATTTGAATTCAATGGTACCAAAATCTCACAGAATACAGTCATCCCTCTGAGCCATTGACTCACTGAGTTTCCAGAACACACAAACAAGGTGGTTGGTGTTGGGTGACCACAGAGTAGGCATTGATGGTGTAGACTTGTCATTTCACTGACTCCTATGGCAAATAACTGCAAGCAAATCATTAGCAGTGGGCTGACACCTAAACAGGAGAGCAGCACCACCAGCTTTATGTTTACTTTTTTGTTGTGGTCCCTTTAAGTTTACCCTCATTTGCATAACATGATCCTTTGCAAGGAGGAGAAAACCCTTGCTCCGCACCCCCTGCCAATTCCTCATGGTGCACAGAGATGCTACCAGTGCCTTTCATTTCTGTGGTTCAACATATAAGTACCATACCCTTGTATTAAATACATATATATACACAAAGTACACTCACACATATAAAGGTATGTTAGTACTTTTTATCTCCATATGTAAAGAATCAGACTTGTTTCGGTATATGAAAGAGGATCTTTTTGATGGCAGTCCCATGAACATGGAATAACTTTTCCAGGGACATATGCCTGGCCTCCTCACTATTGATCTTTAGCAGCCAGCTGAAGATAGTGTTATTTGGAACGTCTTTTAATTAAATTAGCTTTCTTTACTTACCAGTGTTTTGAAATTCTAGGTTTTTAAGTGTATTTGTATTATTCTTATTTTATTTATCTAGTAAGCTACCTTGAGTTCCTGCAAGGTGGAAATAATAATAAATATTTTAAACGAATGAACAAACAAAAAACAAGCCAACATATATATCAATAAAGCAACTGTATTTCCATATCTGTATCTCACTGTCTAAGCTGCATTTGTATAAAGTTGATCCTAAACATCCTTAATATACTTTCTCCTCACTGTAAAATAAATTTTTTCTTACTGTTTTTAAATTGCTGTTTCCCCCCTTGGAATTAAAGGTGGAAAAGGTTATAACCAATCATGTTGAGGTTGAGAGATTACCTCAGAAGCGCCATCAGAAATTACTCCAGGGGTAGCTAGCGATTAATAGAAGCTAGGCACTGGGCAGACATAAATATTTCTTTGGCCTTTTTCACAGCTGTGTTTGGTGGTATGACAGGAAAGTGTACAGGAAAAGTAATCTTCAATTAATCCTAAAATAAATTTACACTATCATTTTGGGGATTATGGAACTTGGCTTAGTGGGGATTTCCTAGCAAAAAATATTTTAGTATTCATTCCTGCCAGCTAATCAAAACAGGGACGAATGTCCACTTCTTCAAAAAATATTTTTGCCATTTTTTATTTAGTCATTTATAACTCACTTTTCTCCCCAATGGGGACCCAAAGTGTACCACATTATTGCTCTTCTCTCCATTTTTCCTCACAACAAACCTGTGAGGTAGGGTAGGTTGAGAGTATATGACTGGTCCAAAGTCACCCAGCAGGCTTCCATGGCAAAGTGGAGATTTGAACTTGGGTCTCCTAGATCCTAGTTTGTCACTGTAACCGCTAAACCAAATTGGAAGTTTATTATTTCCTGATACCTCTTAAGAAAGCTATCTCTAGTGTTTGAATTCTTTTCAAAGCATATTTTACTTCCTTGTTCCTCAAACTGTAGATCAGAGGGTTCAGCACAGGGATCACCACAGTGTAAAACACGGAGGCCTACTTGTCCTGGTCCAGGGAGTAGCTAGAACTTGGTCGCAGGTACATAAAGCCTGTTGTTCCATAGAAGATGGTTACAGCCATTAAGTGCGAGGCACATGTTGAAAAGGCCTTTTGTTTCCCCTTAGTAGAGCGGATTCGCAAGATGGCAGACAAGATCATCATATAGGACACCAAAATTTCTATTGATGTGAATACATTTAGAACTATAGCAAATACAAAGAGTATCATTTGATTGTGGCTTGTGTCAGTACAGGAAAGAACTAACAAAGGAGGAACATCACAGAAGAAATGATTGATAATATTAGAACTGCAAAAAGGTAAAGTGAAGGTTGAAATTGTTTGTGCCATTGCACTCAGAAAGCCAATAAAGTAGGATCCCACAGAAACGTTTGCACTCTGTGTGCACGCCGCAACAATAATGAATGATTATACAATTTTCAAAGTGCAAGTGCCTCTTGTTCGTTGAGCCAATATTGCAATTCATACAAAGACCATTGCTCATAGGACAATTCATACATGTGCAAATCGTACAAGTGCAAAATCATACATGTGCAATTTCATTTCTGGTGCAGTACAGCTCTACAATACCAGGTATATAAGTAATACAATGAATTTTATACAGATTCACTCCTTCCTCTCCTTCAACTAGTTCTTCCCAAAGGTGGTGTAAAGCCCAAATGTATTCCAAAGGAGGGAGTGGAGACCGCCACGCTCAATCTGGGGCCGGCTACGAACGCAGATTTCGTGCCACCTTCTTCAGGAGCGTGCCATAAACACTCCCCAATAGAATGTCACCACTACATTTCTCTCATCGCCTGGTTAGTAGGTATGCTTGTTCTCTTCCTCTTAGGAGGAGCAATGGTCTTTGTATGAATTGCAATATTGGCTCAACGAACAAGAGGCACTTGCACTTTGAAAATTGTATAATCATTCATTATTGTTGCGGCGTGCACACAGAGTGCAAACGTTTCTGTGGGTAACCCCTCCCTTGTCTCTACTGCGGTTGCAGAAACGGCCATACTTTTCTTTTTCAATAAAGTAGGATCCGGCTACCATCAGGATACACTTTTTCCGGGACATGTTAGTCATATACATAAGAGGATTACAGATAGCATCATACCGGTCATATGCCATTGCAGCCAGGAGGATACACTCAGTACATGTACAGAAAGCAAAGAAATACATTTGTGCAGCACAGCCTGTGAAAGAAATAGTTTTCTGCTCTGCTATAAAATTCTCCAGCATTTTAGGAGCGACAGCTGAGGCATAACCAAAATCTAAGAAAGACAAATGGCTGAGGAAGAAATACATGGGTTTCTGGAGCTTAGGGTCCATCCAGATCAACATAATCATTCCAAGATTTCCTACCAGGGTAAATAAATACATAATTAACACCACAACAAAGCCCACGGGCATTGTTTCTGGATTGTCCACCAATCCCAAAAGAACAAGCTCAGTGATCTTTGTGTTGTTTTTCTCAGCCATTTCACTGCTGTATCTGATATCTTTTGCTAGAATTTGTTGATGAAATTTTACCTGCAATTTAGGAAAAAAAGGTCGGTAAGATACAATTATATGAATCCTGATGTAATGTGGCATTTATTGGAAGAATATAATTATCTGGTACTGTGCACTTTAATATTGAAGGTCAGATACTATTTGCAAAGGAGTAGATGTTACAGAAATGGCAGAGGGACCTGTCAGTGGCAGACTTTGGCAGTATTGCCAACTTAATCATAGTATATAGTTTTGCATCCATAGAGCTTTTCTGGTATGTTTCAGATGCTTGCTGGACCAAGATTTACTGGACCAAGGCAAATATATTCTGTTTCTCTCAGTATCTAGACTTTATCACAAGTTACTAGACCTAAGCCACATTCATGCAGAAAAATTGAAGTTTTTTAAATTTTTGTTGTATAAACTTTTGGGTAAGAATTTGTACAACAAAA
This sequence comes from Eublepharis macularius, assembly GCF_028583425.1. NCBI lineage: Eukaryota > Metazoa > Chordata > Lepidosauria > Squamata > Eublepharidae > Eublepharis > Eublepharis macularius. The sequence goes on along the minus strand of NC_072791.1, from coordinate 150,753,539 downwards.
ATTCAAAATTCAGAATTATGAATCTGCAATTCATAATTCAGTGTGAAATCAAGATAATCATAAACTGGCCTTAATGGTTGGCTCTGGTTTTTTGCCTTCTTTGTTACTTATGTATAGAAATATCACCCCCCCCCCCTTTCAACTGCTTATAGCAACTGGTAGTGGTCTATCAATTCACAATTGCACATTACCATATTGAATCAATGAAGTCCATAACCATTTGAAATTCATTGTTAAAACTTATGCACAGTATCTAAAATATTACAATCTGGGTCAATGCATGTGTTAAAGTGTGCATTTTAAAGTGAACATGGCTTTGGAGAATGCTGAAATTCTTCCTGGAAGTAATTTGAGGCAATGTTTAATTTTCTTAAGGTACAAAAATTACCTTCCATATCACTGGCTGCATTTTGTAGTGGTTGGAGCCTGCTTCATACTCTATTTATTGTATTTGTTTTTCAGATGAAATGCTCAGTGTGAGAAAGAAGGGCCTTGCCAAAGACGTTTAGTTCCCTGTGACGTTTGACAAATTACCCCTTAAAGAACCAAATCTGAGACTGAAATTTTAAAATTTATAATGAACTGTTATCTTTTGGATTGGAATTTACTCCCAAATTTATTCATGTTCAGTCTGAGAAGATATTTAGAAGTCATTTTTTGTGGAACTAAAATACAAGAATCCTCAGTGGTTAATCATCTTATTTTTCCTTTTTGAGCAACATGTTAAACTCTTCTTCCTGATGAAAGAGAGGGGTTACTTAATATAGATGTCTTAATAATCTGTGATACGATTGGCTTGATACTCCAGAATTGAAACTTCAGCTGAAATTAATGAGGGGGCAGGATAGTCAGGGCATTCAAGTATCTAAGGTTATTACTGAACAAGGAAAATATGTTCATCCTTACGTCATGTTACCATATGTCTTCACAGTAGAGATAAGGGCTCACAACTAGAGATGGGCATGAACTCAAATATGAACCAAAAAAACCCACGCACCAGCCCGGTTTGTGGTTCGCAAACCAGTGGTTCGTGGAAGCTCATTTCCATGAACTTCCATGAACTGGTCTACTGGTTTGTTTGATTCATATTAAATGGGCAGTTTAAATGGCCATTTCCCCAGGGACATGGCCATATAAACTTTTCCTGCAGCTTGCAAGTGGCAGGTCCCTTTAAACTATTAGCTGGCAGGCTGTGGGAGGGATTCCCCCTGCCTGCCAGCTGATAGTTTAAAGGGACCTGCCCCTTGCAAGGCAGGAAAGGGCCCTTTAAACTGTCAAATGCCCCTTTCCATTCTGCTGCTAAGTGGCTGGAAAGGGGCATTTAAACCCCATGAACCACGAACCACGAACTGATTTGTGAACATGCCCCAGTTCGTGCTAGTTCATGGTTCCTGGTTCATGAAAACCCACGAACCACGAACCTCATGGTTTGGGTTTTTTGTGGTTCGTGCCCATGTCTACTCACAACACTCCTCTGCACCACATCTAGCTAAGCATATGTACCAGGGTAATGTGAAGTGGTCTTTCAAGCAATTGTGTGCTCTTGTAAGGGCTTAGATTATACTGCAATTATGTGTGAGGAGGAGAGGACTTGCATCAGTTTTTTAAACCATGCTACTACAGCAGTGCATTGGCTAATTAAACAGGTTTGCTGTGTATTATTTCTAGGTAGTGATTAGACTAATTTTGAAAAGCTCTGCTATGTTGGAATACTTCTGGCTAGAGTCCAAACTTCCATTCTTGAGCGAGGACATAGAGAGAGTGGTTGCTTCTCAGCTCCAGGGGTCTTCGAAGAGACTGGTATTCCGGACATTTCAATCAGGCTGCAGGTTAGCGTTTGGAGCAGAGACTGCTTTGGTTGCCTTGGTTGACTACCTCCAACAAGAACTAGACAGGGGGAGTGTGACCGTGCTTGTCCTGCTGGATCTGTCACCGTAGTATCCTGCTGAGCTGCCTCCTGGAACTGGGATGAAGGGGCACTGTGTTAATGGTGGTTTGAGTCCTATTTGGGAGGTAGGTCTCAGAAGGTGGTGCTGTGGGATTCCTCCTCTGCCCCTTGACCTAGGAAGTTCTGCAAGGTTCAATCTTATTCCCCATGCTATATGAAGCCACTGGGAGAGGTCATTAGGAGGTTTGGGATGCAGTGTCACCAATATGCAGATTATATCTAATATTACATTTCTTTCCCACCTAGTTCCATGGATGTTGCTGATGTTCTTAACCAGTGCTTGGAGTTAGTAATGAGCTGAATGAGGGTGAACAAGGGGAAACTAAATCCTGACAAGAGTCTATAGCCTGTCAACTTCATTGGGTGTCCTGGAATTCTAGTATTATGGTTCTCTGTTTAAAACTGCCAAATTCTCAGTTTTCCTCACCTCCCACTTCCATTCATTGATATACAGAGCTTGACGCTTTCTCATACCTTAAAGAAATGCAAATTGACAAGTTAGGAGCCTACAATACTTCCTCTACAGTATGCAACCTAGAGAGTTCTCACTGCAAAAATAGCTGAATTGGTGCTCTGCTCTCCTGACTCACTTGTAAATAAAATCACACAGAGAGCTCTGGTGAAAGCCTGTGCCAAGCAAGAAACAGCCTGCATGTGAATTGAGGATCACAAATAAAATCCTGCACTTGAGCTTCCCCAGGTACTTCGCAACGTGTATTTCCACTCTGAGAAGCTGCCAGTTCTACAATTGATTACATTGCATTTGAAACATCATTATTATTTCTTACAGTTCCTTCATGTATGAGCCTCAGTTTAAAGACTGCAACAGGGGCTGATTCAGTCCTTAAGTAAACATATTATTGACTCACCTTCGTAACACAGACTTCATGAAGTTTGGGATAACCACATGTATAACATGTATACTTGAGTCAGTCTCTGCAGAAAGTCCTTCTCATCCCAACCAGAAGAATGATCGAGATTAGACTCCTGCTAGTAAATGCAGCATTCATACTGATATCATGGCTCTTAGAACTATAATTCTTATGGGATGTCCCTTGTGGTTTAGATCTCCTGTTTCCTTAGAGTGTACATTTAACAAAACAAATACATTGATTCAGAGGGGGTTAATTATTTCATAGATATAGTGCTATCTTGTGAGACACAATGAAAATGCTGATCATTTATTCTTTATGACACTGTACATTAAACATTGTAAAATAATAAAAGGTTTGTATCTAATAATGCACCAGAGATATACTCAAAAACTCAACACAAGATTTTTTAGGAAGCGTTTCTACATTACAAATGGCAACACAATATGAGGGTTTAACTTTCCTAATTTCTTTTATACTTCTTGGCATTTCTGTTCACCAAAGCAGCATAGTGTTAAGGCTCTGATGTGGATTCTAGGCTGGAAGTGCCATCCTATACAGAATTATACCCTTCTGAGCTCATTGACTTAGAAGAGTGTAACTTTGGTTATGATGTCAGTGTGTGTTAGTTTCAATTTGAAATGCTGTGTTAGATCTTATCTAAAATTTCTGTGAACCAAAGGACATCTGTCCATGAAATTGAGACTTCTCATCCAAAGGACCATAAGTATATCCGTATGATGTACTTATCCATTTATTTATTTATTTTTTTAAAAAAATATTCCCTAGTGTTAACTGTGTCCAAAATTATATATTTTTTTAAAGACTAGCATCACATAACATGACAGAAGAACAGCAGCCCAGCTAAATACAATGATCTAATTGGCCATAATTAGGAAGCAAAGACCATAAAAAACCAGTGCCAAAGTGGCAAATGGTTATTGTAATAAGATGATCTCATGCAATTTATGAAATCTAATTAGAGAAGGCACTTCATATACTTTTTATGGTGGGTTGTTCTACAAGACAAGTGCTACCATGAATAAGGACAATGATATAAAGAAGGCTAAAAGAATTCCTGGGAAGGAATGATCTTTAAAAGCAGCTTAGGGTGATTCAAGTTGGTCAGCAGGTCTACACATAGACAAAAGAGATGGACTTTTAAATAGGGCCATGGCCATTGACCTTCTGCTGTGGCCCTGATCCATGTACCCATAGCAATGGAAGCATGATAGTGCACTATCTCAGTGATTGTGTCCAGACAATGGCTGGAATTCAGAGTAGCGTTTCTATGGGCAGAAGGATATCCACCCATAGTGCTCCTTTTTTGTCTCACCCTTCTCACAGCCTCAAATGGCCCCTAAAATATTTTCCCTGGGAGTCCAGGAAGACCTTGAAGTCTTTGTATATACAGATAAAACAAGGCTTCATATACCACCAAACAAGGAAGGAGAGAAAAATAGGCGCTCAATCAGAGGGTAACTTTATAGTTTTAACCAAGATACAGAGTAACAAAAGAAAAGGAAAACAATAGATTTAAAGTAAAAATCAGTCTTAATCAGCAATTCTCATAAGCGCAATAATTTAGTAACAGTTTAGTTTAGTAATAGAAGCACTCACTTTCTAGAATGCAGTGTCCAGGTAGAGTTACTTTAACCCAAAATAATGTGTTCCTTCCTTTTGTCTAGTTCAAAGAAAAACCACTTGGGAAGAATAGAAAGTTTATGGAAATAACCCCAAATGTGGAGAGTAGGAGGTAGAGGAAGGCAGGATAGGGGGAAAAAGAGTCCTTAGTAGAGCAAGGAATAATGGGAAGGCTGCAGGAAACCAGAGGATAATAAAACCAGCCAGCTAAAGGTTGGGTGGGGTGGAGAGATCAGAACTATGCTGTGGGAAGGAAAGGCAGGGCATGAAGCTGAGGTTCAAAGAAGAAAGGTAAAAGGGGGAAATTTTGTCATACTCTGCTTGTCTTAAAGAAGGGACTCTTTTGTAAATGGTAGGAAAGGGTTTGGAAAACAATAAACTTACAATGATGGTGGTGCTATGAGCCCTTTTTGTACCAGTTCTTTCAGTTAGTACCAAGTAATTGTGTCCAGGAGGACTCAGTCAAGACTAGACATGGGCACAAACAGCATTACAAACAGAAAAAACGCACGACCAGCCTAATTTTCTGTTCTTGAACAAGCAGTTCGTGAGGCCCCATCCTAAATGAACAGGTGGTCATTGCAAGCCTCATTAGTTGCCTTCGCAGCCATTTGTCAAGCCAGACAGTCTGGCACCTGCAATCAATCCCCTTGGCAACCGGAGGCAGGGAGGGATTGAACTTTGTCTGAACTCCTTCTGGCTTTCCTTCTGGCTTTAACCCTTCAAAGTACTTCCAGCAGAGAGTCCCGTTTTTGCCACTGTGAAGAGAAAATGACAGCCAATGGGGAGACCCATGGATCATGCCTTTCCCGGAGTGCAATCTTTCTGAAACTTGGGGGGGGGGTCTTCAGAGGACAGTGAGGACTATGTCCCCTGCAAATTTGGTGTGTATTGGACATTGGGAAGGTCACCTTTGTAACCCCTCAAACTAGCTGCCAGCAGACACTGCTGTTTTTGCCAGGACAGCCCCCCCCACCTGCCAGCTGATAGTTTAAAGGGATCTTTAAAGGGCCAGGTAAGTGGGTTTGAGGGAAGGGGGGCTAAGTGGTGGTGTTGGGAGGTGGTTCTGGCCCGCACGAACAACAAACAATGAACATGTCCTGGAACAGTTCATGTTCGTCCATGTTCGTTGTTCATTGTTCATGGATGGCAACAAACGACGAACAGGGTGTTTGGGTTCCACCCCCCCCCCCGCCATTCGTGCCCATGTCTAGTCAAGACCCTCATAGAATACCTAAGAATCTAATACTATTGGCTTTTTTGGGGTGGCTCAGGTGACAAGGTTAATGGAGATAGAAAGTACTGCAGCGTACCAATGTCAGGCCTGGGGAAATGCTAATTTTTAAGGTGATGATGCCATCCTGCCTGATCTGATGTTTGATTAGTTTGCTGGATAGTCTATGGGATATTTTTGAGTGGCATGGAATGCTGAGTTGTTGGCTTTTTTTGCACGGGTGATTTTTGCCACATTTAGCCCCATACATCTTTGAATTTTCTTCTGAATTCTGGATGATTAACTCCCCCTTCAGATTTCAATGCGGTATTTCAAGGGTTCTCTTATGAATTTGCTGCCTGTGTTTTTCCTGCAAAAATGGCTGAATTATTGCATACATTAATTATTCATTATTCTAGGAAAAGATATGGCTGTGAAGAGATGAGGCTGTGAGAGGAGTCCTTGGAAAGGAGCCTTCCAGCCCCCAGCCCCCACCAAACTCCTTCCCTCCTGAGCTTAATCCCCAGAACAGACAAGGGCCTTGGCTGGCTACCACCATCCTGCTTCAAGGGCTTGACTAGAGAGGTCCCAGAGCACCTTCCCTATAACACCTTCCCCAGAATCTCCTTCTTCTGTTGGGGCTTGCCTTACTTAAAGGACAAGTGTGAGTTAACAAGGCATGAATGATCCAGGCAGAGTGAACTTAAAGTATTCATTTATTAGCCAGATATTAAACAATTGACTAAATAAGAGAACAATTATGGAAATGGAGAAGAATGAACTGAGGGTATGCTATAAACATAGAGCAATACACCCGCAGAAAGAGGCTTTCTGGGAAAAATAAAGTCCCCTAACACAACTGTCTTACTGGACTTCTAACTATATTTCAATACCTGGTCCTCATTAGGTAAAACCACAGAGTTTTTGCAACTTGCTAGATCATCTGTCATGTCACTTTTGGTTTTCATTGAAAATGATGTAAGCTTACAGGCCAAACCTCACCACTCTAATTAGCAAAGCTGAAGCCATCCATGGGTCACTTAAATTAGTGGAAGTCTTCTTAGAATGAAATGCAGGCATTTTCATCTCTTGTGTCAATTCAAATAGGGCTAGATTATAATTTTAAAAGGATGGTGTTTAATATATTTTGAGGACTGTACCTTCTGTTCAATAATCTTCCTTATTCCTAGGTACAGCTCTTTTCTTAGGATGTCATGTATATGAACTTTAGGCAAACAGCAGGTGTTTTACCAAGTCACCAAGGTATGCATTTTTTTAAAAAATCATACTTTACTCAGTTCTGTAGTATACATTAATTTACCCAGGAAGATTTGTTCAATTACTTGAACATTTTGGATACAAACAAATATATTTAAATCTCATTTATCTCAGTTGCCCAGTGACATGCAGCAAAATGATTTCCATTGACAAATGGTTATAACTTCCTGATGCCCCTCAAGAAAGCCATCTCCAGTGTTTGAACTCTTCTTAAGGCATTTTTCACTTCCTTGTTCCTCAAACTGTAAATCAGGGGATTCAGCATGGGGATCACCACAGTATAAAACACGGAGGCCCACTTGTCCTGGTCCAGGGAGTAGCTAGAACTTGGCCGTAAGTACATAAAGACCGTTGTTCCATAGAAAATGGTTACAGCCATTAAGTGTGAGGCACATGTTGAAAAGGCCTTTTGCTTTCCGTCAACTGAACGAATCTGCAAAATTGCAGAAAGGATGAATGTATATGAGACCAAAATTTCTGCAGAAGTGAATATCCCTAGGACTGTGGCAAACACAAAGAGCACCATTTCATTGAGGCTTGTGTCAGTGCAAGAAAGAGCTAACAGTGGGGGAACATCACAGAAGAAATGGTTGATGATGTTGGAGTCACAAAAAGATAATGTGAAGGTAGAAATTGTTTGTGTCATTGCATTCAGAAAGCCAATGAAGTAGGATCCGGCTACCATCAGGATACACTTTTTGGGGGACATATTAACCATATACATGAGAGGATTACAGATAGCCTCATATCTGTCATAAGCCATTGCAGCTAGGAGAACGCACTCAGTACTTGCACAGAAGACAAAGAAATACATTTGTGCAGCACAGTCTGTGTATGAAATGGTTTTCTTGTCTGCTAGAAAATTCTCCAGCATTTTGGGTGCAATGGCTGAGGCATATCCAAAATCTAAGAAAGACAAATGGCTGAGGAAGAAATACATGGGGTTCTGGAGTTGAGAATCCATCCTGATTAACACAATGATTCCAAGATTTCCAGTCAGAGTGACTAAATACATAATTAACACTACAACAAAGCACAGTTGCTTCATTTTTGGATTGTCGACTAATCCCAAGAGGATGAATTCTGTCATCTTTGTGTGATTTTGCTTATCCATTTCCCTGCTATACCTGTAATCTCTTGATAGAATTTGATTTACTGATGAAATCAGATCTGTAATATAGAAAAATAATAAGTCATGTGTTAGAAACAGTGACCATTACAGAACTCAGAATGGACTGTGAAAGTTAAACTAATTGGCTGCTTTGGGCTGAGGTAGGAAACTAACATTGCAGTGAAAATTGGATAGAAGGTAGGTGCTCTAAAAGTTATGGAGAGAAATGCATATTGGGATTCTACCTGTTTTAGGCAGGGGCAAAACACCCCATAACAAAAAAGTCTGCCAAGAAAACATCATGATGTCAGTAATGGCTTGGTGCTTGCACAGGGGACTACCTTTACCTTTACCCTTTACTTTTGCCCTAAAACAGCTGTCTTGCAGCTTGTGGTTGCTATTAGATCCATGTCTGCAAATGCATAGCTACTAGACATGGGCACGAATCAAAATATGAATCAAATTTTGTCACGAATTGGGCTGATTCATGGATCACGAAAACAAGTTTCATAGGGCTGCATTTTTCATGAAATTCACTACTTTTGGGGCTGATTAATTCGATTTGTGAATGTTTCATGATGCCAGACAAGCTGGCGCCAATCCATTGATTCCCTAGGCAATGTAGGCCTGGAATGTCAGCAGACCTTTTGTTGCTGTGGAAACCCTTATCTTAGCCCACATAAGCTTGATAGGCAGCTCTCCCTGCCAACCTGATCGCTGAGCAAAGCCACAAATGATGAATTGCATGTGGTGGGTCTGTGCAAGTTTACCTGGGAACTGTAGGAGACTCCTTCCCCTCTCTGTTTTCCTTCTCCATTTTTAAGAATGGGATGGTGGAGTAGCAGCGGTGGTGGCAGCCTCAGCAACTCCTTCTGCCACTGCTTGCTGCTTGCCAGCTTCAGCATCCCTTCCTTGACTCTCTACCTTCTGTCCTCCTGCTGCTCTGACATGCCTTCTCACCCCCCCCCCCCCCCGCCCCCAAGCTCCCTGGAGCAGATCCTGAGCAGATCCACTCTGCTTGGCTTTTCCTTCGAGAACTTGGAGGCAGGGGAGGGCATGACAGAGCAGCAGGAGGATGGGAGAACAGTAGGGAAAAGTCAGCAAAGAGATCCTGAAGAGAGCTACTTGGAGGGTGGCTGGAGGAGAGCCTGCTGAAGTCTCCCTGTGAGTTTGGCATCTCTGGGTATGAAAGGGGGCATTGTAGAGCCCTGGGATCTGTTGAAACATGAACCTAACTAATCGTTTTGAGAAAATGTGATCTGTCTTCCATTATCCAAGTTCCAATTATTCACAGATTAGATTACTGCAAAGTACTCTATGTGCGGCTTCCTTGAAGATGGTCCAGAAAATTCCGTTTGCTCAAAATATGGCAACAAGACAGCTACCACGTACCAATATTTGGGAACAAATCTTGACAGTGTTGAAAAACCTCCACTTTCAATTTGTTTCTGGACTCAGTTGAAACTGTGAATTCTTACCATTAAAGTCCCATGCAGTGTTGTCTATATGAGCCTTCCTGAGATCAGGGCCTCTCAAGTAGTTATTACTACTTGAGAGGCCCTGATCCATGTACCCCAACGCTTAGAGACCAAGAAGATGACAGCAACGACAGGGTCTTCTGTGTTGTTGCATTTCATTTATGGAATGTTGTTCACATTGCTATTAATCTGATGCCAAATCTAATGTCTCTGATTGCCACGCAAATATGATGATGTTTTATCAAGCATTTTATTATTTCTGTTATAATTTATTTAATATGCTTGTGTAGTTTTGGTTCTAATGTTTTTAATGCTTTAATTACTGCTCCTTTTAATACTGCTCAAAGTTAGTGGGATTGCTCTGTATAATTCTTTTTATGATTGCATTGTTAGTTTTGCGTGTTCCTGTTCTTTGTATATGTTGTGCCACTCATCAGAGTTTCTAATTAGTAGCCTCAGACTGTAGCTCCCACAGTCCTCCTCCTTTACACTGCTGTTCTATTTTGTACGTTTCTCTGGCCGTTTCCACACACGTTGAATAATCCACTTTCAATACGCTTTAGTGCACATTTGTAACTGATTTTCCATGTGTGGAACAAAAAATCCACTTCTAAAGGATAACTAAAGTGCATTGAAAGTGCATTATTCAACGTGTGTGGAAACGGCCACTGTGTTTTATTGATTGTACATTGCTTTGATTCTTTTTTATGTTAACCATCTCTGAAGGCATTCCGTTACTCTGTGTCTCAAAATCCAAATTTGATAGCTTAATTTTAAAAGTCTGATGAACATTTATCACATTGATGCATTTGATCCCAAAATTTTCCTATGGTCAATTTCTGAAGAATTTGGATTATAAAACTCCCATGCTAGATTTCTCTTACTTATTTCCCTTTTCCTAATATTTTAATCTCTTTTTCTTGATGAGAAGGGGATTGGTTTGATAGACCAACATTCAACATAGAGCTGAAAGGAATTCTTTTGGGGGGGGGGGGGCATTTCATGCAAATACACATGATTCAAATTTACATGTAGAAATCTATAATTCATACTTTTATTTTATTTTGAATTTTGAAAAATTTGTCAGATACATTTTTTATGAAATTCAGCTGTACTATGTCCCTCATGATTCTTTCAGAAGAAAGACTATTTCTTTAAAGCAAAAGATGTTTCTTGATGTTTTTAATGCTTGAGTAGAAGGAAGGAAACATGCACCCCATAGATATACAGTGCAATCCTATAGTGAGTTACTCTAGCCTAAACCCATTGAAGTCAATGAAATTAGACTGGAGTAACTTTCCATAGGATTGCACTGATAATGGATGCCCAATATTTATCTGCATAGATTCTTGCTCTTAGATAAATGGATGTACATTTTTATTATTTAATTTTTGAATGGTTAAGTACTTCTTTAATGCCATCCAGACTGAACTAAATTTCTCCCAGTGTTTGTTATAGTCACATATTGCTATGATATACTATGGTTATTAAACCAGTGTGGATTTCAGAATAATAAACAGTAAGATCACAATTTTTATTTTTGGTCATATTATATCCATATTTTTATTGAATGACTTTTGGGGGATCCTGTAACATTTCTGAACAGAATCATTCTTCTGTCCAGTAAAAGCATATATGAGAATATTCACTGTTGTTTAATTTCATAAATTCGTAGATTTTACGTTCAGAAAGTAGGGTTATGACAATCTTGTATGACCATCTTATATTACAGACCATTAGGTGCTGCATTGTATGCTGTATTCCTGCATGTGACCTATTTTTTTTGATGGAGCTGTGCACCTTCTAAGAGGGGCTGGTTCAAAGATTTTGGGTATTCTCGGCTACAGTGCCCAAGATGCCCTCATCCCTGTATCCAATTGGGAGGAGGCAGGAAGACAATGCCCACCTTCTTCCCCTGTGTGCAGCAGCGAGGTGCAGCAAAGTGAGGTGCCTTCTTGCTGATAAACTTACTGAAAACACTGCACTGGATAATACATTTCAGCATGGGTGGTTGCTGTAAGAGCATGACAGAAGAATACATGAGTTTCTGCCTCATACAAATAGCTTATAACACAAACTAGGGATGAGTGGCCTCAGTGCCATTCCTTTATTGTTCAGGAGTTTGGTTTGCCTGGTGTTCCACTCCTCTTCAGTGCTGGTATCAGTAGGAGAATTTTTAAAATTAATTCTGAACTGGAACATATGCAGTTGGCCACAGTCTTCAGTTCCTATGTGCATCTTTCCCCCTTACATTACCAATGCACAGCTGCATGGTGAACAAGAGGGACTTGCATCACTTCTCTACCATGTTACTGAAGAACAGTCTTTGGTAAATGTATGTAAATTTTGTATTATTTCCAGTTTTAAGAAGTCTGGCTCAAGTTTTTCAGTACATTCTTCTCTTAGCTATTTTAAAAGTCTTTAAAATCTCATGTCAAATATTTATTCAATACAACTGAGCTCCTCCACCTTCTTTTTCAACAAATATACATGTGAAGCAGTCATATTTCTCCCTAAACCATGTTTCTGCAATAGGTACAATGAGGGTGAAAAATTATCATTCATATTTCTTTTTTTCCCTATTAATCTTACCTTTTTATTTTTCAGTTTTTAATTTAAACAATAAACAGTGAATAACACATTAAAGATAAAAACAAAATGTATATCAGAATCCCGATCCCCCTCCAGGCCTTTCTGTCCTATAGCGCGTCGAGGGAGATCCGCAGAGTCTCGCAGTGAAGTTTTTACAGGGTAGTTCACCATTGCTTTCCCCAACCCAACACACTTAGCCGTATGACAGCCACGAATGGTAAGTCATACGTTGCCATCCCCTTGGCACTTTGAGCCAGTGTGGGATAAGGGGGATATCAGAATAGTGGAACTATATAATATTTCTCCTCTCCATCCCCATACATACTTAAGATACTTTATGGACAACCTTTTAGATTTTACATTTTATATTCAATATTATTTCAGTTTCTTATGTTCAGCATATTTGCTTATTAATTTAACTATTTAACCTAACAATTGAACTATTTTAATATCAATTATATTTAATTCTCCTTGGTTTGCAGCTACATATTAAAAAAAACTTTCCATTTTTTCTGAAATTCTTGGTTTGGTCTATTATGTATATAAGAAGTTAATTTTGCCATTGATGCATATTCATACAATTTATTCATCCAATCAGTCAGGTCTGGACAAGATTCTACCTTCCATTTTGTTGCATATACTACTATCGCTGCTGTCACCATATATTTAAAAAGTTTACTATGCTCTTTTATTATATTACTTGGTAAAATATTTAATATCATATTTTTAGGGTTTAGCGCAAAGCAGAACTTCAATATCTTTTGCAACTCCTTATATTTCTTTACATGTATAACACCCAGTTAACATATTTTAGAAAGGGCTGGCTAGCTCCTTAATAAGTAAATGCTGACTTACCTTTGTTCTGTGACCTTCATGAAATATGGAAAAATGTTAAAGGACATGGGGATAATGGTGGTGTAATAAGTGTGATGAAGAGCTCTACTCATCCAAACCAAGAGTGTGATAGAGGAGACCTTGATATCAAAGCAGCATTCATACTGATATTATTGCCCTTGGAGATGCTTTTCATATGGGATGTCCCTTGTGGTCAGATCTCCTGATTTCTCATAGTGTACATTTTAAACAGTTATTATATTGATTCTCAGGGGCTATTAAATCATTTCACAGATACTGTGAAACCTTCTGAGAGGCAGTGAAAATGCTGATCACTTATTCTTTATGACTTATTCTTTATGATATGCTTTATAACTTTAAAGAATAAAGATTCCTCATTGCATGTGAGGTTTACATCTAATAATTCCACAGAGATATATAAAAAATTCAGCCAGTTTTTAAAATATTCATTCTCTGATGCTCCAGTCCTGGAGATACACTAAATTATAAGTGGCAACTAGGGATGTGCGTTTCGGCATTCAGAATGCCGAAAGAATGCCGAAATAAAAGTGTTTCGGCTTCTTTCAGGGAATGCCGAAACGTTTCGGGGAATGCCGAAACGTTTCGGGTAGCCGAAAGAAAAAAGCCGAAACGTTTCGGGATTCTTTCGGCTTTCTTTCGGCTTTTCAATGGGAAAATGCCTCCGTCTTCCCGGACGTCTGGGGGAGGCATTTTCCCACCGAATAAGCCCAAAATTGGTGGGGACCTTCCTCTAACCCTTCTCTAACAACCACCCAAGTTTCAGACAGATTGGACTTTGGGGGGCCATGTTATGGCCCCCCAAAGCAGGTCCCCCCATCCTCCCATAAGAAAGCGAAGGAGCAGCATATTGTTAGCATGCTGCTGCTAATCTTTCTTCATTATTTCCTATGGGGAAAAAATGAAGAAGCAGGCTTCCTTTGCCAGGGGTGGCATTTTGCATGCAAAATGCCCCCTCACCCTCAGGGGCCCTTCTCCCACCCCTCCTCCCACCCCCCACCAAGGCTCAGCCTGCTCCCACTTGGGGGGGCCATTTCATGGCCTCCCCAAGTAGGTGCTCTAATCTCTACCACTGACAGCTGGGGGAGGCTTGTGTTGCCAGGGGTGGCATTTTGCATGCAAAATGCCCCCAAGCCCTCAGGGGCCCTTCTCCCACCCTTCCCCCCACCCCCCACCCAGGCTCAGACTGCTCCCACTTGGGGGGGGGCATTTCATGGCCTCCCCAAGTAGGTGCTCTTTTCTCTACCACTGACAGCTGGGGAAGGCTTGTCTTGCCAGGGGTGGCATTTTGCATACAAAATGCCCCCCAGCCCTCTGGGGCCCTTCTCTCACCCTTCCTCCCACCCCCCACCAAGGCTCAGACTGCTCCTACTTGGGGGGGGGCATTTCATGGCCTCCCCAAGTAGGTCCTCTCAGCCCCTAAAGTCCACCCCTTACAGCCCCACACAAACCCAATTCCCCCCCAGCTGCCACACACAGACCCAAATCCCCACATTAGCCCCTCACAGACCCAAATCCACCCCCACCTGCCCCACACCCATAACCACAGGAACAGGCTGGCAAAGGCCAGCCCTCTCCCTTTGTTCCCTATGCTGGGAACTTCTAAACTCTCTTTCCCTGGGCAATTCTGCACAGCCCAGGGGTGCCACAATGGTGGGCACACTTCTGAGTGCCAGCTGGTCCCTGTGAAAGAGCACCTGAACCACAGACACCCTCCCTCAAATTCCCCCACCACCTACAGAGATGGCTGGCCAGCCAGCCCCATTGTTCCCTATGATGGGAACCAACTGCACAACAAAGAATAAAACAAGAACAACACAAAATAAAGTTTTAAATTTTTTTTCTCCCTTCCAAAGTACAAGTAGGCAAAGCATTATGACACATTACACCATCAGTCCCCCACACAGAAAAATAACACAACTCACTTAACATCAGAGAATCACAAAGCATGATTCCTGTCAAAAACACTTTATTTCTTGAACAGCTTTAGGTTACACAGCAGGGGGGAACACCAAAGGGCATGGCAGCACTATCTTACACAAAAATAACACAACTCACTTAACATCAGAGAATCACAAAAACACAATTCCTGGCAAAAACACTTTATTTCTTGAACAGCTTTAGGTTACACAGCAGGGGGGAACACCAAAGGGCATGGCAGCACTATCTTACACAAAAATAACACAACTCACTTAACATCAGAGAATCACAAAAACACAATTCCTGGCAAAAACACTTTATTTCTTGAACAGCTTTAGGTTACACAGTAGGAGGGCACAACAGGGCATGATAGCAATGTACTACAAAAAATGATACAACCCACTTCACTGTTTTTGACAGCAATTGTGTTTGTGTGATTCTCTGATGTGAAGTGAGTTGTGTTATTTTTGTGTAGTACACTGCTTTCCTGCTCTGTGGTGCCTTCCTACTGTGTAACCTAAAGCAGTTACAGAAATAAAGTGCTTTTGACAGCAATTTTTGGGGTGATTCTTTAATGTGAAGTGAGTTGTGTTATTTTTGTGTAAGATACTGCTTCCATGCCCTTTGGTGTTCCCCCCCTGCTGTGTAGCCTAAAGCTGTTCAAGAAATAAAGTGTTTTTGACAGGAATTGTGCTTTTGTGATTCTCTGATGTTAAGTGAGTTGTGTTATTTTTGTGTAAGATAGTGCTGCCATGCCCTTTGGTGTTCCCCCCTGCTGTGTAACCTAAAGCTGTTCAAGAAATAAAGTGTTTTTGACAGGAATCGTGTTTTGTGATTCTCTGATGTTAAGTGAGTTTTGTTTTAATTTTTCTGTGTGGGGGACTGCTGGTGTAATGTGTCATAATGCTTTGCCTACTTGTACTTTGGAAGGGAGAAAATAATTTTTTTAAAACTTTATTTTGTGTTGTTCTTGTTTTATTCTTTGTTGTGCAGTTGGTTCCCATCATAGGGAACAATGGGGCTGGCTGGCCAGCCATCTCTGTAGGTGGTGGGGGAATTTGAGGGAGGGTGTCTGTGGTTCAGGTGCTCTTTCACAGGGACCAGCTGGCACTCAGAAGTGTGCCCACCATTGTGGCACCCCTGGGCTGTGCAGAATTGCCCAGGGAAAGAGAGTTTAGAAGTTCCCAGCATAGGGAACAAAGGGAGAGGGCTGGCCTTTGCCAGCCTGTTCCTGTGGTTATGGGTGTGGGGCAGGTGGGGGTGGATTTGGGTCTGTGAGGGGCTAATGTGGGGATTTGGGTCTGTGTGTGGCAGCTGGGGGGGAATTGGGTTTGTGTGGGGCTGTAAGGGGTGGACTTTAGGGGCTGAGAGGACCTACTTGGGGAGGCCATGAAATGGCCCCCCCCAAGTGGGAGCAGTCTGAGCCTTGGTGGGGGGTGGGAGGAAGGGTGGGAGAAGGGCCCCAGAGGGCTGGGGGGCATTTTGCATGCAAAATGCCACCCCTGGCAAGACAAGCCTCTCCCAGCTGTCAGTGGTAGAGATGAGAGCAGAGCACCTACTTGGGGAGGCCATGAAATGCCCCCCCCAAGTGGGAGCAGGCTGAGCCTTGGTGGAGGGTGGGAGGAGGGGTGGGAGAAGGGCCCCAGAGGGTTGGGGGGCATTTTGCATGCAAAATGCCACCCCTGGCAACACAAGCCTCCCCCAGCTGTCAGCGGTAGAGATTAGAGCACCTACTTGGGGAGGCCATGAAATGGCCCCCCCCAAGTGGGAGCAGGCTGAGCCTTGGTGGGGGGTGGGAGGAGGGGTGGGAGAAGGGCCCCTGAGGGCTTGGGGGCATTTTGCATGCAAAATGCCACCCCTGGCAAAGGAAGCCTGCCTCTTCATTTTTCCCCCATAGGAGATAATGAAGAAAGATTAGCAGCAGCATGCTAACAATATGCTGCTCCTTCGCTTTCTTATGGGAGGATGGGGGGACCTGCTTTGGGGGGCCATAACATGGCCCCCCAAAGTTCAATCTGTCTGAAACTTGGGTGGTTGTTAGAGAAGGGTTAGAGGAAGGTCCCCACCAATTTTGGGCTTATTCGGTGGGAAAATGCCTCCTCCAGGCGTCCTGGAAGACGGAGGCATTTTCCCTTAGAAAAAAGCTGAAAGAATGCCGAAATAATGCCGAAAGAATCCCGAAAGCCGAAAGCCGAAAGAGATTCTTGTTTCGGCTTTCGGCTTTAACGATAGAGAATCTTCTTTCGGCTTTCTACTTTCGGCTATAGCCGAAATTTTTTGGCTTGCACACCCCTAGTGGCAACAAAATGTAGGGATTTTAACTCTGTTAACTTATTTTATACCATTTTATAGCCCCTTAGCAGATTTTCATTGTGCTTGGAAAAATATTATCTACCTATTATAGTGAGTATGCTGAGATATGGTTGCCGTACAATAGTATCTGCAATCTCATCCTGTTATACCTTTAATCTCACCCATGTGGTATGATCTACTCTTATTACTTCATATCAGATTTATAGTCTGGATGGGATAGGTTAAGGCTGGTATGGTTAAAAAGGAGAATAAGGGTTCATTCAAAAATTCCAGTGTAAACCCAAACTTCTTTAGTAATATTTGTAAATGAACCATTTACGGACCTAAAATTTTGGGCCAGATGCCTGTGTTGTTTTTATATATACAAGGCTGGATCATATGCCAATGGATGGCACTTACGGAGCCTACTTTTTCATCTTTCCTTTCCTTTTAAAGCTCCCATGAGCACTGATGATGCTGGCTTTTGGCAGTGGTAGGGGAGTAGGGCAGCATGGGAAAAAAACCATGCAGCACTGAGAAGCTGCAGGTATGGAGGGAAATGGGTAAAATAACTTTTTCTTCTTCCTCCTATGGCAGTGAAGTTACTGGCACCAGTGGAAGTGCAGCTGGTGGAAGAGGGGTTTTTTGCATGCTCAACTTATTCATGATTTTCTTAGCAGTTGATCCACAAGCACTGGAATCGGTTTGGCTACATTTTTTCCTCACGTCAGTTCTCCCTCTGCATTTTAATAGTTGTGGAGTTGATTTATTTTCTTCTTCATGTATCCTAAATAATCAGGGTTTTCAAGTGATTGTGCTGTTGTCATCAGTGGCACTACTAGTAGCATCTCAGCACCCCTCTCCTTTTGTATTTTTTGCGCATGCTTATGTCTCCCCACCACCACGGTCTCCTGCTTTTGATTTTTTTTAATCGTCAATTTAATTATGTTATAATGACCTAATGTTGTAACAATAGATGTAGCAGGTTCTCTGAAACCTCAGGTTTCATTTTTTAAAAGCAAGTCTCTAGTCCTTTCTGTTGCAGAGATATGCCCTATTCCTTATATCTTCACAATGGAAGGGGCTAGTGACGTACTTTTTGTAGGGATGTGGGGATCCAGCTCCTGGCCTTTGATGGGGCACCACTTGTGCCCATCCCATCAGTCAGGAGTTTTGACATGATCCTGGACTCCTCTTTATCTGTGGAGGCTCAGGTCGTGGCAGTTGCCTGGTCTGATTTTTTCCATCTTCAGCAAGCCAGGCAGCTTGCCCCCATCTCTCAGCCCATGACCTAACAACAGTGATCCATGCAATGGTCTCCTCCAGATTGGACTACTGTAACTCACTCTATGCAGGGCTTCTCTTGGGTCTGATGCAGAAACTACAGTAGGTCCAGAATGCTGCTGCTCATGTCCTGATGGATACTCCATACAGGGCACACGTCACTCCAATCTTGCAGCAGCTATACTGGCTGTCCGTGGAATTCCAGATCAGGTTCAAGTTTTTGGTTTTAATCTATAAAGCCCTAAACAGACTGGGGCCAGCATACCTGAGGGACCGCCTCTGCCCGTATGTACCCCGGAGAGTGTTCAGATCAGCAGGCAAACATCTGCTGGTGGTCCCTAGCCCCAGGGAGGCTCAGCTAGCCTCAACCAGGGCCAGGGCATTTTCAGTCCTGGCTCCAACCTGGTGAAACTCTCTGTCAGAGGATACTCAGCCCCTCCAAGATCTTGTAACTTTTCGGTGGGCCTGCAAGACAAAGATGTTCCACCAGGCATATGGCTGAGGCCAGCATTAAGTCCATCAAATGAGCCTCCATACTGGTCTCCTACCAGTGCTGTGGGCTATATAGGTCTCTGTACAGAGATTTGCCACCCATGCATGTGGTGCTATAGTACAATATCAACTTGCTTCTTCTCCCTTTTTTCTTAAGTTGGTGGGCAGGGAAGTGTGAAGGGGCCCCATCTTGGGATGTCTGAATTTATATTCTTGATTTTAACTCTGAAGTTATACTCTTTGAGATTGTTGTTTTATTATTTATTCTGTGTATTTTATCATTGCTGTACCCTGCCCTGCGCCCACTTGTGGGGAGGGTGGGTTAAAAATCAAATAAACTAAACTAAACTTTAAAAAATGAAAGCTGGGAATTCAGAGAACCTGCTGCATCAACTGTTACATTGTCAGGTCATTATAACATTATGTGTTACGTGCTGTCAAGTCATCTCCGACCTATGGCGACCCTATGAATGAAAGACCTCCAAAACGTTCTATCTCTAACAGACCTATCCAGATCCTGCAAACTGGAGGATGTGGCTTCTTTTATTGAGTCAAGCCATCTTGTTTTAGGTCTTCCTCTTTTCCTGCTGCCTTCCACTTTTCCTAGCATTATTGACTTTTCCAGAGAATCTTGTATCAACAACAACATTCGATTTATATACCTTTAGGATAACTTAACACCCACTCAGAGCTGTTTACAAAGTATGTTATTATTATCCCCACAACAATCACCCTGTGAGGTGGGTGGGGATGAGAGAGCTCTGGAAGAGCTGTGACTGACGCAGCTGGCTTTAAGCAGAGGAGTGGGGAATCAAACCCCGTTCTCCAGATTAGAGTCCCGCTGCTCTTAACCACTACATCAAACTGGCTCTCAAGCTTTTCCTGATCAGCACATGTCATAAATTAGGGTATGAATTGTCTTTTCTCTGATGAGCAATAAATTTGTATGGGTCTATTTTGGGTTATAGCAATATATTGCACTTATTTTGTATCTTTTTAATTTACGTTTATTGTCCATGTGATCAGAGCCAGTGTGGTGTAGTGATTAAGAGTGCAGGACTCTAATCTGGAGAACCAGGTTTGATTCCCCACCCCTCCACTTGAAGCCAGCTGGGTGACCTTGGGTCAGTCATAGCTTCTAGGAGCTCTCTCAGCCCCATACACCTCACAGGATGTTTGTTGTTGGGATAATAATAACATACTTTGTAAACCGCTCTGAGTAGGCATTAAATTGTCCTGAAGGGTGGTATATAAATTGAATGTTGTTGTTGTTATCATGTTCTGTAAGTGCCATAGGCTGAACAGGAAAGTTGGCATATAAATATTTTAAATATATAAATAAAAGTTGGTGGGAAAAGTATTGAAAAATATTTTATTTCCTTCCTTTGCTATAGGTAATCCAATAGAAAAAATGGTGCACATACTAAAGAATGCAAGATTAGATGGTTGCCACTGAGTATGAGCTCAGGAACTTTTTCCTCTACCTTGACTCAAATTCAAAACCAACTCTGCACTGCATGAGAGGAAAGGGTGCGTAAGAGCTCAAGGGCATGTGCAGTTTAAGTTTAATTAGGTGGTAACTGGCAGAATTAGTGCAAGTCATTGACTAGGAAGGATTAAATGAATTATATTAAAGAAATTCATGAGGCATCATTGGAGGGGGAAAGTTTTTTTCCCTTCTAGAGAATGATAATGGATAAAGCAAATCACTCAGTCATAAATGATTTCATTCACAGATAACCCACAAATGTAGCTCCCTCTTTTTTCTTGATGTTTCTGATGGTTTATGTTGTCACTATAATATGAAATCTAGGATTCAAGTTCATAATGCCATGTACTTTTTCCTGGGTAATTTGTCCTTTATTGACAACGGACAAATTGCCCCCCCCCAATGCTTTCTGACTTCTTAAATTGAGTAAAAGGATTACATACAATGTCTGTGGTATGCAGTTCTATATATTTGACTTCCTTGCAGATATAGTATATGTTTTGTTGGCTGTGATGGCTTATTGGTACATGGCCATCTGCAATCCACTACTGTGTAAAGTAGTTATGTCCAAAAAGGTTTGCCAACAGCTGATAGCTGTAACACACATTGTAGGCATGATGGATTCAATGATACAATTGCAATATTTTCCCACTACTATGTAGATCCAATGAACTCCACTATATCTTCTGTGACATACTTCCCCTTCTAGCAGGGGAAGGGGAATGGGGGTGACCATCAAAGTAAGAAAGGACAGAAATGAGCACACATATATTAAATTTACAAAAGAGAATGGTTGAGATAATTAAATTACTTTCTTTGAATATAAATGAATTGGCTTCAGATCTAAAGAGGTACAGATTAAAAAATTTGATCAAAAAACAGGGAATAAATATAGTATGCCTACAGGAAACCCATAAAGGCAAAAAAGATAAGAAACCTTTACTGAATTCCCCATTATGGGAAACAAAGGTGGAGGCAAGAGGAACTAAAAAGGCAAGAGGGGTAGCTATCCTCGTACACTCAGGTTTAAAGATACAAGTATTAGATCAAATATTTGATTCAGAAGGGAGATATGTTTTTTTGAAATTCAAGCTGAACAACAGGAAGTTCACAATAGCTTCTATATACGCACCAAATACAGGTCAAGTAAGGTTTTTAAACAAGGTATTTCAGAAATTACAGAATTTCTACGAAGGGGAATTGGTTGTAGCAGGAGATGTTAATTATGACTTTAAGAAAAGTAAAACTTTGAAACTTAAGAAATGGAAATTGAAGGACGCATTTACTTATGGAGGGAAAACACCACAACCTACATATTTTTCTAATAAATCTAAGACCTTTTCATATATAGACTATATTTTGATAAAGGAAACAAATGAGATGGAGGTGGTGAAAACAATAACTGAACCTATATGGATTTCGGATCATGCCCCTTTGATAGCACAATTCAAATTAAGCGAAGACCAGAAAGAAAATATGTGGAAATATAAGGCTAATATGCCGTTAACAGAGAAGGATCGGATGGATTTAAGAAGAGATATAGAGCTCTATTTTAGAGAAAATAGGAACTCAGTTACAGAAGAAGTGCTCTGGGATGCTGCCAAAGCAGTCATAAGAGGAGTTTATATTGCTAAAGAAATTAGAATTAGAAGGGAAAACAATAAGGAAAGAAGCAGGAAAGTAAGTGAAATTATACAAAAACAAAAAGAATTGCAGGAAAATTACAGTAGACAGACTCAAGAACTCCTAAAAAAACTTAAAAAAGAACTAGAGAATTTAGACTCTTTATCTATGTGGAAGAAAGAAATATTAGTGAAAAATGAATATCACAGAATCAATATAAATACAATGAAAAGAATGGCCAATTACTTAAAGACAAGGAAGGAAAAGCAAAAAATTGGATGCATCAAGGGGGATGGGGATAAACAGCTTTTTAAGAATACTCAGATAAGAGAGGAATTTGCTAGATTTTATCAACAGTTATTTAAATCTGGAGAAAATCAAAAATTTGATGAACGGTTAGGAAACAATTTAATGACAGAACAGAGGGAGAGCCTGAATAAAGATATCACACGACAGGAAATAGCAGAAGTATTAAAGGGTCTAAAAAATAAAAAATCCCCTGGTTTAGACGGATTTACTGCAGAATATTATAAAGAAATGGCGGAGTTACTGATACCAGAAATGCAAAGATTATTTAACTATATATTAAAAGAAGGTAAAATGCCAGATTCATGGAAGAAAGCTGAGATCCTTCCAATTCTAAAACCCCAGAGAGACCCTTTAGATACAAATTCTTATAGGCCAATTAGTTTATTGAATCAAGATTACAAAATATTCGCAAAAATTCTAGCTAATAGACTGGAAAAACATTTACCAAAACTAGTTAAGGAAGATCAATATGGTTTTGTCAAGAATAGATCTATAGCCCATCCATTGAGAAATATATTAAATGTTTTGTTTGGTAAAGAAAAGAAAACCCTAGCTCTGCTAAAATTAGATGTTTATAAGGCGTTTGACACCTTAAATCATAATTATTTAATGCAGGTATTGGAGAAATTTGGTTTTACTGGACCGTTCCTAAATACTATAAGGGAAATTTATAGGGGTGGTAAAGCAGTTATTAGAATAAACGATAGACATACTAGAGAAATTTCAATCCAGAGAGGAGTAAAGCAAGGTTGCCCATTATCCCCGATGCTATTTGCATTAGCAATGGAACCCCTAGCAGACAGGATTCGAAATAGTGGTAGAATTCAGGGATTTCAAATAGGTAAGGAAGAACTTAAGTTAAATCTTTTTGCAGATGATATTCTGCTGACAATAAGTAATCCACTACAGGCAATAAGAGAACTGCTAGTTATTTTAGAAGATTTCAAGTCAAGCTCGGGGCTTGGTGTCAATATTAAGAAATCTGAAATAATGTTTCTTAACGTAGATAGGGAAACTAAAAGAGAGGTATTAGTTCTAACGGGGATGAATTCAGGAGTAAGTAAAATTAAATATTTAGGAGTATATCTTACTAGAAACATAGAGAAGCTACAAAAAATCAATTATAATAAGGTTTGGACAAAGATAAAGAAATTGAAGGATTGGAAGAATAAACATTTGAGTATTTTAGGGAAAATTAGAGTAGTTAAAATGTTTATATTACCCAAGATGTTATATCTACTGCAGGTACTCCCAATAGAACTGGACCAGAAAGATATAGGGAAATGGGATGAAAATATTAAAAATTGGGTGTTCGGCCGGAAAAAAGCAAGAATCTCAAAAAAATTGGTATATATGCCCCAAGATGATTTAGGATGGGGACTCCCACATTTGCAAGCTTATTATGAAGCATTTCAGTTGAAAGCATTGACGGAGCTAGAATGGAGGAAAGGGGATAAGTGGGTAAGATTTGAATCTGCAATCAATAAGGGAGCAGGTAGTTATGGAATTTATACTAGAGATCTGCAAAAGGAGATAAGACAAGCAAAAGGCCCAAGAAAAATAGCCTTGATTGCTTGGAAGAGGTGGAAAACGGCTATG
This sequence comes from Eublepharis macularius, assembly GCF_028583425.1. Taxonomy (NCBI): domain Eukaryota; kingdom Metazoa; phylum Chordata; class Lepidosauria; order Squamata; family Eublepharidae; genus Eublepharis; species Eublepharis macularius. The sequence continues at coordinate 150,729,522 of NC_072791.1, read as the reverse complement.
ATGCCACAGAACTCAAAATGGACTCCACTTAAGTATATCTGGGAGAAGGAGATGTACCCGAAATTTTGGGAAGATCTTAAGGCGGAAGGTATAACTAGAGTGAAGGATATGTACAATGGTCAAGGGGATTTGTTACCACTTCAGGAATTGAATCAAAAATTGGGGGGAAGATATTGGTTAAATTTAATGGGGTTACACCAGTTAATTAAACAAGACAAATATAAAGAAGCTATTAAAAGGGAAGACAATAATATAGAACACGCATTATATGTGGATGAAATAAAGAAAGGGCTGGCAGGGAAAATTTACCTTGAATTGGTGAGGGATAAGGAGTTTATGTTTAGAACTCTAAAAAATAAATGGAATAAAGAAAAACAAATAACTTCTGAGGAGGTTAATAAGTTAATGGTGAATTTGAAGGCAATTAAGCTAGAAAAGTATAGAGAACTTGAAAGGAAGATTATTATGAAGTGGTATAGAACTCCTGCCCAATTGGCATACATGCTTAAAGGGATGAAACCTAACTGCTGGCATTGCAATGCAAAAGAAGGGTGGTACTCCCACCTTTGGAGTGTCCAAAGGTCATAGATTTCTGGGACAAGGTACGGGGAAAAATAGCATTGGTATGTAAGGTCAACCTCAATATAGATGTAGATCTAATATTCATGGGTGTATTGGGAAACACTAGAATTGAGAAACAAAACCAGGATATTTTCAAAGCGACGATACTAGCTGCACATGCAGTGATTGCATACGGTTGGAAGGAGAAGTTAAAATGGACCTTAGAAAGATGGAATGATTACTTGTATGAATATATTCAATCGGATATGTTGGAATGTTTAAAAAAAGATAAGGCATGGGATGGAAAAATGGAGGAGATAAAAGAGAAATGGTCTGTATATTTTCAATGGGTATATAAAGGAGAAGCCAATACAACTATATTTGGAAAATTGGAAAAAATGTGCTCGTGGCTAAAAATTTAATTTGTAGTTATAGGATGGTCACCTTGCGGGGGGGAGGGTTACAAAAGGGGTAAAAGATGTATCATAGGAGAACTATGACTGTATTGAAATGTAATAATAAGTGATGCATCAATTAAAAAAAAACAAAAAACTTCCCCTTCTAGCAATTTCCTACAGACACTTGCACCTGTCACCTGACAGCTGTAGGAATATTCCATGGAACAATGCTGTTTATATATTTTAGATCCAGCTCCAGTTAATCATTGATTCAAGACAAATGGGTATCCATATTCTTATACTAATCCCCACTCTGAACCCTCTGATCTACAGTCTGAGCAATAATGGCTTGAAAAATGCCCTAGCAAAATGTTTTGGAACACAGCACTTTTGAAGAAGAGAAGTTTTGCTTCAAAATAGCACTGGCACATAGAAAGAGTAAGAGGAGCTGTAAAAAACTATTAACAAACTATTTTTTTACGGTGTGTCCTTGTGGAACCTTGAACATTCCCTGGAAATTTATCAAGTCTTCTTCTATGGGAAGAGAATAATGTTGGATGTGTTTACTTGGAAGACAGTGTGTCCACTTATCTCAATTCTCCCTTGCTATGTGCAGACCCACAGAAGCACTGGGCATGATACAGAGCTTACTTAATTCACACAGAACCAGAAGATTTTTGTGCCATCACCTGTCATGCACAGGGCGGGGCACAGCAGGCAGGAGGCCCACTGGTACTGCAGGGCAGAACACAACAGGCAGGAAGTCAGTAGTCCAGGAGTCAGGTCAGGTGTCAGAGCCAATATGTCAGTCAGAGAGAGGAGCAGGCAGAAGAGTAGTCAGAAAGCAGGCCGGGGTCAAAATCCAATCCAACAGCAGGGCAGGGCACAAGGCAGGGCAAGAGCGTCCAGGCGTAGAGCTCTGGTAGCAGGGAGTGGCGAGCTGAGTTGCTTCCATGCTTGGTTTCCTCGGCGTCTTCCTTTTATGCTGTCCTAATGAGGAACAGCTGTTGCCTCTCTCTCTAACAATTCAGTTCGGTGTTGCGCCTGTAAACGGGCGCTCCTTCGCCTATCCAACAGAGCTGACTTATCTCTATGTTTCCTCCTTTCAGCTGGCCCCAGGTGCTCAGGTTTCGCTTTTGCCCTGTGGGAGTCTTTGTCTCTTACAGCCTCTGTGGAGGTTTCTGGCTGTTCATCATCCCTGACAGTCTCTGCAGAAGCTCCAGGCTGTTCTTGCTGAATTCCTCCTGGAGCAGCAGCAGTGGTTTCTGACTGCTCTTCCTCTCCAATAGCTTCTGCAGGGGCTTCTGGCTCTAGAGAAGACCCTTCTGGCCCTTCCTGCTCATCTTCTGAGGAGGACTCTGAAGCAATAGGTAAGGTGGCCAGCCGGGGCTGGGGCTGACTCATGACATCACCTGACATGAACTGGGTGTCCTCTTAACATCTTCATTACATAGGAGGACCACAGCTGATGGTTCTTGGATAGATTAAATGTAGAGAATGTTTCCTGGAGGCATAAATATTGAAAGTTACTGGTTAAATACACAGGATAAAATGTTTATGCCACAACTGATAAACTACTAAAAGCACTGAGATAAGGATCGCTAAACACAATTGAAATTCATTCTTATCCAATTAGAAGTGGGTATATAAAAACTGATCCAACATGCAGTACATCTAGTACAACCCACAAATGTGTTCAGTTACTAGAGAGTACAATAAATATTGTAACAAAGTAATTATAACTCATATACAATCAAATACACTTCATGTTGAGCCCAAACATTCCAAACAAGTACAACAATTTTCCTTTAATCTTCCTTCTTCCTGATGAGCTTCCAGATTAACCCTCATTTTGGAGTCTTCCTTGGAGGAGGAGTAAATACTTGTAAACCATACATATATCTGTAGAGTAGACATGGGCACGAACCAAAAAAAATTAACGAACCAGCGGTTCGCAGGTCAGTGCTGACGACGATCCCGAAGTCGCAAACTGCAACGAACATTTTCCATTGCCGAACCGGTTTGTGGGTTGTGGTTCGTGGGGCGCAGAACGGTCCCTGTGGCACTTAGAGAGCCCATATTCCCGGGTAGTGTTTTGCAAGCTCTCCTACAGCCATCACCCAAGTTTGGACAAGATTGCAAAAGGGATCTTGGAGTTATACCCTCTCCAATCCAAGGTCCCCAGAAAACTCCCACAAAAATCCAAGCTCAATTATACTCTCAGTCTCTCTTCCCACAGGCTAGCAAGTGGCAAGCAAGAGCTCTGTCCCACTCCACTGCTTGCTGAAAGTGAAACCCAGCCTGGGAGCCCACGGCTATTTATAAGCACAGGTCCCATTGAGCAACGCAGGAGGTCTGTGTTTGGCTGTCAGAGCTGCCTATCAGGGTTTGCAGGGATGAGATTGAAGTGCCCATGGCTACAGAACACCCCCTCCCCCCTCCGTCCCCTGGGTGACTTCTCCCAACTTGTAACTGCTTTGCAGTTCCATGGTTGGAAGGAAGACCTGCCGATCAAGGTAAGCTGGGCTTCCATTTGAGTTTCCAGGGTGACAGAAGGAGGGCAGACAGAGTTCAGGCACTCCCCCAGCTCTGTTTCCAGGGGAATTGATTGCTGGTGCCTGACTGTCTGGCTTCCCGAACCGTAACGAACCAGGTCTCTCCCGAATGCTGGTTTGTTGGCCATGGACAATCACGAACCGCCGGATTGCGATCACGCAATTGCCAATTTCATGGGTTTTTGAAGTTCGTAATGCGGTTCGTGCCCATCTCTACTGTAGAGTCATGAAGACTGTTACAATGATTCTTTTGCTAAACCATCATAGAAGAGTAGTACAAACATAAAGAAGATAAGCCAGACCAAACAACACATCAAACAATGTAATCAGGAAAAAATAACTGAATCATTGCACGGAAGGCACACTTCTTCCAAAGACAAAACTTCAAATATTCATTCCTGTTGGTAAAGTCCTCTGAATTGAAAACTGGGTATATTAAACTCTCTTAGAAATGAATAGGACTTAGTACGTGAAGTGAATTGTTCATATATTTTGTTTATGATATTTTTGCTGGTAAGTTTAGATCATTCACTATTATTCATTTAGTTACAAAGAAGAAGACCACACAACATGGAGAACTTGAAGTGAATAAAATTCTATCACAGAACTCTATACCCAAAATGAACCTCATGAATGTATGCAATTCAAAAGTGTACATATATTTGTACTATCTGAAGTTTATTGATTGATTGTTTTCATTGATGCTCATCAAAACTGGCTTTATCGTGAGGGAGACTAAAGGAGATGTCTCATTTGCCAGATTTGGGGAATCATTAAAGGAGAATGCATTGTCCTTTATCTTATTAAATTCTAGACTTCATTCCAAAGGCTCTGGACAAATTGCAACATGATAAAAACACAGACAACTACAAATATTTGAATGTAATTCCACTGTAAAAATAATTGTAAAAATAAAAAAGATGCATGGGTATATTGTACCAAAATAATGATGGGGCTAACAAAGAATGTTATGGAGAAGTACCACATTTGTTCAGTGTGACATATGTAAACATCCTTGTCCATTTAAATAGGATTGAGGTTCAGGGTCTAAGGGAGGAGAATTTATACAACTTGCCCTTTGGGGTTAAACATGAAAAGTGATGGACCTCCAAAGCAGACTTAGAAAGGAAAACAAAGATGAAATAAGGTGGGAGAATCAGATATATTCAAATTGTCAGAGAAATACTTCAGTAGTTTCTGTACAAAAATGCTATACTGCAAATCAATTTCAGTACCTGACTCTGCTTCCCACACAGTTGTTAACCCCACAGAGTAGTGCATGCCTCAGAGAAAAGGCAAAAGTGCCAAGAAGCAGAGGAGAGAAAAAAGGAGACAGAGGGAGAATGCAGGGCAAATCTTACCTGTAATTTTCTATGTGGGGGAATCATTGGGGATGGCCCAGTTCCACTGGTATTCAGACATTAACACTGGTTTGGATATCTGAGGAGAAACACTTGGCAAAGAAGGGAGAAGCCGAACAAGTGATCCAGGAACATTCTTAGCTATAAATTCAAAGAGAAAAAGGAGAATGAGGCTGAGTATGAACAGCATGTCAAAACTAGGGTTGCCAGGTCCCCTGGATGTGTTGGCTTTTGAAATATTGTATTATGAGAGTATTTTTGTATTTATGATGATTCAGCAGATTGTATATAGTATTTATTAACTGACATATATTTATATCTCTATTTATTATTCTTGTAATATCCATTGCACTTAATTAGCACTTTCAGCACTTTATATTTAAAAAAAACATATTTATAAAAATAAACAAAGTAATATATTTAGAGGGGACTTCCGGTTTGGGATTAATGGTGATCTGACGTAGCCTAGCGAGCTGAGCTATCCGAGATACTGTTTTTGGAAAACGAGGCACTCGAATGCTTGCTACCGTCCCCCCTTCAGGGAGAAGGGGGTCCAGAATGCTACGCGACCCTGAGAGCATGTGATCTCGGTGGTGGTGGGGGTTCTGAATCAAGGATTCTCCCCAGCACCTTGAGGTCCCCTTGGAGAAGGGTAAGCTACTAACTCAATACCAGCTTTGACTAACTATAAACGGAGGAAACAACACAGACAACCCAAAAAAACAACACAAGGTAAAGATTGCTATCGGACTTTTTAAATGAACACGGAGAAGAAAGACCAAAAGTTAAAGTACTATAAAGGCTTAATTAAAGAGAGGAAACAATAAGGAACAATTATCGAGTAAGAAATCTCCAATTTGGCAAGTTTTTAAGGACAAAAAGAGTGATAAATAGTATTGTTTACACATACTTGCGGCTTGAAGAGAGATAATTGGCACGAGAGAGGAGGAGGGAGCTGGGAAATAGTGTAAGAAACATCGCGAGATGAGACAAGACTGAAAGAGGTGGAGACAACTTGTGCCTAGAGGGAACAGGAATAAACAGGAAGCAGGAAGAACGCAAGAAGAAAGAAGATGCGGAAGCAAAACAAAGAAATATCGCGAGAAAACTGGGATTAAAGGAACAGGAAGCATGCCATTTTAACTGAGGGAAGAAGCGATTCCAGATACCATAGAGAAATTGCGCCCAACATTTTGGGACTAAATTGAAAAAAAAAAATTAAGCGGGGCCAGTAAAAACGAATTACATTAAGAGGGAAAAAAAGAAAAGAAGGCAAAATGGAACTAAGAAAGAGAGCAGACATGTGGGGTGGCACCAAGCCAAGTCCAAGTATGACGAAAAAAATAAAGAATGGCAAGCCACAGTAGATGCAGCGATAGAAAGACTGGAAAAAAAAGTTACAGAAGGTTATAAAGAACTGAATCAATCAATACAAAAGATGGATGAAACCTTGGTAAAGGATTTAAAAGTTATAATCAAAACGGAAGTAGCGGAACTGGCCAAGAATATGGATGGAATTAAAAATAAACTACAAGCAACAAATAATAAGGTGCAAGAAGTGGAACAGAAAACCAATGATCTAGCTACAAATGTAAAGGGGGAAAATCAAGTGCTACAGGAAAGGATGGCAGTGATGGAATGCAAGACCACGGAAAGACAACTAAGATTTAGGGGTGTGCCAGAATCGATTACGCAATGTGTGCAAGAACAGATGACAGATATTTTGGCTGAATTTTTGAATAAGCAACCAGAAGAAATCAGCAAATTTGGATCTAGTGTATAGGGTCAACTCCGCCTATGCACAAAAAAATAATCTACCAAGAGACATTATTGTGCAGTTAATAACGAAAAGAATGAAAGAAGAAATTATCAAAAGGCATTTTGAAAATCCCCTATCACTGGAGGGGAACAGGATCAAGATAATGAAAGAGATACTCAGAAGAATTCTCCAAGAGAGGAAAAAATACAGAGAATTGACTCAAAAGTTGTGAGAGAAGGATATCAGATACAGATGGGAACTACCAGAACTACCAATTTAAGGGTTTGAGAGTTACAATCAAATCAAGACATGAAATGGAGTTGTTTCTTTTTGAAAATGCTAATGACTTTCCTAGATCAGTAAGAAAGTAATATGATGGAGTACAAATTAATATCATGGAATGTAAATGGACTAAACTCACCACAAAAAAGAGGGCCATTTCTCATTGGTTAAAGAAACAAAATTGTAATATAATTTGTCTACAAGAAACACATTTTAAGGTCCAAGATGTTAAGTTCTTAAAAAACAGACAATTAGAAAGAGAATTTACAGTTTCAGCAAAACAAAAGAAAAAAGGAGTAGTAATGTATATTAAGGAGGATCTGGACTCTAAATTAATTCTCCGGGACCAAAATGGAAGATATCTTGCTGTAGAAATCAATGTAAGCGGCAAGAAAACCTTAATAATAGGTATATATGCACACAATGAAGCAAAAGATCAATTTTATAAGGAAATAATAGACAATTCAGATCAAGATACATACGATCAGATCGTAATGGTGGGAGATTTTAATGGGGTTGTGGATTTGCAAATGGATAGGAAAATAAAGGGAGGAAAACAAAAATCAGGAAAATTACCAAAATCTTTTTTTGAACTAATAGAACAAGAAAAATTGGAGGATATTTGGAGGAAAGAAAATCCCAAAGGTAAAGACTATACATACTGCTCTGCGAGTCATCAATCATTCTCAAGAATTGATATGATTTGGACAACAAAAGAATTAGCTGTATGGACCAAAAAAATAGAAATAATGCCGAGACTGAGTTCAGACCATAATCCATTGTTGTGGAAAGCTACAACGGGACAAAAGAAATTACGATGGAGAATAAATGAAGATTTACTGCAGAACCAAGAAAATATGGAATATATGCAGAAAGAAACAAAATACTTTTTCCAAACCAACAAAAACAATGAAGTTTCAACCCAGATGATATGGGACACATATAAAGCAGTGATAAGAGGAATACTAATTACATTAAACAATAGAGATAAAAAAGGAAGCAGGAAAAAAGTCAAGAGATACAAGAGAAATTATGTAATAAAGAGCAGGAATTAAAGAAGAAACCAGGAAAAAATCAATAGTACAAGAAATTAAAATGTTACAGGAGCAAATAAGAGCAATTGAAAACAAAGAACTAGAATGGAAATTGAGGACATTACAGCAAAAATCATTCGAAGGAGCCAACAAGCCCGGAAAGTATCTAGCCTGGCAACTGAAGAAAAAAAGAGAAAAGAAAATAATTCATAGAATAATCGAAGAAGGGAAAGAACTAAAAGACCAGCAAACAATCAAACGAGCTTTCTACAAATATTATGCAAAATTATGTCAAAGGAAAGCAATAGCCCAAGAAAATATAGATCAATATCTACAGGGAATAGAATTACCAACTATATCAACCAACATGAAGGATAAGCTAAATGCTCCAATAACAGAAGAAGAAATTAAGCAAGATATAGATGTGGCAAAGATAGGTAAAGCACCCAGACCGGCTGGAATTACAGCGAAATTTTATAAAGCAATGAAGGAAGACCTTGTACCAGTACTACGAGTTGTAATGAATGGTATATTGAAAGGAGAAGGTCTTCCAGATACGTGGAATGAAGCAAATATTGCCTTGATACCAAAGGAGACACAGGAATTAACTGATGTCAAAAATTATAGACCAATTTCGTTAATAAATAATGACTTCAAAATATTTGCAAGAATATTCGCAGATAGACTTAAAATATGGCTAATGGATTTTGTAGGAGAAGATCAGGCTGGGTTTTTGCCAAACAGACAATTAAAGGACAATCTGAGGGTGGTTATAAACGCCATTGAGTACTATGACAAGCGTCCAGATAAAGAAGTTGGGGTTTTTTTTGTGGATGCAGAAAAAGCCTTCGACAACTTGAATTGGGACTTTATGTTTGCATCGATGGAAAAGATGGATTTAGGTAAAGAATTTATAGAGGCAATAAAGACGATCTACAAGAATCAAAGAGCGGCAATTTGTGTCAATGATGACCTGACAGAGAAATTTGAAATAATAAAGGAACAAGACAAGGTTGTCCACTGTTGCCGTTATTATTTGTTATAGTCTTAGAAATATTATTAAGGCAGATAAGAGAAGACGAGAATATAAAAGGAATAAAATCAAAGGGGTTTTCATATAAGTTAAGAGCATTTGCTGATGATGTGATGTTTATAGTGGAAGACCCAGTACAAACTCTGCCAAGACTGCTAGATAAGATTAAGGAGTTTGGAGACTTGGCAGGTTTTTATAAAAATAAAAAGAAGTCGAAAATAATAACTAAAAATATGGCTAAGAAGAAACAAGAAGAATTGATGGAAGAAACAAACTGTGAGATGGTACAAAAAACAAAATATTTGGGAATAGAGCTGACAGCCAAAAATATTGATTTATTTAAGAACAATTACGAAAAGCTCTGGATACAAATTGAAAGAGACATGTCAAAATGGAACAAATTGAATTTATCATGGTTAGGTCGAATTGCCACAATCAAAATGAATGTATTGCCTAGAGTTATGTTCTTGATGCAAACGATACCAATTGTTAAAGACAAAAAACAATTTGGAAAATGGCAGAGGAAGATATCGGAATTCATGTGGGCAAGAAGAAAACCCAGAGTCAAAATGAAAGTGCTCTGTGATGCCAAAGAAAGAGGAGGTATGCAATTACCTGATCTCCGTTTGTATCATGAAGCAATATGTTTAGTATGGTTAAAAGAATGGGTGTCTTTATCTAATCACAAACTGTTAACGCTGGAAGGTTATAACAAACTTTTTGGATGGCATGCATATCTATGGTATGACAAACACAAAATGGATGCAATGTTCCAGCATCACTATTTGAGAAGAAACTTATTTCTAACCTGGCTAAAATATAAAAAGTTTATAGATCAAGAGAAACCAATGTGGATTGTTCCAGCGGAGGTGATCAATCCGAATCTGGAATATAAAGGAGATGAATGGCTGACCTATAAAGAATTAATAAAAATTGAAAATAATGAACTTAAACTTAGACTGAATAAGGAAATATCATTTAAGTATGGCTGGTTACAATATTGACAAATTAAAGACTTACTTGAATCAGATCAAAGGAAGACAGGCTTTAGGAATAAAAATTCAGAGTTAGAAGAACTTTAACTGGGGGATGATAATAAAATAATTTCCAAAATGTACAAGTTTTTGTTAAAATGGCATACAGAAGATGAGACAGTTAAAGTTCAAATGGTAAAATGTAAATTGTAATAATGAGATAACGATGGAAGTATGGGAGCAATTGTGGAAAAATACCTTAAAAATTTCAACATGTACCAGTATTAAAGAGAATGGCTATAAAATGATATATAGATGGTATTTAACACCGAAAAAGCTAGCCAATGCTAATAAACAGCTATCCAACTAGTGTTGGAAATGTAAGGAGTACGAGTATTTCATATGTGGTGGACTTGTGGCAAGGCTAGAGACTTCTGGTCTAAAATGTGTGCTGAAATGTCTCTAATACTCCAAAATAATGTTGTTAAGAATCCAGAAATGTTATTGTTGTCTTGGCACTTAGAAAACATTAATAGAAAAGACAGAGTATTATTGTATTATATGATAACAGCAGCAAGAACTTTGTATGCACAATATTGGAAGAAAGAAGAAATACCAGAGATTGAAGAGTGGATACAAAAATTGCTGTACATGGTGGAAATGGACAAATTAACAAGAAAATTAAGAGATCAAGATCCAAAGGAATTTTTCAAGGATTGGGGGAAATTGAGAAAATATCTAGAGAAAAGGTGGGATGTTAAAGGACAATTATGGTCTTTTGAAAGTTATTAAATAAGATCAGGTATAATATAAATCTTTACCAATAACATTAAAATGACAACTAGGAGACAAAATTAGTGATAAGAAACAGGGGGTTGTAGTGCTGTTGGAAGTCAATAAAGGAAAGGGGGAGGGGAGGGGGTGGGAAGCATATAGTAGGTATATGGGAAATAAGTAAGATGTAGCAATATTATGTGTATGTTAACCATCCAATAAAAATTTTATTAATAAAAATAATAATAATATATTTAGAGATTTGTTCTTTACCCTCCGGCAGGTTTTTCTGTTCTTTTTTCTCTTCATGTGGTCCTTGGCAGCCCTGTAAAACAAAGGCATAATGGTCCTGCTCAGTATGGAGTGTAGCTCCTGGATCAGTCCTTGGAAGCTGAAATACTCTGCTATGGATAACAGCAGCCTGTGCACGGCAATCTGTTCCAAGATTTAACTAGTGACATGCTTCTTCATGTGATTCCTCAAGAGATGATTAAAATCCCTTCCTCAACTGATCCGTGACCTACAGTGCTGGCACTGTGCATATTGTGGGTCCTCCAGCCTATGGAAGTGCTTCAAGACACTGGAAAAAAACTGCTTTCCATGCTGCCTTGCAGCTGCGGGCACCCTAGGAAGACAGCACTTCCTGGGATGCGCTTGGGCCAGACACACCGTGTCTAGGCTGGGAAGAAGATGGCTGAGGCTGAAGGGGTAGAGATATGGGGGGTCACTACTTCCACACGCTCTTCCTCTTCCTCCAGCATCTCCTCCTGCATCACCAGGAAAGACTTGCTGCTGGTGTTAGAGAACACTGGGGAAGTCTCACATATGGTGGGCCCCTCCACCAGTTCCTCCAGCATCTTCCGGGTCCCTGAGGTGAGTATGAAGAACAGAAAATTCATGTCCCCAAAGTCCACCCAAATGACTCCTCATGCCATTCCTCTTCCTGCTGCTGGATCTCAACAGCTGGAGGAGGGGGAGCCTCAGCAGCAGGCCCCTGGCCAATATGATATATAGCAATTGGTTCCTTTTATTTTCTTTCCCTCTTTCTAAAGAGGAATTCTCTTTGATTTCTCATTAATTTATGTTTGAGGGTTTGAGTTTTTTTAAACCATTTGATAGCTTAGTGTCTGTTTATACCACACGATGGTGCTTTATGTGCCCTTTTTGTAACCAGCTTTTTCAGCCTTACCCACCTCAAAGGATAAAAATTGAGACAGTATGTTGTAGTGGTTAGAATGTCAAACTGGACTGACTCCCACATCTGCCATCGAAGCTTGCTGGATGACTTTGGGCCAGTCACTCCCTCTCAGCCTAACTGACCTCACAGGGTAGTTGTGAGGATAAAATGCAGCAGAAGAGACTGATATAAGCTGCTGGGGGAAAGGCAGCCATGAGAAAGAGGATGGAAAATATCTCATCCTTTACATAATGGGGGGTGAGATAAGAACCCTGAGCTTCAGAAACAGTGTATTGTAGTGATTAGAATACATGACTTTTTTGAGATCTAATTGAATCTTCCTCTTCATGAAAGAGGAATTGTTTCAAAACAGATCCAAATTCCTTAACAAGAGGAATTGCTGGATTTCAAGGAGAAACAGATTACTGGATTTCCGGGAGAAATTCAACAAAGAGGAGTTGTCACCTATGCGCAATGTCAGACTGTGTTCCGGCTGAAGAATCACACCAGACACTTGTTTGGGTTAGAAATGGCCACAACTTTATTGATTACAGCTAGATGGAGCATTGGCCTGGCATCTGGGCACAGATCCCCGTTGGCATTGTAGGCCTGGCTGCCGACCGATGCATCACCCGCTGGCACACATGGCACACATTGTTCCATTGCCAGCCCCGCCTGGCGACTCTCGCTTCCAGATCCGTTGGGGTGAGCAGTCCCGCAGGCCCCGCTCACCCTGTTGGAATCCAGCCCAATGCCACAAAACTGCCAAACCCATAAAGTTGTGACAGTCCTCGCCCCCAGTCCAGAATCAGCAGCGGGTGGGAGGGTGACTTGTTGCTCCTACAGATGCTGAGGTAAAATCGATTTGACCATGAGGCTGGCCCAGAGGGATGGACGCTCCACCTCCTCCAGGTTGGTCCCGCCTCCACTGCATCTAGCACCTGGTGCCAATCCAGCCTGCCAGTGAGTCATCAAGCTTCCTTTTAAGAGAACTCCTCTTACTAAGCCTAGATCTAGTTCAAGAAAATTCAGGGGAAGTTCAGTTCAGTTCAGTTCAGGGAGAAGGTTGAAGTCCTCACACACAGAACTGAATCTCGCAGCATAGCAGGCTAAAGATGTTTGAGTAGATTAAAAAAAAATTAGATTTGAGAAAAGATGCCGGCCATTTTAAGGTCACATATAATATTTTAAACATATGAGTATGCATGTCCCAAACACCAGTGAAAGTTGCACACATCTAAATGAACCTGGGTTCTAGGACAGGCTGTGGCTCCTAGTCATGTGTATTCACAGTAATGAACACGCATATGCAGAGTGCGATGTAGCCTTTAGCTGTTTCATGAATTCTTGATTTTAAAAAACAGCTAAGGAGATTTGGGTCATATAAGCAGAACTTAATTGTACTTTGGGGACCCATTCTCAGAAGTACTGCAGAGTTAATAAGTGATGAACATCTCTTAATACTTTGCAGAGGCTAGGACAGTGTGCTGGTGACTTACAGGTATGACAATGTCATTTCCTTTAGCGTTTTGAGTTTCATATGTGCTTCATTGTGTATGGTGTGTTCCCTCATCCTGCTTTCCTATCTGGTAAGATGGTTTTGATTTGTTTCAGAAATATGCAAAGCCTGTCTTGACCAGATGGGACAGTGGGAGAGAAAAAGTATGGATTGGAGGATAATATTCCATTCTTCTGGGATCAGCATGCTCCTCCATTGTGAGAAGCCTTCCACTCATAACAGAGATTCCTTTGCATTGGCAGAAGGCTTCTTGCATGGTTGGAATGTGTCAGTGGAAGGTTCTCTATATTGGAGGAATGCTCCAGTGCCAAGTCCATGGAATTATAGGATCCTATCTCATATGTGCAACCCATAGGAAGTGAAGAGCCTCTCACAACTGCTTGCATGTGCATTTAAAACTGTCTTCACCCTAAGGTGGCTACAAATCTTCTTTTTAAAAGTTCCTATTATAAGAATTATTGTCTTTGTTAGCTAAATTGTAGGCTTCCTGTGACCTGTAATATCTATTGAAAGCTTCCTCAGACTTGTAATTTCTATTTTTATATTAAATTACAGCTCTATAGTTAAATAAAATAGTTGATTAGAAAAAAACTTATTTTATCAGCAGTCATTTAGAAAAGTATATTTTAGCTCCCTCTCCCTTCACCTTTGTCAAGGTTTTAAAACATTATTTGGTTTGTGTATGTGTCTAAATATTCAGCAGTCTAAAGACCTCTTCACCATTTTGCTTTCTTAATTCTTGCTGTACACCTTTAATTAAGAATTTGTAGCTCTTCCTGCAGGCATGGTAACTTGAAAAAGTTCCACCAATCTCAATCTCACATTTCAATAAGTAATCAAATAGTTTAGGAGAGCTTGAATGGAGATTTTGATTTACAGAATTAGTCCATTTAGAAAAGCAATCCAGATCTAGCTTGGGTATGAAAAACGTTCTCTAACTCAATATTTGGCCAGCAGCATAGGTAGCCAAGCAACACTGGATTTTCTTTTCCTTGTGGTTTCTGAGAGAAGAGAGTATTTAATCTACTGTTATTACTTAAAGATAATAACAACAAAAACATTTGATTTAAATGCTGCCCTTCGGGATAACTTAATGCCACACTCAGAGCCGTGTGTCCTCACAAAAATCACCCTGAGAGGGGGATGGAGCTAAAAGAGCTCTGAGAGAGCTGTGACTAACTCAAGGTCACCCAGCTGCCTTCAAGCAGAGGAGCTGGGAAATCAACCCCAGTTATTTAGATTAGAGTCTGACTCCTGACACTCTTAACCACTACACCAAACTGATGAGTTAAATCCCAGAAATTCTACCACTACAGAATATTGCACTAATATGAAACCTTTTCTTATCCATGTTGACTCAGAATAAATCCTGCTTCTGTCTTACTCCCAAGTAAGTGTGTTTATAATAGAATGTTAGTATTGAAGTAGTTGCTTTAATATATATCATAGGTAGTTTGTGCAGTAATGCAATTTTGTCCTGATAATCAAGTCAAAATTTGCATTCCCTTCTACTGCATAATTTTGTAAAGCAAACAATGTTGTTCTGACTGATGGATTGGTTTGGGGATATCTTCCAGCTTTAAGAGTCTACATTTTCTTAAAGAAGAATAAAATGCTGTTCTACAAGAATTACTTATTATGTGAAATAAATTCACAATCCTAAGAAGAGTTGTACCCTTCTAAGTTAATTGATGGACTTAGAAGGGTTTAACTTTGCTAAGTATGTCACTGTGAAGCTTCTAGACAGTGTTTTTGTCATCTCTTTCAAAAATTCAACAGCATGCACTTTTTAAAAAATTTGAAAACATAATTTTGAAAAAGGCACTTCAGTTAAAATATGATTAACAATGTGCTAACAGTTCTTCATTTAGATCTCAAGCTCCCATGGCCACTGTACTGGGCCATATTCAGAGGTAAAATACTTCTCATTTTCAGATTCTAGAACAATTTATAAGTATCCAGTGCTGGGGGCCAGACAAAAAAAGACAACTGTCTCCATCATGCCTTACTAAGCTTTGTGCTTCACAGAGGCATCTGCCTAGCTGATACTGGACACAAAATGCTAGCCTAGATGGACCTTTGAAGTGTTCCATGAAGGACATTCTTGAACATTCTTGGAGGGCACAGAAGAAGGAATAAATTATTTATATTTTCTTACTATGACTTTTATTACAGATGAGTTATGATTGGATTCCATATGGAAAGAGGAAATCAAACATGGGACTTGGAATTTGTCCTTTTGGGCTTATCCAGTCAGCCTGGAACTCAAAAAGGACTTTTTGTTCTTTTTCTTCTGATGTATCTGGTGACTTTGGCAGGGAACATTCTTATCATGCTGGTGATAAGAAGAGACCCACGCTTACACACCCCCATGTATTATTTTTTGAGTCACTTATCCTTCCTGGACATGTGCTACACCACCACAATCATCCCTCAAATGTTGACCAACTTCCTGGCACAATGCAAAACCATCTCCTTTGTGGGTTGCATGGCACAAATGTATATTTCATTGTCCCTAGGAGGTATTGAATTCATCCTGTTGGCTGTCATGGCATATGACCGATATATGGCCATATGTCACCCCTTGCGCTACAACATTGTTATGAGCCAGAGATTCTGTATGCAAATGGCAGTAGGATGTTGGTTAAGTGGGTTCCTAAATGGTCTTTTGCAAACTGTGTTTACTTTGAACTTGCCATTCTGTGGAATGAAGATCATCAACCATTTTGGTTGTGAAGTGTTAGCTGTACAGCAGCTAGCCTGTTCGAGTACCTTCATTGGGGATGCTGTAATGCTGGTTGCTGGTGTCCTCATACTGCTCACACCCTTCTTTCTTGTGTTGGTATCTTATGTGTATATACTCTCTACCATCCTTCAGATCCATTCTGCTGAGGGAAGAAGAAAAGCCTTTTCTACCTGCACAGCACACCTAACAGTGGTGACTCTATGTTATGGGACAGCCATATTTGCCTACTTGCGGCCCAGGTCCTATTACTCACCCAGGCAGGGAAAGACTGTCTCACTATTCTACTGTGTTATTACTCCCATGTTGAATCCCGTGATCTATAGTTTGAGGAACCAAGAGGTAAAGGGGGCCCTAGTTAAAGTTATTGGGGGGAAAGACAAAAAGAAAGCTGTATTTTGCTTTTGATCTCACTCTTCCTTTCTTACACAGTTTACTCTCATCATCACAGTGATTTCCTAAACTAGACTGTGGAGGCTGGGGTGAAGAGATAAAAAGGACATGTTTTTTCCTTACTCCTTTAATGTAATGTAGTTCAGCTTCCCCCAGTATGCTAGTTTTCAGAGTGAGGATTTTTTTGAATGAAATAGCATTCAGTTTCTAAAGTTCTTTAAAACATGCATACTCAACTTATCCCAACATAAGCTGAAGATTACTTACAAGCATTTGGTTAAACCAGTATTAAATTCAAATTAAAACCATACTTAATTGCAATGCCCTGCAAGCAATACAGCTTTACAATGATTTCTTTAAAAAATGAATGGAAGGTTCCTCCTCACCTCTTCCAGAAGTCTAATAAGGTTTGAACCACTGCTGAAAAGGAATAAGTTGTAATGGAAGATACACAAGCAGCCATTGGTAAGAAGAGGGGAAAACTAAACCAAAGATTGCAACAGTCACATGGGATTATTAAAGTTATGAGGTTTCACCTGTAGTCTAAACTAGTATGGTTGGACACAGGTTTACTATCTCATGATGTTCATGAGAACAAGGCCTTGTAAGAACTAGTACTAGGTCCATGGATGACAGCAGGACTGAATCATAACCAACTTTCTCTGGATTGGAGCTTTTGATTTTTCACCCTTTCAGCACCAAGAAAATGGACTAACAGTTTCTGTTGGAGCCAGTTAGCTTCCTCATAATACACATAAGAAAATTATCTATGTCACACTGTAATATAACTTGGAAATCTCCTAAGTTCTGTTAAGCAATGGCTATATATGCATGTATGTGTATATGTGTTGACACAACAATTAAAAAAATAGCAATTTTTAAAAGTTGTTAATTTTTAAAAAAAATCATACTTGGAATGAATGTCATACGATCTTTTCCTCATAACTAACCAGTTCAGCATCTAGGCTATTAAGGTTTTTCCTGAGACAGTATCACTGATCAGTAGTATACTGATTGCAATTTCAACAATAGTGTATTTTCCCCCTTTTTTAACAATAGTGTATTTTGATGGATTTTTTTTTCTTTTTCGTGTTATCTGCAGGGAGATTCTAGTTCCAAAACCAAATCTGGAATGTGGAGATTTTATTTTTCAATTAAAATATATGTTGACATTCCCTAGTATGAATTCAGGGCATAGGGCAGCCTAGCACGAGCACAATACCTGCATAAATATATCAGTGTGTGTGCTCACTTGTGCACAGAGAGAAATGGTTCTTGAGATACATGGGTTGTGAAGGGCTTTAAAGGCCATAACTAAGGTGTGCAGAATTTGAAAATACGCCAGAAATACACTTGGGAATAGCTGTTTTATTTTGTTAAAGCAGCTTCTAGAATGATGAACCAAATCCAGAAAACCAATTTATAATGAACACCCTTCCACCAAGATGTTTGTGTGTTTCTTTGTTTCTGTTCTTATACATCACAGCAGCAGCAGACAGATACTGGGGCAGCAGCATATTGTTTTCCTTAATGGCATCATCTTTTACCAATCAGGTCCCAAGAGGAGAGAGCTAATTAACTCCATTGGCTGGATGGTGAAATGTGTGCATGAGTGCTTTTTTTTTTTTTTTGCAGCACTGCTTGGGTAATGACATTGGCCGTCGTCACACGGGCATCTCTTCCGTTAAATTTACAGCATATAGCATCCCACCTGTTATCTGCACAGTAACATTTCTGTGGGTCACCTAATGGCTCTTCGCGCCACCAGCTGTCCACACCGAAGCACTCTGTTCTGTTCTCTCTAACCGCGCAGAAGCAGCTCCCCGCTTTTTTTTATTATTCTGGCGTTTAATTCCGCTATAACGGAATAACAGCATATAAACATTCTGTTAGAGCAAAACATTATGACCCTTTTGTTTTTCCAACTTTGAAATTATATAAATAGCCCTTTGCCCGCAGAAAACTCCCTGTCTGACGTGATCCCCATCGCTGAAGGCTCTGCCGTGGCGATTGAGTCATTTTTACTTCAGCAGAAAGTTTGCATTGTATTATGTCATTATGGCGTTATAAGGACATAATAAAATAAAAAAAAGGGGAGTCGCAGGAAGAAATGGATTCTGGGATTGAAGGGAGGGCATAGGACGTTGTGAGGCAAAATACATCGATGTGAGGCATTCACACTGAGGCACAAAATAGCGCGACTATCAAGCACAAAGCAGAAGAGAGAAAATCGCTACAGTGTTGGAATAAGGTGGGTGTTTGCCAGGAAATAGTGCCATTTTAGTGCTAAATAAAAGCCCGTGTGACGACGGCCATTGTCTTCCTGCCAATCAGTTCTTCACAAGGAGAGGAGCACAATGACCCTTCCCCGCCTATCAGCATTGGAGACATTCATTTAATTAATTAACTCCTTTGGAGGGAAGGGGGAAAGTACATCTTGGGGTTTTTGTGTGTGTGGTGCTGCTCCAGCACCATGGCCCTGGTCTGTCTTTCCCATCCTCATCAGGGCACTTGGATAGTCAGAAAAGTGCCACTGGGAGAGGCGCAAGTGGTCTGTTCAATCAATCAAACTTGATGAAATCTTTGAAAGACTTCAACCATAGTTTTCCTTTGAGACCATAGACTTCGACCATAGACTCTTTTCCTTCAACCATAGACTCTTCCTTTGAGTCAAATGGCAAATGTGTACCACAGTGAAACTTCAGCTACTTCACAATTCCCACCTATACAACCTCCATCCTACTGCAACCTCCCCTCCCCCCAAGTATGTAGCAATATGTTTTTTTAAAAAATTCTCCACATCAAGCTTAAGTCAGGCTCCGTGTGAGCCATTTGCCTACTCTGCCCTTGCCTGCCCACAGCAAAAAGAAAATGTATGGGAAAAACAGGGTTTTTGGGGTGTGTGTGTGTTTTAGACAATCGTGCTGCTTGCCTACCTGCACTTAGGCAAGGAGGTTGGTGACTGCTTTCTCCCCCTTTCCTTCCTGATTTCCTTAGATAGCCTTTTATGTGTGCTGTGTGTAGTTTTTTGTATGTTTGCCCTTTTTATTTTTCCTTGAATAAAAAAAAATCCTTTCTGGTTGAACCTCTGCCTGATTTTTTTAAAGAGTCCTCCAAGGATTTGGTGAGAACCTCAGGTTGGTGAGAACTTATACTTCCAAATTAGTGGCACAGCCATGGGCTCCACAATATGCCAACATTTTCATAGTGGACCTAGAATAGCGTTTTCTGAACTCCTATCCATTGGCACCTCTCCTTTACTTGAGATTCATTGATGATGTTTTTATTGTCTGAACCCATGGCAAAGAAGTCCTTAAGAGATTTCACCATAACTTTCCACAACTTCCACCCCACCATCAATCCAAATAATGAATCACTCTACACAAGAAATAAACTTTCTGGACACCACAGTACGGGTACACGAGGGACACATAAGTACCACATTATACCAGAAACTGACAGATCGGCAAACATATCTACATGCCTCTAGCTACCTCCTGAACCACATCAAGCAATCCATTGTGTATAACCAGGCCCTACGCTATAGTTGCATCTGCTCCTACTCCTCAAGCAGAGATACTCACTTGAAGGATCTACAACAGGCATTTTTGGAACTACAGTATCTCCCTGACATGGTGAGAAAGATGATTGGAAAGGCCAGAATGATACCCAGTGTTAGCTTTGCCTTTAGCGAACAATTTACCATGCGAAAGGGGGGATCTTTAACATATCTTCAACTGAGCCAGATTTTTCCCAAATGAAGAGAGAGCAAGGATACAACACAGGCCTGGACATGAATTTCAGTAAGTTTTATTTAAATCATTTTTCATAGATTACAGAAACTTTGAGAATCATGGTACAGCATGGTCTTAGCAATACAATAGCTTAATTAACAATACAATCAGAATAAGGCATAGTAAATTATTTTACCAATCCTGGAGATGTCCCAGAGATTCTCGTTGATGGAAAGAATGGGAGAGCACTTTGCCAATCTGAAAGGGAAAGGAGAGAGATAGCAAGGAGGTATTCCTTTCTCTCCTTTCTCTCCTCCTAGCTTCTTAGACTCCATGGTTTTTCTGCTCATTTTTATACGATTTTGGCCTACATCATCCCATTCGAATTCACCAATGAGATTCCTCAGAGTCATTCCTGGCACTGGAAATCACCTAAAAATTGTAACATTTGCAGAATTTGCACTGAGATCGTGACATCTGTAAAATGGTCAGGTCATTCTGATCCCTCAATAGTTGTTATCATTACTCATATGAATATCATGTATCAGCAAAAATCCCCTAGATTTTAGCTTATTGCCACGTTTCCATTCAAAGGTTCATTTAGACTCCATTTTGTTTGATTCAGTATATCCTGAGTTCCTTATGATTAAGGCCTATGTGATTGATATATGTATAGTGATTGCTGAGTTATTTCATGTAGAACTATAATGAGATTGATTGAGCTGTGAATATATGGATATATGCATGCATGTATATGTGTTTCCAGCCAAACAATCATGTGGTTAGTGTCAGCGTGATGTTATAGTTAAGGCAGGCATTTCTGAATGTACTGGACTGGCTTCTGCAGATGGACTGTCATTGTTTCTTCTTGAAAACAGAAGAGGGTCTTAAAAGGATTTTTCTTGCTGTGGATCTTCCTCATTTTCCTCTTTTTAATTGTGTTCTCATGATTGCTAATGTGTGCACAGTGTTTTCCTTCTCCAGACATAAGAGTAGATGTGAAAGTTACTGTGTTTTAACGTCTTTGAATCTTAAGAGTCAGAAAAAGAAACAAAGTTGTCCGTTTGAAATAAGCCTCTGCGTTTGTTATCCGTCAGCCCCCCATTCTACTAGGTTTTGTGACATCTTTGACCAAATCTGGCCTTCTTTCCATTATTGATTTTCGTCTCTGTCCACAGAAGCTAATGCAAACATCGCAAAAGCAAACATCACTTGTTTTTCCCCGTTCAGAGAACATGTCATTTGGAATGTTTCCAGTAAAACATAATATTCTGGTACTTTCCATACTTAAAATGGAGTTCAGGATCAGAGAAATAGACTGGCTTCACTGTACAGGAATACAACACCAGTGACAGCTTGCTATAAGACAAGCCCAAACAAAATATCAGCAGAACACCACTGGTGGTCACCTACAGCTTACAACTCAAGCCAGTTCAACTAATTATTTATGACCCACAACCCATGCTGGATTGTGAGACTTCCTTCACACAGGCACTGGGGGATTGTGAGACTTCCTTCACACAGGCACCTTTTCTTGCCTACAGACAGCCTGCTAATCTAAAACAACTGCTCACCCGCAATGATAAACTACTTAATAATAACATGGACTCTAGTTACCAAGGCCTGCATGAAACCAAGATGCCAACTTTGCTCTCATATAGATCCTTCAACCACAGGAGCTGCCCCAGAAAGAAAACTAACCAAGTATCAGATACCAACAAGCTATCTGGAGCAACAGTATAGTACAAAATTATATCGTATTTAATAATTCATATACAAAAGTGCTCACAGTGAATAAATACAATATTCTCAGTTATTCCAATTCATCAACCACATCAATAAGTACAATATTCCCAGTTATTCCAATTCATCAACCTATGTACTTGAGAAAAACTTTTTCATGTAGTCTTCAGGATGCTTACAAGCACTCTATTATCATAGTAAACACAGGTCATTGGTGGGACAATAGCTTTTTACCATTTACAAAATGTACGTAAACAGTCGAATATAGTTCTTCGAATACATCTTTTCAATTCAATCTCTGTGGTATATACCTACAAAATTTCAAAACACGAGTATAGACAAATCACATCATATAATTTCCAGGACCCACAGTCTCTGTAATCTGCCGTAATCAACCTTGAGTAGGTATATGAATGCACTGCGTCAATTAGCGTTGTGAAGACCAGCCATGCCCTACGGGTTTTGCCAGCATAGAGACTCCTCCCCATTTCGTCCGATCACTTCCTCATGGGCAGCATTAATTCATACTATCTGTGAAATGACATGTCTAAATATACCTTCCTTTCAAAGCTTTTTTGGTAAAAAAGCCCCCAAACCCAAATACTTACTCTCATTCTCACAATCAAGATCACACCAACATAATGGGTAGCTCAGGACAGTTTGACGCCATGAAGCAGTGCTCCCTTTGCCTTCCCTTTTAAACACAATCATTTAAAGGGACAGTAGAGGATGTATACCTCATAAGAAACAGCTAAGCTCCATTGTGCCATTTAAGCCATGAGGACTCAAACAATTTAATCTAAATATTCACCTGGATTCCAGCTCTAACAATTTACGCTGGCTTGTCATACTGTTTTCTGGATTTAAAGTCTGAAATACTGAAACCTTGAAATCCCCCTTTGCTTCATGATGTTGTATAAAATGATCCACTAATGGTGCCTCTATAACTTTATGCCGAATCCACGACAGGTGTTCTTGTACACGCAACTTCAGAGGTCGAATCGTGCTTCCCACATAAATTAAAGGGCACGCACATTGAATTAAATAAATAACATACCGTGTTTTGCAATTTGAGAAAGAATTGGTGTACAGAGGTCTATTTGTTGTAGGATTTATAATATTGGTGATATTGGTGGTTAAGGGGCAAATATTACAATTCCCACAAGGAAAATGTCCTATGGGTAAACCACCCCCTTCCATCTGTCTAGGCATTGCTGAATGCACCAGTCTGTCTTTTAAATTTCTTGACCTTCTGTACCCAATCGAAGGAACCTGGCTGCAACCTTCTATACCTGATAGTAAATGCCAATGTTTTTGTATGATGTTTCTAATCCGTGGGGCCAAGGTGGTAAAATCTAATGCCCACAGGAGTCCTTGTTTCTCAGGACTTTTTTTGGGTGTCAGTAAATCTTTATGTAGCGTATAGGATGCCCTCTGATTGGCCTCTCTAATCACTGAAGACGGATACCCCCTGGATCTGAAAGTTCTATCTAAAGATTTTCTACTCCATTCATAATCCTGCGACCTTGTAGAGTTCTGTTTAAGTCGCAAGTACTGTGAGGTGGGAATATTTCTCCTCAAATGCCTTGGGTAGAATGATGAATAATGCAAATAAGATGGTCTATCCGTCAACTTTCTGAATGGCCTCACTCCTAAATTTCCATCATCTAACCTGAAGATTGTGACATCCAAAAATTGACACATTCAAGACTCCCTGTCCAGGTAAACTGTATATTAGAGTCTATTGTATTCATCCAGGATACCAATTCCCCCAATACCGTTTGATCATTTATTATAAGCATGATGTCGTCAATAAATCTCCTGTGCCACAGAAAATTTTTATAAAAGGGATTGTCTCTACTGCTCAGGAAATACCTTTCCTCTAATCTGGACATAAAGAGATTGGCAATGCTAGGGGCCGCTGCGGACCCCATCGCCACTCCCTTAACCTGATAGTAATATTGGGTGTTAAAGCAGAAATAATTTCTTTCCAAAATGATGTCCAATAAAGATAGAAGGAATGGAGTAGAGGGATGTTGGGTGTCTCTTTTAAATAAAGCTTCTTATACCACCTCTCTCGCCCCTTCGTGTGGGATCAAGGTGTAGAATGCGCTCACATCTAATGTCATCAGAAAAGCTCCGGCTGGAAGTCGTAAAGACTCAATCAAATTTATGAGAGTCATAGTGTCTTTCAAAAAAGCTAATGTTTGTTGCACAAGTGGTTGTAAGAATATATCCAAGTACTGCGCTAATGGCTCCAGTACTGAATCCATCCCTGAAATGATAGGTCTTCCAGGGGGAGGGTGTCCCCCTTTATGGATTTTAGGGAGGGTATAGAACACTGGAGTTCTAGGAGAGCTGTTTATTAGTGCTTTATGAGATTTTTCATCAATCTCATGATTTACTAAACATCCAATACTATTTTAATAATTTGTTGTATTCGTGAGAGGGGATTGTGGGTGATAGGCACACAATCCCTCCTTATTGATAATTGCCTCTCAATCTCTTTAACATAATCCGTTGTGTTTTGTATAACTATGCTCCCCCCCTTATCTGCAGGTTTTATAATGATATTCTTATCTCTCTGCAAGGTATCTAGTGCTTTAAATTCCAAGCTCGTCAAATTATACCAGGGACGCCGCGCACCACTTTCCAGTGTTTTAATATCTCTCAAAACCACTTTTTCAAAAGAATCAATCAAGGGTTCATGTACATCCGGGACAAATGTAGACCTCTGTTTCAAACCGACCATTTTCTGCACATCCGTTTGCTTTCCAATTTTTTTTTAGCTTAATAGATCTAATTAACCTAAAGATATCCACCCTTGTGCTAAAGGGGTCATATTTAGGCATGGTTACAAACCCCAGACCCTTATTTAGCACTGATTTTTCAAGCTGGGTGATAGGTCTGTCTGAAAGATTTAAAATTACGTCTTCCGTCTCCCCCATCTTTGTTGTCTCTGTGGGCCCCCTCCTAAAAAACGTCCCGAGTTATCTCTCAGTACAGTCCTATTTCTCAAGGGACGGCTACGATAGCTCTCATCCCCTGATGTCTCTGATTCTGAAGGCTCCGTTGTGTCAAATTCTGAGGGAGTTTCTACTGGGTGTGCCCATGAGACCCTCTTACGTGGGGTCGGACCATCTCTCCACAAATATACTTTTCCATTAGTATAGTCTTTCTTATCCCAATTGAATTTTTTAATTTTCAGTTCTTTTAATTTATCACCCAACTCTCTAATACTCTTGTCCAATTCCTTCCTTCTACTGTCAAATTCCTCAGTTGTTAAATTTGGCTTAATAGATTCCTCAATCTGCTCAATTTCTCCCGTCAATTTTTGCACCTCCGCATTAGCTGTCTCTATGAGAAGGAGCATTAGGTCAAAGGAGCACCAGTTCAGTATTCCCACCCAGCGTGTTTTAAAGTTCTCATCCTCCAAAAACATACCCAGGGGCTTGTGGATCCTAAGCCCCCTTGGTATGTACTTATGTAAAGAATAATCAATTAATGAAGCTGCATGTAATTCCATTTTAGATTTTTTCATACCCAAGTTTTGCAAAGTATTCCATTCATCCATCTGAGTGTCAGGTTGACCCCCAAGCAAGGACAATTTTTGAGACAGTATCTTACTGTCTTAACAATAACATGGACTCTAGTACCAAGGCCTGCAAGAAACCAAGATGCCAACTTTGCTCTCATATAAATCCTAGCAACACCATCAGTGGACCCAATAACATCAGCCGTACCATCTCAGGTTCATACTCCTGCTCATCCTCTAATGTGATCTACATCGTCACATGTCAGCAATGCCCTTCTACCCTCTACACTGGACAAACTGGCCAGTCCCTTTGACAAAGAATTAATGGACATAAGTGTGACATCAGAGACCACAACATTCAAAAACCAGTGGGGGAACATTTTAACTTTCCAGGACATTCAGTTGTTGAACTAAAAGTAGCAGTTATCCTACAGAGGAATTTCAAAGGGAGATTAGAAAGAAAGACTGTTGAATAGCAACTGATAACAAAGCTCAAGACAATGCATCCACCTAGATTGAAATTACTTACTGTCCAAGATATAAGGACAGATGGACTCACATTCTAGCTGTATCTGGAGAAGTAAGCTCTGACTCATGAAAGCTCATACCCTACCACAAATTGTTAGTCTTGTAAGTTCTATTGGACTCTTGCTTTTTTTCTACTGCTACAGACGGCTACCCATCTTGATCTATCAGAGATTTTAGTTGGTGCAGACTCAGTTATTATTGGAAGCTAGGAGAAGCATGAATATTACCCATTTTGCAGTTACACCCATCAGTTACCAGGCTCAATTCAAGGTAGTGGCTATTATATGCAAAGCTATTTACAGCCTTGGTCTGTTATATCTATGGGACCGCCTCTTTAAGTAAAGACTATAAATGCCATAAACAGACAGACAGAAACACAAACCACACACAAACATAAATTGATTGGTGATCATACCAATAAATATGTGTTTATTTATTTATTTATTACATTACAGATAATCAATTATTAGATCTCCCATTTCTCAAAACATTTATATTCCTTCTTTCTTCACCATTTTCTAATATAATGTTTATGTGTGTGTGTGTGTGTACTGTCAAGTTGCTACCGACTTATGGCAACCTCAGCAAGTAGATTTCAAGGCAAGTGAGTAGTAGAGGTGGCATACCATTGCCTTCTGTTGCAGAGCAAACCTCACCCTTCCCTGGCAGTCTTCCATTCAAGCACTGACTGGGACTGACTCTGCTTCCAAGATCTCATGAATCATGGGCTATACCATGTCATCCCCCCTCCCTTCTAACATAAATATTCCCCTAAAGCTAGTACTTGACCCAACAGGGGGAAAATGGCATACATAGCTCCCCCTGCAAAACAACAGTCCTATGAGACCGTTCATAGCCATTAGCATCCATTGAGGTAGTAGAGCTCGAGAAACTAGGCAAAAAAGGCACATTCAATGCACGCTTAAACACTTACCCAAATAAGTCCCTATGTCAGATAAAAAGGGGCCATTTAGTCTTTCTATTGTTACTGGGAATGGGCCTCCTTGTGAGTAAGTGGGGAATTAGGGGCAAGGAGGAAGGCTATGCAAGAGGGGTAACAACAGGATATCTCCATCAATATTTATGGGGAACTTTCCCCAAGGTAGTGGATGAGACCTGGTGCTTTAAGGTCAAAGAGTATTTTTATTTAAAGAAGAAAAACCAACATACACACCAGAGGCAATTAAAAATGGTTGGCACACACATACACAGATTCATAGGAAGCTAGCCAGAAATCGTAATAGAGTGAGGGAGGGGTAAGTACTGGGCTTTTTTTGAGGGGGAACACTCCAGAATGCTGTTCTGGAAGCTCTAGAATCTGCCCATGTGATTCCTTCCTCCTTCGGCCCTGCAGGCTCTGCAGAGGATGCTTAGCTGCTTTGAGTTCATTCTGTTTTTCCCCCCATTCCTGTGTGTGTGTGCGTGCGTGTGTGTGTGTGTGTGTGTGTGAGAGAGAGAGAGAGAGCTGGGGCCTGGCAGGGCTCTGCAGAGGAAGGTAAGCTGCAGAGGAAGGTAAGCTGAGATGGCTCTCCAGAGGAGGTTTAGCTGCTTTGAGTTCATTCTGCTTTTTTTCATTCATGAGTGAAAGAGAGAGAGGCAGAGGCAGACTGCAAGCATAGCTGCTGGAGTCGGCTTTGCAGAGGAGGCTTTAGCTACTTTGAGTTCATTCTGCTTTTTTATTTGTGAGTGAGTGAGTGAGAAAGAGAGAGAGAGAGAGAGAGTGTAAGCGGAGCTGCTGGAATTGGCATTGCAGAGAGGCTTCAGCTGCTTTGAATTCATTCTGGTTTTTTCATTTGTGAGTGAGTGAGAGAGAGAGAGTGCAAGCATAGCTGCTGGGGTCGGCTTTGCAGAGGAGCTTTAGCTGCTTTGAGTTCATTCTGCTTTCCATTACATTCAGGGGTTTCTGTGTATGTGTGTGCTGCTTTGAGTTCATTCTGTTTTATTTTCATTGGGGGAGTGGGTGGGTGAGGCTGTGTGTGTGTGTGTGTGCTACTTTGAGTTCATTCTGCTTCATTAGGTTTACAAGATAATGCACGCGTTAGAGAAGGTAGAGAAAGATGTGTTTTTCTCCCTTTCTCACAATACAAGAACTCGTGGGCACTCTATGAAATTATTGAGCAGTCGGGTTAGAACAGATAGAAGAAAATACTACTTTACACAAAGGGTGATAAACACATGGAATTCGTTGCTACAGGAGGTGGTGGCAGCTACAAGCATTGCCAGCTTCAAGAGGGGACTGGACAAATATATGGAGCAGAGGTCCATCAGTGGCTATTAGCCACAGGAGATAGATGGTATTCTCTTTGTGGGGAGGTGGTGCTCTGTTGTCTTGATGCTGGAAGGAAGGCAGTGGGAGGGCTTCTGGTGTCCTGGCCTCACTGACAGTCCTTTAGATGGCACTGGATTTCTAGCCACTGTGTGTGACAGAATGTTGGACTGGATGGGCCACTGGCCTGATCCAACATGGCTTTGCTTATGTTCTTATGTTCTTATGCTTTCTTTTCATGGGGGTGGGTGAGGCTGTGTGTGTTGCTGTCATTCCTTTGTTGACTGTTATGGTTTCCACAGCTTTTGAAAGCAGATTGGTTCTGTGTTAGTTAAATATATCAGTTATGGGTTATTTCTATTAGTTAAAGTATCAGTTATGGTTATTCCAGTTTTATGCTAGGAATGGATAGCTGTGTCCAAGTCACAGAAGGCTTTCATCAATATATTCATCAGCATGTAGGTGTTCTTATGTCTTAATAGCTGTAACTCAAATGGTTCTCCCCCCCCACCTCAGCTGATTAACATCACTGAAATTGCAGTGGACATATGGGTGTTAAGGAAGTTTTTATGAATATTGTTTATGTGGGACATTGGAATATTTATGAGTATTTCACAATGTCACAACAGCTTAGCCATTGGTAAGGTAGAGTTGGCAGGCAACAACAAAAAGAGCCATTTTAAACTAAGTATAACTCTAATGCAGCTAAAGTTGAGTATCTAATTTTGAATTGCTCCAGTAGAGCAAAACCCTCCCTGAAAATTTGAAAATTCAATATTCATTAGATTAGGAATTTCAGACTCTGTGGAGAAAGAGTTTTAGAATTTTTTTCTATGCTGGCAAAAGGAATCTGTTAGAATTTAGATTTGTGGGATGGGTTTTGGATTTTTAGAGGCCCCCTCCTGCTTGCATATTTTAAAATATGATTCCAAAGAAATGAAATGTTTGGGAAAGGGAATGGAAGATTTCACTTTTTGTAGAGGATACAGAAAGGAAAAAAAAAACCCTTTCTCATAAAAGTGTAATTTCCCAAGCTTACTAACATTTATCTTGTCACGCATTGTGCTGGGTTCTGAGAGTGATGTCATCATGCATTTCCAGGGTTGCACATGCACTTTGTGCGCACACTTGTGGTAATAGTGAGTTCCACCACCTCTTTTTCCAGAAAAAAGGCCCTGGGGAAGTATATTTACCGATCCTGGAGAGTAGAGTAATCCGCATAGGAAGAGGGCTTCAAATGTCCAGCGTTCTTGACCAGAGAGACTTAGGGAAGAAGAGGCCCCAAGGGAGCAGCACTTGGATCCAGTAAGCGTGCATGATTTGAATGGGGCAAGATCCCTGGTTCTTATAGCCAGTTTGATGTAGTGGTTAAGAGCACGGGACTCTAATCTGGAGAGCTGGGTTTGATTCCCCACTCCTCCATGAAGCCAGCTGGGTGACCTTGGGCGAGTCACAGTTCTCTGGAGCTCTCTCAGCCCCACCCACCTCACAGGGTGATTGTTGTGGGGTAATAATAACACTTTGTAAACCGCTCTGAGTGGGCATTAAGTTGTCCTGAAGGGCGGTATATAAATTGAATGTTGTTGTTGTTGTTGTTGTTATAGGGTAAAACATATCCTGAGGCTGGGGGAGTCTCCTCAGCCATAGCAACAAAGACCATAAAGGTCAGTCTCTGGGAATTACAAAGGTTTGATTACTGTGCTTACTTGCTGCCGGGGTGTGTGAAAGGAAATACAAAGTCTCTCCTGCTGCCTCACAAAAGGGGCAGTGCTAATGAATCTCCCCGGAGCTGAGTTGATGAATTTAGATATGCAGGTTCCCAAAGCCAAATCAAACTTATCAGTGCTGGTTGATTGATCCTCGATCTTGTGGTGGTAATGTAATCGTGGGAAGAGGACACTGGAATGTGCTAAGTGGGGTGACTTAAGACCCTGTCTTATCACAGCTCACACCTGTAGCTGGAGAGGCAGTAAATCAAATCACCTCAGTCCTCTGCATTAGCATGAACATTCCATTCATGCTTTGGTCTTCCGGGCGGGTCTCAGCAATGCTCTTGCTCAACCAGCTGCAATTCCCCCTGCTACAGATCAAACTGCATTTAATCCAGGGGTCCTATGATTTTTATATCACAGGCAGTTATTAAACGGCTATTAAACATGGTGGAGGCTGGGGCCGATCACTTAACACTATACCCAGTTTCCAGCTTGCCACAGTACATCTCAGATAAAGACACACTCTTCACCAGCAAGTAACTTTATTACCCTAGCCAAAATACAAACTATAGAATGAGGTGGAGTTCGTCTGACCCTTGCAGACTCAGTTAAGAGCCCAGGGGTTATACTGGATCCAGCATTATTACTAGAAAAACAAGTTAAGGCAGCAGCAAAAAATGCTTTCTACAACCTCACTCTAGCCTGGAAGATGGCTTCTTATCTTCATACGGCTGACCTGGCCACTTGGATCCATCCTATGGTAATATCAAGGCTTGACTATTGTAATGCCTTGGTCTCCCATCTGAGTTAACTAGGAGGCTCCAATTAGTGCAAAGTGCTGCAGCTTGACTGTTATCAGGAGCGAGCAGGAGCATGAACATCACTCCCATCCTACAGTTGCTCCATTGGCTACCCATCAGTTACCATGCTCAGTTCAAGGTATTAGTTATTACATACAAAGTTCTTCATGGTTTTGGTCTGGCATACCTATGAGACTGCCTCCCTCCCTATGTTCCTCCATGGCAGCTTCACTCAACTGAACAGGGTGCACTCAAGTGAAGTCAGCGGCCGCCTGTGCCAGGCTGCACTTAGGTGCCAGGCTGTACTCGGGTGAAGTCAGCCGCCTCCCGTACATGGGCTTTCTCTGTGGTGGACCCTATCCTGTGGAATGGCCTGCCTGGGGAAGTCAGAAGAGCTCTCACTCTCCTGGCTTTTCGTAAAGATGCAAAGCCAAACTATTCAAAAAGGCTTTTTACTCAAATGGGAGGGCTGTATTGTAGGGGTGGGGTCAGATGCTTCGCTAATGAGTTAGGGACCATAGACTTCATCACTATATTGCCTTGCATATTATCTGTTGCTTTAAATATGTACTCCTATATACCACCAGTGCTCCATGTTGTCTAATGTTAGTCCTAGAATTGATTATGTTCTGCTTCAGTATTTTTTCTACTCTGTATTGGATTCTTGTTAATACTATGTCTTTTAAACTTGTATCCATTTACCTTATGGTATTGTTTATGGAAATGTCCTTGATACTGTATGGAAATGTACTTGATACTGATTGTACTAATCTCATACTGTGTAATCTGCCTTGAGTCTCAGTGAGAAAGGCGGACTAAAAATGCAATAAATAAATAAAATAAATAGAAACCAAAACCATTCCCTTTGTATCATTCTAATGTGTAGCTGTATTACTTTAAGCTATTATTACTTTAAGCTTTTTACTCAAAATAGTGTTGCTGTCACTTGGCTAGTCCAAAGCAAACCAACCCAGAGATGGAGCATAGGTGAGGGATGCTCAAACTGGGACCAGAAAGTGTGGTTGGAATGGAAATTTAGGGTTTTAAGGAGGTACAATGGGAAAGATCTAGCAGGCAATAAAGCAGGCCAGTTCTTAACAGGGAATGGAGAAGGGAGGCATAATGGGTGAGGAGGAATCATACCCTGTCTGTCTTAACAAGGAAGAGTCTGGAGACTTTGTGTTCATGGTGATGGGAGGTAGTTCTGGAGAAGGAAAAATCAACAAAAAATGGAGACTTGGGATAATGTTCTTATGCATGTGGATTTACTTGTGTGTCAGTGGAGGAAGTCTGCTATTGAAGTAATTAGGTACAGAACTAGGACCCATGATTGCTATGGGCCCAAACCTTGGAACCTGGTTGGTCATTGATGGACAATTGTTTGTGCTTTGATTAGTGCCTTTTTAGGCTCTGGGACTACTTTGGTGGAAGCCTGGGCTGTGCATCCTGATATTCCTGAGCTATAAATATATTTGAAATTTGCTGCTTTGGGTTGGCTCAAGCATATCTGAAATAACCCCAAACACTCCTGAAATTCTGGAAGTAGCAAAAATTTATCTCCTGGGATTTTGGAAGTGTTTTTGGATTTTGAGGAGACCAGGAGTAGGGAGGGAAAGGGAAGAAACTGAGCTTGGAAAACAGCTGTAAGATAGCATCTTTAGTCCCTTTAATTTATAAAGGGCTGTTATGTGCTATGGGAAGACCAGTCCCGCAGCTCATGGTAATAGATGGTAGACCTGGTCTCCAGAGGCCAGGTCTTACTGGCCATTATTTCCATGGTGTGGTATTCCACATTTTAAATGGAAAGGAAGTACTAAAATGACCACAGACTTAATTGACTGGCATTAGTTCCACTCGCAGCTCCAGGGCCATGTTCTCTAGCCCCTTCCATTTCAAAGATATAAGGGGAAAGGCATATCTCTGCAAAAGAAGGGGCTAATACTTACTTTTTCACTTGATAAGGTCAGAAAGGCCCCCACATATGTTGCAGACTATGGAAAACCAAATTATATAGGAGGAGATTTTTTTCTGTATTCAGTTATGACTAATTTTAATGTCTGTTGAAAGCTTATTAATGTTTTTTATTCCAAGTATTGCTGAGTTTACTTTTTTGGTAATTTACCTTAAATTTGATAAGAAAGGCAGACTAGAAATACTGTAATAAACAAACAGACATACATACATGCAAATAAATAAATAAATATATTTGAATGTGAGACAGAAACATATTTGGCTATATAATAATGCTGGGAAGTACATATTGTGCCAGACTGTAGTGTGTGCTTTGGAATCCCACAATGAACATTACAGACTTCTGCTACATGTTGCTGCATTTGTTTACAACTGCTTTGAGGCAGCTTTGCCACAATTGTGAAACTGTGAGTCAGAGGAAATGTGCTTCTTTCATTTTCAAACAGTTTGCTACAGTGTCTGTACTGGGCTAGTCCCCAGATCAATCTGGTCATAGATAAGTAATTGTTTTCTTTATTATTCTAAGTGTTTTGCCTGGTACTTGGAGACACCGAGGTGTGTTTTACTTCTTGTTGTCAACAAGCATTTTTTTAGTTTAAATATAGAAATGTCTTGTGTTGTGCAGCACAGACAACATTATCCCACCTTGCTATTTTCCTCTTTTGGTTATATCTATGATAGTTCTTTATATGCACATATACCACACATATTAGCCCAAGGGATTTAGGGTATTTTCAAGCAGCTGTTTTAATCTTCTTTGCATCTTTCTGCACTAGGAATCTATTTTTTCTTTTTAACACCCTCCTTAAGGCATCCTTAACCTCCTTGTTCCTCAGGCTATATATTAAAGGATTCAACATAGGATTCACTACTGTGTAAAACACAGATACAACCCTGTCCTCATCTGGTGAGGAGTTTGAGCTGGGGCGCATGTACATGAAAACAGCTGTCCCAAAGAACATTACAACAACTGTAAGGTGAGAAGCACAGGTGGAGAAGGCTTTGCTCCTGCCCTCAGAAGAGCGGATTTTCAAAATGGCAGAGACAATGTAGATATAAGAAATACATATTTCCAAGGTAATAAAGATCCCATTAAATATACAAAAGGTAAATAAAATTATCTCATTCACTTTGGTGTCAGTGCAGGAGATGTTGAGCAGGGGAATCACATCACAGAAGAAATGATCGATGACATTGGAGTGACAGAATGACAGCTGGAAAGTACTGCTTGTATGTATCATTGAAATCACAAAGCCACAAATGTAAGAACCAATAAGGAGCTGTAGGCAAAGCCGCCGGGACATGATGACAGTATAGAGCAAAGGATTACAAATGGCCACATACCGATCATATGCCATCACAGCCAGAAGAAAGCATTCAGTAGTGCCAAATGCAATGAAGCTATACATCTGAGCAGCACAGCCTGCGAATGAGATTCCTTTACTCTCAGCTAACAGGTTTATCATTGTCTTGGGGGAGATGGAAGAAGAATAGGAGAAGTCCAGGAAAGCCAAGTGGCTGAGGAAGAAATACATAGGAGTGTGCAGTCGCTGATCAACCCTGATTAATGTGATCATGCCCAGGTTCCCTATCACTGTAAGCAAGTACATGGCCAGAAACACCACAAATAGAATACCTTTGAGCTCTGGCCTATCACATAGTCCCAAGAGAAAGAATTCAGTTACAGTGGTAGAGTTTCCCTCAGCCATTTCTATAAGGCCTTGACTAATACAGAAAGAAATTATGGATTGAATAGATATAAATACTGGCTCCGTCTCTTCGTGATTTCCTGAGGGAAATGCAGTCAAGGGCAAGTAAAATGCTACCTTTTCTCTTCACTTTGGTGTAGTTGCAGATGTCAAATGTCAGTTTTGAAATTCAAGCTCCATCTCTGCTGAAAAACATAATCCTATCTGTAGTTCAAATAACTCCTAATCTCTTCAGGAGAAAGTAAGCATCTCATGTCTTGCTCAATGATTAATAAAAGTATAGCAATACCCACACAACCTATATAATCTACCTTCCACATTTTTACCAGCTGTATGTTTCCTGAGTGGCTTAGATCCACTGGATTGTTTCTGTGAATGGAAGGGTTTCTGCCCACAGATTGTCTTTCTTTCCTTCTGCAACAGCCCCCAAATGCTACTTTGGGGGAATAGGGGATCCCGATGAACAGCAGTTCGAGAGATATTTTGGGCTGCAGCAGAAGAGGGAGGCAAGAAAGACATCATCTGTGGATGGAAATCCTTCTGTTCACAGAAATTCTCTAGGGGGTCCACCCCACTATAGTCTCCCTTAGTGCAGCACCCTGGGTATGGAAGTGAATACTTTTCCTTTATGTGCTTTAAAGGAAAAGCCTTCCCCCCACCCAGACACATATGTATGTTAACTGCAATTTAGAGAGAAAATTAATAAATTGTTACCTACCACATCTTGAGATAGGAGGTTCTGAAAACTCTGATAATGTCTCCCATAGGGAGAGCTCAACTCTCCACTCAGCCAGGAAGCCTTGGGGGCCTTGGGCTAGTCACTGTGTTTTATGTAGTAGAAGTAGATAATTTTATTGATTCAGCACAACAATAGCAGTCCACTGTTTTTTATGTCACAGTGTTGGGGGTGCATATACATTGCACTTAAGCCCCTGGAAAGAAAAGTTAGATTAAAATATATTTAAAACCATATAGCCAAATATTATTTTGTGTGTGTGTGTGTGTGTGTGTGTCACAAGAAAGTTTTTCCAACTCCCTCAGAGTCATGTGAGTCCCATTTTGTAGGTGGTATGATGCATGTTCAGATCACAAGTGAATATTGACCTGGAAGCCTGATGGGCTAGTTATACGCTCTCAATCTAACCTACATTATAGGGTTATTATGGTGGTAAAATGAAGAAGGGAGATTTTTGGAAGAGATTTTTGGGGGAGAAAATGGGGTATAAATGAAGTAAATAAATAAAATTAAAAATGACCTGTACTCAAAATATTTCAAAATTAACATTTCCAAATAAGAGTTTGTTTATACTTTGTTGAAATTTCACAAGAAGAAATGTGTATTGGTTGGCCAAAATGATGTGACTAAAAACGGCACAGAAAGGAGAGCCAGTTTGGTGTAGTGGTTAACAGCGTGGGACTCTAATCTGGAGAGCCAGGTTTGATTCCCCACTCTTCCACTTGAAGCCAGCTGGGTGACCTTGGGCTAGTCACAGCTCTCTGGAGCTCTCTCAGCCCCACCCACCTCACAGAGTGTTTTGTTGTGGGAATAATAATGACATACTTTGTAAACTGCTCTGAGAGGTTGTTAAGTCATCCTGAAGGGCGGTATATAAATTAAATGTTATTATCATTATCATTATCATTATCATTATCATTATCATTATCATTATCATTATCATTATCATTATCATTATCATTATCATTATCATTAGTATAGTGGAAAAACCAGTTATAGTTATCTAATATGGTAGTTTCTTGGGACTGGAGACCACCATATCCCATATTGTCCAGCTCATCAATTGAAGTCCTCTTCTTAAGCCCTGCTTTCAGTGTCCCCATCTGCAAAGTAAGGCCAGGTGACCGGAGACATGCCTTTTTCGTGATGACACCTTGCCTATGGAATCTCCCCCCCCCACCCGAGGCTTCCTTTCCTTTCCTTGTTTATTTTTGACTTCATTTCATTTATGTTTTTATTAGTATGATTTGTTTTTATTTTGTGTATTGCTGCTTGCTTGGTTTTGTTTTATTGTTTAAGTAGTGAGCTGCCTTGAACAGATCTGGAGACAGGGAATGCAATCTAAATAAATAGTTTCTAAATACCTGTTAATATATAGGAGACTTAAAAGGTAAAGGTAGTCATCTGTGCAAGCACCAAGTCATTACTGACCCATGGGGGGACGTCACATCATGACGTTTTCTTGGCAGACTTTTAATGGGGTGGTTTGCCATTGCCTTCCCCAGTCCATCTACACTTTACCCCCAGGAAACTGGGTACTCATTTTACCAACCTTGGAAGGATGGAAGGCTGAGTTAACCTTGAGCTGGCTTCCTGAATTTGGCTTCCACCAGGATTGAACTCAGTTTGTGAGCAGAACTTGGGCTGCAGTACTGCAGCTTACCACTCTGCGCCACAGGGCTCTATAAGAGACTTATTATGATTATATAGCAGTGTTGTGAATGATCCATGGTCGATCAATTTAACTTCCCTGTTTCTGATGCTGGTGCCTAGTGGTCATGTGCCTGGTATCTCTCACTATTTTTCTTCTCCGCACTGCACTGACATTTCTAACTGTGTGGTGCAAATAGTTAAGTTTTTAAGCAGTAAGCATAATCATTGGTCAGATAAGGATAAAATCAGAAACTCGTTATCTCACTGTATGTGGAGATCTTTCAAGCTAACAGATGTTAGCAAGGGCACTATCCTATGAGCTAAAGCCAGGTAAGTCCTGCAATCTACACACCAGAAAATATGAGATGTTTACCTCCAAAACGTTGTGTGCACTGAAAACAGTGTTCTTACTTGAGTTTTCAATAAGAACTGTAGCAGAATCTTGACCCAATAATAATTTGTTGAAATCCTCTGGCTGCTGTAATTAGAGGCACATCTAGATGATCCTTACAATTCTATCTGGTTCAGAAAAAAAGGTAAATGAATTCATTTGCTTAATTGCTATCATACAGTATTGGGAAATTGTTATCTCTAGTTTACACAGCCATTTTGACAGGGAACTCTTCTTGGAAGTGAGAAATCTGGGTAATCCATGCTTCTTTGTGCTTACAAATATGACAAAACAGTAAACATACTACAGAACTGCTTTACTAAAAAGTCAATGCACAAACTGACTGAGTAAATATCCCTGAAGACAACTATTTACTATTTTAGTAATTTGAATTGATTATTGTATTTTACTTGTTTACACTAGGCTGCATCCAGAGATTCTCCTCCACTGGTGTAATGGTACTGATACAAACAGAAGGGCATTTCAGCTGGCAGACTGGTTGGAAATTTTTGCTGCTTCTTCAGACCCTAACTTTATTTCCCATGCTGTTTGTGAGGATTCCCTAGCTGCAAGGATCAGAATTTCAGAGGTCGGGCTCTGTAGTGAAGAGGTGGTAGTGGTGAAGCATGAATCCCATTCGATGTGTTTGCTCCATTTATTACAATTCAGATCCAAATTTGGATTTTTTAAAATATATGTGGTGGTCTCTAAAGAAGATACCAATTTTTCAGCAAACCTGTTTGTCAGAGACACTTGTTTGACACTCATGGTAGGATTGTGAGCCAATTAGGGATAGGATTAGATCACAATGAACATCTTGAACAGCTGCCAAACAAGTTTGCAGCTGTCCGTTGGTCAGAAGATGACTCACAGCTGGTTGGAGGATCAGCCAGGAGTCAAGTTCTTATCCACTCCACTCCCTTAGCAAAACAGCCACAGTGTTAAGTGACAAAAGAAGAGCACTTCCTCTTCCTTCTCCTCCAAATTGGGTGCTGACACAAGCAATGCCTTTCAGTCTCTACAATGAAAAAGTGTGAGGAGAAAGAGCTTATTTCTACCCTCCCTTCCAAGCTGGATGGGGGCAGATGTTCAGCATTGCAAAAGGGAAAGGAGAAAAAGCTAATTTCCTTCCTTTTTCTGTAGCCCAAGCTGACAGGCATATTCACTGACACTATTTTTAAAGGACCATTCACTCAAAGCAAATTTATCTTGTCTGGATTGCACTTGTTTATTTACCCTCATTCTGGAGGACTCCAAGTCAACATTCAAAGATAAGACCACTAGGGATGCTCAAACACCTTCTAGTTTAGCTCACTTCGCATTCACAAACATTTATCAGGCAGTCAATTGATTGATGGGTTGTTCACAGCCTATTCATGTGTATTTTCAGGAATATACATTTAGCCATCAGAAGCTGCATCCCAGTTGATGAGGGAAATTTTGCTCCATACCCAGCAAAGTTTTTTGGGTGGGAAGGGAATCAGGAGCCAAATAGAGCTGCCAGATCCAGGTATGGAAATTCCTGGAAATGTAGGAGTGAGGCCAGGGTAGGGGAGGGTTTGGTTAGGAGAGGGACCTCCACAGGTTATACAGTCCACCCTCCACATTTTCTCCAAGGGACCTGATATCTGTAGTCTGGAGATCAGTTGTAAAGTGGGAAGATCACCAGGCCCCACCTAGTGTTTGGCAACCCTAAAGCCAACACCTAGCTGATCAGCTGGAAGTTGTGTTCTTCTGATCTTCCATTCTGGAAAATTTGCCTCTTCCTACATTTGGTTGGGGAGTGATCAGAAGCCCACCTGGTTTTTCTTCTCATCTCCACCACCCTGATACGATGGATTTACTCAGGACGCACAGTCCTTTGAAAAGATAGGTGGTGTATATACTTGTACTCGATATTATCACAGTCCTTTTAAAATATCAGTTTCAAAATTTGAAAGTGTTCCTGGATTTTAGAAGGACTTAATTCAGGTGTTATACATCTGTGTCTTATCTTGAAGACATCAGGTTTTGCTATGGTTGTGTGTGCCTTAGTAGTTTCTCAACTAGATTCCTATAATGTGCTGTAGCTGGGGCTGACTTGGAGACGATATGAAAATTAGTGGAGTGACGGTACCTAACTGCAAGAGATTCTGTTCTTGATTATTTCTGGGCAAAATCGAAGGTACTTTGGGGTAAATAGCTGGTGATATTTAATGGAGCTGGTGATATTTAATGGATCACCTTCTCCCAGATACATATTCCCATACATTGGGTGCAGTGATGGATGTTACAACTATCAAAATTTAGGTAGACCTCTTTATAGATAATTGATTTCTGTCTGTGAAATTCTCTCCCCTTCAAGATATGACAGGTCCATTTTCTTACAGTGCAATCCTAAGGAGAGTTACTCCAGTCTAAACCCATTGATTTCAGTGGGCTTAGAGCGGTGTAACTCTTCTTAGGATTGCACTCTAAGTCTTTTCAGAAGAACAGCACAGACTTTTCTGTCTAGTCAAGCTTTTAGTGTAGGAATTATGCTTGTCTTCCTTTTTACTTATATTTGATATTGTTTGTTTTTAAATTTTAATGTTTTATTATTTGATTTAGGCTGCAATCTTAAGGAGATTTTTTCTGGAAGTAAGCCCCATTGAATAACACTGGTCTTACTTCTTAGTAGACCTGCTTAGGATTGCTCCCTTATTGTATTACGGTTTTAGGCTGCAGTCCTAAGAACACTTTCCTGGAAGTAAGTCCCACTGAATAAAATGGTACTTACTTCCAAATAGATCTGCTTGGGAGGATTGCTCCTTAATCATATTACTTGCTTTGAAACTGAAAAGTAGCTATTATTCTTAAAGAAATGGATAAACATATAATCACAAGTTATAATCAGATGGTATACCGTTCGGTACCTTTTTTGATGCTAAGTAGAATTGATTCTGGTTACTGTCTGTACGGGAGACTGTCTAGGAGTGTTATGTATGTCCTCCAGGGTTCTATGACAGAAGAAAAGTAGAAAGCAAATGCGATAAAAATACGTTGCAGAAAAGCAATTAGTTTGCAAACCATATGTTTTGTTTAGTTTTTAGCATCTGTCAAATTTATGCTATATATTGATTGTAGTCAATACAGGGGAGTCACTCACAGTGACAGAACTTTAAAAAAAAATTATTGATACATACCTTTGGCATACATACCTAGAACATATGACTGGCACCAATTGTATAAAAGCAGCAACAACGACTGCTAGAGATGCTACTAAAGAATAAAATCCATGTGAGCAGCTCTTGAGAAGCCTCGGTGAGGCGCCATAAATGTTTATACAATTTTAGATATATTAGCAAAATTGCTTGTTGATTGTATTGGGCCTCTTTCTAGTTGCTCACTAAAGTGCCTCCTCGTGAAATTTCACATACCATCTCCTTGCTCAGTACAAAAAGTGCTATGTTACTTGGTAATGTAGGCTGTTTTCAGTATAGCAGATTTTTAAAGCTCATGTCCAAGTAAATACTTTGTGCATATTCCAGGTCCAATTTTGAATCTAGTTTTTCATGCAAGTGTAAACAATTTATTGTCGAAGGCTTTCACGGCCGGAGAACGATGGTTATTGTGGGTTTTCCGGGCTGTATTGCCGTGCTCTTGGCATTGTAGTTCTTGACGTTTTGCCAGCAGCTGTGGCTGGCATCTTTAGAGGTGTAGCACCAAAAGACAGAGATCTCTCAGTGTCACTGTGACACTGAGAGATTTCTGTCTTTTGGTGCTACACCTCTGAAGATGCCAGCCACAGCTGCTGGTGAAACGTCAGGAACTACAATGCCAAGACCACGGCAATACAGCCTGGAAAACCCACAACAACCATCGTAAACAATTTACATTGGTCAGAATACACATGTAATGTATAAATGTCTCTCTTTTTTTCTGGCTCTGCAGTAATAATTATAATGTTTTCATCTGAAAAAAAGCAAAAGAGGCTCAAAGGAAATTTAAGCTTTAAGAATGAAAATGCCTTTCATCTGCCGGATTCAGCAAGGAACAGAAAGGATGAGTCAGACTTACGTTGCTCTGTGTGGCACTGTTGATATTGCTCTTCAACTTCTTTGTAGAATGAAAAAAAGTCTAAGCCCTTCAGCAGCTAATGATGCTATTCAGAAGAAAGATTGATGATTATAATACCTACTGGCGTTTTTAGCATACTGTCCAGCAGAAAAATCACTAAACTAATGCAGGACCCAGCAGAATATATGGAGTCTCATGCCTTTTGTTAAGATAGCTTCTGTTTATTTAGAAGTAAATCCATTATATTCAGTGGAGTGGACATTACTCTTAAATAAGAGGGTGCAGGAGTATTCCTTCTTTGCTAAAATTGTCAGATCACACTAAGATTTTAAAAAGCCCTTGCAAAAAGGGCTTCTCAAGAGCAAAAAGGCTCAAGCTGCAAGCTGCAGCAGCAACTTTGGAAAGGATTTCAAGTAGGTAATGCTGGAGTATTTATATATTGCTGAAGGCACTCAGGGATCTGATTGTCCTTTGAGACATCTTTATGCAAAATCTGCTGACAAGTACCAAACTCACAGTCAAACTAGATGTCACTGAGACAGCCACATTTTGTATTCATCTTTATGCCCTGTTCACTTATAAAGCAAATTGGAGGTGCTAGAGAACTTTACATTAAAAGGAGTGAATGGGTGAGAGGTACTATACTTCCAGTAGTGAGGGGGATGAAAAATGCCTTAAGCAATGGGGTGTAGCCAACTCCCCTCAGCTGGGTACCCTTTTAAATGTATAAACTAGATTACCCCCAATTTAGAGATATCACTCTCTTCACATTTTAATCTGCCATTCTTCCAAGAATTCAGAATGCTATATATATCGTTCTCCTTTCATTTTATCTATGCATCACCCTGTGAGGAAGATTAGGTAGTTCAAAATCAACAAGAGTGACTCTTCTTGACTGAAGGAAGATTTAGACCAGGGTCTCCCCGGTGCTAGTCCTAAACTCAATGTAAACAAAGAACCATTTGGAGTGTTGGACTAGGATCTGGGAG
The DNA here is from genome assembly GCF_028583425.1 of Eublepharis macularius. NCBI lineage: Eukaryota > Metazoa > Chordata > Lepidosauria > Squamata > Eublepharidae > Eublepharis > Eublepharis macularius. The sequence goes on along the minus strand of NC_072791.1, from coordinate 150,687,154 downwards.
ACTTAGGTTCAAATACCCGCTCTGCCAAGAAAGCTTGCTGGATGACCTTGGATCAGTTACATACTTTCAGCCCAACCTGAAACTGAGGATAAAATGATGTTGTGAGAATTGTGAGGATAAAATGATGAGAGTAGAATGATGTAAGCCATTTTGTGTTCCCATTGGGGAGGAAGGCATGGTATAAATGAACTAAGTAAATAAGTAAATATGGTTGCCACTGTCACATCTAACCTGACCATATGTAACCATGTGGTGGTTTAGAGGTATGAATAATAGAATTCCTGAACTAAAAATATACACAGAAATAGCTGTTTTGAATCATTACCTTGATTTTCTGGAATGGTAGCACACCCTCCCCCAAAAGATCCATTTTTTTCAAGTTCTGATGCTTACCTGCCATGCAGCATGAGCATGTATTATTGTTGTTGTTGATGTTCATGTTGTTCTTGTTGTTATTTCCTGGCCAATGGTGTCCCTCTCCTCCAATCAGACCCCTGCAAGGGATGAACATAGAGCACTCCCAGCTGCAGAGCGCTGCCATTCTCATTCTCCTGTCCTTTGTGGAAAGAGTTTCTTCTTTCTGAAAGCAGAAGCCTGGACTTGTTCTGAATTCAAACCCTTTGTCCAATTTGCTTGAAACTTGGGTTTTCTTGGCTAGATAGGCAGAAGCAGCTCCCTTGCAATTTTTGGTGACATTTGGTTGAAAAATGACTCTACCCCTTCTCTGAAAAAATGTCCTCTACAGGCAATTCCTTATAAGGAATAATGGAAGAGCAATTACAAAGACTAGGGGGACCTTGTTCAGGAGTCCATAGAATTCAAACCCTTTGTTCAGTTTGCTTGAAATTTGGGTTTTTTTTGGACAGATAGCAGAAGAAGCTCAGCTGTTATTTTGATGACATTTGTTTGAAAAACAACTCAAGCCTCCCAGCCTCCCACAGGGAATAATGGTAGATTGATAGGTGGGAGGGTTCTGCAAAGGAAGCCTTCCTCACTGTGTGAAAGAAAACAAACAGAAGGCCCTAACAATGAGGGATGGCAAATGCAGTTTTCAGCAGAAAGGTAAAAAGAAAAACAATATTGTCAGCCACTGTAGAAGTAGGAAAATGAAATAAATGCAACAAAACTTGCTATTGGCTGGCTGGAGCGCTTCTACTGGCTGCTGCTTTGACAGCCATTTTAGAAGCCAGTAGAGAGAACTTAGTGCAGCTATGTAGAGGGGTACCTAATTTGGGGGTCTGTAAAATTGACACCTTTTGTCCAATTGGCTTAAAACTTGGGTGTTCTTTGGTAGACAGGCAGAAGATGCTCCACTGCGATTTTGGTGTCATTCTCCAGCTCCCCTCCCCAAATGTTCTCCATAGGGAATAATGGGAGACTGATAGGAGAGGGTTCTGCAACAGAAGCTTTCCTCACTTTCTTAGAGGAAACAAGCAACACACTTCAACAAGAAAGGATGGCGAATGCAGAGTTTTCAGTGGAAAGATAAAAAAATGTCTATCACTATAAGACAGGGAAATGAAATGAATGCAGATAGGGCTTTACTTTTTTTAATGCTGGTGGTTGTCTTGAGCTCTCCTGTTGGCTACTGCTTGACAGGCATTTTAGGAATTAGTAGAGAGAACTGAGTGAGGCTGAGCAGAGACTGACCTTCTTTGGGTGTCTGTAGTATCAACTTCCATTGTTCATTTGCTTGAAAATTAGGGGTTCTTTATATTATAGGGAGGATTGTGTTCTGTGCAAATTGGTGCCATTATCTCTATAAACAGCTTCCCTAGACTCTCATATACATTCCCCATTGAAAACAATGGTCCTGGAATTCCAGAACCCAATAAAATACACTGATTTGAATTCAAACTGGCAATGTCCTACCAGGAAATAAACAATCAGAGTAAAAATCCTGCCCCCTCTTCCCTGGCCAAGCCCAGATCCATGGTTATAAAGAAAATTTTCTCAGTGCACACCCCAGTGGCCTTTGCATTCCAGATACCCCAAACCCAAATTAAAGATCTTTCCCCCTCATCCTGCTCTATGTCAGTGATGTACATCTATGCAAGATGGAGGACAAATCAGTAGGAAAAAGGTAAAATAGTTTCTGCTGAGGAACAACAGTCAACAGTAGGGATGCCCAAACTCCAGTGCTGTAATTGCAAGGCACTTCCTGGTAACATCTAAATTAATCTAGTGCAATGTGCTTTACATGGGGCTGCTCTTGAAGAGTGTTTGGAAGCTACAACTGGTACAGAATGTTGCAGCCAGAATGCTGACGAGAGTGGGTTATAGGACCCACTCACTTGTCTTGTTTCACCTACACTGGCTGTCAATCAGCTTCTAGGTCTAATTCTGGGTGCTGGTATGGAACTTTAAAGTCCTATACAGTTTTAGATGAACATACACATATGCACTGCCTTTTCCCATATGAACCTACTGGTACTGTGGTCATCTTTAAGGGGGCATTTTTTGATCCCATCACCATCTAAGGCTAGCAACCCAAAAAAGGGCATTCTAAATTGTGGGAAAAAATTGTGGCACTACAAACATGGAATCATAACTGCCTGCATCTGTTTGGGAAATGGTGACATCAGAAATCACACAGAAAACCCACCAGTGGTCCATGAGTGGGGCACTATTTTTAAGATGTGGGGAAACAGCCCTCCTCTTCCTCTCTTTGTCACATGCTCATTCTCTTCTCCATCTTGCCACAATGGATGCAGGACATGTCATCTCTGTACCCTTTCCTATCCTGTAAGTGTTCCAATAATAAATGAATTTTTATTTCCTTTCTAAAGTTTGTTTCCCTCTCTACACACATACACTCTGAATGCACATTTCCATGCCCCACATTTCTCTGCATACTAAGGAGCTTTTGTAAGAAGAGGAGGGTTAATGCTGTCCCTTACTCAGGTTTCAAAGGGGGACAAACCAAAGGGTTAGAAAGATAGAGAGTTTGGAATCTCTTTACCCTTTTGCTCTCAACTGCTCTGGAACTATCCTTTGATAGAATGCTATTTGCGACACCTCATCTTCCATTCTTTGTAACACTCTCCACCATTCCTCTCTGTCTTGTACCATGAAGACCTCCTGTTCTGCCATCCACTGGCATCTTTAGACTACATACCTAGATAAAGAGCTATTGCTCATCTTTACTATCACGTATGGAGTTCTTACATTAAAGAACTAATTTTTTTTTCTAAAGCTTAAACAAGGCTTTAAGTGCAAGTTTGTTTCTCTCCCCCTCCCCAGCAACACAGGCTCCTGCACCCTGTGTTTCTCTGCTTACTATGCATTCTGCTAACAGCTCTGATAAAAAGACAATCAGCGAAGCTACCCAATGCACATGAGCAAGTCAGCATTGCCCTCCCCCTAGTCCAAGTTTTTTAAAAAACATTCCAGAAACAGGGAAAAAGTTACTAATGCCAACTAAGGTTGCCAGTCATTGCCATTGGCTGGCAACCAGTCAGAGAGAACAGGAACAAAGGGAATGATGTTGTGTTGATGGCACAACATCATTTCTTGCAGATTCCATGAAGTGACATCATATTGCCTATATGATGCACTGGGATTTGCCAGAACTCTATGGCATTTGCTAGAACTCTACGGCAAAACTATAGTTTTTTCCAAATTGTTGAACATCACATTGGCATCATGCGGGCAATGTGACATCACTTCCAGGTACTTGCCAAAAGCGATATTGTGTTGTCCAATGCGGCTTTTTTTCAGCTATTACCACCCCCACCCCTGTCCCACCAAGTAGTGGCAGGCAGAGAATCCAGACGCTGGGAATCCCTACAGGACAGGAGAAGAATGTCTTGTTCCTTAAATGTGTGGAAATGAGCAGGTGAAATTTTTCATGGCATAATTTCAACTGGTTAAAAAAATCCCATTAAGGAGGACCAGGCAATTTCTATCAAAACAAAGCCCACAAACTGAGACAGTGGTTGTCCAAAATGGCCCCCATGTCAGGCCTACCATATACTTCACACTCTATCACGTGGCCACTGAAGGAAAAAAAAAAACCAGGGCATTGGAACCAGGCTAGCAGCAACCCAAAACTGAGCTCCCACTAGGTATGCAACCAGCATCCACCAGCAGGAAATGGGGAGCAAGGCCTGGTGCACTAGCGCTGGCATGATGCTGGAGCACATTCCTCCCCCTGCCTAGGGTTACCAGTTGTCCACTGAAGCCAGGCAAACTCCCAGGGATTTGTCCCCTTATCTGCAGATTGCTGAGCAATTGGTGGGAGGAGGCAAACTCCTGGAGCATGCCCACCACTGGCACGCACCTCAGGAACGTGCACCTTGCACACGCTCTTACCCCTCACACTGGCCGCGGGAGTATCCCTGTGCTCCAATTTGGCCCCAAACTGGCCAAATCGGAGTGTGGGAGTGCTCCCGCAGCCAGCGTGATGACATCACAGAAGTGACGTTGCCACACACTTGCCACACTTCTGGAAGTGACTTCATCATGCTGACGCCAGAGTGTGCATGTGCGCACTGACATGAACATGCGAGGGTAAGTTCCAGGCCCCTATCCTCCTGCTGAGAGGATAGAGGGACCTGGCAACCCTACCCCCACCCCATTTCCTCCTGCTGGCCCTTGAGGTGCAAGCAGGAAGTGAGATGGGATGTTCGGAAGCCTACGTCTTGGGATCCAAACTCTGTGTTTGGAAATTTCTGAAAATTGGGGGTGGAGCTTGAGGAAGGTGAGGTTTAGAGTGGGAAGGGACTGCACAGGTTATCATACCATAGAGTTCACTCTCCAAAGCAGCCATTTTCTCTAGAAGAAATGGTCTTTGTTGCTTGGCGATCAGTTATAATTCTCGGAAAGTTCCAGGCCCGGCCTGGAGACTGGCAATACTGCCTGGCCACCAATGGAGGAGGGGGACTAGCCACACCATTACCCTGTCAGTGCCCCTGGATGAGTTAAATCCCCTTTTTCCTCCTTCTGGCTCTGTGCAAACCCTTATTTACATACCCATGCTGCTCCAGGGCACTTCTTCCTGGATCCAGAATGACCTGTTTCACCAGGACAACAGCAGGTCTGTCTGTTAAAGTTTGATGATCAAGCAACTAGCATGGCTTGTAAGCACAAAATCTACTGCAGAACTCCTAACCAGTTTGGAAGAAGTTTGGGACATTTTTCTCATCAATGAACTAATCCTGTGATTGGCTTATCAGAATTGCTGCTATTGATTATGGTAAGTTCTGATTTCATTTACAGTGAAGATTCTAGCATGCCCATTTTAAAAAACTCTATGTTACTACGTTCTCAAAGTATGAAGTAGGTACTTCCCTCATGCTGCTTATTTCAGGAAGCTAGCCTATCTGGGTAACATGACTGAGGGCCAAGCTACACATGACGAATGACACTTGAACGGCAAGTGGATTGAGTGGAGGGCAAGTGAACAGGGAGAAATACACTTGCTGTTCAAGTGTCATTCGTCACTTGTAGCTTGGCCCTCAGTCATGTTCATAGTCTTGCACTATGAAACCTGAGACCATTCACAGAGACTCACATCAAAGACTCTGGGTGCTTCCATGTTCAAAGGTTAGGTAAGTGATAATAGAAGATGAGGCCTGTTGTGGTAGTGGTGCCTCAAGCTTGGACCCCTATCCCCAGAGATGGCCACCTTTCCTGCAGTGACTTCCTTTAAATGACAGGTTAAAAAATAGTATTCTATTCCTTTATGTCTTTGATGATTCTTTAACATTCTTGCTGATGTGAAATTTTTAAAAGATATTTGGTGGGAAATAACATTGTGTGTGAAGGATTTCTCTGTATGGAATCTTTTGTGTACATTCTAGAGGAGTATTGCGTAAGAAGGCAGTTCTATTTGGCAAATGTTTAGTAGTAGAAGAGTTAGAGTGGTTGCTTGGCCACAGTTATGCTGACATTTAGTGGGTGTGGCCCTGGGAATACTGTAGGAAGTAATGGTAGTGAGAAAGCTGACATTGGTCTCCTCCTGCTTATGTTAAGATCTCATGCTATGCTCCAGATGAACCTGTGGAATTAACCCTTTTATCTCGAATCATGGATTTTGAAGGAAAGTTTATATGCTACGATATGCTCATTGATTAATCTTTGTATAGGAAACTGAGTTTATGCGTAAATCAATGGGATTAGAAAGTTGTAACTCTGGGCCAAGCTACAAGTGACAAATGACACTTGAATGGCAAGTGGATTGAGTGGAGGGCAAGTGAACAGGAAGAAATACACCTGCCGTTCAAGTGTCATTCGTCACTTGTAGCTTGGCCCTCAGTTTAGGATTGTATCTTATATCTTACTAGGCAGAGTGCTCAGGAACAGTACTGCTTGTAAGCCTCTAACTATATATATTTCAGCCCAATTTTTTGACCCCTGAATGCAAAGGAGGTCACTTGTGGGACTATATGATGCACTGAAAAGAGTTTTACCATTACTGTAGGGTGAAGATGTAAATGCATTTGCCCTGTTTCACAGCTCCCGTGTTATAGATGCCCACGGTATAAACTTGTCCTGATGCTTTCAGTGATTTCCTGTAAGGTTACAAGGTATGCTGTACATGGGCTACTGCAAGCATTTCAGTGAAAGCATTTCAATAGAAGCAGAGATCTGTTTTTTCATCTGCATAATAGCTTATACCAGTGAAATGAATACAGCACCCCTTATGCACATAGGCTTGTCAGCCTCCACATGTGGACAGGAGTTCTCCTGGAATTACAACTGATCTCCAGGCAACAGAGACTACTTCCTCTGAAGAAAATGACAGCTTTTGAGGGTGGACTCTGTGGCATCACATCAATACTGAATGCCCTCCTTCCCCAAACTCCACTCTGTTCAGACTCCACCCCTAAATCTCCAGGAATTTCCCTGCTCAGAGTTGGCAATCCTATATAACAACATAGGAACAAGCTCATGTGGGGAGGGTTTATGAAGATTTTTTCCTGTGTGTTTTGTTTTCTTTCTGTTCTGTAATGATTTTATTATTGTGGCAATATTAACAATTGAAATTATTTTTTAAAATATACATTCATTGTGAGAACAATTTTATGTTCATTGATTGCTTGAAGGCCTCCTTCACATCCTTGTTCCTCAAGCTGTAGATCAGAGGGTTCATCATGGGGACCACCACTGTATAGAATACAGAAGCCACTTGGTCCCGCCCCAACAAGTAGCTTGTATTAGGACGTAGATACGTAAATATCAGAGTCCCATAGAAGACAGTGACAGCTGTAAGGTGAGAGGAGCAAGTGGAGAAAGCCTTGTGCCTGCCTTGAGCAGAACGGATCTTCAGAATTGCATACAGAATGAAGACATAAGAAAGGAGGATGATTAACAGAGATCCAACAGTGGTGAGACCAGCTAGAAAAGAAATGATGGTTTCAGCTATGTAGCTGTTAGAGGCCAGTGCTAACAATGGAGGGGTATCACAGAAGAAATGCCTAATGACATTAGAGCCACAGTAGGGCAACCTGCTCAAAAAACATACTGTTATCATGGCATTTGAGAAGCCAGTGAGACATGAACCAGCAACCAAAGGAACACTGACTCTTTGTGACATAACTGATGAATAGAGCAATGGGTTACAGATAGCTATATAACGATCATAAGCCATTGTGGCCAGCAAGAAACATTCAGAGCACACCCAGGCAACAAAAAAGTAAAGCTGAACAAAACATGCATTGAAGGAAATTGACTTGCCATCTGCTAGAAAGTTCATCAGCATCCTTGGGATGATGGTAGATGAGTAACAGATATCTATGATAGCTAAGTTGCACAGAAAAAAATACATGGGTGTGTGCAGCCGCGAGTTCATCTTGATTAATGCAATCATCCCCAGATTTCCCATAAGAGTGATGATGTAGATCACAAGAAACACCATGAAAAGGGGAAGCTGCTGCTCTAGACTTTCTGTGAATCCCAGGAGAATGAACTCCGTCACCTTTGTGCAGTTTTCCTTTGAATCTATTTCCAAATTCTCAGACCTGACAAATTATACAAAACGTCAAGAGAAAATTCATTACTTATTCCAACTATTTTGGGGAAACATAGTTAGAAATGACTGCTCGGGTCTCTGACCCTTATTATGACAGTGACAGGGCTCCATATAAGGGGAGTGACACTACAATGAATATCAGCCCAGTTGTCTGAATTCTCAGATCAAAGATGAATACTTATGTGACTGTCTGATGCACTGATATTGTAACATAAGCATGGGGATGAGTGTGCTTATGACTCTATCTTGTAGCCTCACAGTCCCTCTATGGAAGGAGGCAAACATACGCATGGCTGCTAGAGCTATAAATATTATTATTTAGACCCTTCTAACTCAAATAAGGTGCAGAACTAATTGCCTAGCCTATCTGAGGAGAGCTTAAAGAGAAATATAGGGGTTCTTTGGCTACTCATTGCAGGCATTTGCTATATGCTGGGACAACAAACACAGGTGTTTGTAGCCTACTAATTCTGTTGGCTAATAAAGCAATGATGGCACTTTCTTCAAAACAGACTTGTAGAATTTCTACAAAGTGTAAAACTTATTCATACATTTTATTTTAGTAACTAAATAAATTGGGATATGTCTCTTTAAAATGTCTTAGGTGTCCCATTAACATAGAAGTTATGAACACAACATGAACTGTATGGAGTGAAAATGTAGATACTAGACTTACCTTTCAGTCTGAGAAGTGGTCATATCTGTTCAAGGGTGAGGGGCTTCAGTGGTGAAAAATGGAAGCTTGCTCTGTTTTGGGGTGAAGACTAATAATTGCCATCTTTGCTCTGAGCTAGCAGAAGACTCTTATGTCTGAGGCTTAGAAGTCTAGAGATTCTAATAAGGAAAAGTAGTCCATCATCTACCTTGTATCAGAAATGTCGCTGTTCAAGTGTTAACGTATAAGCAACTAGTGCCCCCTCTAACCTAGGTAGGTCACTAACATGCTCGTTAAAACTAAGCTATTCAGATCTAATTCAGCAGCCTGTTAAATTTCTGAAGAAGTTGCAAGACTAAAATTAATGTTGTATTTTGATGGCACCACAGTATTTATTGTGGTCAACTCCCCAAGCTTGCTGTATTATCACAGGGGAGATGCTTGAGTTTCCAAGTCTTCCTCAGGGAAGGAGATGATCAGTTAAACAAACAATGTAGTACAAGGGAAGAGTGCTTTGCTGCAAGTAAAAATCAAAGGTTAGAAACTGATCCCAGGATCACTGATTAATTTCATTTGTTTGGGGGGGTAGAATTAATACACAATTAAAATTAAAACACAGATCTTGCATTCCCTCTCCCAGTCAGAAAGAACCCTGCTGAAACTCCATGTCCTGAGGCTGGAGAAGAGAGAAAGGGTATTCTGCTGTCTGTCACCAGCTAGAGCAGGGTTCCACTACCTTGGCAAACCTCTGAGCCCTTTGAGAATTTTGAGGATAGGTAGTGGGCATGTAAAGAAGATGTGCAGTCAAACCCTGCACTCATGTTAAGAGTGACTGAACTTTGGTTCAGGCTGTAAGTGCTTGCAGGCCTAGTTCTGGCCTGGCTAGAAAAAATGTGCTGGTTTGTTAATTCTGAACACCTGCAGGCCAGTGTCAGTTTCCTGGAGATTTGGCCTTGAAAGACTGGCTATCACAGCTCACATCTTCACTCCCCAATTTCACACAGCTAGCAATGCCAATTAAGCATGTGAGCCCAGATTGGCTCTTGGTTGATAGGGTGATGTCGGCAGTCCTGAAAAGATCAAATCCAAAGCGGAAAACCACAAGTGGGAGAAAATGTAAAGAACAATTATAACTAGTAATAAAGTATGTGAAATTTTATAAATTGATAAGTGCAAAGTGCTAAGTGCTATTTCATATAAATACAATATAAGAGCCAATCAGGGCTCACTTGCTTAATTGTCTTTGCTAGCCGTGTGAAATTGAGGAGTGAAGATATGAGCTGTGATAGCCAGTCTTTCAAGGCGAAATCTCCAGGAAACCGACATTGGCCTGCTGTTTCATATTGTATTTATATGAAATAGCAGTTAGCACTTTGCACTTATCAGTTTATAAAATTTCACATACTTTATTACCAGTTATAATTGTTCTTTACATTTTCTCCCACTTGTGGTTTTCCACTTTGGATTTGATCTGTTTGACTAGGAGAGCTTCTTTGTCAGTTGCAAGTCCTGAAAAGATGGCTGCCTAGCTCACTCTTCTCTCTATCTCCAATTACCATTCCTTACCATCTTGTGAGAGAGAAGATTGGCTCCACGCCTATTCTCTTTAATATGCCTCATGCTGCATGGCATGGAAATGGACTCCTTTACTAAATCAATAGATAAGAACCTACCAGCTAAGAAGCTAAATCAGACAGATAGCTGTTAGCTAGCAATAGAAAGGTTTATTTGTTTTATATCAATTGCTTGAATTAGAGAGCTTTATGTTCAGCAACAGTCTCTGAAACTTTGTAATCAATAAACTAAAGATATTTTGTTCAAGTCTGTGTCTGGAGTTGCATGTGAGTACAACTTTAGGGAACCCAGAGACTGGAAAGTCTTACATACTAATTGATAAGGTGTCTTCCTTCTGCCTAAAGGATCTAGTGTGGCTGTTTTCAGTGCCCGGAAATAGGAGTCTGAGGGTGCCTGGTTCATACAGGGCACCACAACAAAACAGCTATCATGAGGAACAAACATAAAATGGCTGCCATGGAGGCTAGGTCCAATCACATAATGTTGGGATGGTCCACAAAACATTAGGAGAGTTCCAGGTCGGCTTCCGTTTCTTCTGGCAGCGGACATGCTTCAGAGTTCTGTAGCCTCCTGAAAGGTCATCCCTTCTTTAATAACTCTAACTAGGCCCAGATTAACAACTATTTTATCACAAAACCAACATTGTGCTACAATAAGACTAAGCACAACGTAGGAGTGATTGCTAACTCCCAGCTGTTGGCTCCTTAGAGCTTGGAATTTATTGCTTGATCTCACTGCATAACTCTAGATACAGCAGTATCTCAGTTAGGACTGTCTCCTTGTTGATTTTAACTATTTTATTTGGACTTGCTATGCAGAGAGAAACTACATTTAACAAGGAGATTAAAATGTTTCTCTGCTAATGTATTATCCTGCTCAGCATTTTTCACCTACCTAATGCCCTGAAATTGCTGGATGTGGCTACAACTGTAGTAGATTAATTAAGGCAGTGTTTTTGTTTTCATCAGGTGGAAAAGCCAGTCTTTGGAATGGTTATTTTATTTGACAACACACAACTGTGAGAGAGCAAATGTTTCAGCATATGAAGAGATTGGAAGAGAGCAACCAATATCCAGTTAATTAAACAACATACCCTAAAGTCCTGAGAGAGACTAAACAGGCATAAGAGGGGAGAGAACAAAAGAAGAAAGCTGACTCTTACCTCTACCTTGGATTGCTATTTTAACAATGGGGGGGAAAGGGTGTGTCCCTATGAGAATGAAGGGTCTCCTCCAGTGAATAAGCAATTTAGACTGGAAGACTATTTTACTACAGTGAACTTACAAAAGAGATACGCTTGTCTTGAGACAGAAGCTGAAGGAGAAGACAGTTTACTGAAACAAACAACTCCAAAGATAATTCAAGGGGAAATTCAAGAAGCAAGGGCTTTGCCTGTTTTGGAATCTGGATTTAAACCCAGACCCACAAGCAATACAGAGCTGGATATGTTAGGACATCAATGTTTTTTGATTGCACAAACAATTCAATTTTTTTTTACCCAACTTGAAACAATCATAGATCAAATACAAAAGAGCCCAGTGAAGAGTCTGGGGGGGGGGAGGGGAGGGCAGTTGGTAACACAGGGTCTGTTAACGATCACAGACCTGCCTCTGAAACTGGAATTGACATGATGGATTCCCCAATAAAGGCTTCTGGAGAGGTAAAGAAAAATATTCAAAATCTAATTCTTAATCCAAATGGCATAGTGATTAATATTTTCCCTTATCGTGGAAGATGAATTGATTGGTCCAACAAATGGAGGGCAAAAAACCATCTTGCAGTCATTTTAAAGACTGCGCCATCAAAAATTGATATTTCTAAATTAGAAAGGCTCCTAGGTTGCCTATGCTGTGAACGTTTTCTCTTACATTTCCATTTGAACAAAATTCCTTCAAAGATGTTCTCTCATGCTGTGGAACTTAATAGATTTGGAATTAAAATTCAAAGACATTTTAGAAATACCATAGTTCCAAAATTAGACTTACAAACCTCAATAGACAAAAGTAAGACCCCTAAAAAACCCTCTGCAACTCTGCCGAAGGCAACAGAAAAGACAATAGAAAAGATACCTGTGTTAATAATCGACCAAGCAGCTCTGTCAAACCTACCATCGCCGATGAAGGCTTCTGTTATAGCAACCAATCATCATCGAATATTAATCATTTATTTGATGGAGCTGGGTCTTAGAGGAGCCAGAATAGATTGAAACAAATCTATTATCAGCTTTTGGAAATCTGCCTGAACAAGAACAAGACTCCTTGATAAGTAGACTGAACAACCTGGTATCAGCTTTAAAGAAAATAAATCACTCCTCTTCTATCAAGCCTGAAGCAGTGAATTCACATCCTGTCCCTCTAGATGTTATGATGGAACACAGGAAGTCTAAGAGAAAAACAACTACCGTTAGAACCAATAATCATTATAAAAAAGGGAAATCCTATATCGAATATTGTGATCCCTGCAAATAACCCTGTGTTTTGCATGATATCAGAAGAAAATCTAAAAAGACCATCAGAAATATAGAAATTTAAAATATGAGACTGTTGTTTAAATCGCCCTCTGCAAAAATGGTCACATGGCCGGTGGCCCCGCTCCCTGATCTCCAGACAGAGGGGAGTTTAGATTGCCCTCTGCGCTGCTGAGCAGCGCGAAGGACAATCTAAACTCCCCTCTGTCTGGAGATCAGGGGCGGGGCCACTGGCCATGTGACCATTTTCAAGATGTGCTGGAACTCTGTTCCACAGCGTTCCAGCTGAAAAAAGGCCCTCATTATTGGCAAAGCTTAAAAATAACAAAACAAGAAAGCAGCCTTATTGCTATTCTGCTGGGAGCTGCCCAGTTAACTATTTCTTCTCAGTGGAAATCCAACTGTCTGTTAACTATAGATGACTGGCATGGGAAAATTTGGGATCAGATCGCTATGGAAAAAATAAATGATAATCTGAAACAATTAGACTATGAAGATTTATCAATCTGATTCCGAATCTACCTGGCTTTCCATTCTGAAGTATATGGCTGAACAAAATATTATTCCTCTTAATATGACCTATAGGAAATTGTTGTGTTTATGAATGAACTTCTGACTTTGATTGTAAAGACAATTATGAACTGAGATAGATGGTCCTAATGTTTGTATTTGGTAATTGGATAAGGATATAGTTCTTTGTTCTGGGAGATTGTATTCATTATTTATGTTGTATGTTGTGGAGGTATGAAGTATTAATTTTTTTTTTAAAAGGAGAGTTCCAGGCCAAACATCCTCCCATGCTGGAGGTTGCTCTTTGCATTCTTTGGATTCTTTTGAAACACCTGCTAGTTAAATACTTCTGTTTTTACTAATGTGGCCAATTCTGGGTTGGGAAATACTTGGAGACTGGGAGTAAAAGCTGGGAAGGGCAGGGTTTGGGGATAGCAGGATTCTCAGTGGAGTATAATGCCATAGAGTCCATCCTCCAAAGCAGCCATTTTCTCCAGGGGAACTGATCTCTGTTGTCTGGAGATCAGTTGTAATCCTGGGGGATCTCCAGGCTCCACCTGGAGGTTAGCTACCTTTGTTTTGACATCCTCTAGGGAAATCTAGGCATGTCACTGCATGGCTTATGAAGCAGATAACACAGCCTCTAAAGATGTGCAATCAGATATTGCCAGATATATTGTCTGATATTTCCTGTATTGGATTAGATGGACAATACCTGATACTGTGACAGACTTTCCCTATTTTTTCTGATTCTAATACCAATATCATGGCCAAATCTGTACATACTTAAAGCTAGAAACTGGAGCCATGAACAGACAAGACAGAGCTTTCTCCAAACCTTGAAAAAGCTCTAGATTTGCAGAAAGCTCTGAAATCTAAACACACACAAACATACATTGAGGTTAATCTCCCCACCCCAAATAACAGAAGCAATGACTGTAGCTTTAAGAAATGAATGTCCTCTCAGTAGGACATTGTAAGGGTTGCCAGGCAACCATAATAGTATTGCCAGCCTTCAAGCCTTGGTTTCTCTCAATAAAATGCAGGGTGAGGGGCAGGACCCTTTCCAGGGCAGTTTTGGCCTTTAAGAGAGGACTGATTGGGGCCAGGCCCAGAAGCAACTACCAGGCTACTTAATACCACATGACTTGCATGACTCACCCAGCCATGGCTGCTTGCAACTGTTTAACAGCAGCCCATCCCTACCCTACAAAAGCCAGTGAGTGTAATGGCTAGGGTTTCAGAGTAAGATCTGGAAGACCTAGGTTCAAATCACCACTCTGCTATGGAAACTCACTGGGCAACTTTGATCCAGTCACACACTCTCAGCCTAACCTACTTCTCAGGGTTGTTGTGAGAATAAAATGGAGGCAAGGAGCATGATGTAAGCTGCTTTGCCCCCTTGTGGAGAAAGGCAATATATAAATGAAGTAAATTACGAAATATAGATGAAGATGGGGAGTACATTAAAAAAAAGTTGTTTAGTGGGTTTGAAGGAGAGAAGGATGCAGAGAAAGGTGAGCTTATAGAGGGTACCAGGAAGAGGGAAAGAGGAAATAGTGTGGAGAAAGGCATAAAGGGAAAAGTGAAGTACCCCCGTATGTCCTTGCAGGTTCCTCACCATTCAACTGGGCCATAGGGGAGAGACTGCCTGGGGTGGAGGGGTAAAAATGAAGATGGGGTACGAAGGTGTGTGGGAAAGAAAGGAGGAACCAGGATAAGGGTGAGGGGCTGTGGGAGCAGGGAAGGAAAAGAGGACATGGTGGGGGTGGGGGTGGGGATGAAAAATGACAGGCTCCTGCAAGTCTGCAAAAATATTTTGAAGGAGGCAGAGAGATAGCAATATATAGGTCACACAAACGAAAGGGAAGGTGTGCTCGAGGCAAAAACTTGGTTAAAGTAGAGAACACCTCAGCTTTAAGTGAGTGTAATTAAAATGTATGTTGGCTGTGACCAGAGCCCTTCTGAGATGTAAGTTTAAAGTAATATAAAGGGGAGCTGAATTTAAGGTCCAAAGCCAAAGGTTTTTAAAGGTTTTTTTTTTTTAAAAAAGGGTGGTTCAAAACTAAGCAAATCATTACTATCAGGAATGGCAACATTGGGAGTATGCGCCATTATTTCCAGAATGTCTTTCCAGAAATATAACTATATTCCTGATTTTAATGAAAAGTATAATAATACTCTTCTTAACTTTCCATTATGGAATTAAAATTATTTTTCAACTGAACATCCCTCAGAGATTATCAGTAAAGTCAAAGAAGCAAAAGAACCAGAGCACAAACTGCCAAGGAGTGGAACCAGCCATTAATCACAATGTTAATTACCAAAAGCCATTCTGATGAATAACTCCTGATGATCTCAAGATTCTATCACACATTCTATCACATTTTTATTCCACTCCTTCTCCAATGAGCTTAGGATGGCATAAATGGTACTGCCCTCCACCATGTTATCCTCATAACAGCCCTGCAGGGTAGGTTAGCCTGAGACAGAACGACTGGTTGATAGTTCACAATGCAATTGTAAACAGAGTTGTCCTTTTAAATTCATTGGCATCATTGGGCTTAGAAGGGTGTAATTCTGCTTAGGATTGCACTGCCAATGATTTCCATGAAGAGTGGTGATTTGAACCTGAGTCTCCACAGACCTGATCCACTTTAAAATTTGGGCAGCAATAGAAAAGATGTAAGAGGCTAAATTTGCGGCTAGTGGTCATGTGCTGTCAGCATTTCTAGATTGTGAATTTTTGATTAGTAATGGTCAATCAAGCAACCCACCCTACACAATATAAGTACATACAATGTCTTTATTTGTTACTCTATAATTCCAGATATGAATGTCTCCCTAGATTAATATTTTCGTATTCCTTTTGGTTGAAGACCAACTAAAGTTTATTTACAAAGAATAGCCATTAGATGGCACCAAAGATCTATCTGTATTTGGTTAGTGCATTTTTTTTAATTGGTAATTCAGGATAAGCAACACTGAATTCTTATGGCAGAGCTACTTTCATTCATGTACTTTCTCAAAATCCACTCCTTTTACTAAGCCTTTAACATAACCATATCATGCTGAAACGAAACCTACATATATCCTACAGGGAAAGCCTGGAGAGCCTGGGACTTTTTCAGTCTAGAAAAAAAGATGGCTAAGGAGAGACATGATAGAAGTTTATAATATTATGCATGGGGTGGAGAGAGTGGATAGAGGGAGCTTTTTCTCACCTAATACTAGAAGGTGAGGGGAACGGATTAAGTTATTGGGAAATAGTTCACGACAGCCAAAAGGAGATAGTTCTTTACTTGATGAGTCATTAAACTGTAGCAGTGGTAGAGATGGTAAATTGCCAGAGGAGGTAGCGATGGCCAAAAGTATAGATAACTTTAAAAGGGAGGTAAATAGATTCATGGAAGAGATCCATCAGTGGCTACTAGCCATAGTTACTGAAGGGATCTTCCTTGCGAGAATTATTTAAAATTTTGATTTATTTAAAACATTTTTACAGCGCATTTAAAACATTTAATGGTGACTTTCCACCCAAATAGGGTCTCCAATGTGGCAAACATTTGAACATTAAAACACTGAATATTAAAACATTTAAACATTAAAACAATATTTAAGATAATATATAAAATAATTCATTTAAACACATAAATATACAACATCGTAACCATGGAGGAAGCCAATATTTGGGCTATGCCAAATAAAACAAAAATGTCTTAAATCTTCACCTACTGGTAGAAGACAGCTACTCTGAAAATTAACATAGCAACAGATAATTAACTTAAGCAAGATAAGTATTCAAAACCTAATAGAACTTACAAACAATACAGAACATTCTGTCCTCCCACCTTTCAAAAAATGTCTATTTACATTTCAGCATCAAGTGCACTGTGTCTTAATATTTATTGTAATAGATCTTCTTTATTTTGAATTATATTAGCTTCATTTTATATTTTTTCATCATTGGTCATGGGAATGGAGATTAATAGGTCAAATGGTAGAGCTCAAGACCCATTTGTTAAAAGAACTGAGTGAGTCCATGTCTTAATTCCAAATTATGAGTTGCTTAATAATACCTAGAGAATTATTTACTGCTCAAGAGTACCTCATTGTATAGACTTTTTCTGTATTTTACAGTACCTCAGCTTCTCCTCGTTACCTGTGAAGTTGAGGGGCTCAACATCTGTAAGCAAGGGCATCTCAAATACAGCAAACCAATGAGGACTATTTTTATATAGGACCATAGTGCAGGGTATGTCAAAGGTGAGGCAGTGTCTCTTATATTCTCCATTCCTTCTCCTCGGCCTAATGGGAAAGGCAAGATTTGGAAGAGAAGGATGCTCTGAGTGGTATCTTAAAAGCCTTCTTTTCATTACTGGAGCTGTCACAGAAAGAAACGTCCAAAGTTAGACTTTGCTACTTCTTAGTTAATAAAGCCATTGGTGATTTCATTACTAACTTGTAAAGGGTGCCATGGTGGCTATTCCTTCTGTCAAAATAAGAAAGAGATGCTCCCAAAGTTTGTGAGGATGTGAAGAGACAATGGTTGGTTTTCAGTAGGATGGTTGGCTATGGTAGAGAAGGGCATCATTTAGGAAGAGCAAGAGACTAACCTAACTCCTCTGCAGGTCATTTTGGGCTTTAAAAGTTAAAACCAACTCCTTGACTGATGCCCTAGAACTAACTTACAATTTATAGCAATTTAGAGATACTACACATAGGGGACCTTGCCAGAGCAGCTTGTTTTCCCCTTCCTCATGATTTTCTCTTTCCCTTTCCTGAAAGCCCCCAGAGCCTCTCCCCTTTTCCTTCTTCTGTTTCTCCTTCCCACTCTCCAGTCAATCTACCTATCTTTCCCCCATCTTCAGCTTTCACCTTCCACTGACATCCTCTACCAGAGAAACCATGGCCCAGTTGTATGGTTCAGCTGCCATGTTGGGCTAGTTGTTTGGCGGGGAACCTGCAAGGATTTGTGGGAGGCAATTCATTTCCCCTTGCGTTCCCTTCCCCACACTATTTTCTCTTTCATTTCTCCTGGCAACCCCCCTATCCTCACTTTTCCTCCATTTTATCTAACAACAGCCCTGTGTGATAGGTTAGGCTGAGAGCATGTGACCGACCTGAGGACACCCAGCAAGCTTCCACTGCAGAGTGGGTATTTGAATCTGAATCTCCCAGATTTTAATATGAAACTCTAAACCACTGATTCGGTTTCGTTTTCTCAGCCATGCCGGACACTCCTCTCGGCTGGTCCGGGAGGAAACGACCGGGCACCCTGACCAGGCGGCTGATCCGCAAGGAATAGCCCCCAGGACTCCCAGGGAGGGAGCCAGGGTCCGGGACGCGGCGGGAAGAACTCCCCGAAATCAATGCGGGGGGGGGGAATTGCCCGTTTGTCCCTATGGAGGCCGGCAGACGTGCGCGGCGCCTCGAGTGCCGCCGGGCAACGAGAAACGGCAAGTAAAAGAAACAGGCGGAAGCCTGTAAACAAGCGAATCCCTTCTGTTCTACAAGCGTTTGTGAAGGAGAGGTTGATCTGAAGAAGACTCGCTCTTCCCCTTCGTTGAGTTCCAGAATTTTGTTGGCGCCCCCCCCCCCCAAATGGCAGCAAAGAAGCAAAGTCCCGCTCTCGGTAAGTCAATCTCGGCTACCTTGCAGAAGGGGGAGTCGCTCGAAGAGTTGGTGCGCAGGGCGGTGGTGGAAGCCATAAAACCCTTTGTTGACAAGCTGAACGAAACTGATCAAAGGGTGGGCTTAATTGAAAGCGAGGTGAAAACCATTAAGGCAGCAGCGGGGGGGGGGGGCAGAGAAGTCTGCTCTGGAAAGTGCGTCACTTGTGAAGGCTACAAAAAAGGAGCTGAAGTTGGTGGAGAACCAGCTGATCGGACTACAGGTGGAACGAACGCAGACAATTTTGCGTCTCCAAAACGTGAAAGAGGAGGAAAAAGAGGATCTGTGGGAGGTGGTCTCGGAACTATTGGCGATACCCGCGAGGACGACTAAAGAAGAGGTTAAAAGCGCCATTTTGGAGGTCCGTCGGGCTTCTTCAAAATATGCAACAAAGCGACAGTTGCCTCGTGAGATCATTATTGACTTTTCATCTAAAAAGATTCGGGACACCATCCTATATAACTCATACAATGCGGATTTGGACTTTATGGGTTTGAAAGTCAAGATTTTGAAGGACGTTCCATTTCTAGTCCGGAAACGGCGTTTTAAATATAAAAAGTTTGCAGCTCTTCTGAGGGACCATGGAATAAAGTACAAATGGTTATTCCCGGAAGGAATATGGTTCAGATATAAAGATCAGGCCTATAAGATATTATCAGAAGATCAACTAAAGGATTTTGAGAATAAAAACCCAGAACTCTGCTGCACCAAGAACGAAGAAAAGGAGGAGCCGGAGGGGGGGGGGAGGAGGAGGAGAGCACCGCAACAGCAGTTGCACAGAGAGAACTGCGTCCGGGACCTAGAAGGGGGAGGAAAGTTTAATCAGAATTTGAAATGTTTATTCTCTGTATGACTAACCACTCCATCATTATCCTATGGAGCTATTTTTGTATTATGACAGTATGAAGGGAAACATTGAAGTGTAGTGTTTAGTGTTTGTAGTTCATCCCCCCCCCTTTTTCTTTTTTTTTCTTTTTCCACCCCCCTTTGTCCCTTCCCTCTCCCCTTTCCTTGTGATAGTCTTGTGTAGTGCTGTGTAGTGTTTTGTAGTTATGAAAAATAAAAAAAAAAGAAGAAACTCTAAACCACTATACCACACTGGCTTTCGTGGGATGACTGCTGGTGAAAAGCAGTAAACAGCTGGGCCTGAGTGATTTATGCCAGTCAGGCAGTAGCAAGTTGCCAGGGAGTTACTACTGATGAGTTCTTCCTCAAAGGCCAAAACAGGCCTAGAAAGGGCTACCTTTTATGAACAGAAACCAAGCCTTGAAGGCTAGCAATAGTATTGTTGCTGCCTAGCAATTGCCACTGAGGGCATTTTTTTCTTAAACTAAAAGTACTGCTTCTGCTATGGGGGGCGGGATTAATCTGTACAAGTGTGTGAGTGTGTTAGATTTCAGAATTTTTTGCAAACCTGGAGCATTTTTCAGATCTTTCTTGTATGTTCAGCACTCCAAATTCTGGATTTAAGTATCCACAGATTTGACTGTGTTGAGAATTAGATATACTGATTAATGATATCTTGTCTCTGATAAAAGAGCTAACACATTTCAAGGGCAGCTGCATGTATAGATTATTTACTATAGTGAAACCTAAAAGCAACAGTAAAAGTGTATGCCATAGTTAGCGTTGCCAGGTCCAGGTTGGGAAATTCCTGGAGATTTTGGGGTGGAGCCTGGAGAGGACAAGGCTTGGGGAGGGGAGGGCCCTCAATAGGGTATAATGCCATAGAGTTCACCATTCATAGTAGCCATTTTCTCTAGGGGAACTGATCTCTGTTGCCTGGAGATCAGTTGTAATTCAGGAGATCTCCAACTACCACCTGGAGGCTGGCAACCCTCGCCATAGTGCATTTGTTAGCATAGGTGCTACCAGATTTCTCAGCCATTTTGAGACCAGAAGAGGGAGGGAGGGAGCATGAATTTGATTGCTAAATTCTTCAGATATAGAAACAGTTTCCTGATTAAATACTCTTAACTTCAGCAGGCAATTGAAGAACCAGGTGCAGCCCCAGATGCAAGAGAAAGATTGGCTTTATATCAGATATACCAGTGTATATATGTGTGTAGGGGTGTGCGCTTCAGGTATCTGATTCAGGAAAAATACCTGAATTGAACCCAATCTGTAAAGATTCAGGGGTTCCAAATCAGGGCCAGCAAGCTGGCCCCGATTCAGAACCCCCAAATCAAAGCTTCCAGAAGCGATTCGTTTTGCTTTGGGAAGCTTTGGGGCCTTTATACTTTAAAGGGCCCCCTCCCTCTCACACACCCACTACCTCACTTACCTGGCCTTTCGCTGTGGCACTGCTGCAATGGAGGTGGAGGTGCAGGTGACGGTGGTGCTGGTTGCAGCCTTCCCCACCACCCCTCTGGCTGCCGCAGCAGTGGATGCACCGGTGCTGGCCTTCCCCACTGTTCTGCAGGCCACTGCTGCGATGGAAGAGGTGACGCGGGTGGTGGAGGTGCTGGCTGCGGCCTCTGCCACCCCTCTGGCCACCATGGTGGCAGAGGAGGTGGCATAGGTGGCAGAGGTGCCGGCTCTGGCCTTCCCCACCACTCCGCAGGCCACTACTGCGGCAGAAGAGGCGGCATGGGTGGCAGAAGCACTGGCTGGCTCCAGCCTTTCCTGCTGCCCCTCTGGCTGCTACCATGGCGGAGGAGGTTGTTGCCAAGTAGCTCCCCTCTCCTGTTCTGAGGCCTACCATGAACTGTGTCAGTTTCCTGCATTGTTTTTTAAAGTCACACCAGAGACTCTGCTTTAGGGCAGCCTTGCCCGTACCTCTTTTCTGTCTACACTCTTATGGATTGTGCCTGTTTCCTGCCTCTGCTATGGACCATGATGTTTACACACAGTTTCCTGCCTCCATGGACGTTTGCCTCAGCTGGGTCCAGAGCCATGCTGTTAGTAGCACGGTGCCAGCCGGGGAGACCCTCCACGAGCCTGGCCAGGCGCCCTCCTGGTCAGTTCCCGTGGGGAATCTCTTGCGGGCCGGTCACCAAGCCTGCCCTCGCTACCGGGCAGCCTGCTAGCAAGCCCTAGTCATGCCCAGGCAGCAGCCATGTTCCCAGGCAGCCAGAAGACCAGCCTGAACAGCCTGCTTAGAGAAGCCATTTCGTGGAAGTGTGCAGACCACGTCCGCAGCGGCCAGCCTCGCCCTGCTCTTCATATCTTGATAGCCGCCCCGGAATGGAAGCTAAAGTGCCGACCATCCTAAGCACTTAATGGACGCATCTCAAAGCTGCCTCTGCATT
The DNA here is from genome assembly GCF_028583425.1 of Eublepharis macularius. Lineage (NCBI taxonomy): Eukaryota > Metazoa > Chordata > Lepidosauria > Squamata > Eublepharidae > Eublepharis > Eublepharis macularius. The sequence continues at coordinate 150,665,048 of NC_072791.1, read as the reverse complement.
CCAGAGCTGATGACATCGAGACAAGCCCAGCTTCCTGGAAGACCCATTCAACCCGTCTGGCATTCCCCCTCTCTCCGTTGTCCCCTCTTCCCGAGGTGTCACAATAACATATTCAGATTCTAAAGTGGCCCATTTAGGGTAGTTGTAGAACGATTAAACCTTTGTTTCACCCATGAGAGCCACAGGGAAAGGCACCAGCCTCACGGTACGTTTTGGGGTATTTAAGCCGGCCTCCCTGGCCATGAGGTGCGCGTGCCATTCCTATCCAGAAACCCTTGCTGTCACTCTCTTTGGATCTAGTGCAGGCATTAGACCATCCCATCTTACTGCTACATCTTTCTTCCACACCGTGACCAGGTGAGTATACCTAGTTCCGTCGTTCTCAAGTGGGCTCTCCTGCTAATGCAACCATCTCTGTTTTCCTACTCTTTGTTTCTTAGTTCCTTGTATGTACTCCGTGGGTATGTGCTACTGTAGGCATACGCAACATTCTTAGTAAAAACACGTTTATTGCTATTACTCTCACCTCTTTATTACACGAGTGATCTGGAAAGGGAGCCTGGTATATATTGGTTAAGATCCGCACTAAATTGAAACCCAGACTGCAAGCTAATTCCCTATTAAAAAGAGCAGTTCTGGTAACAAGTTGGCATGGGTGGTGGAAGTACCAGCTCCAGCCTTCCCCATTGCTCCACAGGCTGCTGCTGTGGTGGAAGAGGTGTCGCCGGAGGTGGAGGTGCCGGCTCTGGCCTTCCCTGCCACCCAGCTGGTGTTGCTCCTGGACAAGTAAGTGGGGGGGGGGCTAAGTGGGGGGGGATGGTCTGGGAGATAGCTTTCTGCCCACTTCAGTATGCTCTGAATATTTACGGAGTATACCGAAGCAATTTAAATTTCCGAAGCCGAAGTGGCTTGCCGCTTCAGCTTTCAGGTTTTTACGGATCATTTTCTCGCTTCAGGTAAATTGAAGAGGGAAAACTGAATGTTTACCCCTGTGCACACCCCTATGTGTGTGTGCAATATGAAGTTGCTGAACTGGAATTATAATTAGGGTTGGTGTAGCGAGATTGAGGCGGTCCCTGGAAGTGCGCAGAGTTTCAGCACGTGAAAGAGTTTGTGGGAGAGTCGGGTGAGTGTTTGGGAATTGGAGAGGTGGTTTGGTAAGGATTATGATGGCAGATGCTGCATTTTGCCTTTGTTTATTGTATAGAGAAATACCATCGTGGTAGGAGAAACCACGCCCCGTGAGGAAGTGCTCATGAAACAAGCTTGAGATACCCGGAGGCTTGTCGGGCGGGGAGGTCCCCCTCGGGGGCTCCCGGTTGCTGTTCTCCACCTGCACATTCCATTCTCCTCCCAGTCTTCCAGCTCCTTTCCACTTTGTCCGGAGGGACTTTTCATCTGCCCCCGCGGTTTCAGCGGGAATCCTCAGTGTACTGACTGAAGACAGCTCATAAGAGAACTCTTGGGATTCTTCCCTTTTCTGAGGATACACATGCTACTCGGTGTTGTAACACCTTGCTGTGTGTGATTGATTGTGATGATATTATAGTGATTATGATGTTTTAGAATTTCACATGTTGTATTCACTCTTGTATATTACTTTCAAATTCACTAAATTATTTTTGTGAACATTGTGTGAAGAATTTAGTTCACTGCATCAGTGCTCATTTGTGTTTTTTGGCAAGAACTGGAATTATACGCAGAATTAAACAGCATGAGCTGGTGCGGTGTCTAAAGGCTGAAATACCTCTTTTGCACATAGAGAAGGTACCTTTGTGTTTTTAATATGTTTTATTATATTTTTAACATTCTAATGTTGTTTTGTTGTAGTTTTCTTAAGGTCCTTTTATGTCCTAATTGTAATGGCCTTTGGCCCTATACAATAAATACTACAACTTCTACAATTAAACAGTTTCAATAGGGATTGGGAATAATTAGGTGATTACATAATGTAATTGTGCCTGCTTATATGTTAATGAATATGATTTTTTTAATTAGGTTTTTATTGGTTTTCTCATATAGGAATAGGGGGGACAGAGGGAAAGGTAGGAAGGGAATATCCAATATATATCATAGAGTCTGCTTGAGTTAGAATTCTACTTATCTATATCTTTTCATCATAACATTTCAGCAAATATTTAACTGTGATTATTAATAATACATTACAATAGTGTCTTCATATAGTTACTACATTCAAGTCACTATATTTGTTTTTTATCCATTCATAAAATGATGTCCATGGGGCTGCAAAATCTTCTTCTATTTGTCCTTTCATTAATGAGGTTAATTTGTCCATTTCTGCATTTTCCATTATCTTCGCTATCAATTCTTCTTCTTGGGGTATTATTGTTCTTTTCCAGAAAGATGCCAATAATGTTCTTGCTGCTGTTACTCTATGTATTATAAAATATTTCTGATCTTTTCCAATTTCTTCTGGTACACAATTTAACAAAAATATCTCAGGTTTAAAAGGAATTGTACATTGTAAAATTTGTTGTAACAGGTTATGCACCATTATCCAGAATTTGTGGACTTCTTTACATGTCCACCACATATGATAAAATGTTCCTGTGTGTTTCACACATTTCCAACACTTGTTTGACATATTTTTATACATTTTAGCTAGTCTATCTGGTGTCAAGTACCACCTATAAAACATCTTATACAAATTTTCTTTAAAAGCAACTGATTTGGTTATTTTAATATTAACTTTCCATATCTTATTCCATTGCATCAAATCCAAGTTATATCCTAAGTTTTGTGACCATTTCATTTTATATTCTTCCACTCCCTCATTTCTTTTTTCCAATTGCATTAAAAACACACACATCTTTTTTATCAGTTTCTCATCAGAATTACACAGCTAAGTTTTGAATGCATTTTAAAAACCTCCCAGTTTTTTATCTTTGTTATATCTGGATTCAGTCTGAGCCCTTGCCCTCCAATCTAAATTAAAATCTTGTCTTTGGAGTTCTTCTTTTGATTTGAATACTGTATAGTCTAAAAGATCTCTGTATCTAATACTCTTATCTAGGGAAAACGTCTTTGGTTGTGAGAATGCTTCTAAAGTGAAACCCATTGTGGAACCTTCTTTTCCGGTACAATTTTTTCCCATACAGTCATAATGGATTTCCTAATCAAATGATTCTTGAAATATTTATGCCCTTTAGCTTTCCGTTAATGAATATGATTTATTTAACTTTTCCAATTAATTGGAAACCTTCTTAGATGTTACATCCACATATATCAGGAGCCCTGCAACCATGCAATTCAGGATTGCATGCTATCTACATTGTTCCCAATATGTATGATCTCCATGTTGTATAAACAAGGGGAACACCTGGAGCCCCCTTCATTTTTCCCACAGGAAAATTATTAACCAGTGGTAGGAAATGGGGGTGGGGGGTGGGGAGGAAGTTGGGTGGCTTCTTGCTATAGTGCATAGGGTTACCAGGTTGCCTTACCCGCCCGGCAGGAGCAGGGGGACCCAGCACTTACATTTTTGATGTAGTCATGTGTATGCACAGCATGCCTATGCTCCTAATGTGGCATGATGACATCACTTTCAGGAGGCATATCATTGTGTAGGACCCAGGAGTGCTCCTAGGCTTCACATCGGGCCGATTTTGGTCCCCCAAATGGGCCTAATCTCCCAGTACAAAGTCCAGGAGTGCTCTTAGGTTCTGGGACCCTTCTGGGAGTGATGTTGTTATGCTGGAAGCATACCCCAAGATGCTTGTTCCCAGGTCTTTCCCCTCACCAGCCAGGTGAGTAGTGGTGGGGGGAGGAGGCTGGGGCCCACTAGGGGAATCATAACCCTAATAGTGGGAGACATGCCTCCTCCAGCAGCATATATATTTTGCATGAGCATACAACTTTGGTATGCACCAACTAGAAACCTGAAAAACCCAGTGGTCAATTTGTGTATACTGAACTTGAATGCACATGCAAAATAACTGTCGCTCCTGTTCTGATAACATGGTAACTGCATATAACAGGAGGATCTATATAGGGTCTGAAGTCTCCCAACAGCATGGATGAAAAGGACTTGGGCATGTTCTATACAAATATTGATTGGATTCTTCCTCTATATTTTGGACCACTGAGCTTGCCAGCCTCTCTTTTATAATAATAACCTTCCACCCACCCCTTATGTTTTATAATCTTATGAGCATATATCAGCCAAATTAATGTAGCACTTCATATAGGTGATGAAGTAGGCTCTGGCTCACAAAAGAATATGCCATAGTACATTTGTTAGTATGGGTGCCACCAGATTCCTTAGCCCTTTTGGGACCAGAAGACTAAGAGGGAGCATGAATTTGATTGTTAAATCTGTGTTCTTCAGATATTGAAACCGTTTCCTGATTAAGTTTCCTGATTAAGTACTGTTGGCTTCAGTAGGCAGTTGGAGAACCAGGTGCAGGCCCAGATCCAAGGGAAAGATTGGCTGTATATCAGATATACCAATGTATATGTGTGTGTGCACGAATGTGCTGGTGTGAAAGCTAGGGATATTACTGGCTGAGCATGCCTCCCATGTCTTCTACAGTGCTTACACAAATGACAACCTACATTAAAAAACTTGTTTACCATATTGACACAATTTAAAATGCAAGTACTGAGTAAAATGTTGAAAACTGCCACTCAAGTCAAGCAGTAGTGTCTAGAAATGTGGCTATTTGATTTAAAGGATAAATGAGATGTATGCTTTCAGTTCCTATAAAAAGACCTAGTGTTCAGCATATAGAATATTTGTCACCATGGTTTGCTGAAGAGAAGCAGCACATTCTCTAGTATTGTACTAGCATGAGATTAGATTTTGGAGGCCGGTCTTGGGTATCTGTGATAGTTTTTAATTTTTCACACAGAGAGCATGCCATGTGGACAGCAGTGTGCAAGCCTAAGCTGCTCCTCTGGCCTCTGATGTGCCCTTGAAAACTCAAATCAGTGGTGGGCAGAGAATGCTCATCTCCAGGTAGGCTTGAGATTTGGTCCCAACTTGAGATCAATGCAGAAATGTCAGACCAAAGCAAGGTAGATTAATTAATGTCCTTCCAAGAACTGCCATTTTGCAGTAAATATACCATGTTCTATATAACTTTTATATAGTTATATAACTTCTATATAACTTTTTATACGAATCTCCTAATAAATGCTACATTCTGAGCCTTGTTCTGTTGGACAGCAAGGATTAGGATAATGAATATGAGCTGGGAAGAAGCAACAGCAGAGCTAATGTGAGTTGTATTCAAGTTCAACTTCGATTAATTCTATTGTATGTAAATGGAATAAAGCATAGATTTGCAAGATGAATCTTCTATATAATTTTGCAGCCTGACATATAATTAGTTTTCTTCTTCTTACTATTCTGTACTAGGCAATTTTCTGTGGTTAATTCTTGAACTCCTCTTTTGGGAGCTAAAAGTATACTGCGGAGATGGTGTACATTGCTTCAGCCTAATGGCCCTGACTCTGGCAACAAACAAAAACTAAAATTCCCAAAGGTTTGCTCCTTTGAGTGTCTCTGCCTCTGAATCCAAGGTGATCAATTTAGAGTAATTGACTCATATCTTCAATAATAGTATTAACTCCCAGCTATTCTAACAAGCTCTCATGGGCACGATTAAAAAGTAAGCACCTGCCAGCTTGTCATTATGAAACTTACTCCAGAAGTTTATAAATTCTGGCAAATTGGCTCCTCAGTGCATCATTAAAATCCAAGCCAGCTTCAAAGACATTATTTTAAATCAGGAAATGGCAGACACTGGTTCTCTGGACGTAATGATCATTTTGAAACAATGTATTAACTTAGTGGGAAAATAAAGGTTACTGTTCATAATGACAAAATTGGCTCAATTATTTTTATTTTTTGCTTATCTTGCCCACTCTTTCCCCTGCTATTTTACAAAGCATGGTTTTGAAATTGTTCCTGTACATTGATCAAATATTCAGGGGTATGCTTGAGCATGAATGTTTGCACACCCTCCACATGTGAAGTGGGTTGAACACATATACAGTTTATGCAATTCTTCTAACCACAGGGGCTGGGGAAAACATATAGGTAATTTTTTTCAAATGCATGCTCACACTACAAATTACATTGTACATTTTGTGGAGGCTTGTGAGAATTATTGATTCTCCACTGCACATATAAAGGTTGTTGAGTTGTATTTAAAGGGAAGTTTAAATGACCATTTCCCCAGGGAGATGGCCATATAAAATTTCCTGCCGCTTGTAAGTGGCAGGTCCCTTTAAACTATCAGCTGGCAGGTGGTGGGCAGTCCCTCCCCCTCGCTGCCTGCCAGCTGATAGTTTAAAGGGACCTGCTGGCAGCAGGACCCTTTATACTGCCAAAACCCCAGCTCTACAAGCTTATCCCAATGGGAAACAAAGAGCTCTGTAATCAAGCCAAGGTAGCCCTCTTGGATGTCAGAGGGTATGATTTTAACTTTTAGAGGAAAAAACTTCATCCAAGCCCGAGCTTCAAGAGATGATTGTTCCAATTCACCTTGGATGATCACTCCCACTACACAGTTTGGAATTCCAGCGATGGTTCATAGGAATTTATGACGAACTGAATCAAAAGACTTGTCTAGTTTATCAATCCAAATACTGGTCCCATGGAAACTGTGCAGCCACTTTGGCTTTGAAGAGTTTAATTGCAGCTGGAATATATTGACCTCCAGATGAATAAAAGAAGCAACAGATATTTTTTGCTGCTGTAGCCAATATTTTAACATGGGCAGCTTGCACCGATCAAGTTAATCTTTGATCAAACCAACCTCTAGGTATTTAAAATAGGGGACAACCTCAATGTTTTTACCATGAATTTGCCACTTATGGTGTGCATGAGATTTTTTACTGAAGACAATAAGCTTGGATTTTTGCTAATTAACTATCAGACTTCCTTCTGGACAATAAGAGACAAAAGCTTTTATCAGAGAGGCTTGAAGTTGTTCTTGATAGGAGAACTACTTCATCAGCAAAGAGTAAACTAGGAACTTTCACATTAACAATAGATGGAGAATAGCAATCCTGGGTAGCAACAACAGAACTCATATCATTAATATACAGATTAAACAATAGAGGGGCAGGAACACAACCCTGATGCACTCCCTACTTTAGGGAAATTACATTGGAAAGTTGTTATGTCTAACTCATAGTGCACTTGTGCAGTGGAGTTAGAATGCAGAATTTCAATCAATGGCAAAAATCTCTTATTAACAGATGTTGATTTTAGCTTATGCCAGAATCTGGCACGAGGTACAGTCTCAAAAGCCACTGTCAAATCCATGAAGGCAGCAGCAAGAATCCTCTGGCTCTTGGTTGTATATTTGTTGATTAAGAACTGTAGTGTCAAAAGATCATCTTCTGTATCATCCCCTTGCCTAAAACCAGCCTGTTCCCTCCCCAGGATTTTATTAGTTTCTAGCCTGTTCACAACACAAGTCGATAGTAACGAGATAGAGCATAGAGTGTGCCAGCCACTGATAGAAGGCCAAGTGGCCTATACTTGGACGGGTCTGCTCTGTCCCCCCTCTTTGGCAGGGCTTTTTTTCAGCAGGAACATGGTAGAACAGAGTTCTGGAACCTCTTGAAAATGGTCACATGGCTGGTGCCCCCCCCCCTGATCTCCAGACAGAGGGGAGTTTAGATTTCCCTCAGTGCCACTGAGCAGTGTCGAGGGCAATCTAAACTCCCCTCTGTCTGGAGATCAGGGGGCGGGGCCACCAGCCATGTGACCATTTTCTCCGAGGGCAACCCACTGAGTTCCACTACCTCTTTTCCCAGAAAAAAAGCCCTGTAAACTGGTGTAATGGTAACATGTCTCCAAACAGATAACAAGTTATGCAGGCTTTAAATACAAACTCATACAAGGAAGATTAAATCATTGCATAAATATTTTACAAAACATGTAAACAGTCCATAGCCGTTTAAACATGCACTATGTCACTTTAAATCTACCTTGTTAACATAAGGATTGAAACACTTTCTTTGACTTTGTTGTAGCTATCTAGCCTAGATTGAGGCTTTCCACCTTGCATTTTGGTCTTCTTGATGCTGGGACTGCCTCTTTTGTTTGGTTTTTGTCTCCAAACAGATGGAATAACTCCTGTTGCATTTATCTGGGTGAAAACAGTTGAGTATCTTTCCCCCAAGAGATACTGGCTTTAAAAAGTTCAGGAGGAATTAGATCAGCACTGGGAACCTTCCCATTCTTCATTTGAGAAATTAGAAAACTAATTTTGGATAGTCAAACAGGGATCCACATTGGTAGTTCAGCTAGATCGTAGTTACTGTAAGAGCTGGCAAAATATTAACAAAGTATTCCTCCCAGGAATGCAAAGCAATAGTGAATAAAAATAGACTCCTAGGAAATTTCAATCCAGACCCTAATGTGTCTCTTGCTGTTCCTGAGGATACCCTGTCCTCCAGGAGCAGTATATGAAGGGACATTTAGGAGTCCAGTGGGAGGGGGGGATATGAGAAAGTCCCATTCCATTGATGGAAATGCTTTCTACTAGCAGAGATTTACTGCAGGATCTGAGCAATTATGTTAATATGAGGATGTGCCTTAAAACTGCAAATCTGGGTGCTTGGCCTTACCAGAGCAGTCTACGCTAGCTTATTTAGAACTGTGTTTTGATTGCAAAATCATAACCACAGGCATTATAAAAGAAGCTCGCAGACTCACCTGCAGGCTGTGTTGGCCCCGAGGGCAAGGATGTGGTGGAGGCATGGTTAGTCCAGAAGAGGAGGAGCATCCATCCCTCCTTCTTTCCAGCAGCATGGTCAGCGCCATTCCTGTGCATCACTGGCAGGAGCAGCATGTTCCAGCTCTTTCAGCACTGGTGATTCTTAGGCTTTAGGTGAGATGGGGCTTCTGCCAGGCTGGCTTGAGGAGGATGGGGGTAGGCTTCAGAACCACTACCACCCCTTCAACATCTGCTCTTCCTTTTGTTCTGCTGCCCCCCCCCCCCAACACCACATGGACCTGGCCTGGCCTCCCCTCTCCCGCCTGGGTGGATCATAAAAAAAAAACAACAGGAAAAGAGTGGAAAAGAAAAAGAGAGAGATTCCCTCAGGCTCTCCCCTGGGGGGTGGGGGGTGGAATCAGCCTGGGAGCTGTGTGGGGAAGGTTTGGTGGGCCACCCGGGTGGCAGCCACAGTCCCCCCTCCTGGCCTTGTTGGGCCTTTGAGGTGTTGGGGGCTGGTTGGGTGTGGTGAGCTGTGCACCGTCCCTGTGGCACCAGGACTCGCCCTGGCCACACTGCAGCCCGGTGGCACCTTGCCAGGCCGGTGGAGCATCACCCTGGTCCTGCTGGTCTCACTGGGCCCAGTGGGGCCATGTGGGGTGGTGCAGCCTGCCACTGGTATATGTCAGGGCATACTGTGGCCTGGAGGTGCCTTGCTGACCCAGTGGGTACTAACCGGGTGGCGCAGCCTCCGCGGGCCTGCACGATGGCCCGGCAGGGGCCTGGCTGGCTTGGTAAGCCTTGCCTGGGTGGTGCAGCTGCTGCAAGGCCTAACCAGGCAGTGTGGCCTCTATGGGCCAGCATGGTGGCCCAGCAGGGGGCCTGGCTGGCCCAGTGGGACGTGCCTGCCTATACCATGCCTGGGGCTGGCCTAGCGCACCAAGGTGGGTGGTGCAGAAGCCCTGGCATGCACTGCACCACCCAGCGCACAGCGCTGTGGGGGTGATGCAGCCTGTGCTGTCCTGCACCACAGCATGGTGGGGCCTGGCAGGCCTCACCCTGCCCCGCCCCTGTTACATCCTGGCCAGCCCGGCATGGTCTGACATGGGGGCATGTCTATGTGGCACGTGCCCGGTCCAGCAGGTGCTGTGGCAGGGTTGGGCCTGGTCTGGCTTGGTGGGCTGCCCAGCCCAGCCCAGTAGGCCTCTGCAGGTAGGAGAGGCCATGACTCAATTGCAGGACTGTGGCCTCGGGGCCTGGCCCTGTGGCAGGATGGTGGCCTCGAGCATGGCCTGACCTGGCGGGTCACCTGGCCTGGCCCAGCAGGCCTGCAAGGGGGAAGTGGTGGATCAGCAGGGGTACCCCTGTCTCGAAGGCAACGGGTCCCAGGTCATGCCCTCCAGCATCCTTGGCCCCCCACGTATACAGAAACCAAATGGACAACTGAGGAGGGAGGATCCCAGTGGGGGGGTCTGGGGTGCCAGATCATGGAGTGGCCTGCACCCTCCACACCCCAGGCCAAGTTCCGGTGCTCACAGGGCCACCTTGCAGGCATGGGCTGTTTTATTTGGCTTCTTTTCAGTACAGGTATGGCGGGTTTGAAAGACAAGGCACCGGCAATGTCCACCTTGCCAGTCCCAGTCACCAGGGGTGTAGTTGGAGCCCCTTGCACATCTTGCGAAGTACCTTGGCACCCAGCCACATTCAGGCTGCCCCCTGGCCAAGCAGTGGAGGTGCCCCACCAGGACAACCAGCAATGTGGAGGCAGTGTAGGCCACGCTTTGGTGCCTTTCGGACAGTATCAGCAAGATGGTGCAGGGCATGTCTGACATTATTGTGTTTGTCCTGGGTGGTAGTGGCAACCGGGCTCCTGCAAGGGATGCGCGCACGGCGGCACGGTGTTTTGGGTGGGGGTGGCCTGGTTGCATCCACCTGCTTGTCAAGTCCATGGCAGACCAGCTGCCATTGCCCAGGCGTGCAACTCCCAAGGACCCAGATGGGGCAGATCAGGTGGATGACCAATTGGGCCTGGAAGTTGTCTTGGAGGCTGATGCAGATCAAGAAGTGGGCCAGGTCCAGGCTTGGACATTGAAACAGAGGTCTTATCGGACACAGTGGATAAGCTGCAGCTGCAGTTCTTTATTGTTCATGGAATCACAGGGTGAGTCATCCTCGTATGAGGACTGGAAATGCAGGGCATGAGAATATTGGGAGAAGGCAGCTTACACCCCAGGGATTGGCAGACTGGGCATGGTGACACAGGCATCGGAGGAGGGCCATGGAGGGTGCATGTGCATTTTGGAAGGAGCCACGGCCCAGCAGGCAGGGACAGTCTCCCCCTCCAGTGGGGCCCAGGGAGGCTCCAATGGGGTACCATCTATCCAGGAAAGTACAGAAGCGCATCTTGAATGAGTATTTTGTAAATGTTTTCACCCTACTGCATCCAGACAAAGTGACCAGGGAGTGCTGGTGCTCCAAGAAGCACAAGAGAGCTGAGAGGGAGTGCCCGGCTGAGTGCACCTTCAGCAACTGGATCCTAAGTTACAGCATTTGCATTGGGGTTGTCACAGTGGCTTTCACAGAAAGGTCATGGCACTTGTGCTGCCACCTACGGCAGGTAGCACAGGTCAAGGTGGCAGTGGGGGACCGGGCAGCCTTCAAGTATGATGAGGAGTTCAGGAGAAGGCATCCAGCAATGAGCATACAAGATGGGATCAGCTCGACAGCATGGTGTGGGTCCAGATGTTGGGCCTGAATGGCTGGGGCAGGGGGGACAAGGCCCTGGCTGATGGAAACAGCACTAGGAGATACCCGCTGAGGAAGCCATGCTGGGAATTCAACATGGGGGGATGCCAATGGTCACAGTGCAGATACGACCATGTGTATGAAGAGTGCTACAGGTGACACCTGTGGCAGGACTGCCCTCAAGGATCCGGGTGTCCATGGCCCTTTCGGGGTGGATCAGCAGGGTACAAGGCACATGGAGATGAAGGTAGTTGAGCTGGTCAGGGTGGCAGTCAAGGCAGCTCCACCAACACAGGCAAGAAATGAGGGAGGCATGCAAGGGGACTGGTGGTCTCTTACCTGGATGCCAGTCTCCTCAGCAGTGCTATGGCCTTTGCTGCAGCAGTACAAGAACCAGGCAGCTGCCAGCATTATTTGGGAGGGGTTCACCAAGGGGTTCAGAATACCACATGTAGGGCCACGTTTAGACATGGATGCAGCCAACCTGAAGTCAGCAAGGGAACTCTCGGAGGTGGTGGCAACTAAGATCTAGGAACTGAATGTAGGATGGGTGGCGGGCCCCTTCAACTCCCTACCCATCCTGAATAAAGGAAAAGGCAACCATTTAAACAATCTACAAAAAGTGCCACCATACAAAGACCATGTCTAAATACACCATGTCTAAATACAATACAGAGTATAATAGGCACACATGGCAGATAAGCAGGGCGCATCTGACATACTGCCCCTCCCAAGATGCCCTCTGCCCCCCCCCATCACAGTGGACCCGGTTTCTCTGTGTAAGTTTTATAAAATCTGCGTACCAATTTGGGAGCATTAACGTCAGTAGCTTTTACCCATCCCATATTACTTTTATTAAAGTGTACGCATTGAATCAGGTAAAAGAGTTCAACCTTTTTCAATTTAGAGTCCAAAATGTCTTCAACTTCATAGTGTGGTTGTCCATTCACAATGGGGGAGGGGTGGAATTCCCCATTCCAGGTGCCATTTACCTTGGGGGGGGAGGCACTTTCTTCAGAAGGCTGAAATGAAATACAGGGTGGACATTTTTCACATCCATACATAGTAATAGGTAATAACATAGTTTGGATTATCTTGATCTTGGTCCCCAGAGAGACATCTTTATCTGTAACGATCTTTTCTAGTTCCCTCATGGCTGCCCTTCCAAGTCTCAATCTCTTCCTGATTTCTTTGTTGCAGTCTCTCTTTTATTTGATGATGGAGCTAAGAAATAGAAAAACTTTAACAATTTCCATTTCTTCACTATCAGCCTTAAAACTGTGTCATTCCTGGGTAGTCATTATCTTCTGGAACTTGGAATCGGCAAGGTACAGGTCAAGCTCTGGGGTCTCACTGGACCTCTGCCTTGACCTGCCTGGGTGAGCCCCCACTGCCCTGGCAGTGAGCCATCCAAAGGATGGCTGGTACCCAGTGGCCAGGCAAGTGGTTCCTCTTTAAAGCTTCGACCCCTACTGCCGTGAAGCCCATAGAGGTGGACTTGTCCAGGAGTCCCACAGACAGTCTGCCCTTGCCACTGGCTGCCGTGAAGCCCACCAGCTGCTCCTGACAGACCCCCAGTTCCCCTAAGGGAATGCGCCAAGGGGGTCACCGTCCCGCTCAAATCCCATCCTATCCTGCCAGTGATCAACTATTTACAGCACCACCATATAATTAATTAACCCCCTACAGTGCAAGGTAGGCGAAAAAAACTCTCAACCAATGGTGCCAATAAGGACAGGAGCAAATATTTCCTACCTGGCCCTGATAAACAGCAACCAGCTAATCCTACACTGCAATGGGGAGGGCAGGTGGGCTGAGCAAGGAAGAAGGCTGCGGACCTGGGAGGCGGAGCAGGCTTATATGCCCTTTGCTCCATCTCCCAGGGAAAGTCCCCAGATGCCCGGGAAAGGAGCATCTGCCTCCTTTCATCCAGGGCTGCAAACCCGGCCCCCGGCCCAAGCAGCTTACGCTGCAAGCCAGACGGGCCACATTGTGCTTTGGCCCTTTCTCCTCTAGCCTTCATCAATGGTTGTTTCAAGTCTTCACTATTTTCTGCAAGTAATATGGTGTCATCTGCATATCTCAAATTGTTAATGTTCCTTCCACCAATTTTCTCTCCACCATCTAAATCTATTCCAGCTTTCCTTATGGTATTTCCTTATAATATGAAGTTATAAATATACTCCTTGTGACACTAATTGCATTGTGCTTCAGAAGGAGGCTCTTTGGATACATACTCTAGGCACCATAGGCCTAGTGGTCTGAATGAGCAATTGGATTTGCTGTACTTTATCTGAATTAATTTTAGCCCCTTTAAGATGCAACAAGTATTTTTGATAAATATGTATGAGTCAGCAGTTGTTTTACAGCTGCGACCAGGATTTGCATGGGCGTGAGAGAGAAAAGCGGGTTAACTTCAGATCTTTTACATCACTTTTCTGGCTTGTTATTTACTTCTTTGTTTTTGATATGGACCGAACATGCTAATCCTACCTCATTGATTATATCATGGTTTCTATATATGATGATGATTTCTTGGCTATATTAAGAATAGTTAATTGACAAGTGTTTAGTCATTTCAGGTGGTTTCATGTGAGAAAGAAAGAAGCATATTCTATACATCTGAAGAGAATAAAATTTAGTCATCTGAAGAATAAAAACATACTGCTAGCAGCTGTAATGCATGTTATTTATTAGACTTTTTTGATATATGGATGACTTAACAATGGCATTCAGTTCTTACATATTCCTTCAATTCACATCTTCTTATGAATAGTCATTGGATTTACTTATATCCTGGTGTATATTTTTCTATGTCTTTTTCTATGTTTTCTAAATAGACTTTTCATCCATTTTCATTTTTCATCCCTCTTCTTTGTATGCAAAACAATATTCTTCTTAGCTCTTTTTAACTTTTTCTCGTTCTCAAAACTCCAATTAAATTGCTCAGTCTTTTAATATACTTTTTCAGCTTGGTAACTGTCTTTAATTCTTTTAAAATTTAAGTCTTTATTCAGTAAAACGGTTGTTGGGGGAGATAGTAATCTTAACTTAATACAGACTTCTTGGAATGTACTCACTGCTTCAAACATCCAAATCTGTTCAAATCCGTTCCCGAGGCTCGGGGAACAAAGAGCCTATGTCAATTTAATGACTCCCGAAGATGCTGCAGAGATTTTGGCCGCCCTTCTCCGAGGAGGATCTCAAGGCTTAGGGGAGAAGCCCTTAATTCAGAGCCTCCCACCCGCCAAGACCATTCACTCTCAGGGCTAAAAGCGTTCTTGCCGGATTTCTGACTAAAACCCAGGGGCTGTGGGCGATCTGAAGGCCCCACCAGCCCAAAAAGCAGCACCTCGGATGATCCGGAGCTCCGAATCACGTCGGTCTCTCCATTACCCTGAACCAGAAGTCCCGGCACTGTACTGTTCCAGCAGCAAGCTGAATATATTAATCAATATGTACTAGAGTAGACTGTATGCCTATAGTTTTAAGAGAAGTGCATCTTGGGAGTTGTAGTGCCTTACCCTAAAGGTTCAGTTCCTGGGGCATTCAAAGCCCGCCAAAACTTGTTAAGGCCATTTCCTCCTTTGTTCATTCACACCTCAGCAGGGAGAGGAGCAAGTCATCTCTCTTTTTTCACCACATTCACTGGGTCTACAAAGCTACACCAAGCACCTTTATGCATGAAAGTTGCACTCTCTCCATTTGTTATTTAGAAGAACTGTGAGTAGAGATTCCTTACATGTATGAAGAAGTTGAATAAAAACCATTTAAGTTTGTAACCCGTGTGTGTGCATTGACACTAGACAACAAAGGGTTGGGATTCCTTCCTCGCATCAAAATAGGCGTGATAAGCCTATTGCCTATCAACTGCCACTGAAGGCATACATTTCTGAAATCTAGAGGCATTGCTCGCTGTTATTGGGAGAAGTTAATGTTCTTTTATTTTTTTGTAAAGGTTTCCAGTGTTTCTGAAAACCTGGGGCATTTTTCTGGTTTGTAGAAAGATCTGTCTTGCCCATTCATGGCTCCAGTTTCCAGATTTAAGTATCCATAGATTTGGCCATGGAGAGAATTAGATATATTGATATCAATACATAGAGAGGAGGAATACCCTCCCCCTAAATACCTCCCAAATGTTCACTGAAAATTCTTAAAAGAGCCTCTTTATGTTTATATGGTCGCACTTGCATGTGCAGTCAAAAATTCTGACAAAGGCATGCTTTTTTCAAAGTTTTGAGTGAACACATGGATGAAGCAGAAGCCAGCAGGAATGACCCCACTGTCCTGTCCATATGTTGGTATCCTCATATGGTGGTTGGAGAGTGTCATCCAGTCATAGCTCAGTAATGGCAACCCCTAGTTGTTACCTAGATGGGGGCTCCTTGCAAAAGTAGGAGGAAATTAGCAAAGCAAGGAACAAGCTTAGTGAGAGGTCAGTAACGAGGGATCTTCTACCAACTTTTACAGGGTCCTTCTCATGAGGATGCCAACAAGACAGAAGTTTTTTCCAGCTTTTATTAAAGAGGAAAAATATCACACACACAGATAGACAAAGCAATTGCATACAAGAGCCTAGGTATAAAGCTGGACAAGGGAGAATAGTATCAGGGGATAGTTAATTACTTATCAGAGGTCCACAGAAGAAGGAGCCAACAGCTGGCTTTCTTAGGGAGGGGCTCAAACCAGGATCTGAGGATGCCACACTTGGATCCAGATGAATGTGCACACCCTGACTGGGTCAGAGCTCACATATTTATAGGGTAAAAGGGACCTGGGAACGGAATGGTCTTGGGTACTAAAAACCTTGATATTCGTTTCCTGGGAGTGAGAAGGACTTTGATGAGTTTTGATCAGCATTCTAGCCGGAGACAAGGGGTACAATTGCTTGTTTTAGTTCCTGCTGATGAAACAATAATTCATCATTTCATTCTGGGGACAAGAGGGGCAGTTGCTTATTCAGGTGTCCAATGAAATTATAATTCACCAAATATCTCTAAAGATTGATGATGTGTTACCGAGTTCTAATTAAGCCTTCTCTCTCAAGAAGAAATAAAACTCTCCAGAGATGACAAATGATGTCCTGATATCTGGATAGAGTTGCACCAGAGTTTCTCACCAAATGAGAAAACATGTGGTCAACAGGGTTGAAATTTACATTAAGCTCTAGTCTTAAAGAGAATTTTTATAAGATGATCTATCATTGGTATATGACTCCTGAGAAACTGGCCAGAATGTACAAGGGTACTGCAAGATTATGCTGGAAATGGGATCAACATGAAGAAACATTTTACCATATGTGGTGGACATGTAAGAAAGCAAAAAAGTTTTGCATACAAATACAACTATTAATTCAGAAGATTTTAAAGACTACTATACAATGGAAATTAAAGACTTTTCTGTTGGGACTGATGGATACTCAATTGAAAAGATGCCATGGAACTTTGGGACATGGAACGGTAGCAAGATTATAATATGCGCAAAACTGGAAGAGTCCTTGCCTACAACAGAGGACTGGTTGATAAAGATGTCGGAATTTGCAATGATGGCAAAGCTTATTTAATTGATTAAAGAAAAGACAGTAAGTTATTACACTGTTGAATGGAAACCCCCTTATAGACTTTTTGCTTGAAATTGATAATAAAGATTTGTTGATTTGTGGGTTTCCGGAATAAAGGATCTGGTCCTTAGAAAAAAGAGAGCTTTTCTTTGAAGCGCAAAGTAAGGGGAAAAAAAGATTTTTTTTTTTGTTGCAGAGAAAATCAGAAGCCTTCTTTTAGCTTATACTCTTGTCTTCTGTTTCCTTTGTGTTAGTTTTTTGTTATATTTTTTGTTTGTTAGTTGTTATTTTTCATTTGGCTATTTTTGTGTAGATGTCTTTTTGCTATTTTGTTATTTTCTTTATATAAAACTCTTAATAAATAAGGAAACCTACAGATGCATTCTACCGAGATAGATTTGTGTTCCATTTAACTCACTATCATCTACTCTGATGGGCAGTGGCTCTTTAGAGTTGCAGGAAGCAAAATGTCTTTCAAAACTTCTGCAAAATCTCTGGAGCCAATGCTGCCTATCCCATCCCTTCTTCTGTCTTCTCAGAGTATACCTTTATGTGCTGCTACTGCAGTTGAACTCTAAAAATCATATTCCACACAGAGCTTTGTATATTTATAATATTTATTTCCTTTAAAAACAAATTTATGGATTTTTCTTTACTAAAGTCCTCCAGTTGAATCACAGAATATACAATACATTACTTGCATGATAAAATATAAGCATTTCAATGATTAAAACATAAAAATCAGCACAACGCAAGTAGCAGCATTTTAGAATAGCAAGTCCCTGCTGTCTGTTTTCCAAAATCCTGTCAAAAGAAAACATTTTCACGGTTTTTCAAAAAGAACTGTTCAAGGTAATTTAACATGGTTCCAAGGGAAGTAGTGACCAATCTGAGATGACACAGTGCAATGTCCATTGTGAACTGATCTTAATAGTGAATCAAAACAGATGTCTATGTCCTGAATATAAAACAACTCTTTCTTCCGCACAGAGTTTCCCTTAATTTTATTAGCTGGGCCTGGCTTAAGTTCCACCTACCTTGCCTTTACAAGGACACACACACAAATTAGCACACCTAAGCTAGAATTGATTTTTTTAAAAAATGATTTACTTCCTTTACATCCCACACTTCTCCACAGTGGAGACAAAATATGGCTTGCAACATTCTTCCCTCCTGTATTTAGATCATAGACAAGAGTTGAGAGAATTTAACTTAATATAATACCTTTATGAAAAGACTTTCAGTTCAAGTGCTTTTGTCAAAGCCCTTTTAACATCCTGATTTCTCAGGCTGTAAATCATTGGGTTTATCATGGGAGTGATTACTCCATACAACATGGAAACAATCCTGTCTTGCTTAGGTGAATAGGTGGATGTTGGACGAACATAGGTGGCAATGGTGGTCCCATAAAACAGGCAAACTACAGCCAAGTGGGAACCACAAGTAGAGAAAGCTTTACGCTTGCCTTCAGTAGAAGGCATGTACAAAATTGTAGCAATTATATAGATGTAAGAGATCAGGGTAATGAGAAAAGCACTACCTCCTAAAATACCAGCCACAAGAAGGAGGACTAGTTCAGCGAGGTAGGTAGAAGAGCAAGAGAGGGCACGCACTGGAGGGATATCACAATAATACTGGTTAACTTTATTGGGCCCACAAAAAGATAATGTAAAGGTCAGAGAAGTATGAATCATAGAATTAATAAAGCCAATTATCCAGGTCCCAACAGCCAGCTGAGCACACAGTCTTTTCCTCATGATGGTTGTATAATGCAAGGGGCTACATATGGCAACATAGCGGTCATATGCCATCACTGCTAGAAGGAAAACTTCTGTGCCCACCACATAAATGAGAAAGAATAGCTGAAGCATGCAGCCAGAAAATGATATGGTTTTATCCTCTGACAAGAATATCTGCAGCATCTTTGGCACTGTGACAGTTGGGCAAAGGACATCCAGTATAGATAAATTACTGAGGAAGAAGTACATGGGAGTCTGGAGGCGAACATCTGTCGCTATTGCTATGAGGATAGCACCATTCCCTGCCAAAGTGATCAAGTAGATCAGCAGAATCATCACAAAAAGGGAAAGCCGCACTTCTAGAAGATCAGAGAGATCTATGAAGTAAAATTCTTTCATGGCTGTTACGTTGGCTTTCTCCATCTCCTGGCCAGCAAGGCTGAGCAACTGGAATATCTGAAATACAGTGAAAACAATGTATACTCATTAAAATAAAGGCATGCATTTCCCCTCCGACTTTTACTTTCTTCTGTGTTAATGTAGCTGGCTGCCTGCTCTGGTCAGCTACTCTATTCTGGTTTGTCCCCCCCCTTTTTTTTCAGTAGGCAAAGGAAAAGAGATTGATGGCAGTACATCTCTATCTTTAATAATACAATCTGAATAACAAAAAATTATATCTGTCCAATTGATATTCTTTATAAATTTTGCCTCAGCAATATACCTATTGGCTGGATTCAGGGGGGAAGGCATAATTACGCTGAAGAGTACGTGGTGTGTTTCTGGCTATAGATGCTGAAAAGACAAGCCAGACTTTGATTTTAAAAGCAGCCTGTCTCCTTGGCAATGGGAACTGCTGCCATTAAATCTTCAAGCAACCTCCAGCTGCATGTGCATATATCATCTTCGGATCTCTCCTACTGACTATTAATGATGGCAAACAGTACACTTCAACCCGCCCTACACAGTGAGATCATTTGCTCAAACAAGATCAGTATTGCCTACTCCGACTTGTGGTAGCTCTCCAGGGCCTCAGACAAAGGCCTTTCACATCACTTACTCCCTGATCCTTTTAACTGGAGGTGGTGGGGAGTGAACCTGAAAACTTCTGCATGCCAAACATTTCCTCTACCACAGAGTCATGAAGGATCCCTCCTCAGTAACATAACATAAGCATAAGAACATAAGAACATAAGCAAAGCCATGTTGGATCAGGCCAGTGGCCCATCCAGTCCAACATTCTGGGCTCAGGAGCACATGGTCTGCAGCTGCTAGAGGAGGTAAGGGCTTTTTGCCTTTCTTGGCTGTGGTGGGTTAAGCTGAGAAGCTAAGGGTGGTCCTCTCTAGCTTTGGGGCTTTTTGTGTGTAGTTTTGTGTTGATTTGAGTGTAGTTTTGAGGCTGAGTGTGTTTGGGCTTGATTGTGTTTGAGGGTGAGTGTGTTTGTAAGGCTGCTGGGGGTTGCTGGAGTACAAGCCACACCCCCCCTTTGTGCTCACCTCCTGTGCTTAGCAGGAAGTGACCTTTTGCATTGAAAAGGCAACTGCTGGGCAGGGGCGCAAGCCTTTGGCGCGAGCCGAAGGGCGAGAGCTAAAGGG
Source organism: Eublepharis macularius (assembly GCF_028583425.1). Taxonomy (NCBI): domain Eukaryota; kingdom Metazoa; phylum Chordata; class Lepidosauria; order Squamata; family Eublepharidae; genus Eublepharis; species Eublepharis macularius. The sequence continues at coordinate 150,644,712 of NC_072791.1, read as the reverse complement.
CTCTTGGCCTGTGGCTCTTAGCCGGGGGATCATAGCCGTTTTCTTTCCTCTTAGTGTGTTATTCCTAAAACAGAATAATGAAGTCAGAATGCCAGCAGGGGGTTGGGGGCTTTCCAGTGTATTGCACTGAGTGTCACATGTATGACTATCTGCCTTCTGGTCAGAAGTCCTGGATGTGTGCTCGCTGCAAGGAGCTCCTGGCTCTCAGGGAACGAGTACGTACCCTTGAGGCCAAGGTGGCTGACCTGGAGAAGCGGAGACAGTTAGATAGGCACGAGGACAAGATTCTCAGGGACAGGACAGATGTGTCCCACTCTAAAAATGGCAGCGTTCTTGTTGTCAAGGAGAATGAGGATCTTGTGGAATCAGGGCACCGTATTGAGGATAAGGGGAACATGCCCTCAGAAGGGACCTCTTCTTCAGTTGGTGAGCAGGTTTCCTTTCGCATCAAGGAACCATCCCTGGGTGGGGCGGGAGGGAGGCTCTTGGTAGTTGGTGATTTGATCCTTAGACAAGTAGATAGCTGGGTGGCACAACCGCGTTCTGACCGTATGGTGACTTGCCTGCCTGGTGCGAAGGTAGCGGACATTACGCGTGTTATAGATAGGCTGGTAGATAGTGCTGGGGAAGAGTCAGCGGTCGTGGTCCATGTTGGAACCAACGATGTTGGGAAATGCAGTCGTGAGGTCTTGGAACAAAAATTTAGGCTGTTAGGCAGGAGACTCAAGGCCAGGACCTCCAAGGTAGCCTTCTCAGAAGTGCTACCTGTTCCACGCGCAGGGCCAGAGAGACAAACGCAGATCAGGAGTCTCAATGCGTGGATGAGACGATGGTGTAGGGAGGAAGGGTTCAAGTTTGTTAGGCACTGGGATTCTTTTTGGGACAAGCGGGAGCTGTACAAGAGAGACGGTCTCCACTTGTCCCGAGAAGGAACCCGGCTGCTGGCACTTAAAATCAAAAAGGTGGCAGAGCAGTTTTTAAACTAAATGCTAGGGGAAAGCCGACAAGAGATAAAGTGTCTCTGGTTCAGGATGGTTCATCTCAGAGAGATGAAGGGCTAGGTATAACACTTCTACAGGGAGATAGATTAGAGTTGTCAACTGAGATGGAGACAAACAGTGCAGATGACCTAACTACATCTCGAGGCAAAGTGTGCCGGGGAAGTTACAGGTGTTTATATACAAATGCTAGAAGTGTCCGAGGTAAAATTGGGGAGCTGGAATGTTTAGTGTTGGGCGAATCCATAGACATTGTGGGCATATCAGAAACTTGGTGGGATGAGGAAAATCAGTGGGACACGGTGATTCCTGGATATAAATTATATCGGAAGGATAGGGAGGGAAGGGTTGGTGGTGGGGTGGCTCTATATGTCAGAGAAGGTATACATTCCAGTAAGATTGAGAAGGTAACTGAATTAGATTCGCTTCTGGAAATGCTATGGGTTGAAATTACGGGCCCAAATGGAAACTTAACTGTGGGAGTTTGTTATCGCCCTCCAGATCAGAAAATAGAGGAGGATTATAAAATGATGACAGGATTAAAGATGGCTGCTAAACAAAAAAACTGTGTTGTAATGGGTGATTTTAACTACCCACACATTGACTGGGCCAATGGGTGTTCGAATCGGGGGAGAGAAAGTGAGTTTCTAGACTGTCTCAATGACTGTGCTATGGAACAGATGGTTACAGAACCTACTAGGGGAGAGGTGATCCTGGATTTGGTCCTCAGTAATGCTGAAGACCTGGTGAGAGATGTAAATGTGATTGCACCACTTGGGAACAGTGACCATAATATTATTGAGTACAACATATGTATAAATAGGAAATTGCCAAATAAGACCAACACAGCCATGTTTAACTTCAAAAGGGGTAACTTTTCTGAGATGAGGGGGTACGTGAAGAAGAAACTGAAAGGGAAAGTAAAAAAGGTCAAAACACTTGGGGAATCTTGGAGACTATTTAAAACTACAATCCTGGAAGCTCAAATTAAATATATACCGCTGGTTAGGAAAGGCACAAATAGGTTTAGGAAAAGGCCAGCATGGTTAACAAGCAATGTAATAGAAGCTGTAAAAGGTAAAAAGGATTCTTTTAGGCAGTGGAAAACTAGTCGGAGTGAGGTTGATAAAAAGGAGCATAAGCTGTGGCAAAAAAAGTGCAAGTCTGCGATCAGACAGGCAAAAAGGGAATATGAGGAGCATATTGCAAAGAACATAAAGAAAAACAATAAACAATTCTTTAAATATATTAGAAGTAGGAAACCAGCTAGGGAGGCCGTGGGGCCCTTGGATGACCAAGGCGTAAAAGGATTACTAAAGGGTGATAGGGAAATGGCCGAGAAGCTGAATGCGTTCTTTGCTTCTGTCTTCACTGTGGAATATAAGAAGTGCATGCCCACTCCGGAAGCACTGACTTTGGGAGGGGTTTTGAAAGACCTGAGTCACATTGAGGTGACGAGAGAGGAGGTTATGCGACTGCTAGATAATTTAAAAACTGATAAATCACCGGGCCCAGATGGCATACATCCAAGAGTTCCGAAAGAACTCAAGTGTGAACTTGTAGATCTCCTCACAAAAATATGTAATCTGTCATTAAACTCTGCATCTGTTCCTGAGGACTGGAAGGTAGCTAATGTTGTCCCCATCTTTAAAAAAGGTTCCAGGGGAGATCCGGGAAATTACAGGCCAGTCAGCCTGACGTCAATACCGGGTAAGTTGGTGGAAACTATTATCAAAAATAAAATTAGTGGGCACATTGATGACCAAAAGCTGATGAGGAAAACTCAGCATGGGTTCTGTAAGGGAAGATCTTGTCTCACCAATCTGTTAGAGTTCTTTGAGGGAGTGAACAAACAAGTGGACAAGGGAGACCCGATAGATATTGTTTATCTTGACTTCCAGAAAGCTTTTGACAAAGTTCCTCATCAAAGGCTCCTAAGTAAGCTCAGTAGCTATGGGATAAAGGGCCAAGTCCTCTTGTGGATCGAAAACTGGCTAATTAATAGGAAACAGAGAGTGAGCATAAACGGGCACTTCTCACAGTGGAGGGTGGTGAGCAGTGGGGTGCCACAGGGGTCGGTATTGGGTCCAATGCTTTTTAACTTGTTTATTAATGATTTGGAATTGGGATTAAGCAGTGAAGTGGCTAAATTTGCAGATGACACGAAATTGTTCAGGGTGGTGAAAGCCAGAGAGGATTGTGAGGCACTCCAAAGGGATCTGTCGAGGCTAGAAGAGTGGGCATCCATGTGGCAAATGAGGTTCAATGTAGCCAAGTGCAAAGTAATGCACATTGGAACCAAAAATCCAAAATATAAATAAAAGTTGATGGGGTCTGAACTGGCGGAGACTGACCAAGAGAGAGATCTTGGAGTCATGATAGATAACTCACTAAAAACGTCAGCACAGTGTGCGACTGCCATAAAAAAAGCTAATGCTATGCTAGGGGTTATTAGGAAAGGGATTGAAAACAAATCAGCCGGTATCATAATGCCTCTGTATAAATCGATGGTGAGGCCTCATTTGGAGTACTGTGTACAGTTCTGGTCGCCACACCTTAAAAAAGATATCATAGCACTGGAAAAAGTACAGAGAAGGGCAACTAAAATGATTAAAGGGTTGGAACACTTTCCCTATGAGGAAAGATTGAGGCGCTTGGGGCTCTTTAGCCTGGAGAAAAGACGACTGAGGGGAGACATGATAGAGGTTTACAAGATAATGCACGGGTTAGAGAAGGTCGAGAAAGATGTGTTTTTCTCCCTTTCTCACAATACAAGAACTCGTGGGCACTCTATGAAATTATTGAGCAGTCGGGTTAGAACAGATAGAAGAAAATACTACTTTACACAAAGGGTGATAAACACATGGAATTCGTTGCCACAGGAGGTGGTGGCAGCTACAAGCATTGCCAGCTTCAAGAGGGGACTGGACAAATATATGGAGCAGAGGTCCATCAGTGGCTATTAGCCACAGGAGATAGATGGTATTCTCTTTGTGGGGAGGTGGTGCTCTGTTGTCTTGGTGCTGGAAGGAAGGCAGTGGGAGGGCTTCTGGTGTCCTGGCCTCACTGACAGTCCTTTAGATGGCACTGGATTTCTAGCCACTGTGTGTGACAGAATGTTTTCTTTTCAGCCCCAGCATGACAACAATCCCAACAATATTTCTTCATGTTTTACTACATATGTTAATTAATTATGGCAGCAACAAGAGGCTATAACTAAAAAAAATGTAAAATGTCAATTATAAATTATAGAAATGGTAGTGGTTGCAGCAGTGAGAGAAAAGGAAGGTGATTAGCCTTTACAATCCTACTCTCATTTATTTCATTATTTATTACTTTTCAAAATAATTATTATTAAAACCATTTGCACAATAGGGTAGCATTCATGAGTTCTTGGTCTGACTTGCTCTGACTGACTGATGGAATAGATCAGAAGTCTTCAACCTTTCAAGATCCATGATGATCCCTCCCTACATTAAACACGAAAGCCAGTTTTAAAATGTATCTCTTTCTTTCTCATGTGTTCTTACTCTTCTCCCTTTCTTCGTACATATCTACATAGCAGAAATACTGGTCTAGGTCCTATTCTCTCTGTCTAGAAAACTTAGAAAATGTAGATTTTTGGGAGTGTGGATGGGAAAGAGAGAATTCTTAGTGAGGTCAAATTGTAACCCACTGATGATGTCTGACACATTAGATTCCAGGACTTTCATTCTGAAAAGTAAACATTGGAAATACATTTCAACAGAAACAGTAAAGTCCAGAAAGTTCCAAATGTCACTCCAAAACCCTTCTGAGATTTATAGTTCTTTTTGTAGGCTGAGAGCAGATGGAAGCAAATGGTGAGCTTCACTTTTTTTAAAAAAAATATTTTTATTAAGAATTTTCAATTATTTACACAGTGGAGTGGTGCAAAAATACTGCAAAGTGATATTCTTATATAACTTGATTATACATCCAATATAATAACTAATATAAGTTTCATTATATAATATACTTGGTTGTCAAATTCAGCCTAACATATATGTCTTTCCATCTGTCTACAAAAGTTTTATTATTTTCTAAATTCAGAATTGAGGTAAGTCTGTCCATTTCTATACAATGGTGCTCTTCACTTTTACAATGTCTGAGGTAAATTTATGATGTTTCACAAAAAGTATATCAAATTAAAGAGTAATTACTAGTTTGTGCAGGCAGTACTCATTCAGACTCCACTAAAGTCTCTACCTTTTATAAATATTAGGCATCTGAATTTAACAGGCTGATTTTATGACATGTGTGCATTAAGATTATAGGACTGAGTGGAAGAGTGCCACTTCTGTCTCTAATGCTCAACAATATTAGGATACTACATTACCCACCACCTATTCATCCGTAGCCTTGCCTCTAGCTACTGCACCAGACTTCTTTCTCCTTGTTGCTACAGCAAACCTCTGGCTTCATCTTGCTAGTTAAGCACAGGAACCAAATTTGATATGCGCCGCTACAAGTATAATTTGTCAATAGAACTGCATTGACAGCTAATAAAGTAGCCTAACCTGTTTTTTACAATAAACATAGAATAAATAAACAGTGATGAAAGATGTCAACAAAATGCAGAGATACATAGCTGTTACAGTTATACATATAATCTATTTATTAGAGAGAACAGAACCTTTGCATACTTGAACATTCTTCTGGACCTTAATAAAGATTAATCATTGAGGGTATAAATCTTTCTCAGAGCTTTATAACTAGCCATGTATTATGCATATATATGTAATGTTTTGGGGTGCATAAAATGCTTTATAAACTTTCAAATTTGCAAACACTCTATATGCTTCTTCATGAAAAAACACACATCCTTCTTTAACAAAAGGAGTGGTGAGATACAGAAATCACAACTTGCTCAGGGTCACCATGGCCACCTTTTAATATAATCAGAAGTTTATGATCTTTGGGTTAATTGTTTGTTTAAATTATCTCTACCCCATCTCAATAACAAAATACATTCAATGTATATAAAAACAAATATTACGTACCCGATGAGCAGAGGAGCAGGTTTGAAAAGATTAAAATAAAATCTTGAAAATGCTACGCAATAAAAAGGATCTCCTTACCTGTGTAGCATCTCTTGAACTGCAAAGAATTTATGCAAAGGTGGAATATATTGCTAGATGGTCTCCAAAATACTGATACAAACATAGGCAAGAAAGTTCTTTGCTACTCCTGAGATTACTTTTCTGAAAATTAGATCTTGAGACATGAACCTCTAAGGAGTTTGCAAGACATGCTTATCATCTGTTTGGTAAATTAGCAGTACAATCTTGGGCGAAGGGTGGGGGAGCACTAAGGTAGCCAACTGGCCACCACACCAGTGTTTCTCTGAGATATACTGGCATAACTCAGAGAGGTACCAGTGGAGAGCACTGCAGCCACCTGCTGACACCCCTCCAGTGTAACCTACTGCATCAGTGTGGGAAGGGGCAGGCTGGGGCGTGTGGTGGAAGTTAGTTGGTTCCCTAAGACACCCCAGCCCGGGAACTTCCCCCTAAACTGGCAGAAAATTATGCCATCAAAAATCACAATATAGCTTCTAGGCACCCAAGATAGCCACTAAAGGCAACTCCCCCAGTGCCATGCTTCCTGTACCTCAAATCTCAAGGGGTGTAAACATTGTGGCCAGCTCAGTTCCTGGACAACTCCTGCCCCCAGCCAATCGCAGCTCCTGGTGGGCAATATAAACCCTGGACCATGTGAGGACAGACCAGATGCCAAGTTGTGTGACTTGAGGCTACACTGGTCAGTCTCATGGCAATGGGGCTTAGCATCTCACACTACAATGGCAGCTCATTCACACTCAGTTACGGGCCACATCGTATGGAAGCATTACTTCACTGACAAAGGAGGTAGAATGGGGGAGTAGTTACAGAACAGGCTTCTGTAGACCTGTTTCCCCTCCAAGGGGCACCATGGTTTCCTCCCTTAGGCACACCAACCTGCTGGAGTTGCAGCAGCAAGCCAAGCGAACTCACCACTCCAGGAAAGCAGTCATGAAATGGACAGTGAGGCAAGGAATAAGGTAGATCTGGTCAGCGATTGCAGCGGCCCCCACTGGGCGGGGCACTGTGCGGTCTGCACCTGACATCAAAGGGGTGCCAGGGATGCTGCAGGACCCTGCTTTGTGGAAGGAGGGGCAGTATACATCACCCAGGCTCCCTCTCAATCCACTCACTGGCCTGCTCAACCTGTGCCACTCCCCCGCTTTGACCTCCGCCATCTCCTCCTTCATCCATTCTCCTCCTTGCCTTCACTCTCACTCTGCTCCACTCCAACTCCACTCCATTACTCCTACTCAAACCCACCACCCCAGAGTTCTTCCTAGCCATCCTTTATAAGGCTTTCTTTCCCCGCCCTACCCTCCTTCCAGGCTCATTCCCTCTCCTGACTTGGCCCAGCTGCACCTCCCCTCAGGTGTTTCCCTCCCATCACTAAACCCTTCTAGGCTTCCTTGCCTTTCTGGCAGGGTGGGGTTACATGCGAAGAAACCCCAGCTGAGGTTTCCTTGGCCTTGTTCCCGAGGAGCTGCCCCAGTAGGCCTCGGAGCTGCTGAGCTTCCCTGGCCTTGCTCGTGAGGAGCCACCCCAGTCGGCTTCTGCGCTGCTGAGCTTCCCTGGCCTTGCTCACGTGGAATTGCCCTGGCCAGCTTCTGGGCTGCCTGCCCACTGATGTTGGGCAGGGTTGCCCATCTCCTCCCCCAGAATGCCTGTGGCAGCTCCACCTGGAATCACTTTGCTCCTGGCACTCCCTGAGCCTGGTTATTGCCTTCTAGCTGGTGGATAGGCTGGGGCTTGGCTCTGAGCTGTTGTGGCTGCTTCTCCTCCTCGTCTGGTAAGGGGTCTGTTTGGGCAGCTGCTGGGTCCCTATTCCCACTGCCTTTGCCCCCTCCCTCTGCCCTGCTTAGCTCCCTATCTTTTCCCTGGAGGGTGGGGCTGGCTGGCCTCGCCCTGCCCCTTCCAGCCCTCTGGGGCCTTGGACCTTTGCCCCTTTCCCGTGGCACAGGCAGGTTCTAGCTCAGATGGCTGGCCGGAGCAGCAGGGCAGCTGCCTCCCAGCTGTCTCCCATTGCTTCCTCCCAGCAAGGCTGGGGGCTGTGCCTCAGACCCCGGACAGATCCAACCCCCATAACTCCCCTCTCTCCTTAAACTGGTGCTGTAGTTGCACCCTGGCTGCTGAAGCAGATAATGCCCCAGCATAATGGGTGGGCAGATCCTAGCAAAGCCTACACAGGAATGGTGTCTTTGATTCACTATGGGCCCCATGCCCTGGAAGTTGACCATAGCTTGGCTGCCTGAGGGACTCACCCCCTGCTAAGGCCTGACACCACCCAATCTGTCAGATGCGCCCTGCTTATCTGCCACATGTGCCTGTTATACTCTGTATTGTATTCTGAGCCTCTGAGAATGTGTAAAGAACTATCTGTGTAGCTGTATAACTGTGTAGCTGTGAAGCGCTTATCTTGCAGGTGGCTAATTTCACTTTCTCAACTGGCATAGGAAAGAGTCCTTGAAGTGCCGGTCAAAGCCATATCTCCCTGAGACATGAAACGAGCTCATCCTTGTATTCCCCTACCCTACCCCCTCCAACCTTCTAGGCCCTGTGCACCTAAAGGGGCCTAGCAAGGGGCTAGAGCCCTAGCCCAGCCCTCCCAGAAACCTGACCAGATCAGGCACTGATAATAATAATAATCACTGTGAGCCCTCAGCCAAGGTGCCACTGAGCTTGGCCCCAGGGCCTGGCAGCAGCCCTGGAACCGGAGGGGATAGATCCCTATCCCACCCACACCACACACAGAAACAATTCCAGCTCCAGCTCCCTGTCTCTCTCCCAAAAGGCTAGCAACAGCTCTGTCCCACTCCACTGCCTGCTGAGACTGAAAGCCAGAACTGGAAGCACAGTGCCCTTTTATAACCAGAGGTCTCATAGAGAAAGCAGGAGGCCTGTGGTTGGCAGTCAGAACTACCTAACAGGGTTTGCAGGGATGAGATTGGAGTGCCCATGGCTACAGAACACCTTCCTCCTCCATCCCTCCCCCCTGGTCTCTGGTCACATGTAACCAATTGTAACCAATTTGGGGCTCCACACTTGGAAGGAAGACCTGTCCGTCAAGCTAAGTTGGGCTTCGATTGGGGTTTCCAGGGTGACAGAAGAAGTGCAGACAGAGTTCAGGCAGTACCTGTCAGAGTGTGAAAAATAACTCTGGCAAGTTTCAGACATTGTCAGATCATTCTAATCTAAATGACAGCTAAGTCATATGATCGTCCAAGGTTGTAAAGTTGCATCAGCCAGATGTGCTGAGTGCAAAGGTAAAAGCTGATTGGATGTAAGTTGTATAAATGTATAAATACATAAATAAATGCTGATTCCAAGTCAACCTCAGGGTTTGCAATATATGTGTTAGGAGCACTGATACACTGGAAAACCATTAAACAAACACATGTGTCTACAAGCTCGTGTGAGGCCGAATACTCTGCCTTAAGTGACTGTGTTATATAGCTTGAATGGTTTCATCAGTTATTAAAGGATATGTCTGTAAAATGTACACAGCCTGTAACAATCATGTGTGACAATACGGCAGCACAGCAATTAGCAGGAGACCAAGGTGTACGTACTCGTAGCAAGCATATCAATATAAGGTATCAGAACATACGGGAAGCAGTGCAAAAAGGAAATGTAAACATTGAGCACTGTAACTCAGAACAAAATGTAGCTGATGTATTCACAAAGTGTTTATCTACTGAAAAATATGTGAAACTCAGGGGAGAACTATGTCTGACATGCTGAAGTCTTGGGAGGCATGTCAGAGTGTGAAAAATAACTCTGGCAAGATTCAGACATTGTCAGATCATTCTAATCTAAATGACAGCTAAGTCATATGATCGTCCAAGGTTGTAAAGTTGCATCAGCCAGATGTGCTGAGTGCAAAGGTTAAAGCTGATTGGATGTAAGTTGTATAAATGTATTCTGTGTACAGTGTATTGTGTGCCTGCAAAGGTTTCAGAGCTTGGCGAAGCACTTTGTCGCTCTGATTTGTAAAGGCTATTGTACTGTGTATATATGTCTCTGTAAATAAATCTGTATATAGTTCACCTTACTTGGTGTGGTCTCTGCTGCATCTAACCTGCTTAGTATTGCTAGCCAGTAAGCTGCTGGAAAGCTTTGCGTCAGTACCTGCCTCCATTGCCAAGGGAATTGATTGAAGGTGCCTGACTGTCTGGCTTCATGAACAGCAGACAAACTTCCTGCCTTGCGATGACCACTTGTTCATTTACAATGGGGCCTCACAAATGGCTTGTTCGTGAACGGACAAACACGCTGTTCATGGGTTTTTTGTGTTCGTAATTCTGTTTGTGCCCATGTCTAATTAAAATAACATATACCACCGACTATGATAAAAAGTTAAAAGGCAATGCTACCTTTTCCAAGGCAAGATAAAACTAATATTATAACATTTTGAGATCCCAGATCCCAGGGACAGAGGGTGGGAGATTGCCAGTTCCTACTCTCTGCCCCCCCCCCACCACTCACCTGGTCAATGGAGGTGAGGGAAAGGGCATGAATTGGCCTCCCAGGCATGCTCCTGGGGCAGTGCAACATCACTTTCTGGGAATTATGTCATCATGGTGCCACGAGAGTGCTCCTATGCTTCACAGCAGGTTGATTTGGGCCCCCAATGGGCTGGATTGGGACTGTTAGGGACCCAAATCAGCCCACAGCAGAGTGCACATGTGCTACCAGGGTGGCACGATGTCACTTTCCAGAAGTGACATCATTGCACAGGCACAGGAGTAAGTGCATGCATTGTGCATGTGCAAGAAACAAAAAAGAGATGAGTGCTGGATCCCCCCTGCCCCTGCGAAGAGCGTAAGGGTACATGGCTACCCTATAACTATAAAGGTGTTATATAGTCACCTATAAATCTCCTTCTAGGGACTCATTGAAATGTTGTCAGAAAGGCTATCACCCTATAAGCCTTATGGAACTGAGGAAAGGGATGAATTGCTCTAACTTCCTGCCCATTTCAAAACATCAGGGCAACCCTCAAAAATACTTGGAATATGTTGCTACCATTTGAACGTCCCTATAAGAGAAGAGGAAGAGGATTTGGCCTGATGACTGGAAGTTGATGTAAATGTTCACAGAGGGAGAAGTGGACTTTTATGTAGCATAAGCTTTCAAGATGCATCTGATGAAGAGAACTATGATTCTCGAAAGCTTATGCTACAGTAAAGTTGGTTAGTCTTAAAGGTGCTACTGGACTTTTTTCTATTTTTAGCACAGTTATCCATGTATTTAATAATCCTCATCTAAACAGATGTTAATGACTCCTGGAATGATATACATAGTGGGTAAGTGGAAAAACTTGCAGGAAATTCTAGTTATGACAATGAAAATGCAAGAAGAACTACTAACCACCTGAACTGTATAAAGCCTTCCCAGACTGGTGGGCCCCAGTACTGGCTAGGGTGTTTACTCAAATTTATGGTTCAGGCCTAATCCCCTCTGGATGGAATCTGAGCATAGTGGTACCTATACACAAAAAAAGGGGATATATCTGACCCGCAAAATTATAGACCAATAAGTCTACTTGACACAGCAGCAAAACTGTATAGCAAATATCAGCTGGCAAAATGGGAAGATTGGGTGACCACCGAAAAAATAATTCATCCTACACAAGTGGGATTTCGGAAAGGTCTTGGAACTATAGGCCGCTGTCAAACGCTATACCAGCTGGCTTACTCTGGAATAAATGGGCCAACCAAGGCACTTTATGTAGCATTTGTTGACTTGGCTTCTGCATTAGATTCAATCAATAGGTACCGCTTATGGTCCAACCTTGCCAAACTTAACATCGATAAGCGACTGCTGTTTCTGCTTTGTGAGCGGCACAACGATAGTTTTGCTCAAATCAGGGTGGGAACCTCTGGCTCATTAACCAACAGAATCCCTATTAGTAGAGGCGTGAAACAAGGTTGTGTGCTGGCCCCTCTACTATTTAACCTGTACATCAATGATATCAATGAGACTCTGTCAGGTCCCCAATTTATGCCACCTTCTCTGGGACAACAGAAGATTTCAGTTCTCCTTTATGCAGATGACATGGTCCACTCCTAACCTCCCTGACCAAGATGGGCTTAAGGAGACTCTTAGATCAGTTAGGCCATTATTGTAACAAAGAAGCTCTCAATGTCAACTACACAAAGACAAAAGTAATGGTTTTCAGGAGAAAGCCAAAAATCTTCCACTGGAGCATCCTTGGCAACCCAATCCTACAATGCAGCTTCTTTAAATATCTAGTGGTAACTTTTAAAGAGACTCTGAATTGGAAAATACATCTTGCGTTGGTTAAATCCTCAGCATCAAGGATTGTAGGGTCAATCATACATTTTGTTTATACAAAGGGGGGTCAACTGATAGATCCAGCACAATTTAAGAGCAAGGTAGTCTCTCACCTCCTATATGGAGCTGAAATGTGGGGTTGGAAGGAAGACATTCTAACCAGTCTTGAGGTAATCCAAAACCAATTATTGAGACAGAATTTGGCTTTACCCAAAGGCACTCCTGCCTCCCTGATGAGGGTCAAAACAGGACTCCCCTCCCTTAGGGCGCGGGTACGCCTTGCAGTTTTAAAATACTGGAAAAGGATCAAATTTTCCAGTTCTGACTCCTTAAGGTGCCAATCAGTAAATTACTTACTATCCAAAGACCCCACATGCCCTGGCTTTCTATCCACCATTTGCCAAAGGTATACCATCCTGGATGACCTGTTAGGGGTCTCAGCCAACAACCTCCCACTTAAGGAGTGGATCTACAAGTCAGATGCAGTGATGGATCGGCTATCAATATTAAAATCTAAGGCGATTCAGTTTCGTTTTCCCGGCCATGTCAGACGCTCCTCTCCACAGGTCCGGGAGGAAGCAGCTGAGCAGCCTGACCGGGTGGTTGACCTGCGAGGGTTAACCCCCAGGACTCCCAGGGAGGGGGTCAGGGGCCGGAGCGCTGCGAGAAGAGCCCCCTGAAGTCGATCCAGGGGGTAAATAGCCCGTCTGCTCCTATGGAGGCCGGCAGACTTGCGCAGCACATCGCATGCTGCCGGGCCATGGAGAACGGCAACAAGCAGATTTAAGGTGAAAACCTGTAAGTAAGCAGATCCCTTCTGTTACTCTAAGCGTATGCGAAGGATTGGTGGGAGTTGAAGCTTAAGAATGCTCGGATATCTTCCCCTTCATTGAGTTTTGGAACTTAGTTGGCGGACTCCCCCCCACCCAAGATGGCGACGAAAAAGCAGAGCTCTGCTGTGGGCAAATCGGTTCCGGCTGCATTGCAGGGAAAGGGAGAGACTCTTGAAGAGGTGGTTAAATGGTCGGTCTTTGAAGCTATGAAGCCCTTTGTTGATAAGCTAAATGAAATCGTACAAAGAGTTGGCTCAGTTGAAAATGAAGTGAAAACCATTAAAGATGTAGCGCTCGAGGCAGAGGAATCTGCTCGTGAAAATGCAACACTCATGAGAGCTATAAACAAAGAAGTAAAGCTTTTGGAGAATCAATTGATAGGACTACAAGTGGATCGTGCTCAGACGATATTGCATTTACAGAATGTGAAGGAGGAGGAAAGTGAAAATTTAAAGGATTTGGTGTCGGAACTTTTGGCGTCATTCGCAAAGGCAACTAAAGAAGAGTTAAAAAGCGATATTCTGGAAGTCTGTCGGACATCTTCAAAATATGCAATGAAGCGTCAGCTGCCTCGCGAGATTATTATTGATTTTTCATCTAAGAAGACTCGGGACACCATTTTATACAATTCGACCAACGTGGACTTGGACTTTCTTGGCAACAAGGTTAAGATATTGAAGGACGTTCCATTTTTAGCTCGGAAAAGAAGATTCAAATACAAAAGGTTTGCAGCTCTTCTGAGAAAGCGTGATATAAAATACAAATGGTTATTTCCGGAAGGCATCTGGTTTAGATATAAAGACCAAGCCTACAAGATAATATCGGAAGTACAGCTGAAGGATTTTGTGCTTTAATCATCAAGAGTTTGAGCAAGAAGAAGATCCAGAATCTGAAGGGGGGAGAGGGGAGGAGGGAGTGAGCGCAGCTATTGTAGCTGTTCAAAGAGAACTAAGACCGAGACGCGGGGGGGGGGGGGGAGAAGACCTGATCCTGACTGTAGTTTGTATCTTATAAGATCTACCAATCTAATAGCATATTAGAAAGTTTAACTTCAAATAATTGTATTATGAAGGGAATTCAATACTTGTAGCTGTAGTCTGTGTTCTTATGTTGTTTTTCCCCTCTCCCCTTGTTTCCTTTTTCCTTTTTCTGTTTGTAGTTTTGATGTTAGTAATTAGAAAATAATTTTTTTTTAAAAAAAAAATTAAAATCTAAGGCAGCTCCTTGGTATAAACTAATCAAATTTGACCATTTAAGATCTCCTTACCTAGCCAGTATTTCTCTTTATAACCTCTGAGTGTCTTTCACTGCTCTGCGCTTTCAGATGATGTAGACAGCTCTTTTGGCAGGGTGTTGTTCTCACGCCCTTATGGAACATCGCACCTGCATTTGTGGATTACCTGCAGTAGAGAACCTTTCCCACTAACTACTATATTGTCCATCATATAGTGTACCCAGAGCTAAATTTTTGGCCAGAATCCTTTTTTTTTTTAAAGAATATTTATTGGATGGGTTTACAAACATAAACATAATCATCATTATCATTTTCCACCCCATTGCATTTTCCCCATCCTTTCCCCCTCCCTTTTCTAATGACTCCCAACAGTTTTCCATACCCAACTTAACCTAAAGAATATATACTATAAATTCTTAAAATCTATAATAATATATATAATATATATCTATATAATACATACTGATCTAGTCTATTTAGTTGTATTAACTATCTTAATATAATACTTATCTAAATTAAGAGTATAAAAATATATAAGTATATAATAGGTACATATACTAACTAAATATATATATGTGTGTGTGTATGTGTGTATGTGTGTATATATATATATATATATATATATATATATATATATATATATATATATATATATATATATATATATATATGTATGTATGTATATATAATATACTAATCCTTAAATACCTATTATCTATATTATAAATCTATTGCTTCTATTACATCACTAAAATATTGTATATACTCCCTATTACTTATTGTTCAACCTTATTACTTCCCATATGAATACGCTGTCTTACTCTTAACTTTACAATACTATAATACTATAACTCTATACTAATCCAATAAAATATAATAAAATATACCCCCTTTTAACCTTAAGTAAGTTTCTATCTCCCCTTTAACAATTATCCAATGACCACAATTTCCCCTTCATGTCCCACTTTTTCTCCACATATTTCTTGAATTTTTCCCAGCTTAATGTATATTCCAATACTTCTTGCTCTTTCAATTTCCTCGTTAATTTGTCCATTTCTGCCATGTTCAGAACTTTCAAGATCCAGTCTTCCATAGATGGTATCTCCTGAGTCTTCCACAACTGTGCATAACACATTCTGGCCGCCGTAATCATATAAAATACCATAACTCTGTCCATTTTATCAAAGTCTTCTAGGTTCATACATAATAACAACAATTCCGGGGTTTTAATTATATTCCTTTGTAAAATATCCGACATAACCTTTACTATATCCCCCCAGAACGGTTTTGCCTTGTCACAAGACCACCACATATGATAAAATGAACCTTCATGTTGTTTACATTTCCAACATTTATCAGACATCTGACTTACCATTGGACAACTTCTTCGGTATTAAATACCATCTATACATCATTTTATAAACATTTTCTCGCACCGTGGTACATGCTGAAATTTTAACTGTATTTTTCCATACCTTTTCCCAGGCTTCCATTGAAATTTCCCTATTACAGTTTATTGCCCATTTAACCATCTGAACTTTAACAACCTCCTCCTCTGTAAACCATTTCAATAATATCTTGTATATTTTAGAAATCATTTTCTTCCCCGCCCCTGAAGCAAGCAGTTCTCAATCTCAGAATTTTGTAGCCTAAAACCATTTTTCCTTTTGTCCTGCTCATACAAATCTTTTATCTGCATATATTGAAACCATCCATATTGGAATGGCAATTCATCATTACCTTTAAGCAAATAATTGTTCTGTTTTATCTCAAGAATTTCTTTATATGTCAACCAGTCTCCCCCTGCATATTCCGTTCTTGGATTTACTACTTCAGCAGGAATAATCCACATTGGTATAGTCTCTTACATATATTTCTTGTATTTGGTCCATACAGCAAACAAGCTTCTTCTTACATAATGATGAAAAAACATAGAGTCTGCTTTTACTTTGTCATACCATAGATATGCATGCCATCCAAATAGTTTATTATATCCTTCCAATGCTAACAGCTTCAAATGCTTCAATGTCAACCATTCCTTTATCCAGTCCAAACATACCGCTTCATGATATAATTTAAAATTTGGTAATTGTAAACCTCCTCTTTCTTTTGCATCATACAGTACCTTCATTTTAACTCTGGGTTTCTTTCCAGCCCAAACAAAGTTTAATATTGTTCTCTGCCACTTTTCAAATTGTTTACTATCTTTAACAATAGGTATTGTCTGTAGTAGAAACATCATTCTTGGAAGAACATTCATCTTAATTACTGCAATATGACCTAACCATGACAAATTCATTTTGTTCCATTTAATCATATCTTTATCTATTTGTTGCCATAGCTTGTCATAATTATTCTTATAAAGATCAATATTTTTCACTGTCACTTCCACTCCTAGATATTTAACTTTGTTCACTACTTCACATTCTACCTTGTCCATCAACTCCTTTTGCTGTTGTTTAGTCATATTTTTACACAATATTTGGGACTTCACCTTATTTATAACAAATCCAGCTAAATCTCCAAAGTCTTTCATTTTCTTCATCAATTTTGGCATGCACTCTACTGGATCCTCCACTATCACCATTATATCATCGGCAAAAGCTCTAACTTTATATACAAATCCTTTTGTCCTCAGTCCTCTTATTGAATTGTCTTCTCTTATTTACCTAAGTAAAATCTCCAATACCATTACAAACAGAAGTGGGGAAAGCGGACACCCTTATCTTGTTCCTTTTCTTATTTCCAGCTTTTTCGTTACATCCGAGTAGGGGTGTGCAAGCCAAAAATTTTCGGCTATAGCCGAAAGTAGAAAGCCGAAAGAAGATTCTCTATCGTTAAAGCCGAAAGCCGAAACAAGAATCTCTTTCGGCTTTCGACTTTCGGGATTCTTTCGGCATTATTTCGGCATTCTTTCGGCTTTTTTCTATGGGAAAATGCCTCCGTCTTCCAGGACGCCTGGAGGAGGCATTTTCCCACCAAATAAGCCCAAAATTGGTGGGGACCTTCCTCTAACCCTTCTCTAACAACCACCCAAGTTTCAGACAGATTGGACTTTGGGGGGCCATGTTATGGCCCCCCAAAGCAGGTCCCCCCATCCTCCCATAAGAAAGCGAAGGAGCAGCATATTGTTAGCATGCTGCTGCTGATCTTTCTTCATTATTTCCTATGGGGAAAAAATGAAGAGGCAGGCTTCCTTTGCCAGGGGTGGCATTTTGCATGCAAAATGCCCCCCAGCCCTCAGGGGCCCTTCTCCCACCCCTCCTCCCACCCCCCACCAAGGCTCAGCCTGCTCCCACTTGGGGGGGCATTTCATGGCCTCCCCAAGTAGGTGCTCTAATCTCTACCACTGACAGCTGGGGGAGGCTTGTGTTGCCAGGGGTGGCATTTTGCATGCAAAATGCCCCCCAACCCTCTGGGGCCCTTCTCCCACCCCTCCTCCCACCCCCCACCAAGGCTCAGCCTGCTCCCACTTGGGGGGGCATTTCATGGCCTCCCCAAGTAGGTGCTCTGCTCTCATCTCTACCACTGACAGCTGGGGGAAGCTTGTGTTGCCAGGGGTGGCATTTTGCATGCAAAATGCCCCCCAGCCCTCTGGGGCCCTTCTCCCACCCTTCCTCCCACCCCCCACCAAGGCTCAGACTGCTCCCACTTGGGGGGGCCATTTCATGGCATCCCCAAGTAGGTCCTCTCAGCCCCTAAAGTCCACCCCTTACAGCCCCACACAAACCCAATTCCCCCCCAGCTGCCACACACAGACCCAAATCCCCACATTAGCCCCTCACAGACCCAAATCCACCCCCACCTGCCCTACACCCATAACCCCAGGAACAGGCTGGCAAAGGCCAGCCCTCTCCCTTTGTTCCCTATGCTGGGAACTTCTAAACTCTCTTTCCCTGGGCAATTCTGCACAGCCCAGGGGTGCCACAATGGTGGGCACACTTCTGAGTGCCAGCTGGTCCCTGTGAAAGAGCACCTGAACCACAGACACCCTCCCTCAAATTCCCCCACCACCTACAGAGATGGCTGGCCAGCCAGCCCCATTGTTCCCTATGATGGGAACCAACTGCACAACAAAGAATAAAACAAGAACAACACAAAATAAAGTTTTAAAAAAATTATATTCTCCCTTCCAAAGTACAAGTAGGCAAAGCATTATGACACATTACACCAGCAGTCCCCCACACAGAAAAATTAAAACAAAACCGAAAAGCAAAAACAAAGCCGAAAGAAAGCCGAAAGAATCCCGAAACGTTTCGGCTTTTTTCTTTCGGCTACCCAAAACGTTTCGGCATTCCCCGAAACGTTTCGGCATTCCCCGAAAGAAGCCGAAACACTTTTGTTTCGGCATTCTTTCGGCATTCTGAATGCCGAAACGCACATCCCTACATCCGAGTTAACAATTATATTTGCAGATTGATTATTATATATTGCTTTTATTGTTTGTATAAATTTCTCTCCCAACTGCATCTTCTCCATGGTTGCAAACATAAACTCCCAGTTCAAATTGTCAAAAGCTTTCTCCGCATCCACAAAAAAAACCCCAACCTGCTTCCCTGGGTTTTTATCATAGTACTCAAGGGCATTCAGCAATATTCGTAAGTTATTTTTTATTTGTCTTTCCGGTAAGAAACCAGCTTGATCTTCTTCTATAAATTCCACTAACCACACCTTAAGTCTTTCCGCTAATATCTTAGCAAATATTTTGTAGTCATTATTAGTTAGAGATATTGGTCTATAATTCTTAACATTACTTAAATCTAATGTCTCCTTTGGTATCAATGTAATATGAGCCTCATTCCATGTATCTGGCATCTCTGCCCCCTCCAATATCTCATTCATCACTTTTTGCATCAATTGTTTTAAATCCTCTACCATCACTTTATAAAATTTTGCTGTAATTCCATCCGGTCCCGGAGCTTTACCAAGTGTAGTAGCTTGTACTGCTTGCACCACTTCCATTGTTGTTATTTCAGCACCAAGCTTCCCTTTTAGCTTCTCCGGCACCTTAGGTAAATCAATCATGTCAAAATAGTCTCTTATCTTTTCAGAGTCCACTATTTTTTCCTGGTATAGTCTTGCATAATATTTATAGAATGCTCTCTCAATCAGTCCTTGATCATATAATTCCTTCCCCTCTTCCATAATTTTACTTATTGTTCTTTTTTCTCTCTTTTTCTTCAGTTGCCACACCAAATATCTCCCTGGTTTATTAGCTCCTTCAAATGATTTTTGCTTCATTTTCTTCAGTTCCCACTCCACTTCCTTATTTTCCATAACCCTAATTTGTTCTTGCAATAACTTTATTTCATACAACAAGTTCTTTTTACCTGGCCTCTTTTTCAATTGCTGTTCTACTTGAATAATTTTTTCCTGAATCTCTTTTAACTTCATTTCTTTTTTCTTTTTGTCTCTACCATTTAAATCCATCAACACACCTCTAATTACTGCTTTATATGTATTCCAGACCTTATGTGTTCACACTCCTTTATCAACATTACATTGAATAAAAAACTTTGTTTCTTTTTTAAGCACCTCCACACATTCTGGGTCTCCCAAAAGATCCTCATTAATTCTCCATCTCCGTTTCTTGTTTCTCATTCCAAATCTCCACATCACAGGATTATGATCTGAGCTAATTTTCAGTAAAATATCAATCTCTTTAGTAAATACTACCAGTTCTTTAGACGCCCAGATCATATCTATTCTAGAAAAGGATTGATGACTAGTTGAGAAGAAAGTATATTGCTTCGATTTAGGGTTGTATTTTCTCCAAATATCCTCTATTTTCTTGTACCTGAATTTCAAAAAATGACTTTGGTAATTTCCCTGCCCTTACTTTACTTGGTGATGAGCTTTTATCCAACTGTAAATCCACAACTCCATTCATATCTCCAGCTACAATTATATGATCATAAGTCAATTGTTCCATCTGCTCTCTTAAGTCTTTAAAAAATAAATCCTTAGAACCATTCGGCGCATATACTCCAAGTATCAACTTTTTTTTGGCATTACATAAAAATTCCACAGCCAGGTATCTTCCATTTTTATCAGAAACTATTAATTTGGGTTGCAATTCTTCCTTAATATATATAACAATTCCCCTCTTCTTTTGTTTTGTTGCCAAAAAAATTGTTTTCCTAACTTCTTATTATATAGATATTTAACATCTTGATCTCTAATATGAGTCTCTTGTAAGCAAATCATATTACTTCTTTGTTTAGATAGCCAATGTAACACAGCTTTTCGTTTAGAGGGTGAATTGAGTCCGTTAACATTCCATGAAATTAATTTGTACTCCATAATTATAATCTACTTGAGCTAGGAAAGTCTTTTCCATTCTCCATCAGAAAGACGTCCATTGCATATTTTGACTTAATCACTTGTCTCCCTGATTGGAATTCAAAAGTCACTCCTTCCGGCAACTCCCATCTATATCTAATTTCAGCTGCCTTCAGCTTTTGTATCAAATCTCTATATTTTTACCGATCTTGGAGCACTTTTCGTGGTACTTCTTTCATAATTCGAACCCTTGTCCCAGCTATTTCCAGTGGAGTCTCAAAATACCTTCTAATAATTTCCTCCTTCATTCTCCTTGTGGTCAATTGGACAATAATATCTCTTGGTAAATTCTTTTGTTCTGCATACTTTGAGTTGACTCTGTACACGATATCCAAGTGTATCATCATTTCCTCCTCTGTTTGTTCTAGAAATTTTGCCAATATTTCAGCTACTTGTTTCAGAGCAGATCTGCCCATTTTCTCCGGCACACCCCTCATACAGATCTGCCTATCCATTGCTTTACATTCCATCATCACAATTCTTTCACCCATGCCCATAGTCTCTGTCTTTATAGCCTCTGTTTTTTTTTCTCCATCCTGCACCATCTGTTGTGTTTCTTGCACTTTTTGTTGGGTGTTCTGTAAATCTGTTTTTATTGCCTCCATCTCTTTTTTAACCTCCGTTATTTCCGTCTTAATCACTTCTTTAATTTCCATCATTAAATTTTTCTGCAGTTGCTGTACCATCTCCCGAATCTCTTTATTTCCCTCCGTTATTTTTTTGTCCAAATTCTCCATAGCAGCTTGCCAGTCCTTTTCTTTTTTTGAAGCCATCGAGCTTGCTTTGGGCCCCCACGAATCTGCTCTCTTTCTTAACTCCGTCTTCCTTTTAATTCAAGCCTCAATTCTTTTATGTCAAAATTTCAGTCGTCTGCCCTCAGTTAAAATGGCGGTTAAGGCTTCCCTTACCCTTAAGATGTCGGCCGATGTTTTTCTATGGTATAAAATGTTGGGCGATCTTTCTCTATGGTAATGATGTCAACACAATGATCTTCCCTTACTTTCAATGGTGAGCACTTTACTTCCTCTTCCTCTTCCCTTACTTTCAATGGTGGGCGCTTCACTCCCTCTTCCAATGTTGTTTTCCTTCCAGCTCTTCCAGCTCTTCCTGACCTCTCCCTCGCCGCTCTGTCTCCTCTCCGTCTATTATACTCTACTGTAGCCACTTCCTGCCTCGCGTCGCTTCTTCCGATTCCCATGATCCTCCCTCTGCGTTGCTATCTCCCCAACCGCAAGTATGCAAAACAATATTCTTTCTTTGCTCTTTTTAGCTCTTTTTCACTCTCAAACTTCAAATTAAACAACTCAGTTCTTTAGTATGCCTTTTCCGCCTAGTATCTCAGTTCTTCATTTTTTTATAAAATCGCTCTTTGTTCAGTAAAATAGTCCATTGGGGGAGATAGTAATCTTTACTTAACACAAACTTCTTGGGTTGTACTCACTGCTTCAAACATCCAATTCTGTCAAATTCTGTTCCTGAGGCTTGGGGTACGACGAGCCTATACCAATTTAATGACTCCAGAAGCTGCTGCAGAGATTTTAGCCGCCCTTCTCCGAGGAGGATCTCAAGGCTTGGGAGGAAAGCCCTTAATTCAGAGCCTCCCACCCACCGAGACCCTTCACTCTCGGGGCTTCAAGCATTCTGGCCTGATTTCTGACTGAAATCAGGGGGCTGTGGGCAATCAATGCACCCCACCAGCCAAAAACAGCACTTCGGATGGTCCAGAGTTCCAGATCATGACGTTCTTACCATTACCCCCAACCGGGAGTCTTGGCCAGAATCCTATCAGTGACAAACAAACTCTCTGAAATCAAGAAGATTGTGTTTTTGTTATCTGACACTGACAATCATGTGTCTTATACAGTCTCTCAGTTTGCACTCACAGCCAGAAAAATAAGATCTAAGGTGATACTGAATGAGGCTGTTTTGTGACTCCTGGGATAGTTTGGCATACTGTATGGTTTTAATTAATTTTAGTAACCTATACAGTGATAATGAATTTAATTGTTTATTAGTTGATGTATGGTGAATTGTGATGGCCCATGGCTATAGACAATAAACTCTTTTGAATAAGAACTACTATTAAATAGTTGTAGTAGCAAGAGTAGCAGTAAGAGAAAAAGAGGAGGATGAGGACATTCCCAACATCTTCAAATAGATTTTTAAGATATATGTTTTGATTGCTTTAAATAACAGAATAGCAGCAATAACAGCAGAATGGTTGTGTGCCCTCACTATAAATCAAAATCAAACTAATATTTCTGAAAATATTAGAGTAATAAGAGTAATAAGGTAAATACTTATTTAATCTTTTCAACATTAATTTTATCTCTAGCATTGAAGGCTTAGACACAAGCCATGCTTCATTAGATAAGAAATTCTAAGAAAGGAAAATATAATTCCTGGGAAAATTCAAATGCTCACTTAAAAGTAATATTTCTGTCCATGTTTTCCAACACTGAATGTATATGTTAGCCTATAACAAAATTACAAAGATTATTCTACAATATTAGTATAAGACATTTTACTTTAATACCTGCCATTCTAAGAATTAAAGTTAAATGGATTTTAAATGAGGTAATAAATTCTAATATATTGCAAAGATGCTATGTCTTCTATATCTACCACAAAACTAGAGTACATCTATTCATTTCCACAGACATACTCATTTTACATATATTGTTAAATTGCAACTTGCAAGAATTCCACAGAGTTCATGGCAAAGTTTGCATGCGTATTCAGATCTCTGACTGTTTGTTCACAAAATAAATACATGACTAAATAAGCAAAGGTTGGACTTCTCAAGGCTGATACACTAAACAGTAACTGTCACTTACCTTTGGTTACCCTTGTAGGTTAGACTGACACAGCAGCAATCCTTTGAAGAATGTAAAAAGAGTCAAGAAAAAGACTCATATGAGTATTCTGGAGTAAAAAAAATAAAATATTGTCCATCTCATGAGACCAAAATGCAAAGTCTGCTTATTGCCAGTGGAGAAATAACATCAAGAGAAAAAACGTATCTTGGGATAAGGATCTCTTAGGCATCTTGCGCTTACTGACATAATTCAGAAACTCATTTGATTAAAAAGTGTTTTGAATAGAGTAGCCCTGATCCAGAGAAATTTAAACCGTACCTAATTCCTTTTAAACTCAAGAGAATTAAGTAAGACGGACTTTTTTCATTGATTTTTACAGGAATTAACTGCTGCTAGCTTTTTCAATTCCAGGTGTATATCCTCTTTTTTAAATTCTATCTTGCATTGCATCTGTATAGGCTATGTGTGAGTCTGGTGCCCTCAAGCAAGGAATACACCACAGACCATTGTTGGATAGAAATAGGTCACAACTTTATTGATTACAGCCATCAGAGCATTGGCCCAGCATAAGAGAATGAACCCACTGCATCAAATGGCCCCCCACCACTCGATAGCATGCATTCCACAGTCTGCCTTCTGGATACTATGGGATAGCAGGACATGTAGTACCTGTCCATGCGTGACCTGGCAATTCCTATCACCCAAGGTGAAGCTTGCAATGGCCATCTCAGTTGCATACAATTTGGCTTCCCCCAGATCCTTAAAGGATACTCGGTTAAAAATGGGGAGCTAGCCACCCAGCTAGCAAAACTCATCCCCAGTGGATCTGGCTCTATGCCCCGAAACTGCCACAAGAGGTGAGCATGCCACCCAACTCCCGCCAATGTGCTGACAGCTTCAGCCAAGTTGAAGCCCCCAGATTCCCCTCCCTGCCTAGGCAATCCCCTCTCTGTTTCAAGATGAAGGCAGAAAAAAACCAGACCTGCAGCCAATCTGGCCCTGCAAAGAAAAATTCTTTCCTGCTCTCTGAGGGGCAACCAGTATGCAAACAACCCTGGGCAATGAGGCCTGGTCTGCCTAAGCCAAAAGCTCATAACGTGTAGACATGGGCATGAACCAAAAAAAATTAACGAATCTTAGACTGGCTTCCGTCCCAGGTGGCCCTTTGCAGATAATGGATATTGTTTTATTCTAACCTCAAACCGGCCATTGGCAATTTAACCCTAGTCTATAGGTTGGCCACCTCCCCACGCAATATGTCATTAGTTTCTCAACTGGGTATTGATCTGCATCTTTTCCTTCTCTAACCTTATTCCAGTTTTGAATCATTTGCTCTAGAGTTCAGGCATTCCCCCGGCTCCGTTTCCAGGGGAATTGATTGATGGCGCCTGAATGTCTGGCTTCCTGAACCACGGTCAAAAGCACTGAACCAGGCTTCTTCCAAACGCTGGGTCATTTGCTGTGGACAATCATGAACTTCCGGGGCGCGATCGCGCGATCGCCGATTTCGTGGGTTTTTGAAGTTCGTAATGTGGTTTGTGCCCATCTCTAATAACAAGCATTCTCTCCACCATTCCAGTCCTCAGTTGCTGCCCACAGCTTTCCAACACTGTTCACATTCTGCCTGCAGCACTCCAAAACAGCCCACACTCTAGACCATCTGATCCTAGAACACAGACACATTAGAGCATCATTGGCTACAGATGTGCCTTTGTAAACCCCAGGAGCCCAATGCTCATTAAGTTGGATGCAGACTAAGAGTGACCCAGCTTCCACAACAATGGTGAGAGCCCCAGTCCTGCTTGAATGAGGTCCATATTCTTCAGAGGGAAGGCTAGTGGTGGCCAGCCCAGCCCCCCAGACAGTGGTGAACTGGAACCTGGTGAACAAGATCTTTCAACATGCCCCAGCAAGTGGCCCAGACCACATGGTCACTGACAGGAAATCCCCTACTGCCTGAATTGGGCAGGGCACCCCCCTGTGCCACCCCATGTCAGCTCACCATCACACCTAGTCATCCTGGTTCCTCTTGGACTGCCAAATGCAAGCACAGAGAACCTTCCCCAACACTCAACCAAAGCAGTCTCCAGCAGAAGCTGCCCCCAGTTCCCCCATTCTAAAGCTCTGCAGTTGGCATGCATGAGTGATTAACACATGGAATTCACTGCCACAGGACGTGGTGGCAGCTTCAAGCATAGACAGCTTCAAGAGGGGATTGGATAAACATATGGAGCAGAGGTCCATCAGTGGCTATTAGCCACAAGGTATAGATGGAACTCTCTGTCTAGGGCAGTGATGCTCTGTATTCTTGGTGTTTGGGGGGGCAATCAGTGGGAGGGTTTCTAGTGTCCCTTCCCCACTGGCAGACCTCCTGATGACACCTGGTTTTTTGGCTGCTGTGTGACACAGAGTGTTGGACTGGATGGGCCATTGGCCTGATCCAACATAGCTTCTCTTATGTTCTTATGAAGGCCACCCTGAAAAGTACAGACTTTGTATTGGCATTGCCATATGCCTGGAAGCTGGTGTAGGAGTCGTTGAAGGATGGACCATGTGATGGGGGAACTGTGTATCTCTATGCTATGTGTGTCTGACCTGCTGTGGCCCATATGGCCACAAAGCTGCTGGTCAAGTCAGTAGAAACAAGAAATGGACATCAGGTGGAGGGACATAGTATTGCAAGATGATACTTCTGATGTTGGCAAGGCATTGCACATCCCCAACATGTTGGAAAACTTCAGAAATGAGATGACAGCAGCATAAGTGAGCCTGGAGGTGGGGCCACTGAGTTCCATACTCCCTTCATGATGTATTGCTCCCAAGTTACCACTGCTCCTGCAGGGCAGGGACCAGGTAGCTTCTCAGATCAGGTTCCAAGGCCCTAAATCTCCCCTCCTAAAGAGTCATAAAGCACCTATGATGTATTTACCTGCACTGACCCGCACTTGCAGCATAGCAAACTGAGGAAATGTAAGCATACAAACATACTAGGGCGAATTTACACACAAGGCATAGATCTTTATGACAACCTATGAGGTGGCAGTGAAGGCTGTGAAGAGTTTTATGCAGCCTCCATCGTGTCAGCTAGCTCATGCGTAGCAAGATTGTTTAATGTGGTTCGGTCATTGGTCTCCTTGCCAGAGGGAGGCCATCAAATTTTGAATTTGTATATTAGCTGTGAGGCTTCTGGGAGATTTTTTGCTAATAAAATCTTGTCTCTCCACCACGACTTGCCAGCCACAGATCATTCAGTGAATGGGCTAGAGACCCCTTGGCCATCTTCGGGGCCAATATTTCAGCCCACTCTTTGGGGATGAGATTGACAGCACCCTGCAATCAGTTAGGCTCACCACATGTCCCTTGGACCCATGCCAACTGTGGCTGGTAAAGGCCAGTGCTGAGGGGCTGCAGTCCTCGCTGGAGGCCATTGTTAACCTATCCTTAGGCTCCGGGGGTTTTCCTGGGCCATTAAATGAAGCTGTGGTGAGGCCTCTATTAAAGAAACCATCGCTGGACCCCACCAACCTGGTCAATTACCGCCCGGTTTCGAACCTCCCGTTTCTGGGAAAGGTGATTGAGCAGGTGGTAGTGGAACAGCTGCAGGGCTTCCTAAAGGATATCTCAGCCCTAGACCCCTTCCAGTCCAGGTTCCATTCAGGACATGGGACGGAGACGTTGCTGGACGCCATCACAGATGATCTTTGTAGACATCTGGATAGAGATGGCTTGGCGCTGCTGATATTATTGCATTTGTTGGCTGCATTCAATACAGTCACTTATGATCTTCTGACTCACCGCCTTGCTGATGTGGGGATATGCCTTACAGTGGCTTGTCTCTTTTCTCCACGGTCAGAGACAGAGGATGGTGCTTGGGGAGAAATTGTCATCTCACCACCCTTTGGTGTGCGGGGTCCCACAGGGAGCAATACTCTCCCCATTATTGTTTAACATCTATATGCACCACCTTGCCCAGTTGGTACGAAGTTTTGGACTTGGTTGTCATCAATATGCAGATGACACCCAGTTGTATCTGATGATGGATGGATGGCCCAGCTCAGCCCCAGATGTCCTGGAACATGCTTTTGCAGCTGTGACTTGTTGGTTGAAGCAGAGTTGGCTGAAACTGAACCCAACAAAGACAGAGGTCCTGTACTTGAGCCACAGGGGATTAGATTCTGGACTCCGGGTCCCGGACCTTGATGGGGCACCATTAGTGCCAGTTCCGAGAGTTAAGAGCCTGGGGGTGATCTTGGATGCCTCCCTGAAAATGGAGGCACAGATCACAGCAGTTGTCAGGTCCTCTTTTTTCCATCTGCGGCAGACCAGGCAACTTGTCCCTTACCTGTCAACCTGTGACTTAACTACAGTGATCCAAGCAACGGTCATCTCTAGGCTAGATTATTGTAACTCGCTCTACATGGGGCTGCCCTTGAGCCTGACCTGGAGATTACAGCTAGTACAAAATGCAGTGGCGCATGTTATTACAAGAGTGCCAAATAAGGCACATATAACACCATTCTTACGCGAGCTGCATTGGATGCCAGTGGAGTACTGGATTAGATTCAAGGTTCTGATATTGACCTATAAGGCCCTGTGCGGACTGGGACCAGCATATCTATGGGACCGTCTCTCCCTATATATTCCTAGGAGGACACTCCAATCAGGGGACAAACAGCTGTTGGTGGTCCCTGGCCCCAGGGAGGTCCGTCTAGTGTCAACTAAAGCCAGGGCCTTTTCGGTCCTGACTCCCACTTGGTGGAACACTCTGTCTGCTGAAATCAGGGCCTGGCAGGACTTACTATCCTTCCACTGGGCTTGCAAGACAGAGTTGTTCCACCAGGCATATGGCTGAGGCTGGGCCTCCGCCGGCCTGAAAAAGGGGGTGTATAAAATCTTAAGCCTCCCTGTGAAGCCTGTCCACCATCCTGTTTTAAATGTGTATGGATTTTATTGTATTTTAATATGTTGTTTTTATTGTATTTTGTATTTTAATATGTTGTTATCCACCCTGAGCCCACTTGCGGGGAGGGCGGAATAGAAATTTGAAATAAATGAATAAATAAATAATCAAATAAATGGCTAAGGAGAGAAAATGTCATGTTAGCATTAAAGCATTGTAACTTCAATACAGAGTGCCATCAGTGACATAACAACGAAACAAGTATGACATGGCTGTACACAGACATATCATTCTGCCCCCCCCCCCCAAAGATCGTCCCTTCTCACAGGCGGCCAAGTTTGTTAGGATACAGTTCATGGAACTTTTTGATGAGCCTGGGGGCTTTCATGTCAGAGCTTTTAATCCATTCCTGGTAAGCAGGGTCGAAATATTTCCATCTTACCAGGTAAAACAGCTGATTGCACTTACATTTAGCATCTAGAATGCTTTGTATTTCATGATGAACTCAGCCATCCACCAGGATGGGGTGAGGGGCTCCCCGTTCAGTATGCCATTTGTCAGGCGGGGGAGCTTTCTTTAAAAGACTGAAATGAAAGACTGGGTGGTTTTGACGCAAGTTCTTTGGTCGTTCCACCTCTATGGTCACTTCATTGATCAGTTTCTTCACAGGAAATGGCCCTAAAAATGTCCAGCCGTGTTTTTTACTAGGCTGCTTCAATCTAAGGTTGTTTGTGGAGATGTACACAAAGTCTCCTGGTTGAAGCTTCCAGGGGGAGGAGCGTTTCCTGTCAGCGAATCTTTTATAGTCCTCTTTGGCTTTCGTGAGGGCTTTTAAAATAACCCCCCATTGAGATTTAAGAGCAGCCCACCACTCCCCCAGATCTCCTGGTTGTTGGGATTGTGGGGCTTGAGCAAAAGGCATTGCTGGCCCTTCGTGGCTCTGGGCTATTTTGAAGGGGGATGCACCGGTGGAACTGTGTACTGAGTTGTTATATGCATATTCAGCAAAAGCCAAAAAATCACTCCAATTATCCTGCTGATAATTGATGTAACACCTTAGGAATTGTTCCAACACTTGGTTTGTTTTTTCGGTTTGTCCATCAGTTTCTGGGTGATGAGTGGAGCTAAGTCCTTGTTCAATTCTTGTTAATTGTAGTAGCTCCCACCAGAAGTTGGCAACGAATTGTAGTCTGCGGTCGGAAATGACCTTATTAGGAAATGAGTGCAGCCGGACAACGTGCTGCATAAACAAAGCTGCTAGCTTTTTCGCTGTGGGGATGGTGGTGCAGGGTATGAAATGAGCCTGTTTGGAAAACAAATCCAATACCACCCAGATTACAGAATTCCCCTTGGAGGGGGGTAGGTCAGTGATAAAGACCATTGAGATTACCAACTAGGGTCTGGCAGGGGTTTCTAGTGGCTGTAGTAATCCTGAGGGCTTTCCTTTCCTGGATTTCCCCATGACGCAGATTTAACAAGAAGATACATACTGGGAAATATCTTTTCTCATATCTGGCCACCAAAATTGCCTTTGTGCCAGGTGTAATGTTTTTAAATATCCTAAATCCTAAATGCCCAGCCAATGGGGAATTGTGACATGGTTTCAGAACTTCTCCTCTAAGGCTGGCTAGGATGTATAACATTGTTATAGAGAGGGCTTTTTAAAAAATTATTATGCAAAGTTGTATCAGAAGAAACTAATTGATAAGAATTCAATAGAGGATTATTTTCAAAAGTTGACTTTACCAACGGTGCCCAAGAAATTGAGAGATAAATTAAATGCTGAAATAACAACGTTAGAAATTGTGGAAGCGATACAAGCTACAAAGATGGGAAAGGTGCCAGGAGCAGATGGCCTTACAGCTAAATTTTATAAAGTAATGGCAGAAGATTTGAAAGAGTTGCTGCAAAAAGTGATGAATGCAATTTTAAAAGGTGATGGTCTGCCGGAAACGTGGAATGAAGCTAATATTACATTAATACCAAAAGAAACACAAGATTCAACCAATGTAAAAAAATATAGACCAATATCTTTAACAAACAATGACTACAAGATTTTTGCGAAAATATTGGCTGAAAGGCTGAAGGCCTGGCTGGTGGAGTTTGTAGGGGAGGAGCAGGCAGGCTTTCTACCAGATAGGCAGATAAAAGACAACCTGAGGACAGTATTGAATGCGATAGAATATTATGATAAAGATCCAGGAAAACAAGTTGGTTTCTTCTTTGTGGATGCTGAAAAGGCATTTGACAATTTGAACTGGGATTTTATGTTTGCAATGATGGAAAAAGTACAGATGGGTAAGATGTTTACTCAAGCAGTTAAGGCGATATATAAGAATCAATCTGCAGCCATAGTTGTCAACCGAGAAATAACAAAAAAGCTGGACATAAGAAAGGGAACAAGACAAGGATGTCCACTCTCTCCACTGTTATTTGTGATGGTGTTGGAAATTTTACTTAGACAAATACGAGAAGACGATGAAATTAAAGGTTTGAAGATTAAAGGATATACATACAAGGTGAGGGCCTTTGCAGACGATGTGATGGTGATAGTGGAGGACCCTCTTCAAAATATGCCAAGATTAATGGAGAAGATAAAAGAGTTTGGAGACTTGGCAGGATTTTATATAAATAGAAAGAAATCTAAACTGCTTTGTAAGAATATGTCTAAGCAAGAACAACAAGAGTTAATGAGGATAACGGATTGTGAAGTGGTTCATAAAATAAGATATCTAGGTATTGAGTTGACTGCAAAAATATTGATTTATTTAAAAACAATTATGAAAAGCTTTGGCAGCAAATAGACAGACATGATGGTGTGGAATAAGTTAAACCTATCATGGTTGGGTTGTATTGCTGCAATTAAGATGAATGTGTTACCAAGAATAATGTTTTTAATGCAGACAATTCCAATTGTGATAGATAATAAGCAATTTGAAAAATGGCAAAGAAAAATTTTAACCTTTGTGTGGGCAGGAAAAAAGCCTAGAGTGAAGATGAAGGTGTTATATGATGCAAAGGAAAGAGGAGGACTCCATCTACCAAATTTGAAACTATATCATGAAGCCATATGCTTAGTTTGGATGAGGGATTGGATGTTGTTAGAAAATCATAAATTATTGACATTGGAAGGGTACAATAAAACCTTTGGATGGCATGCATATTTATGGTATGGAAACAGTAAGGCTGATGTGATGTTTTTGCATCATTTTGTGAGGCGGAGTCTATTTGCAGTATGGACTAAATACAAGTGATATTTAAATGAAAGAACACCAATGTGGATTGTACCTGCAGAGGTTGTGAATCCAAGAACTGACTATGAAGGAGCGGAGTGGATGACATATCAGAACATTCTTAGAGTGGATCAGAATTTATACAATATTAAAAATAATGATGGATTGCTATTTCGATATGGGTGGTTTCAATATATGCAGATAAAAGATGTGTATGACACTGATCGGAGGAAAGTAGGGTTTAGAGTGGAAAATTCAGAATTGGAACAATGTCTACTGCAAGGGGGGGAATTGATATCTAAAGTGTTTAAAAATTTTGTTGAAATGGTTTACAGAAGATGAGACAGTAAAAGTTCAAATGGTAAAGTGGGCAATAAACTGTAATAAGGATATATTGATGGAAGCATGGGAGAAATTGTGGGAAAATACTATAAAGATATCAACATGTACCACGATAGGAGAAAATGTGTATAAAATGATTTATAGATGGTATCTCACGCCAAAAAAGCTAGCCAATGGAAATAGTCAGATGTCAGATAAATGTTGGAAATGTGGAAAGCATGAGGGTTCCTTTTATCATATGTGGTGGACTTGTGAAAAAGCTAAGCATTTCTGGGGGGAAATAGTAGATGCTATGTCAGATATATTGAAGAAAAAAGTTGTTAGAAACCCAGAATTGTTATTGTTATGTATAAACCTAGAATACTTTGACAAAATGGACAGGATAATGGTATTTTATATGACTAGGATAATTTATGCACAGCTGTGGAAGACAAAATAGATACCATTGGTGGAAGATTGGATTTTAATAACATTGAGCTTGGCTGAAATGGATAAACTTACGAGGAAAGCTCGAGAGGAAGATATGGAAGAGTATATAACAAGATGGGAGAAATTTAAGAACTGTATAGAAAAAAAGTGGGACATTAAAGGGAAGGTGTGGTCTTTGGATACTTTCTGAGGGGAGGATAGTGTTCTGTTACTTTGAATTAATATAGAGGTAGTAATTATAATATTATATTAGAGGTAAAAAATCTAGTTTGTGATAATATACTATTTTATTAATATATGTAGGTACAATATGTTATAATTTACTAGGTTATAATGTCATGAATTGGATAACAATATAAAGGATATTAATAATTTTGAACATTATAGATATGATAGATATGTGTAATAGTGCTATCTAAAGATATGCAATGGTATAAAATATATTACTATGACCCATTCTTAGAATGTAGTATATAGCTATTAATATAGGGGGCATATTATATTGTAGGTTATTGGATACTATTGACAGATAGTACTAAAAGATATGGAATGTTAGATAATGGTATTTATCATTAGATAGGTATTATTATTTTATATAGAGTTTAGTTTGGTTAAGATTTTATCTAAGAGGTAATAAAGGGAATGGAAAACTGTCGGAAGTCAACGATAAAGGGGGGGAAAGGGTGGGGGTATTATAATATGATGGAAAGTTAACTGTGTATGTTTTTATATTTGTATAATGACCCATCCAATAAATTTTTTTTAAAAAAGAACTTCTCCTCTAAGGCTGGCTAGGATGTATAACTTATTGTTTTTGTACCAGTTGCCATCTTCCTTTTTCAGATCAGCTTTTGGTATATTTCCCCCCTCCTTTTCTGTTTCTACCTTACCTTTTTTCTTGCAATTGGTGAAGTCAGGCATTGGAGGTTTTACTTTGCACTCGGCTGCGGGTAGTTACTGCCCCCCCCCCAATTGAGTGGGCAAAAACATAGTATCGATCACCTCCTCCCTTTTGCTTTCATGTTGGGGCATGTGCAAAAGAGCGTCTGCTAGGAAATTTGTTTTGCCAGGGAGATGTTTCAATGTAAAGTTGAATTTGGAGAAGAACTCCGCCCACCGCAGTTGCTTAGCATCTACTCTGCGGAGGTTGCGCTAAGCGTCTAAGTTTTTGTGATCAGTTCATACTTTAAACAGCACTTTTGCTCCTTCTAGCCAGCGCCTCCATGTAGACAGTGCTAATTTAATAGCTCCTACCTTTTTATCCCAGACCGCCCAATGGCGTTCAGTTTCAGAGAACTTTTTGGACATGAAAGCACAGGGGTGGAGCTTTCCTGTGTCATCTGCTTGTAACAAGACTCCCCCATGGCTACGTCACTAGCGTCCACTTGCACAATGAATTTATGGTTATCATCTGGGTGTGGTAGAGCGGTTCAGAAGTGAACGCTTTTTTCAACTGGTCAAATGCCTCCTGGCAGTCTGCTGACCGATTTAATTTTGCACTTGGTTTCGCCCCTTTTGGCCCTTTTCCTTTGGTTTTGAGTAAGTCAGTTAATGGTAGGGAAATCTGGATTAAGTTTTTAATAAAGGGGTGATAGAAGTTGGTGAATCCCAGGAAGGATTGCAATTGTCTCCTGGTTTTGGGGGGTTCCCACCCCAGTACTGCTTGGATTTTCTGTGGATCCATCTTTAACCCTTGCCCTGAGACTCTGTAGCATAAGAAGTCCAGTTCCTTTTTATGGAATTCACATTTGGACAGCTTTATAGGCAAGTGATTGTCTTTTAGGGCTTTTAATACTTTCCTGACCAGTTTGACATGGGATTTTTTTTATTGGGAGAATAAATCAACACATCCTCTAGGTAAACAACCACACCTTTATACAGGTGTTCATGTAGTACTTCATTAATCACATTCATTAAAACACCAGGAGCCCATTGGAGACTGAACGGCATGATCCGGTACTCATATTGCCCCAAAGGGGTGTTGAAAGCAGTTTTTCATTCATCCCCCTCCCAAATTCTTACCCGGAAGTAAGCGTCTTTTAAGTCCAGTTTGGAGAAGATTCTCCCTTGGGTGACTATGCTTAGCAAATCTTTAATGAGAGAGAGGGGGTACACGTTTAACAAGGAAACAGCATTTATTCCTCTGTAATTGGTACAGAGTCTCAGCCCCCCCCCCATCCTTTTCCTTGTGGAACAAGACTGGAGTGGCATGGGAGGAGCTGGCTGGGTGGATGAATCCTCGTGCCAGTTTCTTATCAATGAACTCTCTGAGCTCTTTCCATTTTTCTCTGTTCATTGAGTACAGTTTCCCTTTGGGGAGTTTTTCCTCAGGGATGAGTTCGATCATGCAATCCGTTGCACGGTGTGGGGGAGCTCATTGGTTTCTTCCTCCTTGAACACTTATTTCGGATCCCAATATTCTGGGGGGTTTGTTTCATCTGCTCCTGTGTTAGCAGCACTGGTTCTAAAGGGGGCGCATTTCGGTCCCATTCCTAACCCCATCCGTGTGCTCGACATTCCCCTTTCTTGAACACTAGCAGTCCCATTTTCCAGTTGATTTGGGGATCGTGATCCCATAGCCATCTGATCCCTAGTACCAAAGGGTAGGTAGTGGCTGGGTTTACTATAAAAGTCCTAGATTTCCAGTGATTTTCCATACCCATCAGGGTGGGTTCTGTTTGATAATTAGCAGGTTCTCCTTTCATTTGGGACCCACCCATTCATTTAAACACAATGGGATTTTTCAGTTTGGTTACCTCTAGACCCAGTCCTGTCACCAGGGCAGGAGCTATTAGATCTCAGCCGCAGCCCGAGTCTATTAATGTTTGCAAGCCCATATGCATTCCCTTCTTTGGGTTTACTAAAGTCAGCTGCATGAAAAGTAGGGCCCCTTTGTGTCTCACCTTCGGTGTTGGTTGAGCTGGGACCTGCCATCGGAATCTTTTCAAGGCAGGCTGTCAGCGTTTCCCCATTGTGTGGTGGTTTGCTCTTCTCTCTCTCCAGGGGGTACTATAGCAGTCTCTGCCACAACCTCCAGGCTGGTTTTGAGTTTACTCTGTGTCTGGGGAGCCTTTTCCAGCATTGGTTTTGTGGACAATGTCACTACAGCTGGGGGTTGGGGTGTCCCCATGGGGCCTCTTCTGCTGATGCACTCTGCTGCATAATGTCCAAAACTCTGGCATTGACTACACTGCCCCCCTTGCCAGCACAACTTCCTTTCCCCTGTTGGGGCTTGGAAGCTGAATCCTGGTCTGTCTTTTGCTCCCATACTCAGACATGCTGGTTGGGAGACTCCTTGTTGCTGTGCTTTTAGAAATTTCACTAGGTGATCATGGTTTTCAACTTCATACGCAAGTTGGATCCATCCCAGCAGGGTGCTGGGGTTGTCTTGTACTAAGGCTTTCACGATTAATTCTGTACCTAGGCCATCCCAGAAGAGTCCTATCTTCATCTCTTCTGTCTAGCCATGTATTTTGGCCACATACCACCTGAACTCTGCTGCATATTCGCACACAGACTGAGTTTGGTTCTGGCCCTCTCCTCTTCCAGAGGATCTTCAAATTGGGCTCTCAGCACCTGTATGAATGTGTTTAGAGACCCCAGTTCGGGTGCCTTGACTTCGTACAGGGTTACATACCAAGCGGCCGCAGCTCCCACCAGATGGGATCCCAAGTGACTTACCCAACTGGGTTCATTTGGGAATAGGTGGTCCCAGGCCCGGAAGAACTCCAAGGCTTGTATGATGAAGAATCCCAGCTTCTCTGGGGCTCCATCAAAATTTGTCATTGGATGTATGCATTGTGTGAGGGGTCCCTCTCCTTGGGGTGTCCCTGGTCCACTTGTCCAGCCTGCTTGAGGTCCTGAGGTGGGAGGGATTGGCCATCCAGTCAGAAGAAATGGAAATGCTGGAGCCCCCCCCCCGAGGTCCCAGTCCAGGGTGATAGGGCCTCAGGCCCCTAGGAAATTGTCGGGCCAGGAGAGCTTGTGGTGGGCAGGCCCTCGGTTGTCACATCAGAATTCAAACTGGTGCACAGCAAGGGGCCGGGGCCACAAGTGTTCTTACACTTAGAGGTACTCCGGGGGTCCTCAAAAACAGTAGTCCCTGTGATGCAGGTGGCCCGGGTGTGCCCCTCGATATTGTCTGGGGCTGATTTGGAACTGTCAGGGGTGCCATTGCAGGGATAGGTCCGAGGGTTGCCTCCAGCTGCAACCCTGGTTAAGTTGCCCTATGGATTTCCTTTGAAGAGGCGCATGTTGTAACCTCCTAATTGGAGGTACTTGTAATCCAATCTGCTGTGTGGTAGCAGGACCCATTTGTAATCCAGATCATTTAGCAGTTGCTCCATATCTCAGCGGAATTCATCCAGCTCCGCTCGCATAATCCTCAGTTCCTGTGATTCAGGCTCAGCATCCTGCTCTTCTGAGGTTGAGGAGGACAGTAGTGTTGATCCACTTTTTGTGTCAAGTTCTAGGGAGGCCTTCTTGCTGGAAACCTCTGGCGGCGAGCTCCCGTCTCCATTTGGCCATCTCATCCAGCGAGGCTTCCCCTTTGGAGGATCCATTAGAGGCCAACTGCTTTTACGATTTTCCCCGCAACCTCCAACCGGGGAAGTTTCATCCACCCTCCCTATATCAAGGCTTCTCAGGTTCTTCCCCCTCCTTCGGGAAGTCAGGAATCAGGGTATTTGTAATGTCCTAATCCTCCAACATCAGTAAGGAGGGTGATCCAAACAATATTAAAAGTTTCTCTAGCTCCCTTCCTTTCAGGTCTGGCTCAGATGACATGATGTCAGTAGTTAGTCCCAGAAGCCGGGTTGTAAGAGAGAAAGAGAGTCTTTTAACTTTCTTCCAAAATGTCAGTTTCTGCCAGGTAGATCCCACAGCCCCTCTCCAAAGAACACATATTGATTCCAGTAGAAAAGCTTTTATTAGGATCTTTACATTTCAGGTCTGAACTCTATCACGGAGCTTGGTAGAAGTAAATTGGCAAAACAAAAAGTCTATGTTGTACTTGATTTTCCCATGCTCCAGCAACTGTTAAGGTTTTGGCGTGTAAGTCTACACTGATAGTGTGAGAACCCTTTATAGTTATGGCTAAATAGTGAGTACACAATAATAGGTTCCCAGCGTCTGGGCAAAGTAGCAAAAGCTGGCATCTGGAGATTCAAGGTCATTTCCAGCTCGGAGATGCATAGTTCTGTGAGATAAGATGAGAGGCCCATCCTGGGTCTGGAAAAGTAACGATTATAATATGGAAAGAACATGGCTAAGGAGAGAATACATCATGTTAGCATTAAAGCATTGTAACTTCAATGTACTGTGGCATCAGTAACATAACAACCAAACAATTATGGCATGGCTGTACATAGACATGACAATGGTTCTGTCCATGTACCAGTGACTGTCAATCTTAAAACGACCAGACAATGATCAGCCCGATGCACCAAAAAGCACATTACAGCAGATTGTATGTCACCCTTGCCCATGAGGGCACCCAGTCGCCAAGAGTGCACCAGATTGACCGTGTAATTGAGAAAGGCATACTGTGCTAGGCACAGCCCTGGTGGGATGGCCTAGCTGACAGATGAGCTGTGGGAATATGAGAGATGATAGATTAGCTGGAGTTTACTGTGGACCTTCTTCAGCATGATGCCCAGTGGAAAAACCCAGAGGGCAGGCAGGGATAGGCAGCTCAAAGGGGCCAGCCACCCTACCTTCCACATGCTCCTGAAGCAGCATGGCCACAACCACATGAGGCAGGCCCCATTCAAGTTCCAAGTTAGTAGCACTGGTCTGGCACAGGAGGCCTATCTAATGGAACACGGAAGCTTTGCAGAAAAGCTTCTAAGATCCAAAAGGCAGCTATGCAGTTGGGTTCATAACCTCAGTCCAGGAGGGGGTGAAAGGGCCTTTGGGTCGCAATTCCCACAGCCCCAGCCACTTTCCTACTCTTTTGTGTGGGGGCTCTAGTGGCCCCTTGGGTGGTGTTATTCATACTATCACTCTTGATAGCCCTGGGGGCCACTCTCTCCAAGGGAGGGGAGCGCTGTGCTTGAGAATTATGAGATTAAGAAGACTGGTGGTAAGCCTAGCACAGCGCAATGATGTCACTTCCAGGAGCGACAAACTGACACAAGGAGGACACGTGTCAGTTTCCCAAAAGTTTTGACAGGAAGTGTAGGCATCTTGTCTGACTGTCACTGACAGCTCAGCTCCTTCTCATCCACTGGGGACTGCTCTTTGCCAAGGAATTCATATAGACAACACCATAAAACCCATCCAGCTTGCAGAATTGGAAGCACAGCGCCTGCAGAAATTGCTAGTATTTACTACACATGATAATTACAACCCGGGGCAGCCATGGCGGGGTGCAGGGAGCTCACCTTGTACCGGCCCAAGGGAGCCCCTGACAGTTGCAACCACTCCAAGCTCCCTTACCCTGTTTCACTGCCAGCTCGCAAAGCTGCTGGCAGCTGGGACAGTAGGGAGAGCTCCAGCGGCAGCGGCACACCCCTTCTGGCCCAACCATTTTTTCCTGCAGCTGGCCGTTGAGAGCTCCCTGCCTCCTGCTGGATCCCGTGTGGCTCTCCAGACCAAGACAGGGTGGGAGGGGAGCTGCAGAAGCTTCCTCTGGACAATGAGGCAGCAGCAGGCAGGGCCTACAAAGGTTGGGCAGACTGTGGTGGGGGCAAAGCAGATACGGGGCGAGTGAGGTGCAGGGCGGTTCAGGAAGCTTCCTGTGTGGCAGCAAGCAGGGCCAGAAGCTTCCCACATCTCGCCCACTCCGTGCCTGCTTCATCCGCGCCACAGCCCGCCCGGGTTTTATGGTGTTATCTATGTGAATCCAGCTCCCAGTGGCTTGGAAGGAGCTGAGCTGGCAACAGTTGTCAGACAAGACACCTACAATTCCCCTCAAAACTTTCAGGAAACTGACACGTGTCCTCCTCGTGTCAGGCATCACTTGTAGCTTGGCTCAAAGACCAGCTCTGGTCTCCAAGGAACCTGTGCCACACAGGGACAGTAGCTGGAAAAACTGCTGCAAAATATAGGAGATTTCAGGGCAATATTTATGGCCCAGATGTTCATGATTTGGAATGTACTGGTCATAGGGGTTCCAGTTCCTGACTGGAGCCAGAGGATCCTCTGCTCCCACTCTCCACCCCCGCCCTCACTTACCTGGCCAGTGGGGGGAAAGGCGGGGGAACTCGCCTCTG
Source organism: Eublepharis macularius (assembly GCF_028583425.1). NCBI lineage: Eukaryota > Metazoa > Chordata > Lepidosauria > Squamata > Eublepharidae > Eublepharis > Eublepharis macularius. Next base: position 150,604,990 of record NC_072791.1, on the reverse strand, counting down.
GTCGAGAAATTTTAACCCAAAATAAGTCCTCTGTAGACCTCAGAAGCACTCCAGGGGCCATCGCGCTGACCCAGTGTCACTCCTGAGCTCCACAGTAGGCCGATTTCTTCCAGAAACAGGCCCAATTCAGCCTGAGTTGGGCCTGTTTCAGCCCCAAACAGGCCTAAATTGGCCCACTGAGGAGTACAGGAGCACTCTATGGCCCATTGCACCATCTCTGCAGCACTCCCAAGCTGCACAGTGAGTTGATTTTGGCCCAAAATGGGCCTGATTCAGCCTGAAATGGGCCTGATTTGGCCTCAAATAGGCCTAAATTGGCCTCTGTGTAGTGCAAGAGCACTCCAGGGCCTGCCACACCACCCCTGCAGCACTCTTGGCACAGAGCAATGATGTCACTTCCAGGCGTGATAAAATTGTGCAGGGCCTGGAAGTGCTCCTGCTCTTTGTCCCAAGCCAATTTGGGCTCCCAAATGGGCCAAATCAGAGCCAAGCTACAAGTGACGCCTAACACAGGTTGGACACTTGTCAGCTTCCCTCAAGTTTTGATGGGAAATGTAGGCATCCTGGTCTTGCAGCTGTAATAGAGAGCCAAGCTGTAAAACCAGGATGCCTACATTTCCCATCAAAACTTGAGGGAAGCTGACAAGTGTCCAACCTGTGTAAGGCGTCACTTGTAGCTTGGCTCCTAGCTTATTGCAAAGCCTGGGAGCACTCTCGGGGCCTTTACAATGACGTCACTCTCGAGAGTGACTTTGTTGAGCTTTGTCAGAAGCACACCTTGGGAGGCCCGTTCTCATGCCTGTTCCCCTGCCGGCTAGATGAGTGGCCTAACCATATCAATATTTTCATTTTGGACTTACAGGCCTGATGATTCTGAGCTTGTGAGAGGGGGGGAAATATAATTAAATATCCCTGACAACCCTTATGGTGGGGCAATATCCCTTCACTCCCCAAGTGCAAGATATACCACCGTACAGCAGAGTCAACAGAAGAATCCAGTGTGAAGTAAAATCATGTAAGAAGATAAATAGAAACTTCATTTAATAACTATATACAGTAAAATAAAGAACAAACAGAGAGAGGAACGTATTTCATGACTTATACACAGGAGAGAGAGTTGCAGACAAACAGGCATCTCAACTGACACACAAGGAATCTTCATTCCCTGCAAGGAGGGACCAATTCCACACAGCAACAGATAAACAGACACTATGCAATGTATCAAGCCCCTTCTCCACCTGCAAGAACTCTTTACACTCTCAATTCAAATTAGGCCACAGCGTCTTACTCCAACAATCCCCTTCTCGCTGTGGCCTCATTTGAATTGACCAAACTTAATTTATCATGCAGCATCTCAAAACTGTCTTTACTTAGAGGCTATGTTAAGACATCAGCAATCATTTGTAATGTTGGGGAATTCTCCATTTCAATAAACCCTTTCCTACACAAGTCTTTTATTGCATGACATCTTATATCTATGTTCATTACCATCCTGATCTAACTTATTCTTAAACACCCACTTACAACCAATAGCCTTTTTATCTTTTGGCAACTTACTAAGTGTCCAAGTATTGAACATCTAATAGAAGATTCTGCTTGTTCCTCCAAATTATCACATTCAGTTTCTTTCTCACTCTGTTTGTGAATTCCCTGTACATGAATTCTTGCTTTCTATTTTCTCTTCTTCTAAGAATATTTTTACTTCATCCTCTTCAGTTAGCCAATTAACATTGATCTGTTCCTCTTTAATATTTTTCTGATTAGGAACATACATACAAGACTGCTCTTCTTCTTTAAAATATACTACTCTTCTTACTTTCACTTCCCCTGTTTCTTTGTTAAGAATTCTATAACCTTTACATCCTTTTTCATATCCTCCCAGTTCAGTTCTATTGTTAAGTCTGGAGCATTTTAGTGCTGGAACATATGCAAAAGCTTTTGACCCACACATTCTAATGTGACTTATATTTGGCACTCTCCCAAACCAAAGTTCAAATGCTGTCTTATTAGGAGTCTTTGTTGGCAGTCTATTCTGCAAATATGTTGCAGTCATCACAGCTTCACCTCAATATATATGGGGCAAGGTTTACTCGGGAGGTAGTGGGCTCTCCTTCTTTGGAGGTTTTTAAAGAGGCTAGATGGCCATCTGACAGCAATGCTGAATCTGTGCACCTCGGCAGAACATGAGAGGGAGGGCAGGAAGGGTTATATCAGTGCTTAGTTCTTGCGGCCCCTTCTTACATGTTCAGGGTAAGACTGATAGCCACCTTGGGGTCAAGTAATAATTTTCCCCAGGCTAGTTTGGTTAGGGATCCTGACAGTGTTTTTCCATCTTCTGGGCATGGAGTAAGGGTCACTGTGGGGGGGGGGGGATTTGTGAATTTCCTGCATTGTGCAGGGGGTTGGACTAGATAACCATAGAGGTCCTTTCCAACCCTATGATTCTATGATTTTAAGGTAATTTAACATGGTTCCAAGAGGAGACCCTTATCAGTAGCAACCAATTTGAGTTGACATAGTGTGGCATTCTTTGTGACCTGACATTAATAATGAATCAAAACAGATGTCTACATCCTGAATACAGAACAACCCCTTCTACTGCACAAGGTTTGCCTTAATTACCTAACGTCTGGGCAGGCTAAAGAGGCAAAATGCATCTACTTACCATCTCACCACTTTGTCAGCCTCTAGCTAGAGGCAGCAAATAAAGTAATTTCCTCTCTTTCTACAGGGCACTTGAGAAGGAAAGAGACTATTTCTCTCCCTTTGAGGTTTTTCTATGGTAAGTGAGAGGATTATTATCTTAGCTGGGCCTGACTTACGATCCACGTGCCCTGCCATTACAAGGACATACACGTAAATTAGCACACCTAAGCTAGAATTGATTTTTTAAAAAATGATTTACTTCTTTTACATCCCACTCTTCTCTATGGTGGAGACCCAATATGGCTTACAACATTCTTCTCTTCTGCATTTAGATCAGAGGCAAGAGTTGGATGAATTTATCTTAACATGATATCTTTATGAAAAGACTTTCAGGTCAAGTGCTTTTGTCAAAGCCCTTTTAACATCCTGATTTCTCAGGCTGTATATCATTGGGTTTATCATGGGAGTGATTACTCCATACAACATGGAAACAATCCTGTCTTGCTTAGGTGAATAGGTGGATGCTGGACGAACATAGGTGGCAATGGTGGTCCCATAAAACAGGCAAACTACAGCCAAGTGGGAACCACAGGTAGAGAAAGCTTTACGCTTGCCTTCAGTAGAAGGCATGTACAAAATTGTAGCAATTATATAGATGTAAGAGATCAGGGTGATGAGAAAAGCACTGCCTCCTAAAATACCAGCCACAAGAAGGCGGACCAGTTCAGCGACGTAGGTAGAAGAGCAAGAGAGGGCACGCACTGGAGGGATATCACAATAATACTGGTTAACTTTATTGGGCCCACAAAAAGATAATGTAAAGGTCAGAGAAGTATGAATCATAGAATTAATAAAGCCAATTATCCAGGTCCCAACAGCCAGCTGAGCACACAGTCTTTTACTCATGATGGTTGTATAATGCAAGGGGCTACATATGGCAACATAGCGGTCATATGCCATCACTGCTAGAAGGAAAATTTCTGTGCCTACCACATAAATGAGAAAGAATAGCTGAAGCATGCAGCTAGAAAATGATATGGTTTTATCCTCTGACAAGAATATCTGCAGCATCTTTGGCACTGTGACAGTTGGGCAAAGAATATCCAGTATAGATAAATTACTAAGGAAGAAGTACATGGGAGTCTGGAGGCGAACACCTGTCCCTATTGCCATGAGGATAGCTCCATTTCCAGCTAAAGTAGTCAAGTAGATCAGCAGAATCATTATGAAGAGAGAAATCCGTACTTCTGGGAGATCAGACAATTCTGTAAAGTAAAAGTTCTTCACTACTGATTCATTGGCCGTGTCCATGCTCTTGCCAAAAAGATTAGTCATTCGGAATATCTGAAATACAGACAAGACAAAGCAGATGTTTTAAAAATAGGGCTATCATTGAACACAGATGTAGAGATAAATGGCTTAAGGCATTTATATAATAAAAATATTATTATAATACTTTTATACTGCATTTCTGAACAGGGCGGCTTCCAGGGCGGCACGATGATATTACTTTCTGTAAGTGACATCACTGCACAGGCACAGGAATGAGTGCATGCACTGCACATGTACAAGAAACTAAAAAGAAATGAGTGCTGCATCCCCGTCCCCCCAGCCAAGAGCGTAAGGGCACCTGGCAACTCTATAACACTTCCATCATCACCTATAAATCTCCTCCTAGGGCTTCACTGAAATGATGTCAGAAAAGCTATCATCCTATAAGCCTTATGGAACTGACAAAAGGGATAAACTGCTCTACCTTTCTGCCCATTCCAAAACATTAGGACAACCCTCAAAAATACTTGGAATTTGTCGCTATCATTTAAACTTCCCTGTAAGAGAAGTGGAAGGGGATTTGGCCTGATGACTGGAAATTAATAATAATAACATAATAACATTCTATTTATATACTGCCCTTCAGGACAATTTAATGACCTCTCAGAGTGGTTTACAAAGTATGTTATTATTATCCCCACAACAATAATCACTCTGTGAGGTGGGTGGGGCTGAGAGAGCTCCTAGAAGCTGTGACTGACCAAGGTCACCCAGTTGGCTTCAAGTGGAGGAGTGGGGAATCAAACGCGGTGTAAACATGGATGTAAATGTTCACATAGGGAGAAATGGTCTTTTATGTATGTAGTCCTCAGACCAGGCTAACACCACATTTTAAATATATCGGCAATGAATGCAATTATTTCAATTCAGGTGTGAGAGAAATGATATGACTTAGTTGGCACACAAGATGATGAGTTCCAAACTGATTGAAACCTCTGGGTTGACTTTAAGGGAAGCCTTACATAAAGTATATTGCAGTATTCTTGGTCAAATTATCTGAGTGGAAATATGAAGCAGCTAATGTTTTTGGTGGTGACAAATTTCAAATCATTTAGAAGAAAAGAAATTGTAAACAATTGAAAATGCAGTGACTCTGAATCCACTTTGAAATTAGAATAAATAGTACAAGGAATCATGGGACAGGGAAATCCCATTCCCCTCCCCACCTCTTCTCAATGACAGCTGCACCACTTTGGGTTCATCCTCCATCTTCACCTCCTGCTTCCCCCTTTCCATCTCCATCTCACACTCCCCATCTACCTGTCTCTTCCTAGACCACTTGTTTGCATGCCTTCCCTCCCACCTGCCCACTTTCATTTTGCTCGGGTCAGTCTCACACTCTCTTGTTGACCCACCACTGTTGTGGCCTGGGGAAGAGAAGTGTGTGGAGAGATAAGCAGATTGGCAAACAGAAGCAACCTCACCTACTTCTTTTGTCTGCCATTGTAGTTTTTGTGACCAGCAGTTGGCATTTTTGTGGCTTCTTCACATGTGTAGATGTGGTTTGTAATGTTTTTATGGTTTCCTCACCAACTGGTTTGTTTTTTTATAGGATGTTTCTACAAAACTAGATTTCCCAGAGTTTGTTAAACCCTAAGCCCTGTGTAGCTCCATTGTGCTGATTATTTAATCTACATTAGGCAATTGGTGTGGCTATGAAATAGATAACATATCAAATAATTAAAACAATCAAAGCAAAATAACAACACGTTTACAGCTTTAACCCTTGTTCTAAACATCTCAAGGCTTAAGCAGTTGTCATAGAACAGATCATTCTCTATTTTGTTACTTTATTATTTTTAGCACAGTTATCCATGCATTTAATAATCCATGTCTAAACAGGAATGAATGACTCCTGGAATGATATACATGGTGGGTAACTGGAAAAACTTGAAGGAAATTCTAGTTATGATGATGAAAATGCACTAATCACTACTATTAAATAGTAGTAGTAGCAGTAACAGAAGAAGAGGAGAAGGAGGAAATTCCAGACACCTTTAAACAGGTTTTTAAAATATACATTTTGATTGCTTTGAACATTATTAGAATAGCAGCAATAACAGCAGAAAGATTGTGAGATCTCACTATGAATCAAAATTAAGCTAATATTTCTGAAAATAGTAATAATGTAAATGCTTATTTAATCTTTTCAACATTAATTTTTATCTCTAGTATTGAGGGCTTTAGACTCAAGCCATGTTTTATTAGATAAGAAAGGAAATTGTTTCCTGGGAAAACTCAAATGCTCATGTAAAATAAATGTTTTTTATCCGTATTTTGCTACACTGAGTGTATATGTTAGCCTATAACAAAATTACAAAGATTATTCCACCATATTTGTATGAGACATTTTACTTTAAGATATGTCTACTAATACCTGCCATTCTAAGAATTAAAGTTAAATGGATTTTAAATGAGGTAATAAATTTTAATACTTTACAAAGATGCTATGTCTTCTATCTCTACCCGCAAACTAGAGTACATCTATTCATTTCCACTGATACTCTCATTTTACAAATATTGTGAAATAGCCGCTTGCAAGCAATCCACAGATTTCCAACCATTTATTCACAAAATAAATACATGACTAAATAAGCAAAGATTAGACTTCCCAAGACTCATACAATAAACAGTAACCATCACTTACCCTTTCAGTTACCATTGTAACCTGGACTGACATAGTAACAACACTATGAAGAGTGTAAATGGTGTCAAGAAAAAGATTCACATGAGTATTGTGAAATAAAAAAAAATAAATATTGTCCATCTCATGAGACAAAAATGCAAAGTCTACTTCTTGCCAAAGGAGAAATAACAACATCAAGAGAAAAAGGATATCTTGGGATAATGTTCTGACATAATTCAGAAACTCATTTATTCAAAAAGTGTTTTGAATAATGTGGCCCTGATCCGGAGGAAGTTAATTGTACCTAATTCCTTTAAAATGCAAATGACTTAAGCTAATCACAGTTATCTTTATTCATTGATTTCTACAGGAATCAACTGCAGCTAACTTTTTCAGGTGTACAACCTTCTTTTCAAAATATATCTTTCTTTCTTACTATAACCAATAACAGAAGCTCAGGGTTAAATCAGATATACAATTGTGGTTTTTGTTTAATATTCAGAAATCTAAGTGTACAAGTAGGAAAAATGTTCTTGCAATAAATAGCCTGGATTGATCACTAAAAGCTTTGTGTTAGTCAGCAAAATAAATACCAACTTGTACACGTCTAACTATATCAACCTTTTCAATTTGGACATACAAACCTGATGATTCTGAGCTAACACATGAGAACCAGTGCCTTTCTTATTCCACTCATATGGGTTTTTCTACTCAGCTCAGCAATTCTCTTCATCCAAATTTGTCCCTGGAGCTCAGAGTTTCAAATTACCCGACCTAGTCTTTAAAGTGTTTACCATCAAGCCTTTTGCTAGACTGTCACTTTCCATCTTAGCTCTGTGACCAGTCACTTTGTATCTCATGCCTACATAAAGCCACCATTTCAAGCCATTTGCAGCATTGTAGATGATTGGTAGCAGACAATGGAGTAGAATCGAGGTACACCCATGCTAGTTGCATTATTCTACCCTAGCAGAATGACAAGTTATGATAATGGCAAAGTCCTGGTCGAGGAGCCCAGGAGGAATTTCATCTTGCCCAGGAAGCCTTCTCATTTGACGGGCTTTTCTGATTAAAACTATCAACCCTGCATTAAATGATGAGGAGGTAACAGGTGTGCATTGCACACTTGTACATGCATGCACCCCCAAGTCTTTCCAGATCAATATTGTGCATGGAAGGGCCAATCTGGTCAGATTTTTTTGTTTTGGGGAACAGCAACGGGACTCTCTTCTTCAGCTGTTTCTGCCATTGCTCCTTCATTGTTTTAATTCAACTTTGGGTTTAATGGATTAATTGGAAAGGGAGACTGGCAGCTAGCAACCTGTCCAGTCTCCCACTTTTACTAGTAAAAAATAGGGGGGGAGGACCATCCTCCCTCTACTTCCTGTCCCGTAAAGGAAAAATCAAAACATCTGGCCTATGCACAATGCAAAGAAAGGCTGGCCTGGTAACATCCACATGGGCTTGCACATATGGCTTTGAGGAAGGAGGGATCTCCTGCAGCCTCCTAGCCTCCAGTGTCACAAAGTCTCATGTTATGCAAATTAGGGTGAAAATTGAGGGGTGGGAAGCAATTGTCAAAAGAGAGACACACTGAGGAGGTCCCAGGCATGGGTTCTTGCCCATTCAGTGGCTATCTATGGCTTCTGTTCTTCACTTAGGTGTCAGGGTGCCAGGGCCACCACTGTGACTAAAGAAGTCCTCCAAAGATAAAGGGTCAAGGGGCACCAGGAGGAATTTCAATTGCCCAGAAGGCCTTCTGGCAGCTTTGGGGGGCTTCTCTGTTTAAAACTGCTAACCCAGCATTAAATGATGGGTAGGTAGCAGGCACATACATTGTACAGTCGCACATGCATGTGCAAAATCTTTTCAGCTGAGTATTCCACATGGAAAGACTGATCTGGTCAGATTTTTTATTTTCTGTCATAGTAATGGGACTCTCTCATTCCACAATGCCCACACATGGTTCTTCTTCATTTTCACTAAACTCTGGGTTAACCATTTTAGTTGAAACAGGAAACTGGAGCCAGCAACCTAGTACTAGTAAAAAATAGGGAGGAAAGAGGGCCGTTCTCCTTCTACTTCCCATCCCTTAAGGGAATAATCCACATCTAGCACTCCCTTTCTGTGCACTTTTACACAAAGTGTAAGGACAGGTCAGCAGGTTTAAACAGGAAGTCCTAGGCAGCTGCAAAACAGATTAGGTGAGGAGGATTCTCCTGCCCCTCATCGTGGAAACGAAACTACAGGGAACAGGGAAATATGGCATAAAAGCAGAACTTAAAGGTAATAAGTTATTGGCTTTGTCATTAAGAAGCAATTTTTTTTACTTCGCTGCTGATTGGCAATGGAGCTCTTTCCTGCTTGCACATCATTGGGTACCACTTTGCTAGTAAGTTTCCCACCATTGTGCCCACTGCCAATGCTTGCCTTTTTTGCAATCCACTTTTGTGTGAGTTTCCGTGTGCTTGAAGAGAAACCCTTTGTATAAATGGGTCTTTGGATGATGCAGTTTTTGGTTAAGTGCAAATAAAACTTCATTTCCCCAACTCTCCCTCTTGAAAAGAACAGTGTGTGCATGCATGTGCATCTGCCCAACTTGCCTTTATGCATACCTTCACCAAGCGTTCCTTGGGTTCCATAAACTCAGAACCCCATTGTTGCATGTTCTCTCTCAAACTCAGTGGAACAATGGTTTAGAGAGAGGACTGTATTCTGTGTAATTTTTGAGCCATTGTGTGCAAAATCAGTTGCCCTACAGTCTCATTTCTGTACTCTGACCAAAAAAGAACAGAGTGTATTTGCACATGTGTAGCTAAAACCTCCTAAATTTGTGAAAACAAAAAAAAAGTGAACAAACCAAACAAATCAGATCCAAGCCGGCACCACCTCAGCCACAACAATCAGAAATGGAATGGAATTATTCCAGAACCCCTGGAACTGAAACTGAAATGGAAATTTTCTTGGTAGACACCTCTAATCACAACATTGCCCAGAAAAGCCTTGAGGTTGGAGTAAGTACCCCATTTCTCCCCCTGCCAGCCAACTGAGTAGCAAGGAGTACGGGCCAGGGAAGGTGGTTCTGTGCCGCTGGGAGGCACTGTACTGTTCCATTTTTTTTTAAAGAATTTTTATTGGATGGGTTTACAAACATACATATAGAAATCATTATCATTATTCACCCCATTATATTTTCCCCATCCTCCCCCCCCCTTTTCTGGTGACTCCCAGCAGTTTTCCATACCCAACTTAATCTAAAAAGTATATCATATAAATTCTTAAAGTCTATAATAATAATGTAATAATGTAATATATATCTATATTATACCTATCAAATCTCTTTAATTATCTTAATCTACACTAACTATATTGCATATCTTAGTTAAAAATATAAAAATTATATAAGTAATAATAGGTACATATACTGACTAAAAAAACCCCTGCCTATATATATGTAACATACTATTCCTTACATACCAATTAACTATATTATCTATATTTCACATATACTCCCTATAACCTTATTACTCATAATTATACTCTCCTATAAATATACTATACTAATCCAATAAAAAACAGTAAAATATACCCTTTTTTAACCTTAAGTAAGTTTCTATCTCCCCTACTTCTCCAAAGACCACAGTTTCCCTTTCATGTCCTACTTTTTCTCCACATATTTCTTAAATTTTTCCCAGCTTAATGTATAGTCCAATTCTTCTTGTTCTTTCAATTTCCTTGTTAATTTGTCCATTTCTGCCATATTCAAGACTTTCAGAATCCCAGGAAGTTCCCGGGCTGGGGTGTCTTAGGGAACCAACTAACTTCCACCACACGCCCCAGCCTGCCCCTTCCCACACTGACAACCAGGGTCACAAAAATTAATCATGCAAGGTTGATATAAATTTTTGTATTAAATCCAAAGTGCAACAGTGCAGAGGTGCAATATATCTCAAACAAGATTTAAAGTGCATATATATACAAGAAGAGGTAGTCTATCGGGTAGACAATAAATATATTTCTATATACAATGAATATTCTGGTGGTGGGAGGATACTGGGCTGGGCTGGTTTCTGGGAGGGCTGGGCTAGGGCTCTAGCCCCTTGCTAGGCCCCTTTAGGTGCACAGGGCCTAGAAGGTTGGAGGGGGTAGGGTAGGGGAATACAAGGATGAGCTCGTTTCATGTCTCAGGGAGATATGGCTTTGACCGGCACTTCAAGGACTCTTTCCTATGCCAGTTGAGAAAGTGAAATTAGCCACCTGCAAGATAAGCGCTTCACAGCTACACAGTTATACAGCTACACAGATAGTTCTTTACACATTCTCAGAGGCTCAGAATACAATACAGAGTATAACAGGCACATGTGGCAGATAAGCAGGGCGCATCTGACAGATTGGGTGGTGTCAGGCCTTAGCAGGGGGTGAGTCCCTCAGGCAGCCAAGCTATGGTCAACTTCCAGGGCATGGGGCCCATAGTGAATCAAAGACACCATTCCTGTGTAGGCTTTGCTAGGATCTGCCCACCCATTATGCTGGGGCATTATCTGCTTCAGCAGCCAGGGTGCAACTACAGCACCAGTTTAAGGAGAGAGGGGAGTTATGGGGGTTGGATCTGTCCGGGGTCTGAGGCACAGCCCCCAGCCTTGCTGGGAGGAAGCAATGGGAGACAGCTGGGAGGCAGCTGCCCTGCTGCTCCGGCCAGCCATCTGAGCTAGAACCTGCCTGTGCCACGGGAAAGGGGCAAAGGTCCAAGGCCCCAGAGGGCTGGAAGGGGCAGGGCGAGGCCAGCCAGCCCCACCCTCCAGGGAAAAGATAGGGAGCTAAGCAGGGCAGAGGGAGGGGGCAAAGGCAGTGGGAATAGGGACCCAGCAGCTGCCCAAACAGACCCCTTACCAGACGAGGAGGAGAAGCAGCCACAACAGCTCAGAGCCAAGCCCCAGCCTATCCACCAGCTAGAAGGCAATAACCAGGCTCAGGGAGTGCCAGGAGCAAAGTGATTCCAGGTGGAGCTGCCACAGGCATTCTGGGGGAGGAGATGGGCAACCCTGCCCAACATCAGTGGGCAGGCAGCCCAGAAGCTGGCCAGGGCAATTCCACGTGAGCAAGGCCAGGGAAGCTCAGCAGCGCAGAAGCCGACTGGGGTGGCTCCTCACGAGCAAGGCCAGGGAAGCTCAGCAGCTCCGAGGCCTACTGGGGCAGCTCCTCGGGAACAAGGCCAAGGAAACCTCAGCTGGGGTTTCTTCGCATGTAACCCCACCCTGCCAGAAAGGCAAGGAAGCCTAGAAGGGTTTAGTGATGGGAGGGAAACACCTGAGGGGAGGTGCAGCTGGGCCAAGTCAGGAGAGGGAATGAGCCTGGAAGGAGGGTAGGGCGGGGAAAGAAAGCCTTATAAAGGATGGCTAGGAAGAACTCTGGGGTGGTGGGTTTGAGTAGGAGTAATGGAGTGGAGTTGGAGTGGAGCAGAGTGAGAGTGAAGGCAAGGAGGAGAATGGATGAAGGAGGAGATGGCGGAGGTCAAAGCGGGGGAGTGGCACAGGTTGAGCAGGCCAGTGAGTGGATTGAGAGGGAGCCTGGGTGATGTATACTGCCCCTCCTTCCACAAAGCAGGGTCCTGCAGCATCCCTGGCACCCCTTTGATGTCAGGTGCAGACCGCACAGTGCCCCGCCCAGTGGGGGCCGCTGCAATCGCTGACCAGATCTACCTTATTCCTTGCCTCACTGTCCATTTCATGACTGCTTTCCTGGAGTGGTGAGTTCGCTTGGCTTGCTGCTGCAACTCCAGCAGGTTGGTGTGCCTAAGGGAGGAAACCATGGTGCCCCTTGGAGGGGAAACAGGTCTACAGAAGCCTGTTCTGTAACTACTCCCCCATTCTACCTCCTTTGTCAGTGAAGTAATGCTTCCATACGATGTGGCCCGTAACTGAGTGTGAATGAGCTGCCATTGTAGTGTGAGATGCTAAGCCCCATTGCCATGAGACTGACCAGTGTAGCCTCAAGTCACACAACTTGGCATCTGGTCTGTCCTCACATGGTCCAGGGTTTATATTGCCCACCAGGAGCTGCGATTGGCTGGGGGCAGGAGTTGTCCAGGAACTGAGCTGGCCACAATGTTTACACCCCTTGAGATTTGAGGTACAGGAAGCATGGCACTGGGGGAGTTGCCTTTAGTGGCTATCTTGGGTGCCTAGAAGCTATATTGTGATTTTTGATGGCATAATTTTCTGCCAGTTTAGGGGGAAGTTCCCGGGCTGGGGTGTCTTAGGGAACCAACTAACTTCCACCACACGCCCCAGCCTGCCCCTTCCCACACTGATGCAGTAGGTTACACTGGAGGGGTGTCAGCAGGTGGCTGCAGTGCTCTCCACTGGTACCTCTCTGAGTTATGCCAGTATATCTCAGAGAAACACTGGTGTGGTGGCCAGTTGGCTACCTTAGTGCTCCCCCACCCTTCGCCCAAGATTGTACTGCTAATTTACCAAACAGATGATAAGCATGTCTTGCAAACTCCTTAGAGGTTCATGTCTCAAGATCTAATTTTCAGAAAAGTAATCTCAGGAGTAGCAAAGAACTTTCTTGCCTATGTTTGTATCAGTATTTTGGAGACCATCTAGCAATATATTCCACCTTTGCATAAATTCTTTGCAGTTCAAGAGATGCTACACAGGTAAGGAGATCCTTTTTATTGCGTAGCATTTTCAAGATTTTATTTTAATCTTTTCAAACCTGCTCCTCTGCTCATCGGGTACGTAATATTTGTTTTTATATACATTGAATGTATTTTGTTATTGAGATGGGGTAGAGATAATTTAAACAAACAATTAACCCAAAGATCATAAACTTCTGATTATATTAAAAGGTGGCCATGGTGACCCTGAGCAAGTTGTGATTTCTGTATCTCACCACTCCTTTTGTTAAAGAAGGATGTGTGTTTTTTCATGAAGAAGCATATAGAGTGTTTGCAAATTTGAAAGTTTATAAAGCATTTTATGCACCCCAAAACATTACATATATATGCATAATACATGGCTAGTTATAAAGCTCTGAGAAAGATTTATACCCTCAATGATTAATCTTTATTAAGGTCCAGAAGAATGTTCAAGTATGCAAAGGTTCTGTTCTCTCTAATAAATAGATTATATGTATAACTGTAACAGCTATGTATCTCTGCATTTTGTTGACATCTTTCATCACTGTTTATTTATTCTATGTTTATTGTAAAAAACAGGTTAGGCTACTTTATTAGCTGTCAATGCAGTTCTATTGACAAATTATACTTGTAGCGGCGCATATCAAATTTGGTTCCTGTGCTTAACTAGCAAGATGAAGCCAGAGGTTTGCTGTAGCAACAAGGAGAAAGAAGTCTGGTGCAGTAGCTAGAGGCAAGGCTACGGATGAATAGGTGGTGGGTAATGTAGTATCCTAATATTGTTGAGCATTAGAGACAGAAGTGGCACTCTTCCACTCAGTCCTATAATCTTAATGCACACATGTCATAAAATCAGCCTGTTAAATTCAGATGCCTAATATTTATAAAAGGTAGAGACTTTAGTGGAGTCTGAATGAGTACTGCCTGCACAAACTAGTAATTACTCTTTAATTTGATATACTTTTTGTGAAACATCATAAATTTACCTCAGACATTGTAAAAGTGAAGAGCACCATTGTATAGAAATGGACAGACTTACCTCAATTCTGAATTTAGAAAATAATAAAACTTTTGTAGACAGATGGAAAGACATATATGTTAGGCTGAATTTGACAACCAAGTATATTATATAATGAAACTTATATTAGTTATTATATTGGATGTATAATCAAGTTATATAAGAATATCACTTTGCAGTATTTTTGCACCACTCCACTGTGTAAATAATTGAAAATTCTTAATAAAAATATTTTTTTTAAAAAAAGTGAAGCTCACCATTTGCTTCCATCTGCTCTCAGCCTACAAAAAGAACTATAAATCTCAGAAGGGTTTTGGAGTGACATTTGGAACTTTCTGGACTTTACTGTTTCTGTTGAAATGTATTTCCAATGTTTACTTTTCAGAATGAAAGTCCTGGAATCTAATGTGTCAGACATCATCAGTGGGTTACAATTTGACCTCACTAAGAATTCTCTCTTTCCCATCCACACTCCCAAAAATCTACATTTTCTAAGTTTTCTAGACAGAGAGAATAGGACCTAGACCAGTATTTCTGCTATGTAGATATGTACGAAGAAAGGGAGAAGAGTAAGAACACATGAGAAAGAAAGAGATACATTTTAAAACTGGCTTTCGTGTTTAATGTAGGGAGGGATCATCATGGATCTTGAAAGGTTGAAGACTTCTGATCTATTCCATCAGTCAGTCAGAGCAAGTCAGACCAAGAACTCATGAATGCTACCCTATTGTGCAAATGGTTTTAATAATAATTATTTTGAAAAGTAATAAATAATGAAATAAATGAGAGTAGGATTGTAAAGGCTAATCACCTTCCTTTTCTCTCACTGCTGCAACCACTACCATTTCTATAATTTATAATTGACATTTTACATTTTTTTTAGTTATAGCCTCTTGTTGCTGCCATAATTAATTAACATATGTAGTAAAACATGAAGAAATATTGTTGGGATTGTTGTCATGCTGGGGCTGAAAAGAAAACATGTTTGTTACTGAGGAGGGATCCTTCATGACTCTGTGGTAGAGGAAATGTTTGGCATGCAGAAGTTTTCAGGTTCACTCCCCACCACCTCCAGTTAAAAGGATCAGGGAGTAAGTGATGTGAAAGGCCTTTGTCTGAGGCCCTGGAGAGCTACCACAAGTCGGAGTAGGCAATACTGATCTTGTTTGAGCAAATGATCTCACTGTGTAGGGCGGGTTGAAGTGTACTGTTTGCCATCATTAATAGTCAGTAGGAGAGATCCGAAGATGATATATGCACATGCAGCTGGAGGTTGCTTGAAGATTTAATGGCAGCAGTTCCCATTGCCAAGGAGACAGGCTGCTTTTAAAATCAAAGTCTGGCTTGTCTTTTCAGCATCTATAGCCAGAAACACACCACGTACTCTTCAGCGTAATTATGCCTTCCCCCCTGAATCCAGCCAATAGGTATATTGCTGAGGCAAAATTTATAAAGAATATCAATTGGACAGATATAATTTTTTGTTATTCAGATTGTCGATCTCTTTTCCTTTGCCTACTGAAAAAAAGAGGGGGGGGGACAAACCAGAATAGAGTAGCTGACCAGAGCAGGCAGCCAGCTACATTAACACAGAAGAAAGTAAAAGTCGGAGGGGAAATGCATGACTTTATTTTAATGAGTATACATTGTTTTCACTGTATTTCAGATATTCCAGTTGCTCAGCCTTGCTGGCCAGGAGATGGAGAAAGCCAACGTAACAGCCATGAAAGAATTTTACTTCATAGATCTCTCTGATCTTCTAGAAGTGCAGCTTTCCCTTTTTGTGATGATTCTGCTGATCTACTTGATCACTTTGGCAGGGAATGGTGCTATCCTCATAGCAATAGCGACAGATGTTCGCCTCCAGACTCCCATGTACTTCTTCCTCAGTAATTTATCTATACTGGATGTCCTTTGCCCAACTGTCACAGTGCCAAAGATGCTGCAGATATTCTTGTCAGAGGATAAAACCATATCATTTTCTGGCTGCATGCTTCAGCTATTCTTTCTCATTTATGTGGTGGGCACA
The DNA here is from genome assembly GCF_028583425.1 of Eublepharis macularius. Taxonomy (NCBI): domain Eukaryota; kingdom Metazoa; phylum Chordata; class Lepidosauria; order Squamata; family Eublepharidae; genus Eublepharis; species Eublepharis macularius. The sequence goes on along the minus strand of NC_072791.1, from coordinate 150,588,696 downwards.
GAAGTTTTCCTTCTAGCAGTGATGGCATATGACCGCTATGTTGCCATATGTAGCCCCTTGCATTATACAACCATCATGAGGAAAAGACTGTGTGCTCAGCTGGCTGTTGGGACCTGGATAATTGGCTTTATTAATTCTATGATTCATACTTCTCTGACCTTTACATTATCTTTTTGTGGGCCCAATAAAGTTAACCAGTATTATTGTGATATCCCTCCAGTGCGTGCCCTCTCTTGCTCTTCTACCTTCCTCGCTGAACTAGTCCTCCTTCTTGTGGGTGGTATTTTAGGAGGTAGTGCTTTTCTCATCACCCTGATCTCCTACATCTATATAATTTCTACGATTCTGTACATGTCTTCTACTGAAGGCAAGCGTAAAGCTTTCTCTACTTGTGGTTCCCACTTGGCTGTAGTTTGCCTGTTTTATGGGACCACCATTGCCACCTATGTTCGTCCAACATCCACCTATTCACCCAAGCAAGACAGGATTGTTTCCATGTTGTATGGAGTAATCACTCCCATGATAAACCCAATGATATACAGCCTGAGAAATCAGGATGTTAAAAGGGCTTTGACAAAAGCACTTGACCTGAATGTCTTTTCTTAAAGGTATCATATTAAATTAAATTCTCCCAACTCTTGCCTATGATCTGAATACAGGAGGGAAGAATACTGTAAGCCATATTTTGTCTCCACTGTAGAGAAGAGTGGGATGTAAAAGAAGTAAATCATTTTTTTAAAAATCAATTCTCGCTTAGGTGTGATAATTTATATGTATGTCTTTGTAAAGGCAAGGTAAGTGGAACTTAAGCCAGCCCCAGCTACTAAAATTAAGGGAAATTGTGTGCAAAGGAAGGAGTTGTTTTATATTCAGGAAGTAGACATCTGTTTTGATTCACTATTAAGGTCAGTTCACAATGGACACTGCAATGTGTCAACTAGATATGGGCATGAACAACTTTACGAACAGAAAAAACCCGCGCACGGGCCGTTCATGAGGTGCCATTCCAGACAAACAGGTGGTCGTTGCAAGCCTCGTTTGTTGCGTTCGTCCACTCTTTGTGAACCAGACACTCAGGCGCCTTCAATCAATTGCCTTGGCAACGGAGGGAGGGACTGCTTGAACACTGTCTGCACTCCCTCTGTCACCCTGGATACCCCAATCAAAGCCCAACTTAGCTTGATGGGCATGTCTTCCTTCCAAGGTTGAAGCTGCAAATTGGTTACAATTGGTAATATGGGAGCAGACACTGGGGGGGGGAGGGAGGGGGGGTGTTCTGTGGCCATGGGAACTCCAATCTCATCCCTGCAAACCTTGTTAGGCAGTTCTGACTGCCAACCACAGACCTCCTGCTTTTCTCTATGAGACCTCTGGTTATAAAAGGGCATTGTGCTCCCAGTTCTGGCTTTCATTTTCAGCAAGCAGTGGAGTGGGACAGAGCTGTTGCTAGCCTTTTGGGAGAGACAGGGAGAGTGTATTGGAGCTGGGTTTTTTTTATGTGTGGTTAGATAGGTATCTATCTCTCCGCTGGTTCCAGGGCTGCTGCCAGGCTATGGGGCCAAGCTCTGTGGACACCATGGCTGAGGGCTCACTTTGATTATTGTTATTATTATTGTCAGTGCCTGATCTGGTGGTCACACTTCTGGGTGTGCTGGGATAGGGCTCTAGCCTCAGCCTCCAGTTCCAGGGCACCTTGGCTGAGGGCTCACTCTGACTATTATTATTATTAGTATCAGTGCCTGATCTAGTCAGGCTTTTAGGTGTGCTGGGCTAGGGCTCTAGCCTCAGCCTCTGGTTCAAGGGCTGCTGCCCAGCCCTGGGGCCAAGCTCTTTGGTGGGCACCTGTGCTGAGGGCTCACAGTGTTCTTTCCTTTTCTGTCCTCCTTAATTCTAGTTTAGTTGCACAATGAGTCTTCATGTTGTGGTGGCCACAGATGGTCGTGGGGGGAAGTGCAAAGGTAGTCCTCCTGGTTTCCTCGTGGCAAGCAGTACTGGGTGTGGCTCGGGGGCAGTAGAGAGTACTCCCGCTTCCCCAGATTCACCTGTGGGGGCTGTGGAGGTCTTTCCGCTGGTGGGGGAGGATCTCTCTCAATATTTTGAGGAGGAGTTGGGTGAGGCATCCCTGGAGGAATGGTTTGTGTTTTATGAAACATCCCTCCCGTCCCCATTCCAAACTCTTGGTGGTGTTCCTGCTTGCAGTCCACCCCTCACTCCATCATCCATGGCCAGCTCCGCAGCGCAGCCTGTAACCATTCGTACTCCTTCCCCAGGCACAGTTAGTGGTCCATGTTTAAACACCTCCATATGGAGGCACTTTTGGACCCTTCCTAATGAACCCCCTTGTGGTGCAGTGTCGTGCCTGTGATGTCCTGGTGCTCAGGGGCAGTAACCCGAAGCACCTGTCATTGACAGTCCTGACTAGGCACGTGAAGAGGCACCAGGTCTTCTGACCAGGGATCAGTGGGATGGTCACAGAATCCACCCCAAGCAAGAGTCCTTGCCCTGAGGATGAGGCTGGTGGAAGCGATGTGCTCAGGCAGGCCGCGCTCTTGGAGGTTGTCCCCTTGGGTTCTGAGATAGCACCGCTTAAAATGGTGTGGTTGAGGGCTCAGGAATCAGGCCTTCGTATCTTGGCAGAGACGATTGCCCTACATGGTGTGCCACTATACATCGTGGAGGGTGTGGGCTTCCACAGGCTACTTAAGCATCTTGCCCCTTGGTTCTCCATGCCATTGCCGTGCACCCTTGCCTGTCGAGTCCAGGGGGTATCTCGAATGAGGGGTGGCATGTTTGGGTCAGGTGGGAGCAGCATGGTAAGACAGGCCACCCCTGCAGAGTAGGGCCACCCCTGATGGCTCTCATAGGTTTGGATCTTCTCAATCCTTCCTGTTCCACTGGGTAACCCTTTGTCCTCCTCTCCTTGAGAAGTTCCATGTCACTCTTTCTACCTCTCCCTCTCCAGATGGAACCACTCCAACCGTTCCCTATGACCTCTCCATTGCAACCCCTGTGCCCTCTGAGCAGGGGGGAATGGGTCCCTCAACTCTGTCCTTTCCGCAAAGGCAGGAAGGTGGGTGCTGTCGGGGGCTGCCACTTTGGGCCACGAGAAACAGCTCAACTGCTGTTGCACATGAGGTTAAACATCACGGTGCCCCATATCCAAGGCACCTGCTGTCCTCTCCGAGCAGTGGGGAATGGGTCCCACAACTCCGTCCCTTCTGCAAAGGCAGGAAGGTGGCCGATGTCAGCTGCTGCTGCTGCTGCAGCCCATTTCTTCCTCTCCCTCTCTGGCCCGTCCCAGTGACCTCTCCTGTCCCATCCATCCCCTCCTTTCTGCGAAGGCAGAAAGATGGGTGATGCTGGCAGCAGCCTCCTTTGGGCATTTGTGTAACAGCTCAGGAGCTGTTGCACATGTAGTTGAGCCACATGGTGCCCCTATCCATTGCAACCACTGAGCTCTCTGAGCAGGGAGGAATGAGCCCCTCGACTTCTGTCCTTTCTGCAAAGGCAGGAAAGGCTCTCAGTAGTGAGTAGTGCCTGCTCAGGTTAGGTGCCTGAGTGGTGGGCAACCACAGTAGCCTCCCTCAGTTCTCAGGACTACTTCCACTCTGACCATTCCTAGCGACTTCTCCTGTCCTTTCTTTCCCATCATTTCCATGAAGGCAGGAAGCTGGTTCATGTATGCACATTTCATCACTCACATGGTCCCCATTTCTCCTTCTACAACCCTTTGGAGATCTCTGCTGTCAGGCCCATCCCATCCTTTCCACGAAGGCAGGAAGGTGTCTGGTGTCTGCTAGTGCTGCCAAAACTGTTATCAGTAGTGCCCATACCGCCTGCTCAGGTGAGGTGTCTCAGAGTGGTGTAGAACTGCTCTGCCTCCCCTCAGTTGGTCCCTCTTTCTACCTCTTCCTCTGTGGAACCACTCTGACCCTTCCAAATGACCTCTCCTGTCCTGCCCATCCCCTCCTTTCTGCGAAGGCAGGATGGTGGGTCATGTCAGCTGCCGCTTCACGAGGGACTACCACGTTACTGCTGCCTCCTTGGTCACGAGGGACATCTTGGCTGAGATTGCACATATAATTGTACAGTATAGTGGTACAGCATGGTTGCACAGTATGGTGGCTCCCCTGTCAATGGGAGTGACTTGACCCTTTTGAGCTGGGGGGTAATGTGTCCTGCAACTTCCATCCTTTCCGCAAAGGCAGGAAGGTGGGCAATGGCAGCTTCTGCCGCTGCCCTGTTTCTTCCTCTCCCTCTCTGGAAACACTCCTACCACTCCCAACTACCTCTCCTGTGCCGTCCATCCCATCCTTTCCACTCATGCAGGAAGGTGGGTGATGTTAGCTACCGCCACAGAGTACCTCTGCGGGTTCCGTGGATGAGGATTCACAATGCTTGGGAGCTTTCCAGTTCCCGGTCCATACCTCTCCCTCTCAGGTACTGCCACGACCCTTCCCAATGACTTGTCCCGCTCTATCCCTTACTTTCCACAAAGGCAGGAAGGTGGTTGATGTCAGCAGCCGCTGTTGGATTGGGGTCCACTCGTTCCTGTCAACGGGTCTTCTGGGTCTGGCTCCTTACTGCGGCTGGAACCCCTTGGTCCCCCTATCCTTGATCACTGCATCTTCCCTCTTTCCTCCTCTCCCTCTCAGGAAGTGCCACAACCCTTCCCAATGACTTGTCCCACCTTGTCCCCTCCTTTCTGCGGAGGCAGCAAGATGGTTGGTGTCTGCTGCCACTGCTTCTTAGCAACAGGTCCAGCTCAGCTGCTGTTGTGCAGATGGTAGCACAACACAGTGCCCCCTGTCCATGGCACTGGCTCTCCCCCTCTGACCAGGGGGAATGGGTCCTGCCATGACTCACATCCTTTCTGTGAAGGCAGGAAGGTGGTTTACATCCACAGATGATGGGTTCTGGCACCAGGGGCAGCTCAGGAACTGTGGCACATGCAGTTGTTCTGCACAGTGGCCCCAATCAATGGCACCTGCTGTTCCCGCAAAGGAAGTGGGAATGGGTCCCACAATGCCATCCTTTCTGCGGCCACCGGCATAAACCATGCTCCTCCCCATACTGGGAATACCAGCTCGCTCCTCTTTGGCCTGGTGGGCGGGCACATGGGGGGTTCCGCCGGCGAGCGGCCAGACCCCCTGCCCCCTGAGGGGAGGTGGCTCGTCACCGCCTCCTCATGCCCGCCAGGCGCGGCAGCCGTCGGTAGTGCCCACCGTTCCTACATTGGCTGGGAATACCAGCGCGCTCCTCTTTGGCCTGGCAGGTGGGCAAATGGGGGGGGGGGTGTCGCTGGCGAGTGGCCAGACCCCCCACCCCCGAGGGGCGGTGGCTCATTGCCACCTCTGTGTGCCCGCCAGGCCCAGCGGCCGCCATCAACACCCACCTTCTGTACACTGGGCCAACATCAACTGGTTGGCTTTAATTGTATCGAGTGGGAGTTTCCTGGGGGCCTTGGATTGGAGAGGGTATAACTCCAAGATCCCTTTTGCAATCTTGTCCAAACTTGGGTGATGGCTGTAGGAGAGCCTGCAAAAGACTCCTTGGGAATATGGGCTCTGTAAGTGCAATGGGTGCCGTTCCACGCCCCACAAACTATGAACCGTTTCGGCAATGGAAAATGTTCATTTCGGATCATGACCTTGGGATCCACTGAACCACGAACCGTGAAATCGTTAATTTTTTTTGGTTCGTGCCCATGTCTACTGATAAGTCCCTCCTCTTGGAACCATGTTAAATTACCTTAAAATCATAGAATCATTGGATTGGGAAGGACCTCTATGGTTTTCTAGTCCAACCTCCTGCACAATGCAGGAAATTCACAAATACCTCCCCCCCACAGTGACCCTTACTCCATGCCCAGAAGATGGAAAAACACTGTCAGTATCCCTAAGCAAACTGGCCTGGGGAAAATTATTACTTGACCCCAAGGTGGCTATCAGTCTTACCCTGAGCGTGTAAGAAGGGGCTGTAAGAAGTAAGCACTGATGTAACCCTTCCTGCCCTCCCTCTTATTATCTGCCAAGGTTCACAGATTTAGCAGTGCTGTCAGATGGCCATCTAGGCTCTTTAAAAACCTCTAAAGAAGGAGAGCCCACCACCTCCTGAGGAAACTTTACCACATAAATATTGGGGTGAAGCTGTGATGACTGCAACATATTTGCAGAATAGACTGCCAACAAAGACTCCTAATAAGACAGCATTTGAATTTTGGTTTGGAAGAGTGCCAAATATAAATCACATTAGAATGTTTGGGTCAAAAGTTTTTGCATATGTTCCAGTGCAAAAGTACTCCAAACAATAGAACTGAATTGGGAGTACTGGTTGTATATGAAAAAGGATGTAAAGATTATAGAATTCTTAACAAAGAAACAGGGGAAGTAAAAGTAAGAAGAGTAGTATAGTTTAAAGAAGAAGAGCAGTCTTGTATGTATGTTCCTAATCAGAAAAATATTAAAGAGGAACAGATCAATGTTAATTGGCTAACTGAAGAGGATGAAGTAAAAATATTCTTAGAAGAAGAGAAAATAGAAATCAAAAATTCATGTACAGGGAATTCACAAACAGAGACTGAGAAAGAAACTGAATGTGATAATTTGGAGGAACAAGCAGAATCTTCTATTAGATGTTCATCTAGAATCAATAAAGGAGTGCCAGCAGAATGGCTATCATACACAGAAAAGGCAGTATAGAATAGAGAACCAGCAATGTGGAAAGAAATAGACAAATTACCTGCGGAAGATGAAGCCAAATGGTTGACAACAGCCAAGGAACAAATTGAAGCACTGAATAAAAATAATACTTGGACACTTAGTAAGTTGCCAAAAGATAAAAAGGCTATTGGTTGTAAGTGGGTGTTTAAGAATAAGTTAGATCAGGATGGTAATGAACATAGATATAAGATGTCATGCAATAAAAGACTTGTGTAGGAAAGGGTTTATTGAAATGGAGAATTCCCCAACATTACAAATGATTGCTGATGTCTTAACATAGCCTCTAAGTAAAGACAGTTTTGAGATGCTGCATGATAAATTAAGTTTGGTCAATTCAAATGAGGCCACAGCGAGAAGGGGATTGTTGGAGTAAGACGCTGTGGCCTAATTTGAATTGAGAGTGTAAAGAGTTCTTGCAGGTGGAGAAGGGGCTTGATACATTGCATAGTGTCTGTTTATCTGTTGCTGTGTGGAATTGGTCCCTCCTTGCAGGGAATGAAGATTCCTTGTGTGTCAGTTGAGATGCCTGTTTGTCTGCAACTCTCTCTCCTGTGTATAAGTCATGAAATACGTTCCTCTCTCTGTTTGTTCTTTATTTTACTGTATATAGTTATTAAATGAAGTTTCTATTTATCTTCTTACATGATTTTACTTCACACTGGATTCTTCTGTTGACTCTGCTGTACGGTGGTATATCTTGCACTTGGGGAGTGAAGGGATATTGCCCCACCATAAGGGTTGTCAGGGATATTTAATTATATTTCCCCCCCTCTCACAAGCTCAGAATCATCAGGCCTGTAAGTCCAAAATGAAAATATTGATATGGTTAGGCCACTCATCTAGCCGGCAGGGGAACAGGCATGAGAACGGGCCTCCCAAGGTGTGCTTCTGACAAAGCTCAACAAAGTCACTCTCGAGAGTGACGTCATTGTAAAGGCCCCGAGAGTGCTCCCAGGCTTTGCAATAAGCTAGGAGCCAAGCTACAAGTGACGCCTTACACAGGTTGGACACTTGTCAGCTTCCCTCAAGTTTTGATGGGAAATGTAGGCATCCTGGTTTTACAGCTTGGCTCTCTATTACAGCTGCAAGACCAGGATGCCTACATTTCCCATCAAAACTTGAGGGAAGCTGACAAGTGTCCAACCTGTGTTAGGCGTCACTTGTAGCTTGGCTCTGATTTGGCCCATTTGGGAGCCCAAATTGGCTTGGGACAAAGAGCAGGAGCACTTCCAGGCCCTGCACAATTTTATCACGCCTGGAAGTGACATCATTGCTCTGTGCCAAGAGTGCTGCAGGGGTGGTGTGGCAGGCCCTGGAGTGCTCTTGCACTACACAGAGGCCAATTTAGGCCTATTTGAGGCCAAATCAGGCCCATTTCAGGCTGAATCAGGCCCATTTTGGGCCAAAATCAACTCACTGTGCAGCTTGGGAGTGCTGCAGGGATGGTGCAATGGGCCATAGAGTGCTCCTGTACTCCTCAGTGGGCCAATTTAGGCCTGTTTGGGGCTGAAACAGGCCCAACTCAGGCTGAATTGGGCCTGTTTCTGGAAGAAATCGGCCTACTGTGGAGCTCAGGAGTGACACTGGGTCAGCGCGATGGCCCCTGGAGTGCTTCTGAGGTCTACAGAGGACTTATTTTGGGTTAAAATTTCTCGACCAGAGGCGAGTTCCCCCGCCTTTCCCCCCACTGGCCAGGTAAGTGAGGGCGGGGGTGGAGAGTGGGAGCAGAGGATCCTCTGGCTCCAGTCAGGAACTGGAACCCCTATGACCAGTACATTCCAAATCATGAACATCTGGGCCATAAATATTGCCCTGAAATCTCCTATATTTTGCAGCAGTTTTTCCAGCTACTGTCCCTGTGTGGCACAGGTTCCTTGGAGACCAGAGCTGGTCTTTGAGCCAAGCTACAAGTGATGCCTGACACGAGGAGGACACGTGTCAGTTTCCTGAAAGTTTTGAGGGGAATTGTAGGTGTCTTGTCTGACAACTGTTGCCAGCTCAGCTCCTTCCAAGCCACTGGGAGCTGGATTCACATAGATAACACCATAAAACCCGGGCGGGCTGTGGCGCGGATGAAGCAGGCACGGAGTGGGCGAGATGTGGGAAGCTTCTGGCCCTGCTTGCTGCCACACAGGAAGCTTCCTGAACTGCCCTGCACCTCACTCGCCCCGTATCTGCTTTGCCCCCACCACAGTCTGCCCAACCTTTGTAGGCCCTGCCTGCTGCTGCCTCATTGTCCAGAGGAAGCTTCTGCAGCTCCCCTCCCACCCTGTCTTGGTCTGGAGAGCCACACGGGATCCAGCAGGAGGCAGGGAGCTCTCAACGGCCAGCTGCAGGAAAAAATGGTTGGGCCAGAAGGGGTGTGCCGCTGCCGCTGGAGCTCTCCCTACTGTCCCAGCTGCCAGCAGCTTTGCGAGCTGGCAGTGAAACAGGGTAAGGGAGCTTGGAGTGGTTGCAACTGTCAGGGGCTCCCTTGGGCCGGTACAAGGTGAGCTCCCTGCACCCCGCCATGGCTGCCCCGGGTTGTAATTATCATGTGTAGTAAATACTAGCAATTTCTGCAGGCGCTGTGCTTCCAATTCTGCAAGCTGGATGGGTTTTATGGTGTTGTCTATATGAATTCCTTGGCAAAGAGCAGTCCCCAGTGGATGAGAAGGAGCTGAGCTGTCAGTGACAGTCAGACAAGATGCCTACACTTCCTGTCAAAACTTTTGGGAAACTGACACGTGTCCTCCTTGTGTCAGTTTGTCGCTCCTGGAAGTGACATCATTGCGCTGTGCTAGGCTTTCCACCAGTCTTCTTAATCTCATAATTCTCAAGCACAGCGCTCCCCTCCCTTGGAGAGAGTGGCCACCAGGGCTATCAAGAGTGATAGTATGAATAACACCACCCAAGGGGCCACTAGAGCCCCCACACAAAAGAGTAGGAAAGTGGCTGGGGCTGTGGGAATTGCGACCCAAAGGCCCTTTCACCCCCTCCTGGACTGAGGTTATGAACCCAACTGCATAGCTGCCTTTTGGATCTTAGAAGCTTTTCTGCAAAGCTTCCGTGTTCCATTAGATAGGCCTCCTGTGCCAGACCAGTGCTACTAACTTGGAACTTGAATGGGGCCTGCCTCATGTGGTTGTGGCCATGCTGCTTCAGGAGCATGTGGAAGGTAGGGTGGCTGGCCCCTTTGAGCTGCCTATCCCTGCCTGCCCTCTGGGTTTTTCCACTGGGCATCATGCTGAAGAAGGTCCACAGTAAACTCCAGCTAATCTATCACCTCTCATATTCCCACAGCTCATCTGTCAGCTAGGCCATCCCACCAGGGCTGTGCCTAGCACAGTATGCCTTTCTCAATTACACGGTCAATCTGGTGCACTCTTGGGGACTGGGTGCCCTCATGGGCAAGGGTGACATACAATCTGCTGTAATGTGCTTTCTGGTGCATCGGGCCGATCATTGTCTGGTCGTTTTAAGATTGACAGTCACTGGTACATGGACAGAACCATTGTCATGTCTGTGTACAGCCATGCCATAATTGTTTGGTTGTTATGTTACTGATGCCACAGTACATTGAAGTTACAATGCTTTAATGCTAACATGATGTATTCTCTCCTTAGCCATGTTCTTTCCATATTATAATCGTTACTTTTCCAGACCCAGGATGGGCCTCTCATCTTATCTCACAGAACTATGCATCTCCGAGCTGGAAATGACCTTGAATCTCCAGATGCCAGCTTTTGCTACTTTGCCCAGACGCTGGGAACCTATTATTGTGTACTCACTATTTAGCCATAACTATAAAGGGTTCTCACACTATCAGTGTAGACTTACATGCCAAAACCTTAACAGTTGCCGGAGCATGGGAAAATCAAGTATTACATAGACTTTTTGTTTTGCCTTGTCACTTCTACCAAGCTCCATGATAGAGTTCAGACCTGAAATGTAAAGATCCCAATAAAAGCTTTTCTTCCGGAATCAATGTGTGTCCCCTGGAGACGGGCTGAGGGATCTACCTGGCAGTGTCTGACAGCCATGCACCATCACCCTCTTCCTTTTAGACTCTTCTAGACCTTTCTGTACTAGGTGGCCAAGGATCACTGTGGCTCTTCCTACGATGGGCACAAGTTGGATGATTTTTTGTTTTTCAAGGAAGCCTTCTGTTCATTACCTATTGGATTTCAAGTTCAATGGGTGTTGGCACTTGGAAAGGCTATTCCTCTAGGGTGTACTGTCATATGCATAGCCTTCAAGACTTTCAGCAGTTTTCTGGAAGGGGCTGCCAAGGATCTCAGTGTAGTCCTCATATTACACATTCTCTTGATGGTTTCTTGTTTGCTGGGCCAGCTGGGTACTCAGCATGAGCTCTTTTCAGGCCTCCCTGGCTGGCCTCACAGTTGTCTGTGTCATAGGCACCTGAGAGGATTGAGAGGTCATCACCATGTCCAGAATAATTGGAGATGTTGATTGAATCAGTGGCCTGCACCTCTTGCCTGCTTCCTGGCATTCTAGCACGCTTGCAAGGCTTGTTTGAGGGCACCCTTGAGAGCGAGATATGAACCTTGTAGGAGATCCAGTCTCTGGTACGGTGCTCGTATTTTGCATGCTAAATGGTAGCCCCCAGGAGGGCCTTCTGCTCTGGGTGGGCAAGGGTGACCCTGGCGTCAAAAAGGCACCTCCTTCTAGCTATTGCTCTTGATCAGGAGGCTGCATTCCGGGGGCACTTCGATGCTGTGGGATGGGTTAGGGTACAGTGTATACCTCAACGGGAGGCTGTGAGCTCACCAGTGACCTGCCTCTTGGCTGGAGGCAAATATACAATTACGAGAAGGAACCACCCTGCTGTGCTAAAGAACCTTTTCCATATTGCACTTAAATGAACTTAAAGCAATTAATCAATTAACCAACAACATATATAGGAATTTTTAATATTTTTTAAATAATCAATAATAAAGTGTAACATGCTCTAAATGCTGATGTGTCTTTCCCAGACATGGCCATCTGGGAAAGAATCATGCTGTGTGACTATAGCCTGATGGAAAGTTTTAATAATATTTGCCCTTGAGAAAGCTCTTCAGAGCAAAACAATAATCATTGGTGGCAAGGATTTCATCATTGGGCGGGACTGTGGTGGGTGTTCACGTCTCCCAATTGTACCTGTTGGCAGAGAAGCATGCATTATTGAGCTGTCAGTCTAGAAAATGATACTAACTGTGGATGTATACAGTCTTGTGAAGATTAATTTCGTATAGTACATTGCTACTATTTAAAGAAGTCTAGATACAATACTCCAAGCAGCATATTGAGAAGAAGTCTCCTGCAACGTCTACGTGGGAAGCTTTTCCCATAAGGGACATTTTATGGCCAAGTTGGACAATTAACAATACTCTTAATTTTTGTACACTGATGGAATCAGGTTGTTGAATGTGATATTGTTATTTATATAGTTGGATTTATAGGAGGACACATCAGTACTTAGAGCACATTGCACTTTATTATTTATTACTTAAAAAATATAAACATTTCCTATATTTGTGGTTGATTAATTGCTTAACTGTTTTAAATAAGTTCATTTAAGTGCAATATGGAAAAGGTTCTTTTGCCCGGCAGGGTGGTTACCTTTGGTAATTATAATTCTGTTTGCAGGGCTGCCTCTCTCTTGCCTTTGGAGGCAGATATAAGCAGGAACTTGTGGTTCCTGGAGTTCTTCTCCATACTGGTCACAGTCATCATCTGGTGGGGACCTGTTCTGAACTACAAAGATATATTCTTGTGCAACAACCAGCAGTACAAATAATTACTGGCACTCACTGTGCTCCAAGTGAGTACCATGCCTTGTGTGTAAATTCGCCCTAGTCTATTTGTGTGCTTACATTTCCTTCTCAGTTTGCTATGTTGCAAGTGCGGGTCAGTGCAGGAAAATACATCATGGGTGCTTTATGACTCTTTAGGAGGGGAGATTTAGGGCCGTGGAACCTGATCTGAGAAGCTACCTGGTCCCTGCCCTGCAGGAGTAGTGGTAACTTGGGAGCAATACATCATGAAGGGAGTATGGAACTCAGTGGCCCCACCTCCAGGCTCACTTATGCTGCTGTCATCTCATTTCTGAAGTTTTCCAACATGTTGGGGATGTGCAATGTCTTGCCAACATCAGAAGTATCATCTTGCAATACTATGTCCCTCCACCTGATGTCCATTTCTTGTTTCTACTGACTTGACCAGCAGCTTTGTGGCCATATGGGCCACAGCAGGTCAGACACACATGGCATAGAGATACACAGTTCCCCCATCACATGGTCCGCCCTTCAAGGACTCCTGCACTGGCTTCCAGGCATATGGCAATGCCAATACAAAGCCTGTACTTTTCAGGGTGGCCTTCATAAGAACATAAGAGAAGCCATGTTGGATCAGGTCAATGGCCCATTCAGTCCAACACTCTGTGTCACACAGCAGCCAAAAAACCAGGTGTCATCAGGAGGTCTGCCAGTGGGGAAGGGACACTAGAAGCCCTCCCACTGATTGCCCCCCCCAAACACCAAGAATACAGAGCATCACTGCCCTAGACAGAGAGTTCCATCTATACCTTGTGGCTGATAGCCACTGATGGACCTCTGCTCCATATGTTTATCCAATCCCCTCTTGAAGCTGTCTATGCTTGAAGCTGCCACCACCTCCTGTGGCAGTGAATTCCATGTGTTAATCACTCATGCATGCCAACTGCAGAGCTTTAGAATGGGGGAACTGGGGGCAGCTTCTGCTGGAGACTGCTTTGGTTGAGTGTTGGGGAAGGTTCTCTGTGCTTGCATTTGGCAGTCCAAGAGGAAGCAGGATGACTGGGTGTGATGGTGAGCTGACATGGGGCGGCACAGGGGGTGCCCTGCCCAATTCAGGCAGTAGGGGATTTCCTGTCAGTGACCATGTGGTCTGGGCCACTTGCTGGGGCATGTTGAAAGATCTTGTTCACCAGGTTCCAGTTCACCACTGTCTGGGGGGCTGAGCTGTCCACTACTAGCCTTCCCTCTGAAGAATATGGATCTCATTCAAGCATTCCATTGTTGTGGAAGCTGGGTCACTCTTAGTCTGCATCCAACTTAATGAGCATTGGGCTCCTGGGGTTTACAAAGGCACATCTGTAGCCAATGATGCTCTGATGTGTCTGTGTTCTAGGAAAGGATGGTCTAGAGTGTGGGCTGTTTTGGAGTGCTGCAGGCAGAATGTGAACAGTGTTGGAAAGCTGTGGGCAGCAACTGAGGACTGGAATGGTGGAGGGAATGCTCGTTATGAGCTTTTGGCTTAGGCAGACCAGGCCTCATTGCCCAGGGTTGTTTGCATACTGGTTGCCCCTCAGAGAGCAGGAAAGAATTTTTCTTTGCATGGCCAGATTGGCTGCAGGTCTGGTTTTTTTCTGCCTTCATCTTGAAACAGAGAGGGGATTGCCTAGGCAGGGAGGGGAATTTGGGCCTTCAACTTGGCTGAAGCTGTCAGCACATTGGCGGGAGTTGGGTGGCATGCTCACCTCTTGTGGCAGTTTCGGGGCATAGAGCCAGATCCACTGGGGATGAGTTTTGCTAGCTGGGTGGCTAGCTCCCCATTTTTAACCGAGTATCCTTTAAGGATCTGGGGGAAGCCAAAGTGTATGCAACTGGGATGGCCATTGCAAGCTTCACCTTGGGTGACAGGAATTGCCAGGTCACGCATGGACAGGTACTACATGTCCTGCTATCCCATAGTATCCAGAAGGCAGACTGTGGAATGCATGCTATCGAGTGGTGTGGGGCCATTTGATGCAGTGGGTTCATTCTCTTATGCTGGGCCAATGCTCTGATGGCTGTAAACAATAAAGTTGTGACCTATTTCCATCCAACAATGGTCTGTGGTGTATTCCTTGCTTGAGGGCACCAGACTCACACATAGTCTATACAGATGCAATGCAAGATAGAATTTAAAAAAGAGGATATACACCTGGAATTGAAAAAGCTAGCAGCAGTTAATTCCTGTAAAAATCAATGAAAAAAGTCCGTCTTACTTAATTCTCTTGAGTTTAAAAGGAATTAGGTACGGTTTAAATTTCTCTGGATCAGGGCTACTCTATTCAAAACACTTTTTGATCAAATGAGTTTCTGAATTATGTCAGTGAGCGCAAGATGCCTAAGAGATCCTTATCCCAAGATACTTTTTTTCTCTTGATGTTATTTCTCCACTGGCAATAAGCAGACTTTGCATTTTGGTCTCATGAGATGGACAATATTTTATTTTTTTTACTCCAGAATACTCATATGAGTCTTTTTCTTGACTCTTTTTACATTCTTCAAAGAATTGCTGCTGTGTCAGTCCAACCTACAAGAGTAACCAAAGGTAAGTGACGGTTACTGTTTAGTGTATCAGCCTTGAGAAGTCCAACCTTTGCTTATTTAGTCATGTATTTATTTTGTGAACAAACAGTCGGAGATCTGAATACGCATGCAAATTTTGCCATGAACTCTGTGGAATTCTTGCAAGTTGCTATTTCACAATATTTGTAAAATGAGAATTTCTGTGGAAATGAATAGATGTACTCTAGTTTTGTGGTAGATATAGAAGACATAGCATCTTTGCAAAGTATTAGAATTTATTACCTCATTTAAAATCCATTTAACTTTAATTCTTAGAATGGCAGGTATTAAAGTAAAATGTCTTATACTAATATTGTAGAATAATCTTTGTAATTTTGTTATAGGCTAACATATACATTCAGTGTTGGAAAACATGGACAGAAACATTACTTTTACATGAGCATTTGAATTTTCCCAGGAATTCATATTTTCCTTTCTTAGAATTTCTTATCTAATGAAATATGGCTTGAGTCTAAGCCTTCAATGCTAGAGATAAAATTAATGTTGAAAAGATTAAATAAGTATTTACCTTATTACTATTTTCAGAAATAATAGCTTGATTTTGATTTATAGTGAGGGCACACAACCATTCTGCTGTTATTGCTGCTTTCTAATATTCGAAGCAATCAAAACATATATCTTAAAAATCTATTTGAAGATGTTGGGAATGTCCTCATCCTCCTCTTTTTCTTTTACTGCTACTACTGCTACTACAACTATTTAATAGTAGTTCTTATTGCATTTTAATTGTCATAACTAGAATTTCCTGCAAGTTTTTCCAGTATGTATATCATTCCAGGAGTCATTAATACCTGTTTAGATGAGGATTATTAAATATATGGATAACTGTGCTAAAAATAATAAAGTAATGAAATAGATAGTGGTCTGTTCTATGGCAACTGCTTAAGCCCTGATATGTTTAGAACAGGGATTATAGCTGTAAACATGTTGTTAATTTGCTTTGATTGTTTTAATTATTAGATATGGTATCTATTTCATAGCCATGCCAAACCCCCAATGTGGATCAAACAATCAGCACAATGGAACTATGCATGGCTAAGGCTTAGGGTTTTACAAATTCTGGGAAATCCAGATTTGCAGGAAAATACTATTAAAAAAAACACAAAAACATTACAAACAACATTTACACATGAGCAGAAGTCACAAATATGCCAACTGCTGGTCACAAAAATTACAGTGGCAGACAAAAGAAGTAGGTGAGGTTGCGTCTGCCTGCCAATCTGCTCATCCCTCCACCCACTTCTCTTCTCCATGCCACAACAGTGATGGGTCAACAAGAGAATGTGAGACTGAGCAGGCAAAACCAAAGTGGGCAGGTGAGAGGGAAGGCATGCAAACAAGTGGTCTAGCAAGAGACAGGTGGATGGGGAGGTAAAGCAGGTATGCGGGGAGGATGAGACAGAGATGAAAAGGGGGAAGCAGGATTAGAAATTTGTAACCACCAAAAAGTTCAAAAGTTCACACATCTATTACAACTAGCATGTAAACATTCTTCATTTTTCCACTCAGATAATCTGTCCAGGCTATAGATTACTGCAGTATACTTTATGTGAGTCTTCCCTTAAAGTCAGCTCAGAGGCTTCAATCAGTTTGGAACTCAGCATCTTGTGTGCCAACTAAGTCATATCATTTCTCTCACATAAGACCTGAATTGAAATAATTGCATTCATTGTCAATATATTTTTGGCTTGATTTAAATGTGGTGTTAGCCTGGTCTGAGGACTACACATATAAAAGCCCACTTCTCACTCTGTGAACATTTACATTAACTTCCAGGCATCAGGCAAATCCTCTTCCTCTTCTCTTACAGGGAAGTTCAAATGGTAGCAACATATTCCAAGTATTTTTGAGGGTTGCCCTGATGTTTTGAAATGGGCAGGAAGTTAGAGCAATTCATCCCTTTCCTCAGTTCCATAAGGCTTATGGGGTGATAGCCTTTCTGACAACATTTCAATGAGTCCCTAGAAGGAGATTTATAGGTGACTATGACAGTGTTATAGGGTTGCAAGGTGCCCTTACACTCTTGGCTGGGGTGGGGGATCCAGCACTCATCTCTTTTTTGTTTCTTGCACATGCACAATGCATGCACTTACTCCTGTGCCTGTGCAATGATGTCACTTCTGGAAAGTGACATCGTGCCACCCTGGTAGCACATGTGCACTCTGCAGCAGGCTGATTTGGGTCCCAAACAGGCCCAATTCAGCCCATTGGGGGCCCAAATCGACTCACTGTAAAGCGCAGGAGCACTCTTGTGGCAGCATGATGATGTCACTCAGGGCCTCTGAGAGGAATTTTATGAGGTGGTGCAAAAAAATTTCAGGGCCCCTTTCCTGCTCCATTAGCAATCTTTTTATCCATAATGGCTTTAAGGATAAGGTCAAACAAGTTTAAAAATAGGCTTTGTATTTACTTAAAAATGAGCTTTCCTTGCCTTTTTTTGTGAAAAATTTCTAATGACAGCATCAAAATTATTGTTCTGGCAATGTTTGACTCAATACTCAGCCTGGCCAAATCCACAAGATGTTCTTGAGACATCGTAGATCTTAAAAAATTCTTAATCAGCTTGAGTTTGCAAAATGATGTCTCTGCAGAAGCTACTGTTGCTGGAATTGTTAAAAGAATTCATAAGCTGACACAAACATTTGGAAACAGGTCACCAAGTCTGTATTCTGTTAATATGTTCAACAGATCATGTGGTTTTAACTGTGCATTTCCAAAATTTGCCTTATGTACTGAAGGTAAATGCTGCATTTCTGTCAAAAAATTCTCATCATTAAAGTCATTAGGATATTGTTTTTTATTAGAAAATTTTTATTAGGTGAGAATATTAATATACAACTTTCAAATAGCATCTCATTATCCTTTCCCCCACCCTTTCAGTGGTATATTAGGATATTGTTTTGATAAAAATAAAGCATTTTCATTTGAGTCACTTTCAGACACGGTGAGGTATTTCTGTAAGAAACTGAAATTTTCTGCCAACTGCTTCACAGCATTTAATCTTATAGTTAATCCTGCTATAACACTGTCTACTAAAACATAAAACACAGACTTTCTGAAGTAGGCTTCTTCTGGTGAATCCTCTGTGTCATTCATTTCCAGCAAGTTAGCATCAGGTCTGTTATCCTGCAGACTCGCCCCCTTGTGCGTAACTCCACCACATCCACGAGAGAATTTTATTTCTATCTTAAGGGTAGGTGCAACAATTTTGGCTTCATTCCACATGCATTTCCAGTTGTTTCAAAGAAAACACAAAATAGCTATTGAAAGAATCCCCAAATCCTATAGCAATACATTGCTGTTGTTTTGAAAGTGCTATTTAACTTTTTTTTTTAAATTTCTTTTTTAGGCATTAGCTAGTTGGTCATTCCTTTGAAACTGGACCACACCTTTTTAGGTACCAGGAAAATGGACAGCATGAAAATGTACAGAGTGCACATTCCTTGTCAATGTTCTCTCCAGGCTGCACACAGGGCAAAAGGAAATTTTGTGGGGGCCCTCAATCCTGTTAATGAAGATGGGGGGTTTCGTTGCTTCAGAAAGACAGCACAGTTTTAGGAATTGTCCTTTTCTGCAATAGATACCACCTCTCCATTTAAAAATGGAATGGAAATTGAAAGAGGAGCATAGGAGTGGCTGAAGCAACCCCCTCCCCCCCACACACTAAACCTGTTTCAACAAGGAAACATAGGGCCTACCCTTTCCCAGTTTTCCATTTCCAAAATACAATGTAATGATAACGTAACTGAAAAGTAAAATAAAATAGAGACTTACTTTTTCCCTATTAAAAGGAACAGAAACTGGTCCTTTACAGAGTAGCATTGATTGCAGAGAAAATATGATGATGGGTGGTTGGAGCGTGCTGGCTGGTGTGAGTGTGAAAGTTTTAGAAAAGTTTTCATTTTAGAAAACTAAATTATTTAAATTATATATTCTTAATAAACACACAAATACATATGAGCAAAAAACAGGAATAAAGCCCCAAAGAATCATGGAAATTGTAACATGATACAACAGGAGGGGTGGACAGTCCTGTGCTTCATCTGCCATTGTAACTGAGTCCCTCATGTGAGCTTGTCACAGCATGCCCCCCACAGCCAAATCCAAGGGGCTTTGAGCCCCTCAGCCCCCATGTTGTTCACTGGTTGACCAGGGGGGCTCAGCCTCCCCTGCCAAATATGGGGTGAGGCCTGAGCCCCTCAGCAGTTTACACTCATGTACACCAACACATCCACTACAACAATGGCCACTGGCCTAAACATTCTGTCTGCCTGGTTGGAGAGTGGAGAGTCACGTGATCTTCTAACTGTCACATGCTGCCCCTAGTGGAATGTAAAGGATAAAACTATGCTATGTAGGTGAACAACATAAGATATAAATTCTAGTCTTCATATGCAAAGTGCAGGGAACTCTTGGGCCACCTTTTGGTCTCTTTGGGCCCCCTCTGGGCTCATGGGCCCTGGTGCGATGCACCTGCTGACCCCCCTTCTCATAGGGCCCGACGTCACTCCTGGAAAGTTATGTTATTGCACTGCCCTAGGGGCACACCCGGGAGGCCAATTCCTGCCCTTTCCCTCATCCCCATTGACCAGGTGAGTGGTGGGGGGGCAGAGGGTGGGAGCTGGCAATCCCCCATCCTCTGTCCCTGGGATCTGGAATCCCAAAATGTTAAGATATTAGCTTTATCTTGCCTTGGAAAATGTAGCATTGCCTTTTAACTTGTTACCATAGTCTGTGGTATATGTTATTTTAATATGGCAGTTTTACCAGATTTTTGTAAATCCCTTTGTCTGCTGTTTTGTTCAGATGCAGTGTAAAAGTACTATAATAAATATTTTAATATGACAAAGTCAGCATTTCATATTCTCAAAGCAATGAGAAATCAAAAATATAGAATGGCCTTTCATAGCTGAGTTTTGGTTTATTATTTTTTTCTCCTTGAAAAATAGTCTTCAAAAGTCTTCAAAAAGTGCATATATTTAGATTTTGGTAATATGTGCATTTGTTAAACTTCAGAGCAGCATCCTGTTGAACCATCCCTATCTCCATCATGCAAACTGCTCCAGTGTGTGCAGCTCTGTCCCACCATCCCACCCCTGGGAAAGTTGCCTGCCGGGCAAAGACTGGATAGTGCCTTAAGCCATTTATCTCTCCATCTGTGTTCAATGACAGCCCTATTTTTAAAACATCTGCTTTGTCTTGTCTGTATTTCAGATATTCCAAATGGCTAATCTTTTTGACAAGAGCATGGACACGGCAAATGAATCAGTAGTGAAGAACTTTTACTTTACAGAATTGTCTGATCTCCCAGAAGTACGGATTTCTCTCTTCGTAATGATTCTGCTGATTTACTTGACTACTTTAGCTGGAAATGGAGCTATACTCATGGCAATAGGGACAGATGTTCGCCTCCAGACTCCCATGTACTTCTTCCTCAGTAATTTATCTTTGCTTGATGTTCTTTGCCCAACTGTCACAGTACCAAAGATGCTGCATATTTTTTTGTCAGAGGACAAGACCATCTCATTTGCTAGCTGTGCAGTACAACTATTCTTTCTCATAGATATGGTGGGCACTGAAATTTTACTGCTAGCGGTGATGGCATATGATCGCTATGTTGCCATATGTAATCCTTTGCAGTATACAGCCATCATGAGTAAACGACTGAGCGCTCAACTGGCTGCCGGGACTTGGGTAACTGGCATTATTAATTCCTTGGTTCATACTTCCTTAGCCTTTACACTATCTTTCTGTGGACCCAATAAAGTTGACCAGTATTACTGTGATATTCCCCCAGTGCTTGCCCTCTCTTGCTCATCTACCTATATCCCTGAACTAGTCCTTCTTCTTGTGGCTGGTATTATAGGTAGCAGTGCCTTTCTGATCACCCTGATCTCTTACATATATATTATTTCTACTGTTTTGCGCATGCCATCCTCAGAGGGCAGGCAGAAAGCATTTTCCACTTGTGGATCTCACTTGACTGTAGTTTGTTTATTCTATGGAACCACCATGTTCACCTATGGGCGACCAACTTCAGCTTATTCACCCAAGCAAGATAGAATAGTTTCCATGCTTTATGGGGTCATCACTCCCATGTTAAACCCTATGATCTACAGTTTGAGGAACAAGGATGTTAAAAGGGCCTTAGTTAAAACACTAAGCCTTAAAAGATTTTCCTAGATGTGTTTAAAGTTCAATGTTACATTATTATCAAAGCAAAGCACCTGCTTTTATCCCACTGAAGCACACCTGATTTTATTCTGGATGATTCTTTATTTGTAACAGACAACTTAGGTTCTTCTCCTTTCTCTGAATCCATGGCAGCTGCTGCAACTAGAGACAGGATGTTGAGTGGTGGTGGTGGTATCACTTGTCCCACAATAAATTTGTCTTTAGCTCCAATAGGTAGGAGATCTTTATTTATGTAAACCAATGATCATATTTGTGGCTAAGAATGCATTTTCTTATAGGTTGGATGTTTTCTTTCCTTTGAGGGAAACAGTGGGTTACAGGGTTGCCTTATTGCTTGCTCCTCTCAACTTGAATCATTTGCTGTGCAGTACAGTTAATACTACTCACTCGCTTTGCTTATGGCTCCCTGTAATCTTGCTTGCTTGGATTAATATGGATCTGTATGAGATAGAGTGGAACCTGTGAAGACCAACACTACTATCTTTTCCCCGATTAATAGTATAATGTGTCCCACTGATTCCCTTAGGAGTTGTTTGGTGGTTGAGGATTAGTGAAAATGAAGGGATGGGGACTCACTGAAATCCAGCGACAGCCAGTGTAGTATACTAGTTAGAGTGTCAGACTAGGACCAAAGATACCTAGATTAACATCCCTATTCTGCCTTGGAAGCTTGCTGAATAACCTTGGGCAAATTACTGTCTCTCAATTTACCTCATAAATTGGTTGTTGTGAGGTAAAAATAGAGACAAAACTAAGGTTGATTTACAGTGCAATCCTAAGAAGAGTTACTCCAGTCTAAGCCCACTGATTTCAATGGGCTTAGATTGGTATAACTCTTTTTAGGATTGCACTGTATGTCTGTGGGCTTTCATGGGCACTGGGTTTTACCCATTGCTGTGGGGGAAGCACCGATACCCTTCTCCCAAGTTACCATCTAATTCTTGGTCAAGCTGGAGAAGAGGGAAGAAGCCCAGTCCACATTTTCCCAAGCAAAAGGCAGCAATTCTCCATTACATGTTTGATCATCTCCTGAGTCTGAGTTAACCACAAGATGCCAAAATTGCTCCAGGAGCTTTCTTAAGGAAGAGAAGGTCCTACAAAGCAAGAACCTCTACAGTTGGTGTAGTGGTTAAGAGCGCAGGACTCTAATCTGGAGAGCCGGGTTTGATTCCCTACTCCTCCACTTGAAGCCAGCTGGGTGACCTTGGGCTAGTCACAGTTCTCTGGAGCTCTCTCAGCCCCACCCACCTCACAGGGTGTTTGTTGTGGGGATTATAATGACATACTTTGTAAACCACTCTGAGTGGGCATTAAAGTTGTCCTGAAGGGCAGTATATAAATCGAGTGTTGTTGTTGTTGTTGTTGTTAAGCAAAGAATAAGAAATATAAGAAAGAGGAGCTCTTTGTTTTGAATCTTTGGACTACATTATCACACAAGCAAGCTTGCAACTCCATTTCAGCAACATCACAGCAGAGGTCCTCTGTTTTAGAGTTCTTTGTACATGTTTATTGAATTATTGCAATGCTATTTCAAATGTTTTAAATTTAAATTGTTTAAAAAGTTTTATTTTTAAAAAAATGTTTGCTGCTCTGGGGACCCTATTTAGGTAGAAAGGCAGCATACAAATGTTGTAAATAAATAATAAATAAACAGTATCAGCCAATGAGAAATGGTAGCAGGAAGTAATCAGATTCATGTTTTTAACAATGTGTGGCATGTGATAGTTACCCAAAAGGGACACTCATGTTAGGGAATGTATGTATGAGCATCGCCACATATGCAGAACCTGGTTACTGGCACCCGAGACCTTTTAAGTCTGTTGTATTTACAACTCTGAGCTTTTGGTCAATGTTCTCTAGAAGAGGATGAAGAGCAAAACAACATTGATAATTAAATAGAGAATAACTTTATTGTCCTAATCAAGATACAGAATAGTAAAGAAAAGGAAAATGGTAGTTTCATTGTGCAACAAATCTGGGCAACTCAAAGATACAGCAGCCATTTATTTTTGGCATCCCAATAAAAACATTCGTTTTGCAAGATCCTAGCATCCAATTGCAGTTATTTTAAGCCCAAATAATGTTCTTTTTGTCCAAGGAAACAAACGAAGAACAAAATGGAAGAACTGAGAAGGCTCTTGTCATACCCCCTTTCCCTTCCTTGTAGATGGTGGATGTTTCTAAGAGTTTGAGACAGTGCAGTTAGGTTTCTTGGTGGAGAAAAATGGGAAAAGACCTTTTATCTAGTCTGAGGAAGTGTGAATGGGTCAAGAGATGAGTCAGCCTGCCTGAACAAATATTTGATATAAGGTTCATATAAGTGGTCTGGAAGGCTGGGTTATTGTCCTGTCACCGTCAGTTGTAAATCATAGCTTAGGAGTGAGAATCATTCAAGAGTCACAGATAAACGAATCCTGATTACAGAATGCCAGAGCTCATGAGAAGCAGGCTATTTCCTCTTGCAATTGCCTTTGGCCTGATTTAACCTGATCATGATTCTCTAGTTCAGGTGGCACATGGCCCTCAGGCCTCAGTGGGGCTCCAAAATGTGGGGTTTGGTGGAGGAGCATTCAGGATAACACAACATTGGAGGTGGGTAACTGTTAATTCAGTACTTCATCATGCATACCCCATTGGTGGTATATCCAATACTGCAATGCATCTATCATGGGTAAGGTCATGAAAACAGTTCGCATCTGTTATCACTCAAAATCAATGGCAATTTACTATGCATTGCACCACTTTATTAAATGCTGATGATTCAGAATCCAATATTTCCCTGACTAGAAAAACCAAACAACCCCACAGTTGCTTTTGGATTTCTTTTCAGGAGTTTTTTGATGCAGACATGTATTTACCTCCCATGGGTAAATACATCTCCTAGATCAGGCCAAAAAATTCTTTTTTTCAATTTAAGCTGCAACAAAACCAGTTACCAAACAAAAATACATTCACAACAATAGGGAAAGCAGTAATATAAAGCAGGCAACATCATTCTTAGCACTCAAAGAGCTTTGTTATTGTGCACCGACAGAGTGTGCTCCAAACATTTGGTTTTTAAATTAGTTTTGAACATAGAGAAGTTCTGAGCTGGTTTGTTCTTGTCATAGGTTTGATATGCCTTCTATAAAAGGTAATCAGTACTTAAGCATTTCCAAGTAATTGGTTAGGGACCTTACTGTGAGAGCCTTTTCCTTCCCATTAGTCGTCTCAGGGCCCCCTTCACTTCCTTATTTCTTAAGCTATAGATAAGGGGGTTCAACATTGGGATCATAACAGCATAAAAAACAGATACCATTTTGTCGTAATCCAGAGAATGAGCAGAGCTTGGTTGTAGGTACATGAAGAAAAGAGTGCCATAGAAAATGATAACAGCTGTCAAGTGGGAAGCACATGTTGAGAAGGCTTTGTGTCCCCCATTCTTGAAATGTTTCCCAAAGATTGTGGACAGAATGTAGGTATAGGACACGATGATTGTCATAAGGGAGCTGGTTAAGTTTATGCCAGATAAGACTAACAGCTGGATTTCTTTTTGTTGTGTATCAGAGCAGGACAGAGCTAGAAGTGGTGGGTCATTACAGTAGAAATGATTGATGATGTTTGATCCACAGAACGATAGCCGAAAAGTCAGTAATGTTTGAACCCCTGAACTTACAAAACCATAAATATAGACACTAGCCACTAGTGTAGTACATAACTTCTTAGACATAACTACAGAATAAAGCAATGGGTTACAGATGGCCACATACCGATCATATGCCATGACAGATAGTAAGAATAATTCAGTGATTACAAAGCCATCAAACATATAAAACTGAGTAGCACACCCAGCAATGGAAATGGTTTTTCTCTCAGCTAAAATGTCCATCATGGCCTTGGGAGTAACTGTTGAAGAGTAACCAGCATCTATGAAAGCCATGTGGCTGAGGAAGAAGTACATTGGGCTTTGGAGCTGGGGGTCCATCCTGATTAACAAGATTATCCCCAAATTTGCCCCCAGAGTGACTATGTAGATCACCAAGAATATGAAAAAAAGGACAACTTGAAGTTTTGGATGGTCTATGAATCCTGAAAACACAAACTCAATCACCTGTGTTCGATTTTTCATAAGCATATTTTCATATGATTTGTCTCTGTCAGAGGATGGAAAAGAAAATTTGGACAGAAAAAGATAGTTAAATTATAGATCATTGGCAGTTCAGGCAAATGCAGCAGAAATATAATTGTCCGGGTGCAAAATTCAACATTACATTTTTTTTTAAAAGAAGTGGAGATCTACATTCACAGATGTTTGTCTTTTGTAAGACTGACACGGAGGCATGAGTGCAACTGTTTTGCGATTGTTTCTCTGGATTAGGAATCAGGACAGAAAAATGCACTGATCAAAGACATGCAGAGGAAGATTGCACTAAATAAGTTCAGAGGAGTTAGCCGTGTTAGTCTGTGGTAGCAAAATCAAAAAGAGTCCAGTAGCACCTTTAAGACTAACCAATTTTATTGTAGCATAAGCTTTTGAGAATCAAGTGCATTTGATACTCTCAAAAAGAGTCCAGTAGCACCTTTAAGACTAACCAATTTAGTCTTAAGAGAAACTGGTCAAATATAGAGGAGGAGAGAGGAGGGGAGGAGGAGAGGAGGGATGTAAACAACTCCTTTGATATGGAGATTTGACCAGTTTCTCTTTTTGCCCTCCATGCATCTGACGAAGAGAACTGTGATTCTCGAAAGCTTATGCTACAATAAAATTGGTTAGTCTTAAAGGTGCTACTGGACTCTTTGATTTTGCTACTACAGACTAACACGGCTAACTCCTCTGGATCATTTGATACTCTGTTTTCGCATACCTTTCCATTGTTCTTGGGTCTAATCTATGATTCACTTTGGAAATATTTTTAGTTGGTTTGCACAGTGCCAGTTCCTGGTGCTTTATAATTAATTAATTGATGCCATGCAAGATTGGCCCAGTTTTGTTAGGCTGCAGTCCAGTAAATGGTTATTTATACTGAGTCTCACCGGAATCAAAGAAAAACTTCGATTTCCAGAAACAATCTTTCTAATTTTCTCATCTGATGTTCACAATAATTTTCTAAGATACAAAAGAGATCTTCACTATTTAAGTAGCAACCTAAACCTTACACTAAGGTACTATTGTTTAAACAAATAAGCATAATTTAGTTTTCTTTCTGTGTATCTTTACTCTTCTACCAACACTCTCTGTCCTATCAACTGATTTTAATTTTTTTTTTAATTCCAAATCCTCAGGCTGGATTGTGGACCAGGATTTTTTTTTCATATTCTTCATGAAAGACTCAAATTATTTCAGAGGATAACAGCCAACCAGTTGGACTACTTCACTTATAACAGCATTAGGATAACTATATTATCTACCTTGCCAAAAGACCCCATACATTCAGGACAATAAAAAATATCAACAGATAGACATTCAAATCCAAAGAATCTCAAGCAGTAACTCTGCAGACAGAAGTTTCACTTGCCCAGTGGCCGTTCCTGCATCCCACTGTCTTCTGACAAGCTGCTCCTATGGATGGTAGGACCCTCAGGAATAGTGTGGGGTGCAGTGTGGGGGGTGCATCTCAAGTGGGAAGATCTACAGGAACTGAGGATTCCCTCTTGTGTGAGAAGAACTGCAGGCAGTTACTGACCTACTACAAGTTACCTCTGATAGCAATATCACGTAGCAAGTGCATCAGCCTGAACCTCTAGATTCAATCTATTTTCTAATGAAGTCAGTGGCAAGATTCTGAGATTATCTGGGTAGTTCTGTGTTAATCTGTTAATCTGTGTTAGCATCAGGCAGAGAAAGGGTTTTTTTCAGTTGAACATGCATGCATTTAGATACAAGTCAGTGGATTGGAGCTCAACTAAGATAAGTTTTACTAACAATGTCACAATGTTTAAAAAGTTCTACTGACTATGTCACAAATATTTCACAATGTTTAAAAAGATGGAGTAATTATTCATGATAAGGAACAAAGGAAAAAACCTTTATTTTCCAATCACTAATTGTGAGACAGGCTCAAGACCCACCTGATTTAGATATTGAAGTCTCATAGGTCAGAGAATAGGAGATATAGGAAAGAAATAACAGGATATTTATCATGGTTGCTTGGATATTCTCTTGAGGTGTTTCTCCCTCAAATGTCTTATGCCTCAAAACTGGTGATATTTAGCAACTCAAATGAATACTCCTGGTGTCAAATTACTCCCCCTCCATGGGATTTAAAGTAATTAATTATGTGATTTTATCTTTTCTTTGGTCTGAATAACATATATTGTGCACAAATGATATATTATGCACAAACCTCTCAGCACCACTGACTTTTATATAAACTAGATTGTGGAGGAAGTAATTTGGAGAACAGTGTGTGTGTTTTTGTACTTAACTCTTTCCTTGATCCTAACCACTACACAGGAGGGGAGTGATCACTTGTTATCATTGCCTGGAAGAAGGGCACATACAAACACATTGTCCTAAGCTAGAAAGGGGGAAACCCTACCACAACCAAGCAAAAACAGTCAATATAGTAAAAAGGGCAGAGACTGCTACTGAACAGTTTTCAGACCTACTAAGAGCAATACCAAATGTTACTTTCTCACGGGCCAATCACAGAGAGGGGGGAGCAATCTGTCAATCAACTCCCTTCAAGCAGTTTTTTCAACCCTTTACCTTCCACTCTCTGGGTGCTGCTCTTTGTAAACCTTTTGTTAAAAGCCTATTCGGTCACAAAGGCCTTACACTATAGTAGACATTAGAGCAGAAACTCCTGTCCTGTACCTTCAGTCAAAAACAAGTTCTCTTCTGTATAGCAAATGGTTTGAAATAAATTGGTCAGTCAAGGCTTTTTATTATGGAAAAGATATCCAGACATATAGAAGGTCATGCTCACACAGTTAAGTTCATCATAACGAGGCATGATGTTTTTACTGAGATATTATAAAGAAAAGCTAGTTTGGTGTAGTGGTTAAGAGTGGCAGGACTTTAATCTGGAGAACTGGGTTTGATTACCCATTTCTCCACTTGAAGCCAGCTGGGTGACCTTGGGTCAGTCACAGATTCTCAGAGCTCTCTCAGCCCTACCCACCTCGCAGGGTGATTGTTGTGAGGATAATAATAACACACTTTCAGTGCAACCCTAAACAGAGTTACTCTAGTCTAAGCCCATGAGTTTAGATTGGAGTAACTCTGTTTAGGACTGCACTGTTTGTAAACTGCTCTGAGTGGGCGTTATGTTATCCTGAAGGGAGGAATATAAATCAATTATTATTATTATTATTATTATTATTATTATTATTATTATTATTATTATTAAAAGAAAAATATACTCCATGTTAGTTAAATTATGCAATATATTTGCATACAACAATATCATGTCATTTCCGAATCCTGCATGATATTGGGTATATGCAGAAGAAATAATTTCTAATTGCTATTTTCTTCTGCAAATGTTTACATTAGCCATTATCATCTAATTCCCTCTATTGATTTTTTTTAACCATTATCTGGTAACTTCTTTAGGCTGTTAGAAATCTGTTTCATCCTAAGAAAATGGTGCAGGGGGGAAAGTCCCTTCTTCCAATACAATCTGATGCTAATCCGATCCATATATACAG
The DNA here is from genome assembly GCF_028583425.1 of Eublepharis macularius. Classification (NCBI taxonomy): domain Eukaryota; kingdom Metazoa; phylum Chordata; class Lepidosauria; order Squamata; family Eublepharidae; genus Eublepharis; species Eublepharis macularius. The sequence continues at coordinate 150,559,769 of NC_072791.1, read as the reverse complement.
TAATTGAGGAGAACTCACATGTGATTGTGTTGTTTCTGAACAAGTGAGGTACAGTTGTCAACTTGTGGCTGGCAAGTAGTGGGACACTATAAAAGCAGCCTTTTTGGCATTGTGGTGATGCCGTGATGACCTGGAAGTTACATCATCATGTGGGGATAATGCTTTAGCATATGGTTTAACCACAGAATTTTGGACCAATGTCACCCAATGCAATGGCATCATTTCTGAGTCACACTGGAAATGATGTCATGACGTTGGTGCAAAACACTGCTCAGCTGAGCAGTGTTGGGCAGAGGGGCTGAAGGGTGGGTGGGTGGGGTCTCCCACTGGAGCAGACCTGATCTCCATAGAGTAGGGATTCCAGACCCAACTTGCATACTCTGTAATGTGTGAAGGGTGATATTATGAGTTTTGTGTGCATGGAAAGAGTTATGTGGGCCAAGGATCCTATGCTATGCCATATTTTTGATAGCAGTAAAGAAAAGGGTTAGTATACATATTTTCTTCCAAAATTGGTTGACTAGGACTGCTCTTCTAAGAAAGACAGCTACTTGCTCAAGGCTATTATTTCTCATCTCTGTCTCTGGTACAATATCTCCCTATAGTCTGCTAAATAAAAAAAAATTAGATTTGAAGAATGACCAGTTAACTTTCCCTGGTATGATTAAGAAAGATCAGGCCCCATTAAATGTATACACTGGAATTTATTTTTAAAAATGGCAGTCAGCTTTGACTGTCAAGATAGACAAAACAACAGAAGGGCACCGTGTAGTAAATAGCAATGTACAACCCAAGAACCTACAACAGTTGGATCTAAAAGACCCACAGAATAGAAACAGACTGAGCTGGAAGAAAACATGCTTCCTCTAATAATTAAGCAAAAATATAGCAATTTATCTAGCCATCAAGTGTTTATACAATAAGATTACAAAAAGTAATATCCAGAATAGTAAGAAACCTGTCCTTGATCAAAAGGTTACAGCATCAAAGAATCCCTGGCAGTAGTCCAGATTCTCCAAAGTCCATATGCTTAGAAATAGCAAATGGAGCCACAGCTCTCTTCTTTGTTCGTAGGATGCCTTCAAGGGAACCTGAAGCTGCGGGCACGCAGAAAGCCAACCTCTGGTCCGGAGAACCCACAAGGGAGAAAGTGGACATGCAGGAAAGGAATCACAGCCATCAACCGCTCAACAGGGCGCAAGCTGAATTCCTGGTATCTGGGTCTCCCATTTGGGATTAGAGAAGTGAGGTTTCTTGTTGCATTTGGAACTCTGTCTATCAACGCTCTTGAAAAAAAGACTCCGAAACAGGAATTCAGCTTGCGCCCTGTTGAGCGGTCGATGATTGTGATTTCTTTCCTGTGTGTCCACTTTCTCCATTGTGGGTTCTCCGGACCAGAGGTTGGCTTTCTGCATGCCCGCGGCTTCGAGTTCCCTTGAAGGCATCCTACGAACAAAGAAGAGAGCTGTGGCTCCATTTTCTATTTCTAAACATATGGACTTTGGAGAATCTGGACTACTGCCAGGGATTCTTTGATGCTGTAACCTTTTGATCAAGGACAGGTTTCTTACTATTCTGGATATTACTTTATATAATCTTATTGTATGAACACTTGCTGGATAGATAAATTGCTATATTTTTGCTTAATTATTAGAGAAAGCGTGTTTCTTCCAGCTCAGTGTGCTTCTATTCTGTGGGTCTTTTAGATCCAACTGTTGTAGGTTCTTTGACTGTCAAGATGGCTTATTGCAGTCTGCTACAATCATGCCCAATTGCACATTCTTTTCTCCAAACAGATGAATTGAATGGTATTTAATAGGTTGTGGATTGCATTTCTTTGTATTGTTTCCAAATGTTTCACAGAAAATTCTGTGTTAAATCTTAATTTTTAGATTTTTAAAACCAGGGAAGACAATCCTTCAATAGTCCTGCCCATCACAGAAAACAAAAATCAAGAATATATACAATTACAAGTTTTTCCCTGCTAATTTCATTCATAGATAGACATCCTTTTGTGAATTCTTCATAGTAGTTTCATGCCCTTATTATTATAGGTAAGATTAGGTGTTAAACTCTAGTAGCTGCCATCATCTTTCTTTATACTGAAATAATTAGATCATTTAAGATACCGTAACACAATGTGTTATGAATCTCTGAATTGGTTTCTTGCTAGCTACTAGAATCTTCCCACATATTACCTTTAAGCACTGCATTATATTATGTGTAATTTGATAATTATGTGTAATTTGTTAACATACAGATAATGGGTTTGTTGTTTGGCCTGAGACAAAACAAGAACTGTAAAAAAAATGTTCACAAAATATCATGAATGTTAAGACAGATCAAAATAAATATACAATAGCATCATAACTTCAAAACACTAAATGAGTGTTTGCCCTGGCACCTCCAAATGTGGCACAAGACGATAAAGACAAACAACACAATCCTAAAGAGAGTTACTCCAGTCTAGGCCCATTGATTTCAATAGGCTTATACTGAAGTAACTCTCCTTAGGATTGCACTGAAAGACAACTGAGTGTGGGTTCAACTAGTTTTGCTTATTTATTTAAATTCATGTATATATCTGATCTATGTCACTGCTTATTTAAATAAGCTGACCATTTTGAGGGTGGGCTGTGCTAGGCAACCACTCGGGGCATCAACCAGGCAGGTCCACTCTGGTTCCAAACTCAGCCACCAGTTATTGCCAGCTTTGTTTCTCCCAGCCTGCACAGCCATTCTCTGCTGAGAGGTGCCCAGCTTCATCCACCTCCCCTGATGGGCCTCAAGGCACCTACCAGATTAAAGAGATGCTTCTCAGCACCCAGGGTGCTCCTACACAGCACCATCCAGCCGTATGGCATGTGATAGCTTGTTCTGAACATACACTCCATCACTGTGATGCCTCAGGGTGTTTTCTGATCAACTCTACCTATCCTAAGCAACTTGCCCTATTCCTGCCACACAAGAGACTTAGCCTAGCTTAATTCCCCTTGCCTCGCCTGCTGACTTTGATGTCACATAGGCCTTGACAAAGATTAGCCAGGTAAACATTATACCCTTCTCCTGACAGTTGAACCCTATCATTCCTGTTCATGTGCAGCATATCACTCTGAATCAAGGGAAGAGGGATGTAAGCCCCCCCCCATGCTTAAAGTCTCTAGCCCTACTGCCTTATTGGCCTTCCATCTGGCCACCTTGATTCTGAAAAGTCTGAATCTCCTTTGAAGAAATCCCATTGCTACAAGCCACCTGCCTGGAAGCATTTCCCAATCTTTTCTACATTTCCTAATGCTATAGTTACAAGTGCAGTAACTTAGTTCTGCACCAAATTGCCTAAAGTAGAGAGTACCTCATGATGACTGCCCCCTCACAAATACTGGTAGACAGAGGGCAGGAGCTGACCCCACAACATTCCATGCTTGCCACACCACTGGATGCTTGTAAGAGGGAAAAGGCCCAGCTAGTCCCTCTGGTGCTGATATCTGCCCTTCTCTTTTGTCCAAAACACAATGGGGATGTTCAAGATGAGGACCCTGACTGGGAGCACAGTATGCCTGTACCTGAAAGAAAAAATAATTTATAATGTGTTACTCAAATGACTGTTTTGTTATGAACCCCTGGCCAGACAGGCCTCTAAAATTGCTCCTGAAAGCCTTGGACAGCTGCTGCTGATTTGTCATATCACTTTGCCTGACAGGCCACAAACTGCCCCAGTTTGCCACCTTGCTTGATCTACCATACCACTTGGCACAATATTCCCCAAACTGCCTCAGATTGCAACTTGGCCCATCCACCATGTCACTTGACCTGACAAGGCCCCAACTTGCCACAGATCACCACCTGGCTGATCTGCCATATCATGCAACCTGACAGGATCACCTCCTGCTGGTCTGCTGTCTCTCTTGGCCAAGCATGACCCACTCTGCATCTACATTCCTCTCAGCAAGTCAGGCCCCACATCTCGCATCTCTCCCAGTCACTTCACATTTTTCCAGGCTGGGGAGGGGGGGACACTCTGCATCACTTTCAGCCAGATAGGCTCCTCATCTTGCATCTCTCTCAGCCACTTTGCATCTCGTGAGGCCAGGGAACTTCTCATTTTACATTTCTCTTAACTAGGCATCTTGTGGCTCTCTCAGCCACTTTGCATCTTTCCATGCCAGGAAGACAATTTGTGTCTCTTCTTGTGACTTCTACTGCTACATGAGCAGCACCTGACATTCCCCTGTATTTTTTGGTTGTTGGACCCCACCACATCTCTCATAATGTCCTCCACCATGCATAACGAGCTGATTGTCTCCATGGAGACTCATCATGGCTGCTGGGTGGCCTTCTCCCAAACTGCTATCCCCACTGTTGGCTAGAGTCTGCTATGATTATCCTCCCGCTTCTTTGCAAACTCTACCCCATGTGGAGTGCCTGGTTGGGATCCCATTCTGCTAAGCAACCTTCCATGGCAGGAAGGGGTTTGAATGTGGATCTCCTCGAGCCCAATCTAACCATCCAACCAATATCCAGGTTAATTTTCTTCTGTGTGCTCCTCAATAATTACGAGATATCCCTGCTCAAGAACGTAAGAGGGGCTCTGCTGGATCCACTCAGTGGTCCATCTTGTCTAATATCCTATCCCACATGATAGCCATCCAGTTATTCTGGCACAGAGGCCAAGGCCCTCCCATGAAGTGGCCTCTTGGCACTCATAATTGGAGATTTAATGCCACTGCATGTGGAGGCTTCCTTTAGCCACCTTGGCTAGTACCCACTGATAGGCCTATCCTCCATGAATCTCTCTAATCCCCTTTGAAAGCTGGCTACAATGGTGGCTCTCACTACATCCTCTGGAAATGAGTTCTGCCTGTCAAACACTCATTGTGTAAAGAAGTATTTCCTTTTGTCTGCTTCTAATCTACTGTCCCTCAGCTTCTCAGGATGCCCAAAATGTTTTGGGAGGTGAGGGATTCTTCCTCCATATTGAATAAATAAAACTTCTAATATGCCCCCCTTTAGCCATCTCCTTTCTAAACAAGAAAGTCCCTGACCCTTCAGCCCTTCCTCACAGGGCAGGTATGTCAACCTTCTAACCATCTTGGTTCCCTCTTCTGTACTTTTTCCAGCTCTGCAATATTCTGTCTGGGAAATGGTGACCGTAATGACACACCACATTCTCTATGAGGCCACACCAGAGATCTATATAAGGGCATTACTTCATTGCCCATTTTATTTCTAATCCCCCTCAACAATACCAAGCAGAGAGTTTCCCCTGTTCACTACTGCAGCACACTGGGTTGACATTTTACTTGACCTCAAGGCCACTTTCACTCTCACTGTCAGCAAGTCCAGACCTCATTAGCATATACTTGCAGTTGGGAGGTTTTTGTTCAATGTGCACACTTCACAGTTGCCTGTATTCAACTTCACTAGCCACATTGTTGCCACTCACCCAATTTTTTGAAATCCTCCTGAAGCTCTTTGCCAGTTTTGGTTTACAACTTTCTGAATAGTTTGGGTCATTTGCAGACTTCGCTACTATGCTGCCCACCCCCAATCTGTGATCATTTACAAACAAATAAATAGCACCGACCCCCTTAGCAATCCTTGTGGAACCACACTGCTTAATTCCCCCAGTGTGAGAACAATCCCAGTTAATCCAATTCTTTGTTTCCTCTTGTTCAGCCAATTTTTAATTCATAGGAGGACTTGTTTTTGTATCCCTCAACTACCAAGCTATCCCAGGAGTCGTTGTTGGGAACCTTGCCCAAAGCATTTGAAAGCCCAAATATGATATCTATCAGGTTGGTGTCATCTACATGCTTGCTAACTTTTCAAATAACTCCAAGATATCAGTGAGGTAAGACTTCCCTGTCATGCTGATTTTTCCTCAACAGGCTTCATCCCTCTGTGCACTCAATAGTCCTATACTTGGTTAAAGTTTCTACCAATTTGCATGGAACAGATGTTAGCCTAACTCACCTGTAATTATCTGGTTTCCTTCTGTCCCCTTACCTAAACTTGAATAACATTAGCCATTTTCAGTGGCCAATTTCAGCAATGTTACATATCTGGGTTAGTAGATCAACAGTTTCACAGGTGATTTCCCTAAGAGCTCTTGGGTGTATGCCATCAGGGTCTGGAGACTATTATCACTATCATTACTATTATTTAATTTCCCTAACAGGTCTAAAACATCATATCTCAACGACCCAATTTGAATTAGCCCTTCAGGCTCCCTTCCTGCAAACCATGGCTACTGCTCCCAGTGGACCCAAAGATTTCATTGAGCATCTCTGCCCTTAGCAGCCATTGCATACTGTGAAAATTCAAACGCCTCAGTGCTTCTTTGGCTGGCTTTTAGCTGGTTATATGGCTGCGAAGAGCTCTCAAAATTCCTTTGAAGATTGGGATGTCTTGTATTTTCCTTTTATTCTTCCTTCTTGTCCCAAACAAATTAGGTAAACACTTGGAAGCCAATCCACTCTTTTTTGTGTATCCTTGGCTATACATCCATTGTCTTGTATAGTATGATCATCATTACTGCTTAGATCGTTCCTCAATCTTAAAATCAAAAGCAGCTCTGTGGCTTAAACTAATTAAACTGGACCATTCTAGAACTATCTACCTAGTTAATATCCCCAACTTCGCACTCAGGGCCAAGCTACAACTGACGAATGACACTTGAACGGCAAGTGGATTGAGTGGAGGGCAAGTGAACAGCGAGAAATACACTTGCCATTCAAGTGTCATTCGTCACTTGTAGCTTGGCCCTCAGAGTGACCTTCACTTCTTTACGATTCCAGTCAATTGCCAACGGCACTTCTGGAGGGTCGCTTTATTCAAATCCCAAAGTCCCAATGCTTATGTATATGTGGTTCCCATGAACCCAAGGACTTACCTCATTACATCCTTCTCTGCCCACTTTACTCCAGCCCCAAATTCAAATTTTTGGCAGGAACCTTATCTGGACTAAGGTCATTCCCACTGGGGGAGAAAATCTCATACTTGTTATCCGACTCAGATGCTTATGTGTCCTGTAGAGTCTCATTATTTGCCCTTGCTGCAAAGAACATATGCTCCAAGGTGGCATTGAGAAAGAAGGCTACTTAGATAATTGCTTTTTCCCTTTTTAAAAAAATGATCCCTACTGTACTGAGCTTATAGGCATATTTTAAAACTGTTTTCCAGCTCTACATCATATTGATGTATTGTCGAAGGCTTTCACGGCCGGAGAACGATGGTTGTTGGGGGTTTTCCGGGCTGTCTTGCCGTGGTCTTGGCATTGTAGTTCCTGACGTTTCGCCAGCAGCTGTGGCTGGCATCTTCAGAGGTGTAGCACCAAAAGACAGAGATCTCTCAGTGTCACAGTGTGGAAAAGATGTAGGTCATTGTATCTACTCAGGAGGGGTGGGGTTGAGCTGAGTCATTCTGTAAGAGTTTCCCAGGGTGTGGAATGCTAATGGCGGGAGGCTTCACTGTATCCCGAGGCGGTTCTTTTGCATATGGATTGGTGCTTGATGTGCTAATCTTCTCTGCAGGGCTATTGTCGGGTGTGGAGTGTTTTGTTGGCCTGGTGTTTTTCAGAACTGGAGCCCATGCTCTGTTCATTCTTAAGGTTTCTTCTTTCCTGTTGAAGTTTTGCTTATGCTTGTGAATTTCAATGGCTTCCCTGTGCAGTCTGACAAAGTAGTTGGAAGTGTTGTCCAGTATTTTGGTGTCCTGGAATAAGATACTGTGCCCTGTTTGAGTTAGGCTATGTTCAGCCACTGCTGATTTTTCAGGCTGTCCAAGTCTGCAGTGTCTTTCATGTTCTTTTATTCTTGTCTGGATGCTACGCTTTGTGGTCCCGATGTAAACTTGTCCACAGCTGCAGGGTATACGGTATACTCCTGCAGAGGTGAGGGGATCTCTGCTGTCTTTTGCTGATCGTAGCATCTGTTGTATTTTTCGGGTGGGTCTGAATACTGCTTGAAGGTTATGCTTTTTCATAAGCTTTCCCATCTGATCAGTAATTCCTTTGATATATGGCAAAAACACTTTTCCTGTGGGAGACTGTTTTTCTTTGGTTGTTTGATTCATCCTGGGTTTGATTGCTCTTCGGATTTCATTTCTGGAGTAGCCATTTGCCTGAAGTGCGTGGTTTAGATGATTAATTTCCTCATTGAGAAAGCGCGGCTCACATATCCGTCTTGCACGATCCACTAATGTTTTCATTATGCCTCAGCATAATCCCCTCACCTCTGCAGGAGTATACCGTATACCCTGCAGCTGTGGACAAGTTTACATCGGGACCACAAAGCGTAGCATCCAGACAAGAATAAAAGAACATGAAAGACACTGCAGACTTGGACAGCCTGAAAAATCAGCAGTGGCTGAACATAGCCTAACTCAAACAGGGCACAGTATCTTATTCCAGGACACCAAAATACTGGACAACACTTCCAACTACTTTGTCAGACTGCACAGGGAAGCCATTGAAATTCACAAGCATAAGCAAAACTTCAACAGGAAAGAAGAAACCTTAAGAATGAACAGAGCATGGGCTCCAGTTCTGAAAAACACCAGGCCAACAAAACACTCCACACCCGACAATAGCCCTGCAGAGAAGATTAGCACATCAAGCACCAATCCATATGCAAAAGAACCGCCTCGGGATACAGTGAAGCCTCCCGCCATTAGCATTCCACACCCTGGGAAACTCTTACAGAATGACTCAGCTCAACCCCACCCCTCCTGAGTAGATACAATGACCTACATCTTTTCCACACTGTGACACTGAGAGATCTCTGTCTTTTGGTGCTACACCTCTGAAGATGCCAGCCACAGCTGCTGGCGAAACGTCAGGAACTACAATGCCAAGACCACGGCAAGACAGCCCGGAAAACCCCCAACAACCATCTACATCATATTCTTTGTGTATTTGATAATCTATTGTTGATATATATTTGTATCCCTCATTGCTGAGGGTTTTGTAATCTTGTAACAGCCAAAGGACAAATACAATAAATTGGACACCATTACCAATACAGGTGTTCCTAACCAAATCTATATAATAAATGTATAAAGGCATTATAATGAGTTGTAATTATTTATTATTTATTTTATTTTATTTATTTCAAATTTGTATTCCGCCCTCCCCGCAAGCGGGCTCAGGGCGGACACCAACATATTAAAAATACAATTAAAAAATACAATAAAAATTCATGTTCATTAAAGCAACATATTTAAAACAAGATGGACAGCCTTCACAGGGAAGGTTTTATACACCCCTTTTTTCCAGGCTGGCAGAGGCCCAGCCTCAGCCATATGCCTGGCGGAACAACTCTGTCTTGCAGGCTTGGTGAAAAGATAGTAAGTCCTGCCGGGCCCTGATTTCAGCAGACAGAGCATTACACCAGGTGGGAGCCAGGACTGAAAAGGCCCTGACTCTAGTCGAGGCTAGGCAGGCCTCATTGGGGCCAGGAATCACATGGGCATGAACAGACATGGACATGAACAGCATTACAAACAGAAAAAAACCACGAACAGCCCATTCGTCTGTTCGCGAACAAGCCGTTCATGAGGCTCCATTCTAAACAAACAAGTGGTCGTTGCAAGCCTCATTCGTTGCCTTTGTCAGCCATTTGTCAAGGGCCTTTCAATCAATTCCCCTGGTAACAGCAGGAACTGAACTCTGTCTGAACTCCTTCTGGCTTTCCTTCTGGCTGTAACCCTTCAAAGTACTTCCAGCAGAGAGTCCCGTTTTTGCCACTGTGAAGAGAAAATGACAACAAAGGGAAGGACCCATGGATCATGCCTTTCCTAGGGTGCAATCTCTCTGAAACTTGGGGGGTCTTTGGAAGACAGCGAGGACTATGTCTCCTGCAAATTTGGTGAGTATTGGACAATGGGAAGGTCAGTTTGTAACCCCTCAAAGTAGCTGCCTTCCAACAGGCAGTTCCGTTTTTGCCATTGTGAAGAGAAAATGACAGCAAAGTGGGGGGGCACATGGATCATGCCTTTCCTGGGCTGCAATCTCTCTGAAACTTTGGGGGTCTTTGGAGGACAGTGAGCCCTATGTCTCCTGTTATTGGACATTGGGAAGGGCAGTTTGTGGGTGTTTTAGGGGCCCTGCCCCTTGCACGTTGCAGGAAAGAGCCCTTTAAACTAGCAGCTGGTAGGCGGCAGGGGGGAATTCCCCCTGCCACCTGCCAGCTGCTAGTTTAAAGGGATCTTTAAGGGGCCATGAACAACAAACAACAAACATGTTTGTGAACAGGGTCATGTTCGTTACTGTTCATTGTTCATGGATGGCAATGAACAACGAACATTTTGTTCATTTTTTTTCCGTTCGTGCCCATGTCTAGTTGTAATAGCAACAATAGATCAGAGTTTTGACTCACCCCAGCAGGGTAGACAACTCTTGTTTGAGAAATTCCTGGAGACTTGGTGGTGGATCCTGGGGAGGGCAGGGCCTCAGAAAGGGAAGAATCTCAGCAGGGCATAGGATTGCCAGGTCCCTGGTGGGAGTGGGGACCAAGTACTCCCCATGCTGAAGATCTTTAAGAATCGGCCCATGTGGGGCCCATTTCAGCTCCAAGTGAAGAGTGGGTGCATTCTTGCAACCAGCATGATGATGTCACTCCTGGAAGTCACACCTGCTGGGAGACCACCTCGTGTGGGCTTGTCCAGGAGGTATTTTGCCTCCCAGGCCTGATCCCCACTTCTTTCCCCCTCGTTGGCAGGCGAGTGGTGGGGAGGGCAGAGTGGTGGGAGTGGGGCATCCTCCACCCCCACCAGAGGACTGGCAGTTCTAACAGGACACAATGACAGAGTCTACCCTCCAAAGCAGCCAACTCCTCCAGGGAAACCGATCCCTGCCACCTGGAGATCAGCTGCAATTTTGGCAGATCTCCAGGCCTCACCAGACGGTTTGCAACCCTGTCACCCAGCTCTATTCAATCCCTGATCATTATAAAGTAAAACCCTACAATTAACTATAGCAGCTTCCACCGATCCCTGCAGTCTAGAGATCAGCTGTAACCAGTAGATCTCCAGGCCTCACCTAAGGGTTGGTGACTGTCACTCGGCCTTGTCAACCACCCTAATTACTTTAAATCACAACACATAATAAACTATAACAAAACAAAGTTAATTCCCAACTTTCCAAAGTTAATCTCCCAACTTACCCATTCCCCACTGCTTATTAAACATTTAGCTGTGCAGAAGTTCTTATAATGCCTCCCAACCTTTAAAACATGAAATTTAAAGTATGTATTGTGGGGAAGCAGAAATGGCACCATCAAGCTGTCTTGTATCTGTAACTGAGCTGCAGCCCTTTTCAGTTCACTCTATGTTATTTCAATCTCTGACTTTGATACAGTCATGTATAGAGATTTTTGTTTGCTGTTTGTTTGTGCGTGTGAGTTGCACCCTGTGAGGAAATCGTGTGTGTGCATGGGAAAGCTCCTTACTTCTCAGGAAAAAGCAGGCAGGATTGCTGACCCCAAGGAGGCTCCCCTGCTATCCCCTGGATGCTGTTAGCTCTCAGCCAGGTATGTGCTTCCTTGCTGTTGTTGTTTGCACAGAGGAGAAAGAGGCCCCCAAAATGGCAGGCGCAAATGCTTCACACCACCCAAAACTGCTCTGGTCACTTTCCTCTCCTCTCCCTCTCTCTTTTTCCCTTTCTCTCTTTCCCCCTTTTTTTGGTGTTTGTTTTGAAGCAAATCTGCTCCAAGATGGCTGGCAGGAAACAAAGGGAGGAACAAGAGTATGCATGGATGGGGGGCACCCAGAGACATGCCAGCCACTTCCTAAGGATTCAAAGTACCAGGATGTGTTCTCAGCCTCCTTCCTTCTGAGCCATCCACAGTAAAGTAAAAGCAACACACTTATTCCTCTTGATGCCCTCAGCTTCATCTTGTTTCCTGGCTGGATCTCTTCACCTCTGACCAAGGGTAACATGAAGTTATCCAAGGGAGGTTGAGGGGAGACGGTGCTTGACAGCTAGAAATGAAAATGCGTGCACTAGTTACCTGAGTCACGAACAAATAAGCCTTGATCATGATCATAATTAGTTGCCAACTCAGATCACACTGTCAGAAAGGGTCATAGGGGTTTCAAAGTGAAGAAAATATGCTAATACAATATGTATGTGATAAAAATCCAAATACCACGTTTCCCAGGATTAACATAGAACAAAGAAGTTGTGAAAGCAAAATTAAATTGGTGTTCTCTGTACCATAATACATTGGTGTATACCAATGATAACTTAACTTAAACCTGTAACGTTAGAATGGCAAATTATTTTAACAAGTAAATTGTTCTTTAAATTAGACATTTACAGTGCTATCCTAAGCATTCTAAGCCCATTGACTTAAATGGATTTAAAAGAGTATAACAGTGCTTAGGATGGCACTGCAAATCCTTTAAATTACCAGTATTTCTCTTCGTTGCCTGCTATGGAAACTATTGCTGTATACCATTGCCAAAATTTGCATATTAACTACATATTTGTCACAGAGCCTATCATTCAGAATTTCTGGAAACAGAATGAATTTCTTAGTAGTTTTTTAATGGCAAATTTAACTTCCTTGTTTCTTAAGCTATATATCATTGGGTTCAACAGAGGAGTTAGAAAGACAAAACCCACTGAGATCACTGTGTCCTGATCTAATGAAGACACAGACTTAGGTCTCAAATACACAAAAGAAGCACAACCAAAATGTGTTACCACTACAGTGAGGTGGGAGGCACAGGTAGAGAAGGCTTTCCGTCTGCCTATGCTTGACTGGATCTTTAAGATAGCAGAGAGGATGTAGATATATGAAATAATGATCAGTATAACTGTTGCCAACAAAACAATGGCACAGAAAATAACAATCACAACACTTGTCAGGTAGATGTCAGTACAAGCTAGTCTCAAAACAGGTGAGAGATCACAGAAGAAATGTCTGATTCCATTGGGTCCACAGAAGGGTAAGCGAAAGATTAGGGCATCAATGCTCAGTGATATGATAAATCCTATCACGGATGAAGCAGCTACCAGTTTGGCACATGTCCTATTGTTCATCAGGACTTGGTACTGAAGTGGGTAACATATTGCCACATATCGATCATAAGCCATAGCTACTAGCAGGAAACAGTTGTTTGCTCCCAGGCCAAAGAACCAAAATACCTGCATAGCACATCCAGTAAAAGAAATGGACTGATGCCCTGTCAGCAGAGTCACTAGAAGCTTGGGAATGGTAACAAATGTGGTGCTGGTTTCTGACACTGAGAATGCAAAGAGCAAAAAATACATAGGGCTATGTAGGGTCCGGTCAACCAATATAACTGACATGATGGTGATGTTGAAGACCAGGATTGTGCCATACACAAGGGAAAAAATCATGAAAATCACAGTTGGGTTTTTTCCAAGAACAGAAAAACCCAGTAAGAGAAATTCAGTCACTGAGCTGATGTTTCCCTTATGCATCTTCCAGAAGAAGCTATTTGACCTAAAAGGAAAATAAAGTGAGTTCAATGAACCTATCATAATGGCGGTAACTTCTTATTTCTTAAATGACTCAAAGTGGCACCTGATAATTTAAAGGGATTCTAAAGAAAGCATGAGTGCAGAAAATATTAATCCGTCGTTATGGAAGTTGTGCAAGATGTGCATAAAATAAGCAGATAATTCCTAATATGTCATCTTTACATGATTGTCATGGCATCTCATGTTCCAGGCATCTCATATTCCTGGCAGTAAAATGAGTGGAATTTTTAAGAAATTCAGCTACAGTATGCGTTCATTTTTATGAGCTGTGTACAGCAAATCATTTCCAATTTGAGCACAGAAACAAAGATATTTTGATACCTAGATGCAGTCACCAATAAGCTTACCTCCAGCTAGAAGAAAGGCACCCCAACTGTGTTTAATTTTATTACTTTTATTAATGCAGGTGCAGGCTCACCACTTGGGAACATGTTCTCCTGATAATTCTGTTACTTTATGTTCTAGGCAGTTAAGGTTACCTAAAATAATTCATATCTCAAGTCAGATGGGAAAAGATTGAGGGTGAATTGTTTGAATATAACTAGTATTGTATGCCCTGACCTGGATAACTCAGACTACCTAGAAATGACATGGTGGATGCGCTAGCATTTTACAAAAACTCTATGGTGTATAGTGTTTCTGTAAATGTGAAGGTGCTAAATGCTAAGGACATTTAGTGATGTCCACCTGCTGGTGTGATGCCTGTGCACCAGGTCCCACTCCCAGATTCTTCCTGGGGAATGCCAGATACAGCCTGGCAACCCTAAAAATGTACTTTTTAAAAGAAAAAATAAAAGGGAAAAATACAAATAAAATAAAAGGGAAAATACAAAAAAGGGAAAATACAAAATACTTGAAATTAGTCTTGTTGTAGCACTGTAAATATGCATTATACTATTCCTATAATTGATAAGGGATGGCCATAGACCAACAAAGGTTTTTTCCTTACTCTTCTTATGTAACTATAAACAGAAATCCTGTGCCACCTTAAAGACTAGTCCAGCTCCTGCTCCATGTGGCTTAGGAGCTGTCATTGCCCAACCTCTTCTTATAAAGGAAAACACCAAAGATTTTGTGGGACATGCTCTTGGAAACTGGGCTCCCAAGTCTATCAGGGCTGAGGAGCAGCAGGCTATATGGATTAGGGGTGTATGTAACAGATAAGAAGAGCTGAAAATACACACAGAATTTGCTGGTTTGACTCGTTAAAGCAGCTCCTGGAATGCTGAACCAAAGCCAGGAAACTAAATGGTAACGAGTCTATCCTGCCAAAAAATTTGTGTTTCATTTCAGTTTGTAACTTCCAGCAGCAGGCAGGCACTGGGCTCACCTTGCAAGGCAGCGCTTGTTTTCCTGAACAATGCCAATCAGATCCCAAGGAGAGAGAGAGAGACCTTACATTATTAATTAACTCTTTTGATGGGAAGGGAGAATGAGATCAATGTGCATGAGTGTCTCTCCCCACCCCCCACCCTGAAGCTACCCAGGAAATCACTTTCACAATAGAATGTTAACTGGATCTTAATCATCTTACTGTAATATTGTGGGACATTTCTTCTTCCTGGAACATCTCAAAAGAACAAAGTCTCTAGATTTTATTAAACTTATGACTTTGTTGGACACTATTTTTTCAAATGAAACAACTCTCCATTTTTTTCCTTCTCTGAATGCAAGTGCTATAATTTAATACCAGCAGCAAATCACAAGAATCTAATACCAAATGCTGATGAGACTGGCTCATAAGATCTTGACCTGAAATTTTTTTTCTTCCTTTTAATTTTTTAAAAAGTTGTAACATCTAGCCTGATGAAGAGTTCTGGCGAGAGTTTAATTTGTCTATATTGTAGCCATCCATATTTAAAGGATAAATCTTCTTTCTTCATTCTAATTTTGTCCTTTTCTATCAACAATACTTGCTTGTATGTTAACCAATCTTCTCCTTGGTAATCTGTATGTGGTTTTATCACTTCTGCCGGAAAAATCCATAAAGGTATTTTATCTCCTACATATTTTTTGTATTTTTGCCAAACCGAGAAAATATTTTTCCGTATATAATAATGTTGAAACATACCATCCATTTTGTATTTATCATACCATAAATATGCATGCCAACCAAAAAGATTATTATGGCCCTCTAGTGTTAACATCTTGTGGTTAGATAAGTTTACCCAGTCTCTTAACCATGTTAAACAGATCGCTTCATGATACAATCTCAAGTTTGGTAATTGTAACCCACCTCTTTCTTTTGTATCACATAACACTTTCATCTTAACTCTTGATTTTTCCCCTGCCCACACACATTCTGAAATTTCCCCTTGCCATTTGTCAAAATGCTTTTTCTCTTTTACAATTGGAATTGTTTGTAACAAAAACATCACTCTTGGTAATACATTCATTTTTACGACTGATATTCGCCCCATCAGCGACAAGTTCAACCTATTCCACTTTATCACATCTTTTTCCAACTGCGAACAGAGTTTTTCATAGTTGTTCTTAAATAAGTCTATATTTTTCATTGTTAGTTCTATTCCCAAATATTTTGTTTTTTGGACTACTTCACATTCTATACGATTCATTAGCTCCACCTTTTTCTCTTTCGTCATATTTTTACAGAGCAATTTAGATTTTGATTTGTTAATATAAAAGCCTGCCAGATCTCCAAATTCCTTAATCTTATTAAATAACAGCAGTAATGTCTGGACCAGTTCTTCAGTGATGAACATCACATCGTCTGCAAATGTCCTGAATTTATAAGAGAAACCTTTAAGTCTTATACCCTTGATACTATGATCTTCTCTTGTCTGTCTTAACAGTATTTCCAAAACCATAACGAACAACAAAGGTGAAAGTGGACATCCTTGTCGTGTACCTTTTCTTACCTTGAATTTTTCTGTTAAGTCATTATTTATACACAATGTCGCTTGTTGGTCTTGGTAGATAGCTTTTATGGCCTCTATAAAGTCTTGCCCCAGTCCCATCTTTTCCATTGTTGAAAACATAAAATCCCAGTTTAAATTGTCAAAGGCCTTAGGACTTCCAGTTTGGGGTAATGGCAAGACTGACGTGATCCGGAGCTCCGGATCATCCAAGGTGCTGTTTTTCTGGCTGGTGGGGCACACAGATCACCCACAGCCTCCTGATTTCAGCTAGAAATCAGGCCGGAACACTCGAAGCCCTGAGAGTGAAGGGTCTTGGAGGGCGGGAGGCTCTGAATAAAGGGCTTTCCTCCCAAGCCTTGAGATCCTCCTTGGAGAAGGGCAGCTAAAATCTCTGCAGCAGCTTTGGAGTCATTAAATTGGCATAGGCTCATTGTTCCCCAAGCCCCAGGAACAGAATTGGACAGAATTGGACATTTGAAGCAGTGAGTACAACCCAAGAAGTTTGTGCTAAGTTAAGATTACTATCTCCCCCAATGGATTGTTTTACTGAGCAAAGACCGATTTTTTAAAAGAATGAAAGACTGGGATACTAAGCTGAAAAAGCATACCAAAGAACTGAGCAGTTTAATTTGAGGTTTGAGAACGAGAAAAAGCTAAAAGGAGCTAAGAAAGAATATTGTTTTGCATACCTGTGGTTGGGGAGATAGCGACGTGGAGGGCAGATCGTGAGAATTAGAAGACGCGCCAAGAGACAGGAAGTGGAGGATAATAGATGGAGAGGAGACAGAGACAGAGCGGCGAGGGAGAGGTCAGGAAGAGCTGGAAGAGCCAGAAGGAAAACAATGCTGGAAGAGGGGGTGAAACGCCCACCATTGAAAGTAAGGGAGAGGAAGCGGAAGTAAAGGGCCCACCATTGAAAGTAAGGGAAGATTACTGTAGTGACATTATTACCATAGAGAAAGATCGCCCAACATTTTATATCATAGAGAAACATCACCTGACATGTTAAGGGTAAGGGAAGCCTCAACAGCCATTTTAACAGAGGGCAGACGTTTAAAATTTTGATATATAAGAATAGAGACTTGAATTAAAAAGAAGACGGAGTTAAGAAAGAGAGCAGATTCGTGGGGACCCAAGGCAAGCCCGATGGCCTCCAAAAAAGAAAAGGATTGGCAGGCCACCATGGAGAATTTGGATAAGAAAATAATGGAGGGAAATAAAGAGATTCGGGAAATGGTACAACAATTACAGCAAACTTTAATGACGGAAATAAAAGAAGTGATTAAGTCGGAAATAACAGAGGTTAAAAAAGAGATGGAGGCAATAAAAACAGATTTACAGAACATCCAACAAAAAGTGCAAGAAACGCAACAGATGGTGCAGGATGGGGAGAAAAAAACAGAGGCTATAAAGACAGAGACTATGGGTATGGGCGAAAGAATTGTGATGATGGAATGTAAAGCAATGGATAGACAAATTCGTATGAGGGCTGTGCCGGAAAAAATGGATGGATCTGCTCTGAAACAAGTAGCTGAAATATTGGCAAAATTTTGGGGACAAACAGAGGAGGAAATGATGACACACTTGGACATCATGTACAAAGTCAACTCAAAGTATGCAGAACAAAAGAATTTACCAAGAGATATTATTGTGCAATTGACCACAAGGAGAATGAAGGAGGAAATTATTAGAAGGCATTTTGAAACTCCACTGGAAATAGCTGGGACACGGGTTCGAATTACCAAGAAAAGTACCAAGAAAAAGTACCAAGTACCAAGAAAAGTACTCCAGGATCGGAAAAAATATAGAGATTTGATACAAAAGCTGAAGGCAGCTGAAATTAGATATAGATGGGAGTTGCCGGAAGGAGTGACTTTTGAATTCCAATCAGGAAGACAAGTGATTAAGTCAAAATATGCAATGGATGTCTTTCTGATGGAGAATGGAAAAGACTTTCCTAGCTCATCCAGATTATAATTATGGAGTACAAATTAATTTCATGGAATGTTAATGGACTTAATTCACCCTCTAAACAAAAAGCTGTGTTACATTGGTTATCTAAACAAAGGAGTAATATGATTTGTTTGCAAGAGACTCATATTAGAGATCAAGATGCTAAATATTTAATTAATAAGAAGTTAGGAAAACAATTTGTTTCGGCAACAAAGCAAAAGAAGAGGGGAATTGTTATATATATTAAGGAAGAATTGCAACCCAAATTAATAGTGTCTGATAAAAACGGAAGATACCTGGCTGTGGAATTTTTATGTAATGCAAAATTTTTTTTGATACTTGGATTGTACGCACCGAATGGCTCTAAGGATATATTTTTTAAAGATTTATGAGAACAAATGGAACAATGGACTTATGATCAAGTAATTATAGCTGGAGATTTCAATGGAGTGGTAGATTTGCAGTTGGATAAAAGTTCATCATCAAGTAAAGTAAGGGCGGGGAAACTACCAAAGTCATTTTTTGAAATTCAGGAACAAGAAAATTTAGAAGATATTTGGAGAAAATATAATCCTAAATTGAAGCAATATACTTTTTTCTCAACTAGCCATCAATCCTTTTCTATAATAGATAT
Source organism: Eublepharis macularius (assembly GCF_028583425.1). Lineage (NCBI taxonomy): Eukaryota > Metazoa > Chordata > Lepidosauria > Squamata > Eublepharidae > Eublepharis > Eublepharis macularius. The sequence continues at coordinate 150,540,793 of NC_072791.1, read as the reverse complement.
GATCTGGGCATCTAAAGAACTGGCAGTATTTACCAAAGAGACGGATATTTTACCGAAAATTAGCTCAGATCATAATCCTGTGATGTGGAGATTTGGAATGAGAAATAAGAAATGGAGATGGGGAATTAATGAGGATCTTTTGGGGGACCCAGAATGCGTGGAGGTGCTAAAAAAAGAAACAAAGTTTTTTATTCAGTGTAATGTTGATAAAGGTGTGTCAACACATAAGGTTTGGGACACATATAAAGCAGTAATTAGAGGTGTGTTGATGGACTTAAATGGTAGAGACAAAAAGAAAAAAGAAATGAAGTTAAAAGAGATTCAGGAAAAAATTGTTCAAGTAGAACAGCAATTGAAAAAGAGGCCAGGTAAAAAGAAATTGTTGTATGAAATAAAGTTACTGCAAGAACAAATTAGGGTTATGGAAAATAAGGAAGTGGAGTGGGAACTGAAGAAAATGAAGCAAAAATCATTCAAAGGAACTAATAAACCAGGGAGATATTTGGCGTGGCAATTGAAGAAAAAGAGAGAAAAAAGAACAATAAGTAAAATTATGGAAGAGGGGAAGGAATTGTATGATCAAGGACAGATTGAGAGAGCATTCTATAAATATTATGCAAAACTATACCAGAAAAAAACAGTGGACTATGAAAAGATAAGAGACTATTTTGACATGATTGATTTACCTAAGGTGCCGGAGAAGCTGAAAGAGAAACTTGGTGCTGAGATAACAACAATGGAAGTGGTACAAGCAATACAAGCTACTACAGTTGGTAAAGCTCCGGGACGGGATGGAATTACAGCAAAATTCTATAAAGTGATGGTGGAGGATTTGAAACAACTGATGCAAAAACTGATGAATGAGATATTGGAGGGGGCAGAGATGCCAGATACATGGAATGAGACTAATATTACATTGATACCGAAGGAGACATTAGACCTAAGTAATGTTAAGAATTATAGACCAATATCTCTAACTAATAATGACTATAAAATATTTGCTAAGATATTAGCGGAAAGACTTAAGGTCTGGTTAGTGGAATTTATAGATGAAGACCAAGCTGGCTTTTTACCGGAAAGGCAAATAAAAAATAACTTACGAGTGTTGCTGACTGCCATTGAGTATTATGATAAAAATCCAGGGAAGCAGGTTGTTTTTTTCTTTGTGGATGCGGAGAAAGAGTTTGACAATTTGAACTGGGATTGTATGTTTGCAACAATGGAGAAGATGCAGTTGGGAGAGAAATTTATACAAGCAATAAAGGCTATATATAAAAACCAATCTGCAAATATAATTGTTAACTCGGATGTAACAAAAAAGTTGGAAATAAGAAAAGGGACAAGACAAGGGTGTCCGCTTTCCCCACTTCTGTTTGTAATGGTACTGGAGATTTTACTTAGGCAAATAAGAGAAGATAATTCAATAAAAGGACTGAGGACAAAAGGATTTGAATATAAAGTGAGAGCTTTTGCTGATGATATAATGGTGACAGTGGAGGATCCAATAGAGTGCATGCCTAAATTGATGAAGAAAATGAAAGACTTTGGAGATTTAGCAGGATTTGTAATAAATAAGGTGAAGTCCCAAATATTGTGTAAAAATATGACTAAACAACAACAAAAGGAGTTGATGGATAAGGTGGAATGTGAAGTTGTGAACAAAGTTAAATATTTGGGAGTGGAAGTGACAGCAAAAAATATTGATTTATATAAGAATAACTATGACAAGTTATGGCAACAAATAGACAAAGATATGATTAAATGGAATTAAATGAATTTGTCATGGTTAGGTCGTATTGCAGTAATCAAGATGAATGTCCTTCCAAGAATGATGTTTCTACTACAGACAATACCTATTGTTAAAGATAGTAAACAATTTGAAAAGTGGCAGAGAACGATGTTAAACTTTGTTTGGGCTGGAAAGAAACCCAGAGTTAAAATGAAAGTACTGTATGATGCAAAAGAAAGAGGAGGTTTACAATTACCAATTTTTAAATTATATCATGACGCGGTATGTTTGGACTGGCTAAAGGAATGGTTGACATTGAAGCATTTGAAGCTGTTAGCATTGGAAGGATATAATAAACTATTTGGATGGCATGCATATCTATGGTATGACAAAGTAAAAGCAGACTCTATGTTTTTACGTAAGAAGAAGCTTGTTTGCCGTATGGATGAAATACAAGAAATATATGGAAGAGACTATACCAATGTAGATTATCCCTGCGGAAGTAGTAAATCCAAGAACAGAATATGCAGGGGAAGACTGGTTGACATATAAAGAAATTCTTGAGATAAAACAGAACAATTATTTGCTTAAAGGTAATGATGAATTGCCATTCCAATATGGATGGTTTCAATATATGCAGATAAAAGATCTGTATGAGAAAGACAAAAGGAAAAATGGTTTCAGACTACAAAATTCTGAGATTGAGAATGGCTTGCTTCAGGGAGGGAAGAAAATGATTTCTAAAATATATAAGATATTATTGAAATGGTTCACAGAGGAGGAGGTCGTTAAAGTTCAGATGGTTAAATGTGCAATAAATTGTAATAGGGAAATTTCAATGGAAGCCTGGGAAAAGGTATGGAAAAATACAGTTAAAATTTCAGCATGTACCACGGTGCGTGAAAATGTTTATAAAATGATGTATAGATGGTATTTAACACTGAAGAAGTTGGCCAATGGTAATAGTCAGATGTCTGAAAAATGTTGGAAATGTAAACAGCATGAAAGTTCATTCTATCATATGTGGTGGACTTGTGATAAGGCAAAACAGTTCTGGGGGGATATAGTAAAGGTTATGTCGGATATTTTACAAAGGAATATAAATAAAACCCCGGAATTGTTGTTATTATGTATGAACCTAGAAGACTTTGACAAAATGGACAGAGTTATGGTATTTTATATGATTACGGCGGCCAGAATGTGTTATGCACAGTTGTGGAAGACTCAGGAGATACCATCTATGGAAGACTGGATTCTGAAAGTTCTGACTATGGCAGAAATGGACAAGTTAACAAGGAAGTTGAAAGAACAAGAAGTACTGGAATATACATTAAGTTGGGAAAAATTTAAGAAATATGTGGAGAAAAAGTGGGACATGAAGGGGAAATTGTGGTCTTTGGATAGTTGTTAAAGGGGAGATAGAAACTTACTTAAGGTTAAAAGGGGGTATATTATTATATTTTACTGGATTAGTATAGAGTAATAGAACTATAGTATTGTAGTATTATAAAGTTAAGAGCAAGATAGCATATTCATATGGAAAAGTATAAGATTGAATAACAAGGTTGTATGGGTAATAGGGAGTATATATATATATATATATATATATATATATATATATATATATATATATGTACTTACTATATACTTATATAATTTTCATACTCTTAATTTAGATAAGTATTATATTAAGATAGTTAATACAAGTAAATAGATTAGATATATGCTATATATATTATTATAGATTTTAAGAATTTATATGATATATTCTTTAGATTAAGTTGGGGATGGAAAACTGCTGGGAGTCACTAGAAAAGGGGGCGGGAAAGGATGGGGAAAATGCAATGGGGTGGAAAATGATAATGATGATTATGTTTATGTTTGTAAACCCATCCAATAAATTTTTTTAAAAAAAATTGTCAAAGGCCTTCTCCACATCGGCAAAGAAAAAGCCCACCTCTTTTTCAGGATGTTTGTTGTAGTATTCTATGGCATCTATAACAACTCTCAGGTTATCTCTTATATGTCTATTAGGTAAAAACCCAGCTTGTTCTTCTCCAACAAAATCCATTAAAAATATCTTCAGCCTTTCCGCTAAGACTCTAGCAAAAATCTTATAGTCACTATTTAACAGAGATATAGGCCTGTAATTTTTAACATCTGTCAGGTCCTGAGTCTCCTTTGGAATCAGTGAGATATTTGCTTCATTCCGTGTTTTTGGTAATCCTTTTCCTCTCATTATCTCATTCATCAAATTTTGCAAAATTTGCACCAAATCTTTTTTTCAATATTTTAAAAAAAATTAGCTGAAATTCCATCTGGGCCTGGAGCTTTACCTATTTTCATTGAATCTATAGCTTTTAAAATTTCTTCTTCGGTAATTGGGGCATTTAAAGTTAGATAAAAGAAAAATAGGTTTTAGAAGCAGAAATTCTGAGTTAGAAGATCTTTTACTTGGAGAGGGAACAAAGATAATATCTAAGTTATATAAACTGCTACTGAAATGGTATACAGAAGATGAAGTGGTCAAGACACAAATGGTGAAATGGGCACTAAATTTTAATAAAGAGATTACAATGGAGGTTTGGGAATATTGGTGGAAAAATACTATGAAAATATCTACATGTGTTAATTTAAAAGAGAATGGTTACAAAATGATGTATAGATGGTATTTAACACCGAAAAAATTAGCAAATATGAGTAATGCTATGTCAAATAAGTGCTGGAAATGTAAACAACATGAAGGCTCTTTTTATCATATGTGGTGGACTTGCGATAAGGCAAAGCAATTTTGGTCTAAGATATATGCAGAAATGTTGATAATTATAAAAGGCAATTTGCCAAAAAGCCCTGAACTGTTTTTGCTTGGACTTAATATGGAAAAAATTAATGTAATGGATAGAACGCTATTATGGTACATGACAGTAGCAGCAAGACTACTATATGCGCAATACTGGAAGCAAGAGGAGGTACCAGAAATTGAAGAATGGATACGAAAGCTGTTGTACATGGTGGAGATGGACAAGCTGACCAGAAAATTGAGGGAACAAAGCTCAAATGAATTTGTAAAGGATTGGGAAAAATTTAAAGAATATGTGGGAAATAAGTGGGATGTAAAAGGACAGTTATGGTCTATAGATAATTACTGATGTGTATATGATAATGGAACTAGAATATATGTAAGAACTTTTCCTTTGAGAACTGGGAGAAGTAATAGAATAGAAGGAATTTGTTAAGAAATAAAAAGGTTTTAGTGCTGATGGGGGTCTAAGGAGGGAGGGGGAGGGAGGGTGGGAAGTGCTTATATCAAGTGATAATTGGAAAACAATCAGTATGTAGAAGATAAAAGGAAAATGGATGATATATGTAATTTGTAATACTTATTTTAACCTACACAATAAAATTTTCTTTAAAAAAAAAAGAGTTCTGGCGAGAGTTAGAATTAGGGGTGTGCAATTCGGGTTTCAGATACCCGAAAAAAACCCGAAACAAACCTGTTTCGGGTTGTTTCGGGTTATCTGAAACGTTTCGGGTTTTCTGAAACATTTCGGGTAACCCGAAACAATAGTACCCGAAACGTTTCGGGTTGTTTCATTTTTTTTCCAGAAACCGAGAATCACCATTTTGATTTTGCTAGGTGTTTGCCTTTGCAAGCGTCTAGCAAAATCCTGCTGGAAGCTAAAGCTTCCTGCAGGCTCTTAGAAGAGGGGAGGGGGGGAGAAGGAGTGAGTGACTCACTCCTTCTTTCACCCCTCACCCCTCTTGCATAGGAGGGAATCCTTTGCTTTGCAAATGCAAGGTGCATTGATAGCATTGCACTTTGCATTTGCAAAGCAATGACAGCATGCAGAGATTCCCGCCAAAATGACCAGGTTGGGGAGGGGGAGCAGGAGGGAGGGTGACTGTAGGAGTGTGTGGGAGGTCATGCAAGGAGGGGGGACTTTAGGAGTCACCAATTCCACTGCTGCATCCTTCTGCCAGCCAATAGATTCAAATCTTTGGCTGAGGCTGCAGCAGGGGATTTAAATTTGTGGCAAGACTGGGATAGCTCTGTTGCTCACTGACTGTTGACTGAGAGAGGACTGAGAGAGGAGAGAGACCGCACCTGGAGGACATCTGCCTGGAGGATCAACTGTGCTGGACATCCAGAGAGGAGGCCTGGTAGGAATCTTTTTTTAATTTTTGTAAATTTATTGATGCTGGGCCAATGTACTGCTGTGGCCTGCCTCTGCAGAAAGATGTTTCAGTTTAGTCTTGGCATGGCCTGGGGGGACATTTTCAGGTTGGGCAAGAGGACAATGTTTGGGGGTGGGGAGGGTTCAATGATGCTTGTTGTGCTTGCTAGATTTAATGTTTCCTTTGTTATGCTTGAGTGTGGGCTTGAGCTAATGTTTCCCAGGCTTAAAAAACGAGTGTGCCAGCTTCTGGCCTACACAGTCCAGAAGCTCTGCTGGGTGGCTTTGGTGCCTTTCTGCTGGCTGGCCTGGCACTCACAATCACAATTATGCTTCACAAACAGGATTGGTAGCTTGCTTTGCTGTTTCTGGTGCCCTTGAGCTAATGCTTCCTAGGCTCTTAAACAAGTGTGCCGGCTCCTGGACTACACACAGGCCTGCAGCTCTGCTGGGTAGCTCTGGTGTCTTTCTGCTGGCTGGCCTGGCACTCACAATCACAATTTTGCTTCACAAACAGGATTGCTAGCTTGCTTTGCTGTTTCTGGTGCCCCTGAGCTAATGCTTCCCAGGCTCTTAAACAAGTGTGGCGGCTCCTGGACTACACACGGGCCTGCAGCTCTGCTGGGTGGCTCTGGTGTCTTTCTGCTGGCTGGCACTTACAATTATGCTTCACAAACAGGTTGCAGTTGACTGTTGCTGAGAGACTGCCTTCGTGGACTTCTTCTGGACTGGACTGCACCTGGAGGACATCGGCCTGGAGACCTCTGAGTGTGGAGGATCAACTTTGCTGCTGGACATACGGAGAGGAGGACTGGTAGGGATTTTTTTTAAATCTCTTTTTGGAAAGTTATTGCTGCTGCTGGGCAAATCTGCTAGCATATGTTTCAGTTTGGTCTTCATGGCTTGGGCTAGGGGGACATTTTCAGGTTGTGCAAGAGGACAATGTTTGGGGGTGGGAGGGGTTCAATGATGCTTGTTGTGCTTGCTAGATTTAATGTTTCCTTTGTTATGCTTGAGTGTGGGCTTGATTTAATGCTTCCCAGTCTTAAAAACGAGTGTGCCAGTTTCCGGCCCACACAGGCCTGCTCTGCAGGGTGGGTGTGTTGTGTTTTTCCACTGGCTGGGCCTAGCCTTTCTGGGGGGGGGATTCTTGCATGCCACCTGACTTTTACCTCTGGCACAGCTTCCCCACAGTGGCTTCATGACTGTCTAGGCCCAAAGCAGATCTGGGCCTTGACTTTTAGGGGTTGTGTGTGCAGCGTGTGTGACTCCGTTAACATTCCAACTTTCTTAACAGCATCGTGGAGGAGAGGAGGACCAGCTGCACGACTTCCTGAACTTCGCTGGACTGCAGGACTGGTAAGTGAGTCTGTGGGTTTACAGCAGGGTGGGCTTAGGGGTGGGTTTTTGCTAGCTTGGGAGGGGGGAGGTACATTTTCAGAACACTGCATCCACACCCCACACAGACACACCACAGAAACATTGTTCCCGCTAAATAGTGTCTTAGGTAGGTAGGCCAGTTAGTAGGCATTCAGTGGCTAATTGCCCTCAACCTAATTGATCAGGGAACCAAGATTAGTTTTTTTAAAACATTAACTAGGGATTCAGCAGGAAAAGCATTAGTGAGTGAGAGTTAGGTTATATTTGATTTCTACATACAAATTTTGAATAGCTGTTAATAGGCTTCTCATTACTGACCCCCTAACTAGGGTTCCACTGCCCATCTCTGGCACCCGTGGTGGAGCCAGGCTGGCCCGGGCATACTAGTGTTGTTAGTGTATAAGGCTTTCACTTGTTGTTATTGGGGGTATAGGGCCAGCTCAATTCCGGAGGAATTCAGCTGTTTGGCAGGCTCAGGTCCCCCAACATAAATAGGGTTGTTTAAAAAGAGATTTGAGTGACCATCTCCAAGACAAGTTACAGAGCCACAAGAAGAACAGATTTAGAAGCAGGTAGATAGGGCTTGAAAACAAAGTGCACCTTTGTTTTCCCTTGGTTTCTGAGTAGTTAGTGTTGCTTCCGTGAGGGGAAAGGATGGCAGAGAGGAAAGCAGAGAGGGGCCCCAGGGGAAAGGTTAGGGAGAAATCTAGACGGGAGGAGGGGAGGGAGTGGGGGACTGCTGCGGCAGCCCCCCCATCTGAGCGGAGGAGGCCCTCCCCTGTGCTGCTGCCATTCACCAGCCTGGCTTCTGGTGACAGGAAGAGGGTTCGCAAGGCTCTCTTTCCTGACGCAGCTGCTGGAGGGCCACCACCAACCCGGGTGCGTGAGGCAGGGGCTGGCACTGGACAGGGGCCTGCTGCTGAGGCTCCTCCTCCTCCAGTGGTTGCGAGCCAGCTGCTGGAGGAGGGGCAGCATGTGGTGTCTCCTGGGATGGACGTGGGGCATGTGACTTTTCCATCCCTAACGATCACCCCAGGAACATGGAGGATGTTGGAGGAACTGCCCGTGAGACCCCCCTGGGGAGGTCCACCCCGGTTTCCTCTGAGGCCAGCAGCAGGCCTCTCGTGGCTGTGCAGGAGGAGAGGATGCAGGAGGAAGAGGCAGAGACTGTGGTGGAAGAGCCCACATCTCTGCCCCTTCAGCCTCATCCATCCCCGACTGCCCGGCCGAGAGTGGGACACGGTGTGTCCGGCCAGAGCACCTCACAGGAGGTGCCTCAAGGTGGGCCCGAAAGCACTTCTCCTGTGAAGTGTGGGCTGTCCTGTTACTCCGAAATCTGGAAGCACTTCCAGACAACGGAGGATCCCCGAGCAGCCCAGTGGCTGCATTGTAGGCAGCGCGTCAGCCATGGCAGAGATGTACATCATCTCTCCACGTCTGGGATGAGGACCCACATGAAGAGGCACCACCAGGCAGTGCTTCTTCAGGCGGAGAGTTCAAGTGGCACCACACGGCCGCCAGCTAGCCAGAAGGAGGCAGGCTCCTCTGGTACTCTCCCCCCAAGTGTTCCTGTAGGGAAGGGACGCCAAGCCTCTCTCCCAGAGATGCTTGGTAAGCAGGGCTGTAGTGTGCCCAGAGAGGGGATCCAGAGGGCGAGCCGGCGCCTCACGTGCCACATCGTCAACATGGTAGCGGTGGATGGGAGACCGTTTTCCATAGTAGAAGACTTCGGCTTCTCAGGGCTGCTCCACAATTTCTTTCCCTGGTACGCCGTCCCTGCTTGCATGACGTTGAGCAGATCGGTGGTGCCCTCATTTTACAGGGCTGCCAGGGACCATGTGAAGGCACAGCTGTCCCAGGTTGCCGGGAGAACTGTGCACTTCACATCCGACATCTGGACCTGCCCAAGTGTGCAGCAAGCGTATCTGTTGCTTACTGTTCACTGGTGGGAACCTGAGGCGGTTCTGGGTGGGGACGGGGGGAGGTGCCTAGAACAGCTAGCCAGAGAAGGATGGGAGACCGCCAGGCCGGCTACTGCAAGGCCTTGCTTCACGCCGAGGTGCTCGACGTGTCCCACACGGCGGAGAACATCGCTGCCACCCTGAGGAGACAGTTGGAAGAGTGGGTAGGCCAGGGACCCGCCACCATGGGATGCATGGTGATGGATGGTGGCAAGAACATGAGGGGAGCGGCGCATCTAGTGAGCCGAGAGTGCATTTACTGTGCGACTCACGAACTTCACCTAGTGGTGAGAGATGCGCTGGGGTTGGGCTCCTCGAAGGAACCCCTTGATACCCAGACTCGTGAACTCCAGTTATTGATCCAGAAATGTTGGAGGCTCATGAGTCACTTCACTTTCAGCATGACAGCCACGCACGAACTGCGCCAGAGGCAGGTCAGGACAGGTGTGCCGGAGCACGCTGTGATCACTGACATGAGCACTCACTGGAACTCCACCTGTGCCATGCTTGAGCGCTTGGTGGAGCAGCAGGCTGCACTCCACACATGGCTCTCTGAGAGCCGCGGTGCGAGTCAGGTGGGTGAGTTCAGCCGGGAGGATTGGCTCACGGTCACCCAGACAGCGGAGGTCCTGAAGCCCTTCAAGGACTTCACTGTGGCGGTCTCGTCAGACAAGGCGACCCTTGGTCTGGTCATTCCCCTGGTGCACATGCTCCAGAGGAATCTGGCCACCCTTGCAGACCGGGTCGCGCCTCGTGCTGACCTCGTTCCAGTGGTGTACGCACTGGTGAGAAGGCTGCAGCATCGCATAATTGCCAGGCTAACTCCTCTCACGCAGATTGAGTCATACATGTTGGCGACCATGTGTGACCCTCGCATAAAGGGCAATTTCGCCAAGCGGGACGGGAACCTCACCCAAGCCAGAGATGGGCTCTGCTCTTGGTTGAGGCGCAGGCAGGCCAAGAGGGGACACCTGTCGACAGGGGGGATGTGAGAGGGGCCCTGCCGTGCGGGTCCCTCTGATGCCCCCTCTGCGCAGCCCCCCCCCCCCCGCGGCCACCACCAGAGTGCCGATGGAGATGGAGATGCTCCGGTGGGCCCTCGTCCCCTCTGGGGTCGTGAGGAATGTGAGAGAGGACTTGGCGGAGGCAATGGTCAGGGACTACCTCGCGGAGCCCTGCAAGTCGCTCTCCACCGATCCGCTCAGCTACTGGTCCAAGAAGGAGTCGGTCTGGCCGGACCTCTCCCTCGAGGCACAGCAGCTGCTCTCATGCCCTCTGATGAGCATGGAGAGCGTGCACGGGTTTTCTCATGCGGGCGACATTGTCAGCCCACATCGCACTCGCCTTCTCCCATGGAGTCGAGTGACTGAGGTGAGCCCAACTTGTGGCCTGCATCCTCTGTGAGTCCAATCCTTTGGGATCGTGCTCTCCCCTGCATAAAACCCTGTAGACGTAGTTAAAACCGGCCAGTAGAGGGAGGGTGGTTAGGAACCAGTGGCAAAGGGAATTCACCCAGAAATTTGAAAGCCCCTCCCAAGGGAATTCAAAACATCTCCCAGCACTGAGACAGACCCTGTGGGACCAAATTTATTCTGAAAAATAATGCCCCAGAAACTTGGATTGCCACTGGAGGGAGAAATAGGTTAGATAGGGATTGCTTAGGTGGGGATTAGGGAATGGGAAAATGTCAGATCCTGCTTTTTGGAATGTTTAAAATGTTTTTCAGAGTTGAAATCTTTGTTTAAAAAAAAGTTGAATTGTTTTTTAAGAGTTGACATTTTCTTATATAAAAAAACCCCAAAAGTTGTAATAATGTTTTTTCAAAGTTGAAATGTTTATTTATAAATAAAAACAACCAAAAAAGGTTGAAATGTTACTGTTTGGTTTGCTTGGGGGGGGGAGGGATGCGGGAAGAGTTGGGGCTGGGCACCAGCCGATGATGATGTCTCGCAGATGTTTCCAGGTAAATGCTGAGGCTGGTGTGGGGGTGGGGGGAAACCTCTGCAACACTGCTCCAGAAATACCACTGTGCAGTGCCTGGGCAGTGCCCAGTCCAGCTTTGTGTGGCTGACCTGAAAGCATAGCTGCAGGAAATGACATTGGTTCTGCTGGACCTTGTTCCAGTGGTTTCCCCCCATTAAGTTTGGTTATGGAGGGATGGTTGGGAGATGGGCTCACGTGCATAGAGATAAAGAAATTTTGAAAGAGAAAATGTCTTTGTGTGTTTTTTTGTTGTTATGGCGGAGGTGTTGAGGGGTTAAGCAAATAAGTTTTTTATTTCATGATAGTTGTGTTGTTTTCTGACTAAGACAATGCTGACCTGCCTGTGGGTGTGCCCTGCTACTATGTAACCTAAATCTGTTCAAGAACGAAAGTGTTTTTGACCCATTTTGCCCTCCCGCTGTGTAACACACATCTTGTACAGATGTTTTGAAGCTTTGGTGATTGTCTGATATTTATTGAGTTGTGTTATGTTTGAATAGTGTGACTCACTGCAAGCATGCTGTTATCATGCCCTTTTGTGCCCTACAGCTGTGTAAATTTAAGCTGTTCATGAGGTGTTTTTGAAAGGTCTTGTGGTTTTGTTGTATCTCTTATTTGAAGCTAGTAGTTATGTTAATTTTGTCTAGTGGACTTCTTTTTCCATGCCGTGTTGTGCCCTCCTACTATGTAACCTAAATCTGTTCAAAAACTTAGAGTTTGTAAAAAAATTTTTTTTTAAAGATTCTTTGATGTGTAGTGAATTGTGTTGTCCTTTTGTGTGGGTGACGGTTGTGTGATTTGCTGTGATGTGTTGTTGACCTATTGTACTTTGAAAGTGAGAAAATAAAGTTTTTAAAACTTGAATCATTGTGTGTGTGTGTGTGCTTCATTCTTTGATGTGAGGTTGGTTCCCAGCATAGGGAACAATGGGGCAGGCTGGCCAGCCTTCTCTGTAGGTGGTGGGGGTGTCAGGGGGTGGTTGTCTGTGTGTCAGGTGCTCTTTCCCAGGGACAAGTTGGCACTCAGAAATGTGCCCACCATTGTGGCACCCCTGGGCTGTGCGGAATTGCCCTGGGAAAGAGAGTTTAGAAGTTCCCAGCATAGGGAACAAAGGGGGAGGGCTGGCCAGCCTGTTCCTGGGGTTATGGGTGTGGGACTGCTGGGGGTGGATTTGGGTCTGTGAGGGGCTAATGTGGGGATTTGGGTCTGTGTGTGGCTGCTGGGGGGAATTGGGTTTGTGTGGGGCTGTAGGGGGTGGACTTTGGGGGCTGAGAGCACCTACTTGGGGAGGCCATGAAATGGCCCCCCAAGTGGGAGCAGGCTGAGCCTTGGTGGGGGGTGGGAGTTGGGGTGGGAGAAGGGCCTCAGAGGGTTGGGGGGGCATTTTGCATGCAAAATGCCACCCCTGGCAAGACAAGCCTCCCCCAGGTGGGAGCAGGCTGAGCCTTGGTGGTGGGTGGGAGGAAAGGTGGGAGAAGGGCCCCTGAGGGTTGGGGGGCATTTTGCATGCAAAATGCCACCCCTGGCAAGACAAGCCTGCCTCTTCATTTTTTCCCCATAGGAAATAATGAAGATTAGCAGCAGCAAGCTAAAAAGATGTTCACTTTCCCGTTTCTTAGGCGAGGATAGGGTGACCTGGTTTGGGGGGCCATAACATGGCCCCCCAAAGTCCAATCGGCCTGAAACTTGGCGAGTTGTTAGAGAGGAGTTAGTGGAAGGTCCCCACCAATTTTGGCTTGATTCGGTGGGAAAATGCCTCCCCCAGGCATCCGGGAAGACGGAGGCATTTTCCCACTGAAAACAACCCAAAACAACCCGAAACAACCCGAAACGATACCCGAATCGCTAAACCCGAAACGGCTTGCCGTTTCGGATTTAGCGGTTGCTGAAACAGATTCTCGTTTAATCCTGAAACAGTGTGCTTTTGCACACCCCTAGTTAGGATTGTTTAATTTAAAATAAACAAATAAGTAAAAACGTGTGCTTAAAATGTTTTAAAATAAATAAATACTTTAAAAAATGAGATGAACAAGAAAATTTTGTGTGAGGAATCTATTGATGAAAGGAATTCACCTAACCCTGCTGCTTCTTGGCTACATAGCTGGTGAAGATGGGGAGGATGATCCCTTGATACTGGGCAGCATTCAACTGGATTGTAGGTAACGAATGGCATGGGAGGATGTTGGCAGGACTCTCATTACTATTCTATCCATGAAATAATTAAAGGGCCAATATGTTGTTGTTGCCACTCTACTACTACTGCTACTGCTACTGTTACTGCTACTGCTACTGCTACTGCTACTGCTAGTAGTAGTAGTAGTAGTAGTAACTGTCATTGTCGTCATTGTCAACATGGCCATCTTTGGATACTTAAACCTGTGGATCAGGACCACATTGATAGAAGATAAATTTTTACCGAAATCCAGGGAACCTCAGAAAGACCTCCACTTTGGGCCTGCATGGGACTCTTCTTCATCAGAGAGTGTCAGTATAAGTGGAGCTGGTGTGCATCATGATAGACATTGCTGCTAATTGTAGCTCTAGCACAGAAAAAAGACAAGAATTTCTTGTGCATGTGTAAAGAAAATATGAGTGTATGTTTCTACTTTTAAAATGAAGTGGAGTATACCTCTGAAGAAAACTAAACTACAGGTTCTTTGTATTTCAAACCAAGACAGGCTTGGTCCAGAAGCCTGTTGAAAGGTGCATTGTCTTTATGAGACTGTCTGGCTCCACAAGAACAATTTGGTCACCTTGTTCTAGATTTTGCCCTGTAGTGTTTTCAGGGTTTACTTCTGATTCCCCCTTACATAAAAACCATCTAATCTCAGCTGATAATTAAGGAACGGGAAAGTGTCGATACAATCCTTACTTTTATAGTATGGGTACTACCCTTAAGTCCTGACCTGGATAGTCCAGGCTAGCCTGATCTCATCAAATCTCAGAAGGTAAGTGGCATCTGTCCTAGTTAATACTTGGATGGGAGACCAGCAGGTTGCAGAGTCAGGCAATGGAAAACCACATCTGAACATCTCTTACTTTAAAAATCCTTTGGGTTGCCATAATTAGGCTGCAGCTTGACAGCACTTTCTACCACCACCACTATGCTTTAACTGCAAATCAGTGACTTCACATTCCTGTGAGTACAGTGGATAAGTAACTCTTAGTCCAATTATTCTCTGGAGTCTTGTGAATTAGGATTTGTTCAAACCTGGTTTCAATAAGGCCTGATATTGCCATCCACTAAGCTGAGCTTTCAATCCATGTATCCTCAGATATGGAGGATCTAAGCAGGGTGTGCTTACATGAGCAAGGTGTGGTAAGATGAAACTTCTGCTGTTGTGTATACATATATATGTATGTGTGTATATTCCTTCCATTGATACTTAATGTGTTCACAAGATAAGCAATCTTTAGCCATGGAAACTGATCTGTGTTGATACAGGCAATTTTATACTATCAAGAAGTCTTGCATTGGTCACAAATTAAATAATGCTATCAGACAAGAGGCTCTTGGAACTGATAATGCTATTGCTGTAAAAGAGAAGTATCACTGTGTTGGCACTAAAGAAATAGTAAAATAGTATTCACAGAAAACAACATTGGTAACAAAAATGTTGCAGTAGTAAAAAGAAGTGACAATATTAGTTTATTCATAGCCTGCTTTTCTCATGGAGACTTAAAGCAGATTACAGAGTAAGGAAAGAATTTAAAAAATGTATTTATATCATACATAGTCCGCCTTTCTCATGGAGACTCAAGGCGGATTACACTGTGTGAGATTAGTACAGTCAATATCAAGAACATTTCCATAAACAATGCCGTAGGTAAATAGATACAAGTTCAAAGACATAGCTTTAGCAGGAATCCAATACAACATAGTGGTTCCTAAGTCAGTATAAGACATCAAATAAACAATGAAATAGGACTAGGAGTACAAAACTGAATGCCAATATGAGCAACAATGTGAATGTACAGTATAAGATAAACAATCCATAATGCTGTAGAACTAAGAATACAAAATTAAATGACAATGTAAACAGGAAACTGGCCAGGAGAGCTTAGTATAATCAATGCAGAATGTGGGATTACAAAGGTACAAGGCAATGCACTCCCATAAGAAAGTGCCCTTCTGGATAATTATGTCCTATATCAGATCAATTCCATCACAAGAATGGCCACCCCACCCCCTTATGAAGAACATAAGAAGAGTCATGCTAGATCAGACCAGTGGTCCATCTAGTACAGCATCCAGTCGTACACATTGGCCAATTACACCTTCCCCTGATGTTGTCTCCTGGCACTGATAGTTAGAGTTTCACTGCCTTTGAATGTGGAGGTTCCCTTTAGTCACCATGGCTAGCAGCCACTGATAGACATATCATCTATGACTCTGTCTAATCCCCTTTTAAAGCTGTCTGTCTGTGGCTATTACTACATCCTCTGGCAGTGAATTTCACATCTTATTCACTCATTGTGTAAAGAAATATTGTCTTTTGTCTGTCCTGAATCTACTGCCCATCAGCTTCATTGAATGTCCTTGAGTTTTAATGTAACATAGCATTTTCCTACTTCCACCTCCTACCTCCCACTAGGCACGTGCGCTTCAGGTATCTGATTCAGAAAAAAAACCCGAATCAGACCTGCTTCAGAAAGATTCGGTATTTCAAAATTGGGGCCAGCATGTTGACCCTGATTCAGAAATACCAAAGTGGGTATTTCCGAAGTGATTCTTGTTTCTCACTGTCTCTGTGTTGGCCTGCCCTGCCTGGAGTGGACTTCTGCCTGTGGATCATCTGACTGACTCAGCGCTGGACTTCAGGAGACTGGTAGGAGAGATTTTCTATTTAGGGGTGAGGTGGGAAGGAAGGGAAGGGCATTTAATTTGAAGCTTTTTGCTGTTTAATAACTTTATGGTTTTTTGAGGAGTGAATCCTTGTGTGTGCGTGTGCATGTGCGTGGCCTTTTGCTTTGAGTGGCTGCTGACTGGGCTACTGAGTATTATGAAACATTTTAAACAGACAACACATTCAGTCCATTTGCTATATGAAATCAATAGTTTGGAGGTTATTAATTTTCATGATGTGATTCAACTCCTGTGCAAGGAGAGGAAGGGAAGGGAATTTAACTTGAAGCTGGGCCATTTGTTGTCTGTTTAAAGTGTTTTACTGTGGTTTTAATTTTCCAGTGGGCTTGGGCCTTAAGGCTTCACTGAGTCAGGCCAAGGCCTAGTTTTCCCCCAGTTGTTGGGGGAGGGTAGATTTTGGATTACTATACTAACCTTCTTCCATTCTATTCCTAGCCTAGAAAGACTAGGCTTCTGGCTGGCAGAGGCTCTCGTCTCCTGTTTGGCTGCAGCCTGCCGCTGAAGAGGAGAGGACTTCACCCAGGGGATTCTTGCCTGTCTGCCTGCCTGACCATCACTGGACTGCAGGACTGGTGAGAGAGACTCACTGGGTTTTCTATTGGGGGAGTCTTTTGTTTCTTGATGGGGGGAAGGGAAGGGTATTTAAAGTTACTGTTTGTTGAGGCTTAATTTCAATTGTTGCAAGGGGAGAAGTGTTAGTGCTGCTGTTAGTTTAGCTGTGTTTGGTTCTACTTTGGGTTTACCAGAGAATTTTAAATAGTGTTTTTAGAAGGTAGGCTAGTTGTAGGCCACTAGGCCTTTACTGAATATTTGCCCTCTGAACTTAATTGATAGGGAACCAAGGGTAGTTTTCCCAGTAAATAGGCTTCAGTAGGAATATATATATATATATATATATATATATATATATATATATATATATATATATATATATATATATATATATATATATATATATATATATATATATATATATATATATATATATATATATATATATATATATAATTTATTTATTGATTTGATTTGATTTATATTCTGCCCTCCCCGCATCAGAAGGCTCAGGGTGGATTACAACCAAGTTTAAAATCATATTTCACAGTATATACAATTAAAAACCATAAAACATCTTAAATACACAGATTAAAATACATATACAATTATATATACACATATATGTATATATATAACACAGTGGCACATAATCTAAACGACCACCTTTTGTCGTGGCCCACTCTGAGAGTGAGGTCTCCTCTGGGGGGAGAGGAGCCTCGTGTAGCCAGCCAGGACTCCTCGGGAGAAGAGGAGCCCTGTGTAGCCAGCCCTAGCCCTGACTCAGCAGAAGCCAGCAATCAGGAGCAACAGCTGCTGGCTGATCAGAGCTTACAGCCAGCAGCTGAGACACCAGCACCCTCTAGCCCCAATACCACAGGGGAAGCTCAGCCAGGGACATCCCATGCTATGGGTGCAGCACAGCCAAGGGCCTCCACCCCCCCCCCCCAGGTTCACCCATGCCCAAAGAACGCTGCAGATAGCACCAGAGACTGGAACTGCAGGAGAGATGGCACAGCGCTCGCCTCCTGAGCCAACGCCAGCTGCTGGAGAGTGACAATGAATAGCGTCAGGATGGAGCCCCAGCAGCTGGCTGAAAACCATGCCTGGCTATAAAAGCCAGTCTGGAGGAACTGCCGGGCGTGGAAGCAATGTGTCGACTACTTGCAACCACTCTGTGTTTCCGTGTACCTTGCTCGTGCCTGCTTTTGGACCTGACGCTATTGGTAACCGACCTTGGACTGTACCTGACCTATCTCCTGGACTCTGGACTCACCCCTGGCGTTATCTCGTGCTCTGACCACCGTTCTGACTTGGCTCTTGCTCCTGGAACTCCCCTTTGGACTTGGTGTTGAGGTTGGGACCTGAACCACCCTGCTTGGGCTGGCCCAGCCCGTGACACCTTTTTAGCCATCTCTGAAGCATTTTGGCAGGGAAATATGAGAGATGGTGGTATCACTAGTAGGGAGGGCATATGTTGTACTCCTTCAGCTAGGGGGCACCACCTCGCATCAACAAAATGCCTGGCGGAACAGCTCTGTCTTACAGACCTGACGAAAAGCTAACAAGTCTCTCCAGGCCCTAGTCTCATTGGACAGAGTGTTCCACCAGGCTGGGGCCAGGATTGAAAAAGCCCTGGCCCTGGTTGATGCCAGGTGGGCCTCCCTAGGGCAAGGGATCTTTAGTAGATGTTTATCGCTAGAGCGAAGAGTCCTCTGGGGTTCATATGGGGAGAGGTGGTCCTGCACATATGCCGGTCCCAGTCCGCATAGGGCTTTATAGGTTAGTACCAAAACCTTGAACCTGATTCGGTACTCCATCGGCAGCCAGTGCAGCTGACGCAATACCAGTGTTATATGCGCACGCATTGGCATTCCGGTGATGACCCATGCCGCTGCATTCTGTACCAGCTGTAACTGCCTGATCAGGTTCAGGGGAAGCCCAGCATAGAGTGCATTACAGTAGTCCAACCTAGAGGTGACCATTGCTTGGACCACTGTAGTCAAGTCATGGGATGAAAGATAAGGGGCGAGCTGCTTGGTCTGTCGAAGACAACAAAAAGAAGATCTGGCAACTGCAGTGACCTGATCCTCCATCATCAAGGAGGGATCCAGGATCACCCCCAGGCTCCTAACTCCTAACTCGAGTGTAGGAAGCCAGGGTCCCGAGTCCACATTTTCGTGGCTCAAGTACAGGATCTCCGTCTTCGCAGGGTTTAATCTCAGCCGACTTTGCCTCAACCATCCAGCCACAGCTTCAAAAGCAAGCTCCAGGGCAGCTGGGGTCGATCCAGGCCAGCCGTCCTACAACAGATACAGCTGGGTGTCATCCATATATTGGTGACACCCAAGCCCGAAACCTCACACCAACTGGGTGAGGGGGCACATATAGATATTAAATAATAATGGGGAGAGTATCGCCTCCTGTGGCACACCACATATTAGGGGCCTACGGGATGGTATCTTCTCCCCAGCTCCACCCTCTGTCCCTGATTGTGAAGAAAGGAGACTAGCCACTGTAACGCTGTCCCCTGAATTCCCACATTGGTGAGGTGGTGGGTCAGAAGGTCATAATCAACCATAATGAATGCTGCTGAAAGATCTAATAAAATCAGCAGTGCCGATCCACCTCAATCCAGATGTCTGCGAAGATCATCCATGAGGGCGACCACCAACGTCTCCACCCCGTGTCCTGGGCAAATGCTGGACTGGAAGGGATCTAGGGCTGAGGTCTCCTTAAGGAAACTCTGCAGTTGTTTCTCCGCCACCCACTCAATCACCTTACCCAGAAACAGGAGGTTTGAGACTGGGCGGTAGTTGAGCGGGTCGGTGGGGTCTAGTGATGGCTTCTTCAGAAGGGGCTACACCACAGCCTCTTTTAGCGCCCTGGGGAAAACTCCAGAGTTCAAGGAGAAGTTTACAATCACCTCCAAGGAACCCCGTAATTATATTCATATAAATAGGCTGCCCATTAGTTCTCCCCTGTCTAGGGTTTCACTGCCCAGCCACCCTTGGAGCCAGGCAGGGCACATTAGTTGTAATAGGCTTTCCTTTGTATTGGATTTAGGGCCAGCTAGATTCCTGAGAAGGAATTCAGCTCTTTGGTAGGTTTAGGTTCCCAAAAATAAATAGGGTATAAAAAGATATTTAACTGACCATCTCCAGTAGTAACAGAGCCGCAAGAAACGTAGATTTAGAAATAGTAGATAGGTTTTGAAAATAAATTGTAAATTTTTGGTTCTTATTTAAAAATTAACAACAGGTAGTTAGTGTAGGTTCAAGGAAGGGAAAGAATGGCTGATAGGAAAACTGAGAGGGGCCCCGGGGGAAAGGCTACAGGTAAGTCTAGAGGGGGGGAGGGGAGGGGAGGGGAAGTGCTGCGGCTATCCCCCATCTGAGCCAAGGAGGCACTCCCCTGCGCTGCTGCTGTTCACCAGCGTGGCTTCTGGTGACAGGAAGAGGGTTTGCAAGGCCCTCTTTCTTGAGGCAGCTGCTCCCTGGTACGCAATCCTCTTTCCTGAGGCAGCTGCTCCCTGGTGCACGATCCCTCCTCGCACGACATTGAGCAGGACTGTAGTGCCCTCATTTCACAGGGCTGCCAGGGACCACATGAAGGCACAGTTGTCTCGTGCTGCTGGGAGAACTGTGCACTTCATGTCCAATATCTGGACCTGCTCTAGTGCGCAGCATTTGTACCTTTTGCTTACTGTGCACTGGTGGCAACCCGAGGACCTTCAGGGTGGGGGTGGGGTGCTCAAATTTAGGCAGGGACAGATGGGAGACCGCTGGGCTGGCTATTGCAAGGCCTTGCTTCATGCCGAGGTTCTTGACATGTCACACATGGCAGAGAACATCGCTGCCATCTTGAGGAGACAGTTGGATGACTGGATAGGAGAGGGCCCCATCACCATGGGATGCATGATGATGGATGATGGCAGCAACATGAGGGCAGCGGCATGTCAGGTGAGCTACGAGCATATTTTCTGTGCAGCTCACAAACTTCACCTAGTGGTAAAAGGCACGCTTGGGGTGGGCTCCTCCCCGGAGCCCCAGGACCCAGTGACTTGTGACTTCCAGTATCTCCTGCAGAAATGTCAGAGGCTCATGAGTCACTTCTCACACAGCATGACATCCACTCATGAACTGTGCCAGAAGCAGGCCAGGACAGCATGCCGGAGCATGTCCTGATCTCTAATGTAGCCACTCACTGGAACTCCATCTGTGCCATGCTGGAGTGTTTGGTGGAGCAGCAGGCCGCACTCCAGGCATGGCTCTCAGAGAGCGATGCTGTAAGTCAGGTGGGTGAGTTCAGCCAGGAGGATTGGCTCACCATCACCCAGACAGTGGAGGTCCTGAAGCCCTTCAAGGACTTCACTGTGGCAGTCTCATCAGACATGGCAACCCAGGGTCTGGTCATTCCTCTGGTGCATATGCTCTAGAGTTCACTGGCCCCCTTTGTGGACCCAGACACACCACATGCTGACACTGTTCTGGCAGTGCGCCCACTTGTGAGAAGGCTGCAGCAGGGCATAGCTGAAAGGCTAATGCCTCTCACGCAGAAGGAGTCATACATGTTGGCGACAATGTGTGGCCCACGCATTTCACCAAGCAGGACAGGAACCTCACCCAAGCCAGAGACACCCTCTGTGCACGAGTGAGGTGCAGGTGGGCCAAGAGGGGATGCTTGTCATCAGAGGGGAGAGGCAGGGGACCCAGCCCTGTGGGTCCCTCTCATGCCCCTTCTGAGCAGGCTCCTCCCGCAGCCACCGCCAGAATGTCCATGGAGATGAAAATGTTCTGGCGGGCCCTCAGGCCCTCTGGGATTGTGAGTTGCGTGAGGGAGGATTCGGTGGAGGCAGTGGTCAGGGATTAACTTGCAAAGCCCTGCGAGTTGCTGTCCACCGATCCGCTGAGCTACTGGGCCAAGAAGGAGGTGGTCTGGCCAGACCTCTCCCTTGAGGTGCAGCAGCTCCTCTCATGCCCTCCAACGAGTGTGGAAAGCGAGCACGTCTTTTCCTATGCAGTCGACATTGTCAGCCCACATTGCTCTCGCCTTCTCCCATGGAGAGTAGAGCAGTTGGTATTCCTGAAGGTCAACTCTCAGCTCTTCAGTTTCTCAGGAGTGGACTTCCAGAGTGAATGAGGTGAGCCCACCTTGTGGCCTACATCCTCTGCAAGTCTAGGTCCAGGGGAATTATGCTCTTCTCTACTTTAAACTTGTAGAATTAGATAAAAACGGCCAGCAGAAGGAGGGTGGGACTCAGTGGCAAAGGGAATGCATCCTGCAATTTGGCTTCCCCACCCCCACAACAGGAAAAAAATGACCCCGTGGGCACAAATTTATTCTGATAATTAGTAACATGCCCCAGAAATGTTGACTGCCACTGAAGGGAGAGACAAGTTAGATAGGAAATGTATGTTTGTGTGTTATTCCCTGGTGTTAAGTTTGGTTCCCATCATAGGGAACAATGGGGAGTGGTTGGCCAGCCCGCTCTGGGGGTGGTGGGGAACTTGGGGGTATGTGTTTGTAGTTCAGGTGTGCTTTCCCAGGGATGAGCTTACACTCAGGAGTGTGCCCTCCACTCTGGCACCCCTGGCCTGTGCATAATTGCCCTAGGAAAGACAGTTTAAAAGTTCCCATCATAGGGAACAATGGGGAGTGTCTTGCCAGCCTGCTCTGGGGATGGTGGGGAATTTGGGGGTACATGTCTTTGGATCTGTGGGGCTGCTGGGGGGGATAGACTGAAAGGGGGATTATGCCTGTGACCAGGTCTCATTCCATGGGTTCCTGCTGTGGGAATCTGGATATTCCCACAACAGGAACCAATGGAGAGTGGCTGGGCAGTTATTGCAGGGGTGGTTAGTTTTTTTTGTGGGAGGGGGAGTTTGGTTCTGATGGGGCTGTTTGGGGTGTGTGTTGTGTAGCCATGCTGTGACTATGGCCATTGGCAGCCACAATCCATGTGTTTCTGCTGTGTGGGAGTCTTCCCCACAGTAGAAATAAAATGGTGTGGTGAGAGAACCACTTTTGGGGGGCTATAACATGGCCACCCAAAGTGCTATCTCCCTGAAACTTGGGGAGGGCATGATAGGACAGGTAGGAGCAGGTCCCCTGAACATTGGGTGCATTTTGCTTGTAAAATGCCACTCCAAGCCACCTAGAAAGCCCCTTTGTTTTTCCCATAGGGAATAGTGGAGTGGAGGAGGATAGGGGCACCTTCTTTGGGAGGCCATACAATGACACCCCCCCCCACAAGAAGGTTCTCCCTGAAACTTGGGGGGATGTGGGAGGAGAGGTAGGAGCAGGTCCCCTGACAATTGGGTGCATTTTGCTTGCAAAATGCCACCCCAAGTCACCTAGAACCCCTCCTTGTTTTTCCCCTTAGGGAATAATGGAGAGTGGAGGAGGATGGGGCACCTTCTGTGGGGGGCCATAACATGCCCCCCCGAAGTTCAATCATTTTGAAACTTGGGGGGTCGTTAGAGGAGAGTTAGGAGAGGGACCCCACAAAGTTAGGTTTGCTTTGTAAAGAAAATGCTCCCCCAGGCTCCTGAAAAGCTGGGAGCATGTTCCCCATTGAAAACAACGGCCAAATCTTTACAAAGCAAACCCGAATCTTTCCGAATCGGGTATTCCAAAGCGGCTTGCCACTTCAGAATTCCCTTTATTCTGAATCTTTTTTCCAATTTGGGTATTCTGAATCGGGAAATCCGAACCACCCTGGCCCTGCACACTCCTACCTCCCACTGGATGCCAGATAGGACCTGACAACCCTTGTCCTAGGCCATGAAGGAACTTTTAGGTGACAACTAGTACCTTGAATGAAGCCCAATAGCTGACTGGTAGCCAATGGACTGACTGCAGGATGGGTGTGACATCCATGTTCTGGCAAACATTAGTAATCAGGCTGCGGCACTCTGTACA
This sequence comes from Eublepharis macularius, assembly GCF_028583425.1. Taxonomy (NCBI): domain Eukaryota; kingdom Metazoa; phylum Chordata; class Lepidosauria; order Squamata; family Eublepharidae; genus Eublepharis; species Eublepharis macularius. The sequence continues at coordinate 150,517,222 of NC_072791.1, read as the reverse complement.
ATCTGGTAGGAGTATGCATTCTGGAATTCCCAAGCTGAAGATGTATGTGAAAAAAATCAGTGGTTGGACTCATGACTCATGATTTCTTGGAATGTTTACCCAGATCTGGACTACTTAGGCATTATAACCCTCCCCCCAACACCAATCAATGTGGGTTTTGATGTTTCGGTGCTTACCAGCAGCAGCAGCGTCTTGTTTTTCTTTGATTTTCTGAATTTTCCAGGCAATGGCCTGGAGAAGGTGGCTCCTGGCTGGTGCAAGCCAGGTGCACATCCCAGCAGAGCTGTGCTTCTGGATCTCTCCTTCTCCTTCCCTTCCTCCCTGCAAGTAGGATGGCTGTTCCGTGGCCTGTAGAATTGGACCCCATGGTCTAATTCACTTGAAACTAAGGGTTCCTTAGTGGACAGGCAGCACCAGTTTTCCTGGCAATGTGTACATCATTTGATTGAAAAATAGCCACTCTACCCCCTTCGCCCCTATAAGTTCTCCATAGAGAAAAATGGCAGGGCTGCAATTCTCCTTTCCTCCCTCCTTCCTCAGTTTGTGAAATGAAGCAAACAACAAACCACAGCAAGGAAGAATGGTAAATGCAGAGTTTTCAGCAGAAAGGGTTTTTTTTTTGTTATCAGCCAGCCACTGTAAGAGTAGGAAAATGAAATGAGTGATGGCAGGATTTTTTTTAAAAAAATACTGTTGAACAGCCACTGCTCTCCTGATAGGCTGCTTCTTGACCAATATTCCTCCTCCTCCTCACTCAGGAATCAATAGAGAGGTGTGATTGTGAAGAGAGGCTTCAGGAATCTGTAAAACTGAACTCCTTTGTTCAACCTTTGGGGATGTTTAGGTTAGAGGGAGGACTTTGTTCTGAGCAATTTGGTGCAATTATCTTTAAAAATAGCTGCTCCAGACCCTCAAATTCATTCTTGGTTAGAACTAATGGTCCCAAAACACAGGCAACCACTTCACAGATTTGGATCTTGAACTGATAATGTTCTAACCTGAAAATCAGCAATGACTGTAAATTCCTTCCCCACCCCTCATCTTCCAGATCTGATATTATAATGAAAAATTTTCTTGGGACACACCCTACCAACTGGAGTTTCCAACCTGATGTCAAGGGACCACTCATGTAGATTGTGTTACAGTAGTCTAGCCTCAAGCTAACCATGGCATGGATCCGCCTGGCCAATTGACCAAGTCATGGTAGGGGCCAACTGTTAGGCTACGGAAGCTGATAGAATGCTTTTCTGAAGTGGCATTGGCTTGCTTCTCCAGTAGTAATATTAGGTCCAGCATAACCTCTAGGCTTTTAACCAAATCAGAGGGTTTCAGCTGGATCCCACTGAAAATAAGGAGTGCAGTGTCTTTCAAGATCTCAGCCTTCCCAACTAGCATTGCCTAGATCTTACCAGGATTTTTTCCTGATTTTATCACATTGTAAATCATGTTGAATTATATTTAACCAACTGTCATTATGCTATTTTACTATTTCACTTTGTCAACTACTTTGACAGATTTCTGGAAAGGTGACATATATATTTTCTAAAGAAACAAATTAAACTGGGTCTGGACAAAAATCTCTGGGAATTATGAGAAATCAAAGCCTTTTTGGGCAAAAACAATTGTTCCTGACACCTTTCCTTGAATTTCTTGATTAGGATTATCAATAATTAAGCACGAGGCTGGTTTTCAGTTGTAGCACATACTCAACCTTGACAAGGGTCTGTTAAATAATAATACTTACAGTATTATTTGTTATATATTGATTAATAGAATCATCATTTATTTCTAATTCAAGGGTAAAAATACTGAAGAGTTTATCTGCAACTTACAATTGGAGAGTTAGCACCGAAATCTAGCACAATATCAAATTTCTGGTAATTGGTCTATGCTGGAACACTTACGGCACACAAAATTCTATCCACTGGAGATGCTTTTGATCAGAATTTCTGGAAATAAAATGAGCGTCTAAGTTGTTTCTTAATGGCTAATTTAACCTCATTGTTTCTTAAACTATAAATCAAAGGGTTGAACAGAGGAGTTAAAAAGACATAAACCACAGAAATCAACATGCCTTGATCTAGCGAAGAGGTGGACTTGGGTCTCAGATACACAAACATAGCACATCCAAAGTGCATTACCACCACAGTGAGGTGAGAAGCACAAGTAGAAAAGGCTTTCTGCCTCCCCACACTAGAGTGGATTTTTAGGATAGCAGAGAGGATGTAGATATATGAGATAATGATCAGTATGACTGTGCCCAACAAAACAATAGCTGACAAAATAATTATCACAATACTAGTCAGATGGATGTCAATACAAGCTAGTCTCAAAACAGGTGCAATGTCACAGAAGAAATGCCTGATTCCATTGGGTCCACAGAAGGGTAAGCGAAAGATAAGGGCATCAATGTTCAGTGATATAAGAAATCCTGTCACAGATGAAGCAGCTATCAGTTTGGCACATGTCTTTTTGTTCATCAGAACCTGATAGTGAAGCGGGTAACATATTGCCACATATCGATCATAAGCCATAGCTACAAGTAAGAAACAGTTGTTTGCTGCCAAGCCAAAGAACCAAAACATTTGTAGAGCACATCCAGTAAAAGAAATGGACTGATATTTTGTCAGCAGAGTCACTAGGAGCTTGGGAATGGTAACAAAAGTAAAAGAGGTTTCTGAGACTGAGAGTGCAAACAGTAGAAAATACATTGGGCTGTGTAGAGTGCAGTCAGCCAGTATGACTGATATGATGGTGATATTGAAGGCCAGGATTGCACCATACAAAAGAGAGCAAATCAGGAAAAGTAAAGAAGGATTTTTTTCAAGAATGGAATTCCCCAGCAAGAGAAATTCAGTCACTGAGCTGACGTTTTGTTTATCCATGTTCTTAGCAAAGGGACCTCTGATCTAAAATAACATAATAGAGGCTAGATTCAAAAAAATCAATGGGCATAGTTCTACATTTACCTTACATCACACAAATATTACCTTTTGCTTACTGCATAGCTTGCTTTGCTGCATAATAAAACGGAAAAGAGCTTGAAATACATAAGCTGATACTGATGTTCTGAAAATCATGAACAATAGTTTCCACACACTAAAAGGCACTTAATACTGGTTGTATACAGATGATGCTTTCTTGCACATGTCTCTATGCCTTCTATACATGCAACTGCCAGTTCTACTCTTTTGACAATCTTATACCAGTGCATTGGTATTCCCATGCCACACGTTTTGACACAGAGCTCTGGCAATGAAAGCAAACTTTGCAGTGAAATGGATAAGTGCAAAAGAATCTGGTCCAGACTGAGCAAGCTTTTTCTAAACTAAAGTTTATAATGACAACTTTTGTTTTTTTTCCGAAATATAGTCAGCCAAAGTTCTCCTTTTTTAAGCAGGTTGATGTAAAAGAAAACATTTCCTACCTTCATTTTAGTCAATAAACTACTTACATGTCTCAGATATTTGTCATATAGCTTCCCTTTCTTCATCAGCCTTTGAGAGCCAGTTCTTTCCAATTCATTGATAGCTTCCTTGAAATGAACAGAGAAACAGATTGATAAATGAATGCATAAACCAAGGATAGGATGTTGTTTCCAAGTAACTTTCCTCTGGCTAAACAGAAACAATTCTGCTTTGACGTAGCTTTTTTAATGTTGATGCTGAGATTGGTGCACCCATGAGAACATATTCTCTTGAAAACTCTGTTGCTTCTTTATTTAGAAAATTCACAGTGCAATCCTAAGAAGAGTTATTCCAGTCTAAGCCCATTGAAATCAATGAGCTTATATTTTTTATTTATTTATATTTCAATTTATATACCGCCCATCCCCAGGGGCTCTGGGCGGTGAACAGTTAAAATCAATAAAAACAAGAACTAAAATCAATATACAAACAATAAAACAAATTAACAAAGTGCAGTGGTGGGGAGAACCCTCCCCCACCCCAAAGGTGGGAGGCCGACATGGCACCGCCCCCTTCAATCACCGAACGCCTGGTGGAACAGCTCTGTCTTACAGGCCCAGCGGAACGATAATATGTCCCGCTGGGCTCGGGTTTCCATTGACAGAGCGTTCCACCAGGCTGAGGCCAGGACTGAAAAGGCCCTGGCCCTGGTTGAAGCGAGGCGGGCTTCCTTAGGGCCAGGGACCACAGGTAAATATTTATTCGCTGATTGAAGCGATCTCCGGGGAACATACAGGGAGAGGCGGTCCCGAAGATATGCCGGTCCCAACCCACTCAGGGCTTTAAAGGTAAGAACCAACACTTTGAACCTGATTCGGAATTCAACCGGAAGCCAGTGCAGCTGGCGCAGGACAGATGTGATGTGTGACTGGTAAGGTATACCAGTCAGGACCCACGCTGCCGCATTCTGGACCAGTTGTAGTTTCTGGATCAGGCCCAGGGGTAGCCCAGTGTAGAGTGAGTTACAGTAATCTAGCCTGGAGGTGACCGTTGCATGGATTGCTGTAGCCAGGTCCTGGGGCGTCAGGTAGGGGGCAAGTTGCCTGATCTGATGAAGATGGAAAAATGCAGACTTGGCAACTGCCGTGACCTGGGCTTCCATCGATAGGGAGGCATCCAGAAGCACGCCCAGACTCTTTACCACTGGCAAAGTTGCCAGTGGTGCCCCATCCAGGGCAGGGAGCTGGATCCCAACATCTGGTAGCCCTCGTCCCAGCTGCAGGACCTCCGTCTTCACTGGGTTCAATTTCAGCCTGCTCTGTTTCAACCATGCCGTCACAGCCTCCAAAGCTCTGGCCAGATTGTCTGGGGCTGTGTCTGGCCGGCCATCCATCAACAGAAAAAGCTGGGTGTCATCCGCGTATTGATGACAACCCAGCCCAAACCTCCGCACCAACTGGGTGAGGGGGCGCATATAGATGTTAAATAACATCGGGAAGAGTATTGCCCCTTGGGGAACCCCACACACCAAAGGGTGACGGGGCAATAGATCTCCCCCGAGCACCACCCTCTGTCCCCGACCCTGGACAAAGGAGACCAGCCACTCTAAGGCTGTCCCCCTAATCCCCACGTTGGCAAGGTGGCTGGCCAACAAATCATAGTCAACCATGTCAAACGCTGCTGTGAGATCAAGTAACACAAGCAGCGCTGACCCACCTCGATCCAGATGCCTGCGAAGGTCATCTGTGAGGGCAACCAAGGCTGTCTCCATCCCAGTCTGAAGTAACTCTTCTTAGCATTGCATGGTCAAATTTAGACATAGTTGTTCAACTTTGGAGCCAGATGGGGAGAAACAAAAGCTTTTCCCCTACAAAGCTAATCGCAGATGTAACTAATATGAAGTGATTTAGTACTTAATATTTTTTAAAAAATTATGTTTTATACATAAAATTTGCTTTAAATGTTTTAAAAAGTACATGAAAAATATATTGGCTGGAACCGATGCCCTTTTGCAATTAGAAAGTATCTTCCCTTCATGAAGTGATAGTTCCCACTTGCTAAAACCCAACGCTCCTCCTCCCCCAGCATGTGTGCCAAGAACACTACACCAGAACATTTTGCTTGGCACTCAGAGCCAGATCTCTACCCAAACAACCCAGGCACTGGCAATGCTGTTGGTGTGGAAATTTCTACTCCTGCCTCCATTTGCCCTGCCAGTCTGCCACTGGATAATATCCTGCACTCTTCAGCCTGTCTTGGGCTAGATTCCTTTGGAGAAAGGCCAGCAGCTTAGCTGGCTAGGCTTACACGCACAGAGCAGCTGTGAGCCTACACTTGGCATGCAGGTCTTGCATCTAGTGAACTAGTTAATCCAACAAGACAGCCTTCTCAAGCCTCAGCTTAAATAGGCTGAGCAGTGATCTGGCTCAGCTGCATCTGCTGGCAGATGCTGAGGCTCTTGAGGCTGTGCTGGGCTGTGGCCAGGATCCTGTGAGGAATTACCACTCTCAGTATTCTGTTCGATCTAAAGAGAGGTGGAGCACAGCCTGCCAGACACTTTACCTTCTCTATGACGCCTCAGCCTGGGTTCTACATTGCCATTGTTCCTGCACAGTGGAATAGGGTCCGCGGGGGTGGGGGTGGGGACTGTGGGCCTGGGTTCATGTTTTGCCTGGAAGCAGCCTAGTGGTTGTCTCAGAGGCTGATGGCAGGGGCTAACGTACAGGCTTTGGCAGGGTGGCCTCTGATGTTTCTGGAACATGGTCAACAGGTGCCTCTGCAGCATCAGGCCCTCTCTGACTCTATTAAGTTTGTAATTTCGGCCCATAGTGATTATAAAATTGAAAAAAATGACTATATTTGAAAACAGAAATTGATAAGATTGCAAGTCTGAAAGAAAAGGACTGTTCTCATGAAAAATATTTAAAAGGGTGGCATACCTGGCTTGGACATAGAAGTTTTAATTCAATTCAAAAGTTGTTAAAAATCAGTGGAATGGCTTTTGATCATTCTGAAGCCATTAACCAAATCTGTGAAATTTGCCTAAAGGACAAAGCGCCTGTGCCTGCCTGCAGACCTCATCAAAAGATTCAGAGTACTAGACCCCTGCAGAGTGTTTATTCAGATTTAATTGGCCCTTTGTGGACCTCAATGACAGGGCATAAATATATTTTGTCTTTCCTGGATGATGCAAGTCATTTTGCAAGTGTCTATTTGTTGAAAACTAAAAATCAAACACTAGACAAATTCAGGAATTTCGTGGCTACAGTAAGAAATTTATTTGGGAAGGGACCAGACAATGGGTTTGAATTTTGTCTGTTCACAGACAATGGGTTTGAATTTTGTGGCAATGAGTTCCAAAGATTTCTAGAAGAGCAAGGAATTAAACATGAAAGAACAGTAATCTATAGCCCAGCTCAAAATGGTGCAATTGAGACGTTCAATAGAACTCTACTGCAGATGGGTAAATGCCTTTTGTTTCAAGCAGAGCTTCCTGACTCCTGTTGGCCAGAAGGTGTAATGACAGCTGCTTACCTCTACAATAGAATCCTGCATAGCGCCACAGGGCAAATTCCATTTTATTCTTGGTATGGAAAGCCTCCAGGATTAAAGCATATCAGATCGTTTGGTGCAAAAGCTTATGCCTACATACCCAAAGAGAGAAGGGGAAAGCTGGACCCCAGGGTAGAACTGGACATTCTTGTGGGATATGCTCCAAGAGGATACAGAATCTTAAATCCAAGAACCTTTGAAGTAAACATTTTTAAGGTTGTATGCTTTGATGAAAGCCATGTGTTTTCAGAGGGCCTGACTCAACAGCGCCACCTAGCCAAGAAGCTGACAATCCATACTTCTGTGATCTGGTTTTGGTGCCTCCTGATGCTGATGCCAATCTCCAGGAGAAACTGAAAGAGGCCTCAGCTTCAGAAGGAACAGAGGCAGGGATCCTGGGACAAGAAGATGAGACAGGTGAGGCCTGGCCAGATAACACAGAGACCAACATGAGGCACTCAGCAAAGGCAAACAAAGTTGTACCACGACAGAGATATGAAGTTTGTGCAAAAGTGCAACCTGCAAGTGCACCAGCTAACTGGACTGAGATGCTTGACTTGTTTGAACAAGAAAAAGGCAGCTGTGTTACCTGAATTGGTCTCCTTGCAAGTAAATCAATTGTGGAGGAATTATCAGCAAAGAGTAAGGCTACACGAGAGGTGTAACAGCGGGAAATCTCCACCAGTGTTTATGGGGCCCCTTCTCCAAGCTAGCAGATGAGACTGGTGCTTTAAGTTCAAAGAGCAATCTTTTATTAAAAGAGGAAAACACACACACATACACAAGAGTAAATAATAACATGGTTGCACACACACAGAATCCTAGGAAGCTAGGCAGAAAATGGAAAAGAATGAAGGAGGGGAAGTATATTTACCAATTCTGGAGAGTAAAGTAGTTCGCAAAGGAAGAGAGCTTCAAACGTCCAGCATTATCAGCCAGGAGAGAGAGAGAGAGAGGCTTAAGGCAGTGACCCCAAGGGTACAATGCTCAGATCTGGAGGCGCAGCGTGCACACTTTGAATGGAGCAAGAGCCCTGTTCTTACAGGGCAAAACGTGCCCCGAAGCTGCGGGAGTCCCTTCAGCCATTGGGACAAAGACCATAGAAGTCAATCTCTGGGAATTACAAATGTTTGATTACCTTGATTACTTGCTGCTGGGGTGTGTGAAAGGAAATGCAAAGTCTGTCTTGGGACTGGACAAAAGGGGCAGTTTGCTAATGAATCTACCAAAGCTGGGTTGATTAATTTAGATATGAGAAAACATAAGTTCCCAGAGATAAAAATTACTTATGGATGCTGATTGATTGCTCCCAGGCTTGGGGTAGGAAATATAATCATGGGAAGAGGGCATTGGAATGTGCTAATGGGGTGACACAGTGCAGCCCACTATTGTCGTGGTCTCAAGCCATCAAATATGGCGGAGGCCAGGACCGACCGCTTACAGGTGGATTAATGCTGCAAGAGAAGAGTTCGACTCACTACAAAGAAATCAAACCTGGACGCTTACAGAACTGCCACCTGGGAGGAAACCCATTGGGTGCTAATGAGTATTCAAAGTGAAAGACAACACAGATGGAAGCATTGCCAAGTACAAGGCCTGGCTTGTTGCTAAAAGATGCACACAAAAACCAGAAACTGACTTTAGCGAAACCTTTGCTCCAGTTACAAAGCATACAACAATAAGGATACTGCTAAGTGTAGCAGCCTCCAGAGGATTACATATGGAACATCTTGATGTTAAAATGGCCTTTCTCAATGGAGAACTGAATGAGGAAATCTACATGACACAACTAGAAGGATTTAAAGAAAGAGGCAAAGAGACTCTAGTTTGCAAACTCAACAAAAGCCTCCATGGACTACATTGGTCTGCAAGAGCACAGCATGAGTAATTAACAGAACTACTAGCAAGGCTGTACTTTAAGCAAGATGAGACAGAACCCTGCCTATTTACAAGGATAATAAATGGACAATATCAATATTTGCTCTCATTTGTTGATGACCCGATACTCTGTTGTGACAACAATGAACAAGCCAAGAAAATTGTTAATTAACTATATAAGGATATTGAAATAAAGCAGTTGGGAGAACCCTGCAGTTACCTTGGGATACAAATTGAGAAAACCCAGAATGGAAGTTTTCTCCTGAACCAGAAACACAAGATCCTAGAACTCATGGAATCTCTAGGAATGCAAGATGCTAGACCAGTGGGAACACCACTAGAGCAAAGCTACCTCAAATACTATGATGAAGTACCACTGAAAGACAATGGCGAATATAGAGAAACAATTGGAAAACTTCTCTACCAGAGTAATGTGTCAAGACCAGCTATATGCGCAGCAGTTGGGATCCTGAGCAAGAAGACAAGTGCACCCAATCAAAGTGACTGGGAAGCAATCAAAAGACTAGCCAGATACCTAACTGGAGCAGCAGATCTGAAGCTGAAGTTTTCGCCCTGTGACAACCCAATTCTAGTTGGATATATGGACACTAATTTTGCTGAGGAAATGGATGACTAAAATCAACCAGTGAATACATTTTCTTCTATGGAAACAACCTGATCAACTGGACAAGCCAGAAACAGACTCTTATCGCCAGAAGCTGAATATGTGTCAGCGGCACACGCCTGTGATAAACTTGGATGGATTATCAACCTGCTGAAAGAATTCAGAATAGATGAACCTAAACCCATCACTCTATTTGAAGACAAACCAGCCTGCATTGCTTTAGCCAAAAGTGAAAGCATCAAAAGAAAATCAAACATGTAGCAGTGAAACATCTCAAATTGAAACAACTGCAACAACAAGGACTAATAAACATTAAATACTGCCCTTCTGATGAGTGGCTTGCTGACCAGGCCACTCATCAAAGCAAATACTTGAATTTCTACGCAAGAAGATGAACCTTCATGACTTCCACTCCAAGATTTGAGAAGAGGATTGTTGGGATTTAGCAAGTGTTTCATTTCAGTCATGAAAGAGTTAAACTGTTTGTGTTACTTAGTTAAACTTATTTACATGTAACCACTTAAGCCTCGAATACGGATTCCTATTAAGGAAAGGGGAGTTTCTAAGCTTAATAAAGTCGAATTAGGATTTTCTATTAGGCAACCTGTTTATTTAGGGGGGCAATTAAGTGAAGCTATATACTGAAGTTTTATTGCTCTTTGTCTCAGAGCAAAGCTAGTCCTGCCCTAGAGTAAGCTGTGATGTTGTCAGAAGAGGAGGATCCCCTTGTAGATAGACAGCACCACACTCAAGGACAAGGGTAGTTCAGGATTCTCAATTGGAACCTCCAGTCTCACCAGCCAGGAGGAAGCTCCATCCAGAGAACCAACTGAATAAATGAACCAGGAACCTCCCACCTTGATTTGTCAAAATCCAAATCCTTGTATTTATTCTTAAGACCCCCCAAATGACACAGGTGGTAAGGCTAGGCAGAAACCTGATCCAGGAGACAGAATGTATGTCTGTCAGTTTGGAACACTACAGAGACCATGTTGGGAGGAAGGAACTGAGCTCTTAGTCTTGAAGGATCATAGCTCCCTCTCAGACCTGCAGGAAGGATAGGACAAACAGTCACGCTATAACACTTGTCATGTCATGCCTGAAGTTTGTTGTTATAACTTCCTATGTTAAAAGTCTTGATCCTTCCCAATTTGCTCTCCCTTGCCTATTTTCTGTGATGAATCCTACTTCTAAGACTGGATTCTTAGTATCTAAATAGATTCAAACTACCACAAATGATCATGCAAGTCTGGTTAAATGCTATTGCTGCTGCTACCACCATATGTGGTGAACTGGGTCAAGAGCATCTCACTCTGCTACTGTCTGCTTACTTAGATAGTGAATCCAGATAGGGTGCTTTATTGATCCCAACATTTCCACTGATCTCTGTTTCCTTTTCAGCCAGTACTCAGAGCTTTTCTTGAAAGTGCATAGTTTAGTATGCACAATCAGCTTTACTTAGGCTTATTTTGAAGTCCTCATTTACAGAGAATTTGGCACTCCCGGCCGGTGGCAACAGCCACTGTGGCTGGGGACCGTGATTTGCCTCTCTGGAGGAGGGAGAGGCAGTGGCACTTTCCCGGCCATCTGGGTTCACCATGAGGGGTGGAGCCGGAGGCCTTATAAGACCGCTCCGCCCCTCGGTGCTGCAGTCATGCCTTGTGCTAAGGTAGAGGGAACATGGAAGCATCTTCTCTCTCCTGACACAAGTTGCAAATCAGACAGTAGCATCCACACCATCCAGCTCTGCTCCCTGGCTTGCCACTAAAGCGGCTGGCTGGCGGCAGCACTGAGTGGGCCTCTCTGGAGCTCTGCTCTGCAGCCTCCTGCCACCACTTGGCTCTGTGCTGCAGCCTGCCCATGATGCCCCAATTCATCTCGGCATGAAGGCCCTTATTGGGGCACATTACCAGCCAGTTGCTGGGGCCTTCCTCCCCCACCTCCATTTTCTTTTGTGGCCCATGTCTGGCTAGCCCTGCCTTTGTACCTGGCTGGCCTCTTTAGCATTCCACCCCCCAAACATCTGTTCACCCTTGTGGGCCCCTAGCATGTGGTTTGTATTCCCTTGCACTTGTCAGCTGGTCTGCCTCATTAGTACGATTGCCAGACTCCAAGTGGTGACTGAAGATCTGGAATTAGAACTGATCTCCAGGCTATAGAGATTAGTTCCCCTGGAGAAAATGGCTGGTTTGAAAGGTGGCCTTTATGGCATTATACCCTATCCAGGTCCCTCCCTTCCCCAAATCATGCCCTCTCCAGGCTCCACCCCCAAATTCTCCAGGAATTTCCTAACTTGGAGCTGGCAACCCTACTCATTAGTCTGAATGGAGGACTGCTGTGCAATCTCAGGCCGGCACTGGGTGTGTACAAGAAGCATGGAATGTTGTTTTATTTTTGGCCCAAGGCTTTGCCTGGGTACACAGAAAATCCAAGGCTTCCCTGCCAGGTGTGTGCAAGAAGCACAGGATGTTTTTTGTTTTGGGTCCAAGGTGTTGTCTGGGTGCACAGAAAATCCAAGGCTTCCCTTCTAGGTGCGTGCCAGAAGAATGGAATGTTGTTTGTCTTGGGCCCAAGGCATTGCCTGGATGCATAGAAAATCCAAGGCTTCCCCGGTGTGTGTGTGCAAGAAGCTTGGAATGTTGTTTTGTTTTGGGCCCAAGGCTTTGCCTGGGTACATAGAAAATCCAAGGCTTCCCTTCCGGGTGTGTGCAAGAAGCATGGAATGTTGTTTTGTTTAGGGCCCAAGGCTTTGCCTGGGTACAGGGCTGGATCTAGGGTTGTTGGTGCCTGCGACAACCTAAGTCCAGCCACCCTCACGAGCGCACTCCCGGCGCAGCATGATGACATCACTTCCAGCTGGGAGGCTGCCCACGCCACTCACCTGCCCCACTAAGGGGGTGGCTGGCTTGCCATGCTCTCCCTGTCCTGTGGGGCAGGTGAATAGCGCGGGCAGCCTCCCAGCCCTCCGTGTCACTTGCTTGCCCAGCAGGACAGGGAGTGCATGGCAAGCTGGCTGCCCTCTCAGCCAGGCAGGCGAGTGGCACAGAGGGCTGGGAGGCCTCCCACGCCATTTGTCTGCCTCTCAGGACAGGGAGCACACAGCAAGCTGGCTGCCCCCTCAGTGGGCCTCCCAGCCCTCCATGCCACTTACCTGCCTGGCTGAGAGGGCAGCCAGCTTGCCATGCACTCCCTGTCCTGCGGGGCAGGTGAATGGCACAGGCAGCCGCTCAGCCGCCCACGCTGCTGCCGGCGTGCTCCCGGTGGCTGGCAGCTGTGCCTGGTGCCCCCTCTTTGGCGGCGCCAGGGGCAGACTACCCCCCTGCCCCCTTGATCTGGCCCTGCCTGGGTGCACTGGATCTCCAAGGCTTCCCTGTCTGTGATGCAGGAAGTTTTGAATTTTGTTGTGGACCCAAGGCTTCCCCGCCAGGTGTGGGCAAGAAGCTTGGGTCCCAGTTTTGTGGTTTTAATCCAAGACTCCCTGCCTGTGGTACACAAGGAGCTTGGAATTGGGGGAGGGCTAGGCGAATGCCATACAGCTCTCTTTATAGTATTGGGAAAGGGGTCTGGGTTCCCCCCATCCGCAAATCTGGGCTGAATTTGCTGACCTCTACTGAGGAGATGGAAGGAATGACAATCTGGAGGATATGCGGCAAGGGCTCAGGTGGCTTTAAGCCATCTGTGAGGTGCAAAGGCCTAAGCAGAGTCTTGGCCTTAGTGGTGGCAGTTGCAAGGACAGACACCCTGGTGGGGAACCCCTGGACAAGCCAGTCCCCCCCACAGCTTTACAGCTGGGTGGGGGAGCTTTAAAGGGGTGAACCACTTTGCCTGGCCAGGCCAGGTCGCTCATCCTGGCTTGCACCCGGGGCAGTGGGTGGATCACCCACACAGGTCAGGGCAGAGGTCCAGGAGTGACCCCAGGGCCTGACCTGTATTGCTAGTTAGGCCCTTGCCATGTTAACAGGTATGTTGTTGTAATGTTAATAAAGCGGCCCTTTAGTTCCCAATACTTGTATCTGCCATGTCATTCTGATTTGGGGGTGCAAATCACTTTCTACCCAGTTCCTTGGTATGTGAATAATGGGAGGCAAACAACGCACTCTTGGCCAGTTTCCTAAAAAAAATAATAATATATTATCTATTTAAGCCTTCCCATACTAGTTCTTAACCATTAGATGCCTGTATAATAATTTCAAATAGCAGAGCGAAATGCTAATTTGAAATATACATATTAAAAAGCCAAATTATGTATTTCAAACATTGAAAATATTTATTAAACTATGCGGTGAAATAATTTAATTGCAACAACCACCAAAAATTTTAACAGACATATTTGTTTTTTTATGATACTTTACTGTAAACTAGTTGGTATAATGAACAGATTATTCAGCCTGAACAGATCTTTTAATAAACAGCATGTCTGTACCTGGTTGGGACCCAAAAGAGATGAAGAACATTTTAATAAATCCATCTGGGCTTCAGCTGGTATGATACTTAGGATTCAATTCCCAGTTGTCACTGAGCTTGCTTTTACTATGGTATATGAAAGCTACATATAATGGGTTTTAGGTAAAAAAAACAATCAAACGGGAATTGCATCCCTTTCTCTTTGCAGGTAAGTATTTTCAGCCTAGCTCTGACACAGCTGAAATCAGTATTCTATCAAAGCCTATTATCTGGATAGCTAGGCTGACTTTTTAAAAGACACAAATTAATAGGGGTGTGCAAGGAAAAAATTTTCGGCATTCTTGTTTCGGCTTTAGCCGAAACAAGAATCTCTTTCGGATAAAGGCGAAAGCCGAAACAGCTAGCCGTTTCGGCTTTCGGCTTTCAGCTTTGTTTTGGCTTTCTTTCGGCTTTTTTCAATGGGAAAATGCCTCCGTCTTCCCGGACGCCTGGAGGAGGCATTTTCCCACCGAAGCAGCCCAAAATAGGTGGGGACCTTCCTCTAACCCCTCTCTAACAATCCTCCAAGTTTCAGACAGATTGGACTTTGGGGGGCCATGTTATGGCCCCCCAAAGCAGGTCCCCCTATCCTCCCATAAGAAAGCGAAGGGTGAGCATATTGTTAGCATGCTGCTGCTCATCTTTCTTCATTATTTCCTATGGGGAAAAAATGAAGAGGCAGGCTTCCTTTGCCAGGGGTGGCATTTTGCATGCAAAACGCCCCCCCAACCCTCTGGGGCCCTTCTCCCACCCTTCCTCCCACCCCCCACCAAGGCTCAGCCTGCTCCCACTTGGGGGGGGGCATTTCATGGCCTCCCCAAGTAGGTGCTCTGTTCTCTACCACTGACAGCTGGGGGAGGCTTGTCTTGCCAGGGGTGGCATTTTGCATGCAAAATGCCACCACTACCCTCAGGGGCCCTTCTCCCACCCTTACTCCCACCCCCCACCAAGGCTCAGCCTGCTCCCACTTGGGGGGGGGCATTTCATGGCCTCCCCAAGTAGGTGCTCTGTTCTCTACCACTGACATCTGGGGGAGGCTTGTCTTACCAGGAGTGGCATTTTGCATGCAAAATGTCCCCCTACCCTCAGGGACCCTTCTCCCACCTTTCCTCCCAACTCCCACCAAGGCACAGCCTGCTCTCACTTGGGGGGGGGGCATTTCATGGCCTCCCCAAGTAGGTGCTCTTTTTTCTACTACAGCTGGGGGAGGCTTGTCTTGCCAGGGTTGGCATTTTGCATGCAAAATGCCCCCTACCCTCAGGGGCCCTTCTCCCACCTTACCTCCCACCCCCACCAAGGCTCAGCCTGCTCCCACTTGGGGGGGCATTTCATGGCCTCCCCAAGTAGGTGCTCTCAGCCCCCAAAGTCCACCCCTTACAGCCCCACACAAACCCAATTCCCCCCAGCTGCCACACACAGACCCAAATCCCCACATTAGCCCCTCACAGACCCAAATCCCCACATTAGCCCCTCACAGACCCAAATCCACCCCTAGCAGCCCCACACCCATAACCTCAGGAACAGGCTGGCAAAGGCCAGCCTTCTCCCTTTGTTCCCTATGCTGGGAACTTCTAAACTCTCTTTCCCTGGGCAATTCTGCACAGCCCAGGGGTGCCACAATGGTGGGCACACTTCTGAGTGCCAGCTGGTCCCTGTGAAAGAGCACCTGAACCACAGACACCCTCCCTCAAATTCCCCCACCACCTACAGAGATGGCTGGCCAGCCAGCCCCATTGTTCCCTATGATGGGAACCAACTGCACAACAAAGAATAAAACATGAACAACACAAAATAAAGTTTTTTAAAAATTATTTTCTCCCTTTCAAAGTACAAGTAGGCAAAGCATTATGACACATTACACCAGCAGTCTCCCACACAGAAAACTAATACAACTCACTTCACACCAGAGAATCACAAAAGCACGATTCCTGTCAAAAACACTTTATTTCTTGAACAGCTTTAGGTTACACAGTAGGAGGACACAACAGGGCATGATAGCAGTGTACTACACAAAATAATACAACCCACTTCACCGTTTTTGACAGCAATTGTGTTTGGGTGATTCTCTGATGTGAAGTGAGTTGTGTTATTTTTGTGTAGTACACTGCTTTCATGCCCGGTTGTGCCTTCCTACTGTGTAACCTAAAACAGTTAAAGAAATAAAGTGCTTTTGACAGCAATTTTTTGGGGTGATTCTTTAATGTGAAGTGAGTTGTGTTATTTTTCTGTGTGGGGGACTGCTGGTGTAATGTGTCATAATGCTTTGCTACTTGTACTTTGAAAGGGAGAAAATAATTTTTAAAAAACTTTATTTTGTGTTGTTCGTGTTTTATTCTTTGTTGTGCAGTTGGTTCCCATCATAGAGAACAATGGGGCTGGCTGGCCAGCCATCTCTGTAGGTGGTGGGGGAACTTGAGGAAGGGTGTCTGTGGTTCAGGTGCTCTTTCACAGGGACCAGCTGGCACTCAGAAGTGTGCCCACCATTGTGGCACCCCTGGGCTGTGCAGAATTGCCCAGGGAAAGAGAATTTAGAAGTTCCCAGCATAGGGAACAAAGGGAGAGGGCTGGCCTTTGCCAGCCTGTTCCTGGGGTTATGGGTGTGGGGCTGCTGGGGGTGGATTTGGGTCTGTGAGGGGCTAATGTGGGGATTTGGGTCTGTGTGTGGCAGCTGGGGGGGAATTGGGTTTGTGTGGGGCTGTAGGGGGTGGACTTTGGGGGCTGAGAGCACCTACTTGGGGAGGCCATGAAATGCCCCCCCAAGTGGGAGCAGGCTGAGCCTTGGTGGGGGGTGGGAGGAAGGGTGGGAGAAGGGCCCCAGAGGGTTGGGGGGCATTTTGCATGCAAAATGCCACCCCTGGCAAAGGAAGCCTGCCTCTTCATTTTTTCCCCATAGGAAATAATGAAGAAAGATGAGCAGCAGCATGCTAACAATATGCTCACCCTTCGCTTTCTTATGGGAGGATAGGGGGACCTGCTTTGGGGGGCCATAACATGGCCCCCCAAAGTCCAATCTGTCTGAAACTTGGGGGGTTGTTAGAGAGGGGTAAGAGGAAGGTCCCCACCAATTTTGGGCTGCTTCGGTGGAAAAATGCCTCCCCCAGGCGTCCGGGAAGACGGAGGCATTTTCCCATTTTTCAAAAGCATTTTTCAAAAGCCGAAAGGAAGCCGAAACGTTTCGGCTTTTTTCCTTTCGGATAAGCTGAAACGTTTCGGCTTTCTCCGAAACATTTCGGCTAACCCGAAAGAAGCCGAAACACTTTTGTTTCGGCTTTCTTTCGGCATTCAGAAAGCCGAAACGCACATCCCTACAAAGTAATTATAATATATACAGCAAGAATATGTTCAATGCATACTTATACATGATTGTATAATTGAATGAAAATTCCTTCTTTGTTGTCGTTATTTTTAGTTGGACCCAATCGAAAAGTCTTCAAAATGACTAACAGCATCTGGGCACATGAAATTATCTTAGAGTCAAATAATTGGTCCTAGCCCAGTACTCTTTCTACTGAAAAGCAGACCTGAGAAATCTACTGTTTCAGCTAAAGTTACTGGGGAGTTATTCTGCATGCAAAGCTAATGGCTAAATGTTGCCTGACAAAAAACCTGATGTTTTATGGTCCTCCTAAAAGTACCAACGAAACATTTGCCAGAGCAATAGCAATAACAGAAATATATTTATATTATCCTCTGTAGGGTCATTTCATCCTGGATCAGATTAACTGGTCATTCTGGGATTGTTTTCCTTTGCTCGCTACCATCAACATCAGTTGCACTGCTGAGATATTTTTGCTTTCCCATGCAGTCACCATTGGTTGACTGCATATCCATTCCTCCTTGCCTTTGCTTTATGTCATATGATGCTATGGCTTCATCAATTAGTGCAGAATCTTGTTTAAGTATATTTCTTTCCTGATGCCCATATATGCTTTTATGCATTCAAAAAATACTACGAACTCTTTATACAAACATATATATGATCACATCAGAATTGTTGTATTGTATTGCAGATGCACACATTCTTAATATAAGGAAATGGAGAAAGACACATGAGTTGAGTTGAAGGAACAAGAAAGCCGTGACATGCGCCGCACTCTGTAAAAAATCAAATCAGAAGGAAAACTTGGAACTGTGAAGAATTCCTAGAGCTTCACTTGCACTTCAGAAAAAGGATAAGGTAATCAGGAATTGGGAGGCATCCTTATATCAGGGTGAGGAGGTGGCCT
This sequence comes from Eublepharis macularius, assembly GCF_028583425.1. NCBI lineage: Eukaryota > Metazoa > Chordata > Lepidosauria > Squamata > Eublepharidae > Eublepharis > Eublepharis macularius. Next base: position 150,499,091 of record NC_072791.1, on the reverse strand, counting down.
CTTGTTGATAAGGGGAGGGACATTTAGTAATTGAAACATAAATTCATTGATTTTAAGGTGTGGCAATAGCAGCTATAGGATAAAAACATGCGTTCTGGATAGGATTGCAAAGTCTCTTGGGCAATGGGCAGTAGGGTGACGGAGGTGCTGGTACTGGTACTTACTGGGCTTAATCCTTTGTACAGCACCCATGTGCACAGACGGGCTCAATGATGTCACTTCTAAAAAGTGACATCATCGTTCTGGCCGCAGAGTGCTTCGCACAGGGCCAATTTAACCCCCAAACAGGCTGATTCTTAAAGAATTGGTCCTGCATGAAGTGTGAGAGCACTCCCGTTGCCAGCACAATGATGTCACTTCCAGAAATGACATCATTGCTTCCGGCTGGGAGCATGTGCACAACCTGTTTGCCTGGCTTGCCTGCTGGTGGTGGGCCATTGCTAGATGGCTTGCCTCCTCTTGCCAATCGCCAACAATCGGTGGGCAGAGGGGCAAACGACTAGGAGTTTGCCTGCCACTGGTAGGCACCTGAGGGTGAGAAAACTAAATGGCGTCTCCCGAAATTGTATACACAATTTGAAGAGGAACCCTCACGGGAGAATCAGAAAAAATTGCTTAAACTATATTTTACAGTATTTGTTCATGTAATTACATTTGTTCATGTAATTTACAAATATTATATACACTCCAGGAAGACTTCAGCATACAACACCTTTACAACGCACTGAATTGCTTAATACTTCTCCAGTGTGTGCCAAAGTCCGTAAAAGCTCAAGAACAGATTTCAGAAATTTTGGCAGGCTACCTGGGAAGAGAGGAAGAGGAGATTGCAGCTCTCCTGGACGTGGCATACAGAATTAATTCAAAATTTGCAGTACAGAGGAAGTTACCAAGAGATATGATTGTGCAATTTACGACCAGAAGTATAAGAGAGACAATTGTAAGCAAACAATTCCAAGAACCACTAGAAGTCGATGGGAAGGTGGTGAGAATCATGAAAGAATTGCCCAGATCGGTGTTGGTGGAGCGGAAGAAATACAGAGAGCTGGTCCAAATGTTAAAGGACTTGAAAATTAGATATAGATGGGAAATACCAGAAGGACTGGCATTTGAATTTGGTGGAACAAGGAAGAACATTAGATCTGGCCATGAGATGGAAGTTTTTATTAGGGACAATGAAAAGGACTTAACAAAAAGTACAAGAATGTAACCATGGAGTGTAAAATTATATCTTGGAATGTAAATGGACTAAATTCACCTTGTAAACGTAAGGCTATTTTCCATTGGCTTCTAAAACAAAAATGTAATATAGTATGCTTGCAAGAGACACATATTAGAAAACAGGACTTAAAGTATTTAAAATTGGCAAAACTGGGAAATGAATTTGCAGCTGCCTCCAAAAAGAAGAAGAGAGGAGTTGCACTCTACATAAAGGAGGAGCTGCAGCCAAAACTAGTTTTGAGCGATGTAGAAGCCAGATATCTAGCGGTGGAAATAATTTGGAACTCAAAAAAGATTTTGGTGATTGGAATTTATGCACCGAACGGCGCAAAAGAAAACTTTTTTAAGGACTTGCAAGGACATCTAGAAGAGTTGACTTATGACCAAATAATTATGGCGGGCGACTTTAATGGAGTTACAAGCTTGGAAGAAGACAAGAAATCTAAAATTGCACAGAAAAAAAGAGGACTTTTGCCAAAGTCATTTTTTGCGATCAAAGAGCAAGAAAGTCTGGAGGATGTATGGAGGAGACAAAATCCTAAAAATAGACAATATACTTTTTATTCTGCAAGACATTTTACACTATCAAGAATTGATATGATCTGGGCTTCCAAAGACTTGACGTTGTGGACTAGAGATGTGGAGATTATGCCTAAGGTAAGCTCAGATCATAATCCAATTATGTGGAGATTCGGGAAAAATATTTTAAAAAGAGGATGGAGGATAAATGAAGACTTGCTGCAGATAGAGGACAATATGGCGTTGCTGCGAAAGGAGACCAAGTTCTTTATACAATACAACATAAATAAGGATGTGTCAACTCACAAGGTATGGGACACCTACAAAGCAGTAATTAGAGGAATACTGATGGACTTAAACGGAAGAGATAGAAGGAGAAAAGAAGAAAAAAGAAAGGAAATAATGGAAAAAATTAAAGCCAAAGAGATGCAACTTAAGAAAAGACCAGGGAAGAAGCGAATATATCAGGATATAAAAATATTGCAGGAGCAATTGACGGCAATGAACAACAAAGAATTGGAGTGGAATTTGAAAAAAATGAACCAAAAAACATTTGAAGGTGCAAATAAACCTGGCAAATACCTAGCTTGGCAATTGAAAAAGGAAAAAGAAAAGTAAACTATAATTAAAATCCGAGAGGAAGATAGAATATTATTGGACCAAATAGCCATCAGTAAAGCCTTCTATAAATTTTATGCAAAACTGTACCTGAAAAAAGACGTGAACAGGGGTTCAATAGAGGAATACCTGGAGAAAATGAAACTACCAACGATGTCGAAGGAATGGAAAGAAAAATTAAATAGAGAAGTGACAGAGGAAGAGATAAAAGAGGCCATCCAATCAACGAAATTGGGGAAAGCACCGGGACTGGATGGAATAACAGCAAAGTTCTATAAAGTGATGGCTAACGAATTGGCACCTTTTTTGAAAGAGGTAATGAATGAAACTATGCAAGGCCAAAAAATTCCTGATTCATGGAACGAAGCTAACATATCACTGATTCCGAAAGATGGACTGGACTTGACCAATGTTAAAAATTATAGGCCAATTTCGTTATTGAACAATGACTATAAAATATTTGCAAAAGTTTTGGCAGAGAGAATAAAAGGATGGCTGGGGGAATTCATTGCAGAGGAACAGGCAGGATTTTTACCTAATAGACAAATTAAAGACAATTTAAGGACAGTAATAAATGCTATTGAATACTATGACAAGCATTGTGATAGGGAAGTTGGTTTCTTCTTCGTGGACGCAGAAAAAGCATTTGACAACCTGAACTGGGACTTTATGTTTGCCACTATGGAAAAGCTGCAAATGGGAGAAAGGTTCATACAAGCGGTTAGAGAAATTTACAGAGACCAAAGTGCAGCGATTGTAGTGAATGAGGACTTAACTAAAAAATTGAAAATAAGCAAAGGAACAAGACAGGGTTGGCCTCTGTCTCCATTGTTGTTTATTCTGGTTTTGGAAATACTGATGGTTCAAATACAGGGGGTGCCTGCCCCCTGTTCCCCCTTCCACTTGGGCCCCGGGGCTCTTGTCCCACCCCTGCCGGCCTGGGGAGGGAGGAGGGGGGGCGGCTGGGTTCCCCCCTCTTTCGCTCAAGCGGGCCGCCGCGAGTGCGGCCGGCCCGCGCTCTTGTGCCGGGCCCGGGGGTCCTCCCTCGGCGGCGGCGCAGGCGGGCTGCCCGCCCGCCGCCTGAGCGGGCTGCCGTGGCCGCGGCCGACTCGCAACCTTCCCTTCAGGCCCCGGGGGGCCTTCCTCGGCAGTGGCACGGGCGGGTGCCCGGCCGCAGCTCGAGCAGGCCGCCGCTGCCGCGGCCGGCCCGCACTTTTCCCTCAGGCCCTGGGGGGCCCTCCTCAGCGGCGACGTGGGCGGGCTGCCCGGCCGCCGCCCGAGCGGGCCGCCGCAGCCGTGGCCGGCCCGCGCCTTTCCCTTCAGGCCCCGGGGGGGCCTTCCTCAGCGGCGGCGCGGGCGAGTGCCCGGCCGCAGCCCGAGCGGGCCGCCGCGGCCGACCCGCGCCTCTCCCTTCAGGCCTCAGGGGGCCTTCCACATCGGCGGCGCGGGCGGTTGGCCCGGCCGCCGCCCGAGCGGGCCGCCGCGGCCACGGCCGGCCCGCGCCTTTCCCTTCAGGCCCCGGGGGGCCTTCCTCGGGGGCGGCGCGGGCGGGTGCCCGGCCGCAGCCCGAGCGGGCCGCCGCGGCTGCGGCCGGCCCGCGCATCTCCTTTCAGGCCTGAGGGGGCCTTCCACAGCGTCAGCGTGGGTGGGCTGCCCGGCCGCCGCCTGAGCAGGCCACCGCAGCCGCGGCCGGCCTGCGCCTTTCCTTCAGGCCCCGGGGGGCCTTCCTCAGCATCGGCGCAGCCGGGCGGCCGGGCCGCCGCCCGAGTGAGCCGCCGCGGCGGCGGCCGGCCTGCACCTCTCCCTTCAGGCTTCAGGGGGCCTTCCTAGGCGGCGGTGCGCGCACGCTGCCCGGCCGCCGCCTGAGCGGGCCGGTGTGGCGGAGGCCGGCCGACCTTCTGAGCAGGCCCCGGGGTCCTTCCTCGGCAGCGGCGCGGGCAGGCTGCACGGCCGCCGCCCGAGCGGGCTGCCATGGGTGCGGCCAGCCTGCACTTTCCCTTGAGGCCCCGGGATCCTTCTGCGGCGGCGGCGCAGGGCGAGCGGCCGTGCCGCTGCCTAAGCAAGTCAGCGTGGCCGGCCCACGCCCTGGGCTCTGGCCCCAGGGGGCCTTCCCTTCCGCGGCGGTGCGGGCGGGCTGCCCGGCCACCTCCGAGCGGGCCACCGCGGCCGCGGCCGGCCCGCACCTTGGCTGCGGGCCCGGCGAACTCTTCCCCGGCAGCAGCGTGGGTGGGCTGCCTGGCTGCCGCCAGAGCAGGCCACCGCGGCTGCGGCCGGCCCGTGATTTCACTGCGCACCCCGGGGGGCCTGGCTCAGTGGTGGCGCTGGCGGGTGGCCTGGCCACCGCCGGCGCGGCCTGCGTGGCTGCGGCTGTCCCGTGCCTTCGCAGCGGCCCCTGGGATCCTTCCGAGAAGGCGGCGAGGGGCACGGTGCCCGGCTGGCCCGCAATGGGGCTCAGACCCCTGGGTGGGGCCATCCCCTCAGTCGCTTCGTGGGGCGGGCTGCACGGGAGCTGCCTGAGCTGGCTGCCCAGCAGCCGCCGAACAGACCGGCACACCTTTTCCCGGTGGGGGCGTGGGGTGGCCAGTCCGGCTGCTGCCTGCATGGGCTGGACGCAGCCACTTTCGCGTAAGCGGTGCGGGCCGGGCGGCCCGGCCGCCGCAAGTGCGGGCCCTGCGCAGCGGGGGCTGGCTAGGGCCGCAGTCGAGGCCCCCACCGGGGGGCCTTTCGGGGTGGCGGCGTGGCAGCAGCAGGCCAGGGCCGCACCTACGGGCCCACTCGCGGGGCCTTTTGGAGCGGCGGCCGGGGCGGGCTGCCCGGCTGCCGCTGTGCGGGGGTGTGGCAACAGCCACCCGCGCCCGTGGCTCAGGCCTGCAGAGGGGTCTCTGCTTCCCTGCGGCGGCATCGGACGGGCCGCCTGGCCGCTGCACGCACGGGCCCGGCATGGCTGCGGCTGGCTCGGGCTGCAGCCGAGCACACGCCGGGGGGCCTTGCATGGGGCCTTGCATGGTGGCCGCGCCTGGCCGAGGCCAGGGCGCCGCCTGAGCAGGGCCGGCGGGGCCGGCCCGGGCCTTAGTCTCAAGCCTCGCGGCAGCCTGTCAGGGCGGTGGCACGGGGAGAGCCGCCCGGCCACCTCACATGCTGGCGCGCCAGTGGCCGGTCTACACCCATGGCCCCTGGCCCACGGGGGGCCTGTCCCGGTCGCAGCGCAAGGTGGGCTGCCCGCCTGCGGCCAGAGCTGGGCGGGCGCGCTGCCTGGCCACCGCCCTGGGATCCGGCGAGGCTGCATCCGACGCGGGGGGCTTTTGTTCAGCAGTGGCACGCACGAGCGGGCAGGCATGGCCTCCAAGGGGGCTGACACCGTGCGGTGCCATGCCGTCCTGACCCGGCAATGCCCCTCTGAGCGGGGGCGCAGGAGGGCTGCTCGGCCGCCGCCCATCGGGGCCAGAGCAGCCTCTGCCGGCCGACGTTCGGGCCGACAAGGGACATCTCGGAAGCGGCGCCAGACCGCCCAGAGCCCCCGCGTGGTGGCCTTTCCTGGGTCAACTGCCACAGTTCTGTGTGGCAGCAAGCGCTGCGGCCCCAGCTCGGTGCAGGGCACACTCGGCGGCAGGCCGTCGCCGGGTCACCGGTGCTTTTCTGGCACCGGGCCTCTCAGGCAATCGGCTCAGCTGCTGAGAGGCCTGCAGCATGCCCCCGGCCCCGGGGGGCTTATCACCATTGGGGCAGCATTGGCGGCTGACGGGGCGGCCTGGCGCCAGGTGCCAGGCCATGCCCGGCAGGCTCAGCAGTTATGGCCAAGGGGGCGCTGCCCCAGGCAGGCCTTCCTTGACGGCCGCACCCGGCAGCATGCCGCAGACCGCCTCGCACGGCGGGCTTTCTCCGCCTGCGCAGGCGGGAAGTTTCCTGGTGGTAGCGCAAAGGGGAAAAGCAGCACCCGAGGCCGCTCGTCAGCTCTGTTTTGGTCAGTTACACAGGGGCCAGGGCAAGCTGCCCGGGTTCCTCAGGACCATGGCCAGCCCATAATAAGCCCCTAAGGAGAAGCAGCTGCATAGATGTAAGGATTTTGTGGCACAGTTCTTCTTTGACTGCTGGTCACAGCCAGGCACAACAAAAGGATTTCAGTCATACATGAATGCCCACATGGGTAGCCCCAGGAGGAACAAAGAAGGAAATCAGGTGAGGTCACATCAGCGCTCTTCCTCCCCTCGAACGCGCACAAAGGAGTAGAGAAACCACCTTCAGAACTCATAGGCGTGGTGCCTGGCACACAGGGCACCAGGCGATGGAAAGGGAAAGCAGATGTTTCAGTGAAACACATCAGACCAACTGGATACGCCTGACCAACCGCCGAAAACGTCGTACAGAGGCCTCGCGGCAGCCAGAGATAGAACAGAAGGGAGACAGAATGCTCCTGTTGGGCTTCTGTGGAAGCAAACAGACAAGCCAGCTCCGGTTGGTCAGATTCTAGCCGCAGATTCGAGATTTGCTATAACTTCAAGCTCTTCGCCTAGAGTTATCCCAGTCCAGCTAGGCCTTTCCCCAACAGGGGGGGCTATGGGGGCGTAGTGCTAGATCTGACAGATCACAGCACGGGGCACAGAAAGGTCATCTAGGGGGCAAGGGACTAGACCGACTCACGGGCAGGGGTAGCGAGGCTAGACCCACAGAGGGGGATCTAGGCAATTCAATTGCGAACGAAGGGTAAGTCCGGGGCCGGGGGAGGCCCCAGTGGGGGCAGCACTAGCCGGCCCGGGCGAGGGAGCCGATCGACGAGTGCCGCTGGCAGGCGTCACCCGCTGCCAGGAGAAGCCGGCCAAGTACGCAGTTACCATTGGACTTTGGGAGGCTGTGAGTTCACAGAGGTGGTGCAGGCAGCTTACCCCGAGGGTGCCCAGTGCCCGTCAGGCGAAGGAGGGAGGTCATGCGCCTCTAAGACGCAGCGAGCGAAGAGGACACACAAGAAACAAGACGGCACAACCGGAAGGAGACACCCAGCAACGAGATTACACGTGGGGCCAGCCAGACAGCTTGGGAGGACTGCAGGCAATCAACAGCGGAGGCATGGGGGGAGCGTGCCAGGGCCGCGGCGTCAAGGCACAAGCATCACGTGGCGAGTCGCCACTGCAGCGAGTCGATGCAAGGAGGCAGCGCTTGATCAGGTGCTGCCGGGATGACATGGGGCCAGGTGGCCAGGTCCGCCACCCACGGAGGGACAGCCCCAGCTGCTCCGGAACCCCTCTGGGCTCGTCTGGAGGCGATGGCGGGAGCAGAGCCAGGGGGCGAGGGGGGCCAGATCGCCGGCGGCAGGGTCAGGGCGCTGCCGCTGGTCCGCAGAAGCAAGTCGATCAGTGCGGGAGACTGTGGTCTCGCGCCCGCACGGCAGCCCCTCGACAGCGCAGCAGCCTGGGCCACAGCAGGGACGTTACTGGGTGGCTGCCACTTTCCCTCGGGGGGGGCTCACAGAGGCTTCGGATTTCGTGCGTGGGCCTTCAGGTCGCCACAGATGGGCCCAACTTCAGGGGTGCGGGACATGCCGGCCGCGTTGGCGGCCAGGAGCGAATGGGAAAACAGGCAGGGCGCATGGCGGGCCCCCCCCGACTCACCCCTGGGAACTATCGGGGAATCCCCCTGGCGGGGGACGGAGCAAGTACACCTCGTACGGGGGGCCTGGGGCGGCACCTCTCGGCCGCTGCAGATCCACCCAAAGGCTGGGGGCCCCTCCCGGGAGCCCCAAAATTCCTAGGCAAAGAGCGGGGGGTCAAGGCCATGCCATGGGGCCGCGCGGTGGCCGTGGCGACTGTAGAGGCCTTTGGTGCAATCCTTGAGCGGGCACCAAAGGACATGGCACCCCCCCTCGCTCACCCTTCATGGCCGGAAGGGGCAATCGAGCGGGGTGGGAGCCGCTAGCGGGCAGCAGCACACTCAGGGCGAGTCAGGCGCTGGTCGGAACTTCTGGGTTCCCGGAACAGCACCGATTGCGGAACAGCATCTTGGCGGATCTCGTCACACACCTGGAACGATGGACAGCACCATAGCGGATGCCCTGTCTCGCTTTCAGGGGGGCAGGGTTCAATCAAAAACACCAGACGCGAAGCCCCTTCCCGGAAGAGCTTTAAGACCCAAGAGCAGCCGAGGCAGCATGGAAGCCGAATTCACTGGCGCCTGCGGACTGGAGGGCCAAGGGGCCGTGATCGCAACTCTCATGCCAGTCATATCTCAAATCAGGAAGGCACACAGTCTGAGGCAGCCCACAGTATCGCGGGCTGCTGGAGCCCGCCGCACGGGCCAAGGGGCAGCAGCATCAGCCTGGGGGGGGAGCCCAATGGGGCGCTGGGCCGGCAGAGGGTCCGTTCAGGGGGCGCGCGGGAGGCGGGTCCAGTGCCAGCCCGACACGTAAGGGCACGGACCAGCAGTGCGGCTCCGTCACGGAGCAACGGAGTGGCCACCCGCGCTGCTGAGCTGGGGGACCCCTCGCCCAGGTCAGGCATTTGGGGACACGGGGACAGGTGCCCGGCACCACCAGCCAGCTGGCCAGTCACCAACAGCTCACAGCAGGCGGGCAAGTCAGCCTTGGAGCGATGGGCCTCCCACAGCGGCGGAGGGAGTCCCAATCATGTGGCGCCGGAGCAGCCACCACAGCGGCGGAGATGGGCCTGGCCACCAGATGGCGAGGCGGTGGACAAGGGGAGCCTACCTGGGGATATGGCAGGACGTCGGAGCCTACCGGGTAGGACAGGATGGAGAGTACTAACGTCATGTGTTTAGTTGCAGGCACGGATGCAGACATGGTTCCCCTGCCGCGAAGAGGCTGCACGAATGCTGGAAGGCCAGAGTGCAGTGAAAGCAGCACAGGCAGAGGGCGAGAGTGGGCCCCCTGGGGGGGGCCCTGGCAGAGATCACCAGGGCGGTTATGCCGGTCGCCTTCGGGGGCCAGGGAGGAATTTTTCCTGCAAGGGGCCAGATTGGCTGAGGCCACTTGGGGTTTTTGCCTCCCTCTGGTCATCAAAGTCAGGGCCCCCCAGGGGTAGGGGTGGCTCCACCTTTGTGGTTACAGCAGCTGGAGCGTTGGCGGGGAGGCGGGCCTTCAGCCTGCCTCCAGTGGCGGTTTTTGAGGCATTGGGCTGGATCCCAGCAGGGTGAGCGGGCCTGCGAGCTGCTCACCCCGACGGATCTGGAGGCACGGGTCGCCAGGCGGGGCCGGCGACGGAGCAGAGGTGCCGTGATGGCCAGCGGCAGGCTGGCGGATGATGCATCGGTCGGCAGTGAGGCCTACGATGCCAACGGGGATCCAGCCCAGATGCCAGGCCAATGCTCCATATAGCTGTAATCAATAAAGTTGTGGCCATTTATAACCCACACAAGTGTCTGGTGTGTTTATTCAGCTGCAGCGCAGTCCGACATAGCCCTTAGGTGGCAAAAGGAAGCGGCTGACTCACCAGCAAGCTGAGTTGCCACCTGGGGCCGGACGGAGTGGAGGCGGGACGAAGAACGGAGGCGGAGCATCCATCCCGCGAGGAGCAGCCGCATGGTCAGCGCCATTGCTGCTCGAGCATCTGCAGGAACAACATGCACCCTCCCACCCTCTGCATTTTCAGAGATTTTGAGGGGGCTCTGTCACAACTTTAGGTGTTGGCGGTTTTTGAGGCATTGGGCTGGATCCCAGCAGGGTGAGCGGGCCTGCGAGCTGCTCACCCCGACGGATCTGGAGGCACGGGTCGCCAGGCGGGGCCGGCGACGGAGCAGAGGTGCCGTGATGGCCAGCGGCAGGCTGGCGGATGATGCATCGGTCGGCAGTGAGGCCTACGATGCCAACGGGGATCCAGCCCAGATGCCAGGCCAATGCTCCATATAGCTGTAATCAATAAAGTTGTGGCCATTTATAACCCACACAAGTGTCTGGTGTGTTTATTCAGCTGCAGCGCAGTCCGACATAGCCCTTAGGTGGCAACTAGTTTGGCTAGCTCTGGAGTGTTACACTGCAAACTGCCACAAAATGACACCATCAATGTGATCAGAATGAAAGATGTAGTGTATATTCCTGAATCAGATGCAAATTTGGTTTCTCTGAGTAAACTGAATGAATGAGGCTTCGAAATAAACATCAAAAAATGATATAGGTACCATCTCACTGGATGGAGAAATCTATGTAATAGGTACAAAAACTGAAGGAGTTTTTAATTTAGAGGAGGAAGAAAAAGGGCCTGATGTTTCATGTGCAGAAACTGAAGCTGCAAACTTTCAGAAACAGCCCCTAAAGGAATATTCCCATTCTTATGATTAAGATATGAACATAGGAAATACCAATATATACTATAAGCTCTATATTTACTATATGATACAGACTGTACTCTATATGTATTTCTGATTTTAAGATCCATATGTGACCGTGGTTTCATTAAAACTGAATCTTAACTTCCTCCCAAATTGCTACAAGAATATCATGAGAACATGGATTTAGATGTTTATATGGATGAAGATGTTTATAAGAGTTTCTAAGACTTCCAGTAATATATACACATGCACACATTACTTAATTGGACAAACAAAAGCTGCCAACTTTGCAAACTAAATAGTCATTGTATGAAAAATAATTTGAAGGTACATATTTATGTTTTTCTCTGGAAACATCTCAGCATCCTCAGTAACAGGCCTTATTGACACACATCAGTCTTAGCAAACTTCCTTTGTAAAGTTCTCTTCAAGGCATCCTTCACTTCTTTGTTCCTCAGGCTGTAGATGAGAGGGTTCAGCATTGGGATTATGAGAGTGTAAAATACAGAGATAATTTTGTCCTGCTCCACTGCAAACTTGGAATTTGGCCTTAAATACATAAACATGACAGTTCCATAGAAGATAGTCACAGCAGTCAAGTGGGAGGCACAAGTGGAAAAAGTTTTGCGGCGGCCTTCAGTAGAATTGATTCGGAGAATGGCTGCCAGGATATAGATGTAGGAAACGAGGATGATCAAGATAGTGCTGGCCACAACTACAGTGGAGGTGGTGAAGTGTACAATGTCAGTAGTGAATGTATCAGAACAAGACAGTTTCAGAATGGGGGGCACATCACAGAAGAAATGGTTAATGACATTGGAATGACAGAAGGACAAATTGAACATGAAACTGGTGTGAAAAACTGAGTTTACAAAACCACAGAAATATGCAGCAACAACCAACAGAATGCAGAGTCTTCTAGACATAATGACTGAATACAGCAGTGGGCTGCAGATGGCTGTGAAGCGATCATATGCCATTGCAGCCAGGAGGTAACATTCGCTGGAGACAGCAATACAGAAGAAGAAAAATTGCACCACACATTGGTTGAATGTAATTGTTTTGCTGTCCATTAAAAAAGTGATCAGCATTCTGGGAGCAACAACAGTTGAATAACCAACATCCAAGAGAGAGAGGTTGCTGAGGAAGAAGTACATAGGAGTATGCAGCCTGGAGTCAATCCTGATTAAAGCAATCATCCCAAGGTTTCCCACTAGGGTTACAACATAGATGAGAAGAAATAATAAGAAGAGTGGGACCTGGAGATCTGGATAGTCTGTGAAGCCCAATAGAATGAATTCTGTCACTCTGGTGTGATTTCTGTACACCATCAACTCAGATGAAGTTCTCTCTGCAGGTGGACATATGAGGTTTACTATTTCACCATAGCCAGATATTGGTGGAAGGAATCTACTTCCATTATACTTACTATAGATTTTCTTGAAAGTAAGTTAATCTTTTAGAATTTCTCATGTGCTGTATAATCATGTATGCACATGACTTTAGTTTTACAATTTGATTCTAACCATGCTTATTCAGAAGTAAGTTGTACTGAATTTTTAATGACATTTATATATATCTGCTTAAGATTTCAGCCTTGGCTGATTTCCTTTTTCACTTCAAAACAGTGTTCCCTTCCCCAGATACAGGTTCTTTTGTGTTTTCGTATGCCTAAAATAGCCCCATTTTTATATGATGAAACTCAATGAAAATAGATACCCAAGCCACAACCACAAAAATATACCACAGAAATATAGCCACTAATTAGGCTATTCCTGAGGAATTGTGATGGATTTATTCAATTCATGCGTCAAGAGAAAAACCAAGAATAAGTCAAGAGAAAAACATAAGTCGAGAAAAACCAAGAATTAACACTCACAGTAATTTTAATATCTATATAATTTCTAAGATAGAGATAAACACAACAGCAGTATCATATCATGTTTATTAAAATGTATGTCAACAAAAATGGAATTAAAATTACTCAAACTGCACAGGGATTGAAAAGTCCTTCTTGCGCTGAAATATGATTCTTGGCAGTGCCAGCAATGGTAAAGCTATTTATTCTTGGCTTTAAATCCGTTCTGTTTCTCATAATGACAACTAAGTCTGCTTGAGACAAAAAGATGCAAGAAAAAAGAGCAACCAAAACAGATACTAGAAATCAGAAATCTACTCAGGACCTTATGTGGAGTAAAAAGCCACACAAAAATGTGAGTGCTGAAAGTGGTGTTATATGACCACTGCTATGAACAGGAGTGCAGAGATAGGGAAGCTATCATTTCCAGCATGAGTGGCCTTCCCTTCATTGTTGTACTGGGACAGAGCTCCTGGGCCCTTTCCCCCCACCTTTTTCTTCCCACCAGCCAGATAAGAGGCAGCAGGGGCCAGAGACTGGGAGCAGGGGATCCCCTACTCCCACCAGGGGACTGGGAACCTTATTGCAGCCCATTGTTGATCTCAGATCTTCAGGCCCTGGTCAAATATACAGTACTTGCCCTCCTTCCATTCTTGGGCCCTTCCTCCCCATGCTGCTCTGGTACTGGGCCTCTCTCCCTCCAAAAGTAAAGCTGTGGGAAGGATGTAGCCCCATTTTTATGTCCACTTTACAGTAGGTAGACCCCGGGAAGGAAAATAATTGTGTGTTGGGGGGGGGGTTGTTGTGCTCAAACTCGAGGGTGACATGGGTTGCTAGGACTGGATTTCTCTAGAATTATAACTGATCACCAGACTACAGATATCAGTTCCCCTGGAGAAAATGGCAGCTTTAGAGGGTGGTCTCTATGGCATCACATCCCTGCTGAGCATCTTGTCCTTTCCAAACTCCACCCTCCCAGGCTCCCGCCCCCATCTCTGGTTCTGACACTGGTATGGAGGAGGAAGCTAGAGGATAGTATGGCTGAAAGGAAATCATGTAGATTCATTATGTTATGTAATATCTTCTCTTCAATACTCAACATGCATTTTAGGATTTTTAATGTTAGATAGCAACACGCTAAGAATATATTTAAAAAATGAAAAACACATCACATTTCTTGTAAACATTTCTCTTAATGTGAAAAACAGGATCATCAGAATTAAAGACATGAGTTATTAGATTCAATTACCTGGGCATGGGGGGAGTTTAGAAAAATGGGACGGGGGACTCCTAACTTGCCTAGAGGAATATCCATCTCTGGCCACAAGAAGGTACATTGAATAAATGTAATTGCAAAGATAACATTGAAACAAGAGCTTCATTATCACAAAATAACTTCCAGATTTCCCAAAGAAATGAAACCCAAAGTAAGTCAATTGTCAAAGGTAGATCATGTTGCAATAGGTACCTGCTGAACTTACGGACTGCTTCCCCTTCAGCCAGTGATGAAAGTGAGATGAGAAAGAATCTGCAGCACAAGCAGCGGACAAATCAGAGGCTTGGCCCCTTTCCTGAAATGCTTTTTTATCTTCTCCTCTGGCTGGTTGAAGGTTGTTGTTTAATTGCATATTCTTGGAAAAAAAGAAAATAATCCCTGAAGACATATGTATATCTTTAGCTTCATGCTCTTCTTTCCGAAGAGAATAAAATGGTTGTGGATGATGTAAGCTGATTGGGGCCCCACTCAGGGGAAAGTGGGGTATAAGTGAATTAAATAAATAACTAACAGCTTGAGTGGAGCTTTTTTCAAGAACCTAGTTCTGCCTATCCACTAAAGAACTCTCAAGTTTCAAGCAAATTGGACCATGCAGTCCAGTTCTATGGGCTCCTGAACAAGGTGCCCTCAGCTACTTTCCATTCTTTTCTGTAGAGGGGATCTAATATTTTCTCCAGGGCACAGAAGTCTTAGCCAAACATGAAAGCAACCAGTAAGCCTCCCTATCAAGGATTCCCAGGGGGTCCTGTTGTTTCTACCCAGCTTAGGGGCAGGGACAGAGAGACACCCACGTCTGGTATCCGAGTTAACAACACTTAACAAACTTGCCAGTGAGAGACTACTTCCCCCACTAGCCTAAAATGCTGCCACCACTCCCCATATCTATCCCCAGGCTTTAAAGCAAGGGAGAAACTTCAAGCCTATAGGGGCACTCAAAACAGAAAGGTCTACCTTGCAAGGTTGGGATTGCAAGTAGAGTTTCCCAAAACAAAGTATTTACCTGGCAGGTGGTCCAAAGCACGGCATGGGTTTTGGCTGGTTCTTTGAGGTATCAGAGTCAAGACTCACACAGGGTAAAGTTATATATTTAATTTATTAGAGTGCAAAAAGACCAACAAAATAATACAAGACAATTTGTGGGGATAAAAACAAAGAAACAGAGAGCAAGTAGAACTAACTTATACATACCCAAGCAATTCACAAGAGTTTAGTTAGAACAGAGTCTCTTTCCAGAGGCACACAGAACTTCACAGGTTCAGCAAAACAAAACAGAACAGAAGAATGGTTGCAGCTCAGCTTCCATCCTACAGAGTTCAATTGGGAGCCAGAAATGAAGCCATAGCCAGGTCACAGCGTAGCTGGCTGTAACCTAACTACAAGCCTGCCTGCCTCATGGAAGGCAGAAAATTCATCAGTCTTGTATTCTAGAAAGGTCTGGGCCCTTTGACCAATCAAGAATTCAAGAACTAATAGCCAATCAAGAATTCAAGAATTAGTCAAAAGTGCAACATATGGAAGGAGGAGGGAGGCCAATCTGCAGCTTGACACCAACTCCCCTCCAAGGTCAGAATGGTACTTTCAGAAAAGAATGTTAATTGGTAAAAGAAAACACTGCATGGTGGAAGCCTTAGCTTGCAAACCAGATGGTCTTACAAGGTCACTCAGTACCAGGAGCCTCTATTTTCAGCAAAGGTTGTGCAAGAAGATGGCTTGAAGAGGGCTCTGCCTGAACCAAAGATTTTACAAAGATGGCTGCAGTTTAGACATGCAGTTTCTCCACACTCCCAATGCAAACAGAACCAATAAAGCCCAACAGAACCAGCATAAAACTAGAGAATTCCAGCAGAACCTATGCCAAACTGGAGAATCCAAACAGAACCAAACTGAAACAAGGGACACAGCTGCAAGCCCAATAGTACCTGTATCACTCATGGAAGCCAGGCCAATGTGGTAACACAACAGAACAAACCAGGAAACTAGAAGCTACTAGTAGAACCAGCCATGCAAGCCAGTACATAGTACCACAGATAACCAGACCTAGAAATTGCATGTAAGACACAGACACACGGGGTAAGTTAGTATCATCCCAAGGAAGGCCTCAGAAAGTGAGGAAGAGGTTTGGGAGGGGCACCCACCAACATTCACCTCTTTCTCCAGTCTGCAGCCTGGGAGCTAAGCTACAAGTGACACCTTACACAGGTTGGACACTTGTCAGCTTCCCTCAAGTTTTGATGGGAAATGTAGGCATCCTGGTCTTGCAGCTGTAATGGAGAGCCAAGCTGTAAAACCAGGATGCCTACATTTCCCATCAAAACTTGAGGGAAGCTGACAAGTGTCCAACCTGTGTAAGGCGTCACTTGTAGCTTGGCTCTGGACTGTCACTCACTTGGAGGAGCCTAGAGACAACACTCAGCTGCCTTCATCACTGGAGCTACTGTTCCCTCCCCCAACCCTGTAAAAGAAGCTCAAAACACCAGTACAACAGCATGCATTATTAGCTTGAACTTCATTTTAGGTGCTTCTGTGGGTTTTGCTTCTGCCTGTTTTAATACATTTGTCACATACTCATGTGTCACTCTCTCTAACATCCCTCCTCTTGTCCCTGTTCTTTTTGAGAATAGCAAAGAGCAACATTTTGGGTACAGCATTTGTTAATTTTCTGTACAGAATTGTGCCATGGTCCAGCTTCAAGTGTGCTTTAGGTGAGGTTTGCTTTGGGGGAGAAGGAGATTCCAGTTTGGAGTGTGGATGTAATTTAATGCGAGTGCACCAACTGGATAACTGTTCTGCAGTTTCATTCTAAGTTTTAATTTTTGAGAGGAGCAGTTTTCCCCACCCAAGAGGATGCAGGCATAAGTATGTGCTCACCTCACTCACTCAAATTCCAGAGCTTGGAAACTGAAGAGTGGCAAGTTGATACTGAGGAATACCAACAACTCAACTCTACAGAGAAGTAGGTGAGACTGATGTGAGCTGACTAGGGGCAAGCCGCTTCGGGATTCTGATATTTAGCTCGCTTTGGTATGCTCCATAAAGATTCAGAGCATACTGAAGTGAGGGGAACAAAGGCCCCCACTCCCACCACCCATCCCCTGGGGCAAACCCACCCACCCCACTTACCTGGCCAGCAGGGAGAGGGGAGCCCGATCAGCTGGACGACAGGGAAGTGTGGTGCCAGCTCCCACAGGGCCAGTGCCACTTCCTCTTCCTCTGCCTTAGCAGCCAGCTGGACTAGAAAATGCCAATCCAATGCCCACACCAATGGAAGTAGGTTTTCTGAAGGAAAAGGAACCAAATGAACCTCTACCAGAGAACAACGAGTACAGAACTGCCATAGGCAAGCTTCTTTACCTAGCAATGACAACAAGACCTGATATTGCAATAGCTGTAGGTATTCTATCCAGGAGGGTAAGTAAACCCACTGTGAATGATTGGACCACAGTAAAAAGAGTAATGAGATATTTAAAGGGTACTGCAAATTCTAAACTAAGGCTGCCAGCTAGTAAAAATCCCATACTATTGGGATATACTGATGCAGTTTGGGCTAAAGATAATTCAGACTGGAAATCCACTACTGGTTATGTGTTTTTCTATGGGGATGGACCTGTAACTTGGGCAAGTCGTAAACAAGAAATTGTAGCCTGTTCATCCACTGAAGCAGAACTTGTGTCAGCTTCAGAAGCATGCAAAGATTTACAAATGCTTTTAATGTTACTTAAAGATTTTGGCATTAGAGAACCTTTACCAGTTAACATGCTAGAAGATAACCAGAGTTGTATAGCTCTTTCTCTTTTAGAAGGAAATACTCCACACACAAGACATATTGGGACGCGACAGCAGTTTGTGAAGGAACTTCAAGCACAAGGAATTGTGAAGCTGCACTACTGTCCCACTGAAGAAATGACAGCAGACATCTTTACCAAGCCACTGCCCAGAGACAAGTACCAAGGTCTACGAAGTGACCTGAACATTTTGAATGCTGACGGCATTCTGAGTCGAGAGGGAGTTTTGGAATAGGCGACTCAGCCTGCCTTTGGACACTGGGGGGTGCTGCATGTCTCTTTGAATGTAATGCATAAGTCTAGCAATCTGCTACTCTCTTGTCTAAGGGGGGAACACCTACTGACTCATCCTCTCTTGCCTCTGTGCCTCTTGGGAAATTTCACACCTCTCTCCCACATGGTCATCTAAAGAGGAAAAGATGTAAATCCTCCATGCTCCTTATGGAGCCCTTCTTTTTGTCCACAAACCCACTTCCAGTCTTGCTGCCTAGTTTCAGGCCATGGCATAGACTAGGGAATGTAACTCTTTAGATTAGGATCTTTCCCTTCTTATTACCAGAAGATATTGCTATGGAAGAAATCTGCTACAATAAACTGTAAATTCTATCTTTCTATGAATTTTGTCTGAGGATTAATTAATGCACGTTTGTAAGGGTTTAAACGCTTCTGACTAAATTGCTCTGCTATGTTACTCTGCTAAGTCACTAAACTAAACCAAACTAAATATATATATTCCTAACAAATTGCACACGTTTGCTCTGCATACTCATTGAAGAAACCTCTGAGCCTCAAGAAAAGGTCTGTCCAGACTTCCTCTTTCTTAGCCCAGGTGCCCAGAGGACAAATGGAAGGCAACTTGCAGGGCTCTGAAAGGTAGGCCCTGACTATTGCCTTCATCAATCCTGGCTCGTGCACCTCACATTTCCAGAGGGGTTAACTACCTCCCTGATGGCCTCCATCTCCATGACAAAAGGAACAGTATGCTGGCCTGAGCACATAGGCAATATGAGAGTGACTGAATGGTTTTAGCTGTTCCTGCTCTGGTGGGTTGGAAAAGAAGAGGTGTTCTGAGAGAAGTAGCCATTCTTACAGACCTGCTTTATATTGGCTTGGCAGGCAGGTCAGCCTATGCTTGGATCAGTGCCGTATGTACGCATTTGCTCCCTGAGCTGTAATCTCAATAAAGTTGTGGTCTCTTTACCTCCAGCACTGTGTCCATGTGTTTTTGTTGCTGTGCCCCCTCCTCACTCTCCTCTCCCACTTAGCACTCTCCCACAACAGTGGCTGACAAGTGGTTGCCAGCCAGATGGAGGAAAAAGGTAAAAAGTGAGCTGAATGGAGCTTGAACAACAAACCTGGAACCGCTAGGATATTTTGTCTGTCGCTTTAACATCACAGAGGTATGTTTAAAATTAAGGAAAGTAGATTGCATTTAAATATTTTTAAAATTTTTCTGTGTTCAGCTGTTATATTCTTTTCCTATTCAACTGTATAGTTTTATTTGTGCATTCATTGATTTATTATACTTCTAAGCTAACCTTTTTTCCTCTGAAGTTGGAGTTATTTGGTCTTTGCCAATATGGCAAAAGTCTCATGCTTTGGCTCATGCTTATCAAAGTACAAAACAGAAGCAGGGAGGGCCTGCTTAGCTGAGAATATCTCTAATGTGTGACCCATGTCCATTATAGAGGAAAAGGACCTTCAGAGAACTGTGTTTGAAATGCCATCCAATTGCTTGAAATCATATGTTTGACTGTATCAAAGATGAAAAATTCAGCAAACTTTACAGAGTAATGCCTGCCCATCTATAGGAACTAATCATCTAATTGTAAATAAGTATCTCTATCTTATCATTAGAAACAAAATCGAAGTGTGTCAACAAAAGTTATATAATTCAGGAATAAATGAAGTACAAGTGTCAGCATATGTTGTTGCAGACTTCCAAATGCCATTAACACATCAAGGACCTCCCCTGTGTGGAGGGGGGCATATTTTTCATTCTATTCCATTATTGCAGTTCTGTTTGCTCCCAGCAAATATAATAAAGCAGTGAATGCTCTGAGGAACGTGCTTATGGATCCACAGTATCATTAATGAATAAGGGCATCACTTCTCCACTGATAATTGGCATCATTTTGTGTACTTTTGAAAATTAATCTATTTTTTGTTAGTGTGTGGAATAATTTAAAAGGTTGGTCAATCCTTGATGGCAGCAGGAGAGTACTCAATATCTTTTTAATTCCTCTAAAAGCAGTAAAGCAAGCCCGAAGATTTCAAGGCTACTCCACCTATTTGTTAAAACAAGGAAAACCAAACTAAAAATCCAGATAACGTAACTTCCAAAGAATCTTAAATGTTCATAATTGAATTGACTACAAGATGCAATCTAAGGAAACTTACCTGTGAAGAGGATGGGCAGTCAATACCAAAGCACCCCTGCAAAAAAAACCCCTATCAAACCCAAGATATGCAGTTATCATGGCTCATTTTATAATCGGTTGAATATTAGCTGGACTGAGTCGGTGAGGTGAGTCTCATTAACATATTCTGATATGTCAGTATAGTCACCTGAGGACATCCAAACAGGGAATTTGCATTATTAGCCTTTAATTAGTTTTGAACATAATGGTTCCCAAGCCATTCAGGGCACATTTCAGTAAGAATTCTCATTCTATCTCATTATAGTAAACTTGTTGACTAGTTGCCCTTCAGGTGTTTTTATTGACATGTTCACTACAACTCAGATCAGGTGCTAGTTGTATTGCATGATATAAGAATGCAAGAGGTACCATCTACATTGGTTGGTGCATAAGGGGGAGCTGTGTTTTATTAGGGTACGCATTTCCTATTTATACAGAAAGAGAAAGCAGTAATTGTAAGCAGTCGACCTGGCCTCTGCCATCTTTAATAGCCATTTAACATGGCTGCCTGTGATATGAAATGGCACCAGGCCTTTGGATTTAAAATGGCAGCTTGTTTTGCCACCAGAGGACCTCCAGCTAACAGTTGCTGTGTCACGCCCAGGAGACCCGGCATGAATGGAATGCCATATAGGAATGCAGAGTGATTATAGGTGATTGGATTTGCAGTCCCTCCAGCCTCTAAGTAATCCAGTGCAACAAAGGTCTTGCAGACTCATCCCCACTTAACACATTTCTGTCCCTCCTTCTGTGATGAGATCTCCTGTCCTTGACTGAGGAGCTAATCAAATGACATTCATAAGTATTTACAGTGTTCCTGGGAAAGTACATTCCCCGAACTAAATTCATCAACTTAGCTCTGGTGGACTTCATTAACAAACTATCTCTTTATGCAGCGCTAGAACAAATTTTTCATTTGCTTTCACACACCCCTGCAGCTACCAATCAAGGCAATTAAACCTTTTGTTGGTCCCAGGAACTGACCGTTGGAGTCTTTGTTCTAATAGCTAGGTGGGTTCTCCCACCTGAGGGCATGTTTTTCCTATAAAGGTAGGGCCCTTGCCTCATTCAAATTGCACACCCTTATGGTATCCAAAGCACTGTTCCCTTGAGGTTTGCCCTAAGCCTCTTGCTCCCTTGGCCGAGAACGCGGGCGTTTGAAGGTAATTATCACCTTGCAAACCCTCAAATCTATCCCACCATCACCACTGCTTTTCTTAGGCTTCTTGTGTGTTTGTGTTTGTGTGTGTGTGCATTTTCCCCTTGAATAAAAATTACCCTTTAATTAAGAACACTGGCTTCGCGCACACACACGCGCGCACACACATTTGTGGACCTTCATTCCAGACCAAACTTTTCCCTATATACCAATGCTGATAGGCAGGGAGGGATCATGCTTATCAGGCCTGATTGGCAGAGAGACAATGCCATTGCCCTGGTAACCCCCCCCCCCCAAACTCTCACATTTTCTCCAATGAAGTTAAAGGAACATTTCTGAAGCCAATGGAACAAGGTGAGGAATTGGTTCTCCTCTTCCCCTTTCGATGACCTGATTGGCAGGAAGACCAATTGCCCAAGCACTGAACAAAATATGCACCCATTGCCCAGGAAGCATTGAACAAAATATGCAGTCATGTGCATGACACACATTCCCCTTCCCACCAACAGAGTTAATTGTTATAACACTAAGGGTTCAGTCTCTCCCCTGGGATATGACTGGTTGGTAGACTTGCTATTAAGGAAAACAAGATGCTGCTGCTGTCAGTGCCAGTCTGGTTGCCTGCCTTTGTCTGCTTGCACTGCAAGAACCACAACAAAACACAAACTCTTCAGTGGGGAGAGTCATTGCAGCTTTGTTCTCAAGATTGGGTTCATCATTCCAGAAGCCACTTTAACAAACCAAAACTGAATCCTGGGTGTATTTCTTTGTTTCAATTTGCATATTCCTAATGATAACCCACACTAAAATTGATGGGATCTAGTAAACTGCTTCAGCAGATTAGTCATAAAATAAAACGTAGTTTAATCCACATTAGAATCATATGGTCGGAATGTACCTCCAGGTTCATCTAGTCCAATCCCCTGCACAATGCAGGACATTCACAACTACCTCCACTTCCCCCCCCCCACACACACACCCAGTGACCCTTGCTCCATGCCCAGAAGATGGCAAAACAATGCCATTATCCCTAGCCAAATTGGCCTGGGAAAATTGCTTCCTGAAACCAAGGTGGCGATTGGCATTACCCTGAGCATGTAAGAAGGGGCCAAATGGACTAAACACTGATGTAACCCTTCTTGCTCTCCCTCTCATGATCTGCCTAGCTTCAGAGAATCAGTATTGCTGTCAGATGGCCATCTAGCCTCTGCTTAAAAACCTCCAAAGAAGGAGATCCCACCATCTTCCAAGGAAGCATGTTCCACTGAGGGACTGCTCTGTCAGGAAGTTCTTCCTAACGTTCCATGATGAGATAGTCCCAGCTCTAATGCATCTTGTGATCTTGTGTCTTTATTCCAGAACATAGGGACAACTTGGGCACGAACAGCATTACGAACAGATATGGGCACGAAGAGCATTACGAGCTGAAAAAACAAACAGGCCGCTCGGCTGCTCGCAAACGGGCTGTTCAGGAGGCACCATTCCAGCCGGACAGGCGGTTGTCGCAAGCCTCGTTTGTTGCAATCAGCCATGTTATTCCTTAGTCAGAAGCTACAACCTGCTGAGACCAAGTACGCAACGGTGGAAAAAGAGGCACTAGCAGTGACGTAGGCTGTGGGTGCCTTGCAGTTTTATCTCACCAACAATTCCTTCACCTCGGTCATGGGCCATGCCCCCCTTCTCTGGATGGCCCGGATAAAAGAGCATAACAAAGATTTGATGACATCTGGATTTATGGATTAAGAAACACGAACAATAGAAAAAAGAGGGTTTTTATGATTAACCTAGAATACGGCCCTCCTGGCCAGCAGCCTCCAC
This sequence comes from Eublepharis macularius, assembly GCF_028583425.1. Lineage (NCBI taxonomy): Eukaryota > Metazoa > Chordata > Lepidosauria > Squamata > Eublepharidae > Eublepharis > Eublepharis macularius. The sequence goes on along the minus strand of NC_072791.1, from coordinate 150,476,149 downwards.
TGATAAGGTCAAGGGCTGCTCTTTGCATCCCTGGAAGGAGGAGGAGACAGAGCATTTCCATGGTATCTGGGTCTCAGGCCAGGGGGCAGAGACAGGAGCTTTATGAGGCAGCTCTGCCCAGCTGGCTGGCAGTTGCTCTGTGTGCTCAGTCTGAGCAGAGCTCATCTCAAGCTCTCTCAGCCAAGCTCCTCTGAGGCTGTTTTACCAAAGGTCCTCATGGTTATGCAGTGATAGCTGCGTAAGCTGTGGTATTTCCCTGCTTGCTACCTTCAAACTCCAGGTGGAGAGCCAGGGCCCAGTGCCAGGCTCATTGGTTTGGCAGAGACTTTTTTCTTATTTACATTTGGGACCTGTTGTCTATCAGTCAGGAGGGCTAAAGCAGGATTATACCCAGCCTTTACAGGCCTCTGGCCTACCTAGGCTCCTCTCCCCTCCCCCCCCCATTTTACTTTATTGGGAGAGAGTACTTCCAGCAGCAGCAACAATAGGCTTTGCTGTAAGCCACAGGGGTGAGTTGCAGCCATCTGAGGGGTGGATTAATTCATACTTTATTGCTACTGGCCTAGCAAGGTGGATGCTGGTAGCCCCCTCATCCCATCTAGGCTTTTCCCTCCCCTGCCATTACACTTACTTGGGAGGGAGTATTACCAGCAGCAATAGCTCAGCCTAAGGCCTTCAGGCAGCAGGGGCCATTTTGTGAGAGGGCTTGGCAGTTTATTCAGTTGGGTATGGCCATTTTGAGAGTGGCACCCAGTGGCTTGCTTAGCCTCCTGGCAGTAGCGGCCGTGTTGTGAAAGCATCTACAATATGCACAGCTCTGGGGGTGGCCATTTTGAGTGTGGCATTTGTGTTGCCTGATTTACCTCCTGCTTACTGGAAGTAGCAGCCATTTTAGTGGGGCTTTTACAACTTATCTTCTGCTAGGGTAGCCATTTTGAGAGTGGTACCCAGTGGTCTGCTTAGCTTCCTGGCAATGGTGGCCATGTTGTGAAGGCATCTGCAATATGCACAGCACCAGGAGCAGCCATTTTGACTGTGGGCTTTGTGTGGCCTGATTTGCCTCCTGCTTACTACTTTTACTACTGGCAGTAGTGGCCATTTTTGTGGGCTTTTGCGGTTTGTCCTGTGCTGGGAGTGACCGTTTTGAGTGTGTCTCACGGTGGCTTGCTTAGCCTCCTTTCACTGGCGGCCATTTTATAGAGGCCTCTGTGGCCTACGCAGTGTTTGGGCTGCCATTTTGGGGGTGCTGTGCTCCTATTGGGCTTTGAAGCTCTAAAAACAGTTATTTTACAGTACATTACATTACTGTACGTTTTCATCATGCCACCCAGAAAGGGTAGTAGCCATGCTAAGTGCAAGCAGCCAGCGAATAGGCCTCCTGCAAAGCAGCTCTGCAGACTCTTCCTTTGAGGATGATGAAGCGGCCAAGGGGAGGAGGGAAATACTGCTATCAGTGTCTCTCAGTCAGGAGGGCTGAAGCACGGTGAGGCCCAGTCACTGCAGGCCTCCAGTCTATCTAGGCCTCCCTCACTGTTTACACTTTATTTGGCGAGAGTACTTACAGCAGCAGCAGCAGTGAAGGCCTGGCTGAGGCTCGGGTATGGGGGGGCTTGCAGTCATCTGAAGGGTGGTTTGCTGCACACGTTATTTCTACTGGCTTAGCAAGGATCTACAGTCCCAAGGTCATGGCTGGTTAAACCCCTCCCCCTTTTTGCTGCTCAATTTGCAGGCTTTGTGAGCCTAAAGAACTGTTTTTTAGGTTTTGTCACTCAGGCCACCTAATGGCATGCTGTGTTATTGCATCTGCTGAAATCAGCAAAGCTGTCATGCAGGGCACTGAAGTCTAAGATGTGATCTTATCTTTCTACCAGATTGGTACAATTGACAGCAGGTAGCAGATCTGGCCTAGGCCACTGTAATCCAGTCATGTTGAGGTGACAGTGGACCTGATTGACAAGGTAGGTAAGTCCGCTGGCCTCTAGGGCCTGGCTGTGGGGGCTCCAAGGGGTCCAGTGACAGTCTCTTGTCTCCCATGCTTAGGCTCCTAGGCTGTATCACCTTGGGTCTTGCCTTTGAGTTTCGCAGTTTGGCCACTGGGTTGTTACTTGACACAGTCATAAAGGGAGCGAAATGTTGGGGGTTAACTTTCCTCTTCAGGGAGCGGAGGAGAAGGATGAGGTGGACCTGAGGAGGGGACAAGTAAACAAGACTTAAGAAGGTTTACTACACGTGAGCCAGTTGGCTGCTAGCCGGCCTTCTTTATGGGAGCTCCAGCAGCTGGCGGGGCACTGAGCCTTGTCTCCAGGGTGTTGGCATCTAGAAGTGGAGTTTCCTTGGAGTTTCTGCTGCCTTGATGCCCAATGGCTTCTGGGTTTAGTTCAGGGGCACTAGTGGCCTGAGCAGTGGCCCATTAACCAGTCAGTATGGGAGTCTTACTATAAACCGTATATGATTGGAATTTTCCAATCCTCATGGCAATTGGATTGTGCAGGAGGGAACTAGATAACCCCTCAGCCCACTTCATGTGGACAGTTAGGCAGTGGTGCCCATACCTAACCTTTTTTCATCTAAGTGACATAGGATTTTGAGGAGGGATCTGGAGCCTGGTCCTGGTGTTTATGTTTTAAGGTGGCGCCCAGTCTTGCCTGCAGATTGAATGGTGCAGCTTGTCCCTCGGATTTCCTCTGAGCTATGCCTCCAGGGAGGGCTATTGTTGCTTGGCAACCAGGTGGCATCACCCCCAGCATGTGGTGAACCTATGACCGAGTGGCCGGCAGTCTCTAGGCTGGGGTACCAGTTGGTCTGTAGGAGTTATGGCTGAGCTGATGGATCTCTCCTACAGTTATGGGGAAGTGTACTGTTAAGGGGTTTGTCTCATATCCAGTGGCAGCCATCAGGCAGCTTAGGCACATTTAGGTTCACCAGTAAACCTCCCAGTTTGATGTAAGCCCAGGCAGTTTCCGGGGTCACACAAAATTAATGGTGGGCATGAGAGTTAGATCCTGAGCGTTAGCGCAGTGATGACCGAAGCCCTTCAGGAAGGGTCTGGTTGACTCCACATTAGCCATGGGGAAAGTGATGGCTGAGCTGCTGCTTCTGTGTGATGAGATGTGAAGTCCTTTGCCTCACTCCTGGTCATTCACTTGGGGGCAATGAGCTTGGCTTACCAATGGCACAGCCCTTCTGTTACAGGCCCCGCAGATGTGCACGCATAGGCAAGGTGGCCCAGTGTGCTCAAGGGGAGGAGCACTCCTCCGCCTCACTTACTGGTCATTCACTTGGGCAGTAATGAACTTGGCTGTGGGGCGTGGCCGTTCTGGTATAGGCTCAGGCAGATTTGCACACATAAGCATGGTGGCCTCATGAGCTAGCGGGTGGGGAGCGGCCTCCATTTCATGTTCAAGTCATTCACTTGGGTGGTATGACCTTGGCTCACAGGGCATGGCCCTTTTCTTACAGGCTCGCACAGGCTTGCAGCATCCAGGCAAGTAGTGGCCTGATGGTTTGAGGAGAGGGCAGTCCACCGCCTCACGTTCTGGTCATTCACTGTATGGTAATGACCTTGGCTCACTGGGCATGACTTTGGCTGCGGGGCATGGCCCTTTTGTTACAGGCTCACACAGACTTGCAGTGCATAGGCTAGTAGTGGCCTGGTGTGTTGATGATTGGTCCACAATGCTTCTGCATCAGTGCGGCAGGAAGTGTGGGACTCATTAGCCCCTGAGAGGGCTAGGTGAAAGGATAACAGAGCCATAGACGCATCTGATGAAGAGAACTGTGATTCCCAAAAGCTTATGCTACAATAAAGTTGGTTAGTCTTAAAGGTGCTACTGGACTCTTTTTGATTTTGCTACTACACACTAACACGGCTAACTCCTCTGCATCTAGAGCCATAGAGAAAGCTTTGAAGGAGGGTTTGGACATTTTTTAACCACACCCCTACATAATAGGCTGAATTTGCCAACCTCTACCGCGGTAATGGGGGTTCATCTGGCCACTAAAGGCAAAGACATTTTCCTCAATGACTTACAGCAAGGGCTGAGGTTGGCACTAGGCCACCTGTGGGGCACTAGGGCCTAAGCAGAGGCTTGGCCATGGAGGTGGCAGGATAGAATTTGGGAATAATGAGCAGGCCAGTGAGCACCCTTGATGTTTCCCCATTGGTGTGGAAATGGGGTCTGCCAGGAGTGGCTGGTACTGCTTGTGATGGCTGCCAGCTGCATAGGGGGAACCTATGAAGCTGGCATAGGGGGAACCTATGCAGCATGCCTGGGGGAAGCCCGCATGCAAGTCCTTCCCTCACTGCTGTACGGCTGAGGCATTAGGAGCTTGAAAGGGGGGACCCAGATTTGCCTGGCCGGCTGGGTCCCAACCATACACATGGATGGCTCGCACCCGGGGCTTCAGGGCTCACCCGGACAGGTCAAGGCGGAGGTCCAGGGGTGACCCCATGGCTTGACCTGTACTGCTAGTTGGCCATGTCATATTAATGGTTGATTTTATGTTTAATAAAGTGGCCCTTTAGTTCCAAGCCTTTTGTCTGTCTCATTATTCCGACTAGGGTGGCAGTAAGTCAAACTCTAGAAATGATACATATTTGTTGCAGAGAAAATTGGAACTCAACCTGTAGTGTAATTTAGGGTTTTTTTAAAAAAATTATACAGATATATGTATTGTTAGTGTGTCTTCTATTTATAATGGTGTGTGTGTGGGGGGGTTTCTTCTTCTCTATGTTTATTGTTTATAGTTATTATGTTATGGTTTATAGTTTATAGTTTAAATAAAGAAAATTCTACCCCCCCCCCCCCAGATAAAACATTGAAGTTTTCTGGGGTTTCATATTTTACTTTTCACATTTTTAGGAGAACTTTCTAAATTCAAACTTTCATTTTGAATGTTATTTTTTAATCTCAAAATCATGTGGTCAACACTAGATAGCACACCTTGATTGTGGCAGGAATCAAACATGAACTCTTACGAGTTATCAGTTCTGAAACAGCCATTACTATAGCATGTTACAAATCAAATGCTGTCAGACACACTCAGTATTAGAATGCTTCAGACACTTTTTTCTTCTTGTGTCCCCCACATTCTTCTCTTGCCAAACTCACTGTCCCAGGGTGTGATTTGTGCTGGAAAAACAATGTCTTGTGTACAGAGAAGGCAGAAGACACAGAATACCTGCAAGGGGCAGCGGATCTGACAGATAGATAGATGGAAGAGTGGGTTCCTTCTTTCCTCCTCCCTTCTGTCCTTCTTGCATGTCTCCAGACTGGTATTCTTAGTCTACTTCCTGCCTCTTCTCGGAAGTCCCTTCTCCCTTTTTACTGAGGTAGTTAGTATCTATTCTGTTTCTCTCCTTTCTGTCAAAGTTGTTGTTCCTGAGTAAACTCCATTCACTCCTTAATCAGACTCAAGATCATTCCTAAGATATACCAGAGCCTACAACTTGAAGGCTCATGGTGCAGAAGCTAAGCCTGTGTGGGTGTGGTCAGTGGCTGAATGTGTGACCACCTGGGAATGCCACAGTCTATGCCACGCTATGTTCCAGGGAGAAAAGGCTGGATATCAAGGTAATAAATAAAATTGTCAGTGAAATGCCTTGAGGAAACTGGTGCTTATTAGATTAGTAGCCAACAAGCCAACTGTCTGCTGCCACTGAAACATTACTAGAAGGACAATTTTTTGCCAAGATAGGTTCTTGATAGAGGAATCACAGCGCTGTATATTCATTTGTCTGGAGTAATTTTCTTGCTTTTAGCAGATTTCTGCTCTCATGCAGACTGTCCATCTTAGAAATAATGAAGTGGACTTCAGAATGCTGTTGAGAATCCAGTGTTTGCCACCCATGAAGAAGTTGCTTCCCTTGCTGTGAAGTTCTTTTGACAGTGAAACATATCTGTAGGTCTCATTGACACTCAAAGACCTAAATAACATGTTACCACCAATGGGTACTTGTCACATTTTTCCAGTAACGGTTCAGCCTCTCGTATTGGCGGTTCTGAGCTGTTGCCTTGTCAGATACACAGCCTTGCTGACACTGATGCCTGCCCTAGTGAGGAGGTGCGGGTAGTGACCCCAAGTTCCTTTTTGCTTAGCTATTATTTATTTATATTATATATGTCAGCAGGACAACAATAACTGAGCTAATCAAAGTCCTTTGTTTGGTAGATGGTGTTTGCAGGACAGCTTCAAGAGTCCACAGAATTGTGGGGGTTCTTTTTCTTCTTCCCTCCATAATAAAACCCTTTTCCTCCAATATTTTGGTAAAATAGAAACATTGATATCATTTACTATGCAAAAGTTTACCTCAATGTGCATGTAAGCTTTTGGTAAGCTAATATTCTGTATCATGACAATTTAAATATCCTGAGTCCTGACTGAGGGGGAATTGATGGGAATCTGTGCAACAATATATATGAGTACCAGCACCACTTTTGTTTTGTTTTGTTTTAAACATGAAAAAGCACTGCTTATAATCACTTGGTGGGAGGATACAGACAAGCAGTTTGCCAAATGTTTAAGTGAAGAGTGTAATAAACTTGGGAAAAAGTTGTTTCCATTTGCCCACAATCAACTAAAATAATAAAAAAGGCTTAGCATTAATTGAATGCGCAGTTCAACTAAACATGGTTTTTCAGATCACATACTATTAGACTTTTTCACATAAGCCAATGATTTGTCAATGATACCATTCATTTATTTAGGACATACATGGTTTTATTCATTTTTGTGATTTAACAATAAGAACATTCCTTCTGATATACATGCTGAAGATTGCACTATACAGATTGGACTATACATTATTTTTGTTTGGGAGCTTATATAAGGAATCCAGCATTACTCACAGCTGGTCATCCCATTAGGTAGAACTGAAACAGCATATGTACAGAAAACCACACTGCCTTTTGGTTTCTTTCCTTCTTATGAAAAAGTCCTATGTTATTTTATTTTACTTCAGAGATGTTACTCTATCTGCTATCCTACAAGTGGCATCCTTTACGTCTTTGTTCCTCAGGCTGTAAATTAGTGGATTGAGCAGGGAAATCACAAGCATATAAAACATAGATACAATTTTGTCCTGATCCATTGAGAAACTGGAACGAGGCCGGATATACATGAAAATGATGGTTCCAAAGAAGATAGTAACAGTGGTCAAGTGGGAGGCACAGGTGGAGAAGGCTTTGTGTCTGCCTTGAGAAGAGCGGATCCGGAGGATGGCAAAAACAATGGCAATGTAAGAGACCAAGACAATCAGAAAAGTAGTCAGTGCAATCGTAGTGGATAAAATGAAATGTACGGTGTGAGTGACATGGGTGTCTGAACAAGACAACTTGAGCATTGGTGGAATGTCACAGAAAAAGTGATTAATGATATTTGAACTGCAGAAAGACAAACTAAATATCAAAATAGTCTGAACAGTAGAATTTGCCAAGCCACAGGTATACGCCCCTACAAGTAATATGGTGCAAATTTTTTTAGACATAATAGCAAAGTAGAGCAACGGGTTACAGATGGCTATGAAGCGATCATATGCCATCACAGCCAGAAGACAACCTTCAGTGGTTACAAAGACACAGAAAAATAAAAATTGCACAGCACATCCTGAGAAGGAAATGCTTTTACTCTCTGCCAGAAAGGTTGCCAACAACTTGGGGGCAATTGCAGTAGAATAGCCAATGTCTACAATGGAGAGGTTTCTAAGAAAAAAATACATGGGAGTGTGAAGCTGAGTATCAATCCTGGTCAATAAAATTATCCAATGTTCCCTATAAGAGTGGCTAGATAGATGACAAGGAACAACATGAAGAGAGGGACCCTCAGTTCTGGGTGATCCATGAATCCAATAAGGATGAACTCTGTCACAACACTGTGATTTTGATTCATTGCTTATTTCTCTGTAATAAGATAAAAAAAGAATGTTTATGGTAGGACACAAAGCTAACCAGTGAGCATAAGGGTTGTGTGAGGATTTGAACCCATGCCTCCAGGTCCTAGTTCTAACCAGTACACCACACATCACCAGAATGTCTTTAAAGGCATGATTACTGCAGGGATTACTGTTGTCTGCAGTGTTGTGGCATACCTGCATAAAACTACCCCTTTCTGAGGCTGCTCTAGAGAATAATGATGTACATAAGACCCTCATTACACATTACACAATCTACACAATTTGTCAACTCCACTCTATTATAGCCCTGTCAGATTGGTAGAATGAACAGAGGAGTCACACCATCCTTGCATAAGGAGGCTGAGCAGAGCAGGGAGGCATTTCGCTTGATTGGTATGGAAATTGCTTGCCAAACCAGAGCCAAATCAGTAATACATCAAAAGAGTAAAAGAGTAATATTTTTCGCATCAAAAGTAGAGATATAGAGATAGCATACATGTATTTTAAAAATTTAAAAATGCCATTCTTTTTATGGAAGATGGTGTTGTGTGAGTCCCAACTGTGAGATCTGAGGCAGGCATTTCAACAAGTCCTCTAAATATCTCTAATTATCATTTGAACCATGATAATTAGAGGGTAGTTAAAATAATGGCACCATCAACTGGCTAACATTCAGTTAAATAAAACAAAACTCCAGTGGCACCTTAATTTATTTTAGCTTCCAGATAGTCTAGCTGTTCCTACATCTGATTTCCAGAAATAATATTGCACATGCATTTACAGATCAGATCAAGTTTATCAGAAATATTCAAAAGAAACATACCAGTCAAGAGGATGAGATGATATTCTTAAAGCCAAATGCCATGATATGTGAATAGCATAGCTCATTTATTAATTTTATAGCTAGCTTGGCATTAGCTAGAAGCAGATACCCTGAAATTCTCAGGTGAGGCATATAGCACTAATATGCTTTATATGAACTCTTGGCACAATCAACTGAGGATGCACTACATGGGAATTTGTGTATGTTTATGCGATTCCTCCTTAATTGGTTTCAAACAGAAATGTTCTCAGTTAACAATACATCAGGAATTGCCCCCCCCCATCAAAATAAAATGCAGACACAGTACTTGGGTATAAACTTTGAGCCACTTAATTACTTTCAACATAAACTGGGAATACGGCAAGGGATCTAATCGGCAGTACAGATCAAGCCCTGGGGTCACACAGGACCTCTGCCTTGACCTACCTGGACAAGCTCCCACTGCCCCAGGGGTGAGCCCTCCAAAGGATGACTGGTACCTGGCGGCCAGGCAAATGTTTCCCTTTTAAAGCTCCAACCCCCCACTGCCATGGAGCCTGGAGGGGAGGACTTGTCCAGTGGTCCTACCAGGCAGTCTGCCCTCGCAACTGGCTGCTGTGAAGCCTACCAGCTGCTCCTACAGACCCCAATTCCCCATCAATGGGGATGCACCAAAGGGGTCACTGTCCTGCTAATTTCCCATCCTATCCTGCTACTGCTAGGGCCAAGCCTCTTCTCAGGCCCTTGCACACCACAGGCGGCTAATGGCCAGCCTGAGTCCTTACTGTAAATCATTCAAGAATATATTGTTGCTGGCCACCGATAGGTGGACCCCATCACCTCGGCAGAGGTAAGCACATTCGGCCATTATCATGGGGTGGGGTAAATAAATTCCTAAACCCCCAGCTTTCTCCTTGGCTCTGTTGGCCTTCCGCCTGGCTCTTTTGATCACTAATGGGTCCAAAGCTCAAGCCTGGATCTTGGGGGGGGCAGGGGGGGATTGCCTGCCCCCAGCACCATCAAAGAGGGGGTGGCAAAGAGGGGGATCCGAGTTTGCCTCCCCAGCAAATAGCTGCTCATGCCCAGCTCTCCCACTTGGTTTTTTTTCTGCCTCAACTCTCAACAGCAAAGCACGCCAAATGGTGGGACAGCCAGCAGAAGGCATATGTGTGTGGAGGGGGAGGGGGAGGGCTCCACTGCTGCCCCCCCAGGCCCCGGCAGCTGGCAGGTGCCTCTATTTGCTCCATCAAAGAGAGGGCGGCCCCGTGCACCGGCAAGGAGGGGGAATCCGCTCCCAGCAAAGGGAACTTCCCAGCAAATAGGCGCTCGTGCCTGGCTCACTCACATTTTCCCCCCATCTCTGCATCTGCGCGCTGCTGCCTGGGATGAGAAGAGCTTTAAATGCTGCTACGCCAAAAGGTGGGATGGCGCAGAGTGCATGTGCGCATGGAGGGGGAGGGGGAGGGCTCCTCCATTGCCCCAGCAGCAAGCAGGCGCGGGCTCTATTTGCTGTATTTGCTCAGAGATCAGCATGGAGGGAGATCATCAAACCATAGCAGGAAGGTAGGGGCATGGGATACTAGTATATTTTAGACTTTTAAATTTCATTCTTCCACATAGCACACTTCTATTTGCTAAGTTGTTAAATCAATAAAATAAGACGTGGTTTGACAGGAAAGTAAGTTAAGTATTGCATACATATCAATTTCCCCCCAAATTTCGCAGTTTATTTTTCTGTAAGGAAAAAAAGGAGGGGGGACCTTTTTCCTATGGTGTCAAAATGTGTGGACATTTTACACCTCTAGTAAGAACAGTCCTTAGCATCCAGACTTATGGGTATGGTTGCCAGCTTCCAGGCTGGAGATCTCCCAGAATTAGATCTGATCTCCAGCCAAAAGAGATTCCACATAGCACACGTCTATATGCTAATACGTTTTAAGTTGTAAAATCCATAAAATAAGTGGTTTGACAGGAAAGTAAGTTAAGTATTGTATACATATCAATTTCCCCCAAAATTTCCCAGTTGCAAGCGATGAGGCCTGTACATTTTCAACAGAAGAACGATTCAAGCATGAGATTAACATGGCTTTTGACAGAATACTAACAGAATTGCATACAAGACTTGAAAACACCAAAAGACTAAACACAGATTTTTCTTTTCTTGGTGGTGAAAAATTGATGAAAATGAGTAGCTCAGACTTAATGGTGGCTGCAGAACATTTGGCAAAAAAATATTCAGAGGACTTAAATATTAACGAATTTAAATGTGAACTTGAAACATTCAGAGATCAAACTCATATTTTTTTCTGAAAATACAGAACAAATTAGCTGCCTAGATCTATTATCTGTGATTTACACAAATGCTTTACAGGATGCATTTCCTAATTTTTGTATAGTGTTAAGAACGTATGCCACTCTACCAACAACATCAGCATCCTGTGAGAGAAGTTTTAGCAAAATGAAGCTTATAAAAACTATCTCAGGTTAGCAATGAATCAGGAGCATTTATCAAGCCTGGATATATTGTCTATTGAAAGTGATGAGGCAAATAACATAAATTATGATGATGCAGTGAGAAGTTTTGCAGGGAAAAAAAGCCAGAAAAGTTCACTTTTAGTTGAAGTTAAAGTTGAAGTCTGCATTTTCTCCTAAGAACATGATGCACTAGCAAGAGAGTTTACTTTTCATATATCTCTGCTTTGCATCTGCTGTGGATTATTTTGGGTGTCAGAAACTTGCCTTGGCTAACCAATAAATGTTATTTTTCTAGAATAAAGAATTTGAATTTATATTCTTTATTTGGGTAGTGGGCTTCCATTGTTGGAGTTTAAATTTCCCCTGTCATTGTGAATTCCCTACCACATTTGTCTTACTGGAATATTGACAGCTTGAGCTTGCAATAGCTCTTGTTTTAGGAGAGCCCACCCTTCACTTGCAGTATTTTTTCCCATTAAATGACTCTCATCATGCCTCTGAGTTCCTTAAACTCTGTCTTCCTAATGTCTAACATGCATGTCTGCCAATGAACTCCCTTAGCTACCTACAACAAAAGGAATTCTAGGAGGAATGCTTAGCTAATGATGGATAAGATAATGTAAAGTTGTTATTATTAACAATTCATAGAAGTCAACACAATTTATTCTGTTTAAGAGTTGTTTATTATCTATTTGTATTAAAAACATTGATCATATATGTATATATAAAGAAAAAATATAAGGGGGTGCCATTTTTCACTCCCCCCCCCAAATATGTAGATCCAGCCCTGCCAAAGCGTCCTGCTATACTGGCCACGGAAGCATTACACAACATATAAGGAGGACACCAGGCCAACATTTGCTTACCCGTTGTAAGTCAGCCTGCGCCTGTGAAGACAGAGCTCTGCCCTTCACCAAGTCAAGGTCACTGCCACTGAGGTGAATAACCAAGATATGAGGCAGAAGGCCAGCCCTCCCCTCAAAAAGCAGTGGCAGCAGTGCAGGCCATCTTAGGCCCTGATGGCCCAGCCACTCAACTGAAGCCCACTCACTAAGACTGAGCTGGGACCTGATCAGACTCCTCTTGGCTTGGTGGGCTACCCAGAAGACCATGCTGTGCCCACAGATGAGGATCTGCAGCCTTCCGTGGCGAAACACAGCACCTACAAAGAGAACAGAATCAATATGTGTTCTCAAACCATCCAAGGGGTGAATGTATGAACGATACACAGCAGACCACCATCGCCCCACCTTCTGGATTGTCAGCCCTGGGTAGACCATTGCAGCAGCCATGGAGGCAGCCCCAAACTGAAAGAAATGGGTGCCAAATCTGACTCCAGTTAGACCTAAGCCAGACAGCACTTTCCCGGTGACTGCCCAAAACTAATATTTAGTCAGGGGCGAACCATTACTGTGATGGAATAAAGGCTCCTGGCTTTCACCCTGAATGGACACACAACTCCTGAGCACCAGCATGGGACAAAGACCTGGCTCTACACAGGGACCAAGTGAATAACTACCCCCATACCCTTCTGGTCGGTCTTGGACCTACGCACAAGCAGAGACACCTTGTCCTCCACAAATTTGAAGTCCTGAGCCTGCAGGGCCCGATCCGACCCATCTGAAAGGGATCTGGCCACCAGTTCACTGACCCAAAATGCGCCAAAAAAGGCGGTGAGGGCTGCTGCATGGAAAAGGGTCACCTCATAGTCAGAGCTACACACCTTGCCCCACATGGAGCCAAGGCCATGGAGGACAGTGGGGCAAATGGGTTGCCTATCATCCCTTCATTTACCCAGGGAGTGGCATGCCTTGGCTGCACTCTGGCAATAACTCCAGCATAAATCAACATGCCTGGGAGCCAATTGGCCCAGGTACGATTGACTTTCCTGCGTTTCAACCGCTCCTATTTATGGTCATTGAGGTCTTCCTTCTCCTTTTTTTCCAGTTCCCTAAAGAGGAGAGTTCCCCCCGAATATTCCCCCAGAAGTATCTTTTCCCTTGTAGCAGGGGTTAGTGATCATCACCCAGTGGCATTGCAGTGTCTCAAAAGGAAGAGCCCGGAATGGGACTGATCCATATGCCAACCAGCCAAGTGCAGGGAGGTACCAACTAGCCTCTGAATAATAGTCCCACAATGAGGGCTGACCCATGGGAGATTGAACCAAGCCCCCATGCCATGATGACTGTTCAGTAGACCCCTGGGTAGACAGGCCCCCAATAAAATCCCTGGATTGAGCTGCCCACCCTTACTAGCCCCATGAAGGGGCCATAGGTAGTAAACCCTGTAGGCCTGAGGGACCAGTGACTATGACTGATGCTTGTGACGCTGTTGGTGGCACCAGGGGCAAACTATAGCCCCAAGGTTCCCAAGGCCAAGGACTTGTGTTTTGTGGCTAAGTTGGCTTACAGTCTCCCTTGGTCAGCTTGACCGCCAATGCCACCGGTCCAAACTCAGCTGTTCCATGGGCTCATCTGGTTTGGCAGCCAGGTCCTCGATTACTGGATGTGAAGTGCTCCCCTCGCTACTAGCCACACCTTCAAGAGCAGAAAGACATTTTAATACTTCCCTCTGAAAGGTGGCATTAGAAACGTTCCTGACAGACTTTTCGCCCTACCTTGTGGGGCTGTTGTGCTGCCCTTACCTTGCTCCAAGGTTCCAAGGCAGTTCAAGATTTCCTGTCTGCCCAGATACTCATCCTCTGATGAAGATAAGGTGGGCTCAGCCTGTCTAGGGGCTGGCCGTTTAGCTGGCTGTTTGCCCCTAGATGGCCTCTGGCCCTAGGTTTGGGCATGATAGCCACTAATCAAAACTAAACAAAATGGCCGCCCCAACTACAAAATGGACCCCCAGTTACAAAATGGCCACCAGAAAGGTGGGCCCAGAGGCCTAAAGGGAAAGGCCCACCCGGTTAAGCAATCTTCTACCAACTGTGCGCCCACAAAATTGTGTGCCCAAAACTCATCAAGCCTGCTGATAAGTACCCATTTGTGCTGATTCAGGTGGGAATGAACAACACGGCTGCGAATACTGTTCCAAGAATTAAAGAGGATTATGAAGCTCTTGGAAGGTAGTTGAAGACATTGGGGGCTCAGGTGGTATTCTCTTCTATCCTTCCAGTCACAGGAAGAGGAACATGCAGGGAGCGGACCATACTTGAGGTGAATCGTTGGCTGAGTTGGTGGTGCCGGCAGGAGTGCTTTGGGTTCTGGAACCATGGGATAGGTTTTCTTAGAGAAGGCCTTCTAGCACATGATGGGCTTCACCTCTCAAGGGCAGGGAAGAAAGCGTTTGGAACGAACCTGGAGAACTTCATCAGGAGAGCTTTAAACTGATGCCGCAAGGGGAAGGGGACGATCAACATGGTGATTTCAATGACAAAGTGAAAACAGTGGGGACCCACCTGGGTAGGAAAGGTCAAACAAAGGTACAAGGCTACAAGTGTCTATATACCAATGCCCAAAGTATGGGCAATAAGAAAGAAGAGCTTGAGCTTCTATTGTAAACAGAGGGCTACGATATAGTAGGAATTACTGAGACTTGGTGGGATGATTCCCATGACTGGAATGTGCTAGTGGATGGGTATAAGTTGTTCAAGAAAAACCAGAAGGGTAGAAGAGGTGGAGTGGTGTTGTATGTGAGGAGAGGGCTTGATTGTCAAGAAGTTATGGAGAATGGGGTGGACAGCCCAGTGGAAAGCATATGGGTAGAAATAAGGGGAGGAAGGACAAAGGGTATTATTGTTGGAGTCTGCTACAGACCACCTGACCAGCGAGAAGAAACAGATGTGACCCTCTTTGAACAGATTGGTAGAGTATCCAGACGTCAGAACCTTGTAATCATGGGTGACTTCAACTTCCCTGATGTGTGCTGGGAGACAGGCTCAGCAAAGCGTCATGAATCACGCAATTTCCTGACCTGCCTGGCCGATAACTTCCTTTTTCAAATGGTGGAGGAAGCTACAAGGGGCTCGGCCATACTAGACTTGATATTAACCAACAGGGAAGAATTGGTAGATGAGATGAAGGTGGTGGGGACCTTAAGGGGAAGTGACCATGTCCTCCTTGAATTCCAGTTGCTGTGGGGGGCCAAGGAAGTTCATAGCCAGACTCGTAGGTTAGATTTTTGTAGGGCCAACTTCAATGAACACAGAGGCTTGATGAGAGTCATTCCATGGGGGAGTGTGCTGGAAGGGAAAGGAGTGAGTGAAGGGTGGGCCCTTCTCAAACATGAGCTTTTGCAAGCTCAAGCCCTCACTATCCCAGCAAGACGGAAACATGGTAAGGGCTCCAAGAAGCCCATGTGGATGTACAGAGAGCTCCAGAATAAGCTAAGGGAGAAAAAGGAAATGTTCAGGAAATGGAGAGAAGGACAGACCTCTAAAGAGGAGTATATGAGGGTTACTAGGTACTGTAGATCAGTCATCAGAGAGGCCAAAGCTCAGTACGAGCTGGGTCTGGCCAGGAGGGCTCGCTACAATAAGAAAAACTTCTACAGATATGTGAGAAGCAAATGCAAGGTAAAAGAGGCAATTGGACCGCTCTTGGGAGTAGATGGAGAAACTCTGATGCAGGACAGAGAAAAAGCAGACAGTCTTAATGACTTTTTTGCTTCTGTTTTCTCCCTGAAGAACTCAGGCACATCTAGAGATAGTAGAAAATGTGGCCGGACACCTGAGTGGCTAATTGACATTGACAGAGAGGTTGTGGAGAGGCATCTGGCTGCACTGGATGAATACAAATCCCCTGGGCCGGATGGGGTGCATCCAAGAGTGCTGAAAGAACTTTCTAGAGAACTTGCAGAACCCCTATCTATCATCTGCAAGGCCTCCTGGAGGACTGGGGATGTGCCACAAGATTGGAGAAGAGCGAACGTTATCCCATTCTTTAAGAAAGGGAAGAAGGATGACCCGGGAAACTACAGGCCGGTCAGTCTGATTTCTGTTGCTGGGAAGATATTAGAACAAATTTTAAAGGGATCAATCTGTAAGCATCTGAAGGACTGCTCAGTGATCCGGGGAAGTCAGCATGGTTTTGTTCCTAACAGATCTTGCCAGACCAACCTGGTTTCCTTTGTTGATTGAGTGACCAGCTTACTGGATTGGGGGAACTCTGCTGACGTGTTTTATCTGGATTTCAGTAAAGCTTTTGATAAGGTCCCCCATGACATTCTGATGGGCAAACTGGAAGACTGTGAAGTGGACTATAGGGCAGTTCGGTGGATAGGGAACTGGTTAGAGGATCGCACTCAAAGAGTGGTGGTCAACGGCACTTCCTCAGATTGTGGAGGGAGGTGTCCAGTGGGGTGCCGCAGGGCTTAGTTTTGGGCCCAGTACTTTTCAATATTTTTATCAATGATCTGGATGAAGGAGTGGAAAGGCTGAGCAAATTTAATGAGCATTTAATGATGATACCAAATTGGGAGGAATAGCAAACACCCAAGAAGATAGAATTAAAATTCAAAAAGACCTGAATACTCTGGAGAAGTGGGCAGCTGTGAATAGGATGTAATTCAACAAAGACAAGTGCACAGTATTACATCTGGGACACAAAAATGGGAAGCACAAATACTGGATGGGGGATACACTTCTGGGCAGTAGTATATGTGAAAGGGATCTTGGGGTAAGAGTGGACTGTAAACTAAATATGAGCAGTCAGTGTGATGCGGTGGCAAAAAAGGCTAATTCAATCTTGGGTTGTATCAAAGGGGCCATAGCGTCGAAATCGCAGGAGGTCATAGCCCCTCTCTATACTGCCTTGGTCAGGCCACACCTGGAGTATTGTTTGCAGTTCTGGAGGCCTCACTTCAAAAAGGATGTGGACAAAATCGAGAGGGTGCAGAGGAGAGCAATGAGAATGATCAGGGGTCTGGAGACTGAGCCCTATGAGGTAAGGCTGAGGGCCTTGGGAATGTTTAGTTTGGAGAAGAGGAGGTTGAGGCGGGACATGATTGCTCTCTTTAAATATTTGAAAGGCTGTCATTTGGAGGAGGGCAAGGAGCTGTTCCAGTTGGCAGCAGAGGATAGGACCCGAAGCAATGGGCTTAAATTAAATGCGCAAGGGTACCAGCTGGATATTAGGAAAAACTTTTTCACAGTCAGAGTAGTTCAAAAGTGGAATCAGTTGCCTAGGGAGGTGGTGAGCTCCTCCTCACTGGCAGTTTTCAAGAAGAGGCTGGATGAATACTTGTCAGAGATGCTTTAGGCTGATCCTGCACTGGGCAGGGGGTTGGACTAGATAGTCTGTATGGCCCCTTCCAACTCTATGATTCTATGATTCTATGAAAAGGATACCCAAGCAGGGGGGGGGGGAGTTCCATACTGCTTCCTACTCCCTGCACCTAAGGACTTAGGATTCCCTTTTAATGCCAGGGCAGCAAAGTAAGCCCTTTCCTTATATGGCATCCAGGCCCTCATGCAAAGGAGAAAGGGAACCTAAGCCACACAGAAAGTTGGCTTGAATGCAGTCCTGACTTCCTGGGCCGCCACCTGAACTTGGGCCCACACAGCCCTATGGGCTGTAAAGGAGGCTAGGGTAATCCACTGCACCTTCCCCATGGGATACACCCCAGAAAGGGCTGGAGCACTGCTGGGCTGGATACACCCCAGAAAGGGCTGGAGCACTGCTGCCACCACTGCTGGGGCACACCTACCTAACTGCCAAGCCTCCAGCCCCAGAGCCTGAAGATGGGCGAGTGCGCCTGCAGCCCTTCGTGGCCACATTCATGGCTGTGAAGGAGTGGGAGGCATGCCCGCCTGCCTGCCAAGCCTCCAGCCCCAGAGCCTGGAGATGGGCAGGCATGTCTGCAATCCTTCGTGGCTGCATTCATGGCTGTGAAGGGCTGGGAGATGTGCCCACCTGCTTGCCAAGCCTCTGGCCCTGGAGCCTGGAAATGGGCGGGTGCACCTGCAGCCCTTCATGGCCACGATCATGGCTGCAAAGGGCTGGGAGGTGTACCCGCCCGCCTGCCAAGCCTCCACCCCTTGAGTGTGCCCTCTTCCCCCCGCCCTGCCCTCCTCCCCCCAAACCAGATTGGGGTGCTTGGGAGGGGGCAATGCCTGGCTGGGCCACCCTGCCCTCCTCCCTCTGCCTCATATCGGGGTGTTGGGGAGGGAGAATACTCAGCCCTGCCAACCTGCCCTCCTTCCCCCACACCAGATCAGGGTATTAGGGAGGGAGCAATGGCCGGCCCAGCCACCCTTTTTCTAGAGCCTGTTGTATTTTTTGCCACAACGGGCTTTGTTGCTAGTTAATATATAAGTTAAGGGGAGGTCCCATGTCTCCATGTTGCTTACATTTCTTTTTCTAAATTCTGATAGAAGTTGTGTGGGTCAGCTAGTTCATTATTGTTGTTCTGTATTTCTTTTGTTTATATTTGAATTAGTTCCAAAGTAAGCTTCTTTCTGATGGACACAAAATGAGACTGAATGTACCTAGGATCCTTGCCATTAAGATAACTTCATGCAAGTTGCAAGGTAAGTCCTCTTCAGTTGACAGGTTTGGCTTTCAATGGAGCGTTGACCTTTGGACTATATTTTCATATATGGACTATTCACGCAGGCTTGAATGGCATGTTTTGGCTTGTTCAACAGTCAAGATGATTTTTCTGTATGAGTTGAATATATTTTACTTTTAAACTGTGTGCTAATGTTATCACATGACTCAGGGATTTGAATACTTTGTGTAAGTTTATATATAATAAAATCAATGCAAGGTTTTGTATATAATATTGTTTATTAAGTTAATAGTCATTGTCATATTTATTAATTATATTGTAATTATATTGCTTTTGTAGATGCAGAGCACCAGTTCTCTTGAAAGGTCTGTGGCAGCAGAGAAACTGGTTTTCCTTCTCTCAGATGCTGCCGTGCTCATTTTGTTGCTGTTTGCTTTGGTAGCCAAGAAAATACGAGCAAAATCTGTATCCAAAGGGTGAAATGTTTTTAATATGATGAATATTTTTAGATTAGATTATATTAGCAATGTTATTCATGATTTATGTTTTATGGTCTCTAAGTTTGTTTGTAATAGGCTTTGGCTATACACAATAAATGCTGTCATCAATAATGAAATAACAATGTTGACTCGGAAGATCTTCATTAATAGCATTTATTTTCATGGATAAAGTAATTTGCTTTGAGGATAACTTTCATCAAGCATCTTGTATATCTTTTAAAGTAAAACTAGTTACTAAACATTTTCCCAGGTGGTTATTAGATTGACTGACAAAGAAATAGCCAACATGATGTAGTGGTTCGAGTTGTCAGACTAGGATCTGAGATACCCAGGTTTGAATCCCTACTATGCCATTGAAACTTTCTGGATGACCTTGGGCCAGTCATACACTCTTAGCCTAACCTACATCCCATGATTTTTGTGAGGATAAAATGGAAGAGAGGGAAATGATGTAAGTGGCTTTGGGTCCCTATTTGGGAGAAAGATGAGGTGTAAATGAAGTTAGTTAATTAATTAAAGTTGATGCCTGCAAGGGCACAACAAGCTGAGGTTGAAGCATTTGAGAATGATCAGGGATACCCAATGAGGTTAAAGTGAAAGTGATTATGTAACTTATGAGTCCCTGGAAGGGAGACCACTGGGAGATCATTGGCAGTGTAAGCCACTTTAAGATTTCCAAGAAAGAGCAGAAAACAAGTGTATCAACTAACTAAATGAATGTATTACTGAAAAGTGATTATGCAGAGCTGTCACTTGTGCTGACCTCTGTTTAAGTCAGGTGAACCTGCTCTTCTTGACTTCCTTGTGCCATTTGTAGGTAGGGTCCCCAGGTTCCTATCTCCTCCTGGTGGGAAATGGAGGACCTGGGAGTTGCTCTCCGAGATCGTGTGTACGCTTCCAGAGAGGCATGATGTCATCACTTCTGGGAAGTGATGTCATCATTCTGACCACAGCAATATGCCTGCACTTCACACAGGAAGTGACATTGCACCCTCAGGAGTGGGCCCGATGCACATTTTCCCAAGTTATCTGTTGAGGGTGAGCGATTGGTGAGGGGTTGGCTACTTCCCACTGATCACCAGCAAACCCTCGGGAGATTGTCCGCTACTGGCTGGCAAGTGGTAAGTTTATTTGTTGGTGATCTTATCTGTCTTCAGTAACTTCTCCTTGGCTTGATTAGCAGACTTGCCATCAACTCTCTCTAAGCATTTAAGACGTTCACGTATCTTCAGGTTACCTTCCTTAAAGGTGGACTGTAAATAAAATAAATAAATAAATAAAACAAATACTCAAAAACTATATTGAATAAGGAATTTCTTAATCAATGGATCTTCCCAATTACCCTTATGAAAGCATCCTTCATGTCTTTGTTCCTCAAGCTGTATATTAATGGGTTGAGCATTGGGATCACAAGAGTATAAAATACTGAAACAATTTTGTCTTTATCCATTGAGACTGATGAATTGGGCCTCATGTACATGAAGGTGATGGTTCCAAAGAAGAGTGTGACAGCTGTCAGGTGAGAAGCACAGGTGGAAAAAGCTTTGTATCTTCCCTGAGCAGAGCGAATCTGTAAGATGGCAAAAATTATATAGATATAAGAGATGAGGATAGTCATAAAAGATGTCACTACTATTACAATAGTAAAAACAAAGTGCACCATGTTAGACATCTGCGTGCTTGAACAGGAGACTTTTAGGATGGGAAGGAGGTCACAAAGGAAATGATTGATGACATTTGAACTGCAAAAGGACAGGGTAAATATCAATGAAGTCTGAGTAGCAGAATTTACAAAGCCACAGATATATGCACTTAATACTAAGGCAATGCAAAGCTTCTTAGACATGGTAGCATGATAGAGTAATGGACTGCAAATGGCAGTGAAGCGATCATAAGCCATAATGGCCAGAAGGCAAACATCAATTGTGATAAACACACAGAAAAAGAAGAACTGCATAGCACACCCTGGGAGTGGAACAGCTTTGTTGTCTGCCACAAAGGTCATCAGCAAACTGGGAACAACGGTAGTAGAATAACCCACATCGACAAAGGCCAGATTGCTGAGGAAAAAGTACATGGGGGTGTGAAGGTGTGTGTCAAGTGTGGTTAATAAGATTATGCCTGTATTCCCCAGGATTACGACCACATAGATCATCAGAAATAGCAGGAAGATAATAGGTTGCAGCTCTGGATGGTCCGTAAAGCCGAGGATGAATTCAGTGACAATACTGTGATTATTTTGTGCCATCACTTTGTGCACAAGTTTCCCTTGGAGAAAAAAAATGAAATTTCAAAATAAGAAGTTTGTTTTCCCTGAGTAAATGCTATCAGTTCTAATAAATCATACTGGAATGATTTTTTTTTTAAAAAAAATAAACATGAGTAATGTATGCTGCTCTGACCTGGATGGTCCAGCATGATCTCATCAAATCTTGGAAGCTAAGTAATGTCAGCCCTGGTTAGTACTTGTATGGGAGACCACCAAGGAAGTCCAGAGTTGCTACGCAGCAGCAATCAATGGCAAACCACTTCTGCTTGTCTCTTGCCTTGAAAATCCTACAGGGCTGCAAGGTCAGATGTGACTTTACAGAACTTCCCACTATCATGTTCCACTGTCTTATTCCTATTCTAAGTGGATACATACTAATATATATTATTTTAATCTATTTCAGGTGAAGTAAATTATTTAATCCCATTTAAAAGAACTCATTTCCTATATAGCAGAAACATACAGGATTCTTAAAGGATAAACTATTTGGCAAGTTTTTAAAAAATTTCCTACAACTGTTTCTGTAGTAGGTTTACATATTGTATTATTTATTATGATATTTACATCCCATTTTTCAGTATGAATCTCCAAGATGCCTGATATTATTGTTGTTGTTGACATTACATTGTAAGTTATTATAATTCAAACTGATTGAACCACATTTATTCTAAAGTAACCCATGGGGTTTGAATATTTATGGCATCCCTCAAGGAGTCAATCAAAATTAAAAGGCTTAAAGTAGTGACAAAAAGTCATTGTTCTGTATCTGGCAGAAGTGTCCAGTATTGCAGGAATACTAGACAAAAAGCATTTAACATTACATCTAAGATATTGGAAGTATATGGTAACAAAGGTCCAGGATTAGATTTAATTATAATAATAATAACATTCGATTTATATACCACCTTTCAGGACAACTTAATGCCCACTCAGAGTGGTTTACAAAGTATATTGTTTTTATCCCCACAAAAAAACACCCTGTGTGGTGGGTGGGGCTGAGAGAGCTCCAGAGAACTGTGACTAGCCCAAGGTCACCCAGCTGGTTTCAAGTGGAGGAATGGGGAATCAAACCCGGCTCTCCAGATTAGAGTCCTGTGCTCTTAACCACTACACCAAACTGGCTTAGTAGGCATTATGCAAAATACAGGACCGTATAGATATAGGGATTTGGTTTTGAATTTATTGACAGTTCCTCAGCTTTGGAAAGGGGAAATTTTTACTTGATACACAGAATTGACTGTGCATTAACATACATAATGCTGCCTTATACTGAATCAGACCATTGGTCCAGAAAGGTCCATTTTGTCTACTCAGATGGGCAGCAGCTCTTCAGGGTTACCTACTATCTGGTCCTTTAACTGGAGATGCTGGGGATTGAACCTGGGACCTTCAGCGTGCAAAGCAGAGGCATTGCTGGTAAGCCACAGCCTCTCTGAAAGTAGGGAGAGTGGCTCCCAACACTATTGAATAAATTAACTGCTTATAAATACATAAGGGCTGATTCCGCGCATGTTGGATAATGCACTTTCAATGCACTTTATCAATCGTTTGAGGTGGATTTTTTGTTCCACACACGAAAAAATCCTAGATAATAGATGTTCTATATCTCATGGGTTATGTGTATCTTCAGTGGCACAAGATCTATCATGGCACAAGCTTGGCACCTCCTCCACTCCCACCTGCAGCCCTCACTGTGATTGAAAAGAAGTAGGAATAGATTCTGGGCACTGTGAGAAAAGGGCTCTCTCCAACCACCTTGGAAGCATCTCAGCACACACTTTGACTGCGATGTGAGCTGTAATCACTGAGTGCTCAAATATAAGACTAAAGTGGGAATGCTCAAGGAAATGAGAACCCACATTAAGAGTAAGCTATGAAGCTGAAGAACTGTATGATCTTGATGGTGTGGATATGGCAGACCTGGGCACTGAATAATCAGAATGAGGATTCTAAATACGACATCTGAAACAGGCATTACAGATTGGTAGGAATGTACAATTATAAATTTTCCACACCATTTTTTGTAATTTTAAGACATTCATATGCAAATGATACAAAAATAGTGTTAAAACTCATTTGGAAAGTGAGCTAAGGCATTAGAGCAATCTGTTATTAATCCAGGAAGTGATTAGTCACAAATTGAAAGTTAACTTAGACTGAAAAGGATACAAGAGCAATCCATTGCCTTAGTTGATCTAGAGAGTCTGCCTAAGAAAGTATACTTAGAAGTAAGTGCCATGTCAGTCAATTGGGTTTACTCCCATGAAAGCATCCTTAGGACTGCAGCCCTATTTATTTGATAAGGTTCACTATTGGGAAGTTTTACCACCAAACACTCTGGCATTTGTTAACCTACTTGCTCATGGCAACCTGTAGATATTCTTGCTATAGTCTAATTCAATTTGGTCATGACCCCACATGTGTTTCAGAGAAGCAAAGATCCCACTAAAAGGCACTGCAACCCCCTCCACCCTGTTTATCTGCTTCTGACAACTTAGACACATGAACCCCTTGTGACAGGCTATGGCAGCAGGGACAGCTGTCCTCCAGACTCTTAGCATCAGCGGGTCCCCAGAGATGACACCCATGGGGGACCTTGTGTTGTGGCCCCTTTCCTTGTCCCCTAGGGGGCTGCCACCACATGCTGCCACTGTCCCACCCAGCCCTTTCTTGCAAGCAGTGCAAAGAATAGGGCAGGATGGTGGTGTTGGTGGCCAGTGAGGATCATGGTCTGCACATTGTCGCGACCTTTGCTCACCACTTGCATGCCTGTCATGGGGGTGGCGCAGTCATTGGGGGATGCTGGTGTGGTTGCCAGGGGAACGGAGGGCAAGTGCTCTCGCTGGCAGCCTGACTGCAATTTGCAAGGCTCAGCTGCCAATGCAACTCTCCTGCCAAAGTCCTTAGGGAGTGGAATAGCGGTGTTGCAGATATGCAGGTGCATGCCTGCTGGCAGTCCAGTAGGCCTCAGGATTATGCTGTTAGTTTTCTTTGAAAGGGGATTAAACACATTATTTGAAGGTAGGTTCGTTAGTGGCTACTGGTCTTGCTTACTAAATGGGTATTCAGAGGCACGATACCCTCTGAGTACCTTTGCAGGGACAACAAGGCCTCCATCCTTGGCTTGTAGGTCTTCCAGAGGCATCTGTTTGGCCACCACATGAAACAAGATGCTAGACTAGATGGCCATTGCAGTGATACAGAAGGGCGATTCTTATATTCTCAAATAAATGTGTATACCATTCCATAGTGCCAGTCCTTTGGATGTCTCCATTTCTGAGGAATATTTAGATATGCAAGGATTAGAGACCATAAGCAAAATAACTGAAGTGAATGTATTTAACATGCACGAACAAAATAATGGATCTGATATCACAAGCAATTTTCACTGCTAATGAATAACAAAATAAAGCTTTGTTTCAATAGAAATATAACAAACAAGGTAAGTGAAATACAAGACTTTAAATGTTGTCTAGTGCCATTGACTCTTAGGTACATGGGAGATCCAATGTGCACATGATGCTGTGATTAAAGGGGAAGTCCAGCCCCAAGCCGAAAAGCAGCAAATTGCTGAACTGCATGATTGTAGGACCTCCGTGTGCTGGGGGAGATGGCTAGCAAAATAGCCCGTTGAACTTCGCATTCCCAAGGTGCCACAGTTCCACTGGCATCCTGCAGGGCTGCTGATCAGCTTCGGGGGCCAGCTGACGAAACCGTTCCATCTGTTGGCGAGTCAAAGCGTCTGCCAACCCATTGTTCACCCCTGGAACGTGTTTTGCCAGGAACAAAATGTTCAGTCGAAGGCACCGTAGCGTGAATAACCTAACTAATCTCATCACCCTGGGTAATCTGGAAGTGAGGGAGTTAATCACCTGCACCACCGCCAAGTTATCACACCAGAAGTGCACTGTGCGGTTGGCCAAATCGCCCCCCCCCCAGCCAGATCGCTATCAGGATTGGGAAAAATTCCAAAAAAGTGAGATCCCTATCTAAAACCCCATCGTGCCAGTCAGCCGGCCACTCTTCAGTGCACCAGTGCCCACAAAAATAGACCCCGAAGCCAGTCGCCCCAGAGGCATCAGAAGTGATCTGGAGCTCAGCCTCCAGCAATAAGTCCTCCCTCCAGAAGGTGACCCCATTAAATGAGCGGAGAAAGGCTTCCCAAACTTCCAAATCCTCCCTGATGCCCCTAGATATGCGCAGTCGGTGATGCGGGAGCCTCAAAGCAGCCATAGCATCACATAAACGCCTAAGAAAGGCCCTCCCAGGGGCAACTGCCTTGCAGGCAAAGTTGAGATGCCCAACCAGCTGCTGCAGGTCAAGAAGAGAAACCTTAGTCTTCTCCTTAAAGGAAGCTAAACGCTCCCGAAGGTCTTGCACCTTCTCATCAGGCAGCCTAAAGGATTGATGGACAGTATCAAGCTCAATCCCTAAAAAGGTCAATACAGTCGAGGGGCCCTCAGTCTTCTCCTCTGCTAGGGGAACCCCCAACTGCTGGGCAAGCTCAGTGAAACCTCTCAACAAGAGCGCACATTGCCCAGTGCCAGCACTCCCAATGAAAATAAAATCGTCGAGATAATGACTGGTATCACGACAACCAGTCCGCTGACGCAACGCCCATTCCAAGAATGAGCTGAAGCGTTCAAATGCCGCACATGAGACCGAACAACCCATGGGCAGAGCCCGGTCCATGTAATACTGGCCATCGAAGGAAAATCCCAGCAACTCAAAATCATTGGGGTGCACAGGGAGAAGGCGAAATGCCGACTTAATGTCGCATTTGGCCATCTCCGCCCCCACGCCACAGCATCTGACGACCCGCATTGCCTGGTCAAACGATGTGTAGCGAACTGTGCACAGATGATCCGGGATGGCATCATTAACTGATGCCCCTCTTGGATAGGAGGGGTGGTGTATCAGGTGATACTCGCCTGCTGTTTTCTAAGGCACCACCCCCAACGGGGAGACACATAGGCATGGCACGGGCGGGACAGCAAACGGGCCGAGCACACGGCCCGCTGCACATTCCTTTGCTATTTTACCCCTAACTACCCCTTCCATGCCAATGACAGACCTAAGGTTCTTTGACATGAAGGGGGACCTTGGCCCCTGAAATGGAATTCGAAACCCAAACTTAAACCCGTTCAATAAATAACTGGCATCCTCCCGGCGAGGATAGTCACACAACAAATCACTGAGAATGCTCAGCTTTATGGGGCTGGAACCCTTTTCCAGCCTCTGATTGCCCCCCCAAGGACGCTTCCCCCCGCCTTTCCGCTTGGATCGGGGGCAAGCCATGAATGCATGGGGCCCAGTGCACATGGGGCATTCGTGTTTGTAGGGGCAAGACTTCCTGGCACATACCCCCTGTGAGGCAAACTCCCAACAAAGCAGCCATGGCTGAACCAACTGCCCCGCGGAGGCGCGGGTGCCAGAAGAAGCCAATGCCCTATGGACAAGATGTCCACTGTCCGATCTGTCCCCCATATTAGGTTTTGCCAGTGACATCACCTGCAACCATAATTGCTGGTGTATCTGGTCCCAAGGAATATTGGGATTCAGAGCAGCCCGCATTTGGAACTCCTCGTCGTACTGCAACCATGCAGCACCATCGAAGTCCGAATAGCCTTTGTAAATTATATCCATGTACTGGATAAGTGAGGCTGCCCTCCAAGGTTGTGCCCTCACAATCACTCCTGCATAGATAAGGAACCCTGGCAACCAATTAAACCATGTCCTATCTTACACGCCTACGCTTCAGCCTCTCTTTCTCCTGGTCCTCTAAGTCTTCCTTGTCCTTCTTCTCCAGCTCCCTGAAGAGAAGGGTGAAGACATCAATATATTCCCCTTTTAATATCTTTTCCCAGGTAGCCGGGGTCAAATGGTTCCCCAATGGCAAAGCAGTATCGCCAAAGGGTAGAGCTTTAAAGGGGACAGACCCATAAGGAGACTGAACATAAGGATGGCCATTCCACGCGAACCCAGGGCCAGCAAACCAATTAGGCTGCATTGCTGCAGCCTGTGGAGCCGGTAGCATAGCCTGCTGGGCAGTAGGCATAGCCTGCTGAGCAGGAGCCATGGCCGAGCAACCCGCTTGCCAGTCAGGAAACTGCTCAGCCGACGGTCCTGCCCCTGACCTACCATAGGGCTCCACAGGTGCCTGCAGCCCAGAAGGTACTGCAGGCCAATAGCCAGGACTGGGGTAAGGCACCAGGGCCCCAGATCCCGAGGATAAGGTCTGCCCGCTGTGTCCCCAAGGCCATGAAGCTGCAGGCTGGCTCGAGGTCGACTTACCATCTCCCATAGCTGCATCAACCGCCACTGCCACGGGCAAGGCTGCTTGCGCCCCCGCCTGGTCATCCACACTGTCATCTCCTGGAGGCACAGTATCACATGGCTCCACGGCACTGCCTGCACCTTCTCCAGACTGATGAGCAGCACCTTCAAGAACAGACAGTCGTTTAATAACCTCTTCCTGGAAGGCTAAGTGAGACGAGGCCCTGGTGGCTCTAGGCCTCTTAGCGCTTCCCCTGGGTGCAGAGGAAATGACCCGTCCACTTTCCAGGGCTGCTATGCGGGCCAGAATCTCCTGTTGAGCAGAATCATCACCCTCCTCGTCAGATGAGGACAGTACAGGTGGAGCAGCCCGCTTGGCAGGAGGCCGCTTCGCAGGCTGCTTCCCTTTCAAGGTCCCCACACCTTTTTTAGGAGGCATTGCAATCCTACAATTCAACTTTCAATAATTGACTACTTTTAACCACTTTATTCTGATTTATTTTAATTTCTTTTAGTTTAATTTTACTACTTGTTTGTTTATCTTCCTTAACATAAGGAAGTCAAACATAAGTCAAACAGCCCACAGCCAAAAGTAACTGCCCTCAAAATGGCCACCCCCGTCAAGAGGTGCGCAGCGACAAAATGGCCACCGGGCCTCCTGAGAAGCGGGGGGGGGGAGGCCAACGGCCCCTTCAACAGCCCCCCAGACCAGGCCAATCCCCCCTCAGTAAGAGGGAGACTAGAGGACGCCGTTCCGCAGCCCTCCTAAGGGGCAGAAGAAGAGCGCCCAGAAAGCTGCCACGGGAACCCGGCAGCCCAAATGTGTCCACAGGGAGAGGCGCAGGGTGGGACAATGAACCCCCACACCAGCAACCCTCCCGACCAGCCAACTACGAACGGCAGCACCGTTCGGCAAACCGCCGCTCCGCACAAGTGGCGAGCCGCGAGTGCTGCAGGCGCAGCGAGTGCAGCCTCCTCGCTGCTGTCTCCGCCGCTGCTCTCGCTGCGCCATTCTCGGCTGCCGCCGCCGCTCCTAAAGAGGCCTCCCAGCTCGGAGCTCAGCCGACAGGCTCCTACTGCTCCAAGCTCGAGGCACAGAATGAGGGAGGAACATGGGCGGAGCGCGCCTAAACTTGCTAGCGCCACCTACCCCCTCAGGTCCTGGAAGGGGAGCGTTGCCTTCTCTCCTTCCAGGGCAGCAAATGGGGCACCCAGCCTTACCAGCTGCGCCGCGGCTGGGGGTTGCCGTTATGTGTTGCACATGCGAACTCTTTAAAGCAGCTTGGGGTTGGGAATAAGCCCCATTAAATTCACTGGGACTGAGTAAATGTGCACAAGACTCTGCTACATCTCTCTTAAAAAGTTAATTCAATGTCTGACTCGCTTTATAATCAGCTACTCTGGAACACCTGAAAAAGCCTTAAGCAGCAGCTGCCACCACTATATTCTTAAAATCAATCTGACATTTTTGCTGAGTTCTAAAAATGTCACATTCCCAATGCATTTTAGATGTACTTTTAGCTTTAACAGAACATAGCCAACTTTGATGTTCCAAATAATGAATAGCAAGAATGGTAATGTGTAAGTTATTTTTCATTATGAAAGTGTTGAACTAAATCTGTGCTCCTCTGTCAACCTTTTTAAAAGGCTACCATGTTTTGTATTCTGTTAAGATAAAAGAAGGGCCTACTAAGGAGATGAAATTCTATTTGGATGAGGTACAGGTACAAAT
Source organism: Eublepharis macularius (assembly GCF_028583425.1). NCBI lineage: Eukaryota > Metazoa > Chordata > Lepidosauria > Squamata > Eublepharidae > Eublepharis > Eublepharis macularius. The sequence continues at coordinate 150,446,749 of NC_072791.1, read as the reverse complement.
ATTATCACTGTGTATGCAAGCCTACAGGTAAGGTGCCCTTGGTGCCTCTTCCACTATCTGGATAAAAAAAATCTTGATAGTGAGGTGCCACAATGAACTTAAAATTGGAAGGCTACTCTTGAAGATCAAAAATATTCTGTTCAGATGTGAAACATTTCCAATATTTATGAATGGTCATGGTTCAAGTCAGATCTTGATTAATAAATTTCCAAGTGCACATCTATAGTAGGAGGTACCATTTCAGGTATCAGCCACTGAAGGGAGAATGATTTCACAAATGTCATTAGCAATGTATTCATGTGTGTATAGCTTTCAGTGGTCATAGATCCAGAGGAGTTAGCCGTGTTAGTCTGTAGTAGCAAAATCAAAAAGAGTCCAGTAGCACCTTTAAGACTAACCAATTTTATTATAGCATAAGCTTTCGAGAATCAAGTTCTCTTCATCAGATGATCAGGCATCTGATGAAGAGAACTTGATTCTCGAAAGCTTATGCTATAATAAAATTGGTTAGTCTTAAAGGTGCTACTGGACTCTTTTTGATTTAGCTTTCAGTGAATTCTTAAGAACTAGTTTCTGTTTCACTCTCAAAGACCATATAGGAACAGCCTCGCTGAGATGTTTGGTATTTAGATTGTAGTTGTTTCTCAGGGTGTGTTGTTAGTCTTCTCCATTAGTAAATGTAGTCTCCAAGTTGAAAGCAATAAAAAGTCCCAGAAGCTACCAGAGTCTCCAGTGTATTTGATACACAGCAGGACTGAAGGATGAATGGGAAGCAGGATATGTAGGCTCACCCCTACCCATCACACATCAGACAATACCAAGAGTCAAGATTCAGAAAAATCTGAATTTTCCAATTTGGATACTTTTGGATTAAGCAGGAAGCCCTGTTTTTGTTTATACTGCTCTTCAGCATTATCTGCTATTTGATTCATTTCATGCCTTTTGATTTTTCTCTGACACCATAATTGTGGAAGCAAATTAGATAAATTCAGATGAAGTTTGTGCTGTTTCACTGTGATGTCTTAAATGAAAAAATCCTTTCTCAAGCACTTACGTGCTTAGTGAAGAAAAAATTACAGCTGTCCAGAGGAGTTTTTATCCGGGGTGGACTGAGTAGGCACAGCTCATGGGAGCAGCAGGCTGTGGTTTCTCCAGAGAGGTGAAGAGAATGACTGCCCCGACAGAGTTCAGCTTTAACAAGCAAGGCTCTGTTTCTAAGCATTTACCCTCCATATAAGTTGAGCTGTTTGTTGTCAAGGGTTTATTTCACCCTACAAAATGTGGCATTGCCAAACAGATGTAGGTTTGTTCCTAGAAAGAAGGAAAGAAAAAAGCAACTGTGGTTGCACCTCCCTGAAGTATTAGGCCTTGCAATTGTCTGCAAAAAGGATCCCTTTCAAAGCAGCACTTTTCCACAGACTTCAGGCAGTTGATTATTTTATGACTTTCTGCTTTGTCAGTGAGGAACCAAGCAATATAAATTGGCCGGTGAAGAAGGTGAAGTCAAGAACTGAGACCTTCCTTATATTTTTAAAAGAACTTGAGTGATCAAAAAGAAATTTATTCAGCAGCCTCAATACGTTTCCTCCCCCAACATCCCCATCTCTTAAATTGGGATAGTACAGTTGACTCAGAGCTGCTGCCAAAATTGGTATGAAGTTCTTCTCCCTCTTCCCTGCAATATTTCGGCTTACTTATCCATGTTGTGAGTCATCACAATGTACATTTTCCTGCCCCCAATGGAGCCTGATTGTGTCAGATCTCAGAAGTTAAGCAGGGCCGGCCTTGGTTAGTAGGATGGGAGACTTCCAATGAAGACCAGGGTTGCAGAGGCAGGCAATGGCAACCCACCTCTGTTAGTTTCTTGCCATGAAAACCCCACCAGAGGTCGGCATAAGTCAACTATGACTTGAGGGCAGGATTTCATTTTCCGTTCCTCATCTACCACTGAGAGCCAAACTAGACATGATGGCATTCTTGTGACCACTGTGAGGATGCCGCTGCCATTTAAAAGTAATCCAGTCTTGAGTGAGCTTGCAGTGGGTGCTCTTGATCCCATCTCCCATGCTTTTTCAAGTGCTAAAACAATCACTGGGGAGCAGCTGTTTGGACACTTGATGAGGGTCCTCATAGCATTTAAAAATGTCTTTAAAATGGTGGCAGCATCCTTGTGGCAGACCAAGGATACCATAATGTCTAGTTTGGTCCTGAGGGGCAATGAAACATCTGACAATATTGCAGCTGAAGTAAGATAAAAGGGAGGCGTCTATTTTTGGCAGTAGTTCTGTATCAGGCAAAGCATCTAGTTTTGCTTTTAGATTTCAACACAAGGAATCTTGTGATTCCAAATCCATTTTGTCTAGGGAAGGAAGGTGTCTACAATCACTTCTGAAGTAAGCTTAAGATAAATCAGAATATACTATGATAGTGATCCTTAAACTTTGTTGTTTGGTCAACTGCTGCATTTAGTGTATATGGAATAAAAAATCATGGATAAAAACTCTAGATATCTTTCTTCATTAGGTATTCTGGACATTCCCAGCCAATAGGCATACATTAGGCATCTGTTTTAACATACTTGAGCAAATGACCATAAATGTTGGAAGACAATGGCCATTGTGAGAGCCAGTGTGATGTTGTCATTAGAGGGTCAAACTAGAATCAGGGAGGCCCAGGTTCAAATCCCCACTCTGCCATGGAAACTTGCTGCCTGATCTTGGACCAGTCACACGCTGTCAGCATAACCTACCTCACAGGGTTGTTATGAGGTTAAAATGGAGGATGGGAGAATGATGTAAGCTGTTTTCTCCCGTTGGAGAAAGGTAAAATATAAACAAACAAACAAACAAACAGTATCATCTATCCTAAATCAAGTAATTGGAAGTTCTATATGATTTCAATTGGAGAGATTTAAGCTTGGGTTTAAGGCCCAAAGTTATGGGAGATGTCTGGATGCTGTCAACCTACATATTTCCCTGTATCTCACCCAAGCATGTTGCTAAAAAAAGCACATTATGTGCATTATTTCTTGACTTCTTGCTTTGCAGCTTTTGCTATTGCTTGGATAGGGCAAAGATGTCACATCACTAGGGTTGCCAATCCCCAGGTGGTTGCTGGAGATCTCCTGGAATTACAACTGATCTCCAGGCCACAGAGATAAGTTCCCCTGGAGGAAATGGCAGCTTCAAGGGTGGACTCTGTGGCATTATACACTGCTAAGGTTCCTCCCTTCCTCAAAACCTGCTCTCTCCAGGTTTTACCTGCCAAACCTCCAGGAATTTCCCAACCTGGAACTGGCAAACCTACACATCACACATTTTTCAACTGGGAGGGCAGGTCTGCAGCTATATCCGGAAACCTCCTGGCCTGGGCCCCCTGTTCCCCACGGCCCCTTGATAGACCGGCAAGGAACAGTAAAATTATAAAAGCAACACAGTAAGAATTTAACTATTTAAACATACCATTAAAACCAATTCAGGACATAAAAAGAGCATAAAACAATATTCTGCAGCGGACAACTGCCTATAAAACAGTGCCGAGGCTAGAAGCAGACCATAAAAATAGCTTTAAAGGATGGAACCCCTCAGATGGGTAAAAATATGTGTTTTGGCCTGGAGCCTAAATAGGGATCCCAGGTCCGGGGCAGGGGATGCCCCTCCCCCCATTCACTTGGGCAGCAGGGGTGGGTGGGGAAACTGGCCTCCCAGGTATGCTCCCAGGGCGGCACAACAATGTCACTCCTGGGAGTGACATCATCACACCACCCCAAGAGTGTGTGCGCGAGCTTCACCGTGGGTCATATTGGGCTCCAAATGGGCCGATTTGAAGCAACAAAAGAGTGACGAAAAGATGAGTGTTATGTCTACCCTCTCCCACCAGGAGGGTAAGGGGACCTGGCAGCTCTAGGCCTAAAGGACAACGAGGTAGGTGCAGGCAAGCTAAAGTTCAAGGACATTCCAGAGGTGAGGTGCCACCTCTGAAAAAAACGTATCTCTGATCACCACCCTCCCCATGACTGCTGGCAGGAGCACAGAGAACAGCTCTTTAGAAGAGGATCTTAAGGGGCAGGATGGACAGTACAGGAGAAGGCTGTACTTTAGTACTCCTATGCTTGTGACATCCTCTGCCATACCATGGGATCCCCCACCCCCTGGCCTCCACCAGCCTTTCCCACCTGCCACCTAGGAAAATGTCTCTGGAAAGGCCAGGGGCAGGCTGGAGGCATATCCACCCATTGCACTGGAAAATGGCATCATTTCTGGCGCAGTGTAGAAGCAACTGGTTGCAATGGGGGCCAATTCTCTAAAAATTGCCCAAAATTTAGAGTTTGGAGCTTTTTTTTAAAGAACCCTCCCCCCCCCCCGCATGACCTGTCACTTCTGTATAATTCTAGAAACGATGTCATTTTTCAGCCCTTCAGGAGCACATGAGAGTTAGGGTTGCCAGCCTCCAGGTAGTGGCTGGAGATCTCCCGGAATTACAACTGGTCTCCTGGCCACAGAGATCACTTCACCTGGAGAAAATGGCTACTTTGGGGGAAAGGACTCTACGGAATTATGCCATGCCAAGGTCCTTTCCCTCCCCCAAACCCACGTTCTCCAGGTTACTCCAGGTTTCACCCCCCAGATCTCCAGGAATTTCCCAACTTGGAGCTGGCAACCCTAATGAGAGTACATGTGTGCACCCCCACCCCTGTCCCCCAGAGTGGCCACCAGGGGACCTGGCAACCCTGAAGTAGAATTGCTGGCCTCCAGGAGGTGGCTGGAGATTTCCCAGAATTACAGCTGATCTGTAGGCTACAGAAAACAGTCCATCTGCAGAAAATGGCTGCTTTGGAAGGTGTACACCACTGCAAAACTCAGCAAGTCCATTATTAAGATGGGATTTGAACCTAGGACTTTCCCTCTTACCACTCAAGCTGCCCCACACGTTATTTTGTGCTGTTCTGTTTATTTGTGTAAAGTAATGTTTAATGTCACTTTGGAATTCCGGCCATGTCCCATGGACATGAGTTCAGATTTAAACTGCTTTTTGAGGCTCTCTCTCTTTCCTCTTCTTACTAAAAACACAAGTGAAAACTTCAGCTCTGTTTTTGGCTGTTGTGCTTAGCCCTTGCCAAAGCGCCCCCCCCCCTAATAAATAGCTTCTCCATCTTCTAATTTCAGGGGACAGATCAGAGTGAGGGTCAGCTGTTCCCAGCATGTGGTGGGCATAGGAGCTAACTAGGGTCTCTGTGTACATGCAATACAGGCAGCCTACACAACACCCCCTCCCCCTTTCTCCCCTCCCTGCCCCCATTAGATTTAAGTCTCTGCCTTAGGAAAACACAGCGTTTCTAGTGATGCTATTCAATCAACAACAATGCCACTGACAGGCAGCTGGAGAAGGCAAGGCACATTCCACATATGGAGCAATTAGTTAAGAGACTCCATCACCCCTCTGTCTCATTGGGCATGAAATTAAAGAAGCAGCCTGGATAACCATGGAATCATAGTACAGAAGTGTTCAGTGATGACTTCAAAGGTCACCTAGCATAACCTTCTGTGGTGAGGCAAGATCTACCACAACACAGAGATGAGCCGATATGAAAGAAGAATACACCCTGCAATCAAACCAAACCACAAGCAGAGAGCAGGATGGAGTTAGACCTGTCGATACCAGACAAGCACAGGGTTCATTTAGCAAAGGTACCCAGCTGACTCAGTGACGATTGATGCTCATTGCATGTGGAAATGAGAGTCACCTGGATCTGGGAAAAGTTTCTTTCCTATCTATAATCATTTGAAGCACTCTGGCAAGAGCTGTTGGTAACACACTAGAAATAAAGGTTTAATACTAGAGATAAAACACTAGATCTCTCTCTCTCTCTCTCTCTCTCTCTCTCTCTCTCTCTCTCTCTCTCTCTCTCTCTCTCTCTCTCTCTACTTCTAAAGAACAAAACAGGGTCAGAGACAAATTACAAATCCATGGCTAGCTCCATTCTGCTGTGGTAACGTGCGTCCCAAGGACATCTGGGCGGCCACCTGTAAGGGATTACGGGTATTGTTGGTCTGATCACAGACCAAATCACAGTGATTCTTATTATTATCCTCACAACAATCACCCTGTGAGGCGGGTGGGGCTGAGAGAGCTCTGAAAGGGCCATGACTGACCCAAGATCACCCAGCTGGCTTCAAGTAGAGGAGTGGGAAATCAAACCAGGAATCAAACCTGGTTCTCCAGGTTAGAGTCCTGCCACTCTTACACCAAACAGGATTAGTGAAGCACCAGTTACTAGCACATTGTCAAGAATCAGGGAAGTGATCCCTAGACAAGGTAGTCCCCATCTCTGTCTCCACTGTTTGAGGAGGAAAGGAAAGCAGGCTTCCAGCCCCTCATTGATAGCAACAGGAGTGACAATGGATTGTTAGAATTGTTGTGGGACAATGATGGCATATGAGTTTTTACCTCAGTTATTACCATATGTGTGTTTTACTCAGGCCCAGATCCTGTCCCCCCAAACCCAGTTATCTCATTTTAATTTCCTGCTGGAAGCCCTGGCACAGTGAAGCAGGCAAGAAATTGTATTGTTATAGAAGGAAAAGTGCTATGTCTGTCTCCATGGAAATCTGTCACCGGGACTTTAACCCCTTCTTCCCTGCTATGAAATGCAACATGTGCTTTGGCAGAGCTCCCCTCCACTTTGCAACTAAACTGTTTAAATCAAAATATATCCTCCATTAAAGAATGTCCCTGGCTAGATTTTTAGAAATGTCTCCAAATTCATTTTATAATTGCCCAAACTATCATTTTTTCTTTTCTTTTTTTTACTGTGCTGTGATACATAGTGTATAAGATAAAATCATATCCTCCACCATTTTTCTTTTATATATCCTGCTTTTTTCCTCAATAGAGATCCAAAGCAGGTTACAACATCATTCTCCTCTCCACATTATCCTCACAACAACAACCCTGTGAGGTTGGTTAGACTGTAGAACTGCCAGCCAATACTAGCAATCCACCAGGAGACTTGGGGGGGGGGGGATGAGGCAATATTTTTGATGTCTTGCTGGTATGCAATGTCACTTGAGGCAAAAAAATGTAAGCATTGCCACTGCACTGTGATGAAGTTGTATGATTCACACCAAACTCTAGAGTTCTGTTGAGACAACGCAGAAGAACCCCTTAATTCCACCCAGAAGGCTTGTTATTTCCTGAAATAAACTTTCTTCTTGTTCACTTTGGAAAAGACACCGTCTTGTGCTCAATAATAAAGGAAGCGGCTGACTTACCAGCAAGCTGGGTTGGCACATGGGGCCGGACGGAGTGGAGGCGGGACCAGAGCGGAGGCGGAGCGTCCATCCCATGAGGGTCCAGCCGCATGGTCAGCGCCAATGCTGTCCGAGCATCTGCCGGATCAACTTGCACCAGGTAAGGCACGCAGATGCTTGGGTGGGACTCCTCCATCCCACTGCCTGATGGGGGGGGTTGAGCCTATGGGTCCCCCCCTTCCCCTCGTTTTCCAGGAGGGGACGGTGCCTCTCTGGGGAGGGGGGTTGGGGGGAGCGAGGGAGTGCCTGCCCCCTGTTCCCCCATCCACGCGGGCCCCGTGGTTCTCATCCCACCCCAGTGGGCCTGGGGGGGAGGCGGGGGGCAGGCAGCTGGGACCTCTCCTGCTCGCAGCCTCCTCACGACCGTGGCACAGGGGCTCCTCCGACCACTCTCCTCCCGGTCGGCGGCAGCCGGCCGGCTCCTCTGAGCTGGCCGGGCGCACACGGCCGGCCGCGCCACGGCTCTGGCCCCTGCGCTGCCCGCCACCCAAGCGGGCCGCCGTGGCCACGGCCGGCCCATGCCTTGCAGCGGGACTCGGGGTCCTTCTTCGGCAGCGGCACGGGCTGGCCTTCGGGCCAGGCCCTAGGGTCCTTCCTCAGTGGTGGCGCGGGCAGGCTGCCCGGCTGCCGCCTGAGAAGGCCGCCGCGGCCGTGGCCGGCCCACGCCTTCGCACCGGGCCCCCGGGGTCCTTCCTCGGCGGCGGCACGGGCAGGCTGCCGGGCCAAAGCCCGAGCGGGCCGCCGCAGCCGCAGCCGGCCTGCACCTCTGCTGCAGGCCCCGGGGGGCCCTTCCTTGGTGGCGGCATGGGTGGGCGGCCCAGCTGCCACCTGAGCGGGCAGCCACGGCCGCAGTTGGCCCCTGACTTCACTGCGGGCCTCGAGGGGGCCCTTCCTTGGCAGCAGTGCAGGCCGGCGGCCCGGCCACTGCCCAAGCAGGCTGTCACGGCCGCGGCCGACCTGTGCCTTTGTGGTGGGCCCTGGGATCGTCCCTCGGTGGTGGCCGGGGGTGGGGTGCCCGGCTGCCCCCAGGGTGGGCCAGTACGGCGGTGGCCGGCCTGCAATGGGGTTCAGACCCCCTGGGGGCCCTTCCCCTTGGTTGCTTCGGGGGGTGGGCTGCACGGGCGCCACCTGAGCGGGCTCCCTGGCAGCCGCCGAGCGGGCCTGCGAAGCCACTGCCGGCCCGCAGTGAGACCCAGGCCTTCCTGGGCAGCAGTGTGGCATCAGTTGCAGCCTGTGGCCCCCAGGTCGGGGCCTGCTGTGGTGAGGCAGGCTGCTCTGGACCCACCTTGGCCGTCCCACAGCAGGACCCCCCCCGCCTGGGCTATCCTCCCCTGGGCCATGGCCCTCTGGGGGGCCCCCTTTTCATCTTGCAGGGGGGGCACGGGGCAGAGGGAGCTCATGGTGGTGGGCTGGTGGCATGGCCCAGGGCAGGGCACCATGGCGGAGCTTGGCCCCTCCCCCTACTCCACGGGTGCGCTGACCTTGCCCTGTCTCAGAAGCTGGGCGGGGCGGGGCCCGGCAGCACGCCGAGGGTGTCCACCGGGGATCATGGCGGGGGTCAACCCCCCCCAATGCCACCTGGGAGCTGACCGGCAGACTGCCTCGCAGGGCGGGCATTTCTCTATTTCACAGGAAGGATGTCTCCAGGGGCTAGCGCGAAGGGCAAGGCAGTGGCCAAGGCATCACGTCAGGGCCCGGTCACGAGGGGCGTGGCGGGAGCCCCTCGCAAGGTGTGGGGGGAACCCCACCGGGTCCCCCGGGGGTCCAGGGCCCCCAGCAAAGCCACCAGTGGGGGGCAGCTGGTGCCCTCCAGGAGGCCAGGCTCGTGCAGGGCGTCCCCCCCCTCAGCAAGGGGTCGACATTCAGGCAGCGTGGCAAAGCATGCAGGAGAACATGGCCGTACTGTCCGCTGCTTTTGGCGGGGGCGGGGTGCCCGCTGCCAGCGCCCGGGCTTTCACAGGCAGGGCGGTCACCACCAGCCCCCCTCCGTTTCAGCCCGCCAGAGCCTCCCAAAGGGGGCGGTGGGCAAATGAGGGAGGGGCCGCTCACCCCAGGGGGGGCCGGATCGGAAGGAAGCCAGGCGCCCAACACATAGGAGCCCATCACTGGAGGCCAAGGAAACAATCGAGGCAGATGAGGAGGTGGACAAGGCAAGATCAGAAGGCACGTGGGAGAGTGATTCGGAACGAGGATGGAACAAGGGGCGGTCCAGGGCCTCAGGTCGACGGTCACGGAAGTCGCGTCATAGGAGCCGGAGCCGCAGCACGTCGTCGTCCAGGGAGTTGAGATGTAAGTCCTCCGGGGATGAGGATTGGGAAAGGAAGGCAAGGGACTACTGGGAGGCGATGGCCTACGTCCCGGGGCTAGCCGAGTGGGCCCGGCACCACAGGCACCAGGGAAGAGCCCATGTAGGGGCCCAGGCGGTGTGGGAGCAACCCCGGTCAGCCCAGCACGAGATGTCCCTGCCACAGGTAGGGCCGGGGGAGGCCCCCATTGGGTACCATTTGCCGGCTCGCATGAGGGAGCGGATCTTGGACGGTTACTACGTGGATGTTTTCACTCTACTGCAAGCTGAGGAGCCAGCAGGGGACATCGGATCCCCCAGAAAGCGGAGGCGTCAGGACAGGGAGAGGACGGCAGAGCATACTTTCACGAATTGGTTCCTGGGGTACTGCGAATATGCGGGAGTAGTGCAGGCGGCATACCCCGAGCACGCTTGGCACCTCACCATGCACATGAGAGAGGTAGCGCACATCAAAGCCACATCGGGCGAGAGGGCCGTTCTAAAATACGATGAGAACTTCCGGAAGAAGGCTTCCAGCAACGACCTCACTCATTGGGACCAGCCTGACAGCATGGGTTGGCTGCGGGCGGTCAACAGCAAGGGCATAGGGGAGCATGCCAGGGCCGAAGCTTCCGAGTACAGGCGCCACACTAACAAACACCCCTGCTGGGAGTTCAATGCAGGGGGTTGCCGCAAGGCTAGGTGCCGCTTCAACCATGTATGCGAGGACTGCCTAAGCCGTCGCCCTCGGTGGGACTGCCCCAAAGGCTCCGGATCGCAGCAGCCCTTTCAGGGAGGCACAGTCGGGAATGGAGCCAGGGGGGAGGACGGGGCCAGAGCACCAGCAGCTGGGGGCCAGGGCACCACCACAGGCCCAGGAAAGAAGTGAGACAGCCTGCACGGGGCACTGGCGTTCTCTCGCCCGGACGCCAGTCTCCCCAACGGTGCTACAGCCTTGGCTGCAGCGTTATACCAACTGGGCAGTCGCCACATTGCTTTGGGAGGGTTTCACCGAGGGCTTCAGGATTCCATACATGGGCCCTCGGGTCACCACAGACGCGTCCAACCTCAAGTCGGCGTGGGACATGCCAGGCGTGGTGGCGGCTAAGATCGAAAAGGAGGTGCGGGCGGGACGAGTGGCTGGCCCCTTCAACGCACCCCCGGTGAACAACTTGAGAGTGTCCCCGCTGGGTGTAGTCCCCAAAAAGACACTGGGGGAATTCCGACTGATTCACCACCTGTCCTACCTGAAAGGAGCATCAGTGAATGAAGCAATACCACCAGAGCTCTGCACCGTGCGTTACACATCGTTTGACCAAGCGGTGAACCTAGTCCGGGCCTGCGGCTGGGGTGCGCTGATGGCCAAGTGTGATATTCAATCTGCCTTCCGGCTGCTGCCGGTCCACTCGGAGGACTGGTGCCTCCTTGGGTTCAAATTCCAAGAACAATGGTATATGGACAAAGCCATGGCGATGGGCTGCGCGGTGGCCTGCGCGGCCTTTGAGACCTTCAGTACATTCCTGGAGTGGGCGCTGAAGGATCGGGCACACTCTCCATTCATTTCTCATTACCTGGATGACTTTATCATGTTGGGGCCGGCGGAAGGAGGGGAGTGCCAGAGGCTCCTAGAGCTGTTTCAAGGGTTGGCCAGGGAGCTAGGCGTCCCACTGGCCCGAGAGAAGACTGAAGGCCCTACTACTCACTTGTCATTCCTGGGGATAGAGATAGATTCGATGCGGGGCACCTGCAGGCTGCCCCCGGAAAAGTTGAAAGGCCTGCAGGAAAAGGTCGGCTCGGTGCTCAAAGCCAAGAAGAAAATGCTGAGGGAGGTACAGTCACTCCTGGGGAGCCTTAACTTCGCCTGCAGGGTAGTGGCGCCGGGGAGGCCATTCTGCGCACGGCTGGCCAGAGCAACGGCTAGAGTTACAGCGCCACAGCACCACATCAGAATAACTAAACAGCTGAAAGCAGACCTGCGCGTCTGGGACACCTTCTTGAGGGACTTCAATGGGGTGTCCTGGTGGCGGGAGCCCCTCGATCTGGGGGCGGCTCTGCAGGTGCACTCCGATGCAGCAGGAGGCGTGGGTTTCGGAGTGTACTGGGCAGGATGGTGGTGCGCGCAGAGGTGGCCCATGGCCTGGCTGGGGGGGGGGACATTCTCAGAGACCTCACGTTCCTAGAGCTTTTCCCCATCCTGACAGCCATAGAACTCTGGTCTGACCAGTTTAGCAATGAGAGGGTTCTCTTCTGGTGCGACAACCAAGCGGTGGTGCGGGTAGTGAACAGGCAGACATCACGCTCGGAGTGGGTCATGTGCCTGGTGCGCAGGATGGTTCTTCGGTGCCTGCAGAATAAAATCATGTTTGGGGCTCGCCACATCCCGGAGTGGACAACAACATAGCAGACACCCTTTCTCGCTTTCAGGAGGACAGGTTTCGAGCGATGGCACCAGACGCAAAGCAACAGCCAGATCCCTTCCTGGAAGAGCTGTGGGAGCTTGGGAGCATCGGATAGTACAGGGAGTGCTTGATTCATTGGCGCCTGTGACTAGGCGGGCCTATGGGACCACAGTCGCAGCGTTCACAACGTTCCTCTCGGAGAGGTTAGGCCGGCCAGGACGGGGCGTGCCGGAAGAAGTCCTGTTGGAATACCTGGCTCGGATGGACGAAGTGGGATACACACCCAAGACCATTAAGATGCACGTGGCAGCCATTTCATTCTTTTGCAAGGCGACTGGGAGGGCAGACCCGACAGGCAGCTTTCTGGCCCGCAGGGCCATGGCGGGTTGGGCCCGGCGGGGGCTGCCGGGAAGGGACAACCGGCGGCCCATCACGGCTAGCGTCCTGCAGGGCCTGTTTCAACATCTGGGGGAAGTACGCCACTCACCCTTCGAGGCCACGTTGTTCGAGGCGGCCTTCAGCCTGGCATTCTACGGGGCCTTCTGCGTCAGCGAGCTGGCGGCGGCCTCTTCTGGGGATCAGTCCAACAGGGCCTTAGCACGAGCAGACGTATCAATCAAGGGGGGCACACTTAAGATCAGGGTCCGGCAGTCCAAGACCGATCAGCTGGGGCACGGAGCGATGGTTCAGCTCCACGCCATGGGGCAGGGGGCCCCTTGCCCAGTGCAGGCAGTCAGGGCATACCTGGACAGGCGTCTGGCCACACCGGGCCAGTCCCTAGTGCATGCTAATGGCAGGCCACTCACCAGGTACCAGTTCACAGCGGTCATGCGGACCAGCCTGCGGGCGGCAGGCTTCCCACCAGAGGTGTACGGGTCCCACTCATTTCGCATTGGAGCAGCCACCACAGCAGCAGAAGTGGGCCTGTCCACTGACAGGATAAAGCTAGTGGGCAGGTGGACTTCCAGAGCCAATTTGGGCTATGTCAGGAAAGACGGTACTAACCTTGTGTGATTCAGTTACAGGCACGGCACCCACCCCCAACCGGAGAGAGGCTTCATGGATGTGAATGACTGGAGGAACAACGAGAGCAGCTCAGGTGGGGGGGTGAGAGTGGGCCCTCCAGGGGGGGATCCCCAGGGGTGTTTGGCTGGTCGCCTTCGGGGGCCAGGGAGGAATTTTTCCCACAAGGGGCCAGATTGGCCGAGGCCACTTGGGTTTTTTTCGCCTCCCTCTGGGCATCGAAGTCAGGGCCCCCCTCGGGGATAGGGGGTGGCTCCACCTCTGTGGTTACAGCAGCTGGAGCGTTGGCGGGAGGTGGGCCTCCGGCCTGCCTCCGGTGGCGGTTTTGAGGCATTGGGCCGGATCCCATCAGGGTGAGCTGGCCTGTGGGACTGCTCACCCCGACGGAGCTGGAAGCAAGGGTCGCCAGGCGGAGCCGGCGACGGAGCAGGATGAGCCGATGGGCCAGCGGGAGGCTGGCGGGGGATGCATCGGTCGGCAGGAAGGCCTACAATGCCAACAGGAATCCAGCCCAGATGCCAGGCCAATGCTCCATACAGCTGTAATCAATAAAGTTGTGGCCATTTCTAACCCACGCAAGTGTCTGGTGTGATTATTTAGCCGTAACGCAGACCGACATAGCCCCTAGGTGACAAAGGAAGCGGCTGACTTACCAGCAAGCTGGGTTGGCACCTGGGGCCGGACGGAGTGGAGGCGGGACCAGAGCGGAGGCGGAGCGTCCATCCCATGAGGGTCCAGCTGCATGGTCAGCGCCATTGCTGTCCGAGCATCTGCCAGATCAACTTGCACCCTCCCACCCTCCGCAGACTTAGAGCTATTGAGGTGGCTCTGTCACAACTTTATGGGTTGGCGGTTTTGAGGCATTGGGCCGGATCCCATCAGGGTGAGCTAGCCTTCGGGACTGCTCACCCCGACAGAGCTGGAAGCAAGGGTCGCCAGGCTGAGCCGGCAACGGAGCAGGATGAGCCGATGGGCCAGCGGGAGGCTGGCGGGGGATGCATCGATCGGCAGGAAGGCCTACGATGCCAACGGGGATCCAGCCCAGATGCCAGGCCAATGCTCCATACAGCTGTAATCAATAAAGTTGTGGCCATTTCTAACCCACGCAAGTGTCTAGTGTGATTATTTAGCCGTAACGCAGACCGACATAGCCCCTAGGTGACAAACAAATTTTGGCAGGAGGTGCTGCTACACATATATATCATAATGGACTACAAAATTTCACTTTCACCACAACTAATTATCTTGGATTAATGGCAAAATCTCAATATCCCTATAAGATGCAATCTTGTAGCCAGTTTGTTAGTAGCAGCAAAAACAGTGATTGCCTTATGTTGGAATAAACAAACACCTCCAACAATAGACCAATGGTTCTCAAAAGTATAGGACCATTTTATCATGAAAAAATAGCAGACAATCTACAACAATCTAACATATATGCTGAAATAACAATATTCTATAACAAATGATTACATTTTTTGAATGTCACCAAAAATGAAGTACAAATTCCAAACCAGCTATACCAAATAATTCTCAACTCATGAAACCAAACAAAATGTGAAGGTATCACAATGTCAAAATCAATACAATTAAAAATGTAGGAAAATAAAATAGTAAACATCATCAATGTTAGAAAACTGGTTCTATGTATATAGTTACTATCGTAAAGTTTGTTATGATGTATGTTCTTTTTCCTGTGTTTCTATAACTATTGTAAGTGAATAATCTTCTCAATGAAACTTTTTTTAAAAAAGAAGCCATCTTGTGGCTGTCAGTTTTACCACCTCTTATAACCAGTGATGTGGTTGCCTGTTAGAACGAGTGTGACTTGCTCTCAGTCACTTACCAAGGAAGCTTCCACGGCAGAGTGGAATTGTACCCAGGTTTTCCAGATCCTAGACTGCACTGACCTCTATACCATACTGTTTTTTTCATAGAGAAAAACTGGGATAGGCAGAAACACCACCATAGCTGAAGGCTTTACTCTACTTGCTATATATGTTTACAATAGCTTAATCTCATTTGATTTCAAAGTCAAGAAAGGTTTTTTGTTCTTTTGATCAAAGATATGTTTGAAAACCATAAACATTCTACAATATGCTATCAAGAGTACAAAATATGGCAGTTTCTAAACATGTGATTTGCCTCAGGTTTGCATGCAAAATCAGGTTCAGTGCTGTTGGGAATTGGGCTTTTTTTAATGCTAATCTCCAGGCAACAGAGATCAATTCCCCTGGAGAAAATGGTTGCTATGAACTCTATAGCATTATACTCCACTGAGGCACCTCCCCTTCTCAAACCCCACCTCTTCTGGCTCCACCCCCCAAATCTCCAGGAATTTCCCAAACTGGACCTAGCAACCCTACTTCCAGCCCACATGGCAGCCATTTTACATGTTCCACTTCCTGTGGCAGATAGTTTCCCTCTCTCACATGCCTGATCAGGGGTTTTTAAAGGGTTTTATTGGCATATTAATAGAATGCTATATTGATACCTCCTAGGGTTGCCATCTTCCAGATGGAGCCTGGAGTTCTCCAGGAATAACAACAACAACAACAACATTCGATTTTTATACCACCCTTTAGGATTACTTAACACCTACTCAGAGTGGTTTGCAAAGTATGTCATTATTATTCCCACAACAACATCCTGTGAAGTGGGTGAGGCTGAGAAAGCTCCTAGAAGCTGTGACTGACCCAAGGTCACCCAACTGGCTTTAGTGGAGGAGTGGGGAATCAAACCCAGTTCTCCAGATTAGAGTCCCGCACTCTTAACCGCTACACCAAACTGGGTCGATACACAACTGATTTTGAAATTACAAAGGCCGTTTTCACACTGCTTACTGGCTGTGGAACATTGCACTAAGATCCCGGAATGACAGCGTCTTCCTGGAGCGATTTCGTGTGAGAACAGGAGTTATGTTGGGAAATCGCACCAGGAAGACTCTGTCATTCCAGGAGCTTTGTGTGATGTTCTGCAGCTGGTAAACAGTGTGAAAATGGACTACAGAGACTAATTTTCTTTGATGAAGCGGCAGCTTTAGAGGGTAGACTTCATGGAATTACATCTCTGGTAGGTTCTCTCTCTCAAATCTTCAGGAATTTTTACAAGACAAAGTTAGCAACCCGAGACTGTCTCCATTACAAGTTTTTAAAAACTTGGAAAAAGCCCCCTTTCCCATAGTGCAGGGGAAAATGGCCGCCATGGGGGCTGGGTCAGAATAAATGCAAAAAAAGCTGCCATCTGGCATTCTTGTTGCTACTGTGCTGCATTGGCAGTCATAGCAACACCAGGGCTTCCTTAGAAAAGCATTGGCGTGTGGAAAAGTCCCATGCCTCAGCAGCTATAGTATGTGTAAGTACGGCATTGTAAGATGCCTTGGTATTTAGGGGTGTGGATTGACTTGCATGTGCACTAGAGAGATCACCAAATGCACATTCACCCACCCATTCTGTCATTTAACATTTGGAGAGCTGAACCTGAAAATAACAACTCACACAATTTTAACAAGGGCCGTCGTCACACGGGCATCTCTTCCGTTAAATTTACAGCATATAGCGTCCTAGCTGTTATCGACACAGTAACATTTCTTTGGGTCACCTAATGGCTCTTCGCATCACCAGCTGTCAACACCAAAGCACTCTGTTCTGTTCTCTCTAACCGCGCAGAAGCAGCTACTCCCCCTTTTTAAAAAATTATTCTGGTGTTTAATTCCGCTATAACGGAATAACATCACATAAACATTCTGTTAGAGCAAAACATTACAACTAGGGGTGTGCAAAGGCACTCTGTTTCGTTATTCTTGTTTCGGGAAACCCGAAACAAGAATCTGTTTCGGATACAGGCAAAAGCCGAAACGGCTAGCCGTTTCGGCTTTCGGCTTTGTTTCGGCTTTCGGCTTTCGGCTTTTTCAATGGGAAAATGCCTCCGTCTTCCCGGACGCCTGGGGGAGGCATTTTCCCACCGAATCAAGCCAGAATTGGTGGGGACCTTCCTCTAACCCCTTTCTAACAACCCCCCAAGTTTCAGACCGATTGGACCATGTTATGGCCCCCCAAACCAGGTCCCCCTATCCTCTCATTAAGAAGCACTGAGCAGCATATTGTTAGACTGCTGCTGCTCATCTTCTTCTTCATTATTTCCTATGGGGAAAAAATGAAGAGGCAGGCTTCCTTTGCCAGGGGTGGCATTTTGCATGCAAACTGCCCCCCAACCCTCTGGGGCCCTTCTCCCACCCTTCCTCCCACCCCCCAACAAGGCTCAGACTGCTCCCACTTGGGGGGCCATTTCATGGCCTCCCCAAGTAGGTGCTCTGTTCTCTACTGCTTACAGCTGGGGGAGGCTTGTCTTGCCGGGGGTGGCATTTTGCATGCAAAATGCCACCCCTGCCCTCAGGGGCCCTTCTCCCACCCTTACTCCCACCCCCCACCAAGGCTCAGCCTGCTCCCCCTTGGGGGGGCCATTTCATGGCCTGCCCAAGTAGGTGCTCTCAGCCCCCAAAGTCCACCCCCTACTGCCCCATACAAACCCAATTCCACCCATCTGCCAAACACAGACCCAAATCCCCCCAGTAGCCCCTCACAGACCCAAATCCACCCCCAGCTGCCCCACACCCACCATAACCCCAGGAACAGGCTGGCCAGCCCCCCCCTTTTGGAACTCCTAAACTCTCTTTCCCAGGGCAATTCTGCACAGCCCAGGGGTGCCACAATGGTGGGCACACTCCTGAGTGCCAACTTATCCCTGGGAAAGAGCACCTGACACACAACCACCCCCTGACACTCCCCCCCACCTACATAGAAGGCTGGCCTGCCTGCCCCATTGTTCCCAATGCTGGGAACCAACCTCACATCAAAGAAGGGAACACACACACACAATGATTCAAGTTTGAAAAAAACTTTATTTTATCACTTTCAAAGTACAATGGGTCAAAAATCACAACAAATCACACAAATTGTCCCCCACACAAAAGGACTACACAATTCACTACACATCAGAGAATCTTAAAAAAAAATTTTTTTTTACAAACTCTAAAATTTTTGAACTGAATTGGGTTATACAGTAGGAGTGCACAACAGGGCATGAAAACAGAAGTCCCCTAGACAAAATTAACACAATGAACTTCAAATCACAGATTAAACAAAACCATAACAAGAGCTTTCAAAAACACTTTATTCCATGAACTGCTTAAATTTACACAGCAGCAGGGCACAAAAGGTCATGGAAACAGCATGCTTGCAGTGATTCACACTACACAAACATAACACATAACTCAATTAATATTAGACAATCAGCAAAACTTGTAACCAGCATTACAAGATGTGGGTTGCACAGCAGGGGCGCAAAATGGGTCAAAAACACTTTCTGTCTTGGACAGATGTAGGCAACATGGCAGCAGGGCACACCCACAGGCAGGACAGCATTGTCTCAGACTCTGAGTCGGAAAATAACACAACTATCATGAAATAAAATACTAATTTGCTCATCCCCTCGACACCTCCTCCATAACAACAAAACACAACACAAAAATTTTTTTTGAAGTGTGCTTGTGAGTGCCAGGCCAGCCAGCAAACAGGCACCAAAGCCAGAGCAGCAGGCCTATGTGTGGGCCAGAGGCTGGCACACTTGTTCAGGAGCCTGGTGGGAAGCCTTGGAAGCAGGGGACCAAACACAGAAAAACAACCCCCCTAGTCTCAGGGGCCCTTCTCCCACCTCTACTCCCACCCCTCACCTCATGTATTCCTTATTAACAATTATGCATTCTGGAGTTTACTATCACGTACATGTCAGTCCCTCAAAGACTGAAGCGCTATGGAGTGAACCATTCACACTTTGAATTCTACTGATCCTCAGACACAATTAGGGATCCATTTCCCCTGGTGGGGGATCCCCCACTCCCACCTTTCGCCCCCTGTCACTGCTTACCTGGCTGGAAGGGGGAAAGTCAGGGAATGAGCCTTCGGGGTACGCTCCTGGGGCTGCTGCAGTAATGTCACTGATGTCATCTGGCTGCCCTGAGAGTATTCCTGTGCTTTGCAGCGGGCTGATTTGGGCCCTAAACAGGCTGAAGCAGGATCATTTGTGGCCCAAATCAGCCTGCTGTGAAGTATGTGTGCTCCCCAGCCTTGTGTGATGATGACATCTCTTCCTAGAAGAGACATCATCATGCCAGTGCAGTGCCATGAAATGATCATGCATGTGTGAACAGACCCTAAGTATCCTCTAGGCTTCAGTGTTGGTGTAGTAATGTTAACAATGTTTTCACACACATTATAGAGAGAGAGAGACAGAGAAGGAGGGAGGCACTGAACCTAGATTATTTCATCTATTTTGCTGTACCCTTCCAAAGCCAGGGTAGCATTGGAACAATGCCCCCCCCCCCCCGGCCTGAGCCTTAGAACCAGTTTGCAATGACTGGCCCATGCATCATACTCATTTTTGAGCCACAGCCAAGTTGTGTGCCTTTTGGAGAAGAATGGTTAAGTTGGTGGTGGGGTATAACCAATTTTAAGATATCCAGTGTAGTGCAATGGCTAGAGAGTTGGACTAGAATCTGGGAGACTCTGATCCTGTGCCTTGGAGGCTTGATGGATGTTCTTGGCTCAGCCAATGTAACGCATAGAGTTGTTTTTTTCAGAGGCAGTCTTAGTGATTCTGGGGCCCTGGACAAATGTTTAGGACGGGGCCCCAGAATCAGTGCTGCCCCACCACTGGCTCCTTGCCAAGGCCAAGCAATGGGTGGCCCTTGCCCTATGTGGAGTAGGCAGGAGCTCCTGCTGCCGCCATTTTCCATTTTGTTGCCTAGGCCCCAGATAGAGTAGGCTGGAGTGTGTTGTCTCCCTCCCCTCCCCTCCACCCCCTTCAACTACTAAGAAGGCCATCGGCGGCTGAAGTCACTCCCAATGTGGGGCATGGAACAGCTGTCTATTGTTATCCTGTTTGTTATGATGATGTTAAAACAAAGTAAGGGAGAACAATAGTGTGTAAACCACTATAGGTTTCCAGGGGGGAGAAAACCAGGGCATAAGATAAACTAATAAATGGGTGGGGGGGTAATATATGCACTAAGATATATATTTTATGTGTATGTGTGTATGTTTTATGCATTCAAATCACTTATGGTAAACTTAAGAATTAATGAGCTCCAAAATATCCCAACAACCTTGTTCATGTATTGCAAACTGAAGTCAATCCACCACATTTAGGGTCTTCTTCTTTTCCCTACTGCCTTCAATTTTTCCTAGCATTATTGTCTTTTCTAGTGAGTCTTGTCTTCTCATGATGTGACCAAAGCACAATCATTTTATCTTCAAGGGAGAATTCAGGCTTGATTTGGTCTGGATGAAAGCCACTTACATGTCTTTTTCGGAGTCCATGGTATATGTAAATTAAAACTTTCTTCCTACACTACAGTTTGAATGCATTTTCTTCCTGTCAGCCTTGTCTAACTTTTACTTTAATGAAACTTCTCATTTCGACAAAAGGCCTTGAGCAATGCCACATTAAATACTACAAAATAAAAAGATATTTTAAAAACCATTTAAAAATGTCTTTAGTGCCACACTTAAAATTCTTTGATTTTAAAAACATAAGCAAAATGTTTGGGTACAACTAGACAAGGGAATGAGTTAAACACAGCCCAATGCCACTGCTGTTTAAAACCCATTTTTGATGATGGTCTGGATTGACTTACATTGGCGTCATTGAACTTGGAATCAGGAACCTGAAAGTGTTCCATGGGGGCTACACCTACCGTGCCAAGGCTATGAGTGTGGAAATGGGATCTCTGTAGGGTTGCAAACTCTGGCCTTGGAAGTTCCTGGCAATTTGGGGGTGGGACTTGTGGAAAGGGAAATCTGAGTAGGGATTTCCCCTAGAATCCATGGTCAACTTTTGCCCTACCTGGAGTTTGGCTGCCCTAGGCCAATTTCTGATAAAGATGGCAAAGGAGGGCCAGCAACTGATAGAGGCATGGAAGCCCTCACCAAGACATTAGCCAGGGCCTAATTGGGAACAAAGGGCTACCAGGGAATAAAGTCCCCAAGTAGGTGCTCTCATCTCCCAAAGTCCACTCCTTACAGCCCCACACAAACCCAATCCCACACCCCAGCTGCCACACACAGACCCAAATCCCCCCATTATCCCTCACAGACCCAAATCCACCCCCAGCTGTCCCACACCCATAACCCCAGGAACAGGCTGGCCAGCTCTCCCCCTTTGTTCCCTATGCTGGGAAATTCTAAACTCTCTTTCCCAGGGCAATTCCGCACAGCCCAGGGGTGCCACAATGGGAACACTCCTGTCCTGAGTGCCAACTCATCCCTGGGAAAGAGCACCTGACCTGGCACACAGACAACCACCCCTGACCCCCCCCCCACCACCTACAGAGAAGGCTGGCCAGCCTGCCCCATTGTTCCCAATGATGGGAACCAACCTCACATCAAAGAAGGGAACACACACACAATGATTCAAGCTTAAAAAAACTTTATTTTATCACTTTCAAATTACAATAGGTCAACAAATCACAACATATCACACTAATTGTCCCCCACTCAAAAGCACTACACAATTAACTACACATCAGAGAATCTTAAAAAAAATTGTTTTTTTTTGAAAAGGACAGACTCTAAATTTTAGAACATATTCAGGTTACATAGTAGGAGGACACAACTGGGCATGGAAAAAGAAGCCCACACTAGACAAGATTATCATAACTACCAGCTTAATGCAACTCTCCCTCCATAACCCAACTTGATGGGAGGAAACTCTCCCTCCATAACCCAACTTGATGGGAGGAAACCACTGCAACAGGGTCCAGCAGAACCTATGTCATTTCCTGCTGCTATGCTTTCAGTTCAGGTGAGGGAGATCAGCCTGCCAGATGCGGCTCTAGGTGCAGTACACACAGCTCTGCTGTCTCTGTTTCGGACTGGTCAGGCCTCTCCAACCAGCCATCCATATGGCTGTCCCCCCCCCCTCTTTTGCCCATTGGTGCAGCGGTAAGCTGATGGGATATTCTTGGAGGCTTTCATGAAAGAGTTGCATGGTACATTTGCTTAGGAAAGTCCAGCTTCGACTAGAGGTCTGTAGCAAGGCAGCCTTGCTGGATCCTTTTTTACCTTAAATGCGTTCTGTATATGACATTAGAAGCTCAACTTCCTGTGTACTAAAGGCCTTCCTCCCTCCAGAGCTGTTTAAGAGTAATCTGCACCTAGACGACTTATGTGAATTCTATACCTTTCTCTATATTTGCTTATTGCGTATAATTTAAACTGCTTCTGACCATTGTGCAGATCAGGGTATTATGTGGGGCACATAATGTGATGTAGTTGAGGAATTGCTGAGTATGTGCTAGTCCTGTCTCCTCTTCCTTGAGAAGCAGGGAATTGGGCCCACCCACCCCCCTTTCAGTTTCAGGTTAAGCGTATGGTGTGGGAGGCCCACGAAGGATGTAGGTTTCCAGTGTGGTTCCCAAGTTGCGTCTGAGGTTCTGGCTTCTTGGCCTCAACAACAGGGTGGATAAAAATCAATGCTTTTTAAAAAAAACATTTTAAAAATGGATTTTTAATTTAATTTTTTAATTCAAATCGTATTTTTATAATAAAATGTTTCTGGAGGAAAATTTTATCTTATGTTCTTAGTTCAGGCACAAAAAGCTGGACTGGGCACTGCCAAGGCACTGGACACTGGTATTTCTGGAGCAGTGTTGCAGAGGTTTCCCCCCACCCCCACACCAGCCTCAGCATTTACCTGGAAACATCTGCGAGAGATCATCATTGGCTGGTGCCCATCCACAACTCTTCCCGCATCCCCCGCCCCAGCAAACCAAACATTAACATTACAACAATTATTATTATTTTTTTAAAAAAACATAAACATTTCATCAACTTTGAAAAAACATAATCACAACTTTTTGGGTTTTTTTTTTTTTTTACAAAGAAACAGTGAAAAACATTTTAAACATTCACAGCAGGATCTGATATTTTCCCATCCCCTAATCCCCACCTAAGCAATCCCTATCTAACCTATTTCTCCCTCCAGTGGCAATCCATGTTTCTGGGGCATTATTTTTCAGAATAAATTTGGTCCCACAGGGTCTGTCTCAGTGCTGGGAGAGGTTTTTAATTCCCTTGGGGGGTTCAAATTGCTGGGGGGATTCCCTTTGCCACTGGTTCCTAACCACCCTCCCTCTACTGGCCGGTTTTAACTGCGTCTACAGGGTTTTATGCAGGGGAGAGCGCAATTCCAAAGGATTGGACTTGCAGAGGATGCAGGCCACAAGTTGGGCTCACCTCAGTCACTCTGGAAGTCCAGTCCTGAGAAATCGAAGAGGCGAGAGTTGACCTTCAGGAAGGTCAACTGCTCGACTCTCCATGGGAGAAGGCGAGTGTGATGTGGGCCGACAATGTCGCCCACATGTGAAAAGACGCGTTCGCTCTCCATGCTCGTCGGAGGGCATGAGAGCAGCCTCTGCGCCTCGAGGGAGAGGTCCGGCCAGACCAACTCCTTCCTGGCCCAGGAGCTGAGCGGATCGGTGGAGAGCGACTCGCAGGGCTCCGCAAGGTAGTCCCTGACCATTGCCTCCACTGGATCCTCTCTCACGGTCCTCACGACCCCAGAGGGGACGAGGGCCCACCGGAGCAGCTCCATCTCCATCGGTACTCCGGTGGTGGCCGCGGGGGGCCTGCGCAGAGGGGGCATCAGAGGGACCCGCACGGCAGGGCCCCTCTTGCATCCCCCCTGTTGACAGGCGTCCCCTCGCGGCCTGCCTGCACCTCACCCAAGAGCAGAGCCCGTCTCTGGCTTGGGTGAGGTTCCCGTTCCGCTCGGCGAAAGTGCCCTTTATGCGCGGGTCACACATGGTCACCAACATGTGTGACTTGTCCTTAGTGAGAGGAGTTAGCCTGGCAGCTATGCCAAGCTGCAGCCTTCTCACTAGTGCGCGCACCGCTGGAACAAGGTCAGCACGGGGCGCGACCCGGTCTGCAAGGGTGGCCAGATTCCTCTGGAGCATGTGCACCAGGGGAATGACCAGACCGAGGGTCGCCGTGTCTGACGAGACCGCCACAGTGAAGTCCTTGAAGGGCTTCAGGACCTCCACTGTCTGGGTGACGGTGAGCCAATCCTCCTGGATGAACTCACCCACCTGACTCGCACTGCGGCTCTCGGAGAGCCACGCGTGGAGTGCGTCCTGTTGCTCCACCAAGCGCTCACGCATGGCGCAGGTGGAGTTCCAGTGAGTGCTAATGTCAGTGATCAGAGCGTGCTCTGGCACACCTGTCCTGACCTGTGTCTGGCGCAGTTCGTGCGTGGACTTCACGCTGCGCGAGAAGTGACCCGTGAGCCTCCGACATTTCTGGACAAGTAACTGGAGTTCACGAGTCCGGGTATCAAGGGGTTCCTTCGAGGAGCCCAACCCCAACGCGTCTCTCGCCACTAGGTGAAGCTTGTGAGCCACACAGTAGATGCACTCTCGGCTCACTAGACGAGCTGCCGCCCTCATGTTCTTGCCACCGTCCGTCACCATGCATCCCACGGTGACGGGTCCCTGGCCTACCCAGTCTTCCAACTGTCTCCTTAAGGTGGCAGCGATGTTCTCTGCCGTGTGGGACAAGTTGAGCACCTCGGCGTGAATCAAGGCCTTGCAGTAGCTGGCCCGGCGGTCTCCCATCCTTCTCTGGCTAGCTATGCTAGGCACCTCCCCCCGGCTCCCACTCACAACTGCCTCAGGTTCCCAGCAGTGAGCAGTAAGCAAGAGGTACGCTTGCTGCACACTTGGGCAGGTCCAGATGTCGGATGGGAAGTGCACAGTTCTCCCGGCAACCCGGGACAGCTGTGCCTTCACATGGTCCCTGGCAGCCCTGTAAAACGAGGGCACCACCGATCTGCTCAACGTCGTGCGAGCAGGGACGGCGTACCAGGGAAAGAATTCATGGAGCAGCCCTGAGAAGCCGAAGTCTTCTACTATGGAAAATGGTCTCCCATCCACCGCTACTATGTTGACAATGTGGCATGTGATGCGCCGGCTCGCCCTCCGGATCCCCTCTCTGGGCACACTAGTGCCCTGCATACCAAGCATCTCCGGGAGAGAGGCTTGGCTTCCCTTCCCTGCAGGTACCCTTGGGGGGAGAGCACCAGAGGAGCCTGCCTCGTTCTGGCTAGCTGGCGGCCGTGCGGCGCCACTTGAACCCTCCTCCTGAAGAAGCACCACCTGGTGGTGCCTCTTCATATGGTACCTCATCCCAGATGTGGAGAGATGCCGCACATCTCTGCCATGGCTGACGTGCTGCCTACAATGCAGGCACTGGGCTGCTCGGGGATCCTCCGTTGTCTGGAAGTGCTTCCAGATTTTGGAGGAAAAGGGCATCCCACGCTTCCCAGGAGAAGCGCTTTCGGGACCACCCTGAGGCACCTCCTGTGAGGTGCTCTGGCCAGACACACTGTGTCCCACTCTCGGCTGGGCAGGTGGGGAAGGACGAGGCTGAAGGGGCAGAGATGTGGGCTCTTCCACCACAGTCTCTGCCTCTTCCTCCTGCATCCTCCCCTCCTGCACAGCCGCGAGAGGCCTGCTGCTGGCCTCAGAGGAAACTGGGGTGGACCACCCCAGGGGGGGTCTCACGGGCAGTTCCTCCAACATCCTCTGGGTTCCTGGGGTGATCGTGAGGGATGGAAAAGTCACATGCCCCACGTCCATCCCAGGAGACACCACATGCTGCCCCTCCTCCAGCAGCTGGCTCGCAACCACTGGAGGAGGAGGAGCCTCAGCAGCAGGCCCCTGCCTAGTGCCAGCCCCTGCCTCACGCACCCGGGTTGGGGGTGGCCCTCCAGCAGCTGCATCAGGAAAGAGAGCCTTGCGCACCCTCTTCCTGTCACCAGAAGCCAGGCTGGTGAACGGCAGCAGCACAGGGGAGGGCCTCCTCCGCTCAGATGGGGGGGCTGCCGCAGCAGTCCCCCTCTCCCTCCCCTCCTCCCATCTAGATTTCTCCCTAGCCTTTCCCCCAGGGCCCCTCTCTTCTTTCCTCTCTGACATGCTTTCCCCTCCCGAAATCTACCCTAACTAATCAGAAAACCTTGGGAAAACAAAGGTCAACTTTGTTTTCGAGATCTAACTTACCTGCTCTAAATCTGTGCTTCTAGTGGCTCTGTGACTTGGAGATGAACAATCAAGTGCCCTTTTAAGCGACCCTATTTATGTTGGGGAACCTGAACCTGCCAAACAGCTGAATTCCTCCGGAATTGAGCTGGCCCTAAACCCCAGTAGGTGACAGACAGCCTTAGACACTCACACACTAGTATGCCCGGGCCGGCCTGGCACCACCATGGGTGCCAGAGATGGGCAGTGGAACCCTAGTTATGGGGGCACTAATGGGAAGCCTATTGACAGCTATTCAAAATTTATATATATATATATAGAATTCAAACCTAACGCTCACTCACTAATGCTTTTCCTGCTGAGTCCCTATTTAGTTTTTTTTAAAAAACTAGGCTTGGTTTCCCTAACGATTAAGTTGAGGGCAATTAGCCACTGAATACCTACCAACTGGCCTACCTACCTAAGACGCTATTTAGCGGGAACAATGTTTCTGTGGTGTGTCAGTGTGGGGTGTGGATGTGGTGGTCTGAAGATGAGCCTCCCCCCTCCCAAGCTAGCAAGAACCCACCCCTAAGCCCACCCAAATATAAACCTAGACTCACACACCACCACCAGTCCTGCAGTCCAGCGATGTTCAGGCGGTCTTGCAGCTGGTCCTCCTCTCCTCCGCGATGCTGTCAAGAAAGTTGGAATGTTAACAGAGTCAATAACACACGCTGCACACGCAACCCCCAAAAGTCAAGGCCCCGATCTACAAGACAAGTCAAGGCACCCCCCCGAAAGGCTAGGGCCAACCAGTGGTAAAACACAACACATCCACCCTGCAGAGCGGGCCTGTGTGCAGGCCCGAAGCTGGCACACTCATTTTTTAGGCCTGGGAAACAGTAGATCAAGCCCACCCCACACTCAAGCATAACAAAGGAAACATCAAAGAAAGCAAGCACAGCAATCAATACTGAACCCCCAACCCCCAAACAATGTCCTCTTGCCCAACTATAAAATGTCCCCCCTAGCCCAAGCCATAAAGACCAAACTAAAGCATATGCTAGCAGATTGCCACAGCAGCAGAAATAAGTTCAAAAAACAATTTTTTTTAACAACCCTACCAGTCCTCCTCTCCAGATGCCCAGCAGCAAGGTTGATCCTCCACACGCAGAGGTCTCCAGGCAGATGTCCTCCAAGTGCAGTCCAGTCCAGAAGAGGTCCACGAACGGTCAGCAACCTGTTTGTGAAGCATAATGTGTGTGCCAGGCCAGCTAGCAGAGAGAGGCACCAAAGCCAGAGCAGCAGGCCTGTGTGTGGGCCAGAGGCTGGCACACTTGTTTGAGAGCCTGGTGGGAAGCCTTGTAAGAAGGGGACCAGACACAGCTAAGCAACCACACACCAATCCAATTTGTGGAGCATAACTGTGAGTGCTAGACCAGCTAGCAGAGAGAGGCACCAAAGCCAGAGCAGCAGGCCTGTGTGTGGGCCAGAGGCTGGCACACTTGTTTGAGAGCCTGGTGGGAAGCCTTGTAAGAAGGGGACCAGACACAGCTAAGCAACCACACACCAATCCAATTTGTGAAGCATATCTGTGAGTGCCAGGCCAGCTAGCAGAGAGAGGCACCAAAGCCAGAGCAGCAGGCCTGTGTGTAGGCCAGAGGCTGGCACACTTGTTTGAGAGCCTGGTGGGAAGCCTTGGAAGAAGGGGACCGGACACAGCTAAGCAACCACACACCAATTCAATTTGTGGAGCATAACTGTGAGTGCCAGGCCAGCTAGCAGAGAGAGGCACCAAAGCCAGAGCAGCAGGCCTGTGTGTAGGCCAGAGGCTGGCACACTTGTTTGAGAGCCTGGTGGGAAGCCTTGTAAGAAGGGGACCAGACACAGCTAAGCAACCCCACACCAACCCAATTTGTGGAGCATAACTGTGAGTGCCAGACCAGCTAGCAGAGAGAGGCACCAAAGCCAGAGCAGCAGGCCTGTGTGTAGGCCAGAGGCTGGCACACTTGTTTGAGAGCCTGGTGGGAAGCCTTGGAAGAAGGGGACCAGACACAGCTAAGCAACCCCACACCATTCCAATTTGTGAAGCATAACTGTGAGAGCCAGCCAGAAGACAGGCACCAAAGCCACCCAGCAGAGCTTCTGGCCTGTTTAGGCCCAAAGCTGGCACACTCATTTTTTAGGCCTGGGAAACAGTAGATCAAGCCCACCCCACACTCAAGCATGACAAAGGAAACAACACAACAACCAATGCTGAACCCCCCCACCCCACCCCCAAACATTGTCTGCTCAACCTGTCCCCCCAGGCCATGCCAAGACTTAACTGAAACACCTTTTTGCAGAGGCAGGCCACAGCAGCACAGTGCCCAGCATCAAAAAACTTACAAAAATTTTAAAAAGGCCTACCAGGTGTCCTCTCAGGAGGTCCGCACAGTTGATCCTCCAGGCAGATGTCCTCCAGGTGCAGTCTCTCTTCTCCTCTCTCGGTCAGCAGCAGCAACAGAAGTGTTCCAGACCAGTCTGGCCCCAAATTTAAATCCCCTGCTGCAGCCTCAGCCAAAGATTTAAATCTATTGGCTGGCAGAAGGGTGCAGCAGTGGGATTGGTGACTCCTAAAGTCCCCCCTCCCCTGCCTTTCCCCACCCACACTCCAACAGTCACCCTCCTCCTGCTCCCCCTCCCCTACCTGTTAATTTTGGTGGGAATCTCTGCTTCCACTGCTTTGCAAATGCAAAGTGCAATTCTAGCAATGCACCTTGCATTTGCAAGGCAAAGCACAGGATTCCCTATCCTCCTTTGCAAGAGGGGTGGGGGGTGACAGAAGGAGTGAGTGATTCACTCCTTCTCCCCCCCTCCCCTCTTCGAAGAGCCTGCAGGAAGCCTTAGCTTCCAGCAGGAATTTGCTAGACGCTTGCTAAGGCAAATGCCTAGCAAAAACAAAATGGCGATTCTTGAATGCCAAAAGAAAGCTGAAACAAGCCGAAACATTTCGGCTTGTTTTGTTTCAGATAACCCGAAATGTTTCGGCTTTCCCCGAAATGTTTTGGATAACCTGAAATAACCCGAAAGACGTTTCTTTCGGCTTTCTTTCGGCATTCGGAAAGCCGAAACGCACATCCCTAATTACAACCCTTTTGTTTTTCCAACTTTGAAATTATATAAATAGCCCTTTGCCTGCAGAAAACTCCCTGTCTGGCGTGATCCCCATCGCTGAAGACTCTGCCATGGCGACTGAGTCATTTTTACTTCAGCAGAAAGTTTGCATTGTGTTATGGCGTTATGGCGTTATAAGGACATAATAAAATTTTAAAAAGGGGAGTCGCAGGAAGAAATGGATTGTGGGATTGAAGGGAGGGCATAGGACGTTGCGAGGTGAAATACATCGATGTGAGGCTTTCACACTGAGGCACAAAATAGCACGACTATCAAGAACAAAGCAGAAGAGAGAAAATCGCTACAGTGTTGGAATAAGGTGGGTGTTTGCCGGGAAATAGCGCCATTTTAACGCTAAATAAAAGCCCGTGTGACGACGGCCAAGGTATTCCCCAAAGGCCAAAAATCAACTAAAGGCAGTGATTTACCAGGATATAGACACTGAAGTAAGTAGAGACACTTGGAGCTGTATGTTAAAACATTTCTTAAGAATAAACAACATGAAAGGAAACTATTATATTTGGGTTATACTCTCTGTCTTAGAATTATGTGGAATTACAAGGAAATGCAGATAACTTGGAATTATGAAGCATCGCAAATAAGAGATTCTGGTTGTGCTTCATTAAATTCTGTTTCTATATTATTTACTTCAGGTTTTTCCCTTTAGTTGTCACCATTTTTCAGGATCCAATTGAGGAATAGACATTATTCTGTAGCAGCACTTAAAGTGTCTTTTTGTGCAGTGCAATCTACCTCTGAGTTTCTGAAGACTGAAGCTTCGAACTGCCACAAGACCTTGTGGTGACCACTCTCTATCAGCAGCTATAAGTCATCATAGCCAAATGAGACCTCCTTGTTCCTACGCAGTATGCCTAAGTGCCAGCTGCCAGGGAGAAGGGTTCGAGCAAAGGGGAGGAGCTTCCCCATCAAGATCTGCTCCAGAGCTTCTCAGAGGCATCTGGCTGCTGGCTGCAATTGGAAACAGGATGCCGAAGGACCTGGACTTTTAGTCTGGTTCAGCAGGACTCTTCTTATGCAATATGCTTATGCAAGTTTCTAAACGGAAGGCGCTGGATTCTAAAAAGCACGCTCCAAATATGAATTAAAATTGGTAGTGGAATCTCCACCTCTGAGATTTGGGTACCAGGTAAAAACTTTTTAAAAATTTGCCTGGCCTTTCTGTTAATTGTTTATGGTTTTAGACGGCTTTTCCAGAAACTATTTTAAATTTTGTTGGCAAAGCTATTTTACTGCTGTTATTAAAACTCCTACTACTGTTGTTCTCTGTAATTTTATGCTGCTTTTTCACTTTGTAGTTTTATTGATTATTGTTTATAGTTATTTTAATGCTGAGTTTTTTAGTGATATGGTAAGCCACTTGCATATTTTTATAGAGTCAGTGAAAAAATATTTTCTCATTAATTAATCCGGAAAAAAAAATATGAGAAGAGAGAAAGCATGAGGCAGAAAAATGAGACTGTAACTGTTGCATGAAAATTGCTTTCTGAAAGAAGACTACATCTATATATTTTCTAAGAAGGCCACAGTCTGTAGGAACGTTCTTTTAAAAGTGGAGGGGGTGCTCTGATCACTGCAGAGCTGCCCACCACTAGAAGAAAGGAGATCCTTTTGACAGGCAAACACTGCCACCTTCTGGATATTCATAATGACGTGATCAGCTAGACGTGATACTCTACGTGATAGATACGTGATAGATGCTCTCACATTAACAAAAAAAAAAAGCCCTCTCCTTAACTGATTACCAAGATTACTGTAAAGCTACCTTGTGGCTTTTGCTTGATGAGCTTTGGTAAAGCACCCCTTTCTTACTTGAATAAGAATATTTGATACATTTTCAAACCAGTCTAACATTTTATTTTTGTTTAGAAGTTATAAAGGTTTTTCTGCATAGCAACCTTTTATAATGGTTACCACTAAAGATGGGCACGGACCAGGAAAATTCTGAACCATGCAGTTCATGGTTCGTCGTGTTTCATGAACCATGAACTTTCATGAACTTGCCCCAGTTCGTGAACCGGTTTGTTCGGTTCGTGAAAACATCACTTCTGGGTCAGCAGAAGGTCTGCAGAGAGCCCATCCTCCCGTTGCCTAGGAAACTGATTGATTGGTACCAGGCTGTCTGCAGTGACAAACTTAAATATGAACCAAACTAACCGGGCTAAGATTTGTGAGGGTTCGTATTTCAGTTCATGCCTGCCTCCACTACAACAAACATGACAGCAGCTTGCCCTTCTGTAGTCAAGCCTGGAGAAAGCAGCTTCTTGAATGATCAACAAACTTGACCTGAATACTGTATCCCTTACCCACCCTAGAATCGTATAACTCTTAAACAAACTCATCTATTTTGGACAGGCAGCCCAATCCTAAGAGGGGCGGGGAAAGTGAATAGGAACCAAACTAAGGCTTGCGACGGCGTATCTGGTCCTTACGACCGCGTAAGTGGCCCTCTGCCCACGCTGGGATGCGGCATTGGCCCGCCGGCGGGCCGGCACCGGCGCAAGCCTCAGGCGGCCGGGCGGAGGCAGAGGAGTGGCGTAGAGCCCCGCGCCGGCATGGGGGGGTGGGGAGGAGGGTGGGGCCAGAGTTAGTCTGCTCTCTAAGCCCCCCCAGAAGCGGGAACGCCCACAGCAGCGCAAAAAAGCTACACCATGGAAGAAGAAGGCGTAGCCCATAGGCGCCCATGGAACAGCGAAAAACCTGCCCCCTCTCCGAGTGCCCAGCCCCACCCCCATGGCCCAAAGGAGCATAGGATGAGAACTATGCCAGGGACCAATCAGCGTGCGCGCCTGGCGTGGACGAGCCCCCTCCCCACACCCAATCATCCACAACCGCGCCCTACAAAACATCCGGCCAGCACCGCCCAAACCCCTCAGGTAAGTGAGCACTTGGCCGGAGGCTCTGTCCCTCTGTCCGTGTGCTGCATGGCGTGGCCTCTTTGAACACCAAGCGGGGAAGAGGGCATTCACGGTGGTGGGCATGGAATGCACTTGGGGGACTTTGTGAAAAAGTGGGGAAACTTCCCATCAAAGAGAAGAAATGCAAATGTCTGGCTAACTCCCTTTCCACCCTGGCAGGAAGAACAACTCAACATCTAACTGGACTCATGCAAACCAGTTGCCTCTAACAAAGCACAAACAAATTAACCCTTCCGTGACAGAAGGGAGTGACACTTGGCGAACTAACAGCAGCCTCTCCTGTTTCCTTGCAGGTATCCGGACTCCGGAGTTCCCGCCTGGTGATGAGTGACGGAGCGCTGACAGGTGAGGAGGAGGTAGGGGAGGGGGGGGGCCGTTCTGCAGATTAGTGCAAACTGCCCATTCACCTGAACCCACTCGCTCACTTGCCGCTTCAGGTGAGGCCAAGCAGGGGTGGGGGGTGATCATGGCCGCCCCTGGCCGCCTCAGAGGCAGGCACCCCGAAAACCACTTGTGACCAGGTGTTTGTAATGACCAGCTCATTCCCTCCCGTAAAGGTAAAGGCTTGCCAAGGCCGGGTGCATCCTCACCAGACTGTCGTGCATCAGCTGGTCGCTGCTGCCCTTGACTATGTGCACCCTCCCAGATGCTGGAGTGCGGGGCTTGCCTCGCCAGTGGAATGAGGCAAAGCCCACGTGTCTTTTTCTCCCGCAGGCACATCCAGGGCATGGCTGCTCTTCCGCATCCTGCCCTCCCCAAACATCCATGACAGACGGTTGGCTGCAGCCCAGGAAGCAGTTTCACGCCGCGGCCTGCATCTCAGCCCCGCCCCTCCGGGTGGGAAGGAGGGCCGTGTGGAATGCTCTGGCAACCTTGCTAGCCTAAAAACAAGCCCGCTTTTTCCAGTGCAATAAAATGAGTTGTAAAACAACTACCTTGTGTCTGTGAGTCTGAATTTTTCCTCAGCCCCTCCCCCAACACTCCTGTCACATATCTCCACCTGCACATCACTACAAATGTATCTGACAGACCCCGTTCTGCCTCCCCGCCCCCTTCCTCCCTTCATGGTAAAGTCAGGCAGAGGGTTGGGGCAGGGCATGTCTGCAGGGAGGGGGGAGCCACCGAGGGCATTCAATCCCTGGTAGGACAAGCAGCTGGCATCTGATAAGCCAGGGAGAGGGTTGCCGGGGGGGGGGTGCTGCAAGGGGGCGGGAGACGGCAGGGGAAACAGTCTGTTCACTCGAACCCAAGCCCCATCAGTGAAGAAACTAGGGGAAACACGCCCACCCCTCTCCTTCCCAACTGCGAGCCCCGCCCAACGCCCGAGCCGGGGCGGTCTGCCGGCACGGGCACGGTTTGCCTGTTGTTCTGGGGCCTGGCCAGGATCGCGTGCTGCCCATTGGCTGCGCCTATCCTGGCCCCTCCCCCTGCTGCTTGTCGGGAACAGCGCCCTTTGGCTGCGCCCAGTGGTGGCCACACATCAGGCCCGCCCACAACACTTTCTGGTTCTCCCAATTTGCATCTCTGCACCGCTGCCAGAGCCAGCACTGCTGCACTTTGCTGGCACAGGATATGGCCTGGCGGTGCCGCTGCTCCACCTGTGCAGCCACGCCGGCGTTGGGGCCAGCCATAGGATTGCGCAGTAAGTTGCGAGGATGGACAGTGTTTTGTCTTTCATTCTTTCAGCTGCAGCAGCGATTTCTGGGAGGCTCTTCATGCCAGCACTACTGTTCTTTAACATGAGCCCATATGTATTCTGCCTCTGGGCTGCAGTTTTTGCTATCAATAATTTCAAGGGTTTAGAAGTGAGCTAGAGTCAAAGACAAAACTGGAAATAGATATATATTTTATTATTTATTTGCATTTTCTAATTCTTGTCTTGCATTTTCCAGATAGGTCCACCCTACAATTTATCTATCTCCTCCTTGAGTGAACAATCAGCAATTACAGTGTAATCAGCAAAATTACTCCAGTTTAAGCCCTTTGAAATCAATGGGCTTAGACTGGAGTAACTTTGCCTGCGATTGTACTGTCAATCTTTCTTCCCTATACTAAATATGACCTCCAGGCCACAAACCAAAGATGACCTGAACGTGAACCCAAGTAGATAATGAATCCTTTTCTAAGATAGATACTGTGGCCAGAAAGCAGATGTACCTCATCATTCCTGAAACCAGCTTCTTTTGGGGTAGGCAGTGGGCAGGGGTGGGGGTGGGGGTGAGTGGGGAGAAATAATTGGAAACATGTTGCAACCTTTTCCATTGGAAGGAAGGGACACTGATTCCCACAGTGGGATGTTCATTGGTGGTAGCTGGATCTTTTCCCATCCTAATGTCCATAACTGCAGGGGTTTGCTTCTTTTCCTAACTGTCTCAACAGTGTCCAAATAGCAGCCCATTTACTCCCTATGTCCCTCCACGGCAGTTTTGCTCATCTGAACAGGGTCTCTTGCAGGTGCCAGCCTGCACTTGGGCAAAATCAACAGCAGCCTGTACACAGACTTTCTCTGTGGTGGCCCCTACCCTATGGAATGGCCTGTCTGAAGACATCAAGAGAGCCTGGCTTTCCACAAACAATGCAAAACCAAATTATTCAAAATGTCTTTTTTCTCAGATAGGAGGGTGGTATTGTAGGGAAGGTGTCTCAGATGCTTCGCTAATGAGTTACAGACCATAGACTTCACCATTATGTTGCCTTGCATATTATCTGTTGCTTTAAATATGTACTCCTATATACTACCTGTGCTTCATGTTGTTTTATGTCAGTCCTAGAATTGATTATGTTCTGTTTCAGCAGTTCTTCAACCCCATATAGGATTCTTGCTAATGCTATGTCTTTGTAAACTTGTATTTATTTATCCTATAGCATTGTTTATGGAATATTCTTGACACTGTATGGAAATGCCTGCCCTTGTCGTTGCTACTGATTGTACTAATCTCACACTATGTAATCCGCCTTGAGTCTCAGTGAGAAAGGTGGACTATAAATGACATACATAAATAAAATAAATAAATAAAATTTACTTGAGTACTAATAGTACTTGAGGAGAAAAATTCAGATATAAACCAGCCCCACCCCTTCATCTGCACAGTTCTACTCAAACACTGCAATGTGACAGAATATTGGGAACAGAGTGTGACAAAGAGAAGGCTGAGAACTGGTTTTTATACAAAGAGATGCTATAGGTATTTTTCACCTCTCTTTCCAAAGGGAACTTCACATTTATGGCAATGTTGAGGAGATGCATCTTTTTTTCTGGCAAGCTGGTCAACCACAAGAGGAATGGATCCTTTCAGTGGATGACTGTGGTTCTGTCTGTGGGGAAGTGAACCTATTTTGTGGGGAAGTGAACCTATTTTGCTAAAGGAAGAAAAGATGCCTTCTGTTTTTTGGCCAGCCTGATAATGGTTGGTTTCCCCATTATTCCAACATTTCTTTGAGTCAATTTGGCTGTGCATTGAGGCTGGCTTTCCATTCAGAATTTTTGAATACTTAGCGTAGTAGTTTCTGTGTTCTGCTTAGGTACTTTGTAAAATTCACCTAATAAATTGATTAAATACGCATAAAACAGCATTTTTAATTCTTCCTTTCATGTGTTTCTCTTCTTTTTTATTATTAAAATTCCATCTCGCCATTCCTATGTGCTAGAACTAATGCGTTGCTTGCTGGTGCTATGACTCAGGATTTCCAATTATGCAAAGTTTCCCTTTAGGCATTGGTATGACCTGGCCATCGCCGAGGGTCAAGTAACACTAATGGGCAGTTAGGGCTGCTTTTTGTCTCAAGTGGAATGTACATTGACTCAGTCCATGTGAAGGATGGTGCAGGCCTGAAACAGTTTACTCCGTCTGAATTTGGAAAGTGTGAGAAGAGAACTTTAAAGGTTTTTACTTAATCCAAAACTGATTTGGATTTGGGGGGACTGAATGGTTATAAGAATTCTTTCCCCCTGTGCGCCTCCTTATCATTTTAATATATGCCCAATCTGCACTTTTGTGAAACATTGTTAACTAGTATATGATACAAGTACCCAGTCCTCCAAAAGAAATTTGCCCTGTAAAGACTTCCCTGATTTTCCCATTGTTTATGGAAGGGGCAATGTGGAACTGTAGCCAAGGCACCTGAGGCTTTTGCAAGCTATCTCATATCTTTTTAAAAATGATGCTTATTTCAGGGATGAAAGCAACTGTTGTGGACACACAGAAAGAGATTTAGTTATGTTAAACTCCTTGTAGGGCTTATGTTTCTGCACATTTACTAAACCAACAAAGAGAATTAACTCTATTATGCTGCATTTTGTAACTCCCAATTTTTTAAAAAAAATTAGGAGAACAGAATTGCTGATTCCGCACATATTGGATAATGCACTTTCAATGCACTTTATCAGTCGTTTGAGGTGGATTTTTTGTTCCGCACACAAAAAAATCCATTCCAAATGATCTATAAAGAGGATTGGAAGTGCATTATCCAATGTGTGCAGAATCACTCAATATCCAAAGTTTATGGCATCCAAGATGAGGTCTTCACATCAAACAATATAAAGCAGCCAAGAGACCAAAGCCTCATGTGGGCTGGTTTCAGTTGCATTCTTTTCCTGCTCCCTCTGTCAGAAAGCAAGACATGTAGAACTTTGTATCTAAAATCCAGAAATTTGCAACCACAATTCTATTATTTGGATGAACTCTTTCATTACATAACTGTATCAGTTACAGAAGTCATACAAAGACATTTTATACATTATACAATGAAAGGAAGCCCCCCCCCCTTGGGTATTTTCCTTAAAATCAGCTGAAAATTCCCTTTGTTGCCATGCTGGTAATGATGGTGAAAAATGATGTAATTCCCAGCATGACAACGAAGGGTCTAGAGCTCGTGTGTGCTTTGCGAGTACCCCCACAATCGACCCCCCCCAAGACACCCCCCTTGTCCCCTGGTTTGGAGTGTGGAGGACCTAGCATCCGTAATTTGCAACATTGTATGCTACAATGACAACATAGCATGGACAGACTACCATTAAGCTACAGTTTTTCTCTACCTGCCAGATGGAACGGGTAGTGTACCTTATTCTGTGTTCAAGTAATAAATTATA
This sequence comes from Eublepharis macularius, assembly GCF_028583425.1. Lineage (NCBI taxonomy): Eukaryota > Metazoa > Chordata > Lepidosauria > Squamata > Eublepharidae > Eublepharis > Eublepharis macularius. The sequence continues at coordinate 150,409,477 of NC_072791.1, read as the reverse complement.
TGTTGGTAATACCATCTGTTTGGTAAAAATACGTATTTTGGAGCACATTTCAAGAATAAAGAACCAGATAATTGATGCTCCTTTAGTAGAACATTTTCTTAAGTACCATCAGAGAGAAAATGATTTTAAATACACAGTTCTATTCGTGGCTTCAAAAGGTTCCCCTCAAAAGACGGTTAAGACTTTATTACAAAAGGAGGCACTTTGGATGCATGCTTTAAGAAGCATGAAACCATCAGGTCTTAATCAATAGTTTAATTTATCGTGTTTTCTGTAGATAACTTGAAAATAGTGTCTGTATCTTTAATGAATAGAGGATGTGTACTTTAATGAATTCCTTTAAAAGTTTGCTTTGGAGTTAATTTGTTACACTTGGCCAGTGTATGAGGTGTGCCTTTCTGACACAAGAGAGAATGCATGTGCCAGTTTCAGTAAGCCTTTTGAGTCTGTAAAATGTCAAGAAGGAGAGGCACAATTGGTTTAAGAAATTTATCAAAATTATTAGATTATACATCTCGTTACGGATGCATGGTGGCAAGGTCTATTGACCCCTGATGAAGTGAAGCACTTGGAAACAAGCGTCTTGATAACTGGTCCCTTGTTGGGTCTTTGGTTCCTTGGCATTTCCATTCTACAGTTCTAGCAATATCCACCCGTATAAGAAAAAGAATAATGTTAATGACTTTTTGGAATAATTTTTGTTAATACTTACCGTTATTGTCGGGGATTCCTCACGGAATGCCCTGCAAACATCTCACCTATAAGAGAAGAGAATTGTTTTTCATCATGGTTTAATAAGCAAAAAGACTGTAAAATATTTGTATGAATATGTTGCCACATGGCTGTTTGTCTATTTCCTGAATGTTGCTTCATTGTATATCTTTGCAATTTGTATAGAGTATGAATTTTGTAAGTAGTTTTGTATGAGATTGGAATTTATATATTTATTCTCTATATATGCACTAGGACCCTTTAAATTCAAAAAAATATATTAAAAAAAAATTAAGTATTTAAAAATTGTCTCCCTTTGATTATATTTGTGTATGTTTCTCTAGGTCCCGTGGGTGGGTTACACGCAGCCCCATCCAGGCTGTTTCAGTTTGGGAAAATGATAAAAGGCTTATTTTTAGTAGAAAGGAGGGGGGGGCCGCACCAAGGCACAATGAAGGGGAAAATGTCTTTAATGTTTATATAACCCCAATGTTATATAAACATTAAAGTTTCCTCCCTTGCACCATTTGCCTTCTTCTGTATTTTTTAAAACCAAAAGCAGCCACGAGAAGGTGCAGCTGGGTCTGGAACTTTGCACTGCAGGGAGGGGAAATGCCTTTGCCTCTGCAGCTGTTTTTCTTATAAAATCACCACTCAACTGCTTTTTGTACCACATATTAAGATCTGTCATTGTCTATCGGTCATTGTGTATGGTTCTTATGGGGAGCAGCTCTGCCATACATCCTTCAGTCCCCACCCACCAACCCAAACTGGAGAGCCCTGGAGCCAGAACAAACTGGAGAGCTAGGAGGCAGAACAAACAGACCTCTGTTGGGATGGAGACTAGAGCACCAGTGGCTGTGCGATTTTCAAATCTCTGTTTTTTTCTGGCACCAGAAGTGGCCACCCTCCCTATCACGGGGCGGGGGGCGTCGGGGGGAGCGGCGCAGCCGCGACCCCCGGGGGCCCCCGGCCCGCCGCAGGCGGGGCGGGGGGCGTCGGGGGGAGCGGCGCAGCCGCGACCCCCGGGGGCCCCCGGCCCGCCGCAGGCGGGGCGGGGGGCGTCGGGGGGAGCGGCGCAGCCGCGACCCCCGGGGGCCCCCGGCCCGCCGCAGGCGGGGCGGGGGGCGTCGGGGGGAGCGGCGCAGCCGCGACCCCCGGGGGCCCCCGGCCCGCCGCAGGCGGGGCGGGGGGCGTCAGGGGGAGCGGCGCAGCCGCGACCCCCGGGGGCCCCCGGCCCGCCGCAGGCGGGGCGGGGGGCGTCGGGGGGAGCGGCGCAGCCGCGACCCCCGGGGGCCCGGCTGTCTTTGTCTTCGTCTTCGTCTTCGTCTTCGTCTTCGTCTTCGTCTTCGTCTTCGTCTTCGTCTTCGTCTTCGTCTTCGTCTTCGTCTTCGTCTTCGTCTTGGGGGGGGTGGGGGAATTTATTTTTTGCAACCTTTTCTACATGCAAAACTTAAAACTTTTGTGGTACAAAGTTTTAATGTTATAAAATGGTGAAAATTTCATAAAATTGTAATTTTACTAACAATCCAAGTCAAATAAGTTTATAGACAATTAAAACAGTATAGCTTCTATAATCATATTAGGCATAAATATTAAACATAACTTTTAAACATTAAGTAAAAAGTATTAAATACTCGGTAGGCATGGGTTGAAGGTTTTATATTAAATCCTGAGCAGCTTGAAACCTTCAAGTGAGAACTGAAAACACATTTCTCTGTTTTAGAGAAACTGTTTGTCAGTACAAAATAAATGAGATGGATGGTTTTGTTGCACTCTCCCAACCAGGAGACAGATTCCTCCTAAGAGTTTAATGGCTTCTTTCATTAACAAGCACTAGTCTTTTTCATTAAGTGAGGTGTATCAAAATATAAATGTTTATTTAAATAAAACATAGAAAAATAGAACAGATGAACACAACAAGAATTAAGTTTCCTAACATTTCTTAATGAAATCTAACTCAGTCAGATTAACGATGAAATGCATTCAAGTTACCATAGCACATATTACAAGGGTAAGTTTCCTGCCTAGATCTTCATGAGATTTCTTTTGGCCAAAACCCTGATCTGCTATTTGGATTACCATTTTTATATATTATCTTATGCAGAAATCTAAGATCTTTTCATATAATAGCATAGATAAGTATCAAACCAATCATAATTTAATTCTTTTTTACTATTTCCAATCCTGTGACATTCTACCTAGCCAAAAGTGCCACTATGCCCAGCTGCAATATAGATAGTAAAAATGACAGGAAAAGTTACATGACCAGATCATCCTTGGTCTCTGCTAACAATTACAGAACATTTATCTGATACTGTTCACTATTTTTAATTAGCTGTCAAAGATAAAGAAGCACCAGTTATACAACATACTAGAAAAAGAACTACAGTGAAGTTCATACAGAGTTATTTAGAATGCATATGTTTCACTAAGTATGTGTTCTAAACCATAATCAGCAGTCTACTGGTTTGAATCCCACTACTGACATGAGCTCAGTAGGTGGCCTTGGGTCAGCCACTCCTCTCAGCCCCAGCTCCATTGTGGGGATAAGAATAACACTAACTTGTTCACTGCTCTGGGTGAGGCACTAATATGTGTAGAAGAGCGGTATATAAGCGCAGTTATTATTATTATTTATATTTCCATGACACCATCCCTTGACCTGTGAAATTAAATATTTTGATAAATATGAAAGTGATACAAAATATAAATGTATTGCATAATGTGTGAGTGTACATATACAAACTTTAAAAATTGTATTGGATAATACCGCAAAGCATGATTACTGAGAAAGCTGCTTTCACTGCTTTCAGTGTGGAGAGCTGCTTGTAGATCAAAACAACCTGGCAAGCTGTCTTCATGCAAAGTGCACTTGTTTCTCTTGGCTTTCAATTCTGCTTTCGTTCAGCATGGGTAAATCAATGTGTCAGCAGTAAACATTTGTATCACTCCTCTCTGAATGACTGCCTATCATGTCAAAGCAATTAAAATTAACAATACAGTTGCTGCTAAGATCAATTAATGGCTCTTAGGCTTTATCTGTTGATCTAGTGACATCTTCAAAACCCACTGATAACAGATTATACATACTTCTCTTCTATCCACAATATATACACAAGGATTGATTACATATTCTTATTTTCTAAATTACATATTTAAATGACATATTCTTATCTCCTAAATTAATTAGTCAAACTCTTACTTCAAGGATTGGTGACAAGTTGTGGACAGACTATGCTTGGACAGAATGTACACTGAGAATAAATGACATCAAACAAATTGGAAACTAAATAAATCACTTTTATTTAACAAATAAATTTCTTTTGAAGTCTCTTTAGAAATTAAACAATAGAAACAAATAAACTATGTGGCATTTCTCAAATCCACGTGTAGGATGCTATGGAAGTGGTACTTAGAGGGAAATTAATCTCCATTGCCTCCTGTCATGAAGAGCGAAAAGAAAACATTAGAAATGAAATAATATCTAGAATAAGAAAACTAGAAGATGAACACAAAAAAGTGTCAGGTTCAGAATGGGTTCTTCTATATGTTGTAGACAAAGAGACTCCATTTTAATTCTTTGAGTGTTCTGAGTGCTTCTTCAATGGCACACCCCATGCCCCTCCTATTCCAACATTGATTGATGATCAGACCCATTATGAAGTACAGCAAATCTTGGACTCTAAATTTAAAAGAAACCAGTTATTTTATCTTTTCAGGTGGAAGGACTTTGACTCTGGGTTTGATGAATGGGTGCACTCTGTACATGTTCATGCTCCTAGACTAGTTAAGGCGTTCCATACTCGTTATCCGCATAAACCGGGGGGAGGAGCATTTTAGAGGGGGCAGAAATGTCAAGTTCAGAATGTGTTCTTCTATGTTGTAGCCAAAGAGACTCCATTTTAATTCTTTGAGTGTTCTGAGTGCTTCTTCTACAGGAGCCAAGACGTTCCCTTGCAGCTATCTCCCAAAAGAGGAAAGTTTTGACTACAGCTTTTCCAGCCTTGGGAAACTTTCACTTTCTCAGCCTCAAGCGGCTTGTTTTGAGAACTATGGGGGGAGGTTGGGCCTGCTGGGGTTTGATACTCTGTACCTTGTTCTTTGCCTATCATTCATAACAATACACGTGTACCAGCCTAGATATTGCATCTGGGCCAGTGGACTATAATGGTTGCCTTTTTCAGTAAATCTTTTGAAAACAACGGACTCTTGTCTGATTGCAGAAGGTAGTCTGGATTACAACTATTATTTAGCCACAGATCTGACATTTTGTTATGAATCCATATCTGTTCCAATGCCTAAGCCGGGGCAGACGGATGCCAGGGGAGGATCCTTATGCCTCCCCCAGTTCGGAAGGACTGGAACTTCAAGGACCCATTCAAAGGGGAACAGGGTCTTCCGTTACTACGATATATAGCCTCGCTCCTAGCAGAACTAATACTCGACTCACAGCAGCAGCTGACCCATTGATATCCCTGCTGACATCGACGCAGTGGGGATCGAGGCCAACGGACGTGAGGGAAAGGAGAGCGAGTACGATGTTCACGCAGCCCCCAATGGAAGGCCAACAGAGCTTGGGCGTGATAGCAAAGCACCCCAGTAGTCAACCTTGGTATCATTGGAACAGTTGGAATGGGATCGAAGAGGTTCAGAGAGTACCCAAACATGGGAAACATCCCGCTGCGATATGATGTGTTGGGACTATGCAGAAGTCGCTCCATGGATGGGACAATGCGATCCAAATGAGCACACGTGGATACAATTACAAAGCCGAACCATAGCAGTAGATGCTGGAATCTCGGTGGTCACAGGATTAGCGAAAGGAATCCTGGTGGGGAGATCAAATGAAGAGCAAGGTACCACGACCCAGGGCATGGGAGAAATAAGGCCTTGGCCTGGGGCAGCCGCGTCCTATGCAGAATATTTAGAGACTTCACAAGTCCCTAATGAACCTCCCCATAAATATGCAGAAACTGAGGCCACCACGGTGGACCCAGGTCGTGTACAGGTACTAGAAGAGAGACTGTCTAGTATGGAAGAGAGTTTGGCCCATGCAGTTCATTTGCTCTCCATACTCGTGGTCGGAGGATCAGATGGGAACCAAGAGAGGGCTTCTGGCATACAAAGCATCAGTCAGAGTCTGTCAAATTTACAGAGAATTATTCCGGGGACAGGCACTGCTCTGCAAGAACAGCAGCTCCTGTTAGCAGATGATCAGCAACAACCTGTACAACCACCGAATCCACCGCCGGGGCCAGTTGAGGAGAAATCGGACGAAACAGAAGGAGGAGGAGGAGGAGGAGGAGGAGGAGGGGAACAACCACGAGAGGAGCCCATAGAGACCCCGCCTCAGCCCAGGGGTACACCACAGCGGCCGCAGGAGGAAGCTCCGGTCCTTCCACCGACACCAGTTCAGCCGCAAGGACAGCCAATCCTCCAACCGCCCCCATCCCAGCCGCGAGGACAGCCGTTCCTGCCAAGACTTGTAGCACCGATTCCGTGGGGCACCACTCCTCGGCCAATACCGCAGCCAGGACCAATTCCGCAAGGCGCCACTCCTCGGCCAATATCACAGCCGGGACCGAGAGGACCCCCTCCACCAGTACAGCCTGTGCCAAGAGGACCCCCTCTGCCAGCACAGCCTATACTGAGACCCCAAGGAGCCCCTCAACTGAGGCCCCAGCAACCTCCTGTGCAACCTCCTCTGCAGTACCCTGATTTGAGACCTCAGCAAGTTCCAGTTCCAATACAATATTACCCACTACCTGCTCCGGTCGCCAGACCTCAAGAATTGCCAATGGGGTGGGTAAAGCTGGAAGCTACTTTTGACGGGGACCCCTCCAAATTAGGATTTTTCCTAGTACAAGCTTTACAATTCTTCAATTGTTGGGGACATTTGTTCGGAGATGAAGCCAGCCAGATCGAACATTTGGGGTCTCATCTACAAGGAAAAGCAGCAGAATGGTATGTAGCCCTTTATGAATTGGGGGCCCCCGAATTGAATTCATTGCAGGGTCTAGTAGATGCACTCCGAGCCCAGTACGAAGACCACCTAGAAGAAAGTAGAGCCAGAACAGAATTACAATCAATTAGACAAGACAGCATGTCGGCTAGAGACTATGTTACAAAATTCCGACAGCTGGCCGCCAAATGTCCAAGGTGTGAGGAGTCCACAAAAATAATTCTGTTCAAACAGGGCATGAATCCCAGACTGTTGGACAGGGCCCTTATGCAAGATAATCCTCCCACACTTTTAGGGTAGATTCAATTAGCTTGTGAAGTAGAAAATCGCATGCAAGAAGTATGCTTGGTCGAACAGCAACAAATCGCTGGGCACCGGCGCTCATCTGTACTTGTGAGAGGAAGTAGGGGTGCTGGATATGCAACTAGAGGAGCGAGAGATGCTAGATGGCAACAAGGATTGTGTCTACAGTGTGGCCAAGGCGGTCACTTCGTGGCACAATGTCCGTTCCGGCCTGTGCAAAGAAATCCGCTCCCACCAAGGCGTCCAGCCCCTACCTCTCTGCCCACGCCAGCACGCCCAACACCCGCTCCAAGAGCGACAAGAGGCAGAGGGACCTTCCACAGAAATCCCCCCAAGAAAGTTTTAGAGCTAGAAGAAATTATGGACTATGATTCAACAGCTCTAATCAGTGAGGAAACCCCTGAAAGTCCCACCTCGGGAAACAAGATGGATCTGTCGTAAAAGGACCCAAGTGGCAGATCAAAAATCAGTCAGTTCCAATTCTGGAAAGATGTCATGGGTCCATACTATTCATACCATTAACGTTAGTCAATCCAGAAAGAAAAACACATATCCGTGTGCAAGCACTCATTGACTCAGGGTGCTCCAGAGACATTATTGCCCCAGCTTTAGTGAATGGATTAGTACTCCCAATAAAAGATCTGGAAACTCCAGTTATTTTTGAACAAATGGATGGCACCAATATGAATCCAGTCACTACCGAAACGATACCTGTCATCACAGGTATGGGACAACATTGGGAGACGAGATCGTTCGTAATTAGCACTACAGCCAAATACCCGTTAATTTTGGGAAGCAGATGGTTGTGGGATCACAACCCATATATAGACTGGACGGTCGGAAGCATTACCTTTTCACATGATAAATGTAAAAATCATCGTTGGGACCAGAATTGGGGTAACAACCCTACCCTCATGGAGCAAGCCCTGTTAACTCAGGAGGAACTTAACCAAATACCTAAACAGTACAGAGCCTATGTCCAAGCCTTCACCGAAGAAGAAGCCAACTCTTTACCTCCCCACCGGAGGACGAACTGTGCGGTGGAAATTTTACCGGGTTCATCTTTACCCAAGGGCAGACTGTATCCCATGAGCCCAAACGAGTGGGAGGAGCTCCACAAGTTCATTGACACTAATCTTCAAAGAGGGTTCATCCGACCCGCAAATAGCCCACATGCTGCTCCAGTGCTATTTGTCAAAAAAAAGGATGGGGGGTTGAGACTGTGCACGGACTTTAGAGGACTTAATGCAGTCTCCTCCAGCAACGCCTATCCCATACCTCTCATCAGAGATCTACTCAACATCGTGGCACAAGGTAAGATCTTTACAAAATTGGATTTAAAAGATGCTTACTTCCACATTTGTATAAGGGAAGGCGATGAATGAAAAACCGCATTCAGTACGCCCCTCGGCCAGTACGAATACTTAGTTATGCCTTTTGGCCTGGCCGGGGCACCTTCGGTTTTCATGTCCATGATCAATGAAGTATTGCATGTATTTTTGTATAAGGGAGTAGTTGTATATCTGGATGATGTCCTAATTTACTCAGAATCTGAAGAGGAACATATAGATCTTGTGAAAAAAGTCTTAACTACTCTGATGTGTAACAAACTGCCTATTAAACTGTCCAAATGTGAATTTCATAAGACAGAACTCACTTATTTGGGATATTGCATCTCCAAAGATGGCTTGAAAATGGACCCGAGCAAAGTACAAGCTGTCCATGAATGGCAAACGCCCAGTACTCGTAAAGAACTACAATCTTTTCTAGGGTTTGCCAACTTGTATAGAGAATTTATAGCTAACTTTGCTCAAATAACTCTTCCCCTTACTGAACTGCTAAAAACCAAAGACAAAGGGGAGCAAGCTAAAAAACCAAGTGCTAAATTAACTTGGACACCACAGTGCCAATCAGTGTTTGATCAACTCAAAAAGCAATTTATTTCTGAACCAGTACTGCAACACCCTGATGAAAATCGCCCATTTATCGTACAGGTGGACGCCAGCGATACTGCGATAGGGGGCGTCCTCTTGCAGCGTGGGGAGGATGGTGTGCTTAAACCCTGCGCCTTCCTGTCCTGAAAATTTTCTGAACCTGAAAGAAATTGGAATGTTTGGGAGAAGGAGGCTTTTGCTGTAAAAGCAGCACTCTCCACCTGGAGACATTGGTTAGAGGGAGCCCGTCATCCGTTTGAAGTCTGGACAGATCACAAAAATTTAGAAGCCTTACGCAGCCCTAGAAGGCTAAATGCCAAGCAGCTTAGATTGGCGGAATACTTTTCTAAATTCAATTTCACTTTGAACTTCTTGCCCAGCAAAACTAACTTTCTTGCCGACGCCCTATCGCGCATGCCTCAACATAAAAGCAAAAGGGAGGAGACAATAGACACTGTCTTTTCACCTATGCAATTGGGAGAAGTGGTCACAACGCGCAGTCCAGCCTCTTCAACCAGATCAAGAGTGGAGACTAAAGCTGAAATCTGAAGTAAAAAAGGAGGGGGATAAAGTACCCAGGGAAAAATTGCAGCAATCCAAGCAAGGAGAGTGGCTATGGGGGGATCGATTCTATGTACCCAACAGCTTAAGGAAAGAAGTGTTACAACGTTGTCACGACACCCCCACAGCTGGCCACTACGGGTACTTAAAAACGCTCCATCTAGTGCAATGGCAATTTTGGTGGCCAGGCATGAGTAAGGACATTTCACAGTATATAGCGTCATGCCCCATTTGTCTCAGTGCTAAGTCACGCAAGGGCAAGCCACCCGGACTGTTGCAACCTTTGGAAACGGCAAGCAGGCCATGGGAAATCATATACATGGATTTTATCACAGATCTTCCCCCCTCCAAGGGCCACACTTGCATTTTGGTCGTGGTGGATTTGTTCTCCAAACAAGCTCATTTCATACCCTGCACCACTATACCTTCAGCCCAAAAACTAGCAGATATCTTCTTAAAACACATTGTTAAACTGCATTATTTTCTGTCAAAGGTGATTTCAGACCGCGGCAGGCTATTCGTTGCCAACTTCTGGCGGGAGCTTCTACAGCTTATGGGAATTGAGCAAGGTTTAAGTTCCAGCCATCATCCTCAAACCGACGGACAATCCAAAAAAACTAATCAAATTTTAGAACAATTCCTCCGTTGTTATATCAACTTTCAACAAGACAACTGGATTGATTTACTACCCCTAGCAGAATTCTCGTACAATAACAGTGTGCATGCCTCTACAGGAGAAACCCCCTTCAAAGTGGTATATGGCTTCCACTTTAAGCCCTTCCCGTTTGAAGCGCTCCCCCCTCCTACGTCAGCCTCCAGAGATGTTTCGGAATGGTGGGGGGAAGCAGCTCAACAATGGACTCTAATTAAAAAACATCTCGACAAAGCCAAACAGGATTACAAAAAATACGCTGATCGCCACCGTGTGGCCGAATGGGACTTACAACCAGGAGACTTAGTTTATCTATCCATAAAGAATTTAAAAGTTACTCAAACCAGTCAGAAATTAGCTTTGAAATTTCTAGGACCTTTTCCCGTTTGTAAAGTAATCAATAAAGTGACTGTAGCCCTGGATTTACCAAAAAATCTGCGCCATGTGCATGATACGTTCCATGTCAGCCTTTTGAAAATAGTTCCCCCAGCAAATCAATGGCACACCCGTGCCCCTCCTATTCCAACATTGATTGATGATCAGACCCATTATGAAGTACAACAAATCTTGGACTCTAAATTTAAAAGAAACCAGTTATTTTATCTTTTCAGGTGGAAGGACTTTGACTCTGGGTTTGATGAATGGGTGCACTCTGTACATGTTCATGCTCCTAGACTAGTTAAGGCGTTCCATACTCGTTATCCGCATAAACCGGGGGGAGGAGCATTTTAGAGGGGGCAGAAATGTCAGGTTCAGAATGTGTTCTTCTATGTTGTAGCCAAAGAGACTCCATTTTAATTCTTTGAGTGTTCTGAGTGCTTCTTCTACAGGTGCCAAGACGTTCCCTTGCAGCTATCTCTCAGAAGAGGAATGTTTTGACTACAGCTTTTCCAGCCTTGGGAAACTTTCACTTTCTCAGCCTCAAGCGGCTTGTTTTGAGAACTATGGGGGGAGGTTGGGCCTGCTGGGGTTTGATACTCTGTACCTTGTTCTTTGCCTATCATTCGTAACAATACACGTGTACCAGCCTAGATATTGCATCTGGGCCAGTGGACTATAATGGTTGCCTTTTTCAGTAAATCTTTTGAAAACAACGGACTCTTGTCTGATTGCAGAAGGTAGTCTGGATTACAACTATTATTTAGCCACAGATCTGACAAAAAGGCGACCCAATCTATAAAATTACTTGCTTGAAAATTAATGGAAAAAACCTCCTCACATTCTATACAAGCTATTAAAGGCACCCAGGAAAAACTCAAACTAATTCTGTAAAATTAGCCGATGTATTTGCTGAATACTACCAAACCATTTGTACATAAGACAATCCTGACAGTAATCATATTTTAAATTATTTATCATCACAGGAAATTATTTGGAAAAAAACTCACAAGAACATAAACAATATCTGGACCAACCAATCACAACAGAAGATGTTACAGTCACTATCAAATCCTTGAAAAAAATAACAAAGCTTCAGACAGGGATGAATTCCCTGCCAAATTTTTACAAAAAAATACATTCACCTACTTTCAACTCCACTAACTGCCACATTGCAACTCTGTTATGATCAGAGGTAGCATCCCTCTATCTTGGTCAGAGGCTGAAATAGTAGTTATTCCAAAAAAGGACAACGATATTACAAATACTAAATCTTCTCAACCAATACCCTTACTGAATCAAGACCAAAAGATCTTTACAAGCATATTTGCCAAAATATTGTCTAAATGTAAATAACCAACTACATTCACCTTGACCAGACTGGCTTTATGCCAATAAGGAATCTTTTTGACAATACACGTGACACTTTAACTATAATTAATTTCTGAGAAGCATACAAAACCCCTGCATTACTTCTGGCCTTTGATATAGAGAAGGCATTTGATTAAGTGGAAATACCATATCTAAAACTTTTACTTCAAAAAATGGGTTTTGGCGATCAATTCTAAAATGCCATTAATGCTCTTTAGCTTTCTCCAAAAGCTACAGTTAGGACTAACAATGTACCTTGGATAGATATCCATATAGCAAGGGGAACTAGACAAGGCTGTCCCCTTTCCCCATTTCTGTTTGCCATAACAATAGACAGGGCCGGTGCTACCATTAGACCAACTAGGCAGCCACCTTGGGCACAGACCTCAAGAGGGGCATAGTTTTATACAGATTACTTTCTTGAAAAAAATGCAACTGAGAAAACCTATTGAGCACCCCCTAAATGGTCCTGTCCACAGACATCAAGCAGCTCAAAAGCTCACCGTAACATTTTATTTATTCATTTATTCATTTATTTATGTGATTTATACCCTGCCCTCCCCACAGATGGGCTAAGGGTGGCTAACAACATTAAAAAATACATTAAAATCACACAAACATAAAATCAATCATATTTTTTTAAAAATTAAAATAGTCCAGGAGCAGGCTATTTAAACAAATATTGGGAGTCTGTATACAGGCATGGCAGATGGCTGAGGGCAGCTCCGAAAGAAATGGTGGTCTTAGATGGAAGAAGAAGGACACTCGCTGGCACTCAGCCAAAGGCCCAGCAGAACATCTCCATTTTACAAGCCCTGCAAATTGTAACAAGTCCCACAGGGCCCAGATCTCCAGCACGAGAGCATTCCACCAGGCCAGGGCAGAAAAAGCCCTCGCCCTGGTTGAGGCCAGATGGGCCAGGGTCCTTTGGGCCAGGGACCACCAGGAGTTGCTTGTCTGCAGAGCGCAACATCCTGCAGGGGACGTAATGGAAGAGGCGGCCCCTCAGGTATGGAGGTCCCAGTCCATGAAGGGCTTTAAATACCAAGGTTAACACCTTGAACCGGATCTGGAACTCCACTGGAAGCCAGTTTAGCTGGCACAGCACATGATGAATGTGCGCTTGGATGGGCGTTCCGGTAAGGACGCGTGCCGCTGCATTCTGGATCAGCTGTAACTTCCGGGTCAGGCCCAAGGGCAGTCCACGATAGAGTGAGTTGCAGTAGTCTAGCCTGGAGGTGACCGTTGCATGGATTACTGTGGCCAGGTCCTGGGGTAAAAGATAGGGCGCCAGTTGCCTGCCCTGTCGAAGATGAAAAAAGGCAGACCTGGCAACAGTCATGACCTGGGCCTCCATTGAAAGTGTAGCATCCAAGGTCACACCCAGACTCCTCACCATCAGGGAAGGTTTCAATTGTACCCCATCAACAGCTGGGAGCCGGTTCCCAGCTCGATTGCCCCATGATCCAGACACAGAACCTCTGTCTTCAGGGGATTCAATTTCAGGTGACTCTGATGTAACCATACTGTCACAGCCTCAAGACCCTTGACCAAGGAATCCAAAGCAAGATCGGACTGGCCATCTGTAATGATTCCAAGTAAATGTGTGCATGTATCTTTAAATGCTTGATGAGATAGGTGAAGAGTGGGGGGTGAAGGAGATGGATGAGTGAGTGATATGATTGGTTGAGGACTGAGAGGGTGGGTGGAGTGAATGCAGTTTGAGACTGAGAGTAGAGAGAAAATTTTTAGTCAGAAGAAAGCAGGCTAGCTGTGTGCTGCCTGAATATGTTGAAGTGTTTATGAGAGAAATATAACCTGTGTGGAACCTGAACTGAGCATGTTTGTGAAAGGACACTCAGTCAGGGAAAGAGAGGCCAGCTGTGTGAATGAGAGTAAATGAAGTAACTTTAAGAACTGAGAACTACGTTTATGAAACCGATACGCTTCTTGACTAAATAAAAGTTTATTTTTATTTTGTTATATCCCAGTGTAGCTGTCATTGCTATATCCCATTCCTATCTTCAGGGCCACATAGAACCACGAAGGAGCCTGACACTTAGGAATGTTACCAAAGGGAAAATTTAAATAAAATATCTTGGAATAAAATATTCCTGGTGGCAGCAGACTACCCAGAGGGTTAAGGGATAGATTAAAAGAAAAAGTAAAAGAAAGTAAAGGTCATAACACCATCCATCAGCAGATAGAGCTGAGTGTCATCCGCATACCGGTGACAACCTAGCCCAAAGCTGCGGGCTAACCAGGCAAGGGGGCACATATAGATGTTAAATAGCATCGGGGAAAGAATCACCCCCTGAGGGATGCCACATACCAAAGAATGGTAAGCAGACATCTGTTCCCCGAGTGCCACCCTCTGTCCTAGGTTGTGAAGGAAGGAGTTCAGCCATTGCAGGGCTGTTCCACGAATCCCCACATTGGCAAGGCAGTGGGTCAGAAGATTATGATTTACCATGTCAAATGCTGCTGTAAGATCTAAAAGTATCAGCAGTGCCGACCCACTCCGGTCCAGGTGTCGCCGCAAATCATCTGTGAGGGCAACCAGAGCCATCTCTGTACCATGGCCAGGCCTGAAGCTGGACTGGAATGGATCCAGGATAGAGGCATCACCCAGGTATACCTGCAACTGTTCCGCTACCGCCTTCTCAATTACCTTACCCAGGAACGGAATATTCGAAACTGGGTGATAATTGGCTGGATCAGCAGGATCCAGTGATGGTTTCTTTAATAAGGACCATACCACTGCCTCTTTCAGTGAGTCTGGAAAAAACCCAGAACTCAGAGAAAGATTAATGATGTCAGCTAATGGTGCCCAAATCCCATCACCACCACTTTTCATCAGCCATGATGGGCATGGGTCCAGTGGGCACGTGGTAGGTTTCACAGCATGCAGGACCCTGCTCACCTCCTCCTGGGAGAGTGGCCTGAATTGATCTAATATCAACCCTGAGGACAACCAAGGGGCCTCCAGTACACATACTGCATCAACTGTGGTGGACAGATCCTGGCGGAGTGACAAGATCTTATCCGCAAAATAGTCTCCAAAAGCCTCACAGCTTATTACTGAATTTACATTTTTATTTGTCCCATGTGTAAGGGACGTTAAAGACCAAATCACTCTGGAAAGTTGTGCTGGGCGAGAACTAGTGGACGCAGTGGAAGCTGCATAGTAGTCTCTCTTTGCAGCTTTCAGTGCCGTAGGCCTTCATAAACATCCTATAAGATGTTCTTGTCACTTCATCATGGAGTTGCCGCCACACTCACTCTAGCCGTCTCAGTTCCCATTTGATTTGTCGTAGCTCATCAGTATACCAAGGAGCTACTCTAGTTCGGGGGTGGAGAGAGCGACGGGGAGCGATCTCATCAATAGCTTCAGAGAAACGGGCATTCCAGTCCTCTATCAGCTCATCCAATGAGCCACCAGGGGGCATCGGTTCCTGCAGAGCATTCTGCAATTCAATTGGATCCATTTGACTCCACGGGCGAGCATAAATCAGCTCATCGCCCAAGCAGGAGGGGGTCATGGTGCCCAGACAAGGATGAGGTGGTCTGACCATGGCACTGCTATAGCTTCATCCAGATCCACCTGTATCCCAAACCCAGAGATCAAATCCAGTGTGTGTCCTGCTCAATGTGTGGGCATTGATACAAACTGGGAGAGTCCTAATGCTGCCATGGAGGCTATCATGTCCATGGCCTGTGAGGAGGTAGCATCATCGGCATGGACATTGATGTCCCCTAAGACCAGAAGCCTGGGGTACTCCAAGGCCCAGCCAGCCACCGCCTCTAACAGACTCTTTAAAGTCCAAATGCTTCTCTTTTTCTTCCTTTACATCCCTTTACAATAAATATTCACAATTTCTTCTCATGATGGAAAGGTGTAATTCTCATGGAGTATGTGATGCCAAAATAGATCTCTCCCTTGAGGTAAGGTTGTGATACTGAGACGTACTCCGATGGAATGCTCTCAATCTGAGGCCAGCTGCGAGCAGATTTCGTGCCTGCTTCTTCAGGAGCTTCTATTCTAAACAAAACATGAATCTAAGCATAAATCTAATTGCATTCATGTCATATTTATACTGCTACTTCCAGTAATCCTATGGGAGCAATGCCTAAATGCTTGAGACAGAAATCTACGTTTATACCCCCAGTTTTGGACCACCGGGTGGAGACATTTGAATATATGGTGACCAAGGATATTGCTAAACTTGAGAGCAGACCAATATATCCCTGGCATAATCTCTCGAGAGGCGAGGCAGAGGCCATTAGAACTCTGAAGGAGGATAAAACCATTGTGATTAAACAGGCAGATAAAGGGGGAGGAACGGTCATTTTAGACCGGGAGACATACATTGGAGAGATTATGAAACAACTGGCAGACACGTCTAGCTATGCCAAAGTCCCCTCGGATCCAACTGATCATATTAAGAGTATTATCAAAATTGTCTTGAACGAAGCGAGAGAGATACGGGAAATAGACGATAGACTATATTGGGCATTGCTTGAGACCTCCCCCCGAATTCCTCTCTTCTATATTCTGCCTAAAATTCACAAGAAGATTTTTCCTCCGCCAGGGCGCCCGATCGTCTCGGGGTGTGGTTCCATATTAGAATCATTAGCTATCCTTATTGACTCGACATTACAACCAGCAGTGGCCCAGATCCGCCCTTTATTACAAGATACAAAAGACTTTATTTGTAAAATTGAAGGAACTCCCATATATGAAGGAATGTGCTTTCTTACCATGGATGTTTCCTCTTTATATACAATTATCCCCCATGATATTGCCAGATTAGTAGCTGAAGAGGCTTGGGATGACTATACAGGTCCCTTGTCCAAAAAATTTTTGCTCCAACTACTGGATATCGTGTTGGAGAACAATTACTTCAGGGTAGGAAATGACTTCTATTTTCAGTGTAGAGGGGTAGCAATGGGGAGCTCTGCTGCCCCATGCATAGCAAATTTATTTATGAGCAATTGAGAGAAACAGTACATTCTGGACCCATCTAATCCCTTCAAAATAAATATTCTAAGATACTTCAGATTTATTGATGATCTATATTTTCTATATAAGGATGTGGAGAAGGTGGAGGACTTCTGCCTATGGATTAATAACAGGGACCCCAATGTGAAGTTCACATGAAAGTATAATGAATGTGAAATTAACTTTCTGGATGTGATCACTTATAGAAATAACGAAAGTCGGGTCAGGATCAGGACCTTTCACAAGGATACTGATCGTAATTCTTATCTGGACTATCAGTCCTTCCACCCCTGTCATTTACGATCCAATATACCCTTCAGCCAGCTTTTGAGGATCAAAAGGAACTCCTCATTAACAGAAGACTTTGAAAGGGATGGGAGAGTTCTTTGTGAACAGTTTAGAAGGAGAAATTATCCGCAACAAGTCATCAGGAGGGCGTGGCAGAGAGCGAATCAAACTAATCGGGATGCACTGCTTAAAAAACGCGAGAGGGATCAAACTAATAGGATTACATGGGCACTTGACTTCACCCCTAGAGCCAATCAAATTAAAAGAATAATTTTTAAACATTGGGCTCTTATAGAAAACATCGAGGGCTGTGAGGAGAAACCAAAGATCGGCTTCCGGAGAACACAAAATTTAAGTAATAGTCTGGTTAAGGCTGATATTGGCCATGAGGAAGGGTTTCAACATCTACCAGAGGGAAACTTTAGATGTGGCCACTGCCAAGCCTGTAAGTTTTTTCAAAAAGGAAAGGTCCTCATCTTCCAAGATATAAAACATACCATTCGACACTTTGCAAATTGCAATACAAAGGGGGTGATTTATGCTATAGAATGCCCTTGTAAATTACTATACGTGGGATGTACACTTAGACCAATTAAGGTATGGGTTTTGAAACATATATCACGTATCAGAAATAACATCCAAGAGGCACCCCTGACCCAACATTACAGGGAGATGGGACATTTGGAAAATGACCTTAAGGTATTTGTACTGGAGATCTGTCACAGACGGAACCATGATTCACTGCATAATCAACTTTTACAAAAGGAGGCTTACTGGATATTCAGGCTTAATTCTGTTAAACCAAAAGGTCTTAATAATGAATTATTATTAAACAGCTATTTATGAGATTTGGAGCATTATGTCGGGACAGGAGTGGTGCATTTCAACAGTACACTGGGTCTTTAAGAAGAATAGGGCTGTTGGAGCTGTTGGATACTTAAGGAAATTGCTCTGTTAATGAGGTGCGCGTGTCAAGAACAACGCCGCCTTTACCGGGACGCATGAATGATTTCTTTCCCTTAGAGTCTATAATTGATGATGTGGTGAGTATGTTTGGCATTATGGGGGATGGTTTGGAAGTAGCAGTATAAATACGACACGAAGGCAATTAGATTTATGCTTAGATTCGTGTTTTGTTTAGAATAGAAGCTCCTGAAGAAGCAGGCGCGAAATCTGCTCGCAGCCGGCCTCAGATTGAGAGCATTCCATCGGAGTACGTCTCAGTATCACAACCTTACCTCAAGGGAGAGATCTATTTTGGCATCACATACTCCATGACAATTACACCTTTCCATCATGAGAAGAAATTGTGAATATTTATTGTAAAGGGATGTAAAGGAAGAACAAGAGAAGCATTTGGACTTTAAAGAGTTTGGTGGGAATCGTCGTCCTCCGGGTTATTTGTAAATGGTGTTGAAGGGAATTGTTCTAAGAGATGAATTTTGTATGAATATGCTGAAATAGTTTTGAGCACTTTGCACTTTGAATATTTTGTCTAATATTTGGAATTGTTCATTAATATATGAAATTAATGTTTGGTATCCTGTGGGTGGTGTCCCTTATTTATTGACAACTTATTACAGGTACAGCCACTTTTTTTGCACCACCTCTAACAGGCCAGGCACAGCATCTGATGGTGCGCTGGGCGATCGATACACCAGACAGATGGCTATACTCTCCTCGGCATCCCACACCAGGCTCACACAATCAATGCCACCAATCTTTGGCAAGGGGAGCAGCCTGATAGAGAAAGACTCTCAAATGAGCACCACTACCCCAACAAGACATTTCCCAATATGTAAAACAAATATGAGAAACCTGTACCATAAATGTGTTGGAATATATGTGTGTTGCAAGGTCTGAGATGCAGTCATTATGGGGTTAATGTGTTTACCTACCATGCTACTGTTTAGATTGACCTGGAAGGGGAACCTGGCTCAAAGCCAATAATCTGCAAGTCCGGGAAACTTGAGAGTGTTTGTAAACTGTTATTGGTCAACAGGTCAGGTGATTTTCTTTCAGGGTCAAGAAGACAGAGGAAGAAGAAGATTTTCCATTCAGTTATCCCAGCTCTTTGTTTGTAACCAGTAGTGAGAATGTAGCTCCAGGCATTTGTTATTTTGTAGGCAATCCTGTTAACCTTTTTTTCCTTTAGAAGTAAATGATTTTAAAAGCTAAACTCATGTGCTGACTCTCTATTGATTCAAGATCCATTGCACCTCTGAAGAAAAGCTATTTTTTAACCTTTTTCCCCAACAAAGTGGACCAGTTGAAGTAATTATTAAGGTGAAAAAGATGCTAGCGATTTGTGTATATTGTTCTTTTAATAACAGCAGTATGGTATGGCTTTGGATAGGCAATATGAGATCATTAACTCTCGAAAAAGGCAAACCTTATGAGTTATATCATCCTGCTTTCAGATAATACTGCCAGTCATTGCTGCATCTCAAAATAGTCTAGGAGACTCAAAGTTATCTCAGAAGTCTCAGTCAACTTGAGAGGAACAATCCTTACTGAAACTACTCCTTTTTAGCTCTCCAGAGAGCCAGCTAAAAAGAAGAAAGCAAACAAAGTAACTGCAGACAAAAGTATCTCCTTTTCAAGTACAACATAATTCTCTCTCTCATTGTCTCACAGCAAACATGAGAAGGGGGTGGGAGTAGAAGACACTCTGTTGTGCCAGCCAGGAAAAAGGTGGGGAAATAGCTTCCAATGCTACAAAAAGAAACTTTTCAGCAACTTGAGGAAGCCAAGCAAGAAGTGAAAAGGAAAACAAAAGGGAAAAGGTGGGAAACTGCTTTCAGAGCGAAGAAAAAAACCCACTTCATAGAGCAAACTGTATCCTAGCAACACCAAGAGAAGAGGCAGAGTGGAAAACACTAAAATCTTCACAGCTATTCTGCTGTGTCTGGAAAGAAATGGGCAGAAAGTCAGCTTCATGGCTGCAATAAAAGGGAGGAAAGTAGGGAAATTCTGCTGTAGCAATGCGCAGAGCATACTTGCTGCAGAGGAACAAGTGCAGGGAAAAATACCTCTGCACTAGAACCTACAACTATATAGTCAAGCTTTCAAGGTTTCCTCAAAATCTGAAAATCCTTTAAAGAGTTATGATGACCTCGTCCAATCCTTAAGGCCACTTTTGGTAGGTACTCGAGAGGGAAAACTGGTCAAGACCAATTTGTCATCTAAACCTTGGTGTGATCAAAGCTGTATTTGTGCTAAAAATGCTTTAATCTATGCCTATAAGCTAGCACTGAGAGCTGATGAAAAGACCAGACAGGATGCATATCATTCTCTTTCATTTTTTAAAAAGAAATATAAATCACTGGTTGCCCGCTGTAAGAAAGAACATACCAGAAAACTGTGGGCCAATATAATTGAAGCGGCTACAAGCAAAAACTCAGTGGTGTTCTGGAAACTAGTGTCAAACTGCGCCTCTACAGCCACCTCCCCCTTGGCTTCCTGTATCCCCCCAGATAAATGGACTTCTTTTTTCCAAAAAATGTATGATGATCCTATTCAACCCCCTCCTGCCCTAACAATAGAAAATCTGGCCAAATGCCCCCCCAGTTCATGCTGAAGAGGTAAAAGCTTATATTAGCCAGTTAAAGAATGCAAAAGCCCCTGGGCTTGATGGAATATCTCCAGAATTACTAAAAACAAATAAGGACTGGTGGGCAACTTTCCTAGCCTCCCTATTTACTTATATTGATGAAACCGGCTACATCCCCAATGATTGGGGAATGGCTATAGTAGTCCCCTTCCATAAGAAGGGAAAGAAGGAGGATCCATCCAATTATAGACCAATCAGCTTACTAAGCATTGTAAGCAAGTTGTCTACAAAACATCTGCTGGAGAAATTTTTAGACTGACTAGAACAGGAGGATATAATTGCTGATGAGCAAGCTGGGTTTAGAGCTGGCAGGTCAACAATAGATCACTGCCTAGTAATGCAACATCTTGTAGAGAAATACGCTACAGGAGACCAAGCATCACTTTACCGGGCATTTGTTGATTTGAAAGCAGCTTTTGACACAGTCTCTAGAAATAGACTTTGGAGGAAACTGCAGGCCTCCTCTATTGATAGGCGACTGCTGTTCCTTTTTGGGGCTATGCACAAGCAAACTGCCCTGAGTAAGGTGCAGCCGAATTGGGCATTTGACTGACCCCATTCAAACTTACAGGCAGGTGTGCCTTCTAGCCCCCTTTCTGTTTATCTTCTACATCAACAATTTGGTAAACCTTTTGAATGACCCTGGATTGCACCCTCCTAAATTAGCAAATAGGCACATTCACGTACTGCTCTATGCAGATGATGCTGTATTACTTTCTAGGACCCCCATAGGGATGAAACGAGCCCTAAAAAAATTCTGTGATACTGAACACCTTCTAACTAATTACCCAAAAACTAAGATCCTGGCTTTCGGTAAAAATCCAAAGATCAGACGATGGGAGTTTCAGGGGCATCAGTTAGAACAAGTTACCAGCTTCAAATATTTGGGTGTAGTTTTGCAAGCCTCGGGTACCAAAACAACACATAGCAGCTTCATTGCTGATGTGGGAGAAAAAACAGCACACAGTATACTGAAATTCTATCGATCACAAGGGGGGCAGTATGTACCAGCTGCACTCAGATTGTTTAAAGCCAAAACATTGGCCCAATTAGTATACGGATCATTCTTGGGGCTGCCATCCTCCTCTTTCTCTCAACTTGAGAGAGTGCAGTCCAAATTCCTTAGAGCCCTATTACAAGAGCCCAAATGTGTGCCTAACTCATGGGTTAGACTGGAAACAGGAATGTTAAAGGTAGAGGCCAGAATCACCATCCTTTCTATTTTCAAATGGCTGTCAGGACATCTAATCCCGCAAGGTCTGCTCCCTCTGTTATTCCAAGACAAATTTCAATCTAATTGGCAAAAAGCAACTCTGAAATCCCTGGGAAAATTGGGTCTTTCCCCTCAAAGTTTGCTAGTCATGGGGTTAGACCGAGCAAAATCACTCATTAAGCAGAGAGTGACAGACATTGAAAGACAAACAGATTTACTTAGAGCACCAGGTTTTATTTCTTCAGATACTACTAAATATATTGCCGCTCCTGCAGCCTATTTTTACTTTCTTGAATCCGGTAACTCCAGAAGGGCATTTAGTTTAGCTAGAAGTTCAACTCTACCCTCTGCCGTTCTGGAAGGAAAGTTTAAAGTTGTCCATTACTCTCTTAGGCTTTGCTCCTATCCCCTCAGAGAAATTGACTCAGTGGAGCACATCTTCTTTAACTGCCCAAGTCATAGTAAAATTAGAGTGGAAACCATCAGTCCATTAGTAGAAAGATTCCCTGGAAGTTCAAATAAAATCAAACTTGATTATCTTTTGTCTGATCGGAATCACCAGACAACACATCAAGTAGCAAGATTCTGTGGCCAGGTCTACAAGCAACGTAAATCGCATAAACCAGACTGAATGTATTTTAACCTTTTAAACAACTAATTTATGATGATCTTATTTTTTTACTCATATTTATTCATCGTTCTTCCCCTGTATCCAGTCTCGAGTGTTTTTAAACTGATTTGCAAATGGTTTTATATGTACTGGTCGCAGACTGTAATAATAAACTTGACTTGACTACCTCTGCACTAAGAACAGCAGAAATACCTGAACCTACTTCATGGGATGAATTATCCTAGCTACCACCAGAAGAGGCTGAGAAATGGAGAAAAGTGGAGGGTGTGGTGTCGGTGTTGAAGAGAATGATAGCACATTGAAAGAGCTCCATCTCTCCCATGCCTGAAATTTAAAATTTATGTTGGAAGGGCAAAGTAAAAATATTTACCCTTCCAAAGTAAAGATACACTAAGAAATCCGAAAGGCAGATTCATATTTATTAAAGGCACTATAGAAAACCAAACTTACACATTTGACTCAATTTATGCCCCAAACCAAGACAGCCTAATGAAATTCTAAAACAAAGTTCATTAGAATACACATGTATCACTTAGTATAATGTGCTCTAAACCATATTTTCATGACAAACCCACAGAAACAGCAGCAACATAATCTAAGGGTATAATTTAGAACAACAAATAGAAACAGAAGGATTAAAAGTATCCTGCTCACTAGGTTGGAGGCAAGTTCTGACAACAACAGGGCCAACAACAAAGATTCTCAGGTCAAACTCCATGGTCAAGTAACAGATTCCAAAATCAAAGACTGTGACTCACCAAGGCTCAGGCAGCCAGAACCTAAGAGCTCACCAACTGCCAAGTCCAGAATACCACAATTGTGACGAGCTAATCCCATGCTAGCAGCGGCCTTATAAAGGGAGTTTCTTCTACAGGTGAGGCTGGGTTCATTAAGCTTCTTTCTCCAAGCTGGCTCATCTCTGCTACTCAGGAGGAGTAGATCAGATCCTGTACTGGCTCTCCTGACATTTCCTCAGCAGGGGGAAGGCCGTGGGCTGCCAGGCATGCGCTCCTATGCTTGGTCCATGCCTCTGCCCTTACCCTCACCCTTCGCTGCTCCTGAGGTTCTTTGGGAGACAGTGGTAGGTCTGGCAGCAGGCAGGTCCATGCTAAGGCCGCCTGGCTTTTAAAAATTTTTTTTATTGGATTAGAATATATAATCATTCAATACAAACATTTCCCCTTTGTAAATATCTACTTCTAACCCCCTCCCTTTCCTCCCCCCTTTTGTTTGACTTCCAACAGTTTTCCAACCCTTTGTCTATCTTATTACTTACTTACTTATTACCTCATATAATCTATTAAACATACACTTAAACTCTCTTCTAAGCTTGTTATTATTTTTTTTTATAACACAGAGTTACCTTTAACCCCTCCTTTACTAAATCCTATATTCTAAATAACACATTGCTAGCATATATTACCAATCTTTATATTACTAGTATAACATTTTATCCATTTTCTATTCCCTTACTTAATCTCTTTATTCTCCCCCATATAAGTTAATCAATTTAACTTATATTCTATATATTTCTTTAAACATTTCTTATTCTCAATCAGTTTTAATTATATGAAATATCTGTTATACTAAAAACTTAACTACATTAAAAATACCTGGCTAGCATGCTCATATATATTCATAATATATATTCATAATAATACATCTATTATTTAATACTGTAAATAATAAAACAAAATTTTCATCTTAACCCTAATAATAGCTTAGAATTTAATAATTAAATCCCCCTTTCCCGGTAAAGCCGCTTCTCTCTTCTTTTATAGAGTCTCAGTAATTCTTGAACTACCGCAGTTTCCCTTCCACATCCCATTTTTTCTCCAAGTATTGCTTCAGTTTCCCCCAATCCATATTAAACTGTCCTGGATCAAGGTCTCTCAGCTTCCTTGTCATTTTGTCCATCTCAGCCATGTACAGCAATTTGTAAATCCAATCTTCAATAGTTGGTACTTCTTGCAATTTCCACTTCTGCGCGTATAAAAGTCTAGCCGCTGTTGTCATATAGAATAACAATGTTCTGTGTTGTGCTGGAATATCTTCCATTCCCAAGTTCAGTAGCAGCGATTCTGGGTTTCTATTAACTTGAAACTGTAAAATCTCGTTAATCACTTCTATTATTCCTCCCCAGTATTGCTTAGCTACCTCGCAAGTCCACCACATATGATACAAAGATCCTTCATGCTTTTTACATTTCCAGCATTTATTTGACATATTAATATTTCCTAGCGCAATTTTCTTTGGTGTCAGATACCAACGATATATCATTTTATAAACGTTCTCTTTAATATTTGTACATGTCGTGATCTTCAAAGTCGTTTTCCACAGGTATTCCCACGCCTCCATTGTTATCTCTTTATGAAAATTTATCACCCACTTCACCATTTGAACTTTAACTGTCTCATCTTCTGTGTATCATTTTAAAAGTACTTTATAGATCTTTGAAATTTCTTTTTTACCCTCTTGAAAGATTACCTCTTCTAATTCTGAATTCTCCATTCTTAGTCCTCCTTTCATACAGTTCGAATTATAAAGATCTCTTATCTGTCTATATTGAAACCATCCATAACTGGAGGACAGCTCCTCTTCCGTCTTTATTCTCAATTTAGAGGATTCCAATAACGTTATCTCCTTGTATGTTAAACACTGTTGTTCATTTTCGACAGTTCTTGGATCTATTACCTCGAACGGAACCACCCACAGGGGAATTCCGTCCTTCAGGTAATTTTTATACTTCTTCCAGACAGTAAAAAGGCTTCTCCGAATATAATGGTGTAAGAACATAGAGTCAGCTTTTACTTTATCATACCACAGGTATGCATGCCATCCAAATATTTTTTTGTGTCCCTCCAGAGCCAATAGCTTGCAATCCTTCAACGTCATCCACTCTTTTATCCAAGTCAAGCAGATTGCTTCATAATATAGTCTTAAATTGGGCAGCTGCATTCCACCTCTCTGTTTTGCATCCTGTAATACTTTCATTTTCACTCGAAGCTTCTTGCCTGCCCACACAAAGTCCGATATTTTCCTTTGCCATTTTTCAAATTGTTTAGAGTCACGAATAATTGGAATTGTTTGTAGCAGGAACATAACTCTCGGCAATACATTCATCTTTACTGCTGCAATTCTTCCCAACCACGACAAATTCAGCCTATTCCATTTGATCAGATCTTGCTCTATTTGAGTCCACAGTTTCTCATAATTATTCTTGAATAGGTCTATATTCTTCGCGGTCAGTTCGACTCCCAAATATTTTACCTTATTCGTTACTTCACAATCTGTTATTTCCTCTAGTTCCTGCTGTTTCTGTTTAGTCATATTCTTACATAATATCTTTGACTTCTTTTTATTTACATAAAATCCAGCCAAATCTCCGAATTCCCTAATTTTGTCCATTACTTTTGGCATATTCTCAATAGGATCATCCACAATTAACATTATATCGTCCGCAAATGCTCTGATCTTGTAAGAAAACTCTCTTATTTTTATTCCTCGGATTGCATCATCCTTTCGAATTTGAATAATCAATATTTCCAAAACTAAAATAAACAACAATGGAGACAGCGGGCAACCCTGTCTAGTACCTTTACCTATTGTCAATTTCTTAGTCACATCTTCATTCACCACAATTGCTGCACTCTGGTCTCTATAGACTTCTTTCACTGCACGAATGAACTTTTCTCCCATTTGCAGCTTCTCCATTGTGGCAAACAAAGTCCCAGTTCAAATTATCAAATGCTTTCTCAGCGTCCACGAAGAAGAAACCAACTTCCCTATCACAACGTTTGTCATAATATTCAATAGCATTTATAACTGTCCTTAAGTTGTCCTTAATTTGTCTGTTTGGCAGAAATCCAGCTTGCTCCTCTGCAATGAATTCAGACATCCATCCCTTTATTCTCTCAGCCAAAATCTTCGCAAAGATTTTGTAATCATTATTCAGCAACGAAATTGGTCTATAGTTTTTGACACTAGTCAAGTCTTGTCCCTCTTTAGGAATCAGTGATATATTAGCTTCGCTCCAAGTAGCTGGAGTCCTTTGATCTCGCATGACTCCATTGATCACCTCTTTCAGAAAGGGCGCCAGCTCATTTGCCAGTACTTTATAAAATTTAGCTGTAAGTCCATCCGGACCTGGCGCCTTTCCTAATTTTGTCGACTGTATTGCCTCTTTTATTTCTTCTTCCGTCACTTCTCTATTCAGTTTATCTCTCCATCTTTCGGAGATTGTAGGGAGCTTCATCTTTCCCAAATATCTCATTATTAAATATTTATTAACTTCTTTTTTTTTGGTACAACTTTGCGTAAAATTTAAAAAAGGCTCTACTAATGGCTGTCTGTTCCAAATGTATTTTGTTCTCCTCGCAAATTTTGTTTATGGTTCTTTTCTCCTTTCTTTTTTTTAATTGCCATGCCAGATATTTCCCAGGTTTATTTGCACCCTCAAACGACTTTTGGTTCATTCTCTTAAGATTCCATTCCATTTCTTTATTATTCATTGCCGTCAACTGTTCTTGAAGGATTTTAATA
Organism: Eublepharis macularius; assembly: GCF_028583425.1. NCBI lineage: Eukaryota > Metazoa > Chordata > Lepidosauria > Squamata > Eublepharidae > Eublepharis > Eublepharis macularius. The sequence continues at coordinate 150,382,313 of NC_072791.1, read as the reverse complement.
TCCTGGTATAACTTCTTTTTCCCTGGTCTCTTCTTTAATTGATTCTCTTTGGCTTTTATTTTTTCCATAATCTCCAATCTCTTCTCCTCTTTTTTCTTCCTAGCTCTAGCATTTAAGTCCATTAGTATGCCTCTAGTCACTGCCTTATAAGTGTCCCATACCTTATTTGTTGGTACTTCGTTGTTCATGTTGTATTGTATAAAATACTTAGTCTCTCTTTGCAACAATTCAATATTTGCCTCTTCTTGCAATATATCTTCGTTTACTCTCCAACCTCTTCTTTTTATTCTTTTCCCAAACCTCCACATGATTGGATTATGATCTGAGCCTACCATAGGCATTATTTCCACGTCCTTAGTCCAAAGCACTAGGTCTTTGGAGGCCCAGATCATATCAATTCGTGACAAAGTGGAGTGTCTTGCGGAATAAAATGTAAATTGTCTACTTTTAGGATTCTGTCTCCTCCATACATCTTCCAAAGTTTCTTGTTCTTTTATTGCAAAAAAAGACTTTGGTAATAGTCCTCTTTTCTTTTGTGCAGTAGCAGATTTCTTGTCTTCATCCAAGTTAGTAACGCCATTGAAGTCTCCAGCTAAGATCATCTGGTCATAAGATAGTCCATCTAGTTGTTTACTCAAGTCATCAAAAAAACTTTCTTTTGCTCCATTAGGCGCATATATTCCAATCACCAACAGTTTCATTAAATTCCATATAATTTCCACTGCTAGATATCTAGCTTCGACATCACACATCACTAATTTTGGCTGCAATTCCTCTTTTATATACAACACCACCCCTTTTTTCTTCTTTTTTGAAGCAGCCACAAATTCACTTCCCAATTTTGCAAATTTTAAATATTTTATGTCCTGCTTTTTAATATGAGTTTCTTGCAAACAAACAATGTCACATTTTTGTTTTAATAGCCAATGGAAAGTATTTTTTCTCTTACTAGGCGAATTAAGTCCATTTACATTCCACGATAAAATTTTACACTCCATATTCATGATCTTGCTGTTGGTAAGTCCTTTTCATTGTCCCTAATAAACTTTTCCATCTCCAGTTCAGATCTGATGAGCTTTTTGACTCCACCAAATTCAAAGGACACTCCCTCAGGCATTTCCCATCTGTATCTTATTTTCATATCCTTCAGAATCTGGACTAGCTTTTTATATTTTTTCTGGTCTAGCAGCACCAATCTGGGCAATTCCTTCATAATGATAACAGTCTTGCGGTCGACTTCTAATGGATCCTGAAACTGTTTACTCACAATCAATTCTCTTGTGTTTCTGGTCGTAAACTGCACAATTACATCTCTTGGCAATTTCCTCTGGGTAGCAAATATTGAGTTTATTCTGTAAACCACATCTAGGATAGCCACAACTTCCCCCTCCTCTTTCCCCAGGTATTCAGCCAACACTTCTATAATCTGTTCTTGGGCAGTCTTTCCTTCAGTTTCCGGCAAGCCATGAAACCTTAACTGCTTCTCCATGTGTTTACTTTCCGCAACTACCACTCTACCTCTCATCGCCCTCATCTCAGTTTGTTGCGTGTCTGCTAGAGCATCTACCGCGTTTTCTACTACATTAACTCTTTGCTGCGTGGCTTGCAAGTCGTTTTGTATCTTTTCCATACCTTTCGTCACTTCCACCAATTCTTTTCTAAGTGTCTCTTTAAACTCTTTCGCCATCTCTGGTATCATATCTTTAAGCTCCTTAATTCCTTCTGAAACTTTTTAATCTAAACTTTCAATTGCCGCCTGCCACTCCTTTTTCGACATCGTGGGGCTAGCTTTGCCTCGCTCCCACATGTCCGCCCTTTTCCTCAACTCCATGGCATTTTACTTTCTATACTTTTACTTTTAAAAGTCCCAAAATCACTTTGTTTCTTGAAGAAGACTGATTACAGAGTCCAAAATGTCGGGCGTCTTTTCTCTATGGTTCCTCTATGATTATTCCCCCTTTATTTGTAATCCAAGATGGCCTACTTCCTGTTCCGCTGAAGCCGTGACCCTTCCCCTTTCCAAAATGGCGTTCTTCTACTTCCTGTAATGTGGAGACGGCCGCTTCTCTCCAGCTTCTCTATCGTTGTGACGTATTTCCTGTTCTTCAGCCACACACAGCAGTTCTCGCGATGTTAAAACTTTCTCACAGTCCACTATCTCTTTGTCACCGCAGGTATGTAAAACAATAATCAAATTTCTTTAATAACTTTGTTATGCTTAGGCCTTCTTTAAAAAATTTTCTTGCCGGGATTTCCCCTCCTTATACTCAGTCTGTCGCAGTTTTAAAATTAACTTTAATACTTCGTTTGTTATGTTAATCTGTCCCGTTTCAAGAGATAGTGATCTTTACCTTCTTAGTCGATTTCTCGGGTTGTAATCACTGTTCCAATCTTCCATTCACATCAGTTCCCTTTGCCCCTGTTTGAAGCTTGGGCATGTAGGTCTTATGCCAACCGAATTGGCTCCGGAGCTACTGCAGAGATCTTGGCAAAACCTGTCTTCTGGTGGGACCTCAAGGGATGGGAGGGAGTCCGTTGCACAGGACCCCCCCTCGCCCGAGATCAACGTGCCCTTAGGTTCTTGAGCATACTAAGCCTGCTCTCTGCCTGAGAGCAGTCGGCTGCGGGCGATTTCGGCCCCTCCAGCCCTCAAAACAGCAGTCCGGACAGCTCAGCTTTAAGAGCTGCGTTAGACCTCCATGAATCCCAAACTGGAAGTCCCACCTAAGGCTGCCTGGCTTGATGACACTGTGGTTGCCAACCCTCCTGGAGATCCCCACAAATTACAACTGATCTCCAAATGACCGATTTTAACATTCTCCGAGACATGGAGGCTTCTTAGGCTGGCCTATGTGGAATTATACCCCACATAGGTACTACCTGACAATTGATGCCAACCCACCTAGAGAACTCCGAGAGTTACAAATGACTTTCAAATGACAAGTTTTAATTATCTCAAACAGAATGGTGGCTTTGGAGTGTGGCTTCTGTGGAATTATACCCCACTGAGGACCCTCCATATTATGATTGCCGTACCTGGAGATCTGTTTCCGTTACAACTGAACTCCATATGGTGACATTATCTCTCTTGGAGACAATGGTGTCATTGGAGGTCAGTGCCTGTGGCATTATACCCCTCCAAAGCCCATCTTACTGTGTTTCCTAATATCCAGCTGGTATCATCTGGCCCATAATTTAAAGCCTATCCTCTGCTGCCAACAGGAAGAGCTCCCTACCCTCCTCTAAGTGACAGCCCTTCAAATACTTAAAGAGAGCAATCATGTCCCCCTATGACATCATGCAATTTGGATGTTATGCCTCTGTTGATAGACCCCAAGATCGCACTCACCTTTTTTGTCACTTCATCACACTGGCTGCTCATATTTAACTTACGTTCCATCTGAACCCCAAGATCTTGTTCACACACACTGCTAACCAGAAGTATATCCACCATCCAGTATGTGTGTTCCTCATTTTTGCTACCCAGATGTAGAACTTGGCACTTATCCTTGTTAAATTGCATCTTGTTCACATCCACCCACTTTTCCAATGTGTTCTGATCTTTTTGAATTCTATCCCTATCTACTGATTTTGTTTGCTGCTTCTCCCAATTCGATGTCATCTGCAAATTTAATGCATAGCCCCTCCACACCCTCATCCAGATCATTTATAAAAATATTGAAAAGTACCAGGCCCAGGACCGAGCCCTGTGGTACCCCACTGGGCCCCTTCGTTCAGATGAAATGCATTGATATCTACTCTTTGAATGCGGTTCTCCAACCAGTTCCCTATCCACCTAACTATCCTAGAGAGAACTTTAGGCCCCATCTGGAGGTTGGCAATCTTATCCAGTCTCCCACTCTTCAAATCAGCTCTGCGGTTCTCCTCTATATGCTTGAATCATCTCTCCATGCACTTACTGACGCTTTAGTCAAATCCTTCTCCAAATACCCACGCTTTGTGCAGCTTTCTGACCGACATGTTGCCAAGTTTTGTTCACATTCATCCACTGTTCAATGTTCACACACAGCCCCTTTCCATTATTGTTGCATTCACCTTCATTTTGACCCACTGACTGAATTGATCTATGGGGAAGCAGTTTCCTTTGTTTGGTTGATTATATATATTAACTAGCTTGATGCCCGTGCTTCGCTATGGTATTTAACTACTTAAAATCCAGTTATAATATTTATGGGTAAGTAACGTTTTTGGTTTGGGGGGGGCGGGTTGAGTTGGTTTTGTAGTATAATAGCATAGTACCCGAACTTCACAAAAGTGTTTGAATAAAGCGAAGCATGTTGATGCCTAAAACTGATGAAGTGAATTTCGAAATGTAACATTTATTGAAGAGATTTTTAAAAGGAAAAGATTGTAGTGCAAGAAATAAAGTGAAAAATACGTACAACCTTATTTTTCTACTGAATGACCTCTTTATAAACCTCATTGGTGGTTTTCTCCCACTTTGGAGCCCCCATTTTGAGGAGAAGCTTGTGGGCTTGGAAGTCAGGAGGGTTGAGCATGTTGAGGAACTCCACAGGGAGTCATTGAATGTGTCCTGAGTACTGTTTAGAATGTTGGGATGATGACCAATCAAGGCCACATATGCAAATGACCTCAGGGCACAGCGGCTGAGTTGGCAGTTGGCAGGGGGAATGGGATGAGCAGCCTCCCAGCCACACAGGGAAGCTGTATCCTTATGGGAAAACACATTTTACCCCTTTTTACCTCCTTAGGGGCCAAATTTCTTAAAATCCCTTCTTAGTGAGCCTCTACACCACAAAAGGAACGTTCTCCCAAAATTTCATGCTTTTAGGTTCAGGGGTTTGAGCTGGGCATTGATGAGTCAGTCAGGACACTTGTCTTTAGAGAGAGAGAGAGAGAGAGAGAGAGAGAGAGAGAGAGAGAGAGAGAGAGAGGACATCTCTTTTTGATTGTTTGTTGGAGCCTCCAGCCAGGCAACCGGTATTGGCTTGAAGCCATATTTTAAGCCCCAGGCTAACTCCAGACAATGGGGAGGGGGTTTGAAAACCTGATCTGGGTGCACATAAAGCCCCGAGCCACTGCAGAAAACCCTGCTGTCTGCTGTTCTTTTTTTTTTAACTTTTTATTTTCTAATTTTCTGGAATACATAACAATTTAAACAAAAATTTTACACATAACATTCAAAAAACATAAACAGTGAACCTTGGAACAGTCAATAAGAGTTCAGCTATCACTGAAAAGTACATTATTGTTAGAGAAGGTACAATACTAGAGAAGACTCATAAGATTGCCAAAAAGCTGAAAGTGTTCATATCTGCATTCGACAGTTGATTGGTAGCATGAAGATGGTTCAAAAAAGGCATCCATTGTGTAAAGAATGTTGAATGATGCTGTGGATTATCAGTAGAGTGAAGATAATCCACTATTTTCTCCATGGTGAAGATATCCCACACTTTCTGGTACCACTGCTGCAATTTTGAAAGTCTGCCTTGTTTCCAGTATAATGCAAGAAGCATTTTCGCTGCAGCTAATAACAAGAGTATTCAGTTTCTCCTGATCGTTGGTACTGTTGGGTCTTCCCAGAGACCCAGCAGGATTGTCTCAGGATTTTTAGGTACATCATAGCCTGTGATTTCTGTAACAGACCTCAAGATTAAGTCCCAGAATGACTGGATTTTAGGGCACGTCCACCAGAGATGAATATAATCTCCAATTTGGCTGCATTGCTTCCAACAAAGCGGGGCTATAGTAGGATTAAGGTGATGGAGGGAACTAGGTGTCAAGTACCATCTCGACATTATTTTAAAAGATAACATTTTAATATTGATTGCTTTAGTTTTTAGGTGTCTGCCTGACCAAATCAGGGCCCATTGGTTGTCTGTTAGTATGTTCTTGCAATCCTTATTCCATTTCATTTGGTATTTTAAGGGTGGATGTTCATTTTTTTAGGTTTAAAATGAAATAAATTCTTGCTATAAGTCCCTTACATTGAGATGATATTTGTTTTAGCAGGAACTCAAAGTCTGTTAGCTCACGTTTCAAAGCATTTGCAATTGGTTGGCTGCTTATAAGGTGTGATAGTTGTAAGTATTGGTACCATGGCAAGGTATCAGCTGCATCTTTTTCAATTTGCCCTTTACTTAGGATGGCCCCTTGTTTGGTTATATCCATAATTCTACTTTTCTTAAGTATCTTCCATTTCTGGAATAAGATTAAATCCTTTCCAGGTGGAAACCAAGATTGGTCCAGGAAGGATGATAACGGAGAAGGAGTGGGGGCTAGATACTGCCTTACCCTGTCCCAAGTTATTAGAGTAGATTTCAGAAAAGGATTGGTAAATGTTTGAACTGGTCTGCTTTTATGATCTGTCCAGATTATATCTTTTATGTCATGTGGGGAAATGCATGTTGTTTCAGCATAGCTCCAGTCTAAATTTTCTGTAGGATTTAACAAAAGCACTATATTAGCTAATTGAGCAGTCATGTAATAATGTTTTAAATCAGGTATAGCCAATCTACCTCTATTGGAGGCACTTTTCATGGTTGAGAAGTTGATTCTAGGGTGTTTGTTAGCCCAGATAAATTTATTTATGATACTTTGCCATGATTGGATATCTTGATCCGTGAGATGAATAGGCAGCATACGAAAGTTAAATAAGAAAAGAGGTAAAATCATGGATTTGACTAGCAGTATTTTTTTCAGCCCAGGACAAATTTAACTTGTCCCAATCCTTATTTTTAACCCTTACCTCCAGGGGTTTAAAATTAGAATCTTTTAGATTGGCTAAATTTAAGGGAATCATGATAGCTAAATATTCCCAATTATTACAAATCCAGTGGTATTCAAAAGTAGAAGCTATATGTGAACGTATGGCTGGGGTTAGATTAATAGGGTAAATTTCAGCCTTGGATTTATTAATTTTGAGGCCTGATAGTTGCCCAAATGTATACAAGATATTTTCCAGGAGAGTTAATGAGGCAAGTGGGTTAACAATATAGAGTACCATGTCATCCGCAAAGAGGGAGACTTTATATTTGTGTTTTTTTATTCTAACACCTGCAATCTCAGATGTTTGTCTTATGGTTTCTGCCAACGGTTCAATAGAGAGGGCAAACAATAATGGGGAGAGGGGACATCCTTGCCGGGCCCCTCTAGTTAGCTTGATGCTCTTTGATATCATTCCATTTATTTTCAGTTGAGCCGTAGGGTTGGCATAAAGCAAATTGATCAAGCATATAAAGGATGGGCCAAAACCCATTTTTGACAGGAGTTTCAAAAGAAAATTAGTTTCTAAGCTGTCAAAAGCCTTTTCTGTGTCCAGTGCCAATAACAGTGCCTCAATTTGGTTAGTATTACAGTAGTTAATAATATTAAGAGACTTACGTACATTATCTGTGATGTTTCTCTTCGGGATGAAGCCAGTTTGGTCAGGGTGGACATACTGGTTTACGATTTTGTTCAATCTATTGGCTAGTATTGCTATAAAGATTTTTGCATCCTGATTTAACAGGGAAATTGGAAGATAGGATGCTGGCAAGGTGGCATCTTTCCCTTTTTTGGGAATCACAATGACTGAAGCTTCATACCAGGACTGGGGAAAGATACCCTGTGAAAGAACTATGTTGCAGGTCAGTCTCAATGGTTCCACTAGAATGTGCTTAAAACTTTTATAAAATTCTGCAGGGAAACCATCCCTGCCCAGGGTTTTATTAAGTTTGAGCTTTTTAATGATCCCTGTGATTTCCTGAGTGGAAATGGGAGACTCTAAAAATTCCCTATGTGCTATAGTGAGTTGCTTTAAAGAAGTACAGGAAGCTAGAAAATTGTCCATTTCTGATGGAAGGGGATTTGTGGTTTTATAAAGATTAGAGTAAAAAGCATGGAATACTTCCAAAATTTCTCTATTGTTGGAAGTATAAGCCTTGTTGCTTTTTTTGATTAGGTGAATTTGTTGAGAGGAGACTTTTCTTTTAACCTTCCAAGCAAGCAAACACAGTGTCTTAGAATTGCTGTGCCAGTATTTCTGTTTCAAAAAAAGTAAATTCTTTTTTATATTGGAGGACTCCAGTGTTTCAAGCTTTTTCCGTTCTAGCAATAATTGTTTATAAGCTTTTTTACTATTGTATTTTTTGTGTTTGTATTCTAATACTTGGATTTTATTTAGGATGTCTAATATAAATTTTTCTCTTTCTTTCTTATAGAATGAAGCTAAAGAAATGATCTTCCCTCTAGCCACTGCCTTCATGGCATCCCAAATTGTTGCCTGAGAGACTTCTCCTGCAACATTTTCTTAAAATAATTCACAAGCATTTTCTCTATTACTTTGTGGATAGTTGGATTCAATAAAAAGGATTTATTTAACAGCCAATGTGATTCATGTCTCGTTTTTTCTGACAAATCTAGTTGACTTTCCACTAGGGGTGTGCAATTCGGGTTTCAGATACCCGAAACAAACCCGAAACAAACCTGTTTCGGGTTGTTTCGGGTTATCTGAAACATTTCGGGTTATCCGAAACGTTTCGGGTTTTCTGAAATGTTTCGGGTAACCCGAAACAACAATATCCAAAACATTTCAGGTTGTTTCGGGTTTTTTTGGAAACCAAGAATCGCCATTTTGATTTTGCTAGGCGTTTGCCTTTGCAAGTGTCTAGCAAAATCCTGCTGGAAGCTAAAGCTTCCTGCAGGCTCTTAGAAGAGGGGAGGGGGGAGAAGGAGTGAGTGACTCCTCTTGCATAGGAGGGAATCCTTTGCTTTGCAAATGCAAGGTGCATTGATAGCATTGCACTTTGCATTTGCAAAGCAATGACAGCATGCAGAGATTCCCACCAAAATGACCAGTTAGGGGAGGGGGAGCAGGAGGGAGGGTGACTGTAGGAGTGTGTGGGAGGTCATGCAAGGGAGGGGGGACTTTAGGAGTCACCAATCCAATTGCTGCATCCTTCTGCCAGCCAATAGATTCAAATCTTTGGCTGAGGCTGCAGCAGGGGATTTAAATTTGTGGCAAGACTGGGACAGCTCTGTTGCTCACTGACTGTTGACTGAGAGAGGACTGAGAGAGGAGAGAGACCTCACCTGGAGGACATCTGCCTGGAGGATCAACTGTGCTGGACATCCAGAGAGGAGGCCTGGTAGGAATCTTTTTTTAATTTTTGTAAATTTATTGATGCTGGGCCAATGTGCTGCTGTGGCCTGCCTCTGCAAAAAGATGTTTCAGTTTAGTCTTGGCATGGCCTGGGGGGACATTTTCAGGTTGGGCAAGAGGACAATATTTGGGGGTGGGGGGTTTCAATGATGCTTGTTGTGCTTGCTAGATTTAATGTTTCCTTTGTTATGCTTGAGTGTGGGCTTGATCTAATGTTTCCCAGGCTTAAAAAACGAGTGTGCCAGCTTCTGGCCTACACAGTCCAGAAGCTCTGCTGGGTGGCTTTGGTGCCTTTCTGCTGGCTGGCCTGGCACTCACAATCACAATTATGCTTCACAAACAGAATTGGTAGCTTGCTTTGCTGTTTCTGGTGCCCTTGAGCTAATGCTTCCCAGGCTCTTAAACAAGTGTGCCAGCTCCTGGACTACACCCAGGCCTGCAGCTCTGCTGGGTGGCTCTGGTGTCTTTCTGCTGGCTGGCTTGGCACTCACAATCACAATTTTGCTTCACAAACAAGATTGGTAGCTTGCTTTGCTGTTTCTGGTGCCCCTGAGCTAATGCTTCCCAGGCTCTTAAACAAGTGTGCCGGCTCCTGGACTACACACGGGCCTGCAGCTCTGCTGGGTGGCTCTGGTGTCTTTCTGCTGGCTGGCACTTACAATTATGCTTCACAAACAGGTTGCAGTTGACTGTTGCTGAGAGACTGCCTTCGTGGACTTCTTCTGGACTGGACTGCACCTGGAGAACATCAGCCTGGAGACCTCTGAGTGTGGAGGATCAACTTTGCTGCTGGACATACGGAGAGGAGGACTGGTAGGGGTTTTTTTAAAATCTCTTTTTGGAAAGTTATTGCTGCTGCTGGGCAAATCTGCTAGCATATGTTTCAGTTTGGTCTTCATGGCGTGGGCTAGGAGGCCATTTTCAGGTTGGGCAAGAGGACAATGTTTGGGGGTGGGAGGGGTTCAATGATGCTTGTTGTGCTTGCTAGATTTAACGTTTCCTTTGTTATGCTTGAGTGTGGGCTTGATTTAATGCTTCCCAGTCTTAAAAACGAGTGTGCCCGTTTCTGGCCCACACAGGCCTGCTCTGCAGGGTGGGTGTGTTGTGTTTTTCCACTGACTGGCCTTGTCTTCGAACAAATGTCCCCAACGATTAAAAAATTGAAGCGCTTGTACTAAAAAAAATCCCAGTTTCGCGGGATCCCCGTCGAACGTAGCTTCCAGCTTCACCCATCCCATCGGTAGCTCCTGAGGTCTGGCAACCAGTGATGGTAGCGGGTAGTACTGTAAAGGCGCTGGTCTCTGTTCTGGCCATACATCGGGTCATCGCGGGATAGGTTGCATTGGGGGTTGTTGGGGTCTTGGTTGCGGGGGGCCCCACGGTCTTGGAGGAGGAAGACCTGGTGGCCTCTGTGGCGGGCCTTGTGGTCTTGGAGCTGGAGGACCCTGTGGACATAGAGGTCTCAGAGGTGGAGGACCTTGCGGTGCTGGACCCCGTGAAAGAGGCTGAAGAGGCAGCTGCTCTTACGGAGGTGGGAGTCCCAGAGGAAGCTCTTGCGGCTGCAGAGGTTGTTCTCCTGGGAGAATTGGCAGCTCCTGTGGCTGGAGAGGAGGTTGATCTGGGGGCCCTTCTCCTCTGTCGTCTCCCAGGGGCCCCAGCGGCGCATCTAGAGGGGGCCCTTCTGGAACCTCATCTGGTGGCTCTTGAGATTGATCCGGCAGAGGCATCACTGGTTCCTGCTGATCATCAGCCGGCAAAAGCGGTTGCTCCTCCTGAGGGGGTACCTGGTCCGCTGCTGGACGTAATCCAGGTAAGATCCTCTGGAGGGCTGCCACCCCTCGACCAATTGAAACTCTAGTGCATTCTCCAACTTCTTGTGGGGGCTCCTCTCCTGGGCCTCCTACAACCAATACTGACAGCAAGTGAACTGCATGTGCTAAACTCTCCTCCATGCTGCTGATTCTCTCTTCCAATCTTTGTACATGTCTTGGGGCTGAGGTATCGACATCCTCCTCAGGTAATTCCTGGAGCGATTCAGTTGGAAGTTGTGTAGTTTCTATATATTCCAGATAGGAGGCGGCTGCTCGGGGCCAAGGCCGAATCTCTCCCATTCGGGTGGCCCCGGTACCTTCTCCTTCCTCCAATATGCCAGCCAGGATTCCTTTCATTAGTCCCGTTATTGCCGAAATTCCAGCATCCACTGCTAAAGTTCAGCTTTGTAACTGCTGCCAACTTTGATCGCTCGACTCGCGTTGCCCCATCCTCGGGGTGACTTCCGCGTAGTCCCAACTCATCAGATCGCGGCGGGAAGTTTCCCACACCTGGGTACTTTCAGAACCTCTTAGGTCCCACTCTATTTGGTCGGATTCTCTGTTCCAGTAATACCACGGTTGACTACTGGATCTCTCCACTGATGAACCGACAACTCTTTTCCCATCCATTTGCTATATGGAAAACACCGTACTTGCTCTCCTCTCCCTCGTCTCTCTCGGCCTTGAACTCCACTGCCTCGGTGTAGGCAACGATATCAGGGGTTCCGCCGTCGCCCTTGGTCGAGCTCCATCTCCGTTCTCCCCTGAATGGGTTGATTAGAGGGTTCCAGTCCTTCCAAGTTGGAGGCATAAGGATCAAACAAAGGGTCCCTGTTGGACGCGGCCTTGGTATCCATCTCCTCCGGCTTAGGCATTGGAACAGATGTGATTCGTAACAAAATGTCACACAGTGGCTTACTAAAAGTTGCAATCGAGACTACCTCTTGCAATTAGACATGAGTCCATTGATTTCAAAAGATTTACTGAACATAAACAACCATTATAGTCCACTATCCAAGATACAATGATCTTGGCTGATACATGAGTATTGTTACAAATGACATGCAAAAACAATGGTACAGAATAGCAATCCCCTGTAGGCCCCATCCTCCCCCACAGTTCTCAAAACAAACGGCCCGAGGGTGAGAAAGTGAAAGCTTCCCAAGGCTGGAAAAGTTGGAGACATAACATTCCTCTTTTCTCTGTGATGTTCCAGTGAACTGCTTGCCACCTGCAACAGAAACACTTAAAATACGGACAAGATTAAAATGGAGTCTCTTTGGTTTGAAGACATATAAAACATAGTCAGAACCCGACAGCAGGCTCCTCTGGTGCTCTCCCCCCAAGGGTTCCTGTAGGGAAGGGACGCCAAACCTCTCTCCCGGAGATGCTTGGTAATCAGGGCCCTAGTGTGCCCAGAGAGGGGATCCAGAGGGCGAGCCGGTGCCTCACGTGCCACATCGTCAACATGGTAGCGGTGGATGGGAGACCATTTTCCATAGTAGAAGACTTTGCCTTCTCAGGGCTGCTCCACGATTTCTTTCCCTGGTATGCCGTCCCTGCTCGCACGATGTTGAGCAGATCGGTGGTGCCCTCGTTTTACAGGGCTGCAAGGGACCATGTGAAGGCACAGCTGTCCCGGGTTTCCAGGAGAACTGTGCACTTCACATCCGACATCTGGACCTGCCCAAGTGTGCAGCAAGTGTACCTGTTGCTTACTGCTCACTGGTGGGAACCTGAGGCGGTTCTGGGTGGGGGCAGGGGGGAGGTGCCTAGAACAGCTAGCCAGGGAAGGATGGGAGACCACCAGGCCGGCTACTGAAAGGCCTTGCTTCACACCGAGGTGCTCGATGTGTCGCACACGGCAGAGAACATCACTGCCACCCTGAGGAGACAGTTGGAAGAGTGGGTAGGCCAGGGACCTGCCACCGTGGGATGCATGGTGACGGACGGTGGCAAGAACATGAGGGCAGTGGCACATCTAGTAAGCCAAAAGTGCATTTACTGTTTGGCTCACAAACTTCACCTAGTAGTGAGAGATGCGCTGGGGTTGGGCTCCTCGACGGAACCCCTTGATACCCGGACTCGTGAACTCCAGTTACTGATCCAGAAATGTCGGAGGCTCACGAGTTACTTCGCGTGCAGCGTGACAGCCACGCATGAACTGCACCAGAGGCAGGTCAGGAGAGGTGTGCCGGAGCATGCTCTGATCACTGACGTGAGCACTCGCTGGAACTCCACCGGTGCCATGCTTGAGTGCTTGGTGGAGGAGCAGGCCGCACTCCACGCGTGGCTCTCTGAGAGCCGCAGTGCAAGTCAGGTGGGTGAGTTCAGCCGGGAGGATTGGCTCACCGTCACCCAGACAGTGGAGGTCCTGAAGCCCTTCAAGGACTTCACTGTGGCAGTCTCGTCAGACACAGCAACCCTTGGTCTGGTCATTCCCCTGGTGCACACGCTCCAGAGGAATCTGGCCACCCTTGCAGACTGGGTTGTGCCTTGTGATGACCTCGTTCCAGCGGTGCGCGCACTGGTGAGAAGGCTGCAGCATGGCATAGTTGCCAGGCTAACTCCTCTCACACAGATCGAGTCATACATGTTGGCGACCATGTGTGACCTGCGCATAAAGGGAAATTTCACTGAGTGGGATGGGAATCTCACCCAAGCCAGAGACGGGCTCTGCTCTTTGGTGAGGGGCAGGCAGGCCGAGAGGGGACACCTGTCAACAGGGGGGACGCGAGAGGGGCCATGCCGTGCGGGTCCCTCTGATGCCCCATCTGAGCAGCCCTCCCACTGCGGCCACCACCGGAGTGCCAATGGAGATAGAGATGCTCCGGTGGGCCCTCGTCCCCTCTGGGGTCGTGAGGAACGTGAGAGAGGATTTGGCGGAGGCAATGGTCACGGACTACCTCGCGGAGCCCTGCGAGTCGCTCTCCACTGATCCGCTCAGCTACTGGGCCCAGAAGGAGTCGGTCTGGCCGGACCTCTCCCTCGAGGCACAGCGGCTGATCACATGCCCTCCGACGAGCATGGAGAGCGAGCACGTGTTTTCTCATGCGGGTGACATTGTCAGCCCACATCGCACTCGCCTTCTCCCATGGAGAGTTCAGCAGTTGACCTTCCTGAAGGTCAACTCTCGCCTCTTCGATTTCTCAGGACTGGACTGGTCACTCAGTCAGAGTGACTGAGGTGAGCCCAACTTGTGGCCTGCATCCTCTGCGAGTCCAATCCTTTGGAATCGTGCTCTCCCCTGCCTAAAACCCTTTAGACGCAGTTAAAACCGGCCAGTAGAGGGAGGGTGGTTAGGAACCAGTGGCAAAGGGAATCCACCCTGCAATTTGAACACCCCCCCCAAGGGAATTTAAAACATCCAGCACTGAGACAGACCCTGTGGGACCAAATTTATTCTGAAAAATAATGCCCCAGAAACATGGATTGCCACTGGAGGGAGAAATAGGTTAGATAGGGATTGCTTAGGTGGGGATTAGGGAATGGGAAAATGGCAGATCCTCCTGTTTGGAATGTTTAAAATGTTTTTCAGAGTTGAAATCTTTGTTGAAAAAAAAAAACCAAAAAAAGTTGAAATGTTTTTTAAGAGTTGACATTTTCTTTAAAAAAAAACACCAAAAAAGTAATAATGTTTTTTCAAAGTTGAAATGTTTATTTATAAAAACAAAAGAAAAAAACAATAAAAAAGGTTGAAATGTTACTGTTTGGTTTGCTTGGGGGGGGATGCGGGAAGAGTTGGGGATGGGCACCAGCCAATGATGATGTCTCGCAGATGTTTCCAGGTAAATGCTGAGGCTGGTGTGGGGGTGGGGGGAAACCTCTGCAACACTGCTCCAGAAATACCACTGTGCAGTGCCTGGGCAGTGCCCAGTCCAGCTTTGTGTGGCTGAACTGAAAGCATAGCTGCAGGAAATGACATTGGTTCTGCTGGACCTTGTTGCAGTGGTTTCCCCTCATTAAGTCTGGTTATGGAGGGATGGTTGTGAGATGGGCTCACGTGCATAGAGATAAAGAAATTTTGAAAGAGAAAATGTCTTTGTGTGGTTTTTTGTTGTTATGGCGGAGGTGTTGAGGGGTTAAGCAAATAAGTTTTTTATTTCATGATAGTTGTGTTGTTTTCTGACTAAGACAATGCTGACCTGCCGGTGGGTATGCCCTGCTACTGTGTAACCTAAATCTGTTCAAGAACGAAAGTGTTTTTGACCCATTTTGCCCTCCCGCTGTGTAACACACATCTTGTACAGATGTTTTGAAGCTTTGGTGATTGTCTGATATTTATTGTGTTATGTTTGAATAGTGTGACTCACTGCAAGTATGCTGTTATCATGCCCTTTTGTGCCCTACAGCTGTGTAAATTTAAGCTGTTCATGAGGTGTTTTTGAAAGGTCTTGTGGTTTTGTTGTATCTCTTATTTGAAGCTAGTAGTTATGTTAATTTTGTCTAGTGGACTTCTTTTTCCATGCCCTGTTGTGCCCTCCTACTATGTAACCTAAATCTGTTCAAAAACTTAGAGTTTGTAAAAAAAAATTTTTTTTAAAAGATTCTTTGATGTGTAGTGAATTGTGTTGTCCTTTTGTGTGGGTGACGGTTGTGTGATTTGCTGTGATGTGTTGTTGACCTATTGTACTTTGAAAATGAGAAAATAAAGTTTTTAAAACTTGAATCATTGTGTGTGTGTGTGTGCTTCATTCTTTGATGTGAGGTTGGTTCCCAGCATAGGGAACAATGGGGCAGGCTGGCCAGCCTTCTCTGTAGGTGGTGGGGGTGTCAGGGGGTGGTTGTCTGTGTGTCAGGTGCTCTTTCCCAGGGACAAGTTGGCACTCAGAAGTGTGCCCACCACTGTGGCACCCCTGGGCTGTGCGGAATTGCCCTGGGAAAGAGAGTTTAGAAGTTCCCAGCATAGGGAACAAAGGGGGAGGGCTGGCCAGCCAGTTCCTGGGGTTATGGGTGTGGGGCTGCTGGGGGTAGATTTGGGTCTGTGAGGGGCTAATGTGGGGATTTGGGTCTGTGTGTGGCTGCTGGGGGGAATTGGGTTTGTGTGGGGCTGTAGGGGGTGGACTTTGGGGGCTGAGAGCACCTACTTGGGGAGGCCATGAAATGCCTCCCCAAGTGGGAGCTGGCTGAGCCTTGGTGGGGGGTGGGAGGAAAGGTGGGAGAAGGGCCCCTGAGGGTAGGGGGGCATTTTGCATGCAAAATGCCACCCCTGGCAAGACAAGCCTGCCTCTTCATTTTTTCCCCATAGGAAAGAATGAAGAAGATTAGCAGCAGCAAGCTAAAAAGACGTTCACGTTTCCTTTTTTAGGCAAGGATAAGGGAACCTGGTTTGGGGGGCCATAACATGGCCCCCCAAAGTCCAATCGGTCTGAAACTTGGGGCTTTGTTAGAGAGGAGTTAGAGGAAGGTCCCCACCAATTTTGGCTTGATTCAGTGGGAAAATGCCTCCCCCAGGCATCCGGGAAGATGGAGGCATTTTCCCATTGAAAACAACCCTAAACAACCCGAAACGATACCCGAATCGCTAAACCCGAAACGGCTTGCCGTTTCGGATTTAGCGGTTGCCGAAACAGATTCTCATTTCGGGTATACCTGAAATAAGAATCCCGAAACAGTGTGCCTTTTCACACCCCTACTTTCCACCCATGCATGATCTGACCAAATTTTACCGCCTATACTAGAGGAGGTAAGGTTTTGATAAATTTTACATGAGGCCAGAATAAAATCAATTCTTGTGTGAACCTGGTGGCGAGCAGAAAAGAAGGTGAAATCTTTTTCTTGCCTGTGTTGATTACGCCATACATCTTTAAGAGCAAATATATCAAATAGAAGTTGCAGGTTTGATTGACGTGGTTTTTTCCTAAGACGACTCCTATCATTCTGGGACCGGTCTAAATTAAAATCTGCAATACAGTTAAAATCCCCCTTCAATAGAATTTCCCCTTCCGCAAACATGCATAAGCTGTATATGGTTTCATGAATAAAATCAAGTCGTTTATCATTTGGCGCATATATAGAGGCTAAAGTTATCTTTGTTTCTTCCAGAGTCCCCTTAATAAATATAAATCTTCCTCTTGGGTCAACTTTGGAGTCTAGCCACTGAAATTTAACATTTCTCAAAAACAAAATTGCAAACCCCCCCCAGTGTTTGATGAGCTGGGGGCTTGGAATTGCATATTAAACCTGTTAGATCTCAGTATCTGAGGCATTTCCTTTTTATAATGGGTCTCCTGCAGAAATAATATGTCTGCATTCTGTTTTGCTAGCGCTGTGGAGACACGTTTGAGTTTTATGGCATTATTTAAACCTCTGCAGTTAAAAGTAATAATTTTAATTCTGTCCATCATAGTGTATTAGCATTTAAAAGAATTCCAGTGTTAAACACAAATTGTAGAGTCAACCCCAAGAAACAAAGCATTTATAATGTTAGATATGCACCTCCCTTAGCTTTACATAACTGAACAGAAGTGTCTGAAAATAAACGATCATTCCAAGGATTAACCTCAACAATACAATCCAGTACCCAACTCCCCCCAACAAACAACATCACAAACTTAACTGTCATAACCCTCTGCTCACTTAAAACAAGGAGCAATCACTCCAGAGGCACAAAGTTAGACACTCTGTGCAATGGGTAGAGAGGAGAGGAGACTCTCCCTCTCTATGTCTGGAGGTCCCTAAGAAAAACTGGGAACAGTAATGAGAACCAGGTGATTCCCCCCTCCCCCAACCGACCATAGGACTAATAGTAAAGGATAGAGCTGCAGATAAAGGTAAAGGAGATAAGTCACATAGTGATAGTAGGAAAGGAAAGGGTGAGAACAGAAGAAAAGAAGAAAGCAGCATTAGCACAGCCAGTAGCTGTCTTAGACACTGTACAGAGAAGATCAATGCTGGCTGAAGATGTTGAAAAGTGATATCCGTCCATCAGCAGTGAGATCAATGAGGCCATTGAGATCAATGAGGCCATAGCTCATCGCTTTCAAAGGAAACAAGAAGATATCGCTGTCTGTCTCAGGTGGTTGGTTTCGCAGAGATCGTGGTCCAGCTTGACCGAGGTGAGGGGTTCTGAATGATATCGTCATTTGTAGGTTTAACGACCACGTCCAGTGGAGGCAGGTTCAGCTCCTTGAGTAGGGTTGTGCCAGATAGAAGATCTGTCGCATGGAGGGCTTTTCCCTGATGAATTACTTGGAGTTTGGAAGAGGCCACCCATTTATATCTAATGTTAGCATTATTTAGGTGAGTGATTATGGGTTTAAGCTCTCTTCTCTGCAAAAGGGTTTCACTAGACAGATCTTGAAAAACATGAATTCTCTTTCCTTGGAAGAGGAAAAAGCCCCTTTTCCTTGCCTCTTGGAGAATTTTCTTTCTAGTGCGTGTGTCCATGAATTTGACAATAATATCTCTGGAAATGTTCTTTCTTAAGTTGCGGAGGGAGCCCATTCTATAAGCAGACACTATATTTGGCGCCACACCATCCTCCAATTGCAACTCCTGTGCTAACCACCCAGCCAAGAAAGCTGTTAAATCAGTGGAGCCTTCCTCAGATTCAGCAAATCCGCAAAATTTTAAATTATTATATTTCCATTTATTATCCAAGTCCATGATTTTATTTCTCATCCAGCTCTCATTGGCCTGCAGGGTGCGTGTTTCTTTCTGTAGAGACAAACTGAGCTCTAAAGCAGAATCTGCAGTATGAGTCACTTGTTGGAGTGTTTCAGTGATTACTTTTAACTGATCACTCATGGGCTTCAAAAGTCTCTCCATTCTACTAGCAATTATATCCTCTAATTGGTCAATTTTATGATTAATATTGGGTTCCTGTACCTGGGTTGCTTCATCAGATGTCTCCACAGTAGTAGCGGTGGCCATCTTAGTTGTGAGACATGATTCAGCTGCGGCTCCCTTTCTGGGCTCTCCTGCTGAGAAGTAAGTTTTAACTGACTGTGGAGTCGGCTCCACGGCTTTATTTTTGCTGCCTCCTGTCTTACCCATCTTTATGGCATAAAAAGATCAGGCTAGAAAGCTTTTAAAATGATCGGGGGCGGGGGGAATGGAGCCAGGAGCTTGATCCTCATGCGTCTGGCATGCATGCTCATGACACCCTGCCCCCCTGTCTGCTGTTCTGATCCCACTCTCTATTGCTCTCACCTCCTGAAAATCTGGCAAACTCGGTTTTCCAGAATTCACCCGTAGCTCATCCGAACCTTTCTATGGAACCTGGCAACCCCATATATCAGACAGTATTTGTGCAAGGTCTGAGCAAGTGGAAGACTTGATGGCTAGTTTAGATGGATTGCAAGTTTGCAACCTCCATGTTTAGTTCAAGATTTTTCTGTGAACAAGAGCACATGTGATAATTCTAGAAACTACTAGCATTTATTTAACGCTCATACTGGCCTGTTCCGTGGTGTTCCAGGAGATTTTGGCAGGGAAAGGGTTAATAAAAGCACAATATTTTCCTGTTTTCCTTTCAAAAATATTGTTCCCTGGTGTCTTTAATGCTTCCCACTGTTTTTTTCTGGTACTGGCATTTCTTTAGTGCCCATTCCGGCCCATTCCATGGTGTTCCAGGACCACTTTGGCAGATAACGGGTTAATAAATGCATGCCACTTCAGTACTTGCACTTCTAAAATCTTGTTCTGCACTGTCTGTAATGTTTCCTACTGTTTTTTGTGGTACTGGCTTTTCTTTAGTGTCTGTTCCGGCCAGTTTTGTGCTCTTCCTGGAGCATTTTGGCAAGGAAAGGGTTAATAAAAGCATACCACTTCAGTGTTTTCATTTCTAAAAACTGATTCTCTGGTGTATGCAATGCTTCCCACTTCTTTTTGTGGTAGTAGAATTCTTTAGTGTCTGTTCTGTGGTGTTCCAGAAGCCTTTTGGCAGGGGAAGGGATAATAAAAGTGTATCAGTTCAGTGTTTTCACTTCTAAAATCTTGTTTTCTGCAGTGTCTGTATTGCTTCCCATTGTTTTTTGTGGTACTGGTGTTTCTTTAGTGCCAGTTTCATCCTGTTTTGTTCTGTTCCAGGAGCATTTTGGCAGGGAAGGGGTTAATAAAGGCATGCTACTTCAGTGTTTTCTAAAATATTGTTCTGGAGTGTCTTTAACACAATCCACTGCTTTTTGTGGTAACAGCATTTCTTTAGTGCCCTTTCCGGCCCGTTCCATGGTGTTTTGGAAGACTTTTGGCAGGGAAAGTGTTAATAAAAGTGTGCCACTTAAGTGTTTTCATGTCTAAAATCTTGTTCTGCACTGTCTTTAATACTTCCCACTATTTTTTTTTTTGTGGTACTGGCATTTCTTTAGTGTCCGTTCCACCTTGTTCTGTGCTGTTCCAGGAGCATTTTGGCAGAGAAAGGGTTAATAAAAGCATGCCGCTTCAGTGTTTTCCTTTGTAAAACCTTTTTCTCTGGTGTCCATAATGCTTCTCACTGTGTTTTGTGGTACAGGCATTTCTTTAACATCCCTTCTGGCCTGTTTTGTGTTCTTCCAGTAGCATTTTGGCAGGGAAAGAGTTAATAAAAGCATGCTACTTCAGTGTTTTCATTTATACAATCTTGTTCTCCGGTGTCTGTTATGCTTCCCTCTGTTTTTTGTGGTATTGGCATTTCTTTAGTGCCCGTTCCATCCCATTTTGTAGTGTTCTGGAAGCCTTTTGGCAGGGACACTGTTAATAAAAGTGTGCCACTTCAGTGTTTTCACTTCTGAAATCTTGTACTGCATTGTATGTAATGCTTCCCACTGTTTTCTGTGGTATTGGCATTTCTTGAGGAAGTGGGGAACAATAAGCCCTCTGAAACCCAAAACAATCATTGGATCACTCCAAAACACACAGATCTGAACTCCAGAGACTCCAGAGACTGTCCCCTACAAGAGGACATGTACTGGTGCTGATCCAGTTTCTGGTTCTGGGCCTAAGGCCTCGAATGTGGTCTGTCTCCGAGCACCCTGTATTAGACATGGCTTTGAATAGGGAAGTGGTGAAAATATAAACCCTCTGAAACACAAAACAATCTTTGGATCACTCCAAATCACACACCCCTGAACTCCAGAGACTGTCCCCTACAAGAGAACATGTGCTGGTGCTGATCCAGTCTCTGGTTCTGGACCTAAGGCCTCGAATGTGGCCTGTCTCCAAGCACCCTGAATTAGACATGGCTTTGAATATGGAAGTGGTGAAAATATAAGCCCTCTGAAACCCAAAACAATCTTTGGATCACTCCAAATCACACACCCCTGAACTCCAGAGACTGTCCCCTACAAGAGGACATGTGCTGGTGCTGATCCAGTCTCTGGTTCTGGACCTAAGGCCTCAAATGTGGCCTGTCTCCAAGCACCCTGAATTAGACATGGCTTTGAATAAGGAAGTGGTGAAAATATAAGCCCCTTGCAACCCAAAACACTCTTTGGATCACTCCAAATCACACACCCCTGAACTCCAGAGACTGTCCCCTACAAGAGGACATGTGCTGGTGCTGATCCAGTCTCTGGTTCTGGACCTAAGGCCTCGAATGTGGCCTGTCTCCAAGCACCCTGAATTAGACATGGCTTTGAATAAGGAAGTGGTGAAAATATAAGCCCCTTGCAACCCAAAACACTCTTTGGATCACTCCAAATCACACACCCCTGAACTCCAGAGACTGTCCCCTACAAGAAGACATGTGCTGGTGCTGATCCAGGCTCTGGTTCTGGACCTAAGGCCTCGAATGTGGCCTGCCAAGCACCCTGTATTAGACATGGCTTTGAATAAGGAAGTGGTGAAAATATAAGCCCCCTGCAACCCCAAATAATCTTTGGATCATCCCAAATCACACACCCCTGAACTCCAGAGACTGTCCCCTACAAGAGGACATGTGCTGGTACTGATCCTGTTTTCGGTTCTGGACCGAAGGCCTCGAATGTGGCAAATCACACAACCCTGAACTCCAGAGACTGTCCCCTACAAGAGGACATGTGCTGGTGCTGATCCAGTCTCTGGTTCTGGACCTAAGGCCTCGAATGTGGCCTGTCTCCAAACATCCTGTATTAGACACGGCTTTGAATAAGGAAGTGGTGAAAAATATAAGCCCCCTGCAACCCCAAATAATCTTTGGATCACCCCAAAACACACACCTCTGAACTCCAGAGACTGTCCCCTACAAGAGGACATGTGCTGGTGCTGATCCAGTCTCTGGTTCTGGACCTAAGGCCTCGAATGTGGTCTGTCTCCGAGCACCCTGTATTAGACATGGCTTTGAATAAGGAAGTGGTGAAAATATAAGCCCTCTGAAACACAAAACAATCTTTGGATCACTCCAAATCACACACCCCTGAACTCCAGAGACTGTCCCCTACAAGAGAACATGTGCTGGTGCTGATCCAGTCTCTGGTTCTGGACCTAAGGCCTTGAATGTGGCCTGCCAAGCACCCTGTATTAGACATGGCTTTGAATAAGGAAGTGGTGAAAATATAAGCCCCCTGCAACCCCAAATAATCTTTGGATCACCCCAAATCACACACCCCTGAACTCCAGAGACTGTCCCCTACAAGAGGACATGTGCTGGTGCTGATCCTGGTTTTGGTTCTGGACCGAAGGCCTCGAATGTGGCAAATCACACACCCCTGAACTCCAGAGACTGTCCCCTACAAGAGGACATGTTCTGGTGCTGATCCAGACTCTGGTTCTGGACCTAAGGCCTCGAATGTGGCCTGTCTCCAAACATCCTGTATTAGACATGGCTTTGAATAAGGAAGTGGTGAAAAATATAAGCCCCCTGCAACCCCAAATAATCTTTGGATCACCCCAAATCACACACCCCTGAACTCCAGAGACTGTCCCCTACAAGAGAACATGTGCTGGTGCTGATCCAGTCTCTGGTTCTGGACCTAAGGCCTTGAATGTGGCCTGCCAAGCACCCTGTATTAGACATGGCTTTGAATAAGGAAGTGGTGAAAATATAAGCCCCCTGCAACCCCAAATAATCTTTGGATCACCCCAAATCACACACCCCTGAACTCCAGAGACTGTCCCCTACAAGAGGACATGTGCTGGTGCTGATCCTGGTTTTGGTTCTGGACCGAAGGCCTCGAATGTGGCAAATCACACACCCCTGAACTCCAGAGACTGTCCCCTACAAGAGGACATGTTCTGGTGCTGATCCAGACTCTGGTTCTGGACCTAAGGCCTCGAATGTGGCCTGTCTCCAAACATCCTGTATTAGACATGGCTTTGAATAAGGAAGTGGTGAAAAATATAAGCCCCCTGCAACCCCAAATAATCTTTGGATCACCCCAAAACACACACCTCTGAACTCCAGAGACTGTCCCCTACAAGAGGACATGTGCTGGTGCTGATCCAGTCTCTGGTTCTGGACCTTAAGGCCTCGAATGTGGCCTGCCTCCAAGCATCCTGTATTAGACATGGCTTTGAGTAAGGAAGTGATGAAAATATAAGCCCCTTGCAAACCCAAATAATCTTTGGATCACCCCAAATCACACACCCCTGAACTCCAGATATTGTCCCCTACAAGAGGACATGTGCTGGTGCTGATCCAGTCTCTGGTTCTGGACCTAAGGCCTCAAATGTGGCCTGCTTCCAAGCACCCTGTATTAGACATGGCTTTGAATAAGGAAGTGGTGAAAATATAAGCCCCCTGCAATCCCAAATAATCTTTGGATCTCCCCAAATCACACACCCCTGAACTCCAGAGACTCTCCCCTACAAGTGGACATGTGCTGGTGCTGAGCCAGTCTCTGGTTCTGGACCTAAGTCCTCGAATGTGGCCTCTCTCCAAGCACCCAGTATTAGACATGGCTTTGAATAAGTAAGTGATGAAAATATAAGCCCTCTGAAACCCAAAAAAATCTTTGGATCACCCCAAATCACATACCCCTGAACTCCAGAGCCTGTCCCCCACAAGAGGACATGTGCTGGTGCTGATCCTGGTTTTGGTTCTGGACCTAAGTCCTCGAATGTGGCCTGCCTCCAAGCACCCTGTATTAGACATGGCTTTGAACAACAACAACAACAACAACAACAACAATAACAATAATAATATACCGCCCTTCAGGACAACAAAATGCCCACTCAGTGTGGTTTACAAAGTGTTATTATTACCCCACCACAATCACCCTGTGAGTTGGGTGGGGCTGAGAGAGCTCCAGAGAACTGTGACTCGCCCAAGGTCACCCAGCTGGCTTCGTGGAGGAGTGGGGAATCAAACCCGGCTCTTCAGATTAGAGTCCCATGCTCTTAACCACTACACCAAACTGGCTCCTCGAATGTGGCCTGTCTCCAAGCACCCAGTATTAGAGATTGCTGAGAATAAGGAACTGGGATATAGAAGAGCCCACTGCACCCCCAAATAATCTTTGAATCACCAGAAATCACACAGATCTGTACTCCAGAGACTGTCCCCCTGAAAAGGACGTGTGGTTGTGCTGATCCTGCCTCTGGTTCCGGCTCTTCGATGTTTTATTTACACTACCTCCCCGAAACCTGTATTGGGAACTTCTGTTTTAAAGCAGGCCATGTTTTGGGCCTGCTGACCTTTGGAGCCTGGACTGGAGTGCTAACTTATCCATTTGAGTGCCTGATTGTAAGTGGTCACACTTGCTCTCATGAGCCCCTTCTGCCTCTTCTTGCCATGAAGGAGCTGCTGTCCCTTCAACATCCTCTACCTTCTGGACCTGGTAACTGTAATCCCAACTGTGACATAAGTGAAAAAGTTACCCCTCCTCTTGCAAGCTTCTCCTTCTGCTTCTTCCCTCCAACTTGCTAGGAGACCATTGTTGGTAACATGATTGGGGGTGCTTCCTAACAATTTTTTTCATCAATGCCATCTTACACTGGTTTTGAAAATGTCTTGGGGGGGGGGGGCTTGGCACCGACCTTGGAAGGGATGGCTGCCTAAAGAACTAGCTCCTTCCCCACTCAGCCCCAAGACCGGTTAAAAACACTCTTAATTAGGGGTGTGCAGTTCGGGTTTTGGATAACTGAAAAAAAACGGAATCACCCAGATTCGGGTTGATTCGGGGAAACCCGAATCGATTCGGGGTTTCCGAATCGCTATAACCCGAATCGATTCGGGTTGATTCGGGTTGATTCGGGTTTTTCAATGGGAAAATGCCTCCGTCTTCCCGGATGCCTGGGGGAAGCATTTTCCCACCTAATCAAGCCAAAATTGGTGGGGACCTTCCTCTTACTCCTCTCTAACAACCTCCCAAGTTTCAGACCGATTGGACTTTGGGGGGCCATGTTATGGCCCCCCAAACCAGGTCCCCCCATCCTCGCCTAAGAAAGGGAAAAGTGAGCGTCTTTTTAGCTTGCTGCTGCTAATCTTCATTCTTTCCTATGGGGAAAAAATGAAGAGGCAGGCTTTCTTTGCCAGGGGTGGCATTTTGCATGCAAAATGCCCCCCCAACCCTCAGGGGCCCTTCTCCCACCTTTCCTCCCACCCCCCACCAAGGCTCAGCCTGCTCCCACTTGGGGGGCCATTTCATGGCCTCCCCAAGTAGGTGCTCTTTTCTCTACTACTTACAGCTGGGGGAGGCTTGTCTTGCCAGGGGTGGCATTTTGCATGCAAAATGCCCCCCAGCCCTCAGGGGCCCTTCTCCCACCTCTACTCCCACCCTCCACTAAGGCTCAGCCAGCTCCCACTTGGGGGGCATTTCATGGCCTCCCCAAGTAGGTGCTCTCAGCCCCCAAAGTCCACCCCCTACAGCCCCACACAAACCCAATTCCCCCCCAGCTGCCACACACGGACCCAAATCCCCACATTAGCCCCTCACAGACCCAAATCCACCCCCAGCAGCCCCACACCCATAACCCCAGGAACAGGCTGGCAAATGCCAGCCCTCTCCCTTTGTTCCCTGTGCTGGGAACTTCTAAACTCTCTTTCCCTGGGCAATTCTGCACAGCCCAGGGGTGCCACAATGGTGGGCATACTTCTGAGTGCCAGCTGGTCCCTGTGAAAGAGCATCTGAACCACAGACACCCTCCCTCAAGTCAAATTTAACATTCTCCCAAATAATTTGACAGAAATGCAAAGAGTGCTAATTGGGCAATACCATAAATATCAATTGGCTCATCCATATTTAACATATCTTGGAGTAAAAATTACAGTAAATCTGAACCTGTTAATACAGTATAACCATATAAGTAAAATTAAAGAAATTAAAAGAGACATAAATACTTGGGAAAAGCAAAACCTTAGTTGGTTTGAATGATACAACCTGATAAAGTCATTTATCTTGCCTAAATAGCTATTTTTGTTTAGATCGCTTCCCATTTATATACCCAGAAGGCTGCTAAAGCAATGGCAATCAATCCTTAATCAATTTCTTTGGCAACGTAAGACCTCAAGGATACTTTCAAAACATTAAGGAGGAAAAGAACACAGGGGGGATTTAACTACCCAGACTTGGAAATCTACAATACCACTGCAATACTAGTTAATCTAATACAAATAATCCAAGACAAAGGACAAACAGACTGGATTAAAACTGTTAACATCCCACAACAGGAAAGTACAATTCAAGACATGATATGGAAAAGAGCAAATCAAAGGCCTGCAGATATTTGTGACAACGCTTTTTTTTTAACAATTCTTGAAACCTTGCTACTGTGAAGAGAAAATGACACGAAAGGGGGAGACCCATGGACTCTCCTTTCCCTGGATCAAGTTCAGCTAAGTCCCAAGGGTGTCGTTCTGGCTTCTACGAACCTCCAACTACGAACATGTTCATGAACATGTCATGTCCGTCGATGTTCGTGAATCCCTGTTCGTGGATGGCAACCAACAACAAACATCGTGTTCGTTTTTTTCCTGTTCGTGCCCATCTTTACCCGTAACTGTGCAGTCACAATATATCACAATAGTGGTGACAGCTAAGTGCTAATCATCACAACTACCAACAAACAGTTTGAATTAATAACATTTTTGCATCTGTGCAGTTTTGCAAAAATGTGATGCAACCTGGTTTGGCAAGCACATATGGCTATTCAAAATGAACCAAACAGGCTGAGGTGCCAGCTGACACCTAATCAACACTTCTGAATGCAGTAAGCTTGACTGTCAAATATACGCATGGCAAAATTTGAAGTATCCTAAACAAAGTCTGCTCCTCATTCCCAGTTATACAGCTGATGTACAACTGGCTCCCTTTATCTTTAGATGACCTACATATATCTCCTGCAGTATTCTAACAAAAGCCTTTCAGCTCATGATAAGGCCTAATTAACTGTAGCCATCCCTTAAGTAGACAATATGGAGCAGTCAAGAAATGTCTCAATCATCACCAATTTATGAGACCTTCCACAAATCCTGCTTGGTCCTAAAGACATTGGCTAATCCCATACTGCTCTTCTCAAAGGTGGGAGGCTGAAGGAAATTGATTTTATACAGCCACTTGCCAGCCTCTTGTCTTCTGCCTAGGGTGCAGAGTCACCTTGTTGCCACTGCACCTCCTAGCAAATGCCTTGTTCATCATCTTATAAAGGAAATGGGGCCGATCAAGAAAACAAAAAAAATGATTATGTGCCTAGGCAGGGAAGAGAAGGGATAAAACAAACGTTTTAAAATATTGAAGTTTTCTGGGGTTTCATATTTTACTTTTCACATTTTTAGGAGAACTTTCTAAATTCAAACTTTCATTCTAAATGTTATTATTTAATCTCAAAATCATGTGAGCAACACTAGATAGCATGTCTTGATTGTGGCAGGATTCAAACATGAACTCTTGTGAGCTATCAGTTGTGAAACAGCAATTACTACAGCATGTTACAAATCAAATGCTGTCAGACACTCAGTATTAGAATGCTTCAGACATTTTTTTCTTCTTGTGTCCCTCACATTCTTCTCTTGCCAAACTCACTGTCCCAGGATGTGATTTGTGTTGGGAAAACAATGTCTTGTGTACAGAGAAGGCAGAAGACACAGAATACCTGCAAGGGGCAGCGGGTCTGACAGATAGATGGAAGAGTGAGATCCTTCTTTCCTCCTCCCTTCTGTCCTTCTTGCATGTCTCCAGATTGGTATTCTTAGGCTACTTCCTGCTTCCTGCCTCTTCCCGCAAGTCCCTTCTCCCTTTTTACTGAGGTAGTTAGTATCTATTCTGT
This sequence comes from Eublepharis macularius, assembly GCF_028583425.1. Taxonomy (NCBI): domain Eukaryota; kingdom Metazoa; phylum Chordata; class Lepidosauria; order Squamata; family Eublepharidae; genus Eublepharis; species Eublepharis macularius. The sequence goes on along the minus strand of NC_072791.1, from coordinate 150,354,275 downwards.
TTCTCTCCTTTCTGTCAAAGTTGTAGTTCCTGAGTAAACTCTCTTCGTTCACTCCTTAATCAACTCAAGATCATTCCTAAGATATACCTAGGGATGCCAGACCCCCACACCCCACCCCTTCTTACCTGGCCAGAGAAGGGGAGTGCACCTTTTGTTTGCGCTCCCCTGCGGTGCTGTGCACTCCCATGCTCTGCTGCCACCTGGATTGGGCCTGTTTTGGCCCAGATCAGGGCCGCTGCAGAGTGTGGGAGCAATCCTGCCCTCCACAGGGGCCCAAAATGTGCCTGTTTCAGCCCAGATTGGGCTTGTTTCTGGCCCGTTTTGGCACAGATCAGGCTCATTTTGAGCCACTGCAGTCCATGAAATGAGCCCAATCTCAGCCAAAATGGGGCCCCTGCAGAGTGTGGGCACATGCCCATGGGCTGTGTGATGACGATGCTTCCTGGATGTCACTTCCCATGTGAGCACACATGCACACATCATCAAAACAGGTAAGTGCTAGGCACCAATCCCCCTCCAGGAGGTTGAGGGAGCCTGGCAACCCTAGATATACCAGAGCCTACAATTTGAATGCTCATGGTGCAGAAGCTAAGCCCATGTAGGTGTGGTCAGTGGCTGAATGTGTGACCACCTGGGAATGCCACAGTCAATGCCACATTAAATTCCAGGGAGAAAAGGCTGGATATCAAGGTAATAAAGTAAATTGTCGGTGAAATGCCTTGAGGAAACTGGTGCTTATTAGATTAGTAACCAACAAGCTAGCTGTCTGCTGCCACTGAAACATTACTAGAAGGACAATTTTTTGCCAAGATAGGTTCTTGATACAGGAATCACAGTGCTGTAGATTCAATTCTCTAGAGTAATTTCCTTGCTTTTAGCAGATTTTATGCAGACTGTTCATCTCAGAAATAATGAAGTAGACTTCAGAATGCCGTTGAGAATCCAGTGTTTGCCAACCATGAAGAAGCTGCTTCCCTTGCTGTGAAGTTCTTTTGACAGTGCAACATATCTGTACGTCTCATTGACACTCAAAGACCTAAATAACATGTTACCACCAATGGGTACTTGTCACATTTTTCCAGTAACGGTTCAGCCTCTCATTTTGGCAGACAGCTGGTTCTAAGCTGTTGCCTTGTCAGATACACAGCCTTGCTGACACTGATGCCTGCCCTAGTGAGGAAGTGGGGGTACTGACTAGACATGGGCATGAACAGGAAAAAAACACAAACAGGCTGTTCATTGTTCATTGTCGACGACAAACATGAACAGCAGAATGGAAATTGACATGTCCCGTTAACGAATGTGTTTGGTGTTCATTGTTCATCGGCACCAGAGCAGCCCCCTTAGCACTTAGAGAGCCCATATTCACAGGAAATGTGCAGCAGGCTCTCCTCCAGGCATCAACCAAGTTTGGTCAAGATTGCAGTACGGATCTCAGAGTTATACATTCCCAAATTCGACACCCCCAGGAAACTCCCATTCAATACAAATGGAGCCACCCTCCCTCTCCAGTTCACTTTGGCCCCCTGTGGTGGACCTGAAGGTGGACCACATCCCCTCTTGGGGGGGGGTTGCAGCTGGCCAGCAGCACCCCCTATGCACCTGCCTGCCAGGCCTCCTGGAGGGTACCTTCTGGAGGGTCAGCAAAGTGGCTGATGTTTGTGTCCGCCGGGCCTGGTGGGCTTGGGGAGGTGGGGGTGGGGGGTCTGGCTGATGGCTGGCGACACCCCCCATGTGCCCACCTGCCAGGCCTCCCACAGGCTACTTTCCGCCAAGGCAGTAATGTGGGCCGTACCTCCAGCCATCACATAACCAAATGATCCAGCAACAGTCTGCAAAGAAAACCCTCCAGCAAGACATGATGGCGTGCATGGAGGCCTTGCACACACAAAACACACACCCTGGTGGGTCAGAGACACCAACACACATCCACCAGATGAGGACATTATGGCATTGGAGCCAATGCTCTTGTCCCCACCGCACGTGGTGCAGAGGCTGTCACCGCACAAACACACTGGCTGGACATGGAGCATTGGATGTTTAGGTGCATGGGATAGATAGGTTTCTCAATAGACAGGTGCACAGCTGTATGGGATGGGTGTATAGGATAGAGGGATGCATGGATACATGGAATACCTGTATTGGATTGACAGGAGAGACAGATACCGTGTTTAGGGATATTGGGGAGACAGGTGGATTGCATTAATATCTGCATTATCCAGTCCTTGGAAAGTTGGAAAGAAAGAACCAAGGGTGGGAGGTGGGGCCCACTCCTAACATGTAGAAGCGGAGGCTCACATGCTGGCTGTCAAGGTGGTGAAGGATGCCTTCCCCCCATTGTGAGGGAGGCATCTTTTCCTCTAGGAAAGGGGATTGTGGGCAGACAGGTAGGTGCCCATGTGTGCAGCCTGTTGGCTGCCCCCCCACATCACCCACCTTCCTGCCTTCGCAGAAAGGACAGGAGTCACAGGACCTGTTCCCCCCTGCTCAGAAGGGACAGCAACTGCTTCTGAGCTGCCCCTCATGGCCAAAATTAGCAACAGCAGACAGCAGTGCAGCACCCACCTTCCTGCCTTCATGGAAAGGGTGGAATGTGCAGGACAGGATAGGTTGGGAAGGGTCAGAGTGGTTCTGGACAGGGAGAGGTTGAAAGAGGGACCAGCACCCCCATGAGCTGAGTGGTGATAGAGCAATCCACACCAGTCTGAGACACCTTTCCCGCACAGGCAGGACAGGCACTTCAAATAAATGGTGTAGGCTCCCACCAGCATCGCCCACCTTCCAGCTTTCACTGAAAGGATGGGAGGGACACGACAGGGGAGGTCATTGGGAAGGGTTGGACTGGCTCCAGAGAGGGCGAGGTTCAAAGAGGGACCTTGAGCTTGATGAGGACAGGATGATCTTAACAGCTGCACTGCACAGCAGGACTGGGAGGACCACAACATCCACCCTGAAGGTGTGCAGAGACTTCTGCTGGAGAGGCTTGTCTGCCCCTCTTGTGTTGAACTGGAGGCTGCCACCAGCATCACCCACCTTCCTGCTTTTGCGGAAAGGACGTGGCTGGTCATGGTAGTACCCATTCCACCCTGTCCAGATGGGACAGCCGCTACCATTGACAGGGGCCACCACAACGTACAATTTTATGTGCAACAGCAGCAGAGCTGTCCCTCATGGCTGAAAGCAGGCACAGTGAACCTCATCCACCTTCCTGCCTTTGCAGAAAGGAAGGAATGGACAGGACAGGAGAAGTTGTTGGGAAGGGTTGGAGTGGTTCCAGAGAGGGATAGGTCAAAAGAGGGACCGGGAACTGGGAAGATCCTGACAGTTGTGAGGCCTCCTCCGAGCAACCCACTGATGCGCTCAGTGGCGGCAGCTGACATGACCCACCTTCCTGCCTTCACAGAAAGGATGGGATAGGGATGGGCAGGACAGGAGAGGTCATTGTGGGGGGGAGTGGTTCAAGAGAGGGCGAGGTTCAAAGGGGGACAGTGAACTTGTCAGGGAGAGAAGGACAGAGGGTTACCACTTCCTGGCCGTCTTGAGGAGCAGTACTGGGAAACACCCAAACATTTGTGAGCCTTCATCTTTGAAACCCACCAATCTTGTCAGCGGTGGAAGCAGCCATCACCCACACTCCTGCCTTCATGGAAAGGATGGGATGGACAGGGCAGGAGAGGTTCCAGAGATGGTGAGGTTCAAAGAGGGACAGGGAGCTTGACAGGGAGAGGAGAACAAAGAGGACCCCAACATCTACCATGTTGGATTGCACAGACTGCTCCGGCAGAGGCTTGTCTGCCTCTCCCATGTTGCAGTGGAGGCTGTTGCCAGCGTCACTCACCTTCCTGCCTTCATGGAAAGGATGGGGTGGACAGGACAGGAGAAGTTGTTGGGAGCGGTTCCAGAGAGTGAGAAGTCGAAAGAGGGACTGAGTACTTGTCTGGGAGAGGAGGACAGAGGTTGCCTGGCCGCATTGTGCAGCAGGACTGGAACGGAGGACCCCAACATCCACCCTGAAGGTGTGCACAGACTGCTGCTGGAGAGGCTTATCTGGCCCTCCTGTGTCCAACTGGAGGCTGCAGCCAACATCACTCACATTCCTGCCTTTGCGGAAAGGGAGTGAGTTGCGGGACCCATTCCCCCCATGCACAGGGGCAACAGCAGGTGCCCATGGACAGGGGTGCACCATACAGCACAACCGTATCAGCAAAAGCTTTTGAGCTGCCCCTCGTGCCCAAAAGCAGAAACAGCAGCACAGCACCTACTTTCCTGCCTTCACGGAAAGGGTCAAAAACACAGCAACCAGGGTCACAAAAAATCAAGTAATCAATGCTAGTATATAATATTATATTATTCCAAAAGTGCAAAAGTGCAGAAGTGCAAATACATATCAACACAATTTAAAGTGCATATATATACAGGAAGAAGGTAGTCTATCGGATAAACAGTAAATATATTAATATATTACAACAAATTTTCTGGTGGTGAGAGAGTGCAAACGGATGGAGACATTCCGCCTACGCGTGGAAACTGTCCATATGTCCAAGGATGGAAGTAGGACGTGTCCAAAGACACCTAGCTGACAGGCTTTAGCTTGCTATTCCCAATTCCCATTTCGGTTTTTCTTCTTCTTGGGCTAGACTCTATGGACTATGAATAAAATCAACCCGTCAGTAATAAATATTATACAAAACCTAAAATATATCCAAGTATTTACAATATCAACGGGTGGGCGTTTCCCTTACTGTCCACTGGCATTTCACGGAAAGGGTGGCAGGGACCCATTCCCCCCTGCTCAGAGGGGACAGCAGGTGCCCATGGATAGGGGGGTACTGTGTGGTACAACTCCATCAGCAACAGCAGCAGAGCTGTCCCTCGTGGCCAAAAGTGGTGGCAGCAGACAGCACCCACTTTCCTGCCTTCACGGAAAGGATGGGATGGGCAGGACAGGAGAGGTCATTTGGAGGGGTCGTACTGGTTCTATCCAGAGGGGGAGAGGTTGAAAGAGGGAACATCCAGGACCTTGTCAGGGAAGGGAGGACAAAGGGTTGTTTGTCACAGCCGCATTGCAGAGTGGGACCAGGAATGCCCAAAGGTGGCAGCAGTTCCGTGGTAGTCCCTCATGCCTAAAGGTGATGGCAGTTGACATGACTCACCCTCCTGCCTCCATGGACAGGATGGAATAGGAAGGACAGGAGAGGTTGTTGTGAAGGGTCGTTCCAGTTCCATCCACAGAGGGTGAGGATGAAAGAGGGACCATCCGGGAACTTGATAGGGAGAGGACGCAATGGGCAGGACAATTTGTGGGGAAGGGTTGTATTGGTGCCATTCAGAGTGGGAGAGGTTTACCAGCCATGGAAACAGCACCGAGAACCGAGGAGGGCTGGAGCCTGCTGCACAGGAGCTTGGCCTAGAACCACAGTAGACTTGGGGAGGCTCAGAGCCCAGGTAGGTCCAGGTCCAAGGAGGGATACCCAAGGAGGTTGAGGTTGATCTTGACGAAGGTCAATATGTCCACCAGTTCCAGGTGCAGATATGCACGGAGGGGATGGAGGAGGTCTCCCAGGTGGGAGAACACCCGCTCGCTCTGCACGCTGGTGGGAGGGTAGGACAGGATGTTTGTTGCCATGATGGACAGGTCCAGCCACATGGCAGATTTACTCGCCCAGTACTCCAAGGGGTTGGAGTGGGGGGGGGGCTCAATGGGCACCATGAGGTACTCTCACACCATAGTCCCCACCGAGTCCTCCACTGTGAGAAATGCGCCCACTATGCTGCGGCCAACCACACAGCCCACCAATGAGTCACAGAGATCAAGTGGGGCCTTTGGAGGGCCTGAAGGGCCTGAAGCAGACTTTGGAAGCCCACACCCTCCATGATGGATGGAGGAATCCTTGCAGGGTGATTGTCTCTGCCACAACACGAATGTCCACCTCCTGAGTCCTTGACCTCACCCTTTTCAATGGCAGTATCCCCAACCCCAATGGAACAACCTCCCCAAGGGTGGCCTGCCTGGCCATTCCGCTCCCACCACCCACACCCTCGGGGCAAGGCTTCTTGCTTGTGGTGGATTCCAGTGACCCTCCCTCTGATCCTGGCTCAGAAGAGCTGGTAGCCCTCTGTCTCCCCCTGCTGGATGTTTCGCTGGCCAAGGATGGAGACCACAAGCTCGGGTGGCACGTCTTCAGGTGCCTGGTCAGGACCGTCAATGACAGGTGTTTTAGGTCATTGCCCCTGTGCACCAGGCCATCACAGACATGGCACTGCACTACATGGGGGTCATTCATAAGGGCCCGAAAGTGCCTCCATACAGAGAGTTTGAACTGTGTCCCACTAACTGTTCCAGGGAAGGGAGGACAAAAGGTTGCTGGCTACGCCGCAGATCTGGCAACGGAAGACAGAGTGAGGGGTGGACTGCAGGCAGGGACAGCACTGGGAGTTTGGGATGGGGACGGGATGGATGTTTCATTGAACCCCAACCATTCCTCCATGGATCTCTCACCCTCCTCAAAGAGTTTAAATAGTTCCTCTTCCCCTGGCAGAAAGAACTCTTCAGCCTCCTCCAAAGCCCCCACAGGTGACTTTTGGGGAGTGGGAGTCTCTGTTGTCACAGAGCCCTGCCAAGGACTGCTTCTGTCATCCCCCCCCCATGACCACCCTTGGCCCCGGCTGAAACCTCATTGCACCAGCAAACAAGAATTATGGAGGAGAGAAAAGGAGAGAACACTGTGAGCCCTCAGCCGAGGAGCCCACTGAGCTTGGCCCCAGGGCCTGGCAGCAGCCCTGGAACCAGAGGGAGGGGGTAGAGCCTCCGCCCAGCACTCCCAGAAACCTGACCGGATTAGGCACTAATAATAATGTGAGCCTTCAGCCGAGGTGCCCACTGAGCTTGGCCCCAGCATGTGGCAGCAGCCCTGGAACCAGAAGGAGGGGGTAGAGCCCTAGCCGAGCACTCCCAGAAACCTGACCAGATCAGGCACTGCTAGTAATAATAATCACTGTGAGCCCTCTGCCGAGGTGCCCACTGAGCTTGGCTCTAGGGTCTGGCAGCAGCCCTGGAACCTGAGGGGATAGATCCCTATCCCACCCACCACCCACAGAAAAAATCCCAGCTCCAATGTACTCTCCTTGTCTCTCTCCCCAAAGGCTAGCAACAGCTCTGTCCTACTCCACTGCCTGCTGATACTGAAAACCCAGAGCTTGTAGCATGCTTCCTTTTATAACCAGAGATCTCATAGAGAAAAGCAGGAGGTTTGTGGTTGGCAGTCAGAACTGCCTAACAGGGTTTGCAGGGATGAGATTGGAGTGCCCATCGCTACAGAACACCACCCCTCCCCCCTCCCTCTTTGGTCCCATTTAACCAATTGTAACCAATTTGGAGTGCCACACTTGGAAGGAAGACCTGCCTATCAAGCTAAGCTAGGCTTAGATTGGGGTTTCCAGGGCGACAGAAGGAGTGCAAACAGAGTTCAGGCAGTCCCTGCCTCTGTTGCCAAGGAAATTGATTGAAGGTGCCTGACTGTCTGGCTTCACGAACCGTGGACGAATGCAATGAACCAGGCTTGAGATGACCACTTGTTCATTTACAATGGCTCCTCATGAATGGCTTGTTCGCAAACAGACGAATGGGCTGTTCGTGGTTTTTTTGAGTTCATAATGTTGTTCATGCCCATGTCTACTCATAACCACTTGGTGGTAGGATACAGACAAGTGGTTTGGCAAATGTTAACATGAACAGTGTAATAATCTTGAGGAAAAGTTATTTCTGTTTGAAAGGCTTGGCATTAATTGAATGTGCAGTTCACCGAAACATAGTTTCTCAAATCACATACTGTTAGACTTTTTCAAATAAGCCAATAATTTCTCAGTGATGCCATTCATTTATTTAAGACAGATATAGCTTTATTTATTTTTTGTGATTTAAAAATAATAACATTCCTTCTGATATATATGCTGAAGATTGCACTATACAATTGGACTATACCTTCTTTCTATTTGAGACCTTACAGGGAACTCCAGCATTACTCACAGATGGTCATCCCATTAGATAGTACTGAAATACCATATAAACAGAAAATCACACTGCCTTTTGCTTTCATCCTTTATTATGAAAAAGTTCTATGCTATTTTTTTAATTCAGAAATGTTACTCTATCTGCTATCCTACAAATGGCATCCTTTACGTCTTTGTTCCTCAGGCTGTAAATTAGTGGATTGAGCAGGGAAATCACAAGTGTATAAAACATAGATACAATTTTGTCCTGATCCGTTGAGAAATTGGAACCAGGACGAATATACATGAAGATGATGGTTCCAAAGAAGATAGTAACAGTGGTCAAGTGGGAGGCACAGGTGGAGAAGGCTTTGTGTCTGCCTTGAGAAGAGCGGATCCGGAGGATGGCAAAAACAATGGCAATGTAAGAGACCAAGACAATCAGAAAAGTAGTCAGTGCAATCGCAGTGGATAAAATGAAATGTACGGTGTGAGTGACATGGGTGTCTGAACAAGACAACTTGAGCATTGGTGGAACGTCACAGAAAAAGTGATTAATGATATTTGAACTGCAGAAAGACAAACTAAATATCAAAATAGTGTGAACAGTAGAACTTGCCAAGCCACAGGTATATGCCCCTACAAGTAATATAGTGCAAATTTTTTTAGACATAATAGCAAAGTAGAGCAACGGGTTACAGATGGCTATGAAGCGATCATATGCCATCACAGCCAGAAGACAACCTTCAGTGGTTACAAAGACACAGAAAAAGAAAAATTGCACAGCACATCCTGAGAAGGAAATGCTTTTACTCTCTGCCAGAAAGGTTGCCAACAACTTGGGGGCAATTGCAGTAGAATAGCCAATGTCTACAATGGAGAGGTTTCTAAGAAAAAAATACATGGGAGTGTGAAGCTGAGTATCAATCCTGGTCAATAAAATTATCCCAATGTTTCCTATAAGAGTGGCTAGATAGATGACAAGGAACAACATGAAGAGAGGGACCCTCAGCTCTGGGTGATCCATGAATCCAATAAGGATGAACTCTGTCACAACACTGTGATTTTGATTCATTGCTTATTTCTCTGTAATAAGATAAAAAAAGAATGTTTATGGTAGGACACAAAGCTAACCAGTGAGCATAATGGTTGTGTGAGGATTTGAACCCATGCCTCCAGGTCCTAGTTCTAACCAGTACACCACACATCACCAGAATGTCTTTAAAGGCATGATTACTGTAGGGATTACTATTGTATGCAATGTTGTGGCATACCTGCACAAAACTACCCCTTTCTGAGGCTGCTCTAGAGAATAATGACGTATATAAAACCCTCATTACACATTACACAATCTACACAATTTGTCAACTCCACTCTATTATAGCCCTGTCAGATTGGTAGAATGAACAGAGGAGTCACACCATCCTTGCATAAGGAGGCTGAGCAGAGCAGGGAGGCGTTTCCCTTGATTGGAATGGAAATTGCTTGCCAAACCAGAGCCAAATCAGTAATACATCAAAAGAGTAAAAGAATAATATTTTTCGCATCAAATGTAGAGTTAGCATACAGATATTTTATAAATGCCATTCGTTTTATGGAAGATGGTATTGAGTCCCAACTGTGAGATCTGAGGCAGGCATAGCCACAAGTCCTCTAAACATCTCTAATTATCATTTGAATTTATGATAATTAGAGGGTAGTTAAAATAATGGCACCATCAACTGGCCAACATTCAGTTAAATAAAACAAAACTCTAGCTGCATCTTAAAGGCTAATAACATTTATTTCAATGTTAGTCTTTAAGGTGCCGCAGGACTTTTGCTTTATTTCTTCATAACAGACTGACACAACTATCCCTTTGCAGCTAACATTCAGTTGTAGACAGAGTTGAGTTGCTAATGTCCGATCACTCATTATTCAGTCCTTAAAACAGCAAGCCAAATGCAGGTCCAGAAGCAGTCACACAGTTACAGAGGCAGGCACCAGTCATGTAACACTGCATCATTCAAACAGACCTTTGTGTGCATACAGAGGCGAACTGGCCATTTAACTTACAAAAAAATTTCCTAGGGGACCACAATCCGAGATGACTATTGATGGCCAGGAGCAAGCAGAGCCAAGTTCCAGCCTGTCTGCCAATGCCTCAGGGGCTGCTTGGCTCAGACGCTTTATCAGCTATACATATTGGTATTGGTCCAATTGTCTCTTCCAGCACTACTACCAGTTTGAGCGAGGAACTGATGAGTGAGCTAATGACCATTGTTGGTACTGTTGCTGAGCTGAATGGCCCCTGTACCACTTACTTGTAGCGCCACTCAGCTGGCTTGCTCCAGAATCATTTTCATTTTCCAGTTCACTACTGTGGGTATATAAATGTGTTTCCTGAATCATGGTCAATATAGATGTAGTACAAAGTTAAGGGGGAAAAAATAACGCAAAAATCTCTTTTTTTGATAGATGGTATTATATATCATGGTAGTAAAGCCAAAGGAGAACTCTTATTAATAATGATGTTTCTAGGAATTTTAAGCAAATTTATGAAGCTGGTTGCTTATAACCACAGGAAAAGTTCAGGACAGGAGACAGCTCATCCAGCATCAGAGAGAGACTACCAAATCATCCAGGGGGCTGAAATAAATTATAATTTATTTTAGCTTCCAGATAGTCTAGCTGTTCATACATCTGATTTCCAGAAATAATATTGCACATGCATTTACACATCAGATCAAGTTTATCAGAAATATTCAAAAGAAACTTACCAGTCAAGAGGATGAGATGACATTCTTAAAGCCAAATGCCATATGTGAGTAGCATAGCTCATTTATTAATTTTATAGCTAGCTTGGCATTAGCTAGAAGCAGATACCCTGAAACTCTCAGGTGAGGCATATAGCACTAATATGCTGTATATGACCTCTTGGCACAATCACTTGAGGACGTACTACATGGGGATTTGTGTATGTTTGTGCAATTCCTCCTTAATTAGTTTCAAACAGAAATGTTCTCACTCCATTTAGTTAACAATACATCAGGAATTCTCATTAGATACTATCATCTATCTTGTTATAAAGTAAACAGTGGTACAAGTTTTGTTCACTTGTTTATTATTCCTGAGGCATCCTGTTAGTACTATATTCATATCAGAACACACATCCTGCATCCATCACATGATATCCTCTCCCCCAGATAAAGAACAAGATTCTTTAAAAGAAACCCTACATAGCTATCATGAAGTAAACAGGAGTACATCCACTTCTAAAGAAATCTACTCTGGACCCAAGAATGCTAAATAAGTATTGCCATGTCTCAAATATACCATTCTTGAGCAAAGTGTTTCAACAAGTTGTGGCTGGGCAAGTTCAAAGATTCCTGAATGAAGGGGATTGTTTGGATCCATGGTTTCAGGCCTAGTTTTGAGACTGAAACTGTTAGCAGTCAACCCGGATCCTCATGCCAATAGGGAAGTGTATGAATATGGCTATATCATAAGCTCCTCTCCTCATGTGTGGTGAGGCAGGAAATGGTTGCCAACCCCTCGTAAGGAGTTGGAAAAATACCGGCATGTGAATCATAGGCAAGATTGGCTATCAGGCCTACACCCCTAGAGATGTGCAAAGATCTTCTTCCGTAAGTTCCTTAATTAATCACCTCCACATCCTGCCAGTTTTTCCTTATCCACTCTCCCAACCTGGGGTATTCAGGGATCTGATAAGCCCCACCTGTACAGCCATTGCAGGTCATCAAGCACCTTTTTATCTTTAGTAACACCCAGGAAGGTTTACTCCAACCTTCCCCATTTTATTGTCTCACCTTTGGAGACAGCCAAAGCCAAAGGTTTTTGGACAGAAGATGCCTTCCTTCTGCAGGGTACGTTCCACAGTATAATTGGGTCACCCTCCGCCATAGTTGTGTATGTGTGTGTTCTTGGATCCAACATCCATTCTTGGATGTGTGTCTGAACTTCTCTCTTCTTACTGCAAAGCACTCATCACTCAAAGGTATCTCACAGATGTCCCCTACCTTCTGGGTAGTAAATATCACTCCTCTCCATTTTCCTATTTTCCAGTTAGCTGTGGAAAATACCACCTATTTGGGTAACAAAGCAGCCTTTGTCACCATGATGGCCTACATTAGGCGATGAATGAAGGGAAGTGTTGATTCTTCTTGATGACTCAGAGCTTTTGATACCAACAATCATAGCAACATCCAGACCACCTTTGGGGGTTAGTGCTGGGAGGCACCATTCTGCTGTAGTTTCAATCCAACCTCAAATGTATTCAGAATGTGGTACTAAGAGGCTGCTGCTCTCCTCCTTGGCCTCTGGATTACACAGGACCGTGCAAGGTTCCTTCCTGCCACACTATTCTCTAGTTTCCTCCTCCAGAATGGTATTAGATCTCAAAATTCCTAGAGATTGGAGGTGGAGCCTGAGAAATCAGTTATAATTACAGAGAAATTCAGGCCTAGCAACCCTATCTCATCCTCAAGTTGGAATACAATAATCAACACTCATGCATCTCCTTTTCCATTTCCTATGACTTACCTAATGTAAAGTGGAAATAAAAATGGGGGCCATGGCTTTTTTTTTCTGGAACACTCCAAAACAGTGTTCCGGCAGTTCTTAAAACTGCACCCCTCGCTTGGACTTCCGGAATGGAAGCAGTGAGAGTCAGTTGTGTCTAGGGAGAGCTGCTCAAGATGTAGGTGAGCTGCCCCATCTGGTGGGGTCCAGAGGCTTTTGGACTCCTAGGGGGACTTTGGAGAAGACCCCTGAAGCTTTGGATGCTATTTGGAGAAAGACCATCGGACGCAGCCGAGGATAATTTCTCCGAAACAAATCTCTATGCTCAAGATGGAAGCAGAGCCATCATGGTGTTTAACTGCTAGCCTTCGGTAAGCAACACTATCTTTCTCTGCAAAGACTTTCTGCTTACAACTGCTGCTGACAATCTACTCTGCTGGACATGTGAGTTTTGTTAGTCATGAATTGCTTGGGAAATTGACTTTATGGCTTAATTAGTAGACATTCTAAATTTACTGACTGGGAAAAAGAAGATGCTGGGATTTCAACATTGTTAACTAGAAAATATTTTTACATATAAAGTGTTATGGATAAAAGCTAAAGACGGAAAATAATTTGATAAGAGGGAACTCTTAATGTAACAAGTAACTGAAAATTACTGGTGCATGTTACGATCGATGCCCTTATGATCTCCGTTGCTCCTGCATGTGTTTTTATCTGCTCTACACATCGAATGTGCAAATTGGTGTTACAGAGATAACGGAATCAATGGACTACGTTCATTGGAGATATGAGTTTAAAGAAAATGAATTTTTAAGAATTACTTTAGAGGGAAACATAGTGAAAAAAATAAATAAAACCCTCTTTGTCTTTTTCTTCTGGAGAAAGTCCTGGCCCATGCTTTTCTCTTATCTTGGTATTAGATAGTACCTCTCTAAACAAAAGCTGTTTATGTAGAGTTTGACCGATAATAACCTTAATAGTCTACTGACATCTACTGGAGAAGGAGTGAAAATGGGGGTGCTGCAAGAAATGGGCCTGAAATGGCCAGGATTGGGCCTGAATCAGCCTGTAACAGGCTGCTGCTGGGCGGGAAAACAATCCCCCACCCAGCAGCGGTCTAATCCTGGCAGTTTCAGGCCCAAATTGGGCCAAAATAGGCAAAAAATTACCAAAATAGGGCCCAACTGTCCAGGATCTAGTCTGAATCAGCCAGGATTGGGGCTCTGCTGGATGGAGGAACACTCCCGCACACGGCAGCAGCCCGATCCTGGCTGTTTCAGGCCTGATCCTGGCTGTTTCAGGCCAAAAATGGCTGACATGAGCCCCAAACAGCTAGGATTGGGCCCAAAATAGCAAGGATCGGGCCTCTTACGGGTAGGGGAACACTCCCCCCATCTGGAAGCAGCCCAATCCTGGTCATTTTGGGCCTGAATTTTGCCCAAAATAGCCAGGATTAGGCCCAAAATGGCCAAGATCAGGCCTTTGCCAGGTGGGGGAACACTCCCCTACCCAGAAGCAGCCCAATCCTAGCCATTTCAGGCCCGAATTGGGCCTAAAATGGCCAAAAGAGGCCCAAAATGGCTGAAAGGGGCCCCAAACGGCTAGGATTGGGCCCAAAATGGCAAAATGAGCCTCAAACTGCCAGGATTGGGCCTCTACCAGGCAAGGGAACACTCTCCCACCCAGCAGTGGCCTGATCCTGGCCACTTCAGGCCCAAATTGGGCCAAAACAGGCCCAAATTGGGCCAAAACAGGCCCAAAATGGTCAAAACGGGCCCAAAACGTCCACGATCGGGTCTGAATTGGCCTGGGACGAGGAGGCAAGTGGGCTTGAATCGTGGGTAGGGGTGTGCAGTTCGGGTTTTGGAAAACCCAAAAAAACCTGAATCACCCCGATTTGGGTTGATTCGGAGAAACCCGAATTGATTCGGGAAAACCCGAATCGATTCGGGTTTTCCGAATCACCATAACCCGAATCGATTCGGGTTGATTCGGGTTGATTCGGGTTAGCTTTTTCAATGGGAAAAAGCCTCTCCAGGTTTCTCTGAAGCCTGGGGGAGGCATTTTCCCACTGAATCAACCCAAAATTGCTGGGGGCCTTCCTCTAACTCCCCTCTAACAACCCCCCAAGTTTCAGACCGATTGGACTTTGGGGGGCCATGTTATGGCCCCCCAAACCAGGCCCCCCTATCCTCGCCTTAAAAAAGCCATAGCTTTAGGTTGCTGCTGCTCATCTTCATTCATTTTTTCCTATGGGGAAAAAATGAAGAGGCAGGCTTCCTTTGCCAGGGATCGCATTTCGCATGCAAAATGCTCCCCTACTCTCAGGGGCCCATCTACCACCTTTCCTCCCACCCCCCACCAAGGCTCAGCCTGCTCCCACTTGGGGGGGGCATTTCATGGCCTCCCCAAGTAGGTGCTCTTTTCTCGACTAAAGCTGGGGGAGGCTTGTCTTGCCAGGGGTGGCATTTTGCATGCAAAATGCCCCCCTACCCTCAGGGGCCCTTCTCCCACCTTTCCTCCCACCCCCCACCAAGGCTCAGCCAGCTCCCACTTGGGGGGGCATTTCATGGCCTCCCCAAGTAGGTGCTCTCAGCCCCCAAAATCCACCCCTTACAGCCCCACACAAACCCAATTCCTCCCCAGCTGCCACACACAGACCCAAATCCCCACATTAGCCCCTTACAGACCCAAATCCACCCCCAGCAGCCCCACTCCCATAACCCCAGGAACAGGCTGGCAAAGGCCAGCCCTCTCCCTTTGTTCCCTATGCTGGGAACTTTTAAACTCTCTTTCCCTGGGCAATTCTGCCCAGGGGTGCCACAATTCTGCACAGCCCAGGGGTGCCACAATGGTGGGCACACTTCTGAGTGCCAGCTGGTCCCTGTGAAAGAGCACCTGAACCACAGACACCCTCCCTCAAATTCCCCCACCACCTACAGAGATGGCTGGCCAGCCAGCCCCATTGTTCCCTATGATGGGAACCAACTGCACAACAAAGAATAAAACACGAACAACACAAAATAAAGTTTTTTAAAAATTATTTTCTTCCTTTCAAAGTACAACTAGGCAAAGCATTATGACACATTACACCAGCAGTCCCCCACACAGAAAAATAACACAACTCACTTAACATCAGAGAATCACAAAGCACAATTCCTGTCAAAAACACTTTATTTCTTGAACAGCTTTAGGTTACACAGCAGGGGGGCACACCAAAGGGCATTCCAGCATTCCACCTCACAAAAATAACACAACTCACTTAACATCAGAGAATCACAAAAACACAATTCCTGTCAAAAACACTTTATTTCTTGAACAGCTTTAGGTTACACAGTAGAGGGGCACAACAGGGCATGATAGCAGTGTACTACACAAAATAATACAACCCACTTCACCATTTTTGACAGCAATTGTGTTTGGGTGATTCTCTGATGTGAAGTGAGTTGTGTTATTTTTGTGAGGTGGAATGCTGGAATGCCCTTTGGTGTGCCCCCCTGCTTACTTATGATGACCTGGGGAGTGTGATCATAAGTAACTGATCCTCAAGGCAATACTGTAGACAGAAGTTTGTTCCAGTCACCCATAATACAACAATTTTCATAAGACAAATCTGCCAACTTTTCCCACAAATGATGGTAGAGTCTCCCCTTTTCTTCATTTGGTGCATAAATTCCCACTAACAAACTTTTGGTTCCATTTAACATCACCTCCACCCTCACATATCTCCTATGGCTATCAATTAATCCCAGTTCTGGTTTCATTGATAGTACTACCACACTGTTTTTCTTTTTATTGTCTGAAGAAACTAATTTCTCTCCCCAAAATTTATATTCCAAGTATTAGATGTCTCTTTTTCTTATATGGGTTTCTTGTAGGCAGATAATGTCCACTTTCAATTTTTCAAATAGTAAAATATTTTCTGCCTTTTTTGCGAGACATTTGCCCCATTTATTTTCCATAATATATATTTATATTCCATATTTGGGTTTAATTATCTCTCTGATCCTCTTTACTGTCCAGCTCTTGTTCCTCGTCTTCTTCCCTTTTCAGTCCAGAATATTGTAGATCTTCCTTTGGTTCTTCCTTCTCTTTCTTGAGTCTTTCAAAGAACTCCCTTGCTTTTGGAACTGAGATCAACTTGAATCTCTCTTGCTTAAAGATGAAGATTACTCCTTCTAATTTGTCCCATCTAAATGCAATATTCTTCTGTTTTCAATTAAGAATTTATATCCCTTCTTTGTGCAGAATTCTGGTTGGTAACTCTTTCATAGCTGCCACGTCCACTCCGTCCATAATCAGTCTATTCTTGTAATGTATTTGGAGTAATCGATCTCTGATCATCTTCCTCACAAAATGGATTATGATGACATCTCTTGCTAGCTTGTTTTGAGTTGTATAGCTTGTTGAAATCATGTACACCTTATCAAGTTCTATTTCCATTTTTTTAAATATCTATCTGTAAAAGACCGGCTACTGCCTCAGCCACTATTTGTCTAATTTCTTCATCTTTTCTTTCTTTGATCCCACAAAGTCTCAGCAAGAATTCCTTCTTTCTTAGTTCCCATAAAGCCAAATTATTTTGGTGTGTCTCAACTCTTTGTCCAGGGTCTCTACTTTACTATCCAGTATCTCCATTTTCTCTTCCATTGCCCGTATCTGTGAAATATTTTCTTTAACAGCCTCCTCCATCTCATAAATTCGCTGTGTCAGCTCAGCTTTCAAATCCATGAAAATTTTCTGCATTTTGTTCTCTAGTAAATCTAATTTACTGCAAAGAGTATCACACAGATTTGTAGCAGTGGAATGTACTTGGAATTTAAAGAGAGTGTTGGTAGTCGGAATCTATGCACCCAACGGTGCAAAAGAGAGCTTCTTTGAGGATTTGAGGAAGCATTTAGATGATCTTTCATATGACCAGATAATTCTTGCTGGAGACTTCAATGGAGTGACAGATTTGGAACTGGATAAAAAGACTACAATGGCACAAAAGAAAAGAGGACTATTACCAAAGTTTTTTTTTGAGCTGATTCAACAAGAGACTCTTGAAGATGTATGGAGGAGAGAGTATCCTAAAAGCAGACAGTTTACTTTTTATTCTGCAAGGCACTCCACATTATCAAGAATTGACATGATCTGGGCCTCAAAAGATTTGGCGTTATGGACTAAAGATGTAGAAATAATGCCGATGGTAGGCTCAGATCACAACCCAATTATGTGGAAGCTGGGGAAAAGGAGGAAAAGGAAAGCATGGAGAATAAATGAGGATTTGTTACAGGAAAAAGAGAATATGGAAATATTGAGAAGAGAGACAAAGTTTTTCATACAATATAACGTGAATAAAGAAGTACCAACTGATAAAGTTTGGGATGCTTATAAGGCGGTTATAAGGGGTATACTAATGGACTTAAATGGTAGAGCAAGAAAGAAGAAAGAGGAGAAGAGACAAGAGATTGAGGAGAAAATAAAAGCTAAGGAAATACAGTTAAAAAAGAGACCAGGGAAAAAGAAATTATACCAGGAAATTAAAATATTGCAAGAACAGCTAACAGCAATGAGTAATAAAGAATTGGAGTGGAATCTCAAAAGGCTGAATCAGAAAGCATTTGAGGGTGCAAATAAACCTGGGAAGTACCTGGCATGGCAACTGAAGAAGAGAAGGGAAAAGAAAACAATAAATAAAATTTGTGAAGATGATAAAACGTATTTGGAACAGAATACCATTAGTAGAGCCTTTTATAAATTCTACGCTAAACTGTATAATAAGAAAGAAGTAAATAAAGATTCAATAGCGTCATATCTGGAGAAAATGACACTTCCAGAAATCTCGGACGCTTGGAGAAATAAACTGAACAGTGAAGTAACGGATGAGGAAATAAGTAAGGCAATACAATCTGCAAATTTAGGAAAGGCGCCAGGGCCAGACGGACTTACAGCTAAATTTTATAAGACTATGGCCAATGAGCTGGCACCATTCCTAAAGGAGGTGATCAATGGAGTTTTAAGGGATCAAAGGATTCCAGACACTTGGTCTGAAGCGAACATATCATTGATCCCAAAAGAGGGCCAAGACTTGACTAGTGTGAAAAATTACAGACCTATATCGTTACTCAACAATGATTATAAAATCTTTGCGAAGATACTGGCGGAGAGACTGAAGGGGTGGCTTTCGGAAGTTATAGAGGAGGAGCAAGCAGGCTTTCTGCCAGACAGACAAATAAGAGATAATTTAAGGACAGTGATTGATGCTATTGAATATTATGATAAGCGTTGTGATAAAGAGGTTGGTTTCTTCTTTGTTGACGCTGAAAAGGCATTTGACAACTTAAACTGGGACTTTATGTTTGCCACTATGGAAAAGCTACAATTAGGAGAAAGATTCATCAGAGCAATTAAGGAAATTTACAGAGACCAGACTGCAGCAATTGTGGTGAATGATGAATTGACCAAGAAATTGACTATAAGCAAAGGAACAAGACAAGGTTGCCCGTTGTCTCCATTGTTGTTCATTTTAGTATTGGAGATTCTGATGATACAAATACGACAAGACGAGGAAATTCGAGGAATAAAAATAAAGGACTATTCATACAAGGTCAGAGCATTTGCGGATGACATAATGTTAATTGTAGAGGACCCACTGGAGAACATGCCAAAAGTGATAGATAAGATCAAGGAGTTTGGAGACTTGGCAGGTTTCTTCATTAACAAAAAGAAGTCAAAGATACTATGCAAAAACATGACTAAGCAGAAACAACAATTGTTAATGGAAACAACGGATTGTGAAGTAACAAGTAAGGTGAAATATTTGGGAATTGAACTGACTGCAAAGAATATAGATTTGTTCAAGAATAATTATGAAAAATTGTGGATTCAGATTGAGAGAGACTTGATTAAATGGAATAGGCTCAATCTGTCATGGTTGGGTAGGATTGCAGCGGTTAAAATGAATGTGTTACCAAGAGTGATGTTTTTGCTACAGACAATACCAATCATCAGAGACTCTAAACAATTTGAAAAATGGCAGAGGAAAATATCAGATTTTGTATGGGCAGGCAAGAAGCCTCGAGTGAAAATGAAAGTTTTACAAGAGGCAAAGGAAAGAGGCGGAATGCAACTGCCCAACCTGAGACTTTACCACGATGCAATCTGCCTAGTTTGGTTGAAAGAGTGGATGACATTAAAGAACAAGAAACTATTAGCCCTAGAGGGATATAAAAAAATATTTGGATGGCATGCATACCTATGGCATGACAAAGTAAAGGTCAACTCGATGTTCCTGCACCATTTTGTACGGAGAAGTCTATACACAATCTGGAAGAAGTACAGAATTTATCTACAAGAAGGAACTCCTTGGTGGGTGGTTCCATATGAGGTGATAGACCCGAGAGCTGTTGATAACGAAAGACAATGTTTGACTTATAAAGAAATAACTAAAATAGAAGCATCTAAACTTAGAATAAAGACGCAAGAGGAACTATCACCGAATTACGACTGGTTCCAGTATAGACAGATCAGAGATTTGTATAACTCGGACTCTGTAAAGGGAGGTATACGAATAGAGAATTCGGAACTAGAGCAGACCCTTCTTAAAGAGGACAAGAAAAGAATATCCAAGGTATACCAAGTACTGTTGAAATGGTATACTGAGGATGAGACAGTTAAAACACAAATGGTGAAATGGGCTATAAATTTTAACAAAGAGATAACAATGGAGGCATGGGAATACTTGTGGAAGACTACAATGAAGACAACGACATGTACAAATATTAAAGAGAATATCTATAAAATGATTTATTGTTGGTACATGACACCAAAGAAGATTGCGCTAGGGAATTTGAACACTTCTAATAAATGCTGGAAATGTAGGAAGCATGAGGGCTCCCTCTATCATATGTGGTGGTCGTGTGAGGTAGCTAGGCAGTACTGGGGGGAAATAATAAGAGAAATGAGTGAAATTTTACAATTTCAAATAAATAAGAACCCAGAACTCCTGCTACTAAACTTGGGAATGGAGGGAATTCCAGCCCATCATAGGACGTTGATATTTTATATGACAGCAGCAGCTAGACTTTTGTATGCGCAAAAATGGAAAGTACAAGAAGTGCCAACTATTGAAGATTGGACCTACAAATTGCTGTACATGGCAGAAATGGACAAGATGACAAGAAAACTGAGAAATCTGGACTCAGGGCAGTTTAACACAGATTGGGAGAAGCTGAAACAATATCTGGAGAAGAAATGGGAGGTGGGAGGAAAACTGTGGCAGTTTGAGAACTACTGAAGTATAATAAAATGTAGAGGGGGGTGACTTTACCGGGGGGGGAAGAGATAAATGTGAATTTATAAGCAGTTAGATTAACAGATTGATATATATATAGATATATATTGGTTAATAAATAGAATATTGATAGAAAATAATTAAGGATAAGGATTAAATATACGGATTGAGTAATCAACAATATTTTCTTTCTTTGATAAGATTTGTATAATGCACCAAACTGAATGTATAGACGAGTCAAATTGATTGACTATGTGACGAGAGTTATATAGAATTACCATAAAAAGATAGAATGAGTAATACATAGAGAATAAGTCAAATTGTTTGATTTAAATGTGTAAGATTTTTATGGTTTATGATATATAGGTTTATGATATATAGAAATATTCAAAATTGGAAAATGGGATAAATTGTTTATCCAAGATGGAAACAAAGACTTACAGTTTGGGTATACAATAAGAAAAGTAGTTAAGGATGTACTGCTTAGTATAATGGAGAATATGTATTTGTTTTAGATAGAGAAATTTAATAGAAGTAAGGGAAAAGGGACAAAGGGTTGGAAAACTGTTGGAAGTCAACAAAAGGGGGGGAAAGGGAGGGGGTTAGAAATGAAAAATTTGGGGAAAATTGAATGTAAATGTAAAAATAACGGATTCTAACCCAATAAAAAAATTTTCAAAAAAAAAAAGAGTATCACACAGCTTTTGAATCGCATCTGGAACAGGTGGCTGAACCAGGAAGCCTTTTGCTGTGTACTTTGAGTAATCTTTTCTAAATTTAGCCAATTGAGGGGGAAACATTGAGATTCAAAGTTGGGACGCTATCTCCCTTAGGTCCACTAGATAGTACTATTAGCTCGAAATATAGTAGTCAGAATAATTTTTTTTTTCAGGGCATGTATTTTGTTTCTTTTTCTTTATCTATATCCTTCATTCAAGGTCAGACTCCATAACGGTATTTTTTCCTTTCTCCAAGCCAAACTGTTCAACTTTCCAAATTCTCATTAGCATAAAAAATGCAAAACATGACAAAGTATCACCCCAATGTCCATTTAAAACTTTTTTTCCAGTATTGATATAAGCTAAGCTCCTGCAGATATTTATCTCATTTAAGTCTTCTTTTTCAAAAGTAAACAAACACACCAAAGTTAGAAGAGAGACTTTTTCTCACCCCAAGTTGAATTATTTCTTCTTCTGTGTTGTAGGATAAAGACTGTAGTTAGAAGTTCAATCAGGAAAGATTAAAGAATTAAGATTGGGAGGTGGTCTTCCTTCTACTTGAACACAGCTGGCAGCGATGTCTCCAGTCCTCTGGTACTCATCTTTCAGTCACTTGCCCAGTGTAGCCCAGGCAGTAAAACCTTCTATCGAGTCATCCAAATGAGGCACAAGTGGTTAATCTACATGATCAGTGTTTGCCAAGAGTGATAAACAGCTGGAAATTAGCTCTCCAGCTGAAGTAAACAGCTGCATTGTCTCTCCTCAAAAAATGGGAGCTTCAGAAAGCCATTTCCTTCCCTGGACCATAATCCCCTCTCTCTGTGTATTTTAAACACAGAAATGCTGTCTAAGCAGGGCAGAAAAATGAAAGCCCAGCTGGGAGATGGAAAATTACTAGCATGTGAATGCCAGGCAAGACCAGCTTTCAGTTCCCATGCTCTGGAAATGTGCAAAGATCCTAAGACAATAGAATCTTCCCAGAGTACCTGAATTAATGTCCTTAACACACCCTACCGATCTTCCCTTATCCACACTCCCATTTTGGGCTATTCAAGGCTCTGATAGCCTCACTCATCCAGCCATCATGGGTTATCAGTTATCACTGATAACTTTAGTTTTGCCCAGAAAGGCTTTATCAAACCTTTCCAGTTTCATTGTCTCAGCCTAGAGACATTTTCCAGTTTATTGTCACACCCCAGAGCCAGCTCTCCAGTTATTTGTCTCACCCCGGAGACGATCATTAAGTTAATGTTTCTGGGGCAGAAGCTGTAACCTTGCCCCAGGGTATGTTGCACAATATAATGGAACTGCCCATCTGCTATAGTTGTGTGCACCTCCTCAGATCCAGCATCCACCCTTAGAGCTCTTACTGCCTTGACCTGCTGGTCACTCAAAGCTCTCTCACAGATACCCTCTTCTGAACTGGTAATTATCCCCCAATACCTCAACCCTCTCCAATTTTCCTCACTGCTTTCTAGTTAGCTCTGTATTTGTGCTGTGTGTTTTGTGTGCAACTGATATTTATTATTTTAAATAAAAACCCTTTTGATTGAACATCTGCTTCTTTATTAAAGAGTTCTTTAGAAGGGACAATCCTCATATACATAGGTGGAGATCTCACTAAGTTACCTGCCTCTCACTGCCTCTCCTTGAATGCTAATTCCCCCAACCTGCAAGGAGGCCCCCATTTGGGTAATACAGTTTCCAGTTTTGATTGTATGTATTTTATATTGAGTACCACAGACAAATTATGGGCCCTGTTGCTCTCATTACTAGAGGTGTGCACCAAGAAAAAATCCAGGAAATCTGGATCCACGTTGTTGGCAATGCAGGATAAATATGTAAACAAGTAAAGCAGAGAAATTCAGAGAGCACAGATAAGTGTTTGTGCGCGTGTGCTAATGAGGGAATAAACTCACACAGAGACCACTTACTTTAGTAAAGAAAATAAGAGTCTTTTTAAGAACTCCACTCATGATAGGAAAGAGGAGAGATAAAATCTTATCTATCTAAGCTAGGATACTGGTGGATACAGGAGCAAGCTCTGTGTCCTCTATGGTGGCAAGATGGAGAGTGTGTGCACACATGAGGAAGCTGAAGAAGAATGAAGGAAGTTAGTTGTCTAAGAGTACACATTAAAGGGAGCAGTGTAGTGTGTGTTCCTCTCTATCTCTTTAATTCTATTGTAAGCCCCCTTTGTAACCTGAGACCAGGAACAAGGGCCAGTGTACAAGTCCTTCACTTCTTATACAGGTTTCAGGGATCTCCAAAAAGTTTAGGATTCCTGAAATCTGAGAAAGATTCTTCGATCCAGTTCTGCAAGAATAGGGAATCCTGGATTTATTCTGTCATTATTTCCTATGGGGAAAACTGTCTGGGGGATATATGGGGCATGGAGGGATTTTTTAAAAACTTCACCAAATTTGCAAGAACCCTCTTCCTGAGAGGGAACCACCCACCACCCAAGTTTCAGGAAGATTAGGCTGCAGGATTCAATTCTATAGAACATTGAAGAAGGTGCCCTCTAGCCATTCTCCATTGTTCTTTATGGCAGGAAAGTTTCCACACTGGGTCCCAGGCAGAATCACCCAGAGGAAGGGCATGCTCTAAAATACAAGCTCAATCCACAGAAAGCCTAACAGAACCACACTGAAGCAAGGGAATGAAATCCCCCAGGAACCAAAGTGAAGCAAAAGAACCAACATCAAACAAGAGAATCACGTCAAAACAAAGAATTCCACCCAAACCAAAGTAAGGAAAAACTTAATTGCAACTTAGCCCAACTGAACAAGTGTCACTCACAGAAGCCAGACAAACAAGGAAAGCTTCTGGCCCAATCTAAGACTTTACCATGACGCAATTTGCTTGGTGTGGTTGAAGGAGTGGATGACGCTAAAGAATAAGAAATTACTAGCCCTAGAGGGAGATAAAAAAATATTTGGATGGCACGCATACTTATGGCATGATAAAGTAAAGGCGAACTCGATGTTCCTGCATCACTATATACGGAGAAGTTTATATATAATCTGGAAGAAGTATAGAATCTATCTGGAAGAAGGAACCCCTTTGTGGGTAGTTCCATATGAGGTGATAGATCCGAGAGCTGTTGATAATGAGCAACAATGTCTAACTTATAAAGAAATAACTAGAACTGAAGAATCTAAACTCAGAATAAAGACTCAGGAGGAACTATCACCTTATTATGATTGGTTCCAGTATAGACAGATTAGAGATTTATATAACTCGGACTCTGTAAAGGGAGGTATACGGACAGAAAACTCGGAACTAGAGCAGACCCTTCTTAAAGAGGACAAGAAAAGAATATCTAAGGTATACCAAGTACTGCTGAAATGGTATACTGAGGATGAAATAGTTAAAGGACAAATGGTGAAATGGGCCATAAATTTCAACAAAGAAATAACAATGGAGGCATGGGAATACTTGTGGAAGACTACAATGAAGACAACGACATGCACTAGTATTAAAGAGAACATTTACAAAATGATTTACCGTTGGTACATGACACCAAAGAAGATTGCGCTAGGGAATTTGAACACTTCTAATAAATGCTGGAAATGCAGGAAGCATGAGGGCTCCCTCTACCATATGTGGTGGACGTGCGAGGTAGCTAGGCAGTACTGGGGGGAAATAATAAGAGAAATGAGTGAGATTTTACAATTTCAAATTAATAAGAACCCAGAACTCCTGCTACTAAACTTGGGAATGGAGGGAATTCCAGCCCATCATAGGACGTTGATATTTTACATGACGGCAGCAGCTAGACTTTTGTATGCGCAAAAATGGAAAATACAAGAAGTGCCAACCATTGAAGATTGGATCCACAAATTGCTGTATATGGCAGAAATGGACAAAATGACAAGAAAATTGAGAAACCTGGACTCAGGACAGTTTAACACAGACTGGGAGAAGCTGAAACAATATTTGGAGAAGAAATGGGAGGTGGGAGGAGAACTGTGGCAGTTTGAGAACTACTGAAGTACAATAAAATGTAGAGGGGGGTGACTTTACCGGGGAGGAGAAGAGGTAAAAGAGAATCTCTAAGCAGTTATGATATTAGATTGATATATATAGAATAATAAATAGAATATTGATAGAAAATAATTAATCATAAGGGTTAACTATAAGGATTGATTAACTAATAATATTTTCTTTTTGACTCCGTACAATGTACCAAACTGAATATGTTTATTTGAAGTTGTATATGAGTCAAATTGATTGATATCATATATAGACTTATGATTGAAGGGGAATAGAAATACTAATGTAAACAAATATAACTAAAATAGAAAGAAGAAGATAGAATGAATAACATATAGAGTATAAATTAAACTGGCTGATTTATATGAATATATGGTTTACATAGTTTATGATATATAGAAATATTTGAAAGTGAAATAATGAAAAATGGGATAAATTGTTTATCCATTATGGGAAAAGGGACTCATAGTCAGGGTACAGAGTATTAAAAACAGTTAAAGAAGTATTGCTTAGAATAAAGGGAGAATATATATTTGTTAGATAGAGGAATATATAAAGAGTAAGGGAAAAGGGATAAAGGGTTGGAAAACTGTTGGAAGTCAACAAAATGGGGGGGGGGAAAGGGAGGGGGTTAGAAATTGGGAAATGGGAATATTGACTGTAATGTGTAAACATTTGATCCTAACCCAATAAAAAATTTTTCAAAAAAAAAAAAAGGAAAGCTTCTGGATTGGTCACTTACTCCCCCCCCCTGCCTCACTTCCCCCTCTTTCCTCCCCTATCCTCTTGGGAAAAAATACAGAAGAAAGAGAAACAGCCACCCAAGAGGCTGAAACTGCTTTTCCTGGATTTACCCTGATTAGCCTGGATTTATCTGGTGGTCTTAATATGGGGCCCAGATTCGATTTGTAATTCTCTCATTTGATCTGGGAAAACAGTATTTAGCCAAATCTGCAAAAATCTGGGTTTTTTTAACCCGATTCCGAGACCCGGATTGCATACCCCTACTTCTGACTACCTATCTTACCAGCAGGTAGGCTTCCTCAGGCTTATTCTCCTGTGTCTGTGTGTGTCTCTGTGTGTGTCTCTGTGTTTGTATGTGTGTGGAGAGGGTAAACATTGTTGGCAGGGTGTCTCGGCCAAAGGAACCTATGGTTGTTATGGCAATCATGAGATGAGTATGGTCATTAGGGGCCCAACACACGAAAAGTCATACTCTGAGTCTAGTTTTGTGTACCTAGCTGGTAAGTTGTGATCTGTTTGGAAGGATAGTGTTATGAACCAATTGTTGTGAACCAATCATTACCTGCTGAAGGCATGAATAATAGCATTTTTCTCTAAATTGGTCAAGGGATCTGGTAGAATGGTCCAGAGATTAATGAATACCATTGGATTACAGTAGTTATGCTTGAACACCCACTGGCTCAGCTGAAATCCAGTTTGTCAGATGCAAGCAGGGAGGAGATTGATGGGCAAGCTGTTGAAATGCATCCTTGCAAATTAACACACATCCAATTTTCACCATTACTCAGTTTTCTTGCATAATCTGGTAGTTGTTTCCACAGGTGCCACGCCCTTGCCATGCTGCTGCTACTTCAGTTTTGAAAAGGCATAAAGCAAAAAGGAAAAAAAAATGACATTTTTGAGTTGAAACTACTACTTAGGCATCTCATTATTTCATCCTAAACAGAGTTACACCCTTCTAAGCAATTGACTTCAATGGATTTTTGGTGCTTGCCAAAAAACCCAAGTAACATTATGATTTGTTATTGAAATCATTTTTTCAAATAGATCTATGTGTTTGTTTGTTTGTTTGTTTGTTTATAGTCCACCTTTCTTACTGAGACTCAAGGTGTATTATGCAGTGTAAGTCAATGCCATCAATCAGATGAGATATCTAATACATAATGTACTAGAATTAGGATTACAGAAATCTGAAACAATCACAGAGCATTAGACAGTGGGGATGAATTACAAGCAATTCCCTGCTTTATACATGTCAGTGAATTTAATGACCTGACTAATCCTGACCCCTCTGGTAAATGAGATTTAGTTCCTGTACTGGGCAAAACAGTCACAAGCTACAATGATCAAGTAGGTACTGTGTAGGTACAAACTTTGCCAGAGAACACCGAGATGATTTGATCAGGAGCTCACATTGTATGTACTCAAGGCAGTTTAAGCAAGTTATTATCTGATATTAGTGCCCAATTCAAAGACTGCTTCCAGTAGGCTTACATGTACTCACTTATATTGTGCAA
Organism: Eublepharis macularius; assembly: GCF_028583425.1. NCBI lineage: Eukaryota > Metazoa > Chordata > Lepidosauria > Squamata > Eublepharidae > Eublepharis > Eublepharis macularius. The sequence goes on along the minus strand of NC_072791.1, from coordinate 150,326,505 downwards.
TCATCAGATAATTTTCTTTGTTGCCTTCCTAGGAGTGCCAGGTCCTCAAGGGGCTAAACCAGGGGGTGAGAGGATATGGGACCTTGTCCCTTGTCCCTTACAGGCACACAAAGTGCTCCTGTGATTCCTCGTCATGCTGGAAAATGATGTCATTTTCCAGAATGATGTGGAAACTATAGGTCACACCAGGAGGCTAGTCACTAAAGGTTGCCCCTCACTGTGACCAGTGAGGGGGGAGCATTTAAGCATTTACCTCAACCCCAGGTGCCTTTCCCCTGCTGGCTAGGTATGCAGAGGTGAGTGGCAGGGAATCCCCCAGTGAGGATGGCAATCTTATTCCTGCTGCTGATTCAAGCAGTAGCAAGAGAAAAATAAATAAAAATAATCTAGTTGCTGGATCCAAACAATCCACTTCATTCAGAAATCCCTGGATCTTTAAATATATGTCTCTAAATATGTGTCTATACATACACATACCCTTGTAGCTACTTGGAGAGAGGGCAAGATAGAAAAAATAAATAAGTAAAATATTAGACCATAACACGTCTGACATAAGATAGATTTCTTTCAGATTTCTTTATTACAGCACTTAGCCAATACATTTATCATAAAAATTAAAATACATATTTTACGACCATTAAAATATGGACCTGACATAAGATAGCATGCACCTATTGTGTTACAGAAAAGGCATCCGTCAGTGGAAGTAGAAAGTTCATCCAGTTCATGACTGAATGTTACAATGACATAAGTCAGACTGTGAGTATTGATTACTGTATCATTTTAATTAGATTCAAAATTATTATTAGGTTGGTGTTTATTTTGCTTGTAGATAATTGGCCTTGAAAAATCTCTACGAGTGAAACAAACTCAGCTAGCAGTTTGTTGGGCAGAGCCTTCACCGGGGGCACTTCATGGTTCGATATCTACTCGGAAACCTGAGGAAACAAGAAATTGCTATTAGTCATTGACTATTGAAAGATTATTGACTATTGAAAGACACTGTTTTCTGAATTAGACCATGGAAGCCATGAGAGGAATTAGCAAGGAACAACTTTTGAAATGTACATGGATTGTACTGCTGATTTATCTTAAGCTATTATGGAGCAAATGATATTTTGGAAATGTAGGGATGTTATTGATGCAAGTTGTATTTAAGCTCTTTATTGTATGTATTTTGTACTATTTATTAGAAGCACATTGCACTTTGAACACGGTAGCATAATAATTGATAAATAGAGTGTGGGAGATTTTTTTCTAGTGCATAGCAGCATTATCTCCTTTAGTGGAGCCTCTGGGTTGAGTACAGAAATTCCTGTAATGTCAATTGGAACTAAAAATACATCCTCCCCAAACTCCACCCCCCCGAAAGTGTTGCCCAAATCTCCTGGCATTTGTCTAGGCAGTGTTGGGAACCTGAGCAAGAATAGTGGGGTATGACAAACCCCCTTCACTGTCCCACACTGAGGTAGATTTCCCCACCAAAATACAAGTTTCTTGCTATGGCTGAGTAGCCACAAATAGTATGTTTCTGGTTATGGTTGTGAAGTTTTGTCCCACCCTGATAAGCAGTTATATTTTGGGCTTTTTAGCCCAACCTAGAAACTTGATAGGGGAAAAACAGGAGCCCTCTTCTTTGTATGAAATGGAACTAGAGGCTTAATAGCTTTCAAAAGAAACAGAAACTTTATTGAACAGTTAGGGATGGAATAAGGGGAGTCAGGGGATGAAATGTGTTGGTAGAACAGAATACTTTAAAAGTAATAGGCAAAATAGTTTTCTTGCAGTTTAGTTTCAATGTTTACAACCCTTAAGAGTGAGAAGTGTTTTGCTTAATACTTTGGTTAAAGCAATACTTTGGTTAAAGCAAAGTTTTCTTGCAGTTTAGTTTCAATGTTTACAATTCTTAAGAGTGAGAAGTGTTTTTTTTTTAATACTTTGGTTAAAGCAATACTTTGGTTAAAGCAACAATGTTTCTTCACAGATTTCCCTTTTCAACTTAGGTTTCCTGACATTAGTTCAACACTATTTTCCCTTTATAACAGACCCAGGGTCTTCCTTAGAGCAAAACCCCTTTCTAGACACTGGGCAGGAACTATTCTTCACGTAAGGAGACATAATCCTATTCGCTTGGCTTGAATGGGAGTCTCCACTTACTATCCACTCACTCTGCCAAAACACACACATCCAGTTCTATCTTGGTTGTGTAAACGGGTTTCAGCTTGTGCCGTGTAAATGGTTTTCAAGTGAAGAGCTCTTCTTCATTCTGCATGTGCATGTACAAGAAGACTCACAAGTAATCTAATTCTTGTTTATTGGGAAAAAACCCTTAACTTAGATTTTTAAATTCATGGACCCAGGACTTCAAAGTTACTGTTAGCAGTGTAGGCTAGAGCAGTAGACTGGTGATAACATGTCTCTTAGGATATCATTCATAGACCTAAAGCAGGCCCTAAGGAGATTTTAATAACCACAGTGGTTGCTTGTTGACAAAGATACCTTCAGGGCTTATGTCCCTAACTACCAGTGAGTAACATAAATACCAGTCCTTAATTCCTTCTTCAGTCTTGCATTCATGGATGAACTATCTCCTGCTCCCACAGAAGGTAGGTTCTACCAGCCTGATTTCTAAAGCTCCAGTACTTATTCTCTCTTGTTATTCACTAGAAGTTCCAGTTCTATATGTGACACACTGAGTGTTGGTTATTCTGACTCAAGATAATTTTTTGTGTGTAAAGTATGTCATACTTTGATGGACTAGCTCTTTGAAGGTGTTTAGTTAATGTTGAAAACATGATGTCAAACCATTGGAAAAATAAGAAAAGAGCTTTCAATGGAAAATTTTTAAAGATAAGTTGATCAATCCAACTTGATCCAAGATGGAAAAGTAAGGTTTGAGGCAAGGAGTAAATTTAAATTGACCTAGAAGAGTCTTCAGATATACTATGCCTTAGATTAGAGATGTAACATTTTTGGAAATTTTGAAGCCATGGGGGAACATGTCCTGGGTTTTTTTAGCATAGTGATGGTGCAGGTCCCCAACCTTTTTTGAGTTTGAGGGCGCATTTGGAATTTTGACACAGTGTGGTAGGCACAGCAACAAAATAGCTACCAGAAAATGGCTGCTTCAGGAAGTGGAGTGAGCCAAAAAATGGTTGCTACAGTTTACCTTCAGTCACACAATAAAGATCCTTGTGCTGTGGAAGCAGCTTCTGGTAAAGCAATGTTTTCTAAAAAACAATGAAATCTCCAATGCCAATCAGAAGTTATGCTTGGCTAAAGCCCCACTTAGCTCCAGCCACTTTCTAAAAACACTTGGCAGTCACCAGGAAAGGTGTTGGCATGCACAATGGTGCCCATGGGCACCACATGGAAGATCCCTGCTCCAGACGTACATAGCATGTAATTTTTCTTTCAGTAAGAAATTATTGAGCTTGAATCTGGAATTCCTGGTGTATATTATTAAAATTTCATTTATTTATTTAGTTCATTTATACCCCACCTTTCTCCTTGATAGGGAACCAACATGGTTTAAATTGCTCCCTTCTCCTCTATTTTATTCTCACAACTCTATAAGGTAGGTTAGGCTCAGTGTGTGTGATGGGCCCAAGGTTACCCAGCAAGCTTCCATGGCAGAGTGGAGATTTGTACCTGGGTCTTCCTAGTCTGACATTCTAACTACTACAACACACTGTGATTTTTTTTCTGACATCACCCAATACAGAACTAGGAATTTCGTACTAATGTCTGCTTTATCTTTAGGTTCCTTCAACAAGCATCAGGCTATCTGGGCAATCATGGGAGCACTTGGAATGGCAATTTAAGGCTGGAAATTTAGGGAAGGGTACAAACCAGACATTTCAGGCTGTCCAACCCATGTGCATGGTAAGAGAATCCCCCCCCCCCCCGCTGCTGGTCAATTCTTGAACCTTCATGAGAATGGCCTTAATTGACTGACTCTCTTGGTACAGTTTTTGATGTGCAGGCAAGAACAAGAAAAGAGCAGTTACATTACTGCTCTAAGCTAGAAGCCAGGCTAGGGTTGCCCAAATGTAAGTGAACCCACTGAACCAGTCTCTCAGGGTACCCCCATTAAACCAGTTAGTTATAGCAATTCACCTTTTAAATAATTAAATTATTTCTTTAATCCAACATTGACATCTGCGTCTTCCTTTTTGGGTGGAGGACCTAATGATAAGATAGGTCTGAAACACTGCTCAAATATGAGAGGTGCAGCAGATGTGCATGAAATAGCATTTTTGGAGATCACATAATTCAAATGTTAATTTTCTTTTCTAGTGGAGATCAATGAACACATATGGAAGGACTGAATCAAACCACTGTGACAGAATTTATTTTTGTAGGCTTTATGGACCATCCAGATCTGCAAATCCCACTATTTGCTTTATTCCTTGGCATTTACATTGTCACTCTAGTTGGGAACCTGGGGATGATTATTTTAATCCACATTGATACCCGACTTCAGACTCCCATGTATTTCTTTCTCAGTAACCTGTCAGCTGTAGATGCTGGTTACTCATCAGTCATTGCCCCTAAGATGCTTGCGACCTTTGTATCTGACAACAGAACTATTTCCTTCCTTGAATGTGCTGTGCAGTTTTATTTCTTCTGTATCTTTGTGACAAATGAATGTTGTCTTTTGAGTGTGATGGCCTATGACCGCTTTGTAGCCATTTGTAATCCATTGCATTATAGTACTATAATATCTAAGAGGCTTTGTGTCCTGCTTGTTATTGCATCATACATAACTGGGTTTGTGAATTCCACTACACAAACAATTTTTATATTTAGCTTGTCCTTCTGTGACTCTAATGTAATCAACCATTTCTTCTGTGATATCCCTCCCATCCTGAAGCTATCCTGCTCTGATATCAACAACACAGACATTGTTCATTTTACCCTGTCTTCGATAGTTGTCATGAGTACTATCATTATTGTCCTAGTGTCCTATTCTTACATTCTCACCACAATCTTGAAGATACAAACTGCTGAGGGTAGGCACAAAGCTTTCTCTACCTGTGGTTCACACCTTGTAGCTGTCACTATATTCTATGGGACCCTAATTTTTATGTATTTACGTCCTACTTCTGGCTACACAACGGATCAAGACAAAGTCATCTCTGTATTTTATACTCTAGTGATCCCCATGCTAAATCCTCTGATTTATAGTTTAAGGAACAAGGAAGTAAGGGAAGCCTTGAAAAGGATAATAAACAGGAAAAATTTCTCTCATTCCTGCATTTGGAGAAGATAATTTGGGGAAGTAATTTTCTGTGTTTTGTTTTTTGTATTTTGATGTTTAAGATACATAAAGCTCAAATGACTCTTGTTCCTTCATGTCACTTCTTTTGCTTGTCACAGCCCATGCTTCACACAGTATGTCCTTTGAACTTATTAAGAATCCCTGTAAATTCCTACCTAATTTGCCTTTTAATAGCCTGTATGATACTTTGATCTCAGTCCAACTATATACATATGCAGTTGCAGGTGGCTAAACTTGGGGTTCCACACACTAAAATGTGCCATTCAGATTACTGGCACGGTGCTGATGCTACGTTGGGGAAGGACTAGCAAGGAGGATGGTTCTAGTCTCTTGTTCCTCCCTGCTGCCTTGCAAAAGTAGAATTGGCAGCATATTAATATGTGGAGGAGGCAATGAAGAAACACCTTGCAAGGGATATTTGAGTGTTGGAAATCTTGCATGTAAAGTAGCACTCACATGTGTGATTCTTTACACAAATAAAGATACAGATGGAAGGCTGCTTCTCTGTGCTACAAACTCTAGCTAGACAGGACCATTTTTACCTCTATGTATAACTCAATGAAAAATAGAGTAGTTCTTAATTATTTTTTAGAAAAAATATTTTGTTGAAGACACAGCATTAAACTAGAGATGGGCATGAACAGCAATACAAACAAAAAAAAGCCACGAACAGACCAATATGCTGTTCACGAACAAGCTGTTTCTGAGGCCCCATTCTAAACAAACAGGTGGTTGTTGCAAGCCTCATTCGTTGCTGTTCCTCAAGCCAGACAGTCTGGCACCTGCAATCAATTCCCTTGGCAACTTAGGCAGGGATTGTTTGAATTCTGTCTGAACTCCTGCTGTTGCCCTGGAAACCCCAATCTAAGCCCATTAGCTTGATAGGCAGGTCTTCCTTTCAAGTGTGGAGCAAAGACCAGGGGAGAGGGGGGCTCCCAGCTCTGACTTTGCAGAAAGTGGAGGGACAGTTGCTGTTGGCATTTTGATAGAGTGCATTGGAGCTTGAATTTTCTTTGTGTGTGGTGGGATAGGGATCTACCCCATCAAGTTCTAGGGCTGCTGCCAAGCTCTGGGGCCAAGCTATTGTTTATTATTGGTACCTTTCCTGGTGCCTGCTCAGGTCAGGTTTCTGGGAGTGGTGCAGTAGGGATCTTGACTTGGATGATGGCTGGAGGAGAGCCTGCTGGCCCCCACAAACAGCCAACCACGAACATGTTCATGAACAGGCCTGTGTTTGTGGTTGTTTGTGAGTCCCTGTTCGTGGGTAGCAACGAACAATGAACATCATGTTAGTATTTTTTCTGTTTGTGCCCATCTCTACATTAAACTTGCAAAATGATTGTTTTCCCGTGTTAGCCCATGTTATTGTCCCAACACCAATATTTTTGGAGGCCCTGTAACACTCCCTTTGGGCAAATAATTGTGACAGCTGACTTTGGATTGTTCTCTCAACTGTCCTGTCTCTTGAATTTCCAATACCAAGTGAAGATATCTTTCAGATGAATTTATGGCAATGCACACACCACTTTTGGAGTCACTTCATGGATTTTTAAATTATATATATATATATATATAAAACAAAATAAGGATAGAGAAAGAAAAAGGGGAAAGAGAGCCAAAATTGAAAAAGAATTTTAAAATGCACAAGGACTATTCAAAATGTAATAAAAATATAATATTTAAAATATGAGTTTCCAATATACAGCATATTCATAATATTCAGGAATATTTTTTTCTCTCAGTCCTAATGAAACCTGCCATTAGATCAATAAACATTCAATAAACTATATAAGCAAGTTAGCTTGAAATCACATATTGACTATCAAATATTAAATATTTGAAGTTAACATAACAATGTATTGATTCTTGAATAATTTTAAAACAACAACTATCTATATAATATAGTTACTACAATCAAAAGAGGAGAGTGATGCATTTTAAAGATAGTTCAAAAATATAATAATAAGCTAAACATACATCAAAAACCAGGGCTTTTTTGTGGGAAAAGAAGTGGTGGAACTCAGTGGGTTGCCAGCACACGGGGCAACTTCCAGCAGGAGGTGCTAATGCTGGTACCACATGCATGCATGTGCTTTGCATGCACACTCCCAGACCACGTGATGACATCACTTTTGGGAAGTGACATCATCACACAGGGCGCAGCCACCCCCCAGAGCGCTTCCACAACAGGGGAAGTTTAAATTAACCTCTGCGCCACTTGTGATTTAAACTCCCCCCTTGCTCCAGCTGACTGGCACCATTCAGCTGGAGTAAGGGGGGTTTTAAGTGACATCATTGCATAGGGCACAGCCACCCCTGGGAGCGCTCATGATTTAAACTCCCCCTTGCTCCAGCTGACTGGCACCAGTCAGCTGGAGCAAAGGGGGTGTTAAAGTTTAAGTCACCCTCCATGCCACTTGTGAGTGGTGCGGAGGGCGATCTAAACTCCCCCCTAGCTCCAGCTGACTGGCGCCAGTCAGGGTGATTTAAACATTTTAACCCCCCCTTGCTCCAAGTGACTGGTGCCAGTCAGCTGGAGCAAGGGGAGTTAAAAGTTTAAATCACACTCCGCACCAGTCTCCCCCCCCCCCTTGCTGAAGCAAGGAGCAAACTGCTTCCTTCACCCAGTGTGAGAGGAGCGAGGGGATTCCCTCGTCTCTCTGGCATCGAGCAAAGTGGGCTTTTTTCAGGGAACTGATCTTTGTCTGGAGATCAGAGGGTGGGGACACTGGCTATGTGACCATTTTCAGGAGGTGCCGGAATGCTGTTCCACCACATTTCAGCTGAAAATAAGTCCTGTCTAAAACTATCAAAATCTAAACCCCTCCCCTCAGAATTTCATTGACTTGTAACAGATCAAAACCAATAGAAGTAATCTGTGTGACATTATCTAACATCTTTATCTTTAGTTGGTGTAATAGGTTTCCCATTTCCTTTCAAATTTGTTGATCAGTCTTGTGTTTGTATAATTCATTAATTTGGCCATTACAGCATATTCTGCCATTTTATCTTTCCAGTTTTCACTAGTCGGGCATTCCTTCACTTTCCATTTAGGCATATGGTTGAGGTCGGTCTTGTATATATCTTAGTGGACCTCCCTACTGGTCTCTTGTCAGGGGGGCTGTATAGTCGTCTTGGTCACACTGGAGTTGGAATGTGTACAGCAAAGACTCTTCCCTCCCTTCCCTCCCCCCACCCTGTGCATGGTTGCAGGGGTGGGATGTACTAGTTGCTATCTGGAAACTGTGTTCTATATTAATAGGAAAAGCACCAAGTCATTACTGACCCATGGGGAGATGTCACATCACGACATTTTCTTGGCAGACTTTTTGTTACGGGTGGTTTGCCATTGGCTTCCCCAGTCATCTACACTTTACGCCCAGGAAACAGGGTACTCATTTTACCGACCTCGGAAGGATGGAAGGCTGAGTCAACCTTGAGCTGGCTACTTGAACCTGGCTTCCGCCAGGATCAAACTCAGGTCATGAGAAGACCTTGGGCTGTAGTACTGCAGCTTACCACTCTGTGCCACGGGGCTCCTCTATATTAATAATGCTGTTGTTTTTATTATGTTTTAAAATATATTAATAACTGCTGTAACCTGCTTTGAGCCCACTTGCAGGGAGGGCAGGCTAGAAGCCTAATAAATAAATAAGTAAACAAAAAAACAAGTTGCCATTGCTACTCTGGCTGCTGTCAGCATATATCTAAACAATTCATGTAATATTCTTTTAGTGTTATCTGGCAAAATCTCCAACAGTATAGTCTCAGGTTTCATGGCAAATTTGATCTTTAAAACCTTCTGATTCTCAATATGTATGTCTTTCCAATATTTTTTGTCTTTTTGCATGTCCACTACAAGTGGTAATTCGACCTATCTCCGTGCAGCTTCAGCTGCTTAAGGAGGGGGTCATCCTTTGTTCTCCTGCTGGGATGGAGAGCGGAGCTTTCCCGGGCATCTGGGGCTTTCCTGCGTGGGTGGAGCTTGGAGCCATTTCGGCTGCTCCGCCCACACAGCTTCAGTCACTGCGAGAGAGCTGGGAGGAGAAGGACGTGCGTCCCTTCTCTGGGCTGGTGGAGCAGCGGCTGCAAGCGGCGGCAGCATTTTAAGTGCTGCATTGCAGCAGTGACGAAGGAGCATCCGGGACATGAGGAGGGAGAGCAGCTGTGGCTTCTTTGCGCCGGCCGGCGTCGGCATTGTGCCGTGCGCACCGGCGTGCTTGGGGTCGGTGGTTTGGGGTCTTCATTGGCCCGATGGCATGATCCAGCGCTCGGTGAGGAGCATGGCAGCGGCTTCCTAGCGGCCCGCGTTGCTGCGGGCTGCGTGTTCCGGCGCTTGTCGGCCTTCTGGGTCGGGCCTTTAATGGCCCAGTGGATTTGGTGGCGGCTTTGGGGACCCTAACGGGGGGGTGGTACTGGCCCAGAGTCGTTTTCTGGGGCACGCCAAAGTGGGGTTTTAATTGCTGGAGAGGCACTTTGGTGAGCCCCCCCTTTGGGGGAGTTTCTGGCTCTCCCCTCTCCTTTACACCCATTATTATTGTGGATTTGGCCAGGTTGCCTTTGGGTGTATTGGGCTACATTACCCCACCCACTCCTTTTTTCCTGGGGAGTAATTGCCGGTGGCCATTTTGGGTTTCTCAGTAGCCTCCTCCCAGCGGCCATTTTAATTGGGAGAGGTTTTTTGGCTGTAGCCTCTTGGGGGTGAGGATGCCTCCTAAAAAAGGGGGTGGCCCTTCTAGGGGCAAGAAGCCGGCTACAAAGGCCCCTGCTAAAAGGCCTGTGCCTGCAGGGTCTTCCTCTGAGGAGGAGGGTGAAGGGGTGGCCCAGCAGGATATTGTAAGGAGGTTGGCTGCTCTGGAGAAGGAAAAAGGTATCTCCACTGGGGTGGTGGCTGTAAGGGAGCTACCTAGGCCCATACGTGGGGCATCCAGGGATGCAATCAATAGGGAAATATTAAGGCGTCTTTCTGCCTTGGAAGGGGCCACAGATGCAGTTGCCAGTGAGTCCAGCAGAAGCACGGTGGCGGCGGTGCAGAGTGAAGGAGCGGAGCAACAGCCGGTTGATGTGGACCGTGGAGATGTTCCGGATCCGGCGCCGGTTGTGTTGGCAGTGGAGCCTGCTGAAGGCTTTGGTAAGGATGTCACACCACACAACACTTTCCCTTGGCCTTGGGGGCCTTGGAGACATAATGAGATGCGCGGGCCTCAACCAGCAGCTGCTGGTGGCTACCCGCAGTTGCTCTTGCCTTGAGCATCCGGGGTTCATTGCCCGTGGTCTGGGCCTGGGTCTGGTGTTGCGGGCATGCAACAGGGGACCCCATCGTCAGCTACCTGGGGCAGTATGGACGTTGTGTGGGGGCAGCCCCAGTCTGGGCTGTGGCCAGGGTACCAGGGAGCTCCATCGGGGTTGTATCCGTATGCCCTGTTGGCATATGGCAATGTCCCCTTCAACACTCTCTCCTTTGGTGACACTGTGCTGCCACTGGGTGATCATCTAACCCAGGCAATGCGAGACAAGATTGTGAAGGGGGAGTATGTAGACGTCTTTTCCCTTCTTTTCCGTGAATTGGAAAAGAAGGACAAAGATGACTTAGATGACAGAGATAAAGAGACGCTTAAAAGGAGGCATGTCGATAGGAATTGGCACAATTGGCTCCCGGGTTTCCTCATATATGCAGGGGTGATTGTGAGGGCTCAGCCCCAAAGGGCTGCGGCCCTCTTTCAGTACTTAGATATCATATACAAAGGCTACACTGGCTTCTCAGGTACTGTGTGGATGCAGTATGATGAGGAGTTCAGGATGAGGGCTGCACTTAACCCCAGTATGCCTTGGGATAGGATTCACCAGCAGCTTTGACTGTCGGTGATGTCGCCATCGAAGCCTAACCTGGGGGATCACTCGGACAGTGGGCACGTGATGCAGCGATCTTCTTCCACTTCTGTGCCCAGCACCCGCTCTGCAGCGGGGCAGCCGGTTTAACCCCGGCTGTTATGTTGGGAATTTGCATTTAAGGGAGCCTGTTCCCGGAAACCATGCAGATTCAAGCACGAATACCCCTCCTGTGCTGGTTTCCACCCCTACAATTCCTGCCCTAAGGCTCGGCAAGGAGGAGGGGGTCGAGGAGGGGGGGTGGGGGCAGTACTAAGCAATCAGCTCCGGGTAAAGGGACCCAGCCCAATAAGGCTGAGGGTCCTTGAGCGGCTTTTGCAAGCTTATCCGCGCAAACAAGATGCATTGTTTTTGTTAAGGGGTTTTTCTGTTGGTTTTAGAATTCCATTTCAAGGAATACGTTCTTCTTTTATGTGTTCGAACTTGCGTTCGGTAGTAGGGCTTGAGGATGTGGTGAGGAATAAGATAGGCAAGGAGTATGCTGAGGGCCGAGTGCTGGGCCCCTTTGATTCCCCCCCCCGTTCCCAATTTGAGGGTTTCCCCACTAGGCGTGGTGCCTAAGAAGGCGGCTGGTGAGTTCCGCCTTATTCATCACCTGTCCTTTCCAAGAGGTGAGTCTGTGAACAATGCCATCCCTGAGCACTTGTGCTCAGTTCGTTACACATCTTTTGATCAGGAGGTCAGGGTGGTTTGCCGCTGTGGTCTGGGTGCGGAGTTGGTGAAATGTGACATTAAGTCGACCTTTCGTCTTCTCCCGGTGCACCCCGGCGATTTTGAGTTGCTTGGATTCTGTTTTGAGGGAAAGTATTATATGGATCGTGCCCTGCCGATGGGTTGCTCCATTTCCTGCGCGGCGTTTGAGTGTTTCAGCTCCTTCTTGGTGTGGGAACTGCAGCGCAGGGCGGGTAGCTGCAATTCCTGTCATTATTTAGATGATTTTATGTTCACTGGGGAGGCTGGGACCGGGCAGTGCGCCCGATTGCTGAGCACCTTCACTCAAATGACAGAGGAGCTGGGTGTTCCTTTGGCGGGTGAAAAGACTGGAGGTCCCTCTCCAGTATTAACGTTTTTGGGTATTGAGATAGACACGTTGCATCAGTGTTTCCGTCTTCCCCCAGACAAGGTTGCGGACCTTAAGAATAGGCTCCAAGAATTCAGGGCAAAGTGTAAGGTGTCCTTGGTAGAGCTCCAGCAGCTCGTGGGCCACTTCAACTTTGCATGTAAGGCGGTGGCACTGGGAAGGGCCTTTTTGTGGCAGTTGTGCGATGCCATGTCGGCCTTGCGGGCACCACATCATCGCCTTGGGATTTCTAGGGGGATGCAGGAAGATTTGGACGTATAGTCTGATTTTCTTGGGGGTTACAATGGGGTTACTTTCTGGAGGGATGACATGCTGTTAGAGGCGGACCTGCAGGTCACATCTGATGCATCTGGCTCCACGGGTTTTGGGGTATATTTCTGCAGGCATTGGAGTGCCGAGCGATGGCCGCCAGAGTGGGGTGACATGGGAGTACTTAAAGACCTGACCTTTTTGGAGTTTTCCCCCATCCTCGTGGCAGTTCACCTCTGGGGCAAGGAGTTGGCACACCACGTTGTTCACTTTTGGTGTGACAACATGGCTGTGGTGCAGGTGGTCAACTCTTTATCCTCCAAATCCGAGAGGGTCATGAGGCTGGTTCGGGCATTTATGTTGCTGTGTCTTTGCCTGAACATTTTGTTTAAAGCCAAGCATGTTCCAGGTGTGAGCAACGGTGTGGCAGATGCTTTGTCTCACCAACAGATGGGGCAGTTTTGGCAGCTTGCTCCGGAGGCGGACCAGGTTCCATCACAGATGCCCCTCGACTTATGGCTCCTTGGGAAGCCAAAGCATTCAGGGCCATAAGGCTTGCAGTGGCACCCAGCACACGTCGCAGTTACAACAGAGCGGTAGGGCAATTCGTGGGGTTTAGGACTGAGGAGGGCCTGCGGCAGTCTTGGCCCATCCCTATTGAGCATCTGATACGTTTTTGTGTATATCAGAAAGGCCGGGGACTGGCGGTTAAGTCCATCAGGGGCCAGTTGTTGGCATTAGCGTTTGTTAGTAAGGCTCGGGGGTTCTCTGAGGCCACGGGGGACTTTCGAGTCTGGAAAATGTTAGAGGGCTGGTCGTGTGAGGCAGGCCCTCATGTTGACCCCAGGGAGCCTATATCACCCACAGTCCTGAAAGGACTTATCTCTGTTTGGTTTACGGTGTGCAGCTCGGACTTTGAGGTCCGGCTGTTTCACGCAGCTGCATTGTCAGCCTTTTTTGGGGCTTTGCACATCAGCGAATTGGTGGCTAGGTCTAATGCTGACGGGTCCGACCGGGCTCTCAGGTGGGGAGATATTGAGTTTGTTGACGGTGGGGTTGCCATTTTAATCAGGAAATCCAAGACAGATCAGAAGCAGAAGGGGGTGACCCTTCACTTGGGGACGTGCGTTGACCGGGATTTGTGCCCGGTGAGGGCACTATGCAGATATATGCGGGTTAGGAACTCTAACCCTGGGGCTTTATTTTGCCATGAGGACGGTTCACCCCTGACACATTATCAATTTTGGGCGGTAACTGAATGGGCGCTGGCCAACTTAGGGCTGGTGGGGGTTAAGTTTGGAACCCATTCCTTTAGAATGGGGCGGCATCCACTGCGGCGGCAATGGGGTATTCGGTGCAGGCTATTCAGAGAGTAGGCAGGTGGAGATCCTCTGCTTATCGGTCCTATGTTTGTCCGTTAAAACAATTTTAAGAGTTTACTAATTGATGTTTCCTAGGTGCTGTGTTTCACTGAGAGAAGCGACGGATTTTGATCTGCGGGCACAGCATGGTGTTTTGGGCGGCCCATCAGGCCAAGCAGGCTCCCGTTGGGTCCCAGTTGGGTCTCAGTGAGTGGGCTTCGGTAGAATGACAGGGCCAGCGAGGCATGCGCTGGCCGGGTTTGTTGCCGCTGCTATTTGAGCAGCAGCGGGGACCCATACTGCACATATTGGTAATATATCTTGGGGGGAATGGCCTTGGGTTCATTCATGGTAGAGCTCTGTCACTGCAGGCCAAATGGGACATGCAGGAAATTTTGTTGCGGTGGCCGGGGGTCCTCATAATGTGGTTGGACATGTTGCCTCACAAAGTGTGGCGGGAGGCAATGGACCGGCAAGCTATTGAAAGGGCCAGGATGAAGGCCAATAGGGCCATCCATAGGGCCCTTGGGGAGGGTTTAGGCATTTATTTATCTCACCCCAGGATTAGGGCCACTGTTGCCGGCCTCCATCGTAGTGATGGAGTGCACCTGTCAGAGGCCGGCAATGATATTTTCCTCAACGATTTGCAGCAAGGGCTTTGGTTGGCCTTAGGCCAATAGTGGGGCGCAAGGGCCTAAGCGGAGGCTTGACCCTCGCATTGGCGGGATAGAGTTGGGCTTTAGGCATTGGGCCGGTGAGCACCCTTGGCGCTTACCTATTGGTGGGGAAGAGGAGCCTGCTAGGAGCGGCTGGTACTGCTTGTGACAGCTGCCAGCACGCGTGGGCAGGCTGCCTAGGTTAACCCCATGCGCAAGTCCTGCCTCACTGCTGTACGGCTGAGGATTAGGAGCTTGGAAGGGGAAACCATGTTGCCTGGCTGGCCGGGTCTCCTAGCCATCTCTAGGGATGGCTTGCACCCGGGACTTTGGGGCTCGCCCAGACAGGTCAAGGTGGGGGTCTGTGAGTGACCATGTGGCTTGACCTGTACCACTTTACCCTTGCCGCAGTTTGGTTAATGTTAATGTTGACGTTATTATAATAAAGTGGCCCTTAGATCCAACCATGTTGTCTGCCTCTTCATTCCCACTAGGGGAGCAATTCAACCTACCTCCGTGCAGCTTCAGCTGCTTAAGGAGGGGGTTGTCCTTTGCTCTCCTGCTGGGATAGAGAGTAGAGCTTTCCCAGGCATCTGGGGCTTTGCTGCATGGGTGGAGCTTGGAGCTGTTTCGGCTGCTCTGCCCACGCAGCTTCAGTTGCTGCGAGAGAGCTCGGCCCACCCTCCTCACCCTGTTTTTGGTGTAGGATAGCCGGCTGCCGTTATTCGGAGCCAGGTAGGAATTTTTTCCTTCCATCCTAATTGGCCTTGGATGGGCGGTTTTTCACCTACCTTGCACCATTGCAGGAGTACAGGAATTGGCTTTGGGTGGTGCTTGTTTAGGTGTTCTGGCGGGATAGAGTTGGGCTTTAGGCAGTGGGCCAGAGAGCACCCTTGGCACTTCCCTATTGGTGGGGAAGAGGAGCCTGCTAGGAGCAGATAATAAAAAGGAGTAAAGAGATAAAGAAGATTTAAAAACTGCAAGGGACTTGTTATATATAGGAGAGAACTCCGGCAAGTTAAATTTTAAAAAAGTGACATTATAAAGAGAAATAAACGTGGAAAACTGATTATTGTTTACATACCTGTGGCTAAGAGGAGATAACGAACTGTGAGAAAGTTTTAACATCACGAGAACTGCCGTGAAGAAAGGAGGAACAGGAAGTGCATCAAAATCATAAAGAGACCGGTGAGAAGCGGTTTGCTAAAAGTGGAAGTAGAAAGCTGCCATCCTGAAGAAGGGCAAAGCTGTGGCTTCAAAGAAAACGGAAGTGGGCCATCTTGGATGAGGGTAAGGGTGATTACTTCAATATAAAACCATAGAGAAAAGACGCCCGACATTTTGGACTGTGCAAGCATCAACTTTTAAAAAAATAAGCTGAATTGGGACATTTAAAATTAACAGAAAGGAGTAAGTTAGCGCCACAGAGTTGAGGAAAAGAGCGGACTCGTGGGAGCGAGGTAGATCTAGCCCCATGATGCCAAAGAAGGAGTGGCAAACCGCGCTGGAAAACCTGGGCAAAAAAGTTTCAGAAGGAAATAAAGAGCTTAAAGAAATGATGCAAGAGAACTTTAAAGACTTTAAAGAGGCACTCAAATCGGAGATGGCAGAACTCACAAAGAAAATTGATCAAGTACAGAACGAACTGCAAGCTACACAGCAGAGAGTAAATGTTGTAGAGAATACAGTTGACACCTTAGCAGACGTGCAGAGAACAGAGATGAGAGGAATGAAGGGAAGAATGGCTGTAGCTGAATGTAAACAAATGGAAAAACAACTTAGAATGCGCGGAATTCCGGAGATTACAGAAAAATCAGCTCAAGAACAGATTTCAGAAATTTTGGCAGGCTACCTGGGAAGAGAGGAAGAGGAGATTGCAGCTCTCCTGGACGTGGCATACAGAATTAATTCAAAATTTGCAGTACAGAGGAAGTTACCAAGAGATATGATTGTGCAATTTACGACCAGAAGTATAAGAGAGACGATTGTAAGCAAACAATTCCAAGAACCATTAGAAGTCGATGGGAAGGTGGTGAGAATCATGAAAGAATTGCCCAGATCGGTGCTGGTGGAGCGGAAAAAATACAGAGAGCTGGTCCAAATGTTAAAGGACTTGAAAATTAGATATAGATGGGAAATACCGGAAGGACTGGCATTTGAATTTGGTGGAACAAGGAAGAACATTAGATCTGGCCATGAGACGGAAGTTTTTATTAGGGACAATGAAAAGGACTTACCAAAAAGTACAAGAATGTAACCATGGAGTGTAAAATTATATCTTGGAATGTAAATGGACTAAATTCACCTTGTAAACGTAAGGCTATTTTCCATTGGCTTCTAAAACAAAAATGTAATATAGTATGCTTGCAAGAGACACATATTAGAAAACAGGACTTAAAGTACTTAAAACTGGCAAAACTGGGAAATGAATTTGCAGCTGCCTCCAAAAAGAAGAAGAGAGGAGTTGCACTGTACATAAAGGAGGAGCTGCCGCCAAAACTAGTTTTAAGCGATGTAGAAGCCAGATATCTAGCAGTGGAAATAATTTGGAACTCAAAAAAGATTTTGGTGATTGGAATTTATGCACCGAACGGCGCAAAAGAAAACTTTTTTAAGGACTTGCAAGGACAACTAGAAGAGTTGACTTATGACCAAATAATTATGGCGGGCGACTTTAATGGAGTTACAAGATGGAAGAAGATAAGAAATCTAAAATTGCACAGAAAAAAGAGGACTTTTGCCAAAGTCATTTTTTGCGATCAAAGAGCAAGAAAGTCTGGAGGATGTATGGAGGAGACAAAATCCTAAAAATAGACAATATAATTTTTACTCTGCAAGACATTTTACACGATCAAGAATTGATATGATCTGGGCTTCTAAAGAATTGACGTTGTGGACTAGAGATGTGGAGATTATGCCTAAAGTAAGCTCAGATCATAACCCAATTATGTAGAGATTTGGAAAAAATATCAAAAAAAGAGGATGGAGGATAAATGAAGACTTGCTGCAGATAGAAGACAATATGGCGTTGCTGCGAAAGGAGACCAAGTTCTTTATACAATGCAACATAAATAAGGATGTGTCAACTTACAAGGTATGGGACACCTACAAAGCGGTAATTAGAGGAATACTGATGGACTTAAACGGAAGAGATAGAAGGAGAAAAGAAGAAAAAAGAAAGGAAATAATGGAAAAAATTAAAGCCAAAGAGATGCAACTTAAGAAAAGACCAGGGAAGAAGCGAATATATCAGGATATAAAAATATTGCAGGAGCAATTGACAGCAATGAACAACAAAGAATTGGAGTGGAACTTGAAAAAAATGAACCAAAAAACATTTGAAGGTGCAAATAAACTTGGCAAATACCTAGCTTGGCAATTGAAAAAGAAAAAAGAGAAGAAAACTATAATTAAAATCCGAGAGGAAGATAGAATATTCTTGGACCAAATAGCCATCAGTAAAGCCTTCCATACATTTTATGCAAAACTGTACCAGAAAAAAGACGTGAATAGGGGTTCAATAGAGGAATACCTGGAGAAAATGAAACTACCAACGATGTTGGAGGAATGGAAAGAAAAATTAAACAGAGAAGTGACAGAGGAAGAAATAAAAGAGGTCATCCAATCAACGAAATTGGGGAAAGCACCAGGACCGGATGGACTAACAGCAAAGTTCTATAAAGTGATGGCTAACGAATTGGCACCTTTTCTGAGTGAGGTAATGAATGAAGCTATGCAAGGCCAAAAAATTCCTGATTCATGGAACGAAGCTAACATATCACTGATTCCGAAAGATGGACTGGACTTGACTAATGTTAAAAATTATAGGCCAATTTCGTTATTGAACAATGACTATAAAATATTTGCAAAAGTTTTGGCAGAAAGAATAAAAGGATGGCTGGGGGAATTCATTGCAGAGGAACAGGCAGGATTTTTACCTAACAGACAAATCAAGGACAATTTAAGAACAGTAATAAACGCTATTGAATATTATGACATGCATTGTGATAGGGAAGTTGGTTTCTTTTTCGTGGACGCAGAAAAAGCATTTGACAATTTGAACTGGGACTTTATGTTTGCCACTATGGAAAAGCTGCAAATGGGAGAAAGGTTCATACAAGCGGTCAGAGAAATTTACAGAGACCAAAGTGCAGCGATTGTAGTGAATGAGGACCTAACTAAAAAATTGAAAATAAGCAAAGGAACTAGACAGGGTTGCCCTCTGTCTCCATTGTTGTTTATTCTGGTTTTGGAAATATTGATGGTTCAAATATGAGAGGATGATACAATCCGAGGTATAAAAATAAAGGAATTTTCCTACAAGGTCAGAGCATTTGCGGATGACATAATGTTAATAGTAGAAGATACAATTGAAAACATGCCAAAGGTAATAGAGAAAATAAAGCAGTTTGGGGATCTAGCTGGATTTTATGTGAATAAAAAGAAGTCAAAAATACTATGTAAGAATATGACTAAACAGAAGCAACAAGAACTAACGACGATAACGGACTGTGAGGTAACTAACAAAGTAAAATATCTGGGTATTGAACTGACTGAGAAAAATATAGATTTATTCAAAAACAACTATGAGAAACTGTGGATACAAATAGAGAGAGACTTGATAAAATGGAATAAATTAAATTTATCCAATTATTCGAGACTCAAAACAGTTTGATAAATGGCAAAGGAAAATTTCAGACTTTGTGTGGGCAGGCAAGAAACCACGCGTGAAAATGAAAGTATTACAGGATGCGAAGGAAAGAGGTGGCTTGCAACTGCCCAATATAAGACTATATTATGAAGTAATATGCCTGGTATGGTTAAAAGATTGGATAACGTTAAAAAATCGTAAATTGCTGGCCTTTGAGGGACATAAAAAAATATTTGGATGGCATGCATACATGTGGTATGATAAAGTAAAAGCGGACTTGATGTTTTTGCACCATTATATTCGGAGAAGCCTCTTCACAGTCTGGAAAAAAAATAAGGTTTACACAGAAGATGGAATTCCTTCATGGGTGGTTCCGTATGAAGTAATAGATCCGAGAAATGTCGACAATGAGCAGCAACGTTTAACCTACAAGGAGATAACACAAGTACAACATTCAATGTTAAGAATAAAAACAGAAGAAGAGTTGTCTCCTTGTTATGGATGGTTTCAATATAGACAGATCAGAGATCTTTATAACTCAGACTGCTTAAAAGGAGGTATAAGAATGGAAAATTCTGAACTAGAAGAAGTGATGCTACAAGAAGGCAAGAAAGAAATATCTAAGATTTATAAACTACTTCTGAAATGGCATACGGAGGATGAAACAGTTAAAATCCAGATGGTGAAGTGGGCAATAAACTTTCATAAAGAAATAACAATGGAGGCGTGGGAACACCTGTGGAAAAATACACTGAAGATTTCAACTTGTACGAATATTAAAGAGAATGTATACAAAATGATCTACAGATGGTACTTAACACCAAAGAAAATTGCGCTAGGGAATACGAATATGTCAGACAAATGCTGGAAATGCAAAAAGCATGAAGGATCATTGTATCATATGTGGTGGACTTGTGAAGTAGCTAAGCAATATTGGGGAGATATAACTGAAGTAATTAATGAGATTTTACAAATTCAAATAAATAAGAACCCAGAATTGTTGCTACTGAACTTGGGGATGGAAGTTGTTCCAATGCAGTATAGAACATTGCTATTTTACATGATTACAGCGGCAAGACTTTTGTATGCGCAGAAGTGGAAAGTACAAGAAATACCAACCATAGAAGACTGGATTTAAAAATTGCTGTACATGGCAGAAATGGACAAAATGACAAGGAAGCTTAAAGATCTTGACCTAGGACAATATATTGCTGATTGGGGGAAATTGAAACAATATTTAGAGAAAAAATGGGATGTGAAAGGAGAACTGTGGCAGTTTGAGAATTTCTAAAGGGCAGTGTTGTAAATGGAGGAGAGAAGTGACTTTACCATTAAGGGGGAAATTTAATTATAACTATCTAAGCTAATTTTATGATTAAGAAAATTTGATTTAGAATATATAGTTTAACAAAGGAAAAGTAAAATTGATACATTAGAAAATTTATACTATATACTATATATAATATATTATGATGTATGGTGTTAGTATATCACACTGCATACTATATTGGGATGTTATGATATGTTATATTATAATGCATGCTATGCTATATTGTAGGGAAGAGTATATAACAAATACTATATTGTTAGTATATTTGATAGAGAATATGCATAAAAGAACTAGAACATGTTTAGAGTAAGAGATATTATGATCTATGTGTTGCAGATAAATATATGTTATGTTATATTACAATGCATGCTATGCTATATTGGATGGTATAGTATATAACAAATACTATATTGATAGTATATTTGATAGAGTATATGCATAAAAGAATCAGAATATGCTTAGAGTAAGAGATATTATGATCTATGTGTTGCAGGAAAATATAAGTGAAATAGAATTAAGCAATAAAAGGGGGTAAGGGTTGGAAAGCTGTTGGAAGTCAATAGGGAGGGGGGAGGAAAAGGGTGGGGAACAGCTGGCATCTTCAGAGGTGTAGCACCAAAAGACAGAGATCTCCACAGCTGCTGGCGAAACGTCAGGAACTACAATGCCAAGACCACGGCAATACAGCCCGGAAAACCCACAACAACCATGCTAACATATTCATGGCGGACTTGGAGCAACGCTTCCTCAGCTCCCATTCACTGGAACCACTACTATACTTAAGATTCCTGGATGACATCTTCATCATTTGGATCCATGGGACGGAAGCCCTTGAGAGATTTCATCAGGACTTCAACAACTTTCACCCTATTATCAACCTAAGCCTGGACCACTCTACACAACAGGTACGCTTCCTGGACATCACTGTACAACTACATAATGGACGGATAAATACCACCTTATACCGGAAACCAACAGACCGATACTCATATCTACATGCCTCCAGCTACCACCCTAAACATACCACTTGGTCTATTGTCTACAGCCAGGCCTTACGTTACAACCATATCTGCTCCAATGCTCTTGATCGAGACTCCCACTTAAGAGATTTACAACAAGCATTTTGGGGGCTACAGTACCCACCAAATGAAGTGAGGAAACAAATCAACAGGGCCAGACTAGTACCCAGAAACAGCCTGCTCCAGGACAAACCTAAAGAAACTAACAACAGAACACCACTGGTTGTCACCTATAGCTCCCAGCTCAAACCCATCCAACGTATCATCACTGAGCTACAACCCATCCTGGAAAATGATACCTCTCTCTCAGAAGCCTTGGGTGGAAGACCTTTCCTTGCCTACAGACAGCCCCCCAACCTTAAACAACTTCTCACTTACAATCATGAATCGGCTAGCAGAGTCACCAGCACAGGTACCAGGCCCTGCAACAGACCCAGATGCCAGCTCTGCCCCTATATCTACCCAGGGAATACAAATGCAGGACCCAATGGCATCAACTACACTGTCTCTGGCTCTTACAGCTGCTCATCCTCCAATCTGATATATGCCCTCATGTGCCAACAATGTCCTTCTGCTCTGTACATTGGACAAGACAGCCAACCTCTACGCAAAAGAATAAATGGACACAAATCTGACATTAGAAATGGCAATGTCCAGAAACCAGTGGGAGAACACTTCAATCTACCAGGACATTCCATCAAAGACTTAAAGGTTACTGTAGTTCAACAGAAACCTTTCAAAAACAAAATCCAACGGGAAGCTGCTGAATTGGAATTCATATGCAAATTTGACTCTGTCAAGCTGGGACTGAATAGGGACTATGAATGGTTATCTCATTATCACAGGTAACTGATTTCCTTTACAGAGGCGGGGTCTGGGGGAGCCCAGTGGCACCTGGCGTGGGCTTTTGAGGACCACAGTTATCTTTGTCAGATGCATCTGGCGGGGAGGACTGTGTTTATCGAGGGCTTATGTTGCAGTGCTGCTGAACTCTTTGATTTTGCTACTACAGACTAACACGGCAAACTCCTTTGAATCTTTACACAAGCAAACTGATCCCCACACCAAAAGGAGCTGTCTGCATCTCCATATCAAAGGAGTTGTTTACATCCCCCCTCTCCTCCTTCCCCCTTCCCCCCTCTCCTCTATATTTGGCCAGTTTCCTTCTGCCCTCCATGCATCTGACGAAGAGAACGTGATTCTCGAAAGCTTATGCTACAATAAAATTGGTTAGTCTTAAAGGTGCTACTGGACTCTTTTTGATGTTGCTACTACAGACTAACACAGCCAACTCCTCTGGATCTATCCTCTTGTATATTAATTGGTATCAGCTGAAATAATTTTTTTTGGCAATATATTCATTTTATTACAGAAATTCTTCCCCACTAAAACAGTTTTAGTTTAGACTAGGGGTGTGCAAGCCAAAAATTTTCAGCTAAAGCCGAAAGCAGAAAGCCGAAAGAGGATTCTCTTTCATATAAGCCGAAAGCCGAAACGGCCAGCCGTTTCGGCTTTCGGCTTTCGGCTTACTTTCGGTTTTCGGCTTTCGGCTTTTTCAATGGGAAAATGCCTCCGGCGTCTTCCCGGACGTCTGGGGGAGGCATTTTCCCACCGAATCAGCCCAAAATTGGTGGGGACCTTCCTCTAACCCCTCTCTACAAACCCTCCAAGTTTCAGACCGATTGGACTTTGGGGGGCCATATTATGGCCCCCCAAAGCAGGTCCCCCTATCCTCCCATAAGAAAGCGAAGGAGCAGCATATTGTTAGCATGCTGCTGCTCATCTTCTTTATTATTTCCTACGGGGAAAAATGAAGAAGCAGGCTTCCTTTGCCAGGGGTGGCATTTTGCATGCAAAATGCCCCCTTACCCTCAGGGGCCCTTCTCCCACCCTTCCTCCCACCCCCCACCAAGGCTCAGCCTGCTCCCACTTGGGGGGGCATTTCATGGCCTCCCCAAGTAGGTGCTCTGCTCTCATCTCTACCACTGACAGCTGGGGGAGGCTTGTCTTGCCAGGGGTGGCATTTTGCATGCAAAATGCCCCCCAGCCCTCTGGGACCCTTCTCCCACCCTTCCTCCCACCCCCCACCAAGGCTCAGACTGCTCCCACTTGGGGGGGGCATTTCATGGCCTCCCCAAGTAGGTCCTCTCAGCCCCTAAAGTCCACCCCTTACAGCCCCACACAAACCCAATTCCCCCCCAGCTGCCACACACAGACGCAAATCCCCACATTAGCCCCTCACAGACCCAAATCCACCCCCACCTGCCCCACACCCATAACCCCAGGAACAGGCTGGCAAAGGCCAGCCCTCTCCCTTTGTTCCCTATGCTGGGAACTTCTAAACTCTCTTTCCCTGGGCAATTCTGCACAGCCCAGGGGTGCCACAATGGTGGGCACACTTCTGAGTGCCAGCTGGTCCCTGTGAAAGAGCACCTGAACCACAGACACCCTCCCTCAAATTCCCCCACCACCTACAGAGATGGCTGGCCAGCCAGCCCCATTGTTCCCTATGATGGGAACCAACTGCACAACAAAGAATAAAACAAGAACAACACAAAATAAAGTTTTTAAAAAATTATTTTCTCCCTTCCAAAGTACAAGTAGGCAAAGCATTATGACACATTACACCAGCAGTCCCCCACGCAGAAAAATAACACAACTCACTTAACATCAGAGAATCACAAAGCACGATTCCTGTCAAAAACACTTTATTTCTTGAACAGCTTTAGGTTACACAGCAGGGGGGAACACCAAAGGGCATGGCAGCACTATCTTACACAAAAATAACACAACTCACTTAACATCAGAGAATCACAAAAACACAATTCCTGGCAAAAACACTTTATTTCTTGAACAGCTTTAGGTTCCACAGTAGGAGGGCCCAACAGGGCATGATAGCAATGTACTACAAAAAATACTACAACCCACTTCACCGTTTTTGACAGCAATTGTGTTTGTGTGATTCTCTGATGTGAAGTGAGTTGTGTTATTTTTGTGTAGTACACTGCTTTCCTGCTCTGTTGTGCCTTCCTACTGTGTGACCTAAAGCAGTTACAGAAATAAAGTGCTTTTGACAGCAATTTTTGGGGTGATTCTTTAATGTGAAGTGAGTTGTGTTATTTTTGTGTAAGATACTGCTTCCATGCCCTTTGGTGTTTCCCCCCCTGCTGTGTAACCTAAAGCTGTTCAAGAAATAAAGTGTTTTTGACAGGAATTGTGCTTTTGTGATTCTCTGATGTTAAGTGAGTTGTGTTATTTTTGTGTAAGATAGTGCTGCAATGCCCTTTGGTGTTCCCCCCTGCTGTGTAACCTAAAGCTGTTCAAGAAATAAAGTGTTTTTGACAGGAATCGTGCTTTGTGATTCTCTGATATTAAGTGAGTTGTGTTATTTTTCTGTGTGGGGGACTGCTGGTGTAATGTGTCATTATGCTTTGCCTACTTGTACTTTGGAAGGGAGAAAATAATTTTTTAAAAACTTTATTTTGTGTTGTTCTTGTTTTATTCTTTGTTGTGCAGTTGGTTCCCATCATAGGGGACAATGGGGCTGGCTGGCCAGCCATCACTGTAGGTAGTGGGGGAATTTGAGGGAGGGTGTCTGTGGTTCAGGTGCTCTTTCACAGGGACCAGCTGGCACTCAGAAGTGTGCCCACCATTGTGGCACCCCTGGGCTGTGCAGAATTGCCCAGGGAAAGAGAGTTTAGAAGTTCCCAGCATAGGGAACAAAGGGAGAGGGCTGGCCTTTGCCAGCCTGTTCCTGGGGTTATGGGTGTGGGGCTGCTGGGGGTGGATTTGGGTCTGTGAGGGGCTAATGTGGGGATTTGGGTCTGTGTGTGGCAGCTGGGGGGCAGCTGGGTTTGTGTGGGGCTGTAGGGGGTGGACTTTGGGGGCTGAGAGGACCTACTTGGGGAGGCCATGAAATGGCCCCCCCAAGTGGGAGCAGTCTGAGCCTTGGTGGGGGGTGGGAGAAGGGCCCCAGAGGGTTGGGGGGCATTTTGCATGCAAAATGCCACCCCTGGCAAGACAAGCCTCCCCCAGCTGTCAGTGGTAGAGAATGAGATTAGAGCACCTACTTGGGGAGGCCATGAAATGGCCCCCCCAAGTGGGAGCATGCTGAGCCTTGGTGGGGGGTGGGAGGAGGGGTGGGAGAAGGGCCCCTGAGGGTGAGGGGGCATTTTGCATGCAAAATGCCACCCCTGGCAAAGGAAGCCTGCTTCTTCATTTTTCCCCATAGGAAATAATGAAGAAGATGAGCAGCAGCATGCTAACAATATGCTGCTCCTTCGCTTTCTTATGGGAGGATAGGGGGACCTGCTTTGGGGGGCCATAACATGGCCCCCCCAAAGTCCAATCGGTCTGAAACTTGGGGGGTTTGTAGAGAGGGGTTATCGGAAGGTCCCCACCAATTTTGGGCTGATTCGGTGAGAAAATGCCTCCCCCAGACGTCCGGGAAGACGCCGGAGGCATTTTCCCATTGAAAAAGCCTAAAGCCGAAACGTTTCGGCTTTTTTTCTTTCGGCTAGCCGAAACGTTTTGGCTTAGCCTGAAACGTTTCGGCTAACCTGAAAGAAGCCGAAACACTTTTGTTTCGGCTTTCTTTCGGCTTTCAGAAAGCCGAAATGCACATCCCTAGTTTAGACCATCTTTCAAAATTCTTTTGTATTCTCTTCCAGACTGCATCATAATTGTCCTTAAATAGTGTAATTTTGCCTGGTAAGATTTATGCCCAGATGCTTAACTGGATTTGTTGTTAATTCACATCCTGTAATTTTCTTGATATTTTCCTCTTCTTGCTTTGTTAAAATTTGGAAATTATTTTTGTTTGTTTTTTTCCTATTAATTTTACATCCTCAAAAAGATCAAAATCATACAATTTGTTCTATAACATGCTGTAGTGTCCTATGCAGATTGGAGATTGTCAGAACAACTACATCAACATAACTTTTCAATTTAAATTCCTCTCTGTCTACTTTTAGTCCTTCAATTTGGGAATCTTGTCTTATTTTAGAAGCAAAAATTTCCATTGTGAAAATAATTAACTGTGGCGAAAATAGACACCCTATCTGGTCCCTTTTTCAATTTGAAATCCTTCTGTTAATACCCCATTGATTAAATTTTTTGCATTCTGCATTGTATAAATTCCTTGTATCCAATTCTCAAATTTGGATTCTCAATGTAAATTGCTCTTAGTCGGTGTTAAGTTGCCGTGAAGGATGATATATAAATCGAATGTTATTATTATATTATTAAATATTGTAATACTTTTTGTAAAAAATCCAAGATTGTCAACTGCCTTTTCAGTGTCTAAAAACATAAATGCCACTGTTTATCTTTTTTTTGCCACAAGTTCTATTGCATCAGTTACAAATCATTATCATTCAGTCTCCATCATCGTCTTTTAATTCCAACTCTTTGCTAAACAATCAATAAAGGGTTAAGATCTGCAAGGATTTTTGATTGTATTTCAGACTTCTTTAAATTCATGATTAAAGTTTTAGATATCCAGCATGTGTTAATCCTGGAATATGTTTGATGTTTATCAGAAAAGAAGGTATAGTCTCTAGAATTCGGGCTTATATCTCTCCAGGCATCTATCATATGTAGCATTTCGATATATTGGAAGACATTTTTAGGTAGTTTGCCCCCCTTCATTTTTCTGGATTTATCTTTTTTTAAAAATCCATTACTCCATTCATGCCATGACCTGAATAGCCCAGGTGAGCCTGATCTTGTCAGCTATCAGAAACTAAGCAGGGTCGGCCTTGGTTAGTCATTGGATGGAAGACCTCCAGTGAAGACCAGGATTGCAGAGGCAGGCAACGGCAAACCACCTCTGTTAGTCTCTTGCCATGAAAACTCCACCAGAGGTCACCATGAGTCAGCTATGACTTGAAGGCACTCTCCACCCCATTCTATTCATATCTTCAAAAATAATTTCTCTTTCTTGACAATCCAATAGCATTTAGAAGAATTTCTCATAAAATTTTTCTTTAGCTTTGTTTGGAGCATGGTGTCACTTGAGAGCAGCGGCCAGCCAGCCCAGCTGGCCTTCTGTGTGGCATCACGGTGAGTGTTCAGGCCAAGTAAAGGAAAAGGTAAGTCCCATGTCCCCCTCCTTGGGGTCCAGTATTCTTCTCAACCCCATCTGGCATCCCTATCCCCTCCAACAACCTGTCTTGGTTGCTAGCCACTCATCTTGCAACTTCAGAGTATGTTTAGATATTGCTAATCATATATGGGTAAAAGGAAGGCATGGAAGGGCAACTGGATGTGTGGAATTATGCAAATCAGCCAACTGGAATTGGCATTTCTCCTGGTCTATGGCCAGTCCTAAAGTGAGCACAAATGTGTTGCCTGAAGCCTGCTGGTCATCATTTCTGGCATATGAGTACATGGGTTGATTGACTTTGGTTCTGCAGATGTCTTTTATTGATTGATTTATTTAGTAACATTTATGCTACTACTCCAGAAACCTGCCCGATGTGGCCTACAAAATAAAAAATGATAAAAACAACATTTAAAGGTATTAATTTAAATCTAGCTTTTTATAATGAGGCTGCTACTACTTGGAAATGGTAGAAAAGCAGTTTAGTGTGATGGTATGAGCAGAAGTCAGAAATGGTAGGCATAGCAGGTCTTCTGTTCTGGATGACTCTGGTCAGGCCTGATTCAGATATGTATGCACATAAAAAGCCTGACATATTTAATTAGCTTTTCAATATCAAATAACTTAACTTGTGGCAAGAGGTATATCTCAATAAATTTTAAGATTTGTTAGCAGGTATAGAGAGCAACCAAATACAATGATAGAATTTCTGCTTACATTCTAAGCCTTTATTAAAACATGATTATTCAGCCTTCTCAAAACTAGCTCAATCAATAGAAAATCATACCATCTATTGTAACATAGATCATTAAAGGAGATCAATTATATGTAGGGTTGCCAGGTCTCTATACCCTCCTGGAAGGAGAGGGGGATCCATTAGTTATCGGGGGGATGATCTTTGAGTGTGCATGCAGCCCATGCATGCCCCTGGTACTGGCACGATGATGACACTTCTGGAAGTGACAACTTTACACCAGTGCTGGGAGTGCTCCCATGCTTTGCACAGGGCTAATTCAGCCTGTTGGGAGCAAAAATTGGCCCATGCAAAGCACAGGAGCATGCCCACCACCAGCATGATGACATCACTTGAGGAAGTGATATTGGTATGCCCCATTGGGAGTGTGCCTCCTGCCCACTTGATTGGGTTGCAGGCCAGTGGCAGGCAATTACTGGGCAGTTTGCCACCTCTTGCTGATTGCCAGTGATCAGTGGGCAATGGAGGAAATTGCTGGGAGATTGCCTGCCATGGGAGGGCAACTGAGAACCCTAATTACATGAGTCCAAGGAATTATCGTACCCAAAGATAAGCAGGTCACAAGCCAGAGCCCCTTCTAAGAAGAAGCTCCCAGTCAATTCAACTTCTCTTATTTATAGGGTTTCAGAATAACATTCACACAATAACTGTCCTACTTGATAAAGGCTCACATTTTTGGCTAACTCATTATCTTATAACTTCAAACACCAAGCAAGTTTATCTTTATTTGAAACATCTTCTCAGTATATATAAAAATGGTTAGTTCATTCTTGTTACTTTTTATCATAATAAAGTCTATGTAAAATTAGTAATTACAAGTTTCTCATACATTAATATCTTTTAGTCTCTAATGAAAACATCTATCCTTGAATCCTACATCAACTTCTGTGAAGTTGAATATTCCTGTCATTCTCAGATGCTGTCTGCACCTGGGTCTCAACACATAGTATGTGCTGATATGGGTTAGACAGCCATTGTGTATGAAAAGGGAGCTCTGACTCAAAAGCTTACACTCTGAAAATCTTGTTGGTCACTAAGGTGCCACTGGAATCAAATCTTGCACTTCAAATAGAAATTGGAGAGAAATGAAAGTGAGAGTAAGAGGAATCCATTACTTTTGCAAACTGTATCTTTAAAAAGTGAATTTTGGAAAAAGAAATTTCCCTCCCATAAAGAGAAACAAGAAATTTTGCTGCTTAAATGCAAGTGCTATGTAGCTTTGTGTCTTCTAAAAGAAGTGGTTTGGATTGTGCTGAAAATTTGAAAGTGCTATCCATCACTCCCTTATGATTAATCACCACCTCCTAGTGGAGAAGAATTTTCTTTGATTAGATAGGGCATCTTAAATATTTAATATTTTGTACATACTTAGGCAGCAGCCTTGACATGGCGGACCCCATCTTTGATTTTTGCCCAGGCCCCAGAATCAGACTGACCCTCGGAGCTCCTTCTATTCCAATAAGGCAGTGGGAAGGCAGAATTGGCTATTTGCACTATGAAGCAGACAGGAAGAGGTCATGGCAACCATACACAACAGGTTTGGAATCTCTGGATTAGACTGTTGAACTAAAATTTCAGATACCATAGTTCTAATATGAACTCAGCCATGAAGCAAAATGGGTGAACTCTTTGTAAAATCCTATGACCTTGTTGTGAAAATGTCCTTGACACTGTATGGAAATGTCCTTGATACTGTATGGAAATATCCTCAATACTAATCTCACGCTATAATCCACCTTGAGTCTCAGTGAGAAAGGCGAGCTATAAATGACATAAACAAACAAATAAATAAACTTGAACCATTCACTCTCTTTCCAGTTAATCAACCACATAGGATTGTTATGAATATATGTGAAGGAAGAAAACATTTAAATGTTTCAAGGTTGAGCCCTGATATTAAAATAGGTACTAGTTTACAACAATGGCTGAAATTAAGCCATAGCATCATCTCATACTGATTGATTTACCAAGTTTTAACTTAGTGAACCAATCAGTGGAGGCAGCACTGCCAAAGAGCTGCCATTTGGACAGCCTCAGAGCCAAGCTACAAGTGACACCTGACACAGGTTGGACACTTGTCAGCTTCCCTCAAGTTTTGATGGGAAATGTAGGCATCCTGGTCTTCCAGCTGTAATGGAGAGCCAAGCTGAAAAAACAGGATGCCTACATTTCCCATCAAAACTTGAGGTAAGCTGACAAGTGCCCAACTTGTGTAAGGCATCACTTGTAGCTTGGCTCTGAGTATGAATCAGAACTTAAATATGAATGGCTAGTCACACAAAGGCCCAGTTTCGGTGATTCTTGCCACTTCCCTTTTTATGTAAATTTGATCTATGTTTATTCAGCCATTTGTAAAGGGAATATGGTTCACATCAAAGCTGTTTGCAAGATTGAGGGTGGCTTGCACTGCTGTTGCACAACATATTCATAGTGCTGAAGGTATGAACCAGGGATTATTCATACATCCTTATAATTTTGCACTAGAATTAGTATAATGTTCTCTATAGGGGCTGTTTTTGAACACCAGTCAGAAGCTTGAAATTTGTTCAGAGTGGAATAGATTGCTTTTATAATGCAACAGGCATTGCCCCCCATCAGGAATGAAGACACGGACACGTATATTGGGAACTAAGGGCCAATTTTATTTTGGCAATGACAGAACATAACATAACATGGCAAGGGCCTAACTAGCGGTACAGGTCAAGCCCTGGGGTCCCTGGACCTCCGCCTTGACCTGTCTGGGCGAGCCCCTCTGCCCCGGGAACGAGCCATCTAAAGACATGGCTAGAACCCGGCCAGCCAGGCGTGTGGGACCTCTACCAAGCCTCTTAACCCCCCCGCCATCAAACGTGAGGGGACGTACTTGTACAGGAGGCCCCACGCGGCAGTCTGCCCTCTCACCTGGCAGCCGTCAAACAATACCAGTGATCCTGACAGACCCAGCACTCTCCCTCAAATGAGGACATGCCAAGGGTGCTCACCATCCCGCTCATTCTCCCAAATCCTAACCTGCCACCGCTGGGGCCAAGCCTCTGCTTAGGCCCCTGCGTCACACAGGTGGTCTACCACCAACCTAAGCCCTTGCCGCAAATCATTAAGAAAAATGTCATTGCCCCTCACCGAAAGGTGAACCCCATCCCCTCTATAGAGGTCAGCAAATTCAGCCTGTATTTGCGGATGGGGAAAATAAATCCCGAGGCCACCCTCCAAGGCTCGAAATAACGCTCTTTTGGCCTTACGCCTGGCTCGTTCCATACCAGCTGGGTCCCTGCCTTCCCGCCACACCCAGCGTGGAAGCATCGCTGACCAGACAATTAAAACCCCAGGCCACTGCCCTCGGATAAATTGCAAATCAGCCTGTGCTTGAACAGAAAGGGCTCTTCCTTGCACCAGGCCAAGGTCATTGCCTCCAAGGTGTATGACCAGAACATGAGGTGGAGGACCACTCCTCCCCTCGAACAAAAGCGGCAAGAGGCCAGGCCATCTGAGGCCTCTGCGCCCCTGCCATTCTACCGTGGCCCGATCGCTTAAACCTAGCTGGGACCCGATCTGTGTCCTCTTAGCTTGATGAGCGGCCCAGAAAACCATACTGTGCCCACAGATGAGGATCCTCAGCCTCTCCTGGCGCAACACAGCTCCTATAAGAAAACATAATCGGAAAATATTACAACCCAGGCAAGGGGCGTATATAGGATCGGTATGCGGAGGATCGCCATCTACCCATCCTCTGAATGGCAGGCCCTGGGTAACCCATTGCTGCCGCCATTGAGGCAGCCCCGATCCGAAAGGAATGGGTCCCGAACTTCACTCCTGACAGTCCTAATTTGGACAGCGCACGGCTGGTCACTGCCCAGAACTGATATTTGGTAAGTGGAGACCCATCGCTGTGGCGAAAAAGTACTCCTGCCTCCTCCCCACGTAGCTCTACATAGCCCTGCAATGCTAGGACAGAGCATAAATCCCTGTCCTCACATATGCCCAGTTCAATCACTGCCCCCTTCTGACTTTGGTCAGTTTTAGAACGGCACAACCTGAGGACGACTTTGTCCCCTGTAAACTTCACATCCTGTGCCAGCAATGCCCTGCTCGATACATCCCTACGAGATTGAGCAACCAATTCGCTCACCCGCAAAGCCCCAAAGAAAGCAGTTAAAGAGGCCGCATGAAAAAGGGCCTCCTCGAATGGGGAGCTGCACACCTTGCACCAGATTGACTTCAGCCCATGAAGGACTGCAGTAAAAATGGGTTGCCTTTCATCCCGATGAGGAACAGCTTCCCGGGACCAACCCTCCAGCATTTTCCTAATCCTGAAATCACCTGTGAATTCAGGATACCCACGAGCTTTGCTAGCGAACGCAATTGCCGCTAGCTGACCTCTAACAGACTTAACTGCCAGTCCCTTACCTCTCCAGTTTACGCAAAACTGCATCAGGTGTTCCACAGGAACCGGCCACACCTGCTGCAGTCCAGCCTCCTGCCTAAACCCAACAAACTGGCGTACTGACCGGTCATAAGCTGTGTGCATGCTGGGTGCCATGGCTAGCTGAATAGCCCTGTAAGCCTCCGCCTTCCAAGATCCCACAGCTCCAGAGGCATTCGAGCTGGCTGATAGTCGGCCTCGGGGGCAAGCTGCCGAAAACACTCCATCTGCAGGCGAGACAGGGCATCCGCCACACTATTATCAATACCTGGGACATGCCTGGCCATGAACAAAATGTTCAATTCCAAACACCGGAGCGTCAGCAGCCGTACCCCTCACATGACCAAGGGGGACTTGGATGAAAGGGAGTTCACAACATGTACTACTGTCTGGTTGTCACACCAGAAGTGTACCGTATGATTGGCCAGATTACTGCCCCACAGGACCACTGCCACTAAAATTGGAAATAATTCCAAAAAGGTGAGGTCTCTGTTCAGACCCCTCTGAACCCAATTGGAGGGCCATTGCTCGGCACACCAATGGCCCCGGAAATACGCCCCAAAACCAGTGGAACCCGAGGCGTCCGTGGCAATCTGAAGCTCAGCCTCCAATAGCAAGTCCTCTCTCCAGAAGGTCACGCCATTGAAGGAACCCAAGAACGCCTCCCAAACCTCCAAGTCCTCTTGCATGCCCCTATTAACCCTCAATCTATGATGGGGAAGTCGGAGGGACCCCATTGCATCGCATAAGCGGTGGAGGAACGCCCTCCCGGGTGCCACCACTCGACATGCGAAGTTTAAGTGCCCTACCAGCTGCTGGAGCTCCAGAAGGGAGACTTTACTCCGTCCCCGAAAGGATGCCAAACAAGCACGCAAGTCCAGCAACTTGTCATGCGGCAAACATGACGTTTGCTGCACAGCATCTAATTCAATTCCTAAAAAAGTCAAAACGGTCGAAGGGCCCTCAGTTTTCTCGTGAGCTAACGGGACCCCCAACTCCCCTGCCAGACTAATAAACCCCTCCAGAAGCCTGGCACACCTGCCAGTGCCCACAGTCCCCACGAAAATAAAATCATCAAGGTAATGCAGAGTATCCCTGCTCCCGAGCCGGTGGCGCAAGGCCCACTCGAGGAAAGAGCTGAAGTGCTCAAAGGCAGCACAGGAAATAGAACAGCCCACGGGGAGGGCCCTATCCATGTAAAACTGCCCCTCAAAAGAGAAACCCAACAGCTCGAAATCCTCGGGATGAACTGGGAGAAGGCGAAATGCTGACTTAATGTCGCATTTTGCCATTTCTGTGCCGATCCCACAGCGACGCACAACCTTGACTGCCTGGTTAAAGGAGCTGTACCGCACCGAGCAAAGGTGCTCCGGGATGGCATCATTGACAGAACCTCCACGTGGGTAAGAAAGGTGATGAATAAGTCTAAACTCACCTTCCGTCTTTTTGGGCACTATACCCAGCGGAGAAACTCGCAAATTTGGAACAGGGGGGGCGGCAAAGGGGCCCAACACCCTGCCCTCTGCACATTCCTTAGCTAATTTATTTCTAATGATCCCTTCCTTGCCAACAACTGACCGTAAATTTCCTGACATAAAAGGGGTCCTTGGACCCTGAAACAGGATTCGGAACCCCTCTGTAAACCCGTCTAAGAGATACCGAGCATCATCCCGCCTAGGGTATGCGGCTAATAGCCGCCTAAGTGCCTTCAGATTTATGGGGCTGGGGCCCTTTTCCAGCCTGCTGCTGCTGGTTGCCCCCATCCCTGCCACCGCGCTTGCCACCCGGCCACTGTCTTTTACACGCTGTGAAGGCATGGGGTCCCCCACAAATTGGGCACTCGTGACCGAATTTACAAAACTTCCTGTTGCACACTCCCTGGGAGGTAAACTCCCAACAGAGCAGCCGGGGTTGAACCAGCTGCCCCGCACTGGTGCGGGTGCTGGTACTAGCATTAGACTTATGCAGACCACTGTCTGATCGATCGCCCACATTGGTCTTAGCAGGGGACATCACCTGCAACCACAGTTGCTGGTGAATCCGGTCCCAGGGCATATTAGGATTAAGTGCTGTCCTCATCCGAAATTCTTCATCATACTGGAGCCATGTGCCCCCAGCAAAGTCGTTATGCCCCTTGTATATTATGTCCAGATATTGAAACAACGCAGCTGCCCTCCAAGACTGTGCCCTGGCAATAACCCCCGCGTATATCAAAAAACTGGGCAGCCAATTAGCCCAGGTCCGATCGACCTTTCTACGTCTCAACCTTTCTTTATCCCTCTCATCCATCTCGTCTTTATCCTTCTTCTCCAGATCCCTGAAGAGAAGGGTAAAGACGTCAACATATTCACCACGAAGGATCCTATCCCTGGTGGCCTGCGTAAGGTGGTCACCCAAAGGAAGTGCCACATCCCCAAATGGCAGGGCATTAAAAGGGACTGAACCATAAAAAGATGGGCCATACATGGAACCAGACCAAGCAGAACCTGGATGAGTCTGCCAGGGAGCCAATGGGCCAGTTAAACCCTGCCCATCACCAGCCTGCCATGTTGCTGAAGCACAAGGACTGCTGATTGCCCCACCATACTGGCTGGGCCATGTCTGCTGAGGCCAATAGGGCCATGACCCCAAACGACCCCCGCCTTGGGATGTGCTTGGCTGCATACCACTGGAATGAGGAGTCCCTACAGAGGCGGGTGCTGCAGTTGAACCCCAAGGCCCCCAAGGCCATGCATATGTGTGCTGAGGTGCAATACACTTACCATCTCCTTCAATTGGGTCCACAGCCACAGCTACCTGTCCAGACTCGACCACTACTTCCGGTTCATCAGGCTCCCTGGTCTCCACTCCACTCTGACTTGCCATCACTGCACCCATCCCACTGCCACCTGCACCAGAAGCTCCTTCTAAAGCAGAGAGACGGGCAAGAATGTCACGCTGAAATGTAACCTTAGATGGTGTCTTAACTGCTCTCTGACTTTTAGGTTTGCTGGGCCCAGGCACCTGGACCCCCTGTGCCTGCTCAAGTGCAGCTATACGTGCTAAAATGTCTTGCATACCCGAAGTATCCTCATCCTCTGACGATGAGGAAGCACGTGCTGCAGTCTGGGATGCCGGCCTGTTAGCTGGCTGCTTCCCTTTTGACTTGCCACCACCCTTCTTAGGAGGCATATTGGTAAAAAGCAATTACAGCAATCTAACTATAATCACCTAAAAGCCCCACCACGACACAGCACAATGTGCAATCAATACCCCCAGCAAAATGGCTTCCAAGAAAGCTCAAAATGGCTGCCCAGTGGCTTTACCAGAAAGTGCCCAGAAGAGGGCGCCAGGGGACCTACAGCTCAACTTAAACAGGAGCCAGAAGATCAAAGACAGAATTCCAATTATATATACCCAAGGCAGGCTAATGCAGGCAAGCCTAGCAACAGTGGCCAGAACTCAGCTTGCCTGCAGCCAAAAATTGATGCTCCCTGTGTTCTAGGATCTTGCCACTGGAAAAGCCCTGATCCCGTGCTCCAAATCAGGCCACCCCAGTTATAAGGCCAGGAAAGCTGGAAGTAACCCCAATGGCCGTTGGGGGAAAAAAGGGGAAGACTGGGTAATTAAGCCAACTCCTCACTCATCCCCACTCAACTAGGATCTCCCAGCCACAAGTAACCCCACCAGGGCCCAAACCCAGGAACCGGGAGGGGGGATGGCAAGGGGGGGGTTAACTCTGTCTACCCCTGCCCTGCCCAATAGGCACTGGGAGCTGTGCGCGCTACAAGCCTCTTGAGAGGCCCCTCCAAACAATTGATCCCGCTGCGCGTTTACGCGCTGCCGCGGCGCCGCGGCGCCACAGCGTCCTCTCACCGCTTGATCCGCGCTGCTGCCCCAAATCCGCTGCCACGCCTGCCAGCTGACTGCTGCCTCGTCCCGCGCCGCTCCAAATCGCGCCACCTCGTCCCCACTGTGCTTGCTGCTGCCTACTTGCACGCAGTTAGAGCCAGGGGAATGCTCGGAAGAGAGCCGCAGCAGCGTCTCTCTAGCCGAGCACGAGGCAACTGCTGGGGAAGCTGGGGCAGAGCAGCCTTAACTGCTCTTTGCTTCGCCCCCGCCCCAGATCCCCGGATGGCAAAGAGCGCGCTCCGTGGCTGTTCCTCCCTCAGGGGAGCAATAAACGGCCCCCATCTTATGGCTGCTTAGCAGCCAGCTGGGACTGCCGCAGTATATGTGGTACAGTCACAGAAGTTAGAGAAATTGTTGAATTGTAGATAAAGAAGAATTTACTGGCAGAGTCTCTGGATTGTTACAAGGAATTCCTTGGATAGACGCATGAAAGACTTATTGGAATTCAGTTGACCTTCCAGAAGGTTCTAGAAATGGCCTTGCCGTGTTAGAGCTTGCAGATCATAAGCATTGTTTGGAGGAAGAGGAGTCAATACAGGTGTGGGCTTAAAGACCTCTTGCATTGACACTGATGGCACCCTACCTATCAGACTGGCAATTTTGACAAGAATGTCTTCTATCAGCTGCCTCTGCTTTACCAGCTATCCTTTTCTTACTGTGCAATCCTAAGGGGAGGTGTGGAAACTGCACAGAGAGAGAACTAAGGCTTGTGTGGGTGTAAATGGCACTTACTTGGGTGTAACCCCCATTTTCAGGTGGCTGCCCGAGGCACACTACCGCAGATGGGTCGTTGCCAGTGAACACGCTCAGTAGCTAGGCGGAGGTGTAAGTGTGGTGCAAGGTCCTGTGCTGGTGGCGGAAGGGGTGGGAGGCAGGCCATGAGTTAATTGGCTTCCAGTAGGCCTGGGAACACCCCCTGCAGTGGCAGAAAGTTATGCCATGAAAAAAGAAGGCATAGCCCCTAGGCGCCCATTGAATGGGAAAACTTGGGCCATCCTCCCAGCGCCTGGCCCCACCCATGCAGCCTGAATGGGGCATAGGATGGCAACTACCATGGGGACCAATCCACATGTGCTTCTGGGGTGGGCGAACCCTCCTCACCGCGCCTAATTGGCTGCCCACACATCATACATAACCTCCAGCTGTGCTGCTCATAAACTCAGGTAAGTGGGTGGCAGCTGGAGGCTCTGCCTGGCAGCCTCCTGCTGCGAGGACTTTGTGCACAAGGAGGGAGAGTGGGTACACATGGTGGTGGGTCACGAGTGCACTGGGGGGGACTTAGCAGAAAATTGGGAGCACTTTGCACTCGCTCAAGGGAAGAAGAGCAAGTCCAGAATGTCTAACAACAACCACTCAAGTCCCCTTGCAGGTTATCTGACTCTGGACTACCAACTCTGGAAGGAACAAGGGATCACTGACAGGTAAGAAGGAGATGGGGCAGCAGCTACCCCAGCTCACTGATTTGTCAGCTGTCCCCCTCACCTGAACCCTCCCAAACACCAGCCTCTGCAGATGAGGCTTGCTGGTGGGGGGCTTGGCGGCAGCTGCTGCCTGTCATGGAGACAGTTGCCCAGAAAACTGCTCTTGACACAGCCATTTGGGGGGGGGCACTAGCTACCCATTTGGGGGCTCTGTTCAGACTTGCTCAGCTGAGGCCCCTCCCTGCAGACGAGGAAGTGTGGCCACAGGTTGGGTTGACAGGGTGTTTGTAACTCCCCGTTAATGGAGGGCGCTCAGCCTGTTGACTTTTTCCTTCACAGAATAAGACCATTCCAGTGCACAGTGCTTTCTCACCAGAGGGTCATGCATCATCTGGTTGTGGGCTGGACCTGTGATACTGGAGCTGCCACAACCGCTCTAACCCATGGTCACTCTCCCATAACGTGGCAGACTGGGCTGTGGCTCGGATAGGGCTCAGCCTCTTGCCACATATATCTCTTTCCCTTGCGGGCAGGTCGCAACTCATCAGGGAGACCAAGGAGCATGGCTGTTTCAGCCCCCAGTGATCCTCCTCAAGTGCCGTTCAGGTCCAGCCAAGGGAGCAGTTTCCCGCGGCAACCAGCATCTCACCCTTACCCCTGCAAGGGCAGAAAGAGGGATGGATTTTTGGGTCTGACTGCTGTGCAAACTGCCTTTGCTCCCTTTCCAGCTGAGGGACATTGGCAAGAAACATGTCCAGAGAACCTCTTCACCTTTTCCACTTTAATAAAATGTGTGTTGACAAACTGCTTGTCCATTTGTTTGCTTCCTGACTATGACAGTAGCCCCCTCAACTTCCCGTCGGGATGTCTTTTTACACATTCCCACAAATGTTTCCTGGCTCAGGGCTAGGATGGATAAAGTGGGCTCTGCTGCCAGAAGGAGCAGGTGTCAAGTGGTGCCTTGGGGCCTCTTCCAGCTTCCCTGCCCCCTTTCCTCCCTCAATGTAACTTCAGGCAGTGGAGTGGGAGTTGAAGTGTCACCCATGAATGTCTGGCAAGGTGGGGGGGGGCACCACGGAGTACTTTCATTTTGTGACAGACAGAGCTGCTGACATCTGATAAGCCAGGCAGATAACTGCTGCGTGCGGGGGAAGGGGGAAGTTGCTGCTGGGAGGTGGGGGATGTGGAGTGACATCTTGGGATTGCCAGGGCTCCTCCTCGTAGAGGATGGACCACCCTCCTTTTCACTGTTTGTGGACGCAGGGATGGACATGGGAAATCTGGTGCATGGAAAAGATGGACAATCGCCCCCAGAGCAGTTTCTCTGCTCCCACAGGCCAATTGGGGGGGCATCACCCCAGGACTGGAGCATGGCTTTCGTGGTTCAAGCTGCATTCTCACATCCTTGTGATGCAGTGATGTGATCAAATGGTGCCGCCACCGATCTGTGGATGCTTTTCACTCCCATCACCTCCAGTGGGCCTTCTGGTCTCTCGCGTGGTTTCCAATGGGTATTCCTGTCAGTCATTGAAGAACCCACCCCCCACCTGCCTCTCTGGAACCTGGGGGTTGATCCTAAGTGCTGCAGGCTTCAAGTGCAACCCTCACTGGGCCCTGCCGCCTTTCTGGTCCCACTTTTCAGGGAGGGGGAACCTGTTTCTCACGGTGGTTGTGGGGGTGGGGGGGGCATTTGCAGGCATGTGGAGCTATAGCCACCGGCCTGGCCCTCATTGGAAATGGGGGTTGGACAGGTGAGAGGGTGAGTACCTGATCCACACTTTCAGTGTTACCTCTGTCTCCCTCCCCAGCAGGGATGCCTGCTCCCTGACTGGGGGGTGGGGGGAGTTTGTGTGTAGTGGGGATCATGGCCTCCTCATTGGCTGCACCCCTCACCCACCTGTCAGGGGAGTGATGTGGCCATTGACCGCTGTGGGTGGGGTTGTCAGGAGAACGGTGGGCAGGTTTTCTTGGTGGTGTCCACACCTCGCTTTGCTGAGCTCTGGTGCTAGCATGGCTCTCCTGCAAAAGTCCATATCGAGTGGCAGAGCAGTGCCACTTTTACATTGCTGCATATGCAGGAACACTGACTCAGGCCTTGGGATTGCGCTGCCCACTGATCTGGCCATACTGATCCAAGCTTTTGTTCCTCATGGTTGGATTACTGCAATGGGCTGTACATTGGGCTGTCCTTGGGAACTGCAGCTGGTACAGAATGTGGCAGCAAGATGTAGCAAGTGAAAAAGATAGTGAAAAGACTTTTAAATAGCTTAAGTGATAAAACTCAATATATTTTTGAAAACCTATTCATAATTTAGAATAATGTTCATAACACTTGCATGCGCTGGAAAAAAATAAGCATCTATGGACTTTTAGCTTTGTATAGCTTATAACAGAAATTAAGGTTATAGTTGGTGACAGAATAAAAGTTTAGGAATTTTATTTTATAAATGGTAGCAACATAGAGAAAACTTAGAAAGACAAAGTAAGCAAAATAAAGGATATTTTGCCATGTGAGATTACAACTTGATCGTGTATTACATGGTTCATAATTTAGGAAGGATTAGGGGTTGTCACCCTTCCACTTATCCCACTTCACCACATGGATTTTGTCTGAGAGTAGATGTGCCACCTTGAATAATATTGGGCTTCTTAGGAGACTTTATTACAATTATTCCCACAGTATATGAAAAAAGTAAGATATAGTTAAATTGTGTGTCTCCCCCCCCACCTCGCCCGCCCATATTCAGTATTGTAATGATAGCTACAGTGGTGATTCTGAATGTTTTCTGTTCATTTCTTTTCACAAAAATGTAGAGTTTTTGTTTTTTTAAAAAATGTAGGTATATGTAGAGTAAAATGCCTCTCTGAAAGCAATGTTAAGTATTAGCAGTATTCTCTCTGCAATTTCAAAGATCAGACTTATTTTTTAAAATTACAAACACCAAAGGAAAAGTAGATGGGAGTGATTGTATTACAGAGGAACATTCTTCCTCCTCATACAGCGCTCAAATTATACAAGACATCTGCTAGTAGTACAATATGAATTATAAATAAAATTTTCCACACTGGCTAATTTGTGAACTTTTTTTGTTCACCAAGCAAACTAAAACAATACTCTCCTTTTGGTCTCTCCTTCAGTACAAAATGTATCTGATCCGTCCTCCTGATATAACAAAAACCACATTATCAATTTTAACAGTTGATTGCTTTCTTTAAGGCATCCTTTACTTCTTTGTTCCTTAAGCTGTAAATCAATGGGTTCAGCATAGGGACTACCAGGGTATAGAACACAGCTGAGACTTTTTCTTGCTCCTGAGAATACATGGAACTGGGCTGCAAATGACTTAAACTTACTGGTCCATAGAACAAGGTTACAGCAGTTAGGTGGGAGGCACAGGTTGAGAAGGCTTTGTATCTGCTCTCAGAAGAACGGATCTTTATGATTGTGGTAAGGATGCATAGATAGGAGATGATGATGATCAGTAATGTAGAAAGAGCAATTACACCAGAAAAAATGACCAATAAAAGTTCATTAATGTGGGTATCAGAGCATGCGACTTGCAGCATAGCTGGTGTATCACAAAAAAAGTGGTTAATTATACTAGGAACACAGAATGACAATGTCAGTAAACCAGATGTCTGTGTGAGTGAATTCAATAACCCCCCTAAATATGACCCGGATACTAGATGAATGCAAACGCTTTTGGTCATAACAGCAGTATAGAGCAATGGGTTACAAATGGCTACATAGCGGTCATATGCCATTGCAGCAAGCAGGAACCCTTCAGTAGTCACAAATACTACAAAAAGACAGTGTTGGGTGATGCATCCAGCATAAGAAATTGTTTTATACTGAGCTAAATTCATCAGCAGCCTTGGAGCAAAGATGGAAGAATAGCAGAGATCAACCACAGACAGATTGCTGAGAAAGAAGTACATGGGAGTATGGAGCTGGGGACTGATCCTGATCAATATAATCATTCCCATATTACCAGCCAATGTCAGAACATAGATCACCAGAAATAAGACAAAGAGTGGGACTTGAAGATCCAGCTGATCTGTTAGTCCAAGAAGGATGAATTCAGTCACCATGGTATAGTTTTTCACGGCCATTGGATAATGACATGACGCTGCATCTGGTGAACAGAATGAAAGAGTATGTGTCATTACACTCATTGGATCTGACTGACACCCCCAAAATCTGAGATGGGCAAAGAAGACATTCTGTGTTATAAGTAATGTAAGCAGTCAGGAGAGCAGTATGCTTAAGAATGGCTGATTCTGCACATGTTGGATAATGCACTTTCAATGCACTTTATCAATCGTTTGAGGTGGATTTTTTGTTCCGCACACAAAAAAAAATCTGTTCCAAATGATTTATAAAGAGGATTGGAAGTGCATTATCCAATGTGTGCAGAATCACTCATTGTATGTAAAGGGAGCTATTGGAATAGTGGAATTTTTAAGCCAGAGTAATTATCCTGAAGGTTGAGAACTCAGGCTGTAGGACAGCAAGTTTCACTTCACTAACTCTGCAGACCGAGGATTATCCTCAGCCTCACTGGTATAGGACTTTTAGTTTTTTGAAGAGCAAGGAGTGTTGGCACCATCTCTATAGATTTTTCTCAGAGAAAAGGTGAAGAAAGGTCTTACCCTCTGATGGGTAACCATGTTAATCTGCAACTGCAAAATACAACAAGGATCCCATGATGCTTGAACTACCTTTTGTTGTTGTTCTTGTAAAGTCTAATTTTGTTAGTATTTATGATTCCATTAGACTTCTGTTTTCTTTTAACCACAGTTGCTTTTCGCAGTGTTACTTACTTGTAGTGAGGCATGAGAACTGGAACCCTTCACTCTGTTTTGCGGCTGCTTTCTGCCCATATGACAGCTGCTGCATCAGAGGAAAGCACCATCATTGACAGAACAGAGTAATAGCAGCCAACCCATCACTTTCTTCATCCTATGGATTACACAACACCAATGTTAATGATTGTAGAGGGGGAGGCATTCATTTCCTTCATATTCATTATGGATTTAATGGATACCTGTAAATGCCTTCCATGCCCCTTTCTTCTGCCACCTTTGTATTCACATAATTTAAGCAAACAAGGTTTCAAAGCTTGTAGTTCTGCTCTTTGACTCTTGAAATGCTCATCTTACTTGCCATGCCAACAAAGTATTTCTAAAGGAATGAAACTAGTTGTTTCTGGTAGAAACTGTAGATTTTTCAGATTATATAGCAATCCTATAACATGTATTTATACATGAGATAGAAAACATAAAACATCATTGGGGGGGGGGGCTATACCTTAAAAATGCACAGATGCAAACTGGAAATCAGCTGGTGTCCCACATAAATGAAGGCAATCTACAGTTCCAAATTCTCTGAAATAAATGCATCAAATCACAACCTAGGTGTGTAGAGGAGAGCTAGGTTGGAAATGATTCAGGATGAAAGAGGAGGTAGATTTATTTCTTAAGTGACATTAGAATCCCTGAAGAAGGTCACATCTCAGAGTCTCAGAGAAGATAATTAAAAATCTTTAGGGAGCTTTGGGAAAAGCTCTGATATTTTAAAAGGTTCTTGTAACATTGATAACACTTTTTCTCTTTTTTGAATGAAAACTATTAATATACTTTCACAAACAGTTTTGATTTAAGTAAGCAAGGTGCATCATGGTCATTATTTTGGTTAGTGCAATCTTCAGAATGACAGGAATGTTTACTTTTTCTAGTATGAGACACAAGAATGTATCCATTTGAACTAGACTCTCATAATGGCATTACTAAATCCACTATGGTTTTAGCCCAAATAGCAGGGCTTCACCTGGTGACATGATGACACCACTTTAGGGAGTACAGGAAATAACATCAGTGTGTCACTAGTGATGTCATTATGTTGACAGTGAGCTCTCAGGCAACAGGTACATCCCTCCTGTTTCCTGCCATTTCTT
Organism: Eublepharis macularius; assembly: GCF_028583425.1. Lineage (NCBI taxonomy): Eukaryota > Metazoa > Chordata > Lepidosauria > Squamata > Eublepharidae > Eublepharis > Eublepharis macularius. Next base: position 150,282,439 of record NC_072791.1, on the reverse strand, counting down.
TCCCTGCTAGTCAGCTGAGCTGCAGGGGAGGGGGAGATGGGTGGTTGGCTGGAGGCCGGCAACCCTACATCAAGCTGAGCTCCAGGGCAAATTTCCTTATAAGCAGACACCCCCTTTGCCACTTGCTGTTGACTTACCCACTATATATCTATATCTATATCTATATCTATATCTATATCTATATCTATATCTATATCTATATCTATATCTATATCTATATCTATATCTATATCTATATCTATATCTATATTACTTATTAGGTTTATATCCTGCCCTCCCCACAAGCAGGCTCAGGGAGGTCACAATATCATAAACAACAATAACTATTAAATAAAACAAAAATAAAATGCTATAAAATACAGTATAGAAAAGCGAGGAACACAAGTCCTCAAGGATCTCCAAGATATGGCTCTCAGACTAACAATTTCAGTCACAAACTTGTTGTGGGGCAGATACAGTAGATCTAAGTAAGATGGCGAATGTGGAGCAGACCAGGTAAGAGACCAGCAGGATAGTCTACCAGCTCCTCAACCACTGTAATAGGTCTGGTGGAACATCTCCATTTTGCAGGCCTGGTAGAACTGTAATAGGTCCCACAAGGCCTGGATCTCAACTGAGAGAGCATTCCACCAGGCTGGTGTCAGAGCTGAAAGGCCAGGCAAACATCCTGGGGTCCAGGGATCACCAGCAGATGTTGATCTACCAAGCATAATGCCCTCCAGGAAACATACAGGGAGAAACGTCCTGCATATGCAGGCCCTAGTCCGCAAAGGGCTTTGAAAGCTAAAACCAGAACCTTGAACATGACTGAGAATTCAAACAGAAGCCAGTGCAGCTGGCACAGCATAGGTCGAATATATGCCCTAAACCGAGTCCCCATAAGGACATGCCCCACCGCATTCTGGATCAGTTACAGTTTCCGGGTCAGCTTCAAGGGTAGCCCTGCATAGAGTGAGTTACAGCAGTCAAATATGGAGGTGACTGTCACATGGATCACTGTAGCTAGGTCATGGGTAGAGAGGTAGGGAACAAGTTGCCTGACCTGCTGGAGATAGAAAAATGCAGATCTGGCAACCAATGAGACATGGGCCTCCATTGACAAGGAAGCATCCAGAGTCATACCCAGACTCCTCACCACCTGTCAGGTTCAGAATGCTTCCCTATATGTTGTAACCAAAGAGACTCCATTTTAATTCTTTTAGTGTTCTGAGTGCTTTCTTCCCAGGTGCCAAGATGTTCCCTAGCAGCTATCTCTCAGAAGAGGAATGTTTTGACTACAGCTTTTCCAGCCCTGGGAAACTTTCACTTTCTCAGTTTCAAAGGGATTGTTTTGAGAACTATGGGGGGAGGCTGGGCCTACTGGGTCTTGATACTTTGTACCTTATTCTTTGCCTCTCATTCGTAACAATACACGTGTACCAGCCCAGATATTGCATCTGGGCCAGTGGACTATAATGGTTGCTTTTTTCAGTAAATCTTTTGAAAACAACAGACTCTTGTCTGATTGCAGAAGGTAGTCTGGATACAACTATTATTTAGCCACAGATCTGACATTTTGTTACGAATCATATCTGTTCCAATGCCTAAGCCGGGGCAGCCGGATACCAAAGCCGTTCCCGACAGGGACCATTTGTTCGATCCCTGTGCCTCCCCCGGTTTGGAAGGACTGGAACCTCAAGGACCTGTTCAAAGGGGAACAGGGTCTTCTGTTACTACGATATACACCCTCGCTCCTAGCAGAACGGATACTCGGCCCACAGCAGCAGCTGACCCACTGATATCCTTACCAACGCTGACACAGTGGGGATCGAGGCCTAGAGACGCGAGGGAAAGGAGAGCGAGTACTGTGTTCACGCAACCCCCGATGGAAGGCCAACGGAACTTGGGTGTGATTGCAGAGCATTCCAGTAGCCAACCTTGGTATTATTGGAACCGTGAGGCCGACCAGTTGGAGTGGGATCGAAGAGGTTCGGAGAGTACCCAAACATGGGAAACGTCCCGCCGCGATGTGATGAGTTGGGACTATGCAGAAGTCGCCCCGTGGACGGGACAACAAGATTTGAGTGAGCACACGTGGATACAATTACAAAGCCGAACCATAGTAGTAGATGCCGGAATTTCGGCGGTCACAGGATTAGCGAAAGGAATCCTGGTGGGGAGATCGCATGAAGAGCAAGGTAACAGGGTCCAGGGCATGGGAGAAATAAGACCTTGGCCCAGGGCAGCCTATGCAGAATACTTAGAGACTACGCAAGTCCCTAATGAACCTCCCCAGAAGTATGCTGAAACCGAGACCACGGTGGTGGACTCGAATAGGGTACAGGTCCTAGAGGAGAGACTGTCTAGTATGGAAGAGAGTCTGGCCCATGCAGTCCATTTGCTCTCCGTGTTGGTGGTTGGAGGATCAGATGGGAGCTAAGAGATGGCCTCAGGCATACAGAGTATCAGTCAGAGCTTGTCAAATTTACAAAGAATCATTCCGTGGACAGAAACCGTGGTACAAGATCAGCAACTCCCGTTAGCTGACGATTCGCAACAACCTGTACAGCCACTGAACCCCACACCAGGGCCAGTTGATGAGAAGTCGAACGACGACGAAGAAGAAGAAGAAGAAGAAGAAGAAGAAGAAGTAGCAGGAGGAGGGGGACAACCACGAGAGGAGCCGATGGTACCCCGCAACACCCACAGGGGGAAGCTCCGGTCCTTACGCCTACACCAATTCTGCCGCAAGGACAACCAGCTACCCCGCCGACCACGACCGTACAGCAAGGACAGCCGTTCCTGCCGAGACTTGTGGCACCGAGTGCACAGGGCATCACTCCTCGGCAATACCCGCTGACAGGATCAATAGGACGGGGCACCACGCCCCGGCCACTACTGCAACCGGGACCGAGGGGACCCCCTCCCCCAATACAGCCTGTTCCAAGAAGACCTCCTCCACCGCTACAACCAGTTCCGAGGGGAACTCCGCCGCCACTACAGCCAGTGCCGAGAGGACCCCCTCTGCCAGCCCAACCAGTACCGAGGGGACCTCCTCCACTAGTTCAGCCAGTGCCGAGAGGACCCCCTCCTCCATTACAACCTCAACCGAGACCCCAGCAACCTCCGATACAACCTCCTCCGATACAACCTCCTCCGGTACAACCTCATCCGCAGTACCCCGATGGGAGATCTCAACAAGTGCCTATAGAATATTACCCACTGCCTGTGCCGGTCACCAGACCCCAGGAATTGCCGATGGGGTGGGTAAAACTGGAAGCTATGTTTGACAGAGACCCTTCCAAATTAGGATTTTTCCTAGTACAAGCTTTACAATTCTTTAACCGTTGGGGACATTTGTTCGGAGATGAAGCCAGCCAGATCGAACACTTGGGGTCTCGCCTACAAGGAAAAGCAGCAGAATGGTATGTAGCCCTTTACGAATTGGTGGCCCCTGAATTAAACACATTACAAGGTCTTGTAGATGCGCTTCGCGCCCAATACGAAGACCTTTTGGAAGAAAGTAGAGCTCGAACCGAATTACAATCTATTAGACAAGGCAGCATGTCGGCTAGAGACTATGTTACAAAATTCCGACAGCTGGCCGCCAAATGTCCAAAGTGTGAGGAGTCCACCAAAATAATTCTGTTCAAACAGGGCATGAATCCCAGACTACTGGACAGGGCCCTTATGCAAGATAATCCCCCCACACTCTTGGGGTGGATTCTATTAGCTTGTGAAGTGGAAAATCGTATGCAAGAAGTACGCTTGATCGAACAGCAACAAACCACTGGGCAACGGCGCTCATCTGTACTTGTGAGAGGCAGCAGGGGTGCTGGATATGCAACTAGAGGAGCGAGAGATGCTAGATGGCAACAAGGATTGTGTCTACAGTGTGGCCAAAGCGGTCACTTTGCGGCACAATGTCCGTTCCGGCCTGTGCAAAGAAATCCATTCCTACCAAGGCATCCAGCCCCCACCTCTCAGCCCACGCCAGCCCGCCCGACACCCGCTCCCAGAGCGTCGAGAGGCAGAGGGACTTTCCGTAGAAATCCTCCCGAAAAAGGCTTAGAGCTTGAAGAAATTATGGACTATGACTCAACAGCTCTAATCGGAGAGGAAAATCCCGAAAGACCTGCCTCGGGAAACGAGATGGATCTGTCATAAAAGAACCCAAGCAGCAGATCAAAAATCAGTCAATTCCAATTCCGGAAAGACCTCATGGGTCCATACTATTCATACCAGTAACGTTAGTTAATCCAGAAAGAAAAACACATATTTGTGTGCAAGCCCTCATAGACTCGGGCTGCTCTAGAGACATTATTGCACCAGCCTTAGTAAATGGATTAGTACTCCCTGTAAAAGAACTGGAAACTCCAGTCATTTTTGAACAAATGGATGACACTAATATGAATCCTGTCACTACCGAAACTATACCTGTCATTACAGGTATGGGACAACATTTGGAGACGAGATCATTCGTAATTAGTACTACAGCAAAGTACCCTTTAATCTTGGGAAGCAGATGGTTGTGGGATCACAACCCCTATATAGACTGGACAGTAGGAAGCATTACCTTTTCCCATGAGAAATGTGAAAATCATCGTTGGAATCAAAACTCGGGTAACAACCCTACCCTCATTGAACAAGCCCTGTTAACTCAAGAGGAACTTAACCAAATACCTAAACAGTACAGAGCCTATGTCCAAGCCTTCACCGAAGAAGAAGCCAACTCCTTACCTCCCCACCGGAGGACGAACTGTGCCGTGGAAATTTTACCGGGTGCATCTTTACCCAAAGGCAGACTGTATCCCATGAGCCCAAATGAGCGGGAGGAGCTCCACAAATTCATTGACACTAATCTTCAAAGAGGATTCATCCAACCCGCAAATAGCCCGCATGCTGCTCCAGTGCTATTTGTCAAAAAAAAGGATGAGGGATTGAGACTTTGCACAGACTTTAGAGGACTTAATGCAGTCTCCTCCAGCAACGCCTACCCCATCCCACTCATCCGGGATCTACTCAACGTCGTGGCACAAGGTAAGATCTTTACGAAATTGGATTTAAAAGATGCTTACTTCCACGTTCGTATAAGGGAAGGCGATGAATGGAAAACCGCGTTCAATACGCCCCTCAGCCAATACAAATACTTAGTTATGCCTTTTGGCCTGGCCGGGGCAACTTCGGTTTTCATGTCCATGATCAATGAAGTATTGCATGACTTTTTGTACAAAGGAGTAGTGGTGTATCTAGATGATGTTTTAATTTATTCAGAATCTGAAGAAGAACACGTAGATCTTGTGAAAAAAGTCTTAACTACTCTGATGTGTAATAAATTGCCCATTAAACTGTCCAAATGTGAGTTTCATAAGACGGAACTCATCTATCTGGGATATTGCATCTCCAAAGATGGTTTAAAAATGGACCCGAGCAAAGTGCAAGCTGTCCAGGAATGGCAAACACCCACTACTCGCAAAGAACTACAATCCTTTCTAGGGTTTGCCAACTTTTATAGAGAATTTATAGCAAACTTTGCTCAAATAACACTTCCCCTGACTGAACTGTTAAAAACCAAAGACAAAGGGGAAGAAGCTAAGAAACCAAGCGCTAAATTGTCATGGACGCCCCAGTACCAAGCAGCATTCGATCAGCTCAAAACCCAATTTATTTCCGAACCAGTTCTGCAACACCCTGACGAAAATCGCCCATTTGTAGTACAAGTAGACGCCAGTGATACTGCGATTGGAGGTGTCCTCTTGCAGCGAGGGGAGGGCGATGTGCTTAAACCCTGTGCCTTCCTATCCCGCAAATTTTCTGAACCTGAAAGAAATTGGAATGCATGAGGAAAAGAAGCTTTTGCTGTAAAGGCAGCACTCTCCACCTGGAGACATTGGCTAGAGGGAACCTGCCATCCATTTGAGGTATGGACGGATCACAAAAATTTGGAAGCCCTACGCAGTCCCAGAAGGCTGAATGCCAAACAATTGCGATGGGTGGAATACTTTTCTAAATTCAACTTCACTTTAAACTTTTTGCCCGGCAAAACTAACTTCCTTGCCGATGCTCTATCGCGCATGCCTCAACATAAGAGCAAGCGGGAGGAGACCATAGACACTGTCTTTTCACCTACGCAATCAGGGGGAGTGGTTACAACGCACAGTCGCGCAACCCAACCTTCTCAACCAGACCAAGGGTGGAGACTAAAACTAAAAGCTGAAGTGGAAAAGGAGGGGGGGAATGTTCCCAAGGAAAAGTTACAACAATCCGAGCAAGGAGAGTGGCTTTGGGGGGACCGCTTTTATGTACCCAGCAGTTTAAGAAAAGAAGTGTTACAATGCTGTCACGACGCCCCTACGGCTGGCCACTACGGGTACTTAAAAACACTCCATCTAGTGCAACGGCAATTTTGGTGGCCAGGCATGCGTAAAGACATTTCCCAATATATAGCGTCATGCCCCATCTGTCTCAGTGCCAAGTCACGCAAAGGCAAGCCACCCGGACTTTTACAACCTTTAGAAATGCCAAGCAGACCCTGGGAAACCATATCCATGGATTTTATCACAGACCTCCCCCCCTCCAAGGGCCACACTTGCATTTTGGTTGTAGTGGATTTGTTCTCCAAGCAAGCTCATTTCATACCTTGCACCACTATACCTTCAGCCCGAAAACTAGCAGATATCTTCCTAAAACACATTGTTAAACTGCATTCTTTTCCGTCAAAGGTGATTTCGGACCGTGGCGGACAGTTTGTTGCCAACTTCTGGTGGGAGCTTCTACAAATTATGGGAATTGAGCAAGGTTTAAGTTCCAGCCATCATCCTCAAACCGACAGGCAGTCCAAAAAAACTAATCAAATATTGGAACAGTTCCTCCGCTGTTATATCAATTTTCAACAAGACAACTGGATCGATTTGCTTCCCTTAGCGGAATTTTCGTACAATAACAGCGTACACGCCTCCACTGGAGAAACTCCCTTCAAAGTAGTATATGGCTTCCACTTCAAACCCTTCCCGTTTGAAGCGCTCCCCCCTCCTACTTCTGCGTCCAGAGATGTTTCACAATGGTGGGGGGAAGCAGCTCAGCAATGGACTCTAATTAAAAAGCATCTCGACAAAGCCAAACAGGACTACAAAAAATATGCTGATCGCCATCATGTGGCCGAATGGGACTTACAACCTGGAGATCTTGTTTATCTATCTACAAAAAATTTAAAAGTTACTCAAACCAGCCGAAAACTAGCATTGAAATTTCTGGGACCTTTTCCTATTCGTAAAGTAATCAATAAAGTGACTGTAGCCCTGGATTTACCAAAGAACCTATGCCATGTACATGATACATTCCATGTCAGCCTCTTAAAAAAGGTTCCCCCAGCAAATCAATGGCACACCCGTGCCCCTCCTATCCCAAGTTTGATTGATGATCAGACCCATTATGAAATGCAACAAATTTTGGACTCTAAACTTAAAAGAAATCAGCTCTTTTATCTTATCAGATGGAAAGACTTTGACTCTGGGTTTGATGAATGGGTGAACTCTGTACATGTTCATGCTCCTAGATTAGTGAAAGCATTCCATACCCGCTATCCGCATAAACCAGGGGGAGCGGCATTTTAGAGGGGGCAGGTTCAGAATGCTTCCCTATATGTTGTAACCAAAGAGACTCCATTTTAATTCTTTTAGTGTTCTGAGTGCTTTCTTCCCAGGTGCCAAGATGTTCCCTAGCAGCTATCTCTCAGAAGAGGAATACAACTCATACAATGCGGATCTGGACTTTCTGGGTAATAAAGTTAAGATACTGAAGGACATTCCATTTTTAGTTCGGAAAAGAATATTTAAGTATAAAAAGTTCGCAGCTCTTCTGAGGGAACGTGGAATAAAGTATAAATGGCTATTTCCGGAAGGTATCTGGTTTAGTTACAAAGATCAAGCTTACAAGATAACATCAGAAGATCAACTAAGGGATTTTGAGGACAAAAATCAAGAATTTCAGCAAGACACCAAGCAAGAAGAAAAGGATTTGAAGTCTGAAGGGGGGGGGGAACGAGCACTGCGGTTGCAGTTGCTCAGAGAGAACTGCGTCCGAGGCCCAGGGGAGGGAGGAAGACTTAATTTGGATTGTAATCTGTATTTTGCAAGGTCAACCACTCCATCAATATCTTACAAAGTTTTAATTTTTTAATAATGGCAGTATGAAGGGAAAGCATTATTTGTAGTGTAGTGTTGTTATATGTTGCTGTTTTTTTTTCCTTTCCTTCCCCTGCCCCCCTTCTTTCCCTCTGTATTGTTAGTTAATGTAGGTAATAAAAAAAAATTAAAAAAAAGAAGAGGAATGTTTTGACTACAGCTTTTCCAGCCCTGGGAAACTTTCACTTTCTCAGTTTCAAAGGGATTGTTTTGAGAACTATGGGGGAAGGCTGGGCCTACTGGGTCTTGATACTTTGCACCTTATTCTTTGCCTCTCATTCGTAACAATACACGTGTACCAGCCCAGATATTGCATCTGGGCCAGTGGACTATAATGGTTGCTTTTTTCAGTAAATCTTTTGAAAACAACGGACTCTTGTCTGATTGCAAAAGGTAGTCTGGATACAACTATTATTTAGCCACAGATCTGACACCACCAACATAAGCATCAAAGATGTCAAGGGCTGAGAGCTGGATTCCTGAACCCAATAATCCATGGCCCAGATACAGGATCTCTGTCTTTGTAGAGTTGGTCCTTGTTGGGAACAAGCAGGATTTTTTTAAAGATCTCTTCAAGTTTGGGGAGCTCATTGGATCTCTTAAACTTGCTTCAACCTATGCCTGGAGTGGGGTGTTTTGAAAGTAGACCTGGTTTTATGACAGGTTAGGGCAGGACTAAAGATGGCAAGAACAGGCTGCGGTGTTTTAATAGGTAAGGATAACTGAAAGGCATATTGAGGCAACTAAGGATGAAGAGCTGTTCCTGAAACAGCCCATCATTGTTCAGAGCAGCACAGTGGGAAATGGAGATGCCTTTGGTTTTGAGCAGTTTTAACCAAGCTCTTAGATCCTGGAGTAGTATGTTGAAAGAGGTATATGAGGCTTGGCATTTCTTGTCACAGGGCAGCCTAGCATAAGCAGCCAGCAATAACACTGACCAAATATGGTGCCACAGTAACATAGCCCAAAATGCTGATAGCTAGTGAGCTGCCTTAGTTACAACCCACTCTTTAAAACTAGATTAAATAGTTTGGTGATGCAGATTAGCCAGTTAATTTTTTAAACATAGTTTAACAAACACACTGTAGTCTTGTCTCTTCATTTGGGGGGCGGGACAAAAGTAAAGACAGCTCAAAAAGAAACACTGATGAAACATATCTGGAGAAGCCACATTTGGACTTCATACATTAATCATGACCGTAACAGAATTAAAGCTTTTCACTAACAAAATAATAAAGAAACTATTTATGTCTATTATTACTTCTTGAACCTGAAAAGAGACACATTTATGTATTAATATAACCACACCTTTAGATTGAGTGGACGTAAATGTAACATATATCTCTCCAATCCAATCTCTATGCAATTTGTTTTTATCATTTGCCATTATATGAGATTTTTCATTTTGGACTTTTTTTTGCATTTGGTAGCATCTCTCATGTCTTAACATTCCATGAGAGCCAGTTTGGTGTAATGGTTAAGAGCGCGGGACTCTAATCTGGAGAACCTGGTTTGATTCCCCACTCCTCCACTTGAAGCCAGCTGGGTGACCTTGGGTCAGTCACAGCTTCTAGGAGCTCTCTCAGCCCCACCCACCTCACAGGGTGTTCATTGTTGTGGGGATAATAACATACTTTGTAAACTGCTCAGAGTGGGTGTTAAGTCATCCTGAAGGGCGGTATATAAATTGAATATTATTATTATTATTATCACAGTGAACAAAAATCCATAAAATATAGCCAACCAATAAAGCACTCTTCCCTTATCACTAAAAAAGGCAATGTATCACATATAGACCTTATTATAAGTAAAATACTTACAAGTATTTTATGTAAATTACTTATAAAAAATAGCAAGAATGTATACATAGAAAAAATTAGTAATTTAAACATAATAAGCCAAAACATAATTCTGTAAATCAGCCAGCAAGTACCCACCACAATTCCCACCCCATACCAAAAGGGAAAGGGAAAAAAGCAGAAAAAATTAAGGAAAAACAAAGAAAAATATGTGCTCCTGGGTAAAAAGCCAGAGATCTCCAAATACCAGCCACTCCCCTCTTTACCAGAACTATAAAAAGGGGAGTGGCCGATATTGTGGAGCTCTCTGGCATGAATGATGGCAGAATAATCAGAAGCAACTCTGTGCCGCTCCTATCTCTTCCGCTTGATAAGCATTGATATGGACCTGTCTTCTTTGATGCAGTGGTAATTTGCATTTATTTACTGTTTTGTATTTTGTATTGTATATCAGCTTGAGATAAACGGGTTTATAATTTTTATGAGTTGTAAGGGGAAAGATACAAAGACAGCCCCTCATTCCTCTCCTGGAGCTGGTGCAGAAGCTCAGGAAGACATAATTTCTCTGTTGAAAAATATGGGGACTCAGCTGGAAAAACAATTTGAGTAATTAAAACAACTTTCCACTAACAATAAGGCAATTGATAAATTGATTCAACAACTTTGGGAGTCGACTGAGGCTATCATTATACGAGTTCAACAGATGGAGACTAAAATTGCAGCTTTGGAAGACCAAACTATGGCTTGTGAGATAGTAGGTTCAGCTTCACATAATGTTCTCTCTAACCTAATCTCTCATCTAGAGACTTATATTTGGTGTCTAAATATTCACGTTCTTGGAATATCAGAAGAGTCTGAAAAAACAGGATAGAAGAGACTGATTGAACGCATGGAGCAAATACTTTGTGAGGTTTTGTAGCTCCCTGCTGATTATCAGTTGCAGATTGAATGAGCTTACAGGATCCCTTGGGCACCAAGCAGTGTAAACAGAATATTTTTGTAGAAAAATTTGAAATGTAAAAAAACATACATTAGGGTTTTTTAAAAAAACCACTAAATGTTAAAAGGAGCACCTGTAGCTTTAAGAAATTGATGATCTCAGTGAACATTGCTAGGTATCCACAACAGCTTGACCAGAATTCCAGGCTTGGTTTCTGTCAGTAAGGCAAGATGAGGGGGCAGAGCCCTTTCTGGAGTTGTTTTGGCCTTTGAAGGTAAACTCATCAGGGTTTGGCCCAGCAGCAACCATCAGGCGGCTTGCTACTACACAACTTCCATGTCTCACTAAGGCCTGGCTGCTTGTTTGCTACTGTTCAACAGCAGCCATCCTATGATACCCAGTGTGGTGTAATGGTTAAGAGTTTCAGTCTAGGGCCTCGAATCCCCATTCTGCCATGGAAAATCACTGGGTGACCTTGAGGCAGTTACATAGTCTCAGCCTAATTTACCTCACAAGGCAGCAGTGGATGGGCCATGAAGAGCACCAGAATGCATCCCGATGAGTGGATGGCCTCTCCTCCATACCTGTGCCGGGCTGGCTCTGTGACAAAAAGGCTTTTTCTGGACAGCCCATCGTTCTCGCTTTTTCACATTTCTGGTCCATGCTTTTCTGAGTTGTGCTGAATACTCATCCTCAATATGCATTATCAACAAGCACTTAGCTTTGGTTGTGAGATCACAAGAAAACTTCCAAATGTAAAACAAAAAAGGGGTTTGCAGGGGAGGTCAGGAGCTTTCATCACCACTGATGAAAAGTGCCCCCCCCATTTTTTTCCTTTGCACATGCACTATTACATGCAGTTACAGTTGCTAGCAGGCTTCTGTGATTGAACAAAAATGTAAAGAAGCAGCGAGAGCTTCAAGGGAAGAACTGAGCGGAGATTGACTGTGGAGATCTCTTTGGACACACTTTAAATGTTCATATGACAGAATATGCAGGGGGAAAAACTGCCATAAATCCTCAAGGGGAAAAAAAAAACATTGTAGCAAGTGCAGTTCCAGTAATCCACAGAAACTCACTAAAACAACCATATGCATGTGTCTGACAAACAATAACATGTATGTGCTTGAGGAAAAGCTGTTACCATTTCATGGGTGAAGTGCACCTGTAATGATGTGTGGAAATGGTCATAGACTGAGGTCAATCCACCTGAGCTCTGTGTAAGGTGGGGGAGGTGGAGCCCAATCTACCTGTGGTGATAAGGGGAGGCATTGCCTGGCCCACCCAAGTGGCAGCTGGCCCATCAAAGGTGTGGGATGTGTTGCTTGGCCCACCTGTGCCCCAAGAGGGTCAAGGAAAGAGGTGCCTGGTCAATTGATTAGGAAGGCTGCCTCTCCCTCCTTCCCTCCCTCCTATGGCAGAGCAGGGCCAGGATTGGCTGGGAAAGAGGCACTTCTCCAATGTTTTTCATTCCCAGTCCACTCCTGTTCAGAGAGTTGTTCTGAAGATAAAATAGAGGAGAAGAGAATGTGGTGAATTGCAAAAGGTAAATGAAGTAAATAAATAATCTAATAGTATAAATGAAGTAAATTAATAAATATAAGTGATGAAGGAGCAGATAAAAGGTGGGTGAAGGAGAGGAAGGAGAGGAAGCAGAGAAGGGTGAGGATATGGGGATTGTTAGGAGGAGGGAAAGAGGAAATAGTGTGGCAACAGTGATATGGGGGAAATGGAAGTGCCCTTCAGAAGTCCTTGCAGGTTCTCCACTGTGCAACTGGGACTGGCCCAGTGACTGGCACCATGCAACTAGACCATAGTCTTCTTGGGTACAGGCTGCTAGAGTTAGGGAAGGAAAACTAAAAAATGGGGGTCAGATAAAGGTAGGTTGGCTGGTGGGTGAGAAAGAGAGAAGGAGGCAAGAAGAAAGGCTATTGGGGCTTTCAGGGAAGGGAAAGTGGAAATAGGGGGGTAGATAGAAATAAGATATCCCACAAGTCCACTTGTATGATATATTTCTTTCCAAGGCAATGTTTCTGCATTGGTTCAAGAGGAGAGAAAGGGGTGGAAGAAAGAGACTGTAAAAAATACATGACTAACCTTGCAGTTTCAGAAAAATATTTTATTTGTCACTCTTCTTGAGTGTTTTGTGACAGGCATTGACCAGACAAATGCTTTTCAATAACTTTTAGAAATCACATTCCACATCCTTTCCCTGAAATTGTAGCTCAAATTGCCTTAAAGCAGTTCATCCCATTCCCATGTATCAATGGCTGTTGTTCTTTCCTGGGTGAATAGGGAAATAAGCTCCACTTGTGTGGTATACTCTTCCTCTTGACACCAAGGGACTGGGCTTCTACTGGCATGGAACCAATGAAGAAAGTATTCACAATGTATGAACTAAGCACTCCCAGAGATTCCTGTGTATCAACTGGATTTCCCCCCTAAATTTTTTTTGGTCATGTAATGGCTTGCTTTTAACTGGAAAAGGTACCTGTTTCTCTAGATATAATGGATTTGCTTGAGAAAGCTGAAAGAGATAGCTACCTCAAGAACAACTCTGAAGAGATGACATAAGAATCTCATCAATAAATAAACAAACAAGAGAGATTCACTTAGAAAACACTTTTCTCCCTGTCAGTTTTTTAAAAGCATATTTTACATCTTTGTTTCTTAGGCTGTAGATCAGTGGGTTCAACATGGGTATTATCACTGTGTAGAACACAGAGGCCATTTTGTCTGTGTCAAGTGAATAGCTAGAATGGGGCCTGAAGTACATGAAGAGAATGGTCCCGTGGTATATGGCCACAGCTGTGAGATGGGAGGCACAAGTAGAAAAAGCTTTATATCTCCCCTCAGAAGAACGAATCCTTAGCACAGCTACAATAATGAATACATAAGAAATGATAATGATCAAAAGGGTGCTCATTTCAAACAAGCTGCCAAATGTGAATATCAGCATCTCATTTAAATAGATATCATTGCAAGATAGTTTCAACAGAGGTGTGAGATCACAGAAAAAATGGTTGATAACATTAGAACCACAAAAGGATAATCTTAGTAATCCACTTGTTTGAATGAGAGAGTTCACTAAGCCTCCAAAGTATGAAACAGCTACCAGTGATGTGCAAAGCTTTTTGGTCATTACAGCGGTGTAGAGCAAAGGGTTGTGGATAGCCACATATCGGTCATATGCCATAGCAGCCAAGAGGAAGAACTCTGTGGTGGCAAAGATGGCAAAAAAACAATATTGTGCAATGCAGGCAGTATACAAGATGGGTTTGCTTCCCACTAACATGTTTGCCAGCATATTGGGTGTGATGGTGGTAGAATAGCAGGCATCTAAAAAGGACAGATTGCTGAGGAAAAAGTACATTGGTGTATGTAGCTGGGGATCAATCCAGATCAATACAATCATTCCAAGATTTCCTGCCAGAGTGATAATATAGATTACTAAAAAGACAGAAAAAAGCAGAGGTCGCATCTCCTGATGATCTGTTAATCCAAAGAGAATGAAGTTGGTCACTGCTGTATAGTTGTCTCTAACCATTGGTTCAATGCAAAGTTTCCTGCTGGAATAAATACAAATGGTTAAAAATATAGGCATTTGGGAAATCTAATTCAGACTTCTTAGTTTCTTCTTTAAAACTCATAGTGAAGCTCTCTAGTGAGGGCCTGAGGGCCAGTGTACTGAAAGGAGATGTCTTAATTACCGGAGTCTTATGAATCTGTGTCAACACATACCCTTTTCCCTAGATACTTCGTTAACTTAATCCGATTGTTTTAGCTAGAGCTCATTATTTCACAATGGCAGAACTTGGTTACTCTCACACTTTCTATGATTTCCCCTAAAACTTTACCAAACTTGAAAGAGAATGAAATATGACAAACATGGTGGTTTTGTTACTGGAACGGGTCTCTTTTTGAGGTGGTGAAATTAGCAAACAAGGAGAAGGCTATGCAAGAGGCAGTCCTCCACCAGTTTTTACCAGGTCTCCTCCTCAAAGCAACTGATGAGAGATGGGTGTTTTCCAAAACAATAGTATTTTTATTTAAAGGGGAAATTCAAACACACAGCAAGAGGCAATTCACAAACACACAAGATTCCTAGGAAAGCAGTGGTGAAATTTTCAGGATTTTCAGGTGATAATTACCTATCAGAGGAGTAGAGTAGTCCGCTGAGGAAGAAGGCTTCAAATGGCCAGTGTTCTCAACCAAAGAGGCTCAAATAAGGATTCTGAGGGTAGAGCACTTGGATCCGAATAATTGTGTACAAATTGGCTGTGGCAAAGCCAGAATACTTGCAGGGCAAAAGGGGCCCTGAGGCTGGAGAGTGACTTCAACCAATGGAACAAAGACCTAAGTGGTTGTCTCATGGGATGGACAAAACTTTGATTAGCCTGGTGGGGCAGGACAAAGGAGATAGCTTGCCTGTTCCTGGTGCCTCACAAAGAAACTGTAAATTTAATTAAGCATCTCCAGAGCTGGCTAATGAATTTAAAGCTGTGATTAAATGTTCCCAGGAAGAACTTTAACTTATCAGAGCTGATTGATAGCTCTAGATTGAGGGACAGGTTTTTAGCTGGAGTTGCAATCAATGGGAAGAAAGGAGATTGGAATGTCAAAGGGAGCTGTTTCAAGAACTTTTCTTGTCAAGAATAGCACATTCTGCAGCATGGGCAGGTCGGAGTCAACTTAATCACTCAGCATTCCATTCATATGGCATCTGCATTCCAGTCTCCCAGTTGGGAGCTGGCAATATTTTGCCCTGTTGGGCAGCTGGCTTATTGCAGCATGAAGCACATTAGTTAAGGCTTTATTATTTTTCCCATTCATAAGCAGATATTATAATGATGGAGAGCTAGGCTGACTGCTCACAATTTGGGTGTACGCTTATAATATAATTTGGTATTGATATCACCAAATTAAAAGTACTTTAGAATGGCATAACAATAACAGCAAAAGAACAATCAACAGTTCTGAGAAACATTAACAGTTTTTTCAGCTGTGGCTGCTGTTGTACCAGCCTTTTCTAAATCTTAGGACATCATTGTTCAGGTGACTAATTACCTAACCTATGAAAGGGTCAAGAAGTAAGCCATATACACAGCCAAATGTGTATGATTAAGGTTATCAGATGCAAAGAACTTTTAGATAATAGAGGAGTATTAAAAACAAAAGAGGAATTACAGAACCAAGGTATTAATTTAGACTGGTGGTCAAGAGCACAGATTGAATCTAGATATAATAAGGACAAAAAATGGGAGGCTTTCATATAGAACAAAAAGACTTTGAAAAACTGTTATGTGGTTTAGATG
Organism: Eublepharis macularius; assembly: GCF_028583425.1. Taxonomy (NCBI): domain Eukaryota; kingdom Metazoa; phylum Chordata; class Lepidosauria; order Squamata; family Eublepharidae; genus Eublepharis; species Eublepharis macularius. Next base: position 150,266,223 of record NC_072791.1, on the reverse strand, counting down.
AAAAATTGATTAAGAAAATGTATTTATTTTTAATGCAAATGAAAGTGAATGAGGGGGTGGAAAAGTGTAAAAGTTTATGGGCACAGAATTTAGGAGGTGATATTGGCTCAGTACAATGGAATAAGATATGGAAAGTGAATGTTAAAATAACTACATCTGTCACATTTAAAGAGAATTTGTATAAGATGTTTTACAGATGATATTTAACACTGGATAGATTGGCTAAAATGTATAAAAATGCATCTAATAAGTGTTGGAAATGTGAGAAACATACCGGGACATTTTTTCATACGTGGTGGTCCTGTAAGGAGGTGCATAGATTTTGGATAATGGTACATACTTTATTACAAACTATCTTACAGACTTCATTTCCATTCAAACCAGAGACATTTCTGTTAAACTGTATGGCAGATATGAGCAAAGAACAGAAACTCCTCATAATTCATGCAGTAACTGCGGCTAGAATTTTACTAGCATCATACTGGAAACATCAAATAATACCTCAGCAAGAGGAACTAATCATGAAGATAATGGAAACTGCAGAAATGGACAAATTAACTTCATTAGTGAAAGGACAAATGGAAGAAGACTTTTCTGTTTCTTGGAATCCCTTTATCAAGTGGATAAAGAATAAATATAGAGACTAAAATGTAATAATAAGGCAATACTGTAAGAAATATTAGAATTCACAGTCAAAGTTGTGTTAGGATAAAGAATAAGATTTGGAGAACTAGAATGTTGATATAAGCAAGCCTAATGAAAATGTGTATAATTTCTCTGTTTCCTTTTCTACTCTTTTATCTACTTCTTCATCCTTTCCTACTTTCTATCTGTGTGGAAAAAACAATAAAATATATACATTTAAAAAAAAGAAGTAAGCCATATAATGGGCTTCCTTCCTTTCCCACATAGGCATTTGCTGTTTCTGCTGACCCAACAACCCTCCTCATGTAGCATGGGACTAACTGTTTGCTTTGGGGCTGATCAGGCATATTTTAGGGTCCTCTATTTTTGGCTTGTTGGGGAGGGCACCTGTTTTGCCTTCTTCATGCTGTCAAGGGATGGGAAGGGATAAATAGGCATAATCTATTGACTGGTTTGGAAAGAAATGAGCAGGCAGGTTGTTCATGAAAATGCAGCAAATTTGAGAGCACCCAGAGCCATCAAGCATGATATAGGGCTGTTTCTCAACAGCCCATCATTCATTCCTGTGGTGGGTAGGTTGAGGGGGGGCGAACTTGCTGTGCACTCAGCAATATTATCCAAATGCTTAGTTGTCTCTACAGCTCAATGGCTGAGGTTGATAAAGATTGTCATAGCACAGGCATGTGCAAGTGATACCATAGTGCACCCTGTTTTAAAAATAGAATAGTTGTGATGTGATCAGCCAGTTAATAAATAAAAGCTAAAATTAAAAGCAAGCTAAAAACATTGCACACTCTGTTTTGCATTCACCATGCAGTCGGATGTACTTGAAATTGCATTGTTGGAAGTGAGCCAACATTTAACGGATTCCTGTGATGAATTATGAAGAATATATCCCAGCATCCTCCAGTGAAGACGTAGGACAATCAACCTTGAATTAGTTGTATTTAAGCAGCTAATCTAATTAATCAAATCACTAAGTATTTTAGGGCAAAATACACAGCTGAGCAGCTACCTTCATTTTAGCATCTCCGCTCTGACTTAAAAGCTGACAAGCAATTTCACCATCTTTGTTTATCCTTGAGCTGTGAACTTTCCAACAGGAGCCAAGTCTTATCTCCCTCTTCCCTACTCAGACATCTACGGGTTTACTGTTCAGCCTCAAGGGTGTTCACTCTCATCTCACCCCACCATATGAACTGTTGCAGGATTACATAATGTTGATACCAATGTTTTATAATTATATATTATAATTGATACCAATGTTTTATAATTATAATGTTTTATAATTCCAAAAGACATTTAGATATTAACCTAAGAATTTCCACCTCTGAACAAGAATCATTATCATGTATCATTTTCAGCTCATGTTGTATCTTATATATTAATAGTGAAATGGCCCTGATCTGAAAATACTTAGATCTGGAGACTGAAGCCATGAATGAACAAGACAGATCTTCCTACATACCTGAAAAGTGCCTCAGGTTTGCACAAAAAAAATCTGAAATAAAAAAACATATTGGGGGTTTAAAACAAAAAAAACCCCTCCAAAATGGTTAATCAGATGCCCTCAGTGGCTATTGCTAGGCAACAAGTAATAGGTCAGTATTCCAGGCTTGGTTTCTGTCAATAACAGGCAGGGAGAGGGGCCCTTTCCAGGGCTGTTTTGTCCTTTGAGGGAAGACTTGTGGGGGCCAGGACCTCCAGCAACCACTAGGTTCCTTGATACCATATGGCATGCATGACTCACCCAGGACCAACTGCTTGCAACTGTTTAACAGCAGCCTCTCCAATAAAAGCCAGTGTAGTGTAGTGGTTAGAGAGTTTCAGAGTAGGATCTGGGAGATCCAAATCACCATTCTGCTGTGGAAACTCACTTTGATCCAGTCAGACACTCTCAGCATAACCTACTTCTCAGGGTTGTTTTGAGGATAATATACAGGCAAAGAGAATGATGTAAGCTGCTTTGGGTTCCCACTGTGGAGAAAGGCAGTATAAAAATGAATTAAGAAATATAGATGAAGATTGGGGGGGGGCAGATAAAATGTAAGTTTAGTGAGTTCAAAGGAGTGAAGGACATAAGGAAAGGTGAGCATATGAAGGCTGCCAGGAGGAGGGAAAGATGAAATAGCATGAGGAAGAGATAGAGGGAAAAACGAAGTACCTCACAGAAGTCCTTCCAGGTTCCCCACTATGCAACTGGGCCAGAGGGGATAGGCTGCCTGGGGTGGAAGTAGGAAAGGTAAAGACAAGGGTGCAGAGAAAGGTGGATGTGAAGGAGACAAGGGAGCAGCAAAAAGGGGAGAGGCTATCGGGAGGAAGGGAAAGAGGATTTGTGGGTGGGGGGAATTGAGATTCCCCCCGTACATCTTTGCAGGTCTTCCACTTGTCAAATACTATTAACGATGTATGCAATATATTTTCTTTCAAATGTGGAATTATTAAAAAACGAGAATCATTTCCCCAAATAAAGATTCTTTTTTTATTTCTCATTTAGTTGGAAATACCACACAGAAATTATGTGAGAACATTTGATGACATAGCACTGCTGAAATGTAGCTGGCATAAATCTGAATGAAACATCTCTGGGAGACTTAACTTGCTTTGAGCCTTTTAAATAGGTAGAGTAACAGTTCAGATCCAAGCAGTTACACCCTTCTAACCCATCCATTGAATTCAACACGTTTAGAAGAGTGCAAATCTTCTTAGAATTACACTATAAGTATCGTGAATCACAAATGCACACTTTTCTTTCCTGTATCTGGTTGAGAATCATCCTGCTACAGGCATTACAGATAGCAAGCTGTTACATGGTTATGTATTTATTTATTGTTTGAGATTTAAATTCAGTACAAACACTACTGTGAAGGATCAATGCATGCAACATTTATAAAACATATTTCATAAAGTTTAAGTACCAGATGAAATAAAATGTCTTTCAGCTATAGTAAAATGCATCTTGTTTACATCCTCTCAGAAGACATGAAAAGTAATACAATTATCTGCAGATAGCCACAGCAACTGGCAATGCAGCCCTGCTGCAGATGATGTAAGTTCTAATAAATATAGAGCAAGCCAAGATAACTTGTCACTCACCACAATAAATGCAAATTCTTCCCCCCCTCCATGTCATATAGTGTGGCCCCCTCATGTGCTTGCCAGCTCCTCTTTTTTCTAGGCAAATACAAACATTTTATTAATCTTCTAGTGGGACACCATGTTGATGGCCTTATTTTGTTTTGAACAAACCTGCTGGAGAGGTCAAGCACTTTGTGATTCTCAAGTATGTGATAAATGAAGGTGTGGGTCAGCCATGAATGATGTTGGCCAGTTTGCCATATTCTAATATGTGCTTATGTACAGATGTGCTACATGGAATATTTAGCTAAACCCGAGAAGAGTCAAATCTTGGGGAAATGGCTAATAATATGAAACTTACCTATTGGAGGATGAGAATATACTTGGTAGCTTCAATTTTCATTCATGAAATGAAGCATGATTTACTGAAGAGCTTATATTCACTTTGATGAGATTGAAGTCAAATCCCATATAGTTGTCAAAAACATCCCCAATGCATATACAAGGCAATTAAGGTTCATCCCAGTGGAATATTTTTGAACAAGATATTTAATCTCAAAGTAATTCTGGATACTTGAGTTACTCTAGTTTTGTTGTTTTTCTTTTTGCAGGATAATTTGGCTGTGTATAGTTCCCTCCAACCCAACTAAGAAACAACATTTGACTCTGAATATTTTCAATTCCATTAAATTCCAGTGGTGTTAACATTAATTTCACAAAGGAGGCCTTTGGATCATCTCAATGCATCCTCTAAAAAAAACACACCTTGATTTCAGATCATGAGGCACTGACCAGTTTTAACAAAACTAATAGCTATTAAGTGACCACTAGGGATATGCAATCTGTGTTTGGGAAGCAGCAAAACAGTCAGATTTATGGTGATCTACCACAATCTGGCTGTGCCAGTTCCCCAGAATGAACCCCGGATTTGAGCTGGACAGCCACGCTCTACTGAGCTGAATTATCCTACCACAGGCAGCCACAGCAGAGCTGAGCAGCTCAGAGTGACAAGGATGTGGTGGTAAGAGGGCAGCGTCATGAATGGAGCCAAGCTTCATGCCACAGTAGGACAGCAGAGCAAAGCTGGTTGGGCAGAGGAGGAGGTAGCAGGCAGAGTGGATTCACATCCCATTCTATCCCTCCCGCTGCCAGAGCTCTAAAAGAGCACTTCACAGAATCACAGAGTTGGAAGGGGCCATACAGTCCAACCCCTTCCCAATGCAGGATGAGCCTAAAGAATCTCTGACAAATATTCATGCAGCCTCTTCTTGAAAACTGGGGCAAGAGGCGTTCGAGGGGAACTCAAGCAACAAAACTACAAGGGATTCCCCCCAAAGTATCACTATGCAATACAAAGATAATCAAAAACAGTAAACCATTTACTCTAGAACAATAACGGAAGTCAACAACATCCAAAGAATATAAGCACTACAGAATGTTAATCAGTCAATCATACATGTCGTAGTGAGTAGCACCAGATACCAGAGTCAAATAAACCTCTGAGCAGCTCAGTTAGTCAGCTTAGGAAATGTCTCAATGGTGATAAATACGCAGTGGAATTAATCCAAATGAATGCTGAAAAAGGATAACAGCCAGCTGTAGACTCCACCAGGATGAGGAGAAATGAAAGGAAGTTCAGACGTTGGTCTGTTTAATCCTACAAAATCCTGGAGGTCGCTGGCAAGTCACTTCACCCAGCAGGCAGAGCCAGCACCGCCATAGGCCCACTTCTGCCCACTGTCAGAGGGATGAGGAGAGACTCCCTTGGTCCCTCTGACAGTGGGCAGAGCCAGTGCTGCCACTGGGCTGCTCCTTCCCGGTGCCAGCGGGATGGAGAGATTCTCTCCATCCCTCTCGCACCGGGAGAGCCAGCGCTGCCCCATTTTCTCTTCACAGTGGCAAAAACTGTACTGCCTGTTGGAAGCTACTTTGAGGGGTTACAAAACTGACCTTCCCAATGTCCAATACCCACCAAATTTGCAGGGGACATAGTCCTCACTGTCCTGTGAAGACACCCCCCCCCCCCAGTTTCAGAGAGATTGCAGCCCGGGAAAGGTATGATACATGGGTCCCACCCTCTTACTGTTTATTTCTCTTCTGAGTGGCAAAAACTGCACAGTCTGCTGGAAGCTAAAGGGTTAAAGCCAGAAGGAAAGCCAGAAGGAGTTCAGACAGAGTTCAGTCCTTGCCGTTGCCAGGGGAATTGATTGAAGGCGTCTGAGTGTCTGGCTTCCCGAACAACTGCCAAACGCAACAAACGAAGCTTGCGACGACCACCTGTTTGTTTGGGATGGGGACTCACAAACAGCCCGTTCACAAACAGACGAACGGGCTGTTTGTGGGGGGTTTTTTGTTCGTATTGCTGTTCATGCCCATGTCTACTCCAGGTGCAGCCTGACCAGGGCAGTATAAAGAGGTACTATGACCTCTTGCAATTTTGATGCAATGACCCTTTTGATACAACCCAAGACTGAGTTTGCCTTTTTTGCCACCGCATCACACTGACTACTCATATTTAGTTTACACTCCACTCTTACCCCAAGATCTCTTTCACATGCAGTACTACCCAGAAGTGTATCCTGTTGCCGAGTAGGCCCCCTCTCCTGCTTTAAGGCCTGCCATGAACTGTGTTAAAGTTTCCTGCGTTGCTGTTTCACTGCTACACAAAGATTGCCCTGCACGTGTGTGTTCTGGTGCACGTGTCAGTTTCCTGCCTGCGTGTTAATTGCCTTGCTGCTGCAATAGACTGTGTAGTTCCCTGACTCCATGTTTGGATAACTGCACAAAGGACTCTTTTTCTGGGCAGCCCTGCCCTGCCCTATATCTGGACTTCCCAGTGTGTGTTTGGACTTTAGTACAAGTGTGCCCCATGCCTGCATTGCCATCTGCCACGGACTGTGCCTGTTCCCTGCTTTGGACTGTGTTTTACGTGTTGTTTCCCCTGCCTCCATGGAAGCCTGCCTCGTCTGGGCCCAAGCTGCTGCTAGCAGCCGGGCGCCTGCCGGGGAAACCTCCAGCGAGCCTGGCTAGGCGCTCCCTGGTCAGTTCCCGCCTGGAGCCTCCCGCGGGCCGGTTGCCGAGCTTGCCCTCGCTACCGGGCAGCCTGCAAACCAGCCCCAGCTATGCCCAGCCGGCATCCATGTTCTCAGGCAGCCAGAAGACCCAGGGAAGAAGACTGCTTTGGGAAGCCATTTCGGCGAAGCGGGCACACCACGTCCGCAGCGAGAGTACCTCGCCCCGCTCTGCATATCTTAGGAGCCGCCCCGGAGAAGGAACTAAGTGCCGACCATCCCAAGCACTTAGAGAATGCATCTCAAAGAAACCTCCGCATTCCAGAGCTGATGACATCAGGACAAGCCCTGTCCGCTGGAACATCCATTCAGCCCACTCGGATTTCTCCTCCCTCTTTTGTCCCCTCTTCCTGAGGTGTCACTTATCACAATCTGATTACCAAAGTGGCCCATCCAAGCCATTCAGTAACCCATTAGAACCTTTGTCTTAATCTGTGAGAACCACCAAGTACAGCACCAGCCCCAGGGTACGTTTTGGGGTATTTAAGCTGGTCTCCCAGACCACTCGGTGCTTAGGCCATTCCTATCCAGACTTCCTTGCTGTCCGTCTGTGGTCCCAGTGCTGGCATTGGGCCACCCCCCCCTCGCTGTTGTGTCTCTGCTTCGCTTCAGGATAAGTGAGTATTCCCCCTATCATCGTTGGGAACCAGCTAATGCGAACGTCTCTGTATTTCACACTCTGTATTTCCTAGATCTTGTGTGTTTCTTGTATGCTTGTGCAAGTTCAGGCTTACGCCACATTGTTAGACAATACACGTGTTTGAACCTATTTGTAGTCTGCCTCTTTTTCACTAGAGTGTCTGGGGTATTTAAGCCAGTCTCCCAGACCGCATGGTGCGCGTGCCATCCTATCCAGAATCCCTTGCTGTCCATCTGTGGTCCCAGTGCTGGCATTGGGCCACCTCGCTGTTGTGTCTCTTCTTCGCTTCAGGATTGTGAGTATTCCCCACCATCGTTGGGAACCTGCTAATGCGAAAGTCTCTATATTTCATACTCTGTATCTCCTAGATCTTGTATGCTTTCTTGTGTGTATGTGCAAGTTCAGGCTTACGCCACACCATTAGTGAAATACATGTGTTTGGAAACTATTTGTAGTCTGCCTCTTTTTCACTAGAGTGTCTGGAATCAGGACCTCCATAAACATAGGTTAAGATCCGCGCTAATTTTAGTTACAGACTGCTAAGCTAATTTCCCCCATTAATAAGAGCAGTTCTGGTAACAGTTTACTGGTGGAGAATGCAGGCATAACCCGGTTCATGTGAATCCACGTGAGTCAACACGCGTGTTTTCAGCGAACTGCCGTAGAGGAAAATTTTCCAGACCTCTGTGTAAAGAGCGCAATTTAGCTCAGGGAATTAAAAGTGTGAGTGTGTGTGGCTCTAGCGAGCATTTCTATCTCGTGGGTTGGCTTTTCCCCATTTCCTCCTTCAGCCAGCTTTGGACTACTTGCCTTTTGTGGTGCACCGCGAGGCCCTCCAGCCGTTATAACCGGTGTACTGTGGGTGAGGACCTCTGAACTGGTGAAGTTCCTGGCCACTTTCCGGGCCGCCTAAACGCGTCTATGTGGGTGGGATCCCAGAAGTAGGCTCTCTCTCTATATATATATACTTCCTGAAGCAACACATATAAAACTCTCTTCCGCCCTCCCCCGTCTCTCCTAAGTCCGTCCAAACCCCCGTTCCTGCCAGCACTTAGGCTTCAATCCCCGCTCCGGAGGAAACGTGAAGGGATCGTTAGTCCATTTGGTCAGTTTAGCTTTGGGAATCTAAAGTCAGGTTCCTGAAGCCCCGCGGCAGCCGGCCGCACCGTGCTTGAGAGTTTTAAGGAGGACTCTTGGGCGCACCTCGCTTGAGAGTTAGTAGGACTCTTGGGCACATTTTTGCTTGGGAGTTGTTAGAACTCTTGAGAGCGCTTTTCCGCTTGGGAGTACCGTAGTTTTACTCCTGGGCACTTTTGCTTGGGGACGTGCAGAGGCAGTCCTTGAGCTTTTTGTCTTTTGGTCGAGGCTTGGAGACAGTTTAACTGTTTGTCTCTGAGCACGAGGCCTGGGGACACTTTAAGTTTAGTTCTTGGGCAGAGAGCTTGAGAGCATTGTAGTTTCTGAGCATAGGCTTGGGAGACCCCTTAATTGCAGTTTCTGAGCAGAGGCTTGGGGACACTTTCTGGTTTTTTGAGCAGTAGGCTTGGGAGACCCCTGAGCTTTGGCTTCTGAGCAGAGGATTGGAAGCACTGAGCGTTTTGGTTCTTGGGCTTAGAGAGCTTGGGAGCACCTTCTGAGCCAGTAAACTTTTCCTGGTCCCGTGGCTTGTAGGCAAGCTTGAAACGGGAATAGGAATTTTCCCTTCTCCCCCGGTGGAGAAGAACCGAGTGTAGGACCCTTGAATACCCTTGTGAACCTAAAAGTAGGACCCTTAAAAACCACCCCTGGTAAAGACCTGTGCAAAACCCAGTTTAAAAATCCTTGAGGACTGGAGGGAAGGATAAACCTCCCAAAGGAACATAGAGAGGAAAAGTTGTTAAAACCCCTGAGTATCCAGTGTAAGAATCCCCGAGGACCCGAAGGAAAATACCCCTCTGAACGGCCCCGAGACGGGAAAACTTATAGGGAGCTTTAATCGCCCCACCCCTGGTGTCGCTGATCCACTCTTTAACCTCCCCCGAGATCAGCCTTAAACGAAAAGGAAAATGTACCGGGCAACCCCCACCGTGCCCCGCCTGGAGAAGTGGCTAGTTAAGAAGGGAGATTGCCCTTGGGAAGCGGGTTCCTTCAAGGGACCCGACCCACTCCAGATAGTTAGAAGCGCCTTCCAGGATTTCTGTGACAAGGAGAAACCTAGGTGTAGCAAAAAGGACAGATGTGGAACTTGGGCACTTTTCACCGCCCTACAGGACAGCGTGTCCCTAATTAATAAGCTACAGGCAGCTCAAGAAGAACAGGAACAGGAGATAGAAAAATTAAGGAAGGAGACGAAAGAGTATGAGGAAAAGGCAGCCGAGTGGCGTTCAGAACGCGTTAACTTCATGCTGGAGAAGCAGGGACTAACTACTGCCCTCCAAGATGCCCAACACAAGGCTGAAGTAGCCACCGCTCGTGCAGATATGGCTGAGCACGCAGTAATTGAAGGACAGGAGAAAATCACCAAATTGACCCATGCTGCCCAGTTCATGGCAGAGCAGAAAGTCGCAAAGATAGCCGCAGCAGACCACTCCGCTTGTAAGAGGGAGCTAGAGGCCCTAAAGCAGCACCTGGGAATGCAACAGGCCGTAATTTCCACCGTGCATCCCGCAGCCCTCTTGGCCCTCCCCGAAGATAGTACTGACAGCTGGTCATCCCCTTCGTCCCAGCCCGAGGAAGCCCCACAGCCCCTCCATCCGATAGCCACGAAGGAAATCGTCTCCATGGACGAGGACGGCAGAAAGACAGACCGGGTCGTGAAGGAAACCCACAATTGGAGGCCCGATGAGCTCCAAGCCATAGCAGATCGTATGGGGCCCCTAAGCCGAGACACGGCCATCCAATGGTTCACTCATGTAACCACCTCTCAGCCCTCCGCTAGTGGTTCCGATGTGGCCCAGCTGGCCCGCCAATGCGCCGCCCCTGAGATAGTTTCAGCCCTGAACACCTATATCTCTAATCGAAGGCTAGCCACCCGAAGTCAGTACCGAGCAATTAAAGAACTGTGCGCATTCCTATGGCCCACCAAGAGTTTAAAAGCCCTGTACATTGCAGAGTCCCAAAAACCCGGAGAAGACCCAGAGGCATACTTAGCTAGGAAGCAGCTTCTTGCTGAGCTAGCAGACGAAGTAGACCTAGATGCAAGCGACGTACCCGACTTCGACGAGTTAGAGTTCAGAAGGGCAGTCATAGATGGTCTCAACAGTACTACCCGCCTAGCCCTGGCAGGAGTAGAACCCGGGAGCATCTCATGGGGAGACCTGGAAGCTCGCATCAGGAGCATTGCTGGCCTGTTGCAAGAAACCGGAGCCATCCGCCATGTAAAGTCCCCGGCCTCCCCTAGGAAAGAGAGTGAGCCCATCAACACAGTCACGTATGCCAACCATGGTCCCCACTCCCAATATCGGCCCCAAGGGCATAGCTCGTACTCGGAGCCTAGAGGTGGCATCTTGCGTGGGAGAAGTGGTAGCTTCACTCAGGGCCGCAGCCAGAGGGACTGCCATCCAGGAGTAACCTTTGCGCCCACCCCAGTCACTACCCTTCCTCCCCGCAGGGACCCTCTGAGCCCTGGAGACCTGCGCTGCCCTCGGCGCCCCCGCCCCCTTGGGCACCGCACCCCTACAATCACCAGGTCTACCCTCCCCCAAGTCAAGCTGACTCCTGGAGACCGCGGCCAAAGGACCATGAGGAGCCCTCTGACCTAGGCGGCCCGCCACCAGCTAGGGACTCACTCCGCTGGGAACTCTGGAAGCGGCTCAAGGATCATGGGGCAGACATGGAGCTCTTCCACCAGCAGCCCACTTTGGTGCTTCTCTCTGCCCTTCTAGACATCTTTAGGAATGACCCTCCCCAACATACACAGCCAGTGGCTACAGTAATAGGAGAGCCACCACCAGCTGGGAACCCCTTTTTCCAATAGGGATGCCCGGGGGTCACACATTCTTCTCCCCGCTTAACTGCCCGTGGGAGAAAACCAAAGGTTGAGGCTAGCCTTCGACCTCCGGGAACTAAAAATAGCTTGGAACTTAAAAAAGAGAAGGAAAGGTACCAAAGGGTGATTCGCACCCAGAACCCAGCACCAACTTTGCCAGACACCTCTGAAAGAAATCTGGCAGAGCTGCAAAATAAAATTCAGGAGCTCATAAGTGTAAACAGGGAGCAGAACTTAAAAATAAATGATCTTAATAAAGAGAATGAGGAATTAAAAGAAAAATTAAAAGCTTGCACAATAGAGAAAGAGCAGCTCCACAATAAATTCCTTAACATGCAGACTTTGCTGGAGAACCAGAATAATGAAACTGCCACTTTAAAAACCCTGATGCAAAATCTCCTGGAATCCCAGAGACTCACTGAGGCCAGATTAAAGACTTTAGAGGAACAATCAGTGATTGAATCAGCACCCCGCCCCGCCAAAGGCAGTGAAACAGGTAGTCAGTCACCTTTGCCTCCAATTTCTGCCTCAGCCCCCATGCCCAAGAAGCCAGAATTCACTTTAGCCTCTGAGTATGTGCAGAGTTTAAAAGTAATTCCCCAAGAAATTGTCTTGGCTCCCATAGACTGCCCCCAGGCAAGCTATACACAGCCCACCGTGACTGTGCCCTCTTGCAATGATCCCAAGAACCAGATAAACAAGAGTAAAAATGCAGTTCCTTTAAAAGAATTAAATTGCTTTGAGAATCCAGTGCTTGCAACTACACACCAAATAGCTTTCTCTCAGCCTTCCCTGACTAACACCCCTGAAGAAAATCTTATGTTGTGCCTGCGTGGTTTAGTAGTGCTTGAGCTAATTCAAAGACATTTGTGTATCTGTTTCCACGTTTTAAAAGGCTCAAGCCAAAAATTAATGAAAAGGTAGAGCCTCCAGCAGTAAGTGTAGTCAGGAATGTAATAAGGCAAGTGAGCAAATTCCAGAAAGACTCCCAGTTGCTAGCAGCATCTAAAACAGACTGTTCCCACTCAGCGTTGCACCCCCACCCCTCATTGAAATGGAAAAACTGGCCAGACCAGGATTCTGACCTCCTCCCAATTCTTCCTTTTGTCCTCTCCCAGGCTGAAGTAAGCCTAAATAAATGTAATCACTGGTTCCCTGTCAGAATTTGGAAGGGATTGGAACCAGGAGTGGAAAAGCCCCCTTAAGGAGACTTGAGTTCAAGTCCCCGCAGCCCCCGTCCCTTTTCGTTGTGCAGTCTTAACTTTATGTGTGTGTGAACCTGAAGCCCAATTCCCTTTTGAGTCTAGATGTAAAAAGCCAACTTGGCTTCATATAATCATTTAGTGTTTTTGTTATTTCTTCTCGGTTCTATTCTTTAACTTCATTAGGCGGGCCCCATAGTTGGGACCCTTGGGGGAAACACGGCAACCAAAGCCAAATAGGACCACCACCGAAAGTGATTCTTAATTGGATTTTAAGCCGCATGTTCGGGGAAAAAAATTACACAGGCAAAAGAGAGTTGCCTTGTGCAAGTTTTGGGAAGGCTTTAGCCCAAAGGTGCTTGCAGCATTTCCAATATTGGAGACACACCAATAAAGGTGATCTCTGTATTTGAAAATGATTCACCCGCCGTGCTGGTGAAGATCCCGCATCTACGTAGATTCGGGGTCTCACCTGCCAGACCCACGCTTTCGCATGATGGTCGGCTTTGGCTTTGAGGGCCGTGCCTCCCCTGAAGGAAACCCCCGTCCAGCCCGTCAACCCCCTCTTTTACTAATGTTCATGTTCGTCATAGTGAGTTGCTATACGGCGCCACCATCTAGTACGCTTTAGTGCAAAGGTAAAAGACCCGCCAGTATTTTGTAAATATGTGCCCTCTGGAATGTGTTATTGAGGTGCGTTCGCTATGCACAAGAGGCAGCGTGCCTCATTTACATAGCCAGAATCCCCCGCGCCAAGATGACCCCTGAATAGCCCAGACCCAGCGGCGCCGAAAGATTTTTGCTGCCTCCGCTGCTTTTTGATAAACGCTGCCGAGCACCTTCGGCTCCATTTCGGCCCTTTCCGCCAGCAGCCGCCCGCCCCGTCTAATATAATCTTTTCCCTTGCCCGTACCGTATAAGTGAAAAGAAGGGGGGGAGACATATTGAAGTTATAATGAAGCCATGCCAGGCCTTCCAAGTGAGGGCAACCCGAAATTACCCCGCGCCCGTGTGCTTTTGCTTTGTGTGTTTCTTTCTTTTAACATGAAAATGGGGCCTCCCGAGGGAGTCCCTCCAAAAATTGATCCTAGGAAAAATGGTCCGCCGAAATACATACAAGAGGTCCTGCAAAAAAGCAGAGGGAAAAAGGCAAAGCAAAAGCAAACCATCATAAAACATACCTTCAACCCTAACCACCCCTACTTAAAAATAATTTTTAGAAAATCAAACGAAGGTCTCCTTAAGCAGCGACCCTTATGGTTACTGGAAACCGCTCTCTAGCCCATTTTAGGCGAAACAAACGGCAAGGCCAGGCCGAGCCGGACCTATAACTCTTAGCCCGCAAAATAAAAGCAGCCCGCCACCGAGCAAGGGGCACCTGAAGGCCACATAGTCTAGGCACCCTGGGACCCCTGGGGCAAGTTTGCATAACCCCGCCTAACGCACAGCCGACCCCCGCTCGATGCAAAAACGTCTCCCCTGAAATACACATGCTTTAGGAAGAAGCCCCCGCACAGGAGTTCCCCAGAGCAACAAGCTGGAAGGCTCGCTTAGTGCTCTGGGACTTCTCGTTCGAACCCCGCCTAATAGACAGTGCTGGCAGAAAAATGCCCTCCCTTTTTTCCCCCGCTTCATCTTATTTTATTTTTGCTGCAACAAACTCAGGGAACCTGTACTTATATCCGCAGGTCTCCCCAGGATATTTTCACTACAGAAAGGAAAAGAAGGCCGGGAGATGAGACACCTGGCTACTCTGTGTTTGCTCGTGCTGGCAGGCACCCTAATAGAGGGACGCCCGTCCAAATTAATGCCCTACCCCCACTGGAGATGTATTAATACCTTAGCAGAAAATGAAATGATGGTCTGCAAGGTTGTACAGCAGAGCAATATGACCACCCCCACGGATCGCACTAACTTCCGCAGTTGCGAAGAGCAGTGGATCCGACCCCCAGAGCTTGTTATTATGTGTAGGAGTTAAAACTATGTCCCAAGAGCTAGTGTGCTACTCGCCTACCAATACGGTTTCACCTCTCGCTCTGATTCCTTGTATGTTCCTTCCCCGTATCAGGCCAGCCCCCACCGCAGTCCCGGTGGTAGACAAATATACTACCCCTGCCAACCCCGAAACCTCGCCATTTGTCACTGAGGCTTTCGGACCATACTGTGAAGTTATTTTAGTGTCGGCCGCAGTATGGAAGGCAGGAGACCCCTTTAGAATGACCATCCTACTAGGCACTACTTCCACTGAATCTGCATCGGTCACTATCACACCCCCTTCAGGCACAGTTCTCTCCTTCACTATAGAACGCTGGGAGAACCTGACCTGGATTGTAAAAGAGAAAGACCTAGCCAAACATGGCCAACCCGATTGGATACTGGTTCAGCAGACGCCCGAATGCCAAACCAAGCCCCTAGTAGAGAAATTTCACCGGCTTGGGCTACTCTTTGTAAACTTGACTCACGAACCAGGCAATTATTCCCTGCTGATCCGGACCCAGGAGACCCACACCATCCAAATTGACCCCTTGATTGCTAGCAATGAACAATTAAGCCAAGGCGGCACGCATATAGTGGGCTCCCATGTTTTGAAAACTGACATTCGAGAGAGAGTTCTAGTCTGCCTGCAAATGTCTTTAAAAGAGATCCGCATAGACTTAGCTGAGCTAAATATAACCCAGAGGCTGCCACAGTGCGCTCCCTATCTGGAGGCGGGTAGCAAGGGTTGGAATGCATGGCTACAACTGTGGATCGATGCTTCCCCCTCTCTCTCGCGTGCCAGACGAAGCATCGCCGACTGGACTGCTCCTGCAGCCGGAGGCTTAGCAATCATGGATTCGGTCAACATTGAGACTCTCGCTAACAAGTTTGCCCATGTCACGACTAGCATCTCCGACTTAGGTAAACCGGTGGTGCAGTCCCTGAATTCCATTTCAAATGGGCAACACGAGATCAGCTCCATTTTAGTTAACTGGGAGAGTCAAATTGAAAGAGATTTTTCTCTGCTGCTCAAGGGAACGCAGTCTTTTGAACGCAACGTGTCAATAGCCATGGCATGTATGCAAGCCCAACAATTAAACCAGGCTGTGGCCATGGGGCTAATTCAGCAAGCCACGGACGGGCACTTGCCCCTGGAAATTAAAAGATTGATTATGCCCAAATTGTCACCCATAGAACTGGAGCTTGAATCCTGGTGGTCTCTTGTAAATTCCTCATTCTCACCGACCACCCAGGAACTAAGATTATTTTTATTGACGGCCAGTGCGCACGAGTCATTCCACGTGTATCCAGTGGTGCCTCTGGGACTCCAAATCAGTGACACCGAAGTCCTCTACGCTCGCCACCCCGACCATTGGGCCCGCTTCACCCCGACCGGATGGCAACTCGTCAGCCTCCAAGGGTGCCAGCATCGAGACCAGACCGGCTTCATTTGCCAAGACCAAGCCTTTGCACCGCATCATCCCTGTGTAGCCCCGCAAGTCGACGCCCTCAACGAGGGCTCCTTCGAGGTCGTCCGGGAGAACAGCTCCGCTGTGGTCTACCTTGGGAAAGGATGTGCCTGCGTGAGAACGGCCTGCGACTTTGTGATCCTGAACTCGTTCCAGCTCAAGCCCGTGATCCCGGGAGTCAATCGCTGCTTCTGCAACCTGTCTTTGGTGGCAGCCTGCAACTTCACCTACACGGTACCGGTCTGGACCCAAGAAGAGATCCTGGTGGCACCCTCCATCTATCGCTATGTGAAGCCAGTCTCCCTCGGCATCGGTCTGGAGCTAATCCACGAGCTCCTGACCCACCCCCAGCTCCACCGTACCCTCCAGAGTATCCAGAGGGACGGGGATACCACTGCTTTGGTTGTGTCCCACAATGGCAAGGAGATTTTGGATCTTGTCCAGCGGATCAAGACCACCGGCGAGCATTCATGGTGGGAGACCCTCTTTGGCTGGAGCCCCACTGCCACTGGAATTTACAATTTGGCTTTGCACCCGATCATTGTTATTTTGGCCTTCCAAGTTTTGTTGTGTGCCTCACTACTTTATTTGGGCTGTTGGAGCCGCCGACAGCTCCAGCAACTCCAGCTGTCTTACCGCATGGATCGCTATAATCCCGACCTCCTTCTGCCTTAAGGGTTGTTCTTGGCGCCCTCTTTTTAGCCCGTGTTGATCTTATTAACTATGTTGGTATGAACTATGCTTGTATTTTATTATGTGTACGGATCCTGAACCAGCCCCATGGACGCTTTGCTGCCGGACCCCGCTCCGAGGCCCTCTTGTGGACTAGGGGGGGCATATTTTCCTGCCCCCCAGCCCACGGCCTGCCTACGAACAACTGCCAGTGGCACTACCTCCATGAGGACTAGAACTGTGTGCCTGAAGCCCTTCTCGCCACTCACCGACCCTGCTCTGCGGATTGACGCAGACAGCAAGGGGGGGTGGAAGTGTGTTTTGGAACACATGGACTAAGTTTGCTGGTTCCTGTATATATGCAACCCAGTTCAGCAGCTGTACTGCGCACTGAGCCGTCTGTGATCTTTGCCGCTCTGTTGCTTTTAAGTCCTTTATGAATTTCTTGCCATTACTTTCATGAATTTCACCCCTATGAATTTAGCCCCGAAGTAATCCCTCGCTCTATCTATTGCAAGTGCGCCCATGATCCTCCCATGAACTGGGATCTTTTAATCACCCCCCTATCAATTTTATTCCTATGAATTTTCTTTTAACCCTATGAATTGCCTTTTAACCTGACTCCCTCCGCCGAAGTGATTTTAGCCTATTTATCATTTGTATGAATTTGGTTTTAACCGGGACCACTCCTGACCGGTCCCTTTTAAAAGGTTATTATATTCCTGATTTTAAACTCTATGAATTTGGTTTTAGTCTGACTGTATGAATTGGTCTTTTAATTGCGAAGTTTATTTTTCTGCCCCCTATGAGCCCTTCCGCCGCTTACCCTCATGAATTATTTCCTCGCACTTGCTTTTACCACTGTTGCTGTTATCTATGAATTGGTTTTAACTCCCTGAATTATTGTTTTAATCCTATATATATATGTATTTATGGTTTTAATCACCTATGAATTGTTCCACCCTCGATGAATTGGTCTATGCCCTACTTGCACTTTCCACCTTCCACCATATATGAATTGTTCCCTTACCTATGAACTTTGCTTTTAGCTCCCTATGAATTAGCCTGCTTTTTGCAGTCATGAATTGGCTCATGAACTGCCTCTGCTTTTATGAATTGCTTCTGGTTTTTATCCGCTATGAATTACTCATGAATTACCTCCATTTTATGAATTTATATCGCTATGAATTGCTACTGCTTATGAATTATTGCTGTATATGTTGACGGTTGCACTTAGCTCACCTCCTGGTGTGAACCCAGAGACCTGCAGCCCATTGGCTGATCTAAATTGCACTTATTCAGTTAGGTGGTTCTCCAAACTAAATTTTTGAGTGACGCCTCCCCCTCCTTCCCTTCCCACTCCTTCCTCGCTCGAAGCTCGAACACCCGAAGTGCCGCTCATCCTGCCTTTGAAGCCAAGTTCGGGGAGCCACGTGCCTGACGTCACGTGGTCCCCGAGGGGGGGAATTGTTGCCGAGTAGGCCCCCTCTCCTGCTTTAAGGCCTGCCATGAACTGTGTTAAAGTTTCCTGCGTTGCTGTTTCACTGCTACACAAAGACTGCCCTGCACGTGTGTGTTCTGGTGCACGTGTCAGTTTCCTGCCTGCGTGTTAATTGCCTTGCTGCTGCAATAGACTGTGTAGTTCCCTGACTCCATGTTTGGATAACTGCACAAAGGACTCTTTTTCTGGGCAGCCCTGCCCTGACCTATATCTGGACTTCCCAGTGTGTGTTTGGACTTTAGTACAAGTGTGCCCCGTGCCTGCATTGCCATCTGCCATGGACTGTGCCTGTTCCCTGCTTTGGACTGTGTTTTACGTGTTGTTCCCCCTGCCTCCATGGAAGCCTGCCTCGTCTGGGCCCAAGCTGCTGCTAGCAGCCAGGCGCCTGACGGGGAAACCTCCAGCGAGCCTGGCTAGGCGCTCCCTGGTCCCGCCTGGAGCCTCCCGCGGGCCGGTCGCCGAGCTTGCCTTCGCTACAGGGCAGCCTGCAAACCAGCCCCAGCTATGCCCAGCCGGCATCCATGTTCTCAGGCAGCCAGAAGACCCAGGGAAGTAGACTGCTTTGGGAAGCCATTTCGGCGAAGCGGGCACACCATGTCCGCAGCGAGAGTACCTCGTCCCGCTCTGCATATCTTAGGAGCCGCCCCAGAGAAGGAACTAAGTGCCGACCATCCCAAGCACTTAGAGAATGCATCTCAAAGAAACCTCCGCATTCCAGAGCTGATGACATCAGGACAAGCCCTGTCCGCTGGAACATCCATTCAGCCCACTCGGATTTCCCCCTCCCTCTTTTGTCCCCTCTTCCTGAGGTGTCACTTATCACAATCTGATTACCAAAGTGGCCCATCCAAGCCATTCAGTAACCCATTAGAACCTTTGTCTTAATCTGTGAGAACCACCAAGTACAGCACCAGCCCCAGGGTACGTTTTAGGGTATTTAAGCCGGTCTCCCAGACTGCATGGTGCGCGTGCCATCCTATCCAGAATCCCTTGCTGTCCGTCTGTGGTCCCAGTGCTGGCATTGGGCCACCTCGCTGTTGTGTCTCTGCTTCGCTTCAGGATTGTGAGTATTCCCCACCATCGTTGGGAACCTGCTAATGCGAAAGTCTCTATATTTCATACTCTGTATCTCCTAGATCTTGTATGCTTTCTTGTGTGTATGTGCAAGTTCAGGCTTACGCCACACCATTAGTGAAATACACGTGTTTGGAAACTATTTGTAGTCTGCCTCTTTCACTAGAGTGTCTGGAATCAGGACCTCCGTAAACATAGGTTAAGATCCGCGCTAATTTTAGTTACAGACTGCTAAGCTAATTTCCCCCATTAATAAGAGCAGTTCTGGTAACAATTCCCCATCCAGTATTTGTGCTTCACACTTTTGGGGCCCAGATGTAATACTGTGCACTTATCTATGTTGAATTGCATCCTGTTCATAACCACCCACTTCTCCAGAGCATTCGGGTCTTGTTGAATTTTAACTCATCTTCTTGGGTGTTTGCCACTCCTCCTCCTTCAAACTGTTGTTGGCTGCCTTTTAAATTCCACTGTTCGGCAAGTCCCATCCCTCTCCTGCCTCAGTAAAGAGATTATTTAGGGATTCTTTGGATTGACAGTGATTCACTTTGGTTCTGTTGGGTTTAGGGCAGTGGAGCAGCTGCTCTGAGCATGAGAGTGGAGCAAGGCTGGCAGTGCAGGGAAGGAGTCAGTAGCTCAAGTGGATTCCAGTTTGGTGTAGTGGTTAAGACATGCAGGATTCTAATCTGGAGAGCTGGTTTGGTCCCCCACTCCTCCACTTGAAGCCAGCTGGATAACTGGGTTAGTCACAGCTCTCACAGAGCTCTCTCAGCTCTACCTACCTCACAGGATGATTGTTGTGAGGATAATAACTTTGTAAACCGCTCTGAGTGGGCATTATGTTGTCCTGAAGGGTGGTATATAAATCGAATGTTGTTGTTATCCTATTCTGCCCCTCCACCCCTATGCAAGCTCCAAAAGAGCCTTTTAAGATCCATGGTTCATGAAGCCTTCCTCTGGCTTTGGATTTTCTGGTTCAACACTGGGATTCTCAGGTTCAGCACTGGTTCTCTACCTGCAGTTTGGTTCTGTTGGGCTTTGTTAGTTAAGCTTGCAAGGGCATAATGTCAAACCACTGAATCCAAAGCAAGGGGGTGAGGGACAAGTTGTGGAATTTAGAAGTCTTGAAAATGTTTCCCCATAGGAAACTGTAGAAAGTGGCTAAGGGCAGTTTGTTCAGGAGCCCATAGAATTGTGCCCTGAGATCTAATCCTCTCGAAATTTGGGAGATCTTTAGTGGACAGTCAGGAGAAGATTTCCTGCAAATTTGGTGGAGTTTTCTTTTAGAATGCACCCCCAACATTTTTTACCATTGTGGCCAGTTAAACCTGGGATTCTCTAATCCAGATCAGGGAATCTGTCTTGGGTTTCAGGGATACTGGATTTTTTTGGTATCCCTGAAACCCGGATCCAGATCACCCAGATTTTTGGGGGGAGGGTCACACCTTTAGTGTCCACAGTCACTTCTACAAAGTATATTATTCAATATACTTTTACACAAGATTACAGATATTACTATCTTCCAACAGATGCTGCTTGTATGTAGGTTCTGCAATCAAGCATATAATATACCACATATGACACACTTCAGTTTTTTGCTCAGTCTGTGATGAATAGGAATGAGACAAAGCTTTAGAACTGTAGGTTTGCTTTGATTTGAATATTCTGATTTTGCTTCTCTCTTGTAAGAAACTAACTTTTGACTTATTGTTGAAGGCTTTCACGGCCGGACAACGGTGGTTGTTGTGGATTTTCCGAGCTGTATAGCTGTGGTCTTGGTGTTGTAGTTCCTGACATTTTGCCAGCAGCTGTGGCTGGCATCTTCAGAGGTGTAGCACCAAAAGACAGAGATCTCTCGGTGTCACAGTGAGATCTCTCGGTGTCACTGTGACACTGAGAGATCTCTGTCTTTTGGTGCTACACCTCTGAAGATGCCAGCCACAGCTGCTGGCAAAACGTCAGGAACTACAATGCCAAGACCATGGCTATACAGCCCAGAAAATCCACAACAACCATCTAACTTCTGACTATCTGTATATTTTTATCCTGTCATTTCTCCTCAGAGATCAAGGCAGTTCTTCCTTCCCCCATTTTATCCTCACAATAATGTTATAAGGCAGGCTACAGTGAGAGAGATTAACTGACCCAAGGTCAGACAGTGAGCTTCGTAATATTCCCTTTCCTCTCTGCCAATTTTCACTAAATTGTTTTATGTTTAATTGGATTACTTGTATTCAAGCGTGTTAGCAAGTGATATTTCTGTAGCTTTACAGTATTTCCTCATGAATTTTCATTCAAATGTTCATATGTAGTTGTCCAGTGTCCACAGCCCAGCCCCTGGACTTACCTGAAGAAGAGGACGGGAGACCCTAGGGAGACAATTGCCCAGCTGCCTCAACAGACAGTTGTCTGGTGTTGAGCAGTCCCGGCACCCCAGCAGTAGATACAGGGTGCCCAGAGGCTCCAGAAAAGGCAGCACAGCTGGCAGCAAGTTTGGGAGAAGGAGACCCAGAGGGGGAAGCCAGCCAGGGAAGGGCAGCCACACCCAGCATCAAGGGACAGGCAGCCCAGATGCTGGCCAGGGTGACGCCTCATGAGCAAGGCCAGGGAAGCACAGCCACGCCTAGCCCCAATGGACAGGCAGCTTAGACACCAGCCGGGATGGCACCTCATGAGCAAAGCCAGGGAAGCACAGCCACGCCCAGCCCCAATGGACAGGCAGCTTAGACACCGGCTGGGATGGCATCTCATGAGCAAAGCCAGGGAAGCACAGCCACACCCAGCCCCAGTGGACAGGCAGCTCAGATGCCGGCCGGGGCAGCACCTCATGAGCAGAGGCAGAGACGGCCAAGGCACATCACCTGGAAAGGCCCTGCCAGCCCTGTCCTGCAGGAAAGACTGAGGAAGAAGGGAGGAGGAAGAAAAGCAGGCACACCTGGAGGAAGCCTCAGCTGGGATACATTCGCATTTATCCCCACCCAGCTAGTGAGGCAAGGAAGGCTAGGAGGAGTTAGTGAAAGGGAAGGAACACCTGAGGGCACACACAGCTGGGCAGCATCAGGAGAGGGAAGGAGCTTGGAAGGAAAGGTGGAGGCAGGTAAAGGAAACCCTATAAAAGCTGGCTCAGGAGCGTGTTCATTGTGTAGGAGTGATGGAGTGGAGTGAGAGGCAGACAGTTGATGAAGGAGGAGATGGAGGAGATCAAGGGGGTGATGGGAGCAGGTTGAGCTGGCCAGTGAGTGGACTGAGAGGGTGTCTGAGTGAGGTATACCACCCCTCCTTCCACAGAGCAGGGTCCTGCAGTATCCCTGACACCCCTTTGAAGTCAGAACCAGGCATGCCAGTGCTCCGCCCAGTGGTGCTTGTGGCAAGCCCTGACAATAGTATCTGATAACAACCTGCTGTCCATGGTACTGAGATGTAGGCCCTCAGGTGCAACAGTGAACCCAGTTATTTTGTTCTCTTTGTTTCAGCAATAACTGAGTTTGAATTTGGGTCATTCTGGAAATAGTATGAGTCAGCTGCTGCCAATGAGGGTACTGTTCAAGAGTAAGACCTATGAAAGAGCCATTGTGACTATAGGACTGTGTGGGAACATCTTCAGACCATTAAGTAGGTAGCATTGGTATTAATAGTAAGAAGTCTAAAATGGTGGACCAAGGCTCAGGACCCTGGACAGAGTACAAAAAAAAATCAGATTAGGGATGAATACATTTCCCCAAATTCATTCCTTATTTATTCAAGAAACTCTGTACTAAGTTTTCAGATTTTACTAGAAGATTTCAGATTTTACTAGAAGAATATCTGGAATATATTCCAGAAATGGGACATGCAATTTACCACTGTTTTCACTTCCTATAGCATGTGTGCAACTTTTTCCTTTACCATGTAATTATTTATCACCCCCACTGGAATTCTCAGAGGCCCCTGAAACACCATCACTTCATCTATCAAAAGGGCAGCATTTTGCTATTAACAATGGAATGTGCTTAGGCTGAATTGTAATGGCTGATCCATTAGTCCTGGAGCCGGACTACTGCTTGAGTGAGCTTAAATACAGTCTTTTTGTGATAGGTAGGATAGTTCTTTTCAGTTTTACAAGCAGCTAAGCATAGCTACTAGATGTCAGTCAAAGTAACATAAACTTTGCATAACTTTTCAAGGCTACTTTTGTGCATGTCATTAGCCCCATCCCAGGAGACACAGGACATTTTAATTATCTCAACAGTTCCTGTCTAGAAAGACAGAGTTCTGAATTGTTTTCTGTTCTAAGTACAGTATGTTGGATGGAAAGAAATAATCAACGTTCAGTCACAGATGCTTATGAATGATCATTGTTTCATTCCCCATTTGGTATGAATGACCATTATTACAACACTCAAGAAAAAGTGGTGAGCTTGAAATACTTTTAAGTTGTTCAAATTTTACTTTTTATTTTTGTACATGTAACAGATAGGACTAAGTTTGAAGAAATACCACGTTCAGTTTAAAATATTTTACTATGAAAAGTTTTTAACAGCCTTATTGCATTTTGGGGATGCCCTTCGTTGTTTCCCACTTGCACAAAAGATTGACATAAAGCAGCAAACTTTCAGCAGTAGATTAATCAAGTAGCATTTTGAATGACTGATTATTGGTGGGTAGATCAAGATGTGTAGCTGTGTTAGTCTGAAGAAGTGAGCTGTGAGACTCATGAAAGCTCATACCCTACCACAAATTTTATCTTATAGGCACTATTGGACTCTTGCTCTTTTCTACTGATTGTTGGTGGGAGGGAGATTTGCAGTACAATTCTAAAAAGAGTAATACCCTTCTAAATTAACTTAAATCAATAGGCTTAGAAGGGTGTGACTTTTGCTTAGGGTTTTACTGTTAATCTGTAAAGTCCAAATTTAGTTTTTCAAGGTTATTGTGGTATGTTTGTATAACAGGGAATGGGAAAAAACATTTTCTAATGAGTGATAGCATTTATGTATAAAGGTGTAAATTGTCTTTCTTTTTTAAGTATCTCAAATGACCACCTATGTTAAAGTTTTAACAGTTCTATGTAACCAGTTAATGAATCTAATAAACTAATTAATTGGTTAAAGATACCGGATCAATCAACTGTAGATATAATTGGTGGGATTTAACTTTAAGTTATGCTTACTTAGAGAAAAAAATATTTGACTAAGTGAAAAGGCTTTACAAGCTTTACAAGTAGCATACGTTATTTTTGATTATTATTTTTCCTCTGTGAATTGCAATACATTTGAATCCATTGTATTTCATATCCCTTAAAGTGCTTTTTAACACAACACAAAATGTTGTTCAGGAAGTAGTAGTTTAGTATTTTTCAGTAATATTATCAGTAATTATCAGTAATGTAGTGCCTTTAATGCTTTTAATCTGAATGCCATATTTTACTGACAGTGTGATGCTGTGGAGTTGGTTACTGTTATTCCCATATTAAAGATGAGGAACTGAACATGACAGGCTATTTTTTTAACCAATGTCATGCAATGAGTCCATGGCAAAGGAGATGCTTGTGTTCTCCGGGACTTAATTCTAACTCTGTGGGGTGAATCATACCAAATAGCTTACTCTTTGCCATCTTGTTTCTCTCAAGAATGATAGAGTGAGCAAAGTTGATCTCCCTCACTGTTTCACTGCATGACTATCTTTGGAGTGAGGATGCTAAACTGCACTTTGGCAGTGTCCCTAAACCAGACAGCCAACAGTGCAACAGTAGAAGGCTGTGTCCCCAGTGTTCCTATGCCGTGTTCCTCGCACAGTGATTGGAACTGGAAAGTGAAAGCCTGCCAGGACACTAGTTGCTGTTAAACTGGGAAAAAGTGGGAAAGTCTCCACCTGGGTGCCATTTTTTTTTAGCTTACAGCTGAGCAGTGCTATGAGAGACCACACAAGAGTAAACTCACACATGCTACTTTAAGTGTTTTATGCCTCTTGTATCACCTTTGTGTGCTAACATTTAAAAACACAAAGGTCGTTTTAAAAGTGTATATATCAGGTTTCAGAAAACAGAAAGGCAGTTTTAATCGTTCTTGTTTTCGGTATTTGAGTGGGTCTACGGCCAAGTAGTAAGATTGAGTTGCAATTACATATCTAATCTTTCTGCTCTTAAGGAGGCACACATGATTTTGGTCAGAGGATCCTAAAACACCGATCTGCCATTGAAGGGAGGGGGAGCTAACATCTGCCTCCAAAAATGTTGATTCTTTCTCACTTTGAAGCATCCCATTTCAACCCAACAACAGCAAATCTCATGCACAGAAACCTGATTGTGCATGCAGATCTCTGTAGTTAAGAAGAAGGGGTTGAATGCAAAGTCAAAAGACAGAAGATATTCCTGATTAATTAATATGATCTTGTGTATAACACTTTGGCATGTGAATAAAGTTCTAAACTTTTGGAACATTCTGCCCTTTTAAGTACTTATGTTTAAGTTACTAATCACAATATTACTAAGGGATGTCACCAGTGAAAACTATCATCTTATAAAAGTAAGAACAGTACAAAGCATACTTTACAAAGCACATTCAAATATACTAACCATAATCATTTGAAAATAATATGAAAAACTAATTTTTGCTGATTTTTTAAAGTATTTCTTTTTCTCCAGTTACATGTTAATTTCACAATAGTGGCCAGAGGTGTTTTTTTTTAACTACCTTTTCTGTATGCTTCTGTTCTGAGCTACTGGATTTGTATACAAAAGTATTAGAGGGAAAAGAAACCATACATGTACATGAAAGGTTGAAGTGAATGCCAATTGTTCAGACTTGGATCCTGTCAGCTTGATACTACCTAATATAGTTTGCTTATTCAGAAATTCTCTACATTGAAAATACAAAAAGTGAATGTCAGTTCCAGACATATTTATATTTGAGCAAGATCTTTTAATTTGCAGAAATGCTCTATAAACTATGGACCTTAAAATTATGAGGTAGGTCACCAGTGTTCTCACTACAAATGAGAAACTGAGCCCAACTTTCCTAAGGCAATGCATTTGCACCCAGCTCTCCCAGATCCTGTGTCATTTTCAGCAGCAAAAAGGAACTGTTGGATCCAGCTTTTTGCCCCATTTCTGGTTCCATGTGTTTCCCCAGAACTGGAAATGGGACAAACAACCCTCCTCCCAGCCATTGTTTGCTGGCAAGGGATAGAAGAAAGGGAAGGCTGAAGCCCCTCTGTCTGCTGCACAATGCTCTGCAGCTGATTCAGAGCCGCCTAACAATTTTTAAGGAGTGTCCCAGTCAGATTTGTAATATGAGTTGGGTTGGGGAAACCCTGCCTGATCCCACTTGCATTACTCATCTCATGCAAAGAGATCTTCACTTTTTTTAAAGAATGGAAACTAGGAATCCAAAAATAGCAGTGCAGTGAGGGCTCAGGCAAGGAAGATGGCACTAATGTGGATGGGACATTAAAAATGCACTTTGATTGCAGTATTTCCAAGAAAAACACATTTATTTGTTCATTTACTTCATTTATTGTCTATCTGTGTCATTGAGACTCAAGTTCCATTACAGAGATATAAAAGACAATGCCATAAAGGCAGTATAATGAATACCATGAACTATGCAATAAAAATGAAACACACAAATTAAAGAACGATGAAATAGAAATATTTTAATACAATGCATAAACTGGATTTCACAGTTAAAGAACCAGGATCCAGTATACTAGATTTCACTATTACAGAATGCTGAAGTATTATAAGACATTCGGTAAGCAATACAGTATAAAGGGGGAGGAATAGAATGTTGCCTAATGATTTCACAGAAAATTAAAGTCAAAACTTTATTATCTATATAGAAATTTTCCTCCTACAAAGTTCTGTTTTACCACATCTGTTTCCTCTGCGTAAATGTCCTCCTGAAGATGTCCATTTTAAATATTCTGCAAAGCAATGTGGGATTCTCTCTTACCTAGGAAACCAGGTTTAGGAAAGATTGCAGCAAAGCATGGGCAATACTTGGAAAGAAGACGATTAGGGGACAGCATCCTTTGGATGGTACAGCCCCACTCCTCAACTTTGAATGCTAAACCAGAGTAAAACCATCATGTGGAAGCAACAGTAATTGCATAGGAGGCTCTAAGGAAATAACAGGATATAGGGATAATAAATCAATAATGCAGTTGAAGCCTAACATTTTTGAGCAGCGTAAGAAAATGTGGATTCTGACATATAACAGAAAGTTACTTTTGTATTGTTTAAGATCGCTTGCCCTGTCTTTATGTATAATTCTCAAACTTATTAGTTTTGTTTCTAGGCAAGAGGCTTTGATGCTGATCAATCCTCCAATGAACCTGTTCTTTAATCTAAATCTAAATCATGTATAACAACCATGTCTTACATGTTGCATGTGAGGAGGAGGGGAAAATGTAGGCATGGATACTGCTGAACGCTTCTGATGGCAGAAGGATTTCTATCCATGGCACATGACCTCACTTTCCTCTTTCTGCTGCAGTCCCAAATGCAGCAAATGCTGCGTGAAGGGGGAATCAGAGGCTTTTCATAGGCGATGGAATTGGAAAAACTCACCCTTTTCTATCAGTTGAAGTCCTCCAGATGATCCAGTACTTAATACATATATCTTAACTACTCTTTACATGTAGAAGTTGGGGGCCATACCAGAATAACAAGCCAGCATGCCTGTCCTACCTCTGAATGTCTATACAGGGCTTAACATTCCAATATGCATGAGTGTGCTCAATCCAATGTGCATGGGCCCAGTTCATAATGTAGATTATCATATTTTGTGTGTGTGCCATGTACCATTAAATCACTTCCAATATATTGTCGAAGGCTTTTCCGGCCGGAGAACGATGGTTGTTGTGGATTTTCCGGGCTGTATAGCCGTGGTCTTGGCATTGTAGTTCCTGGCATTTTGCCAGCAGCTGTGGCTGGCATCTTCAGAGGTGTAGCACCAAAAGAAAGAGATCTCTCAGTGTCACCAGTGACACCAGTGACACTGAGAGATCTCTTTCTTTTGGTGCTACACCTCTGAAGATGCCAGCCACAGCTGCTGGCGAAACGTCAGGAACTACAATGCCAAGACCATGGCTATACAGCCCTGAAAATCCACAACAACCATCAAGTCACTTCCAACTTATGGCAACCCTATGAACTAGTGACCTTGCTTAGATCTTGGTGTACACATATTGTGATACAGGTGTGCATGCCCAATTAAAACATTAGCAGGATAATACACCCTTCCAAGTAAATGACCAAAGAAAATTTAGCTGCAGCACTCTACACAGAATTCCTAAATTTAAAGTGCCTTTTGTATGTGAATGAGACATAAAAGATAGTGATTATCATGGTAAGGATTACTGGGCAGCCCTTTAGATGTCAAATTGGTCCATAATTCACCTTGATAATCAAATCTTGGAAAAGTTGATCTCCTCTCAGGAAGTAAGGTGCAATAAAATGCTGACAGGGCAGTACACCATTTGCTCTCCTTGGGATTCTTATAGCAGAAATCCTGTGATGGATAAATGTACGTTTTCTAGCCTTTTAGTGCTATCATAAATCCAGATACATAATTAACATGCATGAGGGCAATTTGGTCATGGTGTCCAGTTTGGTCATGGTCCCCAAGGGGAGAGGGTTTAAAAAGGGCTGTAATCTTTGGTGTATATGGTTCATTAGGAATGGAGAAAGGAGGGTGGTAGGCTTGCCTCTATCCCCTACCTCCCTAAGAAACCAACACCTATTTGGTAACTCTCAAGGACAGTTAGGCTTTTTCCTTTTCTATCTTTTTATTAGTCACTATGTCTACGGCACTGCTCTTCCTATATATCATTGTGTTCTTGGTATTTTATATTCAACTGTGGTAAAATAAAGATCTTTCTTTGGTTAAGTTTTGTCAACAGTGTCCTTACCCATGGGCCTCCTGCTCAACCATTTACTAGTACTTTGCACATGAACAGAGGTTCACCAGCTCCCAAGTGGCTGGTGTGAGGTTAAGCCTTTTCAGCTTCATGGTGGCAGCCTAACCAACGGAACCAGTGACTAGAAGGGGGGGATAAGCCCTCTGGTCATAATAGTGATAATGTACACAGAGAAAGAGGTGGGGTAAAAAAAACACTGGAGACTGGTAATTGTTTTGTGTTTTTCCCCAGTGTATTTGAAGTGTTATAATTTATTAATAACATTTTAACCACCTTTCTGCCCTTCAGGGCCACCAAATCAATATTATTATATATTAATTTATAGTCCACCAGAGGCAATGTTCTTCTCTGCACTGCATATGCTAATTTCACTTTTGTTTTTGGTAAAGAAACTCAGTAGGATTTTGCAGTGCTACAGATTTTCCATTTGTATAGGAATAAATTATTGTATCCTCAAACATTAAGCACATTTAACATTAATGTAGAATACTCATGTGCCCTGGGTTTTTTTTCTTCTTGCATTTGGGAAGGACCATAAATTATCATTATAGCTTGGATGGCTTGATGATGTGTAAATCAACTCTCCTTCTTCATGTTACAGGAGGAATCTGAAGCAAAACAGCTTTTAAAGCAATTTCCCTGCTGTCCTCTCCATTCAAATCTGTTCCCCTCAGCTGCACCTGAGTTACTCCACAATGAAAGTAGAAGACATAGTCAAGGGGAATCATACTATAGTGACTGAGTTCATTCTCTTTGGTTTCACAGATCATCAAGAGATACAGGTAGTCCTCTTTGTCCTCTTCCTATCCATCTATATTGCCACTCTTGTGGCGAACATCGGCATCATCAGTCTAATCTGCATCAGTCCCTGTCTTCACACTCCAATGTACTTTTTCCTCAACAACCTGGCCTTCCTTGATCTCAGTTATTCCTCTGCCATTACTCCCAAGATGCTAGCTAATTTCTTAACAGGAAGGAAAACAATTTCGTTTGCAGGATGTATTGTGCAAATGTATTTGTTTGCTTCCTTTGCAGATGCAGAGTGCCTCTTGCTGGCTGCAATGGCGTACGACCGCTACATGGCCATTTGTAACCCGTTGCTCTACCCAGTGCTTATGTCCCGCAAGGTTTGTGCCTGGCTGGTAGCTAGCTCTTATCTCATGGGCAGCATGAGCTCATTGGTACATACTTATTATGCCTTCCGTCTTTCCTTCTGCAGTTCTAATGTCATTAACCATTTCTTCTGTGACATCCCTCCACTGTTAGCACTTTCTTGCACCAATACTCACATGAATGAAATCCTCCTCTTTGCCCTCTGTGGCTTGATACAAACAAGCACCTTCTTGGTCATCTTGATCTCTTATGCTTATATTCTTTGTACAATCCTAAGGATACAGTCTGCTGAAGGCCGCCACAAAGCTTTTTCTACATGTACTTCCCACTTGACAGCTGTTGCCTTGTATTATGGCACACTTCTCTTCACCTATTTACGGCCAAGCTCCAGCTATGCCCTGGACACAGACAAAATAATCTCAGTGTTCTATACTGTGGTGTTTCCCATGGTGAACCCTTTGATCTACAGTTTAAGGAATGAAGAAGTGAAGGATACTCTCAAGAGAATATTGCAGAGAAAAGTGGTGGCACTCAGAAGGTCTGGAGGTTGCTCTCAGTGCATTAGATAGTAAAATAGTTTCCATTTCCTGTATGACACCACTTGTAAATACGGGCTTGAAGTAATAGAACTACAACCATTATTCATCCAAAAATAGCAAGAGAAAACTATCGTTTGTTTAAATTCAGCATGTTCAGGGTGGAAGAGCTCTGATATGCATGAAGAACTACCATATGTTGAACAACTTTCCTGTTCCTTTCAATGAAGGCTGCTGAAATGTACAAAGAGAGCTTAATGCTCAAGGAATCCTTGTGTATATATACCTGAGTGCTAATGGATTTCACAACTTCAGACAATGGTGTTCCAGTTCTAGAATTCAATTGGGATAGTGGAGTTACTTATGATAAAAAAGAGGTGATAGAGTATCTTCTTGTTAAAATATAAAATCTATCAGTGGCAAGCTGAAATAGTTATCATGTAATGAAACGCCAAATCAAATGATAGAATATAGCAAATGTATTTCAACAAGTTATACAATTCAAAATTTTAATTTTTTTTTAACAAATTATATGGTATTTATGCCCTGTAAATGAAGACAGAGCTATTTGCTGGGCACTTTCAAAAGAGAATGCTAATCTAAATAGTCCGTATCTGTTAGTCATCAGGACTTGCTTTGTGTTTTTATGTCAACTGGGTTCACATTTCCCAGTATTGATTTCTGAAAGTGCCATTGTTACTATGCCATTAATAGATATTGTACAGACTTGGGGATGACTGGAATGTTCTCCATTGGGGGGAAAATCAGTATGAAAGCGAGACATTTCCAAAGGGGTCGAAAAGTTTTCTAAAAGATTCTCTAAGAGTTTCTTTTTTAGGCTTTTTGCTGGTGGTAGCAGTCCCAATTAATTAACATTTGGTGTTATTTTTGCTTTAAAATTATCCCTTTTTTCTTAATAATAGTGATGTTACGTTGTAAATCAGATTCAGCTACATTCTGACATTTCTGAGAGAAAACAAAGCTAATTCAGAGTAGGGAGAATGTTTAATCGCATTGTGCATGCTTTGTGCATATGAAGAACTCTCTGCCAGTGAGTACGGAGTCATCCCCCAACCCCTGGCTGGGACAGTACAGGGACCTGGCAACCCTGTAAACCACAATGGTCTGTGGACTCTCCTTGAGAGTTTGGGGAGTTTGTCTCCACATCACTACGTATGCATTTTCTGCAGCAAGCTCCAGTGTACCTGATAGACCTTGTAAAAGTGCAAATTGGCCTTTTTAGTAGAATGATGCTGTTTCACAAGGCTTGGTGGCTTAACTGAAGATAGATTTATTTCTATCATCTACTTCTCTGACAGTTTCTGGTCCATGCTCAAACATCTTATTTTGGAAAAAGGAATAGAAAATGACACTAATAATACACTGCTTGTCTGTATCGCAGAATGTGAGGATTCCACATCTTTGTCACTTAAAAGTAGCTCCTTAAACTGACTTACAATCAGATCTCAAAAGAGATGCCAAAGAGGGAAGATGAATGGAAAAATACAAAGGATAGTGTTGATTAATTTTTCTCCAGTTAAATATATGTATACAAGCAGGGTCCCCTGTATCCACTTCCCACACTATTATCTCTTTCCCTCCTCCTAGCAACCCCCTATATCCTCATTATTCTCTGCTTTTTTCTCTCCTTCCCACCCACCAACTAACATGACTTTTACTTACCTCCCATCTTCAACTATATGTACTATTTATTTTCTTCATTTATACCCTTTCTCCCCAATGGGGATTCAAAGCAACTTACACCATTCTCCTCTCCTGTGTGTTTTTCTCACAACAACCCTGTGCAGTATGTTAGGCTGAGAATATGCAGAAGTCTGTGAAGTCCCCAAGACACAGGGCCATGTTCCCCTGGGGAAGGGCCAGAGATGAGGCAACACACAAGAACTTTAAAGTTTGCACTTTTAATGGCTTGTCTGTTTTACACTGCTGACTCCAGCAACTAATAACCCTCAGTGACCTGGCCAGTACCTAACCCTTCACCACCATCTGCTGCTAGGGCTAGCTTTACCTGTCAGGATCCTTCCTCCAACTCCTTAGGCTGTTGTCCTGGCCACTACACCCTTCAAGCAGGGTTAACCGAAGTGTTATTCTGTCAGGATGGGTACCATGGGGAAAGCTCCTCCTGGCTTCCCTTGGTGCCAGAATGCCAATTGTTGAGGCCTTAGTGCATGTGGTGGTGGCTGCCCACCCTTCTCTCAGCCTTCAGACAGTTGTCCCCATACCTCTTCCAGCTGAAGCCTTTTATCCCTCTTTCTTTGGCCACTTCTGGTTCCTAATTCTCTGTTCTTACTCTCAAGTAAGCATTTACTGTCAAGGAAGCCCTTACACAAGAGAAATCCTATTTTTCCACTTCTCCTTCTGAGCAAGGCTTTTACCTGAAGGAGGCCTTTCCCTCTGAACTCACTTCACAGGCAGTGCACACTGGTTAGGTCTTCCCTCCAGCTGCTCCCCCCTCACTGCTGCTTCCCCACCAGGCTCTCTTCTTAGCTATGCCACTGGGCAGCTGCCCTCCTTAGGGGAGTGCTCTCACTCTAACCCTGCTCCCTCAAGGTGCCCGCTAGTGGCAGGCAAACTCCCCAGGATTTGTCACCTTGCCTGCTGACCTGCCAGTGGTCAGCAGGAGATGGCAAGCTCCCAGAGGTGGCCTGCCACCAGAAAGCACTTCAGGAATGCACACTGCACATACGCTCCCCAACAGGTGCAGCAACATAACTCCTGGAAGTGATGTCATTGCACTGGCCATGGGAATGTTCCTGTGCTTTGTTTGGGGCTGATTTGGGCCCCAAATGGGCTGAATCAGCCCCACATGGAGGAGAACATTCCAGAACATTCAGTTGCTGACATAAAAGTAGCAGTTAGCCTGCAGAGGAATTTCAAAGGGAGATTAGATAGAGAGACTGATGAATTGTAACTGATAACAAAGCTCAAGACAATGCATCCACCTGGAATGAATTGAGACAAAGGCTTCCTGGCTCATTACCAATCCTGATTTCTCCACACCCACTACCCCTCTGCATACCCCATTCTATTCAATCATGCTTGTCATTGTCATTCACCAGCTATTATCATTCGGCTTCTGTAATCACTCCACTCTCCAAGATTATCTATCTGTCTGTCTGTCTGTCCATCCTTCCCTGCCTCCAGTACTGCTCCTATGGCTATTGCCTTAAGCAGAAATTAAAATGGGAACAACCATACTTGATATCATGTCTCTGATGTTTAATTATTGCCCTGTATATTTTGCCACAGAAAGAGTAATGGAATCACAGAATCGTTTGTATCTGATAGTAATTATGTCACCTGGGCTCACATATTAGGTAATTCCATATTAGGTAGTTCCACTCTCCAAGATATAAGGACAGACGGACTCACATTCTAGCTGTATCTGAAGAAGTAAGCTGTGGCTCATGAAAGCTGATACCCTACCACAAATTTTGTTAGTCTTATGGGTCTTATAGGTGCTATTGGACTCTTGCTCTTTTCTACTGTTACAGACAGACTAACATGGCTACTCATGGTTGTTGTGGGTTTTCCGGGCTGTATTGCCGTGGTCTTGGCATTGTAGTTCCTGACGTTTCGCCAGCAGCTGTGGCTGGCATCTTCAGAGGTGTAGCACCAAAAGACAGAGATCTCTCTCTGTCCACACTGTGTGTCCACAGTGTGGACAGAGAGAGATCTCTGTCTTTTGGTGCTACACCTCTGAAGATGCCAGCCACAGCTGCTGGCGAAACGTCAGGAACTACAATGCCAAGACCACGGCAATACAGCCCAGAAAACCCACAACAACCATCGTTCTCCGGCCATGAAAGCCTTCGACAATACATGGCTACTCATCTTGATCAAATTTCACCCTCAATGTTTGCAGCTATCTCTGGGTGGGCATATAGAATGGTAATACAAGGCAATAGTGGAGCTGTAAAGGGGTGTTTTTTTTAAAAAGAGAGAGATTCTTTATTAAAGCTGCAGGAAGGTTGAAAAAAGGGAAAAGAGGAATAAATATTATCCAGTTGATATCCTTAGTTCTAAAACTTTTTCTATAAGGCTTCTCCAAGGAATCCCCTCAGAATACCCATCTTGGACATTTTTTTCAGATTGCATACAAGTAATAACAACAACAACAACATTTGATTTACATACCGCCCTTCAGGACAATGCCCACTCAGAGCAGTTTACAAAGTATGTCATTATTATCCCCACAACAAAACACCCTGTGAGGTGGGTGGGGCTGAGAGAGCTCCAGTGAGCTGTGACTAGCCCAAGGTCACCCAGCTGGCTTCAAGTGGAGGAGTGGGGAATCAAACCCGGCTCTCCAGATTAGAGTCCTGTGCTCTTAACCAGTACACCAAACTGGGTGTACACCAAACTAGGATTCTCTGAACCTGAGGATTGTTTTGTTTACTCTGGACATCCTTATGACATCCAATGTATCCATGACTAGTGAGCTTCAAGGAATGAATATGCTATACATTAGCACTTTACACTGTGGCATACTTACAAAAAATGCCAGGCACTGGAAAGCCTATCGCTGTAAATACTGTGGGCCTCTTCATGGACCGCTGCTGTCTCTCCTTTGACCACACAGTGCTCCTCCTGGGGCTACCCTTGCGCCCCTTCAGCTTCCTCCACCTCCTGCTGTTGCATTCCAGCAGCTACCTCACATCCCTACAGAAGAACTGAAAGTGTGATACAGCAGATAACAAATTTTTGAAATGGATACTTCAAATCCTATGTGTGGATTTCTGATTATTAAGTGCTCATTGCTGAAAATTATATTTCTGTTAAAAATGGAACGATGGATTGACATCAATGAGATTCCAGGTGGGAATGTATATTTATAGGTACTCCAATCCCTCCCTCAAGGTTGAAGAAGAATTCATTTAATTTTATTGTTATGCATGTTATTTATAGTCTGCCTTTCTCACTGAGACTCAAGATGGATTACACAGTGTGAGTCAGTAAAGTCACAGTCAGATACCATTCAATAAACAACATAATTGGGTGTATGCTTGGAAATTTGAAAAGCTTTAAAACGACTATGAGAATCTTAAAGACTGTAAGAAATGCTAAACAAAGCATAAGCATTTCTAAAATGACATTTTAAATATCGTATTAACTATGCAGTGAGATCATACTTTAAGCCACTCGCAGTACATAGAAGTAGAATGCATAGTCCCTATCCCTTAACTTAAGTGTCTGTGTGGATGTACACCACAGATAATAGGAATTGCAAAGGCTTCACCTATTAAAAGGTTTTCAAAATTGGTATCCCAAAGATTCCACCAATGGCTTTGAAATTAATTTGGCGAGTACACAAACAGCCAATCACTGCCTTTTTATGAGAGGTGAAATAGAATTTGAGGCAGCATGAGCTTTTGATCAGTGTTCTAGCACAATAGCACATGCACAAAGGAGAAAAAAAGTAGTCAATGGTGATGAAAGCACCTGAAATCCTCTTTTAAAAATTGCTTTTATTGGTGCATTTGGACATCTCAGTGCAAACTAAAAACCACAGAAAAGCTCATGTTGGGTGCTGCATGCAGAAGATGAATTGTCATTGCGACTTGGCAAAACAAAGCAGAAATGGCCTGGATTAGATTGAAAGAGAACGACATAACTCAGTAAGCTTCATGGCTGAGTAGAAATTTAAGCCCAGGTCTCCCAATGCTAGTTTGACACTCCAAGTACTGTACCAAACTGGTACAGGGCTAATGCTTTGCCCAGCTGACAGCACTAGTTTTTAGTACAAGTAGTTATAAAACATTATCCATAATGAACTAACATCTTGTTTTATTATGACAAACCAGTTTCAAAATGCAGTAAGTATTATATACAGTAGGTTACAGTGATCTCTTCATATGGCTGGAAGTTTAGGATTAAAAAAACAAGCTGGTTATTAAAAATAATAATAGGAATGGACATGCAAATCAAATATTGTGAAATATGAGTAAGCAGATGGATTTTCTGCAATTGTGTTGCAGGTTTTTATGTGTCTGGAGTTATTACTTTATACAAATATACCAGTCATTGTCTATATTATGAAATAACGCATGGCACAGAAAGTAACAGAATAGTTTAAAATGCTATTAAAAATTACAAATTACCTTGGCTTGAATCATTAAGGGAAAAGTAAACAAAAATGTACATTTCACAGTGCAGATTAGAAAGGTCCTGCAATAAATAATGACAAAGAGGGACTTATACTTTAATTGGTCCTTAACAGACAGAAAAAAACCTAACCTACACCCCACAGGAGACCACCAACCAGATCATAATAGAAAGACAGGGAAGGAAAGTATATGTCCATCATATAACAGAATAAATTATTTTTAATACATTAGAAGAGAGAGGAACATGTCTTCTTTTCAGACTTTGAATGTGAGTTGAACATGTTTGATTGTTAGTGATCCATTACACAGCTTAAAAGAGTCCAGTCAAAGCAATATTTTTTAAGCTGAGCCAGTGAATAAAAGGAATATCTTATGGTGCCAGCAACACCTAACATGTTTCAGATTCAAACTTGGATTGGGTTTGCTGGAGATAAGTAGTCACACAAGCCCATTTTTTTACTGCAGAGTCTGTTCAGATTATTTCTTCCATCAGGCCCAAACCTCATTAGGAGGAATGCATGGTTGCCGTGTAAACTCTCTCTTTACATGCTGTATTCGCTGACCACAGACTTTTGATTAAAAGTTCTTTTCCAAGTGAGGCCCAGAGCACATGTTACAATGAGTTTGTAGCTGAAGCCAGCTTCCATCTCTCCTCCCCATTTCTTCCTAGTAACTTGTATTTATTTTTAAAGCATATTGAGCTTACATTTTTGCTGTCCTTCTTTACTTCATTGGTTGCTGCTTAAATGAGAATGGGTAAATCTGAGCACAATGACAGCATGTCATGCATATTCTTTAACTAAAATTTATGAGGGGGCTGTAACTCAATACATGAACACAAGAAGCGGTTTATGTTGAATCAGACCCTTGGCCTATCAGAGTCAGTGCTATCTGCTCAAACTGGCAGCCGCTCTCCAGGATGTCAGGCAGAGGCCATTTATATCATCTACAGCCTGATCCTTACTGTAGATTCTGGGGACCGAAGCTGGGACTTTCTGCATACACAGCAGGTGCTCTACCACTGATCTAAGGCCCCTCCCCTGAGAAAGGCAGTTGAGCCTTGCATGGAATTATGTAGCAGCAGGGAATGAATATACCAAAGAGAAAATGTCATTCATCCAAGTAACAACCAAGTACATTAGGGTGAAATCATACAGAAAGTGACCTTTGGTATTCAGTCACTAAGCAATATGAAGCTGGCGCACAACTTCCAAACACACAAGAGACAACTAATGCACTGGGAGACTGCCTCTCTGTTCCTCATCACTAACCGCAGCACAGATTTCTTTCCAATGTCCTCTTCAAGGCATCCTTCACATCTTTATTTCTCAGACTGTAGATTAAAGGGTTCACCATTGGAAACACAACAGTATAAAACACAGAGATTATTTTGTCTGTGTCCAGGGCATAACTTGAACTAGGACGTAGATACATGAAAAGAAGGGTGCCATAGAAAAGGGCAACAGCTGTCAAGTGGGAGGTGCAAGTTGAAAAGGCTTTGTGGCGACCTTCAGCAGACCGTATCCTTAGGATTGTGCAAAGGATACAAAAATAAGAGACAAGGATAACTAAAAAAGTGCTAATTTGTATTGAGCCACATAGAGCAAAGAGTAGGGTTTCATTGATATGAATGTTGGAGCAGGAGATAGCTAATAATGGAGGGATGTCACAGAAGAAGTGATTGATGACATTAGAACTGCAGAAGGAAAGACGGAATGTAAAGCAAGTATGCACCAGTGAGCTCATGCTGCCTGTGAAATAGGAACCTACTACTAGGCAGATGCAGAGCTTACGGGACATGAGAGCATGATAGAGCAGTGGATTACAAATGGCCATGTAACGGTCATATGCCATGGCAGCCAGCAGGAGGCACTCTGCATCAGCAAAGGAAGCAAACAAATACATCTGTACAATGCAGCCACTGAATGATATAGTCTTCTTCTCAGCTAAGAAATTGGCCAGCATCTTGGGAGTAATGGCAGAAGAATAACTAAGATCTAAGAATGCCAGGTTATTCAGGAAAAAGTACATTGGAGTGTGAAGGCAGGGATTGATCCAGATTAGCACGAAGATGCCAATGTTCCCCACCAGAGTGGCAATATAGATGGCTAGAAAAAGCACAAAGAGGGCAGCCTTTATGTCTTGACGGTCTGTGAAGCCAAAGAGAATGAACTCAGTCACTGTAGTGTGGTTGCCCTTGGCCATTTCTTTTGGGTCTCTTCTCTTTGACTCTGGATAAGTGGCAGCTGTAGAAGTCAGCTTCAAATAAATTGTTTTAGAAAATGTTTTTCTCTGTCTCTTCTTTGAAACCTGAAGAAAGAGAGTAAATATACTTCACCCTACGTATAAATACATTACTCTGGTCTCTTAATTAATTTGTAATTGATACAAGCCTTCAGAGTGCTCCTTTTCAATTTCTGCTTCTTTTAATTTTTCCAGTATGAAGTCCAGCATCACTTATTAATATTTTTATGCTTTTGCATTTTGATAGTTTTATTTGGCTCATTGGAAACTAAAGTGTACCCTAGCCAATGACCTATCTACTCTTCCTAATACCCTTGCCAGCAAAATTCAGCATCCCTGTCAACTTTAAAAAGATGAAACAATTTAGCCTCTACCTAGTCACCATCAATTTATTCATTATTAAAGCAAAGTCAAGAAAATCAGCATGGTTATATTAATAGTTATATTAATAGTATATTAATAGTTATATTAATAGTATATGCTTAAGAGTAAAATTGTAAGATAATTGTTATGCCATACTTATACGGTAAATGCTTAAATGTCATGCTTAAATGGATTTCAGCTTTTATTAATCTTTGTAGTGTATAAATTCTGATTTTAGGGTTTTTGGGGGGGTGGTAATTCGTTGGAAATGATTTAAGAAATGAATGGTCTCAGGTACCAAGAGTTTGTGAGATAGGAGCAGAAGGGCCTGTCTACATGGTTTTGGAATGGCCAGCCCTATATTTCTGCCTTCCTGTCCAGTTCTGTGCTGCTGCTTGCACAGACTATAGGTAGACTATAGGTAGAACAATTCCATGTCAACTGATGATGACATTAAATTTGACTTGGACGGCATTATCTTTTTCTGTTTTTTAAATCTTCTGAACATGCAGAGTCAATGCATTTTATTCTGCCTCCTTCCTTGAATTCCTTCAGGATTGCTTTGAAGTATGGATGGTACGCCAATTTCTCAACTTTGTTAGGTTACTAAATTCATTAAATCTCTCTCTGTGTCTGATCGTGTGTGTATGATGCATACTGCCTTAACAGAACTTTCTAAAATAGTCCCCATTCTTCACCAAATTGAGCTTTCTGAAGATATATGGGACATATTGAGAGACTCCAGAATGTTTTCACTTATTGCTTATGTAGCGTGTTTGCATTTGCCCAGCACTCTGACATAACACATTGAATAGGGCTCCATTTAAATTAAAAAGCATTTCTCAGTATTAATGTTCAACTGGACCAAAATCACACACAAGAAAAATTGTTTGTTTCTTTGCTTGAAAATGAAAGTTTCCTTTTCTAACTCTTCTCACCCCTTCTCAAACATTTATCTTAAAATCTTTTCTTGATATGCATGCTTCCTCGTGAGTCAGTAATATAATATTTCGTGGGTTTTGCTCCTTACTAAGCATGTAATCCCATGCTAATTTATTTAGAAGTAAATCTCATTGAATTTATTGAAACTTACTTCTGAGTATACATGCATAAGGTTGACTTGTTACTCTAAAGTCTTTTTTTATACCAACTCTGAGAAAATTAGTTCTTTTTTTTAAAAAAAATGTACATGGTTATGTTGTCCAAAAGTAAAAATTATGAAACATTTATTTTTGTGGAAGAAAGGATAGAAAAATATTGCAATTACATTACATTTTGTGGAATGAATTTTAATATGATCCATTATTTATTTTATAATTTATTGATCCTTAATAACCTACGGCTAGAAAAAGAAAAAATAAAGCAGAAAAAAGTTTGATCCAGTGCCTATAATCTGACAAAATAAGATAGCATGCTCCCTCACTTGGGTCAACAAGATCTTAGTCTGAAACTCCAAACTTTATATCACCCTGGGTAGCTGCTGCTAAACAATAGTGATTACCCACCCCCATTTCTTTTTCTTTCTTTCTTTCTTTCTTTCTTTCTTTCTTTCTTTCTTTCTTTCTTTCTTTCTTTCTTTCTTTCTTTCTTTCTTTCTTTCTTTCTTTCTTTCTTTCTTTCTTTCTGCAAACCTGTGGCATTTCTCAGGCTTATAGAAAGATCTGTCTTGTCTGTTCCTGGCCATAATCTCTGGATTTAAGCATCCACAGACGAGGTCACATTGCGAATTAGATATATTAATATGATCAGATAAAAATTAACATATATTTAAAATAGTATCCTTGCTGAAGTCATCATGTTCAAGTATTTCAAAGATTTATTGGGCAAGAATTAGAGTCGCATCAGCCTGTTTCTGGGAAGTTAAGGTCTACAAATCAGATAGGCTTGGAATGGCTGGTGGTGGTATTAACAGTCATGCCTTGCATTCTTGTAGGGTTTTTTTTTAGCATTCATAGAATTTCATAGGCATTATTTCTTCAAACATCCCTATAAGATAGGTCAGTGTATTATTATTGTACAGATATCAGATATAGGAGAATGCTAAGGCTGAGAGATAGGGGCTGCCCTAAGAACACATATTAAGTTCATGGAAAGTCAAAAATTGAGCCTGAAGGTTTCCCACTTCATACTCTTAGCCACTACAGGGTGATGTTGACACTGTGTTCAGTTTGGTACATTATCAACAGCTTTATTTTATAGGCTTGGTACATGCCTGCATTATTTTAAGCCAGAATGTTATAATGGCTAGAGCATCAGATTAGGACACAGATTCAAATGTATGCTAAGCCCTGAAAGTTTATTGAATGATAGGCCAGCCCCCACCCCTCACCTCAAGGTTGTTATAAAAATAAAATGGAAGTGAACAAATGAACACTGTCCTGACTCTGAGCTCCTTGGTGGAAGGGTGAGATAAAAATGAATTACATGCAGTGCAATCTTCTGCTTACTCAGAAAGAAGTCTTACTAAATTAGACAGGAATACCCTGTCTAATAAGTATCTTCAGGAATCAGAATTGCAGCCTTAAAAAGTCATGTTAATGAAGGAGTCCTTTGTTGGTGAATCTTAAATATATTCAACTCACCAGGTACATTATATATTGGGACAAGGGGATTTTCTCTCCTTAACTCCTCAAGAGTGCCTTTTCTAGGGGACTGTGAAGGCACAGTGTTGCTTATACTCCACAGTCTCTTTGTTTCTCTTTACCATAGATACTGCTGCTATATACTCCAGTACTTGATACTCAGATGGTAAAAAGTATATCTGCAGATTAATACACAGAAACAGTCAGAACTGCTGAACAATACAAAAATGCAGCTGGTTGGCTCTGATTACTTCCTTCCAATAAGTGATGAGTCTTGCTCCATTAGAGGAAGACTTTGAGTGGAAATACACATTGCAAATTACCTGGGGATGCTCAAGTGAAGGATTTTATGTGTGGTCCCCAATTCATGTGCAGGCTGTTTCTTGGTCAGTGCACATGCATGCTGCTTTCATGGGAGCTCCCTTTGTGGGATTTCATCTGCAAGTGAGTCCAGAGGGCAGAGTGCCAAATCAGCTCTGTTTTTGCTGTGAGAACAAATATTGTAAGCTCCTTTGACTTGCCAATTTGCATTTCTTTAAGGTGTGAGAAAGAGTCAAGATCTGCATTTCAATGAATGGATGTGGAAGGCGTGAGAAACTGATACTTTTAGCAGTTGAGGAACTGATATCAAACACATGAATATACTCACATGGAGCAAACTGAAGTGTGACTGCGAGCGAGTTCATGGGAAGTTGGAGGGGCGACATGTGAAATGAGGTTCACTTGAGCATCCCTAGGTACTTGGTGATGTGTATTTCCACCGTTCTCCTGTTAGCAGAATGGAGCTGTAAGAACCCACAGTTCCAGAGCTGTGGAGCCTGGATACAAGATTATTAGGTTCTTTCCATCTATGTGGCAGGAGCCTTAGTCATAAATGGTTTCACAGAATAGTGGATCAAACTAGGATGTGATTTGCATTGGGTCACTCACTGCATATGGACTGTGGGTGAGAGAAAGAAGTGTGGGTGATTCACTGCAGTAACAACTCATACTAGTAATGATGGAGTTTGGTAGCACTTTGTGTTCCATATTATTGTGCTGTTACTGCAAGCTTCTGTAGCTTCATTGACTCCAGTAGGCCATGGGAAGTAGCAACCTACAAACTGTGCTGTTTCATGCAGAGAACATCTCTGATAGATAAGGAAGTTGTCAGAGTTACCAACCAAATAAATAGTCTTAATGACTCTTAAATCTAAGGCTGAAAACGGATGGGATGATAGTTTTCACAGAATTCTGTAAGAGAAGAATGAAAGAAACTTATCCCTTTATTAGCTCTGGTAAGAAAAATTAGGCTTGGGTTATCATTTTTAGAGGTTAAACATTAAACCCATTTGACCAAAGAGAATAATATTGCACAAACTGTTTGTCTATATCAAAAACAATTATATATCTACCATATCACTTTCAAATCTGTCTAAATTGATTCTAATGCTAACATCCTAAAAAAAGTGCTTGTGACTCTTGCTATAGCTATTTTGCACCACTTGTGATTGTTTTAAGCACAGGACAGCCCACAGAAGAGAAATTGAATGACCATTCTTTCCAGTGTGGGGTTTCATTGTTTAACACAGATATTTACAAAAGAAATAGATCTCATGTTAA
The DNA here is from genome assembly GCF_028583425.1 of Eublepharis macularius. Taxonomy (NCBI): domain Eukaryota; kingdom Metazoa; phylum Chordata; class Lepidosauria; order Squamata; family Eublepharidae; genus Eublepharis; species Eublepharis macularius. The sequence goes on along the minus strand of NC_072791.1, from coordinate 150,222,459 downwards.
CAGCTTCAGCCGTTCATTTCTGAACACAGATGTGTGCTTGGAAAGTACCTTTAAATCCTGAATTTGCATGGATTCTGGCCGTAGCTTCTCATTGGTAAGAGAAAGATATGCTCACAGCTACATGCTTACCTGCTGTGCATTTGCTCACAGCTAGCTCTATTCACATTTTCCAGGACTGAGACCTGGCATTAAAAATAGGTTCCAGAGGTGAGCCCTATTGAAATTAAATCTTGTCTATATCAAGTCATAAAAATTACCAGAATTATAAATGATTCCTCTTGCTCAGTCAGAAGACCATATGTTGGTATAATGATATGCACAGGTGCCTTGCATACAAATTCTTGACAAATTAGCTATTATTGCAGCCCATGAAATAGCGGAAGCATTGTACTGAAGGCTATTTATCCTTTAATGATCCCTATCATGACTTACCTGGGAGGCATGTAAGGAAGTTTTCACTATTTTACTGCAGGAATGGCTGCTTTTGAAGATGATGCATTTGTCATTGTGTCATTGGAGGCTAGTCCCCTTGAGAAACTGAAAGAATAACCAGGGGTCATGTAGAGAACAAACAATTAAAATATACATAGTGATATCGTACTGCTAAAATTCAGTCTGTGTTAATGAGCTCTTCTTGAGTGATTAGTTATTTTTCTCTTGAATTTAAAATGGGCAATTACGGATTGGAAAAACACTTACGTGTTGCCTTCTATTATCACAAACATCTACTTGTGTTGATATATAAGACGGTTCTCTTGATTAGGAGGGACTCCCTGATTTCCATTCATTTCTTTAAAGTTCCAGCCTGGAGTATAACAGCCTCCCACAATCAATGGGCTTAGATCAGAGTAACTCTGCTTAGATTTGCACTGTTAGAGTTGATTGGTGGCCATCTGGTATGAAAAAGAGGGTGCCACACTAATGGAATCCATCAGGCACATGGGTCATGCTGAACTTGTGCTGGAGATCTATGTATAGTACTGTATGCATTTCTGTATAAATAAAGTTGCCTTATCTGGAGTATTGTGTTTATGCCCTGATTTTTTTACTTGTGTCTTGGAGAGGATGACAGTGACCTTTCCACATAAATTATTTGTCTGGGTGCAATGCTGAACTGTGGTGCCCCCCTTTTCCCCATAGTGTTGTAGTGTACATGTACACCTAATGGGTTCTCTCAGGCTTTTCCCCAATCTTTCCCAAATGTGCTTAGCTGTGAGATTCAGTGAAAGATCAGAGAAAAGTCTGGATAACTGCCACAAGAATGGGAAAGTTCAGATTTCCCTGCTTCCACTCACACAGCAGCTATTTTCCATGCCCCTGTGGTGGCTATTTCTACCCACCACTGGGTTTTTTAAAATCAGAAATTGAATTTCATTATATCTTTATAACAATTTATGTATTGGTTTCTCTGAATTACCAGTTTTCATTTTTTTTTAAAGTAAGTCTAATTGCAGAGATATGCTTCCCCCTCCCCGCAACATCTCCACAATAAAAAAGACTACAAGTTTACTTTAAAATGAAAGCTGGGGATTCAGAGAATCTGATATTCATATTGTTATAGCATTATAATGATATTCAACTGCTGATTAAAATCAAACTGGGGAAGCTCATTGGCATTTGGGAAGGTGGCCACAGTCCAGGCACTACGGCAGGCAAACTGAAGGGAAGTCTGAGTCCCATTGATGCTGCAGTTGGTAAAATTGATAACAGCCTTGTTTATGGACATTTAAGTTGTGTGCAGGCATGTCAAATGAATTTTTAATATATTTATTCCACTTCAAATAAGAACTGCTCCTTACATTAAGGAGTTGGTTGATGGTAATCAAGCACAAGGCTATCATGAAATATATGATATAGAGGAGTTAGCCATGTTAGTCTGTAGTTGCAAAATAGTAAAAAGTCCAGTAGCACCTTTAAGACTAACCAACTTTATTGAGACATACACTTTCGAGAACCACGGCTCTCAAAAGCTGCGGTGTTGATTTTAGTCTAATTACTGCATCTGATGAAGAGAGCTGTGCTTCTCGAAAGTTAGTTAGTCTTAAAGGTGCTACTGGACTTTTTACTATTATGAAATATATGGTAGATCTATTTATTGCCCCCCTAGTCAAAATAAAAGGAGACACAAAGCTTTGGTATAAAATTGGGCCACTTTATTAATTTCAACATAAACTGTCAATACGGCAAGGGATCTAACTAACTAGCAGTACAGGTCAAGCCCTAGGGTCACCCATGACCTCTGCCTTGACCTGTCTGGATGAGCCCCCACTGCCCTGGGGTGAGCCATACAACGCATGGCTGGGACCCAGCTGGCCAGGCAAATGGTTCCCCCTCCAAGCCTGCAGCACCTCGCCGTACAGCTGAAGGACCTTACTTGTACAGGGGAGCCACGTGGTGGTCTGACAGACCCCAATTCCCCACCAATGGGGATGTGCCAAGGGGGGGGGGTCACACTCCTGCTCATTTTCCCATCCTAACCTGCCACCTCTAGGGCCAAGCCTCTGCTTAGGCCCTTGCGCCCCACAGGTGGCTTATGGCCAACCTGAGCCCTTGCCATAAATCATCCAGGAATATGTCATAGCGAGCAACTGAGAGGACCCCATCACCCCCATCACCTCTGTAGAGTTTGGCGAATTCAGTAAGCTGGGGGGCAACCAATAATGCCCCAGCCCTCCCCCAAAGCCAGCACCTCCCCTCAAAGCATCAGGCCACTACTTGCCTGGGCGGTGCAAGCCTGCATGAGCCTGTAAGGAAAGAGCCATGCCCTGTGAGCCAAGGTCATTACCCCCCTGGTGAAAGACCGGGATGTGAGGCAGAGGTCCGCACCTCCCCTCAAAGCATCAGGCCACTACTTGCCTGGGCAGTGCAAGCCTGCATGAGCCTGTAAGGAGACTGAGCCAAGGTCATCACCCCCAGGTGAATCACCAGGATGTGAGGCTAAGGTCCACACTTACCCTCGAGGCATCAGGCCACTACTTGCCTGGGCGGTGCAAGCCTGCATGAGCCTGTAGGGAAAGGGGGCCATGCCCTGTGAGCCAGCCTGAGGTGGAGGACCACAATTGTCATGGCCCAGTCTGAGAGTGAGGTCTTCTCTGGAGGAGAGGAGCCTCGTGTAGCCAGCCAGGACTCCTCAGGAGAAGAGGAGCCCTGTGTAGCCAGCCCTAGCCCTGATTCAGCAGAAGCCAGCAATCAGGAGCAACAGCTGCTGGCTGATCAGAGCTTGCAGCCAGCAGCTGAGACACCAGCACCCTCTAGCTCCTACACCACAGGGGAAGCTCAGCCAGGGACTTCTACAGGTGCAGCGCAGCCAAGAGCCTCCACCCCCCCAGGTTCACCCACGCCCAAGGAACGCCGCAGGCAGCTCCAGACACTGGAACTGCAGGAGAGACGGCGCAGTGCTCGCCTCTTGAGCCAACGCCAGCTGCTGGAGAGTGATGATGAGTAGTGTCAGGATGGAGCCCCAGCAGCTGGCTGAAAACCACGCCTGGCTATAAGAGCCAGTCTGGAGGAACTGCTGGGCGTGGAAGCAATGTGTCTACTGCCTGCAACCACTCTGTGTTTCGTGAACCTTGCCTGTGCCTGCTTTTGGACCTGACACTATTGGTGACTGACCTTGGACTGTGCCTGACCTTGCTTTTGGACTCTGGACTCACTCCTGGCTTTATCTCGTGCTCTGACCACCGGTTTGACTTGGCTTTTGCTCTTGGAACTCCCCTTTGACTTTGGCCTTAAGGTTTGGTCTTGAACCACCCTGCTTGGGCTGGCCCAGCCCATGACAACAATTCTCCTTGAGCCACTAAGCCCACTACTGGCCAGAGTGCAGCAAGTCCATGTAAGCCTATAGGAAATAGGCATGCCCCAACTCTGAGGTCACCCAAGTGAACCCCCCGCTCTTGCCACCTAAACTGCAGCACAGGAGCATAAATGGTCTGACCAGTTTCATAATGCTTTTGGGGGGGGGGTGACTTGAGAACATATACTATCCCTTGAATTGTCACACTAAAAGTGAACAATGTGGCAGACAAACTCCCTTACCACAAAACACTACCACTAATATCTGGAAACCAAGAAGCATCAGAGCTAACCTGAAAACTCTGCCTCTAAGAGCAGGTCTTCCTTCCAAAAAGCAAGCCCATTAAAGCAGTTGGGAAACTTAACTCATCCTACACTGTCAAATCCTCCCTGATGCCTCTGCAAAACTTAAGCCTGTGATGAAGTACCTATGTCCTCAAGTAGGGGTCGCCAAGAAACTATCAGGTGCCATCACGCTATAGGCAAAATTAACCCTTGCAATGGCCAGAACCTGCAGAGCCCTCACTCATGAAAAGAACTGAAGCACTCAAAGGCCACTAAAAGACAGAGCACTCCCTTCAAAGAGCCCCGACTGTAAGATATTGCCCTTATAATATTGCCCTATGAAGAGAAATCCAATGACACAAAATCTTTGAGATGAACTGGTGAGTAAAAGGCAGGCTCAATGTCACATTTTGCCATTTAATTGCAGACTCCACATCACCAAGCCACCTTGACTGCTGGTCAAAGGACCTATATGAGGAAAAAGAGGGGCATTAAAAAAGGGGGGGCAGCACCCTGTCCTCATCACACTCCCTTGTTATTTTGTACCAGGACTCTGAACAGGGATCCGACATCCATGTGAAACCTGCTAGCAAATAAAGGGGGATCCTGGTCCCTGGATTATGCAGCCAGCAACCACTAAGAACCTTCAGATTTATGGGACAGGTCCCCTCTCCAGTTTGTTGTTGTTGTTGGGACCACTGCTCAGTTTCCAACAAGGCTTACCTCCATGCCCCTGATGTTTGCAAGCCATGAAGGTGTGTGTGTGGGGGGGGAGTCACTTTAGACTGGGCATTTGTGGCCAGATCTACAGAATTTCCTAGCACCACCCCTTGTGAGTTGAACTTCCAAAAAGCATCCAGGGCTGAATGGACTGTACCACCGGGGACACAGATACTAGGATCAACAGCAGCCCTATGAACAAGGTAACCACTGTCAAAGCGATCCCCCATGTAAGCTAGGCTTGAGGTCGGCCCCTACGCACTGAATTCCTCATCACACATGCAGCACTAGCTAAGTCATTATACCCTTTATATTATATGCAGGTACAGAACAAAAAGGGTGTGTGTGGGGGGGGGGGGAGCCAGGGAGCCATTGAGCCCATTAAGGCCTGAGCCTTGACTCATTTCCATGTCACAGTGACTAAAGCCAACCATATGTGCAGACTGGCAACCTGCCTGCTTCATGGCTGCGGCCATGAAGGCCACTGTCCTGACTAGATCAGACCCTGAGATGTGCTAGCCTGAGTTCTGCCTGAGTGTAAAGCACCAAACGTGTAGGAACAGAGGCTGAACCCAGGGCCTCCACAGCCATGCATATGCCCGCTGTGTTTTAGTGTGCTTACCATCACTGCTATAGGGCAGCCTCTTCAGGCCAGCATGGATGATATGAAGCCACATACTCATCAGCAGCACCATCTGCCACCAGGGCTATGTCACCACCGCCTTCACTTCTGAATCTCATCCATCATATACTCCCTCTTTCTGCTGGCTCCACAGCAAGCATCTGGGTCCATTGCTGCATCTTCCACCATGGGCATGTCCCTTTCTTCATGCTCGCCTGTGGCAGAAGGTCCTTCTAGAACAGAAAATCTTGTTAACACTTCCTACGGAGGACAGAGCAGCTGACTCCAGCCTCTTGGGTCGACCTGATCCTGGCCTCAAGACCCCTTTGGGTCTTGTCTGGCTAGGGGTGGCATTTTGTATGAAAAATGCCCCCAATCTTCAGGGGACTTCCTCCTACCTGTCCACCCTCCCTCCACCAAGGCTCAAGCAGATCCCACTTTGGGGGGCCATTTTATGGCCTCCCAAAGATGCTGCTCTTAGCCTCCCCTTTCTCCATTATTTCCTATGGGGGAAATAAGAGAGGCTTGTCTGGCTAGGGGTGGCATTTTGCACGCAAAATGCCCCCAACCTTCAGGGGCCCATCTGCTACCTGTCCTCCCATTTTATGCCCCCCCAAAGGCGGTTCTCCTGCCACACCACTTTGTCTTTCTACTGTGGGGAAAACTTCCACACCGCAGAAACACATGGGATTGGGGCTGCCAATGGACACAGCCACAGCCCACCTGCACCCAAACTGCCAAATACCACACACACCCTCCCCAAAACCTAACCTCCCCTGTCCTGTGGCCAGCCACTTTCTATTGATTCTTGTTATGGGAAAAAGTGGAGAAAGGGGAGGCTAAGAGCAGCATCTTTGGGAGGCCATAAAATGGCCCCCCAAAGTGGGATCAGCTTGGGCCTTGGTGGAGGGTGGGAGGACAGGTAGGAGGAGGTCCCCTAAAGTTTTGGGGCATTTTGCATGCAAAATGCCACCCCTAGCCAGACAAGCCTCTCTTATTTCCCCCATAGGAAATAATGGAGAAAGGGGGGGGCTAAGAGCAGCATTTTGGGGAGGCCATAAAGTGGCCCCCCCAAAGTGAGATCTGCTTGAGCCTTGGTGGAGCATGGGAGGACAGGTGGGAGATGGGCCCCTGAAGACTGGGGGCATTTTGCATGCAAAATGCCACCCCTAGCCAGACAAGCCTCTCTTATCTCCCCCATAGGGAATAGTGGAGTGGAGGTGGATAGGGTCACCTTCTTTGGGAGGCCATAAAATGCCTCCCCCAAGTGGAATCTGCCTGAAATGTGGTGGAGGGTGGGAGGACAGGTGGGAGCAGGTCCCCTGAAAGTTGAGTGCATTTTGCTTGCAAAATGCCACCCCAAGCCACCTAGAAAGATGACTTGTTTTTCCCCATAGAGAACCATGGAGAGTGTAGGAGGATGGGGGCACCTTGTTTGGGGGGACATAACATGGCCCCCCAAAGTCCAATCTTTCTGAAACTTGGGGGGGGGGGTAGTTAGAGGAGAGTTATGAGAAGGTCTCCACCAAGATTGGTGTGATTCGGACAGAAAATGCCCCCCCCCGACTCCTGGAAAGCCGGGAGAAGGTTTTCTCATTGAAAACAATGGCAGAATCAAGCCGAAAAGCCGAATCTATTACCAAAACGCAAATACCGAAACAGTTTCCTGATTCAGTTAAAACCGAATCAGGTTTACCAAAACAGGCAGGCCTTGCACACCCCTAGTCCACACCAAGAGATATTGCTCTTACTCAGACTTCACAGCTCTAGAAAGGTAGCTTCTATGGACAATGCAATTGCAGTAATTTTTATCATTTTTTTTAACCTCTAGACAATCCTCTCCTCCAGCTCCCACTGCCACTTCCGCTGGGATTGATGAGGAGGTTTCTTCACAGCAAAGAAGGTGTGCGCGCAGCAAGTGCTTCTCTGGCTCCCAGCCAGCAAAAAAGCCGTGTACGCCGCTGCCTTCTCCAGCTCTGTCCCCAGCCAGCAAAGGAGCCGCATGGGAAGCACCAGCACATCCTTCTCCGACTTCCGCCACTGGCACAGAAGCTGCACAGGCCGCTGCTTTCTCCGGCTCCATCCCCAGCCAGCAAAGGAGTTGTGTGAGAAGTACCGCACGTGTTTCTCTGACTCTGGCCACTGGCAAAGAAACTTCTCCGGCTCCTCCCTGGCTCCTCCCGGCTCCTGCTGCTGGGACAGAGTCTGCTCGTCAGCAGAGAGACCGCGCAGGACAGGAAGTTTGCTTGGCAGCCTGCCTTCGCTTCTAGAGCTGGGAGTCCGGGACAGAGAGGCAAAGGACAACTCTCTGTGCGCTGGGATTCTCCCACTGTGTTCTGGCTACTAAAAAATCATGTGCCATTGTGCACGAGCTCACGTTCGCTGTAGTTTCTGTACAGTGGAACATTTCCATACAGGGATCAACACCCAGAATCCTAAATATAACTGAATCTGGGCCTTACCTATGAAATGGTTTTAGTGCAGTCATTAAATTCCTGGAATATACAAAATCAGGAATGTTGATTTCAGTAGCAATAAATATTTAGACATCAGTAGTATTATAAAATTTGCAGCATGATCCTATGCATAGAAGTTTCACAAAGTTCAATTGGATTTAGTTGCTCATAAATAGACATGGGCACGGAATGGGAAAAAAACAAACCACGTGGTTCACGGTTCGTTCATTTTCATGGAACACAAACCACGAATTAGCCAAACTTGAGTTGGTTCTGAACCAGTTCGAGGTTTGAGGGAGCCCAGAACGGGCACCTTCACGCTCACAGCCAAACTAAACAAGACGTTCCCAATGTCCAATACCCACCAAATTTGCAGGTGACCTAGTCCTCACAGTCCTCTAAAGACCCCCCAAGTTTCAGAGAGATTGAACCCTGGGAAAGGCATGATCCATGGGTCCCTCCTTCCTGTCATTTTCTCTTCACAGTGGCAAAAACTAGAGTGTCTGCTGGAAGCTTTTAGATTTAACATTTATTACAGTCAAATGACCAGCAAGAAAAAGATCACATATACAAACCACAGTTCCTATCTACATAAAAAGAAAGAGAGAAAAGTTTTAGTTAAAACTGTTATCATACTCTGCAGATAATAAATCCTAAAAAGTAAAACTATCTTCAATCTCTCCTTTTGTTAAAAACTTCCGCTTGTTTATGACCAAAAAACAATATTTTGCTACAGTCAAGGATACAGTCTTCTTAGTATCTTCCAACAAATATTTCAGCAGCACAGAATCTACACATTTCAAATGATTATCCAAAGATTTAAACATGGAGAGTAATGGATATATTAACTGCTCTCTTCAGAATACAACTTACAATGTAAGAGAATGCCTAGCCTCCCACCCAGGAAGGGCTGGAGCCAGGTGTTGCTGCCAGCGTATCTGCCACAGATACTGAGGCTCACCTGGGACGCTGGCGATTGGGGAGCAGGGCGGGGCTGCCCCTAGAGAGGGAGGGGATAAAAGGGGCCCAGAGCTTTCCAGCCAGGGAGGAGAAACAGGGAGGCTGGTCCTGAGGGAAGGACCATCCCTGGGCCCAGAGGCTGTGCTTGCCTGCCACCACACACGGCTTAACAGCCCTGGGACCATCTGAGGCCAATCAGAAGGGAAGCTGGGACCCCTGGAGCCAGCATACAGGCCGCTTGCCCGGCCTGGGTAGCACCGGGACCCCTCTGGACCCACCGGCTGCACAGACCGCACTCCCGCCACGGCAGACACGACGGACGCGGCGCCCCCTGCTGACGAAGAAACTCACAATTATCTACACAACAATTACCCTGTGAGGTGGTTGGGACTGAGAGAGCTCCTAGAAGATGTGACTGACCCAAGATCACTCAACTGTCTTTAAGCAGAGGAGTGGGGAATCAAACCCAGTTCTCCAGATTAGAGTCTCCCTGCTCTTAACTACTACACCAAACTGGCTCATAAGAAACAGAAAGTCTTCACTCCTTGGTGGAAGGCAATGATAGAAGGGGACAGATTCAAATCCATGACAACACAATTAAGAAGGCCTTCTCTCAGGTTGCTACCCATCTAGCCTTGGAAGGCAGGTGTACCTAAATCAGGTCCTTGAAATATTTTTATAGTGATCAGGTAGATTCATATGGGAGAAAGTATTTTTTGCCCTGGCCTGGATGGCTCAGGGTGGCCTGATCTCATCAGCTCTAGGAAGCTAAGCAGGGCCAATCCTGGTTAGTACTTGGATGGGAGACCACCAAGGAAGATGAGGGTCTCTACACAGAAGCAGGCTATGGAAAACCACATCTGTTAGTATCTTGCCCAGGGGTTGCTGCAAATTAGCTGCAGCATGACAGCACTTCACAAACACACACAGGTGTTCCTTAAGGTATGTTGACCACAAACCATATATTGTTTTAAAAGTCAACTCAACACCAGCACCTTGAATTGAACCCAGAAACAAATTAGAAGCCAGTTTTGATAACCCGACTAAATAAATAGTTTTATGCGACTAAATAAATAGTTTGTTTATATGCTTGTTTCTTTATAGGCCACCTTTCTCACTGAGATTCAAGGAAGATAATAGTGTATCCCAGTGTGACCCATGCCCAGATTTATTCCAATGCATGCACTAAAACAATTGCACAGTGTACTTCTGTGTATATTTATTTTTTATTGTGAGATCTGATATGTTTTGCTTTCTGATAAACTTTCAAAAGTCAGTGTTTGAACTGTAGAAATTTTATGGATTGCTAATCAACACATCAATTATCAGTAACGTTAAGTTGTATATTTTAAGTTATGCAAACAGGCTTTCTTATACTGATTGATCTCTTGATCTGAATTTTGATGTCATTTGTCTTTAATTATAAAAGGTTGGTGACTCCTGTGTTACTATCTGATCAGCAAACTCCCATTTCAAAACTTATATTTGAAGTTTTTCTGAGTTTCAAAAATTGCTGTATGTAGCAACTGCAGGGGACTAGAAAGAGTATAAACTGAAATCTCCTTTCGGTGTGTGGAACTGAAGAGATCAGGATCAAGAGCAGGATTCAGGTCCAGAACAACTAGATTTCCAGGGCAGAGAGGGGCACAAACAGCAATATGAACAAAAAAAGCCACAAACAGCCCAATCTGCTGTTCGAGAACAAGCTGTTCATGAGGCCCCATTCTAAACGAACAAGTGGTCGTTGCAAGCCTCATTCGTTGCTGTTCGTCAAGCCAGACAGTCTGGCACCTGCAATCAATTCCCTTGGCAACATAGGCAGGGATTGTCTGAACTCTCTCTGAACTCCCGCTGTTGCCCTGGAAACCCCAATCCAAGCCCAATTTAGCTTGATAGGCAGGTCTTCTTTCCAAGTGTGGAGCTCCAAATTTGTTACAAGAGAACAAAGACCATGGTAGAGGGGGGGGGGCTCCCAGCTCTGGCTAGTCCTTGCAGACAGTGGAGAGGGAGAGACAGCTGCTGTTGGCATTTTGATAGAGAGACAGGGAGAGTGCATTGGAGCTTGAATTTTCTTTGTGTGTGGTAGGATATGGATCTACTCCTTTAGGTTCCAGGGCTGCTGCCAGGGTCTGGGGCCAAGCTATTATTTACTATTGGTACCTTTCCTGCTGCCTGCTCAGGTAGGGTTTCTGGGAGTGGTGCGGTAGGGATCTACCCATCCTCAAGTTCCAGGGCTGCTGCCAGGCTCTGGGGCCAAGCTATTATTTATTATTGGTACCTTTCCTGGTGCCTGCTCAGGTCAGGTTTCTGGGAATGGTGCAGTAGGGATCTTGACCAAACTTGGATGATGGCTGGATGAGAGCCTGCTGGCCCCTACGAACAGCCAACCATGAACATGTTCGTGAACAGGGTCATGTTTGTGGCTGTTTGTGAGTCCCTGTTCATGGATGGCAACGAACAACAAACATCATGTTCATCTTTTTCTGTTCATGCCCATCTCTATTCCAGGGTATGAGCTTTTGAGAGCAAAAAATCTCTTTGTCAGGTGCTACTAGACCCTAATCTGTCTCAGACAAGGAAAAAGTAGGAACTCTCATTTTCAAGATCAGCAGAATCTAAGGGGTTTTTTTAACAGACTACTACCTCCTCCCAAGTGGTGGGCACATACTCCACACCCAAAAAGTATTAACTATCTTACCTCTTATGGTAAGATAGAAGGGGAAGCTTAATGAGGTCATGTTGTGGGACAGACTTTTCTAAGTAATTCATTTTTATTCTCAAATGAAATTAACTAAAGCAACTAGCAGAGTCTGAACACAATGTGATGTCAGAGTAGACATGAGCAACTTCATACAGATCATTTTATGAGTTCACCAGTGAAATGCTATATCAGCTTCCTAACAACCTGAAACAATTCTGTACAGATGCAGACATTATGCTGATGGAGAAGTAAGATTTCTTTACCAACAGCACCATCATGGAATAGACATTCATATGGGCCCCAATCTGTCCTTTGTCAGATGAACCATATATTTTCTCTGGTATCTGCACTTTGTTCATCACTCCAACTGTTCAATCAGAAACATCTGCTCTGTACATCAGAGAGAGCATCTGTGAGTAATCATGCCAACTAGCCATATCTAAATAATCCTACTATATAAAAGGCAAAGCGTATTCAAGACAATGCACTTCCTACCCTGGTGCACCACCAGAGGGCGCTGCTCTGGAGGGAAGCCCAGATGAGGCAGTCAGACCTCCAGAGAGTGTGCCACAGTGGGAAGCCCAGTCCAGGATCAGGCACAGAGCAGATGTCAATGCCAGCCCTCGCCTTCACACAGCTGGGATCAAGAGTGGGGCAGGTGGCAATGCCTTCCCCCCCACCTTCACACATCTAGGATCAGGAGCAGAACATGTGGCAGTGCCCATACCCTGCCTTCACCCAGCTGGGATCAGGAGCAAAGCAGGTGGAAATGGCTGCCCCCTGCCTTCACTCAGCTGGGATCAGGAGGGGAGCAGGTGGTAATGCCTGGCCCCCCTTCACCCAGCTGGGATCAGGAGTGGAGAAGGTGGCAATGCCCATCTGCCTTCACTCAGCTGGAATCAGGCACAGAGCAGGTGGCAATGCCCATCCACCATTTACCTCGCTGGGTGAAGCAGGAAGCAATACCCCCGCCGGGTGCGGAGCAGGATGCAATACCCGCCCCTTCACCCAGCCGGGATCAGGAGTGGAGCAGGTAGCAATGCCTGCTCCCCTTCAGCCAGCCGGGATAAGGTGCAGAGGTGGTGGCCATGCCTGCCCCCACCTTCATCCAGTCGGGGTCAGTGACAGAGGAGGAGAGAATGCCTACTTGCCCACCTCCCCTTTCTAGGGCCTGTTGTATTTTCCCCAACAATGGGCTATGTTGCTAGTACAGAATATTGACAGAAAGGTTTGTCATATCAACCAGAAATCCCCTGAGAACAGATTGAAAACCCACTGGAATAAGTGGCCTTCAGAGAACAATGTCAATTCTCTCTCTCTCTCTCCCTCCTCACACTCTTTCTCTCTCTCTTTCTGCAACTGCAGACAAATATGTTTGTAAAAATGCTTGCAAATTTCTTTTTACATGCTGAGGACTTCACAATCTTTCCATTGTTCAGTAGGAAAAGTTTGCAACATCATTGTTTGGCGATGATAAGGTAAAGATAAGGTGGCTTTATATTTTAGCTTTCATTGCCTGCACATTTAATTTGATTTTTCAGAAGTATTGTAGTGGTGGAAATTTACTGAAACAGATTCATTTGTATGTATTGTCGAAGGCTTGTATTGTCGAAGGCTTTCACGGCCGGAGAACGATGGTTGTTGGGGGTTTTCCGGGCTGTCTTGCCGTGGTCTTGGCATTGTAGTTCCTGACGTTTCGCCAGCAGCTGTGGCTGGCATCTTCAGAGGTGTAGCACCAAAAGACAGAGATCTCTCAGTGTCACAGTGTGGAAAAGATGTAGGTCATTTGTATCTACTCAGGAGGGGTGGGGTTGAGCTGAGTCATTCTGTAAGAGTTTCCCAGGGTGTGGAATGCTAATGGCGGGAGGCTTCACTGTATCCTGAGGCGGTTCTTTTGCATATGGATTGGTGCTTGATGTGCTAATCTTCTCTGCAGGGCTATTGTCGGGTGTGGAGTGTTTTGTTGGCCTGGTGTTTTTCAGAACTGGAGCCCATGCTCTGTTCATTCTTAAGGTTTCTTCTTTCCTGTTGAAGTTTTGCTTATGCTTGTGAATTTCAATGGCTTCCCTGTGCAGTCTGACAAAGTAGTTGGAAGTGTTGTCCAGTATTTTGGTGTCCTGGAATAAGATACTGTGCCCTGTTTGAGTTAGGCTATGTTCAGCCACTGCTGATTTTTCAGGCTGTCCAAGTCTGCAGTGTCTTTCATGTTCTTTTATTCTTGTCTGGATGCTACGCTTTGTGGTCCCGATGTAAACTTGTCCACAGCTGCAGGGTATACGGTATACTCCTGCAGAGGTGAGGGGATCTCTGCTGTCTTTTGCTGATCGTAGCATCTGTTGTATTTTTCGGGTGGGTCTGAATACTGCTTGAAGGTTATGCTTTTTCATAAGCTTTCCCATCTGATCAGTAATTCCTTTGATATATGGCAAAAACACTTTTCCTGTGAGAGACTGTTTTTCTTTGGTTGTTTGATTCATCCTGGGTTTGATTGCTCTTCGGATTTCATTTCTGGAGTAGCCATTTGCCTGAAGTGCGTGGTTTAGATGATTAATTTCCTCATTGAGAAAGCGCGGCTCACATATCCGTCTTGCACGATCCACTAATGTTTTCATTATGCCTCTTTTCTGTCGGGGGTGGTGATTGGAGTTTTTGTGTAAGTACCGATCAGTGTGAGTTGGTTTCCTGTAGACCTTGTGACCTAACTGAAAGTTTGTTTTGCGGATGACCAAGGTATCCAGGAATGAGAGTTTTCCCTCACTTTCTTTCTCCATTGTGAATTGTATGTTCAGGTGGATGTTGTTGAGATGATTCAAAAACTCCCTCAATTCTTCCTCCCCATGGCTCTAAATGATGAATGTATCATCCACAAACCGGAACCATACACTGGGTTTGTGGGGTGCTGATTCTAGAGCTGTTTTTTCAAAATGTTCCATGTAGAAGTTTGCTATAACTGGGCTGAGTGGGCTCCCCATGGCCACCCCATCCATCTGTTCATAGAATTCGTTGTCCCATTGGAAGTAACTGGTTGTCAGACAATGATGGAATAAGGCTGTTACATCCTCTGGGAAAATCTGATTAATCAGTGCAATAGTGTCTTTTACTGGAACCTTGGTATTCATTTGTACTTAGCCACAATACAGTAGCCATTCCAGCAGGCAGATTCCATAAGGGAATTCCATTAAACCCCATTTTCTTTGACATTTTTTGTTTGGATTTTTTAATTTTTTTAAAGCATTTATTAAAGTTGAGCTAACTTTTTATAAACAATTATAACATTGAAGAAAAGCAACAATAACATTAAAGATAACAATAAAACCAGCTACTGCAAGGTATAATTTTGACATTCCTATGTTATATTTCTATTCAGTCAATAATCTGCGTGGATTGTTTTGATGTTACACGAGATTGAAAGCTTTATTTTGTTGTTGATTGTTCAGGAAGATAAGATATACCATGATGAACCAAACTATTGAATGAGTTGTTTGCACATGTAATATGTTGTGTGAGAGCTGACTAATAAGTGTTCATATGAAATTTTCATAACAACATGGTTTGGTACACTGAATTTTTTTGGTTGTATGTCATTCTTGGCTATATATTCAATGAATGGGAGCCATTTTTCTGTAAAATCTGTTGTTCTGGGGTATATTTCAGCTTCAAGGAGGCCATCTGTGATTATCTCTATACTGTAGTGGTCCCATAACTTACAGTACCAATTTGATAGTGTAGGAGGTTTCTGTGATTTCCACTTTGAAGCTATTGTGGTTTTTGCAGCCACCAAGAAGATTCTTATGAGATCATGCCTGATATGTGGTATAGTTGATGTCAGACTATGGAATCCCAGTTATCTAGAGTTCGTCTCCCCCCTTCTACAAGAAGCACAATGTTTCTTGATTCCAAAAGGTTTATTGAAAGACAATGCTCAGGATACAGTTATCCATATTCCAAGGACTAAGAAAGTCTTGGCTGAATGAAAGCTTTGTTGAGAATGACACACAAAATGAAAGTAACCATACTTCAGACACCCCTTCCCAGCCTCCCCCCTTAGTCCTGTCTAGAGAGCCTGGGAAGGCGAGGATGTCAAGGTCGGCCGGAATGGGTTGATAAGAGAATTCTTCATTCCCATGGATATAGGCAGCCTGGACAGCACCTGGGCCTGGAGAGAACTAAACAGCTACAGATTATAACATGAGAACATGGCATAGCTATGGCTCAAGAACTGAATATGAAACTGGCACTCTGACAGTTGAGTTCTGCCATTGGTCCAGAAAGATTATTTCAGGGTTTATTGTGAGCATATAGCCAGTTACATGGGTTATTTGTTCCAAGATTTCTTTCCAGAATTTTCAATATGTTTGCACTCCCACCAACAGTGTGCATAGGTGCCCATTTTCCCACATCCTTTCCAACATAGAGAAGATTTTGCTGAAGATATTGTGGACAATTTCTTAGGTGTGCAGTACCAACAATGTGTTATTTTGTAAGTTTGTAACTTGGTGTTAACCACTGGAGAATTGAGATTTGAGGACCATATAGACTTACATTGATCGTTTGAGTTTCCACAGAATCTAATGGTTTGCAGTCAGCAAGAAGTTGATGATATATCTTTTTGCTTCCTCTTGCTTTGTGCAGGGTTTCAAGTGTCTTGATTTGATCCATTGATGCCTGTCTAGCAGCTCTCTTACTTTTATTCAAGTGTGTGGACATTGATATTAATTGACCTCTTAATACCACTTTCAGGGCTTCCCATACTATATGCAGTGAAGTGTCTTCTTTCATGTTGTTGTTAAGATATTGTTTGATAGCTTGTTCTATTTCTTTAGTATTTTTTTCAGTAAATAAAAGTGCTCTATCTAAAGTCCATCTCTTTTCAGTTGATGTTTTGGGACCTAATTCTAGAGTGCAACTGACTCAGGTATGGTCAAACTGTGTAATATTTCCAATGTGCGAAGTTAGGACTTGGTTTGTCAATGAGTCCAAAATTAGAATGAAGTCAATTTTGGTGTAAAAGTTATGACTCGTGAAAAATAGGTGTAATTTTTTTCAGAGGTATGTATCAGATGCCATATGTCCACTAGTTGATGATTGTTAATTATTTCAGCTGAACAATTGAATTGATTTTTCCCTTTCCCTTTTGGCTTGTTGAAATATTCATGATCAGTTACATAGTTCAGTATGAAGTTAAAGTTGACTCCTATAATCACTTTTCCTTCTTGGAATTTTGTCAGTGTTTGAAGAATCTCCTCTATAAATTTGAGCTGATTGTAATTAAAAATATATATTACAACAAACGTTAGAATTTGGTCTTCTATTGATCCTTTTATGAATAGAAATCTACCTTGTGGATCTTTTAATGGTTCTTTGTGCTGAAAACATACCTGTTTTGAGATTAGAATTGATACACCATGGGCTTTTGAGGACCCTTTGGCATAGTATTGAAACTGAATCCAATTAGCTTTCAGTTCGTCACTATTTGTGGAGTGTAAGTGACTTTCCTGAAAAAGCATAACATCTGGCTTTAGCTTAGCCAAATTCGTTAAGATTCCTTTTCTTTTGATGGGATTCTTAAGGCCTCGCACATTAAGAGAGGTTATGTTAAGGTTCAAATGCATTATCACAGAACTTTAAAAATGTACCTTGAGAGCAGCTTGGTTATATAACTTGATGCAAAATAACAACCACTAATATTATAAACTTTGTTTTGAACTACAGTAGATAAGATATACAGCAATCCAGTATCAGTAGTGAAAAATAACCAACAGTAACTTAATACAGGATAATATAATACAGGATAATAATAAAGCTCCCTTAAAATTGCATCACATATGCATATTAGATTAAACAAAATCCATCAGAAGGACTCCACCTTTCATTGAATTGCAATTCCACCTTTCCCTACATCAGTCTAGTCTTACTGGCTTCTTGTTATTCTTCTTCTGGGCAGTTGGAGACATAGTATTCTTTTTCTCTCCTGTGAAATTAGAGCATTCTTGGTTTGTGGCAGAACTGAGAAAGAATAAACTCTAAGAAGCAACAATACACCCCCCACCCCATGCAGCTTTATAGCTGATCGATTAGTTGCTTGAATGACATTCACAGTGCGTAAATCCTGAAGCCATGTGGGAAGGGCCAATAGCACTGAGTTTTGCCTTTGAACTGGCACCAGAGCACCTGCAGGGTTGTTGAATACATGTGAAATTATAAGAAGTAAATTATGGCTTTGTATAAGTGTGAAAAGGTTTCTGAAGGGGTGCCTGTGCTAGAGGAGTCTAACTGTAGTCTTGCTCCTGTTCTTACCTGGCTGAAGTCTTTCCCAGGAAGTTTCAGGATAGCCAAGCCTTAGACACACATTATAGCCAACCTGGTAAGGAAAGAGTGACTGCTTTCACTAGACCTCAAGAGCAAAAGTGCTCGGTTTGTGTAGTAGAGCTGATTTTCATTTGCTTCTATGGCCTTTGGGATTCAATCACTGAAGAACTTTGAAAATTCACTATCTTAGGGATCTATGAAAAATATCAGAATCTAACAGGCACTTTCTCTGAGGTATTATTATAATAGATACATTCTATTTTTAAATAAATAATATGATCACTTCAGTGCTTGATGGTAGGGTTAGCAGATCTGAGGATTTCCTGCCAAAGGTTCGAGGATTTACATTTCTTCTTAGCATTTCTAGGGAACAGGATAATAGCTCAGCATGAGAGGCCAGTCACAAAAGGTCACGATATTTTCTATTCAGCTTGAGAATTCGCTCCCCTCACCTCTCCATCATTAATGCACAGGCACAGCCAAGCTCTTCCCCTGATGGATTAGATGGCACCATCTTCTTCCACCAGGGTCACAGGGTTCTGCTTATACCCTGGCAGGGTTTATTACCCAGTCTGTCCGGAATTCCCCTTTGTATCCAGGATCCACAGTCTCTAGGTCTGGGTCTTAGGTGACCTAACTGTTCTGGATCGATGAATATTCTTCTAGAATAACACAGGTTTATTAGTTTCAAGTAGGAAATAATATCCCAAACTACATACCTGAAAAGAGGGATGACATCTTGTTTCTGATGGATGAGACAGGAAACCATAGAATTAATATATTGATTTTTTTTTCAACTTTGGCCAGGCTGTTGATTGCCTTGATTTCACTCCTTCACTCCTTTTGCTTGATACTTCACTTTGCACATAGGATACATTTTAGAGTGTAAAACACTATTTTTAAAATGTATTAGGTTAGACCTAATATAACATTGAGATATGAATACCTGTATCTTTGCTCCCATGTGGCAAAAAACAACCTTAGGGGAATAGTTCTAGAAAGAAAGAATGGTATTCAAGGAAAATAATAAGCATCCCTTTAGTGCTATTTTTTTTTTCCTAATCTCCCCTTGCACAAAGTTTTGTTCCTGATTGTAATGCCTTTGGGGGTTTTAATGTTAAAAAACCCTCTTAGGGAAAATTCACACAAATTTGAGTGTTTCATGTAGTTTTCCTCTAAAGGGATGCAAGGTTCAGTTGATTGTGGACAATATTTTAAATGACAGAAAAGCAAAATCAGGCACTTAAAAGTTTAACATTCCTTCTTTGTCTCTGGTTTAATTATTGAAAATGAAATAAAGGAAACCAACAACTATAGATAGGAATTAAAGAAGACTCTTTGGGGCTCAAATATTCATGCAGTATACCCATATTTTCATTTACTTGCCTGTCTTATTCCCCTCTCTAGTGGCCTTGTTAAAACGGCTCTTGCTATCCAGCAGTTACACAGTAATTCCCTCTAACTTGTGTGCCACTTCTTGGCGTAGACATAACCATGACTATCCATGAGTTGACTCTTTCCTGCCATGCTAGAGACACATCAGTTTTGGTCACAAACCCTTCCAGTCCGGGTTTCGCCTGGGGCACAGGGTGGAGACATTGCTGGTTGCCCTCACAGACGATCTTCACAGGCATCTTGATCGGGGCAGATCAGCGCTGCTAACATTACTAGACCTTTCAGCAGCATTTGATACAGTCGACTACGATCTTTTGACCCACTGCCTCGCCGACGTGGGAATCCAAAGGACAGCACTACAGTGGCTAGTCTCTTTTCTTCATTGTCAGGGACAGAGGGTGGTGCTGGGGGACAAGTTATCATCCCGAAGACCACTAATATGCGGTGTGCCACAGGGGGCGATACTCTCCCTGTTACTGTTTAACATCTACATCCGCCCCCTCGGCCAGTTGGTGCAAAGTTTCGGGCTTGGGTGTCACCAATATGCGGATGACACCCAGCTATATCTGTTGATGGATGGATGGCCTGGATCAGCCCCGGATGTCCTGGAGCATGCTTTTGAAGCCGTGGCTGGATGGTTGAGGCAAAATTGGCTGAAACTAAACCCTGCAAAAACAGAGATCCTGTATTTGAGTCGCGGAAACATGGATTCAGGTCCTCGGCTTCCTATACTCGATGGGGCAGTGCTTACACTGGCCCTGAGAATTAGGCACCTGGGGGTGATTCTGGATGCCTCCTTGACTATGGAGGCCCAGGTCACTGCAGTTGCCAGGTCTTCTTTTTTCTATCTTCAACAGACCAGGCAGCTTTCCCCTTATCTTTCATCCTGCGACTTGGCTACAGTAATCCAGGCAATGGTCACCCCTAGGCTTGACTACTGTAATGCACTCTACACTGGGCTTCCCCTGAACCTCATCTGGTGGTTACAGCTGGTACAGAATGCAGCAGTGTGGGTCATCACCGGAACGTCAAGGTGTGAGCACATAACACCAGTATTGCATCAGCTGCACTGGTTACCAGTAGAGTACCAAATCAGGTTCAAGGTTCTGGTATTAACCTATAAAGCCCTATGCGGACAGGGACCGGCGTATCTGCAGGACCTCCTCTCCCCATTTGAGCCTCAGAGGACTCTTCGCTCTAATGGCAAACATTTGCTGAAGGTCCCTGGCCCCAGGGAGGCCCACCTGGCATCGACCAGGGCCAAAGCCTTTTCGGTCCTGGTCCCAGCCTGGTGGAACACTCTAATGAGACCAGGGCCTGGCAGGATTTATTGTCTTTTCGCCGGGCCTGTAAGACAGAGCTGTTCCACCAGGCATATGGTTGATGCTAGGCAGAGTCGCCCCATCCAGTCGAGCATGGTCTGTGCCCTCCCCACTAGCGACATCCTCCATCTGTTGAGCTCCACTGTAAATGCTCTAGTGAAGGTGAAAGGGAGGTGCCTTGTGTATGCATATAGTCATTTTATTATGCCGCTGAGTATACGTGTATGTGTGTGTGTATATATATATATATATATATGTATTTTAAATGTTAGGATGTTTATATATTTATAATTTTAAACTGTGTAATTGTTAGATGTATTTTAAATGTATGTAAATTGTAATCCGCCCTGAGCCTGCTGATGTGGGGAGGGTGGAATATAAATCTAATAAATTAAATTAAATATCTGATGGAATGTTCTTGGGGGTCCCACTTTGAGGATCTATAACTCAGACATCCGAAATGCAATCTTCACCAAACTTGGAGGGTGGCTCGAGAAAAGCTTGCTGAAGATTCCCTGTGAGTTTGGCATCTCTGACTGTGAAGGGGGTGTTCCAGGGCCTCAGGAAGTGACAAACCACAAACCAGCTCGTGAACCAGGGCAAGTTTGTGAAAGTTCGTGGTTTGTGAAACACAACAAACCACGAACCACACGGTTCGGAATTTTCCCAGTTCATGCCCATCTCTACTCTCATCCATTCCTGCATTAGCATTGTGAGTCAAACGTGGGATTGTAACGTGCAATTTCACCCTGGATTGCTAATGTACCTCACAGTCTGAATCACAAACTTCAGCTGCCGCTTTAAACATGCAGTCAGCCCCATAGGACAAACTACAGCCCTCCACAAAGGAAACAACAATAATGAGACTATGAAGGAAAGAGGAATGAGAGCTAAATTTACATCCAAAAGAATTCTTCCTAGGAGAGTTTGTGAAAATTATTATTGATGCCCATCATAAACAACATGCTTTTTGGATTTGCCAAGGTCAGCACAAAGTCAGGAAACTGTATTCAGTTAGCTCTAATATTCCCAAGTATAGATTGTGTTGCCAACTTGACAAAATTGACTATACTGTCCATTTTTTCATTTAAGTTAATAGTTCACCTAAACAGAGTTTTCTTAATAGATCTAGAGCATGCTTATGCAGCTGTATATCCCAACAACTCAAACACTGACTATGTGAAATTAAGAAGCTATTTTGTAGACTAACAGCCCAGTCCTGAGGCCCATCTCAGAGCTGGTGACTGTGCACTGACATAACTGCAGTACCACTTGTTCTCTCCCTAAAGATTTTCATGGGAGAGCTGCACTGGCAGGCCAAGCCCAGGAAGGTGTGGTCAGAAGAGGATGCTCCATAGTTGTCTGGGCAATGCCAGCAGAATTGACCAATTGCAGGGTCCTGGGAAAGTGTCCATGGCTGGGAGTGGCCTGGACTGGTAAAATAGTATTCAAGACAGTTTACAGCATAAAGTTAAATATTAAAAACAAAATAAAACATAGAAATTTAAAACCAATAGAAGCATAAAAATGCAACAATAAAACAACAGGAAAAATTCAGCAAAACCAAAATGACAATCAATAAATAAGACCAGTCATTAATCCAACAAATTATGATCAACACAATATAATGTCAACAAATGCCCAAAGTGATTTTGACAAGACTCTGGAAGTTCTTTCCCCATTATGCAGTGGGTGGAAGCCTTTTTGCCCATCCCATTTTTTATTGGAGAATGAGACTCCTACTGGGGCAGGGTCTAGAGCTGTGAATGATTGTTCAGCCCAGCTGACAAGTTGACGGTTCTTTGGGAAGGGGTATTTATGTCAGTTCAGTGGTTTGGGGGCATTGGGATGGATCTACTGGGGTGAGTTGCGCTGGCTGGGCCCTTTAAGGGGTCCTTAAAGGGTCCCCTTACCTACAAAAATGGGACAGACAATTTCTTTGGCTGCAATACATGATGTCTATGCAAAGCACAAGGGGGTTAAATTATCCTGATATCTCCAACTACTATAAAACAATATGTCTTTCAGACATAGTACAAATGTTGCGAATAGGAGACCTTTCTGACTGGATAAAGACTCTACATTCACTCATCGATCCCATGACCATTCAAGAAGTGATATGGAACAGTCAGCACTCTTGTCCAATCTTGATTGACCCTAAAGCCATGCTTAGGGTGTGGGACTCACAAGTCCAAATTGGCCCTGAAAATATCATGGTTTCCCTCATTCTTATTCCAAGAATGGTTTCCTGTGGGCAAAGAATCTACTGTACCCACCATATGGCGATTAGCTAAGATCACACGCTTGAGTGATATTTCTTCAAAGGAGAGTATTTTAGCAAAAGCTGAATTGAAACAGAAAATTCAACAGAAATTTCTGTAGTACTTCTACTTAGCCATATGATAAACTATCTATGAATCCCAAAACTTCTGAGTACTACTGAATCAGACTTTGAATGATTGCTGAACAACTCAGAATCTAAGCACAAAGGTTTAATCACACAGGTATGTGATAGTATTACTCCATATAGAAAAACCAAACCTTTACATTATCAACTGAAGTGGCAACATGATTGCAACATCACCCTAACAAAAGACCAGAGGACAATTATATGGTCCTCCACATTGTTCAGTTCCTCTGTCATAAGCACCAAACTACAAGCTTATAAAATACTGACAAGGTGGTACCTTACCCCCCCCCCAAAAAAAACTAGCAATAATTACTTCTTCACTGTCACTTCTTTGTTGGAAGAATTGTGGGGTGGTAGGTTGGTGGAGCCGTATGTATATCAAAGCATTCTGGAACTCAAATAACAGGACATACAATTCCATTGCTTCCTGAGCTTACTTTTCTAAATCACTGGCAAGATACATGTATCACTTGTAGGCTGTTAAGTTACAGGGAAAGAATGATATCTCTGTACCAAAAATTAGACATGAATCAATCATCAGCCTCTTAGTGGCAGCAAAAATAGCAATTGCTCTAAAATGGAAGTCACAATATGCTCTGACTATATCCACATGGTATTTGAAAATATGACATCAGCTGATAATGGAAAAGATTTCAGATGGTCTTCTTCAATCTGAAATTTACCCTAAAACAACAGGGTTCATTGAGAAATGGCTCCCATTTCTTGAGCACGTTACCAAAGAGGATATCCTACTCTAAAATTCAGTCTATCTGAAACTCTTATATCCATAAAATTTATCTATCTCAACAGTATAAGATATCTAACATTGTGCAATGTTCTAACATGTGCAATGTTCACAATCGTAAGAGAGTATCATGAAAAGAACCAGCCCAAGAGAAGTTCGTGAAGCCTAACTAACAACAACAATGAAAAGAAACTTTTATATATACAATCCCATGTAATTATTATTTCATAAACCATGCATCAAACGTTGTTTATAATATATACATTTTAACCACACATCATCACCACAGCCACATAAAAAGTTATTCAATACAATTTGTTATAAGAGGTCACAATTAAAGTGCTACATGCTGTGCCTTGCTAAGAATAATAAATATTTTCTTAAAGTGCAATAAGGTGCTAAAGCAAGAAACTGTTCGTTCAAGCACAATGTGCCTCACAAATTATTCCAGTGGTAGCCTGTTGAAGTGCCGTAGGTGAGATTAAACCAGGAAGGAGCAGTCCAATCACAACCAAGCCATCGACGGATGGACCGGTTCCTGAGAAACTGTTTCGATTCTTCTTCAAAGATGGCATGATGTTACCACAAAGGTGTTGACACTTTTCTTAATAAATTCATGTCAATATAATGATTCTACTCATGCATCAACCCCTCTCCTTCATGAGAACCTAGTATAACACATTTATTATTCTTAGCAAGGCACAGCACGTAGCACTTTAATTGTGACCTCTTATAACAAATTGTATTGAATAACTTTTTATGTGGCTGTGGTGATGATGTGTGGTTAAATTGTATATATTATAAACAACATTTGATGCATGGTTTATGAAATAATAATTACATGGGATTGAATATATAAAAGTTTCTTTTCATTGTTGTTGTTAGTTAGGCTTCACGAACTTCTCTTGGCATGTGCAATGTTCAGCCATGGAGTACATAATCATTAGTAGAATGTGACTGCTCATATCTCTCTCATTTGCAGCTTGTTGTATTAGCTTAAACTTAATATGTTTAATTGGCTCTGATAATATGACCTGATATCTGTAATTCATTCTCAGTTATATTGTAACTCATATGAAACGTCAATATGATGTGTTGTAAATCTTAGAATCAAAAATAAAATTTGAGGGGGGGAACGGAGCTTAAGGGGGAGCCAAAGGGTATGGGCTTTGTGGGCTTCACCCTGGGTGGCAGGGACTACCAGCTCATGCTTGGATGGGTGCTACACCTCCTGCCATCCTGTAGAGTCCAGCAAGTGGGCTGGGGAAAGCATGCCATCGAACAACAGGAAGGTCAATCAATGCAGTGGATCCATTGCCTTTTGCTGCTCCAATGGCTGTAATCAATAAAGTTATGGCCTATTTCACCCACAATCAATGTGTTGTATTATTTTTCCGAGCACCAGCCTTACACATAGCCTACATGGTGGCAATGTGCAGCTAAAGCTTTACATGGCATAGAGGTAAATAACATCGCCTGGTAAATAAGATCCCATTAAGCCTCTACTCAAGGAATAGAACTTTTTTTTTTAATCCAGGCAGTTGACACTCTTACATGAAACCACTGAAAGAGAACATCTACAACTTTTGTATTAACTGTCACAAGTATTTCATGGAGATACTATAGGGACACTATACTAATGTTATCTCAATCTCATAAATAGTTATGAAGCAAGGCAGAAAAGGTCAAGTGCAT
Source organism: Eublepharis macularius (assembly GCF_028583425.1). NCBI lineage: Eukaryota > Metazoa > Chordata > Lepidosauria > Squamata > Eublepharidae > Eublepharis > Eublepharis macularius. The sequence continues at coordinate 150,197,047 of NC_072791.1, read as the reverse complement.
ATAGTGTTAAATTAGAGTTGCCAGCTCCAAGTTGGGAAATTCCTGGAGATCTGGGGGGTGAAACCTGGAGAAACCTGGAGAAAGTGGGGTTTGGGGAGGGAAAGGACCTTGGCATGGCATAATTCCATAGAGTCCACCCCCTACAGTAGCCATTTTCTCCTGGTGAACTGATCTCTGTGGCCTGGGGACCAGTTGTAATTCCAGGAGATCTCCAGCCACTACCTGGAGGCTGGCAACCCTATGTTAAATACAATTCCGCAACTGAGCTGCATTCTACTGCTATGTTCCCAGAAGGACTCTGTAACAAATTGTACAGAACATGTAACTAATTAAATGCAACACATTTATGATACGTAGAAAAATATTAAACCTATTCTCCTAGATGCCAGATAAGCTATTTATCCCCTTTTAAAAAACACATTTACTTGGAAACTGACACTCTTTCTAATGCTTTTCTCACAGCATCTTTGACCTCTTTATTCCTTAAGGTGTATATCAATGGATTAAGCATAGGGATCACTATACTATAGAAGATGGACACCACCTTGTCTTGGTCCATAGAGTAGCTGGAGGTAGGCCGTAAGTACATAAAGAGCAGGGTCCCATAGAAAATAATGACAGCAAGCAGGTGAGATGTACAGGTGGAGAAAGCTTTGCACATGCCTTCAACTGAATGCATCCTAAGTATGGTAAACAAGATGCAGCAATAAGAGATGATCACTACTGATGTGGTTGTGATTTCATTAAAACCAATTAAAGTAACAAGCAGAATTTGCTTGAGGACATCATTAGAGCAGGAAAGATGGTTCAATGGAGGTCCATCACAGAAGAAGTGGTTGATGATATTGGAGCTACAACAAGGTACTTGCAAAGCAACTCCAATCTGTATTGTTGAATTCAGAAATCCAGCTACATATGCCAATACTACTAATGGGATACAAACTCTTTGAGACATGATGACTGTATACATCAGTGGATTGCAGATTGCCATGTACCGATCGTAAGCCATCACAGCCAGAAGATAGCATTCTGAAGTCGCTAAACCAGCATAAAAATAAAGTTGTAAAACACACCCAGTGTATGAGATGGTTTTCTTGTGTGCAAAAAAATCCACTAGCATCTTGGGGGTGACAACTGAGGAATAGCAAACATCCAAGAAAGACAAATTGCTGAGGAAATAATACATGGGAGTGTGAAGGTGAGAATCAGTCCTCACAACCACAATGATACCAATGTTCCCCACTACAGTGATAATGTAGATCAGTAGAAACAACACAAAAAGAGTGGTCTTTATCACCAGATGATCTGTCAATCCCAAAAGAATGAACTCATCCATCACAGAGCAATTTTCACCAGTCATTTGTATCACCTGTAGTACTCGGTTCTGAAACAGAGAAAATATGTTTAAGTGATGTAGTTCTGTAGATTAAGCTTCAGTTGCCAGACAGAGAGAGAGTAGGATTTATTGTGTATTTATTACCTTCATTCATACCCTGTCTTTCTCCCTAATGGGGACTCAAAGTAGTTTACATAATTCATCATAAAAACAGCCCTGTGCAGAAGGTATGACTGAGAGTAATCTAAGATCCTGAAGATATAAAATGCATGTCAAGCCTGAAATGAGGAAAGGACTAATTATAATGTTTTCTGTCTCTAGTGGGATATACTGTGATGGGCAGATCATCCATTCTGATTAAGTATGGATTTTATATCCATGGGTATTCTGGGTCATCACAAATGCAGACACTGTTCTTGTTGTCCACAGTTTTTAAATATTCAAGAATTATCAGTCCTTTGGATCAAAATGCATACAGTTCGCTGATTGTAATACACCTCAACTTATTTGTGTTATCATGTGTCCTTGAAAATAATTGTATGCTGTACAAATCAACAGATCTTTAAGAGTCAGAGTTTTTAAGCAAAAAAGCAAAATCTGCACATCAACATTGGAGGCTCTTTTAACTGAACATTTCAAATAGTGTGCCCACCATTTCCTTGACTGAAGTTTGACATGCACATTATATCTTGAAGATCTTAGGTTACTGTAGAATGTTGTTGCTTTGTATCATATGATAATTTTTTTAGAATTTTTAGGCACAAAGTTGTTTTTTAGTGCCAGTGTTTTTTAGCACTGGCATTAAATTTTGAGCTGCAAAAGTGAGATTAGGGGTTAGACAGACACATAGTAGTTTTAGAACAAGATTCAGATCCTGTAGCACCTTAGAGACCAACTGGATTTGCAGGATGTGAGCTTTTGAGAGTCAAAGCTCCTTTTGTCAATTTTATTTTTTAGTTCTTGTATGACAGAGTGCATTCACAGTTGAAAGAAACAACCCATGTTGAAATTTTCATGTCTTAGTTATAACTGTCTGCTTCTATACTTTCAAGATAAAAGAACTGAATAGCTGGTTCTAATAATAAATTAGAATTTTTAAAAATGTCATTATATTTCAGATTGATATGGAGATATAGTCCTTTCCTGTCCAGCACTACTATGACTTTTGCTGTTGTTTTCTCTGCCTTGATTAATTTCAATTTATGAATGTTCCAATATAGTCTGTATATTTTGAAGAAGATATTGTGAGAATATTGAATGAAGTATGTACCCAGGATCTTGACATGGTTCTTTTATGAATTACAACTTGTATATGTACCACTTGTTATTTGGATTGTTCATATTATCAGTGGGTAGTTTACCTAGAATTTATAAATATATTTTACATCTGTGTAACCTGGCTTTATTATTCCAAGGCGTTATGTTATTTTGAACTACACATTCCAGATACAGTTTGTATTATTTCGCCTATTAGATCTTAGCTTTGCATCTGTTGTCTTGTCTGTGAGGACCTTTTCCTTTTTATTTGTTTTATTTGTTTATAGAACAGATCAAAACTTGCTGGGGGAGGGGGATATTTTTCTCAGGATAGCTCAGGGTATTTTTATTCAGAAGTAGCAGTTACTAAAGAAAAGATTAGAGACCTTGCTGTAATGAGACCCTGAATAAAGGATTTAGGTTTATCACAATCTTGATCTTAATTTTTGCAATCAAAATTACTGCAAAAAGAACAAGGCAAGACACTAACTTTTAACTTGCTTTACTAGGAAGTTTGAAACAAAAATTAGAATGTGTAGTCTTATAACATGGTGCATTATTTTACATTTCATTTCATTTGATATCTTTTAACACTGCTGCATTAAGAATTTTTTAAAGTAACACACCAAATCCTTTTGATTAAAACAGAAATATTTAAAATTTTTAATTGTGAATAACCTTTTCATTCATTAATCTACTGTTACAATGGCATGATTTTATAAGAGCACATGTCAGACATTAAACATGTAGGAACCTCCTCTTAGCATTAAAAAATGTCATTAAGGGTGCTATATGGCTCAACAGAAATGAAAATGATCTTACTGTTTTGTTTTTTATTTTTATTTTCTGGTCAATGGAATGGGTTACAGAAGACTAAGATCAACACCTGGAAAAATAACAAATCATCAACATTGTCATCTCTTTTATACTTTCTTTTTGTCAGGAAGATTTACTAATAGGACATTTCAGTGGAGCTGTACATTCATCATTAGCTATATATGTAATTTATAAACCCCTTAGTGTACTTGAGAGACATCTTCTCTCTGACCACATTCAACTGTATGTCATTAGTGAACAACAAGAAAAATCCTTACTGTATATGAAGCAAGTATAGCAGGAAAAAGTAGTTTAGGTTGTTTTTTCCCTTAATTCTTTTCAAAGGTTGCAGCAGATTGTCTTCTCATAGTAATCCTTATATGATGATTTCCCAATGAAGGCATTGTTATTTCTATCTCGAGGATTAGGTGTGTGTTTTTTTTACCAGTGGGATCCTGATTCCAGATGGACCTCTGTGTTACTGAATCACATCTGCCACAGGATATCTGCTTCCTTTGTGACTTTGCTAAGCGATTCCTTGGTTTTAAACTATGAATCTAGAAATAACACACAACAGAAACATATTTAATTAAGACAAATCTTTAATGGTTAATGATGAAATATGGGAATGAGAAACTTCTCTCAACAAACTTAGTATTCTTATCAATCAAACTTAGACTATGTACTTAAAAGGAAATCCCATGCCCTTATTTATAGTTTGCCTCTTCTATAAAAACCTGGTAATCTTTCTGTTTTTCCTTGTGTACTCAATACAAGAGAAACACTCATGTTTTCACTCAGTTACATATTCTCAGAACACATATTAGTATGCTTGATAATATGGCTTTGACTCTGAAACAAAAAACTACAGATTTAGTCCTTTAGCACAACAGCACACCTGCCTGAAACAAAACTAAAAAGATCCTTGAAATGTCTTTTCATGGTGTGAGTTAAATTTCTAGCATTCATTAAAATGAACAAATATTTTCTTATAGTTTGAACTACTCTCATAAACTTTTACGTGAAATAATGCACCACGATTCTCAAAGAATAAAGAGATACAGATGCAGTGGGAATTGTACTTCTGTGACTCATTGACTAAAAATGCTTAGTTAGACTGACTATTGATAGAGTCATTTAAAATATTTCTATGCTGCCTTTCCACCCAATCCAAGGTCCCCAAGGCAGTGAACACATTTCAAACATTTAAAACCATTTAAAATGCAAATATATATAAAATATCTAAATATATAAACTCATAAAAACATAAAAACACAACTCTTTGATACTCAAAGCAGATTACATAGTGTACGTCAATAGAACCGACAGATATGTCCAATAACAATGCAATAGGGTATGTAAATGCAAATTTGCAGACAATCAACAAGTAAATAAATAAGTACATATCAACAAATAAATAAAGCAATTAAACAAATCAAACAAAAAATTAAAGTAAGTCAAGTCAATAAAGCCAGATAACTAAACACCTGCCAGAACATTTTATGTATGTATGTATGTATGTAGGTAGGTAGGTAGGTAGGTAGGTAGGTAGGTAGGTAGGTATGCGTGTATGCGTGTATGCGTGTATGCGTGTATGCATGTAAGTTATTTATAGTCTGTCTTTCTCACTAAATTCAAGGAGGATTACACATTTCAGCCTGAAATGGGCCTGATTCAGCCCAAATTGGACTCAATTTGGCCTGTTCTGGGCTGAAATCAGCTCTCTGAGGAGTGCAGGAGCACTCCAGGGCCCATTGTACCTCCCCGGTGGTGCTTCTGTGCAGCAAGTTGATTTTGGCCCCAAATAGGCCCAGTTCATCCACAAACAGGCCCGATTCAGCCTGAAACGTGCCTAAATTAGCCTAAACTGCGCAACACAGGAGCACTCCAGGGCCCATCATACCGCCCTTGCAGCGCTCCTATTCTCCTCAGTGGGCTGATTTCGGCCCCAAACAGGCCTGATGTTGGCCCCAAATGGGCCCAGTTCAGGCCAAACAGGTTGAAATTGGCCTGCTGAAGAACATGGGAGTGCTCCCAGGGGCAGAACATGGGCTGCATGATGACATCACTTCCCGCTTTGCGCCCATGCATGAGGAGGACTGTCCAGCGAGTGCCTGGTCTCCTACCTCCTGCCCAGAGGGTAAGGGAACCTGGCAGCCCTAGCACAGCAGCAACTGTCATCAGGCCTGGTCCAGCTCCACCCAACTGGTGTTGCAATCCAAGAGCTCTCTAAAATCAATGACGAGCACCACTGGGTCAGGCACAAAAGGCACTTTGAAAAACAAAGACCATTGCATGTTCCTCCTGGCTCTGTATTTTGAGCCTCCCTGCAGATTTCAATATCTTGTTTGTCTGCACTCTGATGAATGACACATGCCAACACGTATGTGACTTTGATAGCCAGAGAGATAGTAATGGTGCGGTATTGCACAGCAGAACAGCCTAGGGTTGCCATCTCTGGGTTTAGAAATTCCTGGAGATTTGGGAGTGTGCATTAGGAGCAGAGGGTTTGGGAAGTAGAGGGGCCTCAGCCACAGATTCCACATTCCAAAGCAACCACTTTCTCCAAAGCAACTGGTGTCTGTATTCTGGAGATCAGTTGTAATTCTCAGGAATCTTCACCTCCCAATCATTGTAGGATTGGCAACCCCAGAATAGCCTGATGATTGATGAAGGTTAAAATTAGGCTTTGCCAGTTCCTGCTGGTGGTGGGGTATCCCCTGCCACCACTCAGTTGAATGTTGGGTGAAAAAGAAGTGGGAGAAGGTGGAGAGCTGAGACAAAATCTGAAGATTTGCACTTCTACTTGAGAGGGCCCACCAGGACTGTGAAGCCATCATTGCCCCCTGCCCCCCTAGGAACCAGCCATGAATCTTGACCCAGAGCACATGAAATGCCTCTAAGGACTGCCTCTAAGGGACATGAGCCCATTTTGGGGCTCAGGACTATCTCAAGAGCAGTCATCCACCTGTCCCACAAAGTAGGAAGGGATCCCCCACCCCTTGATTCCTCTAATGTTTGATAAGCAAAAGGAAATTCCCTGCTCAGAAGCCATAGCATTTCTGAGCATTGATAGCCCTTCCATGAATTTCACCGGTCCTTTTAAAAGCTAACTGCAACTCCAACTCCTCATGAAAATAAAATTTTTAAAAGTGTAGTAGTCCTTTTTGACTGGAATCTCTTATTGAATAGTTTCACTGAACAACCCCAAGAGCTTGTGTTTAAGGAGAGAGCAAAGGAGTGATTTTGCACCATAAGATATCAGCCAAGTTCCAGATGAGACTTTTGACCAGGAATATAGATTCTTCTATTTGGACTACAGGAGGCGGTGAACTGCTCTGCACCCTATTTTGCTAAGCATTTTGCATATAAAACCTGTTGCACCTGTTCCAACTTGGACTCTATATCAGCAGTGACAGGACTGATGATCTAAGGGTGCTAATTTGTCCAGTTGTGAGATATCACTTTCTGCTTGTCCACTATCATAGATGCAGAGGAGTTAGCCGTGTTAGTCTGTGGTAGCAAAATCAAAGAGTCCAGTAGCACCTTTAAGACTAACCAATTTTATTGTAGCATAAGCTTTCAAGAATCAAGTTCTCTTTGTCAGATGCATGATACAGAGACTGGTCAAATATAGAAGAGGAGGGAGAGAAGGGGAGGAGAGAGAAGAGGCAATTAGGGGGGGAAAGGGGAGGGTGCAACCAAAACATTCCTTTGCTAGTATATGTAAACATCTCCTTTTGGTGTGTGGATCAGTTGGCTTCAAAAGAGTTTGCCCTGTTAGTTTGTAGCAGCCAAACAGCTAGACCATCCAATTCCAATGCAGTACGAGCCTTCGATAACCACAGCTCGTACTGCATTGGAATTGGATGGTCTAGCTGTTTGGCTGCTACAAACTAACAGGGCAAACTCCTTTGAAGCCAACTGATCCACACACCAAAAGGAGATGTTTACATATACATACTAGCAAATGAATGTTTTGGTTGCACCCTCCCCTTTCCCCCCCTAATTGCCTCTTCTCTCTCCTCCCCTTCTCTCCCTCCTCTTCTATATTTGACCAGTCTCTGTATCATGCATCTGACGAAGAGAACTTGATTCTCGAAAGCTTATGCTACAATAAAATTGGTTAGTCTTAAAGGTGCTACTGGACTCTTTTTGATTTTGCTTGTCCACTATGAGGTAGTACATAAGATTCTTGGACTTTTAAGACCTCGCACCTGCTTGTACAACCCTTGTCCTCCTTGTTGCTTAAATCTGCTGGGGGGGGGGGTTCAGTGACTGGACTCAGGAAACAGTAAATGCCATCTTGAGAGGGGGGTGATTGTCCCTGCCTTGAAGTAGGCAGTGGTAGATCCATTCTTTAAAAAATGCAAATCTGGACCCAGGAAAGTTGGACCTTCCAGTTTCAAATATATCACTCTTGGGCAAGGTGATTGAACAAGTGGTGGATAGGTAACTTCAGGGATTCCTGAATGAAGTGGATGGTTTGGATCCCTTCCAATCTAGTTTCAGACCTGGTATGAGCCAGAGACAGCCTTGTCCGCCCTAACAGATGATCTGTATCAGAAGAGGAACAGGGGAGTGTTAATTCTCTTAGACCTCTCAGTGGCTTCTGGTAACCATTAGTCATAGTAACCTTCTGGACTGCTTCTCAGGTTTGGGATTCGGCGGGACTGTTCTGTGATGCCCCTACCTTGAATGTAGGTTTCAGAGTATAGTGCTGGAGGACTGCTACTCCACTTCTGGCCTACAACGTCCTTCAAGCTTCTACCTTGTCCCTCATAGTTTTTAGCATCTACATGAAGCCACTGGGAGAAGTTATCTGGACATTTAGGCTGAATTGTCACCAACATGCAGAAGATACTCACCTCTATCTTAGATTTCCAGCAGATGCCAAGAAAGCTGTGGAAACCATGAACAAGTGCCTGGAAGCAGTTTGGAGATGGATTATGGCTAACAAATTGAAATTGAAGGTGCTGGTTGGGGGATGGTTTGGCCCATGAATAGGGGTTTGCACTGAGAAAATTTCATTATGGTTTCAAATCTGTGATCAGTAACTGGTAGGTAGCCAAAGAAGTGAATGTAGAAAGGGAGTAATATTCATGGTCTTCTTAGCTCCTGATAATAGCCAAGCTGTAGTGTTCTGCACCAACTGGAGTCTCTGAGTTAACTTAGAGGGAAGATATATGCACAATGTATTACAATTTTCAACTCCTGATGTTACCATAGTATGGATCCAGGTGGTCCAATTGGCCATGTTGAGGTAGGAGGCCATTTTCCAGGCTAGAATGAGTTTGTGGAAAGCATTTTTTGCAGCTGCCTTAATTGGCTTTTCTAGCAGTAGAGTTGGATCCAGTATAACTGCTAGGCTCTTGAGTGGACCATTGCTGGTTTGGATTTATTCCATTTGGGGTTTTTTTGTTGACATGCATTTCAGTACCATTGCACATATAAGGTGAGTGCTGGCTGTGAATGAGCAGATGCATACTGTTGTTTTCAAGAGGGATTGAGGAAACGAGGCTCTGGGGCAGCTGTTTTTCACTTAATGGCACCAAAATCACACAGAACACAGTCCTTCCTCTAAATCATCAGCCCACTGAGTTTTCCCTTAAGTACACTGCCAACACACAAAACACTGGAGTCCAAAAAAGGCAAGTGTTGGCAGGTGCCCACTATGGCAGGAAACTGGTTGGCAAAGTGGTTGGGGTGGCAAGGTGAGCACTCAAGGCAGGGGGGCATTTCAACCAGTGCAGCGCAGCAGCAGCATTATATAAAAATTATTTTAAAACATATCCCTGTATTCTGAAGTCAATAGATAAGGAGGGGTCACGCTCCTAGGACCAGATTGGAAGGGAGACAATGTCATTGCCCGAGTAGAGCCTCCCAAAAAAGATGCACCTTCCCTGCATAGAATTAAATTAGGCAGGATAGGGTCAGTCAATAGCAGTGCTCCCCCAAGTCCCAGTTGGCAGGAAGACAGTGCCATTGCCAAGGTATTGCCAAAAAAGAGGTACCTTCCCCCCTCTCCTCCAACAGAGTTAAACTGAAGGAACATGTCCAAAGCCAATGGGAAGGGGGAGGGGGTCGGTGCTCTTCCTCTTTTGATGACCCAGTTGGCAGGGAGACAATGTCATTATCTGATCAAAAAATGCACTCATGTACACTGTGTAATTCCACTTCCTGTCAACAGAGTTAATTGGTACAATGCTTAGAGCTCAGTCTCTCCCCTTGGAATGTGATTTGCTTGTTGTTATGGAAAACAAGCTGCTGCGACTGGCCCAGTGCTGCTGCTGCACAGTAAGAATGTAAATGAAACACATGAATTTTTTAGTGTGTGTGTGGCGGGGGGGTGGGGGGGACTCCTTACAACTTCTTGTCCTGAATTGAGTTCACCATTCCAGAAGCTGCTTTAACAAAATGAAACTGAATTCTGGGTGTATTTCTGGTTTATTTGTTTCATTTTGCATACCCCTGCCCACGAATTGGGATCTGTTCTGGATGGGGTTGCACTCCCCATAAAAGAGTAGGATTGTGTTTGGGGAGTGCTGCTGAACCTGGGTCTTCTGTTGGATGTTGGATAAAGAGGTGGCACCAGTGGCCAGGGATGCCTTTTGCCAACTTCAGCTGTTGAGCCAGCTGCAGCACTTCCTAGGAGGAATATCTTGGCACTGTGATACTGTGCAATCTACATCTAGATTACATTACTGCAATGTGCTTTATGTTTGGTTGCCTTTGAAGACTGTTAGGAAGCTACAATTGCTATAGAATACTACAGTCAGAATGTTGACTGGAATGACTGTCTACACTGTCTTTTCCCATCTGTGCCAGCTCTCAATTTGCTTCCTGGCTCAATTGAAAGTTTTGGTACTGACCCTTAAAACTGTATGCGCATTTGGGGCAGAATACCCTAAGGATCACCTTTTCCCATTTGAACCAACTCACCCACTACAGTCATCTTCAGAGGACCTGCTTTGGGTGCTCCTGCTCTCCAAGGCTAGAAGGATAGCAACTCAAGAGTGAGACTTCTCAGTCACAACACAAAACTTTGAAAAATCCCTCTTCAGGAACTCCCTTTATTGTTGTCTTCTGCCAAACAGTAAAGACTTTATCGTTTTGTTTGGCATACCCCCAGTAACTGTTACTGGGTCTCATCTCTGATTGTACTATGTGTTTGTGTGTTTAAGGGTTTTATTTGTTTATTTTGTATGTGTAGTGTGTATTATTTAAAATGCTATTTTGATTTTGAAATGTTTTGATATTTGCCACCTTTGGGACCCTATTTGGGTGGCAAGGCAGCATACAATTGTTTTAAATAAATAACATAAACCATGCTCAACATAAAACAGCATAAATTAAATGAATACATTCTTAATAAATAGTGACAGGCAATGTCTCTAAGGTTCAAGTCAGATCTGAGCTAGGGAAACAGAGATTGGAAAGTAGGGGGTATCCTCTAAGCCCAATTTCAGACTTCAAAGTTTATCAAAGATTATCAGTTGGGCAAGCAATGTCCCTCCACCCAACCACACAAAACTGGCAGCCTCAATAGGTACTACTCAAGAGGTACTACTCTAATTCTCTTGATATGAATTTCTCTCTGGACTTCAAAGTTCCAGATTATATAGGAAACACTTTAAATTTTCTCTGTGACAGATATTGGCATAATTACAAAGATCATACTTGTACTCTTGTTATTAGTATAAAGCTTGTCATTTTTTCCATGTCCTCCCCCCACATACACTTCAAAACCACAAATCATCAGTTCATTTTTTTCAGTTTCATGCACAAAGTCAATAAGGGGCTTCCAGTTTGCTATAAACACGGCCAATGTCTTCTCTCAGATCAAAGCAATAAGTTTAGCCATCTTTACTAATTCCATCATCTTTACAATCCACTCCTCTATTGTAGGCAATATTGGACTCTTCTGTTTTTGAGCATAGAGTAGCCTCGTCCACCGTTGTCATATATAAGAATAAAATACATCTACTTTCTAGCTGTCTGTCTATTAGTCTCAACAAGCTTCTGGGTTGAACTGTATATTAATCTTCAAAATTTTCTGTATTAGCATATGGATTTGAGCCCAAATTTTTTTGGCTTTGTTACAAGTCCACCAAGATAAAAATGTCCATTCACGTTGATCACATTTCCAGCACTTATTCAAAGTACTTTTACACTTTTTAGCTATTTTTTCAGGAGACGTACCATTAAAACATCATCTTATAACAATTCTCTTTAAGCATAGAACTCAAAGTAAACTCAAGACCCTTCGCCCACATGTTCCCCGACTGTTCTATTTGTATATTATACCCAAAGTTTTTTGCCCATTTTATCATAGAATCTTTCACTCATTCTGTCTCAAATTTCAACAAAAGTTTATACATTTTAGCAATAACATGTCCATCATTTGTACATAGTTCTATTTCAAATTCAGTCTTCTCTTGTTCAAAGTCCCATTTCTATCTATTTTAAATCTTTCTAATAGTTACACATAAAAAAACCATTGGCAGCATAGCCTTTAGCTATCAAATCATCTCCTGACTTCAATTTACAATCCCCTTGTGAAAAATCTAACACATCCCCATAAGTTAGCCATTTTGTTTAGTTATCATTTCATGCCTATAGAATGCTTCCTGTGTTGAAAGCCACAATGTTATCTTCTGACATAATCTTGATTTATATTTATTCCATATTCTCAAGATGGCCCATCTAATATAATGGTTTTTAAAATCCACATTAACTTTATCATACCAAAAATAAGTATGCCACCCAAATTTCAAGTTGAGTCCTTCCAAATACAAGAGCCCATCATTTCTCAACAGCAACCTTTCATTCATCCACATTAAACAGGAAGCAGCAAAATATAATTTCAAATCAGGTAAACCCAGTCCACCTCGTTCCTTCGCATCTTGTAATACCTTTAATTTGACTCTTGGTTCCCCCCCCCCCCCCCCCGCTATATAGATGCAAGCCCTGACTTGGATAGCCCAGGTGAGCCTGATCTTGTCAGATCTCAGAAGCGAAGCAGAATCAGCCTTGGTTAGTAATTGGATGGGAGACCTCTAATGAAGACAAGGGTTGCAGAGGCAGGCAATGGCAAACCACCTCTGTTAGTCTCTTGCCATGAAAACCCCACCAAGGGTTGCCATAAGTCAACTCTGATTAGAGGGCTCTCTCCGCCACCATATAAACTCATAACTGTCTTTTTGCCATTGTTTCAATGGTACATCCATTGTTATATCAGGTATTGTTTGAAACAAAAATAAAAAATAAAAAAATTCAAGAGCACCACCATGTCCTCTTCCCCACATGAGTACTGGTATTCTCCACATTGCATTAGTAAACACCACACAAACATATGGTTTCATTAACATGCTTATGTGGTGTTTACTAATGCAAAGGACCACATATGTGAATCATTAAAACACTGCAGAAAAGAAATATGTTGCAGTGCTTTAACAATGCATTTATGTGCTTCAGTAGCAAGGCAGGGGGAGATCCAAGTGAACTAAAGCAACTGAATGTTGTGGCAAACTATACATGCTTGAATTTCAGAATCACTTTAAGAAATTCTCCTACTTAAACCAGGAGCTCCAGCCAGCGCACGGGCCACATGTACGGCTTGGGAGGGACTCCGCCCCCTGGGACCCGCCGAACACCTGGTGCCGCTGCCCAGCCACAATGGATCCTCCAGGCGCCGCCCACGTCAACAGTGGGAAAGGTCACAAAAAGAAAGAAATCGTTTTCATTTGGAAACTATCCTATCCAGCACTCTCCTCATGGCATCCTTCATCTCCTTATTCCTTAGACTATATATTAATGGGTTAAGCATAGGGATCACCACACTGTAGAAGACAGATACCACCTTGTCTTCATCCATTGAGTGGCTGGAGCTAGGTCGCAGGTACATAAAGAGGAGGGTACCATAGAAAATGGTGACAGCGGTCAGGTGGGAAGTACAAGTAGAAAATGCCTTATGTCTGCCATCAGCTGAGTGCATTCTGAAGATGGTAGAGAGGATGCAACAATAAGAGATTAGCACTACTGATGTGGTAGTGATTTCATTAAATCCAGCAAATATAAACACCAACATCTGGCTGATGCTGATATCTGAACAGGAGACTTTATTCATAGGAGAATATGAATAAAGAAAAAATGGTCGAGGATGTTGGAGTTGCAGCAAGATAATTTTATGCCATACCCAATCTGTACTGATGAATTGAGAAATCCAGCCACATAAGACAAAATCACCAACAAGATACAGATTCTTTGGGACATAATGACTGTATACATCAGTGGGTTACAAATTGCCAGGTATCGGTCATAAGCCATCACAGCCAGGAGGTAGCATTCTGTAGTTGCTAAACCAGCATAAAAATATAGTTGTAAGATACATCCAGCATATGGAATAGTTTTTCTTTGTACCAAGAAATTCACCAGCATCTTTGGTGTGACAACTGTGGAGTAGCAGATATCTAAGAAAGACAAATTACTGAGGAAATAGTACATGGGAGTTTGAAGGCGAGAATTGATCCTCACAACCACAATGATGCTAATATTTCCTACTACAGTAATGATGTAGATCAGTAAAAATATAACAAAGAGAGCAGAGTTGAGCAGGACATGATCTGTGAATCCCAGAAGAATCATCTCATCTGGTAGAGTGCAATTTTCACCAGCCATCTGTTTCACCTATATAATGAAGAATGGACAGAGAAAACAAATTCTTTGAAAGAATCATCCTGTTAGGAAAAAGCTTACAGTAAAAATACATTAAAGAGAAGTTTCCGTGGGGTATCAGAATGTCTTAATAACCATAAGCTACTAATCACTAATAGCTTCCTGGACAGGGAGTATCCAATGTAATGCTGATTTTAAAAATTGTTTCCTGGAGGAAACTAGGAATTACAGAGCATGCCCCCTAATTTCAGTTCTAGGTTAATGGGTAGAAATTGTTGTTACAGGTAGAATTCTTATCAAGCCTTGCTGACGAAGAACCAGAATGGCTTCTGCAAAAAGAGACTCTGCCTCACCAACTTCTTAGAGTACATTCAGAAGATAAATAAACAGTACTTTTTTGTTAAGAATAAAAATGACCCGTGCTCATATATAAGATTGTACTAATTTCCACCAATTCCCATGCCCAGGACTTGGGAGATCCCCCTCCCCTAAAGATTCCAGTAGTCAGAAATGGTCAGTATCACCACAAAAAAGTCCTGTAAATAAACATATGGTTGGAGTGATTTGGAAAACACGAAATTGCTTGAACCTCTTCCATTAAAAAAATGAGATTACTTACAGAAACAGAAAAGCAGTAGATTCAGGACAGACAAAAGAAAATACTTTGCACACAATTGAGAATATGCCAAAGGTAATAGAGAAAATTAGGGAATTTGGAGACTTGGCGGGATTTTATGTAAACAAAAAGAAGTCAAAGATATTATGTAAAAATATGACCAAACAAAAACAACAGCAATTAATGGAGATAACAGACTGTGAAGTAACAAATAAGGTGAAATATCTGGGAATTGAACTGACTGCAAAGAATATAGACTTATTCAAGAATAACTATGAGAAATTGTGGATACAGATAGAGCAAGATTTGATCAAATGGAATAGACTTAATTTGTCATGGTTGGGAAGAATTGCAGTAGTCAAGATGAATGTGTTGCCGAGAGTGATGTTTCTGTTACAAACAATACCAATTATTCGGGACCCTAAACAGTTTGAAAAATGGCAGAGGAAAATATCGGACTTTGTATGGGCAGGCAAGAAGCCTCGAGTGAAAATGAAAGTATTGCAGGATTCAAAAGAGAGAGGTGGAATGCAGTTGCCCAATTTAAGACTCTACCATGACGCAATTTGTCTGGTGTGGTTGAAAGACTGGATGACGCTGAAAAACCACAAACTACTGGCCTTAGAGGGATACAAAAAAATATTCGGATGGCACGCATACTTGTGGTATGATAAAGTAAAAGCAGACTCTATGTTTCTACACCATTACATTCAGAGAAGCCTCTTTACAATTTGGAAGAAGTATAGAAATTACCTACAGGATGGAATCCCTTCCTGGGTGGTTCCATACGAAGTAATAGATCCGAGAACCGTCGATAGTGAACAACAATGCTTAACGTATAAGGAGATAACAAGGATAGAATCTTTCAAATTAAGAATTAAAACGCAAGAAGAGTTGTCTCCAAGTTATGATTGGTTTCAATATAGACAGATTAGAGAT
Source organism: Eublepharis macularius (assembly GCF_028583425.1). NCBI lineage: Eukaryota > Metazoa > Chordata > Lepidosauria > Squamata > Eublepharidae > Eublepharis > Eublepharis macularius. The sequence goes on along the minus strand of NC_072791.1, from coordinate 150,181,406 downwards.
CTTTACAACTCGGACTGTGTGAAGGGAGGGATAAGAATGGAGAATTCGGAACTAGAGGAGGTAATTCTGCGAGAGGATAAAAAGGAAATCTCTAAGACTTATAAAGTGTTGTTAAAATGGTTAACAGAAGATGAGATAGTTAAAGTCCAAATGGTGAAGTGGGCAATAAACTTTAACAAGGAGATAACAATGGGGGCGTGGGAGTACTTGTGGAAAAATACGATGAAGATTACGACATGTGCCAATATTAAGGAAAATGTTTATAAAATGATCTATCATTGGTATTTGACACCAAAGAAAATTGTGCTAGGGAATTCTAACATGTCTAATAAATGCTGGAAATGTAAAAAGCATGAAGGATCTTTGTATCACATGTGGTGGACTTGTGAGGTTGCTAGGCAGTACTGGGGGGAAATAATAGAAGTAATAAGTGAGATTTTACAATTTCAAATTAATAAGAACCCAGAACTGCTGCTACTGAACTTGGGAATGGAAGATATTCCAGCACAACATAGGACATTGTTATTTTACATGACAGCAGCGGCTAGACTTTTGTATGAGCAAAAGTGGAAAGTACAAGAAGTGCCAACTAGGAAGGACTGGATTTATAAATTGCTGTACATGGCGGAAATGAACAAAATGACAAGGAAACTGAGAGATCTCGATCCAGGACAGTTTAATATGGATTGGGAGAAACTGAAGCAGTATTTGGTGAAAAAATGGGAGGTGGGAGGAGAACTGTGGCAGTTTGAAAATTACTGAAATACAATAAAAGAAGAGAGAAGTGACTTTACCGGGGGGAGGGAAGTTAAATAAGAAGTTCTAAGCAATGGTTTTATTAGATTATTATATACAGTATTAAATAATAGAGGTGTTATTTTAAGAATTATAAGGATATAAGAAACTAAGTATGTTTCTGACAGATAATTGAATAATAGGTAAACTATATAATCAAAATAGAATGAATATAAGAAAGGTGGAAGGGAGTAAATAGTAACATATAGAGTATATGTTAAATTGATTGACTTATATTGAATGTATACAATGTTTATAGAAGTACTTAGAGTTATGCATAATAGGGGACAAATTGATTGTCCCATATTGACGAGACCAGAATGATCAAGTTAGAGAATAGAGAATGAAAATTAGATAAAATGTTACATTATTAAAGAATATATGTTAGGAATGCAATACTTAGTTTGACAAGTTAAGTGGGGAAGGGAATAGAGATAGCACTGTGTTATAATAGATAAGCTTAGATGAGAACGAAAGTGTATGTTTAATAGAATAAAGTAAGTTTGAAATGAGTAAGGGGAAAAATAGATAAGGGGTTGGAAAACTGTTGGAAGTCAACAAAAGGGGGGAAGGGAGGGGGTTAGAATTGGAATATTCAAAGGGAATTGATTGTAATGAATAATAATTTGATTTCTAATCCAATAAATTTTAAAAAAAAGAAAAGAAAATACTTTGCACAATGCTTGACTGATTTCTGAAATTCACCGCCGCAATATGTGGTTATGGCTATACATGGGCATGGAAATGAGGAAATGGCCATTTAAACTGCCCCTGTAAATACAACCCAATGAACCAGTATAAAGTTTGTGAAAGTTCCAGAAATGGAGCTTCCATGAACCTTGGTTTGGGAACCCCGAAACAGCCTGTTTTGTAGGGGGTTTGGGGTCGTATTTCGGTTCGTGCCCATCTCTACTTATTGCCACTGGGTTAGATGGCTTTAAAAAAGGACTAGACCAATTCATGTAGTATATAGATCCAAGAGTGTTTAATAGCATGTTTGCTAAAATGGAATCTTCATGTTCAGAGACAGTGTACACTCTGAATATCCGTTCCCAGGATACTGGCAGGGGAGCTCTTTTACCTTCATACATTGCTTTTGGGCTTCCCAGAAGCATCTTGCAATCAATTGTGGTAAATAGGTGTTGGACTAGATGGATCCTTTTAAACTGATCCAATGGGGCTTTTCTTTTGTTCCTACATTCTTATATGCATACTTGATTATAGATGATCTACACAGGCAAGGAGAGAAAAATTCCTACCTGGCCCAAAAGGCGACCGGCTAATCCTGCACTGCAATAGGGTGAGGTGGGTGGGCCGAGCATGAGGCACAACTGAATGCAATGGGGCGGAGAAGCCAGCTAAGGCTACAGGCTCCGCCCCCAATGCTAAGCCCTGGATGCCAGGGTGTGCCTTCTGCTTTCCTCCTTCCGAGGAGGCAAAAGCAGCCACCGGCCTGAGTGGCTGTTGCCACTGGCCGGGATGGCTGAATTGTTTACAAATCTATCCATCCAGTAAGCACTGAATTTCCAGAATTGCACACTCAAATTTTTCCAGAATCTAGATCAATATTTCACATGGATAACCAGTCTAGTATGGTTTCTTTACTGAAGCTGTGGCTTGGCTTCAGTTTAACTTCTTCTCCATCATTCTACTCTTAGTTAACGGTTTTATATTGAAAAAGGAGACTGGGCACCTTGCATAGTCTCCCACCTGTATTAGTAAAAATAGAGAAAAGAAAGGATCGTTCCTCATTCCCTCAAATTCCCATGAACAACAGCAAAGAACAACCCTCCTGTTCCAAATTGTGGTGGACTGTTTAGGAAAGGGAGGAATCATTTACTGGTGTAGGGGGCTATGGCTGAAACATAACACTGACTCCTGTGTTGATGGCATGGCAGCCTCCCCCCCCCCAACATTTCTCTACCAGTGGGCTTTATCATTTTTTGGATATGGCATGAAACAACATTATGGCTCTGTGATTGTCAAGATACAGAAAAGGGCCGAATGCAAAGAATAATGTGGTATGTACTCTGTGGTCTACTCTGGTCAAAAGCACAGTGACTTTTGAAGATGAACAGGCACTCAGAGGGCATCAAGTTAAGTGCTAGTCACAGTTCCAGCCACAGTTCCAGCAGGTCTCTCTGACTGGTCACTGTGACAAAAAAATCTGATGCTGATATCAAGACTTTTATGGAAACACTTCACTTTTAATTTTGAAGGTGGAAAAGAGTTCTACAGTGCTCTTTCTGGGCTTTTCAGTTCTGGAGTTCAAAGGTCAGAGTTAAGGACTGAGCTCAGTCAGATTCAACTACATTGATTCTGGTGAGCATCTAAAGGAAGGAGTAGCCCCTCATCTGAGAAACGAAACTACAAAGCACAGGGAAACATGGCATCAACAGGCAACAGCAGGATGTAAAGGTAATTTATTGGCAATATGATAAAGCAGGATTTTTTTAATGTCACTGCACTGTACTGGTTGGACTGCTTTCCTGCTTGGGTGCTGGCCCACTACCACCACTACCACTTTACACTAAGAAGAGAGGCTGTTCCGGTGCTAGAACACAAAACAAGGGGTGGAAACATATAATCGAAGGGAAAATGTAACAATATCAATAAATGCAATTAATATCAAATCTATTATAACAATATGTAAACATCAGCAAAACAGAGTGCTAAAGTGACTCAATGCTTATATAAATATTATAAAGATCTGTTAAACTCTAGACGGCATTCCTGATATATACAAACTCTTTACAGTTAAAGATACATGTAACTTAATATAACAACAGTGTCTAGGATGTCAGCTGTAGGTTCTCAAGCAGTATCAGTACAAAATATACTGAGTATGGTACAGTCTTTTTCTCCTCATATATTCAGTAAATAATGCAGTCTTCTCTTTTCACTTTCAGGTGTGCAAAAGAAGGATGTTCCCAAGGAACACCTTTGCAGCAGTTAAGTCTCGGTGGTTGAAAGGCAGTCTATAATCCTATAATCAGATGTACACAGCCAGGGAGTGAGGTGTGCTGAGACTGGCAGCTGTGAGATAATTAATTTTGGAGGTGATAGAGCATAAGTGGACCGGGTCCGTGACCCCTGAGGAAATATATTGATGAAACTAGCAAGCTAAGTAGCCAGCCCCTTGTTGGGCCTGGGGGGAGGGGGTCTCCATACCCCCACAGTTCATGGTTCCACTTTAGAGGAAAGAGAGAGAAAACAACGAGATTATAGATTTTATAGGATTATAGATTGTAGGATTATAGGTTTAAAAAATGGTCAGTCATTGTAACAGTAGGTAAATGAAATGAATGCAGAAAGGGCTTTGCTTTTTAAATACTAGTGGCTAGCTGGAGTTTTCCTGGCAGGGGACAGGAGTTAGCATCCAATCCCTCTATCCCTGCCCAAGCTCCAAAAGAATGCTTCAAGCTGTGAAAATCAAGCAGCCACAGCAGAGGCATGGAAGAGGACAGCAGTGCAAAGCGAAGGAAAGCTCCGCACCATGACCAGAGAGTGGTTCAAGGCCAGCAGGGAACAGGAGGCAGCAGACAGAGTGGATTCCCATCGTACCCTTGCCTCTATGCCTGAGCTTCAAAAGAACCTTTCAAACTGCCAGTCACCTTTTAAACTCTGCAGATTCAATGATCTGCAGATTCAAAGATCTGCAGAGCCTCACCCCTCTCCTTGCTTCAAATTGGGATTCTCCCATTTCACATTGGGGTACTCTGGTTTGTCTTTAGGAGTCTCTGGTTTGTCATTGGGATTCTCTTGTTTGACATTGATTCCCTTGCTTTAGTCAGGTTCTGTCGGGTTTTGGTGGTTCAACTTGCATTGGGAGTGGGATTACATTAATGACTGGCTTTTAGCCACGGGTTGCCTTTGTTTAAGTTTTCCCTTTGCCTGGAAAGCCTTAGAAATATTTATCCCATAGGAAACAATGGGAAGTGGTTGGGGGCACCTTAATAATGGACAAGAAGGAGTAGGTTCCCTGCAAATTTGGTGGAATTTGCTTAAAAATGTCCCAGTCACCCAGATATTTACCCTCACAGTTTTCCCCATAGGAAATAATAGTCAGATAAATTTCAAGGATACCATTTTGGGGGGGGGGGTATTCCTGAAACCCATATCGGAATCAACCATGGTGCTCACCCCCAGTGTCTAGTTCAAGTTCTGAGAAATATTCTTGATGACATTTTCTCATCCACTCATGTCATATTCAATGTATTTCAGCCATCAAAAATAATCCCTGTGAAATCTATTTCCATTGTGCATTATTTCTAGTTTAATACTATGCAACTGAATTGTCTCTAAACAAGGTCACAAGGCAATGAAAAGCAATTAGCATTGCAGACCTGACTAATACAGAGGCCCATCAGGAGTCAAAATCCCTATAGTAAAAACATGGGCAAATACTCAGATGCTCAGGATAAAAATAATCACATATTCATTTTGAAATCCTCATTTAGAAATTACTAAGAGAACATATTCGTCAGCCATCTATGAAAAGAATTAAGAAACCAACCCAAGATCATTTTGTTTCCTGAAGTACTTACATCAAACACGGTAAGGATTCCAAGTCATACAATGGCAGTATTGGGGAACAGAGGATGCCTCCTATATACATCTTTAGAATAGGCTGCGTACTGTATACAGCTAATTATGAATGTTGACCTCTATGAAAATTCCACATTTCCATTTACAATAAAAGATACTGAGACAGTATAATGTGAAGAAATTGACCACAGGATTGCTGTATGTCTTCTACATTCTGTTTCTGTGATTTATTGTTGGATTCAGCTATAAAATAGATAGCAGCAGTATTTTTGCACACGGAAGAGACCAAAATGATCTCCTTTGTTGGATTAGTTTGCGAAATAGTTCCATTATAACATAACTAATATATTCTTAAATTGTCTTTAAACCAGACCAGCCATAACAACTAAAGCATTCCTTGTTTTCTTCCTCTTCTAATTCTAATTTTAACTCTAACCCTAATTCATCATCATCATCGTCATCCTCTTCAAAATCTCTAACAGCCCAATAACATTTTTTTTAAAAAAAATGCACTTGCATCATGTTTTCTCTTCACTAAACCTTGTCTATAGGTATAGATCAGGCTGTACCATACCATTCCACATCCCACTGGAAATATGGGTGGTGGAGAGTGTTTTCAAATCATAGCTGACTTATGACAACCCTGGGTGGGGTTTTCATGGCAAGAGACTTAACAGAGGTGGTTTTAGATCCAGAGGAGTTAGCCGTGTTAGTCTGTAGTAGCAAAATCAAAAAGAGTCCAGTAGCACCTTTAAGACTAACCAATTTTATTGTAGCATAAGCTTTCGAGAATCAAGTTCTCTTCGTCAGATGCATGATCCGAACTGGTTTGCCATTGCTTGCCTCTGCATCCCTGTTCTTCGTTGGAAATCTCCCATCCAGTTACTAAATGAGGCCAACCCTGCTTAGCTTCTGAGATCTGGTGAGATTGGGTTTGCCTGGGCTATCCAGGTCTGTGCACTAAAATTATTAATTATCCATAAATCATTTATAGGAAGATAAGATAATAACTCAGGTGTGACTCCTATCTAACATGTTTCTGGATGGAAACTTGGGAGAGGGGTATCAAGAGCACTGCAAATCCATTGTTTGCATGGTGACATCGTGAAAAAGACCTCTGACCAATTACTCTCTCTGCCAATTGCTCCCTCTGCCCTAGTTCTGTTGGGGTGGGAGTATACAAATTGATAGGCATTCTACTTACATTACTGGAATGCTACAGTTAAAAGCTACTAGCATGCCATTTTAAGCAAATTGCATCCTTCTAAACCCATTGACTTAAAAGGACTTTGAAGGTATAAATCTGCTTGAGATGAGACTGTAAATCACATAGAGTTCCACTTCATAATTTACTATATCATGTCAGTAAACCATGTTGTGGTTTGGATGGAGAAGGATGAGAAGAGAAAAACCCTTTCCTTGATGGTTTGTTTTAGAAATTTGGCAAATATTATCAGAGGAAAAAGAAATGCTAAAAATATTAGTATCTTTAAAAAGAGCAGTTACCAGGCTAGCCATTTTTGATGAAGAAATATATGGACATGTAAATAAAGAAACTAATGAAGACAGGAAACAGGATTTTTAAATAAAAGATGTGTACACCTAGCGCTGGCAAAAAGCCCATAGATGTATGATTCTGAAAAAGAAACTGAAATAGCAAAATTCCAAAAATTAATGTAGAGGTCAAGAATCTTCATTATTATCAAATAATGGCTGCTTTACTCAGTTCTGGGACCCAATCACACACCCCTTGTCAGACCTTGTCAGACTATGGAATCCCTGTCATCTAGAGGTCGTCTCCCCCTTCTGCAAGAAGCAAAAGTATCTTGATTTCAAAAGGTTTATTGAAAGACTAGGCTCTGATTCAGGTGTCCATATTTCAAGGCCTGAAGAGGTCTTGACTGAACTTTAGGCATTGCTGAGAATGAGTTAGAAAACGAAACTTGTGATACATTAAACCCTTCGTTCCCAGCCTCCCCCCAGAGTTCACATTGCTGAGAGTTCATCTGTGGGAAAGCTTGGCTCCTCAAGGTTGGTGCTGAAGAGACAGATAAGAAGAGACATCCTCTCCCATGGAAAATGCGGTCATAATAATGTCTGGACCTGGAGGGAGAGAAAGACTAACAACTACAGATTAACATGGCGTAACTCTGGCTAGGAAACACACAATAGAATAGACTCTGACATTCTGCCCCCCTTAAGACACATTAGATCCTGACACCCCTAGGCTGCATTATTCACCATGCTTTTATAAAGTCCATACATTCAACTTGGCTGACACTTCCTGTATGCAGGCTAGCATCAACTTCTCCCTTTGCTGGGATCCACCTTTGGCTATGATTCATGACTTCTGCCAAGATCATAGAGATACAATATACAGATAGTGATCATTTATTGACCAAATATAGGGGTATCATTCCTCAGGCTGGTTCTGCTGGATGTTCCTCAGTTCTTTTCAAAGCTGTCTGCAATTGCAACAGCTCATGAAAATAAAATTCTTAAAAATTCGCTTTTGTCTGGAATCTCCCGTTGAATGGTTTCACAGAACAAACTCAAGAGTTAGTGTTTTAGGAGAGAGCAAGTGAGAGATTTTGCATGCTAAAGCATCAGCCAAGCTATCGATGAGATCCTTGACCAGGAAATCAGGTACCTACAGTAGCACTACTCTGCAGTCTGTTACAACAATTTTGCTAAGCATTTTGCAAATAAAATCTGTCATACCTGTTCTAACCTGGACTCTGCAATGACAGATAATCTCAGGGTACCAATTTGTCCAGTTGTGTGGGATACCTTTCAACTTGTCCAATATGAGGAAATAGACTGGATTCTTGGATGTTTAAAACCTACCATCTGTTTACTCCTCCTGGTTTCTTTAAATTGCTAAGGAGCAGCTGATGTACTGGATCCTCTCCAGCAGCCCATCTGGTCGTTCGGGGGGCAGCTGATGGACTGTCTCCTCTCCAATAGACATGGACATGAACAGCATTACGAACAGAAAAAACCACTGAACAGGCCGCTCGGCTGCTCGCGAATGGGCTGTTCATGATGCACCATTCCAGCTGAACAGGCGGTCGGCACAAGCCTTGTTTGTTGTGCTTGGCCGCCATTCGGGAAGCTTGACACTTAGGCACCTTCAATCAATTGCCTCAGCAATGGAGTGGGGGGGGAGTGCCTGAACTCTGTCTGCACTCCCTTTGTCGCCCCAGACACTCCAATCAAAGCCCACCTTAGCTTGATGGGCAGGTTTTCCTTCCAAGTGTGGAACTGCAAATAGGTTACAATTGGTAACGTGGGAGCAGACACCAGGGGGGAGGGAGGGAGGAGGGGGGTGTTCTGTGGCCATAGGAACTCCAATCTCATCCCTGAAAACTCTGTTATGCAGTTCTGACTGCCAACGACAGGCCTCCTGCATTTCTAAATGAGTCCTCAACTTATAAAAGGGCACTGCACTCCCAGTTCTGGTTTCACTTTCAGCAAGCAGTAGAGTGGGAGAGAGCTCTTGATAGTGTTTTGGAGGAGAGAGTGGGAGAGTGCATTGGAGCTGGGCTTTTTTCTGTGTGTGGTGGGTGGGATAGGGAGATATCCCCTCTGGTTCCAGGGCTGCTGCCAGGCCCTGGAGCCAAGCTCAGTGGGCACCTTGGCTGTGGGCTCACATTATTATCACTGCCTGATCTGGTCAGGTCTCTGGGAGTGTTGTGCTAGGGCTCTACCCCCTCTCTCTGGTTCCAGGGCTGCTGACAGATCCTGGGACCAACCTCAGTGGGCCCCTCAGCTGAGGGCTCACCCTGATTATTATTATTATTCGTATCAGTATCAGACAGTGCCTGATCTGGTGGTCAAAACAAGAATTTACCAGTGTAAACCTACTAACATATTCTAAGTTTTATTAATACGCATTAATATATAACCACGTAACAGTATGTAGAAATTGATTACTGGACCATACAAATACCTAATACCAACCCTGCTCACAGTTAGAAAACCATTTACACCAGTGCTAACATACCAGGCTCCCTCATCAATTGATAAAGTGCTTAAATGCTCCAAGTGCTTACAACATTAATATTTCACAAACAATGTAAAGTGCAAATGCAAGTAAAGCACCATGTGAACACTAGTCCTTCCAACAGCTTGTAAGTTCCTGAGCACTGTGTGTTCAACTCGCAGGGAAGAAACATTGTTAGAGATTATTTACTCCAGATGGCTGTATTGTTTCCAATATGCAAGTAGTCCCTTGATATTATTTCTTCCTTAATGAATCCTCTAATGGGTTGTCTAGATCCTGGTCAGGTCTCTGGGTGTGCTAGGCTAGTGCTGTAGCCTCAGCCTCCAGTTGCAGGGCTGCTCCCAGGCCCTGGGACCAAGCTCAGTGAGCACCTCGGCTGAGGGCTCACCCTGATTATTAGTGCCTGATCTGGTCAGGTCTCTGCGAGTGCTGGGCTAGTGCTGTAGCCTCAGCCTCCAGTTCCAGGGCTGCTGCCAGGCCCTGGAGACAAGCTCACTGGGCACCTTGGCTGAGGGCTCACAGTGTTATCTCCTTTTCTGTCCTCCTTAATTCTAGTTTGGTGGCACAATGAGTCTTCTTGGTGTGTTGGCCGCCAAGGGTGGTCATGGGGTGAAGTGAGAAGGCAGTCCTCTTGGTTTACTTGTGGAAAGCAGTACTGGGTGTGGCTTGGGGGCAGCAGAGAGTACTCCTGCTCCCCCAAATTCACCTGTGGGGGCTGTGGAGGAGGCCAAAGAGGTCTTTCCGCTGGGGGGAGAGGATCTCTCTCAACATCCATCCCCATCCCAAAATCTTGGTGGGTGCAGTCCACCCCTCACCCCACCATCCGTGGCCAGCTCTGCAGCACAGCCTGTAACCATTCGTCCTCCTTCCCCTGGGATAGTTAGCAGTCCACGTTTCAATGCCTCTGTATGGAGGCACTTTTGGGCCCTTCCTAATGACCCCCGTGTAGTGCAATGCCATGCCTGTGATGTCCTGGTGCGCAGGGGCAAAAACCTGAAGCACCTGCCGTCAACAGCCCTGACTCAGCACCTGAAGACGCACCATCCGAGCCTGTGGTCTCCATCCTCACCCAGTGAAACATCCGTTGGGAGGAGAATGGGGGCGTCCTGCTCTTCTGAGCGGGGATCAGTGGGAGGGTCACCTTGCCTGAGGGTGATGCTGGTGGGAGCTGAGTGCTCAGGCAGGCTGTGCGCGTGGAGGTTGTCCTCTCAGGGTCTGGAACAGCACCACTTAGAACGGCAAGGTTGAGGGCTCAGGAGATGGGCCTTCGTATCTTGGCAGATACAATTGCCCTACATGGCTTGCCCATATTCATCATGGAGTGTGTGGGCTTCTGCAGGCTACTAAAACATTTCGCCCCTTGGTTCTCCATGCCATCACCGCATACCCTTGCTCGTCGAGTCCTGCCGGTATCTCAAATGAGGGCTGGCACGTTTGGGTCAGGTTTAGCCAGGCCCATTCCCACTGCTAACAGGCTTCTGAGACCTTAATACACCTTCTTGGCACAGGCAGATCATCATGACACCTCCTTTCTGTGAAGGCAGGAAAGTGGGTGACGCTGGCGGCAGCCTCCTTTGGGCATTTGCACAACAGCTCAGGAGCTGTTGCACATGCAGTTGAGCCACAATGTGCTCCTATACATTGCAAATGCTGTGCCCTGTGAGCAGGGGGGAATGGGTCCCTCAACTCATGTACTTCCTGCAAAGGAAGGAAGGTGGCCGATGTCAGCTGCTGCTGCTGTCCCATTTCTGTCTCTCCCTCTCTGGAACCACATTGACCCGTCCAAGCAATGTCTCCTGTCCCATTCATCTCCTCCTTTCTGCGAAGGCAGGAAGGCGGTTGGTGTCTGGCGGTGCTGCCCAACTGTTATAGTGCCCGTACTGCCTGCACAGGTAAGGTGTCTTGGAGCGGTGTGGAACTGCTCTGGCCCCCCTCATTGCTCGGGGCTGCTGGTCCCTCTTTCTACCTCTCCCTCTGTGGAACCACTCCAACTCTTACGAATGACCTCTCCTGTCCTGCCCATCCACTTCTTTCTGCAAAGGCAGGATGGCGGGTCATGTCAGCCGCCACTTCATGAGGGAATAACCTGTTACTGCTACCTCCTTGGTCACGAGGGATGGCTCGGTTGTGATCACACAGCCGATTGTACTATATAGGGATACAGCTGGTTGCACAACATGGCAGCTCCCCCATCAATGGGACTGAATGGACTTCTTTGAGCTGGGGGGGGATGTGTCCTGGGCCGTGGCTAGGGGTGTGCAATGTGGGATACTGATTCGGGCCTGATTCGGCTTGTTTCGGCATTGCTGAAACTTTTTCGGCATGCCAAATCAGTTTCAGCAATACCGAATCCGAGATTGCCAAATTGATTCAGGATGATTCGGATCACTTCAGCAATCAAAGAATCACCACTTTGCTAGCTGTTTGCATTTGCAAGCGGCTAGCAAAATCCTGCAGGAAGCTACAGCTTCCTGCCGCTGCTTTCAAGAGGGGAGGGGGAGGAGTGAGTGACTCACTACCAACTCCTCACCTCTCCCCTCTTGCTAGAAATGGCTGGAATGTTTGTTTGCTTTGCAAGCTGCTTGCATTGCAGCAACTGGAAATCAAGATGCAAAATGCAAAATGTGGAAAAGATGTGGATGAGGAGACAGTTGGATGAGTGGATAGGCCAGGGACCCACCACCATGGGATGCATGGTGATGGATGGTGGCAGCAACATGAGGGCAGTGGCGGATCAAGTGAGCCAAGAGTGCATTTACTGTGTGGCCCGCAAGCTTCACCTAGTGGTGAGAGATGTGCTTGGGGCGAGCTCCTCTAAGGAACCCCGTGATCCCATGACTCGTGATTTCCAGTTGCTGCTCCAGAAATGTCGGAGGCTCACAAGTCACTTCTCGCGCAGCATGACAGCCACTCACGAACTGCGCCAGAAGCAGGACAGGACAGGCGTTTCGGAACACATACTGTTCTCTGACATCAGCACTCGCTGGAACTCCACCTGTGCCATGCTTGAGCACTTGGTGGAGCAGCAGGCCACACTTTGCATGTGGCTGTCTGAGAGCTGCGATGTGAGTCAGGTGGGTGTAGTAGTAGTAGTAGATTTAATTGTATATGGCCAAAGGCCGTCACAATACAAAGTTAAGAACAGTAAAAATAGAAATCTATCTCACAAACATAAAATACAGTTATTAAAATAATAAAAATAGAATACAATTAAAGTGGGACCTTAAGAAATACCAGATAGTTATGAGAAAAGTTAGGTTTCTGAGGAAACAATCTTGGCCCTAATCTTTTTTGCAGCTAAGGCAAACAGGGATACTCTGCTAGTGACAAATGAATCAGTATCAGATAACAAAAAAACTAATTTGTCAATATCAGATGTAAAGTTGTGCCCCACTAACAAGTTAGCAAGAAATTTAGCTCTAACCTCTGCATACATGGGACAAAATAAAGTGTAATGTAGAAGATCCTCAGGAACTGAGGCACCACATATGTAGAGACAGAGAGCCATTGGGGTTTGATAGTATCTTCCTGTAAGTAAAGCTGTCGGCATTGTTTGAAAGTGCAGGGAGGTAAATTATTTTCTGAGATTTTGGGATGTGATATTCACTAAATAAGGAGATCTAACATGATCTCTTTTAATCAGTTTAAACCAGGGGAAAGAGCTGGACTGGGAAATGGTAAGACTGTCCAAAAGAGCATCACATCTGTAAACCCAATTTCGTAAGTTGGAGCCATTATTTAAGACCCCCAACAAATCATCTGGAATGATATAATGAACAAGAATGTCAGGTGGGTGAGGTCAGCTGGGAGGATTGGCTCACCATCACCCAGACAGTGGAGGTCCTGAAGCCCTTCAAGGACTTCACTGTGGCAGTCTCGTCAGACACGGCGACCCTGGGTCTGGTCATTCCCCTGGTGCACACGCTCCAGAAGAATCTGGTCACCTTTGTGGACCCAGACACACCTCGTGCTGACCTTATTCCAGAAGTGTGTGCATCGGTGAGAAGGCTGCAGTGAGGCATAGTTGCCAGGCTAATGCCTCTCACACAGAACGAGTCATACATGTTGGTCACCATGTGCGACCCGCGCATCAAGGGCACTTTTGCTGAGCGGGACGAGAACCTCACAAAAGCCAGAGATGGCCTCTGTGCTTGGGTGAGGCGCAGGCAGGCCATGAGGGGACACTTGTCACCAGAGGGGATGGGAGAGGGGCCCTGTCATGCGGGTCCCTCTCATGCCCTCTCTGAGCGGGCTTCCCCCATGGCCACCGCCGGAGTGTCCATGGAGATGGAGATGCTCCAGTGGGCCCTCGGGCCCTCTGGGATCATGAGACATGTGAGAGAGGATTTGGCAGAGGCAGTGGTCAGTGACTACCTTGCAGAGCCCTGCGAGTTGCTCTCCACTGATCTGCTCAGCTACTGGGCCAAGAAGGAGTCGGTCTGGCCGGACCTCTCCCTCGAGGTGCAGCGGCTGCTCTCATGCCCTCCGACAAGCATGTAGAGCAAGCGCATCGTTTCCCATGCGGGCGACATTGTGGCTCTCGCCTTCTCCCATGGAGAGTTGAGCAGGACCTTCCTGAAGGTTGACCTTCAGGAGCAGTTGACCTTCCTGAAGCTCTCCCCTGCATTATACTTGTTAGACGTAGTTAAAACCGGCCAGCAGAAGGAAGGTGGGTACCAGTGGCAAAGGGAATGCACTCTGTAATTTGTCTCCCCCACCAAAAAAAGGAATTAAAACACTGACCCAAAACTGTGACAGACCCTGTGGGACCAAATTTATTCTGAAAAATAATGACATACCCCAGAAATGTTGATTGCCACGGGAGGGAGAAATAGGTTAGATACGGACCAGTTAGGTTAGGGAAGCTTATACGCTGCTGATGTTTACTGTTTACTGATTTTTGGATGTTTTTAATGTTGTTTGAAGTTTTCTGATTTTATTGCATTTGCATGCTGTTGAAATGTTCATGTAGGGTGGGTGTGGTTGGTGCGGTTGGGGGCAGTTGGGGATGATGCAGGTGGCCAGCTGATGATGAGGCGCCGGGGAACGTCACACTAGTCAAGGCTATTCTCTGAAAATAATGCAACTAGAACATCAAGGCACTGGGTCTGACTAGATTGGTGGGCTTTTCTAGTCCAATAATTATTGAGTACAGAACATTAAAAGATTTGATATTAGATGTTGTTTGCCTTGTAATGTCTGAAATATGGAAAGGAAAGAATAACCCCACATGAAGGCCCATTACATAAACATAAAACTCCTATTCAATGCCCATTATTTTAAACTTGTTAGCATCAATAGAAAGAACACTGACAGAAATGGGTGAGAAGATATTTTTTTCTGGTAAATAACAAATATTGCCTTTAGAAGATAAAGGAAAATTGGTGCTTCGGGAACTTCATTTTATTTTGCTCTGAAAAGTTTTGCAAACTCCATTATTTGGTCATTTATTTACCAAATTTATTTACCATTATTTGGTCATTTATTTACATCCTTCTATTCTCCCAGCAAGTTTAGGAAAGAATAAGAATATTATAACATTGTCCAATGCCCATTATATCCCCAAAACAACCCTTTAGGATATGTTACATTGAGATGTGGTGAGGGGCCAAGATAGGGTTGTCAACTCTTTCTGGTACCTTGCTAGGAGAATTTGGGCAGTGGAGACAAGTGATTCAATGTTGTGCTATCTCATGACCTCACTTCCAGTGCAAAACCAGAAGTGACATCATCACATGGGGTGATGCTCTAGGATTCATCCAAAACTCTATAGTTAGACCATGAATTTTGTGATGATTCCTACAGCATCACTCTAATGTGATGATATTACTTTCAGTTTTGCACTGCCTGTTGAAAAATAGCGGAGGATGGGGGATCCAGAGCAGGAGAACACCCAGGGTTCTTGGATTAATTATTATGGCCACTCCCAGTCTTTACACAACATGGCCACATTAACAGATGTTGCATGCATTATATTATTTATAACACTGTTTGTATTTAAACAACTTGGAGATGAGCATTTCTCTCTGAGAGATTTGTCTTATCCTAATGCATTATAACAAACATGACAACTTCTGACACATATGCAATCTGGTGAATTTACACTAAAGTTCAGGGGAATTTACACTTGACACATAATTCCACTTAATAATTGGCAACACCAGTGTTAAACTATATAACATCTATCAAAACTATCCATAGATTTTCTACTATTGATTAGGAGAGTCAAGACCAATATAATGGTATAAAGAGCAGAACAGTGGAAAGGCTCAGTAAAATTTCATGAATAGTATCCACTAGGATGTAAATTCCTAACATTTTAATTGAAACATCATGCATGAAAACATTCAGAACTGAGCAGTATTTTGATGAATGTACCTTAATCTCTTTTTATACAGTTGTTTAATTCTATTAAAAACTGTCAGGTGCTAACCATTTTTATGCATAACTTTCTCTGAATAGCATTTAAGGCATCCTTCACTTCCTTATTTCTCAGGCTGTAAATCAGTGGGTTCAACAATGGGATGACAATTGTGTAGAACACAGCAAGAATTTTGTCACTCACATCTTGGATGGAAGATCCAGTGCTAGACTTGGGTCGGAAATGCAAAATGAGAATTGCCCCATGAAAGATAGTAACAGCAGTCAGGTGGGAGGTGCATGTAGAGAAGGCTTTGAGTCTTCCTGCAGATGAGCTGATCTTCACAATGTTGGCAAGAATATATGCATAAGAAATCAAGACACTCAAGATGGTGATAGTTTCCACTGGGCCAGCAACATAAAAAATCAGGAGTTCATTGATGTAGGTATCAGAACAGGAGAGTAATAAAAGAGCACTGATATCACAGTATAAATGACTGATTATATTAGACCCACAGAAGGATAGTCTGAAGGTAAAGACTGTATGAACAAGAGAATGAAAAAGCCCAAGTATATATGACCCAATCACCAAAAGAATACAAATTCTAGGTGACATGAGACTTGGGTACAGCAATGGTTTACAAATTGCTACGTATCGATCATATGCCATGGCAGCAAGAAGAAAGCACTCTGTGCTTCCCAAACCTATTACAAAGTACATCTGCATAGCACAGCCAGTCAGAGATATTGATTTTTTCTCTACCAGAAAGTTCACTAATGTCTTAGAGGTAACCACAGAGGAGAAGCACACATCCAGGAAGGAAAGGTTACTGAGAAAGTAGTACATTGGTGTATGAAGCCGGGGACTAGATCTTATTAAGGCAATCATTCCCAGATTTCCAATCAAGGTGGCCATATAGATAAGGAGGAACAGCAGAAAGAGAATTATCCGGAGCTTAGGGTTGCTTGTTAAATCTACAAACACAAATGCATTGACCACTGTGGTAATGTTGTCTTCAGACATTGTGTTCCAGTTTCTCTTCAGAGCTGCAAAACAGAGGAACATGGCACAGATAAACCTATAGCTTCTTCATACTGTATATATCTAGGGCTTTTTTCAGTCAGAACGCCATGTAACAGCATTCTGGCACCTCTTAAAAGTAATCACACGTCTGGTGGCCCCACCTCCTAATCCTCTTTCCTCCCATGTGCAGCCCAAGGTGTCCAGCTCTTTAGCTTCAGACAAAGAGCAACACTTTTCTTGCTGCTTGAAAGCAGCAAGAAAATTGTTGCTTCCAAATCCTGCCACTTTTCAGCTGATGGGAGGGGAAAATAATGACAATGCTTTCAAATGCCTGCTTCTTTTTTTAGCAGAGGGGAGGGGGGAGGGATTCCCCTCTTCCCCCTCCCCTCAGCTGAAAAAAGCAGCGGGGCATTTGAAAGCAGCAACAGTTTTCTTGCCTCGCAAGAACAGTGTTGCTGCTTTCAAAGCCGGCAGTTTTTTCAGCTGACAGGAGAGGGATTCCCTTCCCATCAGCTGAAAAAAGCTGTTTTAAAATGCTGCAACTTTTTCAGCTGAGGGGAGGGACCCCCTTCATCCTCCCTCTCAGCTAAAAAAAGTAGTGGGGCATTTGAAAGCAGCAACACTTTTCTTCCATGTTTCTCCATCATTTCCCTCTTTTCCCAGAAAAAAAGCCCTGCATATATCAAAGCTATGGATTGTATGGCCAGTGGCTCGGGAAAGTTTAAAAGATAGTTTAAAGTTTAAAAGCCATGAATATGGCTATAAAACATTTCCTGAAAGGGTAACCCTCCATTTCAGAGACAATATAATGTTAGCAACTAATTGCTGAATTAACAGGAGGAGGATGGCATTCTTTGTGATCTCTTCAAGAGCATGACTTTGGTCAGTAAGGTGACTAAATAAAAGTATTGTGCTAGCTTGGTAGAACATGGGTGAGGGGGGTGCACCCCATAGGAAAACTAAGTACACATACCACAAACTTTTGCAAAGGCATTCAGGATTCCCCCCCCCCCCTAAACTGGTCATGATTTACGAGGAAGAATCAGAGCACAATTCAAGGAAGAGCACAATTCAAGCAATTCACATTTAATAATGAATAACTCTGGACAAAAAAAATGTAAGAAGGGCCCCGTTGTATCAGGCTAATGATCCATCTAGTCCAGCATCCTAACTCATACAATAGCCAACTAGCTCTTCTAGAGGATCAATAACACAGCAGAGAGGCCAATGTCATACCCCAATGTTACCTTCTAGCTCTGGTGTTTTGAATTTTACTGCCTCTGATCTTGTCTACTCCAAACAGCTTTCTAGTGTCCTTCAACTATTGCTCTTTAAAGCAGTGTCAGTTAATGCAGGGAGTTGGACATACTGGATGTATTTAAAGAGACCAGTCTGATACTTAGGTTCAGGCTTAGAAAGTGAACCCTGACTTGTGCTGCTGCCATTCCTTAATTTTTTTAAAAAATCCTAAAATGATCCAAAATAGGGAATTTTGTAAAAAAATATTGAGAATATATAACTACATATATTTCTTTTCTAATGCAAACACGTGTCTTATTTTAACTAAGGATAGTTTCTGAAACCAGGATCCAGTTGAGAGATAATCACTCTAATCCGTTTTTGCCTTGATATATATTGGTGTCATTGCCTCCACCCTGGCTAGGTATCTCTATAGCCAGAGAGTCTACAAGGGCAGAGAATGAGCCAGAATGTCCGTTTCTGTGTATTATGCATTGCCATAGTTTAGACTATCTGTTGTTAATTAACTGGCTTCCGAACATATTGTGGTTTAACAAGACCTAACTAACCATAATTAGTATAGTGTCCCAAATAAAGACAAATACAATCACCATCACTTAGTTAAGCCATGATTCTACATTGTTTGAACTGAACCTATATGACCAAGTCACCCACGTGTTATCATTATGCAGGTTTATAAATATTTGGAAACAAACACTATTAAGTGCTGACTGCTGAATAATTCGAACAATTTATTTAATTTCTCAAATCACTGGACACAACACAAATGTTTAGATGTTTAGGCTTACCTTGCATAATAATATCCTGCAGCTTCAAGATTAGTAGCTGTGGTTAATTAGATGTGTGTGTGTGTGTGTGTGTGTGTGTGAGAGAGAGAGAGAGAGAGAGAGAGAGAGGGCACACCATGGCTTCCTAAAGTCTACTTGATTCTGGCAGTAGTTTTCATAGGCAACAGCCTACTTGGTAGATGTGCTATGGATGAGATTTCGTGTAATGTGTAACATGTAACAAATGCCAGAAAATATAAACCACAACAATGTCCTTAAATTGATTGTCAATTTGACACACTATATTGTGAGAGGCTTTAAGTATTTCCTTGCTATAATTTCTGCTTCCTGCTTATCATTTTTTCAGTGTTCTTGTCCTTAGCTGAATGGACTTCACACTTCAGACCATTCATGCCTATTCTTTTCCTTGGTAATAAGTGCAATATCATTCTGACCTGAAACTGTCATCATTCCATCTTAGGTTTTTCTCTGGAGCATCCTATGTTGAAGAAGAAGTTGAAAGATTGCAGCAGTTTTTCTTCATGCTATCCAGTAGCCTCTGTATTCCCTAAAAACTAAAATAATCCACAAGCAGCTCATCTAGTACCTGTCACAGCAAAGTAAGAACAATTCCTAGTAACGAGGGGAAAGGGTGTAAACCGCTCTGAGGAAACAATCCAGATGTAAATAAATGCACCAATACAGCTGAATTCCACAGGGGTGAAAGTTTTGGCCTATTTTTGCTTAAACAACAAGTACACTTTTGACATCTCAAAAACTAACATTTGATTGGTTTGGTTGAACTAGATGCATATAATGGTATTTTAAATCAGCAAGTATATATAGCATGGAGCCAAGCTCTTCGCAAACCACTTCTCTCAAAGCTCTGTGTCTCAAGAGGACACCTAAAAATCCATCATAAACTCTTGTGGCAGAAATGAAAATGTGCTTTAAAACCCAAAGGTATTAATGTGCTGCATCTGTTCCTTGTTTTTGATTAGAAAAATAATTATTCAATATGAGGGGGAAGAAGGGATAGGGTGGTCCCTTTTTTGTACAAGATGCCAAGCTGACAGAAGCCAGTCAAAAAGGTATGCCATGGAGAAGCTGATACCCTCTGGGGATGGCCCTGTCCACAATGTATTCAGGGAGTGTAGAGATATATGTCATGCTCAGTGTCATCCCTAACCCAGTGGCTTGTATGATTGGGGTCAGAGGATTACCCCCCCCACACACACACACACACAAACACACACACACAGGGGCTCATAATACTCTAAGGAATTCAGCACTCTAAAGGCAAAACATTGGGGAGTCTCCAACTATGACCACCCCTCAGAAATGCAAAAGGAAGAAGACTTTCAGGCTTACCAACAAGGGCTGCTGCTGTTTGCTCACTCCCCCTCCTCATCATAATTATTCGTTTTTTTTCTGTTTGGGGGCACAGAGATTAATCCTTTAGATTAGATTGCTGACATTATTTTTTATAAAACTTAATGGTGTCCATGCCAACCCCTAAGCAAATCAGCAGTTCTTTATGCCTTAACTAGCAACAATGCCCATTGTGGGAAAAAATACAATGGGCTGTAAAAAAATGATTCAGCAGCCCTCCCGGTGGCAAGCAGCCACTTCTCAGCCTTAATGCCCGACTGCACTTGCGCCAGGATAAAAAGTGAGTTGTTGCCAATATGGCTTGTTGTTTATATATAACAAATAGTACATTAATAAGAAAGGTCAAAAACTGCTCTGAGGTCACAAGGAAATATCTCTGTATTCACAATATCTGCTCTCACATCTACACCAAATAGAGAATTGTCAGTGTAACTATGACAATATCACAATTCTTGGTAATTTGTACCAATGTATATTGTTATTGCTCTGATTTATCCTGTACATCAATGCTTCCAGGGTGTGGACTTCATTTCCTTGAGGACTCGATTGAGATATCATGTCCTAACAGAGTCCTGTTATCCACACATAAAATTTTCAGTGCAGTAGCACCTTAGAGATCAATAAGATTTTCAGGGTATGAGCTTTAGCAAGTCAGAGCTCCCTTCTTCAGTATCTGAAGAATAGAATCTGAAGAAGGGAGCTTTGACTCTTGAAAGCTCATAACTTGAAAATCCTGTTGGTCTCTAAGGTGCCACTGCATTCAAATCCTGCTGTTCTATAGCAGATGAATATGGCTACCCTCCTAAATCACACTTAAGGTGTTACGTTAAGGAGGTCTAACTTGATCCCCCAGATATCCACACCTTTGCCTCTGCATAATTCTTATGGTCAATCCATTATGTACTCCCTGTTCTCCCATTGCATACTCAAGCACCCCAACTTCTACTCTAAGCCTGAATTAATTCAAAGTGCCCAATTTGAATGGAGTTACATACCATGTGTCCCTATTGATTAGCCTCAAAGACATGGTGCTTAGGTTGCCCTGGTATAAAAGTAACCCCAAAGGAACACGTTTTGCCTTGCTTGAAGGTCTAACTCTACCTTACTTGGAAACCAAAACTATTCATCTATCCATCTGCCCTCCGGGTCATTTTCAGGCTTACCTTAGAGAAAGCCGATTTGCCCCATCAGAATTCCAGTGGAGAGCATCCCATCCACTCTCTCTTCAGGATGATACATGATTTCTCTTCTGCATGCACATCTAAACACACACTCAAAAACTCACAGCCCATAGCCTCAACTAGACATAAACATTACTGGTGTATAGTGGAGATGTTGAGTTTTTAGCAAGGTCATCCCTTCTGAAGAGTTAAGCTGAGGTTTATGTTTAGCTAGTGATAGCTAGTGTACATACCAATTAAATGCAGAGTAGAATGTTCCCGCCAGAGAAGAGGAGACCTCAGATTGACTATTGGCTGATCAGTTTTATTGGGGGGAAGGAATTAGAATTCCTACACATATGCAGAGAGGGATCAATTACAGTGTGGCAGTTGCAGTTAGAACTACAGAGATGTAGAAGTAGTGAAAGTAGAGAGAAAAAGGAACTAGCATGCAGCTTAGATAAGCTGTATACTACTTTGCTATCCATGCTCACTTTACCCTAATATGTAGTAAACTCTCTTTTATAGAAGCTAAGTACACAAGTGTATGAGCTGTGCATTTCTGCAGTGTATTATTTACTCTGCTACAAAGATTCAGTAGGAACAAAATCTCTATAGTTTATAGAATGTGTGTAGGTCAACGTTTCTCTGTTAGCTTATGTTTTCTCTGTTGTAGTCTTTCTGATCTTTGCCTTAGTCTTTGTCCTGATGTTCCTGTATGTATTTTTGACAATGCCTTTTGTTAGTTCTTAGGGAGTTTTGAGGCCTGCTTCTGTAAGTGTTCAGTGTTATGGGAAGCAGAGAGTCTAATGTTGCTTGCTATTGTTCTGTAGTCTTCAGTTCTTGTTCTGATTTTCACATTTATTGCTATCCCTCTGTTTGCTTCTTATTGCCAAACAAGAGCTGTGGTCAAGGAGGGGGAGGGTATTTCCCCAATCTGGAATTATCACTTTGAGATATTTGCCCCCACATGGGAGTACAAGCTAGTATGTGCCTCCAGTGGGCCACATAGCACTTCTATGGCTCCTATTAAAATCAGGAAATGGCAGGGTGAGAAAAAAGTTATATTCCACTCTCTTCCCATTTTGTAGGCTCAATCTAAATTTGGGACAGCTATAATTTAGCAATAAAAGATGCTGGAGATCAATTCAACCAAGAAATAGTGGATGTGGAACATTAAAATAAAGTTTTAGCCCTCAAGTCACAGTCTGAGGAATAGAGTGACAGAAATCCTCCTTACCCTAAATATTCCATGCATTCACGATTTGTCTATCGGAGTTTGTTTCATTTTTTTCATTTTCATTATTAATTCCAAAAGGAGCTGTTTTGTTATTGGGTTGTTTTCTACAGTTTTATATTGTTATTGTTATTTCATTTTCATATGTCTGTTTCATGACTATTTCCAATTGGTTTTAAAGGAAGACCACCCCTCCTCAGATCTGTACCTTCATAATTTTCAGTCCAAATTGGATTAAAGTTGTGGGAGGGATGTCTCAGTATTCCCCCGGGACATCCATACTGCCAAATTTCAGACTGACAGAATAATGAGGTCCTCCTCCCCTTTTTTGGAAGAAATGAAAGGCACCCATGTTTAACATTAAAGTCTGTGGAAGAATTGATAGGAAAGATTCTAAACAGTAATACTGCAGCTTCTTGGCATGAAGAACAGTAGCGTAAGGAAGAGGCAAACTGACAAGGCAAGAGCAAGTGGCCCAAGGAGAGCAAGGTATCTATCTGGGCAGGCGGGCAGCAATGGAGAAATATGTGTAATTTTTATTACTGAGTGGTGTGTGTTTTATTTATTTAAAGTGTTGTACTTGGGTTCCTCATGGGACACTCAGACATACCAACACAGAGTAGATTATAGAAGACAGATATCACATTTTAATAAGAAATAAAATTCAAATCTTTTCTCTTTGAAGGGAAATCATTTGTAATTTCAAGTCTTGTAATTTATTTAGGTTATACACCCCTAGATGGTGCTCTAGCAGGAAGACAGGAAGGCTTGGGAAGACATTGCCTGTTACTGAGCATTTGCAGAGTGAAATCATTAAATTTTGCAGAACTTCCCTTCCTGCCCCTTCTGTCTGCAAATTTCTCTTTGATCACAATTGAATTGATTAGAAACTGACTTCAAATTCCTAAAAAGGGGGAAAGAAAAGGATTATTGGATTTCAGGGAGCAACTGCATAAATGAGTATTAAGAGAATTTTTCTTGACAACTCTAGAAAAAAGCATTTAATAAAATCTGTGGAATACTTCAGAAATATTTAGAGAATATAACCAAGATAACAGAAATTATATCACATTCCTTAGTAGATGTTTCATCATATTGACTGTACTGCCTTAAACTGGGTAATCCACTTTGAGTTTCAGTGAGACAGGCAGACTAGGGGTGTGCAATACGAGTTTCCGATTCAGGTAAAATACCCAAATCGGACCTAATTCACAAAGATTTGGGATTTCCAAATCGGGCCCAGCATGCTGGGCCCAATTCAGAAACCCTGAACCAAAGCTTCCTGAAGTGATTCGTATCACTTTGGGAAGCTTCAGGTCAAGGGGTTTAAATGCCCCTTTCCATGCCGCTGTGAAGCAGCAGGGAAAGGGAAATTTAAACCCAGGGATCAGCTGTTTGGTAAGAAAATACCCACCAAGCAGCTGATCCGAACCGGCTGGCATTTAAATGCCCCCTTTGAGGCCTCTGCAAAGCAGCACAGAAAGGGTCATTTAAACCCTGGGATCAGCTGTTTGGCAGGGAAATCCCTGCCAAGCAGCTGATCCAAGCTGACCAGGGTTTACAATGCCCCTTTCCGTGCCGCTGCACGGTGGCATGGGAAGGGGCATTTAAATCCTGGGATCAGCTGTTTGGTGGGGAAATCCCCACCAAGCAGCTGATCCAAGCTGGCTAGATTTTACAATGCCCCTTTCCATGCCGATGGGGGGGCTGGAAGCTTCCTCCCTCACTTAAGTATGCTCCGAATCTGTACAGAGCATACTGAAGCAATTTAAATACTCGAATCCAAAGCAGCTTGCTGCTTCGCATTTTGGGTGTTTATGAAGCTTTTCCTCACTTTGGGTAAAACCGAAGCGGGATATCCGAATTTTTTTCTGATGCACACCCCTAAGGCAGACTATAAACAGCTCAAATATTAATCTTATTTCCCCCAGCCAATGTCTTCAAGCCAGCCAGGGTTAAACCAGAAACAAGGATCAATTTTATTTACAAGATAGAATACTGGAGTGAATTATTTTAAAACATTGGGGTTAAATAGGGATTGGTTACTATTAGAGATGGGCATGAACCAGGAAAAGGCAGTTCATGTCAGTTTATGGTTCATCACGATGCACAAAACACAAACCCCCAACCAAGAAGCAACCATGAACCAACTCAAAATTGCCCAGTTCGCAAACCAGTTTGTTTGGTTCATGGTTTGTGTCTTCAGGAGGCTGTAGAATGGCGCCCTTTGCAGTCAGAGATAACAACCTCACAGAGTGTCTTTAACAGGCTCTCTTGCAGCCACCCTCCAAGTTTGGTGAAGATTGCATTTTGGATGTCCAAATTATTGACCCCCAACGTGGGTGCCCCCAGGAATGTTCCATTAGATATAATGGAAGCCACGAATGCCAATTGGCTTGCATTGGCGCCACTGAAATACATCGCAGCACCAAAAAGTTGCAATGAAAATGTGAGATGGAATTACAGAACATTCCTCTGAGAACAGAATGATAGCCCCCAGGGTGGGGTCAGAGTCTGGTTCTGGATGAAGGAGGTTAAAATTCTCCTTGTGGGGGTTGCATTCACACCCGACAAGGAACCTGAGAGGAACCCATTAGATTTGGCCACTGAGCCTGGCAATGGCACAAAAGCAGGTGCTTCAGAGCCCTGAAGCATCAGAATATCTAACAGCAGTTTCTCCCTATCTAACTGCCTGCTGGAAACTGAAACCACTCGCCTGAGAGCTGGGGGGTTATATTCATTCTGCTCTCATAGAGAAGAATGTGAGCCAGAGCTGCCTATCAAGCTTTGGAGGGCTGACATTGGTGTTCCCAGGGCTGCAGAAGGTCTGCAGAAGTCCATCCCTCATGTTGCCTTGGAAATAGATTGATCAGTGCCAGACTGTCTGCAGTGATGAAACAAAAAACAAACCAATTGAACAGCACTAAAAATCATAGAGATTCATCACAGTTCATCAGAATTGTGCTCTGATGAACCACTGGTTCATATTTTGGTTCATGCCCATCCCCAATTACTATATATGTGAACAGGTGTCAAAAGCCAGCTATATCCCTGCTACCTTCTCTCAACAGCTTTCAAAATCTTTCTCTCGTAACTACCTTCGCTGATCTTCCAACAGACTTTCAACTGTCACCAGCCCAGAATTCCATGAGCTCTCTTTGGCTGCCTCCCTGGGAAAGAGAGAGCAGGAACTAGCCCAATCAGCCACACATACTCAAAAAGAGAAAAAAAAAATAAAAAGGCAATACTGTGATGCCACCAATGATGCCATTATCTTTTATAAATGGCATTTCTATATCATGCCTATACCATGACATTTTGTAAGCTTTTTTTTAAAAAAAATATTTTTGTATAAAGAAGAGGTTCCAGGAAAGCCAAGAAGGAGGGACAATACTCTGAACAAATCCAGAGTGCCTTTTTTCTTTATATCCTTGGATCAGGAGGAATGTGTTAAGATAGCCACATTCTGTGTCTTGCATAAGAACCTTAGAAAAGGCTAGGCAACAGAGTGGTTTTGGATAAAACCCAAGTTGTGAGCGAAGTTTCTGAGACATGCACTAGAACAAAAAGCGCTGCTAAGCAAGTTATATAATCTTTCAATCTATGTATATCCCCTCTAGAGGCATTGAATGATGCAAAGATGCCAAGTAGAGTCTGAATGTTCAATGGCATTTGAGCATAAGGAGCATGGAGCAGCAGCAGAGAGTCATTGGAAAATGCCTTATACACCTAAACTTAGTCTAAGTGGGGAAATTTTTGTACTTATCCCCAGGCTGTGGGTGATGGGGGGGGGGGGGTCCAGAACTGGACAACACTCAGTGGCAATACACTGGGTCTTGTATTCCCTCAAGTCTCTCTTGAAATCTAAGTACTGGCAACATCAGAAGTATCCATAGATTTTTATTATTAATTATGAGATTCAAGACCTATAATGCAGGTATAAAGAACAGAACAGTGACAAAATTAATAGTAAAATATCATTAATATTGTCTACTAGGACATAAATTCCTAACATTTTAACTGAAACATCATGCATGAAAACATTCAGAACTGAGAAGTGAGTAGTATTTTGATGGATGTACCTTAATCTCCTTTCATATAGTTGTTTAATCCCTCTAAAAATTATCAAGTGCTAAACATTTTTATACACACAGCTTCCTCTGAACAGCATTTAAGGCATCCTTCACTTCCTTATTTCTCAGGCTGTAAATCAGTGGGTTCAACAATGGGATGACAATTGTGTAGAACACAGCAAGAATTTTGTCACTCACATCTTGGATGGAAGATCCAGTGCTAGATTTGGGTCGGAAATGCAAAATGAGAATTGCTCCATGGAAGATGGTGACAGCAGTCAGGTGGGAGGTGCATGTAGAGAAGGCTTTGAGCCTTCCTGCAGCTGAGCTGATCTTTATAGTGTTGGCAAGAATATATGCATAGGAAACCAAGACACTCAAAATTGTGGTTACTTCCACAAGACCAGCAGCATAAAAAATCAGGAGTTCATTGAAGTAAGTATCAGAACAGGAGAGTAATAAAAGAGCACTGATATCACAGTATAAATGACTGATCTTATTTGACCCACAGAAGGATAGTCTGAAGGTAAAGACTGTATGAATAAGAGAATGAAAAAGCCCAAGTATATATGACCCAACCACCAAAAGAATACAAATTCTAGGTGACATGAGACTTGAGTATAGCAATGGTTTACAAATTGCTACATATCGATCATATGCCATGGCAGCAAGGAGAAAGCACTCTGTGCTTGCCAAACCAATTACAAAGTACATCTGCATAGCACAGCCAATCAGAGATATGGATTTTTTCTCTACCAGAAGGTTTACTAATGTTTTAGAGGTAACTACAGAGGAGAAGCACACATCCAGGAAGGAAAGGTTACTGAGAAAGTAGTACATTGGTGTATGAAGTCGGGGACTAGATCTTATTAAGGCAATCATTCCCAGATTTCCAATCAAGGTGGCCATATAGATGAGGAAGAACAGCAGAAAGAGAATTATCCGGAGCTTAGGGTTGCTTGTTAAATCTACAAACACAAATGCATTGACCACTGTGGTAATGTTGTCTTCAGACATTGTGTTCTGATTTCTCTTCAGAGCTGCAAAACAGAGGAACATGGCACAGATAAACCTACAGCTTCTTCATATTGCATATATCTAAGCTATGAAATGTATGGCAAGTAGCTTGGGAAAGTTAAAAAACCATGAATATATCTATAAAATGTTATTTCCTGAAAAGGTAACTCTCTGTTTCAAAAACAGTATAATGTCAGCAACCAAATGCTGAAGATAATCAACAGGGGGAGGGTTTCATTCTTGTTGCATTTTTGTGAGCTCCTCAAGGGCATGATTTTGGTCAATGGTGTGACTATATACAAGTATTATGCTGACTTGGTAAAACATGGATAAAGGGGGTGCACCCCACAGAAAAGTTAAGAACAGACATCACAAAATTTTGCAAAGGCACTCGGATTCCCCCCCCCCCTAACTGGCCATGACTTTCTGGTAGCAATTCACTTTCAATGAGTAACACTGAATATAAGGACATAAGAAGGGCCCTGCTGGATCAGACTAGTGGTCCAGCATCTTGACTCACACAGTAGTCAACTACCTCTTCTAGAGGATCAATAACACAGCAGAGAGGCCGAGGCCTTACCCCAATGTTACCTTGTAGCACTGGTGTTTCGAATTTTATGGCCTGTGATCTTTTCTACTCCAAACGGCTTTCCAGTATCCTACAACTATTGCTCTTTAAGGCAGTGTCAGTTAATGCGGGGAATTGGACATAGCAAAAATATGGTCTTATGTCTTGTTTCAGTCCTAGAAATTAAACCCTGATTTGTGCTGCTGCCACCATTCTTTAAAAAACAATAACAAACACTAAAAGGATCCATAATTGGGCACTTTGAAAAAAAATGTTGAGAAAACATTTTCAAAAGTTGAGAAAACTTTTAAAAAGGATTTCAAATTAAGATAATTTACTCCTGCTTCTTTTTTTACATCTATTTCTTCTCTAGGTCAAACATATTACAAACACATGGCTTATTTTAACTAGGGATATTTCTGAAACCAGGATTCATCTTAGAAAACATCACTCAAATCCTGTTTTGCCTTGACATATAATGATGTCATTGCCTTAATCCTGGCTAGGCATCTCTATAACCAGAGAGTCTAAAAAGGCAGGGAACAGTCCAGAATATCCATATATGTGCATCATACATTGCCATAGTTTAGACTACCAGTTGTTAATTAACTGACTTCAAACCATGGTTTCATATCCTGGTTTAACAAGTCCTAACTAACCATAATTAGTATAGTGCCCCACATAAAGACAATCACAATCACCATCACTTAGTTAAGCCATAATTCTACATTGTCTGAACTGAACCTATATGATCAAGCCACGTTATCATTATGCAGGTTTATAAGTAGTTGGAAACAAATACTATAAACATTTTTTTTAATTTCTCAAACCACTACATACAACACAAGTTTGTACATATTTAGGCTTACTTGAATAATAATATTCTGCAGCTTCAAGATTAGTAGCTGTGGTTAATTAGGGGTGTGTGTGTGAGAGAGAGAGAGAGAGAAGGAGGGAGGGAGAGGGAGAGAGAGAGAAGGCACACCATGGCTTACTAGAAGGCACACCATGGCTTACTAAAGTCTATTTGATTCTGGCAGTAGCTATCATAAGCAACAGCCTACTTAGTAAATGTTCTATGGATCAGATTTTGTGTAACATAACAAATGTCAGAAAATATAAACCACAACAATGTCCTTAAGTTGACTGTCAATTTGACAGTTTGAAACACTATATTTTGAGAAGCTTCAAGGCAGCAATATTTCCTTGCTATAATTTCTGATTCCTGCTTAGCATTTTCTCAGTGTCCTTTTCCTCAGCTGAATGGAATTCAGAATTCAGACCATTCATACCCATTCTTTTCCTTAGTAATAAGTACAATATCATTCTGACCTGAAACTGTCATCATTCCATCTTAGGTTTTTCTTTAGAACACATGAAGTTACCTGATGTTGAATAAGTTGTTGGTAAATTCCGACTGTTTCTCTTCATGCTATCCGGCAGCTTCTACATTTCCTAAAAACTAAAATAATTTGCAAGCTGCTGATCTGGTATCTGTCTCAGCTAAGTAAGAACAATTCCCAGTAATGAGGGGAAAGGATGCAAACCATTCTGAGGAAACAATCCACATGTAAATAAATGCACCAATACAGCTGAATTCCACAGGGGTGAAAGTTTTGGCCTATTTTTGCTTAAGCAACAAATATACTTTTGACATCTCAAAAACTAATATTTGGTTGGTTTGCTTGAACTAGGTGCATAAAATGGTATTCTAAATCAGCAAGTATATATAGCATGGAGCCAAGCTCTTCACAAACCACTTCTCTCAAAGCTCTGTGTCTCAAGAGGACACCTAAAAATCCATCATAAACTCTTGTGGCAGAAATGAAAATGTGCTTTAAAACCCAAAGGTATTAATGTGCTGCATCTGTTCCTTGTTTTTGATTAGAAAAATAATTATTCAATATGAGGGGGAAGAAGGGATAGGGTGGTCCCTTTTTTGTACAAGATGCCAAGCTGACAGAAGCCAGTCAAAAAGGTATGCCATGGAGAAGCTGATACCCTCTGGGGATAGCCCTGTCCACAACGTATTCAGGGAGTGTAGAGATGTATGTCATGCTCAGTGTCATCCCTAACCCAGTGGCTTGTATGATTGGGGTCAGAGGATTACCCTCCCCACACAAACACACACACACACACACACACACACACAGGGGCTCATAATACCCTAAGGAATTCAACACTCTAAAGTCAAGACATTGGGGAGTCTCCAACCATGACCACCCCTCAGAAACACGGAAGGAAGAAGACTTTCAGGCTTACCAACAAGGGCTGCTGCTGTTTGCTCACTCCTCCTCCCCGTCATCGTTATTTGTTTTTCCTGTTTGGGGGCACAGAGATTAATCCTTTAGATTAGATAGCTGTCATTATTTTTTATAAAACTTAATGGTTTCCATGCCAACACCTAAGCAAACCAGCAGTTCCACTATGATTTAGAGAAATCATGGTTCTTTATGCCTTGACTAGCAGCAATGCTCATATCAGCTTTCGAGAGTCAGAGTTCCCTTCTTCAGTGTCGAACTGGGAAAATGGTGGTTTATGGCAGTTCATAATTCATCACATTCCATGAACCACGAACCACAAACCAGCATGAAATTGCCCAGTTTACGAACCGGTTCACTTGGTTCATCATTATGTCACCTCTAGGGGCTGTAGAACACCCCCCTTGATAGTGAGAGATACCAAACTCACAGGAAGACTTCAGCCAGCTCTTCTCCAGCAACCCTCCAAGTTTGGAGAAGATTAGATTTTGGATGTCCAAGTTATAGACCCCCAAAGTAGGTGCCCCCAGGAAGTTATACTCTTTCTGCCCTCATAGAGCAGAATGGGAACTCTCTGAAGGCTATGCAAGTGTCTATACTCATGTCTGTTCCTACCTGCCTGTATCCATTTTACCCCAGGTGAACATGTGTCCTGTAACCTTAGTCCTTGCACATGTTGGGGAACTGATGTAGTCATGGTTGCGAGTGTCAGCAAGTTGCCATCGCAGAGTGTTGGTTTGGGGCAGCTTCCGCTTCCCTCTCCCTCTTTTTGCCCTTATATCCAATCTGTTTTGCTTTTAATCTGGCATGTTTTAAATTCCTCCATTTTCTATTTGACGCCACTGCCTTCCTACTACTCCTTCCTGCATCCTCCTCCCCCCTTAACTTCCTCCTCCTCCTCCTCTCCACGCAGCATCTTTGGTCGGGATAAGGAGGAGGTGGGAAGAAAGATCGTGGCAACATAATTAAGCATCTGAGCAAAAGTTCAGAAACATGCCTGATACATGAACCTGAAAAGGATGGGGTGGGGGTACTCATTCTCCAGTTTGGCTCAGCAATACAGAGCAAATTGGGTAAAATTGGGCCATTTTTCCAATGGGAAATGTGATTCGGGGCTTTCCAGGGGTCGGGGGGGGCATTTTAGGTCCACATTTTACCAAATTTGCTGGGGAACTACTCCTAGCTGTTCTCTAAAGATTTCTCCCCAAGTTTCATGAAGATTGGATTTGGGGGGGCATTTTATGGGCCCCAAAGAAGGTACCCCTAACCACCTCCAATCTCCATTATTCCCTACTGGGAAAACTAGGGGAGCTATCTAGGGAGCTGGGGTGGCATTTTGCAAGCAAAATCCACCACATTTGCAGCAGACCTACTCCTAACTGTCCTCTAAAGACACCCCACCACCCCAAATTCAGGGAGATTGGACTCAGGGAAAGGCATGATCTATGGGTTTCCCCAGTTGCTGTTACTTTTTCTCCACAATAGGAAAAAATGAGATGGCTGATGGCACATTTTGGGGGGACATAAAATGGCTTCCTAAGGTCCAAAATTCACCAAATTTGCAAGGGACCTACTCCTAACTGTCTTCTAAAGACCCTCCAAGTTTTGGACAGATTGGACCCCGAAAAAGGTATGGTCTATGGGTTTCCCCAGTTGCTGTCAGTTTTTCTCCACAATAGGAAAAAAATGGGGTGGCTGATGGCACCTTCTTGGGGGGGCATAAAATGGCTCTCCAAGGTCTAATCTCCCTGAAACTTGGGGGGACTTTAGAAGACAGTTAGCAGTAGGTCCCCTGAAATTTTTGTAGATTTATTTTGGAACATGCCACCCCTATCCCCCTGGATATCCTCCATAGTTTTCCCCTTAGGGAATAATGGAGATCGGCGTGACTGGGAACAAACAAGCAAGAAAGAGTTGATTCTGGCTGACAGCAAGAAACACTGTCACGGCTTCCGAAGTGGGGATTGCCCACCTCCCTTTGCATAGATGCCCCCCTTCCTGGTGGGCCAAGCTGCAAGATCTCAGAAGAGGTGTGGAACCCCCATTTTTAACCCCCCTCCCCCCAGGAAACTTGGCAGGTTTTTTCCCCCTGATATGTCCAATTAAGTAAATAAGTCTCACTCTCAGAAAAGCTGCAGAGGTAGGTTTGAGCATGCACGAAGAGAAGGTGCATCATGGGATACCATCTCTTGTCTGGGAGGAATAGTTGACAGCCAGAGCTGTCTATCAAGCTTTGGAGAGCTGACATTGTTGTTCCTAGGGCTGCAGAAGGTCTGTAGAAGACCATCCCCATGCATTGCCTAGGGAACGGATTAATTGGTACAAGGCTGTCTGCAGTGATGATCTGAAAAACAAACCAAATGAACCACTCTAAATTCACAGCAGTTCATCACGGTTCATCAGAAATGCCCTCTGACAAACCACTGGTTCATGAACCAAAAAACAGCCCTGTTTGTGATGAACTTTGTTTTGTGTTTCAGTTCATGCCCATCTCTTGCGATAACTATTAGCTTGTGCCTGAAAACTGCACCTTTATTATATATGTAAGTTACAGCAAACAACTAAACGAGAACAACAGTTTGCAGAGGTTTGTTACAGTGCTAATCTTGAGATATTGTGTTGGATAGTGTGTGTTGGATGGGGTTTTACTCCTCCTTAACCATGGACTCACAGCTTGGTTTTTGCCTGAGATATGGCACTACTTTTAGATGATCAGTTACTGAAGAAGCCCATGATATATTCTATGTATTATAGGCTAATTCATGTGTGTGGCCTACCCACACAATTCATGCCTTGGTGATCTTCAAAGTAGACTACTATAATGTGTACAACATAGCTATCTTTGGAAAGTGGACCGAAACTAGAATGAGGCTTCCAGGATAATGATTGTTCAGTCTGAATGGAATATACCATGTTTATTTATTTATATTTATTTTAAACATTTATTAGCATCCTTTCCACCTTAGAGAAGCACAAGGTGGCTTATAATATGAAACAGAAACAAACATAATAATATATTAAAAACTGCCCACACATTAAAAAGTGGCTAAGCAAAAGCCTAATTTTAAAAAGTTTTCAGCTGCTTCTTGAAGATAGAAAATGGGGAGGCCAAGCATACTTCCCTGGAGAGATTGTTCAGTAATTGTGAGGCTGCCACCAAAAAAGCCCTCTCTTACCCACCAACCAAGCTTAGCTGGTTGGTGGAATGGTCAGGAGGGCCTCTCTCTGTGATCTTCAATTCTGGGCAGAAACATATGGGAGAATATGGCCCTTCAGCTAGCCTGGTCCCAAGCCATGCAGGGCTTTAATGAATAGAATCAACACCTTGAAATGGGCCCAGAAGCAGATTGGTAGCCAGCGCAATTGCTGTAATATAACATGTTCCCAGTGGCTGGCCCTAACCAGCAGTCTAGCCACAACATTCTGCACTAGCTACAGCTTCCAAACACTCTTCAAGGGTACACTCTTCCAAACACTCTTCTTTAAGGACAGTGCATTGCAATAGTCCAGTTGAGATGTAACTAAGCCATGGATCACTCTGGCAAGATCTGACTGAACCAGGAATGAGTATAGCTGATGCAACAGCTGAAGCTGGGAAAACTGACTCCAAGCCACTGCAGCCACCTGATATTCTAAGGTAACTGCTGTGTCAATCAGTACACTAAGGTGTGAAACTGACTTTTCAAGGGGAGTGTAAAGCCATCCAAGACAGGAGAGATATCACATTGTTGGTCAGCCTTTCTACTAACCTCTGTCTTGTTAGTATTCATATTTAGCTTGTTCACTCTCATTCAGCACAGTACTGACTTCAAACACTGATTCAGAAAACCACCCTCAGAATTAAATGGAAATGAAAGGTAGAGCTGAGTATCATCTGCAAATTGACACCACAGTCCAAATCTTTTGATGACCTCTCCCAGTGATTTTCCCAGTCTTTTCCATACAGCAACAAAGATCCACAAACGGAAGGAGCAGTCATTTCCTCCTTTCATTGTAGACCTCCCCCTCAGATTTCCTTATCATACTGTTACTGGGGTGGAGCTCTGTCACTCATGAGCAGCATTTTGGGTTGCAATGAATGAGTCCTTCTCTGTTGCTGGAAATCCCTTCTATCAGCCAAATATTTCCACTGAATTCAGCACATGTTGCTTTTACAGCTGTACCAACTGTAAAGGCAGTTTTAACACAAGAACCTGCAAATAGTGATCTGTGAAAGACCTTTTATTTGACAACAGGCGCAAACTCATAATAAACAAAGATACACAGAGACAAGGTGACACAGCTGTAGGCCTTGCACAGGGAAGATGGTGTACCAGTGTCAGGATCATGGCCCCTGCCATACTTTGGGGTTCACTGGTGTGCTGCAAGCTTAAAGCATAATGGCTGCTACTATAAAGGATCAAGAAGACACACATCTTTGTTCTTGAGGGCGATAACTTTGCTGAAGTTTAATCTCAAGAAAAAGCACCTGGAGAAACACCTCACAGAAGGCCCACCAGCTGAGGGCGATGAGAGAGTGAAGTGGAACCAGGAAGACATTGTAGCACAAGCAGTCATTGTAAGTTCTGTCTCTACCAATTATCTAGAATTGATTCAGGACTGTGAAACAGCTAAGCAGAAAACTACAGGACCTGTTCTTTCAGTATGCCCAAGCAGGGGAAGAAAAAGATGATTCTGCCCAGGTTGCAGCTTTGTTTAAATCCCTAGACCACATGTTTCTGCCAGTAATCTCCCAACTTGAAATAAAGGGAAAATTAAATTTTTGAGAAGCAGTCATACAAATTGAAAAGAAGTTGCAAGACGTTAAGCTTTAAACTCAAATTTATGAGAATTGCCTGACCAGTTTGTTCATAAAGTTTCCCTAAGAGCAAAAATGCAAGTTGCCACCTCCAACCCTGGAGAAAGACATTTCTCAAACTATCAAATTGGCAGGCATCCTAAGGGGACTAAGTTGACCAGAAAGAGATGATCCTTAAGCAAACAAAGGTTCACTACAGCAACCCAGTATGAGACAGGGCAAAACTCATTTGCAACCACTCTAAAAGCAAAACAATTAACACTTTACAATTGCAGGGGTATAGGCCATAAGCAAATCGACTGCTCTTCCCCCAGAGCAATGGGAGCTCCCCCTCCCTCTTCTAACATGAAAGCAAGTAATTTTAAACACAAGACAGATCAGCAAAAGAAGTTTAGTCTGAATTCAGTCAGCACCAGCCTTACAAATACAAATACCATAGAATTAGACAGTGGAGCATCTGTATCAGTCTTTCACTCTAAAGAGTTCTTCAAAGAATTAAAGGACTTAGCCCATCAAGGTAAAATTGGCTGACTCACATGAAATCCTTGCCATCAGATGTGGAACTATCAACATTTCTCTTCCATGGGACACTTCCAAAGAACAGCTAGAAATACGTTTTGTATGCTGCTGAATTCCAAAGCAATGTGCTTTCCATAAAGCAAATCTGTGAACAACATAACCTGGAGGGACACTTTGATAAAGTACTTGTAAAGAATGGAAAGGTGTATCTCACAGGCAGTACCAAAAGTGGACTTTATGTACTGGACAAAATATCAGAGGCTGTCCAAAATAATTTTCACATGGACAAATATCAAGAAGAATCAGACACAGAGGAAGATGATGAAGAGAAAGGCTTTACTGATATGTTGCAGCAAGAGTACTCTGATAGTAAAAATAGAGAAGAGCAAGCAAATTTCACTACAACCTGCGACCATAAAGAATGTATCACAATCAACAATACCCCAACAGGAGGAATTAATAACGAAGATAATGGAAAACGCAGAAATGTACAAATTAATTTCACTAATGAAAGGACAAATGGAAGAAGATTTTGCTGCCCCATGGACCCTTTTTTACAACTGGATAAAAAACAAATATAATGATTTGAATGTAGTAACCATATGAAAACATTATTGTAATTTGCTACTAATAATCACAGCTAAATGATTGGTAAGATGAAATATGTAGATAAGTAGAATGCTGACTCAATCAGACTTTATGATGTTTATTTTATGACTTTTTCCCCAGCCCACTTTTACCCTATTCTTATATAAGAAAACCAATAAAATACTTTAAACAAAAAGAATGTACTACCCTGTGGCACCTAAGATTTTGTCACAGGAACTTAGAAACTATAAAGGAAATGCATACAAAGGGCATTGTCAGAAATATGTGTGTTAATGATTGCGAAATTAACCAAAGCTGTGTTTCTTGTTTAGAATGCACGGCAGTGCGGCAGCCTTTCCCAAAGGAAAACCAGACAAATGGAGAAGGAGAAGACAAATGCCTCAATCCAGCTGGTTCACACAGACTTATGTGGACCACTCCCAACCACAGTGGGAGGAAACAGATACATTTGAATTTTATAGATGATTTTAGCAGGTATAATGTTTGCTATCTCTTAAAGGAAAAGTCTCAAGTGTTTTGCAGGCTCAAAGAATACATAATGATGGTGTCCAACAGATTTGGAAGAAAGCCAGAGGTCCTACACTTAGACAATGGAGGTGAATACATGTCCAATGAACTCCATCAGTTTCTGAGAGACCAAGGCATCATTCACCAAAGGATCATCCTCAGATGTTCAGAACACAATGGTGTAGCTGAAAGGAAGAATTGCTATCTACTGGATTAAAAGTTCACACCTACCGCACACCTTTTGGGGCGAGGCTGCCCTTACAGCTAATTACACACAAAATAGGCTACCCACTAAGGCCACAGATGTTACACCATACCAACTTTGGTTTGGCTACAAGCCATCAGTTGAGCACTTAAGAGAAGGGGTGTGCAAAGGCACTCTGTTTCGTTATTCTTGTTTCGGGTTTCCCAAAACAAGAATCTGTTTCAGATACAGGCAAAAGCCGAAACAGCTAGCCGTTTCGGCTTTCGGCTTTCGGGTTTGTTTCGGCTTCTTTCGGCTTTCTTTCGGCTTTTTCAATGGGAAAATGCCTCCGTCTTCCCAGACGCCTGGGGGAGGCATTTTCCCACCGAATCATCCCAAAATTGGTGAGGACCTTCCTCTAACCCCTCTCTAACAACCCCCCAAGCTTCAGACCGATTGGACCATGTTATGGCCCCCCAAACCAGGTCCCCCTATCCTCTCATTAAGAAGCACTGAGCAGCATATTGTTAGACTGCTGCTGCTCATCTTATTCTTCATTATTTCCTATGGGGAAAAAAATGAAGAGGCAGGCTTCCTTTGCCAGGGGTGTCATTTTGCATGCAAACTGCCCCCCAACCCTCTGGGGCCCTTCTCCCACCCTTCCTCCCACCCCCCAACAAGGCTCAGACTGCTCCCACTTGGGGGGCCATTTCATGGCCTCCCCAAGTAGGTGCTCTGTTCTCTACTGCTTACAGCTGGGGGAGGCTTGTCTTGCCGGGGGTGGCATTTTGCATGCAAAATGCCACCCCTGCCCTCAGGGGCCCTTCTCCCACCCTTACTCCCACCCCCCACCAAGGCTCAGCCTGCTCCCCCTTGGGGGGGCCATTTCATGGCCTGCCCAAGTAGGTGCTCTCAGCCCCCAAAGTCCACCCCCTACTGCCCCATACAAACCCAATTCCCCCCATCTGCCAAACACAGACCCAAATCCCCCCAGTAGCCCCTCACAGACCCAAATCCACCCCCAGCTGCCCCACACCCACCATAACCCCAGGAACAGGCTGGCCAGCCCTCCCCCTTTTGGAACTCCTAAACTCTCTTTCCCAGGGCAATTCCGCACAGCCCAGGGGTGCCACAATGGTGGGCACACTCCTGAGTGCCAACTTATCCCTGGGAAAGAGCACCTGACACACAACCACCCCCCTGACACTCCCCCCCCCCCACCTACATAGAAGGCTGGCCTGCCTGCCCCATTGTTCCCAATGCTGGGAACCAACCTCACATCAAAGAAGGGAACACACACACACAATGATTCAAGTTTGAAAAAACTTTATTTTATCACTTTCAAAGTACAATGGGTCAAAAATCACAACAAATCACACAAATTGTCCCCCACACAAAAGGACAACACAATTCACTACACATCAGAGAATCTTAAAAAAAAAAATTTTTTTTAACAAACTCTAAAATTTTTGAACTGAATTGGGTTATACAGTAGGAGTGCACAACAGGGCATGAAAACAGAAGTCCCCTAGACAAAATTAACACAATGAACTTCAAATCACAGATTAAACAAAACCATAACAAGAGCTTTCAAAAACACTTTATTCCATGAACTGCTTAAATTTACACAGCAGCAGGGCACAAAAGGGCATGGAAACAGCATGCTTGCAGTGATTCACACTACACAAACATAACACATAACTCAATTAATATTAGACAATCAGCAAAACTTGTAACCAGCATTACAAGATGTGGGTTGCACAGCAGGGGCGCAAAATGGGTCAAAAACACTTTCTGTCTTGGACAGATGTAGGCAACATGGCAGCAGGGCACACCCACAGGCAGGACAGCATTGTCTCAGACTCTGAGTCGGAAAATAACACAACTATCATGAAATAAAATACTAATTTGCTCATCCCCTCGACACCTCCTCCATAACAACAAAACACAACACAAATTTTTTTTTTGAAGCGTGCTTGTGAGTGCCAGGCCAGCCAGCAAACAGGCACCAAAGCCAGAGCAGCAGGCCTATGTGTGGGCCAGAGGCTGGCACACTTGTTCAGGAGCCTGGTGGGAAGCCTTGGAAGCAGGGGACCAAACACAGAAAAACAACCCCCCTAGTCTCAGGGGCCCTTCTCCCACCTCTACTCCCACCCCTCACCTCATGTATTCCTTATTAACAATTATGCATTCTGGAGTTTACTATCACGTACATGTCAGTCCCTCAAAGACTGAAGCACTATGGAGTGAACCATTCACACTTTGAATTCTACTGATCCTCAGACACAATTAGGGATCCATTTCCTCTGGTGGGGGATCCCCCACTCCCACCTTTCACCCCCTGTCACTGCTTACCTGGCTGGAAGGGGGAAAGTCAGGGAATGAGCCTTCGGGGTACGCTCCTGGGGCTGCTGCAGTAATGTCACTGATGTCATCTGGCTGCCCTGAGAGTATTCCTGTGCTTTGCAGCGGGCTGATTTGGGCCCTAAACAGGCTGAAGCAGGATCATTTGTGGCCCAAATCAGCCTGCTGTGAAGTATGTGTGCTCCCCAGCCTTGTGTGATGATGACATCTCTTCCTAGAAGAGACATCATCATGCCAGTGCAGTGCCATGAAATGATCATGCATGTGTGAACAGACCCTAAGTATCCTCTAGGCTTCAGTGTTGGTGTAGTAATGTTAACAATGTTTTCACACACATTATAGAGAGAGAGAGACAGAGAAGGAGGGAGGCACTGAACCTAGATTATTTCATCTATTTTGCTGTACCCTTCCAAAGCCAGGGTAGCATTGGAACAATGCCCCTCCCCCCCCCCCCCCGGCCTGAGCCTTAGAACCAGTTTGCAGTGACTGGCCCATGCATCATACTCATTTTTGAGCCACAGCCAAGTTGTGTGCCTTTTGGAGAAGAATGGTTAAGTTGGTGGTGGGGTATAACCAATTTTAAGATATCCAGTGTAGTACAATGGCTAGAGTGTTGGACTAGAATCTGGGAGACTCTGATCCTGTGCCTTGGAGGCTTGATGGATGTTCTTGGCTCAGCCAATGTAACGCATAGAGTTGTTTTTTTCAGAGGCAGTCTTAGTGATTCTGGGGCCCTGGACAAATGTTTAGGACGGGGCCCCAGAATCAGTGCTGCCCCACCACTGGCTCCTTGCCAAGGCCAAGCAATGGGTGGCCCTTGCCCTATGTGGAGTAGGCAGGAGCTCCTGCTGCCGCCATTTTCCATTTTGTTGCCTAGGCCCCAGATAGAGTAGGCTGGAGTGTGTTGTCTCCCTCCCCTCCCCTCCACCCCCTTCAACTACTAAGAAGGCCATCGGCGGCTGAAGTCACTCCCAATGTGGGGCATGGAGCAGCTGTCTATTGTTATCCTGTTTGTTATGATGATGTTAAAACAAAGCAAGGGAGAACAATAGTGTGTAAACCACTATAGGTTTCCAGGGGGGAGAAAACCAGGGCATAAGATAAACTAATAAATGGGTGGGGGGGTAATATATGCACTAAGATATATATTTTATGTGTATGTGTGTGTGTTTTATGCATTCAAATCACTTATGGTAAACTTAAGAATTAATGAGCTCCAAAATATCCCAACAACCCTGTTCATGTATTGCAAACTGAAGTCAATCCACCACATTTAGGGTCTTCTTCTTTTCCCTACTGCCTTCAATTTTTCCTAGCATTATTGTCTTTTCTAGTGAGTCTTGTCTTCTCATGATGTGACCAAAGCACAATCATTTTATCTTCAAGGGAGAATTCAGGCTTGATTTGGTCTGGATGGAAGCCACTTACATGTCTTTTTCGGAGTCCATGGTATATGTAAATTAAAACTTTCTTCCTACACTACAGTTTGAATGCATTTTCTTCCTGTCAGCCTTGTCTAACTTTTACTTTAATGAAACTTCTCATTTGGACAAAAGGCCTTGAGCAATGCCACATTAAATACTACAAAATAAAAAGATATTTTAAAAACCATTTAAAAATGTCTTTAGTGCCACACTTAAAATTCTTTGATTTTAAAAACATAAGCAAAATGTTTGGGTACAACTAGACAAGGGAATGAGTTAAACACAGCCCAATGCCACTGCTGTTTAAAACCCATTTTTGATGATGGTCTGGATTGACTTACATTGGTGTCATTGAACTTGGAATCAGGAACCTGAAAGTGTTCCATGGGGGCTACACCTACCATGCCAAGGCTATGAGTGTGGAAATGGGATCTCTGTAGGGTTGCAAACTCTGGCCTTGGAAGTTCCTGGCAATTTGGGGGTGGGACTTGTGGAAAGGGAAATCTGAGTAGGGATTTCCCCTAGAATCCATGGTCAACTTTTGCCCTACCTGGAGTTTGGCTTCCCTAGGCCAATTTCTGATAAAGATGGCAAAGGAGGGCCAGCAACTGACAGAGGCATGGAAGCCCTCACCAAGACATTAGCCAGGGCCTAATTGGGAACAAAGGGCTACCAGGGAATAAAGTCCCCAAGTAGGTGCTCTCATCCCCCAAAGTTCACTCCTTACAGCCCCACAGAAACCCAATTCCACCCCCCAGCTGCCACACACAGACCCAAATCCCCCTATTATCCCTCACAGACCCAAATCCACCCCCAGCTGCCCCACACCCATAACCCCAGGAACAGGCTGGCCAGCCCTCCCCCTTTGTTCCCTATGCTGGGAACGTCTAAACTCTCTTTCCCAGGGCAATTCCGCACAGCCCAGGGTTGCCACAATGGGAACACTCCTGTCCTGAGTGCCAACTCGTCCCTGGGAAAGAGCACCTGACCTGGCACACAGACAACCACCCCCTGACCCCCCACCACCACCTACAGAGAAGGCTGGCCAGCCTGCCCCATTGTTCCCAATGATGGGAACCAACCTCACATCAAAGAAGGGAACACACAAACAATGATTCAAGCTTAAAAAACCTTTATTTTATCACTTTCAAATTACAATAGGTCAACAAATCACAACATATCACACTAATTGTCCCCCACTCAAAAGCACTACACAATTAACTACACATCAGAGAATCTTAAAAAAAATTTTTTTTTTGAAAAGGACAAACTCTAAATTTTAGAACATATTCAGGTTACATAGTAGGAGGACACAACTGGGCATGGAAAAAGAAGCCCACACTAGACAAGATTATCATAACTACCAGCTTAATACAACTCTCCCTCCATAACCCAACTTGATGGGGGGAAACCACTGCAGCAGGGTCCAGCAGAACCTATGTCATTTCCTGCGGCTATGCTTTCAGTTGAAGCACAAAAAGCTGGACTGGGCACTGCCAAGGCACTGGACACTGGTATTTCTGGAGCAGTGTTGCAGAGGTTTCCCCCCATCCCCACACCAGCCTCAGCATTTACCTGGAAACATCTGCGAGAGATCATCATTGGCTGGTGCCCATCCACAACTCTTCCCGCATCCCCCGCCCCAGCAAACCAAACATTAACATTACAACAATTTTTTTAAAAAAAAAAACATGAACAGTCCATCAACTTTGAAAAAACATAATCACAACAAATTTTTTTGGTTTTTTTTTTAAACATGAACATTACATCAACTTTGAAAAAACATAATCACAACATTTTTGGTTTTTTTTTTTTAAACATGAACATTTCATCAACTTTGAAAAAACATAATCACAACATTTTTTTTGGTTTTTTTTTAAACATGAACATTTCATCAACTTTGAAAAAACATAATCACAACATTTTTTTTTTACAAAGATTTCAACGGTGAAAAACATTTTAAACATTCACAGCAGGATCTGATATTTTACAATTCCCTAATCCCCACCTAAGCAATCCCTATCTAACCTATTTCTCCCTCCAGTGGCAATCCATGTTTCTGGGGCATTATTTTTCTGAATAAATTTGGTCCCACAGGGTCTGTCTCAGTGCTGGGAGAGGTTTTGAATTCCCTTGGGGGGGGCTTTCAAATTGCTGGGTAGATTCCCTTTGCCACTGGTTCCTAACCACCCTCCCTCTACTGGCCGGTTTTAACTGCATATACAGGGTTTTATGCAAAGGAGAGCGCGATTCCAAAGGATTGGACTCGCAGAGGATGCAGGCCACAAGTTGGGCTCACCTCAGTCACTCTGGAAGTCCAGTCCTGAGAAATCGAAGAGGCGAGAGTTGACCTTCAGGAAGGTCAACTGCTCGACTCTCCATGGGAGAAGGCGAGTGCGATGTGGGCCGACAATGTCGCCCGCATGTGAAAAGACGTGCTCGCTCTCCACGCTCGTCGGAGGGCATGAGAGCAGCCTCTGCGCCTCGAGGGAGAGGTCCGGCCAGACCGACTCCTTCCTGGCCCAGTAGCTGAGCGGATCGGTGGAGAGCAACTCGCAGGGCTCCGCGAGGTAGTCCCTTACCATTGCCTCCGCCGGATCCTCTCTCACGGTCCTCACGACCCCAGAGGGGACGAGGGCCCACCGGAGCATCTCCATCTCCATCAGCACTCCGGTGGTGGCCTCGGGGGGGGGGGCTGCGCAGAGGGGGCATCAGAGGGACCCGCATGGCAGGGCCCCTCTTGCGTCCCCCCTGTCGACAGTTGTCCCCTCGCGGCCTGCCTGCGCCTCACCCAAGAGCAGAGCCCGTCTCTGGCTTGGGTGAGGTTCCCATCCCGCTCGGCGAAAGTGCCCTTTATGCGCGGGTCACACATGGTCGCCAACATGTATGACTCATCCTTAGTGAGAGGAGTTAGCCTGGCAGCTATGCCAAGCTGCAGCCTTCTCACTAGTGCGTGCACCGCTGGAACAAGGTCAGCACGGGGCGTGACCCGGTCTGCAAGGGTGGCCAGATTCCTCTGTAGCGTGTGCACCAGGGGAATGACCAGACCGAGGGTCGCCATGTCTGACGAGACCGCCACAGTGAAGTCCTTGAAGGGCTTCAGGACCTCCACTGTCTGGGTGACGGTGAGCCAATCCTCCCGGCTGAACTCACCCACATGACTCGCACTGCGGCTCTCAGAGAGCCACGCGTGGAGTGCGGCCTGCTGCTCCACCAAACGCTCAAGCATGGCACAGGTGGAGTTCCAGCGAGTGCTAACGTCAGTGATCAGAGCGTGCTCTGGCACACCTGTCCTGACCTGTGTCTGGCGCAGTTCGTGCGTGGACTTCACGCTGCGCGAGAAGTGACCCATGAGCCGCCGACATTTCTGGATCAGTAACTGGAGTTCACGAGTCCGGGTATCAAGGGGTTCCTTCGAGGAGCCCAACCCCAGCGTGTCTCTCACCACTAGGTGAAGCTTGTGAGCCGCACAGTAGACGCACTCGGCTCACTAGACGTGCTGCCGCCCTCATGTTCTTGCCACCGTCTGTCACCATGCATCCCACGGTGGCGGGTCCCTGGCCTATCCACTTTTCCAACTGTCTCCTTAAGGTGGCAGCGATGTTCTCCGCCGTGTGGGACACGTCGAGCACCTCGGCGTGAAGCAAGGCCTTGCAGTAGCCGGCCCGGCGGTCTCCCATCCGTCCCTGGCTAGCTGTGCTAGGCACCTCCCCCCGGC
Organism: Eublepharis macularius; assembly: GCF_028583425.1. Taxonomy (NCBI): domain Eukaryota; kingdom Metazoa; phylum Chordata; class Lepidosauria; order Squamata; family Eublepharidae; genus Eublepharis; species Eublepharis macularius. The sequence continues at coordinate 150,136,815 of NC_072791.1, read as the reverse complement.
CCCCACCCACAACCTCCTCAGGTTCCCACCAGTGAGCAGTAAGTGAGAGGTACGCTTGCTGCACACTTGGGCAGGTCCAGATGTCTGATGTGAAGTGCACAGTTCTCCCGGCAACCCGGGACAGCTGTGCGTTCACATGATCCCTGGCAGCCCTGTAAAACGAGGGCACCACCGATCTGCTCAACGTCATGTGAGCAGGGATGGCGTACCAGGGAAAACAATCTCAGAGCAGCCCTGAGAAGCCGAAGTCTTCAACTATGGAATACGGTCTCCCATCCACCGCTACCATGTTGACGATGTGGCATGTGATGCACCGGCTCGCCCTCCAGATCCCCTCTCTGGGCACACTAGTGCCCTGCATACCAAGCATCTCCGGGAGAGAGGCTTGGCGTCCCTTCCCTGCAGGTACCCTTGGGGGGAGAGCACCAGAGGAGCCTGCCTCCTTCTGGCTAGCTGGTGGCCATGCGGCGCCACTTGAACCCTCCTCCCGAAGAAGCACCGCCTGGTGGTGCCTCTTCAGATGGTACCTCATCCCAGACGTGGAGAGATGCCGCACATCTCTGCCACGGCTGACGCGCTGCCTACAATGCAGGCACTGGGCTGCTTGGGGATCCTCCGTTGTCTGGAAGTGCTTCCAGATTTTGGAGGAAAAGGGCATCCCACGTTTCCCAGGAGAAGCGCTTTCAGGACCACCCTGAGGCACCTCCTGTGAGGTGCTCTGGCCAGACACACCGTGTCCCACTCTCAGCTGAGCAGGTGGGGATGGACGAGGCTGAAGGGGCAGAGATGTGGGCTCTTCCACCACAGTCTCTGCCTCTTCCTCCTGCATCCTCCCTTCCTGCACAGCCGCGAGAGGCCTGCTGCTGGCCTCAGAGGAAACTGGGGTGGACTGCCCCAGGGGGGGGTCTCACGGGCAGTTCCTCTAACATCCTCCGGGTTCCTGGGGTGATCGTGAGGGATGGAAAAGTCACATGCCCCACATCCATCCCAGGAGACACCACATGCTGCCCCTCCTCCAGCAGCTGGCTCGCAACCACTGGAGGAGGAGGAGCCTCAGCAGCAGGCCCCTGCCCAGTGCCAGCCCCTGCCTGAGACACCTGGGTTGGGGGTGGCCCTCCAGCAGCTGCCTCAGGAAAGAGAGCCTTGCGCACCCTCTTCCTGTCACCAGAAGCCAGGTTGGTGAACAGCAGCAGCGCAGGGGAGGGCCTCCTCCGCTCAGATGGGGGGGCTGCCGCAGCAGTCCCCCTCTCCCTCCCCTCCTCCCGTCTAGATTTCTCCCTAACCTTTCCCCCGGGTCCCCTCTCTGCTTTCCTCTCTGACATACTTTCCCCTCCCGAAATCTACCCTAACTAATCAGAAAAGCTTGGGAAAACAAAGGTCAACTTTGTTTTCGAGACCTAAGTTACCTGCTATAAATCTGTGCTTCTAGTGGCTCTGTGACTTGGAGATGAACAATCAAGTGCCTTTTTAAGCAACCCTATTTATATCAGGGAACCTGAGCCTGCCAATCAGCTGAATTCCTCTGGAATTGAGCTGGCCCTAAACCCCAATAACAGAGGTGACTAAGCCTTAAACACTCACACACTAGTATGCCCGGGCCAACCTGACAACACCATGGGTGCCAGAGATGGGCAGTGGAACCCTAGTTATGGGGGCACTAATGGGAAGCCTATTGACAGCTATTCCAAATGTGTATATATATAGAATTCAATCCTAACTCTCACTCACTAATGCTTTTCCTGCTGAGTCCCTATTTAATTTTTTTTTAAAAACTATGCTTGGTTTCCCTATCGATTACGTTGAGGGCAATTAGCCACTTCACCTACCAACTGGCCTACCTACCTAAGACACTATTTAGTGGGAACAATGTTTCTGTGGTGTGTCGGTGTGGGGTGTGGATGTGGTGGTCTGAAGATGAGCCTCCCCCCTCCCAAGCTAACAAGAACCCACCCCTAAGCCCACCCAAATATGAATCCGGACTCGCTCACCACCACCAGTCCTGCAGTCCAGCGATGTTCAGGCGGTCTTGTAGCTGGTCCTCCTCTCCTCCGCGATGCTGTCAAGAAAGTTGGAAATCTTAACAGAGTCAATACCACATGCCGCACACGCAACCCCCAAAAGTCAAGGCCCCGATCTACAAGTCAAGTCAAGGCCACCCCCCCCCCCGAAAGGCTAGGGCCAACGAGTGGTAAAACAAAACACATCCACCCAGCAGAGCTTCTGGCCTGTGTAGGCCCAAAGCTGGCACACTCATTTTTTAGTCCTGGGAAACAGTAGATCAAGCCCACCCCACACTCAAACATGACAAAAGAAACATCAAAGAAAGCAAGCACGGTAATCAATGCTGACCCCCCCAACCCCCAAACAATGCCCTGTTGCCCAACTAGAAAATGTCCTCCCTAGCCCAAGCCATAAAGACCAAACTAAAGCATATGCTAGCAGATTGCCACAGCAGCAGACATAATTTCAAAAAACCATTTTTTCAACAACCCTACCAGTCCTCCTCTCCAGATGTCCAGCAGCAAAGTTGATCCTCCACGCACAGATCTGCAGGCCGATGTCCACCAAGTGCAGTGCAGTCCAGAAGAGGTCCACGAACAGTAAACAACCTGTTTGTGAAGCATAACTGTGAGTGCCAGGCCAGCTACCAGAGGGGGTGACCAAAGCCAGAGCAGCAGGCCTGTGTGTGGGCCAGAGGCTGGCACACTTGTTCAGGAGCCTGGTGGGAAGCCTTGGAAGCAGGGGATCAAACACAGAAAAACAACCTCACACCATTCCAGTTTGTGAAGCATAACTGTGAGTGCCAGGCCAGCTACCAGAGGGGTGACCAAAGCCGGAGCACCAGGCCTGTGTGTGGGCCAGAGGCTGGCACACTTGTTCAGGAGCCTGGTGGGAAGCCTTGGAAGCAGGGGACCAAACACAGAAAAACAAGCCCACACCATTCCAGCTTGTGAAGCATAACTGTGAGTGCCAGGCCAGCTACCAGAGGGGTGACCAAAGCCGGAGCAGCAGGCCTGTGTGTGGGCCAGAGGCTGGCACACTTGTTCAGGAGCCTGGTGGGAAGCCTTGGAAGCAGGGGACCAAACACAGAAAAACAACCTCACACCATCCCAGTTTATGAAGCATAACTGTAAGTGCCAGGCCAGCTACCAGAGGGGTGACCAAAGCCGGAGCAGCAGGCCTGTGTGTGGGCCAGAGGCTGGCACACTTGTTCAAGAGCCTGGTGGGAAGCCTTGGAAGCAGGGGACCAAACACAGAAAAACAACCTCACACCATCCCAGTTTATGAAGCATAACTGTGAGTGCCAGGCCAGCTACCAGAGGGGTGACCAAAGTCAGAGCAGCAGGCCTGTGTGTGGGCCAGAGGCTGGCACACTTGTTCAAGAGACTGGTGGGAAGCCTTGGGAGAAGGGGGCCAGACACAGCAAAGCAACCCCTCACCATTCCAGTTTGTGAAGCATAACTGTGAGTGCCAGGCCAGCTACCAGAGGGGTGACCAAAGCCGGAGCAGCAGGCCTGTGTGTGGGCCAGAGGCTGGCACACTTGTTCAGAAAAACAACCTCACACCATTCCAGTTTGTGAAGCATAACTGTGAGAGCCAGCCAGAAGAAAGGCACCAAAGACACCCAGCAGAGCTTCTGGCCTGTGTAGGCCCAAAGCTGGCACACTCCTTTTAAATTCCTGTGAAACAGTAGATCAAGCCCACCCCACACTCAAGCATGAGAAATTAAACATTAAAGAAGGCAAGCACAACAACCAATGCTGAACCCCACCCCCACCCCCAAACATTGTCTGCTCAACCTGTCCCCCCAGGCCATGCCAAGACTTAACTGAAACACCTTTTTTGCAGAGGCAGGCCACAGCAGCACAGTGCCCAGCATCAAAAAACTTACAAAAATTTAAAAAAGGCCTACCAGGTGTCCTCTCAGGAGGTCCAGCACAGTGGATCCTCCAGGCAGATGTCCTCCAGGTGCAGTCTCTCTTCTCCTCTCTCAGTCAGCAGCAGCAACAGAAGTGTTCCAGACCAGTCTGGCCCCAAATTTAAATCCCCTGCTGCAGCCTCAGCCAAAGATTTAAATCTATTGGCTGACAGAAGGATGCAGCAGTGGGATTGGTGACTCCTAAAGTCCCCCCTCCCCTGCCTTTCCCCACCCACACTCCAACAGTCACCCTCCTCCTGCTCCCCCTCCCCTACCTGTTAATTTTGGGGGGAATCTCTGCTTCCACTGCTTTGCAAATGCAAAGTGCAATGCTAGCAGCAATGCACCTTGCATTTGCAAGGCAAAGCACAGGATTCCCTATCCTCCTTTGCAAGAGGGGTGGGGGTGACAGAAGGAGTGAGTGATTCACTCCTTCTCCCCCCCTCCCCTCTTCGAAGAGCCTGCAGGAAGCCTTAGCTTCCAGCAGGATTTTGCTAGATGCTTGCTAAGGCAAACGCCTAGCAAAAACAAAATGGTGATTCTTGAATGCCGAAAGAAAGCCGAAAAAGCTGAAACGTTTCAGCTTGTTTTGTTTCGGATAACCCGAAACATTTCGGCTTTCCCCGAAACGTTTCGGATAACCCAAAATAACCCGAAAGACGTTTCTTTCAGGCTTTCTTTCGGGATTCCAAAAGCCGAAACGCACATCCCTACTTAAGAGTCTTTGGATGCAGAGCTTATGCACATGTTCCAAAAGAAAATAGGCATAAGGTAGATGATAGAGCAGCTGAATATGTTTCAGCAGCATTAGGATGCAGATAAATTCAGTGGCTACTCAAAATAACTGAAGATCTAGGCCTAAATATACCTACATCAGTCATCATGTATGAGGATAATGAAACATGCATTCATATGACACAAACCAAAGATGTCAGTACATCTTCGATGCACATTGGCCTGAAGTACCACATAATTAAGCAGAGTGCTTTTTTTCTAAAAATTGTTTAGGGGGTACTCTGTTTGACTCAAGAAAAATTGTTTAGGGGGTACTCTGTTTGACTCAAGAAAATCACCATTTTATAGTTCACATCGGAAAAAATAAATGCAGTCAATGGACAAAATTACCAAGAACATGTATTACCTCATATTACACAGCTCACAATAACTTCCAGATTGGCATGAGGTTGTGTTCACTAACATCTTCCTGATTCCTCTGCTTGCTTTTGGTGTCCATCGCCAGATGTCCTTTCAAACACCATGAATTTAAATACACAAAAACACAAATTGGTCGCCGACATTGGGGGTAGCAACAAGACTGACCAATCACCGTGCTAGATTCCAACTACCAGAGCTCCAAGTGGCTTAGAGAAGACTTGTTTGTATTTGTCTGCACCCTAACGATCACCGGTTGTGCCAGCAATCTCGGTGGTGTGTTCGATGCTCAAATACATTCCGTTTTTGTAAGATGAACAGCGCTCCTAGTGAGTTTAAATATAACTAAACATCATTGTTGCCAACATACGCTACATAAAACTTAACAAATCACGTAAATATTCATAATACGTTGGGAGTTAGTTTAGTGGGAATTCCAACATTTTAAAATGTTTACTTTCTCCCATTAGATTAAAAAAATGTTTAGGGGTACACGTACCCCTGCGTACCCCCAGAAAGAAAGCACTGGTTAAGCATCTGTACAAAGATGGGACTATTAAATTAGTCTACTGTCCTAGCAACGAAATGATTGTTGATGTTTTAACTAAACCTCTCCAGAGAGAACGTTTTGAAGCTCTCTGAACGAAGATGGGCCTGGTACACTGAGCCAAGATCCATTGAGAGGAGGTGTTAGAAGAAGGTACTGGCGATGTCTCTTGCTCAGGCCTTTAGGACTACCAGCAGAGAAGAAGGAAGGCAACAACCATATAGTCAGACAGGCTGCTATCAGTCTCCTTCCTGCCAGGGGAACTTCCTTCCTTCCCTTCGCTCCTCCTCCTCTCTCTCTTCCTCCCTGCATGCACCAGAAGAGGCAGCATGGTGTCTCCTCCTGAGAGAGATGGTCTACTTTCAATCTAAAGCAATCTTAGCTAGTTAGATCAGTTACTAGTTCTTTCTTTCCACTAAACTTATGTAAATATATTTCTTTAGATAAATAAATAGTTATTGGTTCTCTAACTCGGATGAGAGCTTTCTGTGTGCAGTTGGTTTAGTTAACGTGCCTTAACTACAACCCAATATCTTTGACATACATTGGGAAGAAGCTCTGGAATGCAGAGAAGGCAGTTATCATTGTTACCAGGACGGTTATCACTGTTGCCAACGAGATGAAGAGGATCCAACTTTGTTTGCTTTTCGTTTCTGCAGCTTATTAGAAATTAACTTAGAGCTTCATTTCAGGGGAAGTAGCGTGGGCTAGTAAAGTGAGTAGTGCCTGAAGGGGTGGGTAGTAAACATGGGCACGAACCAAAAAAATTTAACGAATCAGCAGTTTGTGGTTCAGTGCCGACAACAATCCCAAAGTCACGAACCGCAACGAACATTTTCCGTTGCTGAAACGGTTCGTGGTTCGTGGTTCATGGGTGCCAGAATGGCCCCTGTTGCACTTAGAGAGCCTATATTCACAGGGAGTGTGTAGCAGACTCTCCTCCAGCCAGCAGTCAAATTTGGTCAAGATTGCAATAGGGATCTTGGAGTTATACCCTCTCCAAACCGAGGCCCCCAGGAAACCCCCACTCGATACAGTTAGAGCCACCAGTTGACGTTGGCCCAGTGGAAGGCGGGCTGCCTCCCCTCTAGGAGGCGGTGGGTATGGCCACTCGCTGGTGGCACCCCCCCATGTGCCCGCCCACCAGGCCTCAGAGGAGCACGCCTTTATTCGCAGCGCAGGCCAGAAGGCGGGTGATGTCCCCTCTCTTTCTTTTTCTATCTCTATCGTTTTCTACATACAATTCTCTAACTATGTAACATTCTCTAACTGTAAACATACATTCTCTAATGTATGTACACACATTCTAGTGTACATTCATTATACTTATACATTCTCAAATGTTTGTCTCTTTCTCTGTTTTTGATTTTCAATCCTTTTATCTATGGATGCATCGTGTTCTGTTTGATTCAATACCTCTTTGTTGCATTCACATTCTGTTTCTAGATCTAGAACAGTAGATATGTATGTACCCTTTTCTATCTGTTTCTCTGTATCTCTCTCTTACTGTCTATTTGTAACTTTCTCTCTCTGTTTCTTTCTATGTGTCTTCACCACTATCTATCTGAATCTATATCTTTCTATGTATATCTGTCCTTATTTCTTTCTACCTCTTGCTGTCTTTTTCTCTCTTTCTATAACGATATCGTTTCATACAAACCTTTCTCTATCCTCATCTATATGTATGCTTGTGTGTCAATCTTTTTCTAATGATTTTGTTTCTTTCCATCTGTCTATCTTGTTCTGTCCAACTCTGAATCTATCTGTAGCATGTCATTTGGAGAGGGAGTGGCAAGATCCCCCAGCAACCATGGGGCCTCAGCCGAGGGTCCCACTGAGGAATAATATGGTGGCAGCCAACACCACCCACCTTCCTGCCTTCACGGAAAGGATGGGAGGGAGAGGAGATGTCATTTGGAGGGGAAGTGAGAAGATCCACCAACAGCTGCGAGGCCTCCTCCAAAGGAGGTACTCTGTGGCTGTAACCAACAGCACCCACCTTGCCATCCCAGCCAGAATGAAGAGACAGACACAGGCTTGGAATTAAAGGGCCATTTATTAAATGACCATAACATAAACAGGCAGGGCCAACTAAGCAGTACAGGTCAAGCCCTGGGGTCAACTCCGAACCTCCGCCTTGACCTGTCTGGGCGAGCCCCATGCCCCCGGGTATAGGCCATCCTTTGAATGGCTGCAACCCGGGCTGCCAGGCAATGGATCCCCCATCAAGCACCTGTTGCTCCCCAGCCGTTCGGCATGAGGGAAGGCCTTGTGCTTGGGGATCCCCGCAGGCTTCTGCCAGTGTACGGTAGCCGTAAGCAGGCATACCGCCCTTAATGGCAGCCCTGTCCCCACTCAAGGGGAAGCGCCACAGGGCGCTCACCAGCCTGTACCCTATTCCCAAAATCTCCTGCCAATGACAAAAAACCCCTACGGCACCACCTAGAATGCCTCACACACTGCCGTTAGTGCAAGGTAGGTGAAAAAAACCCTTTTCCCACAGCCAATCTGAGAAAAAAGGTAAAAAATTCCTACCTGACTCCAAAACAGCAGCCAGCTAGTCCTGCACTAAAAACAGGGAGAGTTGGGTGGGCCGAGCGCTTTTGCAACTGCGGCCAGGGGAAAACGGAGCCACCTCAAAATGGCACTTGGCTCCGCCCCCTGGCCTAAGCCCCGGATGTCCGGGAGGGAAGGGAGCCTGCCTCCTTTCCTCTGGGCAGGGCAGCAAAAAAGACTCCCTGCCAAGGCAGCAAGCAGCCACAGGGTGAGTCGCCTTGCCACCCCAGCCGGAATGAAGAGACAGACACAGGCTTGGAATTAAAGGGCCATTTATTAAATGACCATAACATAAACAAGGCAAGGGCTAACTAAGCGGTTCAGGTCAAGCCCTGGGGTCAACTCCGGACCTCCGCCTTGACCTGTCTGGGTGAGCCCCACGCCCTCGGGTGTAGGCCATCCTTTGAATGGCTGCAACCCGGGCTGCCAGGCAATGGATCCCCCCATCAAGCACCTGTTGCTCCACAGCCGTACGGCATGAGGGAAGGCCTTGTGCTTGGGGATCCCCGCAGGCTTCTGCCAGTGTACGGTAGCCGTAAGCAGGCATACCGCCCTTAATGGCAGCCCTGTCCCCACTCAAGGGGAAGCACCACAGGGTGCTCACCAGCCCGCACCCTATTCCCAAAATCTCCTGCCACCGCAAGGGTCAAGCCTCTGCTTAGACCCTTGCACCCCAGAGGTGGCCTAGAGCCACCCGAAGCCCTTGCCACAGGTCATCCATAAAAATGTCATTGCCCTCCGGTGACAAATGCACACCGTTGCCTCGGTAAAGGCAAGCAAATTCGGCCCTAATATTGGGGTGTGGCAGATAAATGCCCAAGCCTTGCCCTAAAGATTTCGTGATGGCATGGTTGGCCTTACGTCAGGCCCCCTCTATGGCCTTGGGATTTAAGGCTTCCCGCCAAACCCATCTTTGCAGCGTCTCTGACCAAATTATGAGCACGCTCGGCCATCGGCTGCTTATATATCTCAGGTCCTTAGCTACTTGCAGCAACAGGGCTTTGCCCTTCATGAATCCCAGGTCATTACCACCCAGGTGAATGACCAAAACGTGCGGGGGAGGACCCTTCCATCCCCGAAACAGAAGGGGGAGCAGGCCAGGCCATTTAAGGCCACGCCGGCCCTGCCATTCCACAGTGGTCACAGCACTCAAACCCAGTTGAGATCCCATCAGCGTTCTCCTGGCTTGATGAGCTGCCCAGAACACCATGCTGTGGCCACAAATCAGGATTCTCTTCCTCGCTTGGCCTGACACGGCACCTGAGGAAAGAGCAATTAGTTTGCCATTTAAAGTTGAGGCAGGGGCCAGACGTAGGAGCGATACGCCCCAGACCGCCACCTGCCCACTCTCTGTATTGCCTGCTGAGGGTACCCCATAGCAGCTGCTGTCGAGGCTACCCCAATCTAGGAGTGGGTGCCAAATTTGACCCTTGACAGGCCAATTCTCTTAAGTGCCCTCTCTGTCACAGCCCAGAACTGAAACTTAGTTAGCGGGGACTGGTCTTCGTGGTGGAACAAGACCCCTTGGTCATCCCCACGAAGTGTGACATATTCCCTGAGGGCCTTAATGGGGCACAACTCCTGCTCATCTCAGAAGTCGAGAAGCAAAGTGCTGCATCGCTGTCACTGGTCCGTCTTGGACCACCTAATCAAAAGGGAGACTCTATCCCCCACAAACTTAACATCTTTGACAGCCAGTGCATGGCTGGAAGCATCCCCACGGGATGAGCGCACTAGCTCGCTGATTCGCAGAGCTCCAAAGAAGGCTGTCAAGAAGCTGCGTGAAATAGCTTCCTTTCAAATGCCGAGGAACATACCTCACCCCAAGCAGCCCCCAGCCCCCTCAAAACAGAAGGGGAGATGGGCTGCCTCGGGTCACTTGGCGTTCTCACTTCCCTAGCCCACCCCTCTAACATCTTCCTAATCCTGAAAACACCCATGAATTCAGGAAGGCCGTGCGCCTTACTGGCAAAGGCCAAGGCAGCTAGCTGTCCCCTGATAGTTTTTACAGAAAGACCCCTCGCATGCTACACTACACAAAAGTGCATCAGATGCCCAGGGGGGATGGGCCATGACTGCCAGAGCCCCGCTGAACTGATAAAGTTGCCCTACTGCGTAGGCCCGGAGGCAATGGACAGCTGGATTGCTCTATTTACTTCCGCCGTCCAAGCTCCCACAGCTCCTGGGGCATCCTTGCTGGTTGTCTGTCAGCCTAGGGGGCAAGCTGCCAGAATCGTTCCATCTGTTGGCGAGACAAAGCATCTGCCACACCATTGTTAATGCCTGGAATGTATCTGGCCCTAAACAAAAGTTTCCTCTGTAAACATTTCATTGTAAAAGCCCTTACCAGCCTCATCACCCTGGGGGATCTAGATGACATGGTGTTGACCACATGCACCACAGCCAAGTTGTCACACCAAAAGTGGACAGCTTGGTTCGCCAATTGTGACCCCCAAAGCCACACAGCCACTAACAAGGGAAAGAATTCCAAAAACATAAGGTCTTTGGACAGTCCCTGGGCCACCCAATCTGCAGGCCACTGGTCAGCACACCAATGCCCCCTAAAAAAGACCACAAAGCCTGTGGACCCAGAGGCATCAGAGGTGACCTGGAGTTCAGCTTCTAACAGCAGATCCTCCCTCCAAAAGGTCACTCCATTGAATGTGGCAAGGAATTCCTTCCACACCAATAAATCCTCCCACATTCCTTTGTTCGCAAGCAATGATGGGGCAACCGCAAGTTCCCCATGGCATCGCACAACCACCTGAGGAAAGCCCTCCCAGGCGCCACTGCCTTACAAGCAAAGTTTAAATGGCCAACTAATTGTTGTAACTCGAGGAGAGATACCTTGTCTCTACTCAAGCACTCCTCCAACCTGTCTCTCAGGTCTACCACTTTCTCCAATGGCAACCTCAAGGTCTGTTGAACCGTGTCCGGTTCAATGCCTAAAAACGTCAGGACAACAGTTGGTCCCTCCGTCTTCTCATGAGCCAAGGGAACCCCTAGTTCTTCAGCAAGCTCCATGAACCCTGCCAGTAGCCTGGCACACTGGCCTGTGCCAGCAGGCCCAGACACCATAAAGTCATCTAAATAATGAATGGGGTCTGGGCAGGCACAGCGGCGATGCAACTCCCATTCCAGAAAGGAACTGAAACGCTCAAAAGCAGAGCAAGATATGGAACACCCCATAGGAAGGGCCCTGTCCATATAAAACTTGCCCTCAAATGCAAAACCCAGAAGATCAAAGTCTTCTGGGTGAACAGGGAGCAGGCGAAAGGCGGACTTAATGTCGCACTTTGCCATTTTAGCTCCCACCCCACACCGGCGCACAACCTTGACCGCTTGGTCAAAGGAAGTGTAGTGCACCGAGCAGAGTGCCTCAGGGATGCCATAATTCACCGATCCCCCTTTGGGGAAAGACAGGTGGTGAATGAGGCAAAATTCACCTGGCGCCTTCTTTGGTACCACCCCCAAAGGAGAGACCCTCAGGGATGGGACAGGAGGGGTGTCAAAAGGCCCTAGAACCCGGCCCTCCGCACCCTCCTTCAATATCTTGTGGCAGACCACATCTTCCATGCCAGCCACTGACCTAAGGTTGGCTGTCATGAACGGTGTCCTGGGGCCCTGAAAGGGGATCCTAAACCCAAACTTAAAACCTAAACTCAAATACTCAGCGTCCACGTGCCTTGGGTATACTTGAAGCAACCGCTCAAGTACCCTCAGCCTTACTGGGCTGGGACCCTTTTCCAGGCCCCTGCTTACCTCCGCCACCCACGAAACGTTTTCCCCCTGACCTCCCTGTCGTCCCCTCGGACAGGCGGAATGGGCGTGGGGGCCAGCACAGTTAGGGCACTCATGCCTGTACCTGCACCCCCGTTGGTTACACACCCCTCTGGACGTGAAGTCCCAGCAGAGCACCCGTAATTGAACCTGCTGCCCCGCAGAGGTGCGGGATCTTGTACCCGGCATGGGCCGGATAATCACATGACCGCTATCGGTCCTATCCTCAGTGTTGGACTTAGAGGGGCCCATCACCTGTACCCAAAGTTGGATCAATATTTGAGACCAGGGAAGGCTTGGGGTCAAAGCAGCATGCATGCGGAACTCCTCATCGTACCGGAGCCACGCCACCCCCTCAAAGTCGGTGTAACCCCTGTATATAATATTCATATATTGAAACAGGGGGAGAGCCCTGGCAGGCTGCTCTCTGGCCAAAACTCCCGCGTAAATCAGGAACCCCGGCAGCCAATGCGCCCAGGACCTGTCAATCCATCTCCGAGGGATCTTTTCTTTATCCCTGTCATCTATGTCATCTTTATCCTTCTTCTCCAGTTCCCTGAAGAGAAGGGTAAAAACTTCCACATATTCACCCCTTATAATCTTCTCCCTCGTTGCCTGGGTTAAATGATCCCCCAGGGGCAATGCCGTGACCCCGGGGGCAAAGCACTATATGGGACAGTACCATATGGGGAAAAGCCCAAAGGGGGGGAGCTCAAATGAGCCCCATACCCACCCAGCCATCCAGTGGTGGAAAGAGGCAGACCATGGCCGTCCAACCCAGCTGACCCCCCGCAAGCCGGAGAACCATAGGTCTGCTGCCCAGAGGCATAACCCAGCCATGCAGGAAATGCTGCGGAAGGGGCGCTTCGTACGTGAGCATTGTATATTGGCCAGCCCGAAGTCGGTGAAGGATAAGAAATCGGCTGGGGTATGCCAGCCACCTCCTGCCGGCCCACCGAGCCCCATGGCCAACTGGCCGCCTGCTGAGGAATATCTAACTTACCCTCCAGATAAGGCGGCTCCACCGCTATGGCCACCTAACCTCCATCCGCTGCCCCTTCCACCTCGATCTCCATGGCACCCTCAGGCAACGTGGTCGAAGGACCTTCATCACCAGCCATATCCCTGGATGTTCCCTCCAGAGCAGACAGGCGAGAGAAGAAATCATTATAAAATTCATTCCTAGGCACTTTCTTGGTGGCCTGCCGTGGCCTCACCAGCGCTGTTAATTGCCCTGGTCTCCTATCCCTTTCCAAGGCTGCGATTGTCTCCAGAAGCTCGCGCCTAGTAGGCCCACTGTCATCCTCATCTGATGAGGAAATGGCAGGCGGAAGCTTCCTAGGTGCAGACCGCTTAGCTGGCTGCTTGCCCTTAGATGGGCCGGTTCCTTTTTTGGAAGGCATCACACAATACGCACACTCCAGCCAATTCCCACCTTTAATTTATTGTACCTTTACAGTCTTTTAATGAGCTATGATGTGATACTAACCTACCCCCAGCCCAGCTGTAATTAGTTTATGCTCACAGCCCAACTACTTAACCAATATCCAGCAATGGCACACAGCCAAAGCCAGCAACAATCTGCTGACTAATCCAGGAAGTCACTAACAGCCAACAGCCAGCAGGTGGCGGAGTCCAGCACGGTGGGACAAAATGGCTGCCGTCAACAGCCAGAAACAGCCCTCAGCCTCAAAAATGAAGGCCAAAGACAAAATGGCCCACTGGCAGTAAAACTGTATATGGCCCCCACCAGTAAGGTTACTAACCCCAACCACCACCCAGGCCTGGCGATATGCAAGAACAGGGTAGGGATGGGGAGGGGGGTGAAGCCTAGGGAATGTGCTTGTTTCACTAATACCACCTGAAAATGGGGGGGGGCTTAACTGGCCCCCAGGGGGAGCGGGAGGGCATATGGGGATAATACCCCACACCCCGGCACAACCCCGAGGTGCCGCCCCCTAGCAAACACTGCCGCGGCTGAAGGGAGCTGCAGCCGCCACTGCAAGGGCCCCGCAAGGCCGCAAGGCCGCCGATGCTGCCTCCAAACGGCCGCAGACTTGGTACGAAAACCTGCGCCGCACCAAAAAGTGGCCAAGGAAGAAGCCACTCGCTCGCGGCTGCACTGGCTCTGTCAAGCAAGTCCCTTTCCAGGCCGCCCATGCGCTCAGGAGAGCCGGAAAAACATGTCCTCTCTCCTCCGAGCGCTTTTGCAACTGCGGGCAGGGGGAAACCGAGCCCCCTCAAAACAGCACTTGGCTCCGCCCCCTGGCCTAAGCCCCGGATTCTCGGGAGGGAAGGGAGCCTGCCTCTTTTCCTCCAGGCGGGGCGGCAAAAATGACTCCCTGCCAAGGCAGCAAGCAGCCGCATGGTGAGTCGCCTTCCAGCCTTTGTGGAAAGGATAGGAGGGAGAGGAGATGTCATTTGGAGGGGTTGGAGTGCTCCAGAGGGGGACAGGTCAAAAGAGGGTCTGTGAAGTCGGAAGATCCCAACAGTCGCGAGTCCTCCTCCGAGGATCCCCACTGAGGAACTCTGTGGCAGCAGCCAACATCACCCACCTTCTTGCCTTTGCAGAAAGGATGGAATAGGACAGGACTGGAGAGGTCATTGGGAAGGGACTGAGTGTTCTGGAATAGGGTGAGGTGAGGAGAGGGACCTTGCACTTGTGTGGGAGAGGTGGGCCGAGCCTGAGGCTTCCTGGCCGCATTGTGTAGGAGGACTGGGACGGAGGAACCCAACATCACCCTGAAGGAGTGTGCAGACTGCTGTGGCAGAGGCTTGTTCGCTCCCCCTGTGTCACAGTGGAGGCTGTCGCCAGCATCACTCACCTTCCTGCCTTCGCAGAAAGGACATGACTGGTTGTGGCATTACCCATTGACCCCTGCCCAGAGGGGACAGCCGCTGCTGTTGGCAGGGGCCACCATGACGTACAATTTTATGTGCAAAAGTAGTTGATCTGTCCCTCATGGCCAAAAGCCAAAGCATCATACGGCACCCACCTTCCTGACTTCACAGAAAGGGTGGGAGGGACACATTCCCCCCTGCTCAGAGGGGACAGCAGGTGCCCATGGAAAGGGGGGTACTGTGCGGTGCCACACTAACACCAGCAACAGCAGCAGAGCTGTTCCTTGTGGCAGAAAGCAGTATCAGCAGGCAGCACCACACCTTCCTGCCTTCGCAGAAAGGATGGGATGGGAAAGACAGGAGAGGTTGGGAGGCATCTGAGCAGTTCCAGAGAGGGAGAGGTGTGAAGAGGTATTGGGAACTTGACAGGGAGATGACGAGCAAGAAACCCCAAACAGCCACCGTGTAGAATTGTGCAGGCTGCTATGGCAGAGGCTTATCCACCCCTCCTGTGTTGCAGTGGAGTCTGTCGCCAACATCACTCATCTTCCTGCCTTCGTGGACAGGAGATGAGTCGAGGGGCTCATTCCCACCATGCTCAGAGAGGACAGCAGGAGCCTAGGATAGTGGGCTCCGTGCTGTGCAACCATATGTGTTGCAGTTCCGGAGCTGCTGCACATGCCCAAAAACTGGAGCATCAGAAAACACCCACCTTCCTGCTTTCACAGGAAGGATGGGATGGGCAGGACAAGTTGTGGGGAGGGGTTGTTTGGACATCATCCAGAGAGGGAGAGGTTGAAAGAGGGAATGGGATCTTGTCTGGGAGAGGAAGGCAAAGGGTCACCAGCCATGGAAGCAGCCCCAAGAACTGAGGGAGGCTTGAGCCCACTGTGGAGGAGCTAGGCCTACAACCCCAGGGTGGCTCAGAGCCTGGGTAGGTCCAGGTCCACAGGAGGGTACCCCAGTAGGTTGAGGTTGACCTTGATGAAGGTCAACATGTCCACCAGGTCCAGGTGCAGATGTGCATGGTGGGGACAGAGGAGGTCTCCAAGGTGGGAGAACACACCACTCACTCTGCACGCTAGTGGGAGGGCAGGACGTTGGTAGCAATGATGGACAGGTCCGGCCATCAGGCAGATTTCCTCGCCCAATACTCCAATGGGTTGGCATGGGGGGGCTCGGTGGGCTCAGCAAGGTACTCGCGCACCATGGCCCCCGCCGAGTCCTCCACTGAGAGGGACGCGCCCACCGTGCAGCGGCCAACCACGCAGCCCACCGATGAGGCCCAGAGATCGAATGGGGCCATTTGGGTGGCTCTTCCCTGGCGTGGCTCTCTTTCCACTTCCTCCCCCTCACACTCACCCTCCTCCTCCTCCACCACCTGCCCCTCACCCCTGCCCAGTTCCTTCTCTCCTGCCTTCTCTCTCTGGAAATGGAGCACTGCTGTACGTAGCTCCTTTTTCCAGTGCTGCATCTGACCTGCCTGCGTGGTGATGCTGCCCTTGATGCGGGGGTCACAGAGGGAGGCCAGTTGGTATGGTGCCTCATGGTGTAGAGGATGCAAGCGTTCAGCAATGCAGGCCGCGATCCTCCTGACAAAGTCCCGGACCCTGGGGAGCAGCTCTTGCTCATGCTGGAGCTCCTGGGCCAGAAACCGATCGAGCCCGTGGATCAGAGAGAGGACCTGACCCAGGCTGGCCTCATAGGAGAACAAGAGCTCAGTGGCATCCTTGAAGGGTTTCAGTATCCAGGACATCTGGGCAAGGACTCTCCATTCCATGGAGCTGAGGCTCAACTCCTCTCCACTCCTCAGCACATCCGAAGATGACAGGATGTCTTGCAATGCGCCCTTCTGCTCCACCAGATGACATATCATGTCGTAGGTGGAGTTCCAGTGGGTGGGCAGGTCCTGGAAGAGTTGGTGCTCGGGGTCCCCTCCTTCCCCCTGCCTCTGGAACAGCTCGCAGGAAAAGTTTATGCTGCAGGAGAAGTGGGAAGCGATGTGAAGGCAGCTGTCCAGCAGATTGCACGTCCACAAGGTTCCCATCCCAGCTGTCCCTTGGCTTGCTCCCCAGCCCGAGCATGTCCTGCATCACGAGGTGCAGCTTGTGCGCCTTGCACACCAGGCCCAGGAGGGATGCCTCTTTCAGGGCTGCCAACATGTTGGCTCCTGCATCCGTCACCATAAAGCCACGGACAAACCCTTCCACCCCGGACCTCCACTTCCTCAGAGCTGCCTTTACGGTGGCTGCAATGTTTTTCCCGGTGTGGACCTCGTCCATCCCCCGGGCCTGAAGAAGAACTGCCCTGTAGCCCGGTGTCAAGCTGGGCACCTTTTTACGGCTGCCAGATCTTGGCCTGGGGTGGCGGAGGTCCTCTGGTTGCCACCAGTGGGCGGTGATGGCAAGGTACCCATGATGGCAGCCGCTCCACAAGTCAGCCGTGAAGTGCACTGTTCTGCCTTGGGCGGCCAATAGCTCTCTGAGCACCATGTCTCACACTGACTCGTAGAGGGCAGGCACTACTCGACACCCAATGGTGCGCCCTGATGGCATGGTGAACCATGGGGCAAAGTGCTGGAGAAGCAGTTGGAAGCCCACGCCCTCCACAACCGATAGGGGGAAGCCTTGCAGGGCAATTGTCTGCGCCACCACATGAACACCCGCCTCCCGAGCCCTTGACCTCATCCTTTTCAGCAGCACCACCCCTGACTCCAATGGAACAACTTCCCCCAAGGTGGCCTGCCTGACCCTTCCACTCCCACCAGCAGCACCCTCGGGGCAAGGCTTCTTGCTCGGGATGCATTCCGGAGACCCTCCCACCGATCCCGGATCAGACGAGCTGGTGGCCCTGTCTCCCCCCAATGGATGTTTCACTGCCCAAGGACGGAGACCACAGGCTCAGGTGGTGCCTCTTCTGGTGCCGAGTCAGGGCCGTCGATGACAGGTGCTTCAGGTCATTGCCCCTGTGCACTAGGCTATCACACACACAGCACTGCACCACACAGGGGTCAGTAGGAAGGGCTCGAACGTGCCTCCATACATTAATGTTGAACCGTGGCCCACTAACAGTTCCAGGGAAGGGGGGATGAAGTGTTACTGCTGGCTGTGACACAGAGCTGGTAATGGAAGATGGAGTGATGGGTGGACTGCAGGCAGGGACAGCACCGGCATTTTTGGACGGGGACGGCCTGGATGTTTCCTTGAACCCCATCCATTCCTCAAGGGATCCCTCGAACTCCTCCTCCTGCCCAAAAATTTTCAGGAGTTCCTCTTCCGCCGCCAGCAAGAGCTCTTCAGCCTCCTCCACAGCCGCAACAGGTGCCCTAAATTATATGTGGGCTATACAATCAGACCTCTGAGAGTCAGGATTCTGGAACATATTTCCAGAGTTAAGAACAAAGTGGAGGAAGCCCCTCTAACTCATCATTTCCTTGAAACACAGCACACACCAACGGATATGAAGGTGTCAGTGTTATTTGTGGCGCGGCCAACCTCTTCTCAGTGCACTAATAAGGAGTTACTGAGACGAGAAGCCCAATGGATTTTTTCTCTGAACAGCCTGAAACCCCTAAATAATGAGCTTTCACTTCAATGCTTTCTGAGTAAGACACTGGACCTTTGGAGCTGAGTAAAGGTTACTGGACCTTTAAATGAAATTGTTTTCTGTATTTGAGTCAAGTTATGGTTACTGTATCTTTAAATGAGATTACTTCATGCATGGGAGGAAGGTGAATGCTAGTACATAAACTGTAGCTAACCTTGGGAGGGACGCGTGAGCCAGGGTGCCTGCGTCACTCTCCAGTTTTCAAGAAAGAATTGTACTGATTCAGGGTGAGTAATTTTTTGTTTGGACAACGAATTGGTTTGAGTAGGCACCATTATGTTAAGACCATTATTCCTTGCTTATACACATGATATAGTGACTCTACAGCCCCTGAGGAAGTCTATACGACGAAATCTGCTGCCAGCCAGCCACAGCTCAGGCTGCATCATGATGTACCAGCTGCGTTACATCCTGGTAGACACCTGAAAGAAAAGGAAAGAAACAACATAAATTTTTCGAATAGACACATACTTACCATCTTCCTCCGTGAGCCTGGAGTCTTTGCCCTGTTCCTGGATAGCTATTGAAATAAGCCTTTGCTATCTTAGTCTGCCTTGGACTGATATATAAGCTATGAACCTCATAGAGGGCTTAGTAAAAAGAGAATGTACTACATTTGTTGCATTTGTTATCTTGTAATTTTGTATCACTGTATGTCTGTTTGATGCTGAGCACATTTGTTACATTGATTAGAGAGCGTTTGCCTTTAGAAGAATATATATATTTGCATGTTTGTATAATTACAAAGCACATTTGTTGCAACATTAGTGAATGTAAGTCTTTCAGGATCCATCCTGGGTGGGTTTCCCACTTTCTTCTTGTTGCCTTGTTCTGGGGTGAGCCTTGTTTTAGTAGCCCCAGGGCCTGGCAGCAGCCCTGGCACCAGAGGGAGGGAGGGACTAGAGCCCTAGCCCACCACTCCCACAGACCTGACCAGATCAGGCACTAATAATACTGTGAGCCCTCAGCCGAGGTGCCCACTGAGCTTGGCCCCAGAGCCAGGCAGCAATCCTGGAACCAGAGGAGATAGATACCTATCCCAAAAATCCCAGCTCAATTATACTCTCTGTCTCTCTCCCCAAAGGCTAGCAAGTGGCAAGCAAGAACTCTGTCTCACTCAACTGCTCGCTGAAAGTGAAACCAGAACTGGGAGCGCAGTGGTTTTTATAAGCTGAGGTCCCATAGAGCAATGCAGGAGGTCTGTGTTTGGCTGCCAGAGCTGCCTATCAGGGTTTGCGGGGATGAAATTGGAGTGCCCGTGGCTACAGAACACCCCCTCTCCCCTCCTTCCCCTGGGTGTCTTCTCCCAACTTGTAACCACTTTGCAGCTCCATGGTTGGAAGGAAGACCTGCCGATCAAGGTAAACTGGGCTTCCATTCGGGTTTCCAGGGCAACAGAAGGAGTGCAGACAGAGTTCAGGCATTCCCCCGGCTCCATTTCCAAGAGAATTGATTGCTGGCGCCTGACTGTCTGGCTTCCCAAACCACGGCCAAATGCACCGAACAACGCTTCTTCCGAACGCTGGTTCGTTTGTCATGGACAATCATAATCTGCCGGATCACGATCGTGTGATTGCCAATTTCATGGGTTTTTGAAGTTCATAATGCGGTTCATGCCCATGTCTAGTGGGTAGTGCCTGAAGAACTTAAGGCTTAACAGAGGGAGAGTACAGCCATTCCTATCAAGAAAATCTTTCTGTATTGAACTCTTAGGTTATTAAAAGCTTTAACTCATGCATCTTTGGACTCATGCAGTGAAGTTATTTGAGATCTAAGCTGGCAGTCTCTGACAACCAGCACACATTATATACCTTTTTACAGGCAAATGACTGATTCAAAAATAAATCACATGGTTACTTTATCTCTTGAGCTCAGCTCAAAACTTTTCCTGGTTTTATTTAACCACACTGTCTGTTTGAATAGAAACTCCATATCTCTTGTTTAGAACAAAACATGACATTTTCAATCTCTGGTGTCATATATGGCAAGCATTTTACAGCACAAAGAACATGTTACAATGAAAAAGAAATGCATTATAATAAACTGGCTACATCACATCTTTTAGTTGATGTCCAAATCCAATCAAAGGATTGGTTTTAGCCTTGGGATACCTTAAGAATTACCTTCTCCACTTATAAGCGTGACCCCACCCCACCCACACATTAAGATCTTCCTAAGCGATTCTGAATGCCTCCATCCTCAGATACAGGGTGTGGGATGAACAAGACAGAACCTTTTGGTGATTGGCACCAAGAGTATGGATTCCTTTCCTAGGGAAAAAACAGACTGATGCTAAAATCAAGGTGGAAGTCAGACCTGACGTTTTGGGAAACCAGGATCTCTTGGAAGAGATCAGGACACTCAACAGGTAATGCGTGGCTTGTTCTGCACCATAAGTGAATGTGCTAGGAGGGTAACTGAGAATGCAGAGACCATCCATCCGCTCCCAGTAGCAAAAGATGGGTGGCAGGCAGAAAGATGACACAGTTGAGACAACCCCCTCCCTTTCTAACTGAGAAATGGCTGGGCTGGATCAGAGGCCCAAGGATTGGTCATGGGCTGGGGCTGCCAAGGCCCCCTTTCCCAGCATGCTTTTTAACAGAGGAAGCCATGCAGAGGTAGAAGGATCAAACTCTCTTTTCCTTCCCTGCATAGTTCCAATCTAAACTGGGGTCCTGTGTGGTTGAAATTTAGTTTTAAAAATGCTAGGAAGATCTAGTTAGAGTTGCTACAAATTTCCATGCTCTGCTGTTTCAACTTGCAAATCACTGTTTTGCTTTTACTTCTTCCTTGCATTTAGCAAAGCCATGAGCTGCAGCATGTTCACTTCCTTCGTGCTGAATTTCCTCCCTTAATATTAATGCATTTTCAATGTTATTTTTTGTCAATTGTGTATACAAGGTGCTTTAAACTATGAATGGTTTAACATTATAATAACCATGTAAATAATGGTTTTAAAATGTCACAAAAAGAAATTAATCTGGAACTCTAACAACAACTGTGGGCTCTTCATTTAACTCCTTACTCAATAATGAACTCACTGGAAGAACTCACTGTCTCTGAGTCCAGCCTACTTTACAGGATTATTGTGAAGATAAATTAGGTGATGGAAAAACTAAGCACATCACACCGAAGTCTCTGGTAGAAGGTTGCAATAAAAATATAAGAATCAGAGAATGAATCAAATGGTGGTACACTCATATTTTATTATATAAATGCAGAGGGTTGAGTCTTGTGATTGTATGAGTAGAAGGCAATTGCGACCTTCCCTACTTTCCTGTTCTCACAGGAATCCTTGTAGAGTGCACCAAAAGCATTGGAACAAAAAAGTTTCAGGCCTGGAGTGGGGTTTCAGTGAAGAGTGGGCTTAGGATGAAGTTGGCTCCACTTCACTCTGGTGAGAAAGGAAAATTGAGCAGAAATACTGCAGTGGAGCCAAGAGTTCTACTGAGGCAAGGTTCCATCACCACAACTGCCTTCTGCTAGCATAACCTTAAAAAACTACTCAGATTCATTCAAGTCATCCAGAAATGAGTTCAAGTTATATGATCTCAGGATGGGAGAGGGAGGACAGCAGTTGATGGAGAAAATGGAATGTAGCAAAAGTATTTACACACCTAGAAAAAAGGTGTGTTGAGTGACAAATTTCAATATTTATTCATTGAAAGGAGGGTTTTGCTGGAAATGCACTTGGCTTCTGAGGCTTGTTGTAACTTTTTCTATTAAAACCAACATTTTCAAATTGTGTCATTTATGTTATCTACTTGACAAAGCAGGGTTGGCTTTCATTAGCACTGGGATGGGAGACCACCGAGGAAGTCCAGGGTGCTATGCAGAGGCAGGCAATCACTGGACTTTTGTAGATGCTTATTACTGCATAGTACTACAAATGATTGCTCATACAAGTTGTTCTATAATCTGTTAAAACTTTTATTGTTATTGTTATTATTTCTAATCCACTTTCCTCAAGAACAGGCTTACAGCAGAATACAACATATATAAAATTCATAAACACGTTAATTTAAAACCAGATAAAATTATTAATAAATATATAATACAATTTCTAAAAGACAGCAGCACACATATTGCACAACCCAAACATCAATCCATGGGGCCTGGTGGCCAACTATTAGATGTTAACAGAAAATGGAGTAACCCACCCATGGCAGGATGCTGGTTTCAAGGCCCACTTGCCTCAACCACCATATGCCTAGTGGAACATCTCTGCCTTACAGGCCTGGCAAAAAGCTAATTCCTACTGGGCCCAGGTCTCCACGGACAGAGAGTTCTACCAGGTGGGAGCCAGGGCTGAGAAAGCCCTGGTCCTGGTTGAGGCAAGGCGGACCTCTTTGGTGAGTCTCCTCTCAGACTTGCCTCGAAATCAGGCTCAGTTAAGCATAGTCAGAGAACAACTATGGAGATGAAATGTTTCATACATTTATCTAGGGAAAAAAATAAAACTGAAACTTTAGACTTTGAAACCAACAAATTAGAGACAGTATTATTCTTTTGCAAGCTTGTTGTTTTCTTTTCATAAACTGTAGATTTGTTGAACATGCAGAAATTATTGGTTACTGGTTATTACTGAAAATTTGGGTTGATGATCATTTTGAAAGACAACTTCCTTTGAACAGCATTTAAGGCATCCTTCACTTCCTTGTTTCTCAGGCTGTAGATCAATGGGTTTAATAATGGGATGACAATTGTGTAGAACACAGCAAGAATTTTGTCACTCACATCTTGGATGGAAGATCCAGTGCTAGACTTGGGTCGGAAATGCAAAATGAGAATTGCCCCATGGAAGATGGTGACAGCAGTCAGGTGGGAGGTGCATGTAGAGAAGGCTTTGAGTCTTCCTGCAGATGAGCTGATCTTCACAATGTTGGCAAGAATATATGCATAGGAAACCAAGACACTTAAAATGGTGGTTACTTCCACAAGACCAGCAACATAAAAAATCAGGAGTTCATTGAAGTAAGTATCAGAACAGGAGAGTAATAAAAGTACACTGACATCACAGTGTAAATTATTGATCTTAGACCCACAGAAAGACAGTCTGAAGGTGAAGACTGTATGCAAAAGAGAATGCAAAAGCCCAAGAACATAGGACCCAACCACCAAAGGAATACAGATTCTAGGAGACATAAGGACAGGGTACAGCAATGGTTTACAGATAGCTACATAGCGGTCATATGCCATGGCAGCAAGGAGAAAGCATTCTGTGCTGCCCAGACCTATAAAAAAGTACATCTGCATTGCACATCCAATGAAGGAAATTGACTTTTTATCTGCTAGAAGGTTCACTAATGCCTTTGGAGTAGTCACAGAAGAGTAACATAAATCCAGAAAAGATAGGTTGCTAAGAAAGAAGTACATTGGTGTGTGAAGCTGAGGACTGTCCCTTATTAAGAAAATCATCCCCAGATTTCCCACCAAGGTGGTTATATAAATAACTAGGAACACTAGAAAGAGGATAATCTGTAATGTGGAATTGCCTATTAAGCCTACAAATACAAACTCATTGACCTCAGTGATGTTGTTTTCTTCAGACATTACATCAGTTGCTTTTTTTCTTCAGAGCTGTAAATCACAAAAGGAGCACAAGTAAAACCATAGTTTCCTATGTAACTTCTGGAGGTAGACAAATTTATGAACTACCACTCTTATGAACAGCTACTATGTAAAATAGCAACTTCACTGCAGAAGCAGTATGCCTATGGTTAGTAGATGCTGGAGAGAAACAACAGGGAATGATTACTCCTGTCATATCATATTTATGAATTTTCCAGAGTATCTAGAAGGCCAGGTAGAGGTTGTATGTTGGTCTAAAAGGGCAAGTGTAAGCTGAAAGTCTCTATTAGAAATTGAATGTGCCTGAAAAGGGGGGGGGGAAACCCTTTCAAAACTAATTAAGGCAAAACTAGTTGTGGCAACATGTGATCTGTGGATGGATCCCTGATTCAGATTTGGGTTGCAGAGCAGCTGAATTGTTACTAAACTGCCCTCCCTGCTGATTTTGAAACCTGAATCCTTCCCCATAGAGCTGTTACTTACCCTGTAGGAGGAAATATACAGGTATAGGGTTGCCAACAAGCATGGAGAAAAAAGAAATTCTGTCCCTTTAATAGAGGCTTAATGTGTGAAAATGGGCAGTTGAAGCTTTTTATAGCATGGGGGCTTTTTATAGCTTTTTATAACATGAGATAATAAATAACATTCCATTAAACCTAAGGGACAGGACATTTTTTCTCTAGACCTGTTGACAACACTACTTTTGTCACATTGAGGTTGGTCCTCAGTCTCAATTTTTTTTCATGGAATAGACTATATAACAGGCAATAGGTGAGCCCAGATTAATGGCTTGTTGATATGAGAGATGTCCTTTGAATTGTCCTGTCTAATAAATATAAAAAGAACACAAATCCAACAGCATCCATATCCTGGCCTGGGATGCTGAAACAAATCAAATGCACATAACATAAATTAAAAATGTTGCTGTAAAATTTTGCATGTCATTTTCTCCACCCCATGTGCAGTACCCCATCCATCTTCAGTATAATGAAATATATTATCATTTCATATACCTTGTAGATATTTACACCTTTGTGTTCTGAGCTGCCAAAGTATGCATGCAAATCATTTATATTAATAAAAATAAGCAACCCCACAAAGCAGTAGCACAAAAACCAAATGTAGGCTTACCTCAGAAAACTATTTTTATAGGTTCCAAATAAGTAGACGGATTGCTGGAGGAAAACAGAGAGATTGTGTCCCACAAAATATTACTTGTTGGTTGTGAAAGTGGGAGAGATTTTCTGAAAACTTTTAAAAATGCAATTAGATTTGTAATAATAAATCATAAATTTCAATCAGTCCTTCTGCTAGATCTTGAGCAAATTCCATCAGTGTCCTCAATCTGGTTACTATTTTCTCCCATGGTTAACATATCTCATATGAATTCATACCTCTTGAGCAGCTCTCAAAAGTAAAATAGTTTCCCTTCTGTAGTTTCCTCTACTTTCCTTAATAGTCTCAGCTTTCTAATGCCCCTCTCTGCAAATTAAAAGTCTTCATACTCTGGACTATTCTTATGCTGTCCTTTCACAATTCTTTTGAAGAAATGCCTGTTTTGATCTAACAGCATGAAGTTCTGTTCCTGCTTCCTACTAACCTGCTTTGGCTGCTGTTAGAATAATGGCTGAGGAAGTCAAGCCACCCTGTCTTCTCTATATAGTCATAGAAACTGGAATGACTCACAGGTTCCCTGTATGACACCCTTCCCAGCTAATTAGGAACCATATCTTCTCAGGAAATATATGGTGAAAACAACTACATGAAATGAAGTGCTACTGATGGACCTGTGTTCCAGAATGAGCATGATGAGTTTATTGCGTCTTGAAGACTAATATATGTTGTAACTTCAAAATCCATCACAATCTCTTAGGGGACAAATGAAAATAGTCCTTACACAAATGGAGACCCATATGAACTTGTGGGGACACTTCATTTTCCTCCCTCACCCCATCCTCTTTCCCTTCCCCGCCCGCTTTGCCTCTCCCCTTTTCCTGCTTCCTTCTTTCATTTCTACCCACATTTTCCTATCCCTGTTGACACCTTCTCCCCTCTGCCAGGCAGCCTCTCCTCAATGGTCATCATGTACAGTGCTGGCTGAGCAGAACCCAGTTGCAGGTGGGGAACTTGTAAGGACTTGCAGGAGAGTATTGCACTTTTCCTTGTACCCCTTTCCTCACACGGTTTTCTTTTTCCTTTCTCCTGGGAGCCTCCATATGCTCACCTTTCTCCCACATCCTACTCTAAAACTCTAACCACTGGCTATTGTGTGTGTGTGTGTGCTGTTGAGCAGTAGCAAGCAGCCAGGCCTGGGTGAGTCATGCAAGTCATGTGGTATCAAGTCGCCACATGGTTGCTTCTGGCCCTGGCTCTGGCCCTGATGAGTCCTCCCTCAAACTTTCAAATAGCTCTGCCCCTCCCCTGCCTTTTAGTGACAGAAACCAAGCCCAGAATACTGGGCCACAATGAGCATGTAATAACTGTTTTGTTTCAATTATGCTGGCTTCCAGTCTATTTTTGGGCTCATTTCAAAAGTACTGCTTTTGATGAAGCTCTCAGTGTTTTGGGCCCAAGGATCCGGAAGGCCATCTTCATCTGGAGATCATGTAAGGAGATTTTGCTGTGGGAATGCACACACACTGCAGTTTATCTTGTAAAGACCTCATACAAAGGCCTTCTTGGCAGCCATCTGTAAATTTTAGAACTCCCTCACCCAAGAGTTAACATTGGTAGGGCTGCCAGATGGTGTCTGCAAAGATACTGGACACAGGGGAAGGGGGGGATACTCACATGAGGAATTATCTTTGTGCATGCTCAAAACACACATGCACTTTTGGCCCCAACATAATGACATTCTGGAAGTGACATCATCGTGCTGCCTGCAGCTATTAATGCCACTGGATGGGGTCCTTGCTGGGCTGGAAGCAACAGGGAGAAGGGGAAGGAGGCAAGAGGAGGTCTTCCCACACACAGCTTCCAATGCTGTATCTAGGGAAGCCACCATGAGGGCTGAACAGAACCTTCCGTATCCAAAGGCAAGCTTGGCTAGCAGGCAACTCCCCAGGTGACTGGGCCACTCTTGGCCTCTCCTCCCTCACAAGACTGTTGTGAGGGGGAAACAGGCAGGGAGATGATGAGAGATGTTTTGAGCCCTGCAGGGAAGAAGCGGAGGAAAGCAGCAGCTGGGCTGCTTCTGACCCTCAGGCTTTTAAAAGGGGCTTGTTTTACTAGACAGGGAATCTTGAAGTATAAGAAATCTAATTGGGATGGTGGGGCGTGAAGGTTCTTCAGATCAACTTTATATAAATGCTTTAATAAAAAATAAAATAAAACCTTAGAGCTCAGCTAAGAATGAGAAGTTGCTTTATTATATTAAAGTCTATAAGGGGTACAAGGAGCACGTTCTCATTCCCCAAACTACAGCTTCCAGAAGATTTGTGAAATCTGCATACTAATTCGGGGGCCTTAACATCAGTAGCTCTTACCCATTCCACATTACTTTTATTAAAGTGTACTAATTGAATCAGGTAAAACAGTTCACTCTGTTTCAATTTAGAGTCCAAAATGTCTTCAACTTCATAGTGTGGTTGCCAATTCACAAGCAGGAGGGGAACTCCTCTTTCCAGATGCCATTTATCTGGGGGGGGGGCGCTTTCTTCAGGAGGCTGAAATGAAATACAGGGTGGACATTTTTCAATTTTTTTTGGTAGTTTCACCTCCCCCCGCAGGTTCTTGGTGGATATATACACATAGTCTCCCACTTGTAACTTCCATGGGTCCATGGGTCAGATCTTTTTTTGTCTGCCTGTCTTTTATAATCCTCTTTTGCTTTGTTCAGGGTTTTTTTGATCACTTCCCATTGAGCTACTAATCTGGACCACCAGTCTCTCAAATTTCCTGGGAGAGCTTCTGGTGGACTTTGAGCAAACAGCATGGCCTTCCCCTCATATCCATGAACTACCATAAAGGGAGAGGCCCTGGAAGTATGTACTGCATTGTTATAACAATATTCGGCAAAAATCAAAAAGTCTGTCCAGTTATCTTGTTGGTAATTAACATAGCATCTTAGGAATTGTTCCAACACTTGATTAACCCTTTCAGTTTGCCCGTCGGTCTTGGGATGATAGACAGAGCTGAACCCCTACTTGATCCCTGCTACTTGCTAGAGTTCCTGCCAAAACTTGGCAATGAACTGCCTTCCCCTGTTGGAAATCACTTTCTCTGGGAATGAGTGTAATCGGGCTACATGCTGCATGAACAAATTGGCTAGTTTCTTTGCGGTTGGCATCTTTGAGCAGGGGATAAAGTGAGCCTGCTTTGAAAATAGGTCCACCACTACCAAAATTACAGACTTCCCTTTGGAGGGGGGAAGATCGGTGATAAAGTCCATCGAGACCATTGGGGGTTTCCAATGGCTGCAAGAGTCCAAGTGGTCTCCCCCTTTTGTTCCCCATCAGACACACCTGGCACGTAGATACATATTGGGAGATATCCCACCTCCTATTTGGCCACCAGAATTATCAATCAATCAATCAATCAATCAATCAATCAATCAATCAATCAATCAATCAATCAATCAATCAATCAATCAATCAATCAATCAATACTTTATTGTTTCAGCACAGCCATAGCAAATAACAAGAAAAGTACAATATTATTAATACAAATTACTACATCATAAAATTTAAACCGAAATTGACAAAACTCCATCAAGATCTTTAAATCCATAAAATCCATAACAGCATGTAGTATAAAATAATACTACTAAAGGGAACTTATTAATACCTTCAAGTAAAATAAAACTTACTTCCATAGTCTTAACTGTATTTTGTTTACCAATGTTACAAACTTTGCCACTTGCATTGTAATCCATGCTGGCATCTGCCAGCAACACCACCAATTTATCTTGCTCTGACCTCCCTGGCACCCATTGCAGAATATTTCTAAGGTATTTCTCCCAAATAGTTACAAATCTCGAGCATCAAAATATAACATGGGACATCTCTTCAATGGATTTATGATTGCAGGAGCACACAATCAGCAAGTGGGGTCTTGTTATAACAGCCGTTCAGAACTGCCAAATGAAGTATATTCATCTGAGCCCTAGTAAACAACGTCCTATATTCTGTGACCATTAGGTCATCAAAATAAGCTGGCAGGGTTATAGGATGGGATATAAGATGTTTATATAGAGTTCCTGAACTCATAATACCTAGCAACCCCTGATCTTGTTGTGCACTTATGTCCAATAATCTTTGTTTAATTAGACATCTAGCAGCTATATAGTCATAACTCCTTAAATATTCTTCAGATAATCCTAATTTAGCCAATAGGGACAGTACCGGGGATTTCCATGATGTATCTATCTTTCATCTCTTCGTATGCCATTGTTACCAAAAGTGATGCTTGGGAGAAAAAAATCTTCAACCAAAATATGTAACAAGTTTATGTACTGTTGTTTTACTGGTAGCAAGGCCAACTCTGATCTTACCATAACTGATAACTGGAATTTGGGACTCCCAACATCATACATGCGAATTTATTTTGTATTACTTCCAATGGATATAAATTTCCAAATCCCCAGATTGGTGCACCATATAACATTTGGGAGAGTAATTTAGATTTAGATATTTCTAAGGTGGGGGATACTAATGAACCTCCTTTTGTTCTATGAAATCTGTATAAACCAGATAATACTTTATTAAGTTTCTGTCTTGTTAAATCAATGTGAGTTGTCCACGACCCTGTTTGATAGAAATTAATCCCTAAATATTTATAGGTTGTTACCTGATCTAATAAGTTACCATCCATTGTCCACCTATGTCACTGCTTGCTAAAAACCATGATCTTTGTATTAGCGTAGTTGACCTGGAGTAAATTCCTCTTACAGTATAGACTAAATTGATTTAACTATCTTCTAAGACCAATTTGTGTCTGAGCAATGAGTAATGTGTCATCTGCATACGAAAGCACAGATATGGCCTTGCTGCCAAGCCTTGCTGGAAAATACTGTGCCCCTGTAAGGGACTCCACCATGTAATTTATATAAAGGTTGAAAAGTAATGGTGCTAGAATACAACCTTGATGAACCCCTTTTGACGTTTTTACAGAGTCGGATAGCTGACCATGTAGGCCAAGTCTAACTTTTATTAAAGTATTAAAGTCCTTTTATTCATTCCAGCAGTTTATTTTCTATTCCCAGTTTACACAACTTCAACCAGAGGTGCTGCCTTGAAATTGAATCAAATGCCGCTTTGAGGTCTATAAAAGCGACATATAATTGTCTAGATTGTTTATGCACATATTTATTTATAAGAGTCTGTAACACAAAACAATGATCTATAGTTGAACATCCCTGCCTAAATCCTATTTGCTCTGGTGCCAGTAGGGATTTTTCTGTCAGCCATTCCTCTAACTTTAGGTAAAGATGTCTAGCATATAATTTCCCTATAACATCAAGGAGTGAAATGGGTCTATAATTAGATGGATCTTTTCTTTCCCCCTTCTTATATATAGGCACAAGAATAGACATTGTCCATTCATTAGGAATTTTGCCAGTATTATCAATATGCGTGAATAGAGTAGCCAGAACCGGTGCCCACCATTCTTGAAAGGACTTAAGGATGTCAGGGGAAATTAAATTTTCCCCAGGGGCCTTATTGCTCTTGATAATAACTATTAGAGATTTTATTTCATTAAGAGTAACATGGGACCAAGCAGCTACAGGATCTAATAGATTTACCCTAGGCATTTCTAAAATTTCTTCATTGTCCGATATATCATTAAACAGCTTAAAAAATGTTTCTCTCATACATCCTTTGATATATAAGAATCTAATTCATATCTGACTCTCCCATCCAAATTAGTTATCAATTTCCAAAATTTTGTGATATCCTTTTGGGCTAATGCCAGAGCCAATTCTTGCCATGACTTTTTATAAGAGGCAAGCTTTTTCTCTTTAAGCAGTTGTTTATATCTATTATGCAGTTTAAAAAAGGCTTTTGGAAGAAATTCAGTTGGAGTATATTTAAATTTTCTGAGAGTATGTCTAAGTTTTCTTTTCATATTCAGACATTCAATATCATACCACGAATTATTTAACATCTTTTTGTTATTTTGAATTATCTTGGTTGTCTTGATTAACAAGGGTCTCAGAGATTTAGTCAATTCATGGTACAAGGTCAGAGCTTCATCAACATTTTGGGTAGCAAGTATTTTATTCCTACACTCCAGAGATGAATCACTGATTAATGCTTGTTGTACATTATATTGAAGAATAGAGGACCATTTAAATCGCCTGTCAACTGTAATTTCAATTGGGGGTAGAAATAAAGTTGTATCTGATTCATCATTTAAACTTGTTTCAAAATCGGTTAGCTGAAACATGTATTAGATGCAGTCTTTACATAACTGAAGTGGCCTGCTAATTTTGCGTCATGACAGGTTTTTAACACTTCCCTTCTCATACTGTTTTGGATGTACAGTTTATCCTTTCAGTAACAAATCACATTCATGTCCTGTTCCGGTTCTCCCTTGGGGGTGGCATCCCCTTCTTTTTCTTCCTCCTCTTTTACCCTTTTCCTTCTGTGCTGTTTCTGATTGTGCACTCACCCATAGTTAACAGCAGGGCTTTTTTTGAGGGGGAATGCACCGGAATGCTGTTCCAGCAGTTCTGGAATCTGTCCACGTGATTCCTTTACCTTTCAGCCCCAAGGGCTCTGTAGAGGAAGCTAAGCTGCTTTGAGTTCATTGTGCTCTCTTTCATTTCTCTGTGAGTGTGTGAGAGCCAGAGAAAGCAAGCTGGGCTCAGTGCGGGCCCTGCAGAGGAGGTTAAGCTGCTTTGAGTTAATTCTTTCTTTTCATTCCTCTGTGTAAGAGTCAGTGAGTGAGTGAGTGAGTGAGTGAGTGAGTGAGAGAGAGAGAGAGAGAGAGAGAGAGCACACACAAGGAGAGCTGATGGGGCCGGCTCTGCAGAAGAGGCTAAGCTACTTTGAGTTCATTCTGCTTTCTTTTCATTCCTCTCTCTCTCTCTCTCTCTCTCTCTCTCTCTCTCTCTCTCTCTCTGTGTGTGTGTGTGTGTGTGTGTGTGTGTGTGTGAGAGAGAGAGAGAGAGAGAGAGAGAGACAGCTGGGTCCCAGCATGGGCTCTGCAGGAGAGGCTAAGCTGCTTTGAGTTCATTCTGCTTTCTTTTGGGGGGGTAGGGTTGTGTATGTGTGTGCTGCTTTGAGTTCATCCTGCTTTCATTTCATTCAAGGGTTTCTGTGTGTGTGTGCTGCTTTGAGTTCATTCTGTTTTTTTTCATTGGGGGAGTGGGTGGGTGGGGCTGTGTGTGTATCTGTGCTGCTTTGAGTTCATTCTGCTTTCTTTTCATGGGGGTGGGTAGGGCTGTGCGTATATATGAGTGTGTGTGTT
Source organism: Eublepharis macularius (assembly GCF_028583425.1). Taxonomy (NCBI): domain Eukaryota; kingdom Metazoa; phylum Chordata; class Lepidosauria; order Squamata; family Eublepharidae; genus Eublepharis; species Eublepharis macularius. Next base: position 150,104,431 of record NC_072791.1, on the reverse strand, counting down.
GCTTTCATTCTTTTGTTGACTGAAGTTGACATTGTTATGGTTCCCACAGCTTTTGAATGCAGATTGGTTCTGTATTAGTTAAATATATCAGTTATGGTTATTTGTATTAGTTAAAATATCAGATATGGTTATTCCAGTTTTATGCTAGAAATGGATAGCTGTGTCCAAGTTGTAGAAGGTTTTCCTCAATTTGTTCATCAGCATATAGGTGTTCTTATGTCTTAATAGCTGTAACTCAAATGGTTCTCCCCACCCTCAGCTGATTAACATCACTGAAATTGCAGTGGACATATGGGTGTTAAGGAAGTTTTTATGAATTTTATTTGTCTGGAATATTTATGAGCATTTCAAAATGTCACAACAGCTTAGCCATTGGTAAGGTAGAGTTGGCAGGCAATTTAAGAAGCCATTTTAAACTAAGTATCAATCTAATGCAGATAAAGTTGAGTATCTTCTTTTGAATTGCTCCAGTAAAGCAAAACCCTCCCTGAAAATTTGAAAATTCAATATTCATTAGATTAGGAATTTCAGACTCTGGAATTTTGAGAAACAATTTTGGAGGTTTTGTTTCTATGCTGGCAGAGGGAATCTGTTAGAATTTAGATTTGTGAGATGGGTTTTGGATTTTTAGAGGCCCCCTCCTTCTTGCATATTTTAAAATATGATTGCAAAGAAATGAAATGTTTGGGAAAGGGAATGGAAGACTTCACTTTTTGTAGAGGATACAGAAAGGGGGAAAAAAACCTTTCTCATAATAGTGTAATTTCCCAAGCTTACTAACATTTATCTCATCATAATGCATTGTGCTGGGGGGGGGGGCGGCGTTGTGCAAAGATGGCAGGCATCTGAAAGCCTCACTCCATACCCTGATCCCCTGCCGTGGTTCCCAGCAAGCGCCCAAACAGTGGTAAGCTCATAAAAACTATGGGAAAAGCTGGAGAGGGTAAAGCCAAACCAGCAGGACCCAGCAAATCTTCCTTAAAAGGCTTCCTTAAGCCCTTAGAAACAAGGCAAGCTCCGGCTGCAAATCGGCCAGAGTTGATCAAAATGGCAACTGTGCAGCAGTTAGAACAGCCTGAGAAAATGCAGGCTCTTGAAGATGAACTTCAAATTAAATTAGAACAACTAGAGAATAAAATAGTTTCTAGATTAGAAGGCATAATCAAAATGGCAGTGAGTGACCTTAAGGAATCTATTCAACATGCAGCTCAAACAGCAGAAAATGCCATGCAAATGAGCAAAGAAAATCAAAAGGAGATCCAGGTCCTGCAAGCTGAAAATGAACTTCTTCAAGAAAAAATAATGGACGTTGACAATAAATCAAGGTTTAATAATGTCAAAATTAAGGGTTTTGAAGAAAATGATGAATGCAACTCCGACCTTATAGCCTTCATTGCAGAATGGCTTAGACAAGAACTGAAATTAGAAGAAGGCATTACACCCATTATTACCCATGCTTATAGAGTGGGATCAGTTAACAATTCAAGAAGACCCAGACAACAGAGGGACATAATAATAACTCTCCCTGATATCAGGGCAAAGGAAAATATCATGAGAGAAGCAAGATCCAGAGGGAATTTTTCCTACCAAAATAAAAAAAATATACATCTTTCAGGACCTCTCAAATGAAACATTAGCCAGAAGAAGAGAGTTAAAGCCTAACATCAACAAACTAAATGAAGCAGAAATAAGGTATAGATGGGCTTCATCAACCAAGATTCTGGTGCATCTACAAGGGAAGACATTTCAAGCTAACAATGTAGAAAGTGGCATTAAAATGCTAAAAGATCTTCAGTTAGACTGGCAATCTGTTTCTCAAAACAAACCTAAGATGTTCAAAGCTGAATCTTCACAGAACAATTGGAGCAAGATTTCTGTGAAAAAAGATGCAAGCAAATAATGGGAACTGTCTTGACTAAAGGGACTATGACATTCTACAAGTAAGAAGAATGAAAAGAAATATTTGGGCATTCGTAGACTATTTAAAAACGTGTTCATGGCTTATTTGGTATTTTGGGCCAATAACAGTTAATATAAAGCTGGACTGGGCGACGGGGGGGGGGGGATGGCTTTGAGGTACTGACTACCCCCAGCATATCTACAAACCCCAGACACTGGGTTTTCTTGAGCTTATCTCAGGGACAGTGGGATATAAATTTTGGTTACTAGCTTTTATATTTCCTTTTCCAAAAAGGAAAAGGCTCTGGTGGTTTCCTCCTTGGTGTAGTTAAAGGAGGCTGGTTGCCTTGTTTGTTTGTTTGACCTGTTTTTCTTCTTCCCACTTTTTCTACCTGTATTTTTTTTTTAGTTTCCCTCCTCTGTAAACACAAAGGAGGCTTGTGGGTTTTTTTTCTTCTTTCTATACTTTACTTTTCCCTTCTCTTTTTCCCATCTATTTCCTCTTTCTTAAACAACTTCATACATCTCAGATCCTTATCTGACTTCTCTATCAAATCTCAAAATTATATATCTAAATATAAGAGTCAATTTGTTTTTGCTATTGTGGGAAATTCTTACTTTTAAAGTTCATTCAAGATACAGAGAAATCTATAGTATCAGAAAAGTTGACTGAGATATATATTTTTTGTCTATTAATTTAATTCTATATCTTGCAGGAAAATGAAATTCAAAGTTATTTCATTGAATTGCAGAGGTCTTAATAATGTCATAAAATGTAAAAGAATCCAATCTATGCTACAGAAACAACGCCCTGATATTCTTCTATTACAGGAAACACATCTGTCTGAAAAAAATTAAGCAGGTATTTAAGTCCAAGTGGTGGGAACTCCAATACTTAGCACATGGCAACTCAAAATCTAGGGGAGTGGGGATATTAATATCAAAAAATATTAGAACTGAGGAAATTATTACAGAAATAGATCAGAAAGGAAGATATTTATTTATAAAAGGCACATTTGATTCAAAAAAACTCACATTAGCATCCGTCTATGCTCCAAATAGCAACCAAAGTGAATTTTTAAAAGAAACCTTTGCTAAATTAAAACTATTCCAGATGGGAGACATTTTATTAGGGGGAGATTTAAATCTAATTGTCAATCCCAAATTAGACCACTCAAAACACAAAAATCACAACTCTGTTAATCTAAACCCTTCTAAAATAGGCCAGCTAGCAAGCATCCTAAAACAATTTGATCTAATGGATATATGGAGGACACAATTTCCTACTGAAAGAGACTATACTTACTATTCTCCTAGATTTGATTCTTATACTAGGATTGATTATATTTTAGCATCACCAAACCTTCTACAACATATCTCTATTTCAAAAATAGGCTCCAAACTATGGTCTGACCATTCATGGGTAGAATGCTCGCTACAACTGTCAGAACAAAAAATCAGACCACTAAACTGGAGTTTAAATAAATTCCTTTTATTCGACTCTGCAGCCCAAAAAGACATAACAGAGGAAATAGAAAATTATTTCAAATATAATTCCAACTGTGGTGTCTCATTAGAATTAATCTGGGATGCAATGAAAGCTGTTATCAGAGGCAGATATATTGCTATTGCCTCGGCCTATAAGAGAAAAAAGGACAAGGTTAAATTGGAACTATTGAATAAAATTTCCCAACTAGAACAAACTCATAAGAAAACTTGTAGCAAGAAAATATACAAAAAGCTATTAGTTGAAAGAAAAAAACTAGAAACTCTTGAAACTACATCTATTCAGAAAAACTTATTATTTTTTAAACATAAGTTTTGGCAAAAAACCTCTAAAAATCTGAAGATTCTTGCTTGGAAAGTAGGGGGGGAAAGAGCTGCGAGACTAATAAACCATATAAGAGATGAAGACGGTCAACTTCAAACTAAATCAGAAACTATTATTAAAACCTTCCAAAAATTCTATCAAAAATTATATAGTTCAGATAATCCAAATTTAACAACAATTCATAACTATCTGAGCAATCTAGATGACAAAAACAAACTAACAGAAGCTCATAAAAAACTTATTGTCCAACCAATAACAATCAAAGAGACCCAAGAAGTAATCAAAAATTTGAAAAACAATAAATCCCCTGGAAACGATGGCTTTCCGGCAGAGTATTACAAAAAATTCTCGCATTTGTTGGCCCCCCACCTTACTAGTGTCTGTAATTTAATCTTAGATCAGGGGAAAATGCCCCCCTCCTGGGCTGATTCAAGTATGGTAGTTCTTTTAAAACCTGGAAAAGATGCGACCAATCCAACATCATACCGCCCAATATCCCTATTGAATCAGGATACAAAAATCTTTACAGCCATCTTAACAGCTAGGTTCAATAACATTATTCCAAACTATATCAATGAAGATCAGTCTGGATTCATACCAAATCGACAACTAACAGATAATATTAGAAAAACATCGAATATTATTAACTATGGGAAGCAGGCCAAGCTACACTCACTCATTCTAGGCTTAGATATTGAAAAAGCTTTTGACCGTGTGGAAATTCCTTACCTTAAAGAGCTACTAAGAAAAATGAACTTTGGAGACAACTTTCTAAGGGCTATTCATACAATTTATGCCAACCCTACTATTCAAATCAAAATCAATAGTTACAAATCAGGAAAAATTAACCTTTCTCGAGGCACCAGACAGGGATGCCCTCTCTCCTCACTTCTTTTTGCACTTGCAATAGAGCCGTTCGCAAACCATGTTAGAAACTGTCCTACAATAAGAGACATTAACATAGGCAAAAAAGAATACAAACTCTCCCTATTTGCAGACGATATGGCTTTATATTTCTCAGATCCTAAACCCTCATTGGAAAAATTAGATGTCATTTCAACCGAATTCTCAAAAGCTTCAGGCCTGTCTATCAATATTAATAAAAGTTAAATATACCCTATATATCTATCAACATATCTAATTACTGATATTAAAGGTAGTTATAAGTACAAGTGGGTTAAAAAGAGCTGGCAATATTTAGGAATCAAAATACCAATTAACCTAGGTGACTGTCAGACTGAGGCTTGAATAAAAGTTGCAATCTAGACTACCCCTTGCAATGAGACAAGAGTTCATTGATTTCAAAAGGCTTTACTGAAGATAAACAACTAATATAAGTCCACACTCCCAGATCCAAGGATCAGGGCTGAGCTTAGAAATTGTTACGAATGACAGGCAAAAGCAAAAGTACAGAATAGCAGTTCCCTGCGGGTCCCATCCTCCCCCTTAGTTCTCAAAACAATCGGCCCGAGGGTGAGAAAGTGAAAGTTTCCCAAGGGCGTCGGAAAGGCAGATATGTGTAGACATAACATTCCTCTTCTCTCTGTGAGCTTCCAGTGGAAGGCTTGCCACCTGCAAAGAAAACACTTAATATACAAACAGGATCAAAATGGAGTTTCTTTGGTTTGAATACAGTCAGAACCTGACATTCTGCTCCCTCTAAAATGTTCCTCCCCCAGGTTTAAGAGGATATAGAGTGTGAAATGCTTTTAACAACCTAGGGGCTTGAATATGAATAGACTCCACCCACTCATCATGCCCAGAGTCAAAGTCCTTCCACCTAATGAGGTAAAACAATTTATTGTGTCTAATTTTAGAGTCCAAAATTTCTTGTACTTCATAGAGAGCCTGTTCAAAAATAACTGGAGTTTCTAATTCCTTCATTGGGAGGACTAATCCATTTACTAGAGCGGGTGCAATAATATCTCGGGAGCATCCAGAATCGATGAGAGCTTGAACACGGATGTGAGTCTTTCTTTCAGGATAACTAGCGTAACAGGCATGAATAATATGGACCCTCGTAGTCTTTCCACTATGGGAACGGACCGTTTTTTGATCTGCCGTTTGGGTCCTGTTACGACAGATCCATCTCGTTTCCCAAACTTGGGCTCTCGGGTCCTTCTTCTCCAATTAGAGCGGTGGAATCGAATTCCATAACTTCCTCCAGCTCTAATCCCTTTTCTGGAGGATTTCTCCGGGTGACTCTGCGCCCTCTAGTAGTCCGAGGAGCTGGCGTTGGGCGGTACGGCGGGGAAAGGGTGGTCGAAGTTGTACGTGCTGGCTGGAACGGAGCTTGTTGCACAGGCCTGAGTGGACATTGTGCTGCATAATGACCGCTTTGGCCACAATGTAAGCACAGTCCTTGATGACATCTAGCTTCTCGCGCTCCTCTAGCCACATATCCGGCTCCTCTTCCCCCTCTGACAATTATTGAAGTTCTTCTATGCCCTGTTGCTTGTTGTTGCTCTACGAGCCGCACCTCCTGCAACCGGTTTTCTACTTCACACGCCAATTGGATCCAACCCAATAGTGTTGGGGGGGTTGTCTTGCATAAGAGCCCGATCCAATAATTTAGGATTCATGCCTTGTTTGAACAAGATTGTTTTTGTAGACTCCTCACATCTCGGGCATTTGGCGGCTAGCTGTTGGAATTTAGTTACATAGTCTCTGGCTGACAGATTGCCTTGCCTAATGGTTTGCAATTCTGTTCGGGCTCTATCTTCTTCTAACGGGTCTTCGTATTGGGCATGGAGAGCTGCTACCAAGCCTTGTAAGGTGTCTAGCTCCGAGGGCCCCAATTCATACAAAGTTACATACCATTCTGCCGCTTTCCCTTGCAGTCGGGATCCTAGATGTTCGATTTGACTGGCTTCGTCCTCGAACAAATGTCCCCAACGATTGAAAACCTGAAGCGCTTGCACTAGGAAAAACCCTAGTTTCGTGGGATCTCCGTCGAATGTGGCTTCCAGTTTCACCCATCCCATCGGTAATTCTTGAGGTCTAGCGACTGGTGATGGCAACGGATAGTATTGTAGAGGCGCTGGCCTCTGTCCAGGCCGTGCATCGGGATGTCGTGGACCCTGTTGTATTGGGGGTTGTTGAGGTTGTGGTTGCGGGTACCCCTGCTGTCTTGGAGGTGGTGGGCCCTGTGGCCTTGGTGGCGGGGGCCCCTGCGGTCTTGGAGCTGGAGGACCCTGTGGAGGTGGCGGGAGACCCTGGCGTCGTGGAGGCAGAGGATCCTGCAGTACTTGCCTTGGTACTCGGCCCTGTGGAAGAAGTTGACGAGGCGGCTGATCTTGCAGTGGTGGGAGTCCCGGGGGAAGCTCCTGGGGCTGGAGTGGTTGCTCTCCTGGGGGAGGCGGCGGCTCCTGTGGCTGGAGAGGAGGTTGCTCTGCTGGTCGTTCCTCTCCATTGTCTCCTGGGAGCACTGGCGGAGCAAGACCATCATCTAGTGGGAGCTCCTGAGGGAGCTCTTCTGGTATCCCGTCCGGTGGATCTTGAGGTTGATCAGGTGGTGGCATCAGTGGTTCTTGCTGATCATCCTCCAGCAAGGGTTGCAGTTGCTTGCCCTGAGGGGGGACCTGACCTTGTGCTGGCCGTAATCCAGGCGGGCCCCTCTGGAGAGCTGCTACCCCATGTCCGATTGAGATTCTAGGACGTTCCCCAACTTCTCGCGGGGGATCTTCTCCCCATCCTTCTACAACCAGTACGGATAGCAAGTGCACTCGTGTGCCAGGCTCTCCTCCATACTGCCAATCCTATCTTCCAATCTTCCAATCTGAAGGATTGACATCCTCATATGGCGGTTCCTGGGGCATCTCTGCTGGGAATTGTGTATTGTCTATTTATTCTTCAGAGGAGATGGTTGCTCGGGGTCAAGGCTGAATCTCTCCCATTCCAGTGGCCCCAGTACTCTCCTCTTCCTCCGATATGCTAGCCAGGATTCCTTTCGCTAGTCCCGTTATTGCTGAAATCCCAGCATCCACAGCTAATGTGCAGCTTTGTAATTGCTGCCAACTATGATTGCTTGACTCGCGCTGCCCCGTCCACGGGGCGACTTCAGCGTAGACCCAACTCATCAGATCGCAATGGGTAGTTTCCCAAACCTGGGTGCTTTCGGTACCTCTTGGGTCCCACTCCAATTGGTCGGATTCTCTATTCCAGTAATACCACGGCTGGCTACTGGTCCGCTCCATTGAAGAACCGACAGTCCTTTTCCCATCCATCTGCGATCTGGTAAACACTGTGCTTGCTCTCCTCTCCCTTGTCTCTCTTGGCCTCGAACCCCACTGCCTCGGTGTAGGTAATGATATCAGGGGTTCCACCGCCGCCCTTGGTCGAGGTCCCCAGTCCGTCCGGACATCCTGGGTGCCAGCTCTGTCGGGTGCGAGGGTATACACTGTTGTATACCCTTGGGTGTGAGGGTATACACTGTTAAATATAAATTTATCTGAAATCAATCATTCTATTAATTCATTATTAGATAAATGGGGGGGGAATCAACTGTCATTAATTGAAAGAATAAATCTTATTAAATCATTTATTTTCCCCAAAGTTCTTTTTATGTTTCAGGCAATTCCCATTACCATAGCTGACAAAACCTTCAACATCTGGCAATCAAGAATTAGCAAATTCATTTGGAATGGGAAAAAACCAAGAATATCATTAGAAACAATGAAAAGAACCACTAGCAGAGGTGGTCTTGACTTCCCCGATTTAAAAATTTACTATGAGGCTGCCCACCTTAAAAACATAGCAGTGATAATAAATGAATCCATATCACTCGACTGGAAGAGCATTGAACAAAGTTATACGCAAGGAAAAAATATAAGTGAATGTATATGGAATAAAAATTCTGAGCGCCTTACCAATTTAAAAAATAATCCCTTTATAAGAAGTGACTTAAAGATTTGGGACAATCTCAGAAATAAGCTAATACAGTCGCATTCATTAGTCTCTCCTTTTGTAGGACAGTATTGGTTTCCCCCAGCCTATAACACGAACTCATTTAAATGGTGGAGACTTAATAACAAAACAAGACTAACGGATGTATTAGATAAAGGCTCACTGCAAGAAAAAGTCAGACTTGAAAGAAACATGGCCCTTCAAATCCCCTGGTTTGAATACTTACAAATTAAGCATCTTATTGAGTCTCCCAATATTAAAGCTTTACTAAAAAAGCCTCTTACAAATTTTGAAAAAATTCTAAAAGAAAGACCAGAAAAGCAAAAGGGCCTATTGTCCAGAATTTACTCTATTCTTTTAGAAGAAAAACAGAAGACTAAAATTTTGTCCTACCAAAAAATGTGGCATAAAGAATGTAATTTTGATCCTTCCAATGACAAATGGAGTATTATTTGGAAATCTCAATTCTTCAGGTCAAAAATAGTCAACATAAAGCTGCAATTCTTAAAATTAATTTCTCATTGGTACTTGACCCCAGTTAAATTGCATTATATGAACGCTTCTTTATCTGCAAATTGTTGGAAGCAATGTGGGGAACAGGCCCTTATATTATATACTTATAATATATTATAAGGCCCTTATATTATGTACTTATATAAGTATATTATATATACTTATATTCACTGCTGGTGGGGTTGTAAATTTATTAGTTCTTTTTGGGATGCAATAATTAAAGAAATTGAACACATAACAACCTATAAGGTCCCAAAATCCCCAGAAATAATTTTACTAAACTATTGGGAAAATCCTGAGATTCCTACTGCCAGATTGGACCTCATTTACTCACTTATAGCTATAGCTAAACTAACAATAGCTTCAAGCTGGAACCAAAGAACTGCTCCCTCCTTGAATAGTTGGAAAAACCGCATTTGGGACCACTTTATTATGCAAAAAATCACAGACCAGACGGCTCAGAGAGAAAACCCTAACTATAAATCATATTTTCTTGAAAAATGGCTTCCTGTCTTAGACTACCTGACTAAAGAAGATACTGGATATAAAAATACAACAAAACAAGACCTCTACTATTCCATGGCTTATCTATAATTATAATATTCAGTTCTGCTTATAAGAAATTCACGTTTTCTTTTCTTAAGATAAATAGGCTACCACCTTGCAGGATTTGTGGTGTGCTGTTTACAAGTTAAAAACTTTTTCTATTGTTATTATGTTCTAAGTTTATGGTTAATATTAAACATTATTTCCATGTTAATGAATATATCTGTTTAATATATTGTATATTTAAGTACTGTTGTTAGTTGAAAACCTTTGTAAAAAAACTAATAATTTTTTTTTTAAAAAAAAATAATGCATTGTGCTGGGTTCTAGGAAGCGGAGTCACTTCCAGGAAGTGCCATCACTTCCAGGAGTGGCATCACTTCTGGAAGTGATGCCATCATGCATTTCTGGGAGCATGTGCGCGCTTTGCGCACACGCTTTGCACATGTGCATGTGGTAATAGAGAGTCCCACCACCTCTTTTCCCAGAAACAAAGCCCAGGTTAACAGACTTTCAAAGGGGCTTAGTGGGCTGCGATGCAAGGAAGAAATGGGCAAGTCCAGTTCCATTAAGTCCATGGATGGTCAGATACCCACTGACATCTATTAGTTGGTGCTTACATAAATTACAACCATATGCACACTGCATAATATGCAGTACCAACAGAAGGGGCTATTGGTGTTTTTTTCCCCACTTCCTTTTTCTCTTACAAGCTCCATAGGGGCCTCAAAAAGACAAGACAAAGGTTTTTTTGGGGGGGGGGTTGCATGGATGAAAGCCACACAAGATGACTGGCTGCACTGTGGAGAGGAAAGTGGACAACATTGCCTCTCCTGCTTGTCCTGCCAGTGGCATATTCTCTACCAATAGAAGAGGCAGAAAGAGTTGACTTCTCCCACCACACTAAATAGAATCCATCCTGAAGTGTATATAAGTTACAATAAACAACAGAATGGAGTTTGATATATTGTCGAAGGCTTTCATGGCCGGAGAATGATGGTTGTTGTGGATTTTCCAGGCTGTATTGCCGTGGTCTTGCCATTGTAGTTCCTGACGTTTCGCCAGCAGGAACTACAAACGTCAGGAACTACAATGCCAATGCCAAGACCACTAGCAGGAAAGGAGCGAGAAAGGAAGTCCCGCCCAGGGGAGAATGATAATAGCTGATGGTCAGAAGGACCAAAGAATCATATATTGGAATAAATCATACACTAACAATACAATGTTCAATGTGTCAGCAACAAGCTTATTTCCTTTAACAGTGTATAATTATAACAACATTAATAAATGTATTTACAACTGACTGTCTATCAATTCATAAGTATAATCAACAAACAAGAGTCCCACTCTTGAAGTTCCAGGGGTGTAAATGCAAATAGTAACCAAGTAAGTCTCTGAAGTTGTATCACTTGAAATGGTTGCATCTTCTCTTGTCTTTTTAGCTGGAGGTGCGGAGAAGATGGAAATGCAACAAAGGGAAGATGGAAATCCCAAGAAGATGCCCAGAAATAGGGTCAGCAAATTTTCACTCAGCTCTTCGTCATCAAAGACTTCATCAGGGGCAATCAATGTTTTCTCCGTAAAGATCCTTGTTCAGTGCAAGCCATTTACAACACCCAAAAATGATGTGGAGCAGAACCAATACCAAGACCACGGTAATACAGCCCGGAAAATCCGCAACAACCATAGAATGGAGTTTGCTGTGGTAAACTCTCTCCCTCTCTCTCTCTCCCTCTCTCTCTCTCACACACACACACCATCACATCATGCATCCATTTAGTCCCCAGAGAATGTACAAAAGGGGACTGGGCATCCTTCGCTACTATAGTAAGAATTTTCAACTTGTGCTACTTATGGCATATCTGACCACCACTACTACTATTTATGCTATTTATGGATCTATCATATATTTATTTATATTTACTTTTTATTATTATTCACTTCATATTATTTATTTAAATAATTTATTATTTGTTTTTCAAATAAAATACTCAAACACAAGTACAATAAAATCACAGATTACCATTCAAATAAAAATACATTTAAAATACACAAATAACACGTAAAAAATCCAATTTCATCTGCTTAGTAAAGGTGAGATCGTTGCTTAAACTGATCTATTTATTTCACAAGTTATTCCCCTACTGAGAAAGAATTATTAATAAAGGAAGATAATTGCACTCTTGAAGACTAATCTTCTTTAATATTAATGGAAATTATTGTTTGCTAATCATTTTGATACACATCTTTCTCTGAAGGATTCCCAAAGCATCCACCACTTCCTTGTTTCTCAGACTGTAAATCAAGGGATTCAGCAAGGGGATTACAATTGTATAGAACACAGCAAGAATTTTGTCACTCACGTCTTGGATGGAAGATCCAGTACTGGACTTGGGTCGGAAATGCAAAATAAGAATTCCCCCATGGAAGATGGTGACAGCAGTCAAGTGGGAGGTGCATGTAGAGAAGGCTTTGAGCCTTCCTGCAGCCGAGCTGATCTTCACAATGTTGGCAAGAATATATGCATAGGAAACCAAGACACTCAAAATGGTGGTTATTTCCAGAAGACCACCCACATTAAAAATCAAGAGTTCATTGATGTAGATATCAGAACAGGAGAGTGATAAAAGTGCAGTGATATCACAGTATAAGTGATTGATTTCATTAGACCTACAAAATGACAACTTGAAGGTGAAGACTGTATGAACAAGAGAATGCAAAAGTCCAAGTACATAGGACCCAACCACTAAAGGAATACAGACTCTAGGAGACATGAGAACTGAATACCGCAGTGGTTTACAGATAGCTACATAGCGATCATATGCCATGGCAGCCAGCAGTAAGCACTCTGTGCTTCCCAGTCCTATAAAAAAGTACATTTGCACCGCACATCCAATGAGTGAAATAGACTTTTTATCTGTTAGAAGGTTCATTAGCATCTTAGGGGCAACTACAGATGAATAGCAGACATCCAGGAAAGATAGGTTGCTAAGAAAGTAGTACATTGGGGTGTGAAGCCGGGGACTGATCCTTATTAAGGTAATCATTCCAAGATTTCCAACCAAGGTAGTCATGTATATAACCAGGAACAACAAAAAGAGGGTAATCTGCAGCACAGAATTTCTTGTTAAATCTATAAATACGAATTCATTAATCCTTATGGTTATGTTCTTTTCAGACATTTTTTTTCCTTTCAACCTGCAAAACAGAGAAGCATGGCACAGGTAAGACTGCTATTCTTCATTCAACATAAAAAACAACAAATGTTAAGTTTTGTCATTAGCTTTTGTAATAGCTACTAGTGAACCTGAAATAGACAAAATCATGTAATTGTATGATGTAGCATTATAGCACTAGCTTCACCCCCACAAGTGACACTAAATAAAGTGGTAGTAGGGAAGCACTATCACAGTGATATCATACAGTATGATATGGGATTATATCAAACCACTCTTCTGTCACTGAAAAAGGAAGGAGAAGGTCCTTTTTAAACACTAAAAGGCTATGCTAGGAATTATGGGAACTGCCTGAACAAAACCCATGTTGGATAGGGGCTATAGAAAGAAGGAGAATTGGGTAATATTGAGCAAAAAGCTTGTTGGATCCAATCCATGGTATTTTCCAATGCTTTGGGGGAAATATGGGCAAGATGTGGGTTAACAGCGCCCATACCTCTCTTGTAACATAGGATTGGGGCCTCAGAAACTAACAGTGCAATCCTAAACTGAATTACATCATCCTAAATCCATTGAAGTCATTGGGATCAGAAGAGTATTGTATGTATATCTCCCACCTTTACCAATGGAGGGGTGCTGTTGCATATCTGAGTGTTTGAACTGATTCTATATCAGTTCTTGTTGTCCTGTATTGTCGGGGTGGAAGCTCTGCAGAAGACCACTTTAAATCCTGATTCTTTAAACCTGTGTGTTAGACTATAACTCTGCATTGGATTTCACTGCAAGCACTGAACTTGGAGGTTGTTTGTGCTGACCCAGGTGGTACTGAAATGAGAATTGGCATAAAGCATCTTCATGCAAACTGAAATTGCCTTTCCCCCTAGCAACAGATTGTGGGTAGCATAAAAGCGCTTGGTCATACATTGCTTCTGGGCTAGTAGGTGACTCTTGAATGCTACAGATAACTGAATTATGCACGAATTAATTAATGTTCAAAAATATACGAAATTTAGCAGGTATTTTGAATGTTATTTTAACTTCTTGAACATTATCAAATTTTGCCTTCGAAACTCAGTTTTCAAAGATACTTTTAAAATATACATCAAGGAGATTAAATCAAAACCATACAAGCTAAACAGCACTTAGACAAGAATAATTTTTTTAAAATATACAAGTCTATTTAAATCATACCAGAAGAAGGTATAAAAATATTTAAAAGTACAGTAATAAATCATAACAAAACAGAAATCAGATTACAGAAGAATGGAACAATACTGTCCTCAACCCATATCTAAATGCAAAGAAGTTCCAAGCAAACCTCAAAGGAGTTCCACAGATGTGGAACCACTACTAACAACACCTCTGCACAAGTTATCGTACTGTTGATTTTTTAACCCCAATTACTCCCCAATTATACATGGTCATTAGCACTTGTCTGTGCAATAAAGCTGTCTTCATAGCCCCGACCTGCCTTGTCCTCCTTTCTCAAATTCCTAGCATTAAAAAGAACATCTTTTGTGATCTTAATATATCACAGTTCTGTAACAGTGTGTATAAGACTTGCAGTTTTCTCTGAAGCAGCCTTGGTTGGATGCTGTTAACCAAAACTGGTGGCACAGTCTGCTTGTTTATCTTCAGACTTTCCCATTTTTCCTAAACTATGCTAGAAACTAGAATAGCCTATGAGCATGGTGTGTGGCATACTTTATAGCTTTGCAATAAGATGGGAGTCTCTGTGGAATGGACTGAACAGTTCTGAGAAAATTCACACTGAATGTGATACCACTGTTGGAGTTCAGCTTTTCACAAACATCTCTCAAAGCTCTGTGCCTCAGGAGGACTCCACAAAATCAACCATAATCTTTAGGGGTGAAATTAAAATGTTCCATAAGTAGAATCCACTTAGGAGCAAATTATACATTATACAGCAGTAGCATATGATAAGGTCCCAACTAGACATGGGCACAAACCGCATTACGAACCAAAAAAACCCACGAACCACCTGATTGTCTGTTCATGAACCAGTGGTTTGTGAGGGTCCATGGTCAATGAACCAGCGTTCGTTGGAAGCCCAGTTTGTTGCATTTGCCCACAGTTCGTGAAGCCAGACAGTTAGGCACCATCATTCAATTCCCTTGGAAATGGAGCTGGGGGAATGCCTGAACTCTGTCTGCACTCATTCTGTCACCCTGGAAACCTGAATTGAAGCCCAGCTTACCTTGATCGGCAGGTCTTCCTTCCAACCATGGAGCTGCAAATTGGTTACAATTGGTTATATGGGAGAAGACACCCGGGGGGAGGGAGGGGGAAGGGGGTGTTCTGTAGCCATGGGCACTTCAATCTTATCCCTGCAAACCCTGATAGGCAGTTCTGATAGCCAACCCCTTGTACACTAGGCCAGCATCAACTGGTGGCTCTAATTGTATCAAATGGGAGTTTCCTGGGGGGCTCGGATTGGAGAGGATATAACTCCAAGATCCCTATTGCAATCTTGACCAAACTTGGATGCTGGCTGGAGGAGAGCCTGCTAAACACTCCCTGGGAATATGGGCTCTCTAAGTCCAATGGGGGCTGTTCTGACACTCATGAACAACAAACCTCAAACCGGTTCGTCAGTAGGAAATGTTCTTTGTGGTTCACTGGTTCAGGTTCGTCATTGGCACCGAACTACGAACCCCTGGTTCATTAATTTTTTTTCGTGCCCATGTCTAGTCCCAACTCTAAAAGTGCAATCCTAAATAGAGTTACGTCCTTCTAAGTCCATTGAAGTCCACTGCATGGTGAATTAGGCTATAAGTACTGTAGTACTGGCCATGGCAATGTAAGACAAATTTAAATTCAGTCATTAATTAAACAAGATAAAGACTAGAGGAGAAAGGGTGATTGAACTGAGCCCAACTGCAAAACAATCACAGCTGTAGTAAAAATAGCTAGAATTAAATTGTGTGTTTATTGCCAACCAGAACTAGATAGGCTTTGTGGGGGCTCTGCATTTGATAATATTCAGAAATGAGTTTAGAATAGTCTCTCCAATATTAATATTAAAAATTTAAAATTGCAAAGAAGTGAGAGCAATTAAATCAGATTTTGTTTCTCTGGAGTCTAAGTGGGTTGCATATGTATTGAAAGAACACCTTGGTTTGGGAACAATAACACTTACAATTAAATCCAATTCATCACAAGCCCATTTTCTACCCTATTGGGAGCAGGAGATGATTTTGGCACCACTACTATTAAGAAATAAAATACAGAGTTGCAAGAGTTGAGTTGAAGTAATATGCAGTCATAGTGGGCAAGAAAATCAATGAAATCTGGATCATTCGACCTATTCTTCCAACCAGCAATATTCCAGGATATGATTTGTAAATCTCTGGTTGGGTGCTTTCCAGATAGTCAGTCCAACTCTTCAATATGGTCAAGAAAATTTTGAGAATCCTGATAAATACAACCATTTATAGGTAGAAGATCCGTAGATGTAGTGGTCATATTGTCAGAGTCTGGGTCAGTTCAAAGGGGTTGATTGGAGATTATAAGATGTAGAGGTTCTTGCTGTTGATCTGGGTCTATCGATAATGAATCTTGGAGGGTTCTTGATTGGTTGTTAGAGGTTTCAAGGATTCTCTTTTGATGTTCAGTCTGTTTTGATACAAGGCTTTCCTTCAGTAAATCCAGTCTCTTTAAAATGTCTTGTTGTTCTTGGGTGTTGAGTAATTGGAAGTGGTCTCTGATATTGTCTTCCCAAATATTATTCTCTGTTACTGCTTCCATAGGTGTTTTGAGGTTGCCTGAAGTTGGAATGTTAGCAGGTTGGCTAGTGTGATCCTCCATGCTCTCAATAGATGGATGGGAGCTTCCGGTGCAGACAGGTTGGTTGATCAGGTCAGTCAGCTTTATCTGCACTTCTCTCAATTCAGGAACTTCTTCCTGGCAGGGGGCAATTTTCCTTTTTAAAGATGACTCAGCCAATAATGCTATCATTCATATATTTAAAAATGATCACAGTGGAAAAAACTCCTTTAGCCACAGACATTCTTTAGTTCTTAAAATCAAATCTGGGATGTTCAGGGTTCCAAAAGTAAGTAAATTTTTTTGTGATTGCGACTTACTGTTGAGATGTTCAACCAACTCCAAATCAATATCATGGCATTTTAATTGGAGGTGTATTTTCACCAAATGCTTGGTACTCCAACTTATCCATCTCCCTCTATAAGGGCAGATTGTCAGGCACACCTTATTTGATTGTGGGACCAATTGTTGGGTATTCTTCTTATACATAGTCTCACCACGTGAACTCAAGTGCTCCCCCAGAGGCTTTAGACTCTTATCACAAGCCTGTTGCAGGCTTGATGGTTCCACTGGAGCATTCCCCCACTGGGCCTGTTGCAGCTTATCTAGCTTCAATGATAGCAGCCTTATTTCTGAGGTAAGGTCATTAACCTTCCTTTCCATACTTCCCATGTTCTTAAAGAGGTGTTCAACTGTACTGGCAATTAAGTTAAGAAGGGAGAATTCAACAGATGGAGATGCCTCTTCATTTAAATCATTCAATAGCTGGCTTTGCTGTGTCTTTAAGGACCCTGCCCCTGTTGAGGGCTCAGCTTCTTCTACGTTCCCCTTATCAGATAAACATATAGGGTCCCCTTCGGGGGTATCTCTTCCCAGAGGAGAGAAGCGGTTAGATGTTTCAATAGCAAATTCAGAATGAGCCAGCTCAAATCTGTTTCTAAGGGGAAAGAAGTCTCCCATCTTCATCTGTTTACTAATAGGCAGGAGGGGTGACTCCCCCATATCTCTTGGCCGCTTGCCCGAGGCCACTAAGACCAGGAATTCTTTAGAACACTGAGTAACACCCTCCAGCTACAGATGTTACTTAGAATGCCTTGAAAGAACTTTAAAGTCTAGCAGTCAAGCTGACAATAAATTCAGAGTTCACACACAGCTGCCCTGTCAGCTATCCAAGTTAGCTCCCAGGAACATGCAGTCAGACTTGTATATCCAGGAGACTCAGATAAAACTCAATTAAAACAGTAAAATAGTAAAATAAAAATATACTGAGATAAAAGCCACGGAGCTCCGGATTACGCGTCTGGTCTGGTCGCCATCTTTTTTTTAGTCCATAGAACAAATTTTCACAAGAGTTGAGTTAATAAGGTTGTATCATACAGTTTGGCCACCTATAAAGGATAGAATGGGGCTATTTATTGGCCAGTCCCTTTGGCCAACTATAAAGGATAGAATGAGGCTATTTATTGGTAGCCAGTCCCTGTAAAGCTTCTGCCATGAAGTGTCCCACCTTCCCTACTTCTTCAGAAGAGCAATGTGGGATTATCCAGTTAACTTGGAACCAAGAAGGGATTTGGGGGAGGGGGCGTGTTACCCAAATAAGCAGTCTCCTAATTATATGGAGGAATTCGCTTAAAGGAGAGAAAGTGAGAGGAGGTAACTGGGATTCTCCACCTATGTTTACACAGATTGTTCTCTTAAGAGAACTCTCGAAATAAACCAGGCAGATGTTCAACCAGAAAGGCTTTTATTGAAAGAGAAATAAAAGGGCAAACATACAGAAAACTACACACAGAACACATATGAGGCTAACTAAAAGAAAATCAAGAAGGAAGGGAGATAAAGTAATTTCGGGGAAGGCGATAGTTACCACTCTCGAAGACAAAGATCCACAGAGGCAGCAGCAAAATGGCCAGCATTTCATGAAGAGAAGAAGAGGAGAACACACACACACACACACACACACACACACACAAACTGGTGGCTGGGGAGTCACAGATACGGGACAAAATGCTCCCTGGGGTAATCTGATGTCTTCACCCCCCACCAAAAATAACCTGATGGCTTTCTCCAGAGGTGGACAATGAAGTTGTGAGAGGCTTAATGGGTCTACCTGAGGTGGACTATAGGTGTAAATGGTGCTTGATGATCCTATAAGTACCAGATGGGAAAAGCTACCAAGTTTGCTGAATAGCTTGAATGTTGTTTGGTTAGGGTAAATGGGTGATGGGAAGTGAGGCCAAGCATTGACAAGATGAATCAAGAGCATCCGGGAAGCCTCGATGTCTTAAGGTAAGCATCTCTCTGGGGCATGGAGGAGGGAAAGCTATCTCTGTGATCCTCAATCTGGGGCATATCCCATCACTCACCTGGTGAAGGATATACCACCTTCTACACATGTAAATGTGTGTAGCAGAGCACACAGAGAAGTTCAGTGAGAAAAAATATACTTTAAGATAAATTTGTTTAGTTGAAGTTGATACACAATATCATATCATCTACATAAATAAGTATATAAGTTATTTTTTCCATTTTGTTGTTTTGTAAAAAGACATGGATCAGCTTTACTTGGTACAAAAACCAGTTGTACAAGCAATTTGTTTAACGTATCATTCCAAGTTCTAGCAGCTTGTTTCAAACCATATATAACTTTCTGCAACTTACAAACTAGTCCTTCACTTATTTCAAACCTTTATGGTTGTTGCATATACAGTTCTTCAGTTTCTCCATTTAAGAAAGCTGACTGTATATCTAATTGTTCTACATGCAGTTGTTTAAATGCGGCAACACTAAGCAATGCTCTAATTGTACTATACTTTACTACAGGAGCAAATGTTTCGTCATAATCTTCTCCATATTTTTGTTTATACCCTTTTGCCACTAATCTTGCCATATATCGTTGTACATTACCATCCTGATCTAACCTTTTCTTAAACACCCACTTACAACCAATAGCCTTTTAATCTTTTGGCAACTTAGTAAGTGTCCAAGTATTATTTTTATTCAATGCTTCAATTTCTTCCTTGGCTGCTGTTATCCATTTGGCTGCTTCTTCTGCAGGTAATTTGTCTATTTCTTTCCATGTTGTTGGTTCGCTATTCTGTACTGCCTTTGCTGCGTATAATAACTGTTCTGCTGGCACTCTTTTATTGGTTCGAGATGAACATCTGATAGAAGGTTCTGCTTGCTCTTCCAAATTTTCACATTCAGTCTCTGTCTCTATTTCCCTTTCTGTTTGTGAATTCCTTCTACTTGGGTTCCTGTTTTCTATTTTCTCTTCTTCTAAGAATATTTCTTTACTTCATCTTCTTCAGTTGGCCCATTAGTATTAATCTATTCCTCTTTAAAACCTTTCTGGTTAGGAACATATGTACAAGACTGCTCTTCTTCTTTAAAATATATTACTCTTCTTACTTTCACCTCTCCTGTTCCTTTGTTAAAAATTCTATAGCCTTTACATCCTTTCTCATATCCAATCATTATTCCCAGTTCAGTTGTATTGTTAAGTTTGGAGCATTTTTGCACTGGCACAAATGCAAAAACTTTTGACCCAAACACTCTAATGTGACTTATATTTGGCACTCTTCCAAACCAAAGTTCAAATGCTGTTTTATTAGTAGCTTTTGTTGGCAGTCTATTCTGCAAATATTTTACAGTCATCACAGCTTCACCCCAATATTTATGTGGTAAGTTAGATTCTGTTAACATACATCTAACCATTTCCATCAGATAGCGATTCTTTCTTTCTGCCACTCCATTTTGTTCTGGGGTAAATGGTACAGGGTGCAAGTGCTCTATTCCATTTTTATCCAAATAAGACTTGATGTGGTGTGACAAACTCACCAACATTGTCTGAAAGTATTACTTGTGGTTTTCTCCCAAAGAAATTCTCAACACTTGCAACATAGTTCTTCAATTTTTCGGCAGCTTCTGACTTTTCCTTCAAAAGATAAGTTACACAGTATCTGGAAAAATCATCAATAAATGTTAATATATATTGTGTCCACATGACATTGGTTGAATTGGACCATAAATATCTGTATGAATAAGCTGCAAAGGTTTTGTTGAACTTCTTTGACTTTGTTTAGGGATAGAAAGTCTTGTTCCCTTCCCCAACAGACAATTTTCACATTTTTCCCTATTTAAGTCAATGTTGCAAGGTTTAATTTCCATTCCTCTTACCAAACCTTTCTTTTGCATTTCTTCTATTATGTTGAAGTCTCTGTGACCCAGCCTTTTATGCCACAGATGAATGCATCTTGCACTTGAACTCTGTTTTTCCAAATTCACTCTCTCGGCTTGTATCTAGAAAAAATTCATTATTTTCTAAACCTTGAGCACATAGAACACCATTTCAAGTGGTTGTGCATCTGTTACCTCTAAAATTTACATCAAAGCCACACTTGGTCAAAGCAGATACACTTAACAAACTGTCTTTTAATTCTAGCAAGTAAACCACATTTTTCACCTCATTGTAGACAATTCTTCCTCCTGCTACATATTTAAGCAAGCCTTCTCCTTTACCTTGAATGGCTATTTTATTACCCTTTGCAATTATCACATCCTCTGGTGAGGTTTCATTCAGTTCTTTGAAGAACTCAGAATTACAGGTCATGTGTAGGGGTGTGCAGTTCGGGTTTCAGATACCCCAAAAAAAAAACCAAAACAAACCTGTTTCGGGTTGTTTCAGGTTATCCAAAACATTTCAGGAAAACCGAAACGTTTCAGGTAACCCGAAACAACAAAACCCGAAAATTTTGGGTTGTTTCGGGTTTTGTTTCAGATACCAAGAATCACCATTTTGATTTTGCTAGGTGTTTGCCTTTGCAAGCGTCTAGTAAAATCCTGCTGGAAGCTAAGGCTTCCTGCAGGCTCTTAGAAGAGGAGAGGGGGGAGGAGTGAGTGACTCACTCCTTCTTTCACCCCTCACCCCTCTTGCATAGGAGGGAATCCTTTGCTTTGCAAATGCAAGGCGCATTAGCATTGCACTTTGCATTTGCAAAGCAATGCCAGCAATCTGAGATTCCAGTCAAAATTAACAGGCAAGGGAGGGGGGACTTTAGGAGTCACCAATCCTACTGCTGCATCCTTCTGCAAGCCAATAGATTCAAATCTTTGGCTGAGGCTGCAGCAGGGGATTTAAATTTGTAGCAAGACTGGTCTGGAACAGTTCTGTTGCTGCTGCTGACCGAGAGAGTAAAGAGACTGCACCTGGAGGACATCTGCCCGGAGGATCAACTGTGCTGGACATCCTGAGAGGAGACCTGGTAGGCCTTTTTTAATTTTTGTAAATTTATTGATACTGGGCAATGTGCTGCTGTGGCCTGCCTCTGCAAAAAGATGCTTCAGTTTAGTCTGTCTTGGCATGGCCTGGTGGGACAGGTTGGGCAGAAGAGGACAATGTTTGGGGGTGGGGGGAGGTTCAGCATTGGTTGTTGTGCTTGCCTTCTTTAATGTTTCCTTTGTCATGCTTGAGTGTGGGGTGGGCTTGATCTACTGTTTCCCAGGACTAAAAAATGAGTGTGCCAGCTTTGGGCCTACACAGGCCAGAAGCTCTGCTGGGTGGCTTTGGTGCCTTTCTGCTGGCTGGCTCTCACAATTATGCTTCACAAACTGGATTGGTGTGGCTTGCTTTGCTGTTTCTGGTCCCTTTCACCCAGTACTTCCCATCAGGCTCTTAAACAAGTGTGCCAGCCTCTGGTCTTCACACAGGCCTGCTGCTCTGGCTTTGGTGCCTCTCTGCTGGCTGGCCGGGCACTCACAAGCATGCGTCACAAACAGGTTGCTGACCGTTCGTGGACCTCTTCTGGACTGGACTGCACTTGGAGGACATTGGCCTGGAGACCTCTGCGTGTGGAGGATCAACTTTGCTGCTGGACATCTGGAGAGGAGGACTGTTAGGGTTTTTTTTTAAAATTTATTTTTTGAATTTATTGCTGCTGCTGTGGCAATCTGCTAGCATATGCTTTAGTTTGGTCTTTATGGCTTGGGCTAGGGGGGACATTTTCTAGTTGGGCAAGAGGACATTGTTTGGGGGTTGGGGGGTTCAGTATTGATTGTTGTGCTTGCTTTCTTTAATGTTTCCTTTGTTATGCTTGAGTGTGGGGTGGGCTTGATCTACTGTTTCCCAGGACTAAAAAATGAGTGTGCCAGCTTCGGGCCTACACACAGGCCTGCTCTGCAGGGTGGATGTGTTGTGTTTTACCACTGGCTGGCCCTAGCCTTTCTGGGGGGGGGGTTCCTGCATGCCACCTTACTTTTAACTCTGGCACCACTTCCTCACAATGGCTTCATGACTGTCTAGGCCCAAAGCAGATCGGGGCCTTGACTTTTGGGGGTTGTGTGTGCAGCGTGTGTTATTGACTCTGTTAACATTCCACCTATCTTGACAGCATCGCGGAGGAGAGGAGGACCAGCTGCAAGACTGCCTAAACATTGCTGGACTGCAGGACTGGTGAGTGAGTCTGGGTTTACATTTGGGTGGGCTTAGGGGTGGGTTCTTGCTAGCTTGGGAGGGGGGAGGCACATTTTCAGACCACCACATCCACACCCCACACAGACACACCACAGAAACATTGTTCCCGCTAAATAGTGTCTTAGGTAGGTAGGCTAGTTGGTAGGTATTCAGTGGCTAATTGCCCTCAACGTAATCGATAGGGAAACCAAGCGTAGTTTTTCTTAAAAAAAACTAAATAGGGACTCAGCAGGAAAAGAATTAGTGAGTGAGAGTTAGGTTTGAATTCTATATATATACAAATTTGGAATAGCTGTCAATAGGCTTCCCATTAGTGCCCCCATAACTAGGGTTCCACTGCCCATCTCTGGCACCCGTGGTGGTACCAGGCCGGCCCGGGCATACTAGTGTGTGAGTGTCCTGTCACCTATTATTGGGGTTTAGGGCCAGCTCAATTCCGGAGGAATTCCGCTGTTTGGCAGGCTCAGGTTCCCCGACATAAATAGGGTTGCTTAAAAAGGCACTTGATTGTTCAACTCCAAGTCACAGAGCCACTAGAAGCACAGATTTAGAGCAGGTAACTTAGGTCTCGAAAACAAAGTTGACCTTTGTTTTCTCAAGGTTTTCTGATTAGTCAGTGTAGATTTTGGGAGGGGAAAGGATGGCAGAGAGGAAAGCAGAGAGGGGCCCCGGGGAAAAGGCTAGGGAGAAAAGGGGAAAGAGGGGCCCCGGGGAAAAGGCTAGGGGAGGGAGAGCGGGACTGCTGTGGCAGCCCCCCCCCATCTGAGCGGAGGAGGCCCTCCCCTGCGCTGCTGCCATTCACCAGCCTGGCTTCTGGTGACAAGAAGAGGGTTCGCAAGGCTCTCTTTCCTGAGGCAGCTGCTGGAGGGCCACCCCCAACCCGGGTGTGTGAGGCAGGGGCTGGCACTGGGCAGGGGCCTGCTGCTGAGGCTCCTCCTCCTCCAGTGGTTGCGAGCCAGCTGCTGGAGGAGGGGCAGCATGTGGTGTCTCCTGGGATGGATGTGGGGCATGTGACTTTTCCATCCCTCACGATCACCCCAGGAACCCGGAGGATGTTGGAGGAACTGCCCGTGAGACCCCCCCGGGGCAGTCCACCCCAGTTTCCTCTGAGGCCAGCAGCAGGCCTCTTGTGGCTGTGCAGGAGGAGAGGATGCAGGAGGAAGAGGCAGAGACTGTGGTGGAAGAGCCCACATCTCTGCCCCTTCAGCCTCGTCCATCCCCGACTGCCCGGCCGAGAGTGGGACACGGTGTGTCCGGCCAGAGCACCTCACAGGAGGTGCCTCAGGGTGGGCCCGAAAGCGCTTCTCCTGTGAAGCGTGGGCCATCCTGTTACTCCGAAATCTGGAAGCATTTCCAGACAACGGAGGATCCCCGAGCAGCCCAGTGCCTGCATTGTAGGCAGCATATCAGCCGTGGCAGAGATGTGTACCATCTCTCCACGTCTGGGATGAGGACCCACATGAAGAGGCACCACCAGGCGGTGCTTCTTCGGGGGGAAAGTTCAAGTGGCGCCACATGGCCGCCAGCTAGCCAGAAGGAGGCAGGCTCCTCTGGTGCTCTCCCCCCAAGGGTTCCTGTAGGGAAGGGACGCCAAGCCTCTCTCCCGGAGATGCTTGGTAAGCAGGGCCCTAGTGTGCCCAGAGAGGGGATCCAGAGGGCGAGCCGGCACCTCACGTGCCACATCGTCAACATGGTAGCGGTGGATGGGAGACTGTTTTCCATAATAGAAGACTTCGGCTTCTCAGGGCTGCTCCACGATTTCTTTCCCTGGTACGCCGTCCCTGCTCGCACGACGTTGAGCAGATCGGTGGTGCCCTCATTTTACAGGGCTGCCAGGGACCATGTGAAGGCACAGCTGTCCCGGGTTGCCGGGAGAACAGTGCACTTCACATCCGACATCTGGACCTGCCCAAGTGTGCAGCAAGCGTACCTCTCGCTTACTGCTCACTGGTGGGAACCTGAGGCGGTTCTGGGTGGGGGCTGGGGGGAGGTGCCTAGCACAGCTAGCCAGGGAAGGATGGGAGACCGCCGGGCCGGCTACTGCAAGGCCTTGCTTCACGCCGAGGTGCTCGACGTGTCCCACACAGCGGAGAACATTACTGCCACCTTGAGGAGACAGGTGGAAGAGTGGGTAGGCCAGGGACCCGCCACCGTGGGATGCATTGTGACGGACGGTGGCAAGAACATGAGGGCAGCGGCACATCTAGTGGGCCGATAGTGCATCTACTGTGCGGCTCACAAACTTCACCTAGTGGTGAGAGATGCGCTGGGGTTGGGCTCCTCGAAGGAACCCCTTGATAACCGGGCTCGTGAACTCCAGTTACTGATCCAGAAATGTCGGAGGCTCATGAGTCACTTCTCGTGCAGCATGAAAGCCATGCACGAACTGCACCAGACACAGGTCAGGAAAGGTGTGCCGGAGCACGCTCTGATCACTGATGTAAGCACTCGCTGGAACTCCACCTGTGCCATGCTTGAGCACTTGGTGGAGCAGCAGGCTGCACTCCACGCATGGCTCTCCAAGAACCGCAGTGCGAGTCAGGTGGGTGAGTTCAGCCGGGAGGACTGGCTCACCGTCACCCAGACAGTGGAGGTCCTGAAGCCCTTCAAGAACTTCACTGTGGTGGTCTCGTCAGACATGGTGACCCTCGGTCTGGTCATTCCCCTGGTGCACACACTCCAAAGGAATCTGGCCACCCTTGCAGACTGGGTCGCGCCCCGTGCTGACCTTGTTCCAGCGGTGCGCGCACTGGTGAGAAGGCTGCAGCATGGCATAGGTGCCAGGCTAACTCCTCTCACGCAGATCGAGTCATACATGTTGGCGACCATGTGTGACCCGCGCATAAAGGGCAATTTCGCCGAGCGGGACGGGAACCTCACCCAAGCCTGAGACGGGCTTTACTCTTGGGTGAGGCACAGGCAGGCCGAGAGGAGACACCTGTCGACAGGGGGGATGCGACCGATTGTACTTTGAAAGTGAGAAAATAAAGTTTTTTAAACTTGAATCATTGTGTGTGTGTGTGCTTCATTCTTGGATGTGAGGTTGGTTCCCAGCATAGGGAACAATGGGGCAGGCTGGCCAGCCTTCTCTGTAGGTGGTGGGGGTGTCAGGAGGTGGTTGTCTGTGTGTCAGGTGCTCTTTCCCAGGGACAAGTTTATTTTATTTATTTATTTATTCAATTTATATACCGCCCATCCCCAGGGGCTCTGGGTGGTGAACAGTTAAAATCGATAAAAACAAAAACTAAAATCAGTATACAAATAATAAAACAAATTAACAAGGTGCAGTGGTGGGGAGAACCTTCCCCACCCCAAAGGTGGGAGGCCGACATGGCACCACCCCCTTCAATCACCAAATGCCTGGCGGAACAGCTCTGTCTTACAGGCCCGGCGGAATGATAATATGTCCCGCTGGGCCCGGGTTTCCATTGACAGAGCGTTCCACCAGGCTGGGGCCAGGACTGAAAAGGCCCTGGCCCTGGTTGAAGCGAGGCGGGCTTCCTTAGGGCCGGAGACCACAAGTAAATATTTATTCGCTGATCGGAGCGATCTCCGGGGAACGTACAGGGAGAGGCGGTCCCAAAGATATGTCGGTCCCAACCCACTCAGGGCTTTAAAGGTAAGAACCAACACTTTGAACCTGATTCAGAATTCAACCGGAAGCCAGTGCAGCTGGCGCAGGAAAGTGTGATGTGTGACTGGTAAGGTATACCAGTCAGGACCCGTGCCACCGCATTCTGGACCAGTTGTAGTTTCTGGATCAGGCCCAGGGGTAGCCCAGCATAGAGTGAATTACAGTAATCTAGCCTGGAGGTGACCGTTGCATGGATCACTGTAGCCAGGTCCTGGGGCGTCAGGTAGGGGGCAAGTTGCCTGATCTGACGAAGATGGAAAAATGCAGACTTGGCAACCGCCGTGACCTGGGCCTCCATCGATAGGGAGGCATCCAGGAGCACACCCAGACTCTTTACCACTGGCAAAGTTGCCAGTGGTGTCCCATCCAGGGCAGGGAGCTGGATCCCAACATCTGGCAGCCCCCATCCCAGCTGCAGGACCTCCATCTTCACTGGGTTCAATTTCAGCCTGCTCTGTTTCAACCATGCCGTCACAGCCTCCAAAGCTCTGGCCAGATTGTCTGGGGCCGTGTCTGGCCGGCCGTCCATCAACAGAAAAAGTTGGGTGTCATCCGCGTATTGATGACAACCCAGCCCAAACCTCCGCACCAACTGGGTGAGGGGGCGCAAATAGATGTTAAATAACATCGGGGAGAGTATCGCCCCTTGGGGAACCCCGCACACCAAAGGGTGACGGGGCGATAGATCTCCCCCGAGTGCCACCCTCTGTCCCCGACCCTGGAGAAAGGAGACCAGCCACTG
This sequence comes from Eublepharis macularius, assembly GCF_028583425.1. Taxonomy (NCBI): domain Eukaryota; kingdom Metazoa; phylum Chordata; class Lepidosauria; order Squamata; family Eublepharidae; genus Eublepharis; species Eublepharis macularius. The sequence continues at coordinate 150,076,927 of NC_072791.1, read as the reverse complement.
TAAGACTGTCCCCCTAATCCCCACGTCGGCACTCAGAAGTGTGCCTACCATTGTGGCACCCCTGGGCTGTGCGGAATTGCCCTGGGAAAGAGAGTTTAGAAGTTCCCAGCATAGGGAACAAAGGGGGAGGGCTGGCCAGCCTGTTCCTGGGGTTATGGGTGTGGGGCTGCTGAGGGTGGATTTGGGTCTGTGAGGGGCTAATGTGGGGATTTGGGTCTGTGTGTCTGCTGGGGGGAAATTGGGTTTGTGTGGGGCTGTAAGGGGTGGACTTTGAGGGCTGAGAGCACCTACTTGGGGAGGCCATGAAATGGGCCCCCCAAGTGGGAGCAGGCTGAGCCTTGGTGGGAGGTGGGAGTAGAGGTGGGAGAAGGGCCTCAGAGGGTTGGGGGCATTTTGTATGCAAAATGCCACTCCTGGCAAGACAAGCCTCCCCCAGGTGGAATTGGTGGAGAAAAGAGCACCTACTTGGGGAGGCCATGAAATGCCCCCCCAAGTGGGAGCAGGCTGAGCCTTGGTAGGGGGTGGGAGTAGAAGTGGCAGAAGGGCCCCAGAGGGTTGGGGGGCATTTTGCATGCAAAATGCCACCCCTGGCAAGACAAGCCTGCCTCTTCATTTTTTCCCCATAGGAAATAATGAAGAAGAATAGCAGCAGCAAGCTAAAAAAACACCCACTTTTCCCTTTCTTAGGCGAGGATAGGGGGACCTGGTTTGGGGGGCCATAACATGGCCCCCCAAAGTCCAATCATTCTGAAACTTGGGTGGTTGTTAGAGAGGAGTTAGTGGAAGGTCCCCACCAATTTTGGCTTGATTTGGTGGGAAAATGCCTCCCCCAGGCGTCCAGGAAGACGGAGGCATTTTCCCTTTGAAAACAACCCGAAACAACCTGAAACAACCCGAATCGATATCCGAAACGCTAAACCTGAAACGGCTAGCTGTTTCGGGTTTTGCTGTTTCCGAAACGAGAAACCTGAAATGGTGTGCCTTTGCACACCCCTAGTCATGTGTATGGAAGCACCTGAATCAATAATCCAACTAGATGATTTAGTATTAATATCCTTGTTTCTTCCACATTCTGAAATTACTAAATTATTCTGGTGAGCAACAGAAACATTTTTCATGTGCCTTTTGCTTCCACTTTGCTAATACCACTTTGCTTTACACAGTCTCGAGAAAAATGTCCTGTTTTTCCACAAGAAAAGCATAGTTTTATCTTTCTTGTTTGCAACTTGTAGTTGTTCGATGCTTAGAATTATACTCAGTCCTTTGTGCAGAAAATGCCTGTGTCTCACTCTCTGCTGCCTTCTCTGCTCTCTTATATGCCTCTTCCTTAAGTCGTGAGACAACATATTTCATAGAAAGTTCATCTTTTGCCTCTAGTGCATGTATCAAAGAGCTATAACTTTCAGGCATGCTTGACAAAATTAAAATGATTTTGTCTTCTTTATCAAATTTCTTGCCTATAGTATTCTGGTGATCCATTAACTCTGTCACTTGACTAATATACTTTTCTAGATCACCTCCTTTGTTTAATTTAAAATTAAACAATTTTCTTGACAAATACAGCCTTTCATTCAGTGAGTTTCTTTCATATAATTCTCTCAGTCCCAGCCACAGTACTCTGGCAGTCTTAAAGTCTCTTATGTGGTGTAAGTCACTATCACTCACATAAGTTGCAATTTCTGCCCTTGCCTTCCTGTCTTATTTTTCCCAATTTGCTTTTTGGGCTTCTTCTTCTGGTGGGATTTGTTCAACTGTTTTCCACAAATCCTTCTTCACCAGCTCATTCTCCATTCTGAACTTCCATAAAGGATAGTTACTGGAGGTTAGAACAGGCACAGGAGGCTCTAGCGATTTCCCTCCTTTAAATATGTGGCCATTATGTCTCTTCTTTTATTTCTCTTAAATATATTTACTTCTTTTCACTGTCTGGCTGGGTGGCTGGCTGGGCTGGGCCCATAACCCTCTGTGAGGGGGGAGAGATATCTCTATGACCCTCAATCTGGGGCATATCCCATCACTCACCTGGTGAAGGATATACCACCTTCGACACATGTAAATGTGTGTAGCAGAGCACACAGTGAAGTCGAGTGAGAAGAAATATACTTTAAGATAAATTTATTTAGTTAAAGAAGAGTTTCATTTAAGAACTTGTTGTGTACTGGGCCGAGCAAGGCCTCTAAAGTAGTTACTGTATTGATTGTAATGCACTATACTGTGTTGAGCTTGAGGTTCAGTCAAGGCTCCCAAAGCCTGCATTCTCATTGGTCCATAATCCCTGCAATATCACTGGTTACTTTCTCATGACAGCAGCCAATCGGTCCTCTATAATAAAGACCAATCAGTGGCCTGTCTACTTCAAACAGTGTATATAGTTTATGCAGATGATACATATTCTAAAATATGTATTCTCATTGGCTATCAGTTATTCTGGGGGTGGAGCTGCTGTATATATATTGAGGACTTCTGTTCAGTCTGTCAGTGTGTGTTGTGTTCCTGCTAAATAAAGAGCTATTGAATCACCTCGTGTCTGAACCCACTATTTAACACTGGCGACGAGGATGGGATCTCTGATTGGGTATGCAGCCCCAATACCAGAGCGATATCACTAACAAGGTGCTTGGGTAGGCAGCCCCAAGACCTAAGCTGAAATCTTAAGCGTGAGGAATTGTCACCTCCACCATCCGACATACGCTCGCGTCGTCCAGAAGGCAGACATGGCCGCTAAGGGCCACTTCGAACCGTTTGACTCAACAGCCGAGGACTGGGAATCCTACATTACCCGCTTCGACTTCTACCTTGAGGCGAACAAGATTGAAGACACAGATCTCGCGAGAGCAACGTTCTTCAGCGTGTGTGGGCGTTCCACGTTTGATATAGCACGGGCACTAGTGGCGCCAGCCCAGCTTCAAACTACACCGTTCAACACAATAAAAAACAGACTCAAGGAGCACTTCTCACCACAGCCATCTGAGATAGCCTGCAGACATGCGTTCTACAGCCGAGACCAGGCGCAAGGTGAATCGATAGCGGCATTTGTCACAGCCCTCCGACAGGCAGCCAGACAATGTAACTTCCCTGACCTTGAGATGGCACTACGTGATCGCCTGGTGTGTGGCCTTCGTGATGAGAAGCTACAGTGCCGGCTTTTCACGCAGAAGAACCTCGACTTCCAAACAGCATTCAAAGAAGCACTAGCAGCTGAAGCAGCAGACCAGTCCACCCGGGAGGTGCGACGTTGGCGGAGTCCAGACCTGCCCCTGAACGAGGAGCCAGTCCACTATGGAGATTTTGACAGTGGCTCTGAGGAAGAAGACGGTGTGCACAGATTCCATGCAGTGCAAGCCCAGCACTCTGAGAGGCAGCCATACTACGGTTCCCCTTGTTCTAGTTGTGGGGGAGACCACGAAAGAAGGAAATGCCGGTTCCGGGATGCCAACTGCCGGGCATGCGGAAAGAAGGGCCACATCGCTCGGGCCTGCATAACTGTCAGGAAAGGAGGCTCTCCGCAGCAGTCTCCTCGCCTCACTCCGTGCTGCCAAAGGCCAGGAGGAAGAGAGTGCCAGCTGAATGAATGCCACACCACAACTGTCATCATGCACACACAAGCAGGCAACAAAGATAAGATCTACACCACGGTTTGTATTGAGGGAACACTGTGTGTCATGGAGGTTGACTCCGGGTCAGCGCTCTCAATTGTCTCCAGGGACACCTACAACCGCCTGTGCTCCAAGGGCAAGAACCAGCCGCTCAAGCCCAGCAGTCTACGCCTGATGGATCTCCAGAGTCGTCGGGTTCCAGTGGTTGGAGCTGGCCGAGTTGTGGTCGGCTACAAGGACTTTCACGGCCTCCTTCCTCTTGTTGTGGTTAAGGGGCACTGCACGAGTTTGCTGGGACTTGATTGGTTCAAGGCGTTGGGCATCCGCGTTACCGGAGTCCAACAAGGCAGCCAAGCCATAAGCAAAGCGGCACACAGCAAGTTCCCTGCCAGGCATGTTTCATCAGGGCGCCGCAAAGGGCCGCCCGTCTCCACGCCAGCAGTGAGGACAAGCCATTGGAAGGAGCATCAGGTCCACTCTGCACTCAATTACATCAGCTTAAACTGCCTTGGCTGCTATGGGAGCAGAAACAGAACCGGGACTTTTTTCCGCAATCCACGGCCTCAAGTGGCTCGCAAACTCCCACAAGAGACTGCACCTCCAGAGCAAAGCCAGCAAGGAACACGGGGCTGTCGGCCCCAAAGAACTCTGGAGCGACTGCACCGTGCAGGCTCTGGCAGGCTCACCTTTCCCCATTCCCACTCCAGGACTCTGTTGGCATCAGGTAGTTCCACGCTAGGGGGGAAGGGGTGTGATGTATTGGTCTCAGGGCCTCTAATGTATTCTGGCTCACCTTCCCCAGCCTATCTGCGAACAACAGGGTGTTCCAAACTAAGGGGGGAGGGGTGTTGTGTACTGGGCCGAGCAAGGCCTCTAAAGTAGTTACTGTATTCCATAGTGGCAAACATAAAGTCCCAGTTTAAATTGTCAAACGCTTTTTCAGCGTCTACAAAGAAGAAACCAACCTCTTTGTCACAACGCTTGTCGTAGTATTCAATAGCATTGATCACTGTCCTTAAGTTGTCTCTTATTTGTCTGTCTGGCAAAAAGCCTGCTTGTTCCTCCTCTATGACTTCCGAGAGCCACCCCTTCAATCTCTCCGCCAATATCTTCGCAAAAATTTTATAGTCATTATTGAGTAGTGATATAGGCCTATAATTTTTCACGCTAGTCAGATCTTGGCCCTCTTTTGGGATCAATGATATATTCGCTTCGCTCCAAGTGTCTGGAATTCTTTGATCCCTAAAAACTCCGTTCATCACCTCTTTTAGGAATGGTGCCAGTTCATTGGCCATTGTCTTATAAAATTTAGCCGTAAGTCCATCTGGCCCTGGCGCCTTTCCTAGATTTGCGGATTGTATTGCCATATTTATTTCCTCATCAGTTACTTCACTATTCAGCTTATTTCTCCAAGCTTCCGAGATCTCTGGAAGTTTGGTTTTCTCCAAATATGATGCTATTGATTCTTTGTTTACTTCTTTTTTATTATACAGCTTAGCGTAAAATTTATAAAAGGCTCTGCTAATGGTAGTCTGCTCCAAATACGTTTTGTTTTCTTCACAAATTTTATTTATTATTTTCTTTTCCCTTTTCTTCTTTAATTGCCATGCCAAATATTTCCCAGGTTTATTAGCACCCTCAAAAGCTTTTTGATTCAGTCTTTTAAGGTTCCACTCCAATTCTTTGTTACTTATTGCTGTTAACTGTTCTTGAAGAATTTTGATTTCCTGATGTATTTTCTTTTTCCCTGGTCTCTTTTTTAACTGTACTTCTTTGGCCTTTATTTTCTCCTCAATCTCTTGTCTTTTCTCCTCTTTCTTTTTCCTTGCTCTACCATTTAAGTCCATTAGTATGCCCCTTACAACCGCCTTGTACGCGTCCCAAACTTTACTGGTTGGTACTTCTTTATTCACGTTGTATTGTATAAAAAACTTAGTCTCTCTTCTCAGTGTTTCCATATTCTCACTTTCCTGTAACAGGTCCTCATTTATTCTCCAGGCTTTCCTTTTTCTCCTTTTTCCAAATTTCCACATAATTGGGTTGTGATCTGAGCCTACCATCGGCATTATTTCTACCTCCTTAGTCCATAGCGCTAAGTCCTTTGAGGCCCAGATCATATCAATTCTTGATAATGTAAGATGCCTTGCAGAATAAAAAGTAAACTGTTTGGTTTTAGGATATTCTCTCCTCCATACGTCTTCGAAACTAAGAAACTATTAGCCCTAGAGGGATATAAAAAAATTTTTGGATGGCACGCATACCTATGGCATGACAAAGTAAAGGTCAACTCGATGTTCCTGCATCATTTTGTAAGGAGAAGTCTATTTACAATCTGGAAGAAGTATAGAACTTACCTACAAGAAGGAACCCCCTTGTGGGTGGTTCCATATGAGGTGATAGATCCGAGAGCTGTGGATAATGAACAACAATGTTTAACGTACAAAGAAATAACTAAGATTGAAGTATCTAAACTTAGAATAAAGACGCAAGAGGAACTATCACCTAACTATGATTGGTTTCAGTATAGACAGATTAGAGACTTATACAACTCAGACTTTGCAAAAGGGGGCATACGAACAGAGAATTCGGAACTAGAGCAGACCCTTTTTAAAGAAGACAAGAAAAGAATATCCAAGGTATACCAAGTATTGCTGAAATGGTATACTGAGGATGAGATAGTTAAAACACAGATGGTGAAATGGGCTATAAATTTCAATAAAGAAATAACAATGGAGGCATGGGAATACTTGTGGAAAACTACAATGAAGACAACGACATGTATCAATATTAAAGAGAATATTTTCAAAATGATCTATCGTTGGTACATGACACCAAAGAAGATTGCGCTAGGGAATTTGAATACTTCTAATAAATGCTGGAAATGTAAGAAACATGAGGGCTCCCTCTATCATATGTGGTGGTCGTGTGAGGTAGCTAGGCAGTTCTGGGGGGAAATAATAAGAGAAATGAGTGAAATTTTACAGTTTCAAATAAATAAGAACCCAGAACTCCTGCTGCTAAACTTGGGAATGGAGGGAATTCCAGCCCATCATAGGACGTTGATTTTTTATATGACTGCAGCAGCTAGACTTTTGTATGCGCAGAAATGGAAAGTACAAGAAGTACCAACTATTGAAGATTGGATCTACAAATTGCTGTATATGGCTGAAATGGACAAGATGACAAGAAAACTGAGAGATCTGGACTCAGGGCAGTTCAACACAGACTGGGAGAAGCTGAAACAATACCTGGAGAAGAAATGGGAGGTGGGAGGAAAACTGTGGCAGTTTGAGAACTACTGAAATATAATAAAAGTATAAAAGAGAGGGGTGACTTTACCGGGGGAGGAAGAGAAATGTGAATTTATAAGCAGTTAGATTAATTGATTGAGATATATATAGATATGTATAGGTCAACTGATAGAGAATAATTAATGATAAGGTTTAAACATGAGGATTGACTAACTAACAATATTTTCTTTCTTTGACAAGATTTATATGCACCAAACTGAATGTATAGAAGAGTTAAATTGATTGAGTATCTGAGGAGTTATATAGAATTACCATAAAAAGTTGAAATGAGTAATATATAGAGAATAAATCAAATTGTTTGATTTAAATGTGGGAAATTTTTATGGTTTATATATTTTTATAGGTTTATATAGAATTATTCAAAATTGGAAAATGGGATAAATTGTTTATCTAAAGACGTATAGTTTGGGTGTATAATAATTATTAATAATTAAAGGAGTTAATGATGCACTGCTTAATATAATGGAGAATGTATATCTGTTTTAGACAGAGGAATTTAATAGAAGTAAGGGAAAAGGGACAGAGGGTGGGAAAGCTGTTGGAAGTCAACAAAAGGGGGGGGAAAGGGAGGGGGTTAGAAACGAAAAATTAGGGGAAAATTGATTGTAATGTAAAAATAAAAATGTTCTAACCCAATAAAAAAATTTTCAAAAAAAAAAAAATAAAGTAGTTACTGTATTGATTGTAATGCACTATACTGTGTTGAGCTTGAGGTTCAGTCAAGGCTCCCAAAGCCTGCATTCTCATTGGTCCATAATCCCTGCAATATCACTGGTTACTTTCTCATGACAGCAGCCAATCGGTCCTCTATAATAAAGACCAATCAGTGGCCTGTCTACTTCAAACAGTGTATATAGTTTATGCAGATGATACATATTCTAAAATATGTATTCTCATTGGCTATCAGTTATTCTGGGGGTGGAGCTGCTGTATATATATTGAGGACTTCTGTTCAGTCTGTCAGTGTGTGTTGTGTTCCTGCTAAATAAAGAGCTATTGAATCACCTCGTGTCTGAACCCACTATTTAACAGAACTTTTTCTAATTATTTGACTTATATCCTGCCCTCCCCATGAATCGGCTCAGGGCAGCTCACATCATAATTAAAACACAAACATGAACAATACACATAGACTACAATAACTAACACACTTGGTATAAAAACAATGAACAGCAGCAAAGCAAGCAGTGCAAGCAGTCCCCTGGCAGCAGCCTTGTAGGCTGGAAAAGGCAAGGGGTGGGGGCGGGCAGATGGAAAAGCCCAGACCTTGATGGAAGAAGCTCCCTTGGCAGCAGCAACAGCAGTGCAGGCAGACCTCTGGCAGCAGCCTTTATAGGCTGAAGCAGGCAAGGGGTGGGGCCAGGCAGATGGAAAAGCCCAGCCCTTGATGGAAGAAGCTCCCTTGGTGGCAGCAACATCAGTGCAGGCAGACCTCTGGCAACAGCCTTTGTAGGCTAGAGCAGGCAAGGGGTAGGGCTGGGCAGATGGAAAAGACCAGCCCTTGATGGAAGAAGCTCCCTTGGTGGCAGCAACAGCAGTGCAGGCAGACCTTTGGCAACAGCCTTTGTAGGCTGGAGCAGACCAGGGGCGGGGCCAGGCAGATGGAAAAGCCCAGCCCTTGATGGAAGAAGCTCCCTTGGCAGCAGCAACAGCAGTGCAGGCAGACCTCTGGAAACAGCCTTTGTAGGCTGGAACAGGTAAGAGGCAAGGCCAGGCAGATGGAAAAGCCCAGACCTTGGTGGAAAAAGCTCCCTTGGCAGCAGCAACAGCTGCTGTAAATATATTATTTACAATAATGTATACAACACACTGAGAGAAACATGCATGTGCTTCACTTATACAGGAGAGAGAGAGAGAGAGAGTTTCTGTAACAGACATTTTACAACTGACACAGACAGAACAGAATCTTCACTCAGAGCAGGGAGGGGCTACTTCAGGAGCTACATATAAACAAACTATACCAAGTATCAAGCCCTTCACTCTGCAAGCACCCTGCACATTCAAATGAAGCCACAGTGTTTTATTCCTACATTATTTAGTCAGCCAGCTGCTCTGACTTTCCTTTTAAAATATTTTCCCAGCTCTTTTATCTGGATGGTATCCATTTTGTTTTATTTCATGCCAGGCAGTGTCTTGTACTGTATGCTCTAAGAGGAAAGGGGTGTATGATTTCATATCTATAAACTGCCTGTCTGCAGGAGGCTGGGTCTGACTGATAACAGGTCATAGCAAAACATTTTGACCTTCTGAGGAATCTAGGCACCAGTAGTCACCCTGAGTCTCCACCTGGCAATGTGGTGCTGTCACAGCTTGTGCAACACTTGGAGGGATTCTCTTGTGCTTCTCTTTCAATACATTGCCACCATCAGGTCAATTTTGCAAATACGCCTGAGAGGGCCAGCACTCCTAGCTTTCCATCTATGTTACTGATTATAGGCCCTCCCAGTGCCCCACATCTCCCACTACCCAGCAACTGGTTACCATCAGGATGATTTACTGCACTTGCACACTCCCAGGGAATTAACAATCGAACACCCAACTGACTCCTTTCCCCTGGCACTCCTATTTGAATAGCATGTTTGAATAGTGGAAGTCTAGTGGTGTGGAGATCAACCATCAACATTTGAAACAGTAAAGGATTTATTAAAAGGAAAAAGTCCATACATATGCTCTGCACAACAACAGATTGAGCAAGGGATACAAAAGAAAGGTGCAAACATGTAACCTCATGTCCCTCAACTCTGGTCTTATTCTAAGGCAGGCTCTTTAATCTTAGAAATCACAACGATCTAAATGCTTCCCATTACCTTTGTCTGGGCAGCCAGCACTTTACTCCATGTGGTACTGGTAGCCATCAGGATAGGTGTGAGAGCTTCTTTCTTCAGCTGGAATCAGACAAAATGAACCCTCTTTCTCCATGCCAAAGGATTTTATGTCTTCTGCCTGTCCATCCCTTCTTCTTCATGAGGTCACCAGGAAGATCCTGTCTAGCTTCCTACACCCCAAGTTTATGTCACCTTCAGGGTATGAGATTGTAGCAAATACCTGTTGTTAACCCACCAGTGTAACTGGTTGGCTGCTGTGTGAGACAAGATGCTGAACTAGAAGGACCTCTGATCTGATCCAGCAGGGTTCTTCTTATGTTCTTATGGCCCATTTGTATCCAGAAGCTATTATTCTCCTTCTAAATGCTCACAGACAAGGCAAACCTGGATGTTGTCATTCCCCCACCCACCCCTGCTACAAGACAGTATGACTTCATTTTTCTTACTTGGACCTGAACTGAACTGTTCATGTGTTCATTAATAAACTATTCATTAGTATCCATTCCCCTTTTCCAATAACTCCTCCTCCTCATTTTTTAAATAAAACATTATAAGAGTTACAATCACTTTACATAGATCCAGACTGCCTTTCAGGCATTCCATTCAGATTCAGCTATGGAGGGCAGGGGTCACACCCAGCCAGAATTGTGCACTCCACCTCTTTCATGACTTTTGAAACTGATTTGCATCTACTCCCCCTCCCCATACCACCTATATATCTCTGGCCAGTTCCTTCATACCTTCCATGCGTCTGATGAAGAGAACTGTGGTTCTTGAAACCTTATGCTACAATAAAGTTGATTGGTTTAAAGGTGCTCCTGGACTCTTTATATTGTATATTATATATATTGTATATTTTATAGTATTAACGTAACTAGATAGGACATCAATGAACTGAAACCTATTATATGTGAATAATATTGTAAACTAACAGTAAAGAGTCCAGGAGCACCTTTAAACCAATCAAGGTGAGACAAGGTAAAACTTTAGTATAATCTTTAACCTCATGCAGTCTCTTCTTCTAAAATAATCTGTTTCATGCAGGTAACACACACTGGATGAAATGTTTGAAGGAAATCAAACAACAGCGATTGCTGAGTTCATATTTGTGGGGTTAACAGACAATATTATACTACAGCCAATTCTCTTTGTCATATTTCTTATCATCTACACCATCAGCTTGATGGGAAATCTTACACTGATTATATTAATTAGTGCCAGTTCTCGGCTTCACACACCAATGTACTTCTTCCTCAGCAACTTATCTTTCCTTGATATCTGTTATTCCTCAGTGGTTGCCCCCCAAACACTGGTCAACTTCATAGCAGATAAAAAATCAATTTATTTCATTGGATGTGCAACACAAATGTACTTTTTCATAGCTTTAGGGACTACAGAGTGTTGTCTCCTGGCTGTGATGGCATATGACCGGTATGTTGCCATCTGTAACCCTCTGTTGTATCCAGTCCTTATGTCACCTAGGGTCTGTATCCCTTTGGTAATTGGATCATATACTCTTGGAATTTTTCATTCACTTGTTCATACAGTCTTCACATTTAGATTGCCTTTCTGTGGCTCAAATAAGATCAACCATTTCTACTGTGATATCACACCACTGTTATCCATCTCTTGTTCCAATACACATGTCAGTGAAATTCTTTTATTTAGTCTTGTTGGAGTCATTGAAATCATCACCATTATGACTGTTGTGATCTCCTACACCTATATTCTTGCCACCATCCTCAGAATCCGCTCAGCCCAAGGAAGACAGAAAGCTTTTTCCACCTGTGCCTCTCATTTTACAGGTGTCACAATTTATCATGGGACAATTCTCTTCATGTATTTGAGACCCACCTCTAGCTATTCTTTGGATACTGACAAAATTCTGGCTGTATTCTATACACTAGTAATCCCCTTGCTTAATCCATTGATATATAGCTTGAGGAACAAAGATGTAAAGGAAGCTTTGAATTACTTCCTTAAAAAGAATTTCTCCATACATGTATTGTTAGCATGATTGATAACATTTTGAAGAAATTATAAGGGTGGCTTGTTTAAAATGAAATGTCTTCTTGGTGTTATTTTTGGAAATATGAGTTTCCATTTCTATAATATATGGATAAAAATGAACTTTTTGAGTAGATTAATTTGTATGCTGTAAAATACTAATGAAATGAGAAAGAATCAGAAGGAGAAAAACAAATTTAGAGAAGAATTTTTTACAATTTTTTTCAATTGTGTTCAGAAGCTAGAAATCTGAGGACAGAAATCTTATCTGAGTCCAAAATGATTTTGTATAAAATATCATAAGATATATTGTATATTTTATAGTATTAACGTAACTAGATAGGACATCAATGAACTGAAACCTATTATATGTGAATAATATTGTAAACTAACAGTAAAGAGTCCAGGAGCACCTTTAAACAGCCATGATAAACCTTCTTGAACAGAGGAAAAGGCAGAATATAAATATTTTAATAACTGCACAATTGCACAGGTGGGAATTCTGACAATGTATATGGAACAATTGAAATGCCTTTTCTAACAACAGACGCTTACCTATTTGAGAGAGTTTATTTTTGTGATAGTCACGTTTGCTTTGCTTTTGAATAATTTGTAAGTTAGTTCCAACATTACATTATTGTTTGTCATTTGTGGAAACATTGATTTAAACTTAATTTAAAATCAATATAATATTGAATTTTTTACATTTGTGACACATAACGTTACTGCTTTATTCCATTCATCACCATAGGATGAAAGTGTTGGAATAAAAATTACTTTGAAAAAACAAAGCGTATCTACACTTTTAGATCCATCTAGTAAATTTTTATCCCAGCATACATGTTTCTCCATTCTCCATTTTATCTTTACACCAATCCTGTGAAATAAGTTAGGCTGAGAGGCTGGTCCATGTCTCAGCCATTGGATTCCTGACAGTGTGGAGATTTGAACTTGGCTCTTCCAGACCCTAGGCCAGCAAATTAATCCTTACACCATACTGGCTGTCTATAATAAATGCAAAAGACACTGGTATATAGATACTTGGCATGCACTTGGCTTTATAAACCAAGTACATGCATTTATTTCTGGTCAGAATGTTTTGTGAGGAGAACTACATTTAGGTGATCTCAGCAAAAGACCACCATCATCCTACCCATACTTGGTGTTTCCCTCAAATACAAATAAATGAAATGAGGCAAGAAGCAAGATTGCTCACTGCCTTCATGTTTGGACCTTTATCTATTTAACCAGTGTACTCCTACTGAGGCAAATCAAGGAACCAAGTACTATATTGTATTTAAGCATTCAGTTTTTTCTTTGTTGAAAGCCATGTCACTCACATAACATCATAATGCTAAATGCTTTCCCATATCATAAAATTAAGCTAAAAGATGCAGGTCTACCCAAGGTTTCTTGGGGACATTCAAATGTAATTAATACTTTGAACATGAGTTCCTCACATCCAGATTCAATACTGTCTACAGTATCATGTTTATACTATGAACTGTAAAAACTAAAAGAATTAACTAAAAGAAAAGCTAGGAGTCAGTTTGAGTGTTCATTGTGAAATTTACCAGCAAATTTTCATCCATCAATTCCATAACCAACTCTAATTTTCTTTTCTATTATATTATTTACAGGCATACATGTATTGTCTGGTCTTAGAGCTACCAACCTCAGGTACCTTCCTACTTCAACAATCTCTTTCATGAATGACCTTATTAAATAACTATGCATGGTACAAAATATTATGTGACCATGTGAAAAAATGCAGCCCACAAGTCATTGTCAAGCACCTAGAAGCTACAGTTTATGGCTATGGGCTGTGTTTGTTAGTGGGTCCCAAGGTGTAAACATCCATAGCATTGTCTCTAAATACAACACCCAGTCCATTTATTATGTTCCTCCACTGGCATTTCCCCCACAACTCATTCCTTTTCTTACATTCTCATAATAATCTGTGCATCTCACCTATGAAGAGACTACTAGAAGTTCTGCTTGGATACTATGCAAACAAAGCACTTCCCTAGTGTTTTATTTGTTCTGATACCTACTGGGATTAAGCCACTGGGATATTCAGAATAGCATTTCTCAACAAAGCTCTTCAGAGAAAATTAATTCTTCTGTGCTCGACTGTTATGATTTATCTTTATAATTTCCTGGTATATAGTTTCTGTATTTGAAGTGTTAACATAATGCATTCTAAGGTTAATACAGTTTATTGATTTTTAAGGTGATATTTCTAAAACTTTTATTAATACTAGCAGAAGCCAGATTTCTGACAAATTTAGCAATATGGTAAGGAAGAGTTTTCTTTAGCTAGAGGAAGGAGTGGATATGTTTACAGAAATATGTCCAGGGAGAATGTTGTGATCTGACTAATGAAGCCCATTGATTCTTTCAGATGTTTGGAAGTTGCGCACATCACCCCCATTTCCCAAAAGGCAAGAGAGGAGATACTGAGGTTGGAGTTACTGATTTATGGATGACAGATCTGTCATTGGGTATTGGTAGGCAAATGGGACAATGGTTACAGAGGCAAAATGCTTCTGTTGGTTAAACATTAAGGAACAGTCAGTAGATGAATACTATTGTCTGAAGTCTCTGCTTATGGCCTGCTAAATTGGCTTCCTTATTGTAACTGACTAATTTATCCATATCTCATTAAAGCTGCCGAACTGTCCAGTTCAGAGATTTGCCCCAGTACCCCCATACATGATACAAGACAATGAAGACAAAGACAACTGAGTGTGGGTATTATTTAAATGGCTGATCTATGTCACTGCTTATTTAAATAAGCTAATCATTTTGAGAGCAGGTTGCACCAGGCAACTACTTAGGGTGCCCACCAGGCAGGTCCACCCTGGCTCCAAACTCAGACAGCAGTTATCGGTGATCTTGTTTATCCCAGCCTGCACAGCCATTCTCCGCTGAGAGGTACCCAGCTTCATCTGCCTCCCCTGATGGACCACAAGGCACTTACTAGGTTTGAGAGATGCTGCTCAGCACCCAGGCTGTTCCTTCACAGTGTCGTCCAGCCACATGGCATGTGGTGGCCTGTTCTGAACACCCCCCATCACTATGATGCTTCAGGGTGTTTGCTGATTAACCCTAGTCTGAGCAACCCACCCTATTCCTGCCACACAAGGGGGTTAACCTAGCTTAACACCCCTTGCCCTACCTTCTGACTTTAATGACACACAGGCCTTGATGAAGATAAGCCAGGTAAACATCACCCCCTTCCCTTGCCAGTTGGACCCTATAATTCCCATTCAGGTGTGGCATATTGCTTTGTATCAAGGGAAGAGGGACATAAGCCCCCCATGCTTAAAGGCTCCAGCCATACTTCCACACTGGCCTTCCATCTGGCCTCTTCAATTCTTAAAGTCTGAAAGCTCCCCTCCAGATTCTCCCTTGAAGGAATTCCATCACTCCAACTAACCTGCCCAGTAGGGATGTGCGTTTCGGCATTCTGAATGCCGAAAGAATGCCGAAACAAAAGTGTTTCGGCATTCTTCAAGAATCCCGAAACGTTTCGGGGAATGCCGAAACGTTTCGGGATTGCCGAAAGAAAAACCCGAAACGTTTCGGGATTCTTTCGGCATTCTTTCGGCATTCGAGAATCGCCATTTTGATTTTGCTAGCCGTTTGCCTTAGCAAGCGGCTAGCAAAATCCTGCTGGAAGCAAAGGCTTCCTGCAGGCTCTTAGAAGAGGGGAGGGGGGGAGAAGGAGTGAATCACTCACTCCTTCTGTCACCCCCCACCCCTCTTGCAAAGGAGGATAGGGAATCCTGCTTTGCCTTGCAAATGCAAGGTGCAAGCATTGCATTGCACTTTGCATTTGCAAAGCAGCAGAGATTCCCGCCAAAACTAACAGGTAGGGGAGGGGGAGCAGGAGGAGGGTGGCTCTTGGAGTGTGGGTGGGGAAAGGCAGGGGACTGGGGACTTTAGGAGTCACCAATCCCACTGCTGCATTCTCATGCCAGCCAATAGATTTAAATCTTTGGCTGAGGCTGCAGCAGGGGATTTAAATTTGGAGCAAGACTGTCTGGAACACTTCTGTTGCTGCTGCTGCTGAGCTGTGACCGAGAGAGGAGAAGAAGAGAGACTGCACCTGGAGCCTGGAGGACATCTGCCTGGAGGATCAACTGTGCTGGACATCCTGAGAGGACACCTGGTAGGCCTTTTTAAAATTTTTGTAAATTTTTTTGATGCCGGGCAATGTGCTGCTGTGGCCTGCCTCTGCAAAAAGGTGTTGCAGTTTATTCTTGGCATGGCCTGGGGGACAGGTTGGGCAGACAATGTTTGATGGTGGGGTGGGGGTTTCAGCATTGGTTGTTGTGCTTGCCTTCTTAAAGCTCGATCCACTGTTTTAAGATTAAAACAAGAGTGTGCCAGCTTTGGGCCTACACAGGCCAGAAGCCTTTCTTCTGGCTGGCTCTCACAGTTGTGCTCCACAATCTGGAATGGTGTGGCTTGCTTTTCTGTGTCTGGTCCCCTGCTTGCAAGGATTCCCAACAGGCTCCGTCCTGATCAACTGTGCCAGCCTGTGGGCCACACACAGGTATGGCCTGGGGGACAGGTTGGGCAGACAATGTTTGATGGTGGGGGGGGGGGGGTTTCAGCATTGGTTGTTGTGCTTGCCTTCTTTAAGCTTGATCCACTGTTTGAAGATTAAAACAAGAGTGTGCCAGCTTTGGGCCCACACAGGCCAGAAGCCTTTCTTCTGGCTGGCTCTCACAGTTGTGCTTCACAATCTGGAATGGTGTGGCTTGCCTTTCTGTGTCTGGTCCCCTGCTAGCAAGGATTCCCAACAGGCTCCGTCCTGATCAACTGTGCCAGCCTGTGGGCCACACACAGGTATGGCCTGGGGGACAGGTTGGGCAGACAATGTTTGATGGTGGGGGGGGGGGGTTTCAGCATTGGTTGTTGTGCTTGCCTTCTTTAAGCTTGATCCACTGTTTTAAGATTAAAACCAGAGTGTGCCAGCTTTGGGCCTACACAGGCCAGAAGCCTTTCTTCTGGCTGGCTCTCACAGTTGTGCCTCACAATCTGGAATGGTGTGGCTTGCCTTTCTGTGTCTGGTCCCCTGCTAGCAAGGATTCCCAACAGGCTCCGTCCTGATCAACTGTGCCAGCCTGTGGGCCACACACAGGTATGGCCTGGGGGACAGGTTGGGCAGACAATGTTTGATGGTGGGGGGGGGGGGGTTTCAGCATTGGTTGTTGTGCTTGCCTTCTTTAAGCTTGATCCACTGTTTGAAGATTAAAACCAGAGTGTGCCAGCTTCGGGCCTACACAGGCCAGAAGCCTTTCTTCTGGCTGGCTCTCACAGTTGTGCTTCACAATCTGGAATGGTGTGGCTTGCCTTTCTGTGTCTGGTCCCCTGCTAGCAAGGATTCCCAACAGGCTCCGTCCTGATCAACTGTGCCAGCCTGTGGGCCACACACAGGTATGGCCTGGGGGACAGGTTGGGCAGACAATCTTTGATGGTGGGGGGGGGGGGTTTCAGCATTGGTTGTTGTGCTTGCCTTCTTTAAGCTTGATCCACTGTTTGAAGATTAAAACCAGAGTGTGCCAGCTTTGGGCCTACACAGGCCAGAAGCCTTTCTTCTGGCTGGCTCTCACAGTTGTGCTTCACAATCTGGAATGGTGTGGCTTGCCTTTCTGTGTCTGGTCCCCTGCTAGCAAGGATTCCCAACAGGCTCCGTCCTGATCAACTGTGCCAGCCTGTGGGCCACACACAGGTATGGCCTGGGGGACAGGTTGGGCAGACAATCTTTGATGGTGGGGGGGGGGGGTTCAGCATTGGTTGTTGTGCTTGCCTTCTTTAAGCTTGATCCACTGTTTTAAGATTAAAACCAGAGTGTGCCAGCTTCGGGCCTACACAGGCCAGAAGCCTTTCTTCTGGCTGGCTCTCACAGTTGTGCTTCACAATCTGGAATGGTGTGGCTTGCCTTTCTGTGTCTGGTCCCCTGCTAGCAAGGATTCCCAACAGGCTCCGTCCTGATCAACTGTGCCAGCCTGTGGGCCACACACAGGTATGGCCTGGGGGACAGGTTGGGCAGACAATCTTTGATGGTGGGGGGGGGGGGGTTCAGCATTGGTTGTTGTGCTTGCCTTCTTTAAGCTTGATCCACTGTTTGAAGATTAAAACCAGAGTGTGCCAGCTTTGGGCCTACACAGGCCAGAAGCCTTTCTTCTGGCTGGCTCTCACAGTTGTGCTTCACAATCTGGAATGGTGTGGCTTGCCTTTCTGTGTCTGGTCCCCTGCTAGCAAGGATTCCCAACAGGCTCCGTCCTGATCAACTGTGCCAGCCTGTGGGCCACACACAGGTATGGCCTGGGGGACAGGTTGGGCAGACAATCTTTGATGGTGGGGGGGGGGGGTTCAGCATTGGTTGTTGTGCTTGCCTTCTTTAAGCTTGATCCACTGTTTTAAGATTAAAACCAGAGTGTGCCAGCTTCGGGCCTACACAGGCCAGAAGCCTTTCTTCTGGCTGGCTCTCACAGTTGTGCTTCACAATCTGGAATGGTGTGGCTTGCCTTTCTGTGTCTGGTCCCCTGCTAGCAAGGATTCCCAACAGGCTCCGTCCTGATCAACTGTGCCAGCCTGTGGGCCACACACAGGTATGGCCTGGGGGACAGGTTGGGCAGACAATCTTTGATGGTGGGGGGGGGGGGGTTCAGCATTGGTTGTTGTGCTTGCCTTCTTTAAGCTTGATCCACTGTTTGAAGATTAAAACCAGAGTGTGCCAGCTTCGGGCCTACACAGGCCAGAAGCCTTTCTTCTGGCTGGCTCTCACAGTTGTGCTTCACAATCTGGAATGGTGTGGCTTGCCTTTCTGTGTCTGGTCCCCTGCTAGCAAGGATTCCCAACAGGCTCCGTCCTGATCAACTGTGCCAGCCTGTGGGCCACACACAGGTATGGCCTGGGGGACAGGTTGGGCAGACAATCTTTGATGGTGGGGGGGGGGGTTTCAGCATTGGTTGTTGTGCTTGCCTTCTTTAAGCTTGATCCACTGTTTGAAGATTAAAACCAGAGTGTGCCAGCTTTGGGCCTACACAGGCCAGAAGCCTTTCTTCTGGCTGGCTCTCACAGTTGTGCTTCACAATCTGGAATGGTGTGGCTTGCCTTTCTGTGTCTGGTCCCCTGCTAGCAAGGATTCCCAACAGGCTCCGTCCTGATCAACTGTGCCAGCCTGTGGGCCACACACAGGTATGGCCTGGGGGACAGGTTGGGCAGACAATCTTTGATGGTGGGGGGGGGGGGTTCAGCATTGGTTGTTGTGCTTGCCTTCTTTAAGCTTGATCCACTGTTTGAAGATTAAAACCAGAGTGTGCCAGCTTTGGGCCTACGCAGGCCAGAAGCCTTTCTTCTGGCTGGCTCTCACAGTTGTGCTTCACAATCTGGAATGGTGTGGCTTGCCTTTCTGTGTCTGGTCCCCTGCTAGCAAGGATTCCCAACAGGCTCCGTCCTGATCAACTGTGCCAGCCTGTGGGCCACACACAGGTATGGCCTGGGGGACAGGTTGGGCAGACAATCTTTGATGGTGGGGGGGGGGGTTCAGCATTGGTTGTTGTGCTTGCCTTCTTTAAGCTTGATCCACTGTTTTAAGATTAAAACCAGAGTGTGCCAGCTTCGGGCCTACACAGGCCAGAAGCCTTTCTTCTGGCTGGCTCTCACAGTTGTGCTTCACAATCTGGAATGGTGTGGCTTGCCTTTCTGTGTCTGGTCCCCTGCTAGCAAGGATTCCCAACAGGCTCCGTCCTGATCAACTGTGCCAGCCTGTGGGCCACACACAGGTATGGCCTGGGGGACAGGTTGGGCAGACAATCTTTGATGGTGGGGGGGGGGGGGTTCAGCATTGGTTGTTGTGCTTGCCTTCTTTAAGCTTGATCCACTGTTTGAAGATTAAAACCAGAGTGTGCCAGCTTTGGGCCTACACAGGCCAGAAGCCTTTCTTCTGGCTGGCTCTCACAGTTGTGCTTCACAATCTGGAATGGTGTGGCTTGCCTTTCTGTGTCTGGTCCCCTGCTAGCAAGGATTCCCAACAGGCTCCGTCCTGATCAACTGTGCCAGCCTGTGGGCCACACACAGGTATGGCCTGGGGGACAGGTTGGGCAGACAATCTTTGATGGTGGGGGGGGGGGGGTTCAGCATTGGTTGTTGTGCTTGCCTTCTTTAAGCTTGATCCACTGTTTGAAGATTAAAACCAGAGTGTGCCAGCTTTGGGCCTACACAGGCCAGAAGCCTTTCTTCTGGCTGGCTCTCACAGTTGTGCTTCACAATCTGGAATGGTGTGGCTTGCCTTTCTGTGTCTGGTCCCCTGCTAGCAAGGATTCCCAACAGGCTCCGTCCTGATCAACTGTGCCAGCCTGTGGGCCACACACAGGTATGGCCTGGGGGACAGGTTGGGCAGACAATCTTTGATGGTGGGGGGGGGGTTCAGCATTGGTTGTTGTGCTTGCCTTCTTTAAGCTTGATCCACTGTTTTAAGATTAAAACCAGAGTGTGCCAGCTTCGGGCCTACACAGGCCAGAAGCCTTTCTTCTGGCTGGCTCTCACAGTTGTGCTTCACAATCTGGAATGGTGTGGCTTGCCTTTCTGTGTCTGGTCCCCTGCTAGCAAGGATTCCCAACAGGCTCCGTCCTGATCAACTGTGCCAGCCTGTGGGCCACACACAGGTATGGCCTGGGGGACAGGTTGGGCAGACAATCTTTGATGGTGGGGGGGGGGGGTTCAGCATTGGTTGTTGTGCTTGCCTTCTTTAAGCTTGATCCACTGTTTGAAGATTAAAACAAGAGTGTGCCAGCTTTGGGCCTACACAGGCCAGAAGCCTTTCTTCTGGCTGGCTCTCACAGTTGTGCTTCACAATCTGGAATGGTGTGGCTTGCTGTTCTGTGTCTGGTCCCCTGCTAGCAAGGATTCCCAACAGGCTCCGTCCTGATCAACTGTGCCAGCCTGTGGGCCACACACAGGTATGCTGCTTTGGCCAAGGTAACCCTTTTTGGTTGCTGGCCTGGCACTCACAGTTGTGCTCCACAATCTGGAATGGTGTGGCTTGCGTTTCTGTGTCTGGTCCCCTGCTTGCAAGGATTCCCAACAGGCTCCGTCCTGATCAACTGTGCCAGCCTTCGGCCCACACACAGGCCTGCTGCTCCGGCTTTGGTAACCCTTCCCGTTTGCTGGCCTGGCACTCACTGTTTTGCTTCACATTCAGGTTGTTTATCGTTGGTGGACCTCTTCTGGACTGGACTGCACTTGGTGGACATCGGCCTGCAGATCTCTGCGTGGAGGATCAACATTGCTGGACATCTGCACTGGTGGACTGGTAGGGTTGTTGTTAAATTTGGTTTTTGAGCTTATGTCTGCTGCTGTGCCTACCTGCGAGCATATGCTTTGGCTCTGTCTTTATGGCTTGGGCCGGGGGGGGGGGGCATTTTCTGGTTGGGCAAGAGGATATTGTTTGGGGGTTAGGGGGGCCAGCATTGATCGCAGTGCCTGCTTTCTTTCATGTTTCATTTTTCAAGTTTGAGTGTGGGGTGGGCATGAACTGCTGTTTCACAGGACTAAAAAATGAGTGTGCCAGCTTCTGGCCTGCACAGGCCAGAAGCTCTGCTGGGTGGATGTGTTTTGTTTTGCTGCTGGTTGGCCCTAGCCTTTAAGGGGGGGGGGCTGACTTGGCTTGTGCAACGGGGCCTTGAATTTTGGGGTTGCGTGTGCGGCGTGTGGTGTTGACTCTGCTAACATTTCCAATTTTCTTGACAGCATCGTGGAGGAGAGGAGGACCAGCTGCAAGACCGCCTGAACATCGCTGGACTGCAGGACTGGTGTTAGTGTGAGCGAGTCCGGGTTCACATTTGGGTGGCCTTGTGGGTGGGTTCTTGCTAGCTTGGGAGGGGGGAGGCTCATCTTCAAAACACCACATCCACACCCCACACCGACATACCACAGATACATCGGTCCCGCTAAATAGTGTCTCTTAGGTAGGTAGGCCAGTTGGTAGGTGATCAGTGGATAATTGCCCTCAACATAATTATTAGGGAAACCGAGCCTAGTTTTTTTTAAAAAACTAAATAGGGACTCAGCAGGGAAAGCATTAGTGAGTGAGTGTTAGGTTTGAATTCTATATATATATATATATATATATATATAAAAATTTGTAATAGCTGTCAATAGGCTTCCCATTAGTGCCCCCATAACTAGGGTTCCACTGCCCATCTCTGGCACACGTGGTGGTGCCAGGCCGGCCCGGGCATACTAGTGTGTGAGTGTTTAAGGCTTTGTCACCTGTTATTGGGGTTTAGGGCCAGCTCAATTCCAGAGGAATTCAGCTGATTGGCAGGCTCAGGTTCCCTGACATAAATAGGGTTGCTTAAAAAGGCACTTGATTGTTCATCTCCAAGTCACAGAGCCACTAGAAACACAGATTTATAGCAGGTTAGTTAGGTCTTGAAAACAAAGTTGACCTTTGTTTTCTAAATCTTTTCTGATTAGTTAGGGTTGAATTTGGGAGGGGAAAGTATGTCAGAGAGGAAAGCGGAGAGGGGACCCGGGGGAAAGGCTAGGGAGAAATCTAGAGGGGAGGAGGGGAGGGGGGAGGGGGACTGCTGCGGCAGCCCCTCCATCTGAGCGGAGGAGGCCCTCCCCTGCGCTGCTGCCGTTCACCAGCCTGGCTTCTGGTGACAGGAAGAGGGTTCGCAAGACTCTCTTTCCTGAGGCAGCTGCTGGAGGGCCACCCCCAACCCGGGTGCGTGAGGCAGGGGCTGGCACTGGGCAGGGGCCTGCTGCTGAGGCTCCTCCTCCTCCAGTGGTTGCGAGCCAGCTGCTGGAGGAGGGGCAGCATGTGGTGTCTCCTGGGATGGGCGCGGAGCACATGACTTTCCCTGCGCTCCCGCTCACCCCAGGAACCCGGAGGATGTTGGAGGAACTGCCCGTGAGACCCCCCCTGGGGCGGTCCACCCCAGTTTCCTCTGAGGCCAGCAGCATGCCTCTCGCGGCTGTGCAGGAGGAGAGGACGCGGGAGGAAGAGGCAGAGACTGTGGTGGAAGAGCCCACATCTCTGCCCCTTCAGCCTCGTCCATCCCCACCTGCCCGGCCGAGAGTGGGACACGGTGTGTCCGGCCAGAGCACCTCACAGGAGGTGCCGCAGGGTGGTCCCGAACGCGCTTCTCCTGGGAAGCGTGGGATGCCCTTTTCCTCCGAACTCTGGAAGCACTTCCAGACAACGGAGGATCCCCGAGCAGCCCTGTGCCTGCATTGTAGGCAGCGCGTCAGCCGTGGCAAAGATGTGTGGCATCTCTCCACGTCTGGGATGAGGTACCATATGAAGAGGCACCACCAGGCGGTGCTTCTTCGGGAGGAGGGTTCGAGTGGCGCCGCACGGCCGCCAGCTAGCCAGAAGGAGGCAGGCTCCTCTGGTGCTCTCCCCCCAAGGGTACCTGCAGGAAAGGGACGCCAAGCCTCTCTCCCGGAGATGCTTGGTATGCAGGGTGCTAGTGTGCCCAGAGAGGGGATCCGGAGGGCGAGCAGGCGCATCACGCGCCACATCGTCAACATGATAGCAGTGGATGGGCAACCGTATTCTGTAGTTGAAGACTTCGGCTTCTCAGGGCTGCTCCAAGATTGCTTTCCCTGGTACGCCGTCCCTGCTCGCACGTCGTTGAGCAGATCGGTGGTGCCCTCGTTTTACAGGGCTGCCAGGGATCATGTGAAGGCACAGCTGTCCCGGGTTGCCGGGAGAACTGTGCACTTCACATCGGACATCTGGACCTGCCCAAGTGTGCAGCAAGCGTACCTCTCGCTTACTGCTCACTGGTGGGAACCCGAGTCGGTTCTGGGTGGGGGCCGGGGGGAGGTGCCTAGCACAGCTAGACAGGGAAGGATGCGAGACCGCCAGGCCGGCTACTGCAAGGCCTTGCTTCACGCCGAGGTGCTCGACGTGTCCCACACGGCGGAGAACATCGCTGCCACCTTAAGGAGACAGTTGGACGAGTGGATAGGCCAGGGACCCGCCACCGTGGGATGCATGGTGACGGACGGTGGCAAGAACATGAGGGCAGCGGCGCATCTAGTGAGCCGAGAGAGCGTCTACTGTGCCGCTCACAAGCTTCACCTAGTGGTGAGAGATGCGCTGGGGTTGGGCTCCTCGAAGGAACCCGTGGATACCCGGACCCGTGAACTCCAGTTACTTGTCCAGAAATGTCGGAGGCTCACGGGTCACTTCTCGCGCAGCGTGAAGGCCACGCACGAACTGCGCCAGACACAGGTCAGGACAGGTGTGCCAGAGCACGCTCTGATCACTGACGTCAGCACTCGCTGGAACTCCACCTGCGCCATGCTTGAGCGCTTGGTGGAGCAGCAGGCCGCACTCCACGCGTGGCTCTCCGAGCACCGCGGTGCGAGTCAGGTGGGTGAGTTCAACCGGGAGGATTGGCTCACCATCACCCAGACAGTGGAGGTCCTGAAGCCCTTCAAGGACTTCACTGTGGCGGTCTCGTCAGACACGGCGACCCTCGGTCTGGTCATTCCCCTGGTGCACACGCTCCAGAGGAATCTGGCCACCCTTGCAGACCGGGTCGCGCCCCGTGCTGACCTTGTTCCAGCGGTGCGCGCATTAGTGAGAAGGCTGCAGCAGGGCATAGCTGCCAGGCTAACTCCTCTCACTAAGGAAGAGTCATACATGTTGGCGACCATGTGTGACCCGCGCATAAAGGGCACTTTCGCCGAGCGGGACGGGAACCTCACCCAAGCCAGAGACGGGCTCTGCTCTTGGGTGAGGCGCAGGCAGGCCAAGAGGGGACGCCTGTCGACAGGGGGGACGCAAGAGGGGCCCTGCCGTGCGGGTCCCTCTGACGCCCCCTCTGCGCAGGCCCCCCCCGAGGCCACCACCGGAGTGCCGATGGAGATGGAGATGCTCCGGTGGGCCCTCGTCCCCTCTGGGGTCGTGAGGACCGTGAGAGAGGATCCGGCGGAGGCGATGGTCAGGGACTACCTCGCGGAGCCCTGCGAGTCGCTCTCCACCGATCCGCTCAGCTACTGGGCCAGGAAGGAGTCGGTCTGGCCGGACCTCTCCCTCGAGGCGCAGCGGCTGCTCTCATGCCCTCCGACGAGCGTGGAGAGCGAGCGCGTCTTTTCACATGCGGGCGACATTGTCGGCCCACATCGCACTCGCCTTCTCCCATGGAGAGTCGAGCAGTTGACCTTCCTGAAGGTCAACTCTCGCCTCTTCGATTTCTCAGGACTGGACTTCCAGAGTGACTGAGGTGAGCCCAACTTGTGGCCTGCATCCTCTATGAGTCCAATCCTTTGGAATCGCGCTCTCCCCTGTATAAAACCCTGTATATACAGTTAAAACCGGCCAGTAGAGGGAGGGTGGTTAGGAACCAGTGGCAAAGGGAAAACACCCAGCAATTTGAAAGCCCCCCCCCAGGGTATTCAAAACATCTCCCATCACTGAGACATACCCTGTGGGACCAAATTTATTATGAAAAATAATGCCCCAGAAACATGGATTGCTACTGGAGGGAGAAACAGGTTAGATAGGGATTGCTTAGGTGTTTTTATCAGATGAAATCATTGTAAAAAAAATTGTAGAAGAATTGTTGTACTGTTTTTTGAAAGTTGATGTTCTGTTCATGTAAAAAAAAGGAAAAAAAACCAAAAAAAAATGTTGTGATTATGTTTTTTAAAAGTTGATGTTCTGTTCATGTAAAAAAAAGGAAAAAAAACCCAAAAAAATGTTGTGATTATGTTTTTTAAAAGTTGATGTTCTGTTCATGTAAAAAAAAGGAAAAAAACCCAAAAAAAAATGTTGTGATTATGTTTTTTAAAAGTTGATTGAATGTTCATGTTTAAAAAAAAAAATTTGATGTTAATGTTGGGTTTGCATGGTTGGGGGATGCGGGAAGAGTGGTGGATGGGCACCGGCCAATGATGATCTCTCACAGATGTTCCCAGGTAAATTCTGAGGCTGGTGTGGGGGTGGGGGGAGACCTCTGCAGAACTGCTCCAGAAATACCATTGTCCAGTGCCTTGGAAGTGCCCAGTTCAGCTTTGTGTGTCTGAACTGAAAGCACAGCCACAGGAAATGACATAGGTTCTGCTGGACCCTGTTGCAGTGGTTCCCCCCCATTAAGTCGTTTTATGGAGGGAGAGTTGTATTAGGCTGGTAGTTATTATGATCATCTTCTGTTTCCATGCCCTGTTGTGCCCGCTCACTATGTAACCTGTTGTAATGTTCAAAACTTTACTGTTTGTCCATTTCAAAAAAAAAATTGTGTTTAAGATTCTCTGATGTGTAGTTAATTGTGTTGTGTTGTGCTATGAGGGACAATAAGTGTAATATGTTGTGATTTGTTGACCACTTGTAATTTGAAAATGAGAAAATAAAGGTTTTTTAAACTTAATGATTGTGTGTCTGTGTTCCCTTCTTTGATGGGAGGTTGGTTCCCAGCATAGGGAACAATGGGGCAGGCTGGCCAGCCTGTTCCTGGGGTACTCGGTGTGGGGCAGCTGAGGGTGGTTTTGGTTCTGAGAGGGGCTGAGTGGAGGATTTGGGTCTGTGTGTGGCAGCTGGGGTGGGGGAACTGGGTTTGTGTGGGGCTGTAAGGAGTGGACTATGGGGGATGAGAGCACTGGTCGTCCCTTTTGCCCAAGTAGGCCCCTGCTACTGTCCTGGTGTGGGCTTCCATGCCTCTATCAGTTGCTGGCCCTCCTTTGCCATCTTTTTCAGAAATTTTCCTAGGGCTGCCAAACTCCTGGTTGGGCTTGAGTTCAGGTTAGAGAGAGTAGTTCCCTACAGATAAACTGGCTGCTTCCAAGGGCAATCTCTTTAGAGGGCAAATGCGGACCATGGATTCTGGGGGAGATCCCTACTCAGATTTTCCTTTGCACAAGTCCCACCCCCAAATTGCCAGTAACTTCCAAGGCCAGAGTTTGCCACCCCAGAGAGATCCCGTTCCCACCCTCTTAGCCTTGGCATGAAAGTTGTAGCCCCCATGGAACGCTTCCAGGTTCCTGATTCCAAGCCCAATGACACCAATGTAAGACAATCCAGACCTCCATCAAAAATGGATTTTAAGTAGCAGTGGGATTGGGCTGCATTTCAGTCATTCACATATCTGGTTGTGTTCCCAAACATTTAGCTTATGGTTTTTTAAATCGGCGTATGGCACTTAAGGACACTTTTAAATGGTTCTAAAAACATATTTTTATTATGAAGTATTTAATGTGGCATTGATCAAGGGCAGGCCTTTTGGCCAAATGAGCAGTATCAGTACAGTAAAATTTAGACAAAGCTCATAGGAGGAAAAAGCATTCACACTGTGAAGTGGGAAGAAAGTTTCAATTTACATGTACCATGGACTCCGAAAAAGACATGTCCAGACCAAATCAGGCCTGCTTTCTCCCTTGAAGATATCAATTGATGATAGTGCTTATGTCACATCATGAGAAGACAAGGTTCACTAGAAAAGACAATAATGCTAAGAAAAATTGAAGGCAGTAGGGAAAAGAAGAATACCCTAGATGTGGTAGATTGACTTCGGTTTGCAATACATGGACAAGGTTTTTGGGATACTGTGGAGCTCAATATAATTCTAAAGTACACCACAAGTGATTTGAATGCATAAAACATACAGACACATACACATAAAATGTATATACCCCCTCCCCACCAAATTAAAGGTTTATCTTATGCCCCGGTTTTCTCCCCCATGGGAACCTAGAGTGGTTTACACATTGCTGTTCTCCCTTGATTTGTTTCACCCTCATCACAACCAGGCTAACAATAGACAGCTGCTCCATGCCTCACATTGGAGTGACTCCACCGATGGCCTTCTTAGTTGTATGAGGGGGTGGAGGGGGGGGGGGAGGAAGGAAACAACGCACTCCTGCCCACTCTATCTGGGGCCTAGGTTACCAAATTGCTTGGCCTTGGCAAGGAGCCAGTGGTGGGGCGGCACTGGTTCTGGGGCCCCGTCAAGAACATTTGTCCAGGGCCCCAAAATCACCTAGACTGCCTCTGGAAAACACAACACAATTGTTTACTTAGGCTGAGCCAAGAACATCCATCAAGCCTACAAGGCACAGAATCAGAGTCTGCCAGATTCTAGACCAACTCTCTAGCCATTGCACTACAGTGGATATCTAAAAATTGTTCATACCCCCACCAGCAACTTGAACATTTTTCTCCAAAAGGCACACAACTTGGCTGGGTCTCAAAAAGGACTATGATGCATGGGCCTGTCAATGCATACTGGTACTAAGGCTCTGGCCGGGGGGAGGGGGGCATTGTGCCAATGCCACCCTGGCTTTGGAAGGGGACAGTAAAATAGAAGAAATAATCTAGCTTCAGTGCCTCCCCCCCTTCTCTCTCTCTCTCTCTCTCTCTATAATGTGAGTGAAAACATTACTATACCATCACTGAAGCCTACAGGATACTTAGGGTCTGTTCACACACGCATGATCATTTAATGGCAATGCTCTGGCATGATGATGTCTGTTCTAGGAAGTGATGTGATCATCACACAAGGCTGGGGAGCACGCACAATTCACAGCAGGCAGATTTGGGCCACAAGGGATCCTGCTTTGGCCTGCAGGGCCCAAATCAGCCCACTGCAAAGCACAGGCATACTCTCAGGGCAGCCAGATGACATCAGTGACATCACGGCAGCAGCCCCTGGAGCGTACCTTGAAGGCTCATTCACTGACTTTCCCCCTTCGGGGTGATAGGTGAGAGTGGGGGATCCCCCACCAAGGGGAAACGGATCCCTAATTGTGTCTGAGGTTGTGGAAATCAAATGGGTCATATTGCTTCTGTCTTTGAGGGACTTACATGCACATTATATTTAACTCCAGATTTCTTGATTGTCAAGGAATGCATGTGGTGGGGGGTGGGGGGAAGGGTGGGAGAAGGGCCCCTGAGGGTGAGGGTGGCATTTGGCATGCAAAATGCCACCCCTGGCAAGACAAGCCTCTCCCAGCTGTCAGTGGTAGAGATGAGAGCAGAGCACCCACTTGGGGAGGCCATGAAATGGCCCCCCCAAGTGGGAGCAGGCTGAGCCTTGGTGGGGGGATGGGAGGAAGGGTGGGAGAAGGGCCCCAGAGGGTTGGGGGGGGATTTTGATGCAGTGGTTCCCCCCCATTAAGTCATGTTATGGAGGGAGAGTTGTATTAGGCTGGTAGTTATTATGATCATCTTCTGTTTCCATGCCCTGTTGTGCCCGCTCACTATGTGACCTGTTGTAATGTTCAAAACTTTACTGTTTGTCCATTTCAAAAAAAAAATTGTGTTTAAGATTCTCTGATGTGTAGTTAATTGTGTTGTGTTGTGCTATGAGGGACAATAAGTGTAATATGTTGTGATTTGTTGACCACTTGTAATTTGAAAATGAGAAAATAAAGGTTTTTTAAACTTAATGATTGTGTGTCTGTGTTCCCTTCTTTGATGGGAGGTTGGTTCCCAGCATAGGGAACAATGGGGCAGGCTGGCCAGCCTTCTCTGCGGGTGGTGGGGGGGTCAGGGGGGTGGTTGTCTGTGTGCCAGGGCAGGTGCTCTTTCCCAGGGACGATTTGGCACTGCCACCATTGTGGCACCCCTTGTCTGTGCAGAACTGCCCTGGGAAAGAGAGTTTAGGGGTTCCCAAAAGGGGAGGGCAGGCCAGCCTGTTCCTGGGGTTATGGTGGGTGTGGGGCAGGTGGGGGTTGATTTGGGTCTGTGAGGGGCTACTGGGGGGATTTGGGTCTGTGTGTGGCAGCTGGGGGGGAATTGGGTTTGTGTGGGGCTGTGAAGGGTGGACTTTAGGGGCTGAGAGCACCTACTTGGGGAGGCCATGAAATGGCCCCCCCAAGTGGGAGCAGGCTGAGCCTTGGTGGGGGGTGGGAGGAGGGGTGGGAGAAGGGCCCCAGAGGGTTGGGGGGCATTTTGCATGCAAAATGCCACCCCTGGCAACACAAGCCTCCCCCAGCTGTCAGTGGTAGAGATTAGAGCACCTACTTGGGGAGGCCATGAAATGGCCCCCCCAAGTGGGAGCAGGCTGAGCCTTGGTGGGGGGTGGGAGGAGGGGTGGGAGAAGGGCCCCTGAGGGCTGGGGGGCATTTTGCATGCAAAATGCCACCCCTGGCAAAGGAAGCCTGCTTCTTCATTTTTTCCCCATAGGAAATAATGAAGAAGATGCTCCTTTATGGGAGGATGGGGGGACCTGCTTTGGGGGGCCATAACATGGCCCCCCAAAGTCCAATCTGTCTGAAACTTGGGTGGGTGTTAGAGAAGGGTTAGAGGAAGGTCCCCACCAATTTTGGGCTTATTTGGTGGGAAAATGCCTCCTCCAGGCGTCCTGAAAGACGGAGGCATTTTCCCAGCAAAAAAACCCGAAAGAATCCCGAAAGAATGCCGAAATAATGCCGAATCCCGAATCCCGAAAGAGATTCTTGTTTCGGCATTCGGCTAATGCCGGTAGAGAATCTTGTTTCGGGTAATCCCGAAACAAGAAAGCCGAAAGTTTTTTCCTTGCACACCCCTACTGCCCAGGCTCATTTCATAATCTTTTTCCATCTCCCAATGTCCTAGTTATAATTAGAGTAACTGTGTTCTGCACCAAACTGCTCTCTCCCAAAGGAATCACCAGTACCTCAGATTCCCTTTCTCAAAACCTGGTGGAAAGAGGGCAGATGCTGGCCCCATAACATCCCACATTTGCCACACCACTGTATGCTTGCAAGAGGGGAAAGGGCCACCTGGTCTGGGGTTGTGCCTAACACTTCTGGTGCTGACCTCTGCACTTCTTTTTGTCTAGAACACAATGGAGTTGCCCAAGAGGAGGATCCCCATTGGTTTGCATGATATGCCTGCACCTGAAAGAATAACAATTTATAAGGTGTTAGTCAAATGACTGCTTTGTTATGAACCCCTGGCCAGGTAGGCCTCTAACAGAGCTTCTGAGAGCCTTGGATCACTGCTGCCAATTCACCATATTACTTGGCTGGATAGGCCCCAAATTGCTGCAGATTGCCACTTGGCCAATCCACCCTACCACTTGACATGACAGTCCCTGAACTGCCCTGCGTAGCCTGCACAGCCTACACCTGACCAATCTGCCATGTCACTTGGCCTGACAAGGCCCCAACTTGCCACAGAACACTATCTGGCTCATCTGCCATACTATACGGCCCCGCAAGCACCAGCACACCTTGGGTCACCTCCTGGAGGTCTGCTGTCTCACTTAGCCATGCAGAACCCCACTTTTTGTTCCTCTCACCAAGGTAAGTCCCTCATCTTGCATCTCTCTCAGCCACTTTGCACCTCTCCAGGTGTGTGTGGGGGGGCACTTTGTGTCTCTCTCTGCTGGACCAGCCCCCCCACCACACATCTCTCTCAATCACTTTTATCCCACCAGGCCAGGGAGGCCTCCACTTTGCATCTCTCAGCCATGCATCTTGCCCTCTTTGGTAACTTTGCATCTCTTCAAGCCATGAAGTCTCCGACACTTGCCACTTTGCATCTCTCTGGGCCTGGCAGGCCAGACAGGTGACTTTTTCTTCTGCATGAGGCAGAACCTGCCATTCTTCTGTGTCTTTTGGCTGGACAGACTGCCCCAAGTCTCCCATGGCCAGCTTCCCCCATACATCAACCCTATTGATAATAAACAATACTATCTCAAAGAATTCACTACCTGCAATAGTGATAATGTGGTAGTGTAATAACATGTGGATATAGTAAAATCAATGTAGGGAAGACAAACAGATCTCTCAAAACCCAACTTTCAGAGCACAGCAGTAATATATTACATCGCAGAATTGGTGTCCCCACGGTACAAGATTTTCTAGAGTTTAATCACAAACTCACAGAATTTTTGTTTTGCGTCAAAACTAAATGCAACAAACAGGAGGAGAGGGCCCTGTTCAAAAAGGAGTCAGAATGGATTTTAAAGCTAAGAACTCTGCATCCTAATGGGCTAAATGAGATCATCTCCTGGCAAGCACTAATTTAGATAAGAACTGAGACATCTCAAACAAGCCACTCTGCAAGAAGTGCACCTACAAAATAGATGTTAAAAAGAATTCTGAAGGTCCTGTCTTAGTTAGTTGTACTCCCAAAAGGTTCCTCGGCTGTGCTTCTGCCTGCTGTCCCACCTTTGGAGGGTTGTACCTGCATTTCCTGGTGCTATGTGAAGCGGGCTTATGGAACACTTTGTCGTAGTCCATGGCCATCCCCTCCCCAGCAGGAGCTCATGCAAGATGTTCACCATGTGATGGGAAATGTGCCAGTTCCTCTTAGAATAGATGGCCAGGACCAGCCCCATGAGGATGGTGTATCCCTCCAACCAATCAGCAAATGACCATTCCACTTCCTCCCCCTTTTCCCTTGCTTTCCCCTTTTTGGAAGGAGGGTGGCACTTCCCATCCTCCACCTTTGGTTGTAGCAGGGTGTAAATGTTAATTTAGTACCCATTAATGGTCCTGTTTCAGACCTTGCAAGACAAATGGATCTCTAGTGGGTACTTGTCATCCTGATAGATGGCAGACAGCACAGGCAGACCCTCCCCCCATCTTTGCTCGAAACTGCCCCAGGACCCGAAGTGTCCACTCTGTAGGCTAGTTGCCAGGTAGCCCAGGCCACAAGGCTGAGAACATGGGCAATCTCTCGCAGTACTCCTCCTCCAAGTACTGCCCCTCCCTGGAGGTCTCAGTTGATGATCCCTCGATGTCTGAGGCATCCTTGTGGTGAGAGGATCTCCAGGTCTTGCAGGTCTTACAGCCCCTTTTCCTGGCTGGCTTCCACCTCTTCCTGTAGGGGCTGCTGGAGCGACTGCTGGCTCATCTCCCCCTCATTGAGGGCTGAGCTTCCCCAGCAGCCTAACCAACTGCCTGGGGATGGGCCTCAACAGATCCTGGGACTCCAGACTCCAGACTGCCCCAGAACTGAAGGCATCCAACTGCTCGACCTTGTTAACTGTTCCAAAGCACTGAGAGGCCCTGCATGGTGCAACTGCCCAGATCCCCCAGGGAGCTACCTAGTACTGATTCTGAAGGCTGCCTCTCTTGCTTGCCCAGTGCAGGAAACCAAAAAAAAGAAACAAATTTGTGAACCTTACTAACCACAATGACTCACACCAACAGTAAAGCTATATTAATATCTCTATTCCATTAATATTTCTATAACCACAATTCTAGTTAACATTCACGTAATAACACACACAAAGGCACCACAGCCACTTCCTGAGTATACAATTCATTAATAAGAGGCTACAATTTAAAGTGCTACGTGCTCAGCCCTGCTGTAAATATAGTTTTTATAAATACAATTAAAACGATATTATTAAAGTGCAAGGTGCAAGAGCAGCGAATGTTCATTCAAGCACAAGGTGCCTCATAGAAGGTCAGTCCTAAATAATGGAAGAGCCGTTGGCAATTTTCAAGAAGGAGGCATCCAGTATAAACAAGCCATCAATCTTCAAGAAGGAGGCATCCAGTATAAACAAGCCATCGACGGATGGATCGGTTCCTAAGAAGCCGTTTCGATTCTTCTTCAAAGATGGCCAGAAGATATCAAGTAAGATGAAGATGCATTTCTAATTCATTCCTATGATAATTCAAAGTATTACTATACCACAAAACTGTACACAGAAAACACCCCTTCATTACAAATATATACTTACACAGTAGTTTCATACACATCACCACTCTCCTTCATAAGCATCAGCTGTAACAGTGTGTGTGCTCATTACTCATCCAAAGAGTCACTTTATACAATACTAAACCCATAAATCAATTGAACCATTTAAAGGCATACCTTTCAGTGCTTGAACCCCTGTCACAATATGTTGACAGCTTTTTGCGTCCATTTGTTAGACAAATGCCTACATTTTCGCAAGACTCTAGAGATGTTATCAGCTTATTAGAAGGGATGCCTCTTCCTTTGGGAGCAGCGCTGTTATCTATGGACGTGGCTTCACTTTACACCAGTATACCTCATGATGAAGCCAGATTGTTTGTGGAGGACACCTTAAATCTTCGTCCAACACTGGTACCACCCACCCATTTTTTGGTCTCACGATTAGAATTAGTATTAGAACAAAACTATTTCAAGTTCAATAATTCATTTTTTTTTGCAGACCACGGGGGGTGGCAATGGGGTGCACAGTTGCACCCTGTGTAGCAAATCTATTTATGCACACATTGGAGCACAGATTCTTTTGCAATCCCAATAACAACCCTTTTTTAAAAAGATAATTCTATTTCATCGCTACATTGACAATTTGCTCATTATTTATTCAGATATGAAGGAGGTAGAGACCTTTTGTCTATGGATGAATGGCATTCATCCCAGTATACAGTTTAGTTGGAAGTACAGTGAGTCCCAAATTGATTTTTTGGACTTAACTATATTCAGGAATGCTGAACGTCGGATCGGTTTCGTTTTCGCGGCCATGTCGGACGCTCCTCTCGGCAGGTCCAAGAGGAATCTGCCGAGCAGCCTGACCGGGCGGCTGATCTGCAAAGGTTAGCCCCCAGGACTCCCAGGGAGGGAGTCTGGGTCCGGGACGCGGCGGGAAGAGCCCTCTGGCAAATCAAGGCAGGGGGTAAATTGCCCGTTTGTCCCTATGGAGGCCGGCAGACGTGCGCGGCACCTTGCGTGCTGCCGGGCCACGGAAAATGGCAAAGAACAGGACTAGGCGGAAGCCTGTAAGTAAGCGAATCCCTTCTGTCACTACAAGCGCATGTGAAGGAGTGGTGAGATCTGAAGTTTAGAAGATTCGGATTTTTCCCCCCCTCGCAGAGTCTCGGAAGATTGGCGCCCCCCCCCCCTAAAATGGCAGCGAAAAAGCAGAGTCCTGCTCTGGGCAAGTCAGTTTCGGCTGCCCTGCAGGGAAGGGGGGAGTCGCTCGAGGAATTGGTGAAAAGATTGGTCATCGAGGCCATAAAACCCTTTGTTGACAAGCTGAATGAAACAGATCGAAGGGTGGGCTTAATTGAGAGCGATGTGAAAGCCATCAAGGAAGTAGCGGGGGGGGCAGAGAAGTCTGCTCGGGAAAATGCGTCACTTATGAGAACAACGAACAAGGAGCTAAAGTTGGTGGAAAACCAGCTGATTGGGCTGCAAGTGGAGCGAATACAGACCATATTGCGTCTCCAGAATGTTAAAGAGGAGGAAAACGAGGATTTAAGGGATCTTGCCTCGGAACGTTTAGCGACACCCGCGAGGGCAACTAAAGAAGAAGTAAAAAGCGCCATTTTGGGAGTCCGTCGGGCATCTTCAAAATATGCAATGAAGCGGCAGCTGCCTCGCGAGATTGTTATTGAGTTTTCATCTAGGAGGGTCCGGGACACTATCCTATATAACTCATATAATGCGGACTTGGAATTTCTGGGAAATAAAGTCAAGATACTGAAGGACGTTCCATTTTTAGTTCGGAAGAGAAGACTTAAGTATAAAAGGCTGGCAGCTCTTTTGAGGGAACATGGCATAAAGTACAAATGGCTATTTCCGGAAGGAATCGGGTTTAGTTATAAAGATCAAGCTTACAAGATTAATTCGGAAGATCAGCTAAGGGATTTTGTGGACAAAAATCAAGAATTTGGGCAAGACACCAAGCAAAAAGAAGAAGATTCGAAGCCTGAAGGGAGGGGGGAGGCAACGAGCGCTGCGGCTGTAGCTGCTCAGAGAGAACTGCGTCCGAGGCCCGGGGGGGGGGAGATTTAATTTGAACTGTAATTTGTATTTTGTAAGATAAACCATTCCATCATTACTTTATTAAGCTTTAATTTTTAATTATGGCAGTATGAAGGGAAAGCATTGAAGTGTAGTGTTTAGTGTTTGTATGCTGCCTTCCCTTTTTTCCACCCCCCTTCCCCCTCTCTTTTTTTCCTTCTTTCCCTCCCCTTGTACTATTGTAGTTTCTTGTAGTTTACTGTTTTAGATGTTAA
Source organism: Eublepharis macularius (assembly GCF_028583425.1). Lineage (NCBI taxonomy): Eukaryota > Metazoa > Chordata > Lepidosauria > Squamata > Eublepharidae > Eublepharis > Eublepharis macularius. Next base: position 150,041,257 of record NC_072791.1, on the reverse strand, counting down.
AAAAAAAAAGGAATGCTGAACGTCAATTAGCAATACGACCATACAGAAAACCCACTGATAGGGCTTCCTATTTACATTACCGCTCCTTCCATCCTCATAGTATAAGGAACAATATTCCTTTCGGGCAGTTCTTAAGACTGAGGAGGAACTTCACTTGTCTAATGGATTACCAGACCAACACTAGAGTGATGGTGAATCAATTTGCATCTCGGGGCTATCCCACTGAGCTTATTAACAGGGCTCATCATAGAGCAGGTTTAGCAAATTGCCAGGATCTCTTAGTGTCAAAAAAAAGGGATAGAGAACAAAGGATGACATGTGTCCTGGACTATACTCCTCTCGCCTACGATATTAGGCATGTAATCTACAAGCATTGGCACTTAGTGACTGATATAGCTGGCTGCCGAACACCTCTTGTTATTGCATTCCGTAGAACTCGCAACATCAAAGACTTACTCATTAGATCTGAGTTCGCCACTCCACATACAGCTGCTTCCAGGCAATTACCTGGAATTACCACTTTAACTGTGGTAGGTGTAAAGTCTGTGCTCTGGTACTCAGCGAAAAGGAATTTCAGGAGTTAGGTATTAAAACAAACCGGGGCTTTAGCAATTGTAACACTTGAAATGTGGTTTATTTAATTCAATGTAAATGTGCAATGCTATATGTTGGAAGCACCACACGCCAGGTAAAACAACATATTCTTGAGCATCAATCTCGTATTCGCAATGGCGTTCTAGAGGCACCTCTGGTTAGTCATTTTTTGAATACTGGCCATAGTGACCAGGATTTTAAGTACACTGTTCTATATGCCACTACAGCTAAACAACCAGAGGCAGCCTCTATTGATATACACAGGAAAGAAATTTTCTGGATTTACAAACTCCAAACATTAGCACCTCAGGGTCTAAATGCCAGTAATGACTACTCATGTTTTCTTTAAATACTGATTAACTGTTTTCCCTTGTTGCTGCACTTGAGGGCTGCCGGCCAGTATGCCTTTAAATGGTTCAATTGATTTATGGGTTTAGTATTGTATAAAGTGACTCCTTGGATGAGTAATGAGCACACACACTGTTACAGCTGATGCTTATGAAGGAGAGTGGTGATGTGTATGAAACTACATACTTCATTACAAACTACTATATTTGTAATGAAGGGGTGTTTTCTGTGTACAGTTTTGTGGTATAGTAATACTTTGAATTATCATAGGAATGAATTAGAAATGCATCTTCATCTTACTTGATATCTTCTGGCCATCTTTGAAGAAGAATCGAAACGGCTTCTTAGGAACCGGTCCATCCATCGATGGCTTGTTTATACTGGATGCCTCCTTCTTGAAGATTGATGGCTTGTTTATACTGGATGCCTCCTTCTTGAAAATTGCCAACGGCTCTTCCATTATTTAGGACTGACCTTCTATGAGGCACCTTGTGCTTGAATGAACATTCGCTGCTCTTGCACCTTGCACTTTAATAATATCGTTTTAATTGTATTTATAAAAACTATATTTACAGCAGGGCTGAGCATGTAGCACTTTAAATTGTAGCCTCTTATTAATGAATTGTATACTCAGGAAGTGGCTGTGGTGCCTTTGTGTGTGTTATTACGTGAATGTTAACTAGAATTGTGGTTACAGAAATATTAATGGAATAGAGATATTAATATAGCTTTACTGTTGGTGTGAGTCATTGTGGTTAGTAAGGTTCACGAATTTGTTTCTTTTTTTGGTTTCCTGCCCAGTGCAGGGGCAGGGGTGGAGTTGGCTCTGAAGACCAGTTTTCCCTTCACTTGCCTTGCACAGGGGCCCAAGTTAGCAAGGCTGGGAGGCCCTGCCACCCTCTTGGGGCTGCTCCTTTGGCCCCCATGGGTCATTTCAAGGCATGGGCCCTTCAATGGGAACTCGCCCCACCTTCCAATTTGGGAGGCTTGCTGCTACCTGTCGCCCCTGCTGAGAGGCTTGAGTCCCCACTCTCCTCCTCCCATCCCAAATATGCTGTGCATGTGTGTGCGAGTAGGGGGAGGGTCAGACTCACTGATGGAAGTGGCAGCCTGTGAGAAGAGGGCAAAGACTCCTATCCTGCTCACTGTGCAGCCAGCCACTATGGTCCTCCCAATGGCCAAGTGCCCTAACTGCATGAGCCCGCAAGGCCCTTGCTGCGCTTGCCCACTGCTACTGCTCATCCTACAAGAGTGATGCCCCACTGCCACTGCTTAATCTTGCCCACTCTATGTGCCTCATCACAGCTGTCAGGGGAAGCTATCTACTCTGGCCACAATGCCAATTAGAGCCAACTGCATGTACGGTGCAGCCATCTCCCCCTTTTATACTCCACCACCAGACCTGAGTGAAGCTTGCGCCTCACAGGTCTAATGTCAAAGCCCACCCCCATGCCCCAGCCTGCCTACTGCTGATTGGCTGGGATAGTTTGAATTTTGGGCTCCCATGGCCAAACTCTTGGGGGCTGATGGGAGCTGGCTGAGTCTAAGGGAAGGCAGCAGCCATGCCTTACAACCCTCACTGGCACAGCCTGCAAATGTTGGCCTTCAGTAAGTTCTGGGGCCAGGGATTGCTCTAGAACTGCCAGAATCTCACAAGTCACTTCTGATGGGATTGCCAGAATACCACCTGACCAGCAATATCAGCATGCACTGGAACTCTACCTGCACCATGCTTGAGCATCTGATAAAACAGAAGAGCACCCTGGACAAGGGAGAAGGTGGCCTTGGAAGTCAACATTGTCCTGAGGGACAGACAGTTGAACAACTAGAAGTGGCTGACTCCCAGAAAGTGGTGGTCATTAAGCCCTTTAAGAAATTCACTAAAGTGCACTCATCTGACATAACAAGCCTGAATCTCATCATTTCCTTGATCAAAATGCTTCAGAGGAAGATAGCTGCCTTTCTGGAGTCAGGTATAGGGCATGCAGTGTGCACACTGGTGCAGAGCTGCAAGAGGACATTGGGTCCCACCTGGAACCACTCACCAAGCACAAGGTCTACATGTTGGCAACAATATATGACAAGGCAGCCTTGCCTTGCAGGGCAGTCATGTAATTCGCTGGATGGATGAGCTCTCTCAGAGGGAAACTACACAAGACACCTGGGCGGGTGTCAGGTTACACAAGATTCCCTGGGTAGTGTAGTCTTACAAATAAAGCTGCTCGATGTGATTCTCAAAGGAAGAACAATGGGAGGGATTCTCTCTCTTTCAAAAAGACTTGGCTCAGGTTTTCCTACAGGAGCTCAGGGGCAGGGGGGGGGGCACAACAGGAGGCAGTTGGTCTTCCAGAAGGTCAACTTGCTGCTCTTTCGCTACCCAGCCCTGGACTTCGAGAGTGTGTGAAGTGAGCATGTGTTTGTACCTCCATCCTCTGTCTGTATCATGAAAAACATTCTTCCCAATACTTAAAACTCAGAAGTAGAAAGAAACAGTATGGAAGTTATCCTATTTGACTGGCACTATATATAATCGACATCCCAAATTATGTTATTTTTAAAAACCCTAGTTGCTGTGTAGTACAAGGGGATGTTGGTGGGGCTCAGCAGCACTTCTTTGCACAATTCTATAAATACACAACGTGCCAAAAATATTGTTGCTGCCACTCTCATAAAGACAACCCCCCCCCCACACACACACAAATATCATTGAAAGAAGAGATATGTTGCGTTTAAAGATGCCTGGGGATCTAGGAGACAAGGGACACCAGCTGCTCCAGACAGAGGAAGAGAAGGCATAATGTGGTTGGCTGAGGGAGGCAATGGAGAAACAGGTGAAAAGCAACAGGGATATGTGGCCTCAGGTGGCATTCCTTGTTGAACAACCACTGGATGCCAAAAATATTCATTTATACACAATTACCTCCCTGTCCCTCTAAGTTTCTGGTTTGTTTATTCAGAATGAGAGCTCTTTCTGGTAGTGCTTGTATACAACTATAAATGATAGGTTTCAACTGTTCCTATTTACCCAGGAAGCTCTGGCCATTGTAAATTTCAAAGCTAGAAATCTCTGCTACAGACCTTTTAGCACCCTCAGAACAATACAATTTTATGAACTTGTCATAAAACAATATAATTTTTTTAAACAGATATATCCATCGGTATCAGGAACTGAAATCAGACATTCTGCTCATTATTGTCTGCATTTACCATGTCATATCAGTTCTTTAGCAATTACAGGATCTTCTTCAGAACTCTTTTACAAGCTTCTTTTACATGTTTGTTCCTTAGGCTGTAGATCAAGGGGTTCAGCATGGGGATGACCACAGTATAGAACAAAGAGGCCACTTTGTCCTGTTGCAATGCATACTTAGAACTTGGTCGCAAATACATAAAGAAAATGGTTCCATAAAATAAGCTAACAACAATCATATGGGACGTACAGGTGGAAAAGGCCTTATGTCTGCTCTCAGTGGAATGGATCTTCAACACGGTGACCAAGATACAAACATAGGAAATTAAGATGACCAGTGTAGTGCCTATACAATTTATACTAACTTGTGTAAATACTACTATCTCATTGGTGTGGGTATCAGAGCAAGAAAGTTGTAGGAGTGGGGGAATATCACAGTAATAATGATTGATAACATTTGACCCACAAAATGTCAAGGTAAAAGTGAACACAGTATGTAAAACTGCATAGAAAATACCCAAAATATATGAACCAGATACTAGCCTAAAACACATTTTCTTTGACATTAGGATAGCGTAATGCAGAGGATTACAAATAGCTACATACCGGTCATATGCCATCACAGCCAATAGGATGCATTCAGTACTACCACATATAACAAACATAAACATTTGAGATGCACAACCAAAAAATCCAATAGTTTTCCTCACTGCTAAGAGATCCACCAATATTCTGGGGGTAATAGTGGAGGAATAATTAACATCTACAAAAGCCAGACTACTGAGAAAGAAATACATGGGTGTGTGTAGCTGTGAGTCTATCTTGATTAAAATGATCAACCCTAGATTTCCTAACAGGGTAAAAGCATAGATAAGTAGAAACAAGATGAACAAAGGCAACCTTAACTCAGGTTGGTCTGTGATTCCTAGGAGAATAAACTCAGTGATGACAGTGTGATTCAAAAGAGATGTTGCCATCAATCCCATCTACCTGTTGGGAACAACAGACAGAAACAAAATAACATAACTAAATAAAGCATACTGAGAGGGGCATAAGTTGCATGTTTCATATCTACAATACGCATGTATTCCATTCAGGCAATTGAATATTATGTTTAACAACAAACTAAAAAGTTCAAAATGGAGATTTTTAAACTTGGTAGATTATATGTGGTTAAGAAGTTTCATTTTGGATCCATTTTAAATGATCAACTGAATTCAATTAAGGAAACACAAAGTGCTCCAAAAAGGTGGGTTTTTTAAAAATAATATATTCTGACAAATAGTATGCTGATCAAAAATTATAATTGGGAACATTTATTTTAAAATAGCTGTTTTTATCTTTGTTTAATTGTCTGTCTATATGTATGTTGGACCAATTTTTATCCCACTGTTACATCTAAGTGCCTAGAGCAGCATAAACAATTTCCATTCCATAGGTCATTTGAGATTGTAGTCTCAGAGAAGCACAAATGTTATTGGAAGCAACAGAGATGAAATTTTGTGACCACCTACACACCATTTCTCTTGTCATATATTTATTTATTTAAAACATTTTATGCCTCCTTTCTACCCGAATAGGGTCCCCAAGGAGGGAAAACATTTAAACCTTAAAACTGCATTTTAAATAATATATAAAATAATTCAATAAAAAACATATAAACTTATAAACACACAACACCAAAACCAGGGAGGTGGGCCAATAACAGTTACTGGGGAGATGCCAAACAAAACAAAAAAGTCTTCACCCATTGGTGGAAGACAACGATAGAGGGAGATAGACAAAAATCCTTAGAGAAGAAGTGCCAAAGTTTTGGCACCATGACCATGAAGACCTTTTTTTTTTAGATTGCCATCTGTCTAGCCTCAAATGGCAGGGGCACCCAAAGCAGGGCCTCCAAAGATGACCAGAGTGGATGGGTAAGTTTCATACAGAGGAAGGTGGTCTTTAAGGTGTGCTTGCCCCAAGTGATATAATGCTTTAATGGTCAATATCAGAACCTTGAATTGAGCCTGGATGCAAACAGGGGGCCAGTGTAGATGGAACAAGACTGGAATGATATGGTCCCTATGACCCACTCCAGTCAACACTCTGGCCTCAATAGATAATCTCTGTGTTCCTTCTCAGGAGAATACGTGCCACCTGATTGTGGAATCTCCTATGACAAATGTATCCACATTGTCAGAATTTCACAAGAAATAGCACTGCTATATTGCAGTTCAAAGAAGTTTTTGAATTCTGAATACACACATTAACAAATGATGCCTTATCATCTTACTACTTACTTTTCCTGCTTGAAATGTTCTGCTGAAAAATCTTATTCACAATTACATTCTTCTGTCTAAAAGTTCCTTATAATGATTGTTCAAGGAAATGAACGGGTTAGGTTCTGTTCCGCCTCACACCTGAAAGTTCTCATATTCATTTTTCCAGCATTGTTATACTGATCTTAAGGAATAAATATAGGCCAACTCAATGAAGTAACATTGGTTTCTACCAGTTGTCTCTGGAACACCAAAATTAGGGAATGAACCAAATTTTATCCCACTGTTACATCTAAGTGCCTAGAGCAGCATAAACAATTGTCATTCCATAGATTATTTGAGACTGTAGTCTCAAATGGAGCATCTAATGCCACAGAAGAATATTCTACAAAGGAGGTATTCATGGTGTATATATTCATGTTATTTCCTCTGGGACTTTTTCAGTGTTTGTCTTCTCTTATTGGCTTTGTTGCTATGGAATAATTAGATCTGGCAAAGATAGGCATCTTTATGTAGTTGCATATCATTGGCATACATTTAGAGCCTGTTTGAACATTATAAGCAAAAATGTTCATTCAAGCAGTCTTTAATAATGCCCCAAGAAACTGTCAAGACTTAGTAAACATTCAAGCTATAATTGTTTGTGGAACATCAAGAAGCCATTGCTCCCCTAGTGGGAATGAAGAGGCAGACAACGTGGTTGGATCTAAGGGCCACTTTATTATAATAACCTCAACATTAACATTAACCAAACTGCGGCAAGGGTAAAGCGGTACAGGTCAAGCCACGTGGTCACTCACAGACCCCCGCCTTGACCTGTCTGGGCGAGCCCCGAAGCCCTGGGTGCGAGCCATCCCTAGAGATGGCTAGGAGACCCGGCCAGCCAGGCAACATGGTTTCCCCTTCCAAGCTCCTAATCCTCAGCCATACAGCAGTGAGGCAGGACTTGCGCATGGGGTTAACCTAGGCAGCCTGCCCACGCGCGCTGGCAGCCGTCACAAGCAGTACCAGCCGCTCCTAGCAGGCTCCTCTTCCCCACAAATAGGGAAGCGCCAAGGGTGCTCACTGGCCCGCTGCCTAAAGCCCAACTCGATCCCACCAACGCGAGGGCCAAGCCTCCGCTTAGGCCCTTGCGCCCCACTATTGGCCTAAGGCCAACCGAAGCCCTTGCCGCAAATCATTGAGGAAAATATCATTGCCAGCCTCTGACAGGTGTACCCCATCACTACGATAGAGGCCGGCAACCGTGGCCCTAATCCTGGGGTGAGGTAAATAAACGCCTAAACCCTCCCCAAGGGCCTTCTGAATGGCCCTATTGGCCTTCATCCTGGCCCTTTCAATAGCTTGCCGGTCCATTGCCTCGTGCCACGCTTTGCGAGGCAACATGGCCGACCACATTATGAGGACCCCAGGCCACCACAACAAAATTTCCTGCATGTCCCATTTGGCCTGCAGTGACAGAGCCCTACCATGAATAAACCCCAGGTCATTCCCCCCTAAATGTATTACCAATATGTGCGGTATGGGTCCCCGCCGCTGCTCAAATAACAGTGGCAACAAACCTGGCCAGCGCATGCCTCGCCGGCCCTGCCACTCTACCGAAGCCCATTCACTGAGACCCAGCTGGTACCCAACAGGAGCCCGCTTGGCCCGATGGGCCGCCCAAAACACCATGCTGTGCCCGCAGATCGAAATTCGTCGCTTCTCTCGGCGAGACACAGCACCTAGGAAACATCAATTAGTAAACTCTTAAAATCGATTTAACGGACGAACATAGGACCGATAAGCAGAGGATCTCCACCTGCCTACGCCCTGAATAGCCTGCACCGAATACCCCATTGCCGCTGCAGTGGACGCTGCCCCAATTCTAAAAGAATGGGTTCCAAACTTAACCCCCACCAGCCCTAACTTGGCCAGCGCCCGTTCAGTTACCGCCCAAAATTGATAACGTGTCAGGGGGGAACCGTCCTCATGGCAAAATAAAGCCCCAGGGTTAGAGTTCCTAACCCACATATATCTGCGTAGTGCCCTAACCGGGCACAAATCCCGGTCAACGCACGTCCCCAAGTGAATGGTAACCCCCCTCTGCTTCTGATCTGTCTTGGATTTCCTGATTAAAATGGCAACCCCACCATCAACAAATTCAATGTCTCCCCACCTGAGAGCCCGGTCGGAGCTGTCAGCCTTAGAAATAGCCACCAATTCGCTGATGCGCAAAGCCCCAAAAAAGGCTGACAATGCAGCTGCGTGATGTCCGGGGTCTGGGTCCCAGCCCCCAGACTTGGTAGGGCCAGCAGCCCCGCGCCCCCCATACAGGAGTACGTGAGCCGGCTCCGTGACCGGGTGCAACAGTCCCAAGCGGAGGCAAATCGCAGACTGACTCGCACCCAGTCAAAGCAAAAGGCTTTGCGCGGATGAGGACTTTCCAGGCCGGAGAGAAGGTCCTCGTGCACCACTCGGTGTTCCCAAGAGAGGAAGGGGACCCATGGAGGGGTCCCTACCAGATTCGAAGGGTGCTGGGCCCCACCACCTACGAAGTCCAGTGTGGGGTCGGCCGGCGTCGGCGGAAGACCCTGCATGTGAACCTCCTAAAGCAGTGGCACAAGCGCCCAAAAGAGGAGTGCGGCGTGGCTGAGGACCCGCTAGAGCTCCCTGACAGTGTGCTGCCTTGGACCACTGATGCCCCGGAGTTTGAGGAGCCCAAGGTGGACCCTCAGCTCAACCCAGCTCAGAGGGCCCAGCTACAAGACCTCTGGGCTCGGATTCCCGGGGTCTTCTCCCGCAGGCCGGGCAGCACGAGCCTGATCCAACATGCCATTCCAACGGACCCGGGGCAGACAGCCCGGGCTACCTGGCGCCCCATCCCCAGGAAGCGGTGGGAGTCAGTGGAGAAGGAGACCGACGAGATGCTCAGGCTTGGGGTAATCGAGCCCTCGCGAAGCGCTTGGAGGAGCCCGATAGTCTTGGTGCCCAAGCCGGATGGGACCACCCGATTCTGCATCGACTATCGCGAACTGAATAAGGTGGCCCAGTTCGATGCATACCCCATGCCCCGAGCAGATGTGTTGGTAGACCACCTAGGGTCCGCCCGCTACCTGTCAGCCCTAGACTTGACGAAGGGCTACTGGCAAGTGCCCATGCGGCCAGCGGACCGGGAGAAGACAGCCTTTGCCACCCCACGAGGCCTCTTCCAGTTCAAGAAGATGCCGTTTGGTCTACACGGGGCAGCTGCCACGTTTCAGCGGCTGGTGGACCAAGTGCTGGGAGAGTGCCGGGCGTATGCAATGGCGTACATAGATGACATCATCATCTTCAGCCCGGACTGGCCCACCCACCTCCAACACTTGGAAGCTGTCATGAGGGCCCTCCAGCGAGCCGGACTACGGGCTAACCCAAAGAAGAGCCACCTGGGGTTCCAGGAACTCCAGTACCTGGGCTTTGTGGTCGGGGGAGGCCGAGTTCGCCCACCACCAGACAAGGTGGCCTCAATAGCTGATGCCCCCCAGCCCCGGACCAAGAAGCAGGTCCGACGTTTCCTGGGACTACTGGGGTATTACGGGCGGTTCATCCCCCACTTTGCCTCCCGAGCCGCCCCCCTGACAGACTGCTTAAAGAAGGGACTTGGTAGGAGGGAACAGCAGGTCAGCCGGGCTGATGGGCAAACAGAGGGGGCAGCCAGCAGACAGCAGGTCAACTGGTCAGCCAGCTGACAGCAGGTCAACCGGTCTGACTGGCAGGCAGAGGGGGCAGCTGGGGGACAGCAGGTCAACCCCTCCCACAGGCAAATGGAGCCAGAACCTGCCGGTGCCAGGGGCAAGGAGCAAAAGCCCAGGGCCTCAGGAGGCAGGGGGAGACAGAGAGAGGCCAGCGAGTCCCACTCCCCTAGGGAGGGAAAGGGGGCTAGGCAAGGCGGAAGGGGGCAAGGGCAGAGGGATTGGGAGCCCAGCAGTCACCCACCCAAAGACCTTACCTGAGGAGGAGAAGCAGCAGCAGCCCCAACAACCCAAAGCCATGCCCCAGCTAGAAAATAGTAGCCTGGCCCAGGAGTTGCCAAAAGCCAAGCCACTCCAGGTGGGGCTATTGGAGGCACTCTGCAGGAAGCCCTGGGCAACCAGCCAAGGAGCCGCAGCTGGACCCACCTTCAGCCATCAGCTCTGCCAGGGAGGCTGGGCTGCTAGCCAGGGGACTGCAGCTGGACATGCCTTCAGCAATCAGCCAAGGCAGGGAGGCTGGGCAGCCAGAGAACAAGGCACAGCTGGTGCTGGTCAGTGGGGCCAGATCAGCTACCCCAGCTGCAACTGCTTGGTGCAGCCCAAGGCCAGGCTGGAAGAGGGGTGGGGCAGTAGAAGGAAGCCCTATAAAAGCTGGCTGGGAAGAGCCCTGTGGTGGTGGGTGTGAGTGAGGAGTGATGATGTGGAGTGATAGCAGTAAGATGCAAGGGTGGAGGTTTGGAGGAGAGTTCTGGAAGGAGGAGATGAAGGAGGACGCAGAGGGTAAGCAGGCCAGGTTGAGCAGGCCAGCGAGTGGACTGAGAGGGAGTCTGGGTGAGGTATACCGCCCCTCCTTCCACAGAGCAGGGTCCTGCAGAATCCCTGGCCCCCCTGTGACGTCAGGAGCAGACCGCCCAGTGCCACGCCCAGCGGCAGCGGCGGCAAGCCCTGACACGTGAAACAGCCGGACCTCAAAGTCCGAGCTGCACACTGTACCCCAAACAGAGATAAGTCCTTTCAGGACTGTGGGCGATATAGGTACCCTGGGGTCAACACGGGGGCCAGCCTCACACGACCAACCCTCTAACATTTTCCGAACTCGAAAGTCCCCCGTGGCCACTGAGAACCCCCGAGCCTTACTTACAAATGCTAACGCTGACAACTGGCCCCTGATGGACTTAACCGCCAATCCACGCCCTTTCTGATACACACAAAAACGTATCAGATGCTCAATAGGGATGGGCCAAGACTGCCGCAGGCCCTCCTCAGTCCTAAACCCCATGAATTGCCCTACCGCTCTGTCGTAACTGCGACGTGTGCTGGGTGCCACTGCAAGCCTTATGGCCCTGAACGCTTCGGCCTCCCAAGGAGCCATAAGTCGAGGGGCATCTGTGCTGGAACCTGGTTTGCCTCCGGAGCAAGCTGCCAAAACCTCCCCATCTGTTGACGAGACAAAGCGTCTGCCACACCATTGCTCACACCTGGAACATGCTTGGCTTTAAACAAAATGTTCAGGCGGAGACACAGCAATGTAAATGCCCGAACCAGCCTCATGACCCGCTCGGATTTGGAGGATAAAGAGTTGACTACCTGCACCACAGCCATGTTGTCACACCAAAAGTGAACAACGTGCTGTGCCAACTCCTTGCCCCAGAGGTGAACTGCCACAAGGATGGGGAAAAACACCAAAAAGGTCAGGTCCTTAAGTACTCCCGTGGCACCCCACTCTGGTGGCCATCGTTCAGCACACCAATGCCTGCAGAAATACACCCCAAAACCTGTGGAGCCAGAGGCATCAGACGTGACCTGCAGGTCCGCCTCTAACAGCATGTCCTCCCTCCAAAAAGTAACCCCATTGTATTCCCCAAGAAAATTGGACCATACGTCCAAATCTTCCTGCATCCCCCTAGAAATCCTCAGGCGATGATGTGGGGCCCGCAAGGCCGACATGGCATCGCACAAGCGCCGCAGAAAGGCCCTTCTGGGTGCCACCACCTTGCATGCAATGTTGAGGTGGCCCACGAGCTGCTGGAGCTCTACTAAGGAAACCTTACGCTTTGCCCTGAATTCTTGGAGCCTAATCTTAAGGTTCGCAACCTTGTCCGGGGGAAGACGAAAACACTGATGCAATGTGTCTATCTCAATACCCAAAAATGTTAATACTGGGGAGGGACCTTCAGTCTTTTCCCCCGCCAGAGGAACACCCAGCTCCTCTGCCATTCGAGTGAAGGTGCTCAGCAACCGGGCGCACTGCCCGGTTCCAGCCTCCCCAGTGAACATAAAATCATCTAAATAATGACAGGAACTGCAGCTACCTGCCCTGCGCTGCAGTTCCCACTCCAAGAAGGAGCTGAAACACTCAAACGTTGCACAGGAAATGGAGCAACCCATCGGCAGGGCTCGATCCATATAATACTTTCCTTCAAAACAGAATCCAAGCAACTCAAAATCATCAGGGTGCACCGGGAGAAGACGAAAGGCCGACTTAATGACACATTTTGCCAACTCCGCACCCAGACCACAGCAGCGCACCACCCTGACCGCCTGATCAAAAGATGTGTAACGAACTGAGCACAAGTGCTCAGGAATGGCATCGTTCACAGACTCACTTCTCGGAAAGGACAGGTGATGAATAAGGCGGAACTCGCCAGCCACCTTCTTAGGCACCACGCCTAGTGGGGAAACCCTCAAGTTGGGAACTGGGGGGGTATCAAAGGGGCCCAGCACTCGGCCCTCAGCACACTCCTTGCCTTTCTTATTCCTCACCACGTCCTCAAGCCCTACAACTGAACGCAAGTTTGAACACATAAAAGAAGAACGTATTCCTTGAAATGGAATTCTAAAACCAACGGAAAAACCCCTTAACAAAAACATCGCATCCTGTTTGCGCGGATAAGCTTGCAAAAGCCGCTCAAGGACCCTCAGCCTTATTGGGCTGGGTCCCTTTACCCTGAGCTGATTGCTTAGCACTGCCCCCCCCTCCTCGACCCCCTCCTCCCTGCCTAGCTTTAGGGCAGGAATTGTAGGGGTGGAAACCAGCACAGGAGGGGCATTCGTGCTTGAATCTGCATGGTTTCCGGGAACAGGCTCCCTTAAATGCAAATTCCCAACACAACAGCTGGGGTTGAACCAGCTGCCCCGCTGCAGAGTGGGTGCTGGGCACAGAAGCAGAAGAAGATCGCTGCACCACGTGCCCGCTGTCCGAGCGATCCCCCAAGTTAGGCTTTGATGGCGACATTACCGACAGCCAAAGCTGCTGGTGAATCCTATCCCAAGGCATGCTGGGGTTAAGTGCAGCCCTCATCCTGAACTCCTCATCGTACTGCATCCACGCAGCACCTGAGAAGCCAGTGTAGCCTTTGTATATGATATCTAAGTACTGAAAGAGAGCTGCAGCCCTCTGGGGCTGAGCCCTCACAATCACCCCTGCATATATGAGGAAACCTGGGAGCCAATTGTGCCAATTCCTATCGACACGCCTCCTTTTAAGCCTCTCTTTATCTCTGTCGTCTAAGTCATCTTTGTCCTTCTTTTCCAATTCGCGGAAAAGAAGGGAAAAGATGTCTACATACTCCCCCTTCACGATCTTGTCTCGCGTTGCCTGGGTTAGATGATCACCCAGTGGCAGCGCAGTGTCGCCAAAGGGGAGAGCGTTGAAGGGGACATTGCCGTATGACAACGGGGCATACGGATAGAACCCCCAAGGAGCTCCCTGGTACCCAGGCCACAGCCCAGCCTGGGGCTGCCCCCACGCAATGTCCATACCGCCCCAGGCAGCTGACGATGGGGCCCCCTGTTGCGTGCCCGCAACACCAGACCCAGGCCCAGACCACGGGCAATGAACCCCGGACGCCCAAGGCAAGGGCAACTGCGGGTAGCCGCCAGAAGCTGCTGGTTGAGGCCCCCGCGTCTCATTATGCCCCCAAGGCCCCCAAGGCCAAGGGAAAGTGTTGTGTGATGTGACATCCTTACCAAAGGCTTCAGCAGGCTCAACCGCCAATGCAACTGGCGCCAGATCTGGAACATCCCTGCGGTCCACATCAACCGGCTGTTGCTCCACTCCTTCGCTCTGCACCGCTGCCACCATGCTTCTGCTGGACTCACCAGCAACTGCATCTGTGGCCCCTTCCAAGGCAGAAAGACGCCTTAATATTTCTTTATTGACTGCATCCCTGGATGCCCTACGTATGGGCCTAGGTCGCTCCCTCACAACCACCACCCCAGTGGAGACACCTTTTTCCTTCTCCAGAGCAGCCAACCTCTTTAAAATATCCTGCTGAGCCACCCCATCACCCTCTTCCTCAGAGGAAGACTCTGCAGGCACAGGCCTCTTAACCGGGACCTTTGCAGCCGGCTTCTTGCCCTTAGAAGGGCCACCCCCTTTTTTAGGAGGCATCCTCACCCCCACCAGGCCACAGCCAAAAACCTCTCCTAATTAAAATGGCCACCGGGAGGAGGCTACCGATAACCCAAAATGGCCACTGGCAATCACTCCCCAGGAAAAGGGGTGGGGTGGGGGAATGTAGCCCAATACACCCCAACACAACCTGGCCAACCAACCAACAATGGGTGTAAAGGCAGAGGGGAGAGCCAGAAACTCACCCAAGGGGGGGGCTCACCCAATTGCTGCTCCAGCAATAAAAAGCCCACCTTGGTGTACCCTAGACCACCCGTGGGGGGGTATTTAATAGCAAAGGCCACCCTCAAGCGAGGGCCGCCCCCTAAAGCGACCCTGGGCCAGTACCACCCCCCGTTAAGGCTACCCCCCCATTAAGGCTCCCAAAGCCACCACCCAATCCACTGGGCCGTTAAGGCCTGACTCAGAAGGCCAACAAGTGTCGGGACGCGTGGCCCGCAGCAACGCGGGCTGCTAGGAAGCCGCCACCGCACTCCTTGCCGAGCGCTATACCACGCCGCTGGGGCCACGAAGGCCCCAAACCCAGACCCTGAACGCACCGGTGTGCACGGCACAATGCCAACACCAGCCGGAGTAAAGAAGGCGCAGCCGCTCTCCCTCCTCGTATCCCGGTCGCTCCTCACTCGCTGCTGCAACGCAGCAAACAAAAATGCCACCGCCACTTGCAGCCGCTGCTCCAAAAGCCCAGAGAAGGGACGCACATCCTTCTCCCCCGAGCTCTCTCGCAGCAACTGAAGCTGCGTGGGCAGAGCAGCCAAAACGGCTCTAAGCTCCGCCCATGCAGCAAAGCCCCGTATGCCCAGGAAAGCTCCGCTCTCCATCCCAGCAGGATAGCAAAGGACGACCCCCTCCTTAAGCAGCTTAAGCTGCACGGAGGTAGGTCGAATAATTAAGCTACAACACAGAAGAACAGGAGGCCACTTTTTTGCTTCTTGTATCAGAGAGACCAGATTTGAATCTCCACTCTGCCAAAGACACTTGGATGACCTCAGAACAGTTTCTCTGATTTTACAAGGTTGGTGTTGTGAAGAGAAAATGGAGGAGGAGAGAATGATGTTCTCAGCCATTTTGGGTCTCACTAGGAACAAACCAGGGTATAAATGTCTAAATAAATGTCAGCTGAATCCTGAGGCCCACAGAGGCAGTCCAGCTAGTCACCAGCACAAGTGGTGCTAGAGGCCAGGAGGCAGGCAAAAAAACCAGAAGAGGGGTTGCACAGGCTGAGGCCATACTGGCATTGCTTGCAACCACCCCATTGCACCCACAAGATGATACATGGGCACAATGTTGAGGCTGTGACAGAGGGAGGAAACCAAACCAATAATAGGATGGCAGCCACATGTGGGTGCAGATGGGCGAAGGCAGAGACATGCACCAGCAGGCCCTGCTGCTATAGCATAGTGGTTAAGTGGTTGGGTTGCAAATCAGCACTCTGCTGGTTCAAATTTCTCCACTACCTTAAGCTCAGCAGGAGGCCTTGGGTAAGCAACTCCTCTTAGCCTCAGCTCCCCAGCTCTGTTGTGGTGATAATAATAACACTGACTTTGTTCACTGCTCTGAGCGGAGCACTAATCTGTTTAAAAGAACGGTGTATAAGCTGATCTCAGGTTCCCTAGGGGGGGCAGGAGATCCCCTGCTCCCACACTCTGCCCACCACCACCACCACCACCACCACCACTCACCTGGCTAGAGGGGAGATGAAGGAAGGGTAACAGGCCTCCCAGGCATGCTCCTGGGCAGAGTGACAACAACACTCCCAGCAAGAATGCCCAAGAGTACTCCCGTGCTTTGCAGCAGGTCAATTTGGGCCCTAAAGTCATTTCCTGGAAGAAGAAAAAAGGTGAGTCCTGGGTTCTGTCCTGTCAGGAGGGTAAGGGGACCTGGTAACCTAGAAACAAGTCTGGCCACAGATCTCAATGGTGGGGGTGCCTCCCAGTGCCATAGCTTTGTTGGTAAGGCCAATCCTGGAATGCATCCCAGGTGTCCTCTGCTGCCAGTACAATGAGAGGGGGGCCACAGGGGCAGAGGCCATGGATCAACAAAAACAGTTCTCCAAGTATCCCAAGTATCCCCTCCCTGAATGCTTACCTGCTCTCCATGTCCCTAGCAAGAATTATCACCAGACAACACCTTGATGATACAGCCATCTACCACAATGGGTAGGATCACTGTATACATGATGGCCTCAGCACTTGGCAAACCCTCACTATGACCCATTCATGCAGAATGCTCTGGGCCATGAAAGAATACACATGCTTCCAAGCTGGTACAAAAGAGTCATTCCAAAGCTTCAGAGTGGACATTTTTCTCCATGCAGCATCACCTAGGAGAGACACCTGCTCTGCTCTTGTGCACCATAAAGCACAAGGACAAGCGGTAGCATAGCTGCCCTAGCAGTGGAAAAGACCACAATGGCAAGTTTCATCACCAGCTCATAGAGAAGCACCCTCCCCACCTCAGTCCAGTTGGGCTGGTAGTGGGCATCATAGCCAACAGGAGCCTGTGAGGCTAGCACTTACTCTCTAAGGGAATTGGAGGCAGGGTCAGGTACCATAAGAACCTCAGAACCATATAATACACACCATGCACAGGATGGTCACAGGATAGCAGGATGATACACTGGGCCAACAAAGCACATCCCCTGTGGAAGGGGGTCTGATTTGGTGAGTTAGGAGGTGCTGGGCACATGAGCTGGGCAGTGGGGCGGCCCCCTATACCAGTATTTCCCAACATTTTTTCCATGGAGGAACCCCTAAATTAATTTTTCAGATCCTGAAATCGATCGATCGATAGATAGATATGCATGCAATGGTCACCTCCAGGCTGGACTACTGTAACTTGATCTATGCTGGGGCCTACTCTGGAGATTACAGCTGGTCTAGAATGCAGCAGCACAGCTTTTGACTGAGACGCTGTTCCAGGCTCATATGACACCTGTCTTGTACCAGCTGCACTGGCTTCCAGTGGAGTTCTGGATCAAGTTCAAGGTGCTGGTCTTGACTTTTAAGACCCCTAGCGGACTGGGACCAGCATGCTTTTGGGACTGCCTCTCACCCTATATACCCCGCAGGGCACTTCCCTGAGAAGGGAAACATCTTCTGGAGATCCCCAGCCCCAAGGAGATCCGTCTTGCCTCTACCCGGGCCCGGGCCTTCTTGGGCCTGGCCCCAGTCTGGTGGAACTCTCTGTCTGAGACAACTCAGGCCCAGTGGGATCTTTTAGAATTCCTCTGGGCCTGTAAGACAAGAGACGTTCTGCCAGGCTTTTGGTGGTTGAGGCAGGCGGGCCTCCTCTCGGCCTCCTACTGAAGGGGGGAAGACACCCCCTCCTGATTTTTAGCTCATCGCTATGTATTAGCCTCTGTAGACCCAGTGATCTTGCAGGACTGTGAAATCTGCTGTCTGTTTAAATTTTGCTGCCAGTTTTAAATTGCATTTAGCTATATGTTTTTAATTGTATATTGTATTGCGTTTTAATAGGGTTTTGGTCCGCTCTGAGCCTGCCTTGTGGGGAGAGCAAACTATAAGTCACATAAATAAAAAAATACATTCATGAACCTGATCAATGAAGCGTTGCATAAATATTTGTACAAAGGAGTGGTTGTTTATTTGGATGATATTTTACTTCATTCCAGTAATTAAGAGAAGCATGTAAAGTTGGTGCGGGAAGTCCTGAGCACTCTATATGAAAATCATCTGTATGCTAAATTATTAAAGTGTGAATTTCACAAAGAAGAGCTGGACTTTTTGGGATATCGAGTTTCCAAGGACGGGAATGGATCCAGCCAAGGTTAAAGCAGTACTGGGGTGGGAGGCTCCCAAAACAAGGAGGCAATTACAGTCATTTCTGGGCTTTGCCGATTTTTACAGACCATTTATCAAGAATTTTGCACAAATTGCTCTGCTTTTAACTGACCTGTTGAAAACAAAAGGGAAAGAGCCAGGGAAGTGCTAAACTGGAGTGGACTAATGAATGCCAGCAGGCATTCAAGAGGTTAGAAACCCTGTTCACTTCTGAACTTGTGTTATGTCACCCAGATGAGAACAAGAAGTTAATTGTGCAAGTCAATACGAGTGATGTTGTGATGGGTGGGGTGATTCCACAGGAGGTCTCTAATGGGAGCCTACATCCTTGTGCCTATGTGCCCAAAACGTTTTCAGAAACAGAGAGACACTGGTCCGTTTGGGACAAAGAA
This sequence comes from Eublepharis macularius, assembly GCF_028583425.1. NCBI lineage: Eukaryota > Metazoa > Chordata > Lepidosauria > Squamata > Eublepharidae > Eublepharis > Eublepharis macularius. The sequence goes on along the minus strand of NC_072791.1, from coordinate 150,022,539 downwards.
GCTGCAGCCATTAAGTTAGCTCTGTCTACTTGGATACATTGACTAGAAGGAGCAAAAATACCGTTTGAGATTTGGACTGATCATAAAAATCATGAAGCACTTAAATCGCCTTGCAGATTGGGGGCAAAGCAGCTCAGATGGGTGGAATTCCTTTCTAAGTTTCAGTTCATCCTCAAACATCTCCCAGGGAAATCAAATTTCTTGGCAGACACTCTGTCCCACCTCCCACAACACAAGAGTCAAAGAGAGGAATTTGTTGACAGTCGGGAATGGTGGTGAACAGCTGGGAGGGGTGGTGCTGATGTGCCGGTAAACACAGAAACTCCTCACTCCCCCCCCCCCCGGCTAGAGATGGTTAAAACAAAACAAGGAAAGGAGGGGGAGGAGGGTTTGCAGGGATTTATGGAGTCTCTGGAGGATGGGTGCTGGTATCAACAAGGCAAGTTATACATACCAGCAGCCCTGAGAAAGGAGGTTTTAATAAAATGCCATGATGAAAAAACAGCGGGGCACTTCAGGTTCCTCAAAACTTTGCATTTAGCACAAAGGTAATTCTGGTGGCCGGGAATGAGAAAGAACATATCCTAGTACGTATCCAGCTGCCCAGTTTGTTTAATGAGGAAAAGACAGGGGGGGAAGGCCCCAGGTCTGTTACAGCCGCTAGAGAACCCTCCCTGATTTTGGTCCACCATCTCTATGGATTTTATTACAGATCTTCCCCCCTCCAAGCGGAAAACTGTAATTTTGGTCATAGTTGATTTGTTCTCCAAACAAATCACATTTTGCTCCCTTCTCCAAACTCCCCACAGCAAAAAAACCTGGCTGGGCTGTTCATTTATTTTATTAATTTGATTTTTAGCCCTCCCTCCACAAGAACGGGCTCAGGGTGGGGTGCAATAAAATGCTCAATGAGCATTTAAAAATACACACACACACACACATTTTAAAATCCAGAAAACATAAATACATAAAACATTACCTTTGTGCTAAATGCAAAGTTTTGAGGAACCTGAAGTGCCCCGCTGTTTTTTCATCATGGCATTTTATTAAAACCTCCTTTCTCAGGGCTGCTGGTATGTATAACTTGCCTTGTTGATACCAGCACCAGCATATCAGATGGCAGCCCCCTCCAGTTTCCCCAATCATAGCATAAACAAACCAAGTAGAGTGGGTGGGGGGCATAGTTTAATAATATTCTGGTGAGTGTGCTTATAGGAGGGCAGATGACTCTGTTGCCCCTGGCGGGAGATTGGTAGGAAGGCTCCTAAACAATCAGAAAGACAAAGACTGGCCTCAACCATATGCCTGGTGGAACAACTCCATCTTACAGACCCACCAAAAGGACATAAGGTCTTGGTGGGCCCAGGTGTCCTCCAACAGAGAGTTCCACCAGGTTGGGGCCAGGACTGAAAAAGCCCTGGCCCTGGTCAAGGCTACCTGGGCCTCCCTGGAGTTGGGGACCACCTGTAAGTTCTTATTTGCCAATCTTAAAGCTCTCCAGGGTACATATGGGGAGATATGGTCCCACAGATATGCTGGTCCCAGTCCATTTAGGGCTTTAAAGGTTAAAACTAAAAACTTGAGCCTAATCTAGAACTCCACAGGGAGCCAGTGCAGCTGCTGCAAGATGGGAGTAATATGTGCCCTGTATGGTGCACCCATCAGGACACATGCAGCAGCATTCTGGACCCACTGTAATTTCCAGGTTAAGCCCAAGGGAAGCCCTGCATAAAATGTGGTATGTTTACACTCTTTTCCAAACAAGATAATCTCTGACGGGGGTGGGCAATTTGTTGCTAACTTTTGTAGAGAATTTATGAAAGTGACAGGAATCGAACAGGGGCTAAGCTCCAGTCATCATCCTGAGACAGATGGGCAAACAGAATGCACTAATAAGATACTAGAACAATTCCTGAGATGCTATATCAACTATAAACAAGATGATTGGGTTGAGTTTTTACTTTATGCAGAATATTGCTACAATAATAGCATACACAGCTGCACAAGGAAAAACCCCTTCCAAGTCACTCAAGAGTTTGAAGGATAATTATGTCAATACTCGGTGCAGACCCAAATGTGAAGGGGGGTGATTTACATGAGTGGTGGGCAAGAATTGTGTCACAGTGAAATGTAGTGAAACAAACATTGGAAAGAGCCAAACGTGCATACAAATCCCAAGTGGATAAAAGGCATTCAATCCATTGGGACCTGAAGGTGGAAGAGTGTTTATATGTCCACAAAAAACTTAAAGGGAGCACAGCCCAGTAAAAAACTAGGATGGAAATATTTAGGTCCTTTTAAAGTGAAACATAAAATCAATGAAGTCACTGTTGAACTGGAGTTACCAAAGAATTTTAAGCATGTGCACCTAGTTTTCCATTTCAGCCTCTGCAAAAAGGACCCAGGACCCAACCAGTGGTACCCGGACCCCATAGCCCCACCTCCAATCTATATAGATGGACAGCCTCATCAAGAGGTCAAACTCATTTTGGATTCGAAGTGGAAGAGGGGGGTACTATATTATTTAATCCAATGGAAACATTTTTCAAAGAGCCAAGCTGAATGGGTTAAGTTCACTGATGTAAGAGCTGCGAGTTTGGTTCAGGATTTCCATAGAAGATACCCAGAGAAACAAGGGAGGGGGTGACTGATCTTTGGGGGAGCAGGATGTCAGATGCTCAGGAGCACCTGTCATATTTCTGCAGGTAAAGCTGATGCTGTTGGGGGCTAGGAAACTAAGGATGGGAAGTGGTTGCTGATTCCTGCTGTAATCTCTCACTAGCCTGGGAACCTGACCTTGAGATGTATATGAATCACCCAGCCTGCTTGTAGAGTTGGAAGACTAGTAGGGGGGGAGTAGCTGTGGGGAACCTTTACCTGCTTTGAGCTTTTCTGTAATTGTCAGTCCTAGTATGGATGGCATGAGAGTATCAAACTGGCAATACCATTAAAGAACTTTAACTCCTGAAGTGAAGTCTTTTGAGAGTTGCCTGGCATCCTCATTCGTGTGTTCACTGCCCATGGACAAATGCTCCGGGCCACCTTTTTGGCATTTAACAGCACCAAAATCACACAAAACCTCCCTCTAAACCATTGACCCATTGAGTTTGAGAGTGGGGTTCTGTGTTTATGGACCCCAAGGAATATTTGGGGAAGGCATTCATCAAAGCAAATGTTGAGCTGTGCGTGCATGCACACATTGTTCTTTTCAGGGGGGGAGTTGGGAAAACAAGGCTCTATTTGTGCTTATTCAAAAACTGCATCATCCAAAAAGTTTCGCAAGCACATAAAAAAATCACACAACAATGGACCTCAAAGAAGGCGAGTGTTGGCAGGCAAACACAATGATGGGAAATTTACTGGCAAAGTAGCATTGGCACAGTATGCGAAATGAATATCTTTATGATATTGACAAAGCCAATACGATATTACTTTTGACCCCTGCTGTTATCCCATGTTTCCCTGTGCCTTATAGTTTTGTTTCCACAATGAGGGGCAGGCAAATCCTCCTCATCCAAACCTGCTTTGCAGCAGCCCAGGAATCTGGCAGCTGCCAGTCTGTCCTTGCACTGTGCACAAAAACGCACAAAAAGGAAGGCCTAGAGATTCATTTTTCCTTTATGGGAAAGGAAATAGAGGGAGTATGGCCCTCTTTTTCTTATTTTTTGCTAGTAAGGGACTGGACAGGTTGCTGGCTGCCAGTCTCCCTTTTTGACTAAAACAGTTAACCAAGAGTTGAATGAAGAGGAAAAAGGAAAAATCACAAGAAGAAAAGCAATGACAGAATCCCATTGCTGTGCTTGAAAATAAAAAATCTGACCAGATTGCTCCTTCCAGGTGTAATACTGATCTGGAAAGACTTGAGGGTTTGTGCGTGCAATACTGCTACCTCCCCATCATTTAACGCTGGGTTAACAGTTCTAATCTTTTTTGGTAAGCACTGAAATGAAACACAAACTTTTTGGCCGGGTGAGGGTGGCTCGTAACAGTCTCATTTCCAGGATTTGGTTCAGTGTTCCCTGAAGCAACCAGTGAGTTCTGTGTATAATTTTAGCTCATTTTCCCCATTATGCACACCCTTATTGTTCACTGTGTGATATAGGATGGTGGTCTAGATGGACAACCGGTCTGATCCACTAAGGCTCTTCTTATGTCTCTCACCAAATTGCACCTTGGGTTCAGGTAGCTGACTCAAGGTTGACTCAGCCTTCCATCCTTCTGAGGTCGGTAAAATGAGTACCCAGTTTCCTGAGAGTAAAGTGTAAATGACTGGGGAAGGCAATGGCAAACTACCCCGTAACAAAAAGTCTGCCAAGAAAACATCGTGATGTGATGCCCCCCCTACCCATGGGTCAGTAATGACTCGGTGCTTGCACAGGGGATTACCTTTACCTTTACTTAATACCCAGACTACAATTATCTTTATTTCCTGTTGGCAACAGTATAAAAAGTTGCCACCAGACTTTGAGTCATAAAAACATAAGAAGAGTCCTGCTGGATCAGAACAGTGGTCCATCTAGTCCAGCATTCTGTCTTGCACAGTGGCCAACCAGTTGCTCTGAAGAGCCAACAACAGATCATGGAGGCCTTTTCCTTATGATGTCACCTGTCACTGGTATTCAAATGTCTACTGCCTCTGAATGTGGAGGTTCCTCTTATTCATCATGGCTAGTAGCCACTGATAGACCTATCTTTCATGAATCTGTCTAATCCCTTTTTAAAGCTGTCTATATCTGTGGCCATCGTTACATCTTCTGGCATCAAATTCCACATTCTAACCACTTGTTGAGTAAAGAAGTGTTGTCTACTGCCCATCAGCTTCATTGGATGCCTTTGAGTTCTAATATTCTGAAAAAGGACGAAAAAGTCCTCTCTGTTCGCTCTTTCTACCCCATGCATAATTTTATAAATCTCTATCATGTACCCTCTCTTTTCTAAACTGCTTAGTCCAAGACTCTTCAGACTTTTTTCTTAACAAAGGTACTCCAATCCCAAGTCGTTCCTCATGGGAGAACTCAAAGGGTTGCTACTAGAGACCAGCTATCCTTACTGTGGAAATTATCTCATGGGGTTCCACAAGGAAGAATCTTATCTCCTATATTATCCAACCTCTATGTAAAGTCTTTAGGAGAACTCATTTGTAGCTATGGAATTGGATGCCATCAACATGCAGATGACATCCAGCTCTACATCTTGTTATCCAAATCTCCTGGTTATGCAGTAGAAGTACGATATTGTTGCTTGACAGGTGCTGGCAAATGGTTGATTGAGGAGGCGCTACCCACCCATTCCTGGCAGATACCATCTACACAGTTTTTGTTATCATTGTTGGATGTTATTCTTGAAAAGAATTACTTTAGTTTCAATAGCAAATATTTTCATATCAAGGGGGTAGCAATGGGCTGAGCAGCCACCCCAAGCATTGCCAATCTCTTCATGATTAAGCTTGAAACAGAGATTGTCCTTAATGACAGTTAAAATCCTTTTTAATCTGACATTTTGTTTTTCAAGCACTTTACTGATATTTACATCTTGTACAAGGATGTGAACACAGTAGACAATTTTTGTCAGTAGATGAATTCTGTCAACATAAACATTATATTCTCTTGGCAGTTTGACAGATTCTCTGTTGCATTTCTGGATGTAATTATTTACAGGACAGACACTAAGAATTCTTACCACCATTTCACCTTGTTTCACCCTGCACACCCCCTTTGGCCAATTTTTAAGAATTAAAAGAAACTTAACACCAATGGCAGATTTTCTTAGAAGCAGTAGGACTCTCAGTAATGATTTATTGAGGAAAGGATATCCAAGACAAGTAGTGGAGGAGGCTAGACATCATGTTGCTCAGGTTAATAGGCAGGAATTATTTAACCAGAAGGAGAAGGAACATGTCTCATACTTTAGATGGGCTATTGAATTTAGTCTCCCCTCAGATAGGATTAGGAAAATAATTCTGAAACATTGGCACCTTATTCTGAAACATTATTCTGAGACTAACACAGCTAAGTCCTCTGGATCTATTCTCAAACATTGGCACCTTATTCTTAGATGTGCTATTCCCCCCTCTATTGAGTACAGGAGAACCAGGAATATCAAAGATACATTGATAAATTCTGAGTATGATACTACTGCACAGACAGCTAGTCTAACTGGCCATTTTCATTGTGAGCACTGCAAAGTTTGCCCTTTGGTGAAAAGGGGATGTGATTTCTATTCAGTGAGCAATCAGAGGAGAATAACCCTATGAGCGTTCTCTTTTTTTATTAGTTTTTGAATACAAATCACAGGTATTGAAAAGAGGCATAACAAGTTATATGGGGGGTAGACTAAGGGAATGGGGGTGAGGTAAAAAAGGAAAAGAGGGGAAATGTCTTCATAATGATCTGCTCGCAATAGCATCTAATATATCTTTCAGTATTCTTATTTAGTGCATTATACTGTTTGTAATAACGCATATAATTCCTTTTACATTTTATAAAAAAAGGAGCTTCATCACTGTTATTCATATTTGTTATAATTCAAGCAATAGATTAGTCTCTACCATCCAGCAATCTCCTCCGTCTCTCATAGTCTTTATTACCTTCATCTGGGAAAAGCTTCAGTAACCAACACATCCATCTTAAAAAATATAGGTGTCTATACTCTAATATAGACTAATATATATATGATCTAATAATATCTAACCACTATATAAAACCTTAGAAAATTGTCTGGAGCCTTAAACAATTACTCCTTCTATTACCAACTTATTATATACTTTGCATTTTTTCTAACCTTTACTTAAAATAGTCTTACACATTTTACATCAATTATTTAAACATATAATAACCTCCCTAAAACCTTTTAAAAAGAATGCTCATTTACATTTAGCATCTTAATTATTCTTATCTTGGTTTCTATCTTTTATTTCATTGTTCTACATCTTTCTCCTAGTTTACTTTTTGGGAGTACTTAAATCTTATAATCTTTTATCTTTTTCATTCTTTACCTTAATGTAAATACATTTTTAAAAATCATTTCATCCAAAGCATATCACACAAGTTATTACTATTCTTACATTGTTCCACCCTTTATCGATTTTACCACTTTTCCCTATCAAAAGGATATAATTCCTTCAGTTTATTTTCAAAATCGTTCTAGATCCCAACTTTATCATATCCCATGAATATATTGTCAGAGTGTGAAAATAACTCTGGCAAGATTCAGGCATTGCCAGATCATTCTCATCTAGGTGACAGCTAAGTCATATGATCATCCAAGGTTGTAAGGTTGCATCAGCCAGATGTGCTGAGTGCAAAGATAAATGTTGATTGGATGAATGTTGTATAAATGTATACTGTGTACAGTGAATTGTGAGCCTGCATTTGTTTCTGTCTGGCGAAGCATTTTGTCACTCTGATCTGTAAAAGCTAATGGACTGTGTAAATACATATCTTTGTAAATAAATCTGTATATAGTTCACCTTACTTGGTGTGGTCTCTACTGCTTCAGACCTGCGTAGTATTGCTAGCCAAGTGAGCCGCTGGATACTTTGCGACATATATATCTAGCCGTTTTCAAGACCTCGAGTTCAGCTATCAGTTGTCATCATTCCAGCAAACTTAATGTTTACAAAGCTGGATGTCCTGGCAGTACTCTTTTCTTTTTTCCCCTTTTTTCCCAATATGCTTTCAGTTTGATTTTCGTTTTTTCCCCCTGATAATTAACTTTTGAAGTTGATTTATTCAAATCCTTAAATAAGTATTGGTTAATGTAGCTTGGACTGGCTTGAAATTGAAGTATGTAGCGTAGCAGAATATCTTCCAACTTGTCTTCCTTTACATCTTCCAAATGTTCCTCTGTCCTCTTCTTCATATCTTTTCTTTGTTTTCCAGGTCCCTTTTGTAGTCCCTTTTGTTTTCCAGGTCCCTTTTGTTGATCTTTCTACATTCCATTCTTTTTCATATTTCCATTTACGTTTTTGTTGACGAGCTATTACTTTATGTCTTTGTGTACTAGTCCCTTGTTTCAAATCAGCTACCTCTTGGATTTCAACATACTGCAATTGCTTGCCTTTCATTATAACCTTCAGCTCTACAATTTCCATTTTCAAGTTTTCAACTTGGTTGATGACTTGATCCAATGTGCTGTTTACTTGTTCCATAACTCATAGTATAGTCAGCTGTAGAGAATCCTGTAGCTCAGTTCTGTTTTTTTGTAGCATCCCCATCATCACTCCTTCCCCTGTAGGTGTCAGTAGACGACCATAAATCCAATCTAGTAAGGTTAATATTGGTTAGAGTCAACTCTATGTACACAGTTCTTGTTTGGAGAGTTGCTATCTAACCCCACAATAAGAGAAAAGCAGGGGGGGGGCGAGCTCTCTCCAGAGGGAGAAAGACAGAAAGGATTTTCCTTTTTTCACTGTGTTTTCCTCTAAAGCAGTCCTTAAAGTTTCATTTTCCTTGCACTCATATCTCCAATGCACCTAGGTCATTGATTCCATTACTCCTCCAGCACTCACTTGCACCTTCAATGTGTGGAACAGATAACAGCAGAGGCAGTAACAAAGGAGATCATGAGACCGTAAATCATAACAGGCACCAGCAATTTTCAGTTAGTTGTTATATTAGCAATCCCATCTTATCAAATTATTTTCCATATTCAACTTTTATCCACGACACTTCTAAGTATGGATATTTTCTAGTTAACAATGTTGAAGTTCCAGCATCTTCTTTTTCCCAAACAGTAATTTTGAGTTGTCTACTAATTAAGCCATAAAGTCAATTTCCTAAGTAATTCACAACTAATTAACGAAACACACATCCAGCAGAGGAGGTTGTCAGTAGCAGTTGTAAGCAGAAAGTCTTTGCAGAGAGAGATAGTGTAGCTTACCGGAGGCTAGCAGCTAATTGCCATAATGGCTCTGCTTCCATCTTGAGCTCAAGGATTTGTTTCGGAGAGATTATCCTCAGCTGCATCCAAGGACCTGTCTCCAAATAGCATCCAAAGCTTCAGCGGTCTTCTCCAAAGTCCCCCTAGGAGTCCAAAAGCCTCTGGACCCCTCCAGATGGGGCAGATCAGCTACATCTTGAGGAGCTCTTCCTAGACACAACTGACTCTCACTGCTGCTGTTCTGGATGTCCTCTATGACCTTTCTCTACACGTGGTACCCCTGAAGTATAGAATGCACTTGTAATTTACTGTACATTGGGAGTACTACATGCCCTGTAAGACAGAGAACAATGGAGCATATGTCTCACATTAGGAACAGGGTAATAGAGGCACCAATGGTTTTACATTTTCCTGATTGTTAGAGTTTAGATTCTTAGACTTGCATGTAGCCAGGCCAGGCAATGCGAGTAATGTTCAAAAAGAGCTGTTACATAAAGAAACTTTCTGGATTTTCCACTGTAATGCTCCCCCCCCCCCGAGTCTAAATGCACATATTGATTATACCTTTTAAAATAAAAGTTGTTACAGGCTGATTATCCTTAGTAAGGGACTGCCTCTTTAAGAACTTAGTGGAATAATGAGTCACCAAGGTGTTCTTGTTGGAAAGGATTGCATGTATAAATTATCTGTGCCAATGGAATGAGTGATGCATGTGAGTCCATTGTACAATTAATTTAATTTATTGATTGCTTTTGGGTGAATAACCATACAAATATTTCTGATGCTGGCTGTTGCAGTTTTTTTTTTTTTTTTTTTGAAAAATTTTTTATTGGGTTAGAACATTTTTATTTTTACATTACAATCAATTTTCCCCTAATTTTTCATTTCTAACCCCCTCCCTTTCCCCCCCTTTTGTTGACTTCCAACAGCTTTCCCACCCTCTGTCCCTTTTCCCTTACTTCTATTAAATTCCTCTGTCTAAAACAGATATACATTTTCCATTATATTAAGCAGTGCATCATTAACTCCTTTAATTATTATACACCCAAACTATACGTCTTTAAATAAACAATTTATCCCATTTTCCAATTTTGAATAATTCTATATAAACCTATAAAAATATATAGACCATAAAAATTTCCCACATTTAAATCAAACAATTTGATTTATTCTCTATATATTACTCATTTCAACTTTTTATGGTAATTCTATATAACTCCTCAGATACTCAACCAATTTAACTCTTCTATACATTCAGTTTGGTGCATATAAATCTTGTCAAAGAAAGAAAATATTGTTAGTTAGTCAATCCTCATGTTTAAACCTTATCATTAATTATTCTCTATCAGTTGACCTATACATATCTATATATATCTCAATCAATTAATCTAACTGCTTATAAATTCACATTTCTCTTCCTCCCCCGGTAAAGTCACCCCTCTCTTTTATACTTTTATTATATTTCAGTAGTTCTCAAACTGCCACAGTTTTCCTCCCACCTCCCATTTCTTCTCCAGGTATTGTTTCAGCTTCTCCCAGTCTGTGTTGAACTGCCCTGAGTCCAGATCTCTCAGTTTTCTTGTCATCTTGTCCATTTCAGCCATATACAGCAATTTGTAGATCCAATCTTCAATAGTTGGTACTTCTTGTACTTTCCATTTCTGCGCATACAAAAGTCTAGCTGCTGCAGTCATATAAAAAATCAACGTCCTATGATGGGCTGGAATTCCCTCCATTCCCAAGTTTAGCAGCAGGAGTTCTGGGTTCTTATTTATTTGAAACTGTAAAATTTCACTCATTTCTCTTATTATTTCCCCCCAGAACTGCCTAGCTACCTCACACGACCACCACATATGATAGAGGGAGCCCTCATGTTTCTTACATTTCCAGCATTTATTAGAAGTATTCAAATTCCCTAGCGCAATCTTCTTTGGTGTCATGTACCAACGATAGATCATTTTGAAAATGTTCTCTTTAATATTGATACACGTCGTTGTCTTCATTGTAGTTTTCCACAAGTATTCCCATGCCTCCATTGTTATTTCTTTATTGAAATTTATAGCCCATTTCACCATCTGTGTTTTAACTATCTCATCCTCAGTATACCATTTCAGCAATACTTGGTATACCTTGGATATTCTTTTCTTGTCTTCTTTAAGAAGGGTCTGCTCTAGTTCCGAGTTCTCTGTTCGTATGCCCCCTTTTGCAAAGTCTGAGTTGTATAAGTCTCTAATCTGTCTATACTGAAACCAATCATAGTTAGGTGATAGTTCCTCTTGCGTCTTTATTCTAAGTTGAGATACTTCAATCTTAGTTATTTCTTTGTACGTTAAACATTGTTGTTCATTATCCACAGCTCTCGGATCTATCACCTCATATGGAACCACCCACAAGGGGGTTCCTTCTTGTAGGTAAATTCTATACTTCTTCCAGATTGTAAATAGACTTCTCCTTACAAAATGATGCAGGAACATCGAGTTGACCTTTACTTTGTCATGCCATAAGTATGCGTGCCATCCAAAATTTTTTTTATATCCCTCTAGGGCTAATAGTTTCTTATTCTTTAATGTCATCCACTCTTTTAGCCAAACTAGGCAGATTGCATCATGGTAAAGTCTCAGATTGGGCAGTTGCATTCCGCCTCTCTCCTTTGCATCTTGTAAAACTTTTACTTTCACTCGAGGCTTCTTGCCTGCCCAAACAAAATCTGATATTTTCCTCTGCCATTTTTCAAATTGTTTAGAGTCTCTGATGATTGGTATTGTCTGTAACAAAAACATTACTCTTGGTAACACATTCATCTTAACTGCTGCAATCCTGCCCAACCATGACAGGTTCAATCTATTCCATTTGATCAAGTCTCTCTCTATCTGAGTCCATAATTTTTCATAATTATTCTTGAACAAATCTATATTTTTTGCAGTCAGCTCAACTCCCAAGTATTTCACCTTACTAGTTACTTCACAATCCGTTGTTTCCATTAACAATTGTTGTTTCTGCTTAGTCATGTTTTTGCATAGTATCTTTGACTTCTTTTTGTTAATGAAGAAACCTGCCAAATCTCCAAACTCCTTGATCTTGTCTATCACTTTTGGCATGTTCTCCAGTGGGTCTTCTACAATTAACATTATGTCGTCTGCAAATGCTCTGACCTTATATGAATAGTCCTTTATTTTTATTCCTCGTATTTCCTCATCTTGTCGAATTTGTATCATCAGAATCTCCAATACTAAAATGAACAACAATGGAGATAACGGGCAACCTTGTCTTGTTCCTTTACTAATCGTCAATTTTTTGGTCAATTCATCATTCACTACAATTGCTGCAGTCTGGTCTCTATAAATTTCCTTGATTGCTCTGACGAATCTTTCTCCCAATTGTAGCTTTTCCATAGTGGCAAACATAAAGTCCCAGTTTAAATTGTCAAACGCTTTTTCAGCGTCTACAAAGAAGAAACCAACCTCTTTGTCACAACGCTTGTCGTAGTATTCAATAGCATTGATCACTGTCCTTAAGTTGTCTCTTATTTGTCTGTCTGGCAAAAAGCCTGCTTGTTCCTCCTCTATGACTTCCGAGAGCCACCCCTTCAATCTCTCCGCCAATATCTTCGCAAAAATTTTATAGTCATTATTGAGTAGTGATATAGGCCTATAATTTTTCACGCTAGTCAGATCTTGGCCCTCTTTTGGGATCAATGATATATTCGCTTCGCTCCAAGTGTCTGGAATTCTTTGATCCCTAAAAACTCCGTTCATCACCTCTTTTAGGAATGGTGCCAGTTCATTGGCCATTGTCTTATAAAATTTAGCCGTAAGTCCATCTGGCCCTGGCGCCTTTCCTAGATTTGCGGATTGTATTGCCATATTTATTTCCTCATCAGTTACTTCACTATTCAGCTTATTTCTCCAAGCTTCCGAGATCTCTGGAAGTTTGGTTTTCTCCAAATATGATGCTATTGATTCTTTGTTTACTTCTTTTTTATTATACAGCTTAGCGTAAAATTTATAAAAGGCTCTGCTAATGGTAGTCTGCTCCAAATACGTTTTGTTTTCTTCACAAATTTTATTTATTATTTTCTTTTCCCTTTTCTTCTTTAATTGCCATGCCAAATATTTCCCAGGTTTATTAGCACCCTCAAAAGCTTTTTGATTCAGTCTTTTAAGGTTCCACTCCAATTCTTTGTTACTCATTGCTGTTAACTGTTCTTGAAGAATTTTGATTTCCTGATGTATTTTCTTTTTCCCTGGTCTCTTTTTTAACTGTACTTCTTTGGCCTTTATTTTCTCCTCAATCTCTTGTCTTTTCTCCTCTTTCTTTTTCCTTGCTCTACCATTTAAGTCCATTAGTATGCCCCTTACAACCGCCTTGTACGCGTCCCAAACTTTACTGGTTGGTACTTCTTTATTCACGTTGTATTGTATAAAAAACTTAGTCTCTCTTCTCAGTGTTTCCATATTCTCACTTTCCTGTAACAGGTCCTCATTTATTCTCCAGGCTTTCCTTTTTCTCCTTTTTCCAAATTTCCACATAATTGGGTTGTGATCTGAGCCTACCATCGGCATTATTTCTACCTCCTTAGTCCATAGCGCTAAGTCCTTTGAGGCCCAGATCATATCAATTCTTGATAATGTAAGATGCCTTGCAGAATAAAAAGTAAACTGTTTGGTTTTAGGATATTCTCTCCTCCATACGTCTTCGAGAGTCTCTTGTTGAATCAACTCAAAAAAAAGCTTTGGCAATAGTCCTCTTTTCTTTTGTGCTTTTGTAGTCTTTTTGTCTAATTCCAAATCTGTCACTCCATTGAAATCTCCAGCAAGAATTATCTGGTCATATACAAGATCGTCTAGGTGCTTCCTTAAGTCCTCAAAGAAGCTTTCCTTTGCACCGTTAGGTGCATAAAGTCCGACTACCAACACTCTCTTTAAGTTCCAATTACATTCAACTGCTACAAATCTAGCTTCCACATCTCTCATAACAAATTTTGGCTGCAGCTCCTCTTTTATATACAACACCACTCCTCTTTTTTTCTTGTTGGAAGCCGCTACAAATTCTTTGCCCAATTTTCCAGATTTTAAATATTTTACATCCTGTTTTCTAATGTGGGTCTCCTGCAAACAAACAATATCACATTTTTGTTTTGGTAGCCAATGAAAAATATTTTTTCTCTTATTCGGTGAGTTTAGTCCATTTACATTCCAAGATAATACTTTACACTCCATATTCATGGTTTTGTTGGTAAGTCTTTTTCATTGTCCTTAATAAATCTCTCCATCTCCCGCTCGGATCTGATGCGTTTTTTTGCCCCTCCAAACTCAAAGGACACTCCTTCCGGTAACTCCCATCTGTATCTGATATTCATGTCCTTCAAAGTCTGAATTAGCACTCTATATTTTTTCCTGTCCAATAACACTGATCTGGGCAGTTCCTTCATTATAATAATCGTCTTGCCATCAATCTCCAATGGGTCTTGAAATTGTTTAGTCACAATCCTCTCTTTCATATTTCTAGTTGTAAACTGCACAATCACATCCCTTGGTAGTTTCCTCTGGGTTGCAATTCTCGAGTTCACACGATACGCCACATCTAGGATAGCCACAATTTCCTCCTCCTCCTTCCCCAGGTAATCAGCCAACACCTCAGTCATCTGTTCTTGCGCTGACTTCCCTTCCACTTCTGGCAGACCGCGAAAACGAAGCTGCTTCTCCATGTGTTTAGTTTCTGCAACTGACATCCTCCCCTTCACCAGCCTCATCTCTGTTTGTTGCGTGTCTATTAAATTCTCCATCGCGTCTTCTACTGTTTTAACTCTCTGCTGCGTTCCTTGTAATTCACTGCTAATCGTTTCCACACCTTTTTTCACTTCTGACAGCTCCGACTTTACTGTCTGTGTAACTTCCTTGACCTCTTTAATAAGCTCCAATTTCGTGTCCTTAAGTTCTTTCATCATGTCTATAAGTTTTTTGTCCAAGTTTTCTATTGCCGATTGCCACTCTTTTTTCGACATCGTGGGGCTTGCTTTAGCTCGCTCCCACGAATCTGCTCTCTTCCTCAGCTCCGTGGCGTATAATTAAACGTTTTCCTTTTTTTTTTTTTAAATGTCCCAATCTTTACCAAAATTAATTTTTTATATCCAAAATGTCGGGCGTCTTTTCTCTATGGTTTCTCTATGTTATTATAATCCAAGATGGCCTACTTCCTCTTCCGCTGAAGCCACGACCCTTCCACTTTCAAAGATGGCGATTCCCCACTTCCTGTCCTTTGGCAAGGGCCGCTTCCCTCCAGCCACTCTATTGTTATTACGCACTTCCTGTCTCCCGTCTTCCCACAGCAGGTCTCGCGATGGTGTCTTTTTCCCACAGCTCCAAAACCACAGGTATTCAAAACAATAGTCCGATTTTTGTAATAACTTCTTTAAACTTAGTCTCTTTTAAAATACAACTCCTGCCGAGTCTTCACCTCCTTTTCGCTAGTCTGTTGCAGTTTAAAAGTCTACTTTCTTTCCTCTCTGTTTTTGTCAATCTGTCCCGTTTCAAGATCTTTACCTGTTTTTGGAGAGTGAGCCGTAACGTGGCATGTTCTTGACAAAGAATTCCTGAAATGAGGTGGCACGCCACCTCCTTGTAGGGCAGAGTATCTTCTACCTTACAAGAAAAAGAAATGAGAAAGAAAAAAAGAGTACAAGAACCAACAGTACTGAAGATACTGATTGCACTAGTCACTTTACTGGACTTACCTGAGAATTCTTTATATTCTAGTAATGTTGTGAATTTTAATAAGTGTGGAATTTTAAAATTTGTTTGTTTATGTCATTTATATTCCACCTTTCTCACTGAGACTCAAGGCAGATTACATAGTGTGAGATTAGTACAATCAGTAGCAAGGACAAGGGCAGGCATTTCCATACAGTGTTAAGAACATTTCCATAAACAATGTCATAGAGTAAATGAATACAAGTTTACAAAGACATAGCATTAGCAAGGATCGAATATGGGGTTGAAGAGCTGCTGAAACAGAACATAATCAATTCTAGGACTTACATTAAACAACATGAAGCAGAGGTAGTATATAGGAGTACATATTTAAAGTAACAGAAAATATGTAAGGCAATATAATGGTGAAGTCTATGATTCCCTACAATACCACCCTCCTAGCTGAGAAAAAAGCCTTTTTGAATAATTTGGGTTTGCATTGTTTGCGGAAAGCCAGGAGCGTGGGGGCTCTCCTGACCTCCTCAGGCAGGCTGTTCCGTAGGGTAGAGGCCACCACAGAGAAAGCCTGTGTACAGGCTGCTGTTGATTTCACTCATGTACAGGCTGGCACCTGTTCAGAAGAGCGAAGCTCTATGATTCTTTAATTGTACATTGCTTTTGTTTGCACATTAGTGGAAATCTTTGTGGTTCACACAATTATTCTATAAATGATGTAATTGTTATATAATGGTGTTGTTTGCTCCAGATTCTTTGGTTTGTATATTGTATTTTGACTCATCGTATCTAATATAATCTTGTATCTGAGACTGGAGTAGTCAGTATGTTATGGTAGGTTTTTCCTATTTGGTTATTGGCAACTGGTTGAAAGAAAACAATTTGAAATTGAAACCAGACAATATGGAAGTGATGCTGATTGGAAAAACAGAGATCTTCAAGAACATTGTGCTTCCAATTTTTGATGGAGTTCAGTTAACGCTGCCTGACTCAATAAAGAGCCTATGCATTATATTTGATCAAGAACTACTGCTAGAGAAACAAGTAAATGCAGCTTCAAAAAAGGCCTTCTTGCAATTTGTACTAACCTGGAATATGACTCCCTACCTTGAAATAGCTGATCTGGATTCTTGGCATGGCTCCCTAACCATGAAATGGCCACCTGGATTCATGGTATAGTAACTCTGAAATGGACTACTGTGATGCACTCTTCAAAGTTGAATCCATTATTTACTAGGCTCAATTCAAGGTCATGACTATCACATTCAAAGCCCTTCATGGCCTCAACCCCTCATATCTGTGTGATCACCTCTCCTCCTATGTTCCATCATGACAGCTCCATTCATCTGGAAAGGGCCTTCTGCAGATACCACCCTGCAGTTCACAAAATCCACATCTGCCTGCACTTATGGTTTCTCTGTGGTAGCCTACCTGAGGAGGTCAGGAAAGCTCCCACTCTCCTGGCATTCTACAAACTACGCAAAACTGAATTATTCAGGAGGGCTTTCTACCCAAATTATAGGGCTGTGTCATAATAAGCAGCTTGTAGGGATGCATTGGTGGAGATAGGGACTATATACTAGCTACCGTGTTGGGTTCATATGCCTACTAGGGAGCTTTCCATGTTGATAAACATGCCATGTAAATTTGTCTGCTCAGTTTCAGAAGGTTTTCCTCTCTGAGCTTAACTTTATGCTTGTTTTTCAAATTTTCTACTACCATACCATATTGTATCTCTTTTCACTGAATGTCCTAATTGTTGTTCATTATTGTACTTTACTCAATGAATGTCACAGATATTGATTATACTGTATTTTCTCTTGCAGTATGTAATCCATCTTGGATCTCAGTGAGAAAGACAGACTAGAAATCACCACTAGGGGTGTGCAAGCCAAAAATTTTCGGCTAAAGCCGAAAGCAGAAAACCGAAAGAGGATTCTCTTTCATATAAGCCGAAAGCCGAAACGGCCAGCCGTTTCGGCTTTCGGCTTTCGGCTTACTTTCGGCTTTTGGCTTTCGGCTTTTTCAATGGGAAAATGCCTCCGGCGTCTTCCCGGACGTCTGGGGGAGGCATTTTCCCACCGAATCAGCCCAAAATTGGTGGGGACCTTCCTCTAACCCCTCTCTACAAACCCCCCAAGTTTCAGACCGATTCGACTTTGGGGGGCCATGTTATGGCCCCCCAAAGCAGGTCCCCCTATCCTCCCATAAGAAAGCGAAGGAGCAGCATATTGTTAGCATGCTGCTGCTCATCTTCTTCATTATTTCCTATGGGGAAAAATGAAGAAGCAGGCTTCCTTTGCCAGGGGTGGCATTTTGCATGCAAAATGCCCCCTTGCCCTCAGGGGCCCTTCTCCCACCCTTCCTTCCACCCCCCACCAAGGCTCAGCCTGCTCCCACTTGGGGGGGCCATTTCATGGCCTCCCCAAGTAGGTGCTCTAATCTCATTCTCTACCACTGACAGCTGGGGGAGGCTTGTCTTGCCAGGGGTGGCATTTTGCATGCAAAATGCCCCCCAACCCTCTGGGGCCCTTCTCCCACCCCCCACCCAGGCTCAGACTGCTCCCACTTGGGGGGGCATTTCATGGCCTCCCCAAGTAGGTGCTCTCATCTCTACCACTGACAGCTGGGGGAGGCTTGTCTTGCCAGGGGTGGCATTTTGCATGCAAAATGCCTCCCAGCCCTCTGGGGCCCTTCTCCCACCCTTCCTCTCACCCCCCACCAAGGCTCAGACTGCTCCCACTTGGGGGGGGGCATTTCATGGCCTCCCCAAGTAGGTCCTCTCAGCCCCTAAAGTCCACCCCTTACAGCCCCACACAAACCCAATTCCCCCCCAGCTGCCACACACAGACCCAAATCCCCACATTAGCCCCTCACAGACCCAAATCCACCCCCACCTGCCCCACACCCATAACCCCAGGAACAGGCTGGCAAAGGCCAACCCTCTCCCTTTGTTCCCTATGCTGGGAACTTCTAAACTCTCTTTCCCTGGGCAATTCTGCACAGCCCAGGGGTGCCACAATGGTGGGCACACTTCTGAGTGCCAGCTGGTCCCTGTGAAAGAGCACCTGAACCACAGACACCCTCCCTCAAATTCCCCCACCACCTACAGAGATGGCTGGCCAGCCAGCCCCATTGTTCCCTATGATGGGAACCAACTGCACAACAAAGAATAAAACAAGAACAACACAAAATAAAGTTTTTAAAAAATTATTTTCTCCCTTCCAAAGTACAAGTAGGCAAAGCATAATGACACATTACACCAGCAGTCCCCCACACAGAAAAATAACACAACTCACTTAACATCAGATAATCACAAAGCACGATTCCTGTCAAAAACACTTTATTTCTTGAACAGCTTTAGGTTACACAGCAGGGGGGAACACCAAAGGGCATGGCAGCACTATCTTACACAAAAATAACACAACTCACTTAACATCAGAGAATCACAAAAACACAATTTCTGGCAAAAACACTTTATTTCTTGAACAGCTTTAGGTTACACAGCAGGGGGGAACACCAAAGGGCATGGCAGCACTATCTTACACAAAAATAACACAACTCACTTAACATCAGAGAATCACAAAAACACAATTCCTGGCAAAAACACTTTATTTCTTGAACAGCTTTAGGTTCCACAGTAGGAGGGCACAACAGGGCATGATAGCAATGTACTACAAAAAATAATACAACCCACTTCACCGTTTTTGACAGCAATTGTGTTTGTCTGATTTTCTGATGTGAAGTGAGTTGTGTTATTTTTGTGTAGTACACTGCTTTCCTGCTCTGTTGTGCCTTCCTACTGTATAACCTAAAGCACTTACAGAAATAAAGTGCTTTTGACAGCAATTTTTTGGGGTGATTCTTTAATGTGAAGTGAGTTGTGTTATTTTTGTGTAAGATACTGCTTCCATGCTCTTTGGTGTCCCCCCCCCTGCTGTGTAACCTAAAGCTGTTCAAGAAATAAAGTGTTTTTGACAGGAATTGTGCTTTTGTGATTCTCTGATGTTAAGTGAGTTGTGTTATTTTTGTGTAAGATAGTGCTGCCATGCCCTTTGGTGTTTCCCCCTGCTGTGTAACCTAAAGCTGTTCAAGAAATAAAGTGTTTTTGACAGGAATCGTGCTTTGTGATTCTCTGATGTTAAGTGAGTTGTGTTATTTTTCTGTGTGGGGGACTGCTGGTGTAATGTGTCATTATGCTTTGCCTACTTGTACTTTGGAAGGGAGAAAATAATTTTTTAAAAACTTTATTTTGTGTTGTTCTTGTTTTATTCTTTGTTGTGCAGTTGGTTCCCATCATAGGGAACAATGGGGCTGGCTGGCCAGCCATCTCTGTAGGTGTTGGGGGAATTTGAGGGAGGGTGTCTGTGGTTCAGGTGCTCTTTCACAGGGACCAGCTGGCACTCAGAAGTGTGCCCACCATTGTGGCACCCCTGGGCTGTGCAGAATTGCCCAGGGAAAGAGAGTTTAGAAGTTCCCAGCATAGGGAACAAAGGGAGAGGGTTGGCCTTTGCCAGCCTGTTCCTGGGGTTATGGGTGTGGGGCTGCTGGGGGTGGATTTGGGTCTGTGAGGGGCTAATGTGGGGATTTGGGTCTGTGTGTGGCAGCTGGGGGGGAATTGGGTTTGTGTGGGGCTGTAGGGGGTGGACTTTGGGGGCTGAGAGCACCTACTTGGGGAGGCCATGAAATGCCCCCCCAAGTGGGAGCAGTCTGAGCCTGGGTGGGGGGTGGGAGAAGGGCCCCAGAGGGTTGGGGGGCATTTTGCATGCAAAATGCCACCCCTGGCAAGACAAGCCTCCCCCAGCTGTCAGTGGTAGAGAATGAGATTAGAGCACCTACTTGGGGAGGCCATGAAATGCCCCCCCCAAGTGGGAGCAGGCTGAGCCTTGGTGGGGGGTGGGAGGAGGGGTGGGAGAAGGGCCCCTGAGGGTGAGGGGGCATTTTGCATGCAAAATGCCACACCTGGCAAAGGAAGCCTGCTTCTTCATTTTTCCCCATAGGAAATAATGAAGAAGATGAGCAGCAGCATGCTAACAATATGCTGCTCCTTCGCTTTCTTATGGGAGGATAGGGGGACCTGCTTTGGGGGGCCATAACATGGCCCCCCAAAGTCGAATCGGTCTGAAACTTGGGGGGTTTGTAGAGAGGGGTTAGCGGAAGGTCCCCACCAATTTTGGGCTGATTCGGTGGGAAAATGCCTCCCCCAGACGTCCGGGAAGACGCCGGAGGCATTTTCCCATTGAAAAAGCCGAAAGCCAAAACGTTTCGTCTTTTTTTCTTTCGGCTAGCCGAAACGTTTCGGCTTAGCCCGAAACGTTTCGGATAACCTGAAAGAAGCCGAAACACTTTTGTTTCGGCTTTCTTTCGGCTTTCAGAAAGCCAAAATGCACATCCCTAAGCACCACCACCACCACCACCACCACCACCACCACCACCATCATCATTTTGCTTGCCCTCTTCTGTACTTTCTTCTTTTTGAGATACGGCAACTAGAACTACACATGGTATTCCAAATGAGGTTGCACCATAGCTTTATACAAGGGCATTAAAATATTGGCTGTTTTATTTTCAGCCCATTTCCTAGTACTCTCAAGTAGAGATGGGCACTAACAGCGATACGAACGAAAAAAAAGCCACGAACAGCCCAATCCACTGTTCGTGAGCAAGCTGTTCATGAGGCCCCATTTCCCGGTGAACATGTGTTCGTTCCAAGCCCTCTTCGTGGCATTCGTCAGCTGTTCATAAAGCCAGACAGTCTGGCGCCATCCAATCAATTTCCCTGGCAACATAGACATGGACTGTCTGAACTCTGTCTGAACTCCTTCTGGCTTTCTTTCTGGCTTGTAACCCCTCAAAGTAGCTTTCAGCAGACAGTCTAGTTTTACCACTATGAAGAAAAAATGCCATGAAAGGGGGAGACCCATGGATAATGCCTTTCCTGGGATGCAATCTCTCTGAAACTTGGGGGGGGGGGGCTTCAGAGGACAGTGAGGACTATGTCCCCTGCAAATTTGGTGGGTATTGGACATTGGGAAGGTCAGTTTGTAACCCCTCAAAGTAGCTTCCAGCAGACAGTCCAGTTTTTGCCACTGTGAAGAGAAAATGATATGAAAGGGACTCCCATGGACTCTCCTTTCCCCGGCTCAAGTTCAGCTAAGTCCCAAGGGGGCCGTTCTGGCTCCTATGAACCTCCAGCTATGAACATGTTTGTGAACATGTCATGTCCATCAATGTTCGTGAATCCCTGTTCGTGGATGGCAATGAACAATGAATATTGCGTTCGGGTTTTTTTTCCTGTTCATGCCCATCTCTACTCCCGAGCAGAGTGTTTGCCTTTTTCACAGCTACAGCACTTTGGGTTGACACATTCATTGAGCAATCCACTTTGACCCCCAAGTCTCTTTCCCTCTCAACCTCAGCAAGTTCAGACCCCATTAGCACATATTTGAAGTTGGGATTTTCTGTTCCAGTGTGTATCATCACCATGCACTTTATCTACACTGAACTTCATTTGCCACATTTTGCCCACTCACTCAGTTTTTGGAAATCCTCCTAGAGCTCTTCACAGTTGATCTTGCATTTCACAATCCTGAATGATTTTGTGTCATCTGCAAAGCTGGACACTACACTGCTCACCACTCCAGTTCCAGATCATTTATGAGGAAATTAAATAGCACCTGCCCCAATACCAATTACTGAGGGTTTCCAATGCTTACATCCCTCCACTGTAAGAACTGTTCATTTATTCCTACAATCAGCTTCCTGTTGTTTAATCAGTTTTTAATCCCCCTCTTTTCTTCCCAAGAAGAGCCGCAGCTGGATCACCAGCCAAAGCTGGCTATTGCAGTCACCTGTTTGTCCAACAGGAGGTCCAGGTTCAGAAGCACCCCCAAGCTACAAGCTTGCTCCTTTAGGGGGAGGGCAACACCGCTCAGAACAGGAGAGATCCTATTTCCTGTGTCAGACTTTTCCCCCTACAGTAAGACGTCTGTTTTATCAGGATTAAGTTTCAGTTTGTTATCCCTCATCCATTCCAAAACTGTCTCCTGGCACCTATTCACAGTTGTCATAGCTTCCTTGGGATCTGTTGGTTGTGGGGGACAGAGCTGAGTGTTATTCGCACATTAGTGGCAACTTACCCCAAATATCCATATGTCCTCTTCCAGCTGCTTTAAGTAGATGTTGAAAAGCATCAGGGACAAGATGAATCCTTGTAGGACCCACAAGCCAGAGGGTGGAGCAGTCGTCCCTGAGCACCACATTTTGAATCCTACTTTAGAAGTATGACCCAAACCACGACAAAACAGTGCCTCCCTGTTCCAACACCAAAAGGTGGCCCAGAAGGATACCATGATTATTGGTATCAAAAGCTGCTAAGAAGTTCAGGAGAATTAATAGGGTTGCACTCCTCCTGTCCATCTCCTGGCACAGGTCATCCATCATGGCAACCAAGCCCATTTTAGTCCCATGACCAGGCCTGAAACCAGATTGGAACAGGTCCAAAGCAGCCATTTCATTCATTGTTTGTAAGGCATAAGTCCAGTACTTAGCACTTCTACTTAAAGAGCAAAGATAGCAGGCAGCAAAAATATAATAATGAAAGTTTAATTTTCTGCCTAAGTACTTGCAATGCAGTCCTAAGCAGAGTCACACCTTTCTAAGCCCATTGACTCTACTTAAGATCCCCTTGTTGGAGTGCTACAGTCAGAGTATACATCACTGGTTTAGGTGGACTATGGGTCTGATTCTGTATAATATATTTTATTAAATAAATTTTATTAAATTTTAAAATATAGCAAAACATTAGGCAACATATACTTAAATCCAATCTTTCTTTATATCAGTTTTATTATTAAGATTTAGTTCCTCTGTTAACAAATCTTCTCTTAATTTTATTTTATATTCACCTTGTGAAAATTCTAACATATCTCAATACATTAACTTGACATTTTCCTTCTAAAATGAGCTCATATATAAAAAAATGAACTTATTGTGGGCTTTATACCAGTTTTAAGTTCTAGTCAATACTTGTGAATAATACTCTTTTCTGGCATTGCACTGTTCTAAAGTAGAAAATGAAGGGTCATATTCATTCATTAATTCATTTGCAATAGTTATATGCTGCCTTTGAAGAAAAAGTTCTCAAAGTAGCTTTCATAGTAAAACAATTCAAACACCCTTAACTCTAGAGTTTTGCTACAGCAGACTTCCTTGAAAAGGATATTCCTTGTTAGCTTTATTATGTTGTGGGTACAATCTGTGATACCTTGGTACCTAACAAAGAATATGTTTTTTCAAGGGGTTTTTTTTTTCTGGGAAAAGAGGTGGTGGAACTCAGTGGGTTGCCCTTGGAGAAAATGGTCACATGGCTGGTGGCCCCACCCCCTGATCTCCAGACAGAGGGGAGTTTAGATTGCCCTCCGTGGCATGGAAGGCAATTTAAACTCCCCTCTGTTTGGAGATCAGGGGGCGGGGCCACCAACCATGTGACCATTTTCAAGAGGTTCCAGAACTCCATTCCACCACGTTCCAGCTGAAAAAAAGCCCTGTGTTTTTTACAAAAAAGCTATCTGCAACACCCAAATCAAATACTTACCTTGGTTATCTCAGCCTGCAGTCTCCTAAATCCTTCAGTATTTATTTATTTATTTAAATCATTTATTAGCTGCCTTTCTTCCAAAGGTGCTCTAGGCAGCTTACCATGCTGAATAGAAACAACATTATATATTTAAAAACATCAGCTTAAAAACAAGAGTTAAAGCACAGTTTAAATAAATTAAAATGCTGCCCTAAATAAAACAGCCTTCAGCAACCTCCTGAGGCTAGAAAGTGAAGGGGGGAGGAGTACCTCCCTGAGGAGATTATTCCACAGTTGTGGAACTGCCACTGAAAAGGCCCTCTCCTGTGTATCAACCTACTGAACTTCTTTGGTTGACTTCTTTGGACAGTCAAGAGGTCTCTCCTTATGATCTTAACTACTGCAATAGATACTGCAAGGAAGAAGTATCCACCTTACTTTATCACAGTGCCTGAAAACTGCTATAAAACTGTTTATTATTTATTTTATTCAATGTATATTCCGCCCTCCCTGCATCAGCAGGCTTAGGGCGGATTACAATTTATACAATAATATAAAATACATCTACCTTTAAAAACCAATAAAACTCCTTAAATATTTTTAAAAATGCACAACAAGCAATACAGCAGCAAATTTTAAAAGACATATTGCAGCAGATTTTTTTAGCAACCACCACCCAACCACCTCCAAGAATATATGGCAAAGGCTAGGTGGTAGATACCCTTTGTAGGGGCACAGCTATCTCTAGGTGGCCGGCAGGGAGGCCCAGGGCGTCAACCATATGTCTGGCAGAAGAGGCATATGGTTTGAAACTTATTTTAGCTATCTGAAACATACTGCCCTAATGCACTACTGCTGCTGAAAAAGGTAGTAAGATGTAACAGGCCTCAGCAGGCAGACACAGCAATTTTCAAAATGTAGCATTTAGAGGCTCTGAAGGAGCAGCAATTAATGTCCGGTCTCCTATCATCCTGCTGTCATTCTGTCAATGTGTGTCATCACATTTTCGGCAGTGACAGGGGTACTATATCTTCTAAAAGTATGCTACCAAGCACGAGGCCCAGATAAAACAAGGTATTAGTGTTCAGGGAGAGGTGACTCATTGCTTCAACAATAGTCCAACAGAAACTAATAGTTGGCAGTGGTTGCTTTGTCCCATATCTAGGCAGTAACATACTAACAATGGCCATTTCAACAAACACTTGATGCTTCCTTAGTACAAAGTACTTTCCCTATACTTTAAAAAAAAGACACCCCCCCACTGC
The DNA here is from genome assembly GCF_028583425.1 of Eublepharis macularius. Taxonomy (NCBI): domain Eukaryota; kingdom Metazoa; phylum Chordata; class Lepidosauria; order Squamata; family Eublepharidae; genus Eublepharis; species Eublepharis macularius. Next base: position 149,997,112 of record NC_072791.1, on the reverse strand, counting down.
CTGAACTTATAAGTAGAGATGGGCACGAACCGCATTACGAACTTCAAAAACCCACAAAACTGGCAATCTCTTGATTGTGATCTGGCAGATCGTGATTGTCCATGGCCAACAAACCAGCATTTGGAAGAAGCCTGGTTTGGTGTGTTTGGCCATGGTTTGGGAACACAAACAGTCAGGTGCCATCAATTAATTCCCCTGGAAACGGAGCCGGGGGAATGCCTGAACTCTGTCTGTGCTCCTTCTGTCACCCTGGAAACCCGAATGGAAGCCTAGCTTACCTTGATCAGCAGGTCTTCCTTCCAACCATGGAGCTGCAAAGTGGTTACAAGTTGGGAGAAGAAACCAGGGGGAGGGAGGGGGGAGGGGTGTTCTGTAGCCATGGGCACTCCAATCTCATCCCCGCAAACCCTGATAGGCAGCTCAACCGCAACAACTGGCTGGATGAAACATTCATTGTAATTAACATACTTTGTGCAACCTCGTTTATGTGTGCCCGTGAGGAAGCGATATTTGTGAAACAGGAATTTAAAAAGAGACCGGTGTAGACCTGTTGGCTGTGGGAGTGAATGGCTTTATTTCTGCAAACTTGACAGATGGTCTGCACATCATTTGAACAGCTTTTCAATACACCTGTTACAGCAGTTGGACTGTTTGACTGCTCTTTTGCTGTTGGATTGTGTTTGTTAATTGTACAGTGATTGTATCCTGATACTATTGTTACATTCATTATGTCTTGTTCATTGAACCACTGCATTATTTGCACTTACATTTGTACTTTATGATTGATTTATGTACATAGGAGAGATAATAATTGAATATAAGTCTTTTGTATTATTTTGCCTCCCTTTTTGGTTGTTACCAGTAGCTTTACTATAGGAGGCGCCCCTGGTACTTAGCTTTTGAGAAGAGACAGAGGAAGTATAATTGAGCTGGGATTTTGGGGATTGGCATCTATCTCCTCTGGTGCCAGGGCTGCTGACAGGTCCTGGGGCCAAACTCAGTGGGCACCCAGCTGAGGGCTCACTTTGATAATTATCACTGCCTGATTGGATCAGGCCTCTGGGAGTGGTGGGCTAGGGCTCTAGTCCCTCCCTTCCTCTGGTGCCAGGGCTGGTGCCAGGCCCTGGGGCCATGCTCAGTGGGCACCTCGGCTGAGGGCACACCAAATGATTATTATTATCACAATCATTATTGTTTTCATTATTGTTGTTATTATTACTATTATTATTATTAGTCTCTGTTCCTGTTCTGTCCAGGTATCTTGGTATGCTGGGCTATGGCTGTAGCCCCAGCCTCTGGTTCCAGTGCTGCTGCCAGGCCCTGGGGCCAAGCTCAGTGGACACCTCAGCTGATGGCTCACACAGTATTATTAGTGCCTGATCTGGTCAGGTCTGTGGGAGTGGTGGGCTAGGGTTCTAGTCCCTCCCTCCCTCTGTTGCTAGGGCTGCTGCCTGGCCAAGCTCAGTGGGCACCTGGGCTGAGGGCTCACAGTATTATTTCCAGTGCCTGATCTGGTGGTCAGGCATATTGGTGTGTTGGACTAGGGCTCTAGCCTCAGCCTCTGGTTCAAGGGCTGCTGCCAGGCCCTGGGGCCAAGCTCAGTGGGCACTGCGGCAGAGGGCACACAGAGTCATCTCCTTTCCTGTCCTCCTTAATTCTAGTTTGGTGGCACAATGGGTCTTCCTCTTGTGTTGGCCACCAAGGGTGGTTGTGGGGTGAAGTGCGATGGCAGTCCTCCTGGTTCACTTGTGGAAAGCAGTATTGGGTGTGGCTCAGGGACAGCAGAGAATCCTCCTGCCCATTCCCAATTCACCTGTGGGGGCTGTGGAGGAGGCCAAAGAGGTCTTTTTGCAGGGAGGAGAGAATCTCTCTCAACATTTTGAGGATGGGTGGGTGGGCGATGGATCCCTGGAGGAATGGTTTCTGTGTTATGAAATATCCCTCCCGTCCCCATCCCAAAGTCTCGGTGGTGTTCCCGCCTGCAGTCCACCCCTCACCCTGTTGTCCATGGCCAGCTCCGCAGCACAGCCTGTAACTATTCGTCCTCCTTCCCCTGGGACAGTTAGCGGTCCACTTTTCAACTCCTCCGTGTGGAGGCACTTTTGGGCCCTTCCTAATGACCCCCAGAGAAATCCTCAGGGGGACCCTCAGGTGAGGACCCGCCCGTGGTTGCTGGGCGATCTTGCCTTTCCCCCTCCACATGTCGTACAGAACAAGACAGAGAGACAGATAGAAAGATGTGTTGAAAAACAAAAACAAAACCATTGGAAAAAGATGGACACACAAGCATACATATAGATGAAGATAGAGAAAGGAATGTAGAAAAAATATAGTTATAGAAAGAGAAAAAAAGACAGCTAGAGATGGAAAGAAATAATAAAGGGCAGATAGACGTAGAAAGAGATAGACTCAGATAAATAGTGGTGGAATCACATAGGAAGAAACAGAGAGAGATAGAAAGTAGTGAATAGACAGTGAGAGGGAGAAACAGAGAAACAGGTAGAAAGGGGTACACAGATATCAACTGTTCTAGAAGTAGAAATAGAATGCGAATGCATCAAGGAGATATAGAATCGAACAGAACACGCCACATCCATGGAGAAAAGGATTAAAAATCATAAACAGAGAAAGAGACAAACATTACACAATGTATAAGTATAATGAAAAATACACTAGAATGTATGCACAAACATTAGAGAATGTATGTTAATAGTTAGAGAATGCTATACGGCTGGAGAACTGTATGTAGAAACAGATAGAGATTGAAATAGAAAGAGAGGGGATATCACCCGCCCTCTGGCTCTCGCCGGGAATAAACGTATAGGAAGAGGTCAACGGTTAGGCACACCTGCCTTGACCAAAGGGCACTCTACTCCACTGATACTCGTAAGAGCTTAACAATACAAAGGGTCTTTCTTCATTAACTTTATGTTAGATTGCGAGTATGTGCGGTTTCCCAGTCTCTGCTGGTGACTGATTAGCAGGAGATTAGCAAAAGACAAACATCTATTTCCTTGGTCATTGTTTCTTGCTGTATGCATGCTATGTTTAAATAAAAGGCCACTGCCTGGCTGGGCAGACTGGTGTTCGAGTCTTCACCCTAGGTCGTGTCATTCCTACATGTGGCGCCGCGAACAGGGACCGCGCTCATCAACGCCTGGCATAGGCCCCTTGAGTGCACTCCTTCATTGCTGTCTCAGTGACCCCTTCATTGGTGAGTATGGGAGGACAATTTTCACATGCCCAGCGCAGGCATCTAGAGGAACTCTGGTTCCTGGTTCAGAAGTCCGGCAGGACTGTGACTTCTAGTCAACTTCACCCCTTGTTTCAGGAGCTTAATAAGCTATGCCCTTGGTACCCTGAGGAGGGTTCTCTCCACCTCAAGGACTGGGAGAAAATTGGCCGGGTTCTTCATACCCCACCACAAGCTAATGTAGAGTTGTTGCATACCTGGCACCAATGCCAGCATGCAGTGGAGAAGTTTACACCCATTCACACTGCTCAATTGTCTAAGGAATGTCCACCAAAGTATGCTGATGTGTAATTGCTTCCTCCAGCACTGCTCAGCTTCCCATCCCCTCCCCAACCTCCTGCTCCCCCCGGTAAAGATTTTAATCCTCCACCTTCCACTGGAGGAGTCCCAGGATGCCTTGTGCAAGAGGTGCAGGATGTGGCAGAATTAACTGAAATGCTTGCTATCTGCCCAGTTCATTTTACTGATCAGGTTGATGATCAGGTCCGCTGGATTGTGGAGTATAAGCCTCTCTCTTATCCTGTTCTTACTGAGTTAAGGAAAGCTATTCGAGATATGGGATTGCAAAGCAGTTATGTACAAGGCATGCTTGAGGTTGTCATGTGTAATCATACCCTAGTTCCGGAGGACTGGAAAACCACAATTCGCATGCTTTTAACTCCTGCACAATATGTGGCTTGTGAAAGTGAGTTCTGCCAGCAGTGTGTACTAAGAGCTTACACTGCTGAGCAACTCTATGGGGCAGGAAATTTTAGTGACCCCAATCATCAGATAGTCTTACCCGCTGCCACTCTGGAGGTTTCTTCTAATTGTGCCTTTCACGCTTTTCAGCGTGTCCCATCTTCTGGCAAACCCTCGCAAACCTTTTCTAGCATTCGCCAAAAAGCCGCTGAGCCTTACACAGACTTTGTTAATCACCTTCAGGAAGCGCTTAGGTGTCAAGTTGATAATGCTGAAGCCCAAGAGGAGCTGTTAATTAAATTAGCTAAAGAGAATGCTACCTCTGAATGCCGAAGGGTTATCACAGGTCTGGGAAAAAACCCGGAGTTGGCAGAAATGATTAGAGCTTGCCAAGATATAGGAACTCCCTCACATCAAGCCTCTCTGCTTGCTGCTGCTCTCTGCTAGGGTGTAAAGCCTGGGGGGAAATGTTTTAACTGCGGCAAGCCTAGTATTTTAAAGCAGAATTTCGGGCTTCTGGAGGTGGAGGCGTAAAGCCAAAACCTACCAGCCCAACTGGGAAAGGAAAGCCTCGAACCAAATGTCCCAAATGCGGCAAGAGGTTTCATTGGGCTAGTGAGTGCCACTCGGGAAACTCCCGGGCAGGCCTGTCTCTGGCTCTGGTCCAAATAGAGGCAAGTCTGGGCTAGAATCCTTGCCTAATTCTACTATTTTCAATTCCCCAAGTGCCACTAAAGGTAGTGCAAGGATTGATCTTTTCCTACAAACTGATCTTACTTTCCAGTTCCCCGGAGAAGTGCAAGTCGCACCTTCTCAGCTCTCTGGTCCTTTGCTTCCTAGCCATCTGGGCCTGATCTTACCTCGCTCCTCTAGTGGAAAAAAGGGAATCTTTGTAGTCCCTGGGGTTGTTGACTCTGATTATGAAGGAGTCATACAAATGCAACTGTGAACTAATTTGCCTCAAACCTTGCCTCAAAATTCTGCACCCACTCAGTTAATTCTTGTCCCGTATGTCTTGCCCGCAGGGGGAGCCGACCGTGAGCGTGGCACGGGAGGTTTTGGATCTACCTCCACTGATTCACTGGTAGGATTGACTACCACTATCTCTTCTGCATACCCTCAGCAGCATATTTTTATCCAAGTTTAAAGGTATTATTGATACTGGAGCTGATGTTACTGTTCTCAGCCATTTGCAGTGGCGCCCTGAGTGGCCTTTAGAGGCCTGTCCCAGTGTTTGGGGCATAGGGGGCAAACAGGGAGCTCAACAAAGTATACATTTTCTTTCTGCTTCTCTTCCTGATTCTGATCGAAGGGTGCAAGTTTCGCCCTTATGTTCTTGATATTCATGTTAATCTGTGGGGGCGAGACTTGCTAAGCCAATTTGGCACTGTTGTCACAGTGGGTGAATGAAATGTCTCTCACTGCTCTCCCCCTCAAGTGGCTCGCGAATGAGCCTGTGTGGATTGATCAGTGGCCTCTCCGGTTGGACAAACTTACTGCTTTACAATCTTTGGTTTCTGAACAGCTAGCCGCTGGTCACATTGAACTAACGACTAGCCCATGGAACACCCCTGTTTTTGTCATCAAAAAGAAAAGTGACAAATGGAGTATGTTGCATGATCTCCGTGCTGTCAATGCCTGCATTCAACCTATGGGTCCCCTGCAGTGTGGGACTCCAAATCCTAATCTTATTCCACATGATTTTCAATTGCTTATTGTGGATCTTAAAGATTTTTTTTTACAATCCCGCTCTGTAAGGCAGATCGGGAGAAATTTGCCTTTACAGTGCCGGTGGTTAATCATCAGGCTCCCACCCAACGTTACCACTGGAAGGTCTTACCCCAGGGTATGTTGAACAGCCCCACTTTGTGCCAACATTTTGTTGACCGGGCATTACGCCCTTTTCGGGAAAGGCATCCACAGGCTCTTGTCTACCATTTTATGGATAACATCCTGGTGGCTGCGCCCCAGATTCCACCAGGGTGGTTGGGAGACCTTACTCAGTCTCTCCAACCTTATGGCCTTATTGTGGCCCCCGAAAAGGTGCAAGTTGTGGAGCCTTATACCTATCTTGGGCATTGGATGCTTCACTCCTTTGCTGCTCCCGTGGTTCCTTGTTTAAAGCTTCTGTCTCCGCTTACTCTCGTTGCTTTGCAGCAACTCCTAGGCACCCTTAATTGGGTGTGGTATTTTTCTTTACCTACCAGTCTTTTGAACCCATTGTTTTCCTTATTTACTACTGCAAAACATCCCAGTGATCTTATTAATGTTCCCCTGCAAGCCCAGGCAGCTTTACAGAAGGTGAATGAGATTTTAGCTCAACAGTATGTAAACAGCATCCCTGCGGGGCTTTTCGTCCTTCCCACTCCCCAAACACCCACTGGAATTTTGGGAATGCTGCATCGTGGGCAAGTCTTTCTTGTAGAATGGTTGTATCTCTCTCATGGCTCTCACCAAAATGTCCTTCCGTATCCTCATGCCATGGCTGACCTCTGTGCTATGGCACGAGAGCGTGCTGTTGAGCACGCTGGTCATGATTTGCTGTCTATCACTATGCCTTTTCCTAAAAATGATTTCAATCACCTCCTGCGTACTTCCCTACAGTTTCAAATTGCTCTTGCTGACTTTGTGGGAGAAATCCTCTTTCATTTGCCTAAAGATCACCACTTTTCTCTCCTACAATCAGCACCTATTTTCCTTCGATCTCTTCAGTCTCCTCAGCTTGTGCGCGCAGCGGTCACAGTTTTTTCTGATGGTGGCTGCTCCTGAGGAGCCATTGTTTATCAGAGCGAAGGTCGCTGGATTACTTAATATTCTGCTACCCAGGCTTCTCCCCAGCGAGCCGAGCTTGCTGCGGCTATCCTAGCATTTCACACCTTTGCCCATCAACCTTTCAATCTTATCTCTGATTCACACTATGTTTGCAAACTAATTAGCTGCCTTCCCGGTGCTTACTTGGCGCCACGTATCGATTCTAATCTTATGGTTCTGTTTCTTACTTTGAAATCCCTCCTTGAACAACGTTCTCATGCCTTTTATGTTGCCCACATCCTCAGTCACACCTCATTGCCTGGACCTTTAGCGGAAAGCAACGCCCATTCTGATAAAGCGGTCCATTCTCTGTTTTCTGATCCCATCTCCAGTCATCAATTTTTTCACCAAAATGCCAAAGGCCTCACTCAGTTATTTAATATTTCTCTGTCAGAAGCCCAAACCATTGTGTCTGCTTGCTCTCACTGTGCAGGGTTTTCACATGTCCCTGAAGGGGGGGGTCAATCCTCGTGGCCTAGGGCCCAATGAGCTTTGGCAAATGGATGTGACTCATGTTCCTGACCTCTCCCCATGGAAGTTTGTTCATGTCTCTATCGATACCTTTTCTGGAGTACTTTAGGCCACTCCCCAGAGGGGGAAAACTGCTTCTCATGTTATTTCCCATCTCCTCACTGCCATCACTGCTTTAGGCTGTCCACAGCGATTAAAAACTGATAATGCCCCTGCTTACTGTTCTTCTACCCTTCAACAGTTTTGTGATCAATGGAATATTTGTCTTTCTCATGGCATTCCTTATAACTCCACTGGCCAAGCTATTGCTGAAAGGGCTAATCGTTCCTTCAAAACCATGTTGCAAAAGCAATTAAAACAGGGAAAATATAGAACCCCCAATTTAGCGAACATTACACAGCAAGTCCATAAAGTTCTTTTTACTTTGAATCAATTAAATTTCTCTCAAACCCCAGGAACCATGCCTTCTTCTCCCTATTATAGGCATTTTCGGGAACGACCACAGCTGCCCCAGCCGTTGGTGCTCTACCGAGCCCTGCCTGACCGGACGTGGTTGGGTCCTATTCCCTTAATAACCTGGGGTCGAGGTTTTGCTTCTGTTCTTACCCCTACAGGTCCTTTGTGGGTTCCAGCAAAGTGTATCTGGCCTGCACATGGCGTGGCATCAACCCGGTGCCCGAGATGGAAAAGGTCAGCCTGGAGCAAGCTCAGCGACCATTCCACCCCCTCTTGAAGGGGCTGAGGGTGCCGCGGGCCCCACTGATCATGTGGGGAGCTGTCAAGTGGATGACCAGCAAAGCACAACAGGTCCTGAGAGCCAACAATCAGCCCGAGATCCCGGAGAACCTGTGTGCTGCCATCTTTGTGGTTATTACTGCAAATTCACTTCTCATTCTTTGTGTGTTGTGCTGTTTTCTTCCTCCCAGGAGAGCAGCCTCCCTGCATGACCGTTTAGATTATAACCTGTGGGAGCGGCTAGCCTGGCAAGTCAACGCTTCGACCTTTTGCCTTGCAGAATCTGCTGACATGCACATGCTGTTAGCCTCCTGCCTTATTCCTGTTTGTACCCCACTGTCCTTATTTCTCAATGATTCAGGGCTTGGTGCCTTTCTTTCAGGTTCTCAGATGAAGTATCAGACTGGATATCAGCTGCCCCCTAACGCTTTATCTTTATATACCCCTTTTATAGCTTCTAATGTCTCTGCTAACCAGACTATGTGCGCACGCATTGTGACTTGCTCAACCAACCCCCAAAAGCCTCACTGTTTGTCAGTTGGACCAAATGTTATTAATTGTTCCACTGTTGAAAATGTAACTTTTACCTATGCTTATACTAGCTTACCCCCTGGATGGTTTTTCTCTTGTGGCTCCAAAACCTTCAACTATATTCCTGCCAATTTGTCTGATACTATTTGTTGCTTAAGTCGTCTTACTGTTGTATTCCCCACCAAACAAGATTTGTTAACCCCAACTCGAAGACGCCGAGCTGCTACTCTAGATTCCAGCTGTGACTCTACGGTGAATCTCCTAAGCGATGCAGAGGCCATGGCCCTTGCAGCCTCTCTTGTCGGCGTTCCAGCGCTCACCATTGTGAACCATCAAACTCTTAGCAAAATAGCTTGCAGCCTGGCAAAGACAATAAACGCAACTTCTATTGCAATTGCCGCCCTGAATGCTGAGCTCATAGAGCTCCGCCGTGCTGTTCTGGACTATCGTGCTGCCATTGATTATTTGCTGTTGTTGCACCATCAAGGTTGTGAGTCTGTTAAGAATATGTGTTGTTTTAATATATCTGATAATTCACAAAAAAGATCTGTCTAATTGAACAATTTACATAACCTAGCTTCTGATATTAAGCAGGATCTGCTGCCTTCCTGGTGGGCCTCCTTCTGGTCCTGGCTGCCTACCGGATGGCTTGGTCTCCTTGTCCAATACGGAATTGGGTTTTTAGCATGTTTAATTCTAATTTGTTGCCTGTTACAGTGTCTCCCTGCTCTTGTAACTATGGGGTTGAGGGTGATTGCTAAACAACCTCACGTGTATCCCTTAATGGCCCCACAGGCCAAAGCTTTAGCCAAACAACTGCGTTATTACAAACTGCATACTTCTGATGTTGAATCTGGCTTAGAGTCAGATACTGAAAAGGAATGCTTGCTTTAAAGAAAAGAAAAAAGAGTGGGATATAGGAAGAGGTCAACAGTTAGGCACACCTGCCTTGACCAAAGGGCACTCTACTCCACTGATACTCATAAGAGCTTAACAATACAAAGGGTCTTTCTTCATTAACTTTGTTAGATTGCGAGTACGTGCGGTTTCCCAGTCTCTGCTGGTGACTGATTAGCAGGAGATTAGCAAAAGACAAACATCTATTTCCTTGGTCATTGTTTCTTGCTGTATGCATGCTATGTTTAAATAAAAGGCCACTGCCTGGCTGGGCAGACTGGTGTTCGAATCTTCACCCTGGGTCATATCATTCCTACATAAATGCGTGCTCCTGTGAGGCCAGGCGGTTGCAGGGGGATCTTCCCACTTATCCCCCACATGACATGTTCTCTCCCTCCCATCCTTTCCTCAGGTGAGGACCCGTGGTTGCTGGGGTATCAGGCCCCCATTCGAATGACATGTCTTCTCCCTCCCACACCAGGAATACCAGCACGCTCCTCTTTGGCCTGGTGGGCGGGCACATGGGGGATGCCACCGGCAAGTGGCCAGACCCCCTGCCCCCTGAGGGGAGGCAGCTCGTCGCCACCTCCCCATGCCCGCCAGGTCTGGTGGCCACCAGCACTACCCACTCTCCCTCCAATGCCGGGAATACCAGTGCATTCCTCTTTGGCCTGGTGGGCAGGCATGTTGGGGGTGCTGTTGGCAAGCGGCCAGACCCCTGCCCCCTGAGGGGAGGTGGCTCATCACCATCTCCCTGTGCCCACCAGGCCTCGCGGCCACCAGCACTGCCCACCATTCCTGCCCTTGCTGGGAATACCAGCGTGCTCCTCTTTGGCCTGGCGGGCGAGCACATGGGAGTGCTGCTGGCGAGCAGCCAGACCCCCAACCCCCTAAAGGGGAGGTGGCTTGTCGCTGCCTGCCCATGCCCACCAGACCCGGCGGCCACTGTCATAACCCATCATCTGGCCTGCACTGGAAATACCAGCACGCTCCTCTTTGGCCTGGTGGGCGGGTACATGGGGAGTGCCGCCGGAGAGCAGCCAGACCCCTGCCCCCTGAGGGGAGGTGGCTAGTTGCCACCTCCCCGTGCCCACCAGGCCCAATGGTCACCATCAGCACCCACCTTCTGTACACTGGGCCAACGACAACTAGTGGCTCTAATTGTATCAAGTGGGAGTTTCCTAGGGGCCTTGGATTGGAGAGCGTATAACTCCAAGATCCCTTTTGCAATCTTGTCCAAACTTGGATGGTGGCTGTAGGAGAGCCTGCAAAACACTCCCCAGGAATATGCACTCTCTAAGTGCAATGGGGGCTTTTCTGAGCCCCGCAAACCGTGAACCGGTTCAGCAATGGAAAATGCTCATTGTGGTTTGCGACCTCGGGATCGTCGTCGGCACCAAACCATGAACCACGGAATTGTTAATTTTTTTTGGTTCATGCCCATGTCTACTTATAAGTGATGTAAGTACCTATAAGTGATGTGAGTAATGTCTGTCCTTTTTGCACAGTCCAGATTACAGAGATAGGTTGAAAATGGAGCAAAGTACAAAGAATTCAAAAGGGATCAAAAATGTGTTGTATCTTAAGGATCCAGAGGAAAAGGTACAGTGAAGATGACCTAATATCCAGACACTTAGACTATGCAACTGTTGATGGTTGGTGGTCATTTTCTCTGAATTTTGGGGGGAAAACTTATGGAAATTCATTCAAATTTTAAAATCCTGGCAAATATTCTGTAACCATCTGTCAGACTCAAATGAATCCATAGTGGCATTTAAATTTTCAGGATATTTATACCCCCCCACACACACACACTTCAGTTACAAACTTGTTGATTATGATTTCAGCCAACTTGGACATTTCTCAGAGGAGCAGAACTGCTCTAGACACCTTTGGGACAGATTACTGGAGAGACAGAAATACAAATATAAAGTGCCAGACTCATCTGGACTGTTCAGAAATGTTCAGAAGTGATGAAAGGAAAAGAAAGTGGAATCCACAGGTAAGATGGGCAACTTAGGGCCAATTCAGACATAATACTTTTCTAAAAATTAATAATTTCTAAGAAAAGAGAGTTTCAGGTGGGTAGCTGTGTTGGTCTGCACTAGAACAGCAGGATTTGAGTCCAGTAGCATCGTAGAGACCGATAAGATTTCCAGGGTACATACTTTTGAGAGCCAAAGCTCTGTTCTTCAGAAACCTTCTCCCTTTTTCAGATAAGAGAGGAACTGTATAAAATCTGTATACAGACAACAGGGAGGTACAGTGGTACAGCCAGTCTGGGCTCCCTATTGTGTACCAGTATGGTACTTACTTTCAACTTAGCACTGAAATATTACAAGTTATACCTCCTGCAATTCATGGTCTTTTGACATCACTGCTTATAAGGTTTTTTAATTTCTATTTTTCCTGTATCAAGATACATCTACCCACCAACATAAGACCTCATAAATCTGACAAATCAGGGGTCTGATCCATGAATGCCAAATCAATTATTTTATATTATTTTATTTATGTCATTTGTAGCTAGGCTTTCTCACTAAGACTCAGCTGCTAAGCCTTTAAGGTGCTACAAGGCACTTTGTTGCTTTCAATGCAGCATATAGATACCACTGCTCCTCTGGAAATCTTGTGTACTTTTAAATATGTGCCAGTTCCTTTGTGTCTTTTTTAAAAAGTAGACATTTATTTACCAAACTGGAACTCCCACAAGGTTTTTGCAACATAGACTGAGAGCAGAACCACAAGTGACAAAAGGCACAGATTGGACACTTGTCAGCTTCCCTCAAGTTTTGATGGGAAATGTAGGCAGCTTGGTGGAATGTTGAACAAGTGACAGTTGAAAAGTCCATTGGACAGCAGTCAGAGAGCAAAGCTACAAGACCAGAATGCCTACATTTCCCATCAAAACTTGAGGGAAGCTGACAAGTGTCCAATCTGTGCCTTTTGTCACTTGTGGTTCTGCTCTATATGTAGCTTTTGGCTCAATGAGACCTAAGCTGATATCCCTGCTCAGTGCTGGATTTTAATTAAGAGTCTTGGGTAAGAAAGTACTCTTGCTCTAACATGACATACACAGTCATCATAGCCATTGCAAGGTTAAGAAATTCAAATCACTTCATATATTAGTAACAACCAGTAAAATATAATATTTCCTCAATAACACTTTTAGGTGGCAGCATTATTCTTACTGCATGAAGAAATTTGCCTCATCAGAACAAAGCAGATGACAGCTTTATTTCAATCACAAGAGACAAGAATGACTGTTAAAGTGACCTCCATAACAACCATGTATGTGACTGTCTAATATATGAATTAACACTAAAGAAGTACTCCTCTTGAATGGTTTATCTGTATCATTTATATGAACGTCCTCCCAGACTAAATCTCCTCAAGTGGATGACTCAGATGCAATAAATGGCAGATGACAATCGCACCAAGACTACCATCAAGGAGTTCATTCTCTTAGGAATTACTGACAGTCCAGATCTGCAGATCCCTCTCTTTGTAATATTCCTTCTGATCTAAGTTACTACTGTGATGGGAAATCTGGGGATAATAGTCTTAATCAGAATTGACACCCACCTCCATTCTCCAATGTACTTCTTCCTCACCAACTTAGCTTTTATCGACTTTTGCTATTCCTCTGTTATTTCCCCTAAGATGCTGGCAAACTTCTTAGCAGCTAGGAAAACAATATCATATACAGAATGTGCAGCACAGCTGGGTTGCTTCCTCACTTGCCTAATCGCAGAGTTTTTCCTCCTGGCAGTAATGGCATATGACCGCTATGTGGCCATCTGTAACCCGCTGCTTTATCAGATCATCATGTCCCAGAGAGCATGCATCCAGTTGGTAGCGGGTCCTTACATATACAGCATTTCTGTTGCTCTATTTCACACAATACTTACATTCCGCTTGTCCTTCTGCTCTGCTAATGTGATCAATCATTTCTACTGTGATGACCTCCCACTGTTAGCACTTTCCTGTTCTGACACCAGTACCAAACAGATAATGATATTTGCATTTGCTGGTTTTAATATAGTATGTTCCCTTCTCATTGTCCTCATTTCTTACATTTTTATCCTCTCTGCCATCCTCAGAATCCATTCTGCTCAAGGTCGACAGAAAGCTTTTTCCACCTGTTCCTCTCATCTGACAGCTGTTACCATCTTCTATGGAACTCTGGTCTTTATGTATTTGCAGCCTAGTACCAGTCATTTTCTAGCAACAGATAAAATTGCTTCTGTTTTTTACACATTGGTGATTCCCATGCTGAATCCTTTGATCTACAGTCTGAGAAATAAGGAAGTTAAGGATGCACTGAAGAGAACAGCTGAAAGAATTGTGGTTGTTCTGTGATGAAAACTAACCAATACCTTTTCCCAATGGATATTATTCCCTGCAATCAAACATAATCAAACATAATCAAACTTGCTGGAAAAGCCAGCAAGTTAAAATAAGAATCTTTCAAAAACTGAAGGAAGTACCTGGCACCTATATACTTAAAGGACTGTTGCTTTTACTTTTCAATATAGCACACCACTTGATTTCAGTAGCAGGCAAATGAAACAGTAATAGCATCTCTGATCATTGCCCTGGCACGCCACAACTGAGGACACAAGACAACTATTAAGGGTTCAACTAGTTTAGTTATTTAAATGGCTGCTTATAATTGCTTATTAAAATATGCTGACCTATTTGAAGGTGAGCTGTGCTAGGCAGCCTACCAGTGGCTACTTTTTATGGGTCCAAACTTGACCAATGCTCCCACTTGCTTTGTTTATCCTCACCTGCACAGGCACTATGTGCCGAGAGGTGCCAAGCCTCATTGTCCTCCTCTGATCTGCCAGAAGACCACTACCAGGTTTAGGACAATGTTGCACCAAGGGAGCTCCTTCCCAGCACATTCTGCCATAAAGCATGTGACAGCTTGTTCTGGACACACTGTACATCAGGCCTAGTGCCTCAGGGTATTTGCTGATTATCCCTGTCATGATGAGTAACCCACCCTATTTCTGCCAACTAGTTGAGACCTAACCAATCTAAGACCATGCCTAGTTAACTAAACACTCCTCTTGGGACATCATGAAGCAAGTGAAAAAAGATTCCCACAAAAGCTAATCCAGTGAACGCCAAAAATGTTTGCTTGTCCCTGCAAAAGTGACCAGTTAATCCTGTGATATCCCATGGGATGGTGGTGGTCAGCATGCAGCAGTCAGCAGAAGACTATCTTGGAGAGGGTGTATCTGTATATAGCCACTCACTGCCCCCTCCCCTTTGGCAGGAGCTTCTCCATCCCTGACCAATTCTGCCTTGTGCCTCCTTTGAAAGAATGTGCTAGGGCAAATGAATCATTGGTACCAGTGCCATGAATGCCCCTCACACAAGTGCATGGTCTTACCAGCCATTACCTTTCATTTCCAGCCTTAATAGAAATCAGAGCTATTGAGTCATGCTGACCTAGACATGTCATGTGAATGAAAGTGCCAATGAATGTGAAACAGCTTAGACACAACTTGCTTCATGAGAACACAACTTCATGAAGAGCAAGAGAATTCTAAAGGGCTAAAGTATTTCACAGTGAGGGCAATACCAGAAAAGAGCCCTCTACTGATGATATTACACAGAAATCAATGTGCATAGAGGGGGAGCAGGAAACATTTTTACTTTGCGCCTCTCCAGTGTACAATCACTGCCTTGTGAACATGGAATTTATGCATGTATGAAATGTATGACACCTGGGAACCTAGGCTTGGAAACTTTAACAAAGCAATGTTCCCTATTATGGGGAAGGATTCTATGCATGTATAATTCCTACATGTGTAAATTCTGTGCTTGTGAGCTGGCATTCATGTGTAGGTGAAGGGCAGACCCTGTGTGTTCATTCCTCCCCCCCCCACCCACCATGTGACTTGATTTCACTGCACATAATGTCATCTGTGGTGGGCTAAGGAAGGCCATATATGCAGGACTACTAATCCTCTTTTTTGAGGGGGAGGAATAGATCACTGTATCTTAAATCAACTTTTCATTCATTGTACACTGGCTGATTGTTTTCCTTATCTTCTTGCTGACTTCATATGCAGTCTTTTTGGGATGTCATACATAATGGATTTTTTCTCCTGACAATTACAAGTGTTCTCAGGGTAAATGTAGAACTTGAACATTATGAACATAAATAATAAGTTTTTGAATTAAATATATTTACTTCTTTTAATGTCTAACCCTGTAAAATGATACTTTCATTTTTACAAGATTTGCTGTAGTTGCCTAGAAACTGAAAACATCAAGTTACAAGAAATTATCTATGTTCTGTAAACACATACATCTGAATTTAAAAATGTGCTATTAAAATTATGTAATGTTCACAATAAGACATGCTTTCTTTAATTTAGTAGAATCATAGAATCATAGGATTAGAAGGGATCTCCAGGGTCATCTAGTCCAACTCCCTGCACAATGCAAGAAATTAACAACTAACCCCCTCCCACACACACCCAGTAACCTTTATTCCATGCCCAAAAGATGGCAAAACACCATCAGGATCTCTAGTCTAACTGGCCTGGGGAAAATTGCTACTTGATCTCAACGTGACGATTGGTATTACCCTCAGCATGTAAGAAGGGCCACGAGAACTAAGCACTGATGTAACCCTTCCTGCCCTCCCTCTCATTATTTGCCTAGGTTCATAGAATCTACATAGCTGTCAGATGGCCATCTATCCTCTGCTTAAAAACCTCTAAAGAAGGAGAGGCCACTGATGGATATAGATTTGAAGAAAAAGGATTTTATATACTTTTTATATACTACTTCTGTGCCTTTTCAGTATTACATGCCTTGCACTTTTTCTATGCTCAGGAGCCAATGTAGTATTTGTAATGCAACCTGTAAGAATATGACACTTGAAACAAGAAGAATGTATGCTGAACCTCTGTAAGAACTGAGGACTAAAAATATATTGCTTGTAGAGCTGCACTTAAAAGAATATTACACTTATGTTACATTATTCTGTAAGGTTCCAATAGGAATCAGTATTAGAGAACCTTTTGTAGAAAACTGATTTGATGCAGCAAGCTGGTTTGGCCATCTGTGGCATTATCTCCCTTAAAGCTGCAGGAAAAACTGGGGGAAAGGGCAGAAACAGGGGAAACATCCCTTTCTGCCCACGGACTTCAGTTATCTGAAGGTACCAAGGCTGCCAGATTGAGACTCCCTTGCACCATTGAAGGTGAAAGTGTTATGCCCAGAAGGAAGTAGGTAAAAGGTTGGAAGGTGTCCTTCCAAAATGAGGACAAGATAAGAAGCTGCAAGAATTGGAATTCCCTCAAGTAGAGGGGCTGACCCAGAATTGCATCTTCAAATCAGAACTGACCCTAGATACCTTACGAGCCAATAAGATAACAAATATTAGAATATTATAATATTATTATAATTACCTGAAGGTATTAATTGCTTTGCACTTCTATTGTAATTTGGGATGAGCTTTGCACACGAGGAGACCATCTACTTCTGTGTAAAAGAAAGGGCTCATCCACCGGTTTAATTAAATCATCTGTTTTGCTTCAATTCAAGAAGGACTCCAGGATCTTTATTTTAATTTTTATTGTGGTTGGTCAGAAAAGGGAGAACGAACCACAGAGGCGCAAAGTTTTGCGCGTTACACCACCACCTCCCAAGGAAGCCTGTTCCTATGAGGGTTCTTCTATCAGGAAGTTCTTTCTAATGTTTAGCTGAAAACTCTTTTGATTTAATTTCAACCTGTTGGTCCAGGTTCCGACCTTCTGGGACAGCATAAAACAACTCTGCACCATCCTCTATATGACATCCCTTCAAGTATTTGAAGATAGTTATCATATCACCTCTCAGTTGTCTCGTCTCCTCTCCTGCACTGTGTTATCCACCTTGGATCTCAGTGAGAAAGGCGTAGTAACAGTAACAGTAACAGTAACAGTAACAGTAACAGTAACAGTAACAGTAACAGTAACAGTAACAGTAACAGTAACAGTAACAGTAACAGTAACAGTAACAGTAACAGTAATTCCACCCTAAAGGCAATGTATAGGAGAGGCTTCATTAGAGTCTTAGTTCAGCATGTTATTTATAGCAGACTATGCCTACTAACATTCTTCCTCATTGGGAGCAATAAAGAACTCTTTTCTTGGAACTGTCCAAGTCTCCTGTGTGCTTACTGTCTGAACAAATAATCTCATTCCTACATGCCCAACCCCAGGGGATACTACACTAACTTTGGTATCTCTCAGCAGATATGAATTGTTCTAGGCACCTTTGGGACCAAATTGGTACAGGGATCTAGATGTACACATAAATATGTCTGTCAGGGGCACTTATTTAGAAGAACTGGATCATATAAAGAGGAAATAAATTTACAGGTAGCCTGGACAACTGACTTCTTTTTCTAATGTAAGTTCAGACAAGATTTTTGTTCTGTCCTGTCTATATTTTTCAAAATGTTATTTTCCAGATGGGTAAACATTGTACACAAAATCTGTAAACTATCACACACCAGGAACATAATTGCATGAATTTCATCCTTGAAAACACACTTTAGAAACCACTGTGCTACACAGTGGTGCTACACAGTGGTGCTACACTGCTACACCTCTGAAGATGCCAGCCACAGCTGCTGGCGAAACGTCAGGAACTACAATGCCAAGACCACGGCAATACAGCCCGGAAAACCCACAACAGCCATCATTCTCCGGCCGTGAAAGCCTTCGACAATACATCGAAACCACTGTATGTTTCAACATTGTTTTTTATGGCAAAATGCGTGTGACACAACAACAGTGTACCTTTTTCTTCTTCTCACCAGCAGAGCACAAGTGAGGTGGGGCAGGGCTGGCTTTCCTTAAATAGCTTAGGCTTGCTGAACCCGAGGGAAAACTGGGTTCTCCAGGTCCAGTGCCAAACCTCGCCCCTGCCTGCAAGCCTCCCAGCTGGCCTTGATTGACTGGCTGGACATTTCAAATTGATGGGGCTGCAGGCCCACCCAGGAGATCCTGGGAGGCACGAACATGGTGGCTGCCATGCTTCATGCCCCTCCAATGCCCCACAGGCAACAAACTGGCGGCCCAGGTAAGTCTGGGGGCCGTTGCTTCTACAGAGATTGCTTCCTAATAGAGACAGTGTCAAGTAAAATTTGTCCCTCTGAACTACATAATCAGATTTGTTTGGGCAACCTGAAAGTAAATGTATATTTGTCTGAAATAGATCATAATATCTAACACTACTGCAGATTTTCACTTGAAAAATTACATCTTCAGAAATCAAGAGGTACAATGTGGAATAGCTCAGAAACTTGTCAAAGTTTGGTTTGTGGAAAACAGTAGAATTTACTTATTAAAACAAATATTGTAAAACAAGTTTTATATTTTTATTAAGACTTGTATTACGTGTTGGAAATTTTCCAAACGTTAGATTCAGAAAATCTTTAGATAAGAGTGGGGGAGCAAAATAATGGTTGTAGTTCAAATGCTACTTTAGAATTCATAAAGTTCTAGGAAAGTTCTACATATACTTTGGAATTTATCATCCGTTGCCCAATGAGCAAATGTTGCTTCTCTATACTAGCTGAAGCAATTAATTTCCAAGACTGAAGTATAATTCTTTTAGCAACAGCTGTAGCTTTCAGTCCCCAGAGTTTTTGAGATGAGTTCAGTTTCCAAGAAATAAGAAAGCTGCCTAAAACAGGGGAATTCAATGTAGCATCTAAGAAAAAATAATGTTTTATAACAATATTTCAAAATGGCAATTACTGGACAAGACCATAACATAGGAAGAAGTGTACTGGATGTGTCCATGTGAACTTATTGTTTCTGATAGTGAAAGTACTGCCTGCACACACTAGCATGCAAACTCAACACACCAGAATGTGAGTTAAGCTAGGTTTATTATGATTTAATCTGCATCATCAGTAGAATACTTTTATCATTTTAGTGTGGATAACAAACAGTCCACTCTGTCTTTCAGTATTTGGCCAACTTCTCTCTGGTTTCAAACACATCCAGTGCTACCACCACCTTTGTTGAATAGGGAAGCGTGCCAAGAGGTGTTAAACTTCATCCCTTCCCCCAATGTGATGTTTAAGCAGCTAAGGAATTGGTTTATACTGGTCAGCACCAAGTGAATCTCCCTCTCATATCTACAGAGACCCAAAATAGGAGTTTGAACCTGGGTCTCTCAGATCCTAGTCTGACACTCTAACCACTATATAATGCTGTCTAATAATAAAGTGGTCAATATTGTAAGGAAAATAATATGGTTGGAAGGCAGGAGCAACCCATACCACAGTTCTGAGCTGAAATAGGCTCCAGCTGGCTTTTAGATGCTGTTTTGATGAAATAACACTTCATCCAAGTGTCTGTGTAAGAATTTTCTACTTTGTTTTGTCAATGTTGACTTACACTTTATCAATGTTGAGCTTATACTTTGTGAATGTTCAAACAGCCCCAACTAGTAATCTAGTCAAAAGAAAGATCTAGTTCTCCCCCCACCCTTTCTCTATCCTTTCCAGTTTCCAAGTTGGAGTAGTGGTTGATGAAGCAATTATTACGGTAACGAGACAGTCTGTCCTACAAGCATGTATGCAATGGAAGCCCTCAACTTGAAAGTGACCAAGTGTTCCTAGGTTTCTCTTTTCTCACCTTGGGAAAATCATGAGGGAGAATGTTCGGGGGGCTTGTGAGAAGGAGAAAGGTTCCCTTTAAAAGGGGGAGCAACCATGCTTTGGAGAGTTCAGGGGAAGCCATGCTTCTCAACACAACTATACTTGAGGAGGATACAGCTGGAAGCAGCCACTCAAGAGAGGCAAACTTTAGAATAGTTATACTGGTTCATGGTTCAATGAGACTTGTTGTAACCATTCTAGAACATGAGTAAACTTGAAACAAACATCTAACATGGAACTAGTAAGAAATTTCTCTCTCTCCCTTGAGCATCAGCAGGATGTTAGGTTTAGAAATAAAGGATTTGTTTATATCTGATTTTTTTCTTTGCTCTGATGTTCGGGGGGCTTGCTCTGATGTTGCAGATATAGTTCAACTGTATTCTTTCACTTTTATATCTGTTGGCTGCTTTATAGTTGAAGTATTTTCCCTTTTTCTTTTGAAATTGGAGTTGTTCAGTTTCTACACCTATGAAAAATGTAGTGGGTGGAGCCTGGAGATAATCAGGATTTACAACTGATCTCCAGACATTTCCCCTGGGAAAAATGGCTGCTTTGGAGGATGGACTTTATGACATTATACCCTGCTGAGATCCTTACCCTCCCCCAACCCCTCCCAACTAAAACAGCCCATTTTGCATCGCTTCGTCATAAGCCAATTGCAATCAGTCTTTTACATGCATTGGCAATATTTACAGTATAGTGTTTTGCGAAACAGGTTGTTTCAGTTGCTAGCACACCTGTTACCAACTCTCTCAAATCATTGCTTCCTGTTGGTGGTAACTTCAGTTCCTCATGATGGTTATCTGCCTGCAAAAGAGAAAGAAGAATGAATGGAAAATATGGACTTGACTTATATAAACTGTGATACTTACCTTACTTTGGAGCATTGGTTTTTTGAAGTATGGATAATTCAGTGATTGAATGCATAATAGGACCTTGGACTATAATAATTTATAGCGAATGATTGTATAATAGGCTTGCACTTTAAAAATTAAAAATTTATAAACTATTGTAATATTTACTCAAATATTTCCAGGTCTCTTAGGACTACTTGGCCCTCCAAGGCAACTGGTTGGCAACTGCATGAAACAGAATGCTGAAATAGATGTGCCACTGGTCTGATGCAACTGGGCACTTCTTATGTTCTCTGGAAAAAGACCAATGATACATAATATTTCATTAATGTCTCCTTAATGTTTTTCATTGAAATTATTCATGCAGAAAGTGAATGAAGATCTTTGTCCTGTCAGCAATAAGAATATAACTACTCTGCTTCAAATGCAAGACACTGGAAAGATTCTTGAAATGCGGAACAGAAGAATTTTCCACCCCAGAATGTGACAGATTATACTGAACACTCAACAAGTGCTACTCTCCACTGTATTTTTTGCTCAAAGTCATAGCAAAATGGCCTCCCAAACAAAAAACGCCCTCATCAAGGCGATGATTGAGATGGAATAAATGGCAGGCACAAACTACAGCAAAACCACAGTCAAAGAGTTCATTCTTTTGGGGATCACTGAACGTCCAGAGCTGCAAATCCCTCTCTTTGTGGTATTCCTTCTGATCTATGTTATCACTGAGATGGGAAATCTGGGGATAATCATCTTAATCAGGATTGATACCCACCTCCATACTCCCATGTACTTCTTCCTCAGCCACTTAGCTTTTGCTGACTTTTGCTATTCTTCAGTTATTGCGCCTAAAATGTTGGAAAACTTTTTGGCAGCTAAGAAAACCATTTCATACAATGCATGTGCAGCACAGTTGGGCTGCTTCCTAACATTCATGACAACAGAGTTCTTTCTTCTAGCAATAATGGCATATGACCGCTATGTGGCCATCTGTAACCCATTGCTTTATCAAACCATCATGTCTCAGAGAGTGTGTTTCCAATTGATAGCTGCTCTTTATATATACAGCTTTGGTGTTGCTCTGTTTCACACAATAGTCACATTCCGCTTGTCCTTCTGCTCTGCTAATGTGATCAATCATTTCTACTGTGATGACCTCCCACTGTTAGCACTTTCTTGTTCTGACACCAGCACTAAACAGATTCTGATCTATGTTTTTGCTGGGTTTGGCTTTATATGCTCCCTTCTCATTGTACTCATCTCTTATATTTTTATCCTCTCTGCCATCCTAAGAATTCGTTCTTCTCAAGGCCGACAGAAAGCCTTCTCTACCTGCGTTTCTCACCTGACAGCTGTTACTATCTTCTATGGAACTCTGATCTTTATGTATTTGCAGCCTAGAACTAACCACTCACTAGAGACTGATAAAATTGCCTCTGTCTTCTACACGCTGGTGATTCCCATGCTGAACCCTTTGATCTACAGTCTGAGAAATAAGGAAGTTAAGGATGCTCTGAAGAGAACAAAAGAAAGAATTTTGGTTGTTCTCTGATGAAAATAAACCAGTATATTTTCCCAATGCATGTTATTTCCTACAATAAAAATAAATTGGAGGAAAAGTCAGCAACTATTTATGATCCAGTCATAATCTTCACTTCCAAACTTTAAATGAATCAGAGATACCAAACCACATTGTAACATGCTAACCTAGGCATGTCATGTGAGAAAAAATGCCAACTAATATGAAAGCAGCTTAGTCATCACTCAGGGTTGTCTCTGAAGACAATTTCATACGATTACTTCCTAAGGAGCAAGAGAATTTTTAAAAATGAAAGGCTTTCACAGTGAGCGTGATCTCAGCCAAGAGCCCACTACATAGGATATACCATGCATTAAATTTGTTGTGCATAGAGACAGCAAGACTGAACATGCTCACCTTGCACCTTCCCTATGTACAATCATTGGTTCCTGAGCATGTAATTGATGCATGTAAGAAATGTATGCATATAGACCCCTCCCCGTGATTGGGGAATGTTTAAAAAAGCATCTCGGGCAAAGGTCCTATGCATGTATGCTTCCTACATGTGAAGTTTCCAAAATTAGGAAAATAAATAATGAGGCTTGGAATTAAATATATTTACAAATTCTAATGTCTCACCATCAGAAATTTTACTTTCAGTTTTACAAGATTTGTTGAAGTTGCCCAGAAACTGAGAACATTAATTGCAAGAAACATTGTATATACTTGAGAGATCTTTTTCATGATTTTGCTTCCCTTTGACAGTTGTGTATTTTGCTTTCCTTTGACAATGTTTGTTTCTCCCACCCACTTTTCAAACCATGGTCTCTGCTTCCCCCCTCCCTTTCCCCCCTTCAAAATGTGTGGTCTTGTTTTCAATCCTGGTGTTTTTTTTTCAAAAAAACCCTCCACTCTTATGTGTGTGTGTGCGCGTGTGCACATGTGAGTGCGCACACCATCAAGTAGAGATCAATTTATGGCAACCCCCAGCAAGGGACTTTCAAGGCAAGTGATAAGCAGAGGTGGTTTGCCATTGCCTTCTTCAGCAGAGTTTACCTTGGTGGTTGCCCATTCAAGTACTGACTAGGGGTGTGCAGTTCGGGTTAATGAAACCCGAAAAAATCCCGAATCACCCTAATTCGGGGTGATTTGGGGAAACCCGAATTGATTCGGGAAACCCGAATCGGCATGCCCCGAATCGATTCGGGGCGATTTGGGGCGATTCGGGGCAGCATTTTGCTTGCTTTTCAATGGGAAAAAGCCTCCCCAGGCTTCTCTGAAGCGTGGGGGAGGCATTTTCCCTACCGAATCAAGCCAAAATTGGTGGGGGGCTTCCTCTAACTCCCCTCTAACAACCCCCCAAGTTTCAGACCAATTGGACTTTGGGGGGGCCATGTTATGCCCCCCAAACCAGGTCCCCCTATCTTCGCCTATAAAAGGGCATGGCTTTAGGTTGCTGCTGCTAATCTCTTATTTTGTGCTTGCTGCTGCTGATCTCCATTATTTCCTATGGGGGGGAAATGAAGAGGCAGGCTTCCTTTGCCAGGGGTGGCATTTTGCATGCAAAATGCCCCCCAACCCTCAGGGGCCCTTCTCCCACCTTTCCTCCCACCCCCCATCAAGGCTCAGCCAGCTCCCACTTGGGGGGGGCATTTCATGGCCTCCCAAGTATGTGCTCTCAGCCCCCAAAGTCCACCCCCTACAGCCCCACACAAACCAAATTCCCCCCAGCTGTCACACACTGACCCAAATCCCCACATTAGCCCCTCACAGACCTAAATCCACCCCCAGCAGCTCTACACCCATAACCCCAGGAACAGGCTGGCCAGCCCTCCCCCTTTGTTCCCTATGCTGGGAACTTCTAAACTCTCTTTCCCAGGACAATTCCACACAGCCCAGGGGTGCCACAATGGTGGGCAAACTTCTGAGTGCCAACTTGTCCCTTGGAAAGAGCACCTGACCTGACACACAGACAACCACCCCCTGACACCCCCACCACCTACAGAGATGGCTGGCCAGCCTCCCCATTGTTCCCTATGATGGGAACCAACTGCACAACAAAGAATAAAACACGAACAACACAAAACAACAGGGCATGATAGCAGTGTACTACACAAAATAATACAACCCACTTCACCGTTTTTGACAGCAATTGTGTTTGAGTGATTCTCTGATGTGAAGTGAGTTGTGTTATTTTTGTGTAGTATACTGCTTTCATGCCCTGTTGTGCCTTCCTACTGTGTAACCTAAAGCAGTTAAAGAAATAAAGTGCTTTTGACAGCAATTTTTTGGGGGTGATTCTTTAATGTGAAGTGAGTTGTGTTATTCTCGTGTAAGATACTGCTGCCATGCCCTTTGGTGTGCCCCCCTGCTGTGTAACCTAAAGCTGTTCAAGAAATAAAGTGTTTTTGACAGGAATTGTGTTGTTGTGATTCTCTGATGTTAAGTGAGTTGTGTTAATTTTTCTGTGTGGGGGACTGCTGGTGTAATGTGTCATAATTAGGGATGTGCGTTTCGGCATTCAGAATGCCGAAAGAATGCCGAAACAAAAGTGTTTCGGCTTCTTTCAGGGAATGCCGAAACGTTTCGGGGAATGCCGAAACGTTTCGGGAAGCCGAAAGAAAAAAGCCGAAACGTTTCGGGATTCTTTCGGCTTTCCTATGGGAAAATGCCTCCGTCTTCCAGGACGCCTGGAGGAGGCATTTTCCCACCGAATAAGCCCAAAATTGGTGGGGACCTTCCTCTAACCCTTCTCTAACAACCACCCAAGTTTCAGACAGATTGGACTTTGGGGGGCCATGTTATGGCCCCCCAAAGCAGGTCCCCCCATCCTCCCATAAGAAAGCAAAGGAGCAGCATATTGTTAGCATGCTGCTGCTGATCTTTCTTCATTATTTCCTATGGGGAAAAAATGAAGAGGCAGGCTTCCTTTGCCAGGGGTGGCATTTTGCATGCAAAATGCCCCCCAGCCCTCAGGGGCCCTTCTCCCACCCCTCCTCCCACCCCCCACCAAGGCTCAGCCTGCTCCCACTTGGGGGGGGGCATTTCATGGCCTCCCCAAGTAGGTGCTCTAATCTCTACCACTGACAGCTGGGGGAGGCTTGTGTTGCCAGGGGTGGCATTTTGCATGCAAAATGCCCCCCAACCCTCTGGGGCCCTTCTCCCACCCCTCCTCCCACCCCCCACCAAGGCTCAGCCTGCTCCCACTTGGGGGGGCATTTCATGGCCTCCCCAAGTAGGTGCTCTGCTCTCATCTCTACCACTGACAGCTGGGGGAGGCTTGTGTTGCCAGGGGTGGCATTTTGCATGCAAAATGCCCCCCAGCCCTCTGGGGCCCTTCTCCCACCCTTCCTCCCACCCCCCACCAAGGCTCAGACTGCTCCCACTTGGGGGGGCCATTTCATGGCCTCCCCAAGTAGGTCCTCTCAGCCCCTAAAGTCCACCCCTTACAGCCCCACACAAACCCAATTCCCCCCCAGCTGCCACACACAGACCCAAATCCCCACATTAGCCCCTCACAGACCCAAATCCACCCCCACCTGCCCCACACCCATAACCCCAGGAACAGGCTGGCAAAGGCCAGCCCTCTCCCTTTGTTCCCTATGCTGGGAACTTCTAAACTCTCTTTCCCTAGGCAATTCTGCACAGCCCAGGGGTGCCACAATGGTGGGCACACTTCTGCCAGCTGGTCCCTGTGAAAGAGCACCTGAACCACAGACACCTTCCCTCAAATTCCCCCACCACCTACAGAGATGGCTGGCCAGCCAGCCCCATTGTTCCCTATGATGGGAACCAACTGCACAACAAAGAATAAAACAAGAACAACACAAAATAAAGTTTTAATTTTTTTTTTCTCCCTTCCAAAGTACAAGTAGGCAAAGCATTATGACACATTACACCAGCAGACCCCCACACAGAAAAATAACACAACTCACTTAACATCAGAGAATCACAAAGCATGATACCTGTCAAAAACACTTTATTTCTTGAACAGCTTTAGGTTACACAGCAGGGGGGAACACCAAAGGGCATGGCAGCACTATCTTACACAAAAATAACACAACTCACTTAACATCAGAGAATCACAAAGCATGATTCCTGTCAAAAACACTTTATTTCTTGAACAGCTTTAGGTTACACAGCAGGGGGGGGGGACACCAAAGGGCATGGAAGCAGTATCTTACACAAAAATAACACAACTCACTTCACATTAAAGAATCACCCCAAAAAATTGCTGTCAAAAGCACTTTATTTCTGTAACTGCTTAGGTTACACAGTAGGAAGGCACCGCAGAGCAGGAAAGCAGTGTACTACGCAAAAATAACACAACTCACTTCACATCAGAGAATCACACAAACACAATTGCTGTCAAAAACGGTGAAGTGGGTTGTATTATTTTTTGTAGTACATTGCTATAATGCCCTGTTGTGCCCTCCTACTGTGGAACCTAAAGCTGTTCAAGAAATAAAGTGTTTTTGCCAGGAATTGTGTTTTTGTGATTCTCTGATGTTAAGTGAGTTGTGTTATTTTTGTGTAAGATAGTGCTGCCATGCCCTTTGGTGTTCCCCCCTGCTGTGTAACCTAAAGCTGTTCAAGAAATAAAGTGTTTTTGCCAGGAATTGTGTTTTTGTGATTCTCTGATGTTAAGTGAGTTGTGTTATTTTTGTGTAAGATAGTGCTGCCATGCCTTTTGGTGTTCCCCCCTGCTGTGTAACCTAAAGCTGTTCAAGAAATAAAGTGTTTTTGACAGGAATCATGCTTTGTGATTCTCTGATGTTAAGTGAGTTGTGTTATTTTTGTGTAAGATAGTGCTGCCATGCCCTTTGGTGTTCCCCCCTGCTGTGTAACCTAAAGCTGTTCAAGAAATAAAGTGTTTTTGACAGGAATCATGCTTTGTGATTCTCTGATGTTAAGTGAGTTTTGTTTTAATTTTTCTGTGTGGGGGACTGCTGGTGTAATGTGTCATAATGCTTTGCCTACTTGTACTTTGGAAGGGAGAAAATAATTTTTTTTAAACTTTATTTTGTGTTGTTCTTGTTTTATTCTTTGTTGTGCAGTTGGTTCCCATCATAGGGAACAATGGGGCTGGCTGGCCAGCCATCTCTGTAGGTGGTGGGGGAATTTGAGGGAGGGTGTCTGTGGTTCAGGTGCTCTTTCACAGGGACCAGCTGGCACTCAGAAGTGTGCCCACCATTGTGGCACCCCTGGGCTGTGCAGAATTGCCCAGGGAAAGAGAGTTTAGAAGTTCCCAGCATAGGGAACAAAGGGAGAGGGCTGGCTTTTGCCAGCCTGTTCCTGGGGTTATGGGTGTAGGGCAGGTGGGGGTGGATTTGGGTCTGTGAGGGGCTAATGTGGGGATTTGGGTCTGTGTGTGGCAGCTGGGGGGGAATTGGGTTTGTGTGGGGCTGTAAGGGGTGGACTTTAGGGGCTGAGAGGACCTACTTGGGGATGCCATGAAATGGCCCCCCCAAGTGGGAGCAGTCTGAGCCTTGGTGGGGGGTGGGAGGAAGGGTGGGAGAAGGGCCCCAGAGGGCTGGGGGGCATTTTGCATGCAAAATGCCACCCCTGGCAACACAAGCCTCCCCCAGCTGTCAGTGGTAGAGATGAGAGCAGAGCACCTACTTGGGGAGGCCATGAAATGCCCCCCCAAGTGGGAGCAGGCTGAGCCTTGGTGGGGGGTGGGAGGAGGGGTGGGAGAAGGGCCCCAGAGGGTTGGGGGGCATTTTGCATGCAAAATGCCACCCCTGGCAACACAAGCCTCCCCCAGCTGTCAGTGGTAGAGATTAGAGCACCTACTTGGGGAGGCCATGAAATGCCCCTCCCAAGTGGGAGCAGGCTGAGCCTTGGTGGGGGGTGGGAGGAGGGGTGGGAGAAGGGCCCCTGAGGGCTGGGGGGCATTTTGCATGCAAAATGCCACCCCTGGCAAAGGAAGCCTGCCTCTTCATTTTTTCCCCATAGGAAATAATGAAGAAAGATCAGCAGCAGCATGCTAACAATATGCTGCTCCTTCGCTTTCTTATGGGAGGATGGGGGGACCTGCTTTGGGGGGCCATAACATGGCCCCCCAAAGTCCAATCTGTCTGAAACTTGGGTGGTTGTTAGAGAAGGGTTAGAGGAAGGTCCCCACCAATTTTGGGCTTATTTGGTGGGAAAATGCCTCCTCCAGGCGTCCTGGAAGACGGAGGCATTTTCCCATAGAAAAAAGCCGAAAGAATGCCGAAATAATGCCGAAAGAATCCCGAAAGTCGAAAGCCGAAAGAGATTCTTGTTTCGGCTTTCGGCTTTAACGATAGAGAATCTTCTTTCGGCTTTCTACTTTCGGCTATAGCCAAAAATTTTTGGCTTGCACACCCCTAGTCATAATGCTTTGCCTACTTGTACTTTGAAAGGGAGAAAATAATTTTTTAAAAACTTTATTTTGTGTTGTTCATGTTTTATTCTTTGTTGTGCAGTTGGTTCCCATCTCTGTAGGTGGTGGGGGAATTTGAGGGAGGGTGTCTGTGGTTCAGGTGCTCTTTCCCAGGGACAAGCTGGCACTCAGAAGTGTGCCCACCATTGTGGCACCCCTGGGCTGTGCAGAATTGCCCTGGGAAAGAGAGTTTAGAAGTTCCCAGCATAGGGAACAAAGGGAGAGGGCTGGCAAGCCTGTACCTGGGGTTATGGGTGTGGGGCTACTGGGGGTGGATTTGGGTCTGTGAGGGGCTAATGTGGGAATTTGGGTCTGTGTGGCAGCTGGGGGGGGGGGTATTGGGTATGTGTGGGGCTGTAGGGGGTGGACTTTGGGGGCTGAGAGCACCTACTTGGGAGGCCATGAAATGCCCCCCCCAAGTGGAAGCAGGCTGAGCCTTGATGGGGGGTGGGAGGAAAGGTGGGAGAAGGGCCCCTGAGGGTTGGGGGGCATTTTGCATGTGAAATGCCACCCCTGGCAAAGGAAGCCTGCCTCTTCATTCCCCCCCCCATAGGAAATAACGGAGATCAGCAGCAGCAAGCACAAAATAGATTAGCAGCAGCAACCTAAAGCCATGCCCTTTTATAGGCGAAGATAGGGGGACCTGGTTTGGGGGGCCATAACATGGCCCCCCAAAGTCCAATCGGTCTGAAACTTGGGGGGTTGTTAGAGGGGAGTTAGAGGAAGCCCCCCACCAATTTTGGCTTGATTCAGTGGGAAAATGCCTCCCCCAGGCTTCAGAGAAGCCTGGGGGAGGCTTTTTCCCATTGAAAAGCTTTCCCGAACCCCCAAATCAAGCCGAATCGATACCCGAATCGCTATACAGCTGTTCCCGAATCAGCTTCTCGATTTGGGTATACCCGAATCAGGAAAGCCGAACCACTGTGCCTTTGCACACCCCTAGTACTGACCTTCCTTCCTTTCCAAGATCTGAAAGACTGAACTATACCCTGCTACCTTCCCTCTTTTTATAATAATATATCTCTATAAAAAGATGATGCCATGGGTGTGTTTATTTCACTTCCTAGCATGTTGTCGCAACCAACTTTCCATCCACAAACAGAAAATTTTTAATAGGTAGTCAAGGTTTTTTTAATGAATACACTCCACTAGTATATCAATCAAAGACATACCTGAGGTCTTATTCATTAACCTCCCTCCCTTTAAAATTCTATGCTTATTATTATGGTTGTTATGGTTTATTTGGGAATTGTTATCCATTTCTATATTGTGTGTTCAAATGGCGATTCTCACACATGTGCACTTCGTTTTCTATCATATTTTATTTTCTGTGTGGGGCAATGGCAATTCTCACACATATGCATTTATTGGTTCTACAACTGATCAGACATTGTGACAATACTTCATACCTTCACTGGTGATTGCGAACTATACTAGCCAGCCCAAACATTTCACATTGTGGGTGGAAACTTTGAACATAGGAGCAGCACCTTGCTGCTGAAAATTGCCATTTTTTTCTTACTTTTCCTTTCCTGGGCCAGTTACAAAATGTTGGCTCAGAACAAACCTAATGGGGGGCAACCGTGTATCCTTGCATGAAAGGGAGACCTTAGATCTGCTTTCCTTTTGGGATGAAGAGAAGATTCAGGAAGTACTGGGAAATTTGCACAAGAACATTGATATTTTTGAAAATATTGCTGAACAGATGGCAAGCTGGGAATGGGTAGCAGCCCACCAGTAAATCCCTAGTAACTCATCCCTTCTATGAGGAACTACACAGCATTCTTCATGGGGATGCAAGCATGAAGCTAGCAAGAAGTCTTAATTTTCAAATGATGGACACAGTCCAAAGACCCTACTTGGAAGACTCAGGGGGGATTTTTTTCTCATGGGTGAAACATCCCAACCCATTGATATGCCACATCATGGAGAACAAGTATCACAGACATCCTGTGCTTGATTACCATAATACAACTCAGGAAAATGTCCCTAGAGCTTTTATATATAAGTGTTCCTGTGTGAGGCATAAAATGGAGCACTTCCTGCGATAGATACTATGAATAGTACATGTGAACAATTCAGTTCCTTGAGTTTATCTACTTTTAAAATACATTTCTTACACTTGTGTATTCTGCAAATAAAAATAACTGTTTTTCTGTCATGATAACCATTGGTTCACTTCGTAGATGGTAGGTAAATCTTTCAAGAAAAAGTTGCTCATTTAAATACATGTATTTTCAATGAAAGCTAAGGCAACAGTAACATGCCCCACACACTTAGTGAACACAACAAACAAAGCACACAACCTACTATTTCATTTCCCAACTAGACACGAGTACGAATGGGGGGGGGGGAGAATGAACATGCTGTTTATAGTTCATTGCTGTCGACGAACACGAACAGACAAACAGTAACGAACATGTCCCGTTAACAAACTTGTTCGTTGTTCGTTGTTCATGGGGGCGATAACGGTCTCCATTGGACTTAGAGAGCCCATATTCACCGGGAGTGATCAGCAGGCTCTCCTCCAGCCATCACCCAAGTTTGGTCAAGATTGCAATATGGATCTTGGACTGATAAATTCCAAAATCCAATGCCCCCAGGAAACTCCAATTTGATATAATTGGAGCCACAAGTTGACTTTGGCCCCATGTACAAGTGGTGGAATCAAAGGCAGGCTGCCTCCCCTCTAGGGGGTGGGTGGTGTTGCCGCTTGCTGGTGGCATCCTCCATGTGCCTGCCTGCCAGGCCTCCCAGAAGCTACTTTCCACTAAGATATAGAAGTGGGTGATGTTTGTGGCTGCTGGGCC
This sequence comes from Eublepharis macularius, assembly GCF_028583425.1. Classification (NCBI taxonomy): domain Eukaryota; kingdom Metazoa; phylum Chordata; class Lepidosauria; order Squamata; family Eublepharidae; genus Eublepharis; species Eublepharis macularius. Next base: position 149,965,451 of record NC_072791.1, on the reverse strand, counting down.
TGGCGGTTTGGGGGAGGCAGTGGCATGCCACCTCCCCTCCAGGGGGCGGGGATGTGGCCGCTCACCACTGGCACCCCCATGTGCCCACCCACCAGGCCTCAGAGAACTTGATATTTCCAGCGTTGGCCAGAAGGAGGGTGATGTTTGCGGCTGCCAGGACTGGCGGGCTCAGGGAGATGGTGGTGTGCCACCTCCCCTCTAGGGGGGAGGGGGTGTGGCTGCTAGCTGGCAGCACCCCACCCCCTGCCCACCAGCCAGGCCTCAAAGAACTTGATATTTCCATTGTAGGCCGGAAGGAGGGTGATGTTTGCAGCTGCCGTGCCTGGCGGGCTTGGGGAGGTGGTGGCATGCTGCCTCCCATCTGGGGGGTGGGGTGTGTGGCTGCTCACTGGCAGCAACCCCCATGTGCTCACCCACCAGGCCACAGAGAACTTGATATTTCCAGCATAGGCCAGAAGGAAAGTAATGTTTGCATCCGCTGGGCCTGGCAGGCTGGGGGAGGTGGTGGAGTGTCACTTCCCCTCTAGGGGATTGGGAATGTGGCTGCTCACCAGCAGCCCCACTCCCTGTGCCTGCCTGCCAGGCCTCAGAAAACTTGATATTTCCAGTGTAGGCTAGAAGGAGGGTGATGTTTGTGGCCGCCAGGCCTGGTGGGCTCAGAGAGGCGGTGACATGTAGTACTGTGGACAGTAGTTCCACAGAAGCCACACCACTCAGAGACACTTCACCTGTGCAGGCTGTGTAGGCTGCCACCAGCATTAGCCTCCATCCTGTCTTCACGAAAAGGACAGGATGGACAGGACAGGACAGGTTGCAGGGTGGGGTTGGGGCAGTTCCAGAGAGGGAAAGGTCGAAAGAGGGACTGGATACTTGTATGGGGGGGCAGAGGATTCCTGGCCATATTGTGCAGCAGGACCGGGACAGAGGACCCCAACATCCACCTTGAAGGAGTGCACAGACTGCTGCTGGAGAGGCTTGTCCACCCCTCCTGTGTTGAATTGGAGGCTGCCACCAACATCACTCACCTTTCTGCCTTCGTGGAAAGGATGAGATGGGCAGGATAGTAGAGGTCATTGGGAAGGGTCGTATTGGTTTCATCCAAGGGGGAGAGGTTGAAAGAGGGAACATCCTGGACCTTGTCAGGGAGAGGAGGACAAGGGGTTGTTACAGCTGCATTCTGGAGCGGGACCAGGAAGGCCCAAAGGCGGCGGAAGTGCCGTGGTAGTCCCTTGTGCACAAAGGTGGCAGCAGCTGACATGACCCACCTTCCTGCCTTTGTGGACAGGACATGATGGGCAGGACAGGTGAGGTCATTGGGAAGGGTCGTATTGGTTCCATCCACAGAGGGTGAGGATGAAAGAGGGACCGTCTGGGAAATTGTCAGGGAGAGGACGTGATACAAGTTGTGGGGAAGGGTCATATTGGTCCCATCCAGAGAGGGAGTTGTTGAAAGAGGAAATGGCAATATGTCTGGGAGAGGAGGACAAAGGGTTACCAAATGTGGAAGAAGCCCCAAGAACTGAGGGTGCTAGATCCCACTGCAGAGGAGCTTGGCCTAGAACCACTGTAGACTTGGGGTGGCTCAGAGCCCAGGTAGGTTCTCAGTCGAGGTGCCCACTGAGCACGGCCCCAGGGCCTGGCAGCAGCCCTGGAACCAGAGGGAGAGGGTAGAGCCTTAGCCCAGCATTCCCAGAAACCTGGCCAGATCAAGCAATAATAATAATGTGAGCCCTCAGCTGAGGTGCCTGTTGAGCTTGGCCGCAGGGCCTGGCAGCAGCCTTGGAACCGGAGGGAGGGGCTACAGCCGTAGCCCAGCACTCCAAGAAACCTGACCAGATCAGGCACTGATAATAATAATAATCAGTGTGAGCCCTCAGCCGAGGTTCCCACTGAGCTTGGCCCCAGGGCCTAGCAGCAGCCCTGGAACCAGAGGGGATAGATCCCTATCCCACCCACCACACGCAGAAAAAATCCCAGCTCCAATGCACTCTCCCTGTCTCTCTCTCAAAAGGCTGGCAACAGCACTGACCCACTCCACTGCCTGCTGAAACTGAAAGTCAGAACTTGGAGTACAGTGCCCTTTTATAACCAGAGGTCTCATAGAGAAAAGCAGGAGGTCTGTGGTTGGCAGTCAGAACTGCCTAACAGGGTTTGCAGGGATGAGATTGGAGTGGCCATGGCTACAGAACACCACGCCTCCCCCCTTCCCCTTGGTCTCTGGTCCCATGTAAGCAATTGTAACCAATTTGGAGCTCCACACTTGGAAGGAAGACCTGCCCATCAAGCTAAGTTGGGCTTAGATTGGGGTTTCCAGGGCGACAGAAGGAGTACAGACAGAGTTCAGGCAGTCCCTGCCTCCGTTGCCAAGGGAATTGATTGAAGGTGCCTGACTGTCTGGCTTCACGAACAGCAGATGAACGCAATGAACAAGGCTTGCAACGACCATTTGTTCGTTTACAATGGCGCTTCACGAACAGCTTGTTCGCGAACAGACGAACGGGCTGTTCGTGTTTTTTTTTTTTTTGTTCGTATTGCTCTTCGTGCCCATGTCTATTCCCAACACAGGTTTTAAGCTTGAAGAAGCACTGGTTCCAGGTGCTTGCAGAAACCTCTACTCCTGTCCCACTTAGGCATGGGGTTCTGTTCTCAAGAGGATACAAAGCTTAGGAGATGGATGCACAACCAGCATATCCTTCTGTTTTCCTCCATTATAATCCATCACAGAGCTATGATATATAGTTATGTTGCTGTGATATTCAATCTCCCATTTTATAGCCTAATCAGGAAGGGGGAATTGATGTGTGGCTGATATAAAAGCTAATTTTATTTTCTGCTAGTTATCATGTCTCTCTGGGGACTACATCTGACTCTTGTAGGGGCATTGGCATGGGCATCATAATCTTAAACCCCTCTTTTCATTGCTGATTTCAACTGAAAGCCAATTACAAACCATCGTTCATTCTTAAATTAGTTTCTGAGCATATAGTTTCTCAGGGAAATATAAGAGACGATAATTCTCTATGCTAGAAATATGTAAACATAAATCCCCCAACAACCAAGTGGGATGCATTCCAAGATTGTAGCAAATAAGCATTGCTGTGTGGGGGCCTAAAAGCCCTTGAAGCCATGAATGATGAACAAAACATCTCTTTCCTTGGTTTACCTCTGTTATACTCATTTAACATGCATGAGTGTTCCAGTGAGGATTGTATTTCAGTCTTGATCTCCACACTCTCAAATCATAAATGAAAGGTTACTGTCATGGGAAATAAGAAACTTATTAACAGACATACCATAAAAAATAATATCCCACCCAGCACAACTCCCACAGAACAAATAACTATATACAGTACCAAACAATCAATATCACGATGGTTGTTGTGGGTTTTCCGGGCTGTATTACCGTGGTCTTGCCATTGTAGTTCCTGACGTTTCGCCAGCAGCTGTGGCTGGCATCTTCAGAGGTGTAGCACCAAAAGATAGAGATCTCTCAGTGTCACAGTGTGGAAAAGATGTTGGCAGGTCATTTATATCTACTCAGGAGGGGTGGGGTTGAGCTGAGTCATCCTGTAAGAGTTTCCCAGGGTGTGGAATGCTAATGGCGGGAGGCTTCACTGTATCCTGAGGAGGTTCTTTTGCATATGGATTGGTGCTTGATGTGCTAATCTTCTCTGCAGGGCTATTGTCGGGTATAGAGTGTTTTGTTAGCCTGGTGTTTTTCAGAACTGGAAACCATGCTCTGTTCATTCTTAAGGTTTCTTCTTTCCTGTTGAAGTTTTGCTTATGCTTGTGAATTTCAATGGCTTCCTTGTGCAGTCTGACAAAGTAGTTGGAAGTGTTGTCCAGTATTTTGGTGTCCTGGAATAAGATACCGTGCCCTGTTTGAGTTAGGCTATGTTCAGCCACTGCTGATTTTTCCGGTTGTCCAAGTCTGCAGTGTCTTTCATGTTCTTTTATTCTTGTCTGGATGCTACGCTTTGTGGTCCCGATGTAAACTTGTCCACAGCTGTTTTTCCAAGGAAAAACAGTCTCCTACAGGAAAAGTGTTTTTGCCATATATCAAAGGAATTACTGATCAGATGGGAAAGCTTATGAAAAAGCATAACCTTCAAGCAGTATTCAGACCCACCCGAAAAATACAACAGATGCTACGATCAGCAAAAGACAGTAGAGACCCCCTCACCTCTGCAGGAGTATACCGTATACCCTGCAGCTGTGGACAAGTTTACATCGGGACCACAAAGCGTAGCATCCAGACAGTTTGAGAACTATTAATTTATGATTTCTTAAATAGAAGAGAGAAGTAACTTTACCACTAATGGGAAAATTTAGCTATTAATTAACCTAAGCTAGTATTACTATTAAGAGACTTTATCAAAAATATACAGTTTAAACAGTGATGTAGGGAATGGATATATTAGTGGATTTGATAGAGTATATATAAGAGAATTTGAATATGCTTAGAGTAAGAGATATAATACATATATGATTTAGAAGAATTTAATGGAAAATAAGTTAAGTAATAAGATAGGTTAAGGGTTGGAAAGCTGTTGGAAGTCTATAAGGAGGGGGGAGGGAAAGGGTGGGGGTTGAAATAAATTAGGTATGATGGGGAGTGTATGTAATAACTATGTACTCACCAATAAAAATTTTTAAAAAAAGAAACAAACATGAAACGATCAATGGCTAATAATCATGATGGATATATACCCTCTCCAGTACTAGAGACAGAATGCCTGTTGCTGGGGAGCACAGGCGGAAGGATGCTTTTGCAGTCACCCTGCTTGTGGGCTTCCTTGAGGCAGCTAGTCAACTGCTATGTGAACAGAACGTTGGAATAGATGGGCCTTCGGTCTGATCCAGCATGGCTCTTCTTATGTTCATGATCATCCCCCAACATGCAAACCTAAGGTTGTCCACAGCTGTTTTTCCAAGGAAAAACAGTCTCCTACAGGAAAAGTGTTTTTGCCATATATCAAAGGAATTACTGATCAGATGGGAAAGCTTATGAAAAAGCATAACCTTCAAGCAGTATTCAGACTGCTTACCCTCCTGGTCCCCTTACCCTCCTGGTGGGGGGGGGGACACCTGGTAATCACCTTTTGTATTTACCGTGAGCATCCATTTTGCATGCACTCATTCCTGGGCCTGTGCAATGACATCACTTCGTGCAGGTGCAGGCGTGCACGCGCGCTCTCAGAGTGGCGGAATGATATAACTCCCAGAAGTGACGTTGTCGTGCCTCCTCGGGTGCATGTCCGAGAAGCCTGTTCCCCCACCTTTCTCCCCACACCAGTCAATTGAGTGATGGTGAGGGGGGGCTGTGAGTGGGGAATCCCCCACTGGGGGACCTGAGATCCCTATGCAAACCACCTACCCACCCCAGAACAAATACTGACATCCCTCAAAGCTGTGAAATTTTTGTGGCTTTTCCCCCAACATAATAATGTCTTTTTCCATTAAATTGATTTCTTTTTGGAGGGGGGGGCACTTCTAACAGAGTAATACATTCTTGCATGGCTTTCACTGTTATGGGGTAGTACTTGTGTTTTACAAAACCAAATGTCTGCACTAAAACACACAATGGTTGTGTACTTACAAGTATTCACGCGTGTTTTCTCCAATGACTGGAGTACCTCTGGGACAGTTTCAAGTGTGGTTGTTCTCCTTGCCAGTGTTGCTTATCCCACAGGTGATTCTGGTCTGACACTTTGATGGCAGGGCAGAGGAGTTGCTGGGGAGGTTGTAGCCCAACAACAACCTACACCAAACAATTTTAAAGTAATCACACTGGCACTGGTGAGTCTGTAGTGCATATGTAAAATGCAGTTATGCAGGGGAGCAACCACAGGTTTTTTTGGTAAGGTTGTGGAGCATTACCAGGAATAGGAGAAGGAGGACCCTCATGGCCCATCTATCTTGCCAACGTGGGAATACAGGGGACAGCACTACAGTGGCTTGTCTCTTTCCTCCACGGCCGGGGACAGAGGGTGGTGCTTGGGGAGGAATTGTCATCCCGCTATCCACTGGTATGTTGTGTGCCACAGGGGGCAATAATCTCCCCACTGCCGTTTAACATCTATATGTGCCCCCTCGCCCAATTGGTGCAGAGTTTCGGGCTTGGGTGTCATCAGTACGCTGATGACTCCCAGCTATATCTGTTGATGGATGGCCAGCCTGGATCGGCCCCGGCTGCCCTGGAGCATACTTTCAGAGCTGTGGCTGGATGGTTGAGGCAGAGTCACCTGAAGTTGAACCCCTCAAAGATGGAGATCCTGGGGGGAAACTGAAACAATATTTAGAAAAAAAAATGGGATGTGAAAGGAGAACTGTGGCAGTTTGAGAATTATTAATTTGTGATTTTATAATGGGGAGAGAGAAGTAACTTTACCATTAATGAGGAAATTTAGTCATTAATTAATCTAAGCTAACACTATTATTGAGAAGATTGTATTAAAAATAGATAGGTTAAACAGTTAGGAATAGAATGGATATATTAGAGAATCTGAGATACAGAATCATTTGAACATGCTTAGAATAAGGGATACAATATATATAAGATTTAGAAGATTATAGTTAAAAATAATTTAAACGATAAGATGGGTTAAGGGTTGGAAAGCTGTTGGAAGTCAATAAGGAGGGGGGAAAGGGTAGGGGTTGTTATAATTTAGGTAATATGGGGAATTTATGTAAAATTTATATACTCACCAATAATTTTTTTTTAAAAAGATGGAGATCCTGCACATGGGCCGTGGGAGCGTGAATTTTGGACCCCGGCTCCCTACTCTCAATAAGGGCGGTGCTTTCACCAGCACCGAGGGTTAGGAGCCTGGGGGTGATCCTGGATGCCTCCTTAAAAATGGAGGCCCAGGTTGCAGCAGTTGACAGGACTTCCTTCTTCCATCTTCAGCAGACCAGGCAGCTTGCTCCCTATCTTTCAATCTGCGATCTAACTACAGTGGCAAGCATCAGCAGGTTCACACTATGACAAGAAATTGGCTGGCAAATGGTAGCCAGGTGGACCCTGACTGCCATGATGACCACCCTCCAGAGATGGTGGGTGGGTAGGATCATCCAGCTCAGGCAGTCCTCAGGCTACCTGGGCAGGTCCGATTGGAACTGTTAATCTGGCAAATCCTGCAAGAGAGCTGGCACATGCTTGCACCACCATAGGCATGCTTGGATCTCCCTCAATCCAGGTGGAGGGGGCCTCCCTCCACCTCTTTCTTAAGTACTGTTTCGGTTAATGGTCCCAGTCAGAATGGGAGAATTTCAGGCAGCCACCAGTCCAGAGTTCCACTTCCTGGTGAAGAGAAGAACCCCACAGGGACAGGGAGCTTCACCCCTGTGAGTGTGCTTCTCATCTGCATCTGGCTGTTCTGCTCCCATGGCTGCTTGGAGTTCTGATCCTGTGAGGGAGACAATCAAAGATCATGCGCCTGCCATCACAGGGGAGTTGTGAGAGTGAGTACTCAGTTACCCCGACCTGCAGCTGTGCTCTGTACTCTGCCCAAGGGGGAGATCCCAGCTAATGGAGTCTAAACTGAACCCTGGCATAGACTGCTAGGAGACCTCCCTCCCACAAGAAGCTGCACTGAACATGGTTTCCTGGGCAACCGCCTCTTTGGCAGACAACCCCCCGCCCCCCCGCTGCCCCTGCTAGAGAGCCTCAACCATACAGGCCACCGTTTGTGGCATAGGCCAGTGTGAACTGGCAAGCCTGGGCAGCCAACTCCTCTGCTCCTTCTTACCTGTGCCCTCACCCCTCCCTGAGCCAGAGCACAGGGGACAGGTAAACTGTAAGGCAACTTGGGTGGCGGTTGTTAGTCAGACATTCTGGACTTAGCTCTCCTTCTGTATGTGAGTACAAGGTGCACCCTAAATTTCATGCAGTTCTCCCTGCACACTCTTTCCCCACCAACATGGGCACCCATGGGCTTTTAGCCGTGTCCCTACTTACCTGTGTCCCTACTAACCTTAACCACCCTGGCTGGAAGTTATGTAGAGAGGGTGGGGAAATGATTGGCTGCCGGGGTGGGGCTCAGCTTCCATGGGGGGGGGGGGGTTGAGCAGATTGGTCATCATGGTAGTCAGCATCTTATGCTCCGTCAGGCTGCTTGGGCAGGGCCAGGCATGGGGGGGGAAGGCAAATTTTCCTCCATAATGGATGTCTATGGACTATGCCATCACTTTTTGTGGTGCAACTTTTCACCACTGCAGGGGGTGTTCTCACGCCCAAAGCAGGAGACTAAAGCCCTGCCTGCCAGTGCAGGGACTTATGCCCTGATTATGCTTGTGCCCAGCCACCATGACTGGGTGCCAGCGGAGGACCTGGGCAGAGCGGCGCAGAGTCACTGCATCGTCATAAGGGGGTTATACCAATATAAATCTGGGATATGCTGGCATAAGTCCTAGTCAGTTTCTAGGGCGCTTTCAGCTCCCCTCCCTCAGGATTGTGCTGAAGAAGTGCCACTCTCCACTCTGTTTTTGCTCAAGTCATAACTAAACTGCTTTCCAGACAAAATAATTCCCTCATCTAGGAGATGATTGAGATGCAATAAATGGCAGATACAAACCACTGCAATACCACTGTTCATTCCTTTGGGGATCCCTGACTGCCCGGAGCTACAGATCATGTCTACAAATGTTATATTCATAGCAATTATAGTTCAGTTAGATCTGTAGTTGTAAAGTTGTTGGGATTATGATCAATGTTTATTAGGAGGGCAGTATTGTGGGGAGAGAATCTCAAAGAGATGCTTCGCTAACGAGTTAGGGACTATAGATTTCACCACTATGTTGTTGTATGTACTTTCTATTGCTTTAAATATGTGCTCCTATGTATTACCTGTTGCTTTAAGTATGACCCTACTGCGTACTTCTATGTTGCCTAATGTCAGTCCTAGAATTGCTTATGCTGTTTATAAATATCTAATCAAATTTAATTATTTTGAAAAGTCTATACATTCATAATGATAGACAACTGAACAGTGCATAATGTTGACATGTTATTCTTTTTCTCTTCCCAATTAAAACCTTGTTTTTATCTTGTCAGCTAATTTTGCTCTCTCTCAAAGGAGCATAATTGTTCTAGACTCCCTTGGGAGAAGTCTGGTAGTGTGATCCTAATGTGTATATATATAATACATGTATACACATAATACATGTATATCAGGGGAAGTTGTTCAAAGGAATGGGAAATCGAAAACGTTGTAGAAAATGAAGGAATTTTATCTATTTAAATATGTATTATAAAATATATATACGCTAAGTACCTCCCATTGAAAACTCAGGATAAAAGTATTAAATAGGTACGTTTAAAAGCAAAATGGAAAACCTAGCAAGAAACAGACCCGTGTGAAGCGTCAGCTGCCATAAAAAAAGGACGCTTGAAAACCTTTCCTTTCTGTAAATAAAAATCATATTTGTTGTGATTTCTAGAACTGATTTCTACAACTAATACTTCATTGAGATGAGGAAAGTTTTGCATCTCTTGAATGTGTCCATGTAAACAGATATTAGTAAGTTGTTTCTGTTAAGACAGAGAATGCATTGCCAACACACACTGGAATGAAGATTGAAAACAGCAGAATGTGAGTTAAGCTAGGTTTATTTATTGCGTAATCTACATCATCAATAGAACACGTCTTAAATTTTTAGTGAGGATTAGGGGTGTGCAGTTAAAAAAAATGTAATAAATTTGGGACTAGATTTTGAACAGTGCACTATTTTGTTATCTTGCTTTTTCAGAAGTGGTTATCAGTTTGGGATTTTTTTCAGGGGAGAGGGGTTCCAAAAATTTGGTACCACTATTTATGTCACACATGCACCTCAAGGCAAAAACAGTATGCCAGCATCCATGCCGTTGCTGTATTCTGCATTCACACCATTGTTGTGTTATATGCCATTATTGTGTCCTGCAAGCAACCATGTCATTGTATTGTCGAAGGCTTTCACGGCCGGAGAACGATGGTTGTTGGGGGTTTTCCGGGCTGTATTGCCGTGGTCTTGCCGTGGACATACAACCATGTCATTGTTGTATTCTGCATTTTATACTAAGAGCGATATAAACATCCATGTCATCATTGTGTTGTGCATCTTACACTACATCTTAAATTCATACTGATATAATGCCAAAGTTCAAGACTGTATCTTATGCATTTTATATAAGTCACCAGAAGGTGTCTAGATTGCTAATACTAATTTCTAGAGGAGCAAGTGTCCTCTTTTTTTATCTCTAAGAAATATGCGCTTTCACTTTTGAGTGGTCTTGGGCCGAAGCTGCAGCTGTGTATTGAAAAGTATTTTTTCACAGGAAGAAATGATTTCACTCTGTACTTTGTCTAGATTAAACTGCTTTGTTCCCATGTAATTTTTTAGGTTTTCGCACCTGAATGCAAAGGGGCCGGAGAACGTCCCCCTATATCAGTAGTTCTATTGTTTGACTAATCACTTCTGCCAACTTCTACCTATGAGTGCATACCTGAACAGAATAGATCTCTAAATAAAGTTTCTTCAACCAACGCACCTGCTTGCTTGCTGTGAGGGACTTGGGGATCTAACTGCCAGGGACTGACACCCTAGGACTGACAGAGAGGTGGAAGAATCTAGCCCCAGATATCATGCTAACATTGTGCCCACTGGAGGCTTCTCCCTGATGCCAGCATTGGAGGCAATAAAGCCTACCCCACTGCTGGAAAATAGTGGGTGGGCTACTGAGCAGATTTCATTTTTTTAAAGTAAGCCTCTAGCTCTTTTCATTGCAAAGATGTGGTTTTTAATTTATTTCTCTGCAGTAGAAACATCTAGAACGTTACTCCTTTTTAATGAAAGCTGGAAATTCAGAGACCTTGGAACACATATTGCTATACTGTTATATAAATATAACACTATTTAATTACAATTTTTTTAAAAAGCCTTCTAGTTACAAGGGGAGGAAACTGCTGTTGCAGCAGCCAAGCTTCATGGGAGTCCAGGCATCTGTCAGACCACCCACCATTTTCCAGCTGAGGAGATGGGCTCTGTGCTACATCTGATGCCACCTGCAAGTTGAAGCTCTCCAGTGAGCATGGTGCTTGCATGGTAAGACCAGGGCCAGTTCAGTGCTTTCCTTTTTTAAATGTAAAGGGCAACATTTACTTACCCATCAGCTGTCAGCTGGTGTTTCTCTTCCCAAGGGATGAGAGATGCTGACTAGCAGCTTCCTGGGCCAGCTTCCTCTCTTTCCCTCCCCACTCCTGTACTTTCCCAAAACTCCAAAACACTCCCAACATTCCAGAAGATAAAATTTCAATTACTCCTAGAATTTTGCAAGAGTTGGGGTCATTTTAAGCTTGCCTTAACCCAAACTAGCCTGAAACTGCTGGTTTCAACTATTATTTCAGCTGAAATATACATGAACATGCACCCCTACTGTAAGTTACACATAATGCACACTCTGCTCTGTCTGCTAGTATTTGGGCAACTTTAACCTGGCTCCAAATGCATCCAGAGCTACTGCTTTGTATATTCTAGCCTAAATAAAAAAAGTATGCCAAAAGGTATTAAACTTCATCCCAGGGGAAGACTGAAAACAGCCATGGAACAACCAAAGCTGAGTGCCTCCTATGGCATTACCATTGCCAATTAAGGGTTGAACCACATGGCCTTGAGGCATTGACAGAGTTGCTGGGGAGTTTGGCTTTGCTTGCTTTTAGCTATTACTAGAAAAATTCCCTGTAAGTTAAATGGCCAGTGTGACCCTGCTTCATACTTCACCCTATGTGAGATATATATACACTAGTAATCAAGCCCATTGTATAAACAATAGGCTGTAGAATAACTGGTGCCCTGGCCACACACTCGGCCCTCCACGCCAAGGCTCCTGCTGCCCCTGCCGCCACTCAGGCCAGCATCTGCAGCTCATAGGGTGACAGAGCGGCACAGCCAGTTGATCCCTCAGCCACCGCCACACTTGGGGTGGCCTGTGCCATTCCTGGAGCTGCATAGGCCGGCAGCTGAGGCTCTGGAGGGACCAGTGCAGCTCTGCTGGCTGCTATAGCAGCCACTTGGGCCAGCGTGTCTTCCCCCTGCATCCCGGCTGAGTACATGGGTGTGGACTCCATCTCTGGGCTCTCGTGGCTAGGTAAGCCCATTGCTGATGACTCACTTTTTATCTCCGTGAGTGTGCTTGTGCGAGGATAAAGAGTGAATCGTTGGCAACACAGTTTGCCTTTTATATCTTAGAATGAAAGATTTGGTTTGTGCTGCTCAGCACCAAATATAAGCTGAGGCTCCAGAAAAATTTATCTCACTTCTTTGCTGCACCTTAAAGTTTATCAGGTAGTTGTGTCTCTTACTTAACCTACTTTATAGAATTCTTTCAGTTATTGTGAGAATATCACACACACACTAATATCATTCTTAATACTCTAAAAAATGACAAATGATAATAATAATTCTGAATTTATGTTTTCAGTAATTCACACAGAAATTGAATGAAGATTATCCTCTCATCAATATCAAGAAGATGATTACTCTATTTCATTTAGAAGGCATAAGCAAGATTCTTGAAATGGTGCCCAGGGGAATTTATCACTCCAGAATGTGACAGGTTCATATCTAATACTCAAAAAGTGCAACTGTCCAATTTTCTTCTCAGGGTCATAACTAAATTGCCTCCCTAATCAATTCATGCTTTCATCAAGTAGATAATTGAGATGGAATAAATGGCCAATCACACCAAGAGCACTGTAAAAGAATTCATTTTGTTTGGAATCACTGATCGTCCAGATTTGCAGGTTCCCCTCTTTGTAGTATTCCTTCTGGTCTATGTTATCACTGTGATAGGAAATCTGGGGATAATTTTCTTAATCAGGACTGACACTAATCTCCATACTCCCATGTACTTCTTCCTTAGCCACTTAGCTTTTGTTGACTTTTGCTATTCTTCTGTCATTGCACCTAAAATGCTGATAAACTTTTTAGCATCTAAGAAAACCATTTCATACAATGCATGTGCAGCACAGTTGGGCTGCTTCCTAACATTCATGATCACAGAGTGTTTTCTTCTGGCAGTGATGGCATATGATCGCTATGTGGCCATCTGTAACCCACTGCTTTATCAAACCATCATGTCTCAGAGAGTGTGTTTCCAACTGATAGCTGCCCCTTATATATATAGCTTTGGTGTTGCTCTGTTTCACACAATAGTCACATTCCGCTTGTCCTTCTGCTCTGCTAATGTGATCAATCATTTCTACTGTGATGACCTCCCACTGTTAGCACTTTCTTGTTCTGACACCAGCACTAAACAGATTCTGATCTATGCTTTTGCTGGGTTTGACATGATATGCTCCCTTCTCATTGTACTCATCTCTTATATTTTTATCCTCTCTGCCATCCTAAGAATTCGTTCTTCTCAAGGCCGACAGAAAGCCTTCTCTACCTGCGTTTCTCACCTGACAGCTGTTACTATCTTCTATGGAACTCTGATCTTTATGTATTTGCAGCCTAGTACTAACCACTCACTAGAGACTGATAAAATTGCCTCTGTCTTCTACACGCTGGTGATTCCCATGTTGAACCCTTTGATCTACAGTCTGAGAAATAAGGAAGTTAAGGATGCTCTGAAGAGAACAAAAGAAAGAATTGTTCTCTGATAAGAATTTAGAAGCTTGTTCCTTTCCAATGTTTATTACACCCAGCAATTAAAAGAAACTTGGAGTGTTCAATCGCCAACATCTCTGCTTAGAAGAATCAGTAGTACATGTTGTGAAAGACCTCTGCCTAAGACCCTGGAGATCCACTACCAGTTTGAGTAGAGAATACTGACCTTGTTGGACTCTTGGTCTGACTCTTAAGCTCTGTTCACAAGTTACATTCAATTATTAATTGTACATGTGTAGAATAATTCTCATGTTACAGTCAATGCATGTAAAGTTGAACAAGCAACCCCAGTTGTGCTGGGTGGGAAACCCTACATTAGACAGCTACTGGTTCCTGGTTTCATTTGTAAAATAAATTTTCATTGGCTCTATCTTACAAACAGATGTATGCACACACAGCCAAGGCAACCTGTGAACAGGAATACTATCAGGACCTGCAACAAACCAAGATGCCAACTCTTTCCCCCGGATTCACTCTGACAATCGCTGGACCTAACAACATCACTTACACTGTCTCAGGTTCATTCACTTACTCATCTTCTAATGTTATATATGCTATCTAGTGTCAGCAATGCCCTTCTACTCTCTACATTGGACAAATAAATCAGTCACTACAGAAAAGAATGTAAATCTTGTTGGAAATTGCAATGTCTGGTGTACTGCAGCAGCATAGTTAAGACAGTGAGAGCAGCATCTCTCTTGTTTCCTGGGTGTCATTTCCTTGTCTTGTCTCCTATTGTGCTAAACTGGGCAATATCCTACTTCTTCTCTTTCCTGCCTTATCACTCTTCTCCAAGATGTAGTCAGATAGTCGGACTCTATATCGATCTCTCTTCTTCACTCTCAAGTATGTATTTCTTAAACAAACTTTTAGCCTCTTTAATCAGCACAGCGTGACTTCTCTGCTTTATTTGCACTCTGCCAACAAATCTGACATTAAAAATCACTAGATTAATTTTAATCTTCGAGAACATTCCATTGCTGACCTAAAAGTGGCTGTCCTGAAATAAAAAGCTCCAAGGGCAGATTTCAACATGAGATTGCTGAACCTGAGTTCATTTATAAGTTCAGAATAGAATCACAGGATACTTATCTCACTACAAATGCTAGGGAGGGGGGGGAAGAGTTAAGAGATTAATAGAGATAGAGAGAAGCTAACCAGCATATATATACAGCCCTCCCCCTCCTGATTAACAGGAGAGGTGAGTATGGAAAAAAAGTTGTTGCTGCTGGCTGGCTAACAAACCCAGCCAAACATAAACATCAATATACCTAATAAAACTAATTAAAACTAGATAAAAAGATGAAGACTAGATAAAACAGATTAAAACCAAGCTCCTAGAAATGGAGTATTGCCAGCTAAGTTTTTCGCTGATAAGATAGCATGAATATGCTCTAATCTAGATGCTAGCTGCAATGCAAACAAGATGGAAGAAATGCTTAATACATTATCTGACTTACATTTGGACTGCCTTGAACCAATTACAATGATAGATCTTAACAGGATCCTGACATTTATGAAAGCCAATACTTGTGCACTGGATCCTTGCACATCTTGGCTGTTAAAATCAAGGAAGGATCATGTAAGTGAATGACTGAGGTCTATTGTAAATCAGTTGCTAATTCAGGGCACCGTCCCCCAGCCACTGAAATGGGTAATTATCCATCCACTAATTAAAAAAAAACATTTATAGACGAAACTGATGCAGCCAATTATCGCCCAGTCTATAATCTGCCATTTCTGGGCAAAGTGATTGAGAGAGCAGTAGCTGGCCAACTCCAGTCCTTCTTGGATAACTCTAGTGCTCTGGACCCTTTCCAGTCAGTTTCAGACTAGGGCATGGGACAGAGACAGCACTAGTAGCATTAGTGGATGATATCTGTCTGAATGTAGACAAAGGCCATGCCTCCTTATTGCTTCTCCTGGATCTATCTGCAGCCTTTGACACAGTAGACCATGCCATCCTGTTGAGACATTTAGAAACAGAAGTGGGCATCAAAGGATGTACCCTGGACTGGTTTAAATCATTTCTCATGGAATGAACTCAAAGGATTGCAGATGACACCAAACTCTATATCTCACTATCCAGGTCCCCACAGGATGCAGTAGATCTTAGATCACTGCCTGACATCCAATTTCAATGAATTGAAATTGAACCCAGACAAGACTGAAGTGATGCTTGTTGGGAAGGCAGAGATCTTGAAGGACATTGTACTCCCCACTTTCGATGAAGTTCGCCTGATGCTTGCATACTCAGTTAAGAGCCTAGGGGTTATACTGGATCAAACACTAAAACTAGAAAAATAAGTTAAGGCAGCCACAAAAATGCTTTCTACAATCTCACTCTAGCCTGGAAGATGGATTTTTACCTTGACACGGCTGACCTGGCCACCTGGATCCATGCTATGGTAACATCAAAGCTTGACTATTGTAATGCTCTATACATAGGTCTCCCATCTAAATTAACTAGAAGACTCCAATTGGTGCAAAATCCTGCTGCATGACTGTTATCAGGAGCGATGAGGAGCATGAACATCACTCTTATCCTATAGTCACTCCATTGACTACATATCAGTTACCATGCTCAGTTCAAGGTATTGGTTATTACATACAAAGCTCTTCATGGCCTTGGTCCAGCATACCTACAGGACTGCCTCCCTCCCTATGTTCCTCCATGGCAGCTTCTCTCATCTGAACAGTGTCTCATGTAGGTGCCAGCCTACACATGAACAAAATCAACAGCAGCCTGTACACGGGATTTCTCTGTGGTGGCCCTTACCCTGTAGAACAGCCTGCCTAAAGAGGTCAAGAGAGCCCCATTCCCCTGGCTTTCCACAAACAATGCAAAACCAAATTATTCAAAAAGGCGTTTTACTCAGATAGGAGAGCTATATTGTAGGGATGGGGTCTCAGATGCTTTGCTAATGAGTTCAGGACCATAGACTTCATATTATCTGATGCTTTAAATATGTGCTCCATCTGTGCTTCATGTTGTCTAATGTTCTGTTTCAGCATTCCTTCAACTTTGTTTTGGATCTTTTCTAATGCTATTATAGCATAAGCTTTCGAGAATCAAGTTCTCTTCGTCAGATCGGATCATGCATCTGATGAAGAGAACTTGATTCTCGAAAGCTTATGCTACAATAAAATTGGTTAGTCTTAAAGGTGCTACTGGACTCTTTTTGATTTTGCTACTACAGACTAACACGGCTAACTCCTCTGGATCTATGCTAATGCTATGTCTTTGTAGACGTGTTTTTTTTTACCCTATGGCACTGTTTATAGAAATGTCCTTGATACTGTATGGAAATGTCCTTGATAGTGATTGTACTAATCTCACTCTGTATAATCTGCCTTGAGTCAAAGAAAGGCAGACAACAAACAAACAAACAAACAAACAAACAAACAAACAAACAAACAAACAAACAAACAAACAAACAAACAAACAAACAAACAAACAAACAAACAAACAAACAAACAAACAAACAAACAAACAAACAAACAAACAAACAAAGTGTCCCTATATATTTCTTATCTATTTTTTCAATATCTTTTGGGGTGATGCACCATTGAAAAACATCTTATACCAATTTTCTCTCAGTGTTGGGCTTGCTGTAAATTTTAAGCCCTTAATCAATAAATTTTCCCGCTTTTGAAATGTTATTTTTTTCTCCCAAATTTTTTTATCAATTTTAGCATACAGGTTTCAACTTGTTCTGTTTCTGTATCATATTGGAGTAAAAGTTTGTAGATTTGGCCTAGTATGGGATTCTTTCTCTGCATGATTGTCTTCTCAAAATCAGTCAAATCTCTCAATTGGCCTCTGCAATCCTTAAGAGCTCTCTTTAATCTGGAGACCGCCTAAAGATAAACTTGTCTGGTTTTATTGATTCTGTACATATGGCAAGGATTTGTACTATTATACCTGTATATTAGTGATTTTACTTTATTTATATACAAGGTTTTAGTACATATATGTAAAACCATATGATATTTTTAATCTATTTTATGCATTTCTAATTAAACTTCATTGTGGTATTTTTAATTCATATTTTTAGTTATTTTCCACATTTTCTCCAGTTATTCCAACCTCCTTGGTTACCTCTGGTTTGTAGGGTTCTTGTTTTTCTCCCCTTTTTGTTGTCATTATTTTGCTCAGCAAACACACCATTCTTCTTTTGGGGTGCCTCAAGACAATGAGTTATGGTTATCCATAAAAAGGGAGGAAAGCCAAACCCAGTCATATCCTGCCTATCCCCACAGCCAATTTGACCCCAACACCTTCCTTCTAGACCTCATCCTGAAATTAATTTATTCAGTGTACATTGTAACAGCTATACAGCTATTTAGTTGTACTCACTGAACCACAGCAGAAAACAAATGTCCACCTCAGTGATTAAAGTGTTTGCATGCATGTAGAAAGAAATGAAAAATTCTCAGAGGTAGCCAAATCTTTACTTTTATTCATGTTTTAATTCCACAAAGTTATAAAACAAATCCTACATTCATCTGTAAAACTTTAAAAATTAAATACAATATGGCACTTACCCAGCATGCAGCAATGCTGCTCAGGCTGGGTGCTGTTCATTGCTGCCCTGGAAGGAGTGAGGCAGCACCCCCCTCCTTCCATATAAGGGGTTGGATGGGCATGGCAGAGCAGGAGCCTTAGAGGCTGAGCTGCCCTGCCCAGCCGCAGTTGCTGTTTTTCGGCCAGCACATTTCAAATGTATCAATTTTATTTCTCTCAGCTTTCTTCACTTTCACATCCATACATAATAATGGGGAATACCATAGTTTGGACCTTTATCTTTAAGGATCTTATCTACCTCCCTCACAGCTGCTCTTCCAA
Source organism: Eublepharis macularius (assembly GCF_028583425.1). Taxonomy (NCBI): domain Eukaryota; kingdom Metazoa; phylum Chordata; class Lepidosauria; order Squamata; family Eublepharidae; genus Eublepharis; species Eublepharis macularius. The sequence goes on along the minus strand of NC_072791.1, from coordinate 149,946,955 downwards.
GTCTCAATCTTCTTCTGATTTCTTCATTGCAATCTCCCCTTTAGATGATGATTAAGCCAAGGAATAGAAACTCTTGAACAATTTCAATTTCCTCATTGTTGACTTTAAAAATGTATAATTCCTCAGTAGTTATTACTTTTGTCATCTTGATGTTCAGATCTATCTTGCTTTGTTGCTTCCTCCTTTAACCTTGATCAGTAGTCGTTTCAGGTCTTAACTATTTTCTGCCAGTAATGTGGTGTCATCTGCATGTCTCAAATTGTTAATGCTCCTTCCACCAATTTTCACTCCCCCTTTTTCTACATATAATCCAGCTTTCCTTATATACTCTGCACAGAGGTTGAACAGGTAGGAGAGATAATATGCACCCTTGTCTGACACCCTTGCCAACTGGAAAACATTCTGTTTCCCCATACTCTGTCCTGACAGTAGCCTCTTGCCCAGAGTACAGGATGAGCATCAAAACAATCAGATGTTGTGGCACCCCCATTTCTTTTAAGACTCTCCATATCTTTTCATGATCCATGCAGTCAAAGGCTATAAAACACAGGCTGAAATTCCCTGGTATGTTCCACTAGCCATTGTACATTTGCAATGTGATCTCTGGTGCATCTTCCTTTTCTGAATCCAGCTTGAACATCTGGCATTTGCTGTAGAATTTTGAGCATCATTTTGCTTGCATGGGAAATTAATGTGATAGTCTGATAGTTGCTGCATTCTTTGGCATACCCTTTTGTGGAATTGGAATGTAGACTGAGCATTTCCAGTCTGTGAGCCATTGTTTTCCATATTTGTTGACAGATTCTTGTTAAGATTCTGAAGGACTCCATTTCTGTGGCTTGAAATAGCTCTATTGGTATTCCATCTACTCCAGGTGCTTTGTTTCTCCCAATTGCTTTGAGTGTCATGTTTAGAATATGCTATGCTATGTTCAGGTATACGAGTACCCAAGAGACTCCATATTAATCCTTTCAGTATTATGAGTGCTTTCTTCCCAGGTGCCAGGACGTTCCCACGCAGCTATCTCCAGAAGAGGAATGTTTTGGCTACCGCTGTTCCAGCCTCGAAGAACTTTCGCTTTCCAAGCTTCAAAGGGATTGTTATGAGAACTATGGGGGGAGGTTGGGCCTGCTGAGATCTGTTACTTTGTACCTTACGCTCTGTCTGTCATTGGTAACAATTCACATGTACCATCCTGAATATTGTATTCAGGCTCGTGGACTATAATGCATTCTATCTTCAGTAAACTTTTACAAACAACGGGCTTTTGTCTGATTGCAGAAGGTAGTCTGGAGTAAGGACATTATCTAGCCACAGTTCTGACATTTTGTTACCAATCACACCTTTTCCAATGCCTAAGCCGGATCAGACGGACTCCAAAGCTGTCCCAGTCAGGGACCCTTTGTTTGACCCGTATGCCTCCCCCGGCTCTCAAGGACTGGAACCTCAAAGACCCGTACCAAGAGGCAACGGCTCTTCTGTTACTACGCTCTACACTCTCGCTCCCAGCAGTGCAGATACTCGGCCAAGAGCTACAGCTGAACCACTGTTTTCCGTACCCACCCCGACGCAGTGGGGCGCGAGACCAAGGGAGACGAGGGAACGGAGAGCTAGTACGATGTTCATGCAAGCACAGGTGGACAGTCGAAGAAGTTTAGAATCGATACCCGAACACGCCAGCAGCCAACCGTGGCTCTATTGGAACAGGACGACCGAACAAACCGAGTGGGAGACGTCCCGCCGCGGCGTCCTAAGCTGGGATTATTCAGAAGTTACCCCGTGGTTGGGGCAACAGGATGTAAGTGAGCACCAGTGGGTGCAGCTTCAAAGCAGAACGATTGCAATTGACTCTGGGATATCAGCAATCACTGGTTTGGCGAAAGGGATCTTAGCTGCAAGATCTCAAGAAGAACAAGGCATGGAAGAGACCCTGCCTGGTCAACCGAGGCCACATGCTGAATATGTGCCAACCTCGCAAGCTACTGGCTATACTGAACAGGAGGTGGAAAATCCAGATAGAGTGCAAGTCTTGGAGACCAGACTAACAAGCATGGAAGAAAGTTTAGCTCACGCCGTCCACCTACTATCCGTACTCGTAGTGGGGGACAGTGGACGAGAACCACCAGCTGGTCTACCAGACATCAGTCAAAGTTTGTCTACTTTACAAAGCCTTGTGCCCCGTCCCAAGGGCCCAATCCAGCCCTGGCCGCAACAGCCTCCGGAAACTGGAGAGTCTGAGCCTGATACTGGGGAAGGACCTTGTCCAGAAGACCCCTGTCCAGAGGACCCTTGTCCAGAAGACCCCTGCCCAGAGGATCCGGTCGCACCAAATGACGACGGAACCGACGGAGGAGGTGGACGTTACAACCGGCACCCCAAGGACCAATTCCAGCTCCTCTGTTACCAGCACCCAGATTGCCGGCACCTCAAGATACGCCGCCGGTTCAGCCAACGTCTTTTTGGCCAGCTCCGCTACAACCCTTACCCAGGGGCCCTCCGCAGCCGATTCCGGGGGGACCTCCTCTGCGACAACCTCAACCTCGGCCTCAGCAACCTCCATTACTACCACCGCCCGCCCCACAGCAGCCTCCGTTACTACCACTGCCCGCCCCACAGCAGCCTCCGTTGCAACTCGCCCCGCTCGACGTTTATCCGATGCCAGCGCCAGCTCCCAGGCAAGAACTTCCCATGGGCTGGGTGAAATTGGAAGCTACTTTTGATGAAGACCCTCTAGAAGAAACTAGAGCTCGGACTGAATTACAGTCGATTAGGCAAGGCAGTATGTCGGCTAGAGACTATGTTACAAAATTCCGACAACTGGCTGCTAAATGCCCAAGGTGTGAGGAATCGACCAAGATAATTTTGTTCAAGCAGGGCTTAAACCCTAGACTGTTGGATAGAGCCCTGATGCAAGATAATCCTCCCACTCTACTAGGATGGATCCAATTAACTTGTGAAGTAGAAAACCGCATGCTAGAAGTTCGTTTAGTGGAACAACAACAACATATGGGACAAAGGCGCTCCTCAGTACTTGTCAGAGGAGGCAGAGGTGCTGGATATGCTACTCGCAGAGCGAGAGATGCTAGATGGCAACAAGGGTTGTGCCTGCAATGTGGCCAAAGTGGTCATTTTGCGGCGCAATGCCCGTACCGGCCTGTGCAAAGACCTCCGCTCCAACTAAGATGCCCAGCCCCCGCAGCCTACCCGGCGCCACCGCGCCCAACTCCAGCTCCCAGAACAGCGAGAGGTAGAGGAGCTCCTCGGAGAAACCCTCCCGAAAGAGGACTAGAGCTGGAAGAAGTTATGGAATATGATCCAACAGCCCTAACCGGGGAGGAGAATCCAGAGAGTCCAATCTCAGGAAACGAAATGGATCTGTCGTAAAAGGACCCAAACGGCAGATCAAACATCAGTCAGTTCCTATTTCGAACAGACCCCAAGGGTCCATACTCTTCATACCAGTAACTTTAGTGAATCCTGACAGGAAAATGCACATCCGTGTGCAAGCGCTAATAGACTCGGGCTGCTCCAGAGACATTATTGCCCCAGCCCTAGTGAATGGATTAGTACTTCCTGTGAAAGAATTGGAAACACCTGTCATTTTTGAGCAAATGGATGGCACTAACATGAATCCAGTCACTACCGAAACCACTCCGGTCATAACCGGCATGGGACAACATTGGGAAGTAAGATCATTCGTTATTAGTGCCACTGCCAAATACCCCTTGATCCTGGGAAGCCAATGGTTGTGCGATCACAACCCCTACATCAACTGGGCAGAGGGAAGCATCACGTTCACCCATGAGGCTTGCAAAAGTCATCATTGGAATCAAAATTGGGACAACAACCCTACCATCACTGAGCCTGCTCTCCTCACCCAGGAAGAAATCAACCAAATACCCAAGCAATACAGAGCTTACACCCAAGCTTTCACAGAAGAAGAAGCGAACGCTTTACCTCCTCATAGGAGGACGGACTGTGCGGTAGAAATTTTACCGGGTGCCTCCCTGCCCAAGGGTCGCCTATATCCCATGAGCCCTAACGAAAGGGAAGAACTCCGCAAGTTCATCGACACCAATCTTCAAAGAGGATTTATTCGACCGGCCAACAGTCCGCATGCTGCGCCAGTACTCTTCGTCAAAAAGAAGGACGGGGCCTTAAGACTGTGCACGGACTTTCGGGGACTTAACGCTGTATCTTCCAGTAACGCCTATCCCATCCCGCTCATCAGAGATCTACTCAACGTCGTGGCTCAAGGTAAGATCTTTACGAAATTGGACTTGAAAGATGCTTACTTCCATGTTCGTATCAAAGCAGGGGACGAATGGAAAACTGCTTTTAATACGCCCCTCGGCCAGTATGAGTACTTAGTTATGCCATTTGGTCTGGCTGGGGCCCCCTCGGTTTTCATGTCCATGATCAATGAAGTACTACATGAATTTTTATACAAAGGCGTGGTGGTGTACCTAGATGATGTTTTAATCTATTCGGAAACCGAAGAGGAACACGTGGAACTTGTAAAAAAAGTCTTAACCACCCTAATGTGTAACAAACTGCCCATCAAGCTGTCTAAATGTGAGTTCCACAAAACAGAACTCACTTACTTAGGCTACTGCATCTCTCAAGATGGCTTGAAAATGGACCCAGGCAAAATACAAGCAGTACAAAATTGGCAAACTCCTGCTACCCGCAAAGAACTACAATCCTTTTTGGGCTTTGCTAACTTCTATAGAGAGTTCATTGCGAACTTTGCCCAAATTACACTCCCTCTAACCGAACTGTTAAAAACCAAAGACAAGGGGGACCAAGCCAAAAAACCGAGTGCCAAATTACCCTGGACACCAGAATGCCAAACAGCATTCAACCACCTTAAAACACAGTTTGTTTCAGAACCCGTTCTACAACACCCCGATGAAAACCGCCCCTTTGTAGTGCAGGTCGACGCCAGCGACACCGCAATTGGAGGCGTACTGTTGCAGCGGGGGGAGGACGGGAAGCTCAAGCCCTGTGCCTTCCTTTCCAGAAAGTTTTCAGAAGCGGAAAGGAATTGGAATGTTTGGGAAAAGGAGGTTTTTGCTGTAAAAGCAGCTCTCACTACCTGGAGACATTGGTTAGAAGGAGCCCATCATCCTTTCGAAGTTTGGACGGACCATAAAAATTTAGAGGCCCTACGCAGCCCCCGCAGGCTAAATGCCAAGCAACTGCGGTGGGCGGAATACTTTTCCAAATTCAATTTCATGTTAAACTTTCTACCGGGCAAAACTAACTTTCTGGCCGATGCTCTATCACGCATGCCCCAGCACAAAAGCAAAAGGGAGGAGACAATTGACACCGTCTTTTCGCCTACGCAATTAGGGGGTGTGGTAACCACACGCAGCCGCACAACCCAATCCCCTCAACCCGATCAGGGGTGGAGACAAAAACTGAAAGCTGAAGTGGAAAAGGAGGGGGGGGACGTGCCCAAAGACAAACTGCAACAATCCAATCAGGGGGAATGGCTTTGGGGAGACCGCTTCTATGTACCCAAAAGTTTAAGAAAAGAAGTTTTACAACGCTGTCACGATGCCCCAATGGCAGGGCACTATGGGTACTTAAAAATGCTTCATTTAGTGCAACGTCAATTTTGGTGGCCGGGCATGCGCAAAGACATTTCCCAATATGTAGCGTCTTGCCCCATTTGTCTCAGTGCCAAATCCCGCAAAGGCAAACTACCAGGACTATTGCAGCCTTTAGAAACGCTAAGCAGACTGTGGGAAATAATATCTATGGACTTCATTACTGATTTACCTCCCTCCAAGGGGCACAACTGTATTTTAGTCGTAGTGGATTTGTTCTCCAAGCAAGCTCATTTTATACCTTGCACCACTATACCTTCTGCTAGAAAACTAGCTGATATCTTTCTAAAGCACATTGTAAAAATACATTCTTTTCCATCAAAGGTGATTTTGGATCGCGGCGGACAATTCGTTGCCAACTTCTGGTGGGAGCTTTTACAAATGCTGGGTATTGAACAAGGTTTAAGTTCAAGCCATCATCCACAAACCGATGGACAGTCAGAAAAAACTAATCAAATACTAGAACAGTTCCTCCGCTGTTATATTAATTTCCAGCAAGACAACTGGGTCGATTTACTCCCACTGGCAGAATTCTCCTACAATAACAGTGTGCACACCTCCACAGGGGAGACTCCTTTCAAAGTCGTCTATGGCTTTCACTTCAAACCCTTCCCGTTTGATGCGCTCCCTCCTCCGACTACAGCATCCCAAGACGTCACAGAATGGTGGGGGGAAGCGGCTCAACAATGGACTCAAATTAAAAAACACCTTGACAAAGCCAAACAGGATTACAAAAAATACGCCGATCGCCACCGTGCGGCTGAATGGGAATTACAACCTGGTGATCTTGTCTACTTTTCCACAAAGAATCTGAAAGTAACCCAAACCAGCCGTAAATTGGCTCTGAAATTCCTGGGACCTTTTCCTGTTCGTAAAGTAATAAACAAAGTGACAGTTGCCCTAGATTTACCAAAAAATTTACGCTACGTTCATGATACTTTCCATGTCAGCTTGCTGAAATGAGCTCCTCCAGCAAACCAATGGCACACCCGTGCCCCTCCGATTCCAACTCTAATTGATGATCAAACCCATTACGAAGTACAGCAAATCTTGGACTCTAAAATAAAACGAAACCAGCTCTTTTACCTCATCCGATGGAAAGACTTTGACTCTGGGTTTGATGAGTGGGTGAGCTCTGTACATGTACATGCTCCTTGGCTTGTGAGGGCATTCCATAAACGTTATCCCCATAGACCCGGGGGGGCATCTTAGAGGGGGCAGAATGTCATGTTTAGAATATGCTATGCTATGTTCAGGTATACGAGTACCCAAGAGACTCCATATTAATCCTTTCAGTATTATGAGTGCTTTCTTCCCAGGTGCCAGGACGTTCCCACGCAGCTATCTCCAGAAGAGGAATGTTTTGGCTACCGCTGTTCCAGCCTCGAAGGACTTTCGCTTTCCAAGCTTCAAAGGGATTGTTATGAGAACTATGGGGGGAGGTTGGGCCTGCTGAGATCTGTTACTTTGTACCTTATGCTCTGCCTGTCATTGGTAACAATTCACATGTCCCATCCTGAATATTGTATTCAGGCTCGTGGACTATAATGCATTCTTTCTTCAGTAAACTTTTACAAACAACGGGCTTTTGTCTGATTGCAGAAGGTAGTCTGGAGTAAGGACATTATCTAGCCACAGTTCTGACATTGAGTGCAGCTTTTATTTCACTTTCTAGGATTTCCCGTTCTTCATCAAAATATTCCTCGTCAAAAGTATCTGTCATCCTTCCATCACTTTTGTATAGTTCTTCAGTGTATTGTTTCCATCTTTATTTTGTCCTTATCAAATATTGTATTTCCGTGTTGATCTTTCAGCACCCCAAGCCATGGCTTGAATTTCCCTTTGATTTCTCAGATCTTTTGGAACACATCTCTTGTTCTTCCTTTTTTATTGTTGTCTTCTATTTCTTTGCACTGATTATTATAATAGATTTCTTTATCTCTGAGTGCAAGTCGTTGAAAAGCTAAATTTTGATCCTATTTGTCACTTTTTGCTTTTGCTTCTCGTCTATCTTTAGCAATTTTAAGAGTTTCCTCATACGTCCATCTAGGCTTCTCCTTTCTTTTAGCTACAGGAATAGTCTTTACACATTCTTCCTTGATAATATCTCTGGTTTCAGCCCATAGTTCTTCTCGCACATGATCAATTAAACTTACAGTGCAATCCTATGCAGAGTTACTCCAATCTAAGTCAATTGAAGTCAATGGGCTTAGACTGGAGTAACTCTCCATAGGATTGCTCAGTCAGTATTGCAAAGCTGTTCCTTACTTGGTCTTTAAATTATTCAGGAATATTATTTAGATTGTATATTGGCACTATGATTCTTTTAGTGTTTCTGTTCAGATTATTTCTAATTTTTGATATTAGCAACTCATGATCTGTGTTGTAATTAGCTCCTGGTCTTGTTTTAGCAGAGAGAATAGAGCTTCTCCATCTTCTGCTTCCAATTATGTAATCTATTTGGTTCTGGTATCGGTCACCCCATGATTTCCATGTATACAATTGTCTTTTTGGTTGTCTGAAGCATGTATTAGCAATGAACAGGTTGTTGGCGTCACAAAATTCTATGAGTCACTCTCCTGCTTCATTTCATGATTCAAGTTCAAATTTTCCAACTGTATTTGATTCTGCTTTATCTCCTACTTTTGCATTCCAGTCACCTATGATTATCAGCATATCTTGTTTAGGTGTACGATCAATTTCTTCTATTTTTAATTTCTTCCTCCTCAAAATCTGGAATTGGAGCATAAACTTGAATGATGGTTATTTTCACAAGCTTTCCCTGAAGTGTGATTGATATTACTTGGTCAGACTGCATTGTAGTTCTTGACTGCTTGTGCTATGTCTCACCTCACTATTAGAGCAACACCATTTCTTTTGAGTTCATTTCCACAGTAAAACACAGTGTGGTTTTCTGACTGAAAATGTCCTGAGTTGGTCCACATTATTTCATTTGCACCCAGGACTGCCATGTTTAAACATTCCATTTCTTGGTTTACAATTTCTAGCTTGCCTCTCATGTTCCATGTCCTATTATCTGTGTCGCACAGCTTCAGATGTTCCTTTTGCATCTATTCATGTCCACAACTGGATGTCTTTTTGGCTTTAATCCAGTGCCATCACTAAGAATAGCACTATTCATACTTGTCCTCAGCTCTTTCCCAGTAGCCAATTGAGTGCCATCCGACCTGAGTGTCCTGTCTTCCAGCACTGTATCTTTTTTCATTTTGGATTGTCTCATCATAGGGTTTTCAAGGTAAGAGATTAGCAGAAGTGGTTTACCATTGTCGTCTTCTCCTTTGCAGTACTAACCAGGGTTAGTATGCAAGGCTTATGGAGTTTTAAAAGGAAACATAAGGTTTATTTACAGGTAGGTCAGATAGGATATAGGCAGGTACTTAAAAGCTGAAGTAATTAGGAGGTTTTTTGTACAGATTACTTCACTGGTGTGAGGCACAAAATGTTTGGTATGGTTTAGTTTCTTAGATTGCTGACTTACTTAAGAGAGGTTGGTGTTACCAGACTTGAACTCTTTAAAGTAAAATTCTTTCTTTGTTTGACACCCCTTCACAGGTTAGGTGCTCAAAAGCCCAATGTAAATAATGACCATTTGAAGGACCAGGGAACTGCCAACCAGCTGTGAACAGCAAAAGGGCTCCCAATGCAATTGTGGATATTTCTGATATTTATCCAAAGAGAAATATGCACATTTGGAAATATTGGGAGTGCCTTTTGATGTTTAGAATATTATTGAACAGATACAGGAAATATCAGATATGGTATTATGTTGGCAATGTCCAATTGCACACCTCTCATAGGGATTAGAAAAATCAATATCCTCCTGATCCACCATGAAGCATATAAAATGTTTCTAACAACTTGAGAATTTTACAGGAAAAAAAGCAGCCAACTAGTAAATGAATTGGAAAAAATTAATTGATTGTCTCCTCAAATGTGTTTTTTTCTACAGAAAATTTGTGTTTAACCATTATAATATACAGGGTGGGTGTTGTTGTTTTTGTCTAAAGCATTTTATGTTCACAAGTTTTCTGTGTAGACCTCTGTGCAACATTTTTTCAAGCAGCAACAACAATTGAATATGATACAATGAAGAAACCAGGCACTATTGTTTGGATCTTCCAAATACCATTGCTCTTTGTCCATCTTGGATTAAGGTTAAAGTAGGAAGCCATTACCTTACATTCTCTGGTTCTATTGAACAATGGGCTTACCTCTCTGTAGCAGGAGGATTAGTAGAGAACATAGTGCCACAGAAAGGCTAGACAAGGTGGTAAAAGGAATTAACAACAACAACAACATTTGATTTATATACTGCCCTTCAGGGCAACTTAACACCCATTCAGAGTGATTTATAAAGTATGTTATTATTATCCCCACAACAAACACCCTGTGAGGTGGGTGGGGCTGACAGAGCTCCAGGAAACTGTGACTGACCCAAGGTCACCCAGCTGGCTTCAAGTGGAGGAGTGGGGAATCAAACCCGGTTCTCCAGATTAGAGTCCTGCCATGCTTAACCACTACACCAAGCTGGCTCTCATCTGCTGGCCATTTCTTCTGCATACTTTGCATTGACAGTTGGATTCATCCTGAAGTCCAGGTAAGAAACCAAATCACAATGTCTCGTGGTTCTCCTGAAGAAAAGGTTTCCCATTATGCTACCAGGGAGGGGATTGTGTGGATTGTGAAGAATTATGCTTTTGCAGAAGGGACTAAACCTAAATGATGACAGGACTCCTTCTTTTGGTCACATCTTTTGCCTAGTCATATTAAAAGATTTTCCTGCCAACTGCTTTCTTCACAGCATCTTTTACTTCCCTGTTTCTTAAGCTATAGATAAGGGGGTTCAGCATAGGGATCATTACAGTGTAGAATACGGACACTATTTTGTCCTGATCCATAGAATGACTGGAGCTGGGTCTCAAATACATAAACAAGATAGTTCCAAAGAATATGGTTACAGCCAGTAAATGGGAGGCACAGGTGGAAAAGGCTCTATGTCTCCCTTCAGAAGTGCTGATTCTTAAGATGGCAGAGAGGATATAGCTGTAGGAGACTAGAATTGTAAGGAGACAGCTTAATTCATTGAAAGTGGCAAAAACAAAAATGATGATCAGATTGATGTGTATGTCAGAGCAAGAGAGTGCTAGAAGTGGGGGAGTGTCACAGAAGAAATGGTTGATGATATTGGAGTCACAGAATTGTAGCTGAAATGTAAAATAGGTGTGTATTGCTGCATTAATGAATCCTGCTAGAAATGACGCAATTACTAAGTAGGCACAGACTTTCCAAGACATGATAGCTTTGTACAGAAGTGGATTACAGATGGCATTGTACCTGTCATATGCCATTGCTGCCAAAAGGAACCCCTCAATGCCGGCACATGAACCAAATAAGTAGAATTGCACAGCACATTCACTGAATGAAATGACATTGACATCCGCTACAAAGTTCACCAGCATCTTAGGGGTGATGACAGTGGAATAACAAAAGTCTACAAAGGACAAGTGGCAGAGGAAGAAATACATGGGGGTGTGAAGTCGAGAGTCAATTCCAATTAAGACCACCATCCCTAGATTTCCTACCAAGCTGACAGCATAGATCCATAGAAAGATTACAAAGAGTGGAATCTGTAGCTCGGGTCGATCTGTCAGTCCAAGGAGAATGAATTCATTCATTGTAGTGTAATTTTCTTTGTCCATTATCTTACCATGTGCATTTTATTCTCCTGAAATGATAAAAAAATGTCAGACAGCTAAAATTGTTTAGGTGACTGAGAGTTAAATAGAACTTCAAATTCTCCCTTTAATTCAGATCCTTATATCAAGTGACTTTCATGGGAGCTTCTATAGTTTTCAGTTGATTTGACATGTGATGTCCTAACAGGTTTTGTGTTTCTCAGTTTTTTCCTAAAATCTCACTTGGAAAGCTACAATTCAACCTCAGGATTATTCCATGGGGCTGATGGGCTGGTTGCACTTGGGGAAATCAGGGAGAGACAGCTGTAAATTTCCACATTTAGAGCTCATTCACAATACATTTTGCCCTTGAAAAAAGCCCTCCCCCACCCACACTTGTGTGAATAAATTCTGGATATTCATTCTGGATATGAATTGCAGCAATTACCAAGATTGCGCTACCATTTCCCCTAGTATTATAATCAGTGTAATTTCTGTGTTTCTATGAATTACATTCCTTGATCCAGGCCAGTGTTTTATACTGTCCTGGATTAAACACATTTTAATCCACTATGCAGCATGTGGAATGGCATGGTATAGCCAGATCTCATCAGGTCTCCGAAGCTAAGCAGGGTTGGTACTTGAATGGGGGACCATCAAAGATCCTGCAGAGGAAGCCACTGGTAAACCAACCCTACTTCTCACTTGCCTTGAAAGCCCCTTTCTGGGGTTACTGTAAGTCCATTGCAACTTGATAGCACATACATACATAATGCACTCTGAAAGTCACAGTGGACTAGAAGGGGAAAAATCAATTTCTAGAAGCAAATAAGTTTAATTGTTGCTTTAACTCTGGCAGAGAGGGAACCGCTTTATTAAACTCTTTATCTCTTTATCGGTTTAAACTCTTTATCTGTTTAAAATTATGCTGCCTCATGATTTTCATGCCTGGCCTTCTAGATAAAACATTCAGGTATAAAGGGTCCCCAGGCATGATACCATCAGTGCATCCCTCTTAAAAGATATAGTACACCAACTGACAGTGGGAAAGTGAGTTGACAGTGTGTAACAGAATGCTTATCTGTATCTCATTAAGCTTTCTAACTATCAAGATTTATATCCCAACTCTGGGCAGCTTCAAGGCCTTATGAACTAAGACTTAAAACAGAGATCTCTCTTTTGGAGACCTGATTAATTAGTACAAATATTTTATATGGCTTATCCTTTATTTACTTTCCCAATCAAGATGCACAAAGACTTCTAATTAGAGTTTTATATTTATTTGTTATTGAAATAAATAATATATCAAAATAAAAAGGACTATTAAGATAGAACCAGTAAGAATGAAACAAATACAAGTGTGGCAGAATGCACCTTAAAGCAGGTTTCCTAAGTGCATCAATCAGAGTTGGAAGGGAAAGAGTTAACAATTGCCTGGAGCCAGTTTGGTGTAGTGGTTAAGAGCGCAGGATTCCTCACTCCTCCACTTGAAGCCAGCTGGGTGACCTTGGGTCGGTCACAAGCAGCTTCTAGCTCTCTCAGCTTCTTCCACCTCACAGGGTGTTTTGTTGTGGGGATAATAATAACATACTTTGTAAACCGCTCTGAGTGGCTGTTAAGTCATCCTGAAGGGTGGTATATAAATCAAATGTTGTTGTTTGTTGTTAAGGGTTTGATTGGCAGGCTTCACCTTTCTTTCTGATTGGCTAGTCAGAACCAAATTTCTGAATGAGAGTTGGTTGCTGATAGGATTTTTGAGGAGAGTGTGTGTGAGAGTCTGACAGGGAAAATCAGACAGGTTCCTCTCTAGTATGAGGAAAAAGAGATCACTTGGCCTAACTGTAATAGCATTGCCATGAGGAGAATTCTAATTAAGAATTTCAAATACAAAGCCAACACAAGCTGAAACCTGTTTACACAGCCACAATAGAACAGGGGGTGTTTCTTTCTCAAAGAATGATTGGGTAGCAAGTGGAGTCTCCCATTCAAGCCAAGCAAAGAAGGGTTATATCTTCTTAGGTGAAAAATAATTCCTGTCCAGTATTTAAAGAGAGTTTGACTCTGAGGAGGGCTCCAGGTCTCTTGTAAAGGGAAAAGAGTTTTGAACTACCATCAGGAAACCTGAGTTGTCAAAGGGAACTCTGTGAAGAAACATTGTTGCTGTAACAAAAGTATTAAATAAAACACCTCTCACTGTTAAGAACTGAGAATATAAGAAACTAAGCTCCAAGGAAACTATTTTGCATGTTACTCAAAGAGTATTTTGATCTGCCAACAAATTTTATCTCAGCTCTTTCATTTCCTGACTATTCTTATTTCATCCCTGCCTGTTCAATAAAGTTGTTTATTTTGAACATTATACAGTCTCCAGTGCCATTTCCCACACAGCTTTTCCCAGTTCAGAAACCTGAGTTGTTATAATTATAACTGCTTATCAGGGTGGGACACAAAAGAACTTTAAAAGCACAAATAGAGACATGCTACTTGGGGCTGCTCAGCCAAAGCAGGCAAACTTGGATTTTGGTGGGGAAATCTGCCTCAGGGTGGGGGAGTGAAGGGGTGTCCATCATAACAAGCAACAAGGATTAATTCACCTAACATCTCTTAATTAAATCTAAGATTGATTCAAAATCAAATTTCCTATGAAGTGCATTGAATTTTCAATAAGTGCACAGATAAGTATAATTTTTTCACCTATATCTTCTTGTAATTTCTTTCAGCGAGACTCCTTATCTGAGTAGCTTCTTTTATAGAAATTGGCACATGATATCCAATGAGAAAACAAAGATCTTTCACATGTGATAGCAATATAAAATCATGATTGGTTTTAGATTTAGTTAATTATTCAGATTTTCAATCATGTGACATTCTATGTAGCCAAAAAGTAATGCTATGTCCAGAGGCAAGATAAATTATATAACTCATTAAAGAAAAGTTAAGTAAGTAGATCATTGTTGATCCATTATAACAGTATTTATCTGCTATTGTCACTATTTTTAATTGGCTGTCAAAAATTAAAAGAACAGTTGTGTGGTTATACAATCTGTTAAAAAAACTACATTAAAGTTCATACAAAATCACTAGAATACACGTGTATCACTAAGGTATAATGTGCTCTAATCCATATCCCCATTACAAGTTGCTGCAACTCCACCTTTTACTTTTTGCCAATATTTTGCCATCAACCCTTAGGAAACCACTTACCAATGTCCTCACCATTTGAAATCAAGAAAGTATCAAGCATTTAGTGACATTGGAAGCACATTATATTTATGTTCTAAAATATTTTGGAAGTATTATCCTTATTAACCATTCCAGTTTGAAACTATGCTCTTCCAAAGTAACACTTTTCTGGTTCTTTCATAAATGGATCTGTTTACTTTATAAAGATCTGTTTTGATCATATTTTAATGGCTGCTCTGCAGCTCCTTTGAGTGAGAGCAGAACTCCCCAGAATTTGTAAAAGGATGTGTTGGAATACTTCCATGGGACAGAAGAATCCAAAAGTGATCCAAGCTATTCGAGGCTCTGCTAGCCCTCAACTTGCATAAAAAATGGCCTACAGCCTTTCATGCAATTACATGGATTGATCAATTATCCAACAGATTCCCAAGCCTTATCTGGAAGTTCAGTGGAATACTGACCAAGAAATCTGGTTCAAACAGTGTTTTAGCCAAACTTTTGCTGCTGTTTTTCAAGGAGATAACTTTAAGTGAAAGGGTACATGCTGCATTTAAATTACAGTAAATTTTTGTCATTAGATTTTTCATCAAATAAATAGGTCCATGTTTGATGGTAACTTCAGTTTTCATCCCAGAGCTTTGTTTTCCATGGCCTTCATCCTCTACTTCCCTGTAGACATTCTGGTGTGCAAAGTTTGCTGCCAGCTTCCCCCCCACAACTTTCTGCCAAAGAAATTTCAGCTACCATTTTATCCTGTTCCTCCCCAATTGGGTTATTGGAACGTAAAGCCACCAACAACTTGACTCCCCCCTCCCAATCTCAGCATAAAGTTCTCCTAAAATCAAACCTGCTGCAAAGATATCTACCAAGGTCCATCATGGATTCTTTACCTTCAACTCCTTGATAAAGCAAGCACTTATAAAACAGATGTCAGGTGAATCACAGGTTTCTAGCTTTTGTAGCAATGTAAATGATGTAACAATGAAAATGTGTAAGATCTTCTAGTAATTCTCTTCAGATACCATACCAGATTTTACTAGCATGTCTATGTGAAGTTTATTTTTCTTACTCAGTTTTAACTTGTCAATGGTAACTATTAAAAGAAACAAAGAGGAGGAGGGCCCCAAATGGTGACTTCCCATGGATAAGATAGATTTTATATTTGGCTTTGGCAGTCCTTTGAGACTTCATAATGGCATATATGCACCATGGAACCAATTAAGAGCAGACTTGTCATACCTAGAAAAATGAAAAACTAGTACACATGAAGCAAGAATGAGAACAACTAATTATTCCCCAAGAGACAATAATCAGTTTGCTTTATGACAAGAGGGGTATAAAAAGATTTTGAAAAGTTGATATTGAACCAAGTTGTGGCTTCATTCCCTGGTTCCTTCTAACTGGTAACTACCATACATTGCACATAGAAGTATAAAGGCAGAGTCCCAGATGGGAGATGATGGGACTCCAACTTCTCTCTCACAGGCTCAGCAGCTAGCCCAACTGCTTTATGGGGACAGAGGAAAAGGGTCTTGCATACATATGCTAATGGTTAGAAAGAAACCAGGGTCATAGAGGTGCAAGACATGGTTTCTCCTTCCCCCATCAATAGGCATCATACCTGTCCAAAAGATGGAGGGGAGGGATGGTCAATGGCAGAAATAAAAGGTGTCCTCTATGTTAGTAGAGAGCAAATGCATACACACTTAGGAGATGTCATCAATGACAAAGACGGTTCAGATAAGCAAATGAAGGGTTTTCTGTTTTATCTTGTTTTCCCTTACTGATTATCACTGACCCTTTCTCCCATTCAATTTTTTCATAATTTTGTATAAAGTTACATATGTGTTTTTCATCTTATTTTAGATGGGTTTTTTTATTGTTGATCGACTTGGAGCCTCTACGCTGGGTGGAAATACGTCTTTTCTTAGCGCAGCCCAAAAACCTGATGGAGAGAAGCAGGGACCGTTTTCCTTTTTGTTGTTCGAAATGGCACTGGAGAGTATATAAATTTCAAAATAAACAACAACTTTATTGAACAGGCAGGAATTAAATAAGGGCAGTCAGGCAATGAAAACACTGGAGTAAAATTTTGTTGATAAAACAGAATACTCTTTGAACAACAGACAAAATAGTTTTCTTCAAGCTTAGTGAATTATATTCTTAGTTCTTAACAGTGAGAGGTGTTTTATTTACTACTTTGGTTACAGCAACAATGTTTCTTCACAGAGTTCCCTTTGACAACTCAAGTTTCCTGGAGTTAGTTTAAAACTGTTTTCCCAGGAGCAACGCTGAGGTTTCAGGAGTGGCACCATGGAACACTACAGCTGGAGGCACCAGGACAGGAGCAGAGGAGGCAACAGGCACCAGGATGTCAGGAGGAGGTGACAGAGGAGGTCTCCATGCAGCAGGTGCAGTGAGCAACAGCCAAGGCAGCAGAGGGCCACCATGGGCCTCACTTGAGCCACGGCTCATCTCCTGACCTGCTGAGGGACCAGGGCACTGGGGTGGAGCCGCGGAGGAGGGCACCACCATGGTATCCAGGCTGGTGCGGCCCAGCCAGCCCTACCCTGCACAACAGCACTTGAAGGGGGAGGGGCTGAGGGCAGGGGGAACCCTCAGATAGGCCCCTGGACAGGCCAGCAGTGCTGGTCATCACACAGAGGAGAAACAGGACAGACCTAGACAGGACAAAGCATGGAGGTAGGTGGGGACTTGCCCCAGAAGTGCCATATAAAGTGGGCCTACCAGGCAAGCTAGTGAGGAGTAGACTGGGAGTTCACAGAGGAAAGAGAAGAGAGATGGAGAGAGCAAGCAAGCAAGCAGGTATGAGCACGACAATGAGGCAGTGGCGGAGAGTGCCAGCCCAGTGGAAAGAGAGAGGAGACAAGGGTGTTGTGAACCCCACTCCTCCCCCCATTTCTGAGGCCTTGTCAGAGCCTAGCACACCACCAAGGCCATCCTGGAGGGTGCCCCCCCTCCAGGCTCTGATGATCCCAACGCAGGGTCTGACAACAATGTTACAAAATGTTACAATGATTCTTTTTCCCTTACACCATAGAGGAAGTTGTCTGTCCTTCCCTGTCAGACTCTTGCCCACACTCCTTCTGAAAACAAACTCCTATCAGCAACTGTCCACCTGTGGGCTGGTTCTCACTGGCCAGTCAGGGCTGGTTCTCACTGTACAATCAAGATCTCATTCCAGGCAATTGTTAACTCTTTCCCTTTCTCTTGCTGCACTTAGGAAACCTTCTTCACATAGCTCTTCAACATTTCATACAGAATGTCTTGTTTAATAGAATGCCTTTTAAAATGAATGTATAGTTTAAACATATTTTCTAGAATTCACACAGCTTACCTCAGTAATGCAGTGACGATCCTTGTGCTTTGGTGGCACCTGGTCAGATTTACAGTAGCCAATCAGAACTTCTGCTGGCTATGATCCCCATCCTGCCTCATCCACGTCCTAAAAACTCTTGGCAGATGCCAGGAAAGAGGTCAGTGTATGGTCACTATGTTGGGGACCCTGCACTTTAGTTACCATGATTCCCGTTGATCCCTGTTTCATCCCTGTTGAAGTGTTGAGCCCTGGTTCAACAGATCTGGCCCTTTATATTTAGTCTTAATGGTGCTTAATGGTATGGTTCTAAACAGGTTACAATATGTGCATAGGGTAGGATACAAATAAAAGCACCGCATATGCTCACATTAATTTCTTATCACTCTTGGCTTCTCAATCTCTTTTCTTCTCTCCATTGAGGAAGACCTTTGTTGGTTTGAGTTTCTGTCATTCCGTAAATAGCTCTACGTGTAAGCTGAAGGAAGGCTTCAAACCTTGCTGAGAAAAACTGAAGGATACAAACCTGAATGTTTGTCTTGGACTATAGTCTCAGCTTGCTATGCGGGTTGGCTGCAGAAATAGTATGAACGACTGTAACTAACCCCTCAAATTATTTCATAGGTTCTTCTACCTAATGAAACAGATGTTACCTTGCAAAAGTCAAGCTGAAATGTTCCAAACAGAACAAAATACCAAGGGCCAGCTCTCCATTTAAAGGCTAGCCCAAGAATGAAATGACTAAGGGCAGCAACCTGTCAGACTGATAGTCCAAGAACAAAAGAATCATATTAGAAACTCCGTTTTATACCATATTGGACAGTAACACAGGCAAACTCTAGGAATCGATCAGGGCCTTGCTAAGACATGTGAACATGACTCTCTGCAGCTAAGCCATGCACACTCATCAGAGCAGTGATCACCAACCTGGGCTCTGATAGCTTAACAAGATGGAATACAGGGGACAAACCTCTCTCCCTCCAGGCCTCAGCGTTTTGAGGACTCATCTTTTGACCTGGAAGTGGTATCACAGAACATGATGTCACAAAGTGATATAATGTCCTTGCTGAGCTTTGCCCTCCTCAAAATCTACTCATCCCAGGCACTGTCCCCTAAATCTCCTGGAATTTCTGGAACCAGTGTTGGGAAGCTTAAATATTGGCTGTATCAGTATCTATAATATTCCCAAACACCCCGTTGTTTAGAACAGATGCACCACACAGACTTGCTTTTCCAGACCTTTTTTTCAGCAGAGCAGTCAACAGAATTTGTTTAGGGGAGGGACTGGTAATTAGAGATGGGCACGGACAGGGCAGGGGGGAAAGGGCGTGATGTTCGTTGTTCATTACCATTCACGAACAGGGATTCACGTACATCAACGGACGTGACATGTTCACAAACATGTTCGTAGTTGGAGGTTCGTGGGAGCCAGAACAGCCCCCTTGGGACTTAGCTGAACTTGAGCTGGGGAAAGGAGAATCCATCGGTCTCCCCCTTTCATGTCATTTTCTCTTCACAGTGGCAAAAACTGGACTGTTTGCTGGAAACTAATTGAGAAGTTACAAAGTGACCTTCCCAATGTTGAATACCCACCAAATCTGCTGGGGAAATAGCCCTCACTGTCCTCTGAAGACCCCCCCACAAGTTTCAGAGAGATTGCACCCCGAGAAAGGCATGATCCATGGGTCTCCCCTTTTCATGTCATTTTCTCTTCACAGTGGCAAAAACTGGACTGTCTGCTGGAAGCTAATTGAGGAGTTACAAACTGACCTTCCCAATGTCCAATACTCACCACATTTGCAGGGGAAATAGCCCTCACTGTCCTCTGAAGACCCCCCAAGTTTCAGAGAGATTGCACCCTGGGAAAGGCATGATCCATGGGTCTCCCCTTTTCATGTCATTTTCTCTTCACAGTGGCAAAAACTGGACTGTCTGCTCGAAGCTACTTTGAGGGTTTACAAGCCAGAAGGAAAGCCAGAAGGAGTTCAGACAGTCCATGCCTGTGTTGCCAGGGGAATTGATTGAAAGTCGCCAGACTATCTGGCTTTACGAACAGCTGATGAACGCCATGAAGAGGGCTTGGAATGAACACATGTTCACTGGGAACAGGGCCTCACAAACAGCTTGCTCATGAACAGCGGATTGGGCTGTTCGTGGCTTTTTATATAAAATTGTTGTTTGTGCCCATCTCTACTAGTAATTCAAATAGTAAAGGGTGCTGCTTTTTATCATGGTCCACTTCTTGTTCTGTAATCAAATAGAGACTAGTGACTGACTGATCAAATATGCATCCCTTTACACTTACGTACATTGAATTTAATTTGCAACATTGTTTCCCACCCACTCAATTTGTGGAGGTCTTCCTGGGGCTCTTCACAGTCAGTTTCAGTTTTTTTTTTTTTTGCACCACTGTATCAAGTTTATTTCAAAGCTGAACATGCTTTTCACCAGTAGCTCTTTAATTCCTTTTACAGTGCTGTAATCGGAGAAATTGATGAAGAGACAGACGGGACATTCGAGCAGAACCTTTGAACTCAGTTGTACATTGAAGAAAATAAAGACAAGGATACACATCAGGACTTCATACATTTCCAGTTGTACTGAACTATTTATAGGCTGGCATGGCTACTTTTTACATGTTGTATGTAATTAGCTGGATAGTTTATACTTTTTTTTAACAGCTATGGTTTTATATGTAAATTAAAATTTACATCTGACTAAAATTCTTGATGTGTTTAAGTATGCAGTGTACATATAAAAGAACACTTGCCTTTAAGTCACTTGTACCCTATTAAATTCATAAAGCAAGAACACACAACTCTTTCTTTAACTATTTGACCTTTCCATAGTGGCATACAAGGCATTGTTTGCTTCTGAAGTTCTTTTAGAAGATTAAGTGACTCAGGGTAGCTTTATCCTAAGCCCACCTACTTAGAATTAAGTTTAGAATGTTATTGGAGAAATTCCATAGGATTGATTTTACTACCTTTCAAAATTGCCTCCTTCTGTAGAATAAAAGGTAATCAACATTGCAATAGAACAAGGAATTACTGTATTACAAATCCAAGATAAAAAATATTAAAACTAGATAATGAATTTGAATTCTCAACACTGATCATGTGATAATTAAGTAGCAGTAGTAGCCTTAGCAGGCTGACAAAAGTAATCAAATATGGCAACATAAGGGAGAAAAATCACTTCAAATGGGAAACTGTCCTTTCATCTTGGCTTAAGCATGTAGTCAGCTTCAGTTTTCGCCATTCTGAACAATTTTGTTTCATCTGCAAACATGGCCACTACACTAATCACCCTTAATGATGTGTCGTTTTCAAATTAGCCTTCATATTTCTAAACTTGCAGTTAAAAATGGTTGCTAAGTATTCAAAAAGTCAAACTGGAATTCTAAGTTTTAGCTGAATTTGAAGTTGATAAAAAAAAGTTCTTGCTCCGTTTTCCAACATAAGAACATAAGAGAAGCCATGTTGGATCAGGCCAATGGCCCATCTAGTCCAACACTCTATGCCACACAGTGGCCAAAAGACCCAGGTGTCATCAGGAGGCCTGCCAATGGGGAAGGGACACTAGAAGCCCTCCTACTGATTGCCCCCCCAAACACTAAGAATACAGAGCATCACTGTCCTAGACAAAGAGTTCCATCTATACCTTGTGGCTAATAGCCACTGATGGACCTCTGCTCCATATGTTTATCCAATCCCCTCTTGAAGCTGTCTATGCTTGAAGCTGCCACCACCTCCTGTGGCAGTGAATTCCATGTGTTAATCACTCTTTGGGTGAAGAAGTACTTCCTTTTATCCATTCTAACCCAACTGCTCAGCAATTTCATTGAGTGCCCACAAGTTCTTGTATTGTGAGAAAGGGAGAGAAATACTTCTTTCTCTACCTTCTCTATCCCATGCATAATCTTGTAAACCTCTATCATGTCACCCCTCAGTTGTCATTTCTCCAAGCTAAAGAGCCCCAAACACTTTAACCTTTCTTCATAGGGGAAGTGTTCCATCCCTTTAATCATTCTAGTTGCCCTTTTCTGCACTTTTTCCAGTGCTATAATATCTTTTTTGAGGTGTGGTAACCAGAATTGTACACAGTATTCCAAATGAGGCTGTACCATTGATTTATACAGGGGCAATACATCCCCACAATCCTTCCATAACCATACAATGACCAAAGAACTCTGTTTAGAACCTGGTCCAGTGTCCAAAAGCAAAAACTTTTTTCAAATATTAATTTATTGAAAATATTTTATCCCTCCTTATCACCTTAAACTCAACATAGCTAACAAAGCAACAAAAAGCTTCAAATACACAAAAATATAACAATCCATTAAAAAGTTTAAAACAATGCAAAGGTTGAAACAAAGCCAGATATGCCAAAACAGAATACATTCTGCACTCTGAAATACAACAGTCTTACATTCCTTTCTTAGTGCTGCAAGTGGAGTTGTCCAGTGCACCCATTCTGATATGCCATTTCAGAAGATGGGACCTAAAACATAAAAGGCCATTGATCTAAATCTTGAGATACAAAGAGTCCTAACAGAGCAGCACAAAGAAAAAGTTTTCAGAAGAATGTAGCTGGCACATTTTAGTATATGGGGAAATGAAATATGCGGTATAGTCAGTAAAATATATGCTTTAGTCTTAAAATGCATTTTTAAAAAAATTGGCTTAGCAATTACTGGAACAGCAAGAAGACAAGAAGCACAAGGGGACATTGCTGCAATCAGCACCAGATGGAACCTCATAAGTTTGCCAGCTGAAGAAAGATTTTCTTATTCATTTTTTTCTTCAGGGCTTTTTTCACTTCCTCATTCCTCAGACTGTAGATGGCAGGGTTCAGCATGGGGATCACAATGGTATAGAAAACTGACACTATTTTGTCTTGTTCCACATTCTCAAGCCCTCCAGGTTGAACATACATGAAAGACAGTGTCCCAAAGTACAGTACAATGGCCATCAAGTGCGATGCACAGGTTGAGAAGGTCTTACGTCTTCCTTTTGATGACCGCATCCTCAAGATAGTGGCAAGGATATAAGCATAGGAGACAAGAACGATAACTGCGTTCAATATCACATCAAAAGCAGAGACGACAAAGAGTACTGCCTTAGAAATATAATTATTTGAGCAGGAGAGTCGAAGCAAAGGAGGGATGTCACAGAAATAAGAACTGACTTCATTGGGTCCACAGAAAGAAAGACTGAATGTACCACTGGTAAGGGCAATGGCAGTCACAACTCCTGCCAGATAACAGCCAGCAAGAAGCTGGAGACAGATATTTTTGGTCATGGTGACTGGATAAAGAAGAGGGTTACAGATAGCGACAAATCGATCATAAGCCATGGCAGCTAAAAGGTAGCACTCAGTTGTGGCAAAGATCGCAAAGAACCACATCTGGGTTGCACATGCATTGAATGAAATAACCTTGCTACCTACAAAGAGATCATACAGAAACCTAGGTGTGATGCTTGAGGAGCAGCAGATGTCAGTGAAGGACAGGTTACTGAGGAAAAAATACATTGGAGAGTGTCGGAGGGAATCTGTCTGAATCAGCACAATCATACTCACATTTCCTATTAGAGTTAGTAGGTAAATGAGTAGAAAGAGCCAGAACAATATTATCTGCAATTCCCATTGTTCTGAGAATCCTAAGAGAATGAATTCAGACACTTGAGTCCAATTTGCCTCCTTCATTTTTTCAGTAGAATGATCCTACTAAAATAAAGTCTAAAATCAGAATAAAATGTATCACTATGGAAACAGATATAAAATAATAATGAACAATTGGAACAATTACAAATTATGAATTTAGGGAAACAAATAAATGTTAGTGTTAGTTATTTTTCACCTTTTACCTAAAATGCTCAATGACACTTTCTTATGGCCTAAGTCATTTTTTACATTAGCACAGAATGTAGCCATTTCAAGATTCATTTTATGATGTGTGTGTTCAGCACCAAGGACAAAAGCAGATACCAAGATAAGCACATAGGCTGTGAATGGGTAGAATCATTCAAGATTTTTATTAACTGATGAACTACTCTTGTTTATTGTTCAGTTGATAATGTGGTTAATATATGTCTAGAAGAAACTCTCTTTGAGGAACCATATGTTGATTTACATGGAATTTCCTCTTAAACCCAGATTAAACAGCTGGAAATCAAAATATATACGTATAGATGAGTACACTAGTTCACATTGTACACTTCTATGTTTTGGCATTGAGGCCAGCACCAAACTTACCTGCTCCTGATGCACTATAGCCATGACGTAGCTGAATGTGGTTGATGATTCTGATTTAGAAATGCCCCTTCGTTCTATTTCACTAGCACTGAATTTATTGAAGGTGAAATCCTGAGCACCTTTACCTGGTGTGAGTCCACTGAACTGTGCAAGAGTTACTTTCATGAAAACAAACACAGATAAGAGCTATATTATTTTGTCTGTACGTCTATTATCCATAGCCAATATGCATTTTGCATCATGCTTATTAACAAGACCTGCTTTAAAGTTGTGGCTAAGAAAAATCCTCTATTGCTTAATATTTTTGTATCTTAGTAAGGGGGAAATGCCTAATTTAATTTACTGGTAAGAATTATATATTAAATATTTTGTAATTAAATTTAAAAACTGTCAAAATGTTCTTTATAAAACCTTTGCACCTAATTCCTTACCACCCTGCAAATGTTCTGATTAAGAAGGCTGTTGGAAATTGGATTAAGAAAGGAAACACTTTTTACTAAATAAACTAAGAAAGTGGTAAAATTGTAGCATGATGGGAAGTGATGAGTTTATTGTTATGTTAGTGCAAGAACATGATGCACTTGAGCAACTCATGACACTATTTTACATATTTCCATTAAAAACAGTATTTCTCTCAACCTCAGTATTAGTATGAAACATATCTTCTGTTTATTAATTCACTTGTCATAATTGTCTAAGCACTAAAAACTGAGTTACCAAAATCTGTGAATTCAGTGGTTTAAGCTACTAAAATTAATTGAATATATTTATTAAGAAGAAAACACTAACCATAGATAAAACTTTTTATAACATCAACTGTCCTTATTGCAAATAATGGATTCTTCCATCCCTGGTGCTGTTTGATTGTCAGTGTTAGACACAGAATTCCACATGTACGAGTTTCATTGCCCAGTCTCAGCCTCACCTGCAGTCAAGCAGAGCTTCATTCATATTGTACTCCATTTCAAGGGGCTGTGTGTCTTCATGTTCTTTAAAGAAATGTGTGTGGTAGTTGTTGATCAATTTCTAGATGGCTCCTCACATGACATGCAGCCTTGATGGGACTTGTAATGATTCTTATTAAGACCGTATTATGTTGTTTATAGAAGTTGTATATATTTCATGTAGTTTATGTATTTCTTTCCCAAAAGAGTACATGTAATTGTTGTTGCAATCTCTGGCTGTTCCTCGGGAGAACAAACCTCCATTCCAATTTAAGATCATTCTCATCTGTAATCATATATAATGGGTCCTTTTCTATACCTAATTTTAAGATCTCATAGAAATGTGTATTTCACCCCTATGAAAGAAAAAATAAACAAAAAAGCATGTCTGTTTGTCCATTTAGAAAAAGATTGTCTACCAGAGCTACTAAAGTTATCTCTGTCCCATACCTAGGATTGAAGTTCTTGTTGCAGGCCAGTGCTGAATGGGTGAGGAGAGTGCGGGGGGCGGGGGTAAGGAGACAAAAACACAACAGACAACAGCATTGGAGTTGAAAGAGGCCACAATTTTATTGATATTACAGCCCGTGGAGCATTGGCGCTGCATAGGGCACTGATCTGATCATCAGTTGACCCGCCTGCCAGCTGATGACCCCCATGCCCCCCCATGCTGCTGCTGTGGAGGGGAACTATGGGATGACAGTAAGTGGGATGCCACATGGGTGTACATCCCTGTGTGGATCCCCTGCCACCTGGGAGTGAGGTGGATCTGACATCTCCTGCTGGGCATGCACGTGCCGTGCCTCACTCTCTAGACCCCTTAAGGGAATTCCCATAATAGGGAAACTGAGCTTGTGGGCCCTGTTTCCCCCCAAATGTATCAGTGTCAAATGCCCAATCCACCTGCTTGCTCCAAAGTTGTGATGAAAGGGAGAGCTGGGTGGGATGCCGGCCAAAAGCCAAGTGCTGAGGGGTGGGGACCAGCTCCCCCAACCAGAGCTTGCAGCAGATGTGCCTTGATGCCCAGGCCTTCTGTGCTTCCACACCCCTCACTGCAACAAGGCTACCACTATGCCCTCCCCACCCTCCTCCCCTGCAAGGCCTGCAACCTGGGACCCAAGATAAGTCTGGGGGCCAGTGTTTTCAGGCCAGTGCTGAATGGGGAGGAGACCGAGGGGGCAAAGCAAAAAAACACAACAGACAACAGTGTTGGAATTGAAAAAGGCCACAACTTTATTGACATTACAGCTAGCGGAGCACTGGCACTGCATAGGGCACTGATCCAAGCACCAGCTGACCCGTCTGCCAGGTGATGCCCCCCACGCCTCCTCAGACTGCTGCTGAGGGGAGAAACCATGGGATGACAGTCAGTGGGATGCCATGTGGGGGTACACCCCTGTGTGGAACTCCAGGCATTTGGGAGTGAGGCAGATCTGACAGCCCTCACTGGGCATGCACCTGCCATGCCTCACTCCCCAGATCCCTTGAGAGGATACCCATAATAGGGAAGCTGAGCTTGTGGGCCCTGTTTCTCCCCCAAAAGGATCAGTGCCCAATGCCCAATCCACCACAAGAGCCACAAAATGGATCCTGCCGACACGCTTAGAGCTGAAAAACCAAATCCAGTGGGCCCCTTAAATGTCCTGTAACCACACATCCAGACCCCAGCTGGGCAGGCACCACCAGGCAAGAACATAGCCACAGTTCCACAAGAGATGACCAGGTGAGGAATCACCAACTCCCCCTCAGGTCACAACAGACTGCCCTGCAGCCTTGGCCTGCTGCTTCCTGTCAAATGGAGAGCTGGGCACCATGAGCAATGCTCCAGCAAGCTGTACCACAGGGGGCTCATCCTGGGCAAGGGCCCCTTGAGGAGTCCCAAACTGGCCTTGAATGAATGTCTCAGGTTGTCTTCAGAGGGCCATTGCTGGTACGAAGAAGTGCTGGAGCACTGCCCCCCCCAAGTCCTAGCCCCTTTGATATCAATAGACCTGGAAGCATCTGTTCCCATCTGATAATGCCACAAAGGAATCACCTCAGCACCTGAAACTAGAAAGAGAGAATCAGCGAGGAGTCTGGGCTCCAATAATGTAACTTGGTGCCCCCGGCTGTGCGAACCTACCAATCAGCAGGGTCATGCCTAGAAATAAGCCATGGATCTGCCCAAGTGGGGGGCAGTGCCATCCTTTCTGACCCCAAACTTGCGATCAGCATTCCCTGGGCAGTTGAGAAGGGGCCATGTGACCCAGACCCCCCACATGCCTCTCTCACTGGACTGCCAGCAGAGGTCCATAGTGGCCAGCCAAATGAGTACATAAACAAACCAAATGAGACAAGACTAGCAGGTAGGTGGTCATAAGGAAGAGGAGACGGTCCAAGGAATGAGAGTGGCTGGAGCAGAGGGAGGGCCCCCTATAGCTGACCATTGAGCCCCAATGGATGGTCCATGGATGGCCTAATCACCCCAGCCCCCAAAGCCCCCCCCCACCTCCTCATGGCCCCTGGGACCATGCCTGGGGTTGTGCCACAGGTCCCACTCAAGAGGGAACCAGCCAAGTGATCTTTCCTGGTGTTGGAGGCAAAGCCCCATTTTCCCCAGTAAAACCAGAACATGCCTCGTTGTGGCCATGGCTATCTGTGGCACAAACTGGAAGATGAGAGGGCTAGCAGGGCAAAGGGTTCAACCAAGCCAAGAAACTCCTTTGAATTCTTGAATGGTCCCCAACTTCCCCAGTTCACCAGAAGCAGGTCCAGGTCATGACTCCATCTGGGAATGGGGGTGTCGAAGACCTGTTCCTAAGGGTCTGCAGAGCATCTTCCAAATCCTGCTATGCATGGGCTAACAGCCAAGCTGCAAGAGACAAATTACACGAGGCGGAGTATATGAAGTGGTCGCAATGTTAGCCAGGAAGCTGAGTTTTAAAAGAGATTGGAAGGCTTTGTCAATTTCCCCTCTCTACAGAGCCAGGGAGATAGCTGCTCAGAGAGTTTGTTAATTTCCTCTTTGCCTCCTGAAGGCTCTGTCAGTTTCACCTCCCCTTCTAAAAGGAATTCGGGAATCCTGAATCTTTCCAAATTGAGCCCAATTCAGGGTTTTTTTCGGAATCAGAACCCCAAATTGCACACCCTTAGACTAAATTTCAAGCAAAACCCAACCTAATATTAATCATAGGTTCATGGTGTTGCTCATATTATAAGGGCTGTTTGGGGTATGAATTTCTATTCATTCCAACTTTCCTTCTATCCTTTTCTCAGTTATCTCCCCTCCATTATCTAAATTTAAACTGTTAGCTTCTTGTAGCAGAGGCCTGACTTTAAGGTTTTCTGATGAATTTTATGCTGCATCACACCATGTACTTTTATGGTATTAATGTATTAATGGTTGGGTATCTGCCTATGAGATGACAGACTTCTTTAAACAAATATAAAAATAGGAAGAATACACAAAAATAAACAATCTGCAGAGTTTTTAAAGGAAGCTTATTTTTTTGGTTGAGACAGTGCCAGAAGAAGGTATAGAATCCTTAGAGTGAACTCCTATGCAAACTTGCTCCAGACAATTCCTATCCCATGTTCTGCAAAGAGTGCCACATGCTCAAACCCACTGACTATATTGTGGGTATGTGCTCAATGTGTGGACCTCTTGTCTCTCAATGAATAGATTTATTCCCTTGAGGTTAGGGGTTACCCACCCTAGGGTTACCCAACCTAGCCTCAAGGGAGATGATGAGAAAGATGTGGATGAAACTGTCCCACTTTAGTGTTGACACCTCCACTGTCGTCATTGAGATTGAGGCTTTCAAATTAGGACGACTAAGGAGGATGGAAATAATCTCTTAGAAGAGACCCTTTGGTGCATGATCAACAGATAGCCTCTTGTGTTGAGGATTCCCTTTGGAGGTTGGGGGGAGGTGGCCTTTGGTAACGAGTAGAGGTGGACACAGTCCAGAAAATGGACTAAAATTTTGCACGTTTCAGCCCAGTTCATGGTTCCCGAACATGCAGTTCATGGAACTCTCCTTTTTCATGAAATTTGGTCCGTTTGGGCTGGTCTGTTGGTCCATGGTCCATGAGTCCAGACATCCTGGCACCCATCTATCAATTCCCTATGCAATGGAGGGGACGTCCAAAGACCTTTTTCAGCCCTTAAAAACTTGATAGGCAGCTCTGCCTGCTGAGCAGAGAGCTCCTATTCTGCTCTATGGAGCAAGAAGCAAGAATGCATTCCCTAGGCAATGGAGGGGTGGACGTTCTGCAGCCAATCTTAGCCCTCAAAATCTTGATAGAAAGCTCTGCCTGCCACCAGAGAGCTCCCATTTTGCAACAGAGGAGTGGACATTCTGCAGCCAATCTTAGCCCTCAAAATCTTGATAGGCAGCTGTACTTGGCAAGCAGAGCGTGCCCATTCTGTAACAGAGGAGTGGACGTTCTGCAGCCAATCTTAGCTCTCAAAACCTTGATAGGCAGCTCTGCCTGCCAACCAGAGACCTCTCATTCTTCTCTATGCGAGCAAGGAGCAAGAATTAATTCCCTAGGCAATGGCTGGGAAGGTGTCTGTGTGGCAAGTGAGAGAGTTCTTCTCCCACCCTTTTCTGTTTGATTTTGCCTCATTGCAACTTTTTGGTGCTGCGAGCCAATGCAAGTCAATTGGCATTTGTGACTCTAGTATTTACTGGAAGTTTACTGGGGGTGGCTGCTTTGGGAGTCTGTAACTCAGACATCCAAAATGCAACCTTGACCAAACTTGGAGGGTGGCTGAAGGAGAGGCTGCTGAAGATTGTCTGTGAGTTTGGGCTCTTTGGGTGTGAAGGGGCAGATCCAGGGCTGCTGGAAATGATGGACCACAGACCAATGAACTGGTCCATGAATGGGGCTGGTCCATGAAAAGTTCGTGGTCCGTGACAATTGACTGGCATCCGTGGGGTTTCCCTGGTCCGTGCCCACCTCTATTAATGAATGATTTGTTAGAAATCCAAGGCAGAGTCTGCAATGGGCTGTGTGATGGCATGGTGTCTTGCCCACCTGTTGTATATGTTATGGACATCACAAACTGTTTACACAGGCTGATAGATAATTTGGGAGAGGAGTCAGTTGTCATGGTGCATGTTGGCCTGAATGACATTAGTGAATGTAGTTGTGATCTTGGAGGGGAAAAATAGGGTAGTAGACAGAGGATTAATCACCAGGAAGATTCCAGGACCTTAAAGGTAGTGTTCTCAGAACTGTTACCTGTTCCATGCACAGGGACAGCTTAGCTAGACTGGCACAAACTGAGGAAAGGTTTAGACTGGTTATGCATTGGGAAATTTTCTGGATCACACCAAACCTGTACAAAAGTGATGAAAACTAGGATGCTAGAACTTAGTATTTTAAATGTGTTAGAGCAGCTTTTAAACTAACTTCTGGCGAATGCCAACAAAAGCTGGAGAGCTTCTGGTCTGGCACAGTTTTAGGTGGGTAGCTGTGATGGTCTGCAGTTGAACAGCAGAATGTGAGTGAGGCACCTTAGAGACCAACAAGACATTCAACATATGAGCTTTCATGAGTCACAGCTCCTTTCTTCAGATATGAGTAGGGAGAACCCTAACCCCTTATATCCCAGCCAGAAAGTGGGAGGGGGTGTCACGATGATGCAAAAGTACAATGCAGCTTGATTAGATGGGAGGGTTATAGCAAAGCAGGCTGTCAGGATGTAAAGATACAGTGGTACAATGCAATTTGGTTAGAGTAGAAGTTGGCATCTGTAGTGAGATAAGAATCCAATATCTGTATTCAACCCCAGGGGCGCCATTGTTCTGAATTTGTAAATGAACTCCATTTCAGCAATCTCACCCATCCTTAACCCCTCTCTGTCTTTCAAACCTGCCTGAACCAAAGAGAAGAGGCAGAGGCCAGCACTAGTGGGGCAACCTCTGACGAGATGGAGCCCAGAACAGCAGCGGTTATGTCCGTTTCAAACTGCACCATTATTCCTGGCACCAGAAGCAGCCATCACCACCGCTGCAGGCCACGTCATGTCACAATATCAGCAGGTTGTGTGAATTCCTGGTGGTCTCAAAAGAACCAGAAAAAAACTAGGGGAAAACAGATTAGTCTTTTTTTTATTTCAATTTGTTACAAAGACTATGTAAATGAGCCCAGTCTTTTTGGCCCAATGAGTTGTTAGTATCTGAATGTACATCCCCATTTTAAGGTGTTTTTTCCCAAAGCAACATTGGAAAATGATCGCTATTAATAAAGTCATATTGGAATTTTACATTTTAGACAAATTTTAAAATGGAGTTTTCTGCTCCAATTTCCAAACTATGAGTTCACACAGAATCTGTCTTCTTCATTTTACCATAGAAATTGTTTACGGTAATTGACCTTACGTTTCCAGATCCAGGAAATGATTTCCATGATAGATTCCCAAAAGAAAGGAATTCATCTTTCAAATATATGCTATAGTTAGTAAAACACATGGATCAGTCATAAAATATATTTTGCGATAGTCAGAAGATGAAGAGCACTGGTTAACATTCTTGCAATCACCTTTAGGTTTAGTAGCCAACATGGGCTACTGAAGACAGATGTTCTGGTTCATTTTTTTCCTCAGGGCTTTTTTCACCTCCTCATTCCTCAGACTGTAGATGACAGGGTTCAGCATGGGAATCACAATGGTGTAGAAAACTGATACTATTTTGTCTTGCTCCACTGCCTCAAGCCCTCCAGGCTGAACATACATGAAGGTAAGTGTCCCATAATACAGAGTAATGGCCATCAGGTGTGATGCACAGGTTGAGAAGGTCTTTTGCCTGCCTGTGATTGACCGTATCCTCAACACAGTGGAAAGGATATAAGCATAAGATATTACAATGATGACAGCATTCAATACCACAACAAAAGCAGAAAAGACAAAGAGCACCATTTTGGAAACATAGTTGTCTGAGCAGGAGAGCCGCAGCAAAGCAGGGATGTCACAGAAATAAGAATTAACTTCATTGGGGCCACAAAAAAAGAGCTGGAATGTACCACTGGTATGGACAACAGCATTTACAATCCCCACCAAGTAGCAGCCAGCTAGAAGCAGGAAGCAAATATTTCTGGTCATGATTACTGGATAAAGCAGTGGGTTGCAGATGGCCACAAAGCGATCATAAGCCATAGCAGCTAAAAGGTAGCACTCAGTTGTAGCAAGGGAGGTGAAGAACCACATCTGGGTTGCACATGAATTGTATGAAATTACCTTCCTGGCCACAAGGAGATCATACAGAAACCTGGGTGTGATGCAGGAGGAGTAGCAGATGTCTATGAAAGACAAGTTACTCAGGAAAAAATACATCGGAGAGTGTTGGAGAGAATCAGTATGAATCAGCACTATCATACCCACATTTCCTATTAGAGTTAATAGATACATAAGAAGAAAGAGCAAGAACAAACTTAACTGCACTTCAGATCGACCTGAGAATCCTAAGAGAATGAATTCAGACACTTGGGTCCAATTTGCCTCCTTCATTTTTTCTGTAAGTTTACCCTACAACAAGAAGGTGTAAAATTGAAATAAAGCTTTTCAATAAAGAAGCATATACAATTATAATGAGTATTCAAAATGATTCGTAACTAAAACAAAAAAACGAATATGTACTTGGTAATCTCAGGTTCAATAACTGAAAATTGGGATGTTAAAAAACTTTATGCTGCTTCACATGGTGGCTTTATGCATGTCTGCAACTGAAAGTGAGCTCAGCATCATTCCCACATGGTCCTGATGCACTCAAGCAGGAGCAAGCATGTGTGTGAAATGAGCTGATGATCCTGCCTTAGAAATTCCCCAATGCTGAATGAATCCATTTAACACTGCAATCCTTTGCACATTTCCTTGATATGAATGAATGAATCAAAAGTGTTTTCCAAGGATACAAATTTAAGCTAACAATATTGTTTGCATGTGTATAGTAAAAAAATTAAGTAAAATTTGGGGAAATACCTCATTCATTTGTTAATAGTCTCATTGAAGCATTTATTCAGATGCTCTTGCTGACACCTTTTTACTAGGGCATGTCTAGCAATGTGTATTGCTATTTGTCTTCCCTATCCAGCCTTCTCACAGTTCCAGATGAAGCCCCTAATGCTGCAGATGAAAAATATCATCTCAAAATGGGACTGAAACAGTATCCTCCTAAACAGTTACATTCTCTAAGTCCACTGATTTAGTGTAAGTCTGCTTAGTGTGGTACTGAAAATATCCTACCTCACTCTTAGCTAAACACTTCATTATCAATCAATAACATTTTCCAGCAGCAAAATACCATGGAGCTGAGGAAATCCATTAAACAAGAATCCCACATGTTTTGATCCGTGTTAGAGCTGGGTGGTGTTGGTTATATCCATCATTATTATTATCATTACTTGCTGTTAACATTATAAGTGCTTTCTGTTCTTCTGTATTGTTGATGCTCAAGACTGTAAGAGCAGAGAATAAAGGAAGAGAAAGATTTAAAAGTAGCATTTTCTCCCAAAGCTTCACATTATTATAAAATATTACATATGGTGTTATTTCATTTGTCATAATCAAATAAATACTAAGAACAGAACTACTAAAATTGAGGAGCTCACTCATTTAAAACTATTAACATTAATTGAAAATGTAAGGCTTCAGTATTTATGAATAAAAAAACACAAACCATGAGAAATATTATCTGAGCTGCAAACAATACACACTTCCTTCCCAGCACTGTTTGGTCTCACAAAGTTATACATGGGTTTCCACATATACACTTGGGTTTGATTGCACAGGCCCCACCTTACCTACAAGCAAGCAGAGGCAGAACTTCGTTAATACTGTACTCCAGTTCCAGGGATTACATGCCTGCATTTTCTTTAAAGAATTGTGGGTGGTGGTGGTTAATCAATTGAAAGTACTCTCTTGATGACACATCCCGTGACACACAGCCTGAATAGACCATGTATTGTTTATTATTACTATCATATTATGGTGTTTAGGGTATAGGGTTTTTTTGTACATTATATGTGTTTCAGTAGTTTGTGTATTTCTTATAAAGCACATGATTGTTCTTGCAATCTGGCGGTTCCTCAGGAAAGCAGTCCTCCTTTCCAATTTAAGATTCATTTACTCAACAACCATACAAGATTAATATCCTTTCTCTGTGCTTGACTGTAATATCTAAATAAATTGGGAGGGGGAGTGAGAAAGCCAGCTTATTTCACTTGCTTGGGACCGTATCCACCCAGACCCAGACCCAAAACTTTTGAGGTTTAACAAATATGAGACTCCTCATCCTCCAGCACTGTGGACAGGCCATCAGCTGTCTTGCTGCATGGTGCAGGTCAGTTGCTCCAGGCTGCAGAATGGGAAGGGAAGGGAATTGAGTTACCTTGCTCCTTTTCCTTCTGAAGGACAACAGCTCTCCCAGACCCAGAGTTGTGCCCTGCCTTCCTCCCCAGCCTCTTACAGGAACCTGCCTCTAAAAGGTACTGTAGCTCCATTCCTCCCATTCCTGCCACCCTGTGTCACTTGATTTGGTCTCTCTCTGGGGAAAGGGTGATATTTCATTCCTATTCCTCTCTCAATACTGGGCTGCCAGTTGTCCCTGACTTCCAGTTTCCCCTCCTTTCCCACTGGCTATGCCAGGAGGTTGTCTGGGTTAGGCTGCCAGCCCTTGGGCCCCACTTCTGTTTCTCCCTGTCCCAGCCTGCCCCAGGTGAAAAATAAATCATTATATAGGCCCCAGAAACCTAATTAAAGGATTCCATATTTGAGGCGTTAGCAGAGTCTATCGTTTGGCGTAGGAAGCATGATTATAGGTGGTTGTGAGCTGGTTCTACTGGCTGGTGTGTGTGCAGGAATGAAAATAATAGAAACAAACACTTCCTTTATATTTGGGAAAGAAATGAGAGTTCTTTATTTTAGGAACTCCATACTCTGATAGGAAAGGAGGATAGACAGATTCTAACTACCTATCTAGTCTAAGGATGGGCATGGATGGCAGGACAAGGCCTGCATCCATGCTTCCTAGATGGGGGGAGGAGGAGAGAGATTTTGACTGGAACAAAGCCAGGAAGAGAAAAAGTGAGAGGGAGGAAGTCAGGAGGAGGAAATCCTGAGAATAGCAATCTCCATATCAAAGGACAGTCAGTGCAGTAAACAGTAAACTGACTGTCTCTCTTTCTAACTATTTGGTTTGTCACCCTCTGAAACCTGAGGAAAGGGACAGTGTTAAATCCTCCTCTTCCAACACCAGGTCTTTGGGCCTGGGCTCCTCCTGATCCGCATTGTTCCTGGGCTGAACTATGTGTGTCAAAGTGGGGCATGGGGGGGTTGTTGAGGGGGGAAATGGAAGGAGTTACCTCACGTGTGCAGTGCATGTGTACTGGTATAGTCCAATGGGCCAGGAGCCAGAGTTCAGAGCCCAGTCATGACCAGGCAGCAAAGGGTAAACAGAGTCCAGTTCAAATGTCAGGGGTTGCAGAAAAGCTAAAAGGCAAGTCCAGTCCAAGGGTCAGTGTTCCAGAGTTTGGGTAACAGCAAGGACAGTGGAGCAGCCGTAAAGTGTACTTGTTGCGTTCACAAACTGCTGTTTCTCCCAGCTGTTTTTATGGCCATGTCCTAATGACCTAAACTCCCATGCAATTACTTGGCAGCCATCCCAAAACTACTCATCAATCTCAGCAGCTGACAGCTGACAACAACTCATGAGTCTTGCACTCTTTCTCCGTTCTTGCAGTTCTACACATCTCTGACAGCATCAGCATTGCAAGGATGCAGGCGAATCGGGTAAGATGGAGGTGGCATCTGAAGCCTTGTGGCCTGCTTCAATGTCCTGTGATGTTGGCTCAGCCTCAGCTGTAGGCTGTGATTCCAGGAATCAGTGGGAAAACTGATTTCTTGTTGCTCTCTTTCTGACTCAAGGTCAGCTGCATCTGGGTCAATTATAGGCCAAAAATGGAAAATTCCAATATTGCCTACAAAGGAAGGATGGTGGATAAAAGTTTTGGAGTTTGCATCAATGGCAAAATTTACTTCACTGATTAGAGAACAGACATCTCCAGTGATAATGATTTGATGGAATCTGGATTTATCGATTAAGAAACATGAACAATAGAAAAAAGAGAGCTCTTATGTTTAACATAGAATAAATTAATCTTTGAAAATGATATATATTTGTCACAGAGAAAGTCAGAACTTGTAGTTTAGGGATCCCCCCTCCCTTTTCCCCTCTTTTTCCTATTTTTCTAAGTTGTATTTTCTTTTTTTATTATTCGTTGCTTGTCCTGTTTATTTTCTGTGTAAGCGGCATGGAAATGGGCGCTCCCCCACGGGGCTGGCATCAGCTGATGGGCGAGGAGGCTGCCTCCCCTGCTGGCCAGCTGAAGCAAGTTGCATCAGGTTGCAAAGCACCCCATTCTGTCCAGCTTGCAAGCCACGTAGAAAGGGCACTTTAACTTTTAAACTCCCTGGGCATGCTCCAGCTGATGCATGGGAACTCCCCTGTGGATCAGCTGGAGCAAGCCGAGGGGAGTTGCAAAGTGCCCCTTTCCACATGGCTTGCAAGCTGCAGGGAAAGGAGCGCTTTAACATTTAAACCCCCCTTGGCTTGCTCCAGCTGACCTGTGGGAACTCCTCCATGGGTCAACTGGAGCAAGCCTAGAGGGGCAAAGTGCCCCTTTCCACATGACTTGCAAGCCATGGGGAAAGGAGCGCTTTAACATTTGAACCCCCTGGCTTGCTCCAGCTGACCCGTGGGGACTCCCCCACGGGTCAGCTGGAATAAGCCGAGGGAGGTTGCAAAGTGCCCCTTTCTGTGTAGCTTGCAAGCCATGGGGAACAGGGTGCTTTAGTTTTTAATACCCCTTGGCTTGCTCTACCTAATGTGGAGAACTGCATCTGTATGTCTGTTTTATATTTTATGGCCAAACGAGACATTTCAGTTGCCATCTGGTCTATCCCTGGCCACCACCACCCTTATTGGAAAGAATTTGAGCAATTTAAAAATGCCATTGCATTGAGGGCAACAGGTAATCTTGTCCACCCCCCCCCCATGCTTTTTCAATTGCTGAAACAGCTTGTTTCAGTGCTTGAAAAGGCACAGAGGAAAACTAGATCACCTGGTACCCCCATGCTGAGGACCTGATCAGGTTTGGGCTCTCATGGCATTTTTAATGGTCAAATTCTTCTCAAAAATAGCAGCAACAGCCACAGGTTGAACACTTGGCCACTGAAACATTTAGTTTAGCCCTCATTGTTAACTTGCAGTATAGATCAGTTCCATATAACAATAGGAAGTACAAGAACAGTTTGTAACATAGAGAACAGATTTGGCTTTATCAACATTTTCATTCTCAGATAAATTCTGGCTTAATTTTGTATGCAAATATTGAAATTCATATTCTCCAAATTTCTTTTTTCAAAAATCATTCCATGATGGATACCGATCCATTTGAAGCATATTTAATGATACAAAAATATTACTGCTTAAAATTCAAAACCACTAATAACAAAAAGTTATAACAGTAGCCATCATATTTCCAAAGCAACATTTGAAAATGGTCACTATTCAAAAAGTCAAATTGGAATTCTAAAATGGAACAGAATATTAAATTAAAGAGAAATGTGTTTTGCTACAGTTTCCAACATCTGACAGTATACATTTTTTACATAAACATACAAAGCCCAAAGACCTTTTGAATAATTTTATTTATTTATTTAAAATAATTCTTATCCTGCCTGATCTCCATAAACTCAAGGCAGCTAACAAAGTAACAAAAACATAACAATTAACTAACAAGATTTAAAAGTTTGAAAACATAGCCAATAATATCAAAACACTGTACTCTCTGCTCTCTGATAAAAAAACCCAATCTTACATGCTATCATGAATGCAGCAACAGAGTGCCCATACCTTTTCTATTAAGACATTCCTGTTTCTATTAAGACATTTAGATGGGTAGCTGGGTTGGTCTGCAGTATAATAGCAGGATTTGAGTCCAATGGCACCATGACCTGAGAGACCTACAAGATTTTCAGACACCTGAAGAAGAGAGAGAACAAATTTCTTGTTGGTCTAGGTGCCACTGGACCAATCTTGCTATTCCTGAGGAATGTACCTACCACACAAAATGTCTGTGCTGTGAATCATAACAGAGGATACCTCAAAGAAAAAGCTGTCTGAAGAATGTAGCTGCCATGTTGGAGTATAATTAGTATAATACATGTTTCAGTCATAAAATACACTGAATAAACAGGATTTGCTTTTGTTGGAGAAGCCAGAACATGAGGAGCAATGTGTAAATTGTTGCAGTCAGCATGAGGTGATGATGATTCATAACTTTGGCAGCTGGAGAAAGATTTTCTTATTCAATTTTTTCTTCAGGGCATTTTTCACTTCCTCATTCCTTAGACTGTAGATGGCAGGGTTCAGCATGGGAATTACAATGGTATAGAATACAGACACTATTTTGTCTTGTTCCACTGCTTCAAGCCCTCCAGGCTGAACATACATGAAGGTGAGTGTCCCATAATACAGTACAATGGCCATCAAGTGTGATGCACAGGTTGAGAAGGTTCTGTGCCGACCTGTAGATGATCGCATTCTCAAGACAGTGGAAAGGATATAAGCATAAGAGATTAGAACAACAATTGCATTCAATACAACAACAAAAGCAGAAAAGACAAATAGTACTGTCTTGGAAACATAATTATCTGAGCAGGAGAGCCTCAGCAAAGGGGGGATGTCACAGAAATAAGAATTAACTTCATTGGGACCACAGAAAGAGAGTCGGAATGTACCACTTGTATGGACAATTGAAGTCACAACCCCAGCCACGTAGCAGCCAGCAAGAAGCTGGAGACAAATATTTCTGGTCATGGTGACTGGATAAAGCAGTGGGTTACAGATGGCCATAAAGCGATCATAAGCCATGGCAGCTAAAAGGTAACACTCAGTTGTGGCAAAGGTAGCAAAGAACCACATTTGGATTACACATGCATTGTATGAAATCAACTTTTTACCTACAAGGAGATCATATAGAAACCGGGGTGTGATACTGGAAGAGTAGCAGATGTCAATGAAGGACAGATTACTGAGGAAAAAATACATTGGAGAGTATCTGAGGGAATCTGTCTGAATAAGCACAATCATACCCAGATTTCCTATTAGAGTCAATAGGTAAATGAGTAGAAAGAGAAAGAACAAAGTTATCTGCACTTCTGATCGCTCTGAGAATCCTAAGAGAATGAATTCAGATACTTGGGTCCAATTTGCCTCTTGCATTTTTTCAGTAGGATTATCATACAGGAATAAGGTCTAAAATTAAAACAAATTGCATCAGTATGGAAACAGATATAAAATAATAATGAAAAATTGAAATGATTGCAAATTGTGAATCTGGGGAAACAAAAGGCGGGGGTTGTTTTCACCTTTTATCCAGGGTATTCAAGGGACATCTTCTTATGGCCTAAATTATTCCTTGCATTATCACAAAATATGGCAACTCCAAGATTCAATTTACAATGTATGCATTCATTTACAAGGACGAAAGCAGATGGCAAGACAACACTTAGATTACTAATAGGTACAACCACTTATGATTTTTATTGGCTGACCACTTACTCTTTTTCATTGTTCATTTCATTAGAAAATGCTGTTAATGCTTTTCTGAATGAAGTTGGCAACTACTAAACATGTATTGATTAACTCTTATATGAAATTAGTTCTTATTCCAAGAATTAAGAACTGAAAAGCAGAATGTTTGCGTAAATAAGTTTAAACTAGTTCACATAGTGACATAGTGCATGTTTGGAAATTGGTAGTGACTAGTGAGTGCAGTACCATTCTGACATGCTCCTGATTCACTAAAGCCCCCATTTGTCTGATTAGAGATTCAGGGTTAAAAATATCCTTTCATAAGCACCAGTGAATTCAGTAAGAGAGACTTCAAGGGAAACAGGAGATATACTCTTTTAGTTTGTGTGTGTAAATGACCCACGTAGATGTTATGTTGTGCTTATTAACAAGTACTGTCTTTTTGTGGTGGTTTAGAAATCCTCAAAAAGCACACACCCTAATCTGACTTACGGTTAACAACTATATATTAAATACCTGGTTACTTGCATTGATCAAGAAGGTTGTTGGAGACTTCTTAACCTGATTAAGAAAGTTGTTGGAGATTGACTTCCGGTTTGGGATCATGGTGGTCTGACGCAGCTCAGGGAGCGGAGCTGTCCTAGCCGCTGTTTGTGAGGGCTAGTGGGGTGCTAGATCGCCTGTGGCCCCCTGTTCTCAGGCGGAGAACAGGTGTGAATGCTCAGGATCCAGAGGGTGCGTTGATCTCAGCTGTGGAGGGAGATCTGCGCAACGATCGCCCACCCAGCCTTGAGGTCCCGCTCTATGAAGGATGGCAAAGATCTCTGCAGCGGCTTTGGAGTCATTGAATTGACATAAGATCATCGTACCCAAGCTTCAGCAATTAATTTGGACTAATTCGGAGTAATTTGAGTACTGAAACAGCGATTACAACCCGCAAATAGAACTGTTAAGGTAAAGATTGCTATCTCTCTTTTCAAGAAGAAATTTGATAAGAGGAACTGAATTAATTTGGAAGATAAAGATTGCTAAATTTTAAAGACTTACTGGCTATGCTCTGGCAAAGTGACTGAGTTAAAAAGAATTTATTTAGAAGAATTAGAGTGGGAAAGTAATTATTGTTTACATACCTGTGGTCTAAGAGAGATAGCGAACTGTGGGAAACTTGAAGAAACGCGAGAACTGCTGTGTGGCTGTGGCGGAGCAGGAAGTGCGTCAAAGCAATAGAGTAATGGGCTGGAAGCGGCAGTTAAAGGGAACCTGGAAAAGGAAGTGCGCCATTTTGGACAAGGGAAAGGGCAAGACCTCAACTTAAGTGGAAGTGGGCCATCTTGGAGAAGGATAAGGGCAGAAGCTTTGAGTTGAAACCATAGAGAAAAGACGCCCGCCATTTTGGACACTGGAATTTTTTAGTTGGAGAAGAATTCGTTCAAAATAAAGGACTTAATTTTGAAAATAATAAATTATTTTCGCCATGGAGTTGCAGAAGAGAGCGGACTTGTGGGAGCGAGGTAAAGCCAGCCCCACAAAGTCAAAGAAGGAGTGGCAGTCGGCGTTGGAGAGCCTTGATAAGAAAGTGGCGGATGGAAATAAAGAGATTAAGGATATGATAAGGGATATGGTGAAAGACTTTAAAGAGACACTTAAATCGGAGGTGGCAGAAGTAACCAAGAGTATTGATGAGGTCAAGAAGGAATTACAAACGATGCAGTTGAAAGTTAAAGTAATGGAAGATGAAGTTGATAAATTGTCTGCTTCTTTTAAGATAGAAACCAAGGGTTTGCAAGGAAGAATGGCCGTGATGAAATGTAAACACATGGAAAGACAACTTAGATTTCGCCGAGTCCCAGAAGTAGAGGGGAAATCAGCCCAAGAGCAGATATCAGAAATACTTGCAGAATTTTTGGACAAGGAAGTGGAAGAAGTTGCAGTTCTTCTGGATGTGGCGTACAGAATTAATTTAAAATATGCAGCTCAAAAAAATCTACCAAGAGATATGATAGTGCAATTTACAACAAAAAGAACAAGAGAAGATACTGTGAGTAAGCAGTTTCAAAACCCTTTGGAAATTGCTGGAAAAAGAGTGCGAATAATGAAAGAGCTACCTAGGGGAGTCTTGTTGGAAAG
This sequence comes from Eublepharis macularius, assembly GCF_028583425.1. Taxonomy (NCBI): domain Eukaryota; kingdom Metazoa; phylum Chordata; class Lepidosauria; order Squamata; family Eublepharidae; genus Eublepharis; species Eublepharis macularius. The sequence continues at coordinate 149,905,213 of NC_072791.1, read as the reverse complement.
GAAGAAATATAGAGAATTGGTTCAAATGTTGAAGGATTTGAATATTAGATATAGATGGGAGACACCAGAGGGTTTGAGTTTTGAATTCCAAACAGTCAAGAAAACAATCAGGTCCAGTCATGAGATGGAGAGGTTTTTTATGGACAATGAAAAAGACTTACCTAAAAGATCCAGAATTTGATTATGGAATGCAAAATCAGATCTTGGAATGTAAATGGACTGAATTCACCTTCTAAACGTAAAACTATCTTCCATTGGCTATCAAAACAGCATTGTAATATAATTTGCTTACAGGAGACCCATATTAAGAAACAAGATGTGAAATATTTTAAAAATGTTAAATTGGGAAGGGAATTTGCAGCTACATCGAAGCAAAAAAAAAGAGGAGTCGTTTTATATATTAAAGATGAATTGCAACCTAAAATGATATTTAATGATGTGGAAGGCAGATATATAGCCGTGGAAATTATTTGGAATAGGGAAAAGATTTTGCTGATTGGGATCTATGCACCTAATGGTGCTAAGGACAATTTTTTTAAGGATCTACAGAAACAATTGGACGGACTAACTTACTCACAAATAATTTTGGCAGGTGACTTCAATGGAGTTACGGCCTTAGACGTTGATAAAAAAACAAAGGGTGCACAAAAGAAAAGAGGACTTTTGCCAAAATCCTTCTTTGAAATTAAAAATCAGGAGAATTTGGAGGATGTTTGGAGAAGGAATAATACTAAAGTAAAGCAGTATACATATTTCTCGCCAAGACATTTGACACTATCAAGAATTGATATGATCTGGGCCTCTAAGGACTTGGTTGTATGGACAAAAGATGTGGAGATAATGCCAAAAGTAGGCTCAGATCATAATCCAATTATGTGGAAGTTTGGAAAATGCACCAAAAGATGACGATGGAGAATAAATGAGGATCTGTTGCAGCAAAAGGGTAATTTAGAATTGTTACAAAAGGAGACCAAATTCTTTATACAGTATAATTTGAATAACACCGTTCTAACTTACAAAGTTTGGGATACTTACAAAGCAGTTATTAGAGGAGTATTAATGGACTTAAGTGCAAGGGATAAAAAGAGAAAAGAGGAAAAAAAGAAAGAAATTGTGGAGAATATAAGAATTAAGGAGGTACAATTGAAGAAAAGACCAGGGAAAAAGAAATTATATCAAGAAATTAAAATCTTGCCAGAACAATTGAAAGCAACGGAGAATAAAGAGTTGGAATGGGAATTGAAGAAATTAAATCAAAAGTCATTCGAAGGGGCAAATAAACCTGGGAAATATTTAGCGTGGCAGCTGAAAAAGAAAAAAGAAAAAAAGGTGATAACGAAGATTCAAGAAAATGGAATGACATTGATGGATCAACCAGCGATTAGCAGAGCATTTTTTAAATTTTATGCAAAACTGTATCAAAGGAAAGAAGTAAATTTGGATGTTATTGAACAATATTTAAACAAAATTAAATTACCATTGATATCAGAAAAATGGAAGGAAAAGCTGAATGCAGAAATTACAGAGACAAAGATAAAAGAAGCTATTCAGTTGACTAAATTAGGCAAGGCACCAGGTCCAGATGGAATTACGGCTAAATTCTATAAATCATTGGCAAATGAATTGGTACCTTTTTTGAAGGTGGTAATGAATGAAATTTTAAGAGGACAAAAGGTTCCAGAATCTTGGAATGAGGCCATTATATCATTGATACCAAAGGAATACCAGGACTTATGTAATGTTAAAAATTATCGACCTATTTCGTTGCTGAATAATGACTATAAAATTTTTGCAAAAATTTTGGCGGATAGGTTAAAGAAGGGGCTCGTGGAATTTATTGCAGAAGAACAAGCAGGTTTCCTTCCAAATAGACAAATCAAAGAGAATTTGAGAACTGTTTTAAACGCGATAGAATATTATGACAAACACTGTGGAAAAGAAGTTGGTTTCTTTTTTGTGGACGCAGAGAAAGCTTTTGATAATCTAAACTGGAGTTTTATGTTCGTCACAATGGAAAAACTGCAAATGGGAAAAGATTTTATTCAAGCAGTAAGAGCGATTTACAAAGACCAATGTGCAGCAATTGTAGTTAATAATGATTTAACTAAAAAAATGGAAATCAGAAAGGGTACAAGGCAAGGTTGCCCATTATCTCCATTTTTGTTTATCTTGATTTTGGAAATGCTATTGATTCAGATTCGAGAGGATGATGCTATAAGAGGCATAAAGATTAAAGACTTTACCTACAAAGTTAGAGCTTTTGCGGATGATGTGATGGTTATTGTTGAGGATCCAATACAAAATATGCCAAAGCTGCTAGATAAAATAAAGGAATTTGGAGATCTGGCTGGATTTTATGTTAACAAGAGAAAGTCAAAGATATTATGTAAGAATATGATCAAACAAAAGCAACAAGAATTGATGGAAATTACAAATTGTGAAGTAACACATAAAGTAAAATATTTAGGAATTGAGCTTACAGTGAAGAATATTGACTTGTTCAAGAATAATTATGAAAAGCTATGGCAGCAGATTGATAGAGACCTGATTAAATGGAATAAATTAAATCTGTCATGGCTGGGAAGAATAGCGGCAGTCAAGATGAATGTGTTACCACGGATTATGTTTTTATTACAAACAATTCCAATTATTAGAGACAGTAAGCAATTTGAAAAGTGGCAGAGGAAGATTTCCGATTTTGTATGGGCAGGCAAGAAACCTCGAGTAAAAATGAAAGTTTTGTGCGATGCCAAAGAGAGAGGTGGACTGCAATTGCCGAATATCAGACTAAGCAGTTTGTTTGGTTTGGCTTAAAGATTGGATGTCACTGGAGAATTGTAAGCTACTAACTTTGGAAGGCTATAAAAAATTGTTTGGATGGCATGCCTACTTGTGGCATGATAAACTGAAAGCTGATTCTATGGTACATTTCACACTCGGTTTTTAGAGCGCGTTTGTACCTGTTCCACATCCCATGTTTGCAAGGTTTTCACACTTAAAAGCAGTCATGGGATGCAGTCCCGCTTTTTGTCCGCTGTATCCCCGATTTTTCCCCCTGCGGACATACCCCGATGTTTTTTTAAGTTCGCTGCCAACTGGCAGCTGGCCCGCATTTTGCTAATGTGAACACTTTTGCCTCCTTTTTGCTTCTCTCCCCCCCCCTCTCCTTTTCCCTGGTTTGTGCAGAATTAACCACTCCCACCCTCCTCAGCTCTCTGAACTCCTTGTCCACCATTTTTTTTAGTAAAGCGAGCTGAGGGTCATAAGGCTGCTTCTTCGTTGGTTTCCTTCCTCCCGGTATGCATGCTGTTTTATTTTTTTTCAAAAGCCAGGAATGATTCCTAAGCTTGCTGCTAATTCCCTGCTAGCTTTAAAATCAAGGAAAGTGTTAAATAGCTGCTTTCTCCTTCCTCCCTTAGGGTATGCACACACATTCTTTTTTTTTAAAGACAAGAATGGGTTGCAACGTTGTAATGTTCCTGCACTTTCTTCTTGGCTTTAAAAGCCAGGAAAGGATTAAATGGCTGCTTTTCCCTCCCTCCCAGGCATGTTTCAGACTTTGCCAAAGAGGGGGGGAAAACCCAAGCATTTTGCACAGCCCTTTGGAAACAAGCCTCTGCTTCCTGGGAGGAGATTAATCGGCAGCATTTTAACCCTTTCCTGGCTTGATTTAAAAAAATGAGAGTGGTACATGGTTGTTGGGGGTTTTCCGGGCTGTCTTGCCGTGGTCTTGGCATTGTAGTTCCTGACGTTTCGCCAGCAGCTGTGGCTGGCATCTTCAGAGGTGTAGCACCAAAAGACAGAGATCTCTCAGTGTCACGAGAGATCACTGTCTGACACTGAGAGATCTCTGTCTTTTGGTGCTACACCTCTGAAGATGCCAGCCACAGCTGCTGGCGAAACGTCAGGAACTACAATGCCAAGACCACGGCAAGACAGCCCGGAAAACCCCCAACAACCATCGTTCTCCGGCCGTGAAAGCCTTCGACAATACATCGAGAGTGGTACATGTTTTCCCCCAGAACTCTGCCACCAATTGCCTCTCCGGTGGGCAGGGGACAGCCCAATCAGCAAAAAGGGGGGAAGGGTTCCAACATTGCAACGTTACTACGCATGCTGATTTTTTTTAAAAAAAGTGTGATGTGAACTGCAAGGCCCCAAAAGCCCAAAATTGCACCGAGGTTTTGAAATGAAGCACAGACACCAAATCGAAATTGCAGTGGACAGTGTGAAATGAACAGGTGCAATGCCGAAGCCACTGCGATCGGGGCGAATGCTCATAAATGGCGGTTTAAACCGTAAGTGCGAAAAGGGCCTATGTTTCTGCATCATTATGTTAGAAGAACGTCTCTTCACAATCTGGAAAAAATATAAAAGTCATTTGGGTGAGGGTATCCCCTCGTGGATGGTACCATTCAAAACTATCGACCAGAGAGCTATTTATAATAGAGACCAATGCCTGTCCTATAAAAAGATTCTTATCCAGGAACAAAATATGATAAGAATTAAAACAGAAGAAGAGCTAGCTTTTTGTTATGGATGGTTTCAATATAGGCAGATAAAGGACTTATATAACTCGGATCGTTCAAAAGATGGAATTAAATGGAAAGACTCAGAATTGGAAGAAGCTATACTACAAGAAAGTAAGAAGAAAATTTCAAAAATTTATAAAATACTTTTGAAATGGTATACAGAGGATGAAACTGTTAAAGTCCAGATGGTGAAGTGGGCTATAAATTGTCAAAGAGACATAACAATGGAGGCATGGGAGTATTTGTGGAAAAATACATTGAAGATTTCAACCTGTACCAGTATTAAGGAAAATGTTTTCAAGATGATATATAGGTGGTATTTGACGCCAAAAAAAATAGCTTATGGAAATGCTAAGATGTCAGATAAGTGTTGGAAATGTAAAAGTCATGAAGGATCATTGTATCACATGTGGTGGACTTGTGAGTTCGCTAGGCAGTACTGGGGAGATATTTTAGAAATGATAAATGAGATTTTGCAAATTTCAATAATAAAGAACCCAAAACTCCTGCTACTGAACTTAAATATGGAAGATGTTCCTACACAACATAGAACATTGTTATTTTATATGACAACAGAGGCAAGAATATTATATGCGCAGAAATGGAAAGTGCAAGAAACACCATCTATTGGAGAGTGGATACAAAAGTTGCTGTACATGGCAGAAATGGACAAAATGACAAGAAGGCTGAGAGACCAGAATTCTGAAGAATTTTTTAATGACTGGGGGAGATTGAAGGAGTATTTGGAGAAAAAGTGGGACGTGAAGGGGAAATTATGGCAATTTGAAAGTTATTAATTGGGGGAATTACTAGAGATAGGAATCTTTACCATTTAAAGTGAAGTTTTAATTATCGTTAAGTTTAAGTTTTTAATAGATATGATTTTAATGGATATTATTTAGTTTATTAAGGAAATATGGGATAATAACATATAGAGGGAATAGATAAGTATAACAGAATAAGATATGGGTTGGAAAGCTGTTGGAAGTCTGAGAAAAACGGGGGAGGGAAAGGGTGGGGGAAAATTGACATTTAGGTTTTTAAATAAAAACTCTATTTGTAACCTGTACTCGCCTAATAAAAAATTTTCAAAAAAAAAAAGAAGAAGAAGAAGAAGGTTGTTGGAGACTCTTTACTCAATAAACACAAATACTGGTCAATTGTAGCCTCTCCCACATGGGAGAGCCAAAGGTGGGCTCTGCATTTTAATCTCCACTTCATTGAAAACAATGATAGTGGAGCTCCCACATTATGAGCAGTTCGCGATGGCTCTGCTACTTCAGTTTCAGGATATGTACTTGCTAATTGTTAATGTCTACTCTCCCCCTGCTAGAACAAAAGAGCAAACCCAGGCAATTCTGCTTGGGTTTGAATCTTATTTACATCATTTAATATCGACTTATCCTGCAGCTCACGTTATTGTGGGAGGTGATTTCAATGCTCGAATTGGTTCTGAGCATCATAGCTCACATAATGAGAGCAGTTACGGCCCACCTAAAGTTAATGGTACAGCTCTACTTTTAAAAAGGCTCTCAAAGGACTCAAAGGTTAATTTTGCAGATCAACTGTTAAGTCAAATAATAAGCAGAACAAATCTCTTTGTCCTGAATGGGACCCTCCCAAATGACTACCCCACTGAGTTCACATACTGGTCAGGTGTTAGGATGAGCACTATTGACTATATTATGGTGTCTGAAGATATGGTCCAATACATAGAGTCCTTTGAGGTGGCTCCATTCTGTGACAGCCATCATCTCCCCCTTGTGCTGAAAATAGACAGGCAAAAGGCTGATTTCTGTGTGGCTAGACCCACTGACCCCTATGTTGGCACCATAGAAAGTGTCAAATATTGTCGGCCCGGATGGAAACCCTTATTGGAAAAAACTCTGGCCAAAACCCTGCAAAACCCTGCAATCAAACTGATCCTGGAGGAGCTCCAAAGGGTTTTGCAGTCTTCCAGAGCTGGGCCCCCAGGACCTGGACCAGACAACCATAGATCTTGGTTTGATAAAGAGTGCATAAATGCAAAGAAATCCCTCAATATGAATTACGCCAGATATAGGGCCAATTCAGAGGCAGTATCCCTGCTGGCTCTGAAATGGCAAAAAGGGATCCAGTCAGCCTGGGAAGAACTCAGAAAGGCAGTAAAGGAGAAGAACTCAGCCTTATTTTGGAGATTGGTCTCAGATCCTCCAGGCAGTCCTCCAACTATAATAAATAACTCCATCTTACCTGGCACTTGGGAGAACTACTATAAAAGCCTATATGGGGACACAATTACCAAAAAATCTATTTCTGATTATTTGAATAGCCTACCATCTTGGCCTCCAGTGAAGCCCAAGGAGGTGCTACAGCTTATCGGTACTTTGAAGTCCGGGAAGGCTCCTGGCATAGATCTAATCCCCCTGGAGCTGATAAAACAGAATGCAGTATGGTGGGCTCCTGACTTGGCCTCACTATTCACTCAAATTGATCAATCTGGGAAAATCCCTAAGGACTGGGGGGGTTGCTGTCATAATCCCTTTGTACAAAAAAGGTAACAAAGATGACCCGAATAACTATAGGCCAATCAGTTTGCTTAGTATAGTTAGCAAACTCTATGCAAGACATCTTTTATGGAAATTTAGAGATTGGCTGGAAGACGAATCTTATTTAGCAGAAGAACAGGCTGGTTTCAGGGAGGGTCGCTCCACCTTAGATCAGTGTATGTTGCTAGACCATCTGATTGCAAAATACTCTTCCAACTCAAGTGTGTCACTCTTTGCTGCCTTTCTGGACCTGAAATCAGCTTTTGATTCAGTTTCAAGAGCTATATTATGGGATAAACTAAGGTCCACAAGCATTGACAAACGTTTACTGTTTCTAATTCAGGCTCTGTACAATCATACATCCATAAGGGTCAAGTGCACCTCCCAAGGTCACCTTACAGACTCCATCAGAACCAACAGGGGGGTCAAACAAGGATGCCTTCTTGCTCCCCTCCTTTTCAATTTTTACATCAATGATTTGGTTACACACATAAATAGACCTGAGTTCCATCCCCCTAGGTTAGGCGACAAACACATAGGGGTGCTTCTTTATGCTGATGATGCTGTTCTGCTCTCAAGGACTCCAGTTGGTCTTAGGAGAGCTATGGGCTCTTTTGCCCAGTACTGCCAACAAAACAACTTAGAGGTCAACTATTCCAAAACAAAAGTTATGGCCTTTGCAAAAAATAAGACCCCAAAATTTTATCATTGGTCTTGAAATTCCATTCCTATCGAACAAGTTTCATATTTCAAGTACTTGGGGGTCTTTTTCCAGGCAAATAGCCAAAGAACGGCTAACATAAATTCTGTTATCTTAGATGCCAAAAGAAGCTCAGGGGCAATTCAAAAATTCTATTGGTATAAAGGAGGTAAATGCCTGACTGCGGCCCTCAGACTATTCAAGGCTAAATCCCTCTCTCAGCTTACCTATGGAGCCCCAATAAATGTCACCTCAAATTTAAAGAAGCTGGACACAGTTCAATTTAAATTCCTGAGAACAATCTTACAAGTGCCCCATGGTGTCCCAAATGCACTTATCAGAATTGAAACTGGCATGATTACAGTAGAGGCAAGGTTGTGGATTGCAGTAACCCTGTACTGGCTAAAAGTAGTTTTCTGTCCCAAAGGGCTCACAAGTCTAATAATATTGGATCCCTTTGCTCCCTCCCCCCCCCCATGGCTCAAGGTGCTGGATAAGAAGTTACTTTCATACGGTCTTTCTAAACAATACCTGTGCTCTATGGGTTACGAAAAAGCTAAAGATATAGTAAAACAGAGGATATTAGATATTGCAAGGCAACATGATATAATCAGAATAGAGAAATGACGAGATCTTTTGGAGCCCCCCAATAGGGTAACACCTATGCCATCTCCTCAACCTATCAAATCAGGAGTACAGACGAATTTTCACACTAATGTGACTGAATGTTTTTCCCTCGGCTGTCCTCAAAGGGAAGTTTTAAAAAATCCCTTATGAGGAAAGGATTTATCCCTGCTGTGAGGAAGGGATAGAATCATTAGAACACATTATATTTGATTGCAAGGTGTATAACAATCTTCGCAAATCTCTTCCTCTTTTTTCAACTTTGCCCCTTACCCGTAGCCAAAGGATACGCACTCTGAGGGGTCTCTTTTCAGATAGACATTCTAAGATCACATTTCAGGTGGCCAGATTTGGTTGGATTGCTTCAAGGATCAGGAAATCCTTAGTGTCTAAGTGAATTATTTTATTGTACCACTGAGAATTTTAAAGTTTATACTATTGTATCATGAATGATTTTACCCAGGTATTGTGAATGGTTTTATTGATGTTTTATTTTCTTCTGTGGTACCTTTTATTGGTGTTTTTGTAAATTGCTGGTCATTGACCGTGGAAAAATAAGCTACTACTACTATTACTGGTCAATTGTAGCAGAAAGAGAATCTACAAATGTATTATTATGGCAGTGTCTGGGGTAGTAGCAAATGTATGTAGGTAAACCAGCAGTCCAGCATTTTTGGAAACTACAAGCTTCATATGAGCCTAGAAAGATGCCACAAAGAAAAAAAGTTGATGAATCACCTTGATTTACTGCTAGCCAGATGTCTGGTAATTAACCACATTAAAATCTGAGAAGCAGAAAATGATGCAGTTAAGGAAACTCAAGACACTATCCCACATATTTTAATTTTAAAAGCAGCATTTCTCCAAGCTTCCTTATTAATATCAAACATTATAGCTTCAGTTTCTTAATTCACTTATCATAATTAAAAGCTACTGAAATCCAGAAGGTCAGTGATTTTAAGCTTCTAAAATTAATTTACTATATTTATTAAAAAGAAAACACTAACCTTGGAACATATCTGCTATTCTTACAACAAACAATAGACTCTTCTTTCCCCAGTGCAGTTTTTGTATCCAAGTTTGACATAGGCTTTATCGTATACAATTGAGTATCATTGTACAGCCTCAGCCTTACCTGCAGTCAATCAGAGCTTTATTCATGTTATATTCTGACTCCAGAGGCTGTATGCATCTTAATGTTTTTTAAAGACATGTGGGTGGTGGTGGTTGATCAACAGGAAGAAATCTCTCAGCGCCACATCCCTTGGCATTCAGTCTAGGTGGGGCACGTACTGATTATTATTACTATAGTATTAGGGTGCCTAGGGTATAGCCCTTTTGTATGTTGTATGCATTTCAAGTAGGTAGTAAAATCAGAAAGAGTCCAGTAGCACCTTTAAGACTAACCAATTTTATTGTAGCATAAGCTTTCGAGAATCAAGTTCTCTTCGTCAGATGCATGATACAAACTGGTCAAATACAGAAGAGGAGGGTGGAGAGGGGAGAGAAGGGGACATATATCAGAAGGGGACAGGATGCAATTAGCGGAGAGGCAACCAAAACATTCCTTTGCTAGTAAACGTAAACATCTCCTTTTGGTGTTGGAGTCAGTTTGCCATGTTAGTTTGCAGCAGTAAAAGCATCCAATTCCTATGTAGTATAAGCCTTCGATAACCACAGCTCTCCCTGCCAGATGCATCTGACAAAGAGAACTGTGGTCCCCGAAAGTCCACACCAGGCGCCACTGGGCTCCCCCAGACCACGCCGCTGTAAAGGAAATCTGTTACCTGTGATAATGTGATAACCATTCATAGTCTCTATTCAGTCCCAGCTTGACAGAGTCAAATTTGCATATGAATTCCAATTCAGCCGCCTCCCGTTGGATTTTGTTTTTGAAAGGTTTCTGTTGGACCACAGCGACCTTTAAGTCTTTGGTGGAATGACCTGGTAGATTGAAGTGTTCTCCCACTGGTTTTTGGACGTTTCCATTTCTAATGTCAGATTTGTGTCCATTTATTCTTTTGCGTAGAGGTTGGCTGGTTTGTCCAATGTACAGAGCAGAAGGACATTGTTGGCACATGAGGGCATATATCAGATTGGAGGATGAGCAGCTGTAAGAGCCAGAGACAGTGTAGTTGATGCCATTGGGTCCTGTAATTGTATTCCCTGGGTAGATATAGGGGCAAAGCTGGCATCTGGGTCTGTTGCAGGGCCTGGTACCTGTGCTGGTGACTCTGCTGGCCGATTCATGATTGTGTGTGAGAAGTCGTTTAAGGTTGGGGGGCTGTCTGTAGGCAAGGAATGGTCTTCCACCCAGGGCTTCTGAGAGAGAGGTATCATTTTCCAGGATGGGTTGTAGCTCACTGATGATACATTGGATGGGTTTGAGCTGGGAGCTATAGGTGACCACCAGTGGTGTTCTGTTGTTAGTTCCTTTAGGTTTGTCCTGGAGCAGACTGTTTCTGGGTACTAGTCTGGCCCTGTTGATTTGTTTCTTCACTTCATTTGGTGGGTACTGTAGTCTCAAAAATGCTTGTTGTAAATCTCTTAAGTGTGAGTCTCAGTCGAGAACATTGGAGCAGATACGGTTGTAACGTAAGGCTTGGCTGTAGACAATAGACCGAGTGGTATGTTTAGGGTGGTAGCTGGAGGCATGTAGATATGAGTAACGGTCTGTTGGTTTCTGGTACAAGGTGGTATTTATTCGTCCATTATGTAGTTGTACAGTGGTGTCCAGGAAGTGTACCTGTTGTGTAGAGTGGTCCAGGCTTAGGTTGATAGTAGGGTGAAAGTTATTGAAGTCCTGATGAAATCTCTCAAGGGCTTCCTTCCCATGGGTCCAAATGATGAAGATGTCATCCAGGAATCTTAAGTATAGTAGTGGTTCCAGTGGATGGGAGCTGAGGAAGCGTTGCTCCAAGTCCTCCATGAATATGTTAGCATATTGTGGTGCCATGCGTGTGCCCATGGCTGTGCCATTAACCTGTAGATATAAGTTGTCACCAAATTCGAAGTAATTGTGAGTGAGTATGAAGTGACAAAGTTCAGTAGCGAGGTGTGCTGTGGTTTTGTCCGGGATAATATTCCGTATGGCTTGCAGTCCATCTGCATGCAGGATATTGGTGTACAGGGCCTCCACATCCATGGTTGCTAGGATGGTGTCATCTGGTAGGTTGTCAATGGACTGTATTTTCCTGAGGAAGTCAGTGGTGTCCCGTAAATAGCTGGGTGTGCTGGTGGCATAGGGCCTGAGGATAGAGTAGGTAGTGTATTTCTTGTCATAAAGAGTCCATGTGATTGTTCTTGCAGTGTAGTAACATCTTAGGAGGACTATCCCCCATTCCAATTTAACATCAATCTTATCAATAACCATAAATGATGAATCTCCTTTCTCCATGACTGGCTTTAATATCTAATGGAAATATTATTTGTCTTTCATGAAATAAAAAACAAACAAACCAAAACCACCTATTTGTTTCATTTGGGGAACAATATCACACCATTTGAGGGATAAAGTTAAAAGCAACTTTTGTAAGGCCAAACATAAACTGGAAGAAACCAAGACGATTAAGGTATTTCAGCACATTTTCTATGATGAAGGCCAAACAGTTTGGGACAGTTCCATTAAGAAAAAAGACAACTAACAGGGAAATGACAGAATTTTATAAAATTATGAATGGAAAGGAAAAGGTGAATAGTGAGATCTTTCTTCTTCCATAATTCTAGAAACCGGGGCCAAAAAAATCAAGCTGATTCAGGATGGACAAAAAGTGTGTTTCTTTACTCAATGAATAAATTGTTGAATTAACTGCCAGTGAATGTAGTCTTTGTTATGGTTTTGCCAAGGTCTGACTCTTGTCAGGGCAAGGGGAAGTAGAAAGGATGATTCATCTCCAGATGGAAGACGCCATGCGCAAACCATCTACATTTCAGTTAGGAAGTAATTAAGTAATTTCCTTTTGCTTTCTGTATTCCGTAGTTGGGTTGGATAATTGACAGGTCATTGGAACATATCATTGTTACTATCCAAAACCTAGAGATCATCCATAACAAGTCATGTTGAAGTCTCCGTAAAGAATATCTATGTCCAAAATGTAATTGTCCCCCCAGTCAGGAATAAAGAGGCAGACAAAGTATTTGGTATTTAAAAGGGGCCACTTTATTAAACAATTTAACAAACTGTAAATACGGCAAGGGATCTAACTGCGGTACAGGTCAGGCCCGGTGTCCGCGCCAGGACTGCTGCCCTGACCTGTCTGGGCGAGCCCCGTTGCCCCAGGTGTGAGCCATACAGCGCATGGTTGCAACCCGGCCGGCCAGGCAAATGGTTCCCCCTTTGATGTTCCAACCACTCCGCCATACAGCCTGAGTGAAGGACTTAACCTGGGGGGGTCCCAGTAGCAGTCCGCCCTCTCAGCTGGTCGCCGTGAAGCCCACCAGCCAATCCTGACAGACTCCAATCCCCATAAGGGGGATATGCCAAGGGTGCTCGCCGGCCCGCTCCCTTTTTCCAACTCTATCCTGCTGGATGACTACCTATTTATGGCTCCACCTATACCACTACCCCTACCCAATACACAGTGCAAGGTAGGCGAAAAACTCCCCTCCCCATCAGCCAATAAGGGGAAAGAAGAAGAAAATCCTACCTGGCCCTGGCAACCAGTGACCGGCTCTCCTGCACTGTCAAAGGGAGGGTGGGTGGGCCGAGCGCACAGAGCACAACTGCGGGGCTGAGGGGGCAGGGCTGCCTTGTGAAGGCTTGGCTCCACCCCCTCAAAAAGCCCGCGAACAGGAAGGAGCGTGCACAGCCACTTTCTCCTTCCAGGGCTGCAAACGTGGCCCCCAACCTAAGCAGCCTCAGACTGCTGGCTGGGAGAGCTGAATTGCCCCCCCAGTCAGGAATAAAGAGGCAGACAAAATATTTGGTATTTAAAAGGGACCACTTTATTAAACAATTTAACAAACTGTAAATACGGCAAGGGATCTAACTGCGGTACAGGTCAGGCCCGGTGTCCGCGCCAGGACTGCCGCCCTGACCTGTCTGGGCGAGCCCCATTGCCCCGGGTGCGAGCCATACAGCGCATGGTTGCAACCCGGCCGGCCAGGCAAATGGTTCCCCCTTTGAAGTTCCAACCACTCCGCCATACAGCCCGAGTGAAGGACTTAACCTGGGGGGGTCCCAGTAGCAGTCCACCCTCTCAGCTGGTCGCCATGAAGCCCACCAGCCAATCCTGACAGACTCCAATCCCCATAAGGGGGATATGCCAAGAGTGCTCGCCGGCCCGCTCCCTTTTTCCAACTCTATCCTGCCATGAGCAAGGCCAAGCCTCTGCTTAGGCCCTCGCTCCCCACAGGTGGCTTATGGCCATCCTGAGCCCTTGCTGTTGTTGCCAAGTAGGCCCCCTCCCCTGCTTTAAAGCCTGCTATGAACTGTGCTAAAGTTTCCTGCGTTGCTGTTTTACTGCTACTCCAAAGACTGCTTTGCACGTGTGTGTTCTGGTACACGTGTCAGTTTCCTGCCTGCGTGTCAATTACCCTGCTGCTGTAATAGACTGTGTAGTTTACTGACTCCATGTTTGGATAACTGCGCAAAGGACTCTCTTTCTGGGCAGCCCTGCCCTGGCCTGTATCTGGAATTCCCAGTGTGTGTTTGGACTTTGCTACAAGTGTGCCCCGTGCCTGCATTGCCATCTGCCACGGACCGTGCCTGTTCCCTGCTTTGGACTGTGTTTTAAAGTGTTGTTCCCGCTGCCTCCATGGAAGCCTGCCTCACATGGGCCCAAGCCGCTGCTAGCAGCCGGGCGCCTGCCGGGGAAACCTCCAGCGAGCCTGGCTAGGCGCTCCCTGGTCAGTTCCCGCCTGGAGCCTCCCGCGGGTAGATCGCCGAGCTTGCCCTCGCTACCGGGCAGCCTGCTATCCAGCCTCAGCTATGCCCAGCCGGCATCCATGTTCTCAGACAGCCAGAAGACCCTGGGAAGAAGACTGCTTTGGGAAGCCATTTCGGCGAAGCGGGCACACCACGTCCGCAGCGAGAGCCCCTCGCCCCGCTCTGCATATCTTAGGAGCCGCCCCGGAGAAGGAACTAAGTGCCGACCATCCCAAGCACTTAGAGAATGCATCTCAAAGAAACCTCCGCATTCCAAAGCTGATGACATCAGGACAAGCCCTGTCCGCTGGAACATCCTTTCAGCCCACTTGGATTTCCCCCTCCCTCCTTTGTCCCCTCTTCCTGAGGTGTCACTTATCACAATCTGATTACCCTTTGTGTTAATCTGTGAGAACCACCAAGTACAGCACCAGCCCCAGGGTACGTTTTGGGGTATTTAAGCTGGTCTCCCAGACCACTCGGTGCTCAGGCCATTCCTATCCAGACTTCCTTGCTGTCCGTCTGTGGTTCCAGTGCTGGCATTGGGCCACCTCGCTGTTGTGTCTCTGCTTCGCTTCAGGATAAGTGAGTATTCCCCCTATCATCGTTGGGAACCAGCTAATGCGAACGTCTCTGTATTTCATACTCTATGTTTCTTAGACCTTGTATGTTCTTTGTATGATTGTGCAAGCTAGGCTTACGCTACACTCAATACACGTGTTTGGACCTTACTCCTTGTCTGCCTCTTTTTCACTAGAGTGTCTGGGATCGGGACCTCCGTAAACATAGGTTATGATCCTCGCTTAATATTAATAGTTACAGACTGCTACAGCTAATTCCCCATTATAATAAAAGAGCAGTTCTGGTAACAGTTTACTGGTGGAGAATGCGGGCATAACCCAGTTCGTGTGAATACACGTGAGTCGACACGCGTGTCTTCAGCGAACTGACTTAGAGGAAAATTTTCCAGACCTCAGTGTAAAGAGCACAATTTAGCTCAGGGAATTAAAAGTGTGAGTGTGTGTGGCTCTAGTGAGCATTTCTATCTTGTGGGTTGGCTTTTTCCCCATTTCCTCCTTCAGCCAGCTTTGGACTACTTGCCTTTTGTGGTGCACCGCGAGGCCCTCCAGCCGTTATAACCGGTGTACTGTGGGTGAGGACCTCTGAACTGGTGAAGTTCCTGGCCACCTTCCGGGCCGCCTAAACGCGTCTATGTGGGTGGGATCCCAGAAGTAGGCTCTAGATATATACGCATATATACTTCCTGAAGCAGCACATATAAAACTCTCTTCCGCCCTCCCCCGTCTCTCCTAAGTCCGTCCAAACCCCCGTTCCTGCGAGCACTTAGGCTTCAATCCCCGCTCCGGAGGAAACGTGAAGGGATCGATAGTCCGTTCGTTTTAGTTTAGCTTTGGGAATCTGAAGCCAGGTTCCTGAAGCCCCGCGGCAGCCGGCCGCACCGTGCTTAAGAGTTTTAAGTTAGACTCTTGGGCGCCTTTCCGCTTGCGAGTTTTAAGTCAGACTCGTGGGCGCACCTCGCTTGGGAGTCAGTGGGACTCTTGGGCACACTTTTGTTCGGGAGTTGTTAGAACTCTTGAGCGCACCTCGCTTGGGAGTACAGTAAGCTTTACTCACGGGCACTTTTGCTTGGGGACTTGCAGAGGCAGTCCTTGAGCACATTTAGTCTTTTGGTCGAGGCTTGGAGACAGTTTAACCGTTTGTCTCTGAGCGTGAGGCCTGGGGACACTTTGAGTTTAGTTCTTGGGCAGAGAGCTTGAGAGCATTTGCAGCTTCTGAGCAGAGGCTTGGGAGCATTTCTGGTTGCCTGAGCAGAGGCTTGGGAGACCCCTTAGTTGCAGTTTCTAAGCAGAGGCTTGGGAACACTTTTTGGTTTTCTGAGCAGAGGCTTGGGAGACCCCTGAGCTTTGGTTTTCTGAGTATAGGCTTGGGAGACCCCTGAGCTTTGGCTTCTGAGCAGAGGCTTGGGAGCACTGAGCGTTTTTGGTTCTTAGGCTTAGAGAGCTTGAGAGCACCCTCTGAGCCAGTAAACTTTTCCTGGTCCCGTGGCTTGTAGGCAAGCTTGAAACGGGAATAGGAATTTTTCCTTCTCCCCCGGTGGAGAAGAGCCGAGTGTAGAACCCTTAAGAATCCCCTTGTGAACCTAAAAGTAGAACCTTAAAACCCCCTGGTAAAAACCCTTGAGGACCTGAGGGAAGGATAAACCTCCCAAAAGGAACATAGAGAGGAAGAAGTTGTTAAAACCCTTGAGCAGCTTTAATCGCCCCACCCTTGGTGTCGCTGATCCACTCTTTAACCTCCCCGGGATCAGCCTTAAACGAAAGTAAAATGTACCGGGCAAACCCCACCGTGCCCCGCCTGGAGAAGTGGCTAGTTAAGAAGGGAGATTGCCCTTGGGAAGCCGGTTCCTTCAAGGGACCTGACCCGCTCCAAATAGTTAGAAGCGCCTTCCAGGATTTTTGCGAAAAGGAGAAACCTAGGTCAAGTAAGAAGGACAGGTATGGAGCCTGGGCACTTTTCACCGCCCTACAGGACAGCGTGTCCCTAATTAATAAGCTCCAAGTAGCTCAGGAAGAACAGGAACAGGAGATAGAAAAGCTAAGGAGAGAAAAGAAGGAACATGAGGAAAAAGCAGCCGAGTGGCGTTCAGAACGCGTTAACTTCATGTTAGAGAAGCAAGGACTAACTGCCGCCCTCCAGGACGCTCAGCACAAGGCTGAGGCGGCCACCGCTCGTGCCGATATGGCTGAGCACGCGTTAACGGAGGGACAAGAAGAGATTACTAAGCTCACCCATGCCGCCCGGTTCATGGCGGACCACAACCAGTCTAAAACCACAGCCGCGGACCATTCAGCTTGTAAGAGGGAGCTAGAGGCCCTAAAGCGACACTTGGGGATGCAACAGGCCGTAATTTCCGCCGTGCACCCCTCAGCCCTCTTGGCCCTCCCAGAAGATAGTAAGGATAGCTGGGCACCTCAGTCGTCCCAACCCGAGGAAGCCCCACAGCCCCTCCACCCAATAGCCACCAAGGAAATTGTATCCATGGACGAGGATGGCAGGAAAACAGACCGGGTCGTTAAAGAAACCCGCAATTGGAGGCCCGATGAGCTCCAAGCCATAGCAGATCGTATGGGACCCCTAAACCGAGACACAGCCATCCAGTGGTTCACCCATGTGACCACCTCTCAGCCTTCCGCTAGTGGTTCCGATGTAGCCCAACTGGCTCGCCAATGCGCTGCCCCTGAAATAGTCTCGGCCCTGAACGCCTATATCTCTAACCGAAGGCTAGCCACCCGCAGTCAGTACGGAGCAATTAAAGAAATTTGTGCATTCCTGTGGCCCACTAAAAGCTTGAAAGCCCTGTACATTGCGGAGTCCCAGAAACCCGGAGAGGACCCAGAGGCATATTTAGCTAGGAAACAGCTTCTTGCTGAGCTAGCAGACGAAGTGGACCTAGATGCAAGCGATGTACCCAACTTTGACGAATTAGAATTCAGGAGAGCAGTCTTAGATGGACTCAATAGTACCACCCGCCTAGCACTGGCAGGAGTGGAGCCCGGGAGCATCTCATGGGGAGACCTGGAGGCTCGCATCAGAAGCATTGCTGGCCTGTTGCGAGAAACCGGCGCCATCCGCCATGTGAAGCCCCCGGCCTCTCGTAGGAAGGAGAGCGAGCCGATAAGTGCAGTCACCTATGCCAATCATGGCCCCCACTCTCAATACCGACCACAGGGACGCAGCCCGTATCCGGAGGCAAGGGGAGGAATCCTGAGGGGAAGGAGCAGTAGCTTTAACCAGGGAAGGGGACCGAGGGACTACCGCCCGGGAGTCTCCTTTGCGCCCGCCCCGAGTTACAGTTCCTCCTCCCAGCAAGGACCCCACGAGCCCCGACTACAGGATGCACCCATAGCCCCTTCTCACTCGCGAGCATCGCACCCGTACCACCATCAGGTCTACCCGCCTCCAGATCAGTCTAATGCTTGGGGAGCATCACAGGGCGACCACGAGGGCTACCGGGACCGCGGCAGCACGCCCCAGTCCAGGGACTCCCTCCGTTGGGAACTTTGGATGCGCCTCAAAAACATTGGAGCGAAAATGGAGCTCTTCGACGGAAAGCCCACGTCCGTTCTAATGAAGGCGATCATGGAGTGGGAAGACCAGCAACAGCCCCCAGTACCTCCGTCGGTGCCCCCTTTACCGCCAGACCCTCCCTTCTCGAGTCCCCCGATAGCTGCGGTCCGGGAGCGCCCGAGCCCCAACAACCCCTTTAGAGGAAGCACCGCTTCCACCGACCAGAGTGCAGGATCAGAATAGGGTTGCCCCGAGTCCCAGTCTCCCTCCGTGGGCATAGTTGCCAAACTAAAGCCGGACACATGGGGGAGACCGACAGTAAAGGCAGGGATCGGGACTCCCGGGGAAAAGAAGAAGCCTGCCACTCTCCTTATAGACACCGGAGCCTCACTTAATATACTCCGGCCCACCTTAGTCACAAAGGGCACCCAGACCCCCACAACCATGCAGCTCGCCGGTTTTGGAGGCGGCACGCAGGAATCCCCGGTCTGGCAGGATATCCCCCTCTCCGTTGGGAACCTGGCCACCCGGATTTCGGCGTGCGCAAACCGGGGAGAAGATGATGGACTTTTGGGCATGCCATTTTTCCGTGCCGAGGGACTGACCATTGACTTAGCAAACGGGCTCCTGTGGCGCATCCCGGGAGGCCCAGACTTTGTTAATGCGGTCCATCGATGCGCAGCCCTCAAGGCCCCCCTTCCTCTCGCCCCCATCACAGGAGACCCCTGGGTTCAGGACTTTCCCGAAGTATGGGTGACAGATAAGGCCGAGTGTGGGATAGTAAAGGGCGCCTGCGTCCTGATTGAAGGAAAGGACCCCCCTCCCCAACGACAGTACAAGTACCCAGCAGAAGCTGAGGCAGGGATAGCCAAGACCATAGAAGGACTCCTTAAGTGGGACGTCATACTCCCGATGCAGTCCATCTGCAACGCCCCATTGTGGCCAGTTCTGAAAGCAGATGGAGTGACCTGGAGAATGACGGTCGACTTCCGTGCCCTGAGTGCCACCACCCCTCCAGTTGCCCCGGTTGTGGCCAAGTATAATGAGATCCTAACGGCCATTGCCGCTGGGTCCCGGTTCTACTCGGTCATAGACCTGGCCAATGCTTTCCATTCTATCCGGTTGCATGAGTCTTGCTGGTACAAGTTCGCGTTCACTTTCCGCGGCCAGCAATACGCATTCAAGCGGACACCCCAGGGATTCCACTCCAGCCCCAGCATTTGTCATGCCCATGTAGTTCAGATGTGGGAACACCTCCAACCCTCCTCGAGGCCCCACGTACTGAGCTACGTGGATGACATTTTAGTCCACGCCCCCACGGAAGAATTAGCCCGCCAAATCACCAGGGAAGTCCTGGAACTCCTCCGCGAGACTGGGTTCAAGGCAAGCAGGGAAAAGGCCCAATTGGTTCAGACCAGCGTCAAGTACCTGGGTCTGACCCTGGGACCCGAGGGTCGCACCCCGGACGCCCAGCGAATGGAGGTCATTTCCAAGCTGCCTGCACCCACCGATGTCCCCTCCCTCAGAGCCCTTCTAGGAACTTTTAACTTTTCCCGAGACTTCATCGAGTCCTTTGCAGACAAAGCTCGCCCCCTTTATGCTCTCCTCAAGAAGAACACTCCCTGGGAGTGGGGACCGGAGCAACAGACAGCCTTAGCCGAGCTAAAGCGCAGCCTGGCCGCAGCCCCGGCCCTAGCCCATCCAGATGTAACTCAGCCATTCTTTATCCAGTTAGCAGTATCAGACAAGAGCATAGGAGCTACGCTCACCCAGCAGCAAGCAGGAACCGCTAGAGTAGTAGCCTATGCCTCGCGCAACCTAACCGCAGTAGAAACTAAGTTTAGCCCATGCGAGAAGACATGCCTTGCTCTGGTTTGGAGTCTGACCCATTGGGAATTTATCATAGGAGGTTCACGTACAATAGTTCAAACCACTCACACGCCCCTCAAATATATCCTGTCGGGAAAAATACAAGACGGACAAGTCTCAAACGCCCGCATAGCACAGTGGACCCTGGCCCTGGTCAACCGCGGAGTAGAATTTAAAAAGGAGACCACCGAGCCTCCAGCCCCTTATGGCCTATTGGTAACCGGGACCGAGCACGAGTGCCCCCTGGACCCGCCACCGCAGGCCAGTCACTTGGGGAGGCCCGCTAGAGGAAGCCCGACAGAACGGCTTCACATGCTGGTTCTGTGACGGCTCCTCCTTTCACGTTGGAGGCTCCCCTCGGACAGGCTACGGCGCCGTGCGAGTGAGCGACGCCCATACTCTCAAAGGTCCAGCCCGCCCCCATTCCAGCCAAGCGGCTGAGGTACAAGCGCTTCTGGCAGTGCTTGAGTTTGAGCCCCCAGAAAGCCCACTTGCCATTTACACAGACTCGGATTGGACGGCCAAAGCCGCCACGGTCTGGCTCCCGGTGTGGCAGAATCAGGGGTGGAGAGCTAGCGACGGGAAACCCGTAGCCCACCTACAGCTATGGCAGCAAGTAGCAGCACTCCTCCAGTCTCGCTCAGGCCCAACGCAGGTGACCCATGTCAAGGGACACCAGAAGACGAACTCAGAGACCGCTTACTGGAATGACCAGGCAGACCTCGCAGCCAAGGCAGCCGCCACTGAAAATGCTCCCCTACCAGAATCTGCCACCGATTGTCCCCTCCGCCCTGTCACCACTCGGGCACAAGCCCGCAGCCAAGCTCAGGGAACCGCAGGAACACTAGACCTAGCACAACTGCAGCGATCTGACCCAGAAATAACTGACCTCCTAGCCGCAGGAAGGGATCAGACAGGGAGACTCATGATCAGAGAAGAGGAAGGCATAGTTTGGGCAGTAGATGCAGCCGGCGAACGCCATTGGGTAGTGCCATTGGAAGTTAGGGCTGACTTAATTCAGTTTGTCCACGAGCAGGGACACCGAGGCAAGGATCTGACTCTGGAAAGGGTAAAAGAGGTTGGTTGGTGGCCTGGCATGCGCACCGAAGTAGCGCAATGGGTAGACAACTGTCTGTCCTGCGCTATGGTCAATGCAGACCCCACCGGACCTAGAGCTCCCCTCCAGCATCAGAGAATTGATGGACCCTGGGCTCGCATACAGATTGACTTTATCGGCCCCCTTCCCCCCACTGCTCGCGGCAATCGCTACTGCCTCACTGTCATAGACCCCTTTAGCAAATGGGTCGAAGCGTTTCCGTGCAAGCGCAATAATGCAGCCACCACAGCCAAACTACTATTCAACAATGTCTTTTCCAGATGGGGCATTGTGCGAGTCATGGACTCCGATTTAGGCTCACACTTTATCGGAGAAGTTACGCAGGAGCTTTGTAAAGCACTAGGCATCCAGCAACGGTTCCACATAGCCGGCCACCCTCAAGCTTCAGGCGCCATAGAAAGGACCAACCGGACCCTCAAGGAGGCTCTCCGCAAGATGGTTCGCTCCTCCGGGAGAGACTGGGATGAAAAACTCCCCATAATCCTAATGGCCATTAGAGGCACTACCGCAGTTCACGGGCTCACACCCCATATGGTGATGACAGGGCGAAGAATGCAGCTCCCAGAAGCCTTCTGGCTAGATACGCAGCTCCCTTCCGATATGCAGCCTGTAGTGATTAATGATGCTTGGGTCCAAGACCTGCTCTCGTCTATACACGCCGTCCACATGCAAGTGGCCCAGAAGTTGGGCACAGCTCAGAAGGATATGGACCGCAAATTGGGATGGGTCAGGAACCCCAGGCAGTGGGAGGAAGGACAGCTCGTCCTATACAGGAAGTTTTCGCAAAAGGCGCATTCGCTAGCAGCCAAATGGCAAGGCCCAGTCCCTATCACAAAAAGAGTCTCCCCAGCTGTCTATCAGGTAGCCATCCAGAGAAAGACAGGAGGAACGTGGCTAAAATACTTTCACGCCTCTCAATTAAAAGAATGGAAAGGGAAGCCGCTGCAAACCGCCCCTCCTGTGTACGACCCTGGGGGAACCGCCACCAGCCCAGCCCCCCTCTGCCCAGTGATTCGCCAAATATCCCTTCACCCTGGGCCAGAGATACCCTGGGTCCCCTTAGACCAGACCTTTGTAGCTTTAGTATAAAAGAAACAGCAGAATATGTAGATGTAAGTGTGAGTGTCAAGAGTTTTTCCAATTCTATTCTTTAACTTCATTAGGCGGGCCCCACAGTCGGGACCCTTGGGGAAGACACGGCAACCAAGGCCAAGTGGGACCACCGCCGAAGGTGATTCTTAATTGGATTGTAAGCCGCATGTTCGGAAAAAAATTGCACAGGCAAAAGAGATTTGCTGTGTGTGGAAGTGTTTGGAGAGGCTTGAGCCCAGAGGTGACTGTATTCTTTTGAACATGGTGGAACCACCATGGTGGAACCACCCTGTATTCGAAAATATATCACCCGCCGTGCTGGTGAAGATCCCGCATCTACGTAGATTCGGGGTCTCGCCTGCCGGACCCATGCTTTCGCATGATGGTCGGCTTTGGCTTTGAGGGCCGTGCCTCCCCTGGAAAAGGACCCCCAGATAGCCCAACATCCCTCTTTTACTAATGTTCATATCCGTCACGGTGAGTTGCTATACGGCGCCACCACTTAGTACGCTTTAGTGCAAAAGTAAAAGACCCGCCAGTATTCTGTAAATATGTTACCTCTGGAATGTGTTATTGAGGTGCGTTCGCCACGCACAAGGGGCAGCGTGCCTCATTTACATAGCCAGGATCCCCTGCGCCAAGATGACCCCCGATTCACCTAGACTCAGTGGCGCCGACAGATCTCGGCCGCCTCCGACGCTTTTCGATAAACGCCGCCGAGCGCCCTCGGCTCCACTTCGGCCCTTTCCGCCAGCAGCCGCCCGCCCCACGTAATCTTTTCCCTTGCCCGTACCGTACAAGGGAAAAGAAGGGGGGGAGACATATTGAAGTTATAATGAAGCCCTGCCAGGCACCCCAAGTAAGGGCAACCTAAAAGTACCCCAGACCCGTATGCTTCTCGCTCCGTGTGTTTTTCTTTTTGCTCAGTGCATTTTTCTTTTGCTCAGTGTATTTTTCCTTTTTCTTTTTCTTATCGTTTTTCTCTTAACTAGAAGATGGGGCCTCCCGAGGGAGTCCCCCCCCAAAAATTGGTTGTCCTGCAAATATATGACGAAGGCCTATTTTTTGAAAATTAAAGCGAGGGCCCCCGTCTGCAGCAACCCTTATAGTTAATGGAAACCGCTCTCTAGTTTTTTTTTCTTTTTGAAACGGCAAGGCCAGGCCGAGCCGGACCAACACCCCTCAGCCCGCAAAATAAAAGCAGCCCACCACCGAGCAAGGGGCACCTGAAGGCCACATAGCCTAGGCACCCAGGGACCCCTGGGGCAAGTTTGCATAATCCCGCCTAACGTATAGCCGACCCTTGCCCGACGCAAAGACGTCCCCCCTGAAATATACACGCTTTAGGAAGAAGCCTCCGCACAGGAGTTCCCCAGAGCAACAAGCTGGAAGGCTCGCTTAGTGCTCTGGGACTTCTCGTTCGAACCCCGCTTAATAGACAGTGCTGGCAGAAAAACGCCCTCCCTTTTCTTTCTCCCTACTTCACTTCATTTATTTTGCTGCAACAAACTCAGGGAACCTGTACTTATATCCGCAGGTCTCCCCAGGATATTTTCGGCACAAAAAGGAAAGGAAGGCCAGGAGATGAGGCACCTGGCTACTCTGTGTTTGCTCATGCTGGCAGGCACCCTAACAGAGGGACGCCCGTCCAAATTAATGCCCTACCCCCACTGGAGATGCATCAATACACTAGCAGGAAATGAAATGATGGTCTGCAAGGTTGTACAGCAGAGCAATATGACCACCCCCACGGATCGCACTAACTTCCGCAGTTGCGAAGAGCAGTGGATCCGACCCCCAGAGCTTGTTATTTTATGTGTGGGAGTAAAAACTCTGTCCCAAGAACTAGTATGTTACTCGCCTACTGACACAGTGTCACCACTTGCTCCGATCCCATGTATGTTTCTTCCCCGTATCAGGCCAGCCCCCACCACAGTCCCGGTGGTAGACAAATATACCACCCCTGCCAACTTCGAAACCTCGCCATTTGTCACTGAGGCTCTCGGACCATACTGTGAAGTTATTTTAGTGTCGGCCGCAGTATGGAAGGCAGGAGACCCCTTTAGAATGACCATCCTACTAGGCACTACCACCACTGAGTCTGCATCAGTCACTATCACGCCCCCTTCAGGCACAGCTCTCTCCTTCGCTATAGAGCGCTGGGAGAACCTGACCTGGATTGTAAAAGAGGAAGACCTAGCCAAACACGGCCTACCCGATTGGATACTGGTTCAGCAGACCCCCGAATGCCAAACCAAGCCCCTAGTAGAGAAATTTCACCGGCTTGGGCTGCTCTTTGTAAATTTGACTCATGAACCAGGCAATTATTCCCTGCTGATCCGGACCCAGGAGACCCACACCATCCAAATTGACCCTTTGATTGTTAGCAATAAACAATTGAGCCAAGGCGGCACGCATATAGTGGGCTCCCATGTTTTGAAAACTGACATTCGAGAGAAAGTTCTAGTCCGCCCGCAAATGTCTTTAAAAGAGATCCGCATAGACTTAGCTGAACTAAATATAACCCAGAGGCTGCCGCAGTGCGCTCCCTATCTGGAGGCCGGTAGCAAGGGTTGGAATGCATGGCTACAACTGTGGATCGATCCCTCCCCCTCTCTCTCGCGTGCCAGACGAAGCATTGCCGACTGGACTGCTCCTGCAGCCGGAGGCTTAGCAATCATGGATTCGGTCAATATTGAGACTCTCGCTAATAAGTTTGCCCATGTCACGACTAGCATCTCTGACTTAGGTAAACCGGTGGTGCAGTCCCTAAATTCCATTTCAAATGGGCAACACGAGATCAGCTCCATTTTAGTTAACTGGGAGAGTCAAATTGAAAGAGATTTTTCTCTGCTGCTCAAAGGAACACAGTCTTTGGAACGCAACGTGTCAATAGCCATGGCATGTATGCAAGCCCAACAATTAAACCAGGCTGTGGCCATGGGGCTAATTCGGCAAGCCACGGACGGGCATTTGCCCCTGGAAATTAAAAGATTGATTATGCCCAAATTGTCACCCATAGAACTGGAGCTTGAATCCTGGTGGTCTCTCGTAAATTCCTCATTCTCGCCGACCACCCAGGAGCTTAAATTATTTTTATTAACGGCCAGTGCGCACGAGTCATTCCACGTGTATCCAGTGGTGCCTCTGGGACTCCAAGTCAGCGACACCGAAGTCCTCTACGCCCGCCACCCCGACCATTGGGCCCGCTTCACCCCGACCAGATGGCAGCTCGTCAGCCTCCAAGGGTGCCAGCATCGAGACCAGACCGGCTTCATTTGCCAGGACCAAGCCTTTGCACCTCATCACCCCTGTGTAGCCCCGCAAGTCGACGCCCTCAATGAGTGCCCTTTCGAGGTCGTCCGGGAGAACAGCTCCGTGGTGGTCTACATTGGAAAAGGATGTGCCTGCGTGCGAACGGCCTGCGACTTTGTGATCCTGAACTCGTTCCAGCTCAAGCCCGTGATCCCGGGAGTCAACCGCTGCTTCTGCAACCTGTCTTCGGTGGCAGCCTGCGACTTCACCTACACGGTACCGGTCTGGACCCAAGAAGAGATCCTGGTGGCACCCTCCATCTATCGTCATGTGAAGCCAGTTTCCCTTGGCATCGGTCTGGAGCTAATCCATGAGCTCCTGACCCACCCGCAGCTCCACCGCACCCTCCAGGGCATCCAGAGGGACGGGGACACTACTGCTTTAGTTGTGTCCCACAACGGAAAGGAGATTTTGGACCTGGTCCAGCGGATTAAGACCACCGGTGAGCACTCCTGGTGGGAGACCCTCTTTGGCTGGAGCCCCACTGCCACTGGAATTTACAATTTGGCCCTGCACCCGATCATTGTTATTTTGGCCTTTCAAGTTTTGTTATGTGCCTCACTACTTTATTTGGGCTGTTGGAGCCGCCGACAGCTCCAGCAACTCCAGCTGTCTTACCGTTTGGATCATTACAACCCCGACCTCCTCCTGCCCTAATGGTTATTCTTGGCGCCCTCCTTTAACCCTTGTTTAGTTGCTTATGTTGGTATGAACTATGATTATGTTTATTATGTGTATGGATCCTGAACCAGCCCCATGGACGCTCTGCTGCCGGACACCGCTCCGAGGCCCTCTTGTGGACTAGGGGGGGACCTATTACTCTGCCTCCCAGCCCACGGCCCGTCTCCAAACGACCGCCAGCAGCGCCACCTCCATGAGGACTAGAACTGTGTGCCTGAAGCCCTTCTCGCCGCCTGCCGACCCTGCTCTGCGGATTGACGCAGACAGCAAGGGGGGGTGGAAGTGTGTTTTGGAACACATGGACTAAGCTTGCTTGTTCTTGTAAATATGCAACCCAGTCCAGCAGCTGTACTGCGGACTGAGCCATCTGTGATCTTTGTTGCTCTATTGTTTTATGAATTTCTTCCCATTGCTTCCATGAATTTTACTCCCATGAATTTAGCCCCGAACTAGTCCCTCTCTCTATCTATTGCAAGTGCGCCCATGAACTTTATCCCTATGAATTTGATTTTAACCTTAGGAATTGCCTTTTTAACCCGACTCCCTCCGCCGAGGCAGTTCTAGTCTATGAATTTGATTTTAATCCAGCCATATTGATTTGGTTTTTAATTGCAGAGTGTATTTTTCTGCCCCCATGAGCCCTTCCGCCGCCTACCCCTCATGAATTGTTTCCACGCACTTGCTTTTATTCTTGCTGCTTTTGACTTCATGAACTATTGCTTTTAATCACATATATGTATTTATGATTTTAGCCATTTATGAATTACTCTACCCCTTGATGAATTATGCCATGCTTGCACATTTCACTTTACCCTGTATGAATTGCTTTTAATTGTCCCTGCTTTTAATCCTATGTATCTACTTATGATTTTAACCATCCATGAATTGATCCATGTATATTAATTGCTCCTGGTTTTTAGTGCTTTAACCCATCATGAATTCCATATGAATTACCTTCAATCATGAATTAGTCAATGTACACAAATATGAATTATTGCTATTTATATGCATGAATTGATCAGTGCTGCCTATTACTATGAATTACTATTGCTATGAATTATTACTATTTGTTCTGACGGTTGCACTTAGCACACCCCCTGGTGTGAACCCAGAGACCTGCAGCCCATTGGCTGATCTAAATTGCACTTATTCGGTTAGGTGGTTCTCCAAACTAAATTTCTGAGTGACGCCTCCTCCCCCTTCCCTTCCCACTCCTTCTTCGCTCGAAGCTCGACCACCGGACATTGCTGACCACCTCGCCTTTGAAGTCAAGTTCGGAGACCCGCGCGCCTGACGTCCCGGGGTCTCCGAGGGGGGGAATTGTTGCCAAGTAGGCCCCCTCCCCTGCTTTAAAGCCTGCTATGAACTGTGCTAAAGTTTCCTGCGTTGCTGTTTTACTGCTACTCCAAAGACTGCTTTGCACGTGTGTGTTCTGGTACACGTGTCAGTTTCCTGCCTGCGTGTCAATTACCCTGCTGCTGTAATAGACTGTGTAGTTTACTGACTCCATGTTTGGATAACTGCGCAAAGGACTCTCTTTCTGGGCAGCCCTGCCCTGGCCTGTATCTGGAATTCCCAGTGTGTGTTTGGACTTTGCTACAAGTGTGCCCCGTGCCTGCATTGCCATCTGCCACGGACCGTGCCTGTTCCCTGCTTTGGACTGTGTTTTAAAGTGTTGTTCCCGCTGCCTCCATGGAAGCCTGCCTCACATGGGCCCAAGCCGCTGCTAGCAGCCGGGCGCCTGCCGGGGAAACCTCCAGCGAGCCTGGCTAGGCGCTCCCTGGTCAGTTCCCGCCTGGAGCCTCCCGCGGGTAGATCGCCGAGCTTGCCCTCGCTACCGGGCAGCCTGCTATCCAGCCTCAGCTATGCCCAGCCGGCATCCATGTTCTCAGACAGCCAGAAGACCCTGGGAAGAAGACTGCTTTGGGAAGCCATTTCGGCGAAGCGGGCACACCACGTCCGCAGCGAGAGCCCCTCGCCCCGCTCTGCATATCTTAGGAGCCGCCCCGGAGAAGGAACTAAGTGCCGACCATCCCAAGCACTTAGAGAATGCATCTCAAAGAAACCTCCGCATTCCAAAGCTGATGACATCAGGACAAGCCCTGTCCGCTGGAACATCCTTTCAGCCCACTTGGATTTCCCCCTCCCTCCTTTGTCCCCTCTTCCTGAGGTGTCACTTATCACAATCTGATTACCCTTTGTGTTAATCTGTGAGAACCACCAAGTACAGCACCAGCCCCAGGGTACGTTTTGGGGTATTTAAGCTGGTCTCCCAGACCACTCGGTGCTCAGGCCATTCCTATCCAGACTTCCTTGCTGTCCGTCTGTGGTTCCAGTGCTGGCATTGGGCCACCCCGCTGTTGTGTCTCTGCTTCGCTTCAGGATAAGTGAGTATTCCCCCTATCATCGTTGGGAACCAGCTAATGCGAACGTCTCTGTATTTCATACTCTATGTTTCTTAGACCTTGTATGTTCTTTGTATGATTGTGCAAGCTAGGCTTACGCTACACTCAATACACGTGTTTGGACCTTACTCCTTGTCTGCCTCTTTTTCACTAGAGTGTCTGGGATCGGGACCTCCGTAAACATAGGTTATGATCCTCGCTTAATATTAATAGTTACAGACTGCTACAGCTAATTCCCCATTATAATAAAAGAGCAGTTCTGGTAACACTGTATATCATCAAGAAACAGCTCATTACCTGCTTCAGAGAGGTGAACCCCATCACCCCTGTAGAGGCAGGCAGCAGCCGCCTGTATTCTCGGGTGGGGCAAGTAAATCCCCAGCCCATTACCCAGGGCCTTCAAAAGAGCACTATTAGCCCTGCACCTAGCCTCATTCATACCCCGGGCATCAAGACCCTCGCGCCACTTGTGACATGGTAAAATCTCCGACCACAAGATCAGGACACCAGGCCATACCATGCATATCTGCTGCAAATCAGCCTGCGCCTGCAGAGAAAGGGCCTTGCCCTTGACCAAAACGAGGTCATTCCCACCCAGATGGATGACCAGGATATGAGGAGGGAGCCCCCTCCTTTCCTTAAATAGTAGTGGCATCAACCCGGGCCACCTAAGGCCACGCCGGCCCTGCCATTCCACCGTGGCCCACTCACTGAGCCCAAGTTGGGACCCCATCTGTGTCCTCTTGGCTTGGTGGGCCACCCAGAACACCATGCTGTGCCCGCAGATGAGGATCCGAAGCCTCCCACGGCGAGACACAGCACCTACAAAAAAGAATAGCATTAACCACATGGTCACTCTAAGGAAGAGGGCGAATGTATGACCGGTATGCTGAAGAATGCCAACGCCCAACCTTCTGAATGACCTGCCCAGGGTAACCTATAGCCGCTGCTGTAGAGGCAGCACCAATCCTAAAGGAATGCATCGCAAATCTGACGCCAGTGAAACCCAATTTGCCAAGTGCCCTTCCAGTTACCGTCCAAAACTGATATTTCGTCAGGGGTCTACCATCACTATGACAGAAGAGGACCCCTGGGCTCTCTCCCCGGGCTTGAACATACAAACGCAAGGCACGTACAGGGCACAATTCCTGCTCAGCACAAGGACCCAGTTTTATCTCACTCCCAAAACCTCTTTGATCAGTTTTGGAACGTCGCACCCTGAGTATGGCCGCATCTCCTTTAAACTTAAGGTCCTGCATCAACAGTGCCCGGCCAGACGTGTCCCTGGCCGAAAGTGAGACAAGCTCACTCACCCGTAGTGCTCCAAAAAATGCTGTCAAGGCAGCCGCATGAAAGAGAAGCACTTCAAAACTAGAGTGGCAAACGTCCTCCCATACTGAACCTAGTCCCTGGAGAACGGAAGGAGAAATGGGCAGTCTATCGTCCTTCCGAGCTCCCTTCTCCTGGGACCACCCTTCCAACATTTTTCTTACCCGAAAATCCCCGGTGGCTTCAGACATACCCCGAGCCTAACTGGCGAAGGCCAACACTGCCAGCTGACTCTGAATCGACTTGACTGCCAGTCCCTTACCTTTGCAGTCGACACAAAACTGCATCAGGTGAACAGCCAGAATTGGCCATACCTGCCGCAGACCAGCCGCCTGTCTAAAAGTAGCAAACTGTCACACCGCCCGGTCGTAAGCTCTCTGAGTACTGGGGTTGATAGCTAAACGAATGGCCCTGCAAGCTTCTGCTCTCCAATCCGCCACAGAAATTGTGGCATCAGAGCTGGTTGCAAATCGGCTTTGGGGGCAAGCTGTCGAAATCGTGTCATCTGCAAGCGAGACAAAGCGTCCGCAATGCAGTTGTTCACCCCTGGGACATGCTTAGCCCTAAACAGTATATTTAATCGCAAGCACTGCAGTGTAAAAGCCCTGACCAGTCTAATAACCCTGCAAGATTTGGATGAAAGGGAGTTAACTACTTGCACCACTGCCATATTATCACACCAGAAGTGCACAGAGTGGTTAGCAAGTTCCCTCCCCCACAAACAAACCGCTACAAGGATGGGAAAGAACTCCAGGAATGTCAGGTCCCTGGTGAGCCCCTGAGCTGCCCACTCAGCAGGCCACTGCTCTGCATACCAGTGCCCATGAAAATATACACCAAAACCGGTAGCCCCAGATGCATCTGAAGTAACCTGAAGCTCTGCTTCAAGCAACAAATCTTCTCTCCAAAAGGAGACGCCATTAAACGAGACCAAGAAATCCTCCCAGACTTGAATATCCGCTCGCATATCTCCAGTAATCCGTGTTCTGTGATGAGGCTTACTGACCCTGCTCATTGCATCACACAGGCGTCTAAGAAACGCCCTTCCAGGAGCAACTACCTGACAGGCAAAATTTAGATGCCCCACCAGTTGTTGAAGCTCCAAGAGAGAAACTTTACGCTTCCCAGTAAATGATGCCAGACGGGCACGCAAGTCCTGTAGTTTCTCCACCGGCAGATGTGAGGTTTGCTGCCTGGTGTCCAACTCAATGCCCAGAAATGTTAAAACTGAAGCTGGACCCTCTGTCTTTTCATGGGCTAAGGGGATCCCCAGCTCATCAGCTAGGGCAATGAAGCCCGCTAATAATTGGGCACACTGTCCAGATCCCTCCAGCCCCACGAAAAGATAATCATCTAAATAATGGCAGGCATCAGAGCAATGAAGCCAATGCTTCAATGCCCACTCGAGGAACGAGCTAAATCGTTCAAATGAAGCACAAGAAATAGAGCAGCCCATAGGGAGCGCCCTATCCATGTAGTACTGACCCTCGAAGGAAAATCCCAGAAGCTCGAAGTCGTCCGGATGAACCGGGAGAAGGCGAAATGCCGACTAATGTCGCACTTCGCCATCTCTGCACCTACCCCACATCGCCGCACCACCTGGACCGCCTGGTCAAATGAAGTGTAGCGCACCAAACATAGATACTCTGGAATAGCATCATTTTCTGATCTACTCTTGGGATAAGACAGGTGGTAGATCAGACGGAACTCACCAGCTGCCTTCTTGGGCACCACCCCCAGCGGAGAAACCGGCAAGCAAGGAACCGGCGGGGAGGAAAATGGTCCCAACACCCGGCCCTCTGCACATTCCTTGTCAATTTTTGCCCTAACCACCCCCTCCATGCCCACCACAGACTTCAGGTTGGGTGACATGAAGGGGGCTCTAATGCCCTGAAATGGGATTCAAAAACCCTGTAACAAACTCAAAACCCTGTAACAAAAACAATGCATCACTGCGCTTGGGATAACCCTCAAGAAGCTGCCTAAGGGCCCTCAGTTTTATTGGGCTGGGCCCCTTTACTAAAAGGCTGCTGGGAACCACTGCCCCTGCCTCCACCACGTCTACTCCCTTTTTTAGGCTGCCGGGGCATGCCGCGAAGGGGTGAGGGCCCCCACAGAAGGGACATTGATGCCGGAAGGAACAAGACTTCCTTGAGCACACCCTTTGAGACCCAAACTCCCAACAGAGCAAGTGGGGTTGAACCGCCTGCCCCGCAACAGTGCGGGAGCCAGAAGGAGATTGGGATTTGTATAGCAAGTGCCTGCTATCAGAGCGGTCTCCCAGACTGGGTTTTGCAGGGGACATAACCTGCAGCCACAGCTGCTGGTGAATGCAGTCCCACTGCATGGCCGGGTTAAGGGCTGCCCTCATACGGAACTCCTCATCATATTGCATCCAAGCTGTGCCCGAGAATTCCGTATAGCCCTTGTAAATAATGTCCATGTATTGAAAGAGCGGAGCTGCACGCCAGGGCTGCGCCCGAGCAATGACACCCGCATAAATGAACATTTCAGGCAGCCAATTATGCCAATTGCTATCCACCTTTCTACGCTTAAGCTTTTCTTTATCATGCTCATCTAAATCTTCTTTATCATTCTTCTCTAGTTCCCTAAAGAAAAGGGTAAAGATGTCCACGTATTCACCATGTAGGATTTTATCCCTAGTGGCTTGAGTCAAATGAACCCCCAGGAGGAGAGCCGTATCGCCAAATGGCAACGCATTAAAGGGGACCGTACCATAACTCACCGACCCAACTTGAGGGTTCCAACAACCAGGGGGATAAGTCTGCCACACTGCAGGTTGCCCAGAAGTCCCCTGAGTAAACCCCCCATACCAATTGACCTGTGATCCTAAAGACTGCCCATGGCCAGAATGTGCGGTAGCCCCAAACTGTCCCCAAGTATTAGGCTGACTCCAGGGTGAATGAACAGCGGCCGTGGCCAAGGCCTGAGAGGAACCAGCCTGAGAACCAAGTGCCTGTGACTGGTAAGGCAATGTAGGGGGCGCTCCTTGAGGCCACGGCCCCCAAGGCCATGTGTAGTTCTGTGGTGCAGAAGTGTTCTTACCAGGGTCTTCAGCGGATTCAGCCACTGTAGGTTCCACAGCCAATGCCAATGGCCCACCTTCGTCCACCCAGGCCTGCTCAGTACCCTCGGCTTCTTGGACTTCCGAAACTTCACCAGCCACCTGGACCTCACTGCTTGTCGAGCCAGCTGTGACACCTGCAGACTCCTCAAGAGCAGAGAGGCGCATGAGTATATCTCGGCGGAAAGCCGACTTAGCGGCCAACCTACCAGATTTCTGCCATCCTGTCCCTCCTGCTGCCGCAGAGGAAACACCCTTGGCTTTTTTGAGCGCTGCAATGTATGACAAAATCTGGGAAATAGGCATTCCCTCCTCCTCCTCCTCTGAGGAAGACAAGGCTGGAGCAACATGCTTTGCAGCAGGCCTTTTAGCCGCCTGCTTGCCCTTAGATGGGCCTTTGGTTTTACCCTTAGGCATGCTGCTCTACAATGGCCGCTGTGTGTCTGTGCCAGGTGATGAGTAGAGGTGGTCTGCTATTCCCACCTCTGCCATTTGACCTGGTCTCCCTCCCAACACTAACCAGGGCTGACCCTGTTTAGCTTCCAAGGTCTGACAAAAACTGGACCAGTCTGAGCTATACTGCCTGTTGCGCAAAATGGCCACCGAGCAGAAAGCCCCGCAAAATGGCATCCCAGGATCTGCACCTACTGTGGAACAACCAACATGGTCTGCTCCCAAGGGGCTAAAATCCCCTGAAGCTCCCCAGGGGCCAAGGAGCTGTATAAAGCTACCGCTTTAAGAAAGCCCCAAAGTAGTGCCTGACTGAAGCCAGCAGACAAACTCCTCATGCCAGCTGTTGCCAATAATGGTGCAGTTAATATTATAACGCCGCAGCATCCGCCTAGCCAAAGAGGCGAGGGGGGAAAAAGGGGGGATCCCGGTGCCGCTACCCGGACCTCCCCAAGCAGCCCAGGAACACCCTCCCTTGCCCCACTGGGCAAACCCAGGGCGCAGCGGAATGCTGCTGCCCTCCTCCGTGTCCAACGTTGGCTCCTCTAGATGCAGCGAGCTGCGCCGAACCCACCAGCCACAACCACTGCGCCTGACTGCACAGCGCCAAACCGCTCCAGACTAGGGATGTGCGTTTCGGCATTCAGAATGCCGAAAGAATGCCGAAACAAAAGTGTTTCGGCTTCTTTCGGGGAATGCCGAATCGTTTCGGGTAGCCGAAAGAAAAAAGCCGAAACGTTTCGGGATTCTTTCGGCTTTCTTTCGGCTTTTCAATGGGAAAATGCCTCTGTCTTCCCGGACGTCTGGGGGAGGCATTTTCCCACCGAATAAGCCCAGAATTGGTGGGGACCTTCCTCTAACCCTTCTCTAACAACCACCCAAGTTTCAGACAGATTGGACTTTGGGGGGCCATGTTATGGCCCCCCAAAGCAGGTCCCCCCATCCTCCCATAAGAAAGCAATGGAGCAGCATATTGTTAGCATGCTGCTACTCATCTTCTTCATTATTTCCTATG
This sequence comes from Eublepharis macularius, assembly GCF_028583425.1. NCBI lineage: Eukaryota > Metazoa > Chordata > Lepidosauria > Squamata > Eublepharidae > Eublepharis > Eublepharis macularius. Next base: position 149,870,516 of record NC_072791.1, on the reverse strand, counting down.
GGGAAAAAATGAAGAAGCAGGCTTCCTTTGCCAGGGGTGGCATTTTGCATGCAAAATGCCCCCTCACCCTCAGGGGCCCTTCTCCCACCCCTCCTCCCACCCCCCACCAAGGCTCAGCCTGCTCCCACTTGGGGGGGCATTTCATGGCCTCCCCAAGTAGGTGCTCTAATCTCTACCACTGACAGCTGGGGGAGGCTTGTGTTGCCAGGGGTGGCATTTTGCATGCAAAATGCCCCCAAGCCCTCGGGCCCTTCTCCCACCCTTCCCCCCACCCCCCACCCAGGCTCAGCCTGCTCCCACTTGGGGGGGCATTTCATGGCCTCCCCAAGTAGGTGCTCTTTTCTCTACCACTGACAGCTGGGGAAGGCTTGTCTTGCCAGGGGTGGCATTTTGCATGCAAAATGCCCCCTAGCCCTCTGGGGCCCTTCTCCCACCCTTCCGGGAGAAGGGCCCCAGAGGGCTGGGGGGCCCCTCTGGGGCCCTTCTCCCACCCTTCTGGGAGAAGGGCCCCAGAGGGCTGGGGGGCATTTTGCATGCAAAATGCCACCCCTGGCAAGACAAGCCTCCCCCAGCTGTCAGTGGTAGAGATGAGAGCAGAGCACCTACTTGGGGAGGCCATGAAATGCCCCCCCCAAGTGGGAGCAGGCTGAGCCTTGGTGGGGGGTGGGAGGAGGGGTGGGAGAAGGGCCCCAGAGGGTTGGGGGCATTTTGCATGCAAAATGCCACCCCTGGCAACACAAGCCTCCCCCAGCTGTCAGTGGTAGAGATTAGAGCACCTACTTGGGGAGGCCATGAAATGGCCCCCCCAAGTGGGAGCAGTCTGAGCCTGGGTGGGGGGTGGGAGGAGGGGTGGGAGAAGGGCCCCTGAGGGTAAGGGGGCATTTTGCATGCAAAATGCCACCCCTGGCAAAGGAAGCCTGCCTCTTCATTTTTTCCCCATAGGAAATAATGAAGAAAGATGAGCAGCAGCATGCTAACAATATGCTGCTCCTTCGTTTTCTTATGGGAGGATGGGGGGACTTGCTTTGGGGGGCCATAACATGGCCCCCCAAAGTTCAATCTGTCTGAAATTTGGGTGGTTGTTAGAGAAGGGTTAGAGGAAGGTCCCCACCAATTTTGGGCTTATTCGGTGAGAAAATTCCTCCTCCAGGCGTCCTGGAAGACGGAGGCATTTTCCCATAGAAAAAAGCCGAAAGAATGCCGAAAGAATGCCGAAAGAATCCCGAAAGCTGAAAGCCGAAAGAGATTCTTGTTTCGGCTTTCGGCTTTAACGATAGAGAATCTTCTTTCGGCTTTCTACTTTCGGCTATAGCCGAAAATTTTTGGCTTGCACACCCCTACTCCAGACGCAGCGGGCCACGCTGCAACGCGCCACGCCGGCCCGCGCCGGGCTGTGCCTCACCTTGCCGCGTTGTGCTAGCCTCGCCGGCTCGCCTTCAGCTCGCCTCCATGCCGAAACATGGAAGGAGAGGCAGCAGCCGACTCAGCAGACACAGATTCCTGAGGCAAGAGCCGCCGCCGCTGCCGCTGCCGCCGACAAGGCCCGATGCTACTCGGGAGAAAGCAGGTATGCCACCTTCCTCCTGAGTGCACAGAGCACAACTGCGGGGCTGAGGGGGCAGGGCTGCCTTGTGAAGGCTTGGCTCCACCCCCTCAAAAAGCCCATGAACAGGAAGGAATGTGCACAGCTACTTTCTCCTTCCGGGGCTGCAAATGCAGCCCCCAACCTAAGCAGCCTCAGACTGCCGGCTGGGAGGGCCAAATTATTCCATTCTATTGTTATTAATGTCCGGAATTAAAAGTACAGGAGAAGAGGGCCACACCAAATTCAGAGCAACAAAATAACAAAGGAGCAATGGTGTAGTGGGAAGAAAAAATATTTTATTCAGTTATATTGCATACACTTCTTTAGTGGCATCCATAAGAAGGTAAATAAAAACAAAGAAAATAAATCACCATTAAAAAGCAGAATTAAGAAACTTAGGAAAAAGACAGTAAACACTGAGCATATGTGCATGTTTCAGATATTATACATGTGCAATAAAGGATAATACACAGACTATATATAAATAAAAACAGCTCTTAAAGTAACAAAGACACACACACACACACATCACTCTAAAACTTTCACAAGTTAGAAAAAAATACTACTTACCTATAAAACTATATAGCCAAATCAGTTCTCACATCACCAGAGCTTCAGAGAGAGAAGTGTTATGGTCTGACTCAGTTTCTATCTCATATAAGAAACAACAATTTGAGATTTTCATTTAACCCATCTGACTCTAAATCCGCTTCTTTTTTTTCAATAACATTTTATCACTACGACATTCTGATTGAAAAATAGGGAATAATAGTAAATATGATTGAAGGAGGTTTTCCACTTTTCTTTTAATGAATGCCATTGTCTGCAGTGATGTTAAATTCAGTATAATGAGGCATCAACAGAGACAGTCTTAGGCAAGGGGCAGCCAGGAAAGCTGTCCTGTGCTTGGAGCCCCCAACACCCTATAGGCACTCATCACCACACAGTCATAGTGGCAGTAGGTTCATTTAGGTGGCAGCCAGCAATTCCCCAAGCTGTTGTTAACTCAGAAAGCAGTGGAGATAAACAATAAACTATTGGGTGGTGAGGAGGCGTCTGCCAAAGCCCTAAGCCATGTGAAGAAGGGGGTGCTCACCCAAGGCCCTCACTGCAAGGGGAGGGAGGAAGTGCCTGCATATCCAAGCCCAAGCCATATGGGGAGGGAAGTGGAAGCACCCAGCTGAACAATCTGGTACTTTTCAATATTTTTATCAATGATCTGGATGAAGGAGTGGAAGGGCTGCTCATTAAATTTGCTGATGATACCAAATTAGGAGGGGTAGCAAACACCCAAGAAGATAGAATTAAAATTCAACAAGACCTGAATACTCTGGAGAAGTGGGCAGCTGTGAATAGGATGCAATTCAACAAAGACAAGTGCACAGTATTACATCTGGGCCACAAAAATGAGAAGCACAAATACTGGATGGGGGATACACTTCTGGGAAGTAGTATATGTGAAAGGGATCTTGGGGTAAGAGTGGACTGTACACTGAATATGAGCAGTCAGTGTGATGCGGTGGCAAAAAAGGCTAATTCAATCCTGGGTTGTATCAAAGGGGCCATAGCATCGAAATCGCAGGAGGTCATAGCCCCTCTCTATACTGCCTTGGTCAGGCCACACCTGGAGTATTGTGTGCAGTTCTGGAGGCCTCACTTCAAAAAGGATGTGGACAAAATCGAGAGGGTGCAGAGGAGAGCGACGAGGATGATCAGGGGTCTGGAGACTGAGCCCTACGAGGAAAGGCTGAGGGCCTTGGGAATGTTTAGTTTGGAGAAGAGGAGGTTGAGGGGGGACATGATTGCTCTCTTTAAATATTTGAAAGGCTGTCATTTGGAGGAGGGCAGGGAGCTGTTCCAGTTGGCAGCAGAGGGTAGGACGCGAAGCAATGGGCTAAAACTACATGCACAAAGATACCGACTGGATATTAGGAAAAACTTTTCACCGTCAGAGTAGTTCAAAAGTGGAATCAGCTGCCTAGGGAGGTGGTGAGCTCCCCCTCACTGGCATTTTTCAAGAAGAGGCTGGATGAATACTTATCAGAGATGCTTTAGGCTGATCCTGCACTGGGCAGGGGGTTGGACTAGATGGTCTGTATGGCCCCTTCCAACTCTATGATTCTATGATTCTATGAATCCCTGAGCCCACCCAGGGAGGAAGGGACCCACTCAGTCAAGCCCATTACTGCATGGGGAGGAAGGCGGCATCCTTTTGGTCAAAGCCAAAGCCATACAGGGAGTGAGGCACCCACTCAAGACCTCACTACAGTGGGAGGGGGGCAAGGCAGCTACATCTTAGCCAAGCCCTGAACTATGCGGGGAGGAAAGAGTTGCCTACCTGGCCACGCCCCAGATACCTAGCTAGACAGGCAAGCTGGAGGGGGCCTCTCTTTTTTTTGTAGGTAGGGCCAGGGGCACCATTCACTTGGTGATCCTGGGGCCCCATTCTCAAATTCCATCCAGAGCTCCCAAATCACTAAGACTGTCCCAGACATTGATGAATAGGTAAGTGTTTAAAGTACTTGCAGAGGCCTGGACCTATCTTCTCATGGACAGCTTCAGCCCTGTCTTGAAACTGGTACAATTTATCTCCTCTATCTAGAAGGGACATGGAAAACCAATACTAACCTTCATACCTTAGTCTGTACTCACCCCCTTCTCAGTACATACCTTGAGGTATAGAATCTGTTTGCATAATAGGGAGGGTGGAATATAAATTGAATTAAGCAAATAAATAAATAATAGAGCCAAATCTTTCCAAGAACCCTCCTCTTCTTCTTGTACAGGCTCACATTGTGATTCTTTGCAGGCTCTGCCTTTGAACTTATAGATTCCACTTCTGGGCTGTTCTGTGTAGATTCCTTGGTCTGATTGTTGACATAAGTGTTAACATAACACAACAACAACCTTGTCCACATTGTAAATGCTCCTCTACCAGCTCATCTACCTACACAGACATGAAAAAATATATTTTTCTCTATTTCTCCCCCTCCCTTCTCCCCTTCCTTAGTAATTAGCTTAAGGTATAGCTAGATCTTTCAAAGTTATGCTTTTTAATTCTTTCCAATTTATGCCTGTTCACTGTTGGGCATATTGAAAGACATGCCTTGGTTGTTCTCTAGGGATGAATCTTCTGAAGCAGCCATTTTTGTCAAGACGGTTATATGGGCATCCAAATACTTCTCATGGTCTTCCTTAGAATTAAAATACTAACTTCAGAAATTTCATCTTCTGGGGAATAGTTATTGAAAGATCACCTTCCAATTCCAAAGGCTATTCCCCGCCCTGAGCCTGCTTGCGGGGAGGGTGGAATATAAATATGATAAAATAAAATAAATAAAATAAATATTTTGATGGTGAGAGCCAAATTTTCAGGTTTAGCATGCTGCTTAATTTTGCTTCTGAGAAAAGCCAGGTCTTGCTATCCATCCATCCTTCAGAGTCCTGCTCACTGAAAATCATATAACAATATAAAACAACAAGCCTTTTTTAAAAGACATTTAATTTGACTAAGCATTCATCAGACAAATCTTCACTGTCTATTTCTTGGTACATTGGTAAGAGTTTAGAATACTGGCAGATGTCACTAGGAGTGTGCACCAAGAAAAGAAATTGTTATAATTTTAGATCCCAGCTTTGGGGGTGAGGGTAGGGTATTTATTATGATTGCTTATTTCCAGGTAGGATGCTACCAGTTCATGATTCAAATCCATGTGGTTTTTCAGATTTTGGTATTTGGGGCCATTAATTTCAATGGAAAATGTATACCATGGCCTAGGACAGGTGCTTATAAAGGTAATGGCATTGAATTTGCACAGAACACAGTGCTTCCTCTAATCTAAAGTCCACCTAAGTTTCAAGGGCTTCAATTTTACGGACCCTGAAGTAGGTGCCTCTCTGTGCAGCTGCATTTTTTCTACTGATTCCTAAGACAGTGGTCAAGCAGCAGCTTAGCAGGAGAGCTCTGGCCAGCTACTAGCATTTTAAAAGTCTGCGTTCTTTTCACTTTCCTACTCTATTTTTAACCTTTCTACTAAAAACTATGTATTTGCCATCCTTCCTTCTTGTAGTCTTTGTTTCCTTTCACAAAATGAGGAAGACTTCCTTTGCAGAAAACCCCCACCCTGTCCCATCTTGTCCCTTCCTGCAGGTTTGCAATTATTGCCAAGGGGGGACATTTTCAGGGGGGGCTGGAGTTGTTGTTTTTTAATCAAATGACATAAAAATTATAGAGGACCTAGTGCAGCCTGTCCACTAAAGAAACCACAAGTTTCAAGTGAATTGGAGAAAGGGGTCCAATTCTATGGGCCCCTGAACACAATGTCCCCTAGCCATCATACTTGAAAAGAAGAAGAAAAGGGCTCCATCCCCACAAAGGTAGGAATAATAGAGAGTGAGCAAGAACCTCAAGTTTTTAATTCCTTCCTATGGGGGACTGTATAGGAGCTGGACTTTTTTTTCAACAAAACAATTCCAAAATTGCACAGGGACTAGTGCTGGTTGGGGTGTGCAGCCCCAAAATATTCAGGTTTCCTGCTTTGGGTTTACCTGAAGCAGGAAAAACATTCTGGTTTACCTCCGAGCACCCCCACACCCCACACCCATCACCCCCCCTCCCGGTTTAAGCACAGGTCCCTTTAAACTATCAGCTGGCAGGCGGCAGGGGGGATCCCACCCAGCCGCCTGCCACCTGATACTTTAAAGAGCCCTTTCTTGCAGGAAAGGGTCCTTTAACTATCAGCTGGCAGCAGGTTGGATCCCCACTACCACCTGCCTGCTGATAGTTTAAAGGGACCTGATGCTTGCAAGGGCCCTTTAAACAGCCCACTTTCTCATGGTCCGGGCTGTTTTATCATCTCCCCTCTCCATTAACCATCCCTTGAGGGCCATCTTTCTTTTCCTGTCCCCAAAAGAAATGTTGAGATTTTACCATTTGGTCTTCCAAGTTCTGTGGCTTAGGTGAGATTTTTTCCCCATCCTTTGTTCTTCCCTGGCTAGGGCCATCTGCATATCTATGGAGCTGGATAACTCTTGTGATAACAAATTAGTTATACCCATTATACCCACCACACTTTTCCTTTGGGTATCCTTTCCTTGAAAAAGGTGTTTTGTAACCTCTGGGCAGAGTTTTGACCAAATTATTGCATCTTTTCTGTAAATTTGGGGGGGGGGGTGCATTTCTCCACAAGGGCTATTTTTAAAAACCTGCTGTTCAGTATCCTGTATTTATTTCTACTTTCCCTATTCTCTCTTCCTTGTCCATTCTAATATTTACCCATTATACCCACCACACTTTTCCTTTGGGTATCCTTTCCTTGAAAAAGGTGTTTTGTAGCCTCTGGGCAGAGTTTTGACCAAATTATTGCATCTTTTCTGTAAATTCGGGGTGGGGGGCGCATTTCACCACAAGCGCTATTTTTAAAAACCTGCTGTTCAGTATCCTGTATTTATTTCTACTTTCCCTATTCTCTCTTCCTTGTCCATTCTAATATTTACCTTGGTGGAGAGGGCCCTCAAGTCAGAATTGACTTATGGCAACCCCTGGTGGGCTTTTCATGGCAAGAGATTAACAGAGGTGGTTTGCCATTGCCTGCCTCTGCAACCCTTCTCTTCGTTGGAGGTCGTTGGGATAAATGAACCTGAGGTGCATTTATAAGTGCAAAAGCACTCAATTTGTTGAGTTACTGTTATGACTTAAAATTTAAAATATGACTTAAGTGTGAAGATTTTTTCAAAGTATTCCTTATATTTCCAAAGCAACATTAAAAACTGGTCACTATTCATAACATCAAATTAGAATTCTAAAATTTAGTCAAAATTTAAATTTGTTTTTAAAAAAATTATTTCTGATTAAATTTCCAAAATGGGACTGCTTGCAGCATCTCTCTTCCTTATGTAACCGTAAATGACCAAAGGCCCTTTGAAAATGTCTGTTTTCACATAAAAGATTTTTAATGAGTAGGACCAAAAAATGAATTACACCATGCCAGTGACCAAAAACAAGATAGTCTTCTTCCAGATATATGGAAGAGTCAGTACAATACATACGTCAAGAAATACATGGAATCCACAGGGTTTGCCTTTGTTGGAGAAGCCAGAAGATGAGGTGCAATGAGTGAAATTGCTACAGTCAGCAACAAGTGATGCCTGACAACCTTGGCTGCTAAAGAAACATTTTCTGGTTCAGTTTTTTCCTCAGGGCTTTTTTCACTTCCTCATTCCTCAAACTGTAGATGGCGGGGTTCAACATGGGAATCACAATGGTATAGAATACAGACACTATTTTGTCTTGTTCCACTGCCTCAAGCCCTCCAGGTTGAGCATACATAAAGGTCAGTGTTCCAAAGTACAGGACAACAGTCATCAGGTGTGAAGCACAGGTTGAAAAGGTCTTTCGTCTGCCTGTGGATGACTGCATCCTCAAGATGGTGGAAAGAATACAGACGTAGGAGATGAGAACAATAATGGCATTCAATACCACAACAAAAGCAGAGAACACAAACAGCACAGTCTTTGAAACATAGCTGTCTGAGCAGGAAAGCCTCAGCAAAGGGGGGATATCACAGAAATAAGAGGTGATCTCATTGGGACCACAGAAAAAGAGACGGAATGTACCACTTGTATGGACAACTGAAATCACAATCCCCAACAGGTAGCAACCAAATACAAGCTGGAAACAGATATTTCTGGTCATGGTAACTGGACTGCAGATGGGCTGCAGATGGCCACAAAACGATCATAAGCCATGGCAGCTAAAAGATAACACTCTGTTGTGGCAAAGGTGGCAGCGAACCACATCTGGGTTGCACATGCATTATATGAAATCACCTTCCTGCTCACAAGGAGATCATATAGAAACCTGGGTGTAACACAGGAGGAGAAGCATATGTCAATGAATGACAGGTTAGTGAGGAAAAAATACATTGGAGAGTGTCGGAGGGAATCTGTCTGTATCAGCATAATCATACCCAGGTTTCCTATTAGAGTCAGTAGGTAAATGAGTAGAAAGATCAAGAACAAACCTAACTTCACTTCTGATCGATCTGAGAATCCTAAGAGAATGAATTTAGATACTTGGGTCGAATTTGCCTCCTGCATTCTTTCAGAAGGATTAACCTACAGGAATAAGGTTTAAAATCAGAATAAAATGTATTAGTATAAAAACAGATATAAAATAATAATGACAGCAAAATCAAATATTTAATTTAATTATTTTAATTCTAGCATCTGAAAAACAATTCATCTTTCTCCTATGATATACCTAAGTAACGATCTAAGTAATTCCTTGCATTATCACAATATGTGGCAGCTCTAAGATCCATTTTATGATGTGTGTATTCAGTTCCAGGGACAAAAGCAGACAGCAAGACACCTGTTCAATTTTGAATGGCTGCCATCACTCAAAATTTTAGTACATTGCTCAGCTATTCCTGTTCATGACTAGACATGGGCATGAACGGGAAAAAAAAACCCCGAACACCCTGTTCAACGTTCGGTGCCATCCACAAACAACGAACAACAAACATGGATGAATATGAACTGTTCCCGGACATGTTCATTGTTCATTGTTCGTGGGGGCCAGAACCACCCCCACCACCAGAACCACCACCACCACCCCTCCACTTAGCCCCCTCCCCTCAAAACCACTTACCTGGCCCTTTAAAGATCCCTTTAAACTATCAGCTGGCAGGCGGTGGGGGGGGATTCCTGCCAACTACCAGCTGATAGTTTAAAGGGCCGGGAGAGCAGTCGCACAGCCAGTCTGCCTGCCCAGTGCGAGAGAGGTGGGGAGATTCTCCCCGTCCCTCTTGCACCTGGGAGAATCTTTCCAATGTCCGATACCCACTAAATTTGCAGAGGATATAGTCGTCACTGTCCTCTGAAGACCTCCCCCCCCCCAGTTTCAGAGAGATTGCACCCCGGGAAAGGCATGATCCATGGCTCTCCCCCTTTAGTCCCCACTGTCCTCTGAAGACCTCCCCCCCCCCAGTTTCAGAGAGATTGCACCCCGGGAAAGGCATGATCCATGGCTCTCCCCCTTTAGTCCCCACTGTCCTCTGAAGACCTCCCCCCCCCAGTTTCAGAGAGATTGCACCCCGGGAAAGGCATGATCCATGGCTCTCCCCCTTTAGTCCCCACTGTCCTCTGAAGACCTCCCCCCCCCCCCGTTTCAGAGAGATTGCACCCTGAGAAAGGCATGATCCATGGCTCTCCCCCTTTAGTCCCCACTGTCCTCTAAAGACTCCCCCAGTTTCAGACAGATTGCACCCCAAGAAAGGCATGATCTATGTGCCGCCCCCCTTTGCTGTCATTTTCTGTTCACAGTGGCAAAACCGGAACTGCCTGTGGGAAGGCAGCTACTTTGAAGGGTTACAAACTGACTTCTCCAATGTCCAAAACCCACCAAATTTGCAGGGGACGTAGTCCTCACTGTCCTCCGAAGACCCCCCAAGTTTCAGAGAGACTCCCCCTTTGTTGTTATTTTCTCTTCACAGTGGCAAAAACAGGACTTTCTGCTGGAAGTACTTTGAAGGGTTAAAGCCAGAAGGAAAGCCAGAAGGAGTTCAGACAGAATTCAGTCCCTTTCTCCGGTTGCCAAGGGATTGATTGCAGCAGGCACCAGACTGTCTGGCTTGCCTAACGGCTGCCAAAGGCAATGAACAAGGCTTTTAACGACCACCTGTTCATTTAGGATGGGGCCTCATGAACAGCTTGCTCGTGAACAGCAGATTGGGCTGTTCGTGGTTTTTTTCTGTTCGTAATGCTGTTCGTGCTCATGTCTATTCATGACTAAGATGTCTATACCATCAATACATTTCTGGATGGAATTGACCTCTAGCAAGCAACTGGGTTTTTTTTATTTTATTTAACACAGAAAGCAGCATTAGACAGTGAACAAACATCAGAAACAGAATATGTAACAGTGTATTAAAGCTACAAAATATTTCTCCTCTCCTTCCTCATGCTTATTTATAGCAAAATATACTATACTCGACATTTTATATCCAGCATTTAACAATGTTTTCAACATTTTAAATTCTACAGTTTAGATTACTGATTTAACAATTGGCCTATTTTACTAATTTTTTTAGTTTGTCTTAAATTTCAGCTTCATAGTAAAAAAAAAAACCTTTCCATTTTTCCTGAAATTCTGAAATTGCTCTATTGTGTATAAGAAGTTAATTTAGCCTTGATGCATTTACATCCATTCATTCACATCTGGACAAGATTCTGCCTTCCATTTCATCTAGCAAGCAACTGTTGATTCACTTTCATATGGCATTACCTCTTAATCCCACATTCAGAAATTGGAACATTTAATAGAAAGGCATTTACATTGAGTTTCATGGTACGTTTATGTATATGTGACTTTGGCAGGAAGCCCAGCATCATTTCCTACAGAAGCAGAAGCAACCGTGTATCTGAACTAGGGTGATAATTCTTATTTAGAAATAGCTTTTCATTCAATTTTACCAGCATGGAACCTATTTAACATTGCAATCCTTTGCAATGGTGTGAGTTCTAATGAATTCATCAACGGTGATTTCTAGGACACTATTGATTTGTTTGCATGCCTGTATTTATTTTCAAATAAGTATTTTATGGCATGCTTATTAACTAGGTTTTCTATATGATGACCACTTAGAAATCCAGGTGATACAGAATGTTTGTTAGTATCAGTGAAATTATAGGTGGTCAGAAGGAATTACCTCTCCCAAAGTCATCATTTGATAAGTTCACACTCAAGTGATCCCAGCACTTCTTGCGTTAGGCAGTTAGGAGTAACATTGTTAACTGTATATATAATCACCTCATGTGCACTGGAGGAACTTTTTTTAAAGGAAGGCTAAAACTGTGCAAAACTTTAATTGAAAATATGAGAGCGTTGTATGAAACTGAATTCTCAATCCAATCAACAGCCATTTAAATTCTAATAAAAAATTATACCCTCAGTAGACAGTTCTTAAGCCTATAGTCTCAGCAGGAGATTGTAGCACAGAGTATCCCAGTGGATTTTGTGGGTGAACATGTTTATTATTCGGTTGAATAACACTTTCAGGTGAACATGTTTATTATTCAGTTGAAATTTGTTAAAAGCCATTATCACCCTTGATTATTGATAAGTTATGTATTTTGTGTGCCATAAGCTAGAACATCATTTAAACATATTAAGTAAAACTTTTAGAAACATTTACTTCATTTAGTGAATCATTTATTCAAATGCTCTTGCTGACATCTCCTTATTAGCACATATTAGGCACTATATGTTGCTGTTTGTCTTTCTGTCCAGGCTTTGACACAATCAAGTTCCCAGTAGTTGGAAAATGTGGGAGGGAAGAAGTGGCATAATTCCTTCACTCATTGTTTGCCAAATTCCTTGAAATTAAGCAGAAGAGTAATTTTGAGCAGTAAAACATCAGGGAGTTGAAGAAACCCATGAACCTATCATACATATTTAAATGTAAGTGCAGCATTTTCTCCAAACTTTAATGTTGATATGGAATAGCACATATTCTGTCACAATCAACTAAGCACTACCAAGATCTAGGTTCTCCCAGGATTTCAGCCACTATAACTAATTGAAAATACAAGGCTGCATTGGTTTTTTAGCAGTGAAACGTATCTACTTCCTTACTGCAAACAACAGACTTTTCTTTCCCTAGTACAGTTTGACTATCATGGTTAGACATAGGATTCAACTTACAAAATTGTGTCCAGTTGCACAACCTTACCTGCAATCAAGCAGAAGTTTGTTCATATTGTACTCTGTTTGCAAATACTGTGCATGCTCATCTTCTTTAAAGAAATATGTGTGGTAAAAAAACTCTCTCTTTGTGGGACCTCCCAAGACATGCAGCCTGGATGGGTCATGTACTAATTATTGCACACACATTAGTGGTGTCTAGAGTACAGCCCTTTTGTGTGTTGTATGTATTTCAGATAGTGTGTTCTTGCCCAAAAGAGGACATATGACTTTTTGTGCAGTCTGTTCCTCCGGAGAGTTCTTCTCATAACAAAACAATGAAAAGGACTAATCAGAAACAATCGAACACCTCTTTCTCTTACTCAGTTTTCTCCTGTGCCCACTTCTTCTTGTCCCTAGCAGGCAGCTTTGGAGCTTACTGCCCAGGATGTTAGGCAGGCACATTGCCCAGGGCATAGCAGGTGTGGTGCTTGAGTGCATCAGAAACAGCATCAGAGGCCCTGGAGGAACCATGAAGTGAAGAGAGGGGAAGAGAGATTCTCTTCTTGCTCTTTCACCAGCAGTTGGTGGCTAGCTGGGCTGAGTGATGGTTACCAGGCTGGATACACAGCAGTCATGGCGGCAGAAGCTATCCTCTAAAGTGGAGGGGGGAGAGGAGGAAGGACATAGGAGAGGAGGGAGAGGTGGAGGAAGGCTCCCTGGCAGGACACTCTGTGAATAATAATTGACATTTGTTTCTTCATTCTCTTTCAAGCTAGTGTAATAGGTTTTTGTTAAAACTAAAACAGAACAACAAAAACAGTATCTCATGTGTTGTGCTTCAGAGAATTCGACAAGTGTTTGTTCATTCTCTGAAGCATTGGACAGCCCACCTGGCACCAATTGATCAGAAATGGCACTAAAACCTAAAGCCATGGGCTCCTGCAGCAGATTAGGGAGGAAGATTCGCCCAAATGATCTCTAATCATGGAAATAAACCACAAGGCACAGGGAAACATGGCATAATGGCAGGACTCAACGATAAAATGTATTGGCTTTGCCACTAAAGCAGGAAGCTTTTAAAAATTTTGCTGTACTGTGCCAGACCATTTGGCAGTGGAGCACTCTCCTGCTTGCATGCTGTGCTGGTGCCACTTGTGTCCCCCCCCCCCATTGTGTGTGCTCAGTCACCTCCAACACTAGTCTTCTTTGGGGCCCATTGTTGTGTGAGTTTTCATGTGCTTGAGGAGAAACTCATTTGATCAATGGGTGTTTGGACGATGCAAAGAGAGCAATGTGTTTGTGTGTGCATGCATGTGCAGCTGCCCAACACTAGCCTCTCCATGCCTCAGGGTCCATAAACACAGAACCCTATTGTTGCCTGCTTTCAGATTCAGTGGGTCAATGGTTTAGAGGAAGAACGGTGTTTTCTGTGCAATTTTGGTGTCATTGTGTGCAAAAACAGGTGCTTCAGAGCCTCACCCCCTTGAAAAGAAGAACATGAGTTTTCATTTGTGTGGCCAACACGTGCGCAAGGAACTGAAACTCATGAAAGGAATAAACCAAACGGATGTGTTCTGAGCTGGCATTGTCCCAGCTGGAACAAACCAGTAATATTGTTCTGTAATCCCCAGAACCAAAACAGAAACTTTCTAGATGCATACCCCTACTCCCTATCCCCGGTAATTCAGATAAGAAATGTGAGATTGAAAATAGTTTCCAATGAATACCTCAGTTTGCATTTTGATTAGTCAGTATTTGATATATAGTTTTCTGTGCTAAGGTCCAGATTAAAGAACATAATTTAGGTGAATCAGAGTCTATGGGGGCTTTTCTACCACCAGTTTCAAACAAAACTGATAGGTTGTATATGGCAACAATAGTACATGATTACTGTGGGAAACAGCGACACTGATCTCTATGAAATGTATCAAAGTAATAAGCAAAGTGCCCCATACACACACTGGCTCTGAATCAAACCAGGTCCCTTTAGCACAAGAATCTGGACAGCTGAGTTTGAACAACTCTGTTTACAGGTGACCTTCTATATTCAGAGATAGGAAATGAATTATAGTCTCCATTTCCCTCCATTTCCCAGTGCCTCACAACTTTCAAGTCCTTCTTTCAAATATTCCTAACGCTGTTTAGTCAGTAAAATGCATGCTCCATACTTCCAGCAGTAAAATACATGAAGTACACGGGCTTTGCTTTTTTGAAAGGCCCAGCAGGCATGCAGCACTGCACAGTATCATTGGAACCAACACAGTCCAACTCCTAACCTTCATAATTTTGGCTGCTGAAGAAAGATTTTCTTATTCAGTTTTTTCTTCAGGGCTTTTTTCACTTCCTCATTCCTCAGACTGTAGATGGCGGGGTTCAGCATGGGGATCACAATGGTATAGAAAACTGACACTATTTTGTCTTGTTCCACTGCCTCAAGCCCTCCAGGCTGAACATACATGAAGGTGAGTGTCCCATAATACACTATAACGGCCATAAGGTGTGAGGCACAGGTTGAGAAGGTCTTTCGCCTGCCTGAGGATGATCTCATCCTCAGGATCGTGGAAAGAATATAAGAGTAGGAGATGAGAACAATGATTGCATTCAATACCACAACAAAACCAGAGAACACAAAGAGTACTGTCTTGGAAACATAGTTGTCTGAACAGGCAAGCCGTAGCATAGGTGGAATGTCACAGAAAAAAGAGCTGACTTCATTGGGGCCACAGAAATGGAGCCTGAATGTACCACTGGTATGAACAATTGCAGTCACAATCCCCACCAGGTAGCAGCCAGCTATAAGCTGGAAACATATCTTTCTCGTCATGGTAACTGGATAAAGCAGAGGGTTACAGATGGCCACAAAGCGATCATAAGCCATGGCAGCTAGTACATAGCACTCAGTAGTGGCATAGAGGGTGAAGAACCACAACTGCATCACACATGCATTGTATGAAATTATCTTCTTCTCTGTGAAAAGATCATACAGAATCCTAGGGGTGACAACTGAGGAATAGCAAATGTCAATGAAGGACAGATTACTGAGGAAGAAATACATCGGAGACAGTCGGAGGGAATCAGTCTGGATCAATACAATCATACCAAGATTTCCTATTATTGTTAGTATGTAAATGAGTAGGAAGAGCAGGAACAAAAGTATTTCCACTTCAAATAGATCTGAGAATCCTACGAGTATGAATTCAGACATTTGTGTTTGATTCTCCTCTTGCATCCTTCCAGAAGAATTTGCCTGGAGGAATAAATTCTAAAGATTAGGGCACTTTTTGCCAGCAACAGATATTCACAATTATGGTGAAAAACTGAAATCTATTAAAATGCTGTGTTTCAACAAAGAACGTTTATGTCTAAAGTCTGGGGGAAAGGATTAATGTTTACCTTTTACATGGTTCTCAGGGGCACTTCCGTATAACATTATTTGCCTTAGCATCACATGCCAGCATTCCAAAATCGATTTTATGCTGTATGCATTCAAGTGCCAATACTAAAACACATAGCAAGGCAGTAATTAGGCTATGAATGGATGGAATTGCTCTACATTTTTACACAGTGAGTATCCATACCTGTTCATTGCTCAATTTCCCACACAGTAAATAAAATTATGGAAGAAATTGGCTTTTGCTTGTTCTCTGCAAATTCCATCTGGTAGGATTTATTCCTTAATCTGGGTATTGAAAATGAAAGATTACGATCTTCATATATAAACTAGAGATACTAGATAAACTAGAGATACTGTTTCAGATGGTGTTGCTATGCATGTCTAACTGTGGAAGTGAGCCCTGCACTAATCCCACTTTCTCCTGCACTATTGCAGGAGCTACCATGTATCTGAACAGGCCCGATCATTTTGAGTAGTGGTTAAGAGTGCGGGACTCTAATCTGGAGAGACAGGTTTGATTCCGCACTCCTCCACTTGAAGCCAGCTGGGTGACCTTGGGCTAGTCACAGCTCTTCTAGAGCTCTCTCAGCCCCACCCACCTCACAGGGTGATTGTTGTGGGGATAATAATAACATACCTTGTAAACTGCTCTGAGTGGGCATTAAGTTGTCCTGAAAGGTGGTATATAAATCAAAAGTTATTATTATTACTACTGATCGTCTCATACCTTAGAAACCCTAAGATGAAACAGCCCCAAATGAAAGAAGATGCAGTGCTGGAAGGTGGGACCCACCCACTCCCGATTGAAAGATACTTAGGGCCAAGCTACACATGACGAATGACACTTGAACGGCAAGTGTATTTCTCCCTGTTCACTTGCCCTCCACTCAATCCACTTGCCATTCAAGTGTCATTCGTCATGTGTAGCTTGGCCCTGAGTTTGCTGTTGGGGAAGAGCAGAGGACAAGTTCCAATAAAGTTGCTCTTAATGAAGCAACTAGATTAAAGCTGAATGGACACTCAGTTGCTGCTGTGGATAGATGCAAAAGGAAAGTACAGAACTATACAACACATAAAATATGGAATATGGAATGTGAGAAGTATGAATCAAGATAAGCTCATAGAAGGAGAAATGGAATGTATAATCATTGTAATCTTGGGTGTGAGTGAACTAAAGTGGACTGGGACATTTGCAGTCAGAAAATTACCAAGCGTTTTACTCTGAAAATGACAAACTCAGAAGAAACTGTATTGCTCAAATCATGAAGCAAGAAACAATAAATCAGGAGCTACAATGCAATATCTGACCAAATAATATCAATCAGACTTCATGGAAGGCCTATCAACATAATCATCACTCAAGTTTACACCCCAACTACAGAAACTGAAGAGGAAGAAATTGAAAGCTTTTATGCAAATGTCCCAGAAGAAGTTGATCATACACCTAAACAGGATGTGCTTATAATCATAGGTGACTGGAACACAAAAGTATGAGACAAAGCAGAATCAAATATTGTTAGAAAATGTGGACTAGGGTTATGAAATGAAGCAGGAGAGCAACTCATAAAATTTTGTGATGCCAACAACTTGTTCATTGCAAACACATACTTCAGGCAACTAAAGGGACCGTTGTATATATGGATGTCACTGGATAACCAATAGAGAAATCAAACAGATTACATGATCAGAAGCAGAAGATGCTAAAATAAGACTAGGAGCAACTATCAGACTAGTGCAATAATTTCTCATGCAAGCTAAATGATGCGCAAAATTTTAGAACAAAAATTCTCATTGTATATGGTACAAGAAATTCCCGATGTTCAAGCTGGATCCAAAAAAATAGGAGGCACTTTATTGCAAATTTACAATTGTCACTGGAGCATACCAGAGAATTTCAAAAGAAAATTCATTTCTGTGGATCATGAAAGCTATGGACAGTTTTAAAAGAAATAGATATGCCACAGCATCTGATTGTTTTGATGCATAACCTGTACTCCAGACAAGAGGCTACTGTTAGGAGAGAATATGGGAAAACGGAAACCAACTAGCAAAGTTGTCAGAGAAGGATGTATTTTATCTCCATATTTCTTCAATATATATGCAGAACATATTATAAGGAAAGCTGGATTAGATTTAGATAAATGTGGAGTGAAAATTGGTGGAAGGGAACATCAACAATTTGAGATATGCTAATGACACCACATTAGTGGTAGAAAATAGTGAAGACTTGAAACTATTGATGAAGCTTAAGGGAGAAAGTATTAAAGCAGGATTACAGCTGAACATCAAGAAAACAAAAGTAATTACTGCCAAGGAATCCATAAAAGTCAACCTTTAAGGTTGACAAGGAAGAAATTGAAATTGTTAAACAATTTCTATTCCTTGGCTCAGTTCCTTGGGAGACGACAACCAAGAAATCAGGAGATTGAGACTTGGAAGGGCAGCCATTTGAAAAGATATTTAAGTGTAGGGAAGTGTCTCTGGAAATCAAAATCAAGACAATTCATACTATGGTGTCCCTCATTGCTATGTATGGATGTGAAAGTTGGACAATGAAGAAAGATGACAGGAAGAAACTTGATTAATTTGAAACATGGTTTTGGAGGACACCATAAACTGCCAAAAAGACAATTAATCAGTTTCTAGATCAAATCAAGCCTGAATTCTCCCTAGAAATAAAAATGACTAAACTGAGGCTATAATCATACTTTGGTCACATCGTGAGAAGACAAGACTCACCGGAAAAAACAAGGATGCTTGGAACAGTTGAAGGCAGTAGGGAAAGAGGAAGGCCGGATGTAAGATAGACTAATTCAATAAAGGAAGCCACAGCCATCAGTTTTCAAGATCTGAGCAAGGCTGTTAAAAATAGGACATTTTGAAAAACATGGGGTTGCCAGAAGTCAGAAGCAACGTGATGGCACATAACCAAGCTATATCAATCTATAATTGATAAATAGAACCAGCAAAGATCAATATGATAAGTAGAGAAATGATCTCATTGACATTTTAAGGGAGAGGGTGGTAAAATATCCAAATTCAGTGCTGGTCAAACAGAAGTAATTACCACACCAACTTTTTCAAGCAGCAAACTATGATGCTGCTGATTTAGCCTTTGAAATTACCCTGCATACTTCAATTTCAAAGCAGCATTTTCTCAAGGCTGAGGAAATGTTACACCTTCCATTGTGAATTTACTAGAAATCTGTTAAGCACTAAAACCTGAACTACAGGGAAATAGGAACTCCCACTATTTCCTGCTATTAAAATTAACTGAAAATCCAAGTATTCAATGTGTATTAAAAAGAAATGGCAACCATGGATAAACTTTTCAATAATATTGTCTATCTTCAACCCCCCTCCCCCCAAGACCTGGTACTGTTTATCTCTCATGGTTAATATTGCATTGAACAAAACTGAGTCTGACTGCAGTCTCAGCCTTACCTGCATCAAGCAGAGCTTGGTTTGTACTGAGCTGTAGTTCCAGAAGCTGCATTTGTTCATGTTATTTAAAGAAATGCGGGTGATGTTTGTTGATCAATGGCAAGCAATCTCTTGGTGGGACCTCCCATGACACTCAGCCTAAATGGACCCCATAGAGATTATTATTGCTAACTTCATAGTGGTGTGTGTCTAGTGTATAAGCATTGCATTTGTGTTATTTCTCTTGAGTAGCTTTGCATTTTTTTTTCCTAAAGAGAAGCCCAGACCCAGACTAACCTGGGCCTTCATTTTGTGACCCAGGGAGTGGAGGGCACAGTGGCTGCCATTATCAGGGCTCATCTGGGCTGGACAGCACATCAGCTTGTATTGCAAGTGCCTAGCCTGCAGCAGACTGCCTGGGTCTGCATTGGAGGGCTTTCCCACCAGTGGGCCAGGAGGGCTTTCCCATCAGTGGGCCAGGAGGACATAGTCTTTCTCTGGCCACCAGCTGGTAGGAGCAATTGCAGAGTTGCCTGGCTTCCAGCACTCAGCTCCTTAACCATCTTTGTGAATGAGCTGGGGAATGAGGGGGCAAGAGGGCCAGAGGCTGTGCAGCTTCATGCTGTGGGGGAGAAGTAGTGGTAGCTGTGTGCGAGAAACAGCAGGTGCTTCAGCAAGCAGAGCCAAGAAAGAGGCCAGGATTGACCACATGGCAAGTGACCGTGATGACCTTTTGGGGATCTGATGCATTTCAAGGATGCAGCTGTGGGAGACAAGCTGGCTGCAGCTGCCTAACCATCAATATTCGCTCAGCCAGCAGCACCGGAGGGGTGAATGGGCCAGGGGGCTCTCCCTCAGCAGGCACCAGCGAGTGATCAGCAGGCTCCTCAAGGTCCCCAGGGGAGAGTTGATGGTGAAGGTCACCTCCCAGGCAGCAGCAAGCTGGCTCTGGGTTCATGGCTGCTAAGAGCAGTGCCCACAGTCCACTCGCGTTCACTAGCCCCAGCCCGCAGCTTGGCAGCAGGTCCTGCAGTAGCTTATTATTACTAACTTAATAGTGGTGTCTGCACTGCATGCATTTTATCTAACTTGGGTAGTTTATACATTTCATGCCCTAAAGAGAAAATGTTGTTGTTGTCATTTGTGGATGTTCTCAGGAGAACTGTCCTTCAATCCAGATTTATGACCATTTTCCAACAATCATAAACAACAAATCTTTTTTTGCTTTTATCTTTGCCTAAACGTAACCAGTAGGGATATGTACACATCCAAAATAAATGAGAAAAAAGACCTGATATTTTCATTGGCTTAGGACATAAAAGAAAAGGTGAACAAGAACAAATCTTTGTTTATTCATATGATTCTGGTTCTCAGTCCCTGACTGTGCCCCTTCTCATACCTCTGCTTCTTCCCTCTTAACCACATTTACAGAGGGGCTGGCGCTGTTGCCACTACAGTAGCTCCACAGCTGTTATGGTGACAGTGAGCCACATAGTTAGCCTTCCTGTTGATCAGCCTGCTATGGGCTGGAGCACGATCAGCCTGCTATGGGTGGTCCCCCATACCACCACTTGCACATTGAATGCTCTTTCTGATATAGAAATGTACAAGGTGAACTAAAGAATGCAGGGGAAAAGAGAAGAAAAAAATACAATTCCTTGGTAATTGAACACTTACACAGTCTTCAGACATGCCTTAGGGCAGTAGTCCCCAATGTGGCGCAAGTGAGCACCACAGAACCCACTGATGTGTTTCCTGGTGTGGCTTACTTCTTCCATCTCTTCCCCAAAGCAGCAAAACCAATCCTGACATTCATCCGCTTCATTTGACTAGCAGATGGTTCAGAAGAGCCCAGGAAGTGTCATTTTTGTGTTTGGTGAGAGCACTCATTTTGGAAACAGCAGTCTTCATCATAGTTGGTTGCTTGGCTTGGAACCTCCTAACATTTTGTGGAATTTCTCAACATTTTTTAATTGGACAATGATTATTTCTATCCTGCTGCCTCTGCCAAAGTTACTCACAGTGCAATCCTGAGGCATGGCAGTGTGCCAGAAGCTGCATGCCAGCATAACTATGGTGCTGCTAGTCCATTCCCTAAGGACTTTGGCAGATGAGATGCACCAGCAGCTAAGCTTGGCAAAGAGTGGTGCAGCCACTGCCGAGAGCACCTGCCCTGCCATTCCCTTGACAACCCCACCAGCATCTGCCAATGGCCGCGCTGCCCTCAATTACAGCTGTGTGAGTGGTAAGCATCAGTACAGCCAGTGCATGGGCTGTGATCCTTACTGCCTGCTGGCACCTTCATTCCCCTCCCCCAGGGATCAGGCAGCTGGGGACCATGTGCCTCCATGGTCACGGCACCCTAATGGGGCACCTTGCCAGAGGTGGCTGCCCAGTCGAGTGGCAGGCAAGACATGTGGCCCCCCTCAAAGGTGCAGCCCGTGGTGCAGGAGGCCTGTGGCAGCTTCCCCACTGAAGGGGAGGGACCCACCAGGGGGTCAACAACTCTCCTGGGGGATGGGGAGGAGGCTGCAGCCCACTGGGGTGAGTGCCCGGCAAGGGGTAGCCAGGAGAGAATGCTCCTCAGTTGCCCTGGCAATGCTGGTAGAATCCACCAATTGCAGGGCAGCTGTAGTTAACAATGCCATGATTGTCAGGAAAAAGCATGGCCAGTCCATGGGATGGGCCACATTCACTGTAGGCAGCTGCCAATGCCACTCCTCTGCCCTGCAGGGGGTGAGTGCATAAAGTAGAAAGACCACCATGATTCGTCTTGCTTCACCCCAACAGAGGCACCTGCCTCAAGAGAAGCCATGCCCTGTGCGGGGAGCTATACCAACAGTGCACCTGCCCACCCATTCGCCCAACCCCCATGCCAGTCAAGGGCCAGTCTGGCAGCTGAAGCACTGCTCACCTGCAAACTCCACCCCCTCCCTGCCACTGCTCCAAAAAGCATTCACTCCTTTCCTGAAAAGTTAAACCAGGAAGGCAGCAGGACTTGTGATGGTTGCACCCTCAGCCCCCGGCACTCAGGACACATCCCCCAAGTCTCAGAGAGGCAGTTCCTTAGAGGCAAGTGGGAGGTGGATTCTGAAATGAATGATGAGAATGCCCATTGGAAACAGTGGGAGAGGCTAGAAGGTCCATTGATTATGATGGGAGCCATGAATGACCATTGACGTGCAGTACCTCTGTTGAAATACGTAGCTGCACTGAAAACCTGTAAAGCAACTTGAGCGG
The DNA here is from genome assembly GCF_028583425.1 of Eublepharis macularius. Lineage (NCBI taxonomy): Eukaryota > Metazoa > Chordata > Lepidosauria > Squamata > Eublepharidae > Eublepharis > Eublepharis macularius. The sequence goes on along the minus strand of NC_072791.1, from coordinate 149,848,187 downwards.
TAGTTGTTAATCAGACATTCTGGACTTAACATTCTTTCCATAACTGAGTGCAAAGTTCTCCCCAAATTTTGCTAAGTTCCCCCAGAGCACCCTTCCCCTGCCACCATGAACACCCTCTCCCGCCTCATGCTCTAAGACCCCACAGCAGGGGGCTCTCAGGCAGAGCCTCTAGCTGCATCCCTACTTACCTAGGGCCATGCCCTCCCCAGCCAAAGGTTATGTAGGGTGAGTGGGAAGGGGCTCGGCTGCCATGGAGGCACGAGCAGATTGGTCCCCATGATAGTTGGCATCCTCTGCTCTGCTTGTCCACTTGGGTGGGGCTGGCCACAGGGTGGGGGTGGGGGTGGGGGTGGCGGTTGACTTTTTCTGCATGAAGGGCAACTGTGGGCCACACCACATGATGAATGTAACTTTCCACCACTGCTGGGGCCATACCTGGGCCTGAAACAGCTTAGGGAGCTGACTAACTCAAGAGCCACCTCTTAGCACACTCCCCTGGAGTCAGTGTGGGGACTTATGCCGTCGTTACACCCAGCCATAGTGGCTGGCAGAGGGGTGGTACACTGGTGTAAGTCAGCTCCCTGAGCACTTTCACACATTCCCAGGATTGTGCTGTTTGACTACCTTACAGAAATAAAATATCAGCCTAACATGATCACATATTAAAACAGCAGCAGTACAATAAACATCACTTATACTAGATAGTAGCAATTACTGTGAATTTCTTAGCAGCTTCAGAATGATAGCAACAATTACAGCACAGCATAATCAACAGAATAAACCAAACAATACATCCTTTTTAGCTGTAATCTGCTTTCTAAGTGAAAAAAACTGGAATATAAATGAAATAAATACATCTTTAGGTTGTGCTAGCACCTAGTACTCTAAGCTCCAGCCAAATTTATATAGGGAGAGCATTCCATAATGAAGGCAACACAACAGGAAAAGTGCTGCATCATTTGGCCACCCACTTTATTTAAACTAATGGTGGCACATGGGTCAGTGATTCAGATGATGGCTATAATAATCTGGTGGGTTGTACATGGGAGTTCCTTCATAAACCTTCAACAGCAAATCCCTTCACTCAAGTAAACTATGTATTCTATGCTTCATATCAAATACTAATCTGGCTGCTGCATTTGAACAAGTTAAAGCTTCCAAACTGATTTCAAAGGCAATAATATACAGAGTGCATTGCAGAGGTCTAGCTGGCTTGGGGTTAGAGCACGGATAACTGAAAAACAATCACTTTTCTCAAGGATGGCTAGCAGTTGTCCAACCAAGTACACCTTACCAATGATGTTAACATGCCACAAAGAAGTATTGAACCTCCAATTGTAAGCATGGATATAATGGCACTCCCAAGATTTCTTTTTAATTTTTGTTTTATTTGAGACCTCAATTGTGAGAAATCCATGAAATGTTTCCAAGTTTCTAGAAATAAATCCTCCTGCAGTTGTCGTCTGTATCCCATTTCTGTATGCATTCTGCCCAAAAAAGTATAACTGGATGTGGACATTTGCCCTCGATTAAAGAATTAAATAAAACAGCATTAACACAAACAAAAAAATATAGACATACAAAAACACACAAACAGGGGAAAAGGCTGATAAGAGTTAGTGAGGGAACTAACTTTGAAGCTCATACAAGAGAGTGGCACAAAGTGAACATTTCTGTCAATTCAGTTTGAAAATATAATTAAACTAATTCATAAACTTAAGCAAAGGCAATGCTTCTAACTCAAATATTGTAAAATCCCAAATAGGAGAAAGAAAGGATAAAAACATTTAATTAATATGTTAATACAGTCTGGTGTAGTGGCTAGAGTGACAGGCTAGGTTCTGGGAGACATGGGTTTGATTCCCCGCTCTGCCATGGAAGCTCAGTGGGTGACCTTGGGCCAGTCACAAAAACTCTCAGCCTAACCCTACCTCACGTGGTTTGTTGTAAGGAAATGACATGAGTCACTCTGGGTCACTATTAGGGAGAAAGGTGGAATGTAAATGACGTAAGAATGAAAATTAAATAGATGCTGGATTCAGAGGGTCTTAGTTCCAAGTGACTGTGTTTAGGATTGTGCTGCATTTAATTTCAAAATAAATCTGTTTATTTATTTTTAAAATAAACCTATTTACTTTACTATTTATTTATTAAAACTATTATTTATTTTAACATCTATTTACGTTGATTGTTCATGTTCTAGAATGAGTTTCTAAGACTGCTTTGTGCCATAATTATTGGAGGAAAACCATTTACATTTGGTTAATGAAACCAGGAAATATTTTATTTGTTGGTTGGTTGGTTGGTTTTTATAATCCACCTTTCTCATGGAGACTCAAAGCAGATTACATCAAATAAGTCAATATGATCAATGGCTGAGACATTCAATAAACAATAAAATAGAGTAAAGATAGCAGAAATTTGAAAAGAAGCAGAAATCTGATACAGAGCAGAAAAACAAAACAAGCAGAAATCCAAATACAGTGTTGGGGGGGGGCAATGCTGAAACACAGCATAATGAATGCAAGATGCTCCAGAGTTCTTGTACATCTTCCTTCAATTAATTTCAGCTTGATTTATGCAGGTTATGTCCCAAGTATACTGTGTCTATTTTACAGAAGTATAAATAAATGCCCAATCATGTGGCTTCATTTGTTTCATTTCTTAATATTACTGATGAAGTTTCCCAGTGACTGCAAAAGTAAGGAGAAAGGCACTTTGGCCACATTCAGAAGCCAGAGGACCAGGGGATGCTGGGAAATTGCATCCTCTTTTCTTAGGAGGAACACCCTAGCAAGGAGATTAGCTAGAATCTGGTCATTGGTTCAAGAATAAGCAGATTCAGGGAGCTTCCGTCATGCTTCCCTTCCAGGAAACCCAATTCCAGCTGTCACCTGCCCTGTGACGGAATACTGAAAAGGCATTGTTCTCTCTTTTGCCAGCCAGAGAACAATGATTAGCTTGGCCCTAGCTTAATACAAATGCTACTCAACTTTATGCTTGTATTGTCAAACCAACCTCCCCCTTCTACCCTTCTTCTCCACTCCCCTTTCTTTGTGTGCATATAGTTCTTTTCCCCAGTTTCAAGGTTTAGTGCAAGGCCTATGTATTGTTTTCATTTATTAACAGCACCTGGCAGTGTGTAATATAGTAAATTTTAATAGTTGCAAGCCTTACCAGAGCACAGTTTTGATCTGAAAAGTAGGACAAAAATATAATTTATGCTATTGTCTTCTTATGATAGCATAACTGGAAATTTTCACGGGTGTTTTTCTTTCCATCTCCAGTCATTCCATGCATCTTTGCTTAGCCAAAGCATTTCAAAAGACCAGGTTCCAGATCTTCTTACAATGAGATATCTGAAAAAAATCTTGAGGGGGGAGAGAGTGAACTTTGATAAGGACAGTTAAGGCTGTATCAGGATTTCATCTTGCATCCATCTGACAGAGTCGAGCAAAATAAGTTTGCCTAGTGATCATGTTAATATAGAAGTTCATATCATGAGGACTAAAAAGACCACCCCATTTCAGCCTGAAGACCCTCATTTCTCAGGCACTTGTCCAGGAACACTACACCTCATATCCAGTTTAGAAGCAAAATCCAGTATTTATTCAAATGTTTAGTCTTTTTATGTTATATTTGTGTAGGGCTTCTAAATTTGAATCCTAGAACAGGCATCATAAAGCATCTGCTTCCTGTAAGTATATTTTCTGACCTCTACATTTAATATCACTTAGGCTGTGGTAATGTCACATAACTACATAAATTCTCACTGAGGCAAATTGAGTAAGTGCCAAAAATATTAACTATCTTTATTACAAACAAAAGGCTCTTTGTAACCCGTGCTTTCCCTATCAGAGTTTCCTATTACATAGGATTCAACATATATTAGTGTATGTGATTGTAACATCTCAGCATGACCTGCTATCCAGCAGAACTTCATTCATAGTGGGCATCGATTCCTCAGGCTGCAAGTGATCACATTCCTCAAAGAAAGGTGGATAAGGCTCATTGATCAATAGTAAGCATCCCCCTCAGTGGCATTTCCCATAACACACAACTTAGATAGACAACATAATGATTATTACTATGATGGTAGCAGTATATCAAGCCTTGACCTGGATAGCCCAGGCAAGCCTGACCTTGTCAGATCTCAGAAGCTAAGCAGGGATGGGAGACCTCCAATGAAAACCAAGGTTGCAGAGGCAGGCAATGGCAAACAACATCTCTAAGTCTCTTGCCATGAAACCCCCAGCGGAGTTGCCATAAATCAGTTATGTGTTGATGGCACTTTCCACCACTAGAGGTATCAAGTATCAAGAGAAGTTTTCTACTTCAGACTTTATGATCAGCTTCGTCAACCATTATGAACAACAAATCTCTTCCATGTGTCTGATTTTAATCTTCAAAGTAGGAAAGGATAAATATCCTGTAGCTATCTAAGGAATGGGGAGAGAACCCTCACCCCACATGACAAAGCAGCACATCAGACAATTTGCTCAGCATATAAGGCTGGTTCTCCCCAAGGATCTAAGGCGAACCTGTGAGGGGCTGGTAGATCTCCTAGGAAGGGCGGGGTTTAGGGAGTGCAGGGAACCTCAACAGGGCATAATTCCATAGACTCCTCCCTCCAAAGAAGCCATTTTCTTCATAGGAACTGATCTCTGGAGATCAATTGTAATTCCCGAAGATCTCCAGACCTCACTTGGAGGCGGGCAGCCTTAGGTGCTGAAAGTCACACAGGGATGCAGCTTGTTCTGAATGTATCTGGTCATGTAAAACACTCATAGTTTCCTTCCCCCCTCCCCCACATTGTTTGCCAACCCCCCCCCCCCCAACTCTTTGCAGGTAGACATTACAGAGTTTTTTCACTCTGGTCAAAAAGAATGCCCACCCTAGATTAATAATCAATCACACATTAAGTTTTTGTGTATTGTGCAACATGAGTTTATTTTTATTTTTAAATTTATTTTACCATATATATCAAATATGGTAAATCAAATGATATGGTAAATAAATATGGTAAATCAAATGATAAAATATGGTAAATCAAATGATATGGTAAATCAAATGATATATCATATTTGATTTGATAGTGCCCTCTTGTGGTGAGAAGCTGCATCTGCTGCATTTGCTTAACAAGGCTCACTACATTCATCTTGGGCTGCACCTGCACAGCAAGAGCTCTCCGTTTCCCTGTCATTGTTGCCACAAATGCAGAGGTGACAGTGTATCTACATGGGAGTCTGGGTGCACTTTCCCTTATTGCCACCATTTCCCCTGCATTCCCCTTTCCTGCCACTGTGCAACTGTGATGTAGTGTATCAAGAGGGAACATACATTTATTTATTTTAAAAGATCTGTATTCCACTTTTCTACTGAAATGTTCAGGGTGGTGTACTGTTTTGGCAGTTCAGACAACAGCCATACAATATAAATAATCATCAATTTAAAAAAATGGAAACCATAATGATAATGATTATCAACAGTTAGAAATAAGGACCACAACAGCTAAACAGGCTAGGAGCAGAAACTACAGAAACTGCTTGGCTTGGATCCAGTTATTAGTCACAATCAGTAAAGGTTCAACTTTCATCTCAGGAGTCCTCTGTTTGGACCCAGTGTTTACTGGCATGGGAGCATGCAAGAAGGGAGGCTATCCCCAGTGGCTAGGTCCAAGCTGAACGGCCCCTGTGGCATTGCTAGAGTAGCTGGAGCTTGGCTTGGCTTGACCCTGGCCTGCAGCAGCCCTCCAGGGCAGTGGCCAACCAAGAACTCTTGCAGTGACCTAAAGGAGATAATCTGGGGAGTTGTTTCCTTTTGATGATCAGTTGCTGATCAAAAACTAAAACTCTTTGTCTCTCCATCTGCCCCCCCCCCACACACACACACACCATCTCACACCATTTCCCTAGCTGGTTTTTTTCTTTAGCACAGCTTTTGCACAGGGTCATCTCCTGAACCAATTTTTTTTTTTAAAAAAATCACTGGATTTTAGCCCCTGGCTCTAATCACTCTGAGTTCTGACACTGCCCCAGAAAACTCTGCCACAGGCCTCATTGAGGTGACAGATTTTTTAAAAAAGAGTTAATAGTCCTAAGTAGGGTTGCTAGGTTCCCTGGCCTCAAAACCAGGGGATAGTGGGGCAGGGGGTGTCATTCCCAGCATGACAAAAGAAGTGAAGCCTCCCCCACCCCCACAGAGCTATTTTGCTTAAAATCAGCCAGTTTAAAGCAAAATAGCCCTGCATGGTGCCTTCACTTCCTTTGTTGCACTGGGAATGACATCACTCCTGGCATAACAAGGAAGGCTGTGGAACCCACTCCCAGCCAGGTGAGTGATGACAGGGGAGCAGAGGCTGGAAGTGGGGGATCCCCCACCCACACTAGGGGACTGGCAGCCCTAGTCCTAAGCAATAGTGGGCTAGATGTATCAGATAACTCAGCTAGTAAAACAGCAGGATATCAAAACTTCCTGCCATTTCCCCTCTTTTCTTCATATCTATTGGTTTGCTGACAGTATTATCACACCCCTCTCATTATGCAAAATCTCACTTAGTAAAATGGACAATTCAAATACAATAACACTTTTACATACATCAGACCTGTGAGGCTGGCCCGCACACAAAAACAAGATATTCCTTTCAGGCCCTCACCCTGATTTAGAGTCAATATGTATGTAGTACTGAGACACAATGGGAAAGAATGGCAGCCCTCATTAATGAACATGAGGTAGCAAATAACTAGAAAATATTGGTGCATACTAGAACTGTATTCTGCTTTGAGTATATCTACATAGATTATGGCCTGTAAGATCTCAAAGCACAGGCAGTATTGTATGTTGTATGACAATAATTAGGTTTTTGAAGTCTACAAATACAGCAAGCAAATACAGCATTTGTAAAATTGTAATCAAGGAACAGTTCTAAGTCCAATTAGCAACTTCTTCAATGGCCCTATGAGATTTTATTAAAATAAATATGACTGTATCTATATGGTACCCAAGAGAAGACAAGCAAATGAATAAATAATTGTGTACAGAGGACATTATTATCAAAAAGTAAATGTTGGCACTCTCTGTTTACCAAGTCCTATTATTTTTAATTGCAACATACACAACTCTGCAACACACGTTATAATTATTCCCCATGCTGGTTGTTTACTCCATAACAAATCCTTAGAGCATTTTCCACACTGTGAAATGATGGTGTAAAAGGCACTTTAAGAGTATATATATGTGGAGTTTGGATCAGTGCCAACTTTTAGCTAATGTCAGGAATGTTTTGTGAAAACTTTTATGCACCTAGAGGTCAAACAGTTCCAAACAGCATTTTCACCTATTGCCACCCTCAGTCATTATTACTTTCTCTTTTAATTTTGTTATTTAACACTTACTCATGAACACATCATGGAATCAAAGGATAATGTTTCTCCTCTGTTACAGTGAAAACAGGATGTTATGACAGAAATGAGGCTGTCACCAAAAACAACACCCCCATATCTAGTTCTTTTTCTCTTCTCTGAAGTATTATGCACCAGCTTTGAAGGCCACCCTGGTATAGTGATTAGAGTATCGAACTAGGATCTGAAAGACCCAGGTTAGAATCTTCACTCTCAGGGCTCATTTCCAGGGGGAATGCACCAGAACGCTGTTCCAGCGCGTTCCCCCAACAGCCAGGTGGCCCTGCCCACCTGACTTTTGGACATTTTCAGCCATTTAGGCCTCAATTGGGGCCAAAACGGCCCAGATCAGGGCCAAAACAGCCTGGATTGGGTTGGTGCCAGGTGGGGGAACCATCCTCTCCCCAGCACTGACCAGATCCCATCCGTTTCTGCCCCAATCCAGGCCAAAACATGTCCAAAATGGCCATTTTGAGCTATTTGGGGCCCATTTTAGCCTGGATTGGGGCCAAAACAGCCCTGATCAGGCCTCTGCCAGGGTGGGGGAACATTCCCCCATCTGGCAGCAGCCAAATCCCAGCCATTTCGGCCTGATCAAGGGGCATGGCATATGATAATGATTTATGCTAATGAGTTCCTGCAGCTTTTTCTATGATATGACCCCTGTTCACTCTACCATGGAAGCTCACTGGGTGACTTGGGGCCAGTCACACACTCTCAGCCTAACCTAATTCACAAGGTTATTGTGAGACTCAAAAAGAGAAAAGGAGATAGAAGTCACTTTGGGTCCCCATTGGGAAGAAAGGTGAGTTACAAATTAAGTAAATAAATAAATAATTTCGCCCACTCCTGCATATGTTACTCAGTGACATGAAGCAGGGGTAGAGAAAATCACATGATGTCATGTCACCACAGAGCTTCAGATAATTGTTGAGTCCACTTCCTCTCTACACTGAAGTGACCGCTTCCCACCACATGCACTAGTCTTCTGCTGTTGCCTCAGAGAATTTCAGATAAGATGCATAATTCTTTTTTAAAAATGTAACAGAACCGACACATAAGTATGAACCATACTCTGGCATCATCTGTTAAGGCAGGCATAATCCTGAAAATCATATTGTACTCATGTATTGACATGACTGCTTCAAGTTCCTGATCATCATCTCAAGTGGACCCCCCACCCCCACCCCCACCGCCACACACACACACTATAAAAATCAGAGCTCTGCTAGGTTCAGCACACTGTGCCAACAGTACGTGATAGCTCAGGGTACAAGTTGTGCAATCCCTGAATGGAGCATAATATGAGCCAAATAAGGAAAAACAGATGAAAATGGACAAGCTAACTTAACTAACACTTAGATTTAGGAGATACTTAGTCGCTGTGAGATATTTTCAAAGAAAGTTACACTTCTTTGGTAGGTATGCACTGTTACTTCAGCACAGAGATTAAAGCAATTCTCCAATCACTTACTTTAAGTGATTAAGCTAAGAGTGCATCTTCCTTTTCTATTTCATTTTACATTGAACAAAAATTCAGATGAACCATTTTGATTAATACTTAAGGGCAGTAGATCATTAGAACATTAGTTCGCAATATGTAGCATAACAATAATTAGTTATTTTTTAAAAACCCAAAAAGCCCTCTGGTGGTACAATGAGGGCTGGCAGCCAAACCCCCTGGCCCTGAGAAAGGAGTCAGCCAGCTGCCTCCCTGAGCCCACGAGGAGGGGGTGGCCACCAACATCACCCATGTGCTGGATGTGAGGGTGGCCACCCATTGGGGCATGCAGGTGGCCAAATCCCCCACCCCCAAGAAGGGAGGTGGCTCGCTGCCTCCCCAAGCCCGCAAGGAGGGGGTGGCCACCGACAAAACCCATGTGCTGGACCTGAGGGTGGCCGTTCATTGGGGCATGCGGGCGGGCACAGGGGGGTGCTGCTGGCAGGCGGCAACCCCCCCCCCCGCCCCTGAGAAGGGAGACTGCCAGGCACCTCCCCAAGCCCACAAGGAGGGGGTGGCCACCAACAAAACCCATGTTCCAGACGTTAGGGTTGCTACACATTGGGGTGTGCGGGCAGGCATGGGAGATACCACCAACTGGTGGCCAAACCACCCGGCCCCAAGAAGGGAGGCAGCTGACTGCCTCCCTGAGCCCATGAGCATGTGGCGGCCACTGACATTACCCACATCTGGGGGTCCATCATTTCAAAAGGAGCCATAAGTCAATTGGCATTGATGGCTCCAATTCTATTGAATGGGACTTTCCTGGGGGTGCCGGCTTTGGGGGTCTATAACTTGGAGATCCGTATTGCAATCTTCACCAAACATGGAGGGGGGTTGGAGGAGAGCCTGCTGAAGACTCCCAGTGAGTTTGGGCACTCTGAATGTGCAGGGGCCATCCTGGACCCCCATGAACCACAAACCACAAAGTGCTTCATGAACCAGGTCAAGTTCATCAAAGTTCATGGTTCGTAGTTCGTGAAACTGAACGAACCACGAACCTCACAGTTTGTTTGGGGTTTTTTTGTTTGCGCCTATGTCTATTCAACAGTCCCAGATATAAAAACATAACAAAAATGTTCTCGATACATGCCCTTAGATAGGGGTTTGGGAATTAATGCCACACTCCCATATGTCTGTCATTCTGAAAGCTAGCTTATACAGAATTGTTCAGGAGGAGATTTTTATAAATGTAATAAAGCTATAGTATAATGGAATAATTTAAGAAAGCACTTTTATAAAGGGAACAGGACTACAGGCTATGCCATTGTATATGTTAAGTATTATCTATTTGTTGTATTTTATCCTGCTCTTCCTACATTGTTTTGTACTTTTATAATTCCATTTTCTGCATTGTGTGATATCTGATATTTTTGCATTGTTTCTAATTTTGGTGATCCTAGTCTTATTGCATTGTTTATTAGATGCCTCATTCTGTTTGATTGCATTGTTTCCCATGTAATCTTCCTAGCATCTCAGAGCCAAACTACAAGTGATGCCTTACACAGGTTGGACACTTGTCAGCTTCCCTCAAGTTTTGATGGGAAATGTAGGCATCTTGGTCTTGCAGCTGTAATGGAGAGCCAAGCTGTAAAACCAGGATGCCTACATTTCCCATCAAAACCTGAGGGAAGCTGACAAGTGTCCAACCTGTGTAAGGCGTCACTTGTAACTTGGCTCTCAGTGAGAAAAGTGAGCTATAAATAAATAAAGTTAGTAAGTAAATAAATGCATTTCTCACAAGCCCCTAGCTTGGTACTCATATTAGCAAACTGGATAATCTTGTGCCTTTCAATAACAGAGCAAACTATGGATCACCCAAAGACATGAGTTTCTGTATACTGATGGGATTTTCCAAAGTATGCAGAAAAGTATTAATCTCTAAATTTAAAAATGGCCATACCTGAAAAAATAGCCCAAAGAGTTGTCAGGACAAGTATTTATGCATACTAATTGCCCTTATTGTTGTGGGCAGTTGTGTGTCAGGCTGTTAAAGTGGTGGGAAAGAAAACAAAAGGTGATGGGATAAACTATCCTGGAAAGGGCAATTAGGTAAGGAAGGATAGTAAAGTCATAGAGCATGGATCCCACAGCCCTAACTCTCTCCCTCCCTAACAGTTTAAGAAGCTATCGATTTTTTAAAATTCTCTGACTATTCTGAAGACAAAAGAATCCCAGCAAATGGGTTCATCAGGGTTAGAGGAAAAGCACTTCTAGTCAACCTAATTAAAGTACTCTTTAAACTGCAAACTTTTAAAACTGCTGATAGATAATACTATCCTGAAACAGGAAGGGTAGAACTATGGTGAGGAGACATGCGGTGAGGTGCAAATTCACAAATCACATTTTCCCTCCTATGCACAAATTCTCCATAAAGCATAGGGGCAGGGAAAAAATAACCCCACCCTCCCTCACACTTTTCAGTTTCAGGACTGGATAAGCAGTTTCCTAATCATCTAGTCCCCAAACTCACTGTTAGGGTAATGGTGCTGTAGTGCTAGACCGCTGAGGTTCAGGACTTTATCCTACTGGGAGTTGTTTAAACTTCTCTCATAAAAATGTGTAAAAACTTGTATTCTGGGGTATATTTGTACCCCAAGCCAAATTCCCAATGTATCTTAGGGTAAAAAATGTTCCCCCTCCCACACACACACACAAATTGTGGTGGCAGAAGTCATTGTGTTTCACAGAACCCAAACACCTAGAGCCTGAAAAAACAGTTTCATATAAAGTAGAATGTTTGTCCACATACCCCTGGAATAAAGACACAAGACACATACTTATTAAACTGATCCGCAGCTACCTTTTAAACTCAACTCTTACTCCAAATTGCAAGAGTAAAATCTAAAACAGGCTCTAAAGCTTGCTTGTTGAAGGGCAAGAACATCCCTCTCTGTGGTATGGTAAATGTTCTCCATGTTACCAGAAAGGGTCGTCAGGTTGTCAGGAACAGTATTTTTGTAGCCTGACACATTATATGGACAGTGGTTAAAAAGTCAAAATTAGGCTATTTCTGGGATTGTTTCATATCCCAGGTACGTTTTTGTCTACAGAAAGAAAACTATATGTTGTTGTATGTTGGGGACACGGTTTACTAATGTACAAGTGACAGTTTCCTAAGAGAAAAAATATGTAAAGCCATTTCTGAATGCATTCTGCAGAAAATAATGCAACCAAGATAAGAAATTCACCACCAAGGTCCTCTTTGGGATTATGATGAAATTGTTGAAGATTACATTGCACAACTAATCCATCTGACCTTCCTAACAGTTCGAGGTACAGGGATGCAACAGTTTACACTAGCAGACAAGACTAACTGGAAAAATGTTTCAAGAAATGCAGTACCTGTTTGAACATCTTCTAATTATCTTTGTGTGCCCCCCATGGGGAAGGGAATAGAAGCCCTTTGTGGAAGGTGTTTTACTTTTTATTAGCCCTGTGTGAACCATGCAATCTTTGAATCTCTCACTTGGGAATCTAAGCTCAGTAAATAAATGCCACTTTCGCTGTCATTCCAAGCAACACTTGGATTTGCCACAGCATGGACTAAGCATCTGACAGATCCAGAGCAGAGAATGAAGATCCAGCAATAACATTCAGGTGGGGAACAGTTTTAAGAGAGCCAAAGTATAAAATATGACGGAATTTAGAGATTGTATAATTTTAGAAAATAAAAAAGACAAAATCCAGAAAATCAAATTTGAAGATAAGGTTTTCACATTGCTTAGCAAAGTGGCTCCAGTTGGTTTTGATTGTCCAGCAAGTATCTGATCAAGGCTGAAAGCAATTGGAGGTATGATGCAGAAAATAACAACAACAACAACATTCAATTTATATACCACCCTTCAGGACAACTTAATGCCCACTCAGAGTGGTTTACAAAGTATGTCATTATTATCCCCACAACAAAACACCCTGTGAGGTGGGTGGGGCTGAGAGAGTTCCAGAGAGCCATGACTAGCCAAGGTCACCCAGCTGGCTTCAAGTGGAGGAGTGGGAAATCAAACCCGGCTCTCCAGATTAGAGTCCCACCTCTCTTAACCACTGCACCAAACTGGAAGGTAGTTAATTATGACAATCTGAAGTGCCATGGAATTCCATGTGGGCTCAACAGATCATTGGCATAGCCTTGTAGTGGTCAATGTTTTAATCCACGGCTTTTTTAGCAGAAGACTACTTGGTTTCTGACATGTACACTGAGTCTTACACTTTCCCCAGCAGCGGCACATTGCAGAGGACAACAAGTAATAGTGGAAAAGTTTGTCCATCATTACTAATCTTCTTATGAGTTTCTGAGAAACCCAAAGGTTCCATGGAACATAGTGTCACACTCAAGAGTGAGTCTGGTGTTTATGGCACACGAGCCTCTGGAATGTACAACACAATGATAAGCAATCAAAACTATTGTCGCATCCAGGGCAGACCTTGACACTTTTACTCTGCCAAGGAGTCCCGGGATGCACAGATGTAATCACAAACAGCCAAGGCAATAGACAAGAGGAAAATCACAAACCAGTACCGAGCCAGGAAGCTGAAGGTTCTATCTAAAAAGCAAGAGGGGGAGGGAAGGTCTGGAGTTCAGAATCCAATGATAGGGAACCAAGACAGGAGACAGGGACTGGGTTTCTAGCAAAAAAAGAGCACAGGTTAGCAAACTAAAATGCAATGCAGCAAGTGAGATATACCTCTGTTCACTGAGAGCTAAGCTACAAGAGACCCAGTTTGGTGTAGTGGTTAAGAGTGCAGGACTCTAATCAGGAGAGCTGGGTTTGATTCCCCACTCCTCCACTTGAAGCCAGCTGGGTGACCTTGGGCTAGTCATGGCTCTCTGGAGCTCTTTCAGCCCCACCCACCTCAGAGGGTGTTTTTTTGTGGGGATAATAATGACATACTTTGTAAACTGCTCTGAGTGGGCATTAAGTTGTCCTGAAGGGCAGTATATAAATTGAATGTTGTTGTTGTTGTTGTTAAGAGACAAATTACTCAAGGAGGAGCACATGAAGGGAGTTGCAATGTTAGCCAGGAAGCTGAGTTTTAAAAGAGATTGGAAGGCTTTGTCAATTTCCCTTCTCTACAGATTGCTGCTTGGAAGGTTTGTTTATTTCCTCTTTGCCTCTTAAAGGGGGAGGTGAAACTGACAGAGCCTTTGGGAGGCAAAGAGGAAATTAACAAATCTTCTGAGCAGCAATCTCCCTGGCTCTGAAAAGAGGGAAAATTAACAAAGACTTCCAATCTCTTTTAAAACTCAGCTTCTCAACTAACATTGTGACTCCCTTCATGTTCTCCCCTCCTCCTGACAGTGGCATTCAGAGGTTTAGTGCTTCTGAATGTTGAAGTTCAGTTTAGTCACCATGGCTAGTAGCCATTGATAGCCCTATCCTCCATGAGTCTGTCTAATCCCTCTATTAAAGCTATCTACTGGTGGCCATCACTATACCCTCTTGCACCAAATTCCACATTTTAATCACTTGTGTAAAGATGTAGTTCCTTTTTTCCATCCTGAATCTACTGCCCATCAGCTTCATTGGATGCCCTCAAGTTCTAGTATTCTGGGAGAAGGAGAAAAAGTTTCTCTATCCATTCCCTCTACTTTGTGCATAATTTTATAAACCTCCATCATATCCCCCCTTAATTTTCAGTTTTCTAAACTGTAAAGGTTCAGTGTCAAGTTCTGGCAGTTAGATCCCCATAGTATCTTGTAAAAAGTTTTTTGAAAGTCCAAATATATAATGTCTACTGATCACCATTATCTCTTTTACTTTTTTTTTACTTTCTCAAAGGACTCCTAAATGTTGGTTAGGTAGACTTCCCTTTATAGAAGCCATTCTGATTTTCCCTCAACAAGCATTGTTCCTTTATGTACCTATCAATTCTTTCTATGATTACATTCTCTTCTACTTTGCCAGGGACAGACATTAGGCTAACTGGTCTGTAATTTCCTGGTTCCCCTCTGAAAAGCTTGCTACTGTCCTTTCTTCTGGTACAATGGCTGATTGTAGTGATAAGTTACTTAATACATGTTAGTAGATCGACAATATATTTGAGCTCACTAAGACCACTTGGGAGTATACCATCAGGACATGGATTCTGGTTTTAATTTCCCCAGCAGGTCTAGAATTTCCATGGAGAAATTAACATGATGGCGAAAATCAGACACAGAGGACTACCTCAAGTAAAGACAGAAAGCAGGATAGTATGGCCTGCACCACAGCAGATTTTCATTTGCAAACACTGTAAAGAAGATTGGGAGTCAGAAAGAATTTTCCAATAAGTCAAAATGGTCTATGACTCTTGCATTATCTTTACTTTCCCTTGTAGGTTATGGAGAGGCTTGGATTCCTGAATTATCTGTAGTTACCTGCTGTACTGACATCCATCTGAGGTAACTTTGCTCTCTGTGGCACACCATGGTCTAAATTACTTAGGCCAATCTCTACCTGAGCTGATTAGGTATGTTTAGTTTGTATCGGGTTGCTAAATTAGATGCCCTATTGATCACCAGCAGGACCTCTGAGATGGCTGGAGGAAATCACAGCACAGTGACCGAGTTCATTTTTGTGGGTTTCACAGATGATCCACAACTAGAAATTGCCCTCTTCGTGGTGTTCCTGTTCATCTACCTAGCAAACATAGTAGGGAATGTGGGCATGATCCTCCTGATAATTTTGGATGGGCAGCTTCACACTCCCATGTACATCTTTATCTGCCACCTCTCTATAATGGACCTGGGCTATTCCACCGCCATAGCTCCACGTATGTTGGCTGACTTCCTGCGCCAACCCAAGATCATTTCTTTCTCCAGCTGTGTCATTCAATTTGTGTTTTTTGTGGCCTTTGTGGATGCTGAATGTTACACCTTAGCTGCCATGGCATATGATCGTTATGCAGCTATCTGCCGTCCTCTCCAGTATACTACAATCATGTCAAAGAAGGTCTGTGTGGGACTAGGGATTTTTTGCTACTTTGCAGGTCTGATGAGTATGGTGGCCCATACTAGCCTCACCTTCAGCTTAGAATTCTGTGGCCCAAATATCATCAATCATTTCTTCTGTGAAATCCCTCCACTCATAGCACTATCTTGCTCTGACACTTCTGTGAGTGAAATTCTCCTCTTCTTCTTCTGTGGAGTCAATGAAATCAGCACCATCACTGTCATCCTGATCTCCTACCTCTTCATCTTTGCTGCCATTTTAAGGATCCGTTCAGCGGAGGGCAGATGCAAAGCCTTCTCCACCTGTGCTTCCCATCTGACTGGAGTCACACTCTTTTATGGGACAGTTATGTTTATGTACCTGAGGCCACCCTCCAGCTACTCATTAGACCAGGACAAATGGGCCTCTGTGT
Source organism: Eublepharis macularius (assembly GCF_028583425.1). NCBI lineage: Eukaryota > Metazoa > Chordata > Lepidosauria > Squamata > Eublepharidae > Eublepharis > Eublepharis macularius. Next base: position 149,831,942 of record NC_072791.1, on the reverse strand, counting down.
TCTACACACTAGTGAATCCCACACTCAACCCTCTAATCTACAGCTTGAGAAACAAAGATGTAAAGGAGGCTTTTCAAAGAATCGTCAGCAAGACAGTGTTTTCACACTAACATTCAGACTGATTTAAACTATGTTGGTGGTTATAGATGTGAAAAAGGATACTCATATCTCTATTGGCTAGTAGATCATTGGTTATGTTAAAAGTTGTTTTTCTTTCTACAGTCTAAGTCAACAAATATTAAAAGGAAAATGCATTTGCTATGATGTAGTAGTATAGGGATAGGTAATAAAGAATTGTCATAATGTGTTTCAGTGTGAGAAAAATTGTTTATGTTCACAGTATGGAACAGTCCACAAATAAGTGCCAGCTGTGACAGCTATATTGAACTATCAGATGCAGAGAGAATATACTTCTGATCAGATACAGAAGAAAAACAGCAGCAGAAGCAGTTACCTTCATGTCTGGCTTGCATCTTTCCCAGACTTGCCATTTTGTAATGAAAACTAATGGAGCTTTGATCTGACCCAACAGGGCTCTTCCTAAATTTTAAAATTGAAGGGGGGAAAACCATATTTCTCTTGCAAGATTCATTTTGTCTCAGAAAATAGGTCATATTCAAAACAAAAAAGAAAATACACATACATGGTTCTCTTAGAACCATGGAAAAATATCTCTCACATTATTTAGTGTGTTTAAAGGTGTTCTACAATATAGCCATTTCAGTTTTGAGAGCAGGGATGACAAGAAATAGACCAGCACTTTGTATCAGGATTTTGGAGATTTTTTTTGTTATCCTGAATTTTGGGATGTGTTGTTATGAATTTGGGATTCTGTATTGAGTACACTTTTTAGATTCTGGAATTCTGGTGCCATTATTTTTCATTTCTCTCCTCCCCCCCATCAAGGTAGTAAGAGAGGGGAAAGAGGGCAGGAGATAAAAGCATTCCTTTGCAATCAGCTGTCTGGCAGCAGATGTGCCCTTTAAATTTTAAAAGACCATTACTTTCTCTGAACAGCCTAAATAGCCCAGATTAGTTCAAGCTTGTCAGAGATAGGAAGTTAAGCAAGGTTATACCACTGTCAGTAATTGTATAGAAAATAGAGATGGTCACAAACCAGAAAAAAACCCGAACCATGTGGTTCATGGTTCATCAAATTTCACGAAGCACGAACCACAAACTTTCATGAACCTACCACTGGTTCATGAACCGGTTCATTTGGTTCGTGAAAATGTCACATCCAGGTCAAAAAATCATCATTTCCAGGCCAGCAGAAGGTCACTTCTGGGCCAGCAGAAGGTCACTTCTAGGTCAGCAGAAATCCATCCCCCGTTGCCTAGGAAACTGATTGATTGGCACCAGGCTGTCTGCAGTGACGAACCAAAAAATGAACCAAACGAACCAGCCTAAAGTTTGTGGCGGTTCGTCAGAAATGGGATCTGATGAACCGCTGGTTCGCAAACCATGAACTGGCCTGGTTTGTGCTTAATTTTGGTTCGTATTTCGGTTCGTGCCCATCTCTAATAGAAAACCACCAGGGAAGACCTGGGTTGCTGTGCTCAGGAAGGCAATGGCAAACCGCTGCTGTTCACCTCTTGCCTTGAAACTCCCATAAAAGGTTGCTATGAGTTGGTTGCAACTTGACAGCACTTTATTATTATTATTTTTATGAGAAGACTGGGCCTCCATACTCCAGAAGGTGGATCTACCCCATAGAAAATAATAGTGATGCAGTGTTGGACAATGGGGTGGGGGGTGGGGAGGGCTGAAAGTAAATCTGACCTTAGTGGCTAGGTCTACTGCCCCTAAGGCATAATAGGACTATTATTTCCTATAGGTAGACCTGGCCTCTGCATCTTCTTTTGTTTCCTATGGGTGGCAAGACTGACCTCTTTACCACCCATAGTTAAGGTTCCTAGGTCCTTATATCCTCATGGCAGGTGGTGGGGGACCTGGGACTTGCCTTCTGTAATTTCTTCACACATGCACTTTGCACACATGCACTCCCCAAGAGGTGGGAAGTGACATCATCATGCTAGTCACGGGCATGCTCCCATGCTTAGTGTGGGTTAATTCTGGCCATTTGTGGCCAAAATTGGCCCCAACAAAGCACAGGAGCATGCCCACCCCTGGGGTGATGACATTACATAAGGAAGTGACATCGTTGCACCCTACTGGGAGAGTGCCCAATACGCGCTTTCCTGGGTTGCCTGCCGGTGGTGGGATTGCCATGTCCTGCCAATCACAAGAGATCAGCGGGCAACAGGGCAAACCCCCAGGAGATTTCCCACTACTAACAGGCAACTGGCAAGCCTACCCATAGTCCACATGGGCCCATTCACAGGATGAAGCTAGGACCTGCCAGGTCCATGCTCCTCCTCCAGGGTTCCCAGGTACCTGCTTAGGGCAAGCAATCTGCTAGGGATTTCTGCATCTGCCACCCGATCCTCAGCTGATCAGTAGACAGAAGCAGGCTGGCCACATGCAATGACATCACTTCTGGTGCACCCAGAAGTGATGGCATTATGCTGGTCCCAAATCTTTAACATTCGGCCAAAACAGCATTTTTAGCTTAAAATGCTGTTTTGGAGGGGCTGAGTGCTGAAGAATCGGCCCCAGTGCAATGCCATAACTTGCAGGTCATACCAGAAGTGGCATCGTCATGCAGGGATAATGATTGCATGCCTTCACCCTATCTCTCACCATTTACCAGGTGGAACATGGCAATCCTATCCTCACTCACCAAACTGGGTATCCCTGAGCCCATGAGCTTCCTCTCTGACTGCACTGGGCCCAGGCTGACACTGGGAGAAGTCATGCCCTACTATGCCTGCTCTCCTCCATGCTCTCCTCAAAACTTGGCACTTCCACACCCATTTTCCTCCTTGTTGATTGCACTACTACAAGGGCAGATTGGCAACTTACTTTACCAGGCCTAAGCCCTGCCCATCCTCCACAGAGGAGTGAAGAATTGGAATATGGATGCTGCTAGCATAGGGCAAAAAAGGGAGCCACTGCGCCTATGCTCTTCCTCAACTAGACCAGCAAAAATGAACACAGGCACAGCAGCACCCAGCTTCCCCCGATGCAAAATGGGGGCTGTTTTTATTGCCCCGCTGTGGGGCAGCCTAAGAATATCATGTTTAATTAAACTATTCCTAATTGTTATTTCCCCCCTTCTATTCAAGTTTCCTTGTATATTATAATCCAGTAGTAGTTAAAGTGTGGGACAATGATCTGGTTTTAAATTGTCACTCTGCCATGAAGCTCACTGAGTTACACTGGGCCAATTGCACCCTCTCAGTCTACTCTACCTGAGAGGGTGGATAAAATGGACTACTAGACAGATAGTACCATCCACTGGCCCTAATGCCAATACATCTAACAAAGAATCGTTGAAGGAAGTCATGACAGTTACCATGGTATAAAGCTTATTTGTTTGTAATATAGATGTGTCACATAGCAAATGATATCTGGTTTATGCCAAATAAAATCTGCTTTGAATGGGGTGATTATATTTCCAAAACAAAAACTCAGAGCATCTCCTATGGAAAGACTTTGCATATTTTGCAAAGATAATGATTGGGCTTTCTTTGGGGGATTGTGGCAGTGCCATAAATGACTTTCTAGATACTAGTACAAAGCTTACTTTACTGGAGAAAAAGTTTCAGGAGAAACCTTTAATTGAGTCTGTAATGATGAACACTAAAATGGAAACCCTCTGGGGAATTTGCCCTCCGCAATGCAAACCTTGAATCAGTCCACTGGGGCTCTGAGCTGGATGAATAAATGTCACTTCACAGACACGCTAAGCAGACATGCTTAAGAAACATGTGAGACCTCCAAAGAATGGGCTGAGCATCTGACAGATCCAGAGCAGGGAGTGAAGATTCCAGCCACAATTTTCAGGTGGGAACAATTCCAAAGAGAAAAAGGGCAGAGTTTAAGACAACAGAGATGGTGGTGTTGAAGTTCTGCAGGAATCTAGAAAATGTAAGGAATTGAAATTTATCTTAAACAAGAGCCGAACTAGAAAAAAAGTTTAAACTAGAAATTCCACCTTCCTTAAAATACCCACCCAGTGCTACCATGAACACCAAGCAAGCATTTCATGAACGATGAATGTGATCAGCAGAGTCATTTTTGACAAACTGTTGAGCAGTGTTCTTACATAGGCAGTCTAATGAATATGACCATCTAATGTTTAAAATACTTCAAAGCAGGACACTCCTACATGAGCGCAGTAACTGGCTCTTTATTAGCTGGCATTGTAAATAACACGGGGAGTCATCACAGGAGAATTTCTTTCAGCAACACAACCCAATAGAAGTTAGTATATCTTGGGTAAACAAGGTGCTATAAAGATTGATCTAGAAACTTGATAGAAGGCTATAATCCCATCCTCTATGTACTCTATTAGTTCTTACAGAGGTAATTAGAATTGAAGACTAGAAGCTTCTCACAATCCCAATCCCAGTCACAAGGAGCAAGAGGGGAATGACCTTGGATAATATAGATGCCTTTCCTTCCCCCACCCCACCCCCATACTGATGGGTGACATAAGGGACAAGCAAAATCCTTCACAACACTAGGCTTCAGCTAGGAGGAAAGGGGAGGGGAGGAAAGTATTACATGTACATTATGTGCCCTGCACAACTAGTGAAATGGCTTTTTGATTAGCTAAGAGCCTCATAAAATTGGTTTTTCTTGCAACTAAATAGCAATGGGAGGTTCTACCCAGAAGCTCCTCACAGTGTCTGTCTTCTATGCGCTTCTTTGTGAGGTGGCTGATAGTAATAATAATAACTGCACTTATATACTACTCTTCTAGACAGATTAGGGCCTCACCAAGAGCAGTGAACAAGTTAGTGTTATTATTATCCCCACAATACAGCTGGGGAGCTAGGGCTGAGAGGAGTGGCTTACCCAAGGCCACCTACTGAGCTGATAGCAGTAGTGGGATTTGAATTAGTAGAGTGCTGATTCACAGCCAAACCACTTAACCACTGTGCTACAGCAGCTCTCATATTCCCAGGCAACTATGTTAGATGTTCAGGCAAGCTCTTAAATATGAGCCCCATCCAATGCAATGTCTCTGATCCAGCTAAAGTTATTCATTAGTAACAATGCAATCTTGAACAGAGTTACAGCTTTTTAATCCCATTGACCTCAGTGGATTTCAAAAGGTATGATTCTACTTAGGATAGCATTGTAAATCCCTTTGATTCAAACAGAACAGATACACACTGTCATCAATGGGATGAGTAACTTTAACTGGATGGAGGTCATAGGAAGTCTTTCACTTTAGTTAAAATATTGTTCATAATGCTTATGTAAAATGAAGAGGCTACCAAAATACTTGAAAAGAAGAGCAAAACTGATTATTATGACTCTGAGGGGCAGGCATGCTGAAAAGACACCAAAATAACTGAATTCTTGGGACCAGAACTACAGCTGAGGAAAAGTAGTGTATTTTCAATAACCTGGTCCTAGCCAATGAAAACCAAGGGCCATTGCACAGATCTTTCCCATGTAAATAAGAAGCAGTATGGAAGACTTGGGTTCAAACCCTAACCCAATATGTTAACTAGAGAACTCCAGTTTTCTCCAATAAATTAAGTGACAGGCTGGGCCCAAGACTCACTCTGAAAAGAGACCCTGGAGCTGAAATAGAAAGCTTGATGAAAATGTCGACTCAGTGTGAAGCAGCAGTGAAAAAGGCAAACTCCATGCTGGGAATAATTACAACTAAAAATAAAATGGCCAATATGTCCTTGTGTAAATGCATACGGCTTCATTTGGAATAATGTGTGCTGTTCTGGTCACCATATCTCAAAAGGATACTGTAGAACTAGAAATCTGCAGAAAAGGTAAACCAAGATGATTAAGGGACTGGAGCACCTTTGCTATTAAGAAAGGCTGACGAGTCTTTGATGTTTTAGTTTGGAAAATAGACAACTAATAGATAGAAGTTTATAAAATTATGCATGAGCTAGAAAAAAGTGTATAGAGAAAGCTTTTTCTTTTTCTCCCATAATACTAGAACTCCAATAAAGTTGATAGGCATGGGTTCAAAACAGACAAAAAGAAATAGTTCTTTACTCAATAAATAATTAAATTGTGGAATTTGCTGCCTGATATACTGATGGCTATGCACATAGATTATTCCAAAAGGGGATTTGACAGATTCATGGGGGATAGGTCTATCAGTGGATATTAGCCATGGTGGGTAAAGGGAACCTCCATATACAAAGGCCACAGACCTCTGAATACCAATGCCAGAAGACAGCACCACGGGAAGGCCTCAGCCTGTATGCTCTGTTTGTCAGCCTTCCAGAACCACTGGCTGGCTGCTGCGAGAAACAGTATGCTGGATTAGATGGATCACTGGATTGATCCAGCAGAGGTCTTACAGCTATTTGGATCAAATTGATCTATGTTGTATCTGAAAAGTGTGTATCATGCAGGAAGTTATTTACACGGGGCTCCAAAGGCATACTAGTCTCTCATTCCTTGTCTAATCCCTGTTCTTTCCAGAATGCAATATGACCATCCAGTCAGACAAAATATATAGGATTGGAATTATTGTCTTGAAGTTTGGTAAGAAATTAAACAGTATTTCAAACTTAAAAAAAGATCTCTAGACTTTTAAAGCAGAACCCCCCTCACTGTGTTCTTTTAACGAAGCACTCTACATTCACATGTAAAAAAAATATCTAAAGTGATTCCAAAGAATGCTTACTTTTAATCATTTTAGTACTTTTAAATTTTCTATACTGTTACCATTTAATATAAGAACTGCTTTCTTTGCTTTAGGAAGAGAATACAATAGTTTATGCTTTCATCTGATTATTTATCAGTAGACAGAGACACTTGGCGACAAAACAACACATCAAAAGGAGTTCTGGTGTTTCTGTCAAGCCGTACAGTCTACTCTTGCCTTCTTTTACACTACAAAGCATTTCCTCCTGAGTGGTGATTTATTTTTTTAATCTTCACACCACAGTCCCATCAACTTTTAATCTTTTTTTTCTGGGGATGGATAAGGACAATCATACCTCAGTAACGGAATTCATTTTCTTGGGCTTCACAAACAATCCACACTTAGAAATTGCCCTTTTTGTGGTGTTTTTCTTCATCTACCTGGCAAATGTGGTGGGAAATGTGGGAATGATTCTCCTGATCATCATTGATGAGCAACTTCACACACCCATGTATTTTTTCCTTTGCCACCTCTCTTTAGTGGACCTGGGCTACTCCACCGCCATTGCCCCACGCATGCTGGCTGACTTCCTACGCCAACGCAAAGTCATCTCTTTCTCCAGCTGTGCTACACAGTTTGCATTTTTTGTGGGCTTTGTGGATGCTGAATGCTATGTTTTAGCTGCCATGGCATATGACCGCTACGTGGCCATCTGTCGTCCTCTCCATTATTCCACAGTCATGTCAAAGCAAGTCTGTCTGGTGTTGGTGATTGGTTCCTATGTAGTAGGTCTTATAAGTTTGGTGTCCCATACCAGTTTGACTTTCAGCTTAAATTTCTGTGGCTCCAACATCATCAACCATTTCTTCTGTGAGATCCCTCCTCTCCTAGCACTGTCTTGTTCTGACACCTATGTGAGTGAGATCCTCCTCTTCAGCCTTTGTGGATTTATCGAGTTCAGCACCATCCTCATTATCCTGATCTCCTACCTCTTCATCTTTGTTGCCATCCTGAGGATCCGTTCAGCGGAGGGCAGACACAAAGCCTTCTCCACCTGTGCTTCCCATCTGACTGGGGTCACACTCTTTTATGGGACAGTTATGTTTATGTACCTGAGGCCAACATCCAGTTATTCATTAGACCAGGACAAATGGGCCTCTGTGTTCTACACAGTTGTGATTCCAATGCTGAACCCCCTAATCTATAGCCTGAGAAACAAAGATGTGAAAGAAGCATTCGAAAGATTTGTCAGCAAAAAAGTTTTATCCCGTAACATTTCTTCTTAATTATGGAAGGATAGGTTCAAAGGGCTATACTGAGAAACAGACTGTATACCTTTAATTATGTGTATTATATTACTGTGAAAGAATTGTTACCAGAACTGCTCTTATTAATGGGGGGAAATTAGCTTTAGCAGTCTGTAACTAAAATTAGCGCGGATCTTAACCTATGAGCAGAACCACAAGTGACAAAAGGCACAGATTGGACACTTGTCTGCTTCCCTCAAGTTTTGATGGGAAATGTAGGCATCCTGGTCTCGCAGCTTCGCTCTCTGACTGCTGTCCAATGGACTTTTCAACTGTCACTTGTCCAACATTCCGCCAAACTGCCTACATTTCCCATCAAAACTTGGGGGAAGCTGGCAAGTGTCCAATCTGTGCCTTTTGTCACTTGTGGTTCTGCTCTATGTCTACGGAGGTCCCGATTCCAGACACTCTAGTGAAAAAGAGGCAGACTACAAATAGGTTCAAACACGTGTATTTTCTAATAGTGTGGCGTAAGCCTGAACTTGCACATACATACAAGAGAACATACAAGGTCTAAGAAATACAGAGCAGGAAATATAGAGACTTTCGCATTAGCAGGTTCCCAACGATGGTAAGGGAAATACTCACAATCCTGGAGCGAAGCAGAGACACAACAGCGAGGTGGCCCAATGCCAGCACTGGGACCACAGACGGACAGCAAGGGGTTCTGGATAGGATGGCCTGAGCACCGAGTGGTCTGGGAGACCAGCTTAAATACCCCAAAACGTACCCTGGGGCAGGTGCTGTACTTGGTGGTTCTCACAGATTAAAACAAAGGATCTAATGGGTTACTGAATGGCTTGGATGGGCCACTTTAGTAATCAGATTGTGATAAGTGACACCTCAGGAAGAGGGGACAAAAGAGGGAGGGGGAAATCCGAGTGGGCTGAAAGGATGTTCCAGCGGACAGGGCTTGTCCTGATGTCATCAGCTCTGGAATGCGGAGGTTTCTTTGAGATGCATTCTCTAAGTGCTTGGGATGGTCGGCACTTAGTTCCTTCTCCGGGGCGGCTCCTAAGATATGCAGAGCGGGGCGAGGTACTCTCGCTGCGGACGTGGTGTGCTCGCTTCTCCGAAATGGCTTCCCAAAGCAGGCTTCTTCCCTGGGTCTTCTGGCTGCCTAAGAACATGGATGCCGGCTGGGCATAGCTGGGGCTGGTTTGCAGGTTGCCCGGTAGCGAGGGCAAGCTTGGGGACCGGCCCGCGGGAGGCTCCAGGCGGGAACTGACCAGGGAGCGCCTAGCCAGGCTCGCTGGAGGTTTCCCCGGCAGGCGCCCGGCTGCTAGCAGCGGCTTGGGCCCATATGAGGCAGGCTTCCATGGAGGCAGGGGGAACAGCACACAAAACACAGTCCAAAGCAGGGAACAGGCACGGTCCGTGGCAGATGGCAATGCAGGCACGGGGCACACTTGTAATAAAGTCCAAACATACACTGGGAAGTCCAGGTACAGGTCAGGGCAGGGCTGCCCAGAAAAAGAGTCCTTTGTGCAGTTATCCAAACATGGAGCCAGGGAACTACACAGTCTATTGCAGCAGCAAGGTAATTAACATGCAGGGGCCTGGGGATTTCCCAGAATTACACAACTGATCTCCAGACAACAGAGATCAGTGAAAAAAATGGCAGTTTTGGAGGATAGATTCTGTGTAATTACATATATGCTAAGTTCCATCCCCTCCCCAAACTCTACCATCCCCAGGTACCATCCTCAAATTTCCAGGGATTTCCCATTCCCAGCTTGGAGTTGTTATTATGATGGGAGGGGGGGTTCTTACTCCCTCCTGGGCATAGTTCCCTTTGTTCCCTGCCGCCAACAAATGTATAGGTTCCAACCGTTTCGAAACTGGTGAACCTCTGACCATGCACAAAGACTAGTAAATGGATGAATGGTAGGCCAGTGGGTGAGGACACTTTTGTTCTTAACCAAAGAAAGATCTTTATTGGATCACATTAGAATATAAAAAACACTGGACACATAATATATAGGAAGATATAGTACACGAAGGCTAACAGCTAAATATGAAAAGGAAAAGGAAATGATTGTCTAGCTATAGCACCTCAGAATTACTAAAGATACTTTAACATCCTTCTGGATGGGTGTACATCTTGTTGGAGAGTCTAGGAATTGAAACACGTCTCCTCTATCTCCCCACTTTCTCCATCTCCATCAGATGAACAACGGACACAAAAGATCTTTTTAAGCCCTTTCTCAGAGAGATGGATTTCCTCCCTCCTTCCATCACCTCCTGAGTTAGGATCTGCCTCCCCTAACTCATGTTGCTTACAGAGGCCAAGGTTTAGACGGTACCAAAAGGCTAAAAAAAACATCAATTTCTCCATCACAGGATAACAGAGATAACAAATGGCGATGCCAGGCCTCTTTATGGCTTCCCCTTCCTAAGAAGAGATCACCTTTCCCAGGGCCTGGAGTAGAAGGTAAATTAAAAGGCTAACCTGATCTCTACAGGTCTGTTTAATATCCCTTTAGCATGACCATTGTTAGCCCTACTGCTACAAGTCCTCACCAAATGAGATGATGCTATAGTGAGAAATGCATACTTGATTGAGCATGATAAGGAGACTATTGCATAATTAACTGAGCAGGTCCTGGGATATAATAGATGATGAATTAACTTGAATTCTCCAGAGATCTTTTGGGGCCACCAACCTAAACAAGTAAACCACAGAATGGGAAGGGGGGAGGCTTGAAAGAACTGCCAATCTTCTTGGATAGCAAAATGTGGTTATATTGGCAACTAAAATGACTCCCCCTTCCTCCATTTGAAATTCTGGATATCCATGTCAAGGCACAGATCTGTAGTAAATCCTAAAACCCTGTGTATAAATACTGGGCTACCCCTCCATTGGGTTATCTACCACAGTGTGGAGTCCTGAAGACCTAGCCAGGGTGCAGGATAGCAAATCCATGCCCCACACATCACCTGACAGCCAGAAGAAAAAACATACCCAACAGTTAAGGTAAATGTCCATAGTTAGATGGACCATGTCCTCACAGGAGACCACCTGCCCAGTCCCTGCTTTGGTCCAATGACAGTGATAGCCAGGTGATAAGATGCAGCCGTGGGTTAGATTCAGGTGAGTAGATGTCTTGGTCTGCAGTAGAACAGCAGGACTGGAGTCCAGTAGCACCTTAAAGACAAAATTTTCAAAGAATCAAAGCTCCCTTTGTCAATATATACCTTGAAAATCATGTTGGTCTAAGATGCTACTGGACTCAAATCTAGCCATGGACTTAGTACCTTCCCTTTTACATCTGCTCAGCCACCCCACTACTTGTGAAAAGGGATGAGAAAGTAAGTGGGAGCAGAGTGGGTGGGAGGGAGTAGAGGATGAGGTTGGCTGGAACTTCAGCCCTAGAGATTTCAGTTCTAATGATTTCAGCTACTTCCAGGATTAAAAAAACTCTCTTATGTGCCTTCTTCACTCCATCTGATCTAAGTCATTGCTCTTTTCCCAAAGAAAGCAGCAAGTGCTTGACCTGCCTCCAACTCCCCCTTTTCCATACAACTGGGATTGTCCAAAGAGAATAAGTTCTCCCTCTGCTCTGATCCAGCCGAGCCTTCTCCTAGAGCTGGCCTACCTTGAATATATGGTCAGAAGAATGAGGAAGGGGGGCAGTGAGTGAAAGCCCACTCTGGTGAGAGCCCAATGGCCTGAAGCTTGGCCTCCCTTCTCCCTGCTGACAGCCACCAGTACAGAGCACAGCAACCAGGTAGCCAGAAATATGGTTTATAATTTTTCACTCTTCTGAACAGCAAAAAAGTGCATGTTCCTGCAATCTATAAATACACATCTGTTTTTCCTTTGTTATGCTTGTGATACACCAATAGAAACGATACCTTAAATACTGGAGAAGTAAATACCGGTCTAAACCACCCAACACAGCTATTACTACATCGCAATAGCAGAAATAACTGCCGTTTATTCACTTCCACATACACAGGCTTGCCCGTGCGATGCAGCAGTTTCCCTTGAGCAAGCAACCACATCCAAACATCCTCTTCTATACATTCTATGTACAATTTAGTGAGTTGTGAATTCAGCTTGTACAATAGCCTGCATATTTTAATGCAGACCCACACAGGTTTCTTTCAGCATTTGCAACCACCTGGACCCTGACCTGATACAGGTAGGTTTGGAAACAAATGTTTCAGATATCTCATTGTTTGCAGAACATTTCAAAGCTCAAGAGACTTCAAAGTCTTGACAAGGGAGTAGATTCAAAGAACAAAAACCACTTTGACATCTTAAAATATAAAATTAAAGCTGATCCTTTGGAGACACCAAATTCCCAAATGCTTCTCCTACTGTTCTAAACTTTGTGTCTCCCCTCCTTGCTCTCACTCATAAAGAAGGTGTAAGAAATTCTTTTTGACAGTAATACTTCAGCTCCAGTGGCTTGATCTGATTGGATTTGTCTTTCAGATTATCAGGTATTTGCAGAATTCCAGGTAAAAATAATTTCTTATTCCCTAAATTAAGGAAATGGGGGAAAGTTGTAGTGCATTTTTTTTCTGAGCTCATTTTTTTTCAGGAAAAGCAGGCAATCAAAATTGCAAAGCATTTTTCAATTTGTACAATTCAAATACTACTCAACAAGTGCTTTGCAAAATGGCTTATAAAGAACATCAGTTCAGTGTATTAATGCAAAGAAGTTTTCAGAATGCTTTATGATGGGCACAAGTGGCAAATGAGCTATGTTTACTATATTTGTTGAGCTATGTTTACTGTGCCATTGCTCAGTTCATGTATAATTTAGTACACAGAGAAACAGGCCTGATATATACCATGAATTTCTGGTAGAATAGAGGGTACAGGGAATCTATGTTGGGAAACAGCTGACTGAATGGAAAGCTTCTACAAATGCCAAGCAGTGATGGCAGAGATGGGTGTTCATGCTACCATTGCAATCTCTGAGACTCAGCTACCAATCTCACGGTGCAGCTTTCCTTTGCCGTATCACACTCCAGACTGAACATCACATATTTGGTTACTCCATCATTTAAAAACACTGTGGCAGCCACATTTTCTTAGCCTTTCTAGGCCTTAAGAAATTTTCATTTTGAACTGTGACAAACTTACTCAGCTGGATGAACTTTGCTTGAACTCTTGAATACAGATATCTGCATAGTGCTTGAGGTCAGGATGCCCACTCACGAGCCAACTTTGCTCTGCTGGAATTGCATACACAAAATCCTGCCACCCTGCAAATCTAATCATTGATGGGATGCTTTGAGAGCACTCATTGACTTTTCCTTTCAGAAAGGATGAACTACAGTGTGACAGGCAGTGTGCCTACACATGAGATTAAAGAGACTGCTTTGATTAACCGTGCTTGTTCCTTAGCCTATTATCCCCTTAAAACTTAGAAAAAAGGGTGCTTTGCTCTGAGTCTCATTTCTGTTGAAGAACTAATTAAGATTAGAATTCTCCTCCTTTTCAGGAGGTTTAGGTAACTGGCAATTAATAACCATTGAGAGCCCTTGCTCCTGAACTGCTATGCCTCTCAGAAAGGGCATATTGTTTCAAGATCTTTGCTTATATAAATTCAGCAAGTCAATGAGAAGTCAGAGTACAGTTCTCTCCCTTAGTCCTGCTCGACTTGCATCTCTATAAGTTATTCTTTCATTGCCTCTTTTCTTCCCAACTGGTCACACAGCAACTATCCCAGTGTGGGGGAGAGGGGCAGAGAAATAGCAAATAGAATTAACTGCAGCCTGCAATAACTTTTTAAAAACCTTTCTTACTTTTTAAAACAAAATAGCAAGCAGTAGGATATCACTTTGAAGGGTGGAGGGGCTGATTGTTCTTTCTGTAAACGAAGGAAAACTCTAAATGTATTAATTTTGTACAGTATTAGCCATGCCATTATACACAATTGACTAGAAATGGACCTATGGGACTCCTCTCCTCACAGCCTTTATCTCTGGGCCTGATTGTCTGGTGGTGATGACAACTAGTCCCAGGGGTATAGTGCTATCCTTACTTCAGTAGCTTGAGGGAAAGGAATTCTGTTAGTTTCTCTATACAAGTAAGGGACTGATCCACAGAAGAGATCATCAAGCTCATCCAAACAACTTGAGCCTAGTTCAGTCTCCCTAAGTATAAGAACTGAATCGAAAGCAATAGCATTAGAACCTAAATCAATCTCTTAGCTGTGATCTAAATGTTGTAAATAGTGTTCTATGACAATGGTGAATATCATGCAATCACTTCCCACTAGAATACTGCCCCAACTGTGTGTTACAGGGAGATGAATGGGTACAACTAACCCCTGTTTCTACAGCAAGAAAAAAATTAGGTGTGAGGACATAGTGTTCACATTGTCTGTGTCCTTTTCCCCACTTGAGACATTGCTACTTATGGAAGACAAAGAAATGCCAAAGCAGTAACATTATGTTGCATACCTTTTTCAACAACATTTTGCTTAGGAAACATAGGTTGTGGTGGTGTCCATAAGATTTTGTGGAGAAAAAACACAGATGTTCATAAGAATTGGAATGAAACTGCATTCCAACTCCAGGTAATATATAGTCTGGACCTGAGATCTGAAGAGAAGTTAGATAGAGTAGGAAATGATGTTGATAGCCATTCATTCCACACACAGTGGCATGTTCCAGAGAGCTGGTATAAACAAAAACTGTTATCAGTTGATTAAATACTATTAAATTGCAAAGTGTCTACTTTTTTGAGAGAGAGAGCATTCATATTGAAAGCAGAGCTAACTTAAATATACATTAATTTTTTTTCTCCTTTTTTGGTATAAATATTCCCAAAAACAGGGAAGGAAGAGGCGGGAAGAACACCTTGGCTATCTTCAGCATCTTGTTGAGTATCTTCCAGATACTATAGAGCTTGGCTAAGGCCGGAGGTATGATGTATGAGCATTTGAGTAAAAGCCAAACACTTTTAGCCCATGACTTGTAGCCAATGTACTTGATGAGCAAGCTACTGAATCCCAGGCAAGTCCAAGGTAGAATGTGTTATTTTGCTTTTTTGGACCCCTTCAGGGAGAAAAGTGGTCTACAAATATTTAAATAAATAAACACAGATTTAAAAATTACGTGAGAGTAGCCTAGTATCAAGTAGTTGATCTCAGAATAGGATCTCATTATTTCCACTTATCAAACTTTCTTTTAAATCCCTGCAATAAGAACCCAGACCTGGGACCTAGATCCTTTTAGCACCTTCCCTACTACTGAGACTCACTTGCTTTGTCCTAAATCTTATCATTAATATGGTGACCGTTTTTATTTTTCACATACAAAAGTATGCTCTGTAGACAGGAATAACCCATAGAATACAAGGTTGTTAGACTGGAATGGAACTGCTATTCCAACACTAATTAACACAGTCAGACAGGGTAGATCATTGGTTATTGATTCTGCAGTTCATTTAATCAGATTTTTTTCTTTATCCTCACAGATTAAATAGTGCAAATGGAAATGGTTAACAGAAATGAGACATTTGTGACTGAGTTCATATTTTTGGGCCTCTCTAGTAAGCCCAGGGTCCAAATTATTCTCTTTTTGGTTTTCCTGACTTTTTATTTGTTCTCATTGTTTGGAAATATCATCATCATATCTGTCGTTGGAGTTGACTCTCGGCTTCATACACCCATGTACTTTTTCCTAATCAATTTGTCTATTTTAGACATTTCTTATACCTCCACCAACATTCCACAGATGCTCATGAACCTTCTGACCAGAAGGAAAACTATCTCATTTGGGGGATGTGCAACCCAGATGTATTTTTCCCTGGCTTTTGGAATGACAGAGTGCTTTCTGCTTGGAGTCATGGCTTATGACCGATATGTAGCTATCTGTCAGCCTCTGCATTACACAATCATCATGAATGTGAAGTTCTGCATTCAGTTGGCTGCCTTTTGCTGGAGTAGCAGTTTAGTGAGCTCAATGATAATAAACATTTTCACTTTACGGTTATCATTCTGTGGTCCAAACATCTTGAACCATTACTTCTGTGAGGTACCAGCTGTCCTGACCTTGGTTTGCACTGACACTTCTCTTACTGAGATGGTTGTCTTTATTTTCAGCATAATCATAGTCTTCCTCCCTTTCTTGCTGATCATTGTCTCCTATGCCTACATCTTCAGAGCTGTCCTTCAGATTCAAACTGCCCAAGGAAGGACTAAAGCATTCTCTACCTGTGCATCCCACCTTACTGTAGTAGCCATATTTTATGGGACAGCAATTTTCACTTATATGCGACCAAGCATAAAATCTTCACAGGACAGGGACAAAGTGATTGCAGTATTTTATACCATTATAATGCCCATGCTTAACCCTCTGATATATAGTCTGAGAAACAAGGATGTGCACGGTGGCCTGAGAAGATCACTCGTGTTATTAAGAAGTTCTGTGGTCAGCAAAGGAGTTCATGTGAATTTGTGGCCACATGCCTCTGAATAGTTTTGCTCCTTTGGGGTGACATAAATCTGGCAGATCCTCTCCATGACATTGATAAAAAAGGCAGTGCTAATTCCAGGCCCCATTGAGACCAACTTCAGCAGGTTTTGAGAATCTTATTTCTTGTGGCACTCTTAGATATTCCTTATGGTTGACGATCAGAGAGAAATATTTTATGTAGGAGACATGAAGCAGCCACTGTTAATGCCTACTGGGTAGACCCTGACATGGGATGCCCCTTCCCCCCCCCCCCAAAAGACCGTGTACTTGTTTCTTAACTTCAGTCTCACTTACAGTTAGAGGGTATGAAAAGCAAAATAAATCCAAGGTTCCTGGAAAATTCCAACAGCCTTAGGCACTCTAAGGGAAGGGAAATAAGGGAAGCAGCCCATTGTGCAGAAAAGGTCTGCTTGGATGCAGTCATTTCAACCTGCTTCTCACTTGATTCCAATAACGTCTTTAGGACTAATAATGGCACATAACAATCCATCAGGTAAGCACCCTTACAAAAAACCTATCAGCCCTCCTGGACACAGACATCAGGTATTCCTGCTCTTCTGTCTACCAGAATTATCAGTTATGAAGGTTGCTCCCACACTTAAACTTTTCCTGCTTTACACTTTTCATTCAGTTCCTGATGCTTATCATTTCCCCACCTAGTAATTAAAATCGAAACTGACTGGTAAAATCCCATCTTTCCAGCCTCAGCCCAATCCTGGTCCAGAAGAACCAAGGCATCCCAATACCTAATGCTCATCAGTGCATTAAAATGGCACTGAGTTCCCAGGTACTTTGCTAGCAGGACTCTCCACCTACTGCCCCTGTAACACTGCAGAGAGGCTTTGAGCAGGCCTCAGTTTTCGCATTCTTTCACTCTGCTTCCCTATTGCTGACTGGGATCATCCAACACTCAGAGCTGCTGTATATCATTTGCCTCCTTCCTCCCAGGCTCGCCAGAATTTTTTCTACTTTCAGGATCAAGCTCATATATTTTCTTTATCTCCTTTTTATTGCCCCTTTTGGTGTCTTGGTGTCTTAGTTTAGGTGTCAACAGGGATTTTTTCCAGGGGGAACGCGGGGGAACGGAGTTCCGGAACCTCTTGAAAATGGCCTCATGGCTGGTGGCCCCGCCCCCTGATCTCCAGACAGAGGGGAGTTTAGATTGCCCTCCGCGCTGCCGAGCGGCATGGAGGGGAATCTAAGCTCCCCTCTGTCTGGAGATCAGGGGGCGGGGCCACCAGCCATGTGGCCATTTTCTCTGAGGGCAACCCACTGAGTTCCACCACCTCTTTTCCCAGAAAAAAAGCCCTGGGTGTCAAGTTGTGTATGTGTGTGAGTGCGTGTTCAGCATTTAGTTTGCTTCTTGCTATTTCTATTTACTGTACTTTTCACAATGAAGATTTTAATTATTTCATTTTCCACCTAGTTATTTCTGGGGATCTTCCTTTTCCTTATTCAGCCATAGCAAAGCCCTGCCCAAGATTGGGACCCAGGTATACACCAGACAGTGGTGTAGAAAAGCTTGCCCATAATGTGTGTATTTAGACCTGTCATGGAAAGGGGATGCTCCAAAGTGGAGGAGCCCTACACTGGCACAACATTTGGGTAACTGCCTCTGATGGTCACTTCATTTCTCTTCTAATGTAAAATATATTACATTAGAAAAACATGAGGTGGAACAAAATATTGTGAGTTCTTCAATGAATTTATTTCTTCATGGATTCTGAGGTTCACTTCTCTTTTTTAGATTCTCTTTGGTCAAATCCACATTCACCCATTACCCGCATGTTTATCGGATATCTTCCGTTTGCCTCCAATCCACGATTTTTTCCTCTTCGTTCACATTCCTGCTTCCAATCCGTCTTTCTCGCGCGTCCCTCCGGTCACACGGCCGCTCAAAAACCGCTTTTTGGGGCGGGACCTTTTTTCCCGTCCATTTTTTAAAAAAAATTTTGAGCGCACTTTTCTGTTATTTCAATCTTGCCTTATAAAGAAACATCATTGAAGATAATGATGCCTCTCTTTCCCCCACTGACAGCACTGATGGCTCGCTCCCGTTTCTTTTTTGGAAATTTGGAAGCATGTGGGAAGCTTTCGTGGGCATTTCCTATGCAGGACAGTTCAGTGCCTGAATTTTACTGAAGTTTCACTTCCTTGGAGTGTCATTATTTCGATATTTCATAATTTCGATATTACAGTAATATATAAAAAAAAAACCAGTTAAAAAGGAAGTTTCGCGAGTCCATTCTGAGGATGGACTCACCCCAAAATGATTTTTCAGACTACCAGATTTGATTCAGAAACAGCATAATCAATAAATCCAATGCTATGAAGTCAAAAACAGTCTTTTGCAGACTATGGAGCACTTGCAAGTTGAATCAGCCAATAGGAACTCTCGGAACGGCCGAAGAGACAGGAAGGGGGGTGGTTTTTTAAAAAACCGCGTCAATTGCGTATTGGCCCGTTCACGGCCACCGTGAAACTCCCGTTGAAAACCTGTGACCACATATTTGGGAGAAATGCGAATGAAATGCGTCTGTTTAATGAGGTAATGTGACCGGCACTCGGGATTGCATGGGGAATGAGGGGAACATGCGACTTAGAATGAGTAATGTGGATTCGACCTTTATATCAGATCTATACAATTCTTATGAGGTCATTCTAGCCCTAGGTCTGTACTCTGAAAATTTTGCCTCAATGTTATTTATTATGTGTCCTAGGAACATCAAATAGAATGAACATAGAGGGCAAGTTAGTTTTTTAAACAAAGTTTCTGATTTAGTTTTGAAGTTTACTAGTAAAATGGTTGCATCTCAAGTCTTCATTCGGACATTTAACAAAAAGCATTACCATTTGTCCTCTTTTTTACTGTTCTCTCAACCTCATCACTTGTCCCATCTGTCTGAGTCTTGGCATTTATTTGCTTAACAATTAATAATTGTACTAAATGAGAATTAAATGTTCCTAAGTCACATTGTTCTACTCATAAATAAAGTAGCATTCCAAAAACAGAAAACATTTGCTGTAAGAATTTCATAGAATCATAGAATTATTGGAAGGGGTCTTACAGACCATCTAGTCCAACCCCCTGCCGAATACAGGAACAGCCTAAAGCATCCCTAACAAGTATTTGTCCAGCTGCTCCTTGAAGACTGCCAATGAGGGGGAATCCACCACAGACTTAGTCCCGTGATTCCACTGCTGAATTGCTGTTAACATGAAGTTTTTCCTAATGACCAGCCAGTACCTTCCCTTCTGTAGTTTAAACCCATTGTTTCAAATCCTATCCTCTTTGCCAACAGGAACAGCTCCCTTCCCTCCTCTAAGTGACTGCCTTTTAAATAGTTAAAAAGAGTGATCATGTCTCCCCTCAACTTCCTCTTCTCTAAACTTTTTGAAGTGAGGCCTGCAGAACCATGTACAATACTCCAGCTGGAGCCTGAGTACATAGTGGGACAATGACATCCTGTGATTTGGATGTTCTGCCTTTGTTGATAGAACCCAAGATTGTGTTCACCTTTTCGCTGCTCTCACACACTGACTGCTCATATTTAGCTCCCCATTCACCCATATCCCAAGATCTTGTTCTCACACACTGCTACCCATAAGTGTATCCCTCATCCAATAGGCAAGCTTTGCATTTTTGTTACCCAGGTGGAGAACTTGGCACTTATTCATGTTAAATCATATCTTATTCAAATCTGCCCACTTTCCCAATGTATTCAGATCTCGTTGAATTCAAGGGTGTTTGCTAGTCCTTCCAGTTTGGTGTCATCCATATCATTTATAAAAATATTGAAAAGCACTTGGCCCATAACCAAGCCATGTGGCACTCCACTGGACACCTCCCTCCAACCAGATTTGATGCCACTGACAACTACTCTTTGGGTGTAGTTATCCAACCAGTTTCCTATCCATCTAACCATCCTAGAGTCCAGTCCACAATCCACCAGTTTACCCATCAGAGCATCATGAGGAACCTTGTCAAACGCTTTACTGAAATCAGATAAACTACATTGACAGCATTCCCACAATCCAATAAGCCTGTCACTCAATCACAGAATGAGAATTTATCCAACATTCTTTGTGGTATATTAGGTAGAAACCCTTAAAATACTATACTGTATGGATACATCCATAGATCCTATTCAATCATAAATGAAACTATACTATTTCACTATTGTCAAAAATTAAGTTACTAACCATGAATGTGGGCTTTCAGGAAATGTGCCAGCCTTACCTGGCATGCACAGACACAAACTATATATTTATTTTATTTTCTAGTCAGGCACAGTACACTGAAATAATTCATGTTAAAGTATAAGAGCATAAGAATCTGATGTCTTGATAAGCATTATCCATTTTGAAAGGTACATCTCCAGAGATTGTCAGAGACTGAAAGACAGTCACCACTACCACTTGCCACCCATCTGTCCCTCCAATGCTTGTGCATATTAATCACTTTGACCATGAACTTCATAGCCATTCCTGGGACTCTTATATGGACCCTAGGATACTCTGATGTCAGCATTTGGTCCAGACCAAATGGTGTGCAAACGAGGATCAAGTGCTATCAGGAAGATTATGCCCATATCGCCCAACAGGTTGATCAAATATATGATGAAGAACACTACAAAGAGGACAGCTTGGATCTGCGAATATTCCACAATTCCAGGAAAACAAATTCTGTAACTTCAGTGTTGTTCACTTCTTGCATATCTTTCATTCTTGTGATTCATAAATGAGGCCACAGAGGTGTGTGTTTGTGTGTGTGTGTTTGTTTGTTTGTTTTATTCTATTTATATTCCGCCCTCTCCGCATCGGCAGGCTCAGGGCGGATTACAATTTGTACAATAATATAAAATACATGTACCTTTAAAAACTAATAAAACTCCTTAAATATTTAAAAATGCACAATAAAGCAATACAGCAGCAGATTTTAAAAACATATAGCAGCAAATTTCTCCAGTGACCGCCACCCAACTACCTCCAGAGATATTTGGCAAAGGCTGGGTGGTAGATACCCTTTGTAGGGCATGGCTATCTCTAGGTGGCCGGCAGGGAGGCCCAAGGGCATCAACCATATACCTGGCGGAACAGCTCTCTTTTACAGGCCTGGCGGAAGGATAGCAAATCCAGCCATGCCTTTATCTCTTTAGACAGTTACACCAGGTTGGAGCCAGGATCAAGAAGGTCCTGGCTCTGGTCGACGTTAGGTGGGCCTCCCTGTGGCCAGGGGCCAGCAGCAGCTCTTTGTCACTAGACTGAAGCATCCTCTGGGGCTCATACAGGGAGAGGCAGTCCCATAGATATGCCGGTCCCAGTCCACATAGGGCTTTATAGGTTAATACCAGAACCTTGAATCTGATTCAGTACTCCACTGGTAACCAATGCAGCTGGCGCAATACCAGTGTTATGTGTGCAGTACAAGGCACTCCAGTGATGACACGCACTGCCACATTTTGGACCAGTTGCAACTGCCAGATCAAGTTCAAGGGAAGCCCTGCGTAGAGTGTGTTACAGTAGTCTAGCCTAGAGGTGACCATTGCCTAGACCACTGTAGTTAAGTCACGAGTCAAGAGATAGAGGGTGAGTTGTCTAGTCTGTTGAAGATGGAAAAATGACGACCTGGCCAACATGATCTGGGCCTCCATTTTCAAGGAGGCATCCAGAGTCACCCCCAGGCTCCTAACTCTCAGGGCCAGTGTAAGCACCGCCCCATCGAGTACAGGGAGCCAGAGTCCCAAATCCACGTTCCTGCAACTCAAGTACAGGATCTCTGTCTTCGAAGGGTTTAACTTTAGCCGACTCTGCTGCATCCATCCATCCATGGCTTCAAAAGCATGCTCCAGGGCATCTGGGGCCAATTCAGGCTGGTCATCCATCAGCAGATATAGCTGGGTGTCATCAGCATACTGATGACACCCAAGCCCGAAACTTCACACCAGCTGGGTGAGGGGGCACATATAGATGTTGAACAATAGCAGGGAAACTATTGCCCCCTCTGGCACACCACATACTAGTGGATGGTGGGGTGACAACTCCCTGAGCACCACCCTCTGTCCCTGACCATGGAGAAAGGAGATAAGCCACTGTAGTGCCATCCCCTGTATTCCCGTGTTGGTGAGGCGGTAGGTCAAAAGATCATAATCGACCGTATTGAACACTGCCAAGAGATCTAGTAAAATCAGCAGCGTCGATCCACCTGGATCCAGGTGTCTGTGAAGATCGTCCGTGAGAGCGACCAGCAGTGTCTTAGTCTTATGGCCCAGGCAGAAGCCAGACTGGAAGGGATCCAAGGCCAAGGTCTCCTTCAGGAAACTCTGCAGCTGTTTCTCTGCTGCCCGCTCAATCACCTTACCCAGAAACAGGGGGTTTGAGACTGGGTGGTAACTAAGCAGGTCGACGGGATCCAAAGATGGCTTCTTTAAAAGTGGCCTCACATCACCTCCTTAAGCGCCCCAGGGAAAACCCTGGAGCCCAAGGACTTGTTAATAATAGCCTCCAAAGAGTCCTGTAGTCCATCGACACTGGCTTTCACCAGCCACAACTGACATGGGTCCAGGAAGCAAGTGGTAGGCCTCACCACTTGCAGAATCCTGTCCACCTCCTCCCCTGAGAGAGGGCTGAAGTGATCGAATACTAACCCCGAAGACAGCCAAGGGGCCTCAAGTTCATGTACCATATCAACTGTGGTCGGCAGATCGTGGCGGAGAGACAGGACTTTGTCAGCAAAAAAGCTCACAAAAGCCTCACAGCTAATAGCCGAATTCAAATTTTGATGGTCTCCACCTGATAAGGAGACCAGTGAACATACCACATTAAATAATTTTGCTGGGCGTGAGCTAGCTGACGCAATGGAAGCTGTGTATATTTGTATATCTGAGAAGGTACAAAACAGTGAAATAATGTCTGCTCCTCTCTTTTTCTAATATCTAAAGACAGAATAGGAGGATCAGTACTACACACAGTTCATGTAACCCTCAAGCTCTTCTCCTTCAGTGTGGTCATTAATCTAAGAGTCTCTCTACACAAGACATCTAGCACGTGAAGAACAAGTGTCAGGAGATGCAATGTTAGCTGGGAAGAGTAGTTTAAAAAGACAGAGCCAGTAGCAGGGCAAAGACTTGCTATACACTGCAGCTGTGTGAAGGGGCTGTGAAATACCAGAAGGGAAACTTCAGCCCATTATATCCTCTCCAGGTCCAAGCCCAGCTTTGAAAGGCAGCTCCAGCCCATTTCCATTCCTCTCTGCCCTCTGGTTGTGATTCCACACAGTTTTAGACTGGAGAGGTGAAACTGACAGAGCGTTCAGGGAGGTGAAGATGAAATTAACAAACTCTCAGAGTAGTGATCTCCACGGGCTCTATCTTTTTAAACTACGTTTCCTGGCTAACATTTTGTGTCCCTACACTTGATGAACACGTGCCGAGGTGTCTCAGGTAGAGAGACTCTTAGTCCAAATAATGAGGGTCAACTTGATTATGCAATGTAATGTGAGCCTAATTTAGGGCCTATCTAAATGTCATGCCAAAAAGGGTGGACGGTTGCTGAAGTTAATTGAAAGAACTAGAAATGACATTGATATCTGTATATGTTGGAAATTTGTATACAATAACTGCCTAGATCAGGGGTGGGCAATTGTTTTGGCTCGGGGGCCACTTTGTGGGAGTGGAGGTTAGCGGAGGGCTGCACCTTTTAAAATGATTGCATTCATTAGTTAACTTTGCATTTCAGAAAAGGTATAAATTGTATCATAAAAATCAATAAATATAAATTAAATAAAATAGTGGTAGTTTTATTCAATTTATTTATTGTTTTACTGTTGCAAAGACAAAATTGAAATTAACCAGATCAACCGGAAAAGCGTGTATCTACACTGTGCATCCGTATTGACGTAGCCGTCCTAGTGGAAAATACGAGACGAATCTTCGGTCGCGCACGGGAAGGAAATCTCGGTTCAAGGCGGATTTTTCTGACTGTCTTGGCGGGCCACAAAAAACTCTGTAGCGCGCCGCATGTGGCCCGCGGGCCGCAATTTGCCCACCCCTGGCCTAGATGAAGACGCGAAACGAGTGAATTGCTGGCTTCTCATCGCAGTTGTTGCCCAATCCTTCTTTGTCCAGAGCTTTTTCTTGGAGATGCTTGAAGACCATGTCAAAATATGACTTTTGAACTTTTGGTTACTCTTTAGACAAGACTGTCAATTACAGGCACCAGCACTTTTAAAACATAGGAAATTTGTTGTATTATTGCTAGTATTGATGTATGCTTTGCCTTATGTACATGTGATTAATTTTTTCATTGATATTTAGTACTATTGTTAGGCACAAGCACTTTACATCTCTACCTACATAGGAATTTTGTTGACCTTGTTATTGAAATATGCCCTGCCTTTTGCACATGTAACCTACTTCTATGCAGCAGTTGTTGCCCAATCCTTCTACTGTCCAGAGCCTTTTCTTGGAGATGTTTGAAGACCATGTCTACTTATAACCATCAGAATATGACTTTTGAACTTTTGGTTACTCTTTAGACAATACTGTCAATTACAGGCACTGGCACTTTAAAAAACATAGGAAATTTGTTGTATTATTGCTAGCACTGATGTATGCTTTGCCTTATGTACATGTGATTAATTTTTCATTGATATTTAGTCCTATTGTTAGGCACACGCACTTTACATCTTTACCTACATAGGAATTTTGTTGACCTTGTTATTGAAATATGCCCTGCCTTTTGCACATGTAACCTACTTCTATGCATATACTATTTGTATGCTGATACTAATGCTGCTACTGTAATACAGTTTGCTTTATATTCATGCAAGCTGTCTGTATGCACATATTGAATTTATTGGCATCTAACTGATTTTGAACATATCAAGTAAATTTGATTTGACTCCTTTGGTGCTAGTTAGTTTATCACGGCGTGTTTGTTAGTTTTCCTGCATTT
Source organism: Eublepharis macularius (assembly GCF_028583425.1). Taxonomy (NCBI): domain Eukaryota; kingdom Metazoa; phylum Chordata; class Lepidosauria; order Squamata; family Eublepharidae; genus Eublepharis; species Eublepharis macularius. The sequence goes on along the minus strand of NC_072791.1, from coordinate 149,806,532 downwards.
TACCGTGGTACTCTCTTGTTTTCTGATACTTTAAGACCGCACAGCTGAGCATTCACGCCGTTCTGTGCTGAAATGACTTGCACTGCACAACCTTGAGGAGATTTGGTGTCTGCTGACAAGTTGAGATGTTTGTTTGGAACCACATCTTACGGGGGCTGGAGCTGATGTCATTTTTTATTTTTTTTCTCATACATGGTAATGTTGCAATGTTGGAACCAGTAATGTTAGGACTCATTCTTGACTTTGGAGAGAGAGAGAGAGAGAGAGAGAGAGAGAGAGAGAGAGTGCGTACCTGGGAGAAAGGAAGTGAATGGAGAAGCAGCCCTAGGACCCCTACCTCGCTTTACTGATAAAAATGGCAGAAAAGGAGTTCAGTGAGCTGAGGAGCAGTGCTACTCATTCCTGCCTTTGAAAAAAAAATGAGAGTGTATGCATACCCTCTCTCAGAGGGAGGAAGGGAAAAGCAGCCATTTAACACTTTCCTGGCTTTTAAAGCCACCAGGGATAAGCAGCATTAGGACTCGTTCCTGGCTTTGACAAAAAATATAAGAGAGTGCATTCATACCCAGGAGGAAGGAAGGAAACGGAGAAGCAGCCTTATGATCCTTACCTTGCTTTACTGATAAAAATGGTGGTAAAGGAGTTCAGACAGCTGAAGAGGGCGGGAGTCGTTACCAGAGGACAGATCATTCAGCTCCTGGGGGAAAGGAATAGGGGGCACAAGAAGCCCACTGAGCCATAGGTCCTCCTTTCTGCTGGTGATTCTTCCATTATGCTCCCATATTGGTGGTTACATCATGCTTCCAGAATATGAAGATATTCCCAGAAATAATTTGATTGTTATAGAGGGAACAGACTGCCGTGAGCAAAAATATAAGAAGCTTAAAAGAAGCTTATAATTCAGTTAAAAATTAAACTTGTAAAGAAAGTCTTAAGTTACCATAAAGATAATTCGCACAGAAGTATTCATCCATTTGATTTTCTTAATCCATAATTCCCTTCTCTTCTCCCTCCCCCATTAAGTGGGTTTTTTTTAAGCTTTTGTTCTGGTACTAGCTGCCAGGGATTTGTATATAAACATTAATTAGGAGCCAGAGGTAGTGGAAAGCTTCAATGTTGCAATTATTTCTTCTTTAGCAGCATTCTTTTTTTCAGACTTGGAAGATCAGTTATTGCCTTTAAGAAGTATTAGGAGATCTACAAAGCAACAGCTCAGTTAAAAGACTTTACAGCTCTTCTCTGTTAAACTGTGGCTACTCATAGCAAAAGGCTGAAAAAAATGCAACTACATTTTCTACTGCAGTGTCTTACTGATAGAGCTGTTTGTGTTTGTTTGGGGAGTATGAAGTCTTTAAGATGCTTTAAAAATAGGTCTTGAGCTGTTGCTGCTAATGCTTTCCCTATCAGCTAGACTTTCCATAACTAATATTCAGCTTGATGTTGCCTGTTCTTGTGATCTTCTCAATGTTTTCTTCCTGTTGTCTTCCTCCCTTTTCTCCTTTGTTAATTCAAAGGTATAGTCTGGTATTATTCTTACTTAAAAGAGTCAGAAGAGTTTGTTATCCTCTGCATTTGTCCCCTCCCCAGTATTTATTGGGCGGGGGCATGACTTGGTGGTGGAGCATCTGCTTGGCATGTACAAAGTCCCAGGTTCAGTTCCAGGCATCTCCTGGCATGTATTGGGGCCCAAATCAGCACAGTGCAAAGTGCAGGAGCTCTCCCAGGGCTTGCTTGATAATGATGTCACCCCTAGGAGTGATGTTGTTGCGCTGTGCCAGGAGTGAGCCCAGGAGGCCTGTTCCCCTACCTTTCCTCCTGCCATCCAGGTGAATGGGGGGACAGATGGTGGGAGCGTGGGATCCCCTACCCCCACCAGGGACCTGGCAGCCCTATATCAGATTGAGGAAGGCTTGAGGCTAAGAGCAAGTAGATGGTTGAAGACCACTTAACAAGCTCATGGCATAGGTAACATTTGAACTAGGCACACTTCCAGATTCTTTTTGCCAGTAAGCTGGTCTCTTAGCCCTTAGGCTACCTTCCCTTTCTGCAGTTTTACTTTAGCCTCTTCCTCTGGTGCTTGCTGAAACAGAATTGTGGCTGCCATGATGGAATGCATTCATTCCTGTATTCATACATTTCTTAAAGTTTTGCCGTGCCCTTCTTCAAGGAGTTTGTTGGTGGGAGAGCATGGGATGAATACGTTCAATAATATTTAATGCTATTTTGCCTCCCACAGCTTTAAATAATGAGAGAGAAAACACTGCTAGCTTCTACTGGCCTCCGCCTCCCACTGTGTAAGCTGCAATTAGGGCTGCTAGCTGGCTTCCTCCTGTACATTTTGCCATGGACTTTTCTTCAGATATCAGCAGGACAAACTTTTCACAGGCACAGCAGGATGATAAGCATTGCCACATTCTAATCCCTGATGGTAAAGCTACTACTTACTGGTATTGAAGAAAGAGACCACAAAATAATTGGCAAATATGCTTATTTATTTATTTAGTATTTTTATCCTGCTTTTCTCCCCAACGCTGCTTACAAAAAATATGCCTTTAAACAAATTTACATAAAACAATATAGTATAAAAACAATAAAAAGACAAAAAGTAGACAAGGCATTCTATGCTGGTGTACACCAGGTTAATCCATCTGCCAAGGCCTGGAACTATGATCTACAGGCTAAGAACCAAAGGCCAAAAGCCATGAGCTCCTACCCAAGGTCTTGCCCCCCCACACACACACCCAGGCTATAAGTACCTGAAACAGAAGAGAGAGAAACTCTCAACCTAGGAGTTTGAAGATGACAGTCATCTTCCCTCAATTTCTCTTCCTGCTGAAATAGTAAATTCTGAAATATATGAAATAAGACTAAGAATGTGTCTTTCTTTTTGGTACCATGCACCAGATTGGCCTGAAAAATTCTTAGCAGTACATTTTAATCCAGTTTGTTATGAAGGCTGGTAAAACAATATAGCAACTTCATCCAAGGAACTCTTGTCACCTGGCTCAGACATTCTCACTAACAATGCCATCCTAAGCAGAATTATAACCTTTTAAGCAAATTGACTTTAGTGGTCCTAGAAGGGTATAACTCTACTTAAGATGGAACTGTTGAAGAAATGAGCCCCACATTTCACATGAAAAATAAAGCTCTGTCATTCACACCAGAGAAGACATGAAGGGCAAGGATGTTTACAAATATCTCCACAAATATATTTTGATTTCAGTAAGTACAAATGTCATCCAGGACATGGACTACTTCAGGTTGACAACTCTGAGTGGTCATAGCTGAGTCTCCAAATTTAAGAGGGATTCTTTCATGTTCAAGGGGCAGGTGTCATCCTTCTCTGAGTTTTTTCTTTTTTAAAAAAAAATCAAAATTCTGTTTATTATCAAAAACTCAAAATTCAGATTATTCAGTCAGTTTGTTGTAATGGTTAAGAGTGGCAGGAAACTAATCTGGAGAACCAGGTTTGATTCCCCACTCCTCCACTTGAAGCCAGCTGGGTGACCTTGGGTTAGTCACAGCTTCTTGGAGCTATCAGCCCCACCCACCTCACAGGGTGATTGTCATGAGGATAATAACAACACACTTTGTAAACCACTCCGAGTGTGGCATTAAGTTGTCCTGAAGTGCGATATATAAATCAAATGTTGTTGTTTGCTAGTATGACATTTGTTTTTAATACAACTTAAGTTAATGGTTAATAATGCCATTTGATTTTTTAAAATTAAGTAAAATGTGCTCATTTACATGAATTGTTAAAAATTCTTTCTATTTCCCAGAAGTATGAGTGGGCTGGCAATACCTTCTATTGTTTTGGTTGAAACTTTGAGTTTCAAAAGAGGGAAGATTGCAAAGGTGAGGTTATGTAAATAAATGTCATTGTTATGGCCACTAAACTAGCCTAAGGAAGGAAGCCTGAAAACCTTGTTCTTTATACTGTGCTTTTTAAATTGTAAGCCTCCTTAAGCAGGACTCCCATCCACCTAACTACCTTTTTATGCTTTCCCTTCTTCAACACCTCCCCTTTCTATGCTTTCTTCACTCCCTTCTTCAGTTTCCTCATATTCTAGTTTTACACATGCAGAGGATGTTCTTCATGTCACAAGGCTGACTGATTTGGGTAACAGTGTGACTTGGGGGTATAGAGAGAGGAAACAGAGTCCCCCTGATCATCCAAGGCAAGTATGAGGCAGAGAGGTGGCATGGCCCTGGCCCAAAGTCCTGGAGGTGAAGAACATCTGGAAGAGTAACAGCAGCAGGCTGAGGATGAGAAAGAGGTGGGTGAGAGGAAATTACCTGTGGGAAACACTGCGGGTGACCACCTCATGAATTGTCCCAGCCCAATCAATGAATCAGTAAAGTACCTGAAGAAATACTCTGGGACCTACATTCTGAGTTAAGCTACAAGTGGCAGCAAAGTTTGTTTAGAAGAAAACAGTTAAATATTCACTTGAGTTGGCTTCTTTGGAAATGAGAGATATGTGCTCTGCTTAATGTAATGTTTGGGAGCAGTGAAACAGGAGCATCATTTCTAATACAGGTGCCATGTCATGTATGTGAACAAAACAGTTGAAAACAAAAGATTATTATTACTATGAGGGAAGTGCTTGTGAATAAAACATAATTTTTGCAAAAAAATAAAAATTGACAATGAAAATTTTAGAGCAAAGTTTTAAAAACTCCAAATATCCAATGCATTCCTAAATGATATAAATTTTTTAACATACAAGCTGTCCTTAAGGCACATTCAGTTGAAAGTAATATAGATAGTGGTAGTAGAAGTGCTGTAGGGAATCTATGTCTGTGAGGATTAGATGAAAGTTTATTCTGTTAGTGAAGATCTGTGTGGAAATTAGTCTGTGTGATTGGGTTTGTGAATAAATAACTGCCTTTGAAACAACCAAGCTTAAGAACTATTCTGAAACCAATACATTTATCAAAATTCTACAACCATCACACTTACTTACATTAAATTCTACTTTTGTTTAAGGAAAAACAGATCCCTCTTTTATCTCACAGCCATCCTCACATGCTGACCATTCTATCAAACTACTATGTATAACAAGCCTTCCTATATTGTAAGTTAAGCAATCTACAGGTCACACAAACACAAAAGGAAGGGGTTCTCGAGTAAAACACCTAAGCTCAGTGTAAGTGGAATTAAAAAAATGTGTTGGCTATGACCAGAGCCTTCCCAAGGGATACGTTTAAGGTAATGGTAAGGTAAGGAGGAGCTGAATTTAAGGTCCAAAGCCAAAGGTTTAACAGAAGGATAAAACAGCAGAGCAAAATGTTACAGTTCCCTACAAAAGGCAAACCAATCTTTGCACAACTATATATGACAAGTTGCATGAGAAGAACAAACACCAGATGTAAACTCTTAATTGCTCCAGAGCTCTTAAATGCAGCCACAGTAAAAATGCTACAGGGATTAAGCCCTTCAGAGACCCTATAACATTTTAGATAAATACTCATAATCAGATCATTTCCATCACCAGACCTTTCTCATCAGGATTCTTTAAAGCATGTACACTGAAAACAGCTTTTTTAGACAATGAAGAAGGCTAATAATGTTATCTAATCTTATAATTCCAAATTCCTAGAATCCTTCAAATAAAGCATCGTATTTCTTAGATTATTTAAAGGAAAAAGGAAACGGGGACACAGACACTGTTACTTTGTCCCATAGCCTAGTGTCTTAAGATGTCTTCCCTAACCCTGCAGCTTTAAACAACTAGGTATGATTGGACTGTTCATACTTCTCAGTCCAAGAATAACAACACACTCTGAAGCTTTTGTCAATTTGTTTCATGAAAAAGAAAAACATCAGAACACACAGAACAGAGCACTTCTTAAGGCTGCATCCAGTTTTGCAATTTCATCCTAATGTTGTTTCTTCTTTTTCTGAAAGATGTTCAATATCTGGAATTAACGACTTCTGTTCTCTTTGGCTGGGCTTAGCAAGGTAAGGTTATTGGAGCTGACATGTTACCAGTGGTTACAGTCCAGGTTTTAGTGACAAAGTAATGTTGGCATTCTGACATTTTAAAATATATATACATATTTAAAGACTTCTTGATGCATATGAATAATTTTTAAATTCCATATAATTAAATAATGATTACAGGACATGGGGAAAACAAATTAAAATGGTAAAAGCATGACATTTCTTTTCATTTCCCTGTAATATTATGCTGGTTCACACTTACAGGACAGCAGCATGAAACAGTGACTCACATGAAAAAAATCATCACCCCAGGTAAAACTTTCATATCACAATCAACCACTCCAGCAAGGAAGATCTAAATGTGGAAGGAGAGTTTCATTCACACCACTGATGCATTCGGGCCTCCAAACAATTAGCTGCATGTGTCTTTTAATATAGGTGAAGATGTAAACTCCACAAATGAGGCTATCAATTGTGTATGATTAGAGCTTGACCAAGGACATCACCTGAATGACGTGGCTGCAATTGGACTGTTATATGTGATGGTGGCCTAAAAGGCCTATTCCCGGCCCAAAGAAAGAGGAGAACTAAGGATCTGTTTGTTGGTTGCTTTGAGAGAAAAAATTAAAGTCCTGCCATCCTTTGATGCTGAATGATTGCACAGACTCAGCACAGTAAATTACACTAAACACAGCTGTAAGCATTGTATATGAATATGGTTAATATAATGTATAAGATGATGAAATAGCTACAAGACTGGTGTCCTCTTTACACATTTCAAGGTGCTTCCATGTAGAATGATACATTGGAAATACAGATAAGACTGAATTTTGAAAGTTGTCTGTTGCAATTAAGATATGCCCATTTTGATTTCATTTTAATATTTTGAAAAATAAATTTATAGGTCTTTATTTCTGCACCATTTCCTCTGTCCTCATACCAGATTTAACCTGTTATAATTAGCATGCTTTCCAATGCTAGTCTTGCAATCATTGCTTATAAATGGTATATATGTATACATGGGTTTAAATTATATAAATGGCATACAAATTTTCTGAAAGAAAAATAGTATCATCAGCAACAGCAACAAAAAAAGGTTGAGAAAGACACAACAAATGGTATTCCTAATGCACCTATATATTGTGAAAAACTTGTACATGTTATGGTTGTTGTGGGTTTTCCGGGCTGTATTGCCGTGGTCTTGGCATTGTAGTTCCTGACGTTTCGCCAGCAGCTGTGGCTGGCATCTTCAGAGGTGTAGCACCAAAAGACATAGATCTCTCAGTGTCACAGTGTGGAAAAGAAGTTGGCAGGTCATTTGTATCTACTCAGGAGGGGTGGGGTTGAGGTGAGTCATCCTGTAAGAGTTTCCCAGGGTGTGGAATGCTAATGGCGGGAGGCTTCACTGTATCCTGAGGAGGTTCTTTTGCATATGGATTGGTGCTTGATGTGCTAATCTTCTCTGCAGGGCTACTGTCGAGTATAGAGTGTTTTGTTAGCCTGGTGTTTTTCAGAACTGGAAACCATGCTCTGTTCATTCTTAAGGTTTCTTCTTTCCTGTTGAAGTTTTGCTTATGCTTGTGAATTTCAATGGCTTCCCTGTGCAGTCTGACAAAGTAGTTGGAAGTGTTGTCCAGTATTTTGGTGTCCTGGAATAAGATACTGTGCCCTGTTTGAGTTAGGCTATGTTCAGCCACTGCTGATTTTTCAGGTTGTCCAAGTCTGCAGTGTCTTTCATGTTCTTTTATTCTTGTCTGGATGCTACGCTTTGTGGTTCCGATGTAAACTTGTCCACAGCTGCAGGGTATACGGTATACTCCTGCAGAGGTGAGGGGGTCTCTACTGTCTTTTGCTGATCATAGCATCTGTTGTATTTTTCGGGTGGGTTTGAATACTGCTTGAAGGTTATGCTTTTTCATAAGCTTTCCCATCTGATCAGTAATTCCTTTGATATATGGCAAAAACACTTTTCCTGTAGGAGACTGTTTTTCCTTGGTTGTTTGATTCATCCTGGGTTTGATTGCTCTTCGGATTTCATTTCTGGAGTAGCCATTTGCCTGAAGTGCACGGTTTAGATGATTAATTTCCTCACTGAGAAAGTGTGGCTCACATATCCGTCTTGCGCGATCCACTAATGTTTTCTTTATGCCTCTTTTCTGTCGGGGGTGGTGATTGGAGTTTTTGTGTAAGTACCGATCAGTGTGAGTTGGTTTCCTGTAGACCTTGTGACCTAACTGAAAGTTTGCTTTGCGGATGACCAAGGTATCCAGAAATGGGAGTTTTCCCTCGATTTCTTTCTCCATTGTGAATTGTATGTTCCGGTGGATGCGCTGATCAAGAATTCCTCACTACATCCTGACACACACAGAAAACTATGCAAGACAGAAGCACAGCCACCCAGACTATATGGACTCCCTAAAATGCATAAGGATTCAGTCCCACTCCGACCCATTGTGAGTGCCATTGGTTCACCGACATATGAATTAGCTAGACATCTGGCCGATCTCCTGCAGGACCACATCGGGAAAACCTCGTCTTACATCAAAGATTCAGCAGATTTCATCAACAAAATCAGTTCTCTGAAACTCAATCCACAAGACATACTTGTCAGTTTTGATGTTGTATCCCTGTTTACCAAGGTTCCAGTAAAAGACACTATTGCACTTATTAATCAGATTTTCCCAGAGGATGAAACAGCCTTATTCCATCATTGTCTGATGGACAACCAGTTACTTCCAATGGGATAACAAATTCTATGAACAGATGGATGGGGTGGCCATGGGGAGCCCTCTCAGCCCAGTTATAGCAAACTTCTACATGGAACATTTTGAAAAAACAGCTCTAGAATCAGCACCCCACAAACCTAGTGTATGGTTCCGGTTTGTGGATGATCCATTTATCATTTGGAGCCATGGGGAGGAAGAATTGATGGGGTTTTTGAATCATCTCAACAACATCCACCGGAACATACAATTCACAATGGAGAAAGAAATCGAGGGAAAACTCCCATTTCTGGATACCTTGGTCATCCGCAAAGCAAACTTTCAGTTAGGTCACAAGGTCTACAGGAAACCAACTCACACTGATCGGTACTTACACAAAAACTCCAATCACCACCCCCGACAGAAAAGAGGCATAAAGAAAACATTAGTGGATCGCGCAAGACGGATATGTGAGCCGCACTTTCTCAATGAGGAAATTAATCATCTAAACCGCGCACTTCAGGCAAATGGCTACTCCAGAAATGAAATCCGAAGAGCAATCAAACCCAGGATGAATCAAACAACCAAGGAAAAACAGTCTCCTACAGGAAAAGTGTTTTTGCCATATATCAAAGGAATTACTGATCAGATGGGAAAGCTTATGAAAAAGCATAACCTTCAAGCAGTATTCAGACCCACCCGAAAAATACAACAGATGCTACGATCAGCAAAAGACAGTAGAGACCCCCTCACCTCTGCAGGAGTATACCGTATACCCTGCAGCTGTGGACAAGTTTACATCGGGACCACAAAGCGTAGCATCCAGACAAGAATAAAAGAACATGAAAGACACTGCAGACTTGGACAACCTGAAAAATCAGCAGTGGCTGAACATAGCCTAACTCAAACAGGGCACAGTATCTTATTCCAGGACACCAAAATACTGGACAACACTTCCAACTACTTTGTCAGACTGCACAGGGAAGCCATTGAAATTCACAAGCATAAGCAAAACTTCAACAGGAAAGAAGAAACCTTAAGAATGAACAGAGCATGGTTTCCAGTTCTGAAAAACACCAGGCTAACAAAACACTCTATACTCAACAATAGCCCTGCAGAGAAGATTAGCACATCAAGCACCAATCCATATGCAAAAGAAGCTCCTCAGGATACAGTGAAGCCTCCCGCCATTAGCATTCCACACCCTGGGAAACTCTTACAGGATGACTCACCTCAACCCCACCCCTCCTGAGTAGATACAAATGACCTACATCTTTTCCACACTGTGACACTGAGAGATCTCTGTCTTTTGGTGCTACACCTCTAAAGATGCCAGCCACAGCTGCTGGCGAAATGTCAGGAACTACAATGCCAAGACCATTGTAGTTCCTGGCGAAATGCCAGGAACTACAATGCCAAGACCAATACAGCCCGGAAAACCCACAACAACCATCATTCTCCGGCCGTGAAAGCCTTCGACAATACATTGTACATGTTATGTTGCAACACTAGCATGAGTCACTTTTTTCCTACACTGAAAAGATTGTGCTATGTAAGGTGACTTTGATTAGACAAAACTGATAATGCAAAGAGAGATAATGGAACAGTTATCTTGTCAGATTCATCAAAGTATAATTGCAGAGCCTGGAATGAATGTGTTTCCATACCATTCCAGTTCACTAAACTATTTTTTCTGATCTTAAGAAATCAGAATCTTTCAGAAAGAGATATTAGTTTGAAAGTTAACATTTGTCAGCACTAGATGCTTTGAAATTTTTATTCAGAGATAACTACAAAACAGAGACGCTCATTAAAAGAAAAACAATGAAGCCAAGTAGTCGAACAAAATCTTAAAAGCTAATTTTAAAAGACATTAAAAGACATTTGTTCTAAGTTAAGAAGCTGAAAGTCCAGGCAAATTTTGAAGGACAGTCATGTGTACAAGCAAAATTATAGATATTATTGAGAAATTGGTTAAACGAAACAGCCTTTATTAGCTCCCAGATCATCTTTTCTCATTTCCTGGGTTGTTGTTTTTTTTTGTAAATCTGTGGATCAGAGAGCATTTATTAAAATAGACCCCACATTTTGGTGAAACATGGGCTGAATCCACAAGTCCCAGCATAGCACTAAACTGTCGGAATGATAGCATCTTCCTGGCATAATTTCTGATGTCATCGCATCACAAGAATGGAATCGTGGTGCGATAACATCAGAAATCGCACCCGGAAGATGCTATCGTTCTGATAGTCTAGCGTTATGTCGGGACGTGTGGATTCAGCCATGGTACTCATTTCACAAACAATATCTGTTGTACATGTTTTCAGGTACTCCAGCAGATGACAGGAGATTCATGGAAGGAAGAAATCATACTACAGTGACTGAGTTCATCCTTTTAGGATTCACAGCTAACCCCAACCTGCAGCTGAGCCTTTTTGTAGTGTTTCTAATAATATATATAGTTAGTTTAGCAGGAAACTTTATACTAATTGTTCTAATCTTCAGCAGTTCTCACCTCCATACACCCATGTATTTCTTCATTGGAAACCTATCTTTCCTGGACCTCTGGTATTCCTCTGTCTACACCCCCAAGATCCTGGTGGACTGTTTCTCAGAGAACAAAAGCATTTCCTTTGGAGGCTGTGCTGCCCAGTTCTTCTTTTCTGCTGGTCTTGCATATAGTGAGTGCTACCTTCTGGCAGCCATGGCTTATGATCGTTACATAGCCATTGCTACTCCACTGATATATGCCACTGCCATGTCAAGAAAGCTATGCACAGGACTTGTCACCCTGTCATATTTAGGTGGATTCATCAATGCCACGATTCTCACCACTGAAACCTTCACATTGAATTTCTGTGATGGCAACATCATTGATGACTTCTTTTGCGATGTGCCACCTCTGGTAAAACTGTCCTGTGATGTTCCTGAGAGTTACCAATCTGTTCTATACTTCCTCCTCACTTCTAACATCATCGCCCCATCAGCTTTCATTCTTGCCACTTATACCTTTATCCTAGCAGCCATCTTGCAGATCCGCTCCGCTGAGGGCAGACGCAAAGCCTTTTCTACATGTGGTTCCCATCTGACAGCAGTCACTTTGTACTATGGTTCCATCCTCTTCATCTATTCACGCCCCAGCTCCAGCTATGCATTGTACAGGGACAAATGGGCTTCCATATTTTACACAGTGGTCTTCCCCATGTTGAATCCCATGATTTACAGCTTAAGGAACAAGGATGTGAAAAATGCTATGAAGAAGCTGATCAGAAGAAGAATAGATTTCTAAGCAGAGAGGACCTCCGAGTTTATTTTGTTAGACAGAAATGATAATGGTGAAAGCTAATTTTATGATGAATATTTGTATATGGCAAACCACTTCTGTTTCTCACTTGCCTTAAAAGTCCCTTGCTGGAGTCACCATAAGCTGGTTGTGATATGATGGCACATATGTTCATATTTGTATGCTACCATTCTCACATCCACTAAAATATGAAATGTCTAAAATGGCAGACTTAATAAAGAACTGGAATTGCTACCTTTACAAGTGTATATGACCAAGCAGCCTCCAATATTGTGTGATTCAATCCTAGATAGATACTTGTGTCCTGGAATAAATGTGAGCAATAACATCAGAAACTGTGTTGTGGTTAGACTGAGTTTTCAATATTAGCCCTCTAAAACTCTTCATAGAAATGGGTGCAGTGCAACATCTCACTAAATTAATCTATATGCTAAAAGTAGGGATGGCACATTTGAATGTCCTTCCCCTTTAAAAAATTTTCCTGTGTAGAGAAGGACAACATTTTAGCAAGAAGTATGTTTTCTATGGGTGAACGTGGTGGCTGAAAAGCTTGATTAAACTAAAGCCCATGGGGTAGCTGCATTCAACACATCAGCACCAGCTGAAGTCCTTTCCTCTGCAAGGATGTGTTTTGCTGCTGACCTATCCTCCCTCTTGTATTTCTGTATATCCATCTGGTTGCATATGCATATGTTCAGGGGGACTATGATAAAGTCAGAAATGGAGACTGTCCTTTATTGCATGGTTTCCACTCTGTGTATATACATTAGCTTTCATTTCTTCCACCAACTGCTAGTGTGTGCTTTTGTATTTTAAAAATTCTTGCAGTGGGACCTGAGTGAAACAATAGCACAAAGCCAAGGTATCTACTCCTTGTTTTTCCAAATATACCTTGGTTGTTAATCTACTCTTGTGAACAACTGAAAATTAATAAATGTGGTTTTTACACTGTACTGTATTTAGTCCATTGACTATTCTGACCCTGCATAAAAGAGCATAAACAGCTTTAATATACTAGCGTTAATCTCTACAAACAGATTGCAATGGGAAAATTACTATGCAACTGCAAGAACAATTTCCTGGAATGGATATGAAAACCAAGTCCATTTACATACATCATTCTGAAAAGACATATTTATATGGCCCTTTTCCATTTGCCCCCCCCCAGTCGAAATGATAGACAGACACAGTGTTTGGGTTCTAAAATGGGCCACTTTATTAAAATAACAACAAGCAAACATCAACTACGGCAAGGGCCTAACTAGCAGTACAGGTCAGGCCCTGGGGTCACTCTTGTACCCTGCCCTGACCTGTCTGGGCGAGACACCTGCTGCGCCGGGTTTGAGCCATCCATCAAATGGCTGGGACCCGGCCTGGCCAGGTGAAGTGGGTCACCCCTGTAAAGCTCCCGCACCTGGCCGTACGGCAGCGGGGGGAGACTGGCTTGTCCAGGGGTTCCCCACCCAAGGCGTCTGTCCTCGCAACTGGGCCATATGGCAGCCAGCCGCTCCTGACAGACCCCAATTCCCCATCAATGGGGAGGTGCCAAGGGTGCTCACTGGCCTGCTACAGATTTCCCCTAACTGAAATCCTGCCACCAACAAGGCCAAGCCTCTGCTTAGGCTTTGGTGCCCCACAAATTGCTTAAGGCCAGCCTGAGCCCTTGCCGCAGGTCATTCACGAAAATACTATTACCTCTCAAAGAGAGGTGCACACCATCCCCTCGGTAGAGGTCTGCAGACTCGGCCTGAATCTGCGGATGGGGCAAGTAGATTCCCAACCCTCCTGTCATTGCCTTGAATAGGGCTCTGTTGGCCATCCACCTAGCCCTTTCTACAGTATTGTGGTCCAATGCATCCCACCACACCCGGCGTGGAAGCATAGCAGATCAAAATATCAGGACACCAGGACACCTCTTCCGAATCACCAGGAAGTTGCCCCACACCTGCCTAGACCCAGGTCATTGCCACCCAAGTGGATGACCAGTATGTGAGGTGGAGGGGCACTCCTCCCCTCAAACAACAACGGCAGCAACCCAGCCCAGCGCAGGCCTCTTCTGCCCTGCCATTCAACAGTAGCCCACTGGCTGAGTCCAAGCTGGGACCCGATCTGTGTCCTCTTCACTTGGTGCACTGCCCAAAAGACCATGCTGTGGCCACAGATGAGGATCTGCAACCTCTCCTGTCGTGCCACAGAACCTGTAAGAAAGACAATGTCAACACAATTGGCTACTGCTCAGGGGCTTAATGTACATTCTATAGGCAGTAGAATGCCATTGTCCCTTCCTCTGAATTTCAGGTCCCAAGAAGCCCATCACTGCAGCTAAAGAAGCAGCCCCTATCCAAAAAGGGTGGGTCCCAGGGCCAGCTTCAGAAGTGCCCTGCCCGTGACTGTCCAAAACTGGTATTTAGTCAATGGGGCACCATTACTGTGGTGAAACAAAATGTCAGGTGCTTCTCCCCGGGCATCAACGTACCTCTTCAAGGCCGCCACCAGGCACAAATCGGTGAGGGCACATTGGCCAAGTAACACATCCACCCCTTCTGCCGTTGGTCCATCTTGGAGCGCCGAATTCTATTCACCTGATCCCCTTTAAATTTAACATCCACCGCTGTAATGGCACGGCCAGAGACGTCCTTAAGGGACTGGGGAACAAGCTCGCTGACTCTAAGAGTGTCAAAAAATGTGATGAGAGAAGCAGCATGGAACAGCAGTTCCTCAAAAGGTGAACTACACACTAGGGGCCACATGGCTTTCAAACCCTGAAGGATGCTTGGAGAAATGGGCTGTCTAACATTCCTTGGGGTGATTGACTCCCGAGACCAACCCTCCAGCATTTTCCGGATTCGGAAATTCCCAGTGGCATCCCCAAATCCGCGGGCCTTGGAGGCAAATGTCAAGGCAGCAAGTTGGCTACAAATATACTTGACCCCATGCCCCTTACCTTTTTGGGCCACACAGAAATGCGCTAAGTGTCCAATGGGGATAGGCCACAACTGGCGGAGACCTACCTCCAGCCTGAACCTGGCAAACTGCCATACAGCCCAGTCATAGACTCTCCTGGTACTAGGGGCAAGGGCTAACTGGATGGCCCTGAAGGCCTCAGATTCCCAATTCTCCACAACTCCTGGGTCACTGGGGCTGGCAGCAAATCGGCCTTGGGGGCAAGCTGTCGAAACCGGTCCATCTGCAGATGAGACAGGGTGTCTGCCACCTCCTTGTTTACCCCAGGGATAAGCCTGGCTGAAAACAATATATTAAGGTGTAAGCACCTTAGCGTGAAGACCCGGACCAACTTCATGACCCTGGGCAATTTAGAAGAAAGGGAGTTCACTATCTGCACCACAGCCATATTATCGCACCAAAAGTGCACTGAGTGGTCAGCTAGCTCCTCCCCCCACAGGTAAACCGCCACAACAATTGGAAAAAACTCCAGGAACATTAAGTCTCGACTCAGACCCGCCTCCACGCACTCAATGGGTCAGCAGGCAGCACCCCAGTGTCCCCTGAAGTAAACTCCAAACCCTATAGAACCAGAAGCATCAGAGAAAACCTGTATGTCCCCTTCCAACAACAGCTCCTGTCTCCAAAAGGAGACACCATTAAAGCCCCTCCAAAATGGGTGCCAAACATCCAGATCTTCCCTCATCCCGGCAGAAATGTGAATCCTGTGGTGGGGGAGCCTGAGGGTCCCCATTGTGTCACAGAGGCGCCTTAGAAAGGCTCTGCCAGGAGCCACCACCTTGCACAAAAAATTAAGGTGGCCAACCACCTGCTGTAGCTCCAGTAAGGACACCTTACATTTCCCCATAATGGTCCGCAAGCATGCCCTCAAATCGAGGAGCTTTTCAACCGGCAGCCTGGAAGTTTGCTGCACTGTGTCTAATTCAATACCAAGGAAGGTCAGGACAGTCGTCGGGCCCTCTGTCTTTTCGTGTGCAAGGGGGACCCCCAGTTCACCCACGAGGTGAAGCAAGTTGCCTAAAAGTCGGGTGCACTGCCCCGTCTGCGGGGGTCCAACCAGGAAAAAACCATCTAAATAGTGGGCAGTGTCGCGGCAACGCTGCCTACAATGTAAAGCCTACTCCAAGAATGTACTAAAATGCTCAAAAACTGCATACAAGATGGAACACCCCATCGGGAGGGCCCTGTCCATATAAAACTGACCCTCAAAGGCAAATCCAAGGAGTTCAAAGTCCTCTGGGTGAACAGGGAGGAGGTGGAACGCCGACTTGATGTCGCATTTTGCCATCTCAGCTCCCCAGCCACAATGCCTCACTACCTTAACTGCTTGGTCGAAGGATGTATAACGCACTGAGCACAAGTGCTCAGGAATTGCGTCGTTAATGGAGCTACCCCTGGGGTAAGACAGATGGTGAATCAGCCTAAATTCACCAGCTGCCTTGTTAGGTACTATCCCGAGGGGGGAGACCCGCAAGCGGGAAATGGAAGAGGAGGGGAAAGGGCCTAAAATCCTACCCTTAGTGCATTCTTTAGATATCTTGGCCCTAACAACTTCTTCCATACCAACCACAGAACACAAGTTGGATGACATGAAGGAAGTTCTGGGACCCTGAAATGGTATATGAAAACCCAACAAGAAACCCTGTAACAAGAATTGGGCATCTTCCCGCCTAGGGTAATCCATCAACATGGCTTCAAGTACCCTCACTTTTATTGGGCTGGTGCCCCTTTCCAGAACCCTGCTTCCCGCCGGGGCAACCCCCTTTCTTTCCAAACGACTTCTGTCTCTTGCAGACACTAAGGGAGTGCTGCCCCCTGCAGATTGGGCACTCATGGCCAAACCGGCAGTTCTTCCGGCTGCAAACACTTCGTGAGATGAACTCAAAACAAAGCAGCCAGGGCTGAACCGACTGCCCCACAAAGGTGCGGGAGCCAGAAGGACCAGGGGAAGATCCCAGTAAACCCGATGAGGATCGCTACACAATGTGCCCACTATCCAATTGATCCCCAACACTGGATTTTGCCGAGGTCATCAGCTGTAACCATAAGTGCTGATGAACTTGGCCCCACAGCAATGATGGATTAAGGGTGGCCCGCATCCTGAATTCTCTCCAAATTAGAGTCCCATGCTCTTAACCACTACCCCAAGCTAGGCTTTCCAGGATACAAAACGGCCACCACTAACTAGCCAGCCAAGATGGCCACCACTGCTCACAATGGCCAATAATCCCCCACGGCTGCCCTGGCACAAGGAGAGTGAAGGAAACCTGGTAAAATCCACTCCCCATGGGCCCCTTAGAAGCCCCCACCCAGAAACCCGGCAACAGACCCCAAATGGGCTCCGCTGTGGATCCAAGCAAAGCGAGTTATTGCAACAATAACTGCAGAGATTACCATTTGATTATATTTTCATTGATTTTCTATAGTGAAAAAAGATCGGTGTGCAAAAAATAAAGCTTGATCAAAACAAAACACCCCATGGAACAAATCTACATTTCTTTACATTTCAAAACACTCCACTGAGAAAGCAGAGTGCTCGTCTGAGATACTCTTACAGGAGTAGTTTCAGGTGGGTAGCAGTGTTGGTCGGTAGAAGAATAGCAAGATTTGGGTCCAATAGCACCTTAAAGACCTCGAAAACTCATACTCTGGCTTCGGGATGGCTCCCATCCACTGGAACCACTACTATACTTAAGATTCCTGGATGACATCTTCATCATTTGGACCCATGGGAAGGAAGCCCTTGAGAGATTTCATCAGGACTTCAATAACTTTCACCCTACTATCAACCTAAGCCTGGACCACTCTACACAACAGGTACACTTCCTGGACACCACTGTACAACTACATAATGGACGGATAAATACCACCTTATACCAGAAACCAACAAACCGATACTCATATCTACATGCCTCCAGCTACCACCCTAAACATACCACTCGGTCTATTGTCTACAGCCAAGCCTTACGTTACAACCGTATCTGCTCCAATGCTCTCGACCGAGACTCCCACTTAAGAGATTTAAAACAAGCATTTTTGAGACTACAGTACCCACCAAATGAAGTGAAGAAACAAATCAACAGGGCCAGACTAGTACCCAGAAACAGTCTGCTCCAGGACAAACCTAAAGGAACTAACAGCAGAACACCACTGGTTGTCACCTATAACTCCCAGCTCAAACCCATCCAACGTATCATCAGTGAGCTACAACCCATCCTGGAAAATGATACCTCTCTCTCAGAAGCCCTGGGTGGAAGACCTTTCCTTGCCTACAGACAGCCCCCCAACCTTAAATGACTTCTAACCCACAATCATGAATCGGCCAGCAGAGTCACCAGCACAGGTACCAGGCCCTGCAACAGACCCAGATGCCAGCTCTGCCCCTATATCTACCCAGGGAATACAATTACAGGACCCAATGGCATCAACTACACTGTCTCTGGCTCTTACAGCTGCTCATCCTCCAATCTGATATATGCCCTCATGTGCCAACAATGTACTTCTGCTCTATACATTGGACAAACCAGCCAACCTCTACGCAAAAGAATAAACGGACACAAATCTGACATTAGAAATGGAAACGTCCAAAAACCAGTGGGAGAACACCTCAATCTACCAGGACATTCCATCAAAGACTTAAAGGTCACTGTAGTTCAACAGAAACCTTTCAAAAACAAAATCCAATGGGAGGCTGCTGAATTGGAATTCATATGCAAATTTGACTCTGTCAAGCTGGGACTGAATAGGGACTATGAATGGTTATCACATTATCACAGGTAACAGATTTCCTTTACAGAGGCGGGGTCTGGGGGAGCCCAGTGGCGCCTAGCTTGGGCTTTCGGGGACCACAGTTCTCTTTGTCAGATGCATCTGACGGGGAGAGCTGTGGTTATCGAAGGCTTATACTACATAGGAATTGGATGGTCTAGCTATTTTACTGCTGCAAACTAACAGGGCAAACTCCCTTGAAGCCTCACTCAAGCCAACTGACCCCAAAAGGACACCAAAAGGAGATGTTTATATTTACTAGCAAAGGAATGTTTTGATTGCACCCTCCCTCTCTCCCCCCCTAACTGCATCTTCTCTCTCCTCCCCTCCTCTTCTATATTTGACCAGTTTCTGTACCATGCATCTGACAAAGAGAACTTGATTCTCGAAAGCTTATGCTACAATAAAATTGGTTAGTCTTAAAGGTGCTACTGGACACTCTACGCTGAGCTTCCCATGGGCCTGGTCTGGCATTTACAGCTGGTACAGAATGCAGGAGCACGGGTCATCATTGGAGCACTGGTGTGGGAGCATATTATGCCAGTGCTATGCCAGCTGCATTGGTTACCGGTGGAGTACTGAATCAGGTTCAAGGTTTTGGTGTTAACCAGGGGTGTGCAAAGGCACAGTGGTTCGGCTTTCCCGATTCGGGTATACCTGAATCGAGAAGCCGATTCGGGAATCACTGTCCCTGAATTGCCAAGCCAATTCGGGGCGATTCGGGGCGATTCGGGAAAGCTTTTTCAATGGGAAAAAGCCTCCCCAGGCTTCTCTGAAGCCTGGGGGAGGCATTTTCCCACCGAATCAACCCAAAATTGGTGGGGACCTTCCTCTAACTCCCCTCTAACAACCCCCCAGGTTTCAGACCGATTGGACTTTGGGAGACCATGTTATGGGCCCCCAAACCAGGTCCCCCTATCCTCGCCTAAAAAGGGCATAGCTTTAGTTTGCTGCTGCTTATCTTCATTCATTTTTTCCTATGGGGAAAAAATGAAGAGGCAGGCTTCCTTTGCCAGGGGTGGCATTTTGCATGCAAAATGCCCCCCTACCCTCAGGGGCCCTTCTCCCACCTTTCCTCCCACCCCCCACCAAGGCACAGCCTGCTCCCACTTGGGGGGGGGGCATTTCATGGCCTCCCCAATTAGGTGCTCTTTTCTCTACAACCTACAGCTGGGGGAGGCTTGTCTTGCCAGGGGTGGCATTTTGCATGCAAAATGCCCCCCAACCCTCAGGGGCCCTTCTCCCACCTCTACTCCCACCCCCCACCAAGGCTCAGCCTGCTCCCACTTGGGGGGGCATTTCATGGCCTCCCCAAGTAGGTGCTCTCAGCCCCCAAAGTCCACCCCCTACAGCCCCACACAAATCCAATTCCCCCCCAGCTGCCACACACAGACCCAAATCCCCACATTAGCCCCTCACAGACCCAAATCTACCCCCAGCAGCCCTACACCCACCATAACCCCAGGAACAGGCTGGCCAGCCCTTCCCCTTTGGGAACTTCTAAACTCTCTTTCCCAGGGCAAATCGGCACAGCCCAGGGGTGCCACAATGGGAACACTCCTGAGTGCCAACTTGTCCCTGAGAAAGAGCACCTGACCTGACACACAGACAACCACCCCCTGACACCCCCACCACCTACAGAGAAGGCTGGCCAGCCTGCCCCATTGTTCCCAATGCTGGGAACCAACCTCACATCAAAGAAGGGAACACACACATAATGATTCAAGTTTTAAAAAACTTTATTTTCTCACTTTCAAAGTACAATATGTCAACAAATCACATCAAATCACACTAATTGTCCCCCACACAAAAGGACTACACAATGCACTACACATCAGAGAACCTTAAAAAAAATTTTTTTTTAACAAACTCTAAAAATTTTGAACTAAATTGGGTTATACAGTAGGAGTGCACAACAGGGCATGAAAACAGCAGTCCCCTAGACAAAATTAACACAACCAAATTCAAATCAGAGATTCAACAAAACCATAACAAGACCTTTCAAAAACACTTCATTTCATGAACTGCTTAAATTTACACAGCAGCAGGGCACAAAAGGGCATGAAAACAGCATGCTTGCGGTGAGTCACACTACACAAACATAACACAACTCAATTAATATTAGACAATCAGCAAAACTTGAAAACAGCATTACAAGATGTGGGTTGCACAGCGGGGGGGCAAAATGGGTCAAAAACACTTTCTGTCTTGGACAGATGTAGGCAACATGGCAGCAGGGCACACCCACAGGCAGGACAGCATTGTCTTAGACTCTTAGTCAGAAAATAACACAACTATCATGAAATAAAATACTAATTTGCTCATCCCCTCGACACCTCCTCCATAACAACAAAATACCACACAAAAAGACTTCTTCTCTTTCACAATTTCTTTATTTCTAGGCGCGTGAGCCCATCTGTCAACCACCCCTCCATCACCAAACTTAATTGGGGGGAAACCACTGCAACAAGGTCCAGCAGAACCAATGTCATTTCCTTGGGCTATGCTTTCAGTTCAGCCACACAAAGTTGGAGCTGGCAATGCCAAGGCACAGACAACTGGTATTTGTGGAGCGGTGTTGCAGAGTTTCCCCCCACACACACACCAGCCTCAGCATGTAACTGGAAACATCTGCGAGACATCATCATTGGCTGGTGCCCATCCCCAGCTCTTCCCGCTTCCCCCCCCCCCCAAGCAAACCAAACATTTCAACTTTTTTTTAAGTTTTTTCTTTTTTTTTAAGAAAATTTGAACTCTTAACAAACATTTCAACTTTTGGGTTTTTTTCTTTTTTTTTAAGAAAAATTGAACTCAACAAACATTTCAACTTTTTTTTGGTTTTTTTTTTTAAGAAAATTTGAACTCTTAACAAACATTTCAACTTTTTTGGTTTTTTTTTTTTTGTAAAAAACTTCAAAACTGAAAAACATTTTAAACATTCCAAATAGAAGGATCTGACATTTTCACATTCCCTAATCCCCACCTAAGCAATCCCTATCTAACCTATTTCTCCCTCCAGTGGCAATCCATGTTTCCGGGGCATTATTTTTCAGAATAAATTTGGTCCCACAGGGTCTGTCTCAGTGCTGGGAGATGTTTTGAATTCCCTTGGGGGGGGATTTCAAATTGCTGTGTGGATTCCCTTTGCCACTGGTTCCTAACCACCCTCCCTCTACTGACTGGTTTTAACTGCATCTACAGGGTTTTATGGAGGGGAGAGCGCGATTGGACTCGCAGAGGATGCAGGTCACAAGTTGGGCTCACCTCAGTCACTCTGGAAGTCCAGCCCTGAGAAATCGAAGAGGCGAGAGTTGACCTTCAGGAAGGTCAACTGCTCGACTCTCCATGGGAGAAGGTGAGTGCGATGTGGGCCGACAATGTTGCCTGCATGTGAAAAGACGCGCTCGCTCTCCACGCTCGTCGGAGGGCATGAGAGCAGCCGCTGCACCTCGAGAGAGAGGTCCGGCCAGACTGACTCCTTCTTGGCCCAGTAGCTGAGCGGATCGGTGGAGAGTGACTCGCAGGGCTCCGCGAGGTAGTCCCTGACCATTGCCTCCACCGGATCCTCTCTCACGGTTCTCACGACCCCAGAGGGGACGAGGGCCCACCGGAGCAGCTCCATCTCCATCGGCACTCCGGTGGTGTCCTCGGGGGGGGGGGGCCTGCGCAGAGGGGGCGTCAGAGGGACCCACACGGCAGGGCCCCTCTCGCGTCCCCCCTGTTGACAGGTGTCCCCTCACGGCCTGCCTGCGCCTCGCCCAAGAGCAGAGGGCATCTCTGTCTTGGGTGAGGTTCCCGTCCCGCTCGGCGAAATTGCCCTTTATGCGCGGGTCACACATGGTCGCCAGCATGTATGACTCGATCTGTGTGAGAGGAGTTAGCCTGGCAGCTATGCCATGCTGCAGCCTTCGCACCAGTGCGCGCACTGCCGGAACAAGGTCAGCATGGGGCGCAACCCAGTCTGCAAGGGTGGCCAGATTCCTCTGGAGCATGTGCACCAGGGGAATGACCAGAAGGAGGGTCGCCGTGTCTGACGAGACCGCCACAGTGAAGTCCTTGAAGGGTTTCAGGACCTCCACTGTCTGGGTGACAGTGAGCCAATCCTCCCGGCTGAACTCACCCACCTGACTAGCACCGCGGCTCTTGGAGATCCATGCGTGGAGTGCGGCCTGCTGCTCCACCAAGCGCTCAAGCATGGCACAGGTGGAGTTCCAGCGAGTGCTTACGTCAGTGATCAAAGCATGCTCCGGCACACCTGTCCTGACCTGTGTCTGGCGCAGTTCGTGCGTGGCTTTCACGCTGCGCAAGAAGTGACTCGTGATCCTCCGACATTTCTGGATCAGTAACTGGAGTTCACGAGTCCGGGTATCAAGGGGTTCCTTCGAGGAGCCCAACCCCAGCGCATCTCTCACCACTAGGTGAAGTTTGTGAGCCACTCAGTAGATGCACTCTTGGCTCACAAGAAGCGCTGCTGCCCTCATGTTCTTGCCACCGTTCGTCACCATGCATCCCACGGTGGCGGGTCCCTGGCCTACCCACTCTTCCAACTGTCTCCTCAAGGTGGCAGCGATGTTCTCCGCCGTGTGGGACACGTTGAGCACCTCGACATGAAGCAAAGCCTTACAGTAGCCGGCCCGGCGGTCTCCCATCCTTCCCTGGCTAGCTGTTCTAGGCACCTCCCCCGGGGCCCCCACCCAGAACTGCCTCAGGTTCTCACCAGTGAGCAGTAAGCGAGAGGTACGCTTGCTGCACACTTGGGCAGGTCCAGATGTCGGATGTGAAGTGCACAGTTCTCCCGGCAACCCGGGACAGCTGTGCCTTCACATGGTCCCTGGCAGCCTTGTAAAACAAGGGCACCACCGATCTGCTCAACGTTGTGCAAGCAGGGACGGCGTACCAGGGAAAGAAATCGTGGAGCAGCCCTGAGAAGCTGAAGTCTTCCACTATGGAGAATGGTCTCCCATCCACCACTACCATATTGACGATGTGGCGCATGAGGCGCCGGCTCACCCTCCGGAT